>NW_028274815.1:13980092-16480092 GCF_037043125.1 Eumetopias jubatus | reverse complement strand
GGACTATTAACAATTTAGTATACATTGTGGTATATTATGGACTGCATCCTGTTACAGACTGTCTTCTGTGATCTGTGTACTGTTCTACGTTACATACTGTTAACAATGTATACATTGTGGTGTATTATGGACTGCATCCTGTTACAGACTGTCTTCTGTGATCTGTGTAGTTATATGTTACATACTGTTAACAATGTATACATTGTGGTGTATTATGGACTGCATCCTGTTAGACTGTCTTCTGTGATCTGTGTACTGTTATACGTTACATACTGTGATACACCATATACTCTGAATACTAGACACTATTAGATACCAGATACTGTAGGATGTATGTACTATATTATGCACTGTACAAGGTTCCACACTGTATATCATCACGTACTGTATACTGTTGGACACTCTATACTGTTACATGCTCTTATTGTTATATGCTGCATACTGTTATAGACTGCCTACTAGTAACATTGTGGTTTACATCCTACTAGATGTCTCTGTAAGCACAGTATGTGTGTGTACCTATTATTTGTGTACTTTTTTACATATATATGTATATATTAGAATAGGACACCTGGGTGGCTCAGTTGGTTAAGCGGCTGCCTTTGGCTCAGGTCATGATCCTGGGGTCCTGAGATCGAAAGCCCCTGTGTCGGGCTCCCTGCTCAGCGGGGAGTCTGCTTCTCCCTCTGCCTCTTGCCCTGCTCGTACTCTCTCTCTGTCTCAAATAAATAAATAAAATTTTAAAAAAATAGAGTATACTACACACATTATTCTGTACACTCTACTATACATATTATTTTGTACTTTTTTTCCATTTTTTCAGACTTTTTCTGTTGTTGAATATAGATCTACAGTATCCTTTTTGGCAGCTATGTAGTCAACCCACTATTACTGGCATTCTTAGCTATTTCCCTACCGCCATTTAGGTTGTTTGTAACTGTGAACAAGGATAACGTTGAATGATGTAAATATAAAGAAGTCCATTCAACGTTATCCTTGTTCACAGTTACAAACAACCTAAATGGCTCCTGAAATTGGAGCCGCCGTGTAAAAGGGTGTGCACGTTTTAAATTTTGCTGTCTATTGCTAAACTGCCTTCCTCGTGGGTTGAGCTGACTTCCACTTCCAGTGAGAGTGTAAGAAAGGGTCCCTTTCCCAAGAAACCAGGAGGCCCGACCAGCCTCTCTCAGGGCTGTGAACTCTCATGGCCTGGTTGATGCCCGTTTTGAAAATGGCCAAGGGCTAGTGAGACAGGGGAGTGGGTGGATAGAGGGATTAATGTCTAGGGAGACAGCTTTCATAGATTTAGTGGGTGAGGGGTATGGCAATCACTGGACAATGCTCTAGAAGTTGAGTACTTTCTGGGTAGTGGAGGAAACGCTAGACCACGCTGTCCACCACCCTGCTTAACCAGCAGCTCTGGGGTGCTCACTGGGCATCCGGCACGCCCCTACCCTCTCATTCATCCACAAACCCCTGCTGAGTGGTCACCCCATGCCCTGGCCTGCTGCGCACTGGACAATAGTCTGTTCCCTCTCTAACTCCCGGCCTCTTCCCAGTGGATGCCAGGAACCCAGGCTCAGTGACCCGTTCTGCCCAACACAGCCCCAAACCAGACCTTGAACCCACTAGTAGCTCCGTGCCTGAGGCCCAGCGTCTGGAGAAGAGCTGCTTGTCACCCGAGCCCCCAGCTTTGTGTGTCTGCAGGGAAGGACAAACCGCCTCTTTGGTTTGGAGACTCTCGGTGATGGCCAATGTCTAAATGGGCCCACTCCCTTGTCTGCAGGTGGTCACTGTGACCCCTGGGATAGCAGATGTCTTCTCCCTGGACAGCCTCCAACACGCCCTCGGTGAAGAGTAAACAGGAGAACAATTTGAAGATTTATGGATTGTTCTTTCAGAGGGGACTTCAGATCTGGGGGCTTTTGCTCCATTGCAGACCCCTGTAAAAGACTTTAGTCATCGTGCTCCTCACCCCCGCACCAGGGGACAGTTAAGCCTCCGGAGGCAAGAACAGCTCATTCGACTGACAGCTCACCTCCTTCTCCACCCAAATGAAGTATAATTCATTTCCACTCACAAAGAATTAATGTCTAATTATTCATTAAGCCCTGGTGGCTAGTTTATTCCTGGGTGCCAAATCCTCTCCATTCTGGGCCAGTAATTTGGGCATGACCTCGCTTATAGACCTTGAGCTTCTGGCAACGATGTGGCTAACCAGGGAGATCTCTCCCAGTAGGAAGGTGACTCATCCCAGCCTTACGTTTCCTGGGGGGTGATTGGTGAGGATTGGTCACCAAGTGAGGGTGGGTCCTCCCACCAAAAGGCCAGGAAGAGTCAGGTTTGGAGGGTGTTGCAGGGGGAGCCTGGGCAGGTTCCAATTCTGGGGCCCGTGCCAGCGTTGGAAGGCCAGAAAGGGCCATTTGCCCAGTCCCCTCACGGTTCAGTGGAGAAACTGAGGTCTGGGATGACAGAGGCAGGGCATTTGCCAAAGCTTAAGAGCAAGGAGACTTAGATTTTGAGAATGTAGAGGTAAGCTCGTAAATAAGGGGGCTCTAAGAGAACAGACTCTTTCCCCAGAAAAATGTATATGCGCTCGTACACTCCAAAATTTGCATGAATGACAAAGGATTCGGGATCCTTGAAGTCCATCTTTGTGATCTTAGCTATGAAGTCATGATCTTTACAAAACAAAACAGAAAAAATTTTGAGTGACAAAAACCCACCATAAACAAAGTAAAAAGTCAAGTGCAAAACTGCAAAAAATACTTGCAACTTCTATAAAAGAGGAGGTTAATATTCTAATAAGTAAGGAACTTCTAAAACTAAAGGAGAAAGCGACAAACAATCCCATTTTAAAATGGGCAGAATTAAATATATATATTTCTAAAAACTACTCAACCTTTCCCATCAGAGATGCACATTTAAACTACCCGACATACCGTTTCTTACCTATCAATATGTTAACAAAAATCTGTAAGTTTGACATCACACCCTTTGGGAGAGGCTGTGGCATTTTCAGACTTACAGGAATGAAAAATGTTACAACCCCATGGAGGGCAAGATCCAGAAAAATTCCATGTGCATTTATCCTTTGTTCCAGCAATCCCACTTAGGGACCTATTCCAAAGGTACAAAGAGACACATGCACAAAGCTCTCTTTTGCAGGATCATTTATACCGGTGAGAGACTGGAACCGACTCCGGAGGACTTGTGTTCTCCAGGCCCCTTGTGAAGTCTGCTCCCAGGGGAGGGGACAGCCTTGAGATATTGTTGTACCAGGACTGAGGACAGAGGGGAGCTGATGGAAGACTGAATCTTCCATTGCTGCCCTCCTGCCCTTTCTACCACGTCCTTCCTTGTCCTGTACGTAGTCTCCCACCTGGGTCACTGGACAGCCTGCAGTGTGCGTGCTCCATCCAGCTTCCTGCGACCCTACAGGTAGATCTGCCTCCTGATCTTGCCCTTACCCTGCTCAGAACCTCTCAATGTCTCCTGAGCACTCAACTTCCACAGCTCCCCTGCACGCACACCCTCTTCCAGCAATGCCTCCCTCAGGAAGAAGTCAGGTAATGCACCAGAACTGTGACCAGGTCCTCCTCTCGGAACTCACGGACGCCTGGCCCAGTGCCACCTCTGCACTTTTGTTCCGCTTGTCCTTTGCCTCTTCAGACACCTGCCCCCGCTGCACCTGCTCAAAACTCGCTGCAGGGGGAGGGCTGAGTGCCTTCCTTCCCCTGCCAACCGTAGCCCGCAATGTAGCGGGGGGGGGGGGAGCTGGACCGAAGGTTGTCTGCCAGGCCCGAGGAGGGAGAGGCCATGCTCAGACCCATGCTGGGGCTCTGCCGCCCGGCTCAGGAATGGCCCCAGAACCCCTCCCCCACCGCCCCGGCCAACCTCAAGTTGATCACGGAGAGGTAGCTACTCCTCTGAGCTCTTCGCTGCCTCACCCCACATTGCCCTGCCCTCTCATACCCTACTGACAACGCAAACCTTGATCCCAGGAGCCAGGGAGCAGGGATCGTTGGTCTAGAAGCCCATAAAGTTCCAGAAGGTCATGACAACTATCCTCACTGTAAAAAACAGCATTCTGTGTGCAGAAATTGACAGACGATGTTAGCACATTTCAGAGCAGTTCAGTGCTCCCCGAAGTGTGAGCACCTGTCACTGGAGGAGGGAAGTGTTTGTGCCAACTGTTTGACAAGTTTCCACAGAAGCCACCAAATCCACAAAGCTGCCTGGGAGCAGCCGGCTTCTCAACCAGGTACCACGTGGGACACCCTCGAGTTTCCTGCTGACCCCAGAGCAGTGCTTGGCACCCTGGCCCTACCCTGTCTCCTGGCGGGAGGCCTGCTCTAGAACATGCTACGGCAGCAGGCTGGGTCTGCTCCTTTTGCCAGGACATGAGCAGAGCTGGAGGGACACTTCTGCTATATTCCCTTGGAATTGCGTTCATCTTGCCATCCTGATGAGGTAGAAAGAGAATGGGAAGTGAGGGAGAGAGAGAGGAGCTCTGTGTATCTGTCTCCTGAGTGCCCCCCACCACCATGCTGCTCCAAATCTAGAACGTGCCCACTCATCCCAGAGTGGCAGCCCCTCCCCGTGCCTGCAATGTGTTTGCATGCCACTGTGGCCATTAGCTGGACACTAAAGGTACTGTCATTCCCAGCACCGTGGGTTGCTGGTTGACAACTAGCTCCTCCACCAAAGAAGGAGACCAGGGATCAGGAATTACCAGCTGTTCTTGCTCCAGTGGATGCCAGAATGCCCCGTGGGGATTTTCAGTACTCCTCTCTAGAAATAGAAAATGGATGTTGAGAGCATTAGAGTCTCAGGGCCTATCCATTAATACAGGGTAATATTTAAGAGCACAAACTCAGTAGGCAGACTGGGTGGCTCAAATTCTACCTTTTACATTTACATGCTGTGTGACGTCGGGCAAGTGACTAACTTCTCTGTACTTAGTTTTCTTATCTGTAAAACGGGGATGCTAAGAGTACATACCTCTTCAGGTTGTCTCAGAACAATTGACATAAGTTAATACTTAAAGTACTTAGAATGCCCAGCACACAGTAAAGATACATGTGTTAACTAGCATTGGGGGAGGGGGGGTCAGTATAAGAGAAGTCAAGAGCACGGGCTCTGATTACTAGAATTTGGATCCTGGCTCTGTCCCCTTTTAGCTGCATGACTTTGGGCCAGTTATTTTTTTTTCTTTTAAAATTTTTATGTATTTATTTGAGAGCGAGAACATGAGCAGGGAGAGGGGCAGAGGGAGAGGAAGAGAGAGAGGAGAAGCAGACTCCCCTCTGAGCGGGAAGCCCAGACGTAGGGCTTGATCCCAGGACCTGGAGATCATGACCTGAGCCGAAGGCAGACACTTAACCGACTGAGCCACCCAGGTGCCCCTGGGCCAGTTATTAAATGCTTTGTGCCTCAGTTTTCTCATCTGTAAAAGGGGGATGATACTAACTAAAAAAGGTTTAGATGAACTCATGTTTGCAAAGGGCTGGGGGCAATGCCTGGCATTCTACGAGCTATTGTTACGGTTCCATGTTGACTATTGTCATTATTATCACTATCACTGTCATTTCTCAGCTGGGATTACTGACAGTGGCTGTAGGTTGTAGCAAGTAGAGGTCCCTGATTTCCCAGGAGCCAATATGTCAGGGCCCAGAAGACGGTGGCCTGCTTTGACCCTGGGCTTAGGGACGGGCCACACCCGGCTTGACTGGAGGGTCCTGGGTTCCCAGCAGAGCAGAAGAGGGACCTACCCACAGCTGTGTCCTCCTCGCTGGGAAGGCGTCATCGCGAAGGGTGGCCCAGAACATCACCGTCCACACCAGACTCTGGACCTCCGCAGATGTAGCTTCAAACCCCGCCTCTCACTCCACAGCCCTGTGACCCTGGCTGAGCTGCTGAACCTCCTGACCCTGTTTCCCCATTTCCCAATGGAGGCGGGAACTCCTTCCCTATGGAGCCCCCCCTGGGAAACTCCCGGCCCCACCCCCTGTTCCGCAGAAGCGGGACCTTCTCTTCCTGCCGCTGTCCGGACCTCTTAACTCTGTGATTTGGGGCCTGCAGAGGCGGCTGGGAGTTTTGGATTTGAGGGAGCGAATAGTCATTTCACTTTCCTTTCTCCCTCAGGATGAAAAGCCGCAAGTCAGAGTCAATCAGACAAACCTAAGGAGCCATTGAACCTCCTTGATTGGGATCTCAAAATCCCAGCGAAAGGCATCTATGCTATGATGTGGAAGGTCTATTTCTGATACTGTGCTTTGTTTTCCCTTACCCCAAGGAATTTTATTTTAGACCTATTTTATTATAGACCTTTTTCTTATGCATTTGCAAACATATTCATTACTTTCCTGCGATGGGTTCTCCTATCTAGATGATTCTCACACAATCCACTTGTGCCTAACTACCTGTCTTCAGTCCACACGGAGCTTCTCCTGCTTTCAACGGCTGCAGATTATCCATTTGTGTGGATGGACAATTCGTGTTGCGTCTCGTCTATTGTTAGGCATCTAGATGTTTCCGATGTCTTGCTTTTATGAACTTTTGCACTTATGTCTCTTTGCTCATGTGTAAGCATTTCGGTGAGTGCTTCCCAGAAGTAGAATTCCTAGGCCAAAGGATTGAAAGAGTCACACGTACCCCACACTCAATCTCCTTTCCCTCCTTTTTTTTACTCATAACACTTACTACTAATTCCAGGATAGACTTATTTGTGTTTTATCTGCTTTTCCCACAAAAATATAAGCTTCACGGGAGCAGATACTTTATCTGTCTGATTTACTGCTATATCCCCAACACCTAGAATAGTGTCTGGCTCAGAGTGGGGACTCAATAAATATTTGTTGAAGGAAGGAATGGATAAAAAGACATGTACATTTTTAATGTTGATCGGTGTTGCCAAGTTATTTTCCAAAATAATTCATACTCCACCAAGAGAGGAAGAGACTGTTCCCCACACCCTTGGCAACAGTGAACATTATCAACTTTTTTTTTTTAAGATTTTATTTATTTATTTGAGAGAGAGAGAGAATGAGAGATAGAAAGCACGAGAGGGAAGAGGGTCAGAAGGAGAAGCAGACTCCCCGCTGAGCAGGGAGCCCGATGCGGGACTCGATCCCGGGACTCCAGGATCATGACCTGAGCCGAAGGCAGTTGCCTAACCAACTGAGCCACCCAGGCGCCCGAACATTATCAACTTTTTAAAGTAACTTTTCCCATGGGCGCCTGGGTGGCTCTGTTGGTTGGGCGACTGACTGCCTTCGGCTCAGGTCATGATCCTGGAGTCCTGGGATCGAGTCCCGCGTCGGGCTCCCTGCTCGGCAGGGAGTCTGCCTCTCCCTCTACCCTCTTCCCTCTCGTGCTCTCTATTTCTCATTCTCTCTCTCTCGAATAAATAAATAAAATCTTTAAAAAAAATGTTAAAGTAACTCTTCCCATCTAATAGGCGGCAAATGCTATCTCCTCGTTTACACCATTGTTTTATCAAGCCTCCTGAGTCATGCCTGGCCTCTCACGGTGATGGAGCCAGACTGCTTCGAAGCCATTTGTTTGCAGTAAATGTTCAGTGAGCGCGAGGAGAGCTGGCACACGCGGGAGCAGGGGACAGGGCAGCAGGAAGGGTGCGGGACGACGTCACAGCCTTCCCCCCGCAGCTATAGGAGAATGACCACAGCTGCTCCACAACAGGAGGCAGAAGGAAAGCTGTTCCAGGCCCTCCAGAGAGGGGCCCTAAGGGAGCGGGAGGGCAGGGCTGGCACCCCATCCAAGGGGACAGTGTGTGGGCAGGAGGCTGCCTGGCCCCGGCCAGGCCACACCCTCGCAGAGGGCTCAGAGGCACCAGGGTGCCCGGCCCTAACGAGCTTTGAGTCATTGACCCTCATCTTCAAAGGGTCCTTCCCAGAGACTTTGTGTGATTCCTCCCTCCCTGAGGGGCTGCTGTGCCATGAGTGTCTCAAAGCCTTTATTCTCATTCTGGGCCATCCTCCTTGACCCCTCTCTTTGTCACAGTGGCTCCCAAAGGAGGGACAGCTTCTTCAGGCTTCTGGGCTTCAAAACAGAAACACTTCAGGGGCGCCTGAGTGGCCCGGTCGTTGAGCGTCTGCCTTCGGCTCGGGTCATGATCCCGGGGTCCTGGGATCGAGCCCCGCATCGGGCTCCCTGCTTCTCCCTCTCCCACTCCCCCTGCTTGTGTGCCCTCTCTCGCTGGGTCTCTCTCTGTCAAATAAATAAATAAATAAATCCTTAAAAAAAGAGAGAGAGAGAGACCTAAGAGATATCATGATCTAATGCAACTTGGTGATCCACTTGAGTTCTGGTCTAAGTAAATCAACCATAACAGACATTGTTGTGACCACTGCAGAAATTTGAATACAGACGGTCAGGCAATATCACAGAATTGTTCATTTCTATGGGTGTAACAATGATATTTGGGTTATGTAGAAAACTCTTATTTTTTAGAGATGCAGAGTGAAGTATTCAGGGTAAAATATATGTCAGTAGTTTGCTTTGAAATACATAAGCAAAATGTAGATGAAGCAAATATAGCCGACCGTTACTCCTTGGTAAATCTAGGAGTTGGGTATAAAGGGTCTATTATAGCATCCTCTCAATTTTGCCATATGTGTAACTGTTTTCAGAATAAAAATTTTAAAATAGAAAGAAAAGGGAGGGGGAGGGGAAAGAACAAGGCTGGAGCTGAGCACATAGAGCCCGGGGTCAGCATCTGTCACTGAGCACAGTGAGAACCCAGCCAGAGAGTCTCAGACAGCAGCCTCTGGATAGGGTTGCCTATTTCTCTACAAGTCATAAGTAAGCACTTGGAATTTGCAAGTGTCCTGCCACGACGGCCCTGGTTTCCAGGCCTACGGAGCTGGGATAGGGTCTCACTGACTTCCAGCAGTCAGCACTCTCCCGGGGAGAGAGGGGGACACCCCAATGTCAGCCTCAGAGCCTTCCATCCTAAGGATCCGAGGTCCTCGCATTGACAGGCTGTTCCTCGTTCGGCCCACCCAGCAATGGCCTGCCAGGCCTCTCTGAGAGCTGCCAGCCAGCAGGAATGCATCACAGTCCACAGCTTTGACTATCTTGTTTCCATGAGCCCCCGCCAGGCACATGATACAGGAGGTGGCGCCTTAAGATGTCGTGATTTGAGGCAGAGAAATGGAGGACCTGGCCCAGCAGACCCCCCAGGAAGTCGGAGCCCAGCACCATCTGCAGTGCAGCCAAGCATGAGCTAACCTGTCTGTGTTTGCAAAAGTTGAGACAGCCCAACACTTCTCAGAGGTCAGAATTGGCCTGTGTGAGTGCAGGGGAAATCATCTGCAGATCCCACTGCAGGAGCAGGCTTGCCAAGCTGAGTCTTTACAGGAAAAGCTGGGGCACCCCCCACCAGACCCCAGGCTTAGAGCCTCCTGGAGAGAGGATAAGGCACACTCCCCCAACCTTTTTTTCATAGACTATTTTTTTGGAGCAGCCTTAGGTTCACAGCAAAAATGAGAGGAAGATACAGAGATTTCATGGACCCCTGGTCCCCACACAGACATGGCCTTTCCCCCACCCCCATCAACATCCTCCACCAGCATGATCCACTGGTTACAGTCAGGTAGGAACTGGTTCCTCCAGTTCTATTCCTATCTACCCGAAAATAGCACCGGATCCACTTGTAGGGCTCAGTCCTACCAGACAACCCCGCCCCACTTTGGACACCAGCTGCAAACCCAGGCTGTCTCCTGTGCTTCTGACTGACCAGCCATAGATGGGAGGTTTTAGTGACCCCCTCTCTGGGTTCAATTAATTTGGTAGAGGGACTCACAGAACTCACAGAATCATCTTACTTACTCGGTCACCGGTTTATTACAGGATATAACTGGGGGAACGGCCAGATGGAAAAGATGCATAGGGCAAGGGGTGGGGAAGGGACACAGAGACTCCATGCTGTCCAAGAGCACCGCTCTCCCTGAACCTCCATGTTCACCAACCCAGAAGCTCTCGGAACCCCATTCTTTCAGGGATTTTTGGAGGCTTCATTACATAGGCATGATTGATTAAATCATTGGCCATTGGTGACTGACCTCAGTCTGAAGCCCCTCCCTCCACCCAGAAGGCGGGGGAGTGGGACTGAAAGTCCCAGTCCTATAGTCGGGTTGGCTCCCCTGGCAACCAGCCCCCAACCCTAGGTGTGGCCCAAAAGTCACCTCATCAACATAGCAAAAGACAGCTTTAGGGCTCACATCACTTGGGAAATTTCAAGGAACTTAGGAGCTCTGTGTCAGAAATGGACAAAGACCAAATATATATGTTTCTTATTAGAAATCACAACATCACAGCCAGGACAGGCTACAGTATACGATGGTAACACATGGCCCCCAAATCTCATCAAGTTTGTTTCGCACTCATGCGAAGGCTGTTGTAGCTGGGGCCTCTCCAGGGCCCTGTCCTCGGTGCACAGTCTGGGTGACCCCGGAGGCTCTGATCTGCGGCTCTGTCGGCTCTGTACAACCCGCCCGCATCGATGCTGAGACAGAAGAGAGTGAGCGAGCGAGGCTGGGGTTTTTACCGCCTGCACGCAGAATCCAACACACATTGCTTTTGCTCGTATTCCACGGGCCAGAAATGCCACTCTGCTCTTCCTGACTGCCAAGGGACTGCAAAGTGGGGCCACCCACGGATCCAGGGAGGAAAGGAGAAGCACCGGGAACATCTACCACAAGGACAAGCTTCCTTTCAAGGAGATAGCAGGAGGCAAAGGCGGGCAGACAAGGCCGCCATGCTGGAAAGAAGGTCAAGTACTTCAAAAATCTTTTCCGAACTTGAGGTTCTATTTATCTCTAATTCTTCGGTTCTGAGAATGCTTTAAATTGCCAAGGCATTCTGTTTCCAAGAGGTTCTATGATTCCGGGAAAGTTTACTCATAATTCAGCCAGTAACACCAGCGCCGCGCCACGGGGCCTCGAGAACGCAGGGCCCCGCCGGGCAGAGCGGGGTGCTGTGAGTGATGCCCCGGGCCAGCAAGGGAAGCGCACAGGGTCTGACACGCCTGACCAGGCCCGACCAGGGTCAGGGGCTAGGGCTACGAGCATGCAGACTAGTCCAGAGTAGGAATCAGCCTTCTCCCAGGTCAGGCTGAGGAAGAGCAAATCACAGCCATCTCTGGAAACAGAAAAGAAGAATGGGGTCAATCCCACATCCCTGGCCCTGTTCCAGCCTGTGATTCAGGGGTTGTGGAGCAGGGCAGCAGCTGCAGCAGAGCCAAGTGCATAGGTGCCGACGTCAGGCCGACCCCTAGAATACTACCCCTCAACCCCACCCCCAGCCCTGCCCCCCATCCCTCCAGGGCAGCCCCGTCAACTGCACCGAGGACACAGCAAACTCAGGGAGTGAAGCACACTAGGGCACAGAGCAGGGGGTGGGGATCCTCTTTGCAGCAATCTGGAAGGAGAGGCGGGGTGGGGGGGGGAGCAAGTGAGGAAGAAGGGAGAGGTTGAGCCAATCTGCACAGGCTCCTGAGAAGCAGATCCTCCTCTCTTGTCATCTCCATGAGAAGGAGGGGGTCACCCCTCACCCAGGTCCACTCAGCCCCTGGTTGTGCTGTGTGCCCCCTTACCAGCCCATTTTAGTTAAGATGTCACCATTATGGGAGCACCCCCAGAGAAGACCTTAATGGGGTCAGGGCCCCAGCACTGACTCAGAACGCCGCTTCCTTCTCCTGGGGACAGACGGGACTGATGGCCATTGTTCTGAGGCTCGATATGTTAAGTCACTGTGTGCTTTGCTGAAAGATAAATTGCACATCTGCCCCGAGGGAGAATGAATCACATCGATAATTCCCTTGCTTAAAGCCCATTTATTTAGGATCCTGCTTGAGGTTGTTTTTTAATAGATAGATTAGGGAGTAATTCAAAAAAGACCAAAAGGCACAGTAATTGGGTTTCCCCTTGGCCTACAAATTTTGTCCTCAGAGAAGCAATAAAAAGGTGTGTTCAAACCTTTGCCTGGAAGTCTTACAATGATGAGAGAGGGAGAGACAAAGAAAGAGACAGAGAACACAGTCTTGCAGCCCAGTGTCAGGCCCTCAGGCATCCACTCAACCCCTAAACGAAGCCAATGGGAAACTCGGGGTGCAGTAGGCAAGAAGAGGCAGGCTGCCAGTCCCGCGGAGACAGAACAGGGCCCCATTGCCCCATGGTGCCCCGGGCTTCATCCTCGGCTGTGCTGCCCCTTTCGGATTTCAGAAGTATTCTGCAGGCTGCCTGAGCCCCCAGGTCACAGGGGACCCACAGCTCACACTCAGAATCCTTGCCACTCCATGGGCCTGGAGCCAACAGACTGGCTGTAAGGTGCTGTTGTGAAGGCTGAATCAATGGTTCTCGGGCCCCGCCCCACAGGCCCAGATAGCTGGGCCAGCCCCACCCCCCAGAGGTGGGCTGCAGGCCTGCAGACAGGCCCATCCTAGCAAAACATCCCTCCTCAGCAGCCACAAGCCCTACGGCCCAGGAATCCCAGGGCCAGGGAGCTCCTACCCTGATGCGTGACCCTGGGCAGAACCCTTGGTCTCTCTCAGCCTTGGTCTCCCTAGCTGCACAAAACACAGGGTGGGAGGCAGTCCGGAGAGGCCTGCTGGGCCCCCCCCCACCTGACATCAAAAGTTGCTCCATGCATTCTATTTTTTTTTTTTTTTTAAGGAAACGCTACCCCTAACGTGGGGCTCAAACTGACGAACCTGAGATCAAGAGCATGTTCTACCAACCCAGCCAGCCAGGTGCCCCCTGCACCAAGCATTTTAAAGTGCAGCCAACTCTGTCAACACCACCTGGGCAGTTTGGAGGAGCAGACTCTCAGATCTGATTAAGCTGGAAGCATTCTGCGGGGCCAGTGGGTCCCTCTGGGTGTGCCCCCCTGACAGGAGCCCAACAGAACAGGAAATGGGTTTTTGTGGGGAGGGCCGATGGGCTACAAGGCTGAACAGAGAGACAGGACGGAGGTGTATGTCTGCGGCCACAGGCCCATGCCCAATGACTGAGGGTCCTCCCTTTCCCAAAAGGTACCCAAAAGTGGGGCATCCAAACCGCCACCTCAGAAGCATAAACCTGGGGCTGCCCAGGTGTCCACAGCCCCATCCTTGGGCCAGCTCCTCCTCAGACGTCACCATCTAGGCTTCTAGAATCTTCTGCATTACCCTCTCGTCCCTCTTCTCGGTCCTCCTCCCAACCGCCCATTCAGCTGTTCAAAGGCAGCTTGAAACAGTCTGCTCACACTCACAAAGCCAAAGAAAAGTGCCTTCGGGATGCACACAGACAAAGAGGAGGTGGAAATCAGTTCTGCAGAGCACAGAGGTTTCCAGCGGCCAGGAGGGGCTGGCTCTCCATATTCGCTCAGGTCAGAAATCCCCGCAGTGGCTTCCCCTCCAGGCTGTGGGGCTCCCCCAGGCTCAGTGACGCCTGGGCTCCTTATTGGTGGCCACGGCCAAACAGCTTCTTTCCATGACTCTTCGTTGGAGGCCAGCTCAAACCCTGGTGCCGGGCCCTTCCGCCTGGATAGACTCATCAGCCAGAAATTCAACTGTACACGAACCATGGGCTGGGGTGACTAGAGAGTAGGGGGAAGGCTCCCAGACAAAGGCCCTGAGGCAGGTCTGACACATACCCAGGAGACCCAGTTCATTTCTCCCCACAACCCAGCTTCCCTAGGAGTAAGACTGAGAGCACACCTCCCCTCCTAAGGGGAAGGAAGGAACTCGAGATCTGCTGAGCCGCTACGTGGCCAGCCACAGGCCAAGCCTTGCCACAGACAGAGAGCTGAGTGCCAGGCCTGCCACGGACCCAGCTGCGCATCGCTGTTCATCCTTTAATTATACACAGTGGGAGCTAAAGTGCACGTCTGGACCCGAAATCACCGCTCCCTCCAAAGCAGGCTGTCTGAGGAAGTTACCTGTCTCGGCCAGCCCAGGCAGGAGGAGGGGGCAGGCTGACAGACCCAGACGAGAGTCTGGGCGCGTTCTGTTCCCACCAGCAACCCCATCTGCTGTGTAGCCACCTTCCCGCCGTGCTTCTGCCTCCCCACAGCTGGAACTCATAGCCCAGGCTCCCTTTCCCGGAACTCAGGTCAGAAGGCCGTGCCCTGTCATTTCCAGCTGCCGTGCAGACTGGGTGGCTCAAACAGCAGGTACTTGTTCTCACAGTTCTCAGGCTGAAAGTCCGAGATCAGGGTGCCCACTGGGTCAGATTCTGGTGAGAGCTCCTCCTGGCTTCCAGAGGGCTGCTCAGAGCTCCGGCTGCACCAATCCGGGTCGTTTCCAACGTATGACAAAGTCAAGAGCAGCATGATCAGACATTTGGACACACACACATCAGGACATGGGGTACACAGAGGCAGGCACCCTCACACACACACACACACACACACACACACACACACCCCTGCACACAGACACATACAAGTGTACACATGGATCACAATTCATTTTGCTAAAAAACTGAACAGAACTCAAATGTGTAGGTCCATTAGCATTTTGAAAAACATTTTTCCCCCTTTTTGGGATTGAGGCCAGATTACACTGTTCCCAGAGAACCAAGACAGGGTCATGTAGGGGCTTTTTTTTTTTTTTTTTTTTGATTTATGGTTTTTCTTAAAAAGAAAAGGAAGTTGGATTAATTTATTCTAGTGAGGGGCGCCTGGGTGGCTCAGTTGGTTGAGCGACTGCCTTCGGCTCAGGTCATGATCCTGGAGTCCCGGGATCGAGTCCCGCATCGGGCTCCCTGCTCGGCGGGGAGTCTGCTTCTCCCTCTGACCCTCTTCCTTCTTCCCTCTCGTGCTTTCTATCTCTCATTCTCTCTCTCTCTCTCAAATAAATAAATAAAATCTTTAAAAAAAAAAATTTATTCTAGTGAAAAATACTACTTCCCACTGCCCCCAAAGTAGCTGCCTTGGTTCTGTTCAGTATTTGGAGCACCAAATGTACCAAATCTTCAAAAAGAGATAAAGAAAGCTGCTTCTCGTTTCTAGCCTGGGCCTATAAATCATGTCCCAGAGGACAAGCAATGCTGCTCCCAAACAGTCCTGCAGGACACTTCTTGGGACCCCAAGCCTGACCCTTCCATGTTAGGTCATGGTCTTGCTAGCGACCTTATAGACTCACAGAGCACTGAGTGCCAGAACACATTAAAATGACAGGTCAAGGCCACAATGAAAGGCCACCACAGGGTCATAGGACTTTATTGTCCTACAAAGGACAATACAAGACCTCTCAGAGTCTAGAGGTCACTTCAAGTTGGAGCGTCCAGAGAAGACTTTAGAGAGGAGGTCAAATGGTGGCTGGCCCGTGAGATGGGCACTAGGTAGCTAGTCAAGGTAAGTGCAGACAGCGTTCCAAGAAAGGGGGTGAGCATGAACAACGGCAAGGAGACCAGACCGATCAGAAAGTTTCCCCGAGTTTGGGGTCCAGTGACCGGACCACTGTCATGAGCACACTAAGAAGGCGCACACACGAGTTGTGTCCTTCCACAGTGTCAGCCTTATTCAATCATAAAGCAAAGTTAAATCACGATGATAAAGCAGGTTTGGGATTCCAAACTTAATGACAAGTCACCATGTGATTAAACTTGGCTTATTACAGCACACAGAGCAGGACAGAAGACAAGCCATAACAAACAAGATAAGAGAAGGGTGCAGGAAGTGAAGGACCAAACGCGAAGGCAGTCTGTGGGCGTGCAGTTGAGATAAGGCCTCGGTCTGGCCCGGCTCAGCTCTCTGCACTTCCTGCTGCTTATGTTCAAGCAAGGAAGGCTCTCAGTTCTGTTTAGAGATCAATCAGGCAGAGCCTTCCGCCGTAGTTGCCTTTTTAAGTGGTCAGACATAGAGGGGTCAGGTCTGAAGAGTCTGACGGTATGCTGCCCAAATCCTTCCCTTTTTAAAGGGATTTCATCAGTTTTGGGTCTCTGCTCCTTATCAGTTCTGGGGGGGGCGGGGGTCAGCTGACATGGGTCCCGGGGATATCTCCTAGCTGCGGTACCTTAACTGCTTGCGTCAGTGCTTGACACAGGCTCCTGCTTGACATGAGAGACTCCATTTTGCTCTCTACAACCACAAAGGAAAGTTTTCTAGGGCATAATGGAAGAAGAGGGGTTGAACTTTATCCAGGAGGCAAGAGGGCCGGGGAGGGGGGGTGTTACAGATTTTTGAGTAGGAAAGAGAGACAATCAACCATATTTTAGTGCCATACCTCTTAAGATGTTGGCAGGGGGCCCCAAATTATATGCAAATTATGCTCAAAAAGCTTTTCCATAAAGGTCCTGGGCAGCCCCAACTCCTGGAGGTTCAGCTGAGTGAGGTCTGCCTGGAGCTGGTGAGAAAGATGAGGAGATCCATAAATCATCTTCCTCTTTGGAATCACCCTGGAGTTTCTTATTTGCCTATTCATAATTTTCCTTGAATTAAGTATGGAAATATATTGTTTACTTTTTTTTTTTATTTAACATTTTAAACCAGAGTCTGGACCCTTGAAACTATCATCATTATATTTTTTATTATGACTGCTTGGATGTCAACCTCGTCTACCAGATAGTAAACTCAAGACGCAAACAGGATTTTCTTTATCTCTGTCTCTGTAACCCTATCTTTCACAGAGGCTGGTGGGGGCACCTGGGTGGCTCCGACAGTTGAGAGTCTGCCTTTGGCTCAGGTCATGATCTCAGGGTCCTGGGATCGAGGCCTGCATCAGGCTCCATGCTCAGCACAGAATCTGCTTGAGATTCTTCTCTCCCTTGCCCTCTGCTCCTGCCCCCTGCTCACCTTCTCACTCACAAATAAATCTTTAAAAAAAAAAAAAAAGAGATAAATAGATGATGAATTTGTAGAATCAGGTGGTAGTATCTTTGGTACCACACTGTTTGCCCTAGTCAAGGCATTGTAAATGACTTACTGTGTTTTAGAGGTTAAATTATGAAAGTGGATATCTTTAATTTACTTTAAAAAAAAAAAAGACTGTCAGGCCCTGTAATCTGGATTTTTTTAAAGAAAGGATTAACTCTGGGCTTTCTTGCTAAACATTTATTCAGCAGAGCTTTGTGGCAAAGAACTTCTTTGAACTAGGTAAGGGCCTAGGGCCCACTGAAGAGGGCCATCTCCTCCACCTTCAGCCTATGCTGACTGATGCCAAGGATACAAGAATGCCCGTCCTTCCTGCTGGGGACACCACCCTCCTCCAGATATCACGCCTGCTGACAGAAGCCAGTGTGTAAATCTGCAAGCCCCAGCTAATCTTGCAAAACATCCTTGTTGCACTACCCAGAAAGCAGATTGTGACAGAGAACAGGGTGCAGGAAATTTCCTAAGGAGTGCCATTGGGATGACCATCTATGGGAGAAGGAAGGAAGCAGGACTGGGCAGAAGGAGAAGGTGGGCAGTGCTGCAATCGCTGAAGTCTCAGCTGACCCCCACAGGGAGCTCTGAAATTGGGATGGCCCTTCTAAGGTGCCCCCAGGTGGGACAAGTGTCACACTTTTATACCTGCCCCCAGTGGCTGGGTGTGGACCGTCCCCTAGAAGGGGTATAATCTTGAGCAAGGCAGATGTCTTCAGTAGATGACAGTTCTCAGAGAGGTCAGCAGCCCCAGCAACTGGGGGGATAAGTCCTCCTGTCCTGAGTGGGTGTCTCAGCAGAGGAGAGCATCCACCATAGTCTTGAATGGTCTGTGCAGGTACTTGGGTGTGGGTAGCCAGGTACTCAGAGACCAGAGAGGGGGAAGTAGAGTGGTTTGGAGAGAGATCTGGATCCACATCTTGGTTCTGCCACTTACAATCTGTCAGCTTAGACTAGTATCAAGCTTTCTGAGTCTCAGTTTCTTCATCTGTAAAATGGGAATAATGATACCCACCTTAGAGGGTTTTTATGAAGAACACGGAAGTATGAACAATGTGCTGGCACAGCACACGTACAAATGGTGCTCGTAATGGACAGCCACAGTCACTGTCATTATTTCAGCAGCTGTGGCAACAGGGATGCTACCCCCATATTGGTACCAGATGCTCTCAGGTGGGAGCTATGCCAAAGTCTGTGTGGGTCATGAGCCATTGGGTTCATGGACCGCCGGGCTCCAGAAGGTCTGTGAGAATGGCTGGTCCTTAAATCTCAAGCCAGTGCCCTGCTGGGTCCAAGGACAATACTATAGAGACATCACCAGAACAAAGAACAATAGTAGGAAAGGGGTTTCAGCGGTCCTTGCCAACAGAACACATGGCAGGCTCCATGTGCCAGGCACCAAGGGGCTGGGCCACAGGGGCAGGTGGAGCAGTCACTCTGCAGGCTATGGGCATCCTCGTGCTGCTGGCCTGGCCAACGGGTGTGACCGCATGACAGATTAGGGTGTCTGAGTTCACTCTTTCCTCTTTCAAACGGTCAGCAAGTAGAAAGACATCTAGCTAGGATGATTTTTGAGCATATGGGAAGCTTAGAGTGTAATATCACCGTCAAGTCCACCTTGAGTGGACACCAGGGCTCTGAGCCTCCGTCTGACTGGGAGCCTCCCTCGGGAGCTCGGAGCACTGTCCTGTGCTGAGATTACTCATTTTCACTGTCCCCCGTGGTAAAACACAGGCTCTGGAATTGGAAAAGCCTGATTCCTCAATTTGAATCCTGGCTTCACCCCTCATCAACTGTGGACCCTGGCCAAGTGTCAAGAGCCTCTGGGAAGACCACCAAGATCACACCTATAGTTAAATAAGCTGGGCTCATCACTCACTGCAGTAAAGGGGAACACACAGTAGGGGTGTCTCAGTGAGAGGGAGTTAGAAAGGACCAATTGCAGGATCAGAGTTTGGTTGGATAGTTTGGGGGAGGCCTAAGGAAGAGGGAGTGTGCTTTGGATTGGATGTTGTTAGAAAGTGGGGACAAGTCTACAAGTGGGAGTCTCAGTAAATCTGTCTATGAGGAGGGCTATGATGAAACTCCAGCCACAAAGAAGTTGCAGGCACTCATTTGAGGGGGTGTCATATTTTGTGGGTGGCACAGTGACTTTGTCCCTGTGCTTAGACAAAATGAAGTGGCCTTGCTTGGTTCCATCTTATCCTGACTCAGGGTGCCCTTGTGTGTGGCTGCTAACCTGTGAGAGTATTTATGTCCAACAGGAGAACACAGGCTAGCTATGAATAGAAGGCCAGCTTCCGAACGTCAGGGGTTGCTCTGTTTTCTCTCCAAGTATAAATTCCTCCAACTGTAAAATGGGGGCATGAAGATCTACCCAGAAGGTGCTTTTGAAGAATAAAGAAGATAAATACGGAGCACAGAGCAGGAGCTCTCTGCAGGTCAGTCTCCATGCTACCCCACGAGACTATCACATGGCAGGGCTCAAACACCCCTTTTACAGGTTAGAAACTGGGACAAAAAAGGACAGCACATTCTGGTGAAAATCAGAGGTGAAAGAGCCATCCACCAAAGCTGCAACTCAGATCCCCACTTGGAGTCACCTCTCTGTCCATCAGGGCTGGCACTTTCTGAATATCCTTCAACAGCAACTAACTGCTGGCGATCATAACAGACTGGCAGGTTCAGACCAGGCTCCACGTGGGGCCGGAGCACCGCCCAAGACCTGGGGAGGAGGGGGAGTGTCTGCCACCAGGACCTGGAGGTCACTCCAGGACCAGCAGGTGCAGGGGTCACTATGGGGACCATCATCCCTGTGTTTCACTCAGCAGCTTTCACACTGAGCTCAAGGAGAGAGGCCTCAGACACTGAATCCAGGGCGCCAACCCCCAACCCAGGGGGCAGGGAGTGCAGCCTGACTCTGAGCCAGGGGCAGAGTCAGAACCAACCGCTTCTGTTTCCCACACATAATCTTGTCTGATAATAGTAGAGTTAATCACAAGTGAGATTTCCAGAATAAAGCCCACCCAGGCTGAGTTCCCCAAATTATACCCTCTCCCTGGTAATTGCAGGGTTGTTCGGGGCCTGCATCTGGCTTATAACAGCATTTCCATGAGGACCAGATTGAGTGCCACCTCTCATTTGATGGAACAGAAAGAAAATGACACATTCCGACAGCCCGGCTTCCCCATTTAGGGCAGTAGGAAAGCATCAGGTGTGGACTCTCAGGTCAGTCCCTTCCCACCTGTGTGGGTCAGAACACATTCAGCCTCAACATGCTCCGCAGGAAAATGGGAATAACAAAACCACACCACCCTTCCTATCGCCCAAGACTATTGCAAATATCGAATGCCCTATTCACATGTGAGCACATACAGAACTCTACAAAGAATTATAAAGTGAAATATAAGAATTGTCCTGGCAGGCCTGGGTGGCTCGGCAGTTAGGTGCCAGACTCTTGGTTTTGGCTCAGGTCATGATCTCAAGGTCATAGGACAGAGCCCCACGTTGGGCTCCACACTCAGCCAGGAGTCTGCTTGAGAATTCTCTCTCTCCCTCTGCCCTTCCCCCTAAAATAAATAAATAAATCTTAAAAATTGTTCCTATGTAATGATTTTTGTTTACCAGCAAATAAAACAGATTTGAGGCAGAAATGTAAAAGTCACACTATAACTAGTGTTCTGTGGTGATACAGTTAATGCTCCTCAACATTATTCACCCCTGAGGGTTATTCCAGGACCCTGCAATTTTAGAAGTCATCGAAGAAAGTCTCTGATGTCTGAGCTCTGCTTACTGAGGTAAAGAAGTTGACTTACTATGTATTATTTGATCAATCCATTGAGCAAAAATACACAGAGGGTCTGCTCTGCATTAGCTCAGCTCTAGGAGCTGGGGAGACAAGTTGGGAAATAAAGCAATCAGGGAGCCCTGGAACCAGTTCTTCTGGCTGCACAGTGACTCAGTTGGCTCTGCTTGGGCCCTGACCATCGGGGACCTGGGGGCGGCCTGCAGACGCCCAGTGCTCCGGCGGGGCCCATCCCCCAGGATTCAATGACGCTGGCCTCAGCAAACAGACCCCGTGATGGCGGCCTTGGGCTGAGAGTGGCTGGGATCTAGACAGGACAGTTGCTTTCAAGAAGGGTCCCCAGGTCCACAATAGCCAAACTGTGGAAAGAGCCAAGATGTCCATCGACAGATGAATGGATAAAGAAGATGTGGTATATATACTCAATGGAATATCATGCAGCCATCAAAAGGAATGAGATCTTGCCATTTGCAACGACGTGGATGGAACTGGAGGGTGTTATGCTGAGTGAAATAAGTCAATCAGAGAAAGACATGTATCATATGATCTCACTGATATGAGGAATTCTTAATCTCAGGAAACAAACTGAGTGTTGCTGGAGTGGTGGGGAGTGGGAGGGATGGGGTGGCTGGGTGATGGACATTGGGGAGGGTACGGGCTATGGTGAGCGCTGTGAATTGTGCAAGACTGTTGAATCACAGATCTGTACTTCTGAAACAAATAATGCAATATATGTTAAGAAAAAAAAAAAGAAGAAGATAGCAGGAAGGGAAGAATGAAGGGGGGGAGTTTGGAGGGGGAGACGAACCATGAGAGACAATGGACTCTGAAAAACAAACGGAGGGTTCTAGAGGGGAGGGGTCGGGGGATGGGGTAGCCTGGTGATGGGTATTAAAGAGGGCACGTTCTGCATGGAGCACTGGGTGTTATGCACAAAGAATGAATCATGAAACACTACATCAAAAATTAATGACAGAATGTATGGTGATTAACATAACAATAAAAACTTTAAAGGGAAAAAAAAAGAAGGGTCCCCAGATTGGGGGAGGATCCTCACTCTGTCTTAGGCAGAGGCGGAGTTTGGGGGGCTTTTCCTCTTCACACAGACCCAGAGCTGTGCTCAGATCTATGGCTTTCCCTGAGCGCAACAACCTAGTTCAACGTCTACAGAGAGAATCTCCCACCCCTGCTTGAGGAAAACCCCCAGCCCTCTCCCTCAGCAGACACAAAGTGCTCCGACCCCAGGACCATCTGCCCCTCTATTATGGAATCTGGGAGAAACCACGATCCTTGGCAGTCTGTTTCCCAGTCTGAATTGTTTAGTGTAGCTCCCGCCCAATGCCATCGCCGGCCTGACAGGATAATTCCAGTTGGGCTGTTCATCAGCAGGATCACTCATGTGGTGCTTGGGCTCTGGGCATGACATTTGGGGCTTTTCTAGGTCTCCCCACCGGTGTATCGGTCAGACAGCCTCCTCATTCTCTCAAGTACCAGATGGGTAATGCTCAGCTCTCTCGCTCTCTCTCTCCCTCTCTCTCACGCACACACACACCCCAAGCACATCCCCCAAGCACAAACATTAATTCTCAGGCATTACCGTGTGTTGAAGGGAAGTGTAAACAGCATTTTCCTAAGTGCACTCGCCCCCCCCCCCCATTCCCCAGCAGAGCAGGCGAGCGCCTTATTGTTCTTCCTGCTTTAAGACGTTGCCCCTATTGGTGCATAAGAAACAGGACCCATTCCAGGGTCCCACACACACTCCGTCATGCCCACCACTTAATCCCCCAAAGATCTCGAAGACGCTTTCCTTTATTTTCTCCTGCACTTACTAGGTCAGGTCACATTCCTGAGACCATTTATACTCTTGTCCAAATAACCCCCAGGGGTTTTGCTGGTCCAGTTATGCAGGCAGGGAAAAAATCATTTTCGCCAGGATTACTCTGCTGAATATAAATGTTGCCGAAGAGCTGAAAGGGCACAGCCCCCATGTGCCTGGGTGAGCTCATTAAGGAACGGTCCTGCAGGGTTCACCTCTGGAGCATCAGGGTCACACTCTGCCCCCAGAGCTCCCCCAGCTGCACTGCAACCCAGCCCAGCCTCAGCCTGGGTGTCTTATCCAGACACAAGCCAGAGGGCCCATGGTTAACAGTCGAGCCTGACATGACACGACCCGGGGACCTTACCCCACCCACAGATCTATGTCTACTCCCACTGCTCACCCACCCACAGGCTTCTGTGACCAGCAGCCCCATGTGGACGTGTGTCCAGAACACAGCCCTGAGTGAGCCCGGGGGCCTGAGTCCCCACGTTGGGGCCCACAGCTGAGGTGGTTTGTACTCCAGCTATTTCCAAAATACTGAGAAAATTCTCTGCCTCCAGCTGGAATTCAGGACTCAGAGAGGAACAGGGCCGAGGTTTAGGGGGGCGCTAACTGAACCCCTGGGGAAGAAGGCCTATGTCCGCAAGCCAGTAGGTAGGAAATCCCAAACACTCAGTGGTTTCCGTGCTCCATGTTGCTGAGAAGCGTTTGAGGCGCAGGAGAAATCAGCCCCACTCAGCTCTGCTGGGGTCAGTCTCAAACTAGAGTTTTGGGCTTTTGGTTTTCCAGTAGTTCTGCAGCTTACCCTTTCAGGAGCCCCCAGCGCAGGGAAGGGTGAGGGCTTTGCAGCCGTGTCTGGGAAGAAGGGCCCAGACCTGACCTGCGGATGACCGGCCCGCAGCACGGCAGACACCAGACTCAGACCTCCCCTGGGCTGCAGGCATTACCGGAAGTCGGCCTTGCCCCCACAAGAGCCCTGTCCAAAGCTGGAAATGCTTTGGTAAAGAAGAGCATGCCCTGTCTCTGGAGGAATGCAAACGGGACGGAATGCTCTGGAAGGCGCACCTGGGTGCCTAAGTCGTTAAGCGTCTGCCTTTGGCTCAGGTCATGGTCCCAGGGTCCTGGGATCGAGCCCCACGTCGGGCTCCCTGCTCAGCGGGAAGCCTGCTTCTCCCTCTCCCCTCGCCCTGCTTGTGTTCTCTCTCTTGCTGTGTCTCTCTCTATCAAATAAATAAATAAAATCTTAAAAAAAAAAAAAGAATACTCTGGAAAAAACCCATCCATGGGAAGTAGGGACTCTGTCAACTTGAGGTCTCTCCCACTCAAGAAGCCCTCAGTTCTGAGTCTGTGGATGGGCTGAGTTGCTTAGAGAGGGAGGGAGGGCCCTGGCCTTCCTGCCGCATCAAAGCCTCCTGCCCCTGCAGGGCGTTCCTGAACAGCTGTTATCGCTGGGCTTTGAAGGGAGAACAATAATCCCGCACTTAAACCAAAACATCTTGTGGTGGAGCCACAGGCTTTGAACACATCCTTGCTCCTGCCCACCACCCTGCAAGCTCCTGGGGACTCCCTGGGCTAGAAGGTGGGGCCAGGCGGGCTGGCTGGCCCAGCACCCGCGCCAGCCCCAGCTGAGACGTCTCAAGCCTTTGTCAGAGGGAGGAACTGGCAACGGGGACAGCCTGATTGGACACCCAGTCACTTCAAATCCTCCATAATAGCCATGACTTCCCGGGATTCTACGAAGGAACTACAGGAGACCATGCCTCCTTGATGCCTCTCCAAGTTGTCATCTTAGAAACCGGGACATTGCAGATGCCGTCATTTCTAAGGGAAACCCCTTCCCGTTATTCAGTTCCCAGATAAACTAAAAGTAGAAAGAATCCACTAGCTATCTGGAATAACTAATTTATCTAGTTAGGCAAGTGGTTAAACTGCTCTGGGTCTCCATCTTCTCATCTGACACTGCATGGCGGTGTGTGTGTGTGTGTGTGTGTGTGTGTGTGTGTGTGTGTGTGTGTGTGATTTTACATACGTTCATGCCTAGTCATTTGCATAGATGCCTCCATCAGCCAATTGGACAGTGTGCTCAGGTCCGCCTCCTGCTTTGGCTTAAAATAAAGCTGAGAAAGACACCTCCACCTGATGGGTCTCTGGGACTACTAACTCCTCTGCCTTCCAAAGTCTCAGAACCAGATCTCTCAAAGCAGGATTCCTAACTGGAGGTGTTGATACTAAGGCAAAGTGATCTCTTATAAAGGATACTACAGAGGGAGTTTCTAGCTGGAGGCACGAGCGTGCGCGCGCACACACACACACACACACACACACACGGACTCTTAGTATAAGTTGTCTCTGAGGATGTAAACCATATCTGATTCTACGTGGTATTCCTGGTACTGAGCACAGGGCCTGGCACAAGGCAGTTGCTCAGTGAAGAGTTGGTGATGAATGGATCATGAAGGGAAAGAACAAACAGCTAGAAAACCTACTGAAGCTACTGCCAATGTTCTAGAAACATACGCCCTTCCAGTTATTCCTCAAATCTTTAACTGTGAATGTTTAGTTAATAACCAAAGTATCTGAAGAACTTTATGTTGGAGAGAGAGCAGGGCCAGGAGCAGCCTGAGTTCTTACTTCTGCTCCATTTGAGCTGTGTGACCTTGGGCAGCCCTCCAGCCCCCATGGACCTCAGTTTTCCATCTTTAAAATGATGGAGTCAGGTTGAATGACCTCTGGTCTCCCTCCCACATCCAGTAGTGTATGGAAATTAAAAACAACACTATTTTACAGAAAACAATAGTAATTCTAATGACATCAACTTTGACGTAAAAATCTACCTTTACAATCTTCTCTTTTCTATTCCTTAACTTGATTTCCCATTTTTTTTGTTTTCCAAGAAGTGGTAGTAAAGGTAAAGAACTACTCTGGGCCACCTTTAAAAGCCTGATATGCACCTGTCCTGGTAGTGAGACCTACCTGAGCCAGGAAGAACAATGCCAGGGATTCATTCATGACTGCTCCCTGGACACCCGGAATAAACCCAGAAACTCAGGGAAACCACCTTTCAAGGAAATCATGAGCCCTGCTGGGTCCATCCTAGGCTCCATCTCAGAGTAGCAAGAAACAGTGAGCAGCAGAAACTGGGCAGTATGGATATGGCCTTTGGAGTCCCTTTTCCAAAGCCCAGCCACCCTCCCTATCTTGTGTTCCAGGGGAGAGGTAGGTGGCTTCTCTCAGGATCAAATGTGACTCCACCAATGACTGGTTCATGCTGTCAGACACACAGCAGGTTCAGATCCCTGGGATGGAAAGGTTCTCTCCCTGTGAGACTCTGCCACCCACTACCCAATAGGCCCGAAAACTTGGTGGCCTCCCTAAAAGAAACGAACATTGCTTTGGGCCCCAGCCCACCAAGATCAAAGTCCTTGAACCAGAGGGAGAGAAAAATCACCCCCACCCTGAGAAGGTGCTCCAGTTCTCTCTAAAATCAGTCTTAGCTAGAAGGTTCCTTGAATTCAGCCCTAAAGAACTAGAAAGTGATTGGCATCAGCAAAGGGCACTCTAAGGGTACCACTTAATGTCTTCCAGCCACGCCAGCAAAATGCCCTAAATTCCTTGAAATGGTTGTGGGAGGGGGTCATGTGAGAACCACGCTGGTGAGGCCACAGTTTACAAAGTATGCCGCCACACGGGTGTCCAGCTGGTAGGGAGAGAGCCCTCCCCAGGCCAGTGACAGCATGCTGGCAGTGACAAGAGGTATGAGGTCTCTTCTTATGGCTGCCCTACCACTCCCTGAAGTCACTTCAGGTCAGAGAGAGCTAAGCAGGAGAAATAGCTGCAGATTCGGGTCAGGCAGGAAATGGGAGACAGCCCCTGAATGGCTGCCCGGGAGCCCCCAGGAACAGCCCAAAGGCCACAAGGCAAGTCAGTTTGCCAGGTGGGTTTCCAGAGCCAAAGATTCTTCTTGCTTCTGCTGGTCCCTGCTGTGGATTGACAGTGTCCACTTCTGTGGGCAGAATCAGCTACCTATCTTGTGGACCCAGCATTAAAAAAGCATGGGCTCCCTGTGCAAAAACTGAAAATCTCAAGATGACCATGGCATTGCATGCCTGTGAAGCCGGCTCTGGCTGTGGGAGTCTTCTGATTCTGTGCCAGTCCTTCCCATTGCAGTTCACCTTCACAGTCTGAGGACAAGTTAATCACCGAAACCATTTCTATCTGCTTGAAGAAAACGAACTCCAGGAACTAAAATGCTTCCATTCTGCAGGTATTTATTGGGCACCGACCTGGTGCCAGGTGCCCAGCAGTGATCAAAGGCTGGACTTTCATGGCGCTTACATTTGAGCAGGGGGAGAAGCATGTTGCTTCCGTCCTCCCCAAACCTGTCAGAGATGGCTTGCAGGCCAGCAGACTCCACAGTAGCTCCTTCGTGAAACAACTGTCCCTGAAAGTCATACAGTTCAATACGAAATTGTTCCTTGGAGGTTTGTCACCTGCACTGATTGTTGCCTCCACAGCAGGGTCAGCAGCACTTGGTCTCACATGGAAGGTCTTTATTTAGTCTGTCGCTCAACAAAAGTTTATTCAGTGCCTGGGCCAGGGCCAGGTCTAGATGCCTGGGGTACAAATAATTATAAGATGGGTTCTTGGAGGGGCGCCTGGGTGGCTCAGTCGTTAAGCGTCTGCCTTCAGCTCAGGTCATGATCCCGGGGTCCTGGGATCGAGCCCCGCATCGGGCTCCCTGCTCCACGGGAAGCCTGCTTCTCCCTCTCCTGTTCCCCCTGCTTGTGTTCCTTCCCTTGCTATTTCTCTCTCTCCCCCTCTGTCGAATAAATAAATAAAATCTTAAAAAAAAAAAAGACGGGTCCTTGGACTCCGAAAGATCACATTTTAGATGGGAGCCATATAATTCATTAAAGACTCCACTGAAGAGGGATGGGGATGGTAAGAAAGGCAGGAACAATGTGTCTTGAGCAGAAGAGGGAGACTGAGGAAGTCAAGAAAGGCAGATGACATTTGAGCTCTCCTTGGAAGACCGTGTGGGAACAAAAGTCAGGCACGGGGACCTCTGCGAGGAGCACCCTTAACTAACCCCAGATCACCTTCCCTCCTCCTATTCTTCCCCAGCCCCTGGGAACACCTCCAGCAAGTCTTGCTTCTTGAGAGCTCCACCCACCTGGTACTTGAAATCTCCCACAACGTTTTGGACCAGAGTCATCCAGCTGTGGCATGAACATGTTCAACGACAGGGAGCTCATGACCTTTGCCTCATGACCTTTTAAACTGTCCTGCCTGCTATGGTATTCTTTCTTCTTTTGGGTCCAAATCCGCCTCCTGAACTTCTGTTGGTTCTGTCCTCGAGGCACCACGCAGACTTGACTGATAACTGATTTGCTCCCCAGAAGCACACTGAACCCCTTCCACGTCCCAGCCAGCATGCTGACACCACCTCAGCCCCCAGGAACTCACAGGCTGGTGCGTGGTTTCTGGAATATAGTGGGTAAGTGTTGAGATAAGGATCAGGCGAGGTGCTGGAGGACACACAGAAGGGCTCTCCCACCCAGTCTCGAAAGGTCAAGCGGAGGCTCCCCATAGGAAGTGATTTTTGCTCCGAGGCCTGCAGTACAACACCCAGCTAGGCCCCAAAGGCCCAGAGAAGCAGCCACTACTCACGAGAAATGGAGAGACTATTGCCTTTTGAATTCCATGTTTATTCTCCAGAAACAAATACTAGAGGATTCTAACTGTGGCAGCCCTGCCCTCTAGCCCGTTCAGTGAAATACCCAAATGTGGAAAGGAGCATCACCACGGAGAGGTCCCGGGGATGGGGAGTTTAGCTGGGTGCTCTCCTGTGCCCCCGACCCAGCACCTGCTCACGCAGGCCTGACACACATTATGTGCACAACGCACGTGTGTGGAACGGATCGGGCAGCCTTTAGGTGATTTCCTAAGTGTGGTCCTGATGCTTTCCGGCCGGCTTTGCTGTGAAAGGTTGGTGGAGCCAGGGCAAGGTGAGGGACAAGGGGGAGACGGGGAAGGCACAGGAGCTTCACTTTAGGAAGTGAAAGAGAGTATGCCTTCACAACTTCCTCCTCCCACCAGATCTGCACCCTGAGCAGCACAGGCTTAGGAGGATGAGCTGGATCAAGATGCGCTTTAGCTCTTAAAGGCACAATGACCCTGTATAAGAGGAGGCAGGATGTCTCCTTAAAAGAGGAAGCCCTGACTGTTCCTTGAGGAAGAGCTCTCAAATGCCCTTGTCTCTGCGCCCGGAGCCCATCCTCCTGTGCTCACCCCAAAACTGCCTCCTCACCCTGTTCATGAGCTCTAGCACCCTCCACCAGCCACACACAGGGGCAGGTCGCAGGGCTACCAATGATACAGGGAACCATACTAATTACCAGACCCAGGGGCCCCGATGGGAGCTGGATCAAGTCCCATCCATAGATCTTAGCCTGTCTGTCTTTGAGAGGGAGCCCAAAAAGTTTTTCCTCAGGCCCTGAACCCCATTCCTGGTGGCCCTGACCAGTTGAGCCTCTAAGCTCTCAGATTCCTGGACCACCAGGATCTGATAGGCTGGGCCACTCCCGCCAGGAGGTAAATTCAGATCTTGAACTCAAATGACACTTTAACTCTTGGCCTAGTCACAAGGGAGAGGCCTGACAAATCGTGTGGTTTGACGAGGATGCGTCCACAGCCCCCTCAGGGATCCATCCCAGATGCCTGTTTCCAGCCCCAGCTCTGAAATCAGACTTTCCGCTTCTAAACAAGGTAAGCCAAGGGAACCGTGCCTGACCTCGCCTCCCACCACTGACCACCACAGCACAGTCTCCCCAGGCCTGGAGGCTACCAGGCCACAGACCCCCAAGTGTGGCCCAGACTCTTCAGAACTTGGAATTTGGCACAGCTGAATCGATTCAGACATCTATTTCCAAGTCGCTTGCAGAAAACCTGCCAAAGCGAGCTGGCCAAGTCTGCATTCAGCAGCCAACCCTCCCCAGGATACTGCCCCGGGTCCCATCAAGGTCAGGCATTACCAGAAACTCAAGTTCGGGGTCGGCTTTCTGAAAAATCTGATACGTGAGGAGTTTACCGCTGAATGAGAATTTCCATACCACACCCCTGCCCCGTGCTTCTGCCCCGACAATACAATTTTTTGTTCTTATTTAACAAGAAAGTAAAAACAAAACAAAAACAAAAACTGGAGCCAACCCCGAACAAAGGCCTCTCCTCCAGTCAAATCCTGCAGTCTAATTAAGCTCGGCTCCCACCTCATGCCAGGAGAACCAGTTTGCCCAGACTTAAAGCGATTAACAGCTCACTTGCGGTGCGTTTGGTACATTCCTGCAGAAACAGAGCTCTGGGCTCCTGCTCTCAGAGGCATTGTGGTCAGATGATCAAGTCCCCTCATTTGTTTTCCCTTTCCACGGCGGGGTCTGTTGGTTTTGCTGAGCTCATAAAAGGCAAGGACTTGCTTTCTCAGGTTACGAACGCAGCAGCTGTGCCCAATTCCTGGGTCTTGGGTGCACACACAGTACTAATGGCTGGATCTTTCCAGCATACGTTTCTTGATCACATAGGAGTTATCAGCGTTTTTCCTGGCCTTTGCTTCACCTGTAAAGGTTACCAACTCCCCTTCCATTTGTGGCCATCCATGTCAGCAAGGTGAGGCTGAGCAGGCTCTCCCTGGCTCTGTGCCCTAGCCACCCTGCTCTTCAACCTGTGTCCATGGGTCAACAGACTGATAAAGTGTCCATCCAGCCCCTGCTGAGGACTCATGAACACCGTGCTCCTAGGAAGAAAGCCTGCTGCTTCCCCGACCTCCTTCAGCACTCAGGGGACTCAGTTCCTGCTACCACATCCTCTGGGCCCCCAGTGGTGGGTACTTCCTTCCTGAGTGCTGATTCATCCTATGCAATCCCGAGAACCCCCAGTTTATCAAGGACCCTCTGAACTCAAGCTATTATTCAGCAACTTAGCCAAGCATCTACTATGCACCAGACCCTACAAGAGATGCTGGGGTTGCAAGAATGAGTATGATGTGTTACCTCAAGGAGCTTGCAGTTGAAAAAAGTCCTTGACAAACAAAAGAGTTATTATTATACACTCATTTATGCAGTGACATTTATCTGACCTCTACTTGGTGCTTAAGGCGCTAAGATGAACCCACTAGAGGGAACGGAACCAAGATTTATTGAGGACTTAGGATGATCTGGTCTCTGTGCTGAGTGCTTGGGTTGATCTTATTTAATCTTCAAAATTATTTCCATCCTACACATAGAAAACCTGAGGTGGCAGAGAATAAAAGTAATTGGCCCAAAAATGCACAGATGGGGCACCTGGGTGGCTCAGTCGGTTGAGCGTCTGCCTTGGGCTCAGGTCATGATCCCAGGGTCCTGGGATCGAGTCCAGAGTCCGGCTCCCTGCTCCACAGGGAGTCTGCTTCTCCCTCTGCCCCTCCTCCCACTCGTTCTCTCAATCTCTCATAGTCAATCTTACGACGGTGCTGAGCATTCTGAATTTTCCTGGCTAACTGGTGTGTCGCGATGTCCCGGAAGCAGGCTGGACCACCTCAGCCAGCTGGAAAACTCATTGCTTTCTAAGCCTGATTAGCACCCCTCTTCCCTTTGAGTTGTTTATGCCTTCCTTGCAGTTCATCTTTATTTGTTCTTTCCAACTTGGCAGGGAACCAACTCTACAGTCTGTGAGTTCTACCATTACCCATGAAGTAAAAACTTTGAACAATCCTCCCCTGGCACAGCTAAACACACCTTCCGAGAAAGCAGGCTGGCTAATTTATGTTGGTGTTATCTTGTCAATGGAGTCTGGATCTCCATGTGGCCTACAATTCTAGACGTCCTTAGAGGAAATTTGTAGCCACAAGATTGCTCAGCCTAGAGAAGGGGGGATGGATAGATAGATCCTCCCACTCACGGTCAGCTCGGTTATGTGACCAGATATCACACTTTCCCTTATTTGGCGACTGCTGAAGAATGTGTATTTTACAAGTGACTTTTTGTTAGCACTCATATAAATAATACTTTTTATTCTGTCAGGGTCCCATTTATAATCTTTCTACCATTAAATAGCAAATGCATTCCTGCATTCCTTTTAGGTGCCTCCAGAAGGTTTCAATTGTTTATCCAAAGGTCAAACAAGTTCTGGAATGAAATGAAATCAATCATTAACAAAGTGATGAGACACTTGCTTCTGGTAATATTTGTTTCTTCCCTTTTCAGGATTCAAGAGAGAAGAAAAAGAGCTCTCGATGACAGCCAGGGGACAGAGGTCCTAGAGTCACAAAAGCCCAAGGCCTAGTTCCATAGCCCTTTGAATCGTCCCTTCAGGTCATGATTTCTAAAATGGAAAACATAGGCCAGTCATGCCAAGCTCCCAAGCCAGAATCCAAAACCACCCAGCTTCCTCCAGCACTCGAAGCTCAGCCCACAGTCCCTGCGGTTGAGCACATGTAGCCTCCCAGGTAATCCTGGGGAGGGTGGCCTACAGCCTTGGAAAAGTGCTCCTGCCTGCTCATCCCAGGGTCCCTGGGAGTACCTCCCCAGGGAGCTTGTTGGGCTAAGCACCCTGTGGGGGCCAGAGAAGGCCTTCTCTCAGTTGGTATGTCAGGGCCCAAAGCCCTCCCTTACAGGAGCACTTTCTTAACCTCCCTGGACTCAGCTCCTGTGATAAAAATAGTTGGTTACTCATCACGGCTGCATTACACGTAACTCACGTCAAAACAGAGCAACTTCCCTGCTTCCTTCTTGCCTGGCACCTGACGACCGCTGGAACCTCCATGCGGCCCAGCCGTTCTTTAACAATCCTTCCCCTTGTTCCCCACAGCAGCCGTTCCCAATCTCTGTCACTTCCTCGGGTCTCTTAGAAGTTGGTGCTCCCTAGGGAGCATGACCTGAATAGCACACACTGAGGTGGTTCGGTCAGTTAAGCACCCAACTCTTGATTTCGGCTTAGGTCATGATCTCAGGGTGATGATCGAGCCCCACGTTGGGCTCCATGCTCAGCTGGGAGTCTGCTTGAGATTCTCTGCCCCTCTCCCCCCTCCAAAATAGATAAATCTTTTTTTATTTTTTTTAAGATTGTATTTATTTATTTGACAGAGAGAGACACAGCGAGAGAGGGAACACGAGCAGGGGGAGTGGGAGAAGGAGAAGCAGGCTTCCCGCGGAGCAGGGAGCCCTATGTAGGGCTCAATCCCAGGACCCTGGGATCATGACCTGAGCCAAAGGCAGACACTTAACAACTGAGCCACCCAGGAGCCCAATAAATCTTTTTTTAAAAAAAGGAAGTTGATCGTCCCTAAATTTCTGTCTTTTCTTTAATTAATTAATTTGTTCATTCATTTATCCTACAGCTTATTGAGGTCCCAGTATGTGCCAAGCACCATATTGGGCATTAGGGACATAGCGGGGACACAGACATGGCCTCTAGGCGCATCATGGAGCTTATGATCTAGTTTCCCGTCTCCTCTCTCCCACACACTCTTCCCAGGGCATCTTATCCCTTCTCCAAGACTCCCACTGCTGCCTGTGCCCTGATGGCTCTCTCTTTGCTCAGCTGACCCATAAACCCATCCAACTATATGCCAAACCATGCCACATGGGCATCCTGACTTGTGGCTGGCAATGAGGAAACGAGTCTCATGTAGAGAAGGACAGTTGACCATCATGACCACGAGTCTTATCCCAGAATGTTTTTATCCTGGGGATACCTGTTCTGATTCCACATGAAACCACCATGATGGGAGCCCTCAGAAGTGCTGCTTCTCTTTCCCACCCGCCCAGGCATGGATGACATTATTCACGGCAGAGCTAAATCCAGGCTAGAACATTTAACGAGACTTTATTGAAGATTCCAAAAGAACAGAAGGGAAATTAAGAAGCTTGGGTAGCTGAGTTGGTTGAACATCCGACTCTTGGTTTGGCTCAGGTCATGATATCGAGCCCCGTGTCAGGCTCCACACTCAGCGCAGAGTCTGCTTGAGATTCTGTCTCTCTCCCTCTGCCCCTCCCCCCACTCATGCACCTTCTCTCTCTCAAAAAAAAAAAAAAAAACTTAAGAACAGAAGGGAATTTTTAAGCCACCAGGTGTAACTTACAATTGGCTGTTGGATACAGTTTCTCCTGAACCCCACTGACCTGGTTGGCCCTCATGGGGTTTCTGCCTAACCTGGCCACCCCCTTAAAGCAGAAGTCTCCTCCCCTCCCCACAGAGCATCACCATCCAGCAAGACCTTAAAATCACCTAAAGCAGCTCCTCAGGGAGACAAAGGAGCTCCCTTTCCCTGTTGCCTAAATGCCACTTTCTAAGACCTATCTCCCAGTACTTGCTTCTTCCAAGGAAGGTTGATCCAATTGATGAATGTCTCCTCGCTTCAGGGGAGACTTTTCTCATCCATATGGATTGCAGCCTTTCCTCGTGACCTGAATAGCACACACTAGTCTAACTGTACAGAAAGCACACGGACTGTGGTCTGAGAAGGAAGGTGAGAACAAGAAAGACGGTGTTCATCCAAAGGTACCCCGTACTCAGTGCATATAAAACCATATTCAATGTGGCCTTCCAGTGCTTTCCAGTGCCCTGCCTCCAAATGCTTATTCTTGCCTTAAATAATGGCATCAGCATCCTCAATGTCACCCAAGCCAGAATCCTGGAGGTCAGCATGGTGCCTCCCACTCATATTCCCATACCTTCTACCTCCTGGATGCCTTTCTGACCTGCCCTTTCCTGCCCATGTTGGTGTCTTGGTTCAGGCCTTCTCATCTCTACCTGGACCAGGAAAAAGTCTTCTTCACTGACCTTCTTGCCTCTGGTTTTCCCTGCTCCAATACATCCTCCACACTGTAGTCAGGGTGATTTTTCTCAAATCAGTATCCCACCATATACGTAAGGTTGTCGTCCCGGAGCCAGACAGCCTGGGTTCAAATCTGTATGAGTTCTGAGACCACAAGCAAGATCTGTTTGTCTAACAAAGCAAAATGTTTGTCTAACATTCTGAGGCTCAGTTATCCCACCAGGAAGTGAGGATAACAGTATCTACCTGAGTGTCGTCATAGAGATTGTGGTATACTGCTTCTAAAATGGCTCCCCCCAAAAAATAAAAAAATAAAATGGCTCCCAATGGTCCCACCTTCTGGTGTGCATGCCCTTAGGTAATGCCCTCCCACTTACTGTGCATTGGACCCAGTTACTTGCTTCTCATAAATAGAATACAGCTAAAGTAATGGAATGTCACTTCCAATATTAGATTATAGAAGATTTGGACGTCTGTCTTGCCCACACTCTCCCTCCCTCTGGCTCTTCTCTCCCACTTGCTCTGATAAAGCAAGCTTCCATGTTGTGACTGCCCTATGGAGAGGCCTACATGGCAAGGAGCTAAATGTGGCCTCAGCCAATGAGAACTGAATCCTGCTAGCAACCAAGTGAGTGGGCCGGAGAACAGATCCTTCCCCGGGGGAGCCTTGAGATAAACCCAGCCCCAGCCAACACCTTGGTTACAGTTTTAGGAGAGACCCTTAGCCAGGGCACGCAGCTAAGCTGTGTCTGGATTCCTGACTCACAAAAACTGTGAGATAATAAATGTTCTGAGCCACTAAGTTTTGAGATAATCTGTTATGCAACAATAGATTATTAAACGATACAGATGAAGGGTTTAGAATAGGACCTGATGCAGAGCCAATAAATATTAGCTCTCATCATCATCATTATAATTACTTGTTTGGACATCCTGCTAGATGGAAGGCTCTAGGAGGGGATGGAAGATGCCTGCCTATTTGTCTACTGGGTCCCAAGCTCCTGGCATAATGCTAAGCACAGAGTCTTTTAGTCAACAGGAAATACTGATGAGTAGAAGAATGGTCAGGAAGGAATGAACTGGGTCCTCCAGACTCATACCGCTCAGGCCAGAAAAGGGGCTGCTGAGGGTTGGGGGGCTGGGGAGCAGCCCGGGTGCCCAGGTTCTCCCTCCAACCAGAAGATGGACCAAGTAAAGTGGGAAGAGACTGTCCCCCAACAGGCTGGAGTACAAGGTCCCTTTGTGGTAGTCCAGCCTCCTCGAGCCCAGGCTATATGTTTCCCAGGAGCCCAGTTACCACAAAGCTCACCCTTGTATCCACCCGAGCCCTGGAAGGCACAGAGAAAACAATGAAACCATCATCACCAAACTTCTTTCCTGGCCTATGTGTGGACAGGGAGGGCAGGGGAGTAGCTGTGTTTGTCTTGGCTGGGTAACACCATTTTTCTTCACTGAAGAAATATATGCCGGAGGTCCTAAAAGTAGAAGGTAGCTCTCACCCAAGAGAGATTTATTCCCAGAGGCCCAGCCCCACAGTAATACAAAGAAGCTATATCTCCTACCTACACATCCCTGGGCCCTGTTTTAAGACTCAGTTCGAATGCCCCCTCCTCCATGAAGCCCTCCCCAACTTCCCAGGCTCCTGTTGGCACCCTGGGCTTAATGCCTCCATTTGAGCATGCTGTATTCAAAGTACTAGTGAATGCATTTCCGGAATTGCCTGGCCCACCAGGCCAAGGACCTTGCCCTATTTGCTTTTGTATCTCTCATCTTAGCAGTGCTGACAAAGTAGGTGCCAATGTTGAGTGAATTACCCAGAGCTGTTGCATTCTGAATTTAGAAGTGGCAGAAATAAATCTCCAGAAGGGCGGGAAACCCCCCGTTGCACAAGAATGTAGAGAAGATAGGGGTTACATGCAGTGCATCGGAGAAGGGAGGCTCTCAGAAAGTGCTGTACCCCCTGGGGTAAGGAAGTGGGGACTGCAGGGAGAGACCCCCCTCAGTCTGAGGAATTCCAGCTGCTTGACTTCCCTCCTCTGTGCATGGACAAGGACCCTTCCTTATTCTAATCCAGTGGTTCTCAAAGTGTGGCCCCTAGGCCAGCAGCATCAGCATCACTGAAGATCTTGCTAGAAAATCAAGTTTTTGGGCCCCACCTCAGACCTCCTGGATCAGAAACTCTGGGGGCTAGGCCCAGCCATCTGTGTTTTAACCAGCCCTCCATATCATTCTGATGCATGCTTAAGTTTGAAAACTGCTATTCTAAGTACACTGAAAAAGAAGTACACACATATGAAAAAAAATTTGGAAACACAATCCAGATTGACTTAAAATCAAGATTAAATGAGAACCCGAGCCAATGCCCCTTGCTATGAAATGCCCAGGATCAATGAAACACCCCACTATTCTCTATGAAACAGCTCAACAGGCAATTAGATGAACTCAGCACATTTATTTTAAATGTGCAAAATGAATTTTCATATCCTAAGAGTAACACCAGATGTTTTACCTCTTTTTCCTAATTGATTTTCCAGCCTACAGCAATTCGTCTTTATATTTTCCAGTTGGATCCCAATGCAGCAAGAAGAGTGTGTTCCGGCAGGATTATTAAATGCCATGCATTTTAAAATAAGCATAACTCAGGCCGCCATGCGTCATCTGGGTGGTTGTCTCCCCAAAATTATTTAAAAAAAGAAAAAACGCAGACAGCCCTAGGTACCAGGCAGATTTGAGCAGGCAGGAAACCCAGAAAAGGCCCTTTCAAAGGGCTGGGTCTCCAGGCTCTTGGCTGGTTACAAAGCTGAGTCCTGGGCAGTGAGCCCAAGCCTGAGGTCTTCTCCAGAGTCCTGCACTCCCTGGTACAGAAGGATTTGCTCGCTGTAAAACCTGCAAATCAACATTTTGTTTTTCAATGGGAAGTTTTGTCTTTAAAATGGAGAAGAAAAAGTAGGCTCTCGGGATGGAGGTTGAGTGGGGCCGAGGGGCCAAGGAAGGGGGGAAGAAGTGGCTCAGAGAAGAAGCCAGTTTGGGTGGACCCTCTCCCACTCCGCACTTGGGAGAAGCCCAGACGATTCCCCTCTGTGGGCTGATGGGCCTGGAGGCGTGGGAGGCCCTGCTCTGGTCAGGTTGAAGTGGGGGAAAAGTCACCAGCAACCAGGTTTGCCTCACACAACAAAAGCCCTTGGGAATCTGGGGAAAGACAGGGAATTGAAGCCTCAAGCTTTGAAGGGAATGACTTCAAAAGGAAACTTCTCCGTCTCTGCTCTCTGCCATGATTGCCAGAAAACCAGAAAGTGCTGATTCCAAAAACAAAACCCACACATCTCCGGTCATTGGGAGAGGGGGGCACTATTAGCCATTTTCCCTAGCAGCTGCAGACAGCAGGCAGGTTTGAGCCCCAACCCCTGGAACAGGATTTTAATGTGGTCTCCCGGTGAAACTCTGCCCTGCCCCCTGTCCCCACCGATTCTGAGACCCCCTGCAGCCAACTGGGTGTCTGAAATTGGAGCTCATCCTGACTACATCTCAAAACGTGGCTGCCCCAACTTTAAATAACAGCCACCCCAAACATCCAGTGTTGTGTGGAACCCTTCTGAGGATGTGAAGGGAATCCAGTAACCAGCCTCCTAGACAGAGAGCTCGGCCCCACACCTGTGATTAACCAAAAAAAAAGTTACCTAAATTTAAAATGCACAGATGACAACTTTTCAAGTTTCAAGGGGTAGGAAGCAAAGGCTCCACAGACTTAGACACAGTGTTTTTAAAGACAGACAGACAATACACATCAGGTCAAAGGTTTGGGACCTGGGTGCCTGGGTACCCCAGTCATCTTCCTCGGAATGGGGACAGGAGTAACTGGTCTCCCATAGCGACCCAAACCCCACACAGTCCCCCAGGGACTTCAGCCTCATCTACCACAAACACTACCAGGGAAATGGAGTGGTGGCAAGAAAGTATCTTGCCTAGCAGAAGTATCCCCTTGCCCCAAATTCACGAGGATAAATCTTTACACACTATTAAATCACAGGAGCCATTTTATAAATGTCATCATAGTCTTTTAATATTTTACATAAAAAACTGTATACACAGCTTATAGAACTTTTATGTAAACATCGTAAGCTCACCACTTTGTCATTTGTCAGTTTATTTAAAAAATAAAAAAACAAGACAACAATTTAGTAGAAGTACCACTGGGTGGGGAAGGGAGGGTGAGAAAGGAGAGACCAGGGGCAGGTTCATTCTCTGTACAGAGATGCAGAGAAAATTTCACATAGCTTTCGAGACTGCCTTGTGAAGGAAAAAAAAAAAAAGGAAGGGGGAGTTAAATAGGTCCCAATACTTGTTACTGCCCTTTATCAAAATAGTGCGCATACCTGCACAAATAAAATCGCAAAACAGTGTTGCCACTTTTTCAAGAAAACAAAACAAAAATTAGTGGTTTCTTTTTGTTTTTTAAAGTCATCTTTTAAAAAAAAATCAGAAGTAGATGAGGTTACAGCGTACAAGGATGGTCAGAATGCTACTGTCTTATGCAAATGACAAGAGCATTAAGTGTCAAACAATTGTGCAAAGAATTCTTTCAAAAAAACAAAAACCAACAAGTTTTAGCTTTTTAAATAAATCAAATAACATCAGTTTCTTGGACCGAACAATTTCCACTTGTATGACAGGCACAAAGTTCGCTTATGGCAAATAACGACCCAAAGCACTCTCTCCCTCCTCCTGCCCGGAGCCGGTGAGGGGTTCACCTGGGGCTGGCCCGCAGGATCCGAGAGAGTCTGGAAGTTGTGTCCTCTCAGCCCCACGGCAGTTGCAAATGTCTTCCCCAGGGGTTGGCAAGCTGGCCAAGTCCTGTTCATGCTTGGATGGGCGCCCGACCCAGGCTGGGCCGGGGCTCTTCCGGCGCCCTGTCACTCCACCCACCACCACCATTAAATAACACCATCCCACCTTCGAAAATAAAATTATATCTATATTTATATAACACCCCATCCTCCCCGGCCCTCCCCTCCCGCAGTTCCCGCGGTCTATGGTACAGACAAGGGACAGCAGGCGCTCGCTGGGTTCTGGGCGAACATCTGATGGGGCGCGGCTGCACCCCGGCGCCAAGCTCTTCTCCGGGGACCAAAGGCGGGGGTGGGTGAAAGTGGGGCGGGGGAATGGAACAAACACACAGCCACACACTCTGAAGAGGCTTGCCTCTTCAGAAAAGGGTGCTCGGGGGACCCTTGGCACTCAGCAGGCGCCCGGGCCTGTGCAACACAGCCGGACGCACACAGACACTGGAAAGGGGGCGCCCCGTGCCTCCCACGCCGACTCCCGGCGCCAGAGCCAGAACCAGAGCCGCCGGGTCACAGCCGCCGGGCCGGTGGGGTCCTTGGGGGACGCGGGTCTCCCCTTCTTCGGGCTCGAGGTGCGGGGTGGGGGGTCGGGCCCGAGAGGGGGAGTCGCGCCGGCAGGGGCAGGCAGGGCGGGCGCGGCCCTCATAGCACCTTGCAGCAGTTGATGCAGCCGTTCTGGGAGCCGTAGCGCTTCTGCAGCGCGGCGCGCGTGGCCGTCTCGAAGACCTCGCGCACGCCCTCCTTGGTCTTGGCCGAGCACTCGAGGTAGTCGTAGGCTTGGATGCGCACGGCCATAGCGCGGCCGTCATCCGTGCGCACGGGTTCCTGCTTCATGCGGGCCAGCTCCGTGCGGACGTGCTCGTCGCTGCGCAGGTCTTTCTTGTTGGCCACCAGGATGATGGGCACGTTGGGGCAGAAGTGCTTCACCTCGGGCACCCACTTCTCGGGGATGTTCTCCAGCGAATCGGGGCTGTCCACTGAGAAGCACATGAGGATCACGTCGGTGTCTGGGTAGGAGAGCGGCCGCAGGCGGTCGTAGTCCTCCTGGCCCGCCGTGTCCCACAGCGCCAGCTCCACCTGCTTGCCGTCCACCTCGATGTCGGCCACATAGTTCTCGAAGACGGTGGGCACGTACACCTCGGGGAACTCGTCCTTACTGAACACGATCAGCAGGCACGTCTTGCCGCACGCGCCGTCGCCCACCACCACCAGCTTCTTGCGGATGGCCGCCATGAGCGGGCCGGGCCCGGGCAGCAGGAGGGGGCCCGCGAACGCCTCGCTGCCGTCCCGCTCGCCGCTCACCTCGGGCTGCGCGCTCGGGGGCGAGGGTCGCTAGCTGCACCCGGGCCCCGCGGTGGCGCGTTCTCTCGGTGCGCTCAGGCTGCCGCGGCGGGGGCGCGGGGGCATAGGGCGCGCCGGGCGTCTCCGCGCTGCTCCCGGGCGGTGGCCGCTCTTCTCGCCCCGGGCCCGGGGCCCGCGCCTTTGTGCGCAAACGGTGGCTGCAACAGCAGAGCCGGCCTAGTCCCCTCCCCGGTTTGTATAGATTTCGCCCAGGGAACAGGGGACCACTCGACTACAGCCAGACTGCGGTGGCAGATGCGGGCTGCGGCCCTAGCGCCCGCTATTTAAAGAGTTCAGCCACTTTCTTAATATAGCCGCCCAATGGGAAGCGAGCCGACTGAGCTCATCGCTGCGGAGCTTGGCTCTGATTGGCCACCCGCTGCAGCCCAGGGGCGGGGCCGGCCGAGCTTGATTGACGGCCCAGGCCGCGGGGCTGGGAGAGGCGGGCGACTGGGGAGTCTGCGCCTCCGCTGGCGCTGCGGGGCTCTGGCCGCCCCAGTGTTCCCCCCCCGCTGCCTTGGCCGCGTCCTCTGCGCGACGGGCCAAGGCCCCGAGCTGGCGGCCTGGAGCCTGCGGGGCCCGGGCGAGCGGTTCCGAGAGAAGGCAGCACTTTGTGGGGCGTTGGCGACTCCCTCCCACTCAAAATTGTCCCGCTTCCGTGCAAACTCCCAGCGGTGGCCGGACCTGTGGGGGAGGGAGCGGCCCCTTTAAGCGGTTTTGTTTTTAAATAAACACACACACGTTGGTTTCCAAGGAAGGTTTTGTTCTTTCCTTTCAGAAGAGGCCCCTTCCCTCGTCTAGTCCGCCACTCCCAACTCCCCACCCCCCCCACCCCCCGGGGACTCTTCGTGGGACAACATTAGGTTCGGACCCGTGAGGCCAAGAGCTGACTGTGAGCTGGGTGGGCCTGGGCCTGGCCTCCAGTTCTTCCAATTCCTATCGCCACCGCTCCTCCTCCCCACGGTCCACACCAAACACCGTCCCTCCCCTCCATCTCTAGGTGAAGATCAGGGGAAGGAGGGACCGTGGAAAAGGAAGGTTGGGGCTGGTTGCAGGACTTTATGTCCACTTGGAGGAAGTTGCAAGGCAGAAAAATGCAGCTTTGGTCCGGTTTGCATGATTAATTCGGATCCTGGTAGTCAGGCTGCGAACTGTCTGAAGTAAATAGTACAATAAAATCCAACAACCTCCCACCCCACTGGGCAAGAAGAGGGTGAGGCCTGAGGCTGGGGACAGAGAGGGGCGGACAGGGAGCTTGCAAGTGAGGACACAGCAAATTAGTGTCTGGTGGGGTGCTAGATCTTCTCCTACACACCAGGACTTGATTCATCTACCCCAGAGTGGGATCTAGAAGGACCTCAGGCAAAGGATTTCACAGGACAGAAGAGTTTGAAAAAAACAGAGAGGTGAGGGGCGCCTGGGTGGCTCAGTTGGTTAATCGACTGCCTTCGGCTCAGGTCATGATCCTGGAGTCCCGGGACCCACATCGGGCTCCCTGCTCAGCGGGGAGTCTGTCTCGTGCTTTCTATCTCTCGTTCTCTCTCTCTCTCAAATAAATAAATAAAATCTTTTAAAAAAAAAAGAGAGGTGGGAAAGAATAAGACAAACTCTAAAAACAGGGACTAGCTTAGGGTGACTGGCATGCTGCTGGTTACTCTTGATGGAGAGAGAGAGAGTTGAAACTCAGGTTGAGGCCAATCATGGAGGGCTAAAGTACCAACTACACAGTTTGGGCCATATCCATCGTTGAGGCAGCGGGGTGCCTACTGGTTTTTTAGCAAAGGAGAGACTCACACATCATGATGAGGTTATGGCCTCATATTTCTGCCTCCCTATCTAAGACTGGAAGCTGGTGGAGAGGCAGGATTCTGTCTTACCTCAACATCCTGAAGCACAACGCCTGACCCTATGAAAGAACCAGTAAATGACTGTGGAGAATTCACCTAAATGCTCAGGAACTCAGAACTTTCTGGGGTCTCCTACCTCAGATTCCAGGCTCTGTGTTGACAGCCATCCAGCCAAGCAGCCAGCTGTAACTAAGCTGTGGTCTTTTCACGTATGATTCGTATGTTGAGGTCTGGGTCTCTACATGAACACCACAGATAGAACAAGTCAAATAAGACAGTAGCACCCTAATCCCTAGACCCGGTCCTATAGGGAACATATTGAAACGCCCAAACCGGCTTCCCTCACACTGGATAAGCTCCACTGTTTGTGTTTTTCAGATCTAAGGAACAAGTAAATAATTTTTTCACAGTGGGATCCCACAGGAGAAAAGAAGGGTTTTTTTGATCATTGGTTTAGGGTTCCCACCTGGAAACTTTTCTTTTTTCTTTTTTTCTCTTTTCTTTCTTCTTCTTCTTCTTCTTCTCCTCCTCCTCCTTCTTCTTCTTCTTCTTTTTTAGTTAGCCTGTTAGAAAAATTTTATCTAAATTTTTCTTGTTTTAGTCAAAACCTTTTATAGCTGCATTGTTAAAAACACGGCTTTCCTTTATCTTAATATAGCTTGAGAATCTTGGCTATGTCCTTAAGCTTCAAATATTAAGAAAAAATATCAAACAAAACTTTGTATCATGTATTTTTTGAAAAACAAATACAAAGAATCAGGAAGAGAGATTCAATTCACTCATTTCCTGACTCTCAGACATAAGATATGAGTGTTCCAAGCCTGAGCTTCAATATCGCAATAATTTCTAAAAATACTCAGTTGGTAAATATGCCAAAGTAAACAAAGAGAAAAATCCGTGTTCTGCAGCAAGTGCTCTTCATGCTGTTCATTTTTATGTCCAGGATACGTTGACAAACTCTGTGGAAACAGACTACTTCGAAGACTGCACCACTCACAGAATAAACTTTTCCAAACTAGGTGATGTGCCAGACAGGCTCCTCCCTGCGCCCCCTCTGCCAGCACAGGATACTCCCACTGAAGGGCAAGGGCAGGGATTGGTCCCTGAGAAGAAATCATGTTACAAATTAGCTTTGTTAACATATAGACTCACTGTGTGACAGAGCCTACACCAGTGAGAGAGGGAAATGATCCCTCAGACAAAAGAGAGCTGTTAATCTATCTCCAATCTTCAGTTTCATTTATTTGGGTCATTGTTTTGTTTCGTTTTGTTTTGCCCAGTGTTTCCTATAGATCCTGTAAATTACCCCCCAATTGCTCTCAGACAAGACCAGATACTGGAATGTTCATTAGATTTTAGTGCCACCTTGTGGCAATCTTAATAGGGTGTGTGTGTGTGTGTGTGTGTGTGTGTGTGTGTGTGTGTGTGTGTGTAATGTATATATGATTATAAAAATTCTTATCTAGTTAAAAAACATGCGTTTTATGATGATTTTTATTTTAAGACTTTTTCACAGGATTTCAAACCCTAGAGTTTTACAAGTAGATTCTTTAGAAATTCTTCACATATATATTTATACATCTATTCACATAGATATTTATACACACGTACAGCTATTTTCATATACACCTAAGAAATTAATTCCTTCCTAAATAGTAACTTTTTTTTTCTTTTCAAGTAGGCTCCACACCGTGGACCCCAAACCAGGGCATGAACTCATGACCCTGAGATCAGGATCTGAGCTGAGATTAAGAGTCCAACACTGAACGAATGAGCTACCCAGGAGCCCATTACATTAGAAGTTACATTTAGTAACTTCTAAATGAGATTTGAAGAAAGAGATAAAACCTATGGCATCTCACTAATTTATGTGAGTATTTTATGGACTTCTTTTGCCTAAATATAATATAGAGAAATGTAAAACAACTTTAACTACAAAAATCATCTTCTTTTTTCTCCAGTTCAGAAAATAATTACTGGATATTCTGGTATAATTAGAAGTAATAATGATTTATTTACCAATAGGCATTTACTGGGAATCAGAAATGCCACTTCTTTTGCCTAAATATAATATAGAGAAATGTAAAACAACTTTAACTACAAAAATCATCTTCTTTTTTCTCCAGTTCAGAAAATAATTACTGGATATTCTGGTATAATTAGAAGTAATAATGATTTATTTACCAATAGGCATTTACTGGGAATCAGAAATGCCACACACATTCCGGACAGTATTTGATTTTTAATTTTTTTTTCCACTTTAAGGAGTAGCTTGAAGTCTCTAGGACTACTGTCAACCTTCCATCTCAGTGCAATGAGCTCTGAAACAGGAAAGTCTCTTCTAAAACCACCCATGCAATTGCAATGTGGGAAAACCAAGGAGGTCCCATTTGGTCCATTTGGGCCCATTCGGCCATGAGTTACATAGTGAGCCTTCGAGCTACTTTCTGAGGTCTCCAGCTATGAGCCACAGCAGGTGAAATATCCATCTCCTGCCCTAGGGTTGTGGTCCGATGGGACCCAGGCCTAAGACAGGGAAGGCTGGGCTCACTGGAGAACCACCATAGCTAAACTGTTAAACTTCAGAATGTGGGCGTTGAACTCAGATCAGACAGACACCTGTCTGTCCAGCCCAGGGCCAGGTCAAGGGGAATAGGCAGTGGGCAGTGGGGCAGATCCTAATCACTCTAAAATTTTGCTGTGTCCCATTCCAGTAGCCGTTAGCTGCATGTGGCTGTTGAGCACTTGAAATGCTGCTCATGCCACTGAAGAGCTAAGTTTTTAATGTTATCTGATTTTAATCAATTGAAGCTGAAATAGAAAAACTGATATTCAGGGGGAGGAAATGGGGAGATGTTGATCAAAAAGTACGAACTTCCAGTTACAAGATGAATAAGTTCTAGGGATCTGCTGCGCAGCATGGTAACTGTAGTTAATAATACCATATTAATACTTGAAAGTTGCTCAGAGAGTAGATCATAAGTGTTCTCGCCACAAAAAAAAGAGATGGTAATTACATGATGTCGTCAAGGGCTTAGCTAACACAGTGGCTGTAGTGGTAATCATTTTGCAATATGTAAGTGTATCATATCAACACTTTAAACTTATCCACCTAGAACTTACCCAACGTTTTATGTCAATTATATTTCAATAATAATGCTAAAAGAAAGAACTGAATGAATACTGATATGGACCACAAAAAATTAAAAAAATAAAAACGGATATTTAATTCAGTTAGTGGGAAACTTTTACATATGTTTGAAACAACTTAGGTATGTGAATCTACTTTTTCCTACTAGAAATTTTATGGAGTCCAAATACAGATTGAAGGATGCCTGGGTAACTCGGTCAGTTAAGCGTCTGCCTTCAGCTCAGGTCATGATCCCAGGGTCCTGGGATTGAGTCCCACATCGGGCTCCCTGCTCAGCGAGAAGCCTGCTTCTCCCTCTGCCTGCTGCTCCCCCTGCTTGTGCGCTCTCTCTCTCTCTGACAAATAAATAAATAAAATATGTAAAAAAATAAAAAAACAAAACAAATACAAATTGAGTATTTTCAATGAAAATTTAGCACCCGAATTAAGATGTAAACATGTAAAAAACACATAAAATAGTCCATAAATATATTTTATATTAATTACATATTGAAATGATAATATTTTAGATATAGTGAATATATTTTTAAATATATTAGATTTAATATGTTGGGTATGCTTGGATATATAATTCAAATTAATTTACTTCCTTAATGGTTTTTAATGTGACAACTAGAAAATTTTAAATCACACACGTGGGGGTGCCTGGGTGGTTCAGTCGGTTAAGCATCTGCCTTCCGCTCAGGTCATGATCTCAGGGTCCTGGGACCGAGCCCCGCATCGGTCTCCCTGCACAACGGGGAGTCTGCTTCTCCCTCTCCCTCTGCCTGCCACTCCCCCTGCTTGTGCTCGCTCTGTCTCTGTGTCGGATAAATAAATAAAATCTTTTAAAAAAAAAATCTCAAAAAAAAAATCGCACACATGGTTCACATTACCCATCTCTTGGATGGCACTGCTCTAAAATGTCTACCAGTCGGGGCACTGGGTGGCTCCGTCAGTTAAGCATTTGCCTTCCGTTCAGGTCATGATCCTGGTGTCCTGGGATCAAGCCCCACATTGGGCTCCTCGCTCAGTGGGGAACTTGCTTCTTCCTCTCCCTCTGCTGCTTCCCCTGCTTGTGCTCTCTCTCTCTCTGTGTGTGTCAAATAACATAATAAAATAAAATAAACTGTCTACAAGTGCACGTGGCTCTCTGGCTACTCCCTCACACATCGTCTCAGGGAGTAACTTTTGTATGAGCCCCCTGAAGCCTGTTAATCTTCCTATGGGTATAATTTCCTTTTATTTGTGCCAAACTCGCTGCTGGGTTTCATTTCAGAGGGCCCAGACACTCAGCTGAACACTGTGGCTAGGATAATCTGGAGCCTCCCGACCCCCCTTTCCCCCGCTGCTCTCCAGGCCAGGCACCCCCTCGCCTTTCATCTGCCCCCACTACAGCAGCAGCCCCTCCCTAGTAAGTCCAGCTCTCATCCCGACACCCGGGAGGTATGCTCCTGAACAGTGGAGGCTGTTTGGCCTTTCTACGTGGTGACATATTTTCCTCTCCAAATAAGAGAATCAAAATCTAGTCCTCTTCCAATTTTGGTAGTAAAGTGGGGGCTGTCGGTTTGTCTCTGGAACTCTCATTAAACCTCAGTCCTCTCAATTTAATTCAGCAAACACGGATTGAGGAGGGGGTGGAGGAGGGGAAGTAAGGGCACAAAAGATAAGTAGGGCCATCATGTAACCATCATGTAAAGACACACACACACACAGGTGGGTCGCAATATCACTAATATGTAAATGAAGGGTGGAGAAGACTTCACACAGGAGGTCACATTGAGCAGAGCCTTGACTAACAAGTAGGATTTTTCCAGAAGAAAGAGATGCCCATTGGCACCATCTAGAGCACTGACTGTGTAGCTATTATGTGCACAAAGCTTCCAATCGGAGCCATCTGATGAAAAAGGAGAAGTAGCAATGGGCAGAAGTAGAAAAAAACGCTCCTCCTTCTATGCATGAGATTTGCCTGATGGTGGCAGCCACATGAGGTCGGCCTCGCCCTGAGGACAGAAAGGAAGGAGAAAGGTCACAAGAACGTGCCATTATCGACAGCGTTACAAAATCCACCCCAGCAAATGCTTGCCGATCCTGTGGCGAATGCTGAGATCGCACATACATTTGTTACTTTAGCAAAAGCTCCGGGAAAGCGGTGTGAAGATGAAATAAGCCGAAGGGAGGGGAGCCTCACACCAGGAGGCTGGAGACCTGCTCGCCAGACCTCCTAGCTCCTGGCCGCCCAGCTAGGAACAGACCCTCCCTTCTGGGTCTCAGTTTCCCCATGAGAGGTAGTACTCCAAGGCTGGAAACTCAGGTGTCCACAGGGGTCCTGCAGGTCGCATAACTGTGTGTAACACTGGGCGGTGGTGGAAACTGGGGGGAACCAGAGAACATGCCATATCTAAGTTATCAAAGTCCAGAATTGGAAAGCAAACCACTGCATTGCCCGAAAAGGACAAGCAGAGCAGACTAGATTTGGCCAGCAGAATCAGTTTGTGAACCTTACGAGATAAATTTCATTTTTAATGAATCAAAGGGGCTCACCTACAGAAAAATAATATCATTGATCCTTTCATAAAGTCAAAAAAATATATAAAGCAAAAACAAAGTTTTTTATTTAATTTTATTATCCAAAATCTTATTTCTTTGAATTGCTTAAACTGAGGTCCAAAAGATGAAATATTCCAAAGTATGGAATCTAGGGAAATGTGGTCTTACATAGAACATTCTCACAGCTGAGAGGGGGTTAGCATTCAGTTGCGGGGGGGGGGTGTTACCCCCTGATGTCAATCCAGAGGGCATTAACACCAGGTTTTTTCCTCTTCCCTGTTTTCAGTCTTGAAAGCAAATGATCTAATCAAAGTATTTATACAGAGATGATTCACTTCTTGTGTTATCTTATGATGTCAGAATTTTGCAATAGGGAGGAGCTGAATTCACAATGGATTTCCACACTCCAATGTGTCTCCAGTGAAGAAGTTTATAGCACGAGGCAGAGCCTGGATGGGGAGCCACTGCTCAGAACTGGAATCTGGGGAGCAGACAACATAATCTGGAGGAGGCAGTAATGGATATGCTTTACCTGCCATCCCTGGGCCTCTGTTTCCACCCCAACCATACAGGTGGGTGGAACATGGCTCAACAAAAGAAACCATTCTTCTTGAGAACCTTCAGTCAGAAAGGAGAGCACAGGAGACTCTCTCTTTTAGACAGCTCAGTTGGAACTGCTTCATCCTTGAAATGTGGAGTTGTGTGATTGCTATTCAGCTCGGTCACAGAGTATGCTGAAGAAAGAAGTTGGTGCATTTATAGTGTGGAAATCTCAGTGCTATGCCTCTGAAGGGACTGAACTTGATTCATTGCGCTAACATGTGTTGGTTGCCTCCCGCATGCCTGCCAGCCTCTAAGGAGCTCAAGAACTTAGCATATGCAGCATCTCACAGCTGCTGAACTTCCAGTGTCTGAATGAGGTAGAGGCAGGGCTTGAACCTGGCAGATAGGAATGGTGACAGCCACCTGCTCTCATTCAATCATTTGTTCTGCGAACATACCCAGTGCCACCAGTGGGATACAGGAGGAATCAGATAGAGCCCCTGCCCTCAAAGGAGCTCCAGTCCATAAATATGATGGCGACCCAGTACAATAATTATAACAACTAAACTGAATGCTTCAGTCTAGTGTGGTGAGTGCTACATTGGGTAGGCCCAGGGGAGGGGCCTGAGGAGGTCAGAGAAGGCTTGAACTAAGTGGTATGTTGGCACTTTGGTGGCCTTCATTGAACCACATCCCCTAGTATTCATCTCTTGTGTGGTCCCCTCCCATGATGAGTCTGAGTTTGGCCTGTGACTAGATTAGGCCAATGGGACATCAGCAAGAATGCAAGTTGCAGCTAGATAAGTACTCACACATTCTTCTTGGAACCTGGCTGCCATGCTTTAAGGAAACTCAATACAGCAGGTGGAAGAGCCCATATGGAAGAGAATTGCGCTTCTGACCAAGAGTCTCAGCTAAGCTCCAGCTGGTGGTCAGCAGCAACTGCCAGCTATGTGGGTGGGGCCATTTGAACCTTCCTTCCTAACACCTCAATAAACACCATGGGGAGTAGAAGAACGGCCTGAGTTGACCCACAGAATCCTGAGAAATAATAAATTGTTACTTTTGTAAGCCACTATCTGTTCGGATGTTTCGTTCCAAAGCAATGGATAACCAAAACAAGCAGAGTCTTGATGGTTGCACAGAAGTTAGCCAGGCCAAGAGAGGAAAAGAAAGGCATTCTAGAGTATGAAGGCATGAGATAGCAAAACAGTTACAGGTACTAGGCAGATCGATATGGCCGGCATATGGGACATAAGGTAGAGAGAAGCAGTTGCTGGAACTAAGACTGGCCGGGCTCAGACCAGAGCCTCTGCAGATGGGTGAGGAATTCCAAAACCACCCCTAGGTTCAATGATTCACTAAGAGGACTCACAGAACTCAACATAGTTGTACTCACAGCTGTGATTTATTAGAACAACAGGATGCCAAGCAAGATTAGCAGAAGGAAAGGCACATGGAGCAAAGTCTGGGGAAACCCAGGTGCAAGGGAAATTGTGTTTCTTGAGGGTGCTGTATCCTCTCCCAGGGAGTCATGGGAGAGGGTACAGGACACACTCACTTCCCCCAGCAGTGAGTTGTGACAACACATGTAAAACCTTGCCTTCTCTCTTATTAGAGAATCAGTGCCCAGGATTTTTACCAGCGGCCATGATGCTTGATTTTTTATGTCAACCTAACAAAGCTATGGTACCCAGTTATTTGGTCAAACACTAAACTAGACATTGCAATGAAGGTATTTTTCAGATGTGATTAACATATAAACCAGTAGATTTTAAGTAATGTGATTACCGTCCACAATGTGGGTGGGTCTCATCCAACCAGTGGAAGACCTTCCGAGCAAGCCCAAGGTGTCCCGAAGAAGAAAGAATTCTCCTGGAGACTGCAGCATAGACACCCAGCCTGTGTTTCCAGCCTGCTCCCCTGCAGAATTTGGGCTCCACTCTGAATTTCCAGGCTGCCAGTCTGCCCTACAGATTTCAAAGTTGCCAGCCCCCACAATTACATGAGCCAGTTCCTTGAAATGAATCACTCTCTCTCTTTCTCTCTCTCTCCATGTATGTATATCCCATTGGTTCTGTTTCTCTGAAGAACTGTGCTAAGTACCCTCTGCCCGGCATGTGCCCAAATTCCAGACTCCCAGAAGAAACGAGGTGTTTAGCATGGGCTATTGTGTTTGCACAAACAGTTTAGATCGAGTGAGCTGCTCTTCTCAGTTAATGGTGGGGACAGTCTTAAAATCTCAGTTCCCAGATGCCCGTCAATGACAACCTGCTAAGCAGGCCTTTTTCTTTTTTTTTTTTTAAGATTTTATTTATTTATTTATTTGAGAGAGAGAGTACAGAAGGAGAGCGAGAGGGAGAAGCAGACTCCCCACCGAGCAGAGAGCAGAGAGCCAACGTGGGGCTTGATCCCAAGACCCTGAGATCATGACCTGAGCTGAAGGCAGACGCTTAGCCGACTGAGCCCCCCAGGTGCCCTGAGCAGGTCTTTCTAAGAATAAGCAGTAGGTCTGCGTGTAAATTTCTTTCTGTACAGAAGGTAAGGAGTTTACATTGTAGGCAATAGAGAGTCATTGAATTTTTTAGGTGTAAATATATTGTTCCACGGAAGATTTTAGGTGTGCGTGAGGGAGAGAGGGAAGGATGACATACTGTTTTGTTTCATAAGGCCATGCCGGCAGCATGTGGGGAAGGGCCCAAAGAAGGGGCAAGTAGGGAAGTAGGCCTCCAACTCTCAGGCCTCTCTGGTCAACCAGGCAGAGCAAGGATGGAGAGAACGGGGTGTATTTAAGAAAACAACAGGAGCTGTGGAAGGTGTGTTCCCACTTCCAGGCTGTTACTTCCCCTCCCAGTCAGTGAGAGCCTTAGAGCGGATGAGGGTGTGTGTGTCTGTCTGAGTCTGAGTCAGTCTGCATCTGCATCTGGGTGTTGGGGCCATCTCACCTGCCACACCCATTCTCCAGAGGCTTCAAGAGAAGAGGCAGGAGAGGGCTAGATCTGTGTCCATCTAGGAGGTAGAGTCGGCTCTCTGGAACCCTGAGCCCCCCCACCCCCACCCCAGGGCCCTTACCCTGGTCTCTCCCCTCCCACCACAATCCACATGGGGCTTGAGGCAGGGCCCAAAGGCACGCAGAGAATCTCAAAGCGGAAGCGATCCTAGAGTACAGCCCTAAGCTTGTACTGCTCCAGGTGTGGTCCGTGGACCAGCAACACTAGCATTTCTTGCAAGCTTGTTAGAGACACAGAATCTCAGGCCCCAGCCCAGCCCAGGCCTCTATAGAATCAGAACCCAGAGCTCCACAAAGTATGAACAGTCGAGTTTGAGAAGCACTGCGCTCAGCTTGTGCCCCGCCGACTGTGCTGGAGGAAACAGGGTAGCGGTTGTTCAAGGGAGTGTGTGCTGAGCCGGAGATCGCGGCTTCACCTGGGCCAGGGGCCTACCATCTGTGTAGTCCTGAGTATCGTCTTCCTCGGCATCAGTTCTCAGCCATGAACCGGGGCATTAATAGTGCCTCCCTCATTAGGCTATTGTGAGTTAAATGAGTTACTGCACGTAAAGTATTTAAAACGTGCCGTGTGCATCCCTGGAAACTGTGAGCTGTCCTTCCTGAGGGCTCCTCCAGCTTCTGCTTGTCCTGCCCCCTCCCATCAACACACACACACACACACACACACACACACACACACACACACTCCCCCACTGCAGGGCCAGGGGAGCAGCCATTCTTCACTCGGCCTGCCCTCATGGGAGAAGACCCCTCCCAGGGCTCCTGGAAGCTGTGTCTGCTCCCTTGACCTAGGACAGCCCTTCAGTTCTTGGGAAAAGACTCCTTCTCCAAGTCTGCTCGTCTCCTGGCAGTTCTGGTCCCTACGACCCATCTCTGCAGGCCCTGGCTGCCTGCCTGGGAGCCCGCCTCTGAACACACGGTGTTTTGCCTATGCCTTTCTTAAGGGATGCTCCTGAGGTCAGGTCATGACTCCAGGGAGGGTCTCACTTGGCCCCTTAGACCTGCCAGTGCTGCAGGGCAGGCTGGTCTGATGGCTGCAGAATGAAGCCCCCTGCAGAGGCACTGCCACCAACGTATCCCAGGTGGAGTGGATTCTGAGCCACCCAGGTGAGTCAGTACGGAGCAGAGAGAATGTGGAACCCTCTGGCATCCTGGCCAAGGGGAGACCTAGGGAAAGGCAAGGCCCCTCAGTGGGCTCCCAGAATCATGAGAGGGTGGCCCAACTGTCTCTCCCATCTGTGTGAATCAACTTCAGCAATGTCCCCATTACCGTTAGGAGAGGGCAGAGGGTGGTACATCTCAAATGGGGAACGCGCTGCATGTCATTTTTTTTTTCTTTTTTTTATTTACTTATTTTGAGAGAGAGCACGAGTGAGGGGAGGGGCAGAGGGAGAGGGAGGAGCAGACTCCCTGCCGAGCAGGGAGCCTGATGCGGGAATCGATCCCAGGACCCTGGGATCGTGACCTGAGCTGAAGGCAGACGCTTAACCAGGTGCCCAGTGCGACAATCTCTTGACTACAGTTGAATTTAGAACTCCCTTTTAAACTTTTGGCTGATGTTCTTGAAATTTAAACAAAATAAATAAGCCCCTAGGAACAATAATCCCAGTGATGATTATTAACAATAAGTATCATAAATAACATTTTGCGGACTTGGTGTTAGCTATCGTTAAATTCTTGACATGTGTTATTTCATCTAATCGTCACAAGCCTGAGTAAGGTGTCAATATTGACAGCCTATTCAGAAGCTACCGCCTCCGCCTGCCCCTTTCTAGAGGATTCTGGGTTTGCCTGCTGGACAACAGGCTCTTTCCTATGATCATTAGTGGAGAAGAGAATCAAAAGGAGCTGAAAGCCTGAGTTGACTTACATTTTTGAAGGCCCTGGAGCTTCTCTGAGAAAAAAAAAAAAAAAAAAAAAAACTTGTCCAAAAGGCCAGAAAAGTGGTCAAGAGAGAGTGGGGATAAGAGAGGAGAATCAGGGGGCACCTGGGTGGCTCAGTCGTTAAGCGTCTGCCTTCGGCTCAGGTCATGGTCCCAGGGTCCGGGGATCGAGCCCCGCATCGAGCCTGCTTCTCCCTCTCCCACTCCCCCTGCTTGTGTTCCCTCTTTTGCTGTCTCTCTCTCTCTCTGTCAAATAAATAAATAAATAAATAAATAAATAAATAAATAAATCTTTTTTTTTTTAATTTAAAAAAAAAGAGGAGAATCTGTGGAGAGGCAGCCTTGAGGACAGGAGTCTGGGGAATTTGCTGGGTTGAGGGAATTCCTATAACGTGTTTTATGCTATAGCTCCCCTTGGGCACTTTTTTGGGAGATTAATACACATGTTTTTATTTCTTTTCAAAAATTTTTTTGAGCTGGAGTTACGTGTCTTCTAGAAGCAACACAGAACGGAGCTAGAACTGAGCCAGCCAGTTTTATTTGTATTACACTATTATTATCCCCACCACTTAGAGATAAAGAAGCAGAGATTAGAAAGCTTAAATAACTTGCCTAGGGTTGCACTGCCAGTAAATGTCAAAAATAATTCCATTGAGCAATCTGTGCTCCTGGACAGCTAGCACTTACCCCGGTGGTTCAGAGGAACATGAAGACTGCTATTTCTAGGCTCATCCAGGTCAAGGGTTTTCTAGTGGCCCAGATCGCACACAGAAGTGACTCCAGAACTCCTGGGTTGTGAATACCATTTTGTTCACTCCCTTCCTTGAAGTATGTTCCCCAAATTGTCCCCTCATCTTCCTTTCCCTCCATGACCGACACCCCCCCAGCCCCCCCAACCGCCCACTTCCAGAAGCCGGCCTCTGGATGAGCTCCTCCCACCAGGCAGACACTGCCTGATGTCTTCATCAAGCTTTGACCTTGCACTTTACAGCCAGTGGTTGCCATGGCGAGTGAGAGGCTGGCAGGCCTCGCAGGGCACAGCGGGTACAGGAAGTCCTGCCAAAATCATCCACTCCCTCCCTAATCATTTCTTGAGCCCACACTGGGAAAACAGCACTCCCTGGAGGCAATTCTCTTTCCTTTCTCTCTGAAACTCTTCCTGACTTAGAGCTCTATTGTCATAAAATAAAACTAAGCACGCCGTGGACCTCTTTAGGTTGTAGGACTTTAGCCCACATGCTGGCCGAGGGTGCCAGGAAGCCATTGTCGAAGAGATTGGACCATAGTAAAGACGGACCTGGCCGGTGAGAAGAGGGAACGGGGGACTTTTCTATTTTTTATCATATAATGGTTCGAGCATAAGAAAAGTATGAAGAATAATATCTGCTACCCAGCCCTGCTAATCTGTGAATTTCTCATATGCATTTCAAATCATTTTGGTACAGATGAAACCACAGCGTACCCCTCCCTAAGCCTGCTCCCGGACCTCCCTCTCTCAATTATGCTGTTTAACATCCCCACGCGTATATGTATTCATTCAGCACACACGCATGTGTCCGAAAGATATATGGTGGTGTTTTGTATGTTTTAAATTTTTATACCAATAGTGTCGTGCTTTACAGAACTTCTGCAACTTGCTGTTTTTATTCAGTGATATGTGTTTTGAGATGCGGCTATGTTAATACATGTAGTTCTTGTTCATTCACTTTACCTATATGGTATTCCATTTTATAAATATTTATGCATTCTCTTGTTGTTGGGTATTTGGGTTATTTCCAAATTTCTTTCTGATACAATTGTTTTAAAAAAGAGACAACAGGGCGCCTGGGTGGCTCAGATGGTTAAGCGTCTGCCTTTGGCTCAGGTCATGATCCCAGGGTCCTGGGATCGAGTCCCGCATTGGGCTCTCTGCTCCTTGGGCGCCTGCTTCTCCCTCTGCCTCTCTCTCTCTCATGAATAAATAAAATCTTTAAAAATAAATAAATAAATAATAAAAAATAGACAACAGGGGCGCCTGGGTGGCTCAGTTGGTTAAGCGCCTGCCTTCGGCTCAGGTCATGATCCCAGGGTCCTGGGATCGAGTCCTACGTCAGGCTCCCTGCTCAGCGGGGAGTCTGCTTCTCCCTCTGCCTGCAGCTCCCCCTGCTTGTGTGCTCACTCTCTCTCTCTCTCTGTCAAAAAAAATAAATAAAATCTTTAAAAATAAAAAAAAAGAAACTTCCTTTTCCTGCCACCTTCTGCCTATAAAAGCCTTTCATTTTTGTACAGCCCTTTAGAGTATTCTTCGATTTGCTGGATGAGACGCTACCCGATTCATGATTGTTTACTAAAATCAATTTGATTTTTAATTTTACTCAGTTGAATTTTTTTTAACACAAACAATGCTAACCAACTGGAGAGGCCAATGTGTACATCCAGAAGAGTTTCTAGGAAATAGGCCTTTGTCACAGGAAGGAGCTTTTCACAGGACACGAATCTTCGGTTACATTTCAAGTTTAGAAATTGCAGCCAAGGGCATATGAAATGTGCAAAATGACTGCCTCCAGCTTCCACCCTGGGGAGCCCCACATCCCAGGTGAGTGAATGTGGCCATCTTTCCAAGAATAAGGTTCCTGACAACACCCCTACATCCAGATTCCGCTAAAGGCACACATACAGACACGACTGTGAATCATTTATCTTGTCTGTTTTCTCTTTTACAATTGGAAATAGCGACCTTCTGGAACGTTCCGATAATTCAGACTGAGTGTGACAGTGGGAGAGTCAGGAGGGGGGGCATGACTGTTTAGAGAAAAGGAAATGGGATTAATATGCAGAAATCAGGAGGACTGATGTTCCATTCAGCCATTTCTGTGTGATAAGCCACCCAGCAAAGATTTGTTATTCTCCCAATTACATGGGTTCCTCTGCTGGTTTCTCCTGGGCTTGCTCAGGCAGTTAGTTTCAGCCAGATGATCAGCCGAGCAGGAAGGCTCAAGAGGGTCCTACTCACATGTCGGGAAATTGGTGCTGGCTGTCAGCTGGGTCTCCTTGATACCCCTCCACGTGGTCTCTCCCTCTAATAGGCTAACCCAGCTTCCTTACACAGTGGTTTTGGGCAGCATGCCAAGAGAGTCAAAGTGGACACTGTGAGGGCTCTTGCAGGCAAGGCCTACAACTCACATAGCATCACTCCTGCCCAATTCTATTGGCCAGAGCAAGTCACGAGGCCAGTCCAGGTTTAAGAAGAGGACAAGTCGACACCCCTCTTGTTAGAAGGAACAGCAAAGTCCCGGGACACAGAAAAGGAGCATGGGACAAATTGATTCAGCCGTCTTTGAAAACAGTCTCCCACCACTGAGCAATTTGGGCAGAGATGGAAATTTAACACTCACCACTGAGACCTTAACTAGAGTCTTCTGTGCAATTTCCAAAATAGGTCAGTATGATATAATTCCCATCAGCCTGACTTTGCTGGCTAGAAAGAGGTTCACAGAGGGATAGAGTTTTAAAATTTCTGATGTTGCTGGTTCTTCTCTTCACCTGAAAGTCCAATAAGGAATCTACCTTTCGCTCCTGTGAATTAAGACTTGAACTAGGACTTCCTAGTGCTCAGACCTTCAGGTTTGGATTAGAGCTGCACCACTGGCATCCTAGGCCTGCAGATGGCAGTCAGCTGATTGTGGGCCTCCTCTTACCTCCATAATCACATGGGCTAGCTCCTCAGAACAAATCTCTCCCTATGTATCTACATATCTAGATCTAGATCTGTAAATCTGTGCCTCTCTATATATCCATTTGGTTCTGTTTTGCTGGAGAACCTTGGCTAATACAATGGCCCCATAAATAAAAAAGCCAGTCCCAACCTGAATTACTGGAGAGAGGTATAGCCTCAAAATGTGCCTGATTAAACCAAAGTCAGCCCTTAACATACAGAAGTAGATGGCCTCTCCCTCTGCATTCCACCCCCCACACACACACACACATCCCAATCCGGGATATTTAGAAGCCCAAATGTCTCGATCCATTTATAGGATAATCAAACCAAACAGAATGCCCAGTGAAACCCAGGAGTAACCCAGAAGCAGCTAAAAGAACTTAGTCAAGGACTTGGGGTGCTCTCTTCTACCCCCAACATTTGTTTTTAGAGCAGCATTTCTCAACCTTCAGTGAGCATCTGAACTTCCTGGAGGTTTGTTTAAAAATTCAGACTGATAAGCCCCACACCTAGAGCTTATGACCCAATAAGTTCCATTAGAGCCCAAGGAAATGCGCATTTCTCACAAGGTCCAAAGTGTGGCTGTATTAGTCGGAGTTTTCCAGAGAAGAACAAATAGGAGATACAGATCTGTTAACATATATATATATATATATATAACAAGTAGGAGATATAGATCTCCTGTTGGTTCTAATAAGCCTCTCCCTCTCTCTCATACATACATATATATATATATATATATGAATAATAGTAAGAAATATATATGCTGAGAAGTTCCAAGATCTGCAGTCAGCAAGCCAGGAGAGCAAGGACTAATTCCAGGCTGAAGGCCAGCAGACTTGATACCCAGGACGAGCCAATGTTCCAGTTTTAGTCCCAAGGCAGGAAAAACCAACATTCCAGCTTGAAAGCACTCGGACCAGAGGTGTTCTCTCTTATTGGTGGGACGATCGGCCTTTGTGTTCTAGTCAGGCCCCAGCTGACTGAATGAAGCCTGCTCTCCCTTTAGGGAGAGCAATCTGCTCTGCTCCGGGCCACTGACTCAGGTGCTGATCTTATCCAGAAACACCCTCACAGCCACACCCAGGAGCATGTTTGACCAAACGTCGGGGCACCCCACAGCCCAGTCAGGCTGACATGGAAAACTCCGCCTCGCAGAGCCGGTACTGCTGGTCCAGAACACGGTCGTGATGTCCCTGCTGCAGAGTGTATTCCTCCTGCTGTGGCAGGCTGACGTCGGTATCCCCTCCTCCATCAGCATCCTCAAACCTAGAGGGGAGCAGGTGTCCCCCCTCCAGGGCAGGAGTCACAGGGGTGGCCACGCTCGACCAGCTTGCAGGCTGTGCAATGAAGAGAGCCCTTGGCTAAGTGGCCGGAACCCCATCCTACCAGGCACAGGACCCACGCAGACCACCTCGCTCCCTGGGCTGGAGCTCTTTCAGGTTCACAGATATGATACAGCATGTACGTACACTAAAAAGTATTTGTTTATCTGAAATTCAAAGTTCACTCGGCATCCTTTTTATTTTATTTTTTTGCTAACTTCGGGCAACCCTAGTTTCTTTCTTTGTGAAATGGGGTACCCCTGAAGCATGGGATGTGAGGAGGCGTCAGGCAGGCTGTTCAGACAGCGAGGCCACAGTTGCTCTCCTCAGGCCGCAAGAGAGGAGCAAAGGGGCGAACCTGGGCATAACCTACCTGCCAGGCTGCAGGGCACACGGGCCTGGCTCAAAGCCCTGGACCAGGTGGGGGGCTGGGAGGACGTCAGCCTGAGGGGAGGCTGGGAGATGTCAGAGCCCACGTTAACCACAGAAGGATGTCCCTCTCAGACCATCCCTGACACCGACAGTAAACAGGAAGTCCCCTCTCCTGGCAGCCTCCCAGCTCTTCTTGCCAGGGTGAAGAAGATTCTAAACTAGGATTCAGAGTAATAGTCGGGTCTGACATTTGGCAATCCCGAACTGGATCGCCAAGCTCCAGACCCAGAGGTGCCTCTGGTTTTCCAGCCCCTGGGCCAGAGGAGGCCCCTACACCCATTTCCTCCCCGTGCTGGGGCCCAGACCAGACAGACAACCCCAAATCTGGCTTGGCAAGAGGAGGAGCTCCCCTGAAGGCCCTCAAGGTGCCCAGGAGGGGGTGGGGCACTGTGCAGGTAGACGCCCCAGCCCTGGGTGCAGTTTGCTGCTGGCCCCCCTGCAGCTTTCCAGCATGTAGGCAGCCCTGCCGCTGCACCCAGGCACCTCTGTCCCACACGGCCCTGTGAGCTCCAGGGGTGGTCTGTCCTCCCCTGCCCTGCAGAGACAGGCCCCCAGCCCCACAGGCCCCATGTCAAGCCGACTAAGAATGAGTGGAGGCAAAGGCCAGGTCAAAGCTACTGAGGGAGGTATGGGGCTGAGACCCCCTCCACAGGGTTCCTTGGAAGCACAAGGTGGAAGGGTAGACAAAACCCTGGCCCGAGGGGCAATCCCCCCCTACACCCCGCCCTGCCCCGCTGCTTTGCCAGCTCTACGGTTTGCTTGGTGCTTGACATTCACTTAGCTGCTCCCAACCTCAGTTTTCCTTCTGAAAAATGGGGATCTGATTCTTACCTTGCCTGCCTCCTCAGGCTAGTAAGAATCAAGTATCTGTGAAAGGGTGTTAGAAACTCTAAGTTGCTATTAGTTAGGGCCCTTTTACTCACAAGCATGAGAAACCAGGCAAACTAGATGAGGCCAAAGAGGAATTTACCAGCTCAGAGCCTCAAGACCCAGGGCAGAGAATGGAGGCACTCTCCTTGTCCCCATGCCAGCGTCTCTCTGTGAATCGGCTTCTTTCTCTGGCAGACTAGCTTCTCCCTAAGCCTGGAGCATCCCCCAGCTTCAGCTCCCAAGAGGCACCTCCCTCACTGTTAGTACCAACCTGAAAAATCCCAGAGAGAGTTCTCATTGGTCCCACTTAGGTCCCACGTCCACTTGGTGGATATCAGTACGACGTTCTGCAGCCTCTTCTAGAACTATATATTTGGAGAGCTGGGAGGTTCAGTTCACCAAAAGAAAAGAGATTTTATTCCCTAGAGAGAAGAAATGTGATGGAACTTGATCTACTATGGAAGTAATGTTTTATCAAGAGTATGATTGTTGGACGGACCATGAGAGACGATGGACTCTGAGAAACAAACGGAGGGTTCTAGAGGGGAGGGGGGTGGGGGGATGGGTTAGCCTGGTGATGGGTATTAAAGAGGGCACAGTCTGCGTGGAGCACTGGGTGTTATACGAAAACAATGAATCATGGAACACTACATCAAAAACTAATGATGTAATGTATGGTGATTAACATAAATAAATAAATAAGAGTATGATTGTTGGGGCGCCTGGGTGGTCCAGTTCGTTAAGCATCTGCCTTCGGCTCAGGTCATGGTCCCAGGGTCCTGGGATGGAGCCCCGCGTCGGGCTCCCTGCTCAGCGGGAGGCCTGCTTCTCCCTCTCCCACTCCCCCTGCTTGTGTTCCCTCTCTCACTGTGTCTCTCTCTGTCAAATAAATAAAATCTTTAAAAAAAAAAAGAAAAGAGGGGGCACCTGGGTGGCTCAGTCGTTAAGTGTCCGCCTTCGGCTCAGGTCATGCTCCCAGGGTCCTGGGATCGAGCCCCACATCGGGCTCCCCGCTCCACGGGAGGCCTGCTTCTCCCTCTCCCACTCCCCCTGCTTGTGTTCCCTCTCTCACTGTGTCTCTCTCTGTCAAATAAATAAATAAAATCTTTAAAAAAAAAAAGAAAGAGTATGATTGTTATCATGGTCATCAGCATAAGCTTGCCACGTTTTCCTAATTCCCATTATCCTTGGGCTGTATTGTCTTAAATAGTGGCTAAGGGCCCGGGCTCTGGAACTCAGACTGTCTGTAATTCAAATTCTGGTTCTAGTACTTTCTAACTGTGCGAGCTTAGGCAAGCTGCTTAATGTCTCTGTGCCTCAGTTTAATGTTTGTGAAGATTAAATGAGTTAATTCCTGGGGAATGTGAAGAATAGTACCTGGTACCTGCCAGGTGTTCAATAAGCACTAACCATTATTGTCAGAAATTAAAAAAAAAAAAAAAAGTGCCAGCTGTTTGAGGGGGAACCTGTTTGAGGGGGAACTGGGAATAAAACCAACACTCCCGGGGCGCCTGGGTGGCTCAGTCATTAAGCGTCTGCCTTCGGCTCAGGTCATGGTCCCAGGGTCCTGGGGTTGAGCCCCGCGTCGGGCTCCCTGCTCAGCGGGAAGCCTGCTTCCCCCTCTCCCACTCCCCCTGCTTGTGTTCCCTCTCTCGCTGTGTCTCTCTCTGTCAAATAAATAAATAGAATCTTAAAAAAAAAAAAAAACACTCCCGACTTACTCCCTAGCTTTCTCCCACAGAGCACTTAACAACCTCAGGAACTACAGTTCAACAGAAACTTCCTGGGAAGTTTACAAGTTGCCAAAGTCTCTCTCCTCCAGAAGCTCGCAGCCAAGTAAGGGTGGCAGACAACAGAGAGGGCTTTCCTGCCAGTTGGCTTCTGCTGGTTAGAAGTGGGCACGGGACTCTGTGAGACACCAAGGGGACACTGGGTCCCAAGGAAGCTGGCTTGAGAAAACCACACGTGAGCTCAGACCTGGGGATGGGCAAGAGCTTGCCAGGCAAAGAAAGTGGCAGGGCACGGTGCTAGTTAGGCCTCAAGCTAGGGGGTCTCAGCTCCAGACCCAGACTTCCCTGCTTCAGGCTGCTGGGGCGGGAGCTCTGCAAATTCCCGGATCCCCCTTTTTGTCAGCTGGTTCCCAGTAGGTCCTGCCAACAGGGGGCTCTAGAAGCTGAGTGGCAGGCAGGAGGACAGAAGGGACTTACTCCTTCTTGTCTGTTCGCTGTCCTGCCAGCTCCCCAGCAAGAGCCAGACAGCCCGGAAGCATCAGGTGAGGCCTCCAGCGCTCTGCACCTCAGAGCAGGAGTTGAGAGCCTGTGGGCAGGAAACATCAGAAAGTCAGGTGTGCAAATGGCCCTCATGCCCAGCACTTGGTACCAGAGAGGAGCGGCTGGGGACAAGAGCCATCCCTGGGGCAGTTCAGAAACAAGACCCCAGGCCCTGGGAGGTGGGGACCAACCGGGAGGGCCTGAGCCAGGGGAGCTCTAGTGCAAGGCAGGGAACCAAAGCGCCCACACACTCCAACACCCCCTCTGCCTTCCAAGCACCGGTGGTTTGTTCAGATGTCACCAAGGCCAGGCCCCTGAACATGACAGGTTAGGGGGCGGGGTGGCTCTAAGGAAAGGGGGTGGCAACCGCACCCCCCCCAGACAACAGGAGAGCTGGCTATCCTCTGAGTAACTTGGAGGTGGCATGGACCAAGCCCCCAGCCCTATATTAAGAGGAAATTCTCTAAAAGCTCCTCTGAGTGATGCACACTCGATTCTTCAGCATGAGGTGTGAGTGCTGGGACCCGTATTTGAGAAGTACACATATGTGTATATGTGGTAGAGGATAGGGGGGTACTATTAAAACAGGCCTGGTAGATTTCTAGGAGGTTGGTCAGTCAATAGCTTATTTGTGGCATCAAAAACTTCTGTCTTCAACTCTCTTATTCGCTCCCGTGGCTTCGATTTCCACCTTTACTGTCTAGCCAAGGCTTTTGAGCTCCAGATATGCAAACTCACCCAACTATCTCCCAAGAAAATTCCATGGCATTCCAAACTGAGCAAAATTAAAGCCTCCCTTTGCTCCAAATCTGTCTCTCTTCCCTATTTCCATGAATCATAACACTTTTACCAAGTTACCCAGGCTGCACTCACGGGGCCGCTCCCGGGGCTGTGACAATTAACAGTTATGAGCAGGGCCAGGATCAATGAATCCCAGGCAGAGATGGGGCCCCTGGAGCAGGGTCGCCATGTGAAAGCAGTAACTCAGGGTCACCCAGGCTCCTGTGTCCCTCTCACAGCCCCCAGGGCCAGAGGGAGGGCCCAGGACGGGCCTGAGGCCCAGTGACAAGTGGCTATCTTTCTACTTGGCTCCTTTCTCACCACCTGTTTCTTGGCCTTTTCCTCTCTGACCAGATCACCAGGCATTGGTGATAGACTGATCTGACGGCCCGAAATGGGAAACGCTCTAAAGATGCCATTTGCTCTTACACTCAGAAATCCGTCTTTTCTGTTCTACTTTTGTGTTATATTTTAAAGATAGCTTTGTTTCTGGCCTTTTTTCTGAAGGGCTTGAAAAGGCCTTTGGACCAAAGCAATAAAATTCTGACCTTTCTTTTATATATAGAACATCACATCATTTTCCACCTTAAAAAAATTGTATAACATTTCTGGGTCTAAAATGAAAAACGTAGGTATACAAATCTAAACTTTATTCCAAAAAAAGGTGTTTCCTAAGGGGACATAGTCTGAGATGGCTTGCAAAATGTTTTTCTTTAATTTATTTAGCAATTTTAAGTGTTCCCAAATGCTTTATGCTCACTCCCAAGAGTCCTGATTACATGACACACTCTGCAGGTCAGTGTGAGAGATATTTTAAAGAAAGTTCTGAGGGGCGCCTGGGTGGCTCAGTCGTTAAGCGTCCGCCTTCCGCTCAGTTCGTGATGCTAGGGTCCTGGGATCGAGCCCCATGTCTGGCTCCCCACTCCGCGGGAAGCCTGCTTCTCCCTCTCCTGCTCCCCCTGCTTGTGTTCCCTCTCTCGCTGTGTCTCTCTGTCAAATAAATAAATAACATCTTTAAAAAAATAAAAATAAAGTTCTGAGATTCTTCATTTTACAAAAAGTTTCAGTCCAGAGTTTACATAAATGAAACCAATCAACAACGATAATTTAAGAGCATCTGTGTTCCATAGACAATCTGTAGTTAACAAAGTTCACGGTCCATGTCACAATAACTTTATGGTTTAGATATATCTTCCTACACCTAAAACACAGATTTCATTTATAGAAAAAATAATGGCAGGGCGCCTGGGTGGCTCAGTTGGTTAAGCGACTGCCTTCGGCTCAGGTCATGATCCTGGAGTCCCGGGATCGAGTCCCGCATCGGCTCCCTGCTCAGCAGGGAGTCTGCTTCTCCCTCTGACCCTCTTCCCTCTCATGCTTTCTATCTCTCATTCTCTCTCTCTCTCAAATAAATAAATAAAATCTTTAAAAAAAAATAATGGCAAATACTAATTCAGGAGGATGACCATAACATAGAGGGAACAATGATGATTCGGGAAGAAAGAGGGTGTCTATTTTTGGATCATCACTTTTTTATATAGGAAGGTGGTCCCTCTAGCTTTGCTTGTAATATGATAAGGTGGAAACAAGGGAATATCCATGAGCAATAAGCCAATAATACTAAGCATCCACTAAAAAGAGATGTGCTAATAAAAAAAAGTCTTATATAAAAAAGCTTTCCCACATTAACTGTTAAGGAATTTTTAGAAAAATCTGGAGGATAGCCCACTGCCGTTGTAAACGGGATGGTGTTAGTGTGCCCTTATCTGTTTGCGTCGGGGTGATGTGTCAAAGTAATAATCTGCTGGCTTTTGTGTGTGTGTTTACCTCCTTCTGTATTTCTGACTGGTACCCAAGGGCTGGGCTGGACAGTTTTGCTTTCTTCAGTGCACACCCAAGCAGGAACAAAGATTCAAAAGCCCTCACTAGCAAACTTTCTTTTAGGCGTATTTGCAGAACCAGTTTTTCTTCCCCTAGAGGCAAATTAAGACTGTGTGACTGTGGAAAGTAAAAGAAGAAAAGGAGGGGGGGATGGGAGGAGCAGTGGCCAGGAGCAGGACAGGGAAGGCAGGCGAGGATTGACCAGAATGACGTGAGAGGGAGGAGGAGAGACAGCCCAGAGACCAGGGAGACGACGAGCTCACATCACATGTGCTTTCCTTGGCAACGCTCAAGTCGAGGCCCAGCCCAACTGGTCAGCAGTCCTGGGCATGCACTTGTAAGACGCGTGAACGGAGGAGGGATGAAGAGTCAGGATGAGCTAGATTATGCCGCAGTAATAAACATACCCCAGTCTCGGTAGTTTACACAACAGAAGTTAATTTTGCTCACACTACATGCCCACATAGGGTTGGCTGGGGGCTGGCCCCTTCCACACCACTGTTAAATCAGGACCCAGGCCAACAGAGCAGCCGTGAGGACACTGCCAGGCTCCAAAGCAGGAAATTGTGCACTGGCTCTTGAAACCTCCCCCTAGCAAGAATGTACATCATTTCAACTCACATTTTATTGACCAAAACAAGTCCTATGATCACATCTAACTCCAAGGGGACAGGAACTGCAATCCTACCATGTGGTCAGAAGGAGAGCTAAAGGATAATGAACAGTATGTATGACCACCCACAGTAGGGGACTCAGAACCCTGGTCTGGGGACAGAGATAAGGAAAAAGAACTGCTTCTCCTCGACAGGTAGAACTGAAGAGATCGTGATTACTCTAATGAGCAAAGCAGCAGTGGACTCTCCCATGGTTTACGTGCATGTGCAGAAGCTTTCTGGAAGTAACAAGGAAACTGATTGCACTGGAAATGGGGAGTGTGGAGTAAGAAATGTTGGCTTTTACTTTGTACCCTTTGTAGTGTTTGAAAATTTAACGATGACATTCATTTGTATGTATTAATTTGAGACTCAGTTTCCCCCATTCTAAGTATTCAGCAGAAGACATTGTAAATGGTCAAAAGGAAGTCCAAAGACTTAAGTGCTTATGACTGGGAGTAGCCAGGCTCTGCCCCAAACAGAAACATCCAGATGCTGTTGGGTGGACCTAGGGTTAAAGAACACTGACCTGCCCCCAGGAACCCAGCCAACACCTTCCCCACACATTTCCTGGAACTTATTGCTTCTCTAGAAGGAACAATGAGGATTCTGACCCTGGTCCCCAAGACTCAGAACGTTTTTTCTCCAATCCAAAGACCAGCATCATGACGCTATGTCATCTCTGATTATAGACGATAAGTAACAATAGAAATCGTGCTCTTGACTCAGAGGAAGGAAGTCCAGTATACTAATTTCTTAAGAAATCTCAGATTTCCATCTAGGATCACTCCCAACTACTACTCTGGAGCCCAGGAAGGGGTCTGGGGCAGAACAGGAGCTCAGGGAAGATGTCCTGGGAAATGGCAAGGAGCAAAAAGCTGCCCTCCCCGAGCCTGGCCTGGAGGACCCTTTGCACCATCACCAAAGGATGGTGAGCCCAAAAGGCAGTTGGTTGTGGGAAGGATGAAAAGACTGAGTCACAGACTGAGACATAGCCTGACTGGAGTGCATGATCCAAGGCCAAGCCTGGGGTACTTCAGCTCCCCTCTCTGTTTTCCACCTCTAGGCACGCATCCACTGGCAGCTGGATGTGACTGCTCAAGACTTGGGAGATGTCCCTCCTCCTTAGAGAACCTTCTCAGGACAGGGCCTGGGAGCCCAGGGCAGAGCAGGTCCTATGGGGAAGACAGCCATGCATGCAAATCCTAAAAAATATAAATGTGATGCATTCCCTCATGGTTCAACAAGTATTTCATTATTTTGATTCACCAAACATTATTGGTCAGCAAGGAGCCCAGGAGCATGAGAGGAAATGAGGGATGTACAAACATGTCTAAGAACAACCCACCCTCCCCAAACCCACAGCCCATGAGGGGGAGCATGACACGCAACCAAGCACTAGGGTACATGGCCCGGTGAGGCTCACGAGAGACAAGGGCACAGTTTGGTGGGACCCAGAAGAGGAAAGGACAAATTCCTCCCCCAGGTGTTCAGAGCTTTCCCTGGGGACTTTCAGCCTGATCCATGGTCTCCTTTGACAAGGAACTGGATAGACCCAGCCTCTTATAATTTTCTTTCCTCTAAGCTAGGCTGTGCTGCTGGGGAAAGGGATATGAAGATTCTCCTAGAATTTCACAGGCAATGTGTCCTCAGGAACAGCACTGATAAAGAGTTCACAGTTCATTCTCAAACTCAACACTCAAAAAACAAATAATCAAGTCAAAAAATGGGCAGAAGATATGAAAAGACACTTCTCTGAAGAAGGCATACAAATGGCTAACAGACACATGAAAAAATGTTCATCATCATTAGCCATCAAGGAAATTCAAATCAAAACCACATTGACGGTGCCTGGGTGGCTCAGTCGGTTAAGCGACTGCCTTCAGCTCAGGTCATGATCCTGGAGTCCTGGGATCGAGTCCCGCATGGGGCTCCCTGCTCAGCAGGGAGTCTGCTTCTCCCTCTGACCCTCCCCCCTCTCATGTGCTCTCGCTCTCTCTCTCTCATTCTCGCTCTCTCAAATAAATAAATAAATAAATAAAATCTTTAAAAAAAAAAAACCACATTGAGATACCACCTTACACCAGTTAGAATGGCAAAAATGGACAGGGAAAGAAACAGCAAATGTTGGAGAGGTTGTGGAGAAAGGGGAATCCTCTTACACTGTTGGTTGGAATGCAAGTTGGTACAGCCACTTTGGAAAACAGTGTGGAGGTTCCTCAAAAAATTAAAAATAGAACTACCCTATGACCCAGCAATTGCACTACTGGGTATTTACCCCAAAGACACAGATGTAGTGAAAAGAAGGGCCATATGCACCCCAATGTTCATAGCAGCAATGTCCGCAATAACCAAACTGTGGAAAGAGCCGAGATGCCCTTCAACAGATGAATGGATAAAGAAGCTGTGGTCCATCAAAAACTAATGATGTAATGTATGGTGATTAACATAACAATAAAAAATTATTTTAAAAAAGATGTGGTCCATATATACAATGGAATATTACTCAGCCATCAGAAAGGATGAATACCCAACTTTTACATCAACATGGATGGGACTGGAGGAGATTATGCTAAGTGAAATAAATCAAGCAGAGAAAGTCAATTATCATATGGTTTCACTTATTTGTGGAACATAAAAAGCATGGAGGACATTAGGAGAAGGAAGGGAGGGATGAAGGGAGGGAAATCGGAGGGAGAGATGAACCATGGGAGACTGTGGACTCTGAGAAACAGACAGAGTTTTAGAGGGGAGGGAGGTGGGGGGATGGGTTGGCCCGCTGATGTGTATTAAAGAGGGCACGTATTGCATGGAGCACTGGGTGTTGTACGAAAACAATGGATCGTGGATCACCGCATCAAAAACTAATGATATATTGTATGGTGACTAACATAACATAATAAAATTTTTTTAAAAAGCTCACAGTTCAGAAGGATGGTATAACAAAAAATAAATATTAGGTCTTTTTTTCCCCAGTTCCTTGCCCACAGCTCCCAAAGTATTGGAATCCCTGGAGTGATGTGTCTTTTATATGCTAATGAAATGACTGACGGCTGGTCTTCACCCCCCAACACTCGTCCCATAGCTTCTGGATGGGGCCTGGTTTCCAGAAAGTCCAAGACAGATGAGCAGGTTGGAACTTTCAGCCCCACCCCAGCCCTGACCTCTGAGGAAGGCCAAGGGGCTGGAGATTGAATTCAATCACCACTGGCCAATGACTGATCCACCTACATAAATGGAACTTCCATAAAAACCTCTAAAAGACAGATTTCAGGGAGTTTCCAGGTTGGTGAACATATCAAGGTGCCCGGAGGGTGATGTATCCAAAGAAAGCATAGCATGGAAGTTCTGCACCCCTGCCCCTGTGCCTGCCCTATGCATCTCTTCCACTGGGCTCCTCCTGAGTTGAATCCTTTGTAATTAACTGATAATAGTAAATAAAGTGTTTTCCAGAGTCCTGAGTCATTCTAGCAAGTGACTGACCATGAAGGGAGGGGCTTAACCAAGTAGGGCAGAAGCATGGGTGATTGGGGGACCCAAGAGTTGAGACTGCTGTCTGCCCCTGGTGCCTAAGCTCTTTAGCTTTGGGGGTCTGCATTAACTCAGACAGTGTTAGAATTGAACGGAATCACTGGACACCCAGCTGGTGTTGGAAAAATGGAGAATTGGTTGATGGGAGAAGAAAACTTAACAGAAAGAGCTTGCGGGAGCCTTTTCCATATCTAGGCGATAAAAGGAAAGCCATACAGGGCGCCTGGGTGGCTCAGTCGGTTAAGCGACTGCCTTCGGCTCAGGTCATGATCCTGGAGTCTCGGGATCGAGTCTCGCATCAGGCTCCCTGCTCAGCGGGGAGTCTGATTCTCCCTCTGACCCTCCCCCCTCTCATTCTCTCTCTCTGTCATTCTCTCTCTCTCAAAAGTAAGTTAAAAAAAAAAAAAAGCCATACACAGGAGTCTCGGTGCAGCTGCAGGAGAAGAGGTGCTGGCAGTATCCCTGCCCCTCCTTTTCTGAGTGCACTCCCTGATGGACTCAGAAGCCGCACCCCAGGCTTTCCAGGCCCTGTTGTCATCCTTCCTGTCCCACATTTGCACCTGGGCAGCCAGATATTTCTGCCCCCTTGCCTCTCTTTAGTCCTACAACCACATTAGCCTTCTGAGGTCTGTTCTAACTTTTCATCCTTTCTTCTAGAAATGTGACTGTCCTCCCTTTCACCCAAAGCCAATAAAAATCCCTCCCTCCCAGGGATCTTTCTCTTGCTTCTTTCTGTGTTCAAGCCATTTGGAGGCTTTAAATAGGAACTAAAGTCTCATGTCTTCCTGAAGAAGTTTTGTCAGACCCAGAGGTTTTCCATTTGCAAGAAAGAAGAACTCACTCAAACTCACCTGAGCCAAAATTGGAAATTTATTATAAGGTATCACGTTGTCCTAGACAACAAAAAAACAGGAAAGAGAGTCAGATGGCAGTTGGGCCATGGAAGGACGGAGACCAGAAGTGAAAAACAGCCAGGGGTCAAGACTGCAGCCTGCTCAGGTCATTCCCCCAGTTCTTGAGGACCATATAATTTCTCAACACCATTTCACTGTGTGTGTTCATTCCTCTCTCTACAGGGGCTTTCTCTACTCTGCCCACATAATGGAAGATGGTCCCACATAGATCCCAGAATTTATTGCTCCTCAGATCAGGCAATCATCAGAATTCTAACTCCAAAATCCCCAAAGAAGGGAACGTATTTCATTGCTGCCCGCCTGGAATATCAAGTGGCTATCCCCAGAGAGGCAGCCATGTAATACCAAGGCGGCTGTGAGATCCACCTGCATTGGAGGTGCAGTTCTTAGAGAAACGGAGCTGCTGTCCTGGTTGGACGCCCCCCAGACCTTCACAATAGCTGGATTTAGCATTCCAGTCACTTATTGGAATTATGCATAGCCAACCTGCAGAAAAGTTGGCAAGACCACTGGTGTGGGGATAAAGGTGTCTGCAACGAGGAGGGCAGTGCACACCTGTCCAGTCCTTTAGTCAACATTTCTCATGGTTGGAGCAACTTCCAGGAGCAGCTGGAGATACAGGGTGGCCATCTGCAACCACTCGGGCTGGCACTGGAAGTAGACAAGCAGGAGATAGACCGGGATGCCACTGAACAGGAACAGGAAGATGTACAGGAACTCAACCTGGGGGTGGTCGATGACGGGTGCCAGCACCAGGTACAGAGAAGCAAGGAGCATGATGACAGGGATGAGGGTGGGGACCTGCCATGGACACAGAGACCTGGGGGATGGAGAGGCACGGGACGTGGTGTATGGCCCCTGGGCCCTGTCCCTCCTGCCTGCCTGCCTGTGTCCACCTGCCACCAGCTCTCCATCTGCAGTCCCTGCCACATGCCTTGCCCAGCCACAGAAGCCACCTGCCAGGTTACAGGGGGCCATCCAAGGAGCCGGGGCTTTGGGACCCAGCTTGATCTTCTCTATGCTTTGTGAGTCCTGCTGTGTGTGAGCCTCCTCTCGGCGTGTGTCTCCTGTTGTTCTCCCTCAGAGTGCTCCAGGAGAGATGAGTCCCCAGCAAGCAGAATCAATGCCCTGTGATCCAGCGCTCCCTCCCCGCCCCCCAGGAAATACAGAAATTTTCTACCAAATGTGACAGTGGCCACCTCTCACATTCCTTCTCTAGCCCCCAGATGAGTCTGTGGACTGCCTCATGCAACAGTCTAGGGTTGAAAAAAGCCCAGTGTTTATTCCAAAGTCTACCTTGTAAGGTCGAGGAAGATTCCTCTTCTTTATCCGCAAGTACAGGAGACAGCCAACGGTGGTTCCATAGGTGATCCAGCCAAGAAAGCTGAAAGGCAAACAGAAGCCACTCACTACGAGGCCCTGCCCTGCGTGGGCCTGCACGAGGGGCTGGCCTAGTAGGTGCAAACCGGGGACAGAAGTGCAAGCTCATCAGGGGCCTTTCAGCCACCCCCAGGCCCCTGGTCCAAGCAGGCTAAGGAAAGAAGGCAAGGCTAGGGCACCAAGGACAAGAATGCACTGGAGGGTATTCCTGCCTCTTTCATCTTCAATCACAAAGTGACACATATACAAGCCCAGGCCCCCACCTGGCTTCGGGTCGGGCCTTCTTTGACTGCCCCTGGCTGGACAGACGAGGACAGTTTGCAAAGGGAGGGAGGAACACCCGTGTGTCCAAAAAAAAAAAGTTTGGTGGAATTTCAAGGAAGTCTGTGCTCTCCTCAGGGACCAGCACACTCCTAGCGGATCCTCCTACCTTAGAACTGGTGACAGGGTAGGCTGTTGAGCACCCAGACAAGGCCCTGGCCTCTGCCTTCCCCACTGTGGGTAGTTGAGTGGCTGACGTAGGTCTGATGAAAACCTCATCTGACCTTGGCGACAGGATCCAGACCAGGCCGTCTCTTGAAGCTGTCAAGATGGGGAGACAGCGTGTCCTCATTGGGATGGATCATCCTAACACTCTCAACTCTGTGCCGGAACATTCTCAGTCATTTCCCCCAAATCTCAGTCTAAAGAAAACCTGGGTTCACCATGAGCTTGATTTTATTCTCACCGTATAAAGATTTTATCTTTTCTCATGGGAAGAAGATAAAAAGAAAAAACCAGGTCTGTTACTTAATGTTCTGAAGAAAGTCACATCAAGCACTGTATATCCTGTTCCAGAAGATTAATTATACTTATGACAACAAGGAAGAGAGCACACGATACGTAAAAAATTACTCTGAGAAATCCCTGTTACACCCAGACCCTGCGTTTGCTCGCCTGTGTGAGGACACACCCACTGACCCTGCTTCAGATGAGGTCATAAAATTATGGCTGGCTATGGGGCGCCTGGGTGGCTCAGTCGTTAAGCGTCTGCCTTCGGCTCAGGTCATGATCCCGGGGTCCTGGAGTCGAGCCCCACGTCGGGCTCCCTGCTTGGCGGGAACCCTGCTCCTCCCTCTTCTCCCTCTCCCACTCCCCCCCTGCTTGTGTTCCCTCTCTTCGCTGTGTCTCTCTGTCAAATAAACAAATAAAATCTTAAAAAAAAAAATTATGGTGGGATAGCACAACAGCCGGTCATTTCTGCCCCAGGGAAGGTAATAAAGGGGGTCAGAACATCTCCCCACTTTGATCCAATCACTGATTATACCTGCCCAGCTTGGTTGCGGGTCTGCCTTGAGTTCACTGGAGATATGCTGGGTCAGAGTCCTGAGCGCAGATCAGATGACAAAGGGAAAATCACACCACAGCCAAGAACTACAAGCAGTGGGGAGTAAAGCCTGATCTCGGTGACAGAAAAAAGGAACAAGGAAGAATAAAAAATGACAAAGACAATACAAGCCTTTCGTTTGTCTGCCTCTTGGTGAAACATCTCCCTCATTGAATTTTGGGAAACAGGGCAAGGGAGGAGGGAGACACATTTAACTTTGGAAATATAATTGGGAGGGAATGGCTGAAATGTGTGTGCGCGTGCGGGAGCCCTGAGCTCAGGGTTCCAGAAGCATGCATGCACATATGCATATAGATACACACGCATGTGCGTGAGTGTGCACACGTATGAGTGCATGTAAGTGTGCACACAAAGGCGCCTTGAGATACCCAAAATGGGAAGACAGTCTCACTTGCCTCAAGAAGTTCACGATGGTGCTGCAGTTTCCTGGGAGGACCAGGACCAGAGCCCCTGCGGTGGTAAATGTCAGGGCCGCAGTTGGTGTGAGGCGATGCACATCAACCATGGACAGAAGTTGGGGCTGGGAGCAAAGTCGGGTGTCGCCAGGCAGCCCCCTGAGGGAGCCACAGCAGGTTTCTGCCCTGGGAAGCTCTCAGTCCTCTTCCCCTGCCGAACTCACTCTGGACTCAGGTGGGCCCAACCTAAGAGCCCCCAGTCTCCAGCACTTCCAGATGTAGGTCTCTGTGGCTCACGTGGGGTGAAACCAGGCCCAATGTGCAGTCAGCACGGGGAGGCTATCCCTCCAGGCCAGCCAAGACCCAGATAGCTTAGGATGTGGGCTAGAGTGTAGAGAGCTGAAGCAGGTGCCTGGCCAGATCGTTCAACTTTGTATTGCTCATCCCCAACACAGGAAGAGGGACCAAGGGTGGGAAGACAGAGGAGCAGGGAGGAGAGGGTAGGACAGTTATGGACAGAGCATGGAGTGGGAGTGTGGGTTATCGTGGTAGACTGTATTATTACTCAGCAAATATCGTGGTAGACTGTATTATTACTCAGCAAATAATCAGTCTCCCTCTCTCACCTCTATGGGAGAAATACTGTCTAGTTCCCCATCCACTGATGCTGGGCTTGCCAGTGAACACGAGTAATACAGCAGAAGCTCAAAATACGCTTGTGTGGTTTGGCTTGCTCTCTTGAACCCCTGCCACCTGCTCTAGGCAAAAACATGCTTTGGCTTGGGTCCCTGAGACAAGAACAGACTCACAGTCCTGAAAGAGGAAATCTGAACCCAAACCCCAGCCTGAAGCAGAGCTACGGTAGACCCAGGGACTGACGAACATGAAATGTTTGCTGTTGTAAGACCCTAAGATCTGGGAGCTGTGTTATTCAGCACCATTGCTGCAAAAACTACCAGAGGGAGAGAGTCCCTGGGGGGAGGGCCCTGAGCATACGCATTGGCTCTGCTCCTTTGGCTTCGCCCGCTGCCCCCACACCCCTGGACTGCACAAACATCCCCATCCCCTACAAGCTCCACAGTGTGACCCAGTACGGTGATCTCCCAAAACCTGGAAGTCAAAGGACTGAGGTTTAAATGGAGAGGTGTGGGATGCTTTAAGCCCACTCTTAGAAAGAACAGGGCTCTGTCTTGTAGGCGGCAGGCCCGGCTTGGGCTCAGAGCTAAGCTCAAGCAGGAGAAAGCTTAACCTCTGCAGTCCTTCCAATGCCCTCCTGCAGACCCCCCGACCTTGCCCAGCCTGGACCCCATCTCTCACCATGTGGCCCTCTCTTGCAGCCACATAGCACACACGGCTTCCGCCGAAGAACGTCCCATTGACAGAGCCAAATGTCGAGAGTGTGACAGCCAAGGGTACCAGCCAGGCCCAGGCTCCCAGCACCTGGTTCCTAGGACAACACAGGAATCAAGGGAAGGAACTCCAGCAGCAAACTGGAGGCCAACCACCAGGAAACAGAGCAAGCAAAACGTCTAGAGGCAAGTTGAAATACACGTGGGGCACGATCCTTCCCCACCCTGGATTGTCTGCCCGGTGGCCAAGGAACACGTCACTTGACTCACTCACCCCCAGCTCACAGCCATAGCATCAGAGGAAAGGATCTCATTGGGTGACAACACTAGCAGGTAACTGATGTTGACCCGGAGGTAGAGGCTGGTGACCAGAGGGATGGCGATCATCAGCGCCCACACCAGGTTTTGCTGCAGGGGTCAGGAAGAAGAGGCCACATGTTAGCGGGTGAAGTCCTTCTCAAGCCCCCAGAACAAGCTCATCTGTGCAGTGCTGAGCCTATCCTGGCCACAGGGAACATGCCAGGGGACCACTCAGGTGGTGTGCCCCTCCTCCATGTGCTCACAGCCCCACGGCGTGGACACACAAAGAGCAGGTGTGCTGGGAGGCCCTGAGGGGCACTAACCAGTCAGCAGGGGAGGTACCGAGGGGGTGACAGGAGTGGGGAGGGGAGAGGAGCTATCACCAAAACTTCCAGAATGAGCAGGGCCTTATGCTGGGCTCTCCTTGAAGAATGGGAGAGATTCAGGCAGGTGGGGATGGGAGGCATTCCCAGCAAGGGCAACCGTGAGAGCAGAGGCGCAGAGAAGGGACAAGAAAGTTAAATATCTTCGTTCTTGGCTGTTCATTGATCATTCCAGCTGGAATAGTCCACGACCACCATGCCAACCCTGCCTTGTTTCTGAGTCTCGAGGACTCAGGCTCAGACTGAGGGCCATTACTCCCGGGGGTTCCACTCTGCCCCTCAGTCTCCTCAACTGGAAATTGGAGGTCTGTAAAGTGGGACTCCCCACTGCTCTGCCTCTCTGCAAGGTGTGAGGGTCAGCAAAGAGGAAGGGAAAGAAGGGCCTGGACAGAGGGGCTGTGGGCACTCGGAGCAGCCTGGACCATTGGAGCTGAGTGCCTCTCTGACCCACGGTCTCCCAGTAAAGGTACTGAGGGGCTGAGGGGCTCAGTTGGTTAAGATTCCGACTCTTGGTTTCAGCTCAGGTCATGATCTCAGGGTCGTCAGTGCAGAGTCTGCTTGAGATTCTCTCTCCCTCTCCCTCTGCCCCTCCTGCTTGTGCTCGCTCTCGCTCTCTCTCCAAAATAAATAAATAAATCTTTAAAAACAATAAAATAAAGGTACTGAGCAGGCATCCGATAAAAATGGAGGAGGAATCCAGGGTGCCTGGGTGGCTCAGTCATTAAGCGTCTGCCTTCGGCTCAGGTCATGATGCCGGGGTCCTGGGATCGAGTCCCACATCGGGCTCCCTGCTCAGCGGGAAGCCTGCTCTCCCTCTCCTGCTCCCCCTGCTTGTGTTCCTGCTCTCGCTGTCTCTCTCTCTGTCAAATAAATAAATAAAATCTTTAAAAAAAAATGGAGGAATCCATGAAAACGGGGTAAATCAGAATGTACTCCCTTCCACTTCACAGCCCCAGCCTTGGCCGTCATTCTGGAGCCAGGAGCAAATGGAAGGAAGGGGTCTCCTCAGGACCCACAGAACTCTACTCACCATTCCCCAGGCGTGGGGCACCCTGGATAGATATCGTTAGACTCCAAAGTAAGAGCACACTTCGAAGAAGGAAAAGCATGCTACGACACCCCCAGCCTCATGGAGGGCTTTCTCTAGGTGTCCTTTGGCATACCTTGTGGGGAGCAAGCAAGCATTGAGGAGCCCAGAGCCTCTCCCCTCGGTACCAATGAGACACCAGAACCCGGCATTGCTGTTACTGACACAATGTAGCATGAAAGAAGAGGTCACGCTGTACCAAGAGGCAGGGAGGTCTCCTCCAGACTTGACACAGTGCTGTCCGCGGGAGGGCTACACCGCAGGCCCACACAGACCTCCTTGCCCACCGCTAGGGAGGACCCTCCCCCACTTAAGCATCTGCCCCTGGTTAGTGTATCTTCTGTTCTTCAACGTTATATAAAAAGCAATTTCCAGAGCTTTCTGCCCAGGGCTAAGATCTCCCCACAGAAAACTCTGGAGGGAAGCATGGGAGGAAGGGCATGGGGGCACTGAGGACAGAGTAGTGATCTCTGGGCCTATCCTCACGCCCCCTTCAAATGTCCTTGAGACACAAACATGCCCTGTTCTTTTGGGTCTCCAGGTTCGTGTTCACACTGCTTCTATGTGGCTGTTTTGCCACAAATCTCATCAGCCCTTCAGGGTTCAGCTCTAGCCCTCTGCTTATAGGTGGACTGCCTGACTGCTCTCCTGGGGATCTCTTTTTTCTGAGTTGCAGCAGAAAGTGGAGGCAAACTTTCTGATATCCAAGCCTCTGTCCCATCCTGTCCTGTCCTCGAAGGGCAGAGGCCAGGTAGGGTGACCAATTCACCCCAGTTTGCCTGAGACTTTCCTGCTTTTAGGTCCAAAAGTCCAGCATCCCTGGGAACTCTTCGGCCCCGGGCAACCAGGATGGCTGGTCAGCGGACCTAGCAGGTCACGTGACAGACATGTGCAAGGGAAGCCGGGAGAACGGCAATGGATTCTCACATAAAATGGGTCCTTCCATGTCCCCTCCAGCTCTCAAATCTGGGAGGGGATCTGGAAGCGAAGGAAGTTGCCCCAACCGCCACGTAGGCATGGCACTGAATTCCTCATCTTCCCAATGGTGAAAGTGTGTTCTACCTGGGCCCAGAAGATATCACTTGTAGCAAAGACGGGCTAGTGGAGCAGAGTCCTGGGTTGCCCCTCCTGCGGGCCTTGCCATGGGGGGCTCTCAGCAGGCAAGCACTCATCATGCACGACCCAGCCACATGCCAAGTCACAGGGAAGGGGAGCTCATATGCTTTTGAACTTGACTCATCTTGGACAGCCCACCTGCCGGCCAATGAGCTATGACAGCAAAGCCCCAAGGTGCACCACAAGAACGGTGAGATTTCCTGGTTTCATTCTCGAACCCCTTAACTCTTTGCTCAAATTCCAGGGCTCTGGGCGTAAGGCTGCCCCAGGTTTGGCATAGGTTCTGCAGTTTCTTGAAAAAAAGTGTGACACGAAGATACACTTAACATGTGCTTCAGAGGGCAGAGTTAGAACTAGCATTTCAAATGCCCAGCATTCATAGGCATGGTTTTGTTTTTGCTTTGAAACCCACATTTGTCAAAAATGCTCTATACACAGCAGAGGTCAGCAAGCTACCGCCTATGGACCAAATCCAGCCTGCTGCTTGTTTTTGTAAATAAACTTTTCTGGGGCCCCAGCCACACTCATCTGTTTACCTATGGCTGTTTTCATGCTACAACAGAGTTGAGTAATCTTGACAGAGACCTCATGGCCTGCAAAACCTAAAATATTAACTCTCTGATCCTTTACAGAAAAAGTTGGCTAATCCATGCTCTATGACGTGGGAGCTTGTCTCACGCATCTTTGGGCCCCTTGCCCTTTCCCTGGACCAGCTCTGAGCTCAGGGCCTGGGTCCAGAGAAAGTAGTCTACTCCCCATGAACTCCCTATAGCCCCCACGGCACCCCAGAGCCAACCTGAGCGCACACTAACCATTCACCTGAAATTACAGCTGTTGATTCTCCATCCACAAGTGATTATGCCGTTTGATCCTTAAAGCCCCGTGAGGTGGATGGGGCAGCTATGATGATCCTGTTTACAGGCCAAGAACTGAAGCACAAGGATTTACATGCAAGAATAAAAGCTAGATCCCAGGACTCCTGACCCTCACCCCAGTTTCTCTCTGCTCTTGGACTTCAGTCTTCAAGCTCCTCTTCTCCTCCTAAATTCTCCCAAGCCCCCCCCCACCGCCGCCTCCAGGGAGCCTTTATTGAGAGCTGAGACATGTAAAAGCCCTTGAGCCAGCCTCAAGGATGTAGAGGAAAAGACTCAGTTCTCATCCTCTGAGAATTAAAGACTCCTGCAGGAAAAAAAGAAAGGAAAGAAGAAGAAAGAAAGGAAGAAAGGAAGAAAGGAAGAAAGGAAGAAAGAAAGAAAGAAAGAAAGAAAGAAAGAAAGAAAGAAAGAAAGAAAGAAAGAAAGAAAGAAAGAAGGAAAGAAGGAAGGAAGGAAGGAAGGAAGGAAGGAAGGAAAGAAAGAAAGAAAGAAAGAAGGAAAGAAAGAAGGAAAGAAGGAAAGAAAGAAAGAAAGAAAGAAAGAAAGAAAGAAAGAAAGAAGGAAAGAAGGAAGGAAGGAAGGAAGGAAGGAAGGAAGGAAGGAAGGAAGGAAGGAAAGAAAGAAAGAAAGAAGGAAAGAAAGAAAGAAAGAAAGAAAAAGAAAGAGAAAAGCAGCAACCTAAGCAAATACATTTGGTGCAAAGAGTTGTAACGATAACTCAAGAGTCCACATGTTCCAACTATCAAGATAGATAACAAGCTGAGTCATCAAGCATGGCCTCTTGCTAGTCATATGCCCTCAGAATCACTTCCCCTTTTCTACACCTCAGTTTTCCCATGTGAAAAATGGAGGCAGAGTACCTACCTCACAGGGCAAATGAGACCTCGGGTGTGACCCTCTAAAGTTCCGTGCTCACTTGGGAAGTTATTATTCACATAATTCCATAAACAAATGAAGGTAGACGGTGGGCTGGCATTCATTACTGCAAGAAGGGAGCCCCCATTTTCAGCCGATGTCTCATGGTCCTAGTCAGCTCAATACTTGAAACTGCTAGTGTCTGGAGACTTCACACCCTGAAGAAGTATCATGAACTCACCTTTGGTTTCTTGAGCTCCTCCACCCCGTAGTTGACATTATTCCAGCCATCAAAGGACCACAGGCCCTGGTAGAAGGCCATGCCAATGCACCCGGCCTGCTGCGTGGTATTGTGGAAGGCAAAGAGAAAGGCTTCCATGTAGCCATGGCCCTGGCCCAGCACCACAGCCCCACCCCCCATGATGACCAACAACGAGAACACTGCGGCGACCGTGCATACATTCATCAGCATGGTGGCCAGCCTCGAGCTCCAGCAGTTGACCAGCATCAGCAACAGGATGGTAGCCACACCCTTGAGCACAGCCTGAGGCATCGAGGAGCAGCCAGGGTAAAAGGGAGCGACTGCATACTCAGCAAAGCTCAGAGAGACAGCAGCAATGGCAGCTGGTCTGACCAACAGCACAAACGTGTAGATGACCAGGAAGGCTGGCAAGGAGCCAAAGATGTGCAGGATATAGGCATATTCCCCCCCCGGATTTGGGAACCAGAGCACCCAGCTCAGCATAGCACAGGGCACCCATCATGGCCAGGACACCACAGACTGCCCAGACCACAAGACTGGCCCCAGGGCTGCCTATGTAGACCAAGACCCCCTGTGGTGACATGAAGATGCCAGAGCCAATTACACAGCCAGCAATCAGGGACACAGCACTCCACAGGCCAATCTCCCTCCTCAGCCTTAGCCCCCCACCACCTGGCTCCCATCCTGCCACCCCCTCACCGCCATCTCTTTCCTGACTTCTCTCCATCTCAGGACTTCAGTAGTCGCTGTGTCTAGTTGAGCAGAAGCAGATGCTCTGATAGATAATCCGTCTTGTGAGCTTCTTGCAGGAGTTAATGATTACAGCACTTGAAGAAGTCTGAACCAGAGACCAGACTACCAGGGCATGGCATTTAGAAGGGACTGAGCCTTCACCGATCTACCAGTCCAGTATAGGCAGTTTGCAGGAGCTGTTTGCCAATGTAACCCAGGAAAGATCAAGGAAAGGAAAGAGGGATTTAGTAGAAATCCCTGCTGCCCAATTGCACAACACTGTGTGTGGAATAACAGCTGGATGAGTGCTCTGTGCCAACAGTAAGAATGCTGAGCAACTGCATATCAGGAACCTAAAAAAAAAAAAAAAAACTCTACAGTAGTTTTATCAGCCAAGCAATAAAATCCCTATTTTATCAGGATTCCAATTAAAATTGCATGAGCCCTGCTTTAAGGAAGAACCAAGATGATCAAAGAAGAGAATTCAAATAGTACAGAACAGAACCTGTACCCCTAGCAGGAAGGGAGCAGGTGGTTAAAAGTAAGGTACAGGGTCTGGAATGGGATCCTGCATTCAAATCTTGGCTCTAGTCCCTCACCGTTGCGTGAACTCAGACAAGGTCTCTGAACCTCACCCTACTCATCTGTCAATTAATTACAGTACCCACCGCATAGGGTTATTCTAAGGATTAAATAGCATAGTCCATTCAAAGCAGCTAGAATAGTAGATGAAATGGAGTAGGCGTTCCTGAAATGTTAGCCATTACTATGTGCCTAAGAGTCTCATTAGTTCCCTAGTTTCAGATATATATGAATATTATATATGTATATAAATTTAAATATGTATTTCCCTGATTTATGAATAATGTTCATTTTAGGATATAGTGTATAACTTCTTTATTAACGCTCCCTTATGTTTTTTAAATCTTGGGTTATAGAACCTTTACCAGTGTTGTTATAGAAAGGTCAGTGAAACTCACTAGCATTTGGAGTAAAGATGCTGATACCCAAAGTGCGAAGAAAGGTACTTACAGCCTCCCAAACAGGCAGACCTAGCTCAAGGCAGCCAGCCAGATGGGCTACTTGGATCTCACGTACATGTGCAATTAATAAAGCTCTTGACAGATGCAGGAGCTTTGCTGTTAGTGGTTCCCGGGGTGTGCATCCTCCCCTTGTTGCACGGAAGCCTGTTTGACCTAGGTCCTCAGACAATGTAGAGCCATCTTCTTCAGAAAATCCTGAAGAGGGGACCCTCTAACATTCAGAAGGAGGTCCTCCAAGATTCCTATCCAGTAGGAAGAGGGAGAAAAAGGCAGAGAAGTAATTAAGAAGAAAAGGAGCTACAAGAATTAGAGGGAAAGAAGATAAGAAAGTAGAGAGTCCCGGAAGCTCAGGAAAGAAAATCAGCTTCCTTCCTGGCCACAGCGAAGTAGTCAATAAGACACTCTTCTTTTCCAGGGGCTGCCAACTGCAGAAGCAGAGGACAGTCCGCAAGACCACCCTCACCTCTAACACCGATGGCAAGATTGGAGGTTCCCAAGACTATCCTTATGTTCAATAATTTGCTAGGAAGCTTCACAGAACTCACAAAAAGCTTTTATACTCAAGTAATGTTTTATTATACTTAAAGGATCCAGATTAATGTCAGCCAAGGGAGGAAAGACATAGGGCAGGATCCAAGAGAATTCCAAACATAGAGTTTCCAGTTGTCTTCTCCCTGTGGAGTCAGGACAGCAGTATTCTCCAGGCATTACTATGTGACAATAAGCCCATCATATTGCCAACCAGGGAATCTCACCCGAGCCTTGGTGTCCACTCTTTGTAGGGGTCCTATCACATAGACACGGTTGACTGCTCATGTGGCTGACTTCAGTTTCCAGCCCCTCAGGAGATCAAGCTGATATTGCATGACCCAAAGCCCCTATCCAAAAATCACAGTGTTACTATCTGGCTGGCCCAAAGCCCCCAGGCAAATAAAGACACTGTAATCAGGCATGACATTCCAAAGGCTTAGAGATTACCTCCCAGAAGCTGAAGGCAAGGGCCAGACCTCTCTTGGGGCAAGGTTAAATTCTTTACTACAAAGATGTGGAGGTTCCTGTGACCTGAAGAACATTAGGAGAACATAAAGACTGTTTTGAGTGACTCATCTTATCAAGCAGTGTGTCTAAAGAGGAGGACACTAAATGCCAGGCAAAGGAGCTGGAACCAGCCAGGAATGGAGAGAAGAAGATGATGAGTGGAAGCAAGTGGGGAAGGGCTCTCCTCAGGGCTCTTCCTGAATGAAAAGAACTAGAGACACTGAAGTTCTATGGGCGTCAATGAGCAACTCCCACTGCCCTTCCAGAATCCGACTCGGGTGGTCTTCAGCTCCAGGGTCAGGCCTGCCTGTAAGGAAGGGACCTCTGAAGCAGAGCTGAGCCTCTATGGTGTCCCTCTGCTGCCACCACAGGTGATGGGGTAACTGAGGGACCCAGTCTGAGGCTCAGTAAAATGGATGGCTTAGGAAGAAATTCAGCACCCAGGAGCCAGAGAACTGTGTTTTACCTCACTGTGCATTCGATGGGTTCTTTATTATTTCCATTTCCAATCAGGAAAAGGGGGCTCATGATCCTCCCACAAAAGTGTTCACGAGAATAGACCAAACGCCCTCAGGTCCCATTATCCTATGGAGATGAATGAAATTATGTTAACTTCTATTCAAAGAAATAATGGCAGAAAACTCTCCACATTTGATGAGTAAACATTAATTTACATATCCAAGAAGTTCAACTCCAAATAGAATAAACTCAAAGAAATACACAGACACCTCATAATCAAACTATCAAAAGTCAGACCGTGAGGGAAGCTTTAAAGCAGCAAGAAAGAAGCAAATCATCTGGTACAAGTGTTCCTGGACAAGATTAACAGCTGATTTCTCATCAGAAACCATGGAGGCCAGAAGGCAGTGAGATGGCATCTTCAAAGTACTGGAGGGAAAGGTCAGCCATGGATTATATTTCCAGTAAAACCCTCCTTCAAGATAAAAAAGAAATGAAGAAATTCCCAGATAGCCAAAAGCTGAGATGATTCATTTCTAGTGGACCTGCCCTCCAAGAAAGGCCAAAGAGAGTCCTTCTGGCTGAAATGAAAGGACACGACACAGTAACTCAAATCCACACAAAAAAATAAAGAACACTGATAAAAGTATCAACATAGACAAATATAAAGACAGTATAATTAATTTTTCCTATCTAATTTATTTATTTATTAAAGATTTTATTTATTTGTTTGTTTATTTATTTGAGCGAGCGCATGCATGCAGGGGGGAGGGGAGAGGGAAAGAGAGTCTCAAGCAGACTCCACACTGAGCAGGAAGCCCAACTCTAGAGCCATCTCATGACACCGAGATCATGACCTGAGCTGAAACCAAAAGTTGGACGCTTAACAGACTATGCTACCCAGGTGCCCCTTTCCTATCTAACTTAAAAGAAAACCACAAATGCTGCTGGGGCATGGGGTATCTACATGAAGAAGAATTAATTTGCACCTCTGTCTCACATTACACATAAAAATTAATTCAGAATGGATCAAAGACCTAAATGTAAGCTCTAAAACTATAAAGCTCTTGGCAGGAAACATAGTTGCAAATCATCGTGACCTTGGATTAAACAATAGTTTCTTAAATACACCAAAAGCATAAGCTACAAAGGAAAAATAAATGGGACTCCATTAAAATTTAAAACTTTTGTGCATCAGATGGTGTCAAAAAAGTGAAAAGAATGGGGAACATGGGTGGCTCAGTAGGTTGGGTGTCTGCCTTTGGCTCAGGTCATGGTCTCAGGGTCCTGGGATCGAGCCCCACATTGGGATCCCTGCTCAGTGGGGAGTCTGCCTCTCCCTCTCCCATTCCCTCTGCTTGTGTTCCCTCTCTCACTGTCTCTCACTCTCAGATAAAAAAATAAAATCTAAAAAAAAAAAAAGTGAAAAGAAAACCCACAGAAAGGGAAAAAAAACCTTTGCAAAACTTAGACCAGACAAGAGCCTAGTATTCAGAAGATATAAAGAACTCTTACCATTCAACAATAACAACAACAAAACCTGAAACAAACCAATTTAAAAAATGGGCAAATGATTTAAAAGACACTTCTCCAAAGACAGTCAAATGGCCACCAAGCACATGAAAAGATGTTCAGTATCATTAGTCATTAGGGAAATGCAAATCAAAACCACAATGCGATACATCTTCATACCCCCAGGACGGTTATAATTGAAAAACTAAAAATGTGAAATTTTACTGAGGATATGGAGAAACGTGAACCCTCACGCACTACTATTAGAAATATAAAGCAGTATCACCACTGTGGAAACAATTTGCAGTTCCTCAAAAATTTAAAAATAAACTTACCATATGACCCAGCAATTCCATTTCCAGATACATACCCATAAGAACTAAAGACATATTCACACAAAAACCTGTACACAGATTTTTATGGCAGCATTACTCTTAATAGCCAAAAGGTGGAAGCAACCCAAATGTCCATCAACTGATGAATGGATAAATAAAATGTGGCATATCCATACAATGGAATATTATTTGACCATAAAAAGAATGATATATGCTACTACATGAATGAACCTTGAAAGCATGATGCTAAGTGAAAGAAGCCAGACACAGAAGGCCCCATATTATTATGTGACTGCATTTCTCTAAAATGTCTGGAATAGGTCAATCCGAGGGCCCGAAAGTGGATTAGTGGTTGCCAGGGGCTGAGGGGATTGCCAGGGACTGCTTCAGAATGGGAATGGAGTTTCTTTCTGGGGCAATGAAAATATTCTGGAATTATATAGTACTGATGATCATCCAATATTATGGATATACTAAAAACCACTGAACTGTACCTTTAAACAGTTAAAATGGCAAATTTTATGTTATGTTAATTTCATCTCGATTTTTTATGTAAAAAAAAAAAAACAATTAGCTGCAGGGCTTTGAAAGAAGCAAGTCCACGTGAGGGGTCAGTCTCAAATCCTGCGTCCTGTTGCTGTAAGGGAAATCTGCCTCTGTACCCACCCCCCCTACACACACCAAGGGAGCAAGAAGGCCAGTCTTTCCCCGTGGTTCTCCTTCCCCAATATCCCCAAGGCCCCTGGGGGTGCTTACACTGCTCTGTGAGCCAGTCTTCCTGTTAATCAGCTGCTCTGCAGGCATGCCTCTGGAGGCCAGATCCAGTGATTCCTAGCTTCTAGAGAGCCCCATCTGCTGGCCTTGGCTTCCTTCACTACAGAATGTACACGGAGTGCCCAGAAAATCACACGCTGTGGAGACATGAGAGACTGTTTATAAATGCACACTTTTTTTTTATCTAAAACAAACTAAATATTAACCTATCCCCCATGAGGCACAAATGTACCCCCCACTGAGCCACTAAAGGCACAGGCCCTAGAGATGAACTGGTCCAATTCCATCCTGCTTACTGGGAAGGACACGGAAGGGCAAAGTAGGGCACTACAGGGCCCAGGCCACAGGGTCAGCTAATGATTCCAGCCACGCTGAGTGATGAGCACAGCCTCTGCTCACTTAGGGAACCTCACTCCCAGGAGAGCAGGTCAAGACCAGAGCCATGTCAGTGGCCCTTCCTGAGTTTTCTCTCTTCTGAGCTTCAGTTGCCTCTGTATCCTCTATGGTATTTGTCACCTTCTCTTTCGTTTTCCGATTATTTAATTGCTTTTTTAGCTTCCCTCTCACCAGCTGAGCTCCTGGAAGTTAGAAACAGGTCTCCTTTGCTTCTATACATTTTACAGTTGAGCCCAGCAGGAATGACGAGGAAATGTTTTCTGGAGGGATGACAGAGTGAGTAAATAAATGAGTGAGCGAGCAAATAAATAGATTAGGTCTAAGCCAATAAATGAGTGAAAGTGTGAATAAGAGAAGGTGTGAATGAACAAACTCCCACTAAGCCCTGAATCCAGAAATCTCAGTCTGAGGACCAAGTGATTGGTGCCCACGGTCTGGCTGGGATTTCACAACGAGGGTCCCCTGGGCAAGATGGGATGTGGCTCAGAAAATGCTTTTAGCATTACGCAGGCCTGGAGAACAGTCCATGAGAAGTTCAGAGCAAGGAGACAGGAGAATGAGCCCCTGGGCAGAACCCCCGAGGATGCTGCCTGGAACAGTCTAGAAGAGGCTCAGCTGGTCATTCTGATCACTGATTAAACACTGGGATCTCATCAGAAGCTCACCTGTGTTGTCCCTAGTCTATGCAGCATGGTTGACCTACTCTGCCCATCCACGAACTCCAGAAGTGTCCATACCCAATGGAAGCTTGAACAAGGATCTTGCTAGGTCCTTGCACACAAGCACAGACCTCTCTTCCTCCCTGACTCTCAGGGGTCCTGATCCCTGCTCCTCTCGGCCTCCAGGGGCTTCAGCCCCTCTTCTCTTTCATACCTGACCCCAACTACACAGAACCCCTAGGTTGACCTGGCTGAGGGAACCTGTCAGTCCTCACCCCTTTGCCTGCCCAGGCCCCTGTTCACCCATTCCGACCCCAACCTAACACTTCTGCCTGGCTCTGGCTCGTGCTCAGGATCTTCCCAGAAGGAGCATAAGAAGGAACAGGTACGAAAGATGCTAAAGATGGGCGCCTGGGTGGCTCAGTTGGTTGAGCGACTGCCTTCGGCTCAGGTCAGGATCCCAGAGTCCCGGATCGAGTCCCGCATCAGGCTCCCTGCTCAGCGGGGAGCCTGCTTGTCCCTCTGACCCTCCCCCTTCTCATGTGTGCTCTCTCTCTCTCTCAAACAAATAAATAAAATCTTTAAAAAAAAAAAAGAAAGAAAGATGCTACAGACACCCCACTTCTTCCACTTGATTAGACCACGGTTGCGGTATGCAGCCGGCCTATGTACTATCTATAAGAGGGGATGGGAGGAGCCAGGGGTTGTAGCTGGGGCCTGACTCTGGGCAAGCACTCTGGCCCCAGCCTGCTGCTATAGGGGTTCCCTCCCACATCATTCCATTTTTCTTCTCCTCACTCGGAAAAACAGTTTTTCTTGGCCTAACCATGCCTTCGGAAATGCAGGCCCCGGGCACAGTGCTCAGACACAGTCTCTCTGAGCTGTGGTCACAAGGAGCCTTGCAGGAATCCATGGTGCTCAGAGACCCAGGTAAAGAGACCCCAGGTGAGGTGGCATGCAGCGGCCCAGGGACCAGCACTGGGCTTTTGACACCCTGGACAGTATCAGAGCCTGTTATTTCCAGGAAAAATCCTTTCAAGAACACCCTGGGACACAAACAGTAGGAATAAGGTCTAGCCACAATTTCTGAAGGCTCTGTGGACCCACAGCCCCATGACAGAGAAGGGGGATCTGATCATCAACTCAGAGATCTCAAGGAGGTCCTGGCCTTTCTCTGGGCCTGGAGGTCCCCGTCGTCCAAACTCAGGTACAGCGGGCACCGTGCCTCTCTACTTCAGGAAAGCAGGGCAAGGAAGAAGCAGTTCCTGCCCTCCCTGCTGAACGTGGCCTTTCACCACATGACAGCCCTGTGAGTACGAGCCCAACCCAGGACAGGAGCTCCTGGGGCCCGGAGTGTCATCTTGGTGCTTGCTCGGCCCACCATCCCCAGAACGCAGAACACAGGCAAAGGCTCTGACGGTGGGCTTGGGGGCCAGGACTGGGAGCTGCCGCCCTCTAGTGGTCCCGGGGGAGGAAAGGCCAGAACCCGAGAGAGGAGAAAGGAGCCTCAAAGCCAAAAGCCTCAAAACAGGTTGAGGGAGATGGAGGAGGGAGGGCATGGGAGAGGGTGTGAGCTGAAGGGGAGAGTGACCCCGGGTGGGCATCCTGTCTCCGGGGCAGTTCCCCACGCAGTCACTATTCCCACCTCATTTGTACATCAGCTCAGGGAGCTCTATCCGGGTGAGTGACCAGGACTCTCAACTCCAAGAACTCTCACCGAGTTGGGAATTCCTAAACTCTCTGTTTTTTGCTGATCTTATCCAGATGTCTCCTCTTGTGAGGCCCCTGTAAGGACCGGCTGCCAGATGGTGAGCTCAGGTTTCATCTCTCCCTGATTCCAACTGCCCCAAAGATTCTTCTGATTTCCACTCCATTTTTATGGCTTCACTGAATCTGTATTTCTGCCTTGACCTTTCCCCGGAGCTTCAGACCCTATACACCCAGCTCTCCACTGGACAGCCCACCTGCCTAGCCCTTAAACCCTGAAAACATATGTCCAAAATGGAACTCATCGCCTTCCCCAGACCTGCTCTTCCTATGAACCCTACCACATTTCCTAACTGCCGTAGACCCAGCGACGGCCGTCCAAATCCTGCTCGGGAGTGACGGGGTTATTTCCCCAACTGCCAGGAGTGCGGGTGCTGGAAAGCCCTCAGCTGTCGGTCTCCAGCTGCAGGGGACCCCCCCCCCACATAAGGCCACTCCTTTCCCAGGGAGATTCTCATCCAAAGACCCGTCAGTGTGGGAACATAAAGCCCAGCCCCGTTGCCTAAATTGGCACAACTCTGCAGGGACGTCCATGTGGGGGTCAGGTGAGCTCTTCACTGAGGCTGCATTGCAGCTCAGCGTTCCCATCTTCCTGATTCTTCGATCTTCCCTGCCTCAGGTGTTGATCCCATGAGAACAGCCTAGTCAATCTCTGGAATGAATCTCTGCCTCAGAGACCTCTGGCTAGGGAATGCAGGCTGCACACCTGGTCACCAGGATCCAAACCCTAAGGGTCACGGCTGACATCCCCTTCCCCTGACCCACAACCCAGACGACCAGGCCCGTCTTGCCCTGCTGTGCATCTCAGACCCATTCGCCCCCCTCACACCTACTGCTGCCACCCCAGGACCCCCGCAAAGTGACTCTCATCCTCAAACCCTTTCAGCACCAGGAGTCAGGGGCATCGCCTGAGCACCACTCTCCTCTCCAAAGCTGCAGTTGAACTCAAGCCCGAATGCCTCACTGGGGCCCCCTTCCCTGAGCCAGAGGCCCTGCCACCTTTCCTTCCCTGGGCCACCGGTCAGGCCCCGCCATATTCCCTGAGCAGGCCAGCCTGAGGGCCTTTCCTTGTTGGAGCTTGAGGCCAGGGACCCAGACTTCAGCACTGACCAGTGGCCCCGAGAGACAGGGTGGAATCTCTCCCCTGAGGCTGAACTCACAGGGCCACTCCCTGGGCTGTGACAATTAACAGTCATGAGCAGCACCAGGATCAATGAACCCCAGGCGGAGATGGGGCCCCTGGAGCAGGGTCTCAGGGTCACCCAGACTCGTTTGTCCCTCTCACAGCCCCCAGGACCTGAGGGAGGGCCCAGGACAAGTGAGGATGAGGCTGCTCTTCTCTGCCAAGTGGCTACCTTCCTACTCAGTTCCTATCTCACCATCTAGACTTCTGTCTTTTTTTTCTTAAGACTTTTCTTTGTCTTATATCACTGAATGACAGACAGTCTGATTCAGTGACACGGACTAAGTGATACATTAATCTGATTAGCCTCTCTGTGAAAGCAGGCCCATGAGTGCTATTTACTCTCGGAGTCAGAGGTTTTTCTTTCTTTTCATATTTTTTAGATTTTTCTGTTTTTAGCTTTTGAAAGTTTGTTTTTAAAAATTTGTTTTTAGTTTTGCTTTTTACACTGCATTTTTATTTTATTTTATTTTATTTTTTAAGATTTTATTTATCTGTTTAACAGAGAGAGACACAGCGAGAGAGGGAACACAAGCAGGGGGAGAGGGAGAGGGAGAAGCAGGCTCCCTGCTGAGCAGGGTGCCCCCTGCGGGTGCACCCCTACACTGCGTTTTTAAAAGAACATGTATTTGCTCTTTGCTCTGTAAGTTTTAAAATAGCATTTAAACAAAATTCTAAAATTCTGCCCCCTAAAAAATTAGTGAATATGTTTTCACCTTCATAAATTATAGATTGTTTTTACATTAAAAAGATGTGTATATACAGATCCAAACTTTACTTTCAAAAAAATACTTCATTTTCGGGGCACCTGGGTGGCTCGGTCGTTAAGTGTCTGCCTTCGGCTCAGGTCATGATCCCGCGGTCCTGGGATCGAGTCCCGCATTGGGCTCCCTGCTCCGTGGGAAGCCTGCTTCTCCCTCTCACACTCCCCCTGCTTGTGTTCCCTCTCTCACTGTCTCTCTCTCTGTCAATAAATAAATAAAATCTTTAAAAAAAAAAAAACAAAAAAATACTTCATTTTGAAGTGATTTTCAGAGTTGTGTGCCTCTTCCATTATTCACTTAATTCTTAGTGTTGCTCCTAAATATTTCACAATTATTTCCAGGGATCCTTGTTCCCCATTAAAATTAGGGATCAGAGTGATTTGCTTAAGAAACCCAGTCGCATGTTTCCATTCTTAGGAAAGGCATCCAAATAGAGGTCCTTTATATCAATTAGCAACCAGGCCAACATTTGGTGTGATCCTATTTGTTTTTCACACATGCACGCATACACACACACACACACACACACAAGCATATATATTTGTGTATGCTTGGAAATTTTCTGGAAGGACAGAGAAGAAAATGGTAACCACCGTTGCCTTTGAAGCATGAGCTTAGGAAGTGCATACATGCTTCTATGACCGCCGACCTTTCTGCTAGCAAGCATAGTCAAGGAGACGTTCAGTTTTCCTGTGGTTGCAGAAACAGAAATCTCAGTGGCTGGTACTAGCTTTGTGGTTGCAAAGAGACAAAACATGGGCATCCAATTGTTTTATGTGAAACACAGCTGAGTGGTCTATCCTCAAATCAGCAGCTGGGATAATGATTTCCTTGGCAGGCCAGCTGTGCGGTGCTGTTATAGGGGAACCATTCCTGGACGTTCAGCCTCCAGGCTGCCCCTCCTGGCCTTCCAACAATTTGGTAATCACCTAACTCCCTGTATTAAGTCTGTTTCTACTTCAATTGTCTGGAGTCATTTCCACCATCTGCAACCACACCCTGAATTGATACAGGAGATGAGGGTGGGGGGTGTAGAGAGAATTACAAATCGCAGAGGAGCTCTTTAGATCCTATTTCCAATGCCCCCCATTGTCAATTTCACCAGCTGGGGAGGAACAGGATCCCCTGACACAGATCCTGTCTCTGCACAGCAATACTCACCCTTTCCTTGTCCTGGTTTCTCTGCCTCTTCAAGAAGCTATCCATGTTCCTGTCTTAGGACTGACTATTTGGTTGCAACTGACAAAAACTGTTCCATCGTCTTTAGGAAAAAAACAATACTATATAGATATAGATATAAAATTAGACACAACCAAAGAGTAAGAGGGACTGGGATGAATTTGTCTTCTCCTCTCTCTCTCCCTCAACTCTCTTTCTGTCTCTTTCATGCAAATTTCGATATGTTAGCTTTTCCCTCTGAGACTAGCTGCCCCCACAAAAGTGTGATTATGATTGCTGGCAGCTCTTGGCTCTTCACAATTTGTAAGAGAAAAAAGAGGGACTTTCCTCCCCCAGCTTCAGTTTGAAAAAACCCTGGGGAATAATTCTGACTAAATTAGCTTGGTTCGTGTGCTTGTCCTTTAGATAAATCACTGTGTTATGAGAGTGGCTTAGCTTGATTCGAGCAGGGTCTATTACTAGAAAAGACTTTCAAAACCACTGCACTGTGAACCATCGACTTCTCAACACATACACAACCCTACGTGTGTGTGTATGTATGTATATATATATATATATACACACACACAATTCAAATAATGGTTATGCTTAGAAACTGTGACTCTCAAATAAAATTACAAAAATTCACTATGACATTTTCTTTCAAAAGCAGCTGCTATAATTCCTCTCTGTGTAGCTATGTCCTCAGATAGTCCTAGTGACATATTGGTAAACGACCTCTCTAAAAAGAGGGGAACAAAGCCCTGGCTTATAGCATTTGCCAATTCCTATGGTGTAAATACCCCCACAATAGGACCAATTTCAAGCTAGGAGCAGTTTAACAGGTAGCTTACAAAATTCCTAGAAATTTAACAGTTGGCTTTCAAGCCATCATATCACTGTCCCCTGCCAGACTAGTCCAGGGTGTGGCCTCATGTCACTTCATGCGAGCCAGCAGAGACTTTAAAGGTGCTTCCAATTTTTTTGTATTTTTTATTTAAATTCAATTAATTACCATATGTATTATTAGTTTCAGGGCATCAGTTGCACATAACACCCAGTGCACATTACTTCAAGTGCCCTCCTTAATGCTCATAACCCAGTGACCCCATCCCCCCCCACCTCCCCTCCAGAAACCCTGTTGGTTCTCTATAGCTAAGAGTCTCTTATGGTTTCCCTACCTCTCTGTTTTCATCTTATTTTATTTTTCCCTCCCTTCCCCTATGCACCTCTGGTTTGTTTCTTAAATTCCACATGAGTGAAATCATGTAATTGTCTTTCTCTGATTGACTTATTTCACTCAGCGTAATACCCTCTAGTTCCATCCACGTCATTACAAATGTCAAAATTTCATTTTTGATAGCTAAGTAATATTCCAGTGTGTGTGTGTGCGTGTGTGTGTGTGTGTGTGTGTGTGTGTGTGTGTAAAGGTGCTTGCATATTGAAGCTTACCCTCTCATACTCCACTGGGAACTGACATCAACCATGCGAATGAGCTGGATGGGGAGAGACACAACCAATTGCCCCATTTTCCCCAGCCATTAGCTAGAAATGTGAGGCGGAACATTGACTAAAAGGCTCCCAAACTGGAGGAAGGCCACAGAACCTTGAGTGAGCCAGCCAAGACCAGAAGAACGGTCCCAGGGATCCAGCCCAAGTCGTTGACATACAGAATCGTTGGCTCATCAGTGATGACTGTGATCCACCACAGTATGTGAAGGTAATTTGTTATGAGGCAAAAGCGACCTGATACACTTATCCTATTCCTCAAAGGGAAGCAACCAAGGACTATATCCAGTCATTACACTCCAGTGAGTTCAGGATCTCTTAGTGATCTCTGTTCTTCCCTGAAAGTTCATCATGCACCAACCGGATAGTGAGAAATTGGGTCACCTCCAAAACACCTGGTAAACAATGATGGAGTAAAAACAAGACAAAAAGTCCCTTTCAGATAAGAGAGAAAGAAAAGTAAAATATCTAATAACATTGCCATGAGTTTTAGCTACCCAGCATTTGAATTCCTCTTTACATACAAGAAGTCCCTCACCTTATGAAGCCGTCTGTATCCCACTATCAAAGCCACAAAATACTCCTCAGACTCCCTTCCAGCTTGGGTAGGGGCACATGGCCTCGGTTCTGCCGATCAGATGCATTTACATTCTGAATCAGAAAACTGTGATGTGAAGAAGCAGAAAGCCCATTTGGTCAGTGAGTGGTGGCCATGGTGGCGGTTCTAGGGACGGTGACCAATGCCAGCATCAGGGCTGTAAGCAGGGCAAGCCTCACAGTTTCTCCCAGTGTCTTCACCACATCGTTTATATGTTCTGATCTGGAATATGATTCCTGATTTAATATCCTTCAATCCTGTCTTTCAGTCCTTCCCCCTCCCCGACACACGCAATGCTTCTACCCCCCATTCCACAGAGCGGGCAACAAAGAATCTCTGGAGCCCACCCACCTAGGTTTAAACCCTGGCTTTATCAGCTATGAGTTGTACGACTGGGGTAAGTTCCTTAACTTCTCCGTGTCATCTCCCCACCCAAAATGTGCAGTCAATCACAGACTCAATCTCAGAGGGGCTATTCTGTTGTTTTGAAGTTTGTGAAAAGGATTATGTGAGTTCCATACACAAAGAATTTCAAAGAATGTTTGGCAAAGTATAAATGTTTAATAAATGTTAGCTATTGTTGTTACTACTTAAGATCACATGAATATGTTCCTTTTTCTCCGTAAATCAGCTCCTGTTGCTTGCAACTAAGATTGCTGCCAGATACAATTAGTTACCAATCCAGAGGGTATACCATACCCTGCTAAATAGGAATGATAAGGTACATGTAATTATGATGTTTCAAATAAGTCACTTTGGTCACTAAAGATTCCACTGACCATGGGGATGCACCTTGTGCAGGTCCTCCACGGCCATTGCTGAGGTCTCTACCACCTTAACAACCAATTTGCTTTGGGGATAGATGAAGGATCATGGGGGATGTGTCAATACTCTGAGCCACACTCTGGAGCCATAAGAGGCCAAAAAGGACGTCTTGAGGCAGTGTCTAAAGATGCCATACCGACATTTCCACATTTCTATGGACTATGGTGCACCTTGGTCCATGGACCTGGACCATGCTGCCTTACATGGTGGGAAGGTTCTGCCCTGCACCATGGGGGAATTCTAGGACCTGGCATGTTTTCCTGGGTCTCCCTTGGAAGATCCCCAAACCTGTCTGGAGGTTCTCTTGCCTCTATGTGACTCTTGTCCTAACACATGTACACCTCTCACCACATGAATGTTACTGCGGGCCCTCCAATCTTATACACCAAGACAAGACTAAGTGTGCAAGAAATGTATTAGGGGAAACGCCAGGGAAGGAAAATGGGGAAGGAGTCAAGAAAGGCTGGGAGATATGTCAGCCCACACCACAAATCTGGCCTTGAGTGGAGGAGAAAGGCAAGGAAGCCAGAAGGCCAGTGCACCGAGGATGATGAGGAGTCCTCAGGCCAAAGTCACCTTCAGAGGAGTCCCAGGTCTTCCAGGAGCGGGCCTGCCGCGGTATCTCTGCCACGCTCGGTGACTGGCTGGGAGCAGCCGGGAGTGACCCGGGCAGAGATGGATTTCAGAAGATGAAGGGGTTATTCAGCACATGATATTGGTACAATCAGCTACACACAGTGAAGAAAAAAACGAATGTCCTTACCTTATGTCATTAAAAATCCAAATGATTTTTTACATGAGAGATCATATAAAAAAAAACCCAAAATTATGAACAAACGTAAAGAAAACATGAATGAACCAAAAGACAGAAATGTACTCCTGTAAAATAAGAAGTCTAAATGCCGGGGCACCTGGGTGGCTAGTTGGTTAAGCATCTGATTCTCGGTTTCGGCTCAGGTCATAATCTCAGAGTCATGAGATCGACCCCTGCGTGGGGCTTCCCACTCCGGGGGGAGTCTGCTGAGCATTCTCTTCCTCTTCCCCTCCCCCACACGCCCACACTCACTTTCTCCCTCTCTCTCTGTCAAATAAAATAAATAAATCTTTAAAAACAAAACACAAGGGACGCCTGGGTGGCTCAGTCAGTTAAGCGTCTGCCTTCGGCTCAGGTCATGATCCCAGGGTCCTGGGATCGAGTCCCACATCGGGCTCCCTGCTCCGCGGGGAGCCTGCTTCTCCCTCTGCTTGTGCTCTTTCTGTCTCTCTCTCTCTCTCTGACAAATAAACAAATAAAATGTTTTTTAAAAAATTAATAAATAAATAAATAAAAACAAAACACAAAAAGAAGTCTAAATACCAGAAGAAAGAAGAAAAAGTGGTACCCTCTGGGATAGAAGAGGATTGGGAAGGAGTGCAACTGGAATCCATGATATTATGATGGTTTTTGTTTTTGTTTAAAGATTTTATTTATTTAGGGGCGCGTGGGTGGCTCAGTCGTTAAGTGTCTGCCTTCGGCTCGGGTCATGATCTCAGGGTCCTGGGATCGAGCCCCACATCGGGCTCCCTGCTCCGCGGGAAGCCTGCTTCTCCCTCTCCCACTCCCCCTGCTTGTGTTCCCTCTCTCGCTGTCTCTCTCTGTCAAATAAATAAAATCTTTAAAAACGAAACAAAACAAATCAATGAGGGAAAAGATGGACCATTTAATAAATGGTGTTGAAACATCTAGGTAACCATCTAGAAAAAAACATTAACATATCTATATTTCATGCCTTATGCCAAGATAAATAACAAATGATTCAAGTATTTAAATGTAAATACAAAAATCCTAAAAGGACTACAGGAATGGAAAAACTTATCACAAAATCCAAAAGCCGGGTGCCTGGGTGGCTCAGTCAGTTAAGCATTTGCCTTTGGCTCAGGTCATGATTCCTGAGTCCTGGGATCGAGCCCCAAAATTGGGCTCCCTGCCCAGCAGGGAGGCTGCTTCTCCCTCTCCCTTTGCCCCTCCCCCCTGCTCATGCTCTCTCTCACTCTGCTGTCTCTAATAAATAAACTTTATTAAAAAAAAAAAAAAACAGGGCGGCTAGGTGGCTCAGTCGTTAAGCGTCTGCCTTCGGCTCAGGTCATGATCCCCGGGTCCTGGGAGCCCACATCGGGCTCCCAGCTCAGGGGGGAGTCTGCTTCTCCCTCTGCCTCTGCCTGCCACTCCCCCGGCTTGTGCTCTCTCTCTGTCAAATAAAAAAAGTCTTAAAAAAAAAAAGCCATATATATCTGCCTGAGTCCAATCAGGTGACAAAAACCACACAGCAATTTTATTAACAGGAGGAAGTAAATATAAAGAACTGTTGACTACAGGGCGCCTAGCTGGTTCAGTCAGTTGAGCGTCTGACTCTTAATTTTGGCTCAGGTCATGATCTCATGGTTGTGAGATGGAGCCCCACATTGGGCTCTGTGTGGGGCTCTGGGTTAGGCTCCATGTTGGGCTTGTGTTGGGCTCGTGTTGGGTGTGGAGCCTGGTTGAGATTCCCTCTCTCCCTTTCCTTCTGCCCCTTCACAACCTCCCATTTCCGCCCCCCATTCGGCACACACGCGCTTTCTCTCTCTCAAAAAAGTTTTAAAATCTAAAAAAAAAAAAATTGTCAACAACATAAAAGCATTGAAATGGCAAAAGAAGAATGACCTATGTGAAATAATAGGAAATATCAAAATATCTACATCGGTGTCTGCCCCTGGTTCCTGCTAATATTTGGTCATTAAACTAAACCACGGTTCCTCACAGAGAGCTACTAAAATCCTTGTAATTTCCTAAGTGACAGGATGATCGGAGTCTTACAAAGAGCTCCTAAATCCGCATCTTTTGTTCTTTTTATTTTAAGATTTTATTTATTTATTTGACAGAGAGACAGCGAGAGAGGGAACACAAGCAGGGGGTGCGGGAGAGGGAGAAGCAGTCTTCCCACTGATCAGGAAGCCCAATTCGGGCTCGATCCCAGGAGCCGGGGATCATGACCTGAGAGCCAAAGGTGGACGCTTAACGACTGAGCTACCCAGGCGTCCCCGCATCTTTTGTTCTAATGGGATGAATCTGGGGCCTCTGGTTGGGGGCAGGTCACGGGAAACACTAAACAGGATTAGAAGCTTGGAACTTTCAGCCCCACCCCCATCTTCCCAGGAGAGGTTAGGGGCTAGGGATTGAGTTAATAATTGAACATGCTATGTGATGAAGCCTCCATAAGAATCCCTAAAGTATGGGATTCGAGGAGCTTCTGGAATAGTGAATACATCAATATGCCAGGAGGGTAAAACACTCCAACTCCATGCATAAAGAAGTTCCTGCACCCGGACCCCTGCTGGGCCTTGCCCTATGTACCTCTCCACCTAACTGTCCAGTTGTACCTTTTATTGTATCTTGTTTTTTAAGCTTTTATTTATTTTTTGACAGAGAGAGACACAGCAAGAAAGGGAACACAAGCAGGGAGAGGGGGAGAGGGAGAAGCAGGCCTCCCACTGAGCAGGGAGCCCAATGAAGGGCTTGATCCCAAGACCCAGGGATCATGACCTGAGCCGAAGACAGACGTTTAATGATTGAGCCACCCAGGCACCCCTCCTTTATTATATCTTTTATTAAAAACCAGGAAACATAGGGCGCCTGGGTGGCTCAGTTGGTTGGGCGACTGCCTTCGGCTCAGGTCATGATCCTGGAGTCCTGGGATCGAGTCCCGCATCGGGCTCCCTGCTCTGCGGGAAGCCTGCTTCTCCCTCGGCTTGTGTTCCCTCTCTTGCTGTCTCTCTCTCTCTGTCAAATAAATAAATAAAATCTTAAAAAAAAAAAAACCCAGGAAACATAAAGTGTTTCCCCCTCTTCTGTGAACCGTTCTAGCAAATAACCAAACACAAGGAGAGGATCATGGAAACCTCCATTCTAGAACCAGTTGGTCAAAAGTACAGGTGATGGGCTGAGACTTGCAATTGGCTTTCGAAATGCGTACAGCCTTGTAGGACTGAGTCCTTGACCTGTGTGGCCTTCACTAACTCCAGGCAGGTAGTGTCAGAATTAAGTTAAATTGTAGGACACCTGGTTGGTAGCCTCCAAAAATTGGAGAATTGTTTGGTATGGAAAATCCCACACATATGGTTGTGTGTGTGTTCGTAGAGGAAACAGGAGTTCTTAGTATAGATCATGGGAAAAAAGAAAAAATTTCATTTTCAGCCCAATTAGGAGACAAAAGATCCATAGACTCCAAATATGCATAAAAGCTACCAAAAGCAGCTGAATTCCCTTCATAATCTTTACAAAGGTAAAATGAGGAAGCTCCCCCCCAGGGCAGAATAGGGAAATAAAATGCAAAACAGCCCAAGGGCAGTAAATCTAAGACACCCCCCCCCCATAAAGACTTCCTTTAGGCAGAAGCTCAGCCTGAGGTGATAAATCAATACCCCTTGCATACAGTAAGGGCTGTGTCAGTTAAGAAGGCCCCAGAGACATCTCACTGGGAGAAGTAAAACAACCAGTAACGACCAAAGGAAGAAAAACATTAGCAAAAATCCAGCCTGTGAATCAACCTCTAACAAATGGGTAAGCCAGGGACATTCAAAGGCAGCCAGCATTCATAGAAAGAAAGAAAGGAAGAAAGAAAGAAAGGAAGGAAGGAAGGAAGGAAGGAAGGAAGGAAGGAAGGCAGGCAGGCAGACAGACCAGAAATTGCAATAAAATTTCCCAACTACAAAGAATCACCCCAAAAACCTGCCTTGAAATCTATGAAAATCCCAAACAAATATTTGGCCATGACTTAAAAAGACTTAATGAGAAAGTAGACTTAGTGAAGAAAAAGATACAAAAGAAAAATCTCTCCTCTCAGAGAAAACGGTGTGAGAAAACAAGAGAAGATAAAACTTGATCTTACCCATTTGCAGAAATCAGAGCAGAGGTACAAGGGGAAAAAGAAACATCACAGAAATCAAAGCAAAAGCCAGGGAGCACCAGGGGGTATAAACACAGTGGGAAACACAGGAGAAGAACCAGGGCATAAAAATCAAACAGGTGTAGAAAATGAAATGGAAATAGAGTTTTAAAATAAGTCATAAAGAGGGGCGCCTGGGTGGCTCAGTCGTTAAGCGTCTGCCTTCGGCTCAGGTCATGGTCCCAGGGTCCTGGGATCGAGCCCGGCATCGGGCTCCCTGCTCCGCGGGAAGCCTGCTTCTCCCTCTCCCACACCCCCTGCTTGTGTTCCCTCTCTCGCTGTGTCCCTCTCTGTCAAATAAATAAAATCTTTAAAATAAAATAAAATAAAATAAGTCATAAATATGCTGATACATAGAGAAGACGGGCAGTGGAGAGGCAATAAACAGATAAGTGGAGTCCCCAAAGGCAGAAAACAAACTAACGGAACCGAACAAGTAATACGAGATGATGTTCCTGAAATAAAAGGCAACTTGACATACTGTGTACCAGGGGAAATGGACACCACATGGTCACTGCAAAGACATAGTAGATGTTAAAAATAAAGGAACAGTCCCTCTTCCTCTTTCACTTCCTCTTTCTTTGTCCTGTTCCTTCTAATCAATTCAGACAAAAGTCATTTGTTGGCACCAGGTCAAACTGGCATGCATGTAGGGAGGGAGAACACAGGCAGAGGCGACCCCAAAAGTAACAGTATTGGAGCCTGAGCAGAGGAAGGAGGACGTCTGTGTACAAGAGCACAATGGGCGGAATGTTTGTGTCCCCCTGGAATTCTTATGTTGAAATCCTAACCCCCCAATGTGATGGTATTAGGAGGTGGGGCTTTCGGAGGTGATTAGGCTAGCAGGGTGAAGCTTCACACAGAGCCCCCTTGCTGTCTTTCTACCATGTGGGGATGCAATGAGCGAGAAGTGAGCAGTCTGAAACCTGAGAGAGCGTCTCACCCCACCCCAACCCTGTTGGCACCCTGATCTCAGACGTCTGGTCTCCGGAACTGTGGGAAATCAATTGTGTTGTTTATACACCGCCTCGTCTGTGGTATTTTGTTACAGCAGCCTGAAGTCACTAAGACAGAGACTGACCTGTCCTAGGATGTCAGAGCTTCATTGGGGTAAAGAGGGGACCCCATGGGGAAGAGCTGGCTGGCACAGGGTGTCACAACCCAAGTGGGGTGCAGAGAGTGTCCATGTTGGAGGGCAGCCTGGCATGGGGTGCTGGAACGTAAGTGGGGGAGGAGGGCTTCTGCATGGAGGGACAGCTCAGCCTGGGCCCAGGTGTTGTGGAGGGACAGCTCAGCATGGGCCCAGGTCTTGTGAGAATGGGATCAGTGCAGGAAAGGAGGCGGCCCAGCATGAAGTGTAGCCCTCTGACCGCGACCTGCGGCCATGAGGAGCAGCCAGAGAGACGGGGCTGGTGCATACTCCGCAAAGCTCAGAGAGGGCGGCCTGACCAGCCTGCCCAGATCGGGAGGCTGGCCTCAGGGCTGTCCATGGGAGCCACACAACAGCAAACACACAAAGGTGTCAGAGCTGATTGGGAAGGCGGTGCTCTGCAGGGCATTTCCATCCATCCCTGGTGCCCCACCGCCAGGCACTTGCCTGTCCCTCTCTCACTTCCATTTCTTTCCTTACTTCTCCCATCTCAAGACTTCCAAGAGAAGTGACCTCTAGTTGATCAGAGGCAGATCAGAGGGAGCTTCCTGCAAGAGTTAATGATTATAACAGCCCAAGAACATTTGAACCAAAGGATAAGCAGGCTACTCTAAAGACCTTGGTTCTGGTCCTTGGCCCCGGGTCTGGGACCTTACTGACTCAGGCTTAGGTAAATCCTGCTCCCTGGACAACTCGGCCCCATTCCAAAGGAGAGGTTTCAATGAGAGCTCCTGGCATTCACTCTCTCAAGTTGGTGCAGCACTAGTTGAAGAAATTTCTGTACCTAAAATGTAAACTCCAAGCAATTGCAGATGGAAAGACCAAATTCGTTTTAACAGGCAGTTCAGCAAAGATATCAAGAGACGTTCCTTCCAGGCCAGACAGCGTGGGACGAGGGACACAGATAAGCCTCTGAATCAAGGATGAGGAACATACAGACGGGAATTCCAGAGTGTGAGGAGGTTAGATTTAATGACATTCTAGAACTCAGCTGAGGTAAGACCGTCGAGGATGGTAGAAACGTTCTTTCCCTGGGCTGACTAATATGGCCGCACTAGCGATGTGTGGCTACTTAGCGCTGGGAATACAGCTAGTGCAACTGAAGACCTGCATTTTCAATTTTACCTAATTGTCATTAAATAAAATATTTAAATAGGCCCATGTGGCTAGTGGCTCCCATACTGAACGGCGGGCAGTTCTACAGAATTTGTGGTCGTTGCGTAATTGACTGCTGGTGAACTGTGCGAATTATTCTAGTAGTTTTCAAGTGTCTCAAATAATCAAAAAGAATTACTTTTTGTATAAATAAAATTCTGAGGGAAAGAACCCTTTTTTTCTTTTAAGATTTTTATTTATTTATGTATTTGTCAGAGAGAGCGCACACACAGGGGGAGCAGCAAACAGAGGGAGAAGCAGGCTCCCTGTGGAGCAGGGAGTGGGATGTGGAACTCAATCCCAGAACCCTGGGATCATGACCTGAGCCAAAGGCAGACGCTTAACCGACTGAGCCACCCAGGCATCCCTGAAAGAACCCTTCTTAATTCATGTAAGTCAAATTTGCAGGGCTCTGGAGTCCTGCTGAGACAAGTTACGTGAACTCGGACGCTAACTGTGGTCCAGATGGTGGTGTCCAGAGTGGTCAAACCACTCCCAGATAGGCACTACCAGAGCTTGATGGTGACCAGTTGCTATCTGGGTGTTTGTTCCTGGTGTATGAAGGGGCTTTGTAAATGGGTAAAGTGCCTTGTAGATCTCCCAGTGGGGGAGAATTCCCCAGTGTTCCCATCCCTACCTAAATCTTCCCACAAAAGCCTATCAGACATGTGTCAGAAGAAGTAGCATGGTTTTCTTCAGACCAGCACTCACGTGGTTTCTTATGCGTGGGAAGTAACACAGGGAGGGCGACAGAGATGGGGAAAGAAGAAAACAGATGGGAAATGAGGGGATAGAATGGGATCAACAGGAAAGGAAAGTCATCTCTTTTTTTTTTTTAAAGATTTTATTTATTTATTTATTTATTTGAGACAGAGAGAGAGAGAGAGAATGAGAGACAGAGAGCACGAGAGGGAAGAGGGTCGGAGAGAGAAGCAGACTCCCCGCCGAGCAGGGAGCCCAATGCGGGACTCGATCCCGGGACTCCAGGACCATGAGCTGAGCCGAAGGCAGTCGCTCAACCAACGGAGCCACCCAGGCGCCCGGAAAGTCATTTTCTGTCTGAGGTAAGAAACCAGCAATTTCTAAGACCCCTTGGTGAGGATTTATTAATGTGTAAACAAGATGTTCCCCTTTCAACCCCAAAGACTCAGAAGCCTTTTGGGACCCATAAACCTGCAGGAAGAGGGGGCCATGAGGTGGGCTAAGCCGCTAGGCCAGTGGAGCCCGTGCCCTGAAGAGGCAGGGAGAAAGTAAGGTTAGAGCTTAGAACTGCCAAGAAAATAATGGGGAAGGAGAGGAGCCAGCTCAGGGTTTTCTTGGTCTAAAGGGACTGGGAAGGCTGAGGCCTCTCCCCCAGTTGTCTCCCACCTGCCGTACCTAAGTGTCCTGCAGCTTCAGTGGGGGCCCCTTGGGAGGCCATTGCTGGCCTTCCATCACTTGTGTGAGGGGACAGACCCTGCCTATGGCCCTGTCTGCTCTCAGCAGCGGGGATGAAGAGGAGCACCTGAGGGCCAGGAAACTTTGCTCTCTGGCTGCTTCCCTCTCTGTAACAGAAATCCTGAGTGCCGGGTGCCTGGGTGGCTCAGTTGGTTAAGCGACTGCCTTCGGCTCAGGTCATGATCCCAGAGTCCCGGGATCGAGTCCCACATCGGGCTCCCTGCTCAGCGGGGAGTCTGCTTCTCCCTCTGACCCTCTTCCCTCTCGTGCTCTCTGTCTCTCATTCTCTCTCTCAAATAAATAAATAAATAAAATCTTTAAAAAAAAAAAAAAGAAATCCTGAGTGCCTCCCAGGACTCTTGTAAGCATAACCCAAAAGTCTCCATATCCGTCAGTCTGTGGATACAAACAAAATCATGTTTGCGTCAGTAAGTGGAGATGTCCTGCTCTCGTCCCCACTTGCCCACTCTGGGCTCCAGGGCCTGGCATGTTGCCCTCAAGTGTTTTGGGCATTTCTCAGGAGGTGTGTCCTGTGTGCTCAGAAACCCATCTGTGGGCTAGAGTCAGTGTCAAGCACTTTCGCCCTGTCCTCCCTCCTGCCCTGCTCCTCTCCGCCAGCGTCCCCCGTTCACAAGCCTGCGGCGAGGGCACCTCGCCTCGGCCTCGACACAGGTGCCACTTGTGAAAATGCAGCGTCTGTCCCGTGAACGCTCTCCCGTGCTTCTAGCGCTGTGCTCAAAGGTGCCAGGCTCTAGGCAGAAACTTCTCTGATTTTGTGAAATACTTTACAACCCTGCTTGTTTCACTCCAGTGACCAGACCTCAGCAACCTGTGGCTGCCAGAGAAGGTCATTTAAGAAAAAAACAAAAACAACTTAATTTTGAATAATAATAACGAGCTCCCCTTTTGCCTCCCAGCTCCCTCTTTCTGAGGTGGAAGCCCGGTTCAGCCTCACCTCACTCCGGGTATTTTGAGGTCTCAGGGAATGCTTCTGCTGTCCTTGATTTGCTCTTCCTTGTCACTTGCTGGTTCCCCTGCCTGGGGAACTGATGTTCAGTCACAGCCCTGTGTCCAGACTCTGCCAATGCTCTGGTCAGCTCTGCAGCAGGTCTGGGTTCTCTCAGCAGGATCTTGTACGAATATGCCCTGAAAAATACAAACCACTGCACTCAGAGCTCGGAAATGTTCTTATATAAAAACTGAAAAGTCTACGAGCCCATGAGATACATCTCTTCTCCTCTGAATCAGACAACAGCGGTGCCGGAAGCACCCCTAGCAATGACCCAAAGTCATTATACTTGTGAGGACAGCCCCAGCCCCTGATCATGACCAGAACTCCCTGCACAGGCCAGGGAGAGAGTGCCAAATTCTGGAAACCAGGTCACGTCAGCTTTTGCGTGTTCTTCGCCTCACCCAGCTTCTTAAGATCTACAGGTGACTTCACCCCCTCCAGCTGCCAGGGAGAACACAGACATCCGCAGTCTTGCCACTCCCAGCGTCCTGTGGGAAGGCGAGCTGGCCCTGTGGCCCGTGCCTAGGGGGTGAGTGGATTAGGCCAGCCTACAAGACTTCAGGGTTAGTATGTCCCACTGAGCATTCGGTGGATCTTCCATTGCCCTCCAGGCCTTGGCAGGGTCAGAACAGGCCTTGAGTGTCAGTCCCTGGGGGGCCCGTGTCAGGGACTGGGGTCCATTCTGAATTCCCAACATGACCCACTGGCCTAGAGTTTGGTCCTCTCTTATGGCTACCTGAGACCTCCTCACCCACAGCCCTGGCCAACATCCCTAAAGAAACGCCCCTAAAGATATGCCCTGAAGAAACATACCTTGCTCCATTTCCTGCTTCTTCACCGGACCCAGCCGGCTTCCTCGCCCCCAGCAAGCCACAAAGCCAGAGCCAGTAGCAGGCTCTAGGGCAGCTGGGGGAGGGAGGCCATCCGCAGACAGAGCTCTGGGTCTAGAGCACAGAACAGCAGTGGTGGAAATGACCCTCTGTCCCCTGGGGAGTTTGCAGCAGTTAGGACAAGGGGCTGGGGAACCCTCATGGTGAGAAGCCGTGGTGGAAACCTCCGGGGGCTGCCCAGTGCCTCCCTAGGTCGCCAACATCCTCGGTGCAGGTGGAGAGGCAACCCAGCCTCAGCATCCAGGGAGAAAAAAGTAAGGCTCTGAACTGAAGGGGAGATCTTGGCACTCTCCTGAGCCAACTTGGGCCCCTCCCTGTGGCCCGTGGCCCATCCCCCAGGCCTCCTCAGCTCCTGGAACTGTCTTCTAAGGTCTAAAGTCATGCTTGGCACATAGCACAGGCTCGGTAAACAGGTGCCAAATGAATGCATGAATCTGAAAGTGAGGCCTGCTCACCTGCAGTGTCTGCTTTCATGGCAAAACAGGCTGCAGCTTCGATATCCTTTGAGTGTTGGGACGCCGCCGCCCTGTCCCCCTCACCGTCTCAGCCCCTGTTCCTCAGCGAGAGTGTCCTCCTTGCCCTTCTCACTCGGCGTGGACAGAATCAAGGCTTGGGAGGCCCCCATGATTCTCTCTTTTTTACTAGTCTGGGCAGAATCCTGCCCTCACTCCTGTTGGACTGGTTTGGATGGCTCCATTTCATGGGGCCTGCCCTCCTAAGAACAGCGTCATAACCTCACGGCGACATCTCTCACACAGTTGAACCTCACTTTCCTGGGGCCACAGCCCTCTGTGCTGAGGGCAGAAGCAGAGCACCGTGTGAGGGCTAGCACCCTCCTTGACCACATCTCCTCAGGGGCTCTGGAGGAAATCCTTATAAAATCTTTTTTTTCCCCCCCAAATTGCTTAAGCAAGTAGGAGTAGACACTTCCTGTGTGGAGTTTATTCATACACTCCACACATATTTCTCACCTGCTTTCCCTGTGTCAGGAGCTGCGCTAGGAGCTGGGGTCCAGCAGAGAGCACAACAAAATGCCCTCATGGAGCTTCCATTCTACTGCAGTAAGAGGGACGATAAACAAGTAAATAATACCTCAGGCGGTACTAAGTGCCAAGAAGAAGAATCGGTCAGAGTAAAGGGGTACATAATGGCTGGGAAGGACATGAGAAAGAGAGAGAGAGAGAGAGAGAGAGAGAGAGAGAGAGAGAGAGAGTGTGTGTGTGTGTGTGTGTGTGTGTGTGTGTGTTATCTGAGGGAATGTCTCCAGAGAAGGTCTTCCCGATAAAGTGATTTTGAACAGAGACCTGGAGGTAGTGAGAAAGTGAGCTGTGTCTTTGGGAGGAAGTTTATCTGTCCGGGAAGAAATTAAAAACACAGGGCGCCTGGGTGGCTCAGTTGGTTAAATGACTGCCTTCGGCTCAGGTCATGATCCTGGAGTCCCGGGATCGAGTCCCGCATTGGGCTCCCTGCTCGGCAGGGAGTCTGCTTCTCCCTCTGACCCTCTTCCCTCTTGTGCTCTCTCTCTCTCATTCTCTCTCAAATAAATAAATAAAATCTTAAAAAAAAAAAAAAAACACAAAGATCCCGAAGCAAGAGTGTCTGGTATGTTGAAGGAACAGCCAAGCAGCTGGTGTGGCTTAGGTGAGGGCAAAGAGCAGCAGATTTGAGAGGTAGCAGGGAGTCAGAACCCAGATGTCACGGTAAAGATTTTAGATTTATTCCAAGTGATACGGGAAGCCATTACAAGGTACTGAGCGGAGGTGAGATATTATCCAACTTGAATTATCAGAGGAACACACTTAAGGATTGGTCTTTTATAGAAAGCTAACGAGGGAACTTAAATCCTTTTAACATCTCTATTGATATCACCATTGAGCAAGGACTAGAGATAATACCTTCAATGGCTTACTTCCTTTTTAGGGTCCGGTTATTCTTTGTTGGTCACTGGTAATTATCATAAAAAAGACTCCCACCCCAAAGCCTAGCACAGGGGCAGGGCGGTCCGGTTTGTTTCCTTTTCCCTGGTTTTCCCACACCTCCACATTTTTGGGATTTCTGTGAGCCTGACCACCTAGCCCCACCCGTCCCTTACTCATTGTTTCATACATTTGTTACCATTCATGATCTAGGATACACTGTTTCTGCTTATGTCTCTTTCAGAGGAGGATTTGCTTCTCTCTAGTATCCTCTATAAAATGCTGAATGCTGGGGGGGCCTAGGTGGCTCAGTTGGTTAAGCGACTGCCTTCGGCTCAGGTCATGATCCTGGAGTCCCGGGATCGAGTCCCACATCGGGCTCCCTGCTCAGTGGGGAGTCTTGTTTCTCCCTCTGACCCTCCTCCCACCTGTGCTCTCTATCTCTCACTCTCTCTCTCTCAAGTAAATAAATAAAAAATCTTTAAAAAAAAATGCTGAATGCTGTCTCTACATGATGGGGTAGTTCTGTTTTCCCTGCCATGCCGTGTTTTCTCTCTAGGAGAAACTTTCTCCTCGAACTTCTGCTATGGGAGGGATATTTTAAAGCCCCTTGACACCCACAGCACACCGGAGACCATGAACACTGAGGGTGCGTAAGTAAGAAAGACTCATTTCCTCTGCTACAACAGCTGAAGGGAAAAACTCTTGTTTCTTCATCTACTACCCTTAATACTTCATTCTGGTCACCAAATATGGGGGAGAGGGGTTCCCCACACCAAGCAATTCTCTAATTTTCTGTAGATAACAACTGGGTGTCCTAGAATTCAATTCTGACATGACCTACCTTGAGTTAGAGCATACCCCACTGGTTAAGAGCTAGTCCCAGAAGACTTCAGCCCCTCCCCCACTCCAGATAACAATTACAAGTCCATGTTGTTACATGTGCTTGTGACCAACTGGATATAAGTCAGAGGTTCCCAGGTTCCCACAACACCCACCTTGGGTCTGATAATTGGCTACAGCAGCTCACAGAACTTATAAAAATAGTTTACTTACTAGATTACTGGTTTATTATTTAAAGGATACAATTCAGAAGAGCCAAATAGAAGAGGTGCATAGGGCAAGGTATGAGGGAAAAGGTGTGGAGTTTCCTTGCTCTCTCCAGCACCCTCACATGTTCACCAGCCCAGAAGCTCTCTGAACCCCACTGTTTAAGGGTCTTACGGAGGTTTCATTACGTAGGCATGATTGATTATATCACTGGCCATTGGTGATTAATTCAACCTCCAAACCCTCCCCCCTCCCCCAGAGATAAGGGGATGGGGCTGAAAGTTCCAACCTTCTAATTACCTGGATGGTTCCCCTGGCAGCCAGCTCCCAGGTTAGAGGCTTTCAAAAAGTCACCTCATTGGGCACCTGGGTGGCTCAGTCGTTAAGCGTCTGCCTTCAGCTCGGGTCATGGTCTCAGGGTCCTGGGATGGAGTCCCACATCGGGCTCCCTGCTCCGCGGGAGGCCTGCTTCTCCCTCTCCCACTCCCCCTGCTTGTGTTCCTGCTCTCACTGTCTCTGTCAAATAAATAAATACAATCTTTAAAACAAACAAACAAACAAAAAAAAGTCACCTCATTAACATAAAGTTAGATATGGTTGAATAGGACTTGCTATGAATAACAAAAGACACTTTTATCTCTCTCATCTCACGAAATTCCAAAGATTTTAGGAGCTCAGTGCCGGGAATGGGGATGAAAATCAAAAATATACTTTTTATTATAATTCACAGTATTGCACTGAGCCTGGTGTACTACCAGGAGGTTTTCTTTCTTTCTTTCTTTCTTTCTTTCTTTCTTTCTTCTTTCTTTCTTTCTTTTTCTTTCTTTCTTTCTTTCTTTCTTTCTTTCTTTCTTTCTTTCTTTCTTTCTTTCTGATTTTATTTATTTATTTGAGATAGAGAGAGAGAGCACACAAGCAGAGGGAGCTGCGTAGAGAGAGGAAGAAGCAGACTCCCCCGTTGAGCAGGGAGCCTGACGCGGGGGCTCCATCCCAGGACCCTGGGATCATGACCTGCGCCGAAGGCAGACGCTTAACCGACTGAGCCACCCAGGCCCCCCTACCAGGAGGTTTTCAATAATAATTTGTATATATTTTTCCTATGGGAATGCATCTCTAATTTAATGACAAATGAGAAAATATAATCAACTTGCAAAATCTCTATTCCTGACAGTCTATAAAGTAGGTAGATATCAGTAGATTTTCCTTGACACATGGACTGGTGGTAATTTATTTTTGAATTTATGAGCATTATTTGACTCCCTGACTCACCACACAGCCTGAGAATCACCCCGATGGCATGCAAGTCATACTCTGGGAATTATGGAGGTGTGGCATGTCTGAGATAGTATAGAGTCTCCTGGTCCAGTTTTGCCCTTGCCTAAGTCAGAGACATTGGACAAAATATCCTAGAGCTCCCTGTGTCCAGGACCTATTCTTCTTATTTTAAGTCAAGGAAAGCCCTACTCTTTACTATGCCCAAATGCGAGGACCAGCCAGGTTCTCCCCCCTGAGAAACTAGAACAAGCTGGGAAAACCTCACTCTACCCAGGCATGCTCTTGTTCAGGGAATTGCCTCTGGCCCTCCCTCTAATATTCAGTTGGCTTCTCCTTCGGGGCAAAAGGACATACAAGGCTATAACAACACTGGCCTCACGCACAAACGTTCAGAGAATACAAGCAAACAGACCCACAGTTACCACAGCTTCCTCATACCAGAACAACTGTTCCTAGAACCCCAAACATACCATGATTCAGATCTCCACTGTTTTATTGCCTGTCATTGGAGAATAAGTAGTTAAGGTTTAGCCAACAGTGGGGTCTTTGTTTTGTATAGGCTTTAGAGCAAAGGTGGGGATTCAAGCCACCACTGGCCAAGTTGTTCCTGACAATACCACCAGAATGACAGAAGGTAAGTTCGAAATGATTTTGAGTTGGGAAATAACAGCTTTGGAGAAATGCTCTACTTAAGACTGGAGGCCTCACTTGGAGAACAAGAAATAATTCCATGTTCTGCGAGGTCACTAGCTAAGACGATCTAAGAAAATTTTCCTCATAATTTTGAAAATGAGAAAGTGATATAAACCAATCTTCCACAATATACAATTTCTTTTTTTTTAAAGATTTTATTTATTTATTTATTTGACGGAGAGAGAGAGACAGCAAGAGAGGGAACACAAGCAGTGGGAGAGGGAGAGGAAGAAGCAGGCTCCCTGCTGAGCAGGGAGCCCGACGCAGGGCTCCAGCCCAAGACCCCAGGATCATGACCTGAGCCAAAGGCAGATGCCCAACGACTGAGCCACCCAGGCGTCCCACAAATATACCATTTCTTAAGAAACTGGGCTATGTCCTGGAAGGGGAAAGGGAAGGAAAAGGAAGCTTATTATAGCTATGCATAGGCTGTTCCGGGCTCTCGCTTAGCTTTCGTACTGAGACAGGGCTCTCACAGACCAGACGGCTAGGATGGAACACGACAGGAAACAAAGTGCACGTCACCATGGTTTGCCATCTCCCTGGACACTCTGAGTTGACAGAACAAGCTGAACCGCACGGGGGTGGAATAAAATCCTTGAGTGGGTAGCATGGGCCTTGGCAAAGAATGTTCAGGAGGATCTCTACTGAGTGACCAGAATCTAGGTCCTCCAGCAAGAATCCAATTTAGTGCTGGGCGCCTGGGTGGCTCAGATGGTTAAGCATCTGCCTTCGGCTCAGGTCATGATCCCAGAGTGTTGAGATCGAGTCCCACATCGGGCTCCCTGCTCCTTGGGAGCCTGCTTCTCCCTCTGCCTCTCTCTCTCTCTCTCTCTCTCTCTCTGTCTCTCATGAATAAATAAATAAAATCTTTAAAAAAAAAAAGAATCCAATTTAGTGCTGAATAAGCTTATTCCCTCCTCCACTATGGGTTCCTCGGGCTACAGAAAAGTGGCATAAAATGGAGACTCCTACTCAAACTATAGCTCTGAAGGGAAGATACATTGGTCCCGGATGAGTGAGAAAGCTCACACTTGCTCAAAGCCAAAACGAAAATGTGCCAGGTCTGCCTACTGTGACATTGAACAGCAAGAAAAATAAGTGGCTTTTCCTCTAGGCAATTAGGTGAACATACAAGGGAGAAAAAGAAAGAACACCTCATACAAAAGGCAGAAAACCCAATCGAAGAGAAACTACAATCTAAGAACAAAGACACTGTACCCAAAAACTTGTTCATGAACATTCACAGAGGCATTATTCATAATAGCTGAAAGGTGATAACCACCCAGATTTCCAGTATTTGATGAATGGGTAAACAAAATGTGATATATCTGTGCAATGGAATATTATTTGGCCATAAAAAGCAACAAGGTACTGATGCATGCTCCAGCACAGGTGAATCTTGAAAGCATTATGCTAGGGACACCTGGGTGGCTCAGTCGGTTAAGCGTCTGCCTTAGGCTCAGGTCATGATCCCAGGGTCCTGGGATCGAGTCCCGCATCTGGCTTCCTGCTTCTCCCTCTGCCTGCCGCTCCCCCTGCTAATGCTCTCTGTCAAATAAATAAGTAAAATCTCTTAAAAAAAAAAAAAGGCATTATACGAAGTGAAAGAAGCCAGTCACGAAAGACATACTTATATGATTCCATTTCTACAAAATATCCAGAATAGGCAAACTATCTATATAGACAAAAAGTGGATTAGTGGCGGTTTAGGCCTAGGAGGTGGGAGGACAGCAGAGTACTACCCAAAGGGTATGTGGTTTCATTCTGAAGTGATGAAAATATTCTAAAATTGACTGTGCTGGTGGTTGTACACATCTGTGGATATCCTAAAACCCACTGAATTGTACACGTTAAATGGGCAAGTTGTATGGCATGTGAATTACAGCTCAATAAATCTGTTTAAAAAATAAGAGCTAGGGGTGCCTGGGTGGCTCAGTTGGTTAAGCAACTGCTTTTGGCTCAGGTCATGATCCTGGAGTCCCAGGATCAAGTCCCACATCGGGCTCCCCGCTCAGCGGGGAGTCTGCTTCTCCCTCTGACCCTCTTCCCTCTCGTGCTCTCTGTCTCTCATTCTCTCTCTCTCAAATAAATAAATAAAATCTTAAAAAAAAAAAAGAGCTAGCAACGTTGTCTAAGAGACTCATTTATTTTTATTTTTATTTATTTATTTTTAAAGATTTTATTTATTCATTTGACAGAGAGAAACAGAGAGAGAGAGGGAACACAAGCAGGGGGAGTGGGAGAGGGAGAAGCAGGCTTCCTGCTGAGCAGGGAGCCCGATGCGGAACTCAATCCCAGGACCCTGGGATCATGACCTGAGCCGAAGGCAGATGCTTAACGACTGAGCCACCCAGGTGCCCCATTTTTATTTTTTTAAGAGTTTGTTTATTTGACACAGAGAGAGAGAGAGAGATAGTGAGAGAAAGAGAGATGCAAGCAGGGGGAGCGGCAGGCAGAGGGAGAAGCAGACTCTCCGCTGAGCAGGGAGCCCGACGCGGGGCTCAATCCCAGGACCCCAGGACCATGACCTGAGCCAAAGGCAGACGCTTAACCGACTGAGCTACCCAGGCCCCCCCAGAGACTCATTTAAACCAACCAACAGAAAAAAAATAGGTGCAGAAAAAATGCAATAAAGGCATGGGGAAAGATTTTTTTTAAAGTCAAATTTTCTGCAAATGCTTATGCTATAATATTTAATCACAAAACTTTAATAAATTCTAGAAAGTGATGCATCAGTTTAGGACCAGTCAGGAAAACAGAGACCACGTTGGTTATTTTAACGGAGAGAATGTGGGGAATTGGTCAGGCTGACAAAACAAAAAGCATGAGGAGAAGCATGATGAGGTAGGTAGTAGAGTTAGTAACTACACTGTGCTGCCATCCCTGGGGAAATCGAGAAAAGAGGGGGACATTAGCTGAACTTAGAAACAAAGGAGGCGCCCCACAGAGTTGGGACTTGGATCTCTGAGGAGGGGACACCCTGGTTACTCCTGCTACCTCAAGAGTTTGGAGTTTGTCCCCAGAGAGCAGGGTCTCAGTCCTCTGAGGAGGGGGCACTGTTCAGCTACTGCTTACCTTCCAAGGGAGAATCAGCAGGCTGGTTCTAGGAACAGGCAAAGAAGTTAGAAACTGGAACCAAGTGCTACACTTGGGCTGAGGTGCTGTCTTGGGATCCTTCTGACAGGAATAACAAGTGGAAAGAGCAAGAGGCTTCTCCTCTCTCCCACCTTCTCATCTCTTTCCAGGTACCCACTATTGACAATGTTTACCAGGTAGCCCACTGGTGAAGTGTCGTTTGCAGAATCCTAACCTCAGCACCGCAAGTTTGGAGCTGGGAGACAATAGATTAATAGCACAGATGATGAGAAAACATCAAAATGAGATGAAAGGGATGATTGGAGAGCTAAGGAAACATCAAAACCAACGGTGACATTGCACCATTGACAATTTGGCTGAAAACTGAATTTATAACATGGAGAAAATGCTTGATGTAATCGTAGTAAATTCAGAAGAAAAAGACAGATATTAAAGCAATTAACAAGGAGATGATACATGTGGAGGACAAAGGTGTTTCTTTCTTTGTCCCCCAAATTCTTTTTAATAGTGTCTTCTCATTGGCTTTAAGTTGTACAAGATGTTTCAAACAAGAATAATTCTTATCCCTGAAGTAGAGAAATCTATCCAAGGTCAGAGAAAAAATATTTAGGGCTGTTATACAGCCTGAATTTCCCTGAAATGATTAAAGAACTTAATTTCAAATATCAAGGTTATACTGTAATACTGTTAGGAAATCTGTTAGGAACTGACTGACAGCGAGATACATTGTGGTTAAGACATCAAACTTCAGGGGCTCCTGGGTGGCTCAGTCTTTAAGTGTCTGCCTTCAGCTCAAGCTAAAAAAAAAAAGACATCAAACTTCAAAAGAAGAGAAAAAAATTCTTTTTTTTTTTAAAGATTTTAATTATTTATTTGACAGAGAGAGAGACAGCAAGAGAAGGAACACAAGCAGGGGGAGTGGGAGAGGGAGAAGCAGGCTTCCCCTGAAGCAGGGAGCCTGATGCGGGACTTGATCCCGGGACTCCAGGATCATGACCTGAGCCGAAGGCAGATGCTTGACTGACTGAGCCACCCAGGAGCCCCGAGAAAAAAATTCTTAAGTAGGTTAAAATCAAATCAGCCTAAGACTTTTCCATAAGATTCTCATGTAAGAACAGTGTCCACAAAGTCCTCGGGTGTGAGGGTGGTTGGGGGGCAGGGGAGAGACAGCATGACTCAAGAATAGTTGTTTAAGGGGTGCCTGGGTGGCTCAGTTGGTTGAGCATCTGCCTCCAGCTCAGGCCATGATCCCAGGGTCCTGGGATCCAGCCCCAGAGCCCCGCGTCTGGCTCACTGCTTAGATAGGAGCCTGCTTCCCCCTCTGCCTCTGCCTCTCTTCCTGCTTGTGCATGTTCTCTCTCTCAAATAAATAAATAAAATCTTTAAAAAAATTAGTTGTTAAGTTTAAATAATACAAGAAGGCATTTTTTTGTTTTGATTTCTTTTATTTAAATTCAATTAATTAACGTATAGTGTATTATTAGTTTCAGAGGTAGAGTTCAGTGATGCATCAGTCTTATATAATACCCAGTGCTCATTCCTTCATGTGACCTCCTTAATGTCCATCACCCAATTACCCCAATCTCCCACCCCCCCAGCACCCTCAGTTTGTTTCCTATGATTAAGTCTTTTATGGTTTGTCTCCCTCTCTGATTTCGTTTTGTTTTATTTTTCCCTCCCTTCCCCTATGATCCTCTGTCTTGTTTCTTAAATTCCACAAATGAGTGAGATCATATGATAATTGTCTTTCTCCGATTGACTTATTTCACTTAGCATAATACCCTCTAGTTCCATCCATATCCTTGCAAAAGGCAAATTTCTTTTTTTGATGGCTGCATAATATTCCATTGTATATATATACACCATAGCTTCTTTATCCATTCATCTGTTGATGGACATCTGGGCTCTTTCCACAAGTTGGCTATTGTGGACATTGCTCCTATAAACATTGGGGTGCAAGTGCCCCTTCAGATCACTACATTTGTATCTTTGGGGTAAATCCCTAGTAGTACAATTACTGGGTCATAGGGTAGCTCTGTTTTCAACTTTTTGAGGAAACTCCATACTGTTTTCCAGAGTGGCTGCACCAGCTTGCATTCCCACCAACAGTATAAGTCGATCCCCTCTTTCTCCACATCCTCACCAACATCTGTCTTCTCCTGACTTGTTAATTTTAGCCATTCTGACTGGTGTGAGGTGGTATCTCATTGAGGTTTTGATTTGTATTTCCCTGATACCTACTGATGTTAAACATTTTTCACGTGTCTGTCGGCCATTTGGATGTCTTCTTTGGAGAAATGTCTGTTCACGTCTTCTGCCCATTTCTTGATTGGATTATTTGGGTTTTGGGTGTTGAGTTTGATAAGTTATCGATTTTGGGGACTAGCCCTTTCTCTGATAAGACATTTGCAAATGCCTTCCCCCATTCTGTCAGTTGTCTTTTGGTTTTGTCCACTATTTCCTTTGCTGTGCAAAAGCTTTTTATCTTGATGAAGTTCAAATAGTTCATTTTTGCCTTAGTTTCCCTTGCCTTTAGAGACGTGTCTAGGAAGGCATTTTCAAAACTTAAGGAGTATAAGGCTGTCGAAAGATTGCAAATACACACAAATTCTTTGTAGCTGCTCCCATCAAAAGATGAAGTCTGTTTCTTCATCTCTTAAATCTGGGCTGGCCTTATGATTTGCTTTGGCCAATGACACAGCAGAAGGGACATGACATGAATTCCAAGCTGGCAGCTTCCATTCTCACTCTCTGCCACTGTTGAGAACAAACCCAAACAAGTCTGCAGGAGGGTCTGTCTACAGGTGCCTTAGCTGACCACCAGACCTGAGCCATGCAGCCCAGCCAGGTTTGATACTGGCTAACCAGTTGTACAGGTAGGTCTAGGAGATATCAGCTGAACCTCCCAGTTGAACCCAGCCCAATTGACCAACTCACAGAACCGGGGGCTAGGAAATGATCATTGGGGGTGGTTTGTAACCCACATAAATAAAGGTCAACTGATAAATGATGAAATCCCTATAATTGGATCAAAATCAAGTCAGAAATGAAGAAGCCATATACAGTAAATACATTTAAATACTGAAATTAAGAAAAATCAATAGGCAAATGATGGATAAAAATAGAATGTAAGTGGGCGCCTGGGTGGCTCAGTTGGTTAAGTGACTGCCTTTGGCTCAGGTCATGATCCTGGAGTCCTGGGATCGAGTCCCGCATCGGGGTCCCTGCTTGGCAGGGAGTCTGCTTCTCCCTCTGACCCTACCCACTCTCATGCTCTCTCTCTCTCATTCTCTCTCTCAAATAAATAAATAAAATCTTTAAAAAAAAATAGAATGTAAGTATTATAAACCCTGACAAAGTGAAAAATAATATGATCCCAAAATTAGGAAGTACAAGGAAGATAGCAGGGAACTCGCTACTGAGCAGTATTGAAGCACATAGTTGAAAAAGTCCCTCTGTCCTATTATGATTTTTTTAATCATTTTAACCTTTGAGAAACCTTTTATGAATCAATCTCTCTTACAATGAAGAAACATGCATTTGAGCAGTTCTTTCAGTTCTTTTGTTAAATCCAAGTAAGACTAAGTTCAACGCTGTATTTTAAAAATAGCATGTGCAGGGGCGCCTGGGGGGCTCAGTCATAAAGCGTCTGGCTTCGGCTCAGGTGGTGATCCCGGGGTCCTGGGATCGAGCCTCACATTGGGCTCCCTGCTCCGTGGGGAAGCCTGCTTCTCCCTCTCCAACTCCCCCTGCTTGTGTTCCCTCTCTCGCTATGTCTCTCTGTCAAATAAATATAAAAAATAAAAATAAAATAAAATAAAAATAGCATGTGCAAACTGAGCCTATTCCTGTCCATTACCTTATGTAGCTCTCTATCTGTCCTTCTCTCTCTGTATTTATGCTTGTAATAATGCTGTTCACCACATGTGGATATTAGTGTTTCTGTGATACTGAAATTGGGATGGCTTGAACTTTTATTTCTTGAAATTTTTAGAGGGCACCTGGGTGGCTCAGTCGTTAAGCGTCTGCCTTCAGCTCAGGTCATGATCCCAGGATCCTGGGATCGAGCCCCGCATGGGCTCCCTGCTCAGTGGGAAACCTGCTTCTCCCTCTATCACTCCCCCTGCTTGTGTTCCCCCTCTCGCTGTCTGTCAAATAAATAAATAAAATCTTTAAAAAAAAAGAAATTTTTATAAAAGGCTTATTTTTATAAAAACAACAAATTTGTAAAAAGAGTTTACAAGAAATTTCATTAGCAGTCCCAGTGGAAAGTGACATTTTCATAGGGAATATTAAAATGGCATTATGCTCTAAGATGTGGTCTGTCTAAACTAGTGGTATGCAATGGCTACATGCTATAACCACCAGGGAATGTATTTAAAAATATCAATATCCAGGCTTCAGTCAGACCAGAACCATTCAATCAAAATCTCTGGGATGGGGCCTGAGAATGATATAATTCAAATGTTCACCCAGGAGATTCTGATGTGCAACTCTGGCTGAGAACCACTTGTCTCAACAAGCCATAAAGACACATTCCTAAAATGCAATGTGTGTTGCTGGAAGTCAGGCTCCTCATTCTACCCTATGTCTTTTCCAGCCCACAGGGACATCCAGAGGATCTGTTACTAAAGAAGACAGGGAGAATGAATATTCTGGGTGGGCTACTAGCAGATAGGATGCCTGTCAGCACGAACTGGGGGCAAGATGCTTTCTTGTTTACATCCAGAAGGAGAAAGAGCCTGGCTTTTTCCCCCCAGATGCTCTGAGTTGGCAGGTATTTGTGTCCCACAGGCTCTAAATGAATCCACTACAGAACCAGTTCCTATCAAGTGAGATGGAATTATTGTGATTGGTTTACCAACGCTTCTTAAACTTTATTATGTAGAGGAATTGCCCAGGAATCTTGTTAAAATGCAGATTTTGATTCAGTAGGTCTGGAGTGGGGCCAAGATTCTGCATTTCTAACAAGCTCCCGGGTGATTAGAATGGCTGTCAGGCATCAATTACAATGTCCACCTTAACTATCAAGCACACCTGATATTTACAGTAGCTGAGGAATGCATTCTTTCCTTGTAGGTGAATATACAAGAGAAGCCAATTATAATCAGAAGGTGCCTAATGAGCAAAGCCAGATTGCAAAGTGTGTATGAAGGCACAGAAGCAAGAAACTGCTCACGTGTAGGGTGAATCAGGAGCTGGAGGTAGGCAGAGTCAGATCCCTGAAGGGTTGGACTTTGATCTGTATTCTGCAGAGCTTAAAGCCTCTAAGAGATTTAGCATGAAAAAAAGTCTTTTAGAGTCAAATTTGTTTGGGAAGTGTTGTACGCTATGTCCCTCATTTGGATATTTACTATGCATAATTTGATTTTAAAGATACTAAGAAGCCTTTTGTCAAATAAATACCTCATAAACAGTACAGGTTATATAATTTGTGGAGCCCAGTGCAAAATGAAAATTTATCTTTTCCAAAAACAGGATTTTCTAGATGACAATGACAGAGCATTAAACCAATTGTGGAAGTCTTCTAAAGCTTCTAAAGCTTCAGGTCTTGTGGGACTGCAGGTCACATGCCTGTGAAGCTGCCCTGTTCATGGGGATATTGGGAGCATTAAATGAAACAATGTATGGAAACTGCTTTAGTGCTTACATACTGTAAGCATCGCTACCAAAGCTACGGTTGGGTCTCAAGCCTGGAATCACCACCACCAAAGCTTATATACTGTAAGCTTACATACTGCAAGCACTAAATAAATAATGATGATGGTGTTCACACAGCTTTCAGTTAGGACTCTTGGTTGTAACAAAAACTCACTTCATTAAGCTTAAGCAAAAAAAGCAGAATTTATTATAATGATCCAGGTATGTGTTTCAGAATCCAAGGGTGGGGCTCCTGGGTGGCACAGTCATTGGGTGTCCACCTTCGGCTCAGGTCATGATCCCGGGGTCCTGGGATTGAGCCCTGCATCCGGCTCCCTGCTCCACGGGAAGCCTGCTTCTCCCTCTCCCACTCCCCCTGCTTGTTTTCCCTCTCGCTGTCTCTCTCTGTCAAATAAATAAATAAAATCTTAAAAAAAAAAAAAAAACAGAATCCAAGGGTAGATGCAGCTAGCAAGGTACAGGAACAAAGGGAAAGAGAGGCATTATTAGGACTCTCCTTTTCTCTCTCAACTCAAGTTTTCTCTATGGGTTCCCTGTCCACACTGTGGGACAAATCAGCCCAGAGATGCCAGGTTCAAGAGACTGCTCAGAGGGAGATTGGGGTCTCTTAATCCCAATTCCACATTCTGAGGGAGGGCTTCTGATGGCTCCATCTATTTTCACCCAGACTAAACAACTGTACATAAAAACTCTTCAGCTATTATCAGCCCAAAGGAAGGGGAAGAAGAAGGCAACATATGTACATCCCAGTGTCTTCCATTCTTACTTGATCATGAGACATTTCTTGAAGGAACATCTATTAGTATTGAACAGAACATACTTGGGAGGGCGCCTGGGTGGCTCAGTCGTTAAGCGTCTGCCTTCTGCTCAGGTCATGGTCCCAGCGTCCTGGGATTGAGCCCCGCATCAGGCTCCCTGCTAGCAGGGAGCCTGCTTCTCCCTCTCCCACTCCCCCTGCTTGTGTTCCCTCTCTCGCTGTGTCTCTCTCTGTCAAATAAATAAATAAAATCTTTAAAAAAAAAAAAAGAACATACTTGGGAAATGCAGTTGTGGGTGACAGGAAGCAATGGAATGGCTAGAGGAGAGGCAAGAGAGCCAGGAATAAGATTTTCATTTTAGATGGCAGGGAGCAGAACTGACTAGAGAGAACAAGACTGAACACAAGAAGGCTAATTAAGAGCCTCCTATAGAAATCCAGACCTGAGATGCAAGGCTAGTATTAATGAGGATACATGAGGAAAAACTCTCTCCAGAAATATTTGGGAAGTGAAAATCCTATATGGCGAGAGAGGTATAAGAGAAAGAGACAAGGAAGCCTCAAAGAACTAACTTGGGGTACTCAATAGGTCATGGCACTATCAACTGTTGAGATAATACAAGAATTGGGGGGTGGGGGATGGGTGTAAGTTGTTTTTGTTTGGTGCCAGGAAGAATATTCAAGTGGAAATATCTAGAAGCCTGGAATGTGGGCCACACGTAAAGGCTTGAGACAGATTAAAATGTCACACATTTTCGATAATTAAAAACCAAAAAGCTCAGGTATTCAGCATGATTGTTGAACACTACTATGGCCCAAGCCCTGGGGGACACAACACACCTGCGTGAACAAAACACACATGTTCCCTGCAGCCCCTCGTGGAGCTTACAGTCGCTCAGGAAGATAAATTAAAAGGCACTCCGTTTCAGAAATACAGAATGTCCGAGTTGTGCAAACCATGGAGAACAAGGTGGACACATTGCCGGTGGCCCTACCACATTACAGCTGTGTGACAGGGGCACACTACGGTTGGGTCTCAAGCCTGGAATCACCACTACCAAAGCCACGGAGCCAGGAAGGCAGCGCGGGTTTGGTCTCTAACTGCTGGGGATGGGGGGATGGGGGGCCGGACAGGGCGGGTGCACTTGGCGAGCGCGGGTGATGAAAATCCGCGGCGAGCGAGAATCACTAGCCCAGTACAACGACCTGACTCTCCTTTGTGTTTACCCCGGCCAAGCAATGTGCTGAGCTGGCTCCACTTGCCCAGGAGGCAACGACTAGAATGACAGTCCACGTAAGGGGTTCCCTTTTCCACCCAAAATGCGTCTCCATCGTCTTGCTGCGGGGAGAGGGTGAGGATGAAACCTAAGGGCCTGGATTACTGTCTGGCTCCTGTGGGTGCCAGCACCCCAGAAGCGAAGTTCGAGGAGTACCGCGCGGTCAAGGGCAATGACACCCGCACAGGCTGTTGGCGGAGAACAATGAGCTACCGGGGAGGAAGCGGAGGGTAAGCGAATTCGGAAGTCGAGGCCCCACGCGGGAAGACAGAGGCGAACGCGGTGCTCGGCGACATCACGCCTGCGCCGCCCGAACTCAGGCGAGTGCCCCCGGCTGGCGCCGCCGCCGAGCCCGGAACCAGCGGCGAGCCCGCAAGGTGAGGGCGGGGGAGCACACGCCTGAGGGGCGGCAGAAACGCGCGAGCGCAGAGAGCGTGCGCACGCGTAGAGCTCCCGCCGGCCGGCGCCCGGAGCGCGGGAGAAGCGACGGAAGCCACTGAGAGGAGCCGCACCTCGGTGAGTGCTCCCCCTCCCCTTTCTCCCGGAGTGCCTTGCGCGCGCCCGGTGGGCGGGGGGGGGAGGGGAGGGGAGGCGGCGGTGGCAGCCATGTTGTTGTGAGTCTCTGTGTCTCACCCTCGGTACTTCGGTGGTTCGGAGGAGGAGGGGGAGGAGAAGGAGGAGGTGGGGTGGGGGGGAGGGAGGTAGGTGGAGAAAGAAGATATTGCCGCCACCGAAGGCGGAGGAGGGAAGGACGGCCAAGAGCGACGCCGCCGTGTGCCCAACGGTCGGTGTCCCCGGCTGAGGCAGCGCGGCCGCAGCAGCCCCGTAAGTCAGTCCGCCTTTGCTCCCTCTCCCCGTGCTCTGGCGCCGCAGGAGCTGGCTTCCCGGGCTTTGTGTGGCGGTCTCGGCGGGAGCAGCCCGCAGGGCGGGAGGGCGGACGGGGCCTGCGGCAGCCCGGGAAGGCTGCGGCCTGGGGCCCGGGGCCCGCTCGCACAATGCGGGGGGAGGGGTGCCGGAAGGGGGTGTGCGCCCGGCTCGGGGGGGGGGGGGTGTTCGGCTCTCCCGCTTCCTTTCCTCCCCCACGCCACTGCCTTTCGGCGCTGGGGGACCCACCCCACTAGTCCTGGGTTTCTCGGCGCTTGGGGTTAGGGACCGAGCTGTCCGTTTAGCCCATGGTCGTTAAGAGGGGAGAGGCCGGTAGATCCAGAGAAGTGTGCGAGTTGGAAGTGGGCGAAGAGGAAGGAGTGGGTTTATGAAAACAAGTGTGGGAATTTTCGGGGAGCCGAGTGTGTCCGGGAAAAGCTTTCGGCAGACAGGTGTGGGTATGAAAGAAACAGCGACTTGGGTTAGACACGTTAGGTGCCATTATTAAGGAATGTTATGTTTCTGTTACCGGAACAGATTTCGACACTCAGGTGTATAAATTAAAACGAAAGAAAAGATTAGAAGCTTCAGGCATTTTAGCAATAGTTTTGTGTCTGAATTGGGCCAAATTTTGGAAGAATTGTTTAAAGTTTTATTCCCAAACGCGTGTAAAAGTTAGAACACAGCTAGGGAAAACCCATTTTTCTTAACTTCGTTTTTCATTCTAACACATATTTAAACATTCTGGGGGTTAATATTGCGAGCATATTAGGTGTAATAAGACAGTCATGTCAGTTAAAGTCAGGATTTCGGAGTTTGTGAGATTTTAACATAAAACTGGTGATAGGTTTTTTTCGGTAAAGGTTTTTAGGGAAAGCTTTATAAGACAAATGCTTTTAAACGCTTACGAGGAATATAGTATCTGAAAGGTATATCAAAAAAACAATTTTAATAAAGGGAGTTACCTAAGGATTTTAAAAGCTTGTTTACTGCTTAGATTTCGTGTTTAATAGGTGACTCACCATGTGACCTGGAGTATCGCAGGACGATTTAAGGAATTCTGGCTAAGAATCGTAGGACAAATATTTTTAATTGGTTTCTTTTTAAAGATGATTTGCTTCATCTGCACAGGCAGCGTGAATAGTTGTTGATATTTCCCTTGTGCATGAATGTCTTTTAAAGTTCAATTTTTGGTGAACTTAAGTTTTGTAGAATTGTCCTTTGGTGTCCTGAAGAGTGGTTTTTTTGTACCCAGTAAAGGTTTACAGTGATTTAAAAAATCAGTTATATTTCAGAATCCTGGTTCTTAAGCTTTTAAGTTCTTTTTTCTTATTTGTACAAGTCTGGCTATTTAATCTTCAAGTTAGATTTGCTATTAACAAACATGAACATTTTCAAGAAAATTTAAACTTTAATTTTTATACATAGTTAATTTGAGTGCGAAGTTCCCTTAGATGTTTTAATATTTAGTAAGATTTCAACTTAAAAGTCTAAATTACTGCCATATTTAAATTGGTCTTAACAAGGTTGTACACTTTAATAGACCAGTTTTTCTTAGGTAAGCCAAACTGTGCAGTCTCAACAAAGGTAATACTAGGATTTTGTTTCTCTTAAACCTTCCATACTTGTTTATAAATCTTTCTGGTGTTGAAATAATTTGTCTTCCTGTGTAGATACTTAGAAGTAACTATAATAGAGATTTGGGCCAGGTCTGACATCCAAATCCAATCTGGTCAGTGACCAGATAGTTTTGTTTTTATAGACATTGACAAGATCTTCATAATTTTAAGTGGAGGTTGGTTCCTGTCTTCTAGACTCAAGTTCTCCATACTTCCTAATTCAATGACCTTTAAATTTGTTGGATTTCTAACATAGCAAAATAATCGGTATTTTTTTCATGTTCTTAAGATTTAGGATTTTAAATAACTGAGTGTATCTCATATGGCTTTGGCTTGCAGTTTGTGGCTGTTTTACTGACGTGTGTGATTAATATAAAAATTGTACTAATAACTAATAAATTGGTTTGTGATGTATTAGATTTCTTGCTGTTTTTAAGGCATTAAAAACAGTCTGACTTGGCTCCTGTTGTCCCACTTGACTCTTGCCGGGTGAATTTGTAAGAAGGAACTGATAAGAGTTTGACTTAGCCTCCTTTCTCTCTTTCTCTTTGGAAGTCTGCCCCCTGCAGAAAGCACTTTGTTCTGCTTCTTGAGGCCACCATGATAGACTCTGCGCCTTTTTGGAGGACCATCAGTTGTCCAGTGCTATCTGTGACTGGTTTAGGATAATTAAGGGCTATGGTGGTAGGAACCCCACTGGCCTAGGTCTAAATTAGTCGTTCCATTGTAGCTTGGTCAGTAAAAGGAGATAGTTGAATTGCTATCAGTCTGGTTCCTGTGTCTCTCACTTCTGAATTCTGATGTGGTGGAAAAAGTTTTCCTTCAAACTTTATCATTTAGAAGCTAATATTTTAATAGTGATTTTTATGTTTAGGAAAGTAGGTTTTTTCACTTAAAATGTATTGCTTTTGTAGTGGGAAAAGTGAATTTACAGAGCTATTACTTTGAAGCCTTTCCAGTGAAACAGTATAGAATTATTACATAGTTTCATGGTAAGTGCATTTTTCTTCTCAGAGTTTCAGGTAGCAGTGTTTTTACAGACATAAGGTTAATGTATTTTTTTTTCTTAGTGCCTTTTTCATCCAACTGATCCAACTTCTTTATAAATAAAAAACTAAGACTTGGGGCGCCTGGGTGGCTCAGTCGTTAAGCATCTGCCTTTGGCTCGGGTCATGATCCCGGGGTCCTGGGATCGAGCCCCACGTCGGGCTCCATGCTCCACGGGAAGCCTGCATTTCCCTCTCCCACTCCCTCTGCTTGTGTTCCCTCTCTCGCTATATCTCTCTCTGTCAAATAAATAAAAATCTTAAAAAAAAATTAAGACTTGCCTAATTAAACAATGTCACCTTCTAAAGAGTCATTTAATTCTTTTTTTAAAAAAAGATTTTATTTGTGGGGCGCCTGGGTGGCTCAGTCGGTTAAGCATCTATCTGCCTTCAGCTCAGGTCATGATCCCAGGAGAGTCCTGCATTGGGCTCCCTGCTTGGCGAGGAGCCTGCTTCTCCCTCTTCCCCTGCTCGTGCTCTTTCTCTCTCTCTCTGTCTCAAATAAATAAGTGAAACTTAAAAAAAAAAAAAAGGATTTTATTTGTCAGAGAGAGAGCACAAGTGAGAGAGCACAAGCAGGGGGAGCGGCAGGCAGAGGGAGAAGCAGGCTCTCTGCTGAGTAAGGAGCCTGATGGCCAGACTCAATCCTAGGACTCTCCCCAGCCGAAGGCAGATGCTTAACAAGACTGAACCACCCAGGCGTCCCAAGTCATTTAATTCTTAATGAAATTGTGGACATTTTTGTCTTTTGTTGACCTTTTTCTCAAATGAAAAGTTTTATTTGACCATTTCCTGGCTCCTTTCTCTATTTTTCTAAAGTGCCTTTTTTTTTCTTAAGATTTTATTTGACAGAGACAGAGAGGGAACCCAAGCAGGGGGAGTGGGAGAGGGAGAAGCAGGGCTCCCACCAAGCAGGGAGCCCGATGCAGGGCTCAATCCCAGGACCCCGGGATCATGACCCGAGCCGAAGGCAGGCGCTTAACGACTGAGCCACCCAGGCACTCCTCTAAAGTGCTTTAAAGAATTAAAAAAGTATGGGTTATTCAAGCACGTTGGCAAAAATCATAGTTTCTTTGGTATATTTCACCTCTGCAAATTTAGCTGCTGTAATCCCATCCATTTTTAGTTTACGTATTACAGATTATTACTTTTTTTAAAAGATTTTATTTGACAGAGAGAGAGAGAGCGCGCGCGCGCGCGCGCGCGCGCGCGCAGACTCCCCGCTGAGCAAGGAGCCTGATGCGGGGCTCGATCCTAGGGCCCTGAGATGATGACCTGGGCAGAGAGCGAGCCACCCAGGGGCCCCTGGATTTTTACTTCTTATTCTCTTACTATTCTACTTTAGAGAGATAAAAGATGTTGGAGTAGAGTACTAGAAAAACATGCAAAGGTGTACACCTTATGTTCATATCCCAGGATTTCGCTTCCAAGTACAGAAAAGGGGAAGTGTGAAGGGAGAAGGGGTAGTTGGAATGTCAGAATACTTTGGACTGAAAATGGGACAGGGAAAGAAAAAAGGCAGTCATGACCTACCTAAGGCGAAAGATGCATTTGAACCACAAAACTTCCCTTCCAGGAAGGGATTGGTGAAATGGACTATAAAACGTTACAAAACCATCTATTGAACACCTGCTCAGGAGAATAACACCTGCAACTGACTGCCAGAGTATATAAAAAATGGTGTGTGATGTGACAGGGGTTGGGGTATAAAAGGCTCTTTTTACACTTTTTTTTTTTAAACATTTATTTGAGACAGTGAGAGCACAGGAGGTGGGGGGCAGAGAGCATCCTCAAGCCGACTCGCTGCTGAACGTGGGGCCCAGTGCAGTGCTTGATCCCAGGACCCTGAGATCATGACCTGAGCCCAAATCAAGAGGCAGTGCTTCATCAACTGAGCCACCTAGGCACCCCAGATCTTTGTGATTTCTATTGTAGTGGACATTTCATATCAAGAGTTTTAGATCTCAAAGTGGTGATCTGTGATTTTAGGCATGGTTTTTGAAAGACTTATTTAGGGATCAGTGGGATATCCTCTTGACTGTAAGATGCAACTGGTTTTATTCATTCAGACATTAAAGAAGGTAAATGAGTAGAGACAAGCTAACCCTAAGTATAGGTCTTTTCTAGGCAGTCAGATAAGGCAAATTGTAGGTAGAGAAAAATATGGATGGTTTTGTCTGATTTTGTTAAATACCAAAAGTTATATACAGATAAGGGCTACTTGTGTTTTCCATTTTGGTGATCAGGTCATATATTAACATCTATTTAGTATTTTATCAGCACTTTAAGCTTGAGTAAATGTAAAATAGTAAATTTTTTGTAGTACCATCTGAATCTTTAAAACTGATATAAAATAAGCAAGATTAGAAGTTTTGAGAAGATGATAGCTGCAGTTTTCCCTGGAGATGTTTTCTTGGACCACCTTGCAGTTGAAATACAGTTGATTGCTGAAAAGGAATGTAAGGGGAAAGTCTTGGGTGCCTTCATTTAATCTCTACGTTACATTGCTCCTACACTAGCGGAAATGGGAGTACTCTGTGTAGGAACTTGCCAAAGATAAATTGTTAGCTAATTTTTATTTTAAGTCTGGTTGACAAGATGGTCGTGGAGTATTATTTGAGGAACTTTCAGTCCCATTTGTTACTCTGGATATTCTAAGTTTTATCTTCTCATTAGAGTAGACTACCAGAAACTTGCACACATTTTTTTTTTGAGATTTGTAGGCCTGTGATGTGCCAGACTTTTAGATATTGGTGGTACCAGATCCTTAACCAACTGAGCCACCCAGGCGCCTGGTGGTACCAGATCCTTGTTAATTGAGTTTATAGCAAAGCAAAGAGTAAGATGATTAAACTTGTGATTGCAGTGCAGTACACAAAGTGCTACGCATGTTGTGTTAAAGGTAGACATTGCAGAGGTCAGGAAGAGCTTTTCACATGAGGTTAAGTTAGTCTTAAGACTTGAGAGGGGCGCCTTTTTTGGCTCAGTCAGTAGAGCATGCAACTCTTGATCTCAGGGTCATAAATTCAAGCTCCATGTTGGGCGTGGAGCCTACTTTTAGAATGAAAAAAAAAAAGACTTGGAGAAATTAATTTAGTCGAGATAGGTGAAACGGCATGCAGCTGGAGGGATTAGTATGGGTAGTGACCCTGATAAGGGAGAATAGCGGAACTTGACATGGAAATAGGGAAAATTGAAAAGATATGACTGGGGGCACCTGGGTGACTCATTCGGTTAAGCATCTGCCTTTGGCTCAGGTCATGATCCCAGGGTCCTGGGATCGAGCCCCGCATCGGCTACCTGCTCAGTGGGGAGCCTGCTTCTCTTTCTCCCTCTGCCTGCCTCTCTGCCTACTTGTGCTTTCTCTCTCTGTCAAATAAATAAATAATCTTTGAAAAAAAAGATATGACTGGATGGGTGCCTGGGTGGCTCAGGTGGTTAGGAGTCTGCCTTCTGCTCAGGTCGTGATCCGGGGACCCTGGAATCGAGCCCCATGTAGGGCTCCCTGCTTAGCGGGAGCCTACTTCTCCCTCACCCTCTGCCTGCTGCTCTCCCTTCTTGTGCGCATGCACACATGCTTCCCCCTCCCCATAAGTGACTGGAGAAATAAGTAGGGGGACCCACCAGATTTAAAGGCTTTTTCTGATTTGGATAATCCTGAAAGACTTCGGATATCCAAGATTATAACCTGGGAAGATTTAGACCATATTGTCCTGGAACCCTTACAGAATTAACTGTGGAATTGCTTTCCCTGGATTGTGTTACAAGTTAGGTGCATGGCTTTCCTTGAGGGACTGACTATAAAAAATAAGATTACGAAACCTTGCATCTGTTGAGAGAATGTTGTTGGGATTTTCTGTTATAATTCTGTGTCCTCTGTAATATCCCATATAAAAAATTTCTTTGAAAGCTTAGTGCTAGAAATAGGGTTACCTATGAGGAATTGTTGGTATGTTTTTTTCCTATGGATAGTGAGAATTGTAATTGTGTTTTCCCTTTTATCTTTGTATCTTCAGAAGTTAAACTTAAGAGTTTACTTACTATTTTGTTATTTTCCTAAGATTAGTTTTGTTTTAGTGTGTATATTTCCTATGAGATACTTCATGTACCTTTCAGAAATTGTTATTTAGGGGCGCCTGGGTGGCTCAGTCACTTAAGTGTCTGCCTCAGGCTCAGGTCATGATCTCAGGGTTCTGGGATTGAGCCCCACTTTGGGCTCCGTGCTCAGTGGGGAGTCTGCTTCTCCCTCTCCCTCTTCCCCTCTCCTCATGCTTTCTCTCTCTGTCTCAAATAAATAAAATCTTTAAAAAGTTTTTTTTTTTTTTTTTAATTTAAGGGGCACCTGAGTGCCTCAGTAGGTTAAGCATCTGACTTTTTTTTTTTTAAGTTTTTTTTATTTGACAGAGAGAGACACAGTGAGAGAGGGAACACAAGCAGGGGGAGTGAGAGAGGGAGAAGCAGGCTTCTCGCAAAGTAGGGACCCTGATGCGGGGCTTGATCCCAGGACCCTGGGATCATGACCTCAGCTGAAGGCAGATGCTTAACGGCTGAGCCACCCAGGTGCCCCGAGCGTCTGACTCTTGATCTCAGCTCAGGTCTTGATCTCAGGGTTGTGAGTTCAAGTCCTGAGTTGGGCTCCACACTCGGCATGGAGCCTACTTTAAAAAAAATTTTGTTTTATTTAAACGCATATAAAGCAAGTTTCATTTAAAATCTACTCAGGAATAGGGGGCGCCTGGGTGGCTCAGTCGGTTAAGCGACTGCCTTCAGCTCAGGTCATGATCCTGGAGTCCCGGGATCGAGTCCCACATCAGGCTCCCTGCTCAGCAGGGAGTCTGCTTCTCCCTCTGACCCTTCCCCCTCTCATGTGCTCTCTCTCTCTCTCATTCTCACTCTCTCAAATAAATAAAGAAATAAAATCTTTAAAAAAAAGTCTACTCAGGAATAGACCTTTTTTTGGTATATAAGGTAGTCCTGGAAACTTAACAGATTTGGTTTCTCTTTTCAGACATTGTAGCCTAGGCATTTGGTTTTCTTTTAAGTTATTTATTTATTTATAAAGATTATTTATTTGTCCGAGAGAGAGTGAGCGAGCACAGGCAGAGGGAGAAGCAGAGTCCTCGCTGAGCAGGGAGCCTGATAGGGGACTTGATCCCAGGACACTTAACCAACTGAACTGTCCAGGCATCCGTATCTATCTATTTTTTTTTTTAAAGATTTTATTTATTTATTTATTTATTTGACAGAAAGCAAGAAAGGGAACACAAGCAGCAGAGGGAGTGGGAGAGAGAGAAGCAGGGCTCCCTGCTCCTCAGGAGGCCTGCTTCTCCCTCTCCCACTCCCCCTGCTTGTGTTCCCTCTTGCTGTCTCCTTCTGTCAAATAAATAAATAAAATCTTTAAAAAAAATAAACTAATCTCTATACCCAACTTAGGGCTGAAACTCACATCCTGGAGATGGAGTCGCATGCTCTTCTGAGCCAGCTAGGTGGCCAGTAGGCATTTGTTTTTTTGTTGTTTTCTAAGCAACAACTTGGAAAGTTTTTGTTTTGTTTTAATTGTTTTTTTGTTTTGTTTTGTTTTTTACATGAGAGAAAGAGAGGGAGAGCACAAGCAGGGGGAGCAGCAGAGGGAGCAGCAGAAGGAGAGGGCTGAGTAGGGAGCCCAACATGAGGCTCAATCCCAGGACCCTGAGATCATGACCTGAGCCGAAGGCAGACGCTTAACCAGCTGAGCCACGAGGCGCCCTGGAAAGTTTTTTTTTTAAAGATTTTATTTATGTATTTGACAGAGAGAGACACAGTGAGACAGGGAACACAAGCAGGGGGAGTGGGGGAAGGAGAAGCAGGCTTCCCGCTGAGCAGGGAGCCCGATGTGGGGCTCCATCCCAGGACCCTGGGACCATGACCTGAGCTGAAGGCAGACGCTTAATGACTGAGTCACGCAGGCGCCCCTGGAAAGTTTTTAAAAACTGAAACATCTTTAAGAAATTGGTTAAGTCACATCACTTAAAGTTATTGGGGGAAAAAGTGATCATCAATTAAAGACTTGTTCTTGAATATTTGAGGAATTTTAAAAATCACAACTCTTTACCTAAAAGATTACTCTTACTTAATGGAAAAGTTTATACAGCTCATATATTTTTTTCATAGACTGTTCATAGTAGTCATAAACTAAATATATTTTAACTGTTTTTTTTTTTAAGATTTTATTTATTCATCTGAGACACAGAGATACAGAGAGAGAGAGAGAGAGAGAGAGCATGAGCAGGGAGAGAGGCAGAGGCAGAGGGAGAAGCAGGCTTCCCGCTGAGCAGGGAGCCCGATGTGGGGCTTTGATCCCAGGACCCTGGGACCATGACCCGAGCCGAAGGCAGACGCTTAACCATCTGAGCCACCCAGGCGCCCCTATTTTAACTGTTTTAAGTTGTGAGGTTTTCCTAGACAAAAGTTAAGAGTTGAAATATGTTATATAATTGACTAATTTTTTTCTTTTTCTTGGAAATGACTAGAAATACTGCTCAAAATAACTTCTTTTGCATTAACATATTTACAGAAGAAAGTTATGGTAATATTGGATTAAAGTTAAGCCATTTTAACTGTAGGACTTACTGTGTGAGAATGAATTCTGTAATGACCATGTGCTCAGCTTGCAAAAGAACAAATGGGTACCAGGGAGCAGCATATAAATGTATTGGACAGGGAACCTCTTATTTCAAAGAACACTGTGAGTTGGTGATTAAGGAAAACACTTTGGAAAATTTTGGTCTAAAGAAAAAAATCCGGGACACCTGGGTGGCTCAGTCGGTTAAGTGTCTGCATTCAGCTCAACTCATGAGCTGAGAGTCCTGGGATCGAGTCCCACATCAGACTCCCTGATCAGTGGGGAGCCTGCTTCTCCCTCTGCCTGCTGCTCCCCCTGCTTGTGCACACGTGCACGTGCTCTCTCTCTCTCTTCTAATAAATAAATAATACCATAAGAAAAATAAAAAGAACATTTAGAAAAAAATCCCTTTTAAAACTGCATTCGAGTCTGCTGCTTAGAATGGTTTTTATTTTTTCTCAGTTGTCTTAGATCATGCATTGAAATGACTTCTTTAGTTCTGTTACACCCTAACATTTCTTAGGATATTTCTTTTTTTTTTTTAAAGATTTTATTTATTTATTTGACAGAGAGAGACACAGTGAGAGAGGGAACACAAGCAGGGGGAGTGGGAGAGGGAGAAGCAGGCTTCCCGCGGAGCAGGGAGCCCGATGTGGGGCTCCATCCCAGGACCCTGGGATCATGACCTGAGCCGAAGGCAGACGCTTAACGACTGAGCCACCCAGGCGCCCCTCTTAGGATATTTCTCCTTGGTGCTATATTGATTCTGATTGATTATGTATAATAATTGAAAACTGCTAGACAACCATTTGAGACAAGTCTTCACTTCTTACGCATTCAACCTAGTACTAAAGTGAATTGAAAATAACACAGGGGGCGCCTGGGTGGCTCAGTTGGTTAAGCGACTGCCTTTGGCTCAGGTCATGATCCTGGAGTCCCGGGATCGAGTCCCGCATCGGGCTCCCTGCTCAGCAGGGAGTCTGCTTCTCCCTCTGACCCTCTTCCTTCTCGTGCTTTCTATCTCTCATTCTCTCTCTCAAATAAATAAAATCTTTAAAAAAAAAAATAACACAGGATCACTGGTACTTTATTCTGTGATAAAGCCTCTGAACTATGGGGTGCCTGGGTGGCTCAGTCGTTAAGCGTCTGCCTTCGGCTCAGGTCATGATCCCAGGGTCCTGGCATCGAGCCCCGCGTCAGGCTCCCTGCTCCACGGGAAGCCTGCTTCTCCCTCTCGCACTCCCCCTGCTTGTGTTCCCTCTCTCGCTGTGTCTCTCTCTGTCAAATAAATAAAATCTTAAAAAAAAAAAAAAGCCTCTGAACTATAGTGCATTTAAACAGTATTAATATAGGACCTTTAAAAAAAAAAGCTTTATTTTGCTAACTTTAGTGAGCGTTACAACACAGAAAAAATGCAAAGATAAAGCCAGTAGTACCTCCTATCCTACCAGAGCTCAGTGTTTATTTTGTTATAGTCCACACAAATACATAATTATGGTATTGCTTCTCTCTTTTAAACAAAAGGATTGGGGTCCCTGGGTGGCTCAGTCGTTAGGCGTCTGCCTTCAGCTTGGGTCAAGGTCCCAGGGTCCTGGGGATCAAGCCCCACGTCAGGCTCCCTGCCAGGCGGGATGCTTGCTTCTCCCTTTCCCGCTCCCTGTGCTTGTGTTCCGTCTCTCGCTGTGTCTGTCTCTGTCAAATAAATAAATAAAATCTTTAAAAAAAAAGGGGGGATTGTATGATAACACCTTAGGCAACTTGGTATTTTTATTTAATATCATAGACATTTTACTGTATTTGTATATGTAACTTTAATAATTTACAGCATTCAATACACAGATTTTTATTTTGCTAAACCACTTTTCTGTTGAGTTTGTGTTCAATTTTTTTTGTTTCCTATTTTTATTTTATATTTAAATTCAGGTAATTAACATAGAGTGTATTATTAGTTTCAGAGGTGAGTTGTTCAATTCTTATTTTTGAAGCACTGGAAGCGGTGCTGCAGTAACTATTGTTATGCTGTTCATCCTTCTTGTGTTGGTGCTGTTTATGTAAGGTAAATTCCCAGAAGAGAAATTCTGGGTTAGAGGATTTTATGTTGATTTTTTAAACAAGAAGATACTCGCTCATTATGGTAGATCATTAATACTCTAGAAAGCACTTATATTTTAATTTCATATATTATCTCATTTATTTTTCAAAGTAATCCTGTGAGGGAGGCATATTCTCATTTGCAAACGGGAAAAGAGGACCAGTGTTCAACTGTTCTGAGTTCGTTCACCTAGATTGGGACAAACATGGAGCCATATTCTAGATACTTTGATTCAGATTCATCTGTTACACCATGATGAATGATTAAAAATTTTTTTATTTGGAAAACCAGTAGAGTGTGTGTGGATATATTCCTTAGCTATAACTGATATGGTAATGTGTAAGGGTCTCAGTCCTTTCCATACCGGGAAGCATCATTTGGAGAACTTTAAAAAAATACTAATAAAAATCTGTCCCTGTTTCCCTGCCCGGAGTAATTCAAATAAGTTTTATGTAAGTGGGAACTGAGTGTGCAGATTTAAATCTTCTACCTAGATTCTGATGCACTGAGGTTTTGAGAACTAGTGGCCTTAAAATTGGGGATACATGAAAAATTTCCAAAATGTTAGCACATTTAGTTTTCTGGGAATCAGTTAACAGGTCCTTCTTGTATATACTAAGAAATGCATACCTCTGATCCGTCCCAAATCTTAATGTGGTGTGTTTTACAGATGGTTAAGCCTTTAGGGCACAAAACTTAAAAAGTTAGCGTCCTTTAGTGGTTAATCTCATTTAGTCTTAATTCATTCACATTGCTGTTAGGAATGAAAACAGGATAGAACGGTGAGTATTTTGGCTTCTATTGGGAATTCAGATCAGTGATTGGGCGATAGGAGTAATGGCAATTTTTTTTTTTTTTTAAACTCACCATGGGATGTCTGGGTGGCTCAGTCGTTTGAGTGTCCAGCTCTTGGTTTCAGCTCAGGTTATGATCTTAGGGCAATGGGATAGAGCTGTTCATGCTCAGCAGGGAGTCTACTTAAGCTCCTCTCCTCCTCCCTCACTCATGCATGCACTTTCTCAAAAATCCTTTTTATTTTTAAGATTTACTTGAGAGAGAGGGAGGGCGAATGGGGGGAGGGGCAAAGGGAGAGAGAATCTCAAGTAGACTCTGCATTGAGCATGGAGCCAAATGTGGGGCTCAATCCCAAGGCCCAGAGATCATGACCGGAGCCAAAAATCAAGAGTCAGGTGCTAAACCAACTGAGCCACCCAGGCATTCCATAATAAATCTTTAAAAAATAAGATAAAAGCCTAAAAAACAGTTTGTGTTTTCTTTCCTAAGCCTTTCTCAATACTTACTAAGCAGAAACAATACTATAAACTTTACTTTGAAAGCAAGAAATATGGGGGCGCCTGGGTGGCTCGGTCAGTTAGGCATCTGCCTTCAGCTCAGGTCATGATCCCAGGGTCCTGGAATCGAGCCCTGCATCGGGTTTCTGCTCAGCAGCAAGTTGGCTTCTGCCTCTCTCCCTCTGTGATCTCTCTCACTTTTGCTCTCTCTCAAATAATCTTTTTTTTAAAGGATTTTATTTGAGAGAGAAAGAGAGAGAGCACATGAGAGGGGGGAGGGTCAGAGAGAAGCAGACTCCCTGCTGAGCAGGGAGCCCGATGCGGGACTCGATCCCAGGACTCCAGGATCATGACCTGAGCCGAAGGCAGTTGCTTAACCAACTGAGCCACCCAGGCACCCTCAAATAAATAATCTTAAAAAAAAAAGAAGGCTAGAAATATGTAAATCATGTTTGTCACAGCATACTGTCAAGTATATATTGAGTTTAAAAGGTACGATTTGGTTGGTTCCTTTTTTTTTTTTTTACACACTTTGAGGAATATATCAAAGAGGGTAGAACTAACCTACATGAAGTGGTTAGAAACTAAGTGCTAGCTACATACGTACAATGCCTTTAAATCGGGTGATGAGAAGATATTTAGATCTACAAATTAGATTTTGCATTCTTAACACCCAAAGTGTCATAAAGGTGTGGTTAGAGATATTGGGTATACGTGTAAATTCCTTTATATTGCCTTAAAAACCCTTAGAAGTTTACAAACAAGACCAGAATATTTTTCTTTTAAGTGATGACCTAGTTTATGGAAAAGATGTTTTTCTGGTGTATTTCTTTGTAAGTTGTACATACCTTATGTATAGGTGTACTTTTTTTTTTTTTGAAAGATTTTATTTATTTATTTGACATGGGGGTGCAGGCACAGGCAGGAGGAACGGCAGGCAGAGGGAGAAGCAGGCTCCCTGCTGAGCAAGGAACCCGATGTGGGGCTGGATTCCAGGACCCTGGGATCACAACCCAAGCTGAAGGCAGTCGCTTAACCAACTGAGCCACCCAGGTGCCCCATGTGTAGGTGGACTTATGAAATACTTGAGTTTTACCATGTAAGGCCATTGATTTCCAAGCTGACTTGACAGTAAGAACTATATAAATGTGTTTAGTGATTTCCAGCATGTATATATTTAAATGTTTTCTTCCTTTTTTTATGATTTTATTTATTTGACAGACACAGTGAGAGAGGGAACACAAGCAGAGGGAGTGGGAGTGGGAGAGGGAGAAGCAGGCTTCCTGCCGAGCAGGGAGCCTGATGGGGGGCTCGATCCCAGGACCCTGGGATCATGACCCGGGCTGAAGGCAGGCGCTTACCGACTGAGCCACCCAGGCGCCCCTCTATTTAAATATTTTCCAAAGAGATAAGTAATGAGTGGGAAATATTCAAGGAGTAAATAATTAGAGAATATAAAATAAAAATCATGCATTCCCTTTTCCCAGATGTGTCACTAATAACATTTGTGTCACAGTTTCTGATTGTTTTCTATCTATATATAAATGTTTTTTTCCTGTTTTTACAAAGCTGGATGATAGAGTGCTTTTCACCTTGCCTTTTCACTTATATCCTGGCTTTTTTCCCCCCCATATATGCCTAAATACATTTATCTCATGCTTTTAAATGGACTCATAGTTGATAATGTGATCAGTTTCCCTCTCCTTATTAATACTATCCTTAGTATTCTTCCTTTGATCCCCTCCCTTATTTCATGGAACACTGGTGTGACCAGAATAGTTTGCATAATTGTGCTACATGTTTTTTCCTATCCTAATTCTGATATGGAGAAGTTTTAAAGTCTTTTTTTTTTTAAGATTTTATTTTTTTTGTCAGAGGGAGCACAAGCAGGGGAGTGGCAGGCAGAGCAGGTAGAGGTCGATGCAAGCTCTCTGCCAAGCAAGGAGCCCGATGTGGGACTGGAGCCCGATGTGGGACTGGAGCCCGATGTGGGACTCGATCCCAGGACCCTGGGATCATGACCTGAGCCGCAGGCAGATGCCCAACCAACTGAGCCACCCAGGCGTCCCGAAGTTTTAAAGTCTTAACAGGTGGGCGCCTGGGTGGCTCAGTTGGTTACGTGTCTGCCTGCGGCCCAGGTCATGATCCCAGAGTCCTGGGATCGAGTCCTGCGTCGGGCTCCCTGCTCAGCCGGGGATCCTGCTTCTCCCTCTGCCTGTCTGCTGCTCCCCCTGTTTGTGCTCGTGCGCTCTCTCTCTGTCAAATGGATAAATAAAATCTTTAAAAAAAAAAAAAAGTCTTAACAGGTAATATGTTACTAATACATTGAAAATACCAATTAAATGCCATGGGAATTAAGAAAAAGATTGTTTGGGAGTAGGTTTTGATGGAAAAAGTGGCATTTGAGCCAAACTTTGAGTTTGTAGTATTTGCATATGAACAGATAAATGGGAAAGACCTGTCCAGGGGACTTGAATAGTGTAAGCAAAAGGATGATGGGCAGGGCCGGGGGCGGGGGGGGGGGGGGGGGGAGCTTGAAGAGAGTTGTACAGTTAACATATAAGCTGACTTATGGTTTATGCTTGGTTGGTATGGAAAAGAACATGGAGCCTTTGGAGTCTTGACAGTATCAAGAATGCCATTTTAGTAGTTTTGTCTATTAGGATATGGAAATTGGCCACAGTTTCCTTATTTATAAAGTAAGAATACAGTACCTACTTTGCTGGATAATAGAATTAGATATAATGTGCCTAGTACAATCTCTGGGATGACATTGAGTGAAATAAACTTTGTTCCCTGGGGGCATCTGGGTGGCTTGGTTGAGCTTCTGACTCCTGATTTTAACTAAGGTCATGATCTCAAGGGTTGTGAGGTCAAGCCCCATGTTGGGCTCCACAGTCAGCAGGGAGTCTGCTTGAGATTGTTTCCCTCTCCCCACAGGTGCATGCTCACTCAAATAAATAGATCTTAAAAAAAAAAAAAGTTCTCTTTGGGGGATGGTGTCTGATAAAAATTAGTCCAAAGATGTTTGTGTTCATTTGGAAATCAGTGTTTGGGGAAAAAATTTCATATGCCACTTGTCAAAAATATGGTTGAGAAAGTAATCAGTGATACTGAGTTTATACAATAGCTTGGAACCTAAGTCCGTTAACCTTGTGGGGAGTAACTACTTTTATAAGCTGCAGTTTATAAATGTTTAAAAAGGGGGGAGTGGTTTCAAATTGTGCTTATCCCTCAAGGCCCAGCTTGAATACCACCTGTTTCACATGGCCTTCTGTCATATTGTTATATTTATTTTATTAAGCTTTATTATGGAAATACTAAACACAAGTAGAATAATGCATTGCATCTTCAGGTATCTATCACTGATATTCAACCTTACGTGAAATCTAGTATTTTACTTTTTATAAAATAGTGTTTCATAGCAACTCCCAGACAGCAGGCCAGTTTAAGCATAAATTCTCTGGGGCTTCGAGGTGGCTCAGTTAAGCATCCAACTCTTGATCTCACTCAGTGCCCCTGATGAGAACTTATTAAAATATATACTCCTCGGGCGCCTGGGTGGCTCAGTCGTTAAGCGTCTGCCTTCGGCTCAGGTCATGATCCCAGGGTCCTGGGATCGAGTCCCACATCGGGCTCCCTGCTCCGCGGGAAGCCTGTTTCTCCCTCTCCCACTCCCCCTGCTTGTGTTCCTGCTCTCGCTGTGTCTGTCAAATAAATAAATAAAATCTTCAAAAAAAATATATATATAATCCTCTTGCTATTATTACCACTAACAAAATTCATGAATATCATATATACTCATTCTGCATTTAGATTTCCCTGATTTTCTCGAAAAAGTCTTTTTTTTTTTTTAAAGATTTTTATTTATTTGTCAGAGAGAGAGAGCACAAGCGGGGGGAGCAGTAGAGGGAGAGGGAGAAGCAGGCTCCTCACTGAGCAAGGAGCCCCAATGTGGGACTTGATCCCAGGACCCCAGGATCATGACCTGAGCCGAAGGCAGACGCTTAACAACTGAGCCACCCAGGCGTCCCTCAAAAAAGTCTTTTTTATAGTTGGGTTTATTAAAATCATGATTCAGACAAGGTTTCCACAATATATTTGACATTTTAGCCTCTTAGTCTGAATAATATTCTTTCTTCTGTCCTCCCCCTTTCCACATTCTGGATTAGATGATTAGTTTCTTGTATTATCTCTTGACTTTGTGCTTTTATATTGCTCATATGTCTGATAAACAGTATTTAGATCTGGCGACTTTATTGGCTTTATTGAGATTGGGGTTTAGTGGGTTATTTTTTTGAGACAACTTTTCATAGATGGTGGTGCTGTTCCATATTTTATCATGGGGCATATATTTGCTTGTTTTACTTCTAAGATGATAGCATATTAAATTACTTAAAATGTTAATTTAGAAATACTGCCTTTGGGGGAGCTCATTTCATAATATATCTTTGATATTTCACATGTATCTTTGACTCATTGGAGTCATTTTGTGTTATCTCAGTTTTTTCAGGCATGTCATCTTCACTTCCAATTTATTTGACCTGCTTCTCTTAGGTGTTATCTAAAAGTTTGTTTGAGGTCGATTTAGTTTGGAGATCTTCTCTAAGCAGTATTTTGTGTTTCAAAATAAAAGAATTTCCTTAAGCAGTATTTTATTTCTCAATATAAAGCAATTGCGAGAATGCCTTTTAAAACAAGATACTTTGTAAGGACTCAAATACATGGTAATATCCTTCAGGAGAATTTTAAGGAAAAAAAAATCTTGCCTCATATTTGCATTTAGGTAAGTTAAATATCCTGTTTTGCCTGTTTGAGAATATGTTCTCTGTGAGATTTATCCTCAGCTAACGCAGCCTTGCATGGAAATTCTTGGTAAATTTGTATTTAGTGGCTAAATGCTGATGTTGGAATAATCTAATTTCTAATTTTATTAGAGGATTTGAGGTAGGGTCTTTGAAGATTTCTGGTTTCTGGGAATCTATATTAATAGTTGTGTTTGTGTGTGTGTGTGCACACACGCCAAATTTTATTCAAAACATGAAAACTTGACTTTTCCTTAGTATAGTTGTCAGTCATACTGTTTTTTATTGCTGGGAAAACAAGCATCTATAATAATTACCCCATGAAGTATGTGGACAAACAAGTAGCAAATATCAAAAAATGTTGATGTGGTTCTTGGCTCAACTACTAGCTAAGTGACTTATTCAGCACCATTAGAGAAGTGTATGATTCAAGGGAAACAAGCAAAAATGAACTTATTGGGACTTCAAGATAAAAAGCTTCGGCACAGTGAAGGAAACAAATCAACAAAACTAAAAGGCAGCCTTGAGAATGGGAAAAGATATTTGCAGATGAAGGGTTAGTATTCACAATCTATAAAGAACTTATTAAACTCAACACCCAAAAACCAAATAGTCCAGTTAAAAAATGGGCAGAAGACATGAATTAGACAGTTTTCTAAAGATTTCCAGATGGCTAACAGACACATCAAACAATGCTCAACATTACTCATCATCAGGGAAATACAAATCAAAACCAAGATGAGCGACCACCTCACACCTGTCAGAATGGATACAGTTAACACAAGAAACAACAGATGTTGGCGAGGATGCAGAGAAAGGGGAACCCTCTTGCACTGTTGGTGGGAGCCACTCTGGAAAACAATATGGACGTTCCTCAAAATGTTAAAAATAGAACTACCCTGTGATCCAGCAATTGCACTACTAGGTATTTACCCAAATGATACAAAAATACTGATTCGAAGGGGTGCATGCACCCCAGTGTTTATAGCAACATTACCAACAATAGCCAAACTATGGAAAGAGCCCAAATGTCCATCGACTGATTAATGGATAAAGAAGATGTGTATATATATGAGATGGAATATTACTCAGCCATCAGAAAGAATGAAATCTTGCCATTTGCAACGATGTGGATGGAGCTAGAGTGTGTTATGCTAAGTAAAATAAGTCAGCCAAAGGAAGACAAATACCATATGATTTCACTCATGTGGAATTTTAAGAAACAAAACAGATGAACATATGGGAGGGGGGAAGAGAGAGAGGGAAACAAATCATGAGAGTTTTTTTTTTTTAAGATTTTATTTATTTATTTGAGAGAGAGGGAATGAGAGACAGAGAGCATGAGAGGGAAGAGGGTCAGAGGGAGGAGCAGACCCCCTGCTGAGCAGGGAGCCCGATGTGGGATTCGATCCCAGGACTCCAGGATCATGGCCTGAGCCGAAGGCAGTTGCTTAACCAACTGAGCCACCCAGGCGCCCATGAGAGACTCTTGATAGAGCACAGACTGAGGGTTGGTGGAGGGAGGTGGGTGGGGGATGGGCTAGATGGGGATGTATTAAGGGGGGCACTTGTTATGATAAGCACTGGGTGTTGTATATAAGTGATGAATCACTGAATTCTATTCCCTGAAACCAGTATTGCACTGTATGTTAACTAGAATTAAATTTAAAAAATTTCTTAAAGCCTCAAAATGTTTAAAGTTACACTTAATAAAACATACACACAAACACACACACAAGAAAAGTGTATGATTCAATTCATGCCCCCAGAAAAAGTAAATTACTAGGTGTTGATGGTGATTAGTAGAAGCTTGCAATGTAAAATCTTTGAAGGCTAATGGTCTACTACAAATACGTAAGCCTGGATAGGTTTACTTTTGTTGTGGATAAGAAAAGATAATTACTAAACAAATTTGTTGGCAAATTTGCTAAAGTGATTTAATATGCTGAAGAAATGAAGATATTCTTAAGGATTTTAGCTTCTGTTTACATTGGAAACCACTACTGCTCAATGATTATGTTCATTAAAAACTATCCAAGATGGATGACTACCAAGAATATTTCATAAGCCTTTTAAGTTACTCTTTGTATTGGCTTATATTTAATTAAGTTTTCATGTAATTTTGTTGTTTTTGTAATTGATGCACAAGATAGCAGTAGCCTTCGGGTATTATAGAACTAATATGGAAAAGTAGTGCCAATAGGAAGTTGCTATCAGACATTTTATGTTGATAAATGTCTTCATTGTTACAGAAAGTCTGAGGAAGAGCCTTGTTCACATCTCCATTAGAATGAGCATTGTGTATTAATACATATGAAGGCATTATAAGCAGTTACTATCTGATACTTGATTTCTTGATCTGAATTTGCATTTCATACCATAAAAAATCTTTTTCATTCAATATATATTGAGTATTTATAGATAGCTGAGACACAGTTCCTAGCCCCTTTGACCCCAGAGCTTAATTTCTGCTGTGGCCTTAAAATACTGTGAAAATGTGATTAGTGTCCTTTGGTAGTAGAAAGTGCTTTAATACCATTTATTGTAGCTCTAAGTGGTTTTCCCCCCACCTTATTTTTTATAGTAGGCATATGGTGAGGAATTGGATCAGATGTTGTCTGAGAAAAATTAGTACTCTTAATGATATAAATGTACTTATTAACGCATATTCTTGGTTCTTTACACAAACTTACTTGTAAACCTTTTGAATTACATGTTAGTAAATATGAAAACTTAGAACTTAACCAAGTTATTAACCTGTTATTCAAGGTGCTTTATCTGTTTTTCTCATGTAATTAGCAGTAATGTTGCCTACAAAGAGTTGGCTAATGTTGGTAAATTTTATAATTTAATGAGACACTGTTCTTTTTTTTTTGAAACAAAGAATCAACTTCAAGAAACTAACTTTCTAATTCAGACTTACTTAAGATTACAGAGTCTTGGCCATAGAAAAGTTTCTATTATGTATCTTCTATATGAGCTAATTCCAATTGTTTATTAAATAATATTGGGGGCGTTTCACGGCTTAATGATGCAAACAAAAAAAATTTGAAGACAGACTTTACACCCCAAGTAATACTTTGTACCATAACTTTTGGATACGTTTTCTTCAAATTAACATAGTCAATTCAATATTCTGTACCTGGATGCTAGATACTCTGTTGCTTGTTAGAAGAAAAAAGTGTTCTTTCTTCCTAAGATCTAACCATTCTGGATAAAGTTGTTAAATTCATGTCCAAACTCTTTTCCCTTGCCACCAAATGATACCAAGATTTGTAACTTCATAGGACATAGAAAATTGGCATTTTCCCAAATTTTTGAGAGTCCCACTTAATGGTATATGTGTGACTCCTGCCCCCTCAGCTTTATTATTACTAACATGGAGATTATTGGCCTGAGTGTTAGTGTTTACTTTCTATCCTGTTTTGCCCACTTTATCCTCCAGTTTTTTCAAGATTGAAATAAATTGTAATACCCTAACCTGCAAAACTGAGTTTGAGTCTTCTGTGGATTTTGTTTTCTTTTGTATTTTAAAGTCTTTTCCTCATAACCTACTCAGTCGCCTCCATTTAAATGTAACTTTCATTATAAGAAGACATATGCCTGGGGATAGTGTAGATGAAAAAGTTGGAAGCAAAGCTCTAATGTTTAACTTTTGGCTTGCTCATATTTGAGAGTGGATTATCTGCTTTTGATTTTTTTTTTGTAGAGCAAAGTGAATCCACTAGAGCAGAGGTCAGCAAACTGGCCTACAGTCCAGATCTGGCCCACAACCTGTGTTTTTTTTTGGCCCACTTCTCTAGAATTGGTTTTTAGATTTTTAAATGGTTGGGTGGAAAAAGAATATTTTGTAACACATAAAAAATACATGAAATTAAGATTTCACTATTCGTAAATAAAGTTTTATTGGGACACATTCATGCTCATTTATTTCGGTATCAAATGGCTGCTTTTGTGCTACAGAGGTGTCATTGAGAACATAGATCATATGACCTGCCAAACCTAAAATGTTTACTGTCTGGCTCTTTACTGAAAAAAGTTTGTTGACCCCTGCCCTGGGGCGTGATTCACCACAAAAGTAAGAATGGCTCTTAGAGACTTGTCACATTTATCTGTAGGTTCTTTAACTTAGGCATAACCTCATTTATTTGGACCACAGATGAAAACCTGGAAGTAAGGAAAAGTAAAGATTCAGTCCTGGGGCGCCTGGGTGGCTCAGTCGGTTAAGCGCCTGCCTTCGGCCCAGGTCCTGATCCCAGGGTCCTGGGATTGAGCCCTGCATTGGACTCCCAGCTCAGCGGGAGGCCTGCTTCTCCCTCTGCCCTTCCCCATCCTCATGCTTTCACTCTCCCTACCCTCTCTCTCTCTGAAATAAATAATAAAATATTAAAAAAAAAAAAAGATCCAGTCCTTTTTCACTCTTGAGAAAATTTCTTGTCTTCTATTAGGTTCTTTTCATTTTTCTTAATAAAAATCTCCCTCCTGGGAAGCCTGGCTGGCTCAAGTCAGTTGAGTGTCTGCCTTTGGCTCAGGTCATGATCCCAGAGTCCTGGGATCAGGTCCTGCATCAGGCTCCTTGCTCAGCGGGGAACCTGCTTCTCCCTCTGCCTGTTGTTCTCCCTTGCCAGTGATTTCTTTCTCTAATAAAACAAAAAAACAAAAAAACAAAAAAACCCCTCTCCTTTCATTCATGGACCATACAGATACATTGTAGAAAGATAATAAAATACAGATAAATAGATAAAAAAATGACGTACTCTGATCACTTAAGGACTGTATGAATTTTGGGTTATTTCCTTTCAGTCTTTGTTTATTTTTTATTTTTTAACTTATTTTTTATTTTTTAAAGATTTTGTTTTGAGCACAAGCAGGGGGAGTGTCAGGCAGAGGGAGAGCAGGCTCCTCCTCACTGAGCAAGGAGCCCGATGTGGGGCTCGATCCCGGGACCCAGGGATCATGACCTGGGCCAAAGGCAGACGCTTAACCTACTGAGCTCCCCAGGTGCCCGTCTTTTTGTTTTTTTAAAGATTTACTTATTTGAGAGAGAGCACGCCAGCCGGCGTGAGTGGGGGGAGGGGCAGAGGGCGAGGGAGAAGCAGACTCCTCTCTGAGCTGGGAGTCCCAGCACAGGGCACGCAGGGCTCCATCCCAGGACTCCTAGGGCTCCCTCCCAGGACCCCCAGATCATGACCTGAGCCGCAGTCAGATGCTTAACTGACTGAGCTACGCAGCCACTCCTCCTTTCAATCTTTATTAACATTACTATCTAAGCATTTTCTTAATTGCAAACTCAAGTATTTTTAATAGTTATGTGATATTCCATTTTATAAATGTGTTGTGTCACTTAACTATTGTAGGGCAGTTATGTGGTTTATAATTTCAGAATTTCAGTAATCTGCAAGCAATACTACTGCAAGCATGTTTGTAATAAAGCTTTATATGTATTTATATATTTGTCTTTACATGTTGTCTTTACAGGTGGTTTTCCTTTCTGAGACTTCCTTCCTCAGTTTCCAGCATCTCTGGTTGCCCCAAAGTCTGTCCTTTGGTTCTTCAAGCCTTTAAGACTGGATTCTCTATAGGAATTTTGGCGCCCCACCTCCAAACCCAGGCCTGTCCTCAGGCGAAAAACCCATTGAAAAACTCACTCTATGCCAGTTCTTTCTTCTAAGTGTAGACTGTCTTCCAGTTTGTTTTTGTTGTTGTTTCCCATCACCTTCAAATTGTTTAATATTTGTCCAGAGTTTATACTTATCTGCAGGAGGGTTTAGGTTAAAGGACTACACCTTCAATTACCAGGATACCTATGCAATTCGTTTAAACTCTTTAAGAACAGTGACCATATTTTAATTCGCTTTTTTCTCTACAAAATCTTTTTTTTTTTAAAGATTTTATTTATTTATTTGAGAGAGAGAATGAGATAGAGAGCACGAGAAGGAAGAGGGTCAGAGGGAGAAGCAGACTCCCTGCTGAGCAGGGAGCCCGATGCAGGACTCGATCCCGGGACTCCAGGATCATGACCTGAGCCGGAGGCAGTCGCTTAACCAACTGAGCCACCCAGGCGCCCTCTCTGCAAAATCTTAACACATTGCAGATGATCCAATAAAAGCTTACTGAGTAAATGAAATGTTCACTTTGTGAGAATTGTTAATGAATCCAGCTTTTCTAACAAGATAATAGCTTATTTGCCATCCATATATCTTCTTTGATGTATCTCTTCAGATCTTTTGCCCATTTTTAAATTGGGTTATTATTATTATTTTTTTTTTAAGATTTTTTTTTTTATTTATTTATTCATGAGAGACAGAGGAGGAGAGAGAGAGAGGGAGAAGCAGAGGGAGAAGCAGGCTCCCAAGGAGCAGGGAGCCCGATGCGGGACTTGATCCCAGGACCCTGGGATCATGACCTGAGCCAAAGGCAGACGCTTAACCATCTGAGCCACCCAGGCGCCCTGGTTATTATTTTTTTTTAAGAGTTTTTAATATATTCTGGAACAAGTCCTGTATTGGGATATGTGATTTCCCAATATTTTCTCCTGGTCTGTGGTCTTTTCATTATTATCAGTGTCCTTTGTACAGCGTGTTTTTTTATTGATGAAGTCAGATTTTTTAGACATCAGTTTTTCTTTCATTGACTCTGCTTTTGATGTTGATCTTAAAAATCATTATCAGACTCTAGGTCGCACAGCTTTTGTTTTTTCTAGAAGTCTTATTAGGTGTTAAATTTAGGTGTATGATCCATTAGTTAACTTTTACATGAAGATTTTTTTTTTAAGATTTATTTATTTATTTGACAGAGAGAGAGCAAGAGCAGGAACACAAGCAGGAGGAGTGGGAGAGGGAGAAGCAGGCCTCCTGCCGAGCAGGGAGCCCGATGTGGGGCTCGATCCCAGGACCCTGGGATCATGACCTGAGCTGAAGGCAGACGCTTAACAACTGAGCCACCCAGGCGCCCCTACATTAAGATGTTTAAGTTAAGGTTCATTTTTTGCATATGGATATCTCATTGTTCAAGTATCATTTGATGAAAAGATTGAAGAGCCTTTTTTTTTTTTAGAATTGTTTTTATTTATTCATTTGAGACAGAGATACAGAGAGGGAGTGAGAGAGAGCATGAGCAGCTGGGAGAGGGAGAGGGAGAAGCAGACTCCCCGCTGAGCAGGGAGCCCGATGTGGGGCTTGATCCCAGGACCTGGAGATCATGACCTGAGCTGAAGGCAGACGCTTAATCATCCGAGCCAGCCAGGTGCCCCTGAAGAGTTTTTTTTTAATAGCTAACTTTTTTTAAAGATTTTATTTTAAGTAAGGTCTACACCTAACGTGGGGCTTGAACTTAGAATCATCAGGCGTTGCATACTCTATGGACTGAGCCAGTCAGGCACCACTTTAATAGCTAAGTTCTGAATACTTATGTACCCAGTACCAATTTAAGTGTTCTGTTATCTAATTCAGCTTTTCCAATAAGCCATGTGGCAGCTGCTGTTACCCTCCCATTACCCTCCCCTACCCCCAAAATTGAGAAAAAACAAGTTTAGATTACCTGTCCAGAGTTAGAAAACTAGTAAGCTGCCAGAACTATAATTGAATCCAGTTCTATCCCCTTGTAAGGTAGGCGTCAAGGATTAAAATATAGGAGTTACATGAACAAAGTACAATTGAGGAAGATGGCTGATTACACTTTGAAGATTAGATCATATGATGGGAAGTTAGGAGATGATCGCAATATTTTAGGTAAGAAATGATGGTAGTCTAAACAACCAGACAGCTGGTGGGGCACCTGGATGGCACAGTCGGTTAAGCATCCATCTCTTGATTTTGGCTCAGGTCATGATTTCAGGGTGGTGAGATCAAGCCTTGTGCCGGGCTGCACCCCTGGGCGTGGAATCTGCTTCAGATTCTCTCTCTCTCCCCCTGTGGCCCCCCAAAACAAAACAATCACACAACAACCAGACAGATGGAAAATGGTTAGATGTTAAGTGAGGTAGGAGGTTGATATTAGTGACTGGATATTGGTGTAAGAAAGGAAAGAATGAAGTTGTAAGTGGGGAAGAAAGAAGAGTAATGTTGGAATTTTGCCCAGGGAATGGGAAGGAGATAATTGGAAATTTTTAAGAGGAGAGAAATTTGGCTCATAAATAGAAACGTTAGAGCCAGTGTCCTAAGCATATATATGGTTTTGAAAGCAATGAGAGTGGATGAGATTACGTACGATAAAGGGTAGAGAGGAGACTACCATGGATAGAGTACTAAGGAACTCTAACATTGAAAATGGAGTTGAAGAGACAAGTTGAAGTCTGTGAAGAAGCCTGAGAAAAAGCATCGAGACACCGTAAAGTAGAAAGAAGAATTTTAAGAGACAAAGTAGCAACAAAGAACAGTATTATAGGAACGGAGGCGTGCTTTGTAATGTCACGTGCTATGGAGTTTTAAAGAGAGTTTTAAAGGGGGAAATGATAGGGTTATATTGTAAGGCCCAAAAGCAGGAAGGCTAAATTTGTAGTAGCTTCAGTGTTGAGTGTTGAGTGATTTTTTTTTCCAGCAGTACTTAACATTAGAAGGCAAAGGACCTCTGACTCAAGAACACATTGTCAAGTGAATGATAAACTAAACAGTGAGAAATGGAAAGATAAAATACACTTTAGTTTTAGTTGAAGGAGAAGGGAAAGGAGCTACTCTTATGGAAATTTCAATATTGCTCTCACAGCTGATTAATTTGTATGTTTCTTTGAGGTTGAACTGGATCACCACTTAAATATTTTCAGTGACTTTTTATCATTGGTATAAGATCTACAAATAATGAAATGCTGAGAAGTTTTGAAAAATGTTAAGTAAAATAGTAATTTTGTAGTTGGAGCTATAACAAAACAAAACACTGTATTTTAGTATTTGAGCTTGCTTCCTTTATTCTTTATTACTTCCCATCTATTTTGCTCAGCTAGTAGGGGTTTCTCTTGGCACACAGAATAGCCCAAGAACCTTTGACTCCAGGGTGTTAATTTTCATTTTAATGTAGATTGCTATTATGTGCTCTATTTAGGAAAATCTATCTTCATAGAGAAATCGATTTCTGCCCATCTCAGCGCATGCTAATAGCAGTAATAGCAATATAATATAAAAATATTTGTTGCAGTCTGTTTAAATTTTACTGATTTTTGTTTTTGTTATTGAACAGGTTTGATCTGTGGATGAAATGAATCATGATTTTCAAGCTCTTGCATTAGAATCTCGGGGAATGGGAGAGGTAAGTATTTATGAAAACTAAGAATGTATAAACCTCACTTTGATTATTTGAGCCATTGAGACTCATTTTTTTTAACCGTAAATATTCTTGAAAATAGTGGTTATGTCTTCCACATGATGTGGGTTTTTTAAATCTTGGATTATACAATTCTGTATTGTGATTTCAGCTTTTTTTTTTAACCCCTAGCAGTAATTTTTAGTGAGATTGTGTCTAGTTGATTGATCGACTTGGTTTAGAAATTAATGTTTTATATTTTGGTAATGAACCACAATTACTTTGCCCTGAAAAGAGCCTTTCTTTATCCTTGTCCTGCTGTTTTATATATGTATGCTGTTGACTTCAGCCATGCTTAATTGTTCACTATTCTCTCTTCCAAAAATCTCTCCTCGTTTACTGTTTGCTTAATAAACTTCTAATCCTATACAAGACTGTGCTGAGAAATGAGAGTCTTACTATTGTACCATTGCTATCTGTAGTAGAATTAATTACTTCCTCTTCTGACTTTTCATAGATCTTTATACATATTATATTACTTTGTTACAGTTTGTTTTATATTAGTCTTCTCTGTAGATTGTTAGCTTTGAATGACTGACACACAGTGAGCACTCTGAATTTTTTAATAGATTTTATCGGTCCTGTTATTATATGATTTTCATTGGGGCATCCCACTTAACTGCACCATAACATAATATAAGGCATCAAAAATGCTGTTTCCATATACCTAAATTATATTTAGAAAACTTTAATCGCTTATAAAAACCCTTGTGGTCACATCTTTATTTTGTCATGTTCTATGGTACTAACATAATGTGGACTTTGCTAATAGAACATAACAGTGAACAGACATAAGATGTGTAATTAACTGCTTGCTCCTGGAGATTATTTTACTTTGGTAGATTAGAGACCTTCATGAGACTTACTCCATCCAATGCTGTGTGCTCTTCAGATGCAGAAAAAGAGTCCAGTCACTCCTCTGGGCCACAAGAGGGCACCCTGCAGCTAGCTAACCCTTCCCTTCTCCAGAACAGCGTTTTCCAAAGAGTTTGTCATTTTCAGAGGACTGATTTAAGGGTGAGTTAAGGTACTTAAGCATAAGTATTGCCAAAGTAAACTTGTTAGTCTAGTGCATAAGGTAAAATTTTAGTCCCTAAGAAAGATTTGAAAGAGGGAATAATTTTTTAGTCAACAACAAAAAACTATAGAGCTTCACTGCAATACAGTGGCTGCTTAGGCATTATTTACCCTATGGGCGAATAAAAAGAAGCAGTTGAAAAGGGCTTTTGTTTTGTTCACTGCTACTTAGTCTTTAAAAAGTAGAATAACCTATCTTGAAAGCAGGTTTGAACAGTGTTTCAGCCTAGTCTCTGACAAACTTGAACTTGATTTTTAAGAGCAAGTAAAGTCACACCATTAACTTAATTCTTCTAGACCCCCCCCCAGCACTTTGCTTCCTAGATCTACATTGTACATATATTTACCGATTGGCTCATTTTCCCCCTCCCTTTCCAAATAGTAGTTGATAAATGCAAAGACATCTTTGCAGTTAAAAAAATGTCATGATCAGAAATAGTTGGAAGAGTTTGGTTAGTTACTTGAGGGTGGAGGAAGTACACTTGATGTTTTTGGAAAAGAGACAAGCTGGGTTGGAATAGTATGTTGATCTAAACTTAAATCTAGGCTTTCTTAATGGAAATTTCAGATATGCAGAGTACAAGTGGCTGGCTAGGGTATAGACTGCCTGCTTTTTTGGGCAGATAGCAGTAGGTCAGTGCTTCTGTGACCTTCATTCAGTAGAAATGTATTTTTAAATAAGCTGTTACTCACTAATTATTTTTTCTTAACAGTTTACCAACTAATTCTGTTACCTCTAGGAGATAGATAAGAAACCTGCTCAGGTTTCTGTCTCTGGGTTCTGTCTCCCACAAGCCTTTCTATCTTTCCTCATCTCACAGGCAGCAGGGAACCTTCTGGGATTTCCTTCTTTGCCTGTCTCTCTCTCACCAGTCTTCTCCTCCTTTCCTGACAGGTGAGGTGTTTTGTTTTTGTTTTATCCCAGAATCCATTCATTTTAATAAATTAAAAGTAGCCCTGAGTTTCTGGCTCTTCCGTTTTCTAAACTTGCTTGTTTATTTTTTTAATGTGACATCCTTTTTTAATGGATTGCCCTATTCTTGACTTTTTCTTCAAAAATAAAGTTTTCTTTATTATGTCTTAAGTTGTTGTAGATCTCTAATGTAGAAAGCACTGCATTACATACAGGACTGTTTTCAAATGTACTGGGTTTTATAGATCATGGTATTTTGTGCTGACCCATCATCAGAAGGGCAGTCTTTTCTATTTGGTCATCCAGAAATGGGAACAGATCTGTATATTCATCCATTCATAAACTCATTCTTTCCATATTTTTCCATAGCATGTTTTTGTCAAAAGACTTCCTAATTTGTATTACATCATACCGCTTAAAAAGAGCAAAGCTCATTCATAGGAGGTTGGACTCAGTTTCATTAGTATAGTGTTTTAAAACTACACTGCAGGGGCACCTGGGTGGCTTGGTCGTTGTGTCTGCCTTCTGCTCAGGTCATGATCCCAGGAGCCTGGGATTGGGCTCCCGGCACGGCGGGCAGCCTGCTTCTCCCTTGGCCTGCTGCTCCCCCTTTTTGTGCTCTCTCTCTGTCAAATAAATAAATAAAATCTTAAAAAATAAAACTACACTGCAGAGGCACATACCTGTTGTTTTATACACAGACTGTATGTTCCTGTTTATTTTTTAAATAGGGGGAAAGAGGCCCCTGCCTGAAATTCTTTAGGAAACCCAGAATTTAACTTTAAGTCACTGAATTAATGTGTTTTTTGGGGGGAGTATTCATAGCTTAGTATGATAAATAATGCCCCCTTGTTTCTTACACAGTAATATTTAAAGAAAATTATGTGCTGAGATCCTAAGTGGTGTGGTGAAGTGGAATACTGGATAGGGGAGTAAGGAGACGTCTGTTTTCTCTGATCTATCATTAGTGCTATGACCTCAAGTAAGACTGACTTCTTTGGAGACAGTAATAAGAATAACCTTTTATATGAATTACACATATCTCAAATGTTCTAGCTCTGATCTGATCTGTTAGGGATGACTGGAATGGAAACCAGCTACTTGAAGATAGATCATAGTTTTGTCTGCATAAATCTTTGTCTTAACGATTCTACCTTAAAGTTTATCCGCAGTAATGAATACCCACATTATATAGGCAGAATATCATGATAATATTATTAAAGTTTATTATATCTAGTGGTATTCTAATACTGGGAATTTTCAGAAATACTGATGAATTAGACTGTGATTGAAAAGAACCATCTTCTATGGTAGTTAAGTGTAAAGAGAATGAACGTTAAAATTATAGAGATTGATGGGTTCAAATCCTAATGCAGCCATTTACTAGCCATATGTGTAACCTTGGTTCTGTTTCCTTATGCAGAATGGACTGTATTAGGCATCTGTTCTTTGTTTCACGATTCTCCTACAATACTCAAATGGACTTGAAAAAGAAGGCAAATAGCTATAGATGAAATTTTTATAATGAATAATGTCATAGTTCTTAGCCAGTTAAATATTGCTGGTCAGTGTGTTACTTATGTTTTATAATATTAGAAGATTCCTATTTTTTGTAGTAAAGATATCTAATACTTATGTGTCTGCTCTGTGCTAGATACTGTTCTAGGCAGTTTACTTATGCTGTTACATTCTAGCCTCATAGAAACTCTGACAGTTGTTCTATTATCCTTACAGATGAGGAAACTGAAGCTCAGAATGGTTAACTGGCCTAAGGTCATGTATAGTAGTGATGGAATGGTATAAACTCATGAATGCCTTGACTATTTACAATATTGCTTCCTATTGGAAGTGATGACATCTAATGTTTTCTGTTAAAGGATATGAGGAATGGAGAAGATTGAGGAAGTTGTATGATTTGAAAAAATGAAGAAGTGTTGATCTCTTTTCTTAACAGAAGAGATGAAAGTCTGGAAAAGAACTAATCTGGGGTTATAGGGAATTACCTTGTGTTTTTTGTTCTCTACACATTTAGTTATTAGCATCTATGCCTCTCTTTTCTGAACTTCCATAGATAGTCATCTTACATCCTATTTTGCCCAGACAGTCCAGATGCATATCTCTTGTCGTGGCATAATTATTAATAGCACCCCCTTCCTCAAAAGTGTTCCAAGTTTAGATGTTTTATGAACACCTTAATTTAAAACACCATATTGTAGACATAAAGCTTTTCAGATTCTTTGATTCTTGGGATTATGTTAATTTGGTTGGTTATGTGATTTTATGTAATAATTTACATAAATAATATGTAATAATTTACATAAATGTGTAATAATTTTTACATAAATTTTAATTGAGGCAGTATGCTAGGTTGTTGACTGATTTGACAGTGGAGAGGGAAAGCCATAAATGCTTTTTGAAAGAAAGAACGAATAATATGGTGGACAATTGGGGGATGAATTTGTGTGTTCACCCAGTCATTTCTCAGTTGGCAGGACAGAGGTGCAGGTTGACAAATACTGAATTGCTTGACCTTGGTTTAAAGCTTTTGTGAATTACGGAACTAATATGAAGTGGTAGTGGATCATATATTTTACAGATCTTTAAGATCTGTTAGCCCTTGTTTTCTGTAATATTCTTCCCCATTTCTACTACAGTAAAAGAGTCTCCAGGGGCAAATATCTACTGCTATTACAACCAGTGTACTGCCTAAATCTTTTTGTTTGTTTGTTTCTGTTCTATCCTGAATTATTGCCTTCCTCTATAATTAGTTCTTTTTTTTTTTTTGAATTTTTAAAACTTTAATACAGTTCAAATCAGTGGGCCAGGTTCACTTCAGCTCCTTCACTGCCAAACCTGGGGGCAAGGACTGCTTCAGTTTCTCTGCCTTCTCCTTGTCCGTGATGACCAAGGTGTAAAGGTATCTGCTGCACCGAACTTTAAACTTCACATTATCCTTATTTTTCTTGATCTTGACGGATTTGGCATCCTTTCGCCTGGCCGTGAGCAAAAAGTCCTTGATTTCCTCGATTTTGCGAGGCATGGCTACGGGGGGCGCACGGGAGCGCGTGGCCGGCACAGCAAGCAGCAAGAAAGCTATATTTAGTTCATTTTAGTTTAATTTATTCTTGGTCACAAACTAGTAGTTTCTGAAAGTATTTGGAATCAGTGTCTAAACTGTCACAAAAAGTTGTTTCTAGAATGTACAGGCCTTTGTCAGTAGAAGTGTTAATTTTATTAACTACTAAATTGTTTTCCTCTGCATGATATCTTATAAGTGTTTGCAAAATGAAAAGATATTCATAGTGTAGTGCTTGGCAGAAAGTAGGCACACTGCATAAGTGCTTAACATAGATTTTTTTCCCCTAGTTGTACAATTTGTATTTTAAAACAGTGATATATGAGCTTCTCTACTAAAACACTACATAGAACTTTTATCACAAAGACTTTGGAATGGTTTCCTCAAAGAGTTTCTATTCTGCTACCTTAGAAGATTAGTTTTAAGCCACTTCTGTGTCTATGATGACTGCTTCTATTAAGTTGTTAAAATTTTATTCTCAATTCCTTATTTGTTACTGTACTTTGATATTGAATCTTTTTTCATGATGTGTGGGATAAAAACTTTTTATTTTCTCAGGAGTCATTTTTTTAATGGTATTTTGAAGGATTAAGTTGGGTTTTACTGTGAATGAATGTTCAATTATTTATATCAGGCACAGTGTTTTAGTATTAATCAGCTTTACATTTTGTACATGAACTTTTATAGTGAGATTAAAAAAAAAAACGAAGGAACAGAGGTTGCATTTGGCTGGGATCTTTGTTAGAGCAGATTATTGTTTAAAAGTCTGTGCACAAATCATTTGCAGCCCAGCCCAGTTCCTAACATGGAGAAACTTTTCTTTTAACTAGCCCAAGTTGGTTTCCTTTAAAATTAAATATATTATATAGTTTAGCAAAAAATCTGTAGATTAGGAACATGCCCAAATTGAACTTTTCCCCCTGCCATCAAAGCTGGTTCTGGTTTTTTGTTTGGTCAGTAGTACTACATTTACCTTATTACCCAAATTTAAAAATTTTATCAATCTCCTCCCCGTTTGTAATCATATCCTGCTGACTCTCCTAAATACCTCTCAAACCATTTTATTTTTCAATTCTTTCTGTTAGTACCCTGTTCCAGTTCTTACCATCTTGGCCCTGTTGTAGTTCTGCTAAACTGATTTCTTTGTCTGTAGTCTAGAATATCCATTATTCTTATAGGTTACAACTTGAGTTGTTTTCTGAAACACAGTATCACTCTTAACAACCTCTGTGGATTCCCTTATTTCAAAGTAATGTGCAGTTTTTCTTTAACTTGTCGTTAAGGTTCCTCAGGATCTGACCTAGAAAGCTTTACCAGCATCAGCTTTGACATTCCCTCATCTGTTCATCATCTCATACCTTGTTGTACACACAGTGCAATTTATTAGGTTGTGCCTTTGTTCATGATTTACTTTATCTTCCTCGCCTTCCACTCACACTTTCACACCCAACACACAGTTTTATTTCTCAGATCCAATTCGGGTTTTACCGAGTTTGTTTTATTACATTTAGTTTGTATGTTTGTGAGCTCTCTGAGAATAAGGTTACCGTGCCCCTAAGGAGGCAAACACAGATAATTTAGTGTGGTAAGTATAGTGTTAGAAGTATATACAGGTTTAATTATGACCACTGAAAGACTGGGTACCTAATTACGGGCTGAGAGGGAGGAGGTCTGAGGAATGCTTATTTAAAATGCTAAATGCATGCCTCAGGAAACCAATCTATTGTTTTCAAACAAACATATCCCCAGTCCATCTTCTCTGAGTATCAGGGAAGGTAGACAGGAGAGGCTAGGATGAGTGATAAAGTATCATTAGGAATTAGCCAAATGTACATTTTGAATAATCAGTGAATCATTATATCAACATAATTTTTATGTGCTCTGTCTGTCACATATATGGTAGATAGAGCATGGGGCTTTTAGATTATTTCAGAAGTATTTGAGGTTCCTTTCTGTGTGTCTTCCACCATCCACAGGTTCCTGTTTTGAATTGATAGATTGCTAGCATTCCAGACCTAGGAAGAGTCATGAAGTTAACTTCCATTGAATAAATGAAGTAAAAGTGAAGATGTATTTTCTATCATGGAAGCTATGGGATAGGAGGTGATCCAAGGACAGTAAAGGAGAGGAAGTAAAGGAGAGGTTTTTACCTTTTGTATAGATGTTTTTATTATCTATATTAAGAAATTTAGTAGGTTTTTTGAAGAAATTTATAAAGAAAGTCACATGATGGTAAAACCATTTCAAACATGTAGAAAAGTCAGAAGTGGACTTTGACTAGTGTTCAGGGTTAGAATTACTAGAGCCAGTACCCAAACATTAGGTGGGGAGTTATTTTATTATTAACAAGACAAAAATAGAAAATAGTTCTCTCTGAATTTTCCTTAGTATTGAAAACTCACTTGTACATATTGGTGGTAAGTTCTCTTTCACTCACGTAGAATTAGAATAAATTTGCAATTAGAATGAAACTTCAATTAATATTTTTTTCCCTCCCAAATAGCTTTTGCCTACCAAAAAGTTTTGGGAACCTGATGATTCAACAAAAGATGGACAAAAAGGCATATTTCTTGGGGATGATGAATGGAGAGAGACTGCATGGGGAACTTCTCGTAAGTTATTGGTGTTATGTGTGAGAATTATGAATTTACTTGAATTTTTTGAAACCCTGCCTACCCCTGGACAGACAGTATTTGGAGCAAATTTCTGATGACTTTGTTGAAAATTTTATAAGTCATTATAATGTACATTTTTAATGTAAATTAACCCTTATCTAATGGTCTACTTAATAATTAGAAGTTTTTGTCACAGTAAAATATTACTGGATGATAATTAATCAAATTAACTTTAAATTTTGAGTGTAAATTACCTGGGTGTTTCTTTATTCTCCCTCTGCCCCCCCCCCGTGCTTTTTCTCTCTCTCGCAAAAATAAATAAAATCTTTAAAATAAAATAAAATTACTTGTGCTCGAAAACTTGATTGGTAGACATGTTTTAATTTTTGTTTTGAAGGTTGAATGCTTAATTACTTTATTTACCAGAACCAAATATTTTTTAAAGCATTCTGAAGCAAAACATCTTGAGCACAACATTACGGTAATGAGAGATTATTTTCAAGATGGGTGGTTGGGAAATATTTTTGGTATGTTAGATTTGGAGGACAACTCGTACAAGTGTAAAATATTTAAGCAACATTATATATTTCTTTTTAGTGTCAAGTTTGTATTTTTAATTTCTTGTGCCACTTCCTCTTGCAACTTAACTTTTTTTGGCTGTATGGATAAAATTTTGAAGATGAATATTAGTCTTTACCAAGAGATAGGAAATTAGAAATGAATGAAAAATTAGAAGTTATTTTGTTTATAGAACATTTATTGAATGCCAAGTATGTTACAAATATGAGTAAGATATTCCTTGTTCTAGAGGAATTGTTCTAAAGAAGAGTCTTTCCATGATTGCAGGAGACTTTATCATATGGTTAGTTTCTCTAACTGAAGTTACCTTTTTTTTTTTTTTAAAGATTTTATTTATTTGACAGAGACACAGTGAGAGAGGGAACACAAGCAGGGGGAGTGGGAGAGGGAGAAACAGGCTTCCCGCTGAGCAGGGAGCCCAATGCGGGGCTCGATCCCAGGACCCTGGGATCATGACCTGAGCTGAAGGCAGACGCTTAACGACTGTGCCACCCAGGCACAGTCTAACTGAAGTTCTCTTTCTCACCCTCACGTTCACCTATTTTTTGCTCACTTTAACTCTTTAGCTTTCATGTCACTTCCTTTGGGATTCACTCTAAGACTGGGAAGGATTAATGCTCCTTCTTTCTGTTTCCGTAGTATCCTGGATCATTTTTACTGATGCACTTTTACTCTGTTATGATTGTCTTAGGGCAGGGACTATCTTGTTTGTTCTTGGATTCCCCATACATAGCGCAATGCCCAGCATACGAGAGACCATAAACCAACATTTTTTTGAACTATGTTAATGAAAGGGTGAATGATTGAATGAAAAAATATAATGACTAATCTCTTGTGGATAAAGGTACTGCAGTGAAATGTTTTAATATGCTTTAACAAAAGTAGTAGTCATTTAAAAACATAAGACTTAATGAAGTAATGGCCGAGTACCACCGTTGATAGTTCAGCCTCTTAAGGACTGGACCTAATAGTATTCTGTGTGATAACAAATGAACCAGAGGTAGCTTATTGGTGCCTTAAAAAAACAATATTTGAATGTTGCCTCAAATGTTTTTTTATATTTGTATCCCATTTGTTCTCTAATCTTAAATATTGCTTTTTTTCTTTTTGTCATAAAAATGTGTTGAAAAGGTATTCACACCAGATGAATAATTTTTTGTTAAAAATAAATGGAAAACTTTTAAACTAGGAAGGGACATTTATTTATTTATTTAGATTTTATTTATTTGACAGAGAGTGCACACAAGTAGGGGGAGCTGCAGGCAGAGGGAGAGGGAGAAGCAGGCTCCCTGTCAATCAGGGAGCCCAATGTGGGGCCGGATCCCAGGACCCTGGGATCATGACCTGAGCCAAAGGCAGACGCTTAACTGACTGAGCTACCCAGGCACCCCTAGAAGGGACTTTTAAAAATAATCTTTAGGTGACAGTTTTTACACCCAGAGTAGAAAATTCTTTGATATTAACTGATTTTTTCCAAACGTATTTGTTTGTGTTTATAGTGGTACAGCCATGTGTTCTGAATCTGTCCAGTATATAACTCTGAGCTTGAGATGTGCTAGGTTTCTGTTTTGAATTATTATGAATCACAAAGAAAGCTTTAATATTTTAACAAGATGCTTGTAGGCAGCAGAGCCTTCAGGTTAATGTTTCTGTCTCCGTTGACCTTTCTGGTTTGACTGTTCATATCGGCTTTTACTTTTTTTTGTTAACCAAATGGCTCTGTCTGTATTCCCAAGAAATGTACCCAGGCCAGTGAGTCTCAACAGTATGAAAGCTTTTTATTAAGATTATAGTAACATTCAAAATAAAACAGTATACTGATTTTTTTTTTTTTACTTCAGTATATTAATTTATGTAAATACATTTTGGTTAGTTTAAAAGTACAGATGTGTAATTGTGTTCTTCCTTCCAAACAGACCATTCAATGTCCCAGCCTATTATGGTACAGAGAAGATCTGGACAGGGTTTTCATGGAAACAGTGAAGTAAATGCAATACTGTCTCCGCGATCAGAAAGTGGAGGCCTTGGTGTGAGCATGGTAGAATATGTATTAAGTTCTTCTCCTGCTGATAAATTGGATTCTCGATTTAGGAAGGGAACTTTTGTAAGTATTTTTAATAATTAGTGGTTATTTGGTTATCTTTAAGTCCATTTGTTTTTTTGGCTCTTCCAGAGCTCAAGGAAATCTTGCAGTTATTGGAGCTCTGGTTTTCTTCTCTTGGCCACTTCTTGAAATACATGAAATAGTAGAACCAATGGGAATATAACCTTAGCCATGTTAAAAAATCAAGCCATAATAATTACGAAACATAATTTGCAGGATTACAATTGCTTATTCATGGTAGTGTTTGATGTGAAAGTAACTAAAAATCATCTGCATTAAGTAGAATTTCAATCTTGTCTGTGGTGTTAACTGCTTTTCCAGCACCGCCATAGTTAAGGTTGCCTTAGCCCTTCTGTTATAAATCACTGTTTTGTGCTCAATTTTTTGGCCTTTGATAAATTAGTTGATTACAAAATTAAAATAAGGTACAATGTTTTTATTGTTTACGTGCACTATAGCGTAGTTTTAGGTCACCTTATGGTGCTTTTTTTTGTGTTCTATTAAATATTCAGAATCAAACAGATTCTTTTTCCTCAGGGCACTAGAGATGCTGAAACAGATGGACCTGAGAAAGGAGATCAAAAAGGCAAGGCTTCTCCATTTGAGGAGGACCAAAACAGAGATCTTAAACAAGGAGATGATGATGATTCTAAAATAAATGGCAGAGGTTTGCCAAATGGAATGGATGCCGATTGCAAAGATTTTAAGTAAGACTTTAACTTTCTCAAGAAGAAAAGCATATCTCTTTAGGGATGATTACTACTAGTTAATGTGATTGATTTAGACATTTTCCAATTTTGGTTTATTTTATTTCCCTTTGTACCTTGTGTCAATCCAGAAGAAGATTTAATTTTTTTCCTAAGGAGTATTAGTTGATTGTGAACCTTTTTTTTTTTTTTTTAATAATTCTTCAAAATAGTCTCTAAAACAGTGCATTCCATTAAAGGAGTAATGTTAGAAATGGTGTTAACCTTTCTGCTAATATGGTAGTCTAAATTTTAACTTTTTCCTCCCTGCTAAAATTTAGTGAATTTTAGGTTTAATCTGGTTTTTCTTGGCAAACTCCTTTCGGGGTTGCTCTTGAGCACCTTTCTGTGGAGTTTCCTCTTCCTTCTACCCCTGTATTGTATCCTCCCCCCCGCACCCCCATCTAACTCTTAATCTTGGAAATGAGGAAACATAATTAGCTTAGGACCTGTGACCTTTCTTCTTAGTATATATGAATTTATGGTAATACTTAATATTCCTGAAATTAGGAAGTAGGGAACATATTAGAGACTTCAGAAAGTTAGCTTTAAGCTTAGAATTCTTTAAGTTGTAACTTTTTAGTTGTCTCTTTATGGTAATTAAGTATTTTCTTCTAGCTTTGATCTCAGATCAGACAGTGTACATTTACCTAGATATTAGGGATTTGTTTCTTCATCCTGAATTCCTTTACTTTATACTTCATTAGTCGGATATTTTGGGGCTTATACCTGAAAATGAGCTGTTTCTTTGAGATCTTGTGAACCATGAAATCTCAGTTAACTTGAGTATAACCATATATGTGGGTGGTATGCTTTTACATTTATTGCCTTTAATTATCAAAAGCAGAGTAAAATGCTTCTTAAAACAGTGCCATTTGTATCTGTTCTAAGTGCAAAAAAGCATCCGAAACCAGTAAACCTCTTTTTTTTTTTTTAAAGATTTTATTTATTTATTTGAGAGAGAGAGAATGAGAGATAGCACGAGAGGGAAGAGGGTCAGAGGGAGAAGCAGACTCCCTGCTGAGCAGGGAGCCCGATGTGGGACTCGATCCCGGGACTTGAGGATCATGACCTGAGCCGAAGGCAGTCGCTTAACCAACTGAGCCACCCAGGTGCCCACCAGTAAACCTCTTTGATAAGAAATAAATTTAATGCTTTTTAGTTTGTTTTAGAACCTTATCCTGATTTTACTTTTCTGCAGTTGCCTAATCTGAGTTTTAGTCAAGGGCCTGTATTTAAACTGAGTTGATTATGAGCCCTTCAGAGTATGCATTTATAATTGAAGTGTTAATACACCATTAACTATAGCAAGAAAATAGCACCACTTAATAGCGCAATGCCTTTTTTCTATTATATTCTCTACTTATTGGTATATTAGAGTTGTTTGTATGAAAGGCTATGCTTCTCCATATTATGAGCTTTTACATTTATTAGCATTCTAATTTTATTCCATTAAGTTTGGGGTATGCGTTTTAAATTGTTTATGAAATATTTTACATACAGTATTATACTTAGTGTAAAAATGTTTCAGACTAATAGCTGTGGCCATATGGTCACTATTGCTAACATATCACTAATATGTACATTAATTGATAGCAGCATCAGTATATAATCACTGGAGTGTAGAACTGAAAGGAAGGGAAGAACTATAGCAGGCTTTATTTTAAAAGGCTAATTTTATTTTTTTAAAGATTTTATTTATTTATTTGACAGAGACACAGTGAGAGAGGGAACACAAGCAGGGGGAGTGGGAGAGGGAGAAGCAGGTCTCCCGCTGAGCAGGGAGCCCGATGCGGGGCTCGATCCCAGGACCCTGGGATCATGACCTGAGCTGAAGTCACCCAGGCACCCCTAAAAGGCTAATTTTAAAGAAGATCCTTCCAGGTTTTTTTTTCTTTTCATATATATTCTGAATGAAAAACCTTTGAATATTCACATGAAAAATTAGGTATGGTTAAAGGGGAAAGGAAGTAGAAATTTCTTCTAAATATTGCAAGGATAGTGGTTGATTTTTAAATAAAATTTAAGTTCACCTAAATATCTGGAAACCGATTCTTACAATTAAGTAATTTTATTAAGTAATTACTTTGTAAAATGCTCTGCACATGTTTGCAAATTTATCTTGATGTGAAGCTCCTGAACTTTGGGGCAGAGTTACATAGGTGTTAACAACTGGCACTGAAAGCCAGGTAAAATAGTTATTGTCATTTACTTAATGTACTTACGTTTGCATATACTGTGAACTCACGTTCCTCAGAACAAACTTGTTTCTTGTGAGGGAAAAGATCTTGCATAAAATATTTTTGTAGAAGAAAAGACACTGTAAATGAGGATAAATTATGTCTAGAAATAAAGTAAAAATAAGGTTTAGACCATGAAGGATGTTGATAAAAAGAGTTGATGCCCAGTAAATTTTTGAAAAAATTAAAGAGTCTTGTTAGTAGAGGAAGTTGATGTTTTGTATGAAATATACTTCTTATTGATGGGCATACTTAATTCTTGGTAAATATGTTACAAATTTCCATTTCTTTTTGATGATTTTAACTGAAACAATTTTGTGTGATAAAGATGGTTTTTGGAGAGCTGTCATAAAGGCTTTTCACACTTCGTTTTTTGTCCTTACTTGAAACAATAAGCACAAGAAGGTTATGCCTTCAGTCTCACTTAAACTGAGGCCTGGAAGATGAAATGATTTGCTCAAAATCGTATTTAAAGACAGTCCGGAGTCAACCTTCATCTTAGTTCATGTTGTTTTCCATTGTATCCCACATTTTACACTCTGAAGTCATGAAGGCCATCCTTTATGGCCAGTGTGTTTTTTGTTGGTTCCCCTCCCCCCCGAACCATTATTAAGCAAGATATGGCAAAATTCTGTGCTGGTGGACAAGACAGGAGTATGGTAGGTGGGTTTTGGTTTTGAGTCTTCCCATGTTTGTCGCTTGATAGTCTGCTATTCACACACCATTCATTTTGTCTGTGATTTGAGAAAAATTTCAGGTAGTTTAAGCCCGAAATTGTGATATTGGCTAGTTTTCTTATCTGTAAAATTGAGTTAAATCTTGATGCTATTCAAATTAGAATGATCATTAGTAATATGAAAAAAAACAAAACCATGTCAGTTCTTAAGAAGTTAGATTAGACAGAAAAAAAAATGATGCAGTGGAGTGGTTAGGGACCTGGGGTGCCTGATTTGCCCTCTGTATTTTACAACCTTTGTTTTTCATGATTTTCCTACTTTCCCATTCCAACTGTGACTGACTTACTACTTTTACTCATAAAGTCTTTGTTTTCTTTATATAGTCGTACTCCTGGAAGTCGTCAAGCCTCTCCAACTGAAGTAGTTGAGCGCCTGGGCCCCAATACTAATCCCCCAGAAGGATTGGGGCCTCTTCCTAATCCTACAGCTAATAAACCACTTGTTGAAGAATTTTCAAATCCTGAAACTCAGAATCTGGATGCCATGGAACAAGTTGGTCTGGATTCCTTACAGTTTGACTATCCTGGTAATCAGGTACCCATGGACTCTTCAGGAGCTACTGTAGGCCTTTTTGACTACAATTCCCAGCAGCAGGTAAAGCATGAAGCTCCTTTAATGAAGCTCCTCTTAACTATGTACTGGTGTAGCCTGAAGTACTATGAGACATTGACGTGAATAACAGGAGTGTTGTTAAATACTTAATGTTTTATAAATAAAATGTTTTTATAGTTGAGAAAGTGATTGTTTAAATACACTGTTCACAGCTTTTTAAATAGAAATGAAATGCTTTGAGACTAATCTTTGTATTAAATGTTTTCTCTAATAGCTCTTTCAGAGGACTAATGCACTAACAGTTCAGCAGTTAACTGCAGCTCAACAGCAGCAATATGCATTAGCTGCAGCCCAGCAGCCACATATAGGTGAGTCTTTGTAAGTTATCATTTTGATGAGACTTAGAAAATCTTGTGTTAGTGTTTATTAGAACGCTTCATTTTTCTTTTACTGAATGGTGTTATTTCGTTATGTTTTAAAACATCTCATTGAGATCAAAGAGTAATTACATGGCAAGAGTAAAGATTTAACTAGGGAAGAACTGTTTCTGATTATTGTATCCTTGATTAAATAAAAATCTAACTTGATGAAAGCTGGAGGTACATAAGTTTTTCAGTGTCAAAATTGAGAGTCAAACACTTGGAAATTTGGAAATTCAAATGTATGTTATATCTGTTAGCAATCACAATGTTTATTTAAATAAATCAGATTTCCAAGAAAATTCCTTAAAATATTTTCTTCTTTACTTCATTATTTGGTCCTTGACTTTTAGCCTTTAATGTGAATTATTATAATTACACATTTGTTACTGCTAACGCATTGGTACGTGTTATCCATGTTGGGGTTTTATGTTTGCTTTTTAACTTTTTAATTTGAAATAATTATAGAGTCACATGGAGTTGCAAGGAGAGTACAGAGAGGTTCCCCATCCAACTTTCCCTATATAACTACATCTTACATAATTACAGTACAGTACCAAAATCAGGAATATGAAATTGGTAAATGTATATGTATGTGTTACATCATGATGTAACCATTTTTATCCCTGATTTTAGCTGACCTTAATTTATTAACTAGTTGGAAAAGGTGTGACTATTCCCCACATCATAATCTATGGAAGCAGGCTTGGGAGGGAGTGATATACTAAGTTGATTCTCTTCCCTTACCTTAGTATTGTTCTGTGTCAATCCATAAAGGTCTCCTACATCCCAGATTTTATTTTTGGTTTTAATCAAAGGTGACCATGCATTTCTAGATGGCTTCTAATAGCAGCATGCATTCTTTGCCACCAGCTTCCTTTATCCTTATATTTAGTCATTCTTACTAGAAATGTAGTGATTCCTGGGGTACCTGGGTGGTTCAGTCGGTTAAGCATCTGACTCTTGATTTCGGCTCAGGTCATGATCTCAGGGTCATGAGATTGAGCCCCTTGTATGGCTCCACACTCAGCGCTGAGCGATGAGTCAGTTTAGGGTTCTCTCGCTCCCTGCTTGTGTGCACATGTATGCGCATGCGCACACTCTCTTTCAAATGAATAAATAAAATTTTAAAAAAGAAAAGAAATGTAGCGATTCCTGTCTACTCACAGACTGGTATAACCCTTTTGTATTTCTTGAAGGCTCTAAGGTATGTTTTAGTATGTGACAGGCTAGTATACCCATTGCTCTTCCATTTTAAAGTTTAAAATTTTCTCCTCTTACTTGCTTTTTTAATATGAACTTTAGAATTTGCTTATTTATTTACTTCCAGAAGATTGGGTTTAAATTTTAAATTAACTTTGGGAAAATCTACATCTTTATGACCTTAAGTATTCTAACCAGGACATTGTGTATCTTTATATTTGTTCAAGTTTGCTTTTGTATTGTTTATCAGTGCTTTAAAGTTTTTCTCATGTAAGTTTGCATATTTCTTGGTAAGTTCTTAGGTATTTTATCTTCTGCTATCAATGTAAATGGCCTCCTATCTTTTATTAAATCTTTAGATATCTATGAAAGCTCTTGATCAGCAAATACTAAAATTTCTGAGTATATGTTCTAATTGAATCATTCTTATGTTCACGGAATAAAAAAAGTGCGTATAATCTCTTAACGAGCTCTTTCAATTTGCTAATGTTTTACTTAGGAAGTCTGCGTCAATAATGTGTACATGAAATTCGTCCTTAAGTTTGTGTTTCCTTGCATTTTTGTCAGATTTTGGAATATGATCACTTCATAAAAATAATTTAGAACTATCCCCCCTTTTAATACCTTAAAAGAGTATTTCAAGTAACATTGGACTTAAGTTGTCTTTTAAAACTTGGCAGAACTTCTTTGTGAAGCCATCTAGGAAACCATGCATATAAATTTGAAAACCTGAATAAAAATGGAAATATTCCTAAGCATAATTTACCAAAATTGACTCCACCTTTTAATCTTTGTTCTGTAGTTAAATATATTCATTGTTGACCATTAGTCTTACTATCCAAGTTTGCCTAGTCATCTCTTGGCTGGCTGAAAGCCCATTTTAGAACAGCATTGTACAATAGAAATATAATATGTGCCACATGGAATTTTAAATTCTTTGGTAGCCACATTTTTGAAAAGTTAAAAGAAATAGGTGAAATTAATTTGAATATATTATTTAACCCATTATATCCAAAAATGTCATTTTAAATGTGACCGATATAAAACTTACTAATGAGAAATTTAAATTCTTTTCTTCATATGAAGCTTTTCAAATCAGGTATGCATTTTTCCACTTTGAGCAGATGCTCAGTAGCTGTATGTGGTTGTAACTATTGTAATAGTGTGGCTCTAGAAGATTCTTCTAGAATGGGGATTGACAAACTTTTTAATAAAGGCCCAGATAGTAAATATTGTAATTTTTGTAAGCCGTATGATTTCAGCCACAACTAGTCAAATCTGCTGTTACAGCACAGAAGAACCTTAAGTGACATATGAATGAGTATGGCCGTATTCCTATAAAATTTTACCATGGATACTGTAATTTGAATATCATCATAATTTTTATGTGTTGCAAATTATTATTTTCAACTGTTAAAAATGTTAAAATTGTTCTTAATTTATGTAAAAATAGGTAGCAACCTGGACTTGGCTCATGGACAGGGCCAGAAAGAGATAATAGATACAGTATATTTTTATTTTTTAAAAATAGACCTCTACACTGGAAAGGGAGAGAAAGAGGAAAGAAAAAGGATTGTTTAGATGGTTGGGAAATTTTTGTAGTTTAGGAAATTGAGAGATAAGCCATAGGAGTAAATTAGAAATAAACCTATAGTATAGTCTGCAGAGGGCTGTAAGAGGGGCAAACCAATAGAGGGCCTACACGTTACCAGGAGTGGAGTTTGAGTCATGCTAACCATGTGTGGTAAGAGCACCCAGGTTGCAAATAGAAATAAGACTTGGTTTGGAGACTTAACTTTATGATGTGTAGTTGGCAGTCTTGATACCACGTGATGGACAGGTGAGTGTAAGAGAATCTCACAGATAGTATCGCAAACAATATTCACAGTGTAAACAAGAAAGATCAGCCAGAAAGCAGGCAGGCATATAACAAACAGTGGAATTTACACCCAAGATGTAGAAATAAGAGAACCTTAAAGTTTCAGAAAGAACTTGTAAAAAGTTGATTCACAGTCTTAGGAGATAAAGGACTTAAGCCATCAAAGATCAGCAGTCTTAAAACAAAATGATGTGAAAATCGACCACTTCAGAATCTTGTAAGTAAAAAGACCTAGGTGGGCTTCATTATTGAGTAGTTGTCACCTAGGATGAAATGAACTGGAGAAGAAAACTTAAGAGATCTCCAAGAACACTTAAAACCCATAGTAATCAGTACTTGGCAGAGACGAGAGAAATGAGAAGCTAAGGAGTGGAGTTGGTAGTAACTAAAGATATGCAAGGCATAGAAGACTAACTTTTCCTCACGTCTCAGATAAATGTGGACCACATACATTTTGGAGAAAACTCAACATTATAAAGATGTCACTTCACCTAAGTTAATTTGTGGTTTTAATGTATTCTTGGTTGGAATCCCAGTAGGATTTTTTTTTTAGAACTTGAAAGTTTTTGATGTTTGTCTTAGAAAAGTAAAACGAGAAAATTAATGGAAAACTAAAGTGGAAAGAGGGAGACCTACTCAACCATATTTCAAAAGTCACTATTTTCAGTGATTAAAACTGTTGTACTGGCTTTGGCATATACAAGTAGATAGTAGACAAGAACGCTTTGCAATAGACATGTGCACATGTGTCTGTTTAGTATGCAGTGGTGGGAAGAGATTTTAATTTTAATTGACATCTCAAACGATAGAAGAGTGTATGTGGAAAATAGCTTGAAGATAATTGGGTCCTCTTCCTGACAGATTAAAAATTTAAATGAGAGGGGAGGCTGGGATGGCTCAGCAGGTTAAGCGTCTGCCTTCAGTTTAGGTCATGATCTCGGGGTGCTGCTCAGTGGGGAGTCTGCTTGTCCGTCTCCCTCTGCCCCTCCCCACCCCACTCGTGCGCTTTCTCTCTCTCAAATAAATATTTGAGAGAGAGACAGACACAGCGAGAGAGGGAACACAAGCAGGGGGAGTGGGAGAGGGAGAAGCAGGCCTCCCGCCCAGCAGGGAGCCTAATGCGGGGCTCGATCCCAGGACCACCTGCGCCAAAGGCAGACGCTTAACGACCGAGCTACCCAGGCACCCCTAAATAAAATCTTTATGAAAAAAATTTTGTTTTAATCTCTGGTTCTTTGTCTATCAAAGAGACATAACTGTTAAAGTTTTTTAAACATTTTATTTATTTATTTGAGAGTGAGAGCCAGAGAGATCACAGAGGGAGAGGGAGAAGCAAACTTGCCTTTGAGCAGAGAGTCCGATGCGGGGCTCGATCCCAGGACCCCGAGATCATGACCTGAGCCGAAGGCAGACACTTAACTGGCTGAGCCACCCAGGCGCCCCAAACAAGAAAAATTTCTTGATGCTTTATTTTACTTCTCAGATTGACAACTGTTCAAAAAGTTTGGTAATGTCCAATTTGGCAGGAGTCTGGGTGACATTCTAATACATTCCTGATGAGAATATAAATTGGTACAACTTTCCTGGAGAACAATATGGAAATGCTGAACAAGAATTGATATATATTTTCCATTTATGTGAATGTTTATAAAGGTACAATGATAACGCAGAACCCCTTTGTACTTAAAGAATAATAGGAGCACTGTTATAACAAAAGATAGTGAGCCATCTGAATATATAGCAGTAGTAGACTGATTAAATCACATTCCTTCTATACGTTAGAAAGAATGACTTGATTGTTTTGTTGTTTGTTTGTTTTTTAAGATTTTATTTTTTCATGAGAGACACAGAGAGAGGCAGAGGGAGAAGCAGGCTCGGGAGCCAGATGTGGGACTCAATCCCAGGACCCCGGGATCATGACCTGAGCCGAGGGCAGACACTTAGCCATCTGAGCCACCCAGGCGCCCTAGATTATCTTTTGACATAGAAAGGCATCTATGGTTAATTGGCAAGTGAAAAACATATTTTAAAGTATCATCATAGGGGCGCCTGGTTGGGTCAGTCGGTTAAGCTTCTGCCTTTGGCTCAGGTCATGATCCCGGGGTCCTGGGATCGAGCCCTGCATTGGGCTCCCTGCTCAGCGGGGAGCCTGCTTCTTTCTCCCTCTCCCTCTGCCTGCCTGCCTGTCTGCCTACTTGTGATCTCTCTCTCTCTCTCTGTCAAATGAATGAATAAAATCTTAAAAAAATAAAGTATCATCATAGCCTACAGTATAAAATGTGTGTGTGTTCATTTAAAAATGTGAAAGGATGTATTTTTATACTTATGTGCATGTATAAACAGATACAAACACATATTTGGATGTATATATATGTGCAAACATAAATAGGTATATATGTAAATACACAAGCATATTGTTTGATGTCTAGTATGTTGTAAATATTTCTTCAATGACTCGTGAGCTTTTAAAAACATGCAAGAAGTGTTTTTTTCAACAGAAGGTTTAATATGTATCCATTAGGTCAAACTAATTCCTTATTTTTCAAATATCTGAAACTTCCTATCTGCTTTATAACAAAGTTGGAGAAAGCTGTGTTAAAATTATTTCTAAAATTGAAAAATTTAGGAGGAGATAAAACAGTGGTCAGTAAAGAGTACATGAGGACTTTGGCTTTACATTTTACATGCTCTAATAGTATTTGAGATTTTAAAAGCAGTCTTTTTAAATCATATATGGAATATAAAAAAAATTACATCTTGGCTTTGAGATTTTGTGGTGGTATGAGTGGTTATGAATACCACTGCATCCTTTGTTTTCTACTGTGATAAAGATAATTTATGGTAGAGGAACCAGAAAGAAATCTTGAAACCTTTGCCCTCAGGTATAGTTAAAGATGCAACTCTGAGCAAATGATTTTTTAAATAGTGCGGGGATTTTATTGAACCCTCTAATTCTTCCTCTATTAAAAGCAGATTTTTCAAATGGCTTTTTTGTGCCTTTGCATGAACTCAGTGTTACGGGTTATGGCCACTATATTTAGAAATTAAATAGATTTATAGACATTAATAAAAAGAAAAATTAAGTAAAAAATAGGTTATGTTGGAACTTTATAAGGATAATTTTTTTTTGAGATATTTGTGGCGTGTATATATATATATATATATATATATATGGACACTAGGTCAATGTGAAATACATTTCATATTATGGGTCAGTCAAAACATTTAAAAACTGCTATAATACAGAATGAGGTTTCTGAATCTCAATTTTTAAGATAAGTGCTCCTTTTGGATACTTTTTAAAAAGTTAGTTATATCCACTTGCTTTTATACTCCTAGTCCCCCTTCTTAATCATCTTTTTTTTTTTAAGATTTTATTTTTAAGTAATCTCTACACCCAACATGGGGTTCAAACTCACAACCCTAGTATCAGGAGTCATATGTTCTACCACCTGAGTCTGCTAGGCACCCCATTAATTATCTTTTAAACTGAACCTTTTTGAGCTCTTTTAACTTTAAACACACCCCTTTTGTTATTTCCTCACCCTCACCTTGTCTCCATTATTTTCCAGAAGAGACGGCTCTGGCAGTTAGTACTTTATGGTAAATGGTATACACAGTGATTCCTCGAAACCAGCAGTCGTCTTGTCTCTAAGTACTGCAAATGAATATTTTAAAATCTTTCGTAGCCTTTGCTAAGTTCACATTGGCATACATTAGATTCGGAAGTGGCCTTAAAATCACCATACTACTTAAAGCCCTTCATTTTTCTTCTGTTGCTTTTGGGGGTAAAGTCCAAACTACTTAACATAACCCAGGAAGATGTTTATGGGTCTTCCTTCTGTTTATAACTAGTTTTGTCTTGTCTTGCCCTTTAGTCCCGCTTCATCCTACCCACTCCTTCTGAAGCTTAAGTACCCCTTCTCTCTATGCCCATAGCGCTTACTATGGCTATATTCTAATTGCCAATTTGCTTATTTGTTTTTCTCATTAGATGGATTGATTTGTGAGGACAGAGGTTATCTGTCTTCCTCACTGGAATCCCTAGCTCATAGTATAGCTTAATAAAAATTGAATGAAAAACTACTGTTGAACAATAGTAGTTCTAGCTCTCAACATTTATCATGTGCCTGTTGTGCTAGTTCTATATAGTCATTTCATATTCAGGACCATTTAATTCTCACAAAAATCCTCTTAAGACGTGGTGATACGCCTGCTTAAAAAACGAAGAATCTTAGAGTCAGGTTGTGTTACATGCCCAAGGTCACTCATTTAATCAGAAGTTGAACCATTATACAGTCTCTTCCCTCACTCCAAATTTAGTGTAGAAATGATTTTACCTAATGAAGAAACTCATACTTTACATTTTCACTCATTATTTCCTCCCTTTTTAAATACAGCTGGTGTATTCTCAGCAGGCCTTGCTCCAGCTGCATTTGTGCCAAATCCATATATTATTAGTGCTGCTCCTCCAGGGACTGATCCATACACTGCAGCAGGATTGGCTGCAGCAGCAACATTAGCAGGTAACTTACTCTTCATCCTTGTTGCTTACTATGGATTTAGTTTTAATTCTGGTATAAGCTTTATTTTTGTCAATTTGAAGTTCCTAGGAAAATGAAACATTTATCTAAAATGAACTGAAGTTTCCAGAGAGTTAGTTTACTACTTTTCCTATTGTAATGCTAGGAAAAAGCCTAAGCCTGGTAACTCTTTTCCTCATGTACATAGTTGATTTATATTTCAGTTTTGTAGTTTCAGAAATCTTATATCAATCATAAATCTTCCTTTTTGTGACTGTTTCTATTGCCCACAGAGACAGTGCAAAGTCAAGTCACTTCTCATAAAATAAACTGGGGGTAGGTGCTATAAATACCCATGTCAGGGAGAGTATGAGGTAAGGAGCTTCAGCAATCTTGAGAGAATGAATATCTAGAAAGTAGTTTATTTAGCAGTATTAAAATGTGCAAGCCAACTGAGGGGCAAAATGGAGGGATGGAGTTGGAAAGAACTTAACTGTCAAAAACCTGAAGCGACCACTCAAAATCTGAAATGAAAGCCAAAACTATACAATGTTACATGTTAGTGGTATTGCAGTAAAGCTGGGAAAAAAATGTTTTTAAACCCAAAACTATATTGCTTATTTAAGTAGGGAGAGTTGTGTGCTGGTCAGGTGCTATCCTGTTAAGCAAAGCAATTTGTTGATCTTCTGTAGGGTTATGAGGAGGTTATTTTAGGCTGAGTTGGGTATAGAGACAAATGAATGAGTCTTAGGTATGGGTTATTATGTTGGTCACAGAGGCAGAAACAGGGTAGTATCAGCCACAGATGCATGTTCACTGGAGTGAGCCTGCCAGTTGAATTTCATTAACTCTAAGACTACCATGATTTTTTTTACTTTGTTCACTGATGTGAATTGTCAGTAAGTGCCACTTACTGCGAGTTGTTATCATGACCATAGAACAGTTACTTTTCCTAAGAGTTTGGGACTTTTTTTTATACTCAAGACTTTGTTTTAAGAAGTAAAAAAATAAATGTTAGTGTCAAATTCTTGTTTGATAGCTTGCTTAGACTGAAACTAACCTGTCATATTCAGTAGTGTTTGGTGTAGATCTGCATGTGATTCCATAAAGAAGGGATGAACTGTCTTGGTGCCATTTAACTGGATGTTAGTATGTAAAGTTCTGGTGTATCATACGGTCTGTGGAATCAAAAGAAGCCCCTTTAAGAAATTGTTAGTTTTGAGAGTAAGTAGGCATTCTGGACTGAGGCTTTATGAGACCAGTGCTACCTAGTAAAATACAATGTGAGCCAGATAATGTAATTTAAATTTTTCTAGTAGCTACATTATAAAATAAGTAAAAAACATGAAATTAATTTCAGTGTTTGATTTAGCCAAAATACCTAAAATATCATTTTAATACAATTTTAAGTTACTAAAAATGTTTTACACACACACACACACGTGCAAAGTCTTCAAAATCTTGTGTATATCATACTTATAGCACATCTCAGTTGGGTTATCCACAAGTGGCTTCTGGCTACTGTTTTGGGCAGACAGGTTTTAGGTAGATGTCTGACTCTTGTTTTGATAATGTATTCTTCCTTCATAAATCCTGTTAATAGTTCTCATTGTAGAAATACATTTTATCTTTAAATTTTTAAATGCTTTTTACTTTAGTTGATTCAGTACAGTTGTGTACTGGGCTCTATTTTTCTCCAAAACAAAGTAAAACCAAGAGCTTAACTTTATAAAATGTTAAATAGCTATACTAAAATCATACCAGTGGAATTTTAGACCATCTTTATTATATCAATCCGTAATCATGACATCTTATTCATCAGCTTAATGATGGGGCTATATGTGCATGCTATTTCCTCTCCTGGAAGCAAATTTATCTTAAATAAATAGAATAGAGCAATAACAATTCATTCTGTTTTTCCTACTTTGCTTTCACATGTCTTTGTCTGTCTGTGCTTTATATTACCTAGTTCTTTCTTGTCTTGACTCGCTAGTCCCATTTTCCTAACCATATAAACACTGAAGTTTATTTGTTTTCATGTGATTTTCAGTTGTTTTGGGAAAATTGTGACTAATTCTGTTTCAAATGTGAAGAATGTGTTTAATAAAAACTTAAAAATATTTTTAAATTCAAGATTTACAATTCAGGTAACAGTTGTGGCAAGCTTGGTACCAGAATGTTCCCTAGTTTTATGTTATAGATTGCAAAGAAAAAGATAAAAGTGTTTTTATTGTTGTAATTCTTTTCAATAGTCAGAAAATGATCTTTCTTAAGAGAATTTGAATTGAACATAGTAAATCTTAAAATTTTATGATGTCTAATGTTCCCTGAAAATATTATGTGTTTGCCGGTATCAAACCCATAAACTGGCATTCAGTAAATGTTGGATACATTGCTAAGTATCCTGTCAATTCATTGGTCCTCTTGACATTAGCTTTACCATCTCCACTAAGGCCGCTGCTGTCACTCCTGAATACTTTCTCTTTTAATAAACATGCCTGAATGAGACTGTCCCCCTAATAGAATCAGAAAAAAATAGAAAGTATGTAGCAGATGTTAAGTTTTTACTTTACAACTAAAGTAAAAAGCAGATTATAAGGACATTTGCTCTAAGTCTTATACACTGTTCTTTTTATGATCTAATGGTAACTGACCTCATTTATCTATAAAATGTAAGTAACTTTTTTTTTGGGGGGGTGGGGTGGGGTGTGGGGTTTAGGTCCAGCAGTGGTTCCACCTCAGTATTATGGTGTTCCGTGGGGGGTGTATCCAGCCAATTTATTTCAGCAGCAAGCTGCAGCTGCGGCAAACAACACAGCAAATCAGCAAGCAGCATCACAAGCTCAGCCTGGACAGCAACAGGTATAGGCCTGCCTTCATTAAATTAATACCTGAAGAGTCTCTGAAATTGCATGAGTTCCGTGTCAAGATCTGTGTCTTTTCATCTTCTTCAATATGTAGTACAGTACCTAGTATATAATTGATAAAGTATTGATTACATTTTTTTCTAATTATAAGAATTTAAGGATTTGGATGTACTCCATTTCTATGTTTCTGTTATTGAAACTCTTGAAATCTCTAGGAATTTTTAATTTTCTTTTCATCACCTCTTCAAGTGTGCTAATTTTCCTAATTAACACTTCATTTTCTTCTGAGTATTTAAATTACTATTTTAAATATTAGTATATATCTGAGCAGAAAAAGATTAATTACTGGGTACTTTATATTTTTAAGCAAGATGAAAATATATTCACTAAACATTAGATTTAACTTCTTAAAATAGAAAATCTTTACTACAAAGTTGCTGCCGCGCCCCCCCCCCCCTTTCCTGGAACTATTTTAATAATGTAGAAACACTATTGATGATTTCAGAATTCTGGTTGTCAATTTCTTCATATTAATACCAAAGAAGCAACTTAATTCCAAGAATAGTGTTACTTGACAACTAAATTTTGTTCTAAATTTCCTTTATATACTTGAATACTATATTGATGTTCTGTTGAAGCTGTTCTTTGGCTCAGTCCTTGTAGATTATACCACAGCATGATTTAATAAATTCTTTCTTAACCTATATCTTCTTTGGGCAAACATGAAAATACCATACTACCTGAACAATATACACACCTACATGTGAGGCTTACTTACACAGGTGGTGTTAACAGTAAATCCCCCTTGTCCTGAATTTCCCTCTCCAGATAAATTTCTCTTATTTTTAGTACTACATTGGTAAGTTAACACAAATACTAGAAATAATTTCCCCCAAAGGCCTTCTAAAATTTCCATGTTACTTAATAAATTGTTCTAGTTGTGAAGAGCCAGTGATTGTGTTTTTGATTTTAAGTATTTTATATTTTTTCATGCCAAATCAACATTTCATTGCACATAAATATGTTCAAAGAATATCCAGAGACCATGTGTCATACATAGAGAGTTGCCCAGGATAAATTTATTTATCTGTTACTTTATAATTTCATTTTTAAGGAAATCATTTGTCCTTTGTAGGTTCTTCGAGCTGGAGCAGGTCAGCGCCCTCTTACTCCCAATCAGGGCCAACAAGGGCAGCAGGCAGAATCACTCGCAGCAGCAAATCCAACTTTGGCTTTTGGTCAGGGTCTTGCTACCGGCATGCCAGGTATATAGTTATAGTTAGTTAATTGTAGAAATTTGCATAGGTTTGAAATGTTAAATGTAGCCACATTGAAGAGTGAAAAAAATCAAGAAATGTCTTTAGAGTCTTGCCTACCTTGCAATAAGTTATTTAGAACTCAGATGCCAATAGTTGAAATCAATACTATTCATGAGACTTAACATGAATGGCATACATGTACTAGAATCCTCAGTGCATCCATTTTTTCTTCTGCATATGGCATAAGCTGTAGCATTTTCCCATCCTAACATAGCCCAGAATTCTTGAAGCAGTACTTCAAGAAATAAAATCAGTTAGAGTTGGCATGTAAGGTAAAACTTCTCTTTGCCATTGCTGCCAAAGAAGGAGGTCACTTCGTTAATATTCAGAAGTTTGCAGCTAAAATTTTCCAATTTGAACATTGTTCCTTTGTGTTCAGCCCATTTATAGTATTTAAACTGTTACTTATAACCTGAATAGTGTCTTTGAAAATATGCCTTTGAAAGCCTAATACAAAGAAAATTATAAAAATTTCTTCCCATTGCCACACTACAACTTTCAGAAAGGGCCAACAAAATACATTTTTTTGTGAAGTAGGTATTTATGAAACCAGATAGAAAATTACTACTTTAATAATAATGGAAGGAGGAAGGTATTTTTCTTAATAAGAGCAGCACTTGCTATGTTTTTAAAGTGAAATTTAAAGCTGCATTTGAATATCAGTAGGTAATAGGTCACTTCCTATTCCTTCATTCTCTCCACTCCTAAAGACTCACATTCTCTTTTTTTCCCCCTCACATTCTTTTAAATATGCTGCTTTTTCACTTTTAGTATATGAGTAGTTATATAGATTGCTAATTAATGAAATGTGAGTTCCAGTTTCCATTTAATTGTAATGTAGTTACATTTTCTATTCATATCACTTCGGAAATGTGTTTAATATACTGGAAAATATGTGTAGTTGAGGGTTTCTTTTATGTGTTACACTGCTGAATACTTCTGTATGTTACTTTAAGGACTTCTCAATCGATTGCATTCATTCTGTTTTCTCTGAGATTCTGAGGTCTGATTTTATCATCTTATGTAGCCCTCTGGATAAAGAGAAGATGTTAATAAACTGCAGTCCCTGAAGTACAAATAATAGAATGGAAGTGTTCTCGTTCTTTTTTTTTTTTTTTTTTTTTTTTTTAACCCAGCCATGTACTTGCTTTGGGGAAGCTGCTTTCCTGGAGCCATTGTGGATTAGAGACCTTTGAAAATGTACAGTGAAGCTGAAGTTATAGATGTGGAGGGACATGGAAACAAGGCTAAAGGGAACTGAGCTGAGTTTATGGAAGACACTGATAAGACTACTCTGGGCTCCTCTTTCTACCCCTTACTTTTAAGCCCTGCCTCCATGATTCCTTTGCAGTAATCCTAATATTAACTCAGTAACAATTGCAAAGTATGACCTCCTCTCCTCCATTCTTATTTTTCTCAGTTCTTTGTTGTATTTCATCATATTGATGATGTCCAACTCTTCTACAACTGCTCTCTACCATTACATTACCTTCTGTAATATTTTATTCTCCTGACTTTCCTTTCTCATGCTTTTTATCAGTCTCCCTTTCCTCTTTGTATATCCTTAAAAATGAAAGATAGTCTGGCTTAGTGACTAGATGCTTTGGAGTCACGTCTGCCTAATTGCTGTAGCACTTAGTCATGTGACCTTGGCCAAGTTCCTTTCCTCTTTGAACTTAACTTCCAGTATTGGGACAATAGATACTTTACTTTTTTGTGGGGGAACGTCTGTCTACTTTCAGCTTTCCAGCCATCATACCTATACCAGTAAACTAATTGAGTTTACATCTACATCTTGGATTCTTTGCTGAACACTGAACACATTTCGGCTTTTGTATAGGACATTACTGTGTGTATGTTTCAGCCACTCCTCAAACTGACAGTGTCAAAAAATGAACTCTCTCCCAGATTTACTTACCTTACTGTTTACTCTATTTCACTATTAATATTAATTCCACTATCCTCTTTTTTTCCCAGTACCAAAATAGTTTTATTTTCAACATTTACGAAGTTTAAGTTGTGCTAATTTCTGATACGTAAAAATGCGTATCCACTTAACTAGATATACACACACATAAATACATACCAACATAATTCATATCCATACCAACATAATTCATATCCATAGTAATGTTTTATCTATACAATTTCAATTCAGTTCAAATATTTCATCTTTTATGATAAACCTAATCTGTTCATGAGAATCTTCATTCCCTCTGAGGTAAGGAATATAATCCTGGGTAGAACTGGGATATGGTACTGGGATGGTCAGAACTGCTCCTAGCCCATACAGGGTACCTTGGTACAACTTAGGAAAGAAGCCACATCGTCTGAGTAGATACGGCCATATACCCATAAACTAAGCTTGGTGAGTGGAGCCTGATAGGATTTCAGCTCTCATTGCTTATCTCAGCCAGGTCCCCTTGTATAGGACACAGCCTGCATGTAGGAGGCCATCCTAGAGAGGGCTGCTCAGTGGTGGTGCAAGCAGAAAGTGATCAGGCCACCTTTGTACAGCTTTACTCCTTGCTCCAAAAGACTGATCTAATTTGGCTGAGTTTGGTCAGATGGGGGTCTCTTCTTCAAACCACTAATGCTAAATTAATTCAAGACAGCGGTCTCCTTGATGGAAGATCATTTTCACGCTTAAGTGTGCAAATGGCTGTGCCATATGCAAGTGGACTTTCAAGCTTTAGTCTTAAGAAAACAACCCAGTGTGAATTCTTGACTCCTAAAAATTACGCTGTCCAGCTGGCTATAGGGGAGCTATGCAATTTCCCTCTTTTAAGTGTCTTTAGTCTTGAAGTACAAACTGTAAGGAAGGCTTTTTCCAAAACTATTAAGATGAATTCACCACTTGGAGTGGGAGCTCAAACCACTGCTCTCGGAGCCTCGGCTTGGCCGCCTTTACCCAGGAATAGTCTGGACTGTCTGAGGGGAGGAAAGAGGAGCCAGCAAGCAACCTCAGGCCTACAGGCCAGAGGACCAGGGCCATGGACGTCCCCATCTGCACACCTCAGCAAGGCAGATGCTTGGTACCACGCCCTCGAGGCTGTCCACTATCCTCTTGAACTAGAAACTTTTGGTTTCAGCCTCTGTATCATCTTCAACTCTTGATTTTCTTCTGTGCTCCACATTCAGTAATTTGTCCGTTCTGTTTTTTTTTTTTTAAGATTTTATTTATTAGTGAGAGAGAGGAACAGCATGAGAGGGGAGAGGGTCAGAGGGAGAAGCAGGCTCCCCGCTGAGCCAGGAGCCTGATGTGGAACTTGATCCCAGGATTCCGGGATCACGACCTGAGCCAAAGGCAGTCGTTCAACCAGCTGAGCCACCCAGGCACCCAGTAACTTGTCCGTTCTTAATCATTCTGTCTCCTATTCATTTCTTTTCATCTGTGCTGTTCTTGTTCAGCCTCTTCCTTACCCTCCCACTAACTGTCTGCCTTCAGTCTTTTCTGTTCATCTTTTTATTCTCCTTTCATTTACCTTTCAAAAATACAGGTTAGTTTATACCGTTCTGGTTCTTAATACTTTTAGTGATCTAATCCCAAACTATCTAATTGGTAGTATCCTTCTACAGTGCTATGCTTTAACACATTAGATCATATACTGACCCCCAAAAATGCTTGTACTTTTATGCCTCTGGCCCTAGCTGATGACTTTTCACTTAGAATACCTTTTTGTACATTTTAAGCAAAATTGAGATATATAGAGTTTAACATTTTCCTTTTTTTAAACTAGCTTTATAAACATTTTGTAATTAGCTTTGCTTGTCATCCTTTAATATCCTTTCCATGATGCCTTCCCAAATCTTCCTTTCCCAGTGCTTTTTCATCAATAATTATCCTTTCTTCTCTGTTCTGTAGCACATAACTTGACCTGTCTTTAGTACTTCTATCTGCCTTATTTCATTTAGCTATTTGATTTATTTTCTCAATTCTGCACTTATTTTTACCATGTTTAAAGGTAGAAAATGTCTTAAAATTAAAGTGGAACAGCTTTTTCTGTTTCTCCCTGAATGGCAGTTAGTAGATGAGTGTCATGTCTTAAAACAAAGTGGCATCTTAGAATTAAGGAAATAATACATTACACCCTCTACTAGATGGTACAGGTTTTGAGTGTGGGGACCATGTCTTTTTTTTTTTTTAAGTCCCTGGCTCTTTTTAGACTCTCTCAGTAGTAGAAAGGTAAGTACAAATTAGAAGCTTTTGAATTGAATGATCATGAAAATGCTAAAAATTAAGCTTGTGAACTACACCTAAAACAACAGAAGACGAATATAAGAGGCTCAAATGCATACATTAGAAAATAAGTTTCTACTTAGGAACTATGAAAGGAAGAGAAAAAACCCAAAGAATTGTAGAAGGAAACCAAATAATAAAGATGGGAGCTGATGTGAATGAAATAGTTGGCAAACATACAATAAAAAGAGTCAGGCCCTCTGATTTTGCTTGATTCGACGTGCCGGCGGGCGGCAGGGCTTTTCCGTGGCCCCGGGTGGGAGAGATGAGCATGCTCAGGCTTCAGAAGAGGCTTGCCTCCAGTGTCCTCCGCTGCGGCAAAAAGAAGGTCTGGTTGGACCCCAACGAGACCAATGAAATCGCCAATGCCAACTCCTGTCAGCAGATCCGAAAACTGATCAAAGATGGGCTGATCATCCGGAAGCCTGTGACTGTCTATTCCTGGGCTTGGTGCCGTAAAAACACTTTGGCCCGCCGGAAGGGCAGACATAATGGACATTGGTAAGAGAAAAAGGTACTGCCAATGCTCGGATGCCTGAGAAGGTCACCTGGATGAGGAGGATGAGAATTCTGCGCCGGCTGCTCAGAATCTAAGAAGATCGACCGCCACACGTACCACAGCCTGTACCTGAAAGTGAAGGGGAACGTGTTCAAGAACAAGCGGATTCTCATGGAACACATCCACAAGCTGAAGGCTGACAAGGCTCGCAAGAAGCTTCTGGCTGACCAGGCTGAGGCCCGCAGATCTAAGACCAAGGAGGCTTGCAAGCGCCGTGAAGAGCGGCTCCAGGCCAGGAAGGAGGAAATCATCAAAACTCTGTCCAAGGAGGAAGAGACAAAGAAATAAAACTCCCTCTCTTTTGTCTGTACATAAAGGCCTCAGCAAGAACACAGATCAGTTACTCAATAAAACCAACCTTTATCTGCTTTAAAAAAAAAAAGTCAGATTATCCCAAAAGTTACTGTCTTTGAAAGACAATAAAATTGATAAGCCTCTGAGAGACTTATAAAAAAAGATTTAAAACAGGCATAAATAGCTAGTATCAGATAAATAATCATTGGAAGCTATTAGGAACAATCTCCCGTTAACAAATTGGAAAATGTAGACAAAATGGACAAATAAATACTGAAAAATGTAACCAAACAGACTTGAGGATATATAGAAAATCTGAGTTCATTACTATTAAGGAAAACAGTTAAGTAATCAAAAATTTTCCCCCACAAAAACTTTAGGCCAGCATAAAACTTCAGTGGTGAATACCAGGTATTTGAGGAGGAAATAATTTCAATTTTTAAAATTCTAGAGAATAGAAAAGGACAGTGTATGTCCCAAGTCATTTTACAGGACTAGGAAAATCTAAATACAAAAATGTGTCACATTCAGTGCAATCCCTGTCAAAATCCCACCAGCATTTTTCACAAAGCTAGAACAAACAATTCTAAAATTTGTATGGAACCACAAAAGACCCCAAATAGTCAATGCAGTCTTGAAAAAGAAAAGCATAGCTGGAGGCATCACAGTTCTGGACCTCAAGCTATATTACAAAGTTATAGTCATCAAGGCAGTATGGTACTGGCACAAAAAGAGATACATATATAAATAGAACAAAATAGAGAACCCAGAAATGGACCCACAACTATATGGTTAGCTCATTTTCAACAAAGCTAGAAAGAATATCCAGTAGAAAAAAGACAGTCTCTTCAACGAATGGTGTTGGGAAAATTGGACAGCCACATGCAGAAGAATGAAACTGGACCATTTTCTTACACCACACACAACATTAAATTCAAAATGGATGAATGACCTAAATGTGAGACAAGAAGCCATCAAAATCCTGGAGGAGAACACAACAGCAACCTCTTGAACATCAGGCCATAGCAGTTTCTTACTAGAAAAATCTCCTGAGGTAAGGGGAAACAAAAGCAAAAACGAACTACTGGGACTTCATCAAGATAAAAAACTTCTGTATAGCAAAGGAAGCAACAAAACTAAAAGGCAACCTTCAGAATGGGAGAAGATACATGCAAATGACATCTGGGGGTTAGTATCTAAAATCTATGAACTTATCAAACTCAACACCCCCAAAAAACCAGATAATCCACTCAAGAAAGGGGCAGAAGACTTGAACAGACATTTCTCCAAAGAAAACATGCAGATGGCTATAACAGACACATGGAAAGCTACTCAGCATCCCTCGGCGTCAGGGAAATCCAAATCAAAACCTCAATGAGACACCACCTCACACCTGTCAGAATGGCTAAATTTAACAATACAGGAAACAACAGATGTTGGCGACGATGCTAAGAAAGGGGAATTCTCTTAACACTGCTGGTGGGAATGCAAACTGGTGCAGCCACTGTGGACAACAGTATGGAGGTTCCTCAGGAAGTTAAAACTACAACTGCCCTGTGATCCTGTAATTGTACTGACTAGATACTCGCCCAAAGGATACAACAATACTGATTCAGAGGGGTACTTGCACCCCAGTGTTTATAGCAGCAGTATCAACAATAGCCAAACTACGGAAAGAGCCCAAATGTCCATCGACTGAAGAATGAATAAAGAAGAAGAATGGCTTCTACTCAGCTATTAGAAAGAATGAAATCTTGCCATTTGCAGTGATGTGGTTGGAGCTAGAGTGTATTATGCTAGGTGAAATAAGTCAGCCAGAGAAAGACAGATACCATGTGATACACTCATATGTGGAATTTAAGAAACAAAACAGATGAACATAGGGGAAAGGGGGGGGAAAGGGGAGGCAAACCATAAGAGAGCATCTTATTGATAGAGGGCAAGCTGAGTGAGGGTGGCTGGAGGGATGGGTATTAAGGAGGGCACTTGTGATGAGCACTGGGTGTTATATATAAGTGATGAATCACTAAATTCTACTCCTGAAAACCAGTATTACACTATATGTTAACTGGAATGAATCTGTTTATTTATTTTTAAAGATTTTATTTATTTGATAGAGACAGACACAACGAGAGAGAGAACACAAGCAGGGGGAGTGGGAGAGGGAGAAGCAGGCTTCCCACTGAACAGGGAGCCAGATGCGGGGCTCGATTCCAGGACCCTGGGATCATGACTTAAGCCGAAGGCAGATGCTTAACGACTGAGCCACCCAGGCGCCCCACTAACTGGAATTTAAATAAAAACTTGAAACTTTAAAAAAAAAAGAAACTTCAATATTAAGAAATAGAAATAAAAACATCTAAATTTACATCGGTTAGAAAGTCAAAATTATTCTACTGTAATCCTTAGTCTTCATCTCTTCGTAAAATCTGCTTTCAGATTACAAATCCTTAGAAATATCCAAATAGTTTGGGGGGCGCCTGGGCGGTTCAGTCGGTTAAGCGTCTCCCTTCGGCTCAGGTCATGATCCCAGGGTCCTTAGCAGGGATCCTACTTCTCCCTTTGCCTGCCACTCCCCCCTTCTTTGCGTGCTCTCTCTCTGTCTCTCTGTCAAATAAATAAAATCGTAAATAAACTTCTAAAAAACCATCAGTGTCCAGATATTTTTTAAAACAAAGATAATATGTTGCATTTAGAAAATAATGTAAAACCTGTCAAGGACCATGTATAGATAAGGAAAATTACAGGCCAATCACACAAATACGGATTTAGAAATTCTAAATTATATACTAGCAAGCCAGATCTAGCAGTATATAAGCAGGATAATATATGAAGAATAAGTTGGTTTTATCCCTAGAATTCAAGAGGAACTTCAGGAAGTCACATAGTGTAATTTGCCACATTAAAAGATTAAAAGAAAGCAATCACAGGAACTTAAAGCCTCTTTAGCAAGTTAGGATTAGAAGATAACTTAATATGCTAAAGGGGGAATTGACACCCTCCCCCCAATGGATAACAAACTACCTCTTTATGGGAAATACTGAAAGTTTTAAGACTGGGAACAAGACAGGGATTTTTATTTACACTCAGCATGTTAGAGACCCTGGCCAGTGCTATAACATTAGAGAGAAATGAGAAAATTCTGTAAAGAAGAACTAAAAATGTCATTAAGAAAAAATAATGACTATATTAAATGAATCTTTAGATAAAGTATCAGAATTAAAGTGTTCTTGTTAAGGTTTTTGGATATGAAAATCAATTTAAAAATCTTTTCTGTTAACAGCGTACTGTTTGAAAATGAAATTTTAAAGATTTTTAATTTATTTGAGAGAGCGAGCGTGAGGGGTTGTGGGGGAGGAGCAGAGGGAGAGGGAGAAGCAGACTCCCTACTGAGCAGGGAGCCAGATGCGGGGCTTGATCTCAGGATTTGGATATCATGACCTGAGCCGAAGGCTGATGCTTAACCATCTGTGCCAACCAGGTGCCCTTGAAAATGAAAAATTTTAAAGCTAGTTACTTAATAGTAGTAGCAAGTACCTACGACTAAATTAAAAAAAAGTGTGCATGATTTCTATGGGAAGCAGGTTTGCTTGGACATTAAAGGAGACCTAAAGAGAGACACCTCTGGACAAGTAGGTATTTTAAATATGTCACTTCTCCCCCTATTAACCTGTGGTTTCAGTCATTCACAGTCAAAATTGCTAACACATTCTTCCTATGGTATTTTGACAGTTGATAGAATAATTTAATGAAAATACAAAGGGTCAGTCAAGATGAAGCCACAACACTCCTAACAAAAATAACTAAAAAGGACTTGCTGTATTCTGAATTATTCTGGAGTCAGATTTACTCTAAAGCTGCAGTTAAATGCATGGAGAGAGAAACAGACCGGTGTAACAGAATAGAGACCCCAAAGGTGAGATCCCCAAAGAAATGGACAGCAAATAGCAAAGAAACCCTACAAAGCTGTAAGGTGGGGAATGACTTGTTTTACAAGAAAGATGAAATGAAATTGGTTGTTTTGGAAACTGAATCCTAGCCCTGCCTTGTGTTCAGTAACCAACTCCATTTGGATTTTTAGACCTAAATATGAAAAGTGGAATTTTAAAGCTATTATAATACAGGGAAATTTTGTTATAAAAATAAGGGAAATAATAAATTTGACACCATCACCCCAAACATCACCATAAAGAGAATAGAAGGTCAGGCTAGGAATGGAAGAAGATATTTGCTATATATTAAAATTGTGAAAGATTTAGATACAACATAAAGAATTCTAAACTAGTAAGATAAGGCAGCCCAGTAGGAAAATGGGTAAAAGATTTGAACAAGCCTCTTCGAAAGAAAAATCCAAATGCCCAATTTGCATATGAAAAGATCCTCAGCCGCCTCAGTATGGGGGGAAAATCAAAACCACAACAGATTACTTCTGCTTATCTTCCAGATTAGCCAGATTTAAAAGTCTGAGAATTAAAGACTTACTAAAGTCACAGAGCAGTTGAAACTAATACCAAAGTAGCAAGAGTGTAAATTTGCACAATCGGTGTCAACTCCTTAGATATATACCTTGGAGTAGAGAAATCTGCACACTTAACATACCAAGATACATGTACCAAATTTTTATAGCAGTACTATTGGCAGTGTCCCCAAACGGGGAATGCTGTAAATGTAGAACAGATAAATGCATTGTGGTATCCATTCAGTGAGGTGCAGTAATGGAAATGTATATGTACATGTACATGTACATATACAATAATGGAAATGTATATCTGTATACAACCACACGAATGAATCATACATGCAAATTTTTGAGTAACCCAAAACAAAAACGATGGTTAAGGAGGGATGCATTTATGGGTGGTAGAGTAGTGTGTAACACAAGGAGAAAGAGGAGATTGCGGTAGAGCAGGGACCTATGAGAGGTAGGGTTCTGGGCAGTGGTTCTGTTTCTTAACTTGGATGGTGGTTACGGTTTTTTTGGTTGTAGGCATTATATTGTACTTTTGGGTTTTGTACTCTTTTTTTTTTTTTTTTTTAAGATTTTATTTATTTGACAGAGACACAGCGAGAGAGGGAACCCAAGCAGGGGGAGTGGGAGAGGGAGAAGCAGGCTTCCCGCCGAGCAGGGAGCCCGATGCAGGACTCGATCCCAGGCCCCTGGGATTATGACCTGAGCCGAAAGCAGATGCTTAACGACTAAGCCACCCAGGCGCCCTGGGTTTTGTACTCTTATGTGTTTTATTTCACAACAGTAGATTTTGAAACACAAATATTGTGCTTTGCTTAATTGAGTACATTTTCTGTACTTTAAATAAGAAATTAACTCTCAACATCCTCTTTCTCCCCTCTGGCCCTTTTTACAGCAGAACTCCTCAGAAGCATTGTCTGTACTTGTTTGTGGTTCTTTCATTCTTGACTCAATTCACCACAGTTTGGCTTTCATCCCCTACCATAATGACTTCCATGTTGCTAAACCTATTGGTCAGTTCTCAACTCTTCTTAATAGCTTTTAGCAGCATTTGACATTGTTGATCTCTTAGCCTTCATTGAAATTCTTTTTTCTTTGGCCTGCAACACATCACATTGTTCTAGTTTTCTTTCTTCCTTACTGGCTATTCCTTCATAGTTCTTCCCTGGTTCCTTCTCTCTCCAACCTCTTAATCTGAAGTTCTTTGTCCATAGATCCCTTTTTAATTTTCTTGGTGATTTCATCCTTTATAGCTCCAGCTTGGACCTCCAAAGTCAAGACTTTTATATCCTATTTTGACATCTCCAGTTGGATATCTAATAATCTCTCTTCAGATTTATCACATTCGTTCTCTGAGGAGAGGGCTTGAAAGCTCTGCCTTCCCTCCTAGGTTTTGCCCTATATGTCTCTTTATTTGGCTGGTCCTCCTAATTTATATCCGTTTATAACGAAACTAATTGCAAAACAGAATTATGTATTTAATTAAAAACAACCTTTGCATATGAAAGTGTTGGCTCTAGTGGTGAAGGTAGTGTTTAAACTTAAAACTATCAGAGGTTGCCAGTGCCTTTTTGCAAATGGTGTCAGGCTGCTGAACCTGAATCCTTGTCGCTGTATAGGACAGCCTTTCTCAACCCTACTTCTGGGAGGGGAGCTTTCCTGCATTGAAGTATCTCTTGTATGTAGTTAACTCCTCTCCTGTGCATCTAGAGTGGTACTTGTTTTATACTATTCTTGGGAGAATTGGCAAAATAGTCACTTTTCTGTTCACAGTAGTTACTTTCTGTTCTGTGGTTAAGATAAGGAATCTTCACTGAGAAAGGCTGCTAAGATAAAAACTTCACTCTTCTGTAGTTCTGAATAGTGCAAATTGTCACCTGTCTTGTGCTTAGGGCTATGATAAAAACTAATGCCTGCGTGATTTTTATTCAAACTTTAGCTTGAGAACCTTTACAAAAAGAGTTACCTTAATGATTTTAAAGTATCTGTTTATATCATGACTTAAGTTTTTAAATGAATGCTTACAAATGAAAATCTAAGGGAATGCTGGTAATGAAGCACTTGGTTTAGAACTTATTAAAATTGCATAATCGACAGTTCTTATAGCATTCTATCTCACATGCCTTAAGTCTTTCCAATCTCCTCTCAGAACTAATAGGTAATATTTTTCAAATATCAGTGCTTGATAGCCTATAGTTTCTGTATCGAAGAAGGTACCTTGTTATTCTGTGGTCCGTAAGTGGAAGGCAGCTCTTAAAATTCAGAGAAAACAATTTTACCTACACTCTTAGTACATTTCCATGTATTTAGTAAGTAGTATCTTCTCAGATGTGTTTGCTTTTCATATCATAACTAATGATTTTAACAGTTTACGATTATATTTTCTGGTTGATAAAAACAAATGCAGGGGGAAATAAACATGCATGTTCCTATAATAAATGTTTTCATTAGTAAACATTTATTTTAATATTATCTAGGCTATCAAGTACTAGCTCCAACTGCCTATTATGATCAGACTGGTGCCTTAGTGGTTGGCCCTGGAGCAAGAACTGGCCTTGGAGCTCCAGTTCGTTTAATGGCTCCAACACCTGTTTTAATTAGTTCAGCAGCAGCACAAGCTGGTAAGTGTAACTGATGTTTTCAGGGATAATATTTTTCTGGTGTTCTTTGAGATAGTTTAAAAATAGTCTTTTGAGTAGTTTCAAGAAGTATCTGAAATTTATTTTCCAGCAGCGGCAGCAGCAGCTGGAGGGACTGCAACTAGTCTCACAGGCGGCACAAACGGTCTGTTTCGGCCAGTTGGCACTCAGCCACCACAGCAGCAGCCGCCGCCGCCACCAAGCACCAATCTACAGTCTAATTCATTTTACGGGAGCTCTTCTTTGACTAGTAGCTCCCAGAGCAGTTCTTTATTTTCTCATGGACCCGGCCAACCTGGAAGTACATCTCTTGGCTTTGGAAGCAGTAGCTCTTTGGGTGCTGCTATAGGCTCCGCCCTCAGTGGATTTGGTTCATCAGGTAAGTTGCCTTTTAAGATGAGTGTACTCTGCTAAGTGGACATGAGGTATATGTATATTTTTAATAATAAATATTAATAAATAGCTTGTAGCGTAGAAAAGACAGGAATAAAATACTGGTTTATTAGTGTAATTCTGTATGAAAAAAACTACCTCCTGCAAATCTTTAAGTATTTATGAGTGTATTTATGAATGTTTAGCTCATTTCAAACAACCCATCTTTTACCCAGATATAGTACATTTTCCCCTGGCTTTAAGAATTGTATTACTGTAATTTTTGTTTAGTAAGGTTTGTTTGGAGCAATATATTTTATACTAATTACTAGCTCTTCCTTATTCTTTATGTAATAATGATTGAGGAAGTAAATATTTTGCCATCTTAAATTTCTTGTATTTTAAAAAATTGTCTTTGTATGCTTATCAGATATTCTTATTAAATGCTAGTGGTTCATTATGGTTTTTTAGTTGGTATGATATATAAAAATAAAATACAATGAAATGTTCTAATCAGAAGCCCCTAGGAAACTACCAATGTGCTTATCTTTTAGACTAAATAATTTAGCCTTTATCACTAAAAATTCATCTAAAAGGATGTTTCTTCTCATATCCTGGTTTTATATATAATACTTAACAAATTTAAATATGAAGTAAGCTTCACAAAATAATTCACCCACAACAGACTGATTCTGTAACTGAGGAATGACTAGGTGAAGTCTGAAGAGGCCCACATTGACTCCCTATTGATACACCTTGTGGTATCATTCTCTGAGGTTTCCATAGTATTCAGGAAACATTAGAGGAAAAATAACTTTGCCTAGTTCTGTTGGTACAGTTAATTGGCAGCCCTTTCTTCCTGAGGGGCAGGGCAATTTATTCAGACCTCAGGAGATTTTCTATTTCTGTAAAGTTCTAGAATGTTTTAATACCTACTTCTCATCTGTTTTCCCACCACCTTAAAATACTGTATGCTTTTCTGGTGTGGAAAATGGCAAAACTAACATGGGCCAGTTGTTATTAAATAGGTTTGCCTGTTTTCTAAGAAAGGATCTTCTGAACTTTCAACACTCATAAGAGGAATGGTCTAAAACAGCTATAAACTTTTAGATGCAGAATGCTTTTTTTGTTATAATGAAGTACAATAGGGAAATAATCACAGTTGTAGAAACAAAGTTACCTAAAGAATGGGCACAAGAACTTCTGAGGGAAAATCAGGTGAACATGTAGACTCTTCAATCTTTTAATTTTCCTACTTGAGTTTTTCATTTCTTTTGGATTTCAGTATTTTTATTTCTACCCAAGCACTCCCACAGGACTCATTTTTTTGTTTCTAATACAGTTGACAAGCATTTTCCCCCAAATAATCTAACATGCTGAAGAAAACTGAAAGAACATATAACTTTTAAAAGATAAACTTTGTAGAAATAACTAGTTTCTAAACTAGAGATTATAGACTGTAAATGATTCAGAAAAAAACAGAAAAGCTTTGATAAATCTCCTATTCCCCTTTCTAATAAAACATGTCACTGATGGTCGGAATAGATTTGTAGGTCCCCTTATCCAGTTCTTTAAATTCCCATTTGTCTCTTAGTTGTTAAGGTCCTTTCCCCCAGCATTCAGGAACTGGTTGGCATGAACATATTGTTCCCTACAAATACTTCCTGCAGATGCCTCTTTCCCAAAAACTGATCTTCTTCATGCCTCCCTTATTTATAATCATTGCTTATGCAATTCTGACTACCAGTTTGGGTGCCTCTGTTTACCTTGCTTCAGAAGGCATTAGCAGTTGCCACTCCTGGATGCCAGTACATAGCCTGTCATCTTCCCCTTCCTCTTGGACATTTTGTGAGAGTTCATTCAAGTGCCGCACGTGTGTACTCTTAAAACAGGTCTACCCGCTGCCGTTTCAGCACTATGGCAATTGTGAACCTCTATGAAATCTAAAACGATAGTATGGTTATGTGCACATACACACACACACAGAATCTGACACAGTCATTCTCTTACCTATATGATGAAATTATTAACACTTATCAGTGTTAAATACCCCAGCTTATAACACAGTCGCTAGGAAGCTTAGCCATTATAGTAACGAAATCATCCTTTCTATGACCCATTATTTAGAAAGTGTTGGAAGTTTGTAATTTAACATTTTATGCACAGTTGACAAGTTAGTGACTCCACTGTTGGTCTAGCCTTTTAGATATTTTAGGTATACTTTGTTTCATATTTCATAGTCACACTGTTGGAGATAATTTAGGCATATAGTAAAAGTTAAAGGAGCCAGATTTTAGGTTTAAAATAAAACTATTTCTGAATTAGTTTTAAATGTTTGGCTTGGCTTTTCCTTTTTGGAGGAAAATAATATTGCATGTATCAAAACTGTGGGGTTCTTTGGTTATTTGCCAGGGGAATGACAGTGCCACTGCTCTCATTAGAGAGCTGTTGTCTTTTTCCTTGTCAGTTACATTGTTTTCTGAAATAAATAGGAATTCTAATTGTAGCCATGTTCTAGAACAATCACTTTGACAGTGTCCTTTTAAATTAGCATAGTTAATGTAGCATATGTTGACAGTTTTGCCAAAAGCAACTCAAAGAAGAAATATTTATTACATTAGTGTTTATATTTGGTTTTGCTATTAAAATGCATATAGCTGTATAGTATTTCCCTGTTAACGATACCTTAAAATGTACAATTTTCAATAAAACATATGATCAGTCTTTCAGAAACCACACTGGCTGGTATAAAAGGTTGACTTGTGTTTTAATAATTTGCGTCATACAGTGGTGTGAGCCTGGTATTTTTCTTTTATAAGAATCTTGAATTTGGCAAAACCAATGTAATTGTTTTCTATCTGTATTACAAGCTTAACTTGGTCTACCCATCATGTGCTTTGCTTAATTTTTCTCTTAATTTTTTCATTATACCCTAATGACCTACTTAAAATTGACTTATGATTAGAAAACCAAGACCTAATAGAAACTTTAAAAATTCTCTTGAAAAATGTTACCATATTGGTCCGAATACAGAGCTTGCTCTTTAAAAACTTGACAAGAAACATAATATGAAATTCCCTTAGGTGTAAAAGGCATTCAGTTAAAAAACAAAAAAAAGGCCAGTGTTTAGAAATAGGAAAGAAGCACTTGAAAATGTGGCCGCTGAGACTTCAGAATTGGGAGTTTTGAACAGCCCTTTTAAACACTTGGTAAAGAATTTGATTATCCAATGTGTCGATTAACAGATCTTGGGTTATTTTTTTGAGCATGCATCAGTACATGGTAATGAGATTCTACCATTGCTTTATGATTTTGCGGAGTACAAAAGGAAAAAAAGACTAGAAGGTTGAGTTTGGGATTAAGTAAAAAGAATTTAGTATGTAGTTCAGTAAGAGATGTATTATGAGAGAATTGTGTATTATCTAAGAAAAAAAAGGCTTATCAGTCTTCACTTGAGTAAGGGCCTTGTAAAACCGGTAGAATCTTAGGAATGGACGATCCCAAGGGGTAAGTGAAAACATGTCTTTGGTGTGATAACAGTAATGAGAGCTATTAATTTTCTAAAAGGACGGTTAGTTTTTCATATCTATTTTATAATTAGTTGTTGAAGGATAGGGAGAATGTGTAATGTGAAAAATACTGAGAAGTTAGTTGTCATCTCTGTTTCACAACTGACTGATATTCGGGCCAATATGGACTTAAAGGACTATGGTTTGAACACAAGCTAGAAGCAAAATTAAATGTGAATGGTGAAGGCAATGTATTATTAATCTATTTATCAGGGTAATCCTTTCTTGGCATTGAGTTGAAGTCTAAGAACCTGATTCCAGAGATTAGGACACTACCAAAATTTAACCTTATTGGCATTTAATCTCTAGCGTCTCCTAAAGCCGACACCTTACAATTCCAGGGTTTATAAATCATACCAGGGTATTAAAGCACAGTAATCATATGTGTCAGTGGTAAATATGTGTGATATGAGTGCTCTGTTAAGTATTTGGTTACTTATTGGGGTGCATTTATACCCTTTTATGATTAATAAGTTAGTTTATATAGTTATCACAGTAATTATCTTCTCCATAATGTTTCTAAAAATAATTATTGTGATCACTTCTGTTATTTCCCAGCAAGAGTTGGGGATAGGTTTTATTCAGTTAACACATGTATGTAATTAGGGTTTTTTTTATTTCTTCTTCAGTTGGCAGTTCTGCAAGTAGTAGTGCCACAAGGAGAGAGTCTCTATCTACTAGCTCTGACTTGTACAAAAGATCTAGTAGCAGCCTAGCACCCATAGGGCAACCATTTTACAATAGTCTGGGATTTTCCTCCTCTCCAAGTCCAATAGGCATGCCTCTGCCAAGCCAAACTCCAGGACATTCACTTACGCCACCGCCATCACTTTCATCACATGGATCCTCATCCAGTTTGCATTTAGGTAAAAAAAAAAAACCAAAACCCTTTTTATTTGTATGTATACATGTAAGTGTGTTTGTGTGTGTGTTTATAATATATGTAAAATATTTAATGTTGGATAAAACATGCCAAATTGCTTTTGCTTTTAGATATTAGCCTTTTGAAAAAGTTCTACTCTCGTGAAAATTCAAAGTGAGGGTCTAATGTACAGTAAGGTAAAGACCCCTATTGTATCTTATGTTTCTTTTATGAAATACAGTGGTGTGTTTTTTCTTGTCTGTGCTTTTGATTTGTGTGTGTTTTAGATCATCTGAAAAGTCAACTGTTTAAACCTGATAGTAAAAGAAATTTTACTGTTGCAAGTTTTTGCACACCTAAAGGAAAACATTAGTCACATAGTTAACTGAAATTCAAATAATTTAGATTAGTACAATGGTTTTTGCTTTGGCCTTTGAGTGCCTGGCCATTTTCTCAAAGGTTGTATCAGGGTATATGAACTTAGTATGTTTATGAGTTGAGTCTTATGGGTTTGGTCCATATACTCTTACTTTTGAATATGTCGTTAGTTTAAGAAAAAAAATGTTTTAGGCTTGTTATACCCTTAAATTTGGAGCATTTAGAACTCTTGTTTCTATCTATATGTTAAAATTGCCCCCCACCCCAAGATGATTGAGATGGTGGTTACCCTTTTCCCTCTCCAGGACGTATTTATTCACGTAGTTAACAGTATTTTTAAGAGATTTTGGATATCAGAGGCTGTGTATGAATCCCTGTCTCTTCAAGGAAAGTTATTTGATTAAAATTAGATTTTGAATTTTTGTAACTTTAGTAAACTCAAAACTGAGATTCTTTTTTTTTTGATTTTTATGTGCTTGGAAAGATTTAAATCAGCTTGTGATTTAAAAAGTAATGTTGGCTCTTGTTAGCAAATATAAGTTAGTGATTATATTTGACCCCCCCCCGTCATAAGCGTATAGCAGTTTTTTCCTTAAGTTCATTAATACATAAGTGTCCATGTAACAAAAGGATCTTTTGCAGTGATCATTGTTTAGATATATGTCATTGTGAAGTGGCCTAGAGTTTTAAAGGCTGGTCCTGTGCCCCAAATTCTGGGTCCTTGCTCTTTTGTAGATATTAAATATATACAACTATTAATTTATTTGGGTGGGGTCCTAAGATCTCCTATACAGCACTATTTGTGTAAACTTAGTTTTTAGCCTGACACCTTTGTTCATTTACCATCTTTTCTTGGTCATAGGAGCTGCTCAGTTCCTGATCGCTATTATATCTACTCAGACCCACTCACTCCCACCACCCCCATGTAAGACATGCCTTTGAAACTTTGAAATGGACACAGAAATTTAGAACATAACAAGCCTAAGAATAGGTCTTCCATAATAGTTTTGTGTTTTTATTTGTTAAAAATTATATTTGTCATGTCCTGTCCTTACCTAGGTAAGTTCCAGATCAGATTCCTGTCAACTGTTAGTGCTTATGTTGTGCTTAGAGCCTGTAAAAATGGCATTATTTTACATAGCTTACTTAGAAATTAAACACAAATGACTTTTTAGATGTATCTATAATTAAACAGCAATCAAGATACTTTTCTTCAGACTGTAAAGAACCCAGCTGTGTAGATGCTTAGGGAAGAAATTTTTGTCAGTTATGAGAAATAATCATCATTTGGGCCAGCATTTCTGCATTACAGCCTGATACTTTTGTACCCAAAGTTAAACCCCTTAGTTTAGCTTCAGCTGGAAATCTGGTATTTTAATACACCTCTGATTAGAATTATCTGTAGATGACTTTCTTTTGTGATCTCCCAATTTCCTTTAGTTTTAGCTATAGTAAGATTGGCAATATTGTTAACAAGGACCATATAGACCCTGCCAGGTTGGAATAATTTAATAGATTTCATAAATTTGCTCTTTTTTTTTTTTTTAAAGATTTTATTTATTTATTTGAGAGAGAGAGCACATGAGAGGAGGGAGGGTCAGAGGGAGAAGCAGACTCCCTGCTGAGCAGGGAGCCCGATGCGGGACCCGATCCTGGAACTCCAGGATCATGACCCGAGCCGAAGGCAGTCGCCCAACCAACTGAGCCACCCAGGCGCCCTCATAAATTTGCTCTTTACATAGTGTTCATGGAAGTAATCTTTGCTTTCATCTGATTAAATCACAATACAAGACTTACATGTTCTCTGGTTTAAGAAAATAATTGTATATCCTTTAGGTGATTTCTTCATGAATCAAGTTAACAAGGCAGATGATTTAGAAAATACCTATGGAAATGAATTTGCATATCCATTTTTAGAAATCTTAGCTCACATACTAAGAATAGAGTATCATGAGATAGGAGTTAGTTCTCAGTTTTATTTTAATTGGTTGGAATTAATTAGTTCCAGGTTATTGTGTTGTAAGATTTTCAGACAGGTAACCATTATAATTATTGATAGGCCCTCCTGATACCTATATTCTAAAAGTATTGAATGACACACTTTTTTTTTTTTTTTAAACCAGCTCTCCCTTTGCTAGTTATTTGATTCACAGAAAGGGCCTAATAGCAACATTGTGTGCTTCTGTCTTTCCAAAAAAGATGTTTTGTTTTTTAAAATAGTTGTCATTTGATCAACATAAGTATTTTCAGCTTATGACTACTATTCACTTTTTCATTAAAGAACAAGCATTTCAATTGATAGGTTTTGGTTGTTCATTTTTTAATTTACTTTTTTTTTTTTAAGATTTTATTTATTTGATAGAGGAGGGGATAGAGCAAGCACAAGCAGGAGGAGGGGCAGAAGGAGAGGGAGAAGCAGACTCCCCGCCGAGCAGGGAGTCCTACGTGGAACTCAGTCCCAGGACTCTGGGGTCATGACCTGAGCCAAAGGCAGCCGCTTAACCAACAGCCATCCAGGCGCCCTGTTCATTTTTTTATAAACTAAAATATTCCTGGTTTGCAACCTTGTTACATTTTTAATGAAGCCAGGAACATGAAATATTTTATTCCTCCATTTCCTAGGACAAAATTTCCAAGAGATAAAATTCCTTTTTAAAAACAATTACAGGGGCGCCTGGGTGGCTCCGTTGGTTGAGCGACTGCCTTCGGCTCAGGTCATGATCCTGGAATCCCTGGATCGAGTCCCGCATCGGGCTCCCTGCTCAGCGAGGAGCCTGCTTTTCCCTCTAACCCTCCCCCCTCTCATATACTCTCTCTCTCTCATTCTCGCTCTCTCAAATAAATAAATCTTTAAAAAAATAACAATTACAGCCACAATATCATCATATCTTTTAAAATCAATAATTTCTCATTTTTCTGTGTTCCCTAATTGACTTAAATGTCTTTTTATGGGTCCTTATAAGGCCCCATACATTGCATTTGTTTGATATGCCCTTTAATTTAGAGCCATTTCCCCTTCCTCTGTTTTTTCTTTCATTTCTTTGTTGAAGAAACTTTGTCCTGTTGAATTTCCAACATTCCTAACTTTGCTGACTGCTCCCCCATGGTAATATTTATTTATTTATTTATCTATCTATCTATCTATTTATTTTTAAAGATTTTATTTATTTATTGGAGAGAGAGAGAATGAGAGATAGCACATGAGAGGGAAGAGGGTCAGAGGGAGAAGCAGACTCCCTGCCGATCAGGGAGCCCGATGTGGGGCTCGATCCCAGGACTCCAGGATCATGACCTGAGCCGAAGGCAGTGGCTTAACCAACTGAGCCACCCAGGCACCCCCCCCCCTTGGTAGTATTTAATGTGTTCCTCTATTTCCTGTATTTCTTGTAAAATGGAATTAAATCCAGAGCCCTGGTCTTACTGTTTGTTTTTTGCTGTTTTTGGCAAAATGGATTCTGTATTCTCTCCATTGCACCATATCAGAAGACATGTCTCTGGTTGTCTCCATTGTGAACTTGTCAGCCTGATCCCCCTAATGGCGTGCAGCCTTAATTGTTGTCTGTTTTTCCAGAGGTTGCAAAGTGGTGAAACTCTAATTCTCTCATACCTTCAGCATTTATTAGCTGGAAGTTTTCTATAAAAAAGAACTTTCCATCAGTTGTGAGGTTACCCTCGAATATAGTTCATACAGGAGTCAGGATAATGCTTGATTTCTTTAACTTTATTTTCTAACTTTGAGAATTAACTTCTGAGAATGAGTTGATGGCCTAGCAATTTGTTTGTAACCCGTGTTCTTTTAATCATCATTACCTGTAAATTGATGACTTTTTTAGGGTAGTTTATAGGTTTTAGTCCATTGCAGCCTGAGAGACATCAATTTTATACCTTTTTTTGTTCCTAAAATTTTTACCATCTGGGGTGCTTGGGTGGCTCAGTCAGTTAAGCATCTGCCTTCAGGTCAGGTCATGATCCCAGGGTCCTGGGATTGGGCCCGGTGTCAGGTTCCCTGTTCAGTAGGAAGTCGTCTTTTCCCTCTCCTTCTTTCCTTCCTCCCACTTGTGTTCTCTTGCTCCCCTGCACGCTCTCTCTCTCAAATAAATAAATAAAATCTTTTTAAAAAAATGTACCATCTTTGGCCATTTGGGAGCCCTTACAGTTGGCTCCCATTTGACTATAGCTTTTTAAAAGCATTTAAATACTGGGAATCAGAAACAGTGGGAAAGAACAAGGAAAGAGAAGAAATTTAAAATGAATGGTTTTTATCTTGAAATGCAAAGAGCAGTGCCATATTCTGTGCTTCAGGTTAAGTGTTCAACATTAAATGAATTATTTTTTCATGTTTTCTTAATCTGTAGAGATGGGGGGGGAATCTACCTGCAGTTGTTTCTTTAATCATTCTCTCTGATAGAAGTCAGTATCTTATTTTGAGGTACTTCATCTCTGTGAAAAAAACATTAAATATTTCCAGTATTATTTTATTCTCCTTGGAGCTAGCTAACAAATTCTTTCCTTCTCTATTTTTCCTTTTTTAGTAAGCTTTTAAAATATGTTAGTGATTTCTGATTTACTCTAATCTTTATGCTCATAGTAATCAGATTGATACGTAATTTCCTGGGTATAAAGCAACATTCTGTGTTTTTATTTAACTTAGGACTTGACAAACTGATGGCTTATTCTTTGGATCTCTTCATTTTTGAACTGGCTTATGTTTTTCTTAAGCACAGGGTACTAAAAAGTGTAATTCAAGCTTTGAGCTTAGTGAAATTAGTTTATTAAATAAAGGTGGCTATCAGTTCTGACTTTATGTCTTATATTCAGCAATTAAATTCAGTACTTTAGCTTGTTATGGATTAGAAGATTTTTATAACCTATTTTCTCTCTCTTAATTTTATTTGAGAGAGAAAGCAAGCAAGAGCAGGGGGACAGGCAGGGGGAGAGAAAAAGGGAGAAGCAGACTCTCCACTGAGCAGGGAGTCCGACATGGGGCTTGATCCCAGGACCCTGAGATACGACCTGAGCCAAAGGCAGATGCCTAACTGACTGAGCCACTCAGGCGTCCCACCTATTTTCTCCTCTAATTGCAGAAAATTTTATATTAAAAATAGGCAGAATAAAATTTGTTAAGATCATTTTTTCCTATTAAGTACAGGTTAACATCTATTAAAATTGCTAAACTTTGGCAGATTTTTGTAAGCTCCTTCTCTTAGAATGAAATGTTTACAAATTAAAACAAGTATGACCAAATTGGTTGTAAGGTGATGTGCGGTTTTTCTAAGTGTCCTATGTGGTCCTTAAAGCAGAAAACAGTATAAATTGTTTTGAAGCTTTCATTAAAAATACTATTATCCTTTGAGCGCTTGGGTGGCTCAGACGGTTAAGCGTCTGCCTTCGGCTCAGGTCATAATCCCAGGGTCCTGGGATCGAGCCCCGCATCTGGCTCCCTGCTCCGCGGGAGGCCTGCTTCTCCCTCTCCTACTCCCCCTGCTTGTGTTCCCTCTCGCTGTCTCTCTCTCTGTCAAATAAATAAATAAAATCTTAAAAAACAAATTAAAAAAAATACTATTATCCTTTAAGTAATAGGTTCCCTATAATTGAATAGCATTTGAATAGTTTTCGAAAGCATCTTCGTATTCATTATTTCATTTCATCCTAATTCTTAATGTAGACTGGCTGAGCGATGTGGCCATTAAAGATAAGAAAAGTATAGGCCTTAGGAGCCCAAGAGATTTGCCCAAACCAGTAAATGATGGAATTGAGGCTAGAATACCACTTGACTCCTGATACTATCCTTGATTTTTTTGTTACACTATTCTATAATAAACTGAACAGTTTTACAAAGTGTATAAATAACAGTAGTCTCATCAGCCTCCAAATCTGGTGCCTCAACAATGGCATAGGTTATATTTTTTTAAAGTTCTATATAAGATTACTAAACTTCTAGATCCCTTTCTTTCTCATTTTAGTTATTTTTTTTTTTTAATTGAGACAGCACATGAGAGAGGGGAGGGTCAGAGGGAGAAGCAGACTCCCTGCTGAGCAGGGAGCCTGATGTGGGATTGGATCCTGGGACTCCAGGATTATGACCTGAGCCAAAGGCAGTCGCCTAACCAACTGAGCCACCCAGGTGCCCTCATTTTAGTTACTCTTGAGAAAGTCCAAATATATTATCTACTCCATGAAATAAGAATAATATGTGTTAATCATAAGTCAGGCAACTCAGGAACTAGCTATAGGACAGCAATTCCAGCTCTCAACAGAATATTATTTATAGGTTCTCGTGGAGATGTTAAAGCACTGCCTCACAGCCTTTGGTGTGTCTAAAAGTCCTTTATTTATTGATTGGTATAAATATTCTGTGAAGAGATCCCAAAATTACATTATTACTCACGGAAGAATTTGTTTCATTTCTGTGTACAAATTTATTGATCTTAGTTCTAGTTGAGTTACAGTGATGGATTTTTACTCCTGTGTTTTTAATAACATTATCTGTGACTTTGTGGTTCTAATGACTGAGAATGTTTTCACCAGTTAATTCAGTTAAGATAATCTCAGGTTTAGAACTAGCAGATACTTGATAATTTGAGTCAGTGGTTCAGCATCAGAATCACTTGGAGCAGTTGTTTAAAATACCAAGTATGAGGAGGTAAACAATTTGGAATTGTGTGGCAACAGTATTTGCTTATCACAGTGATTGTAGGGATTCTGTTGACATTCAATAACCAGATGCTAATCTTTTCATAACAAAGAAAAAATGATTTTGTCCCACTGAAATTTCCAACAGCACCCACAGGGAAGGAGATACCTTGGAAGGAAATAATTCATAATTTACACATGACCTTATTCTAGTTCACATTTCCTATTTTATAGTTCCTGGATCCCTTGGGTGTTCATGTGAACCTTTGATCTTGTCCTCCATTGTCTCCCTAATGCCTTTTTTTTTTTTTTTTAATCTGAACTCTGCTTGCCACTGCATATTTTAAAGTTGTGGGAGGATTTGGGGCACCTGGGTGGCTCAGTCGGTCAAGCATCTGCCTTTGCTCAGGTCATGATCCGAGGGTCCTGGGATTGAGCCCCGCATTGGGCTCCCTGCTCCTTAGGAGCCTGCTTCCGCCTCTCCCTCTGCTGCTCCCCCTGCTTGCGCTCTCTCTGTGTCAAATAAATAAAAATCTTTAAAAAGTTGGTTTTGAGGGATAAAAGTTTATAGATGAGAGAAAATTAAAAAGTATTTTCTTTTTGTCCGTGTTCTTTTTTTTTTTTTATTTTTTTGTTTATGTGTTTTTAAATGCCTTTTTCACCCTTGATATGAATTTTGCAGATTGGAGCTTTTTTCAACTTTTGCTCGTTATATGTCATTATTTACTGTCATCTTACTGTTTTTATTTTTTGGCCTTACCTTCACATTTGCATTTCAGCTCTCCACTCAATTTCTCTACCTTTTTCTTTTTACTGAGATAGCAAGTAAGTCTTCATGTGCCTTAAAAATTCTTTTAATCTGCCAAGACTTCACCTAGAATTTATATCATTGTTTTGTTTATATACTAACCAATGTACATTAAATAAACATGGGATCAGAAATAGAGCTCTTAAAATATATGCAGATGTACTTCAGGGGAGAGATCTGTAGCTTTAGCCAAATAATGTTTGAAAATGAAAACAGCGTGTGTCTCATGGGGTGACATTGAAAATTGACTAACATATTGAGAATATCTTCATGTGTGATTGTTTCCTTATAATGTATCCAGGAATAGGTCCAGTGGAAGAAGGGCAAGATCTTTCACACTGTAAACTCTAAAACACTGACAGAAGTTAAGACAGGGCACCTGGGTTGCCTAGTTGGTTAAGCATCTGTTCTTTGGCTCAGGTCATCATGATCTCAGGGTCCTAGAATGGAGCCCCACATCAGTCTCTGCGCTCAGCAAGGAGTCTGCTTCTCCTCCCTCTGCCCTCCGCCCCCCCCCCCCGGCTTGTGCTCTATCAAATAAATAAATAAAATCTTTATAAAAAAAAAGTTAAAGAAGACAAATAAATAGATGAACATACCATGTTTGGGGGTTGAAAAATTCAGTGTTATAAAGACAACACCTTTCTTCAGGTTGATGTGTAGATTTAAAACAGTTTCAAGAATTTTTCAGGCTTTTTAAAGAAATTGACAAGCTGATTTAAATAATGTAAATGGAAAGACAGCTGAGAACAGTCAAGACGATCTTGAAGAACCAGTTAATATCAAAATTTATTGTAAACTTACAGTATCTAAACTTGTGACATTGACACAAGGATAAGTAAACCAGTGGAGTAGAATAACAGATCCAGAAATAAACCTAGTCATTTAGTTACCTGAATTGTGCCCACCATGCCACTCTGGCATATTTGGGAAGGACAGTCTTTTTAGTAAATTGGACTGGAGCTGGAGCAGTTAAATACCCAGATAGAGAAAGGTGAACTTTGACTCCTCTTACTATACACACACACATACCCCCCCCCCCACACATCCGTTACTCTCAAATAACTTGCTTACAGTCAAGAAGTTAGTAAAGAACAAAAATCTTGAGCCCAAGTCTGTCTGGCTCATTCCACGATGTCACACTGCTTCTCAAAGAATGCTTTTATTTCTGTCTAATATCTGTCTCAATAAATATTCCCTAAGTTTAGAATTTTTAATAAAATTATGGTAAAATATAAGTTAGCCTATTGTGAGTTGGTGGGAAAAGTGAGTTTGAAGGTTGGTATATTGGCTGCTTTATGGTTTTTCACTTGTTAACAATTGACCTTTAATCCAAATTAAATAATTTTTACCTTAGGCTCTTAAAACATTTTATAACTAGTTTTTAAATAAATTAAAACTGATTACATAGGGTCATCTTTATGTGATGTTTTAAATAGAATAGGAATAAGCTTAATTTATATTGAGACTAACCGTATTTTATGTTAATCTTTTGTGGGTAGTTTTATTGACCTCCATTTTAGAATTTTTATGTCTGATCAGAAGTTTTGCTAATATTAATTCATTCAGCCAATAAAGAATACGTACATGCCAGACTGCTTGACTAGAGATATTTCCTTAAGGAAAAAGGCACCAGCCTTACCCACCATCATGGCGTTTGTAGTGTTGTGTTGAATGTAGACATGTATACCAGCACTTTAATAATTGTAATTCTCTTTTCTTATTGCACTTCAGTTCCATTTTATAAAAACATAGTGAATCTCTCCATTAAAATTACCATCTTTCCTTCATGTTTTTTTTTTTTTTGTACCAAATTTACCAGAGACTGAACTTCTATTAGAGTTACTTCTGGGCTTATTTTAGATTAGAAGCAAGAAAGCCCAGGCCTTTCTCCACAGCTTTAAGAGTATTCAGATCGCAACAGAAGTTTGGGTAATTGAATTTGAGGGGTTTTATTTCTTCCTTATTTTATTGATAAATCTATTCTTCGACATTGGCTACTTTCTTGTTTAAAAATTATTTTACATTCTATTTGGATTTCTACATTAAAGCATTATTTGGCTGTTCAGTCAGTGTTTTCTGATCAGTTTGTTAGGATCATACTCTTCAGAATACTGCACTTTGAAAAGTTTCATGACAGTTGTGGAATTTTTTGTGTGTGTGTGTGTTTTGTGGGGGGGGGTTTGTTCAGTTTCTTTTTGGTTTTTGGAAATGAGTTTAGGTCTAGGTTTTTCTGGGTTAAATGTATCTTTCACAGTACCTTCCCAGTTCAGCCCTCTTCCTACCAGTGTAACAATGCCATCAAGAGAGAAAATCATTGTGCCTGTGTTTGTGTGGGATCAGAAAGTTTTCGTTTACCCCAATTATTCAGAGCAGCTGGCCATGAAATCGCAACAGGAATATATTAAAAGAAATGCAGATGTTATATGTAGCCTGATGGTTTGTTAACTGTCACCAAAAGTATTAACCAAAGAGGGGTATTCAAGTCAGATCTGAGAGGGTGATTTGAGATGTGCAGGGAGATACTTTTGCCCACATGTTTATATCAGGCAGTCAGTGAAGTTTACCCCACTACTTAGGATTTTGGGCTCATAGGCAGTTTTTAAAGTGTCCTCATTTTCAGCAGAGAGGTAGCTTTCACTAAAGATTAAGGTTCAGGCAATTTTGGAAACCAAACAAAAACTAGCCTTTTTGTTGGAATAATGGGAATTAGCAAGTGAGTTAGTGATAGAAATAATGTAATACTAGTCTGAATTCTACAGTTCTTGTGTTAATAACTCAAGTCTGTAAATGCTCTTTGATGAATGAGGGAAGCTTATCCAAATATCTTTTGTCATGATGGTCTCCCTCTTATATTTTTAGAACCTTTACGCCTAACTAGAGGCTAAAAGATAAGGTTGCTTAATTGCTTTTAGAAAACAATTTCACGCAGTAGAAATGGAAACAACAGATTGTTATTTTGGTTTGTAGTTTGCATCTGATGTTTGCTGTACATAATTATCATAAGATGTACAACTTTAAGGTTGTATACCAGCCGTGTTCATGCTTTTTGCTTTTTATATTAACCTGTTAAATATTATGTGGAAGGCTATGCTTTAAACCAGAATAACATTGGTGTTTGGGTCACCTGGGTGGCTCAGTTGGTGAGCATCCGACTCTTGGTTTCGTCTCAGGTCGTGACCTCAGGGTCGTGGGAATGAGCCCAGAACGAGCCCAGAGCCCAGAGTCAGGCTCTGCGTTCAGCAGGGAGTCTCCTGGAGATTCTCTCCCTCTCCCACTGCCCCTCCCCCTGCTCTATTGCTTGCTCTCTAAAAAAATAAATAAGTAAAATCTTAAAAAACAAAACAAAACACATTGGTTTTTAAACTCACTGAAGCCTCAATCTTTTTCCAGTAAAATTTTTGTGTCTTTATATGGCAAATACATATTTAATAATGATTAGAAAAATTCTTTGTGATTTATTCCCCATATAACTTGAAGCATATTCCAGATTTTAAGAACATCATATGGTGTTAAATGTTCTTGATGAGGTATAGCTGGTTATAACTAAAAGCTTTAAGTGAATTATTGAGACATAATGGTTTTAAAAAAAAAACCCTCAGTCTCATTATTATTTATGCATCCTCTAATAAGGTATTTAGCTTCTCCAAGCCTATCGTGTGACACGTAAAATGGAGATAATATCCTTGTCCCATAGGGTTGTTAAGAAGGATAGCATATGTATTAGTTTTCTAGGACTGCTTTAACAAACTACTACAACTAGGTGGCTTAAAACACAAATTTATTGTCTCACACTTCTGAAGGGTAGAAATCAAATCAAGGTGACAGCAGGGGCATGTCCTTTTGAAGACCAAAGAGGGCAGTCCTTCTTTGCCTCTTCCTAGCTTCTGGTGGTTGCTGGTCAACCTTGGCATTCCTTGGCTTATTGGATGCATCACTCTCATCTCCGCCTACCTCATTATGTGACGTTCTCCCTGTGTGTCTCTGTCCTGATTTTCTTCCTCTTACAAGGATACCAGTCATTGGGTAAGGGCCCAGCCTAATCCAGAATGACCTCTCTTTAACTTGGTTACATCTGTAAAGACGCTATTTCCAAGTAAAATCAAATTCACAGGTACCAGGAGTTAAGAATTGAACATACTTTTTTGGGAGACCATTCAACCTAGTTAGGCTGCCCTCTGGCTCCCCCAGTTCATGTTTGGCCCACATGCAGAGTACATTCACCCAAAACCAACATCCCCAAGAGTCGGAACCCAAAAATACTATAGTAGGACAGGGGCATAGTATAGACAGTCCCATTGCAAAAGGGAGAGATTGGAAGGAATGAAGGAATTACCAGTCCCAAGCAAGTCTGAGAGCCAGCAGAGCAAATCCTGTTTGTTACAAGGCCTGAGAATCATCATCTGTGGCTTAGATGCTGTGTCCTCTAGATCTGTTGCTGCCCCACCCCGCTAGCCTCTGCATCTCTGGCTCTGCTCTCAGTCATTCTTCATTTTGTCCCATCTCTGACATTTCAGACCAGGCTGGCAGTGTTTCTGTTGATAGGAAATTCTCAAAAACATCGTTGGGCTGCCCATTAATGTCAAGAGACTGTCCAGCCACACCCGTTGGCTCTGTGCCCTCAGTGTTCTATCTTGATAAGCTAAGATTTTTTCCAGATCAAGTGCTGGTTTTCTTTGGCTGAACAGTTCCTTCTTCGAATTATGTCTTTCTCTTATTTTACCATAAGCATCTAGGAGAAACCAGAGCATACCTTTAACATGTTGCTTGGAAATCTTAGTATCCATACCACTTCTGTTTTCCACCCAGCATAACACATTTCAGTCTAGTTTCCCTGTTTCCAGTAACATGTTTTTCATTTTCTTGAGACCTCACTTGGAGCATCTTTAGTATTCATATTTCTACCAACATTGTTCATGACAAACATACGTACTCTCTAAGACAGTAGCAGCTTTTGATAAGTGTTCCTCACATCTATCTGAGCCCTCACCAGAATTGCCTTTAATATCCACATTTCCACCAAACCTCAAGGCACCTTTTTGTTAAGCGCCTCCACATTCTTCCCAACTTCGAGGTCACTTCATTTTTAGGCATTTTTTTTTTATAGTAGCACTTCACTCTGAGTACCAAAATCTGTGTTAGTTTCCCAGGGCTGTTAAGGCAAGTTACCCCAGCTGAGTGGCTTACAACAAACAACAAACTGCAGGAGGCACAATTTCAACACCGAATAGCATTTTATTATGCAAAGTTCACATTCTCAGTGTCCAAGAAAGAACACTCACTAAATGGTTCCTGCCTTTTAAAAAGACCCTCGTGGACCCTCAGGGTCTAGTGCATAGTATCAGTTATGAATATTAAGTTTTTAAGTGGACTTTCTAAAGTAGGCAAAGAAACATTATATTGAACACATAAACCCTATTTAAAATGAGATGCCAGAACTCAGGAATAAGGTCTGATCAGTGTTGTCCTTTGAGAAATTTTTAAAGTTAGGAATGTGTAACCAATACCCCAAAGTGATTCATGTGCATATTGAGAAGCACTGCTCCAAAGTCATTTTCCTACCAAAGTCCAACATATGCATATAAATTTATCAATAAGTCAAATTATTCATGGTTGTTACCATCTACTCTAAATGTTCATATACTTTTAAAAAGTGATCATAGAAAAAAATATTGGAACTAAAAGTACTAAGCTGACCTGTTTATGGGGTAGAAGTAACTAAAATTAATGTCATAAAATAGATTGTCCTCATTTTAGGCTTTTTTTCTACCACTCTATATATCACTGATTCTTTGCCTGCTCCAACTAACTGGTCATCTTTGGTTATCAGCTTACCATTTCTTGAGCTTTCTAGAGCCTTGTCTTCTGAAACAGACACTGTCTAGTAGCCTATATATGGTTGTACCCTTTTTGGGATCCAAATCTATTAGGATTACCATTTTTATTTGAAATAGTGGTTGACAACCTGGTATAAAATGAAACCTTGAATTATGTTGAATTATATTTATTAGCCTCCAAACTCTTCTATCAGAATAACCTTCAGATTTTTTTTTTTTAATAAATTTTTCCACTGAGGGTAATTCAGTAGGTCTTGAGTAAGGCTCAGAAATCTGTATTTTTAAAAGATTACACAGGTCTGATAGGTTGAGGAACTGCCTTTCCAAATCCTCGGGAGGTAGAAAATCAGGAAAAAACTAGTCAGGTTTATTTATTTTGTGGTGGTTCCAGTTTTACATTGTTTTTCTTCTCCTGTGTTTTTCTTAGTATTTTATAATCTTGTATTTTTGATTAATAATAGGAAGGATTCTAAAACAACAGACTTCTCAAGGAAATTAATGAAAACTTATCATTATTTCTACTAGGATAATTGTATGGTGTTTGCCTTCACTCAGTTGTTATGAATGAACTTGAAAAATCCTTACGTAAATAGCATGTAAGTGGCAGCACACTGTTGTGTCATAAACTTTAGCCAAGAGTACTGGCTGACTAGCTTGCATATCACATTTGGATCCTAGTGACTTCATCTGTGAGATTATAGTACAAATGTCCATGTCCAATAACATTCTTACCCAAGTAGTGATTAAGAATTGGTAAGTAATAAGGGGGGATGTCAGTGATGAATTGAAGGACTGTTACCCCTTTAACACATTTGGTGCAGAAACATCTGCTTATAGACTACCACTAGCAATGGTATGAATATAGATAGCCTGCTTGTATGTTTGTTTTTAATTAATTTTGGCATAATTTCAGACTTATGGGAAAGCTGTAACACTGATAGAAAAACATTCCAGCCTACCCTTTATCCATATTTTCCAAATGTTATTTTACCACATTAACTTTATCATTCTTTTCCTCTCTTCTCTCCTCTCTCTGCCTAATCCTTTCCACTCACATCTAGTTTTTTTTTTCTTGATACTTTGGAAAGGAAGTTGCAGATACATTGTCCTTTACCCATAAATATATCAATGTATGTTTTCTGAAAATGAGTTCTTTTATGTAACCACAATTACCAAAGTCAGGGAATTAACAATGATACAATACCACAATTCAAACTTTGCCAGAGGGGAAAAGGAAAGAGTAAGGATTGGGAAGGAGATTGATTAGGGGGGCTCACATATGACACTCATTTGTCATGGCTCTTTATTCTTCTTTAATCTTGCACTATTTCTCAGTCCTTTATGACTTCAACATTTTTTGAAGATTATAGGCCAGTTTTGTAAAATGTCCCTCAATCCCAAAATAGGTTTTGGGTGGCAGGCTTTGATTGTTTAGATAGCTAGATTTAAAGTGTTTAATGTATATTATGAATTGGGTTTTAAATGCTTATTTAATTTGTAAGGAAAGAAAGGTATCCTACCCTGAGTGAATTTTTTTCAATTTTGTAAATACAAATACTAATTAAGGCTTCCAGAACTGAAATTCTAAGGTTTTTTTAAACTCTAGACAGTTTAGCATTATTAGACTTTTTAAGTTGTCAAAGAGTGTATCAGGAGTTTGGTATTAGGGAGCTGATAGAATATAATCAAAGAATATCTAGACATGGGAGAAATTGCTGTGGATATTAGAAGTAGCAATTGGCATAGTCATACCTGGGGGTAAGTATGTAGGATTGGGCCTTATGTTTGAGGTAATGATTAGCAGTGGTACAGAGATAATAATAAGTGAACAGTTAAATTAGGGTTCTACTAGAAAATTTGGGAAATAGGTTCAGCATAATGACTTGAAAATTAGGCTGAAGATTTTAGAGAATGCACTTTAGCAGGATACTTTAATGCAAAGTGACACCATCAAAGTGGCCTTTGAATGGGACATTATAATTTTTCTTTGTAAAAACAGATTGGAATGATAAGCAGAGCACCCCTACCCTAGAAAAAGAAGAATTGTTAGAGATTCGGATGGGCTAGTGAACAGATCATGGCACTGTATATTCATGGAACTGTATAAATAGAAATAATAGTAGGAGCTAGAGGGTTAAGAGTATTGAGGAAATCAGTCGGCTGAGGTCACGATCTCTGGGTGGTGGGATCAAGCCCCTTGTTGGGCTCTGCACTAGCCGTGGAGCCTGCTTAAGATTCTCTCTCCCCCCCATCCCTCCCCCTAAAAAAAGAGTATTGAAATCAAGACAGTATTAAAACACTGAATTCTTTCACTCTTTAGATTTTTTTATACATCAACACTGAGATAGTTACATAGACCTTGAATGAATGTGAGAATTTGATGTTAGTGGTTTTGGTGTATAAAAATGTTAAATTACACACTTTTAAGAAAGTACAGAACTGGACCTTGGGCAGTTAATGTTACGTAAAATCCCAAGAATATTATTGTGTACCCACTGTCTGTCAGGCATTGTTTTAGGTGCCATGTATCTAGCATGTAGGTAGGTGGATGTAATTTTGTGGCTCTTAACATTGGAAAGGGGACTGGAAAGTCATATAAATTATAATATGTATAATCTGGATGGTGGGAAATTCAACAACAACAATAAAAAGCTAGAGCAATGGGGACTGTAAGTAAAGGAGGAATGTTCTAATGGAATTCACTGTTCAGGATTATAACTCTCTTACTGCTCCTTGTCCTTATAACTCTTTTTGCCTTTAAATGCCTCTGTATAACTTGGCAACTTTGCACTGACAGTGTGTCCTTGGCATCATCTCTGCCTTGTGGTCTCGATTGTATATATAGCACTACTCTACATTGAGATGGTATATAGTAGCATAAAGCTGATGGTAGACTTTATTTGAGCTACTAAATCTGCGCTTTATGGTTTTCTATACATTTTTCTTTTTTAAAAGGACACTGTCAAGTACTTTTAAATGGTTATTTGTAGTAGCAATTTCCTGCTTGTATTTTTTGTTTCTATTGACTACCCTTTAATTTTTTGTTTGGAATGGAATATAAGCTAAAGAGGTTTTTTATTTGTTTCAAATGATCAAGATTAAAGTTCTAGGAAAAATAAATGTTTATTTCTATCTCTTCATGGTAAAATAATAGTATTTTATGGAGAATATTCCTTTACAATTTTTAAAATAATATGTAATTTGGATTTATTAGTTAACTGGGTTTTTTTTTTTTAACTTCAAAAATTAATCAGTGTGTTAACTTCTTTAAGAAGGTTTTTTGGGGCTCTGGCTGGCTCAGTCAGTAGAGCATTCAGCTCTTGATATCAGGGTTTTGTTTCAAGCCCCACCTTGTGCATAGAGTTTACTTTAAAAAAAGGGGGGGGAGGTTTTCTTTACCTAGAGGTTTATACGACTTAATGCATTTTTTTATATAGTCCAACAAAAGAGGACCGATTTAACCCTCAGTGTTCCATTAACACAGCAGGTAAATTTCAGCCCAACTCTATTTCAGTGACTTAAAATCTGAGTTTGATAGCTATTTGTAATCTTGTTAATAAACTGGAAATTTTGTTGGTGGCTTTAGTGTTCTGGTGTTGATCCTAGTATGTATGACGTTACTTGCTATAATTGTGTTTTAAACTAAGCTTATAAGAACATACGACATTAGATGTTATCATTATGATTCAAATTAAACTGCCAAGAACAAATACAGGTTGATTTTTCTCATGTTTTCTAGTCTTTTCCCCCCAGATCCTGTAGCCATACACACATTAAGTAAATGTGTGAGATTTCTCTTCCAATTTTAATTTCCTTTTATAACATATAGGAATTAGTGGTTAGTGGAATGAATATTTCTTGGTTGAATTTTTAGTTTAAGTAAACTCTTATTTGAGGAATGGCCTTGTCAAAAATATTTGCTGACCACAGCTGCTTTGTTGTAGGAGGCCTGACAAATGGTAGTGGTCGATATATCTCTGCAGCACCTGGAGCAGAAGCAAAATACCGAAGTGCTTCAAGCACTTCCAGTCTATTTAGCTCCAGCAGCCAGCTCTTTCCTCCTTCTCGGCTTCGGTATAATAGGTCTGATATTATGCCTTCTGGCCGAAGTAGATTATTGGAAGATTTCAGGAACAACCGTTTCCCAAACCTTCAACTTAGAGACTTGATTGGACACATAGTTGAGTTTTCTCAAGACCAGCATGGTTCTAGGTAGGTGATTATCATTTTTGCTTTGAAAATTACTGCCTTGTAAGAGCATAAATTTTTCTTGACTGGGGTCATTTAATCTGCATGGAAGTTGGAAGTTTTTAAAAAATAAATACCCGATACGGATTTTTTCTTTGATATTAGGACAAATGATAAAAATACAGGTTTTTAAATTATTTATGGTTTCCCAGTTTTCTATAATGAGAATATTTGTATAACAAATATATAGCAGTGCCTTTTTACTGGCTTATTTTTATTACATTAATTGACTTTAATTTTCCTTTTAAAACTGCGCTGAATTACATTTGTGGACTTAAGTGTCCCTGATGTAGACTTTGTCTAAAAAAAAATATTAGAAAGTTAAATGCTTTTGTGTTCCTTTATAGATTTGTATTTGATGTGATGTGGGTTAAGTTGAAACATTTCACTTGTAACACATACATTAAATTTGAATTGTTTTTTCCTTTTATAGTTTTATCTCCCTATGTTTGAAAATTCTTAAGAGTAGCAAATCAACCTTGTATCACTCACAGTGGCTAAGAATTTATTTGTAAGAGCTTCTTTTATTATGCTCTAAACTTAGATATTATTTAGTAATACTATGAAAATATATGTGAATAACCAATAAAATCTAATTTTTCTTCATTGATTATAATGCAACCAGAACTAACTTAAGTGTTAAACCTCTTTATGTCCAGACTTTTTGCCTAACTAGTAGTTATTTCAAATTAAGGTGTTCTACAGGGAAAAATTAATTAAGGTGTTATAAAGAAATGCTTCATAACTTTTGTCTTCTTTGCTTTAAATTGGCTGTTCACAGTACTAAATGCATTAGTACTATTTCTGGAAATAATTTTATGTGTATATATGTGGGGGCATGTAAATCTCAAGTCAGATTTTTACAGAAGCGTGTTTCCAGTGTGCTGTCATGGCATGTAAAATTTTTCTACATAGATTCATTCAACAAAAACTAGAGAGAGCTACTCCAGCTGAGCGACAGATGGTATTTAATGAAATTCTACAAGCAGCCTATCAATTAATGACAGATGTTTTTGGAAACTATGTTATACAGAAATTTTTTGAGGTAAGCACACATACATGTTTGTACGTCTATCCAACTATATGTTTTTAATGCTTAGAAAAATCCAGAAAGTTGGTAAGAGTCATTTTAATATAAAAATATATGAGCTTGGGAGGTGCCTGGATGGCTCAATCCATTGAGCATCCGTCTACCTTTAGCTCGGGTCATGGTCTCAGGGTCCTGGGATTGAGCCCCGCCTTGGACTCCCTGCTCAGTGGGGAGTCTGCTTCTCCCTCTGCCCCTCCCCCTGCTTGTGCTCCCTCTCTGAAATAGATAAAATTTAAAATATATATATATATATACACACACACACACACATATATATATATATGAACGAGCTTGGGAGAAAATATTTGCACATCCTCAACTACCTTAGTCATTAGGGAAATGCAGATCAAAACCACAGTGAGATTCTACTTTATATCTACTAGCATGGCTGTAATGAAAAAATAAAGGAAAATAACCAATGTTGGTGGGAATGTGGAGAAATTGGAAGCCTCATACATTAAACTGATAAGCATACATTGTTCGTAGGAATGTAAAATGGTGTAGCTGTTGTGAAAAACAATTTGGCAGTTCCTTAAAAAATAAACATAAAATTATCATACAACCCAGCAATTCCACTTCTATATATACACCCAAAATAATTGAAAACAGGGACTCCAAACACTAGTGTCTGTTTCAGCATTATTCACAATAACCAAAAGATAGAAATAACCCAAAGGTCCAGCAGATGAATGGATAAACAAAATGTGATATATGCATACAATAGAATATTATTCAACCACAAGGAATGAATTTCTGTTAACATGCTACAACATGGATGAAGCTAAGTAAAATAAGCCAAATGTAAAAGGACAAACACCATAGAGTTTCACTTATATGAAATAACCTAGAATAGGCAAATTGATAGGGACATAAAGTAGATTGGGGCTTGCCAGGTATTGGGGGAAGTGGGAAGTTACTGCTTAATGCATACGGTATTTTTGTTTGAGACAACAGGGAAGATTTGGAAACACTCTGTGATGATGATAGCACAACATTGTGAATATAATTAATGCCAGTGAATTATGCACTTAAAAATAGTGAAAATGGCATTTTATACTATATATTTTATCACAAAAATAGTTTTAAAACACATGGGCCTACTTTAAATGAGAAGTTTAATACTAACCTGATTAACATTTGAAAATATAAAGCATTGGGAGTAAGTCATAGGTGAAGAAATTAATAATAATATAGTCCTTTTGATTTTGTTAGATGTCGTGTATTTTGTGATTTAGCTAATTTTCAGTTTATAACTTAAGTTTCTGTATTGTAGCCTGGCTTAAGTTTCCTGCACAGTTAACATCAGAATATAGTTGAGAATTATCTGGTCTGAATGTATGGCTCAGAAGTTAAAGATGAAGAGATTGTTTAAAATGAAGAGTAAAGATGTTTATTTTAAAAAGAATAACAGATGGTTAATGTATTAGTAACAAGGAAGTTTTAGATAGTGAGACTTAACCCCACAAACAAGCAGCACAGTTATTTCAGGCTGCTTTGGATGTATGTTTATTAGCTTTTACCTAAATCCTCCTTCCTACATGATTACCAAATGTGATGTTTTTAAAATACAGTGAAGAGGCTGCAAGAAGCGGGTTATTCAGGTTTAACAAAATAATATGGTTATTTTTATTAATATTAATTTTTTTCCATCAGTTTGGGAGTTTGGATCAAAAATTAGCCCTCGCTACTCGTATTCGTGGTCATGTTCTGCCTTTAGCCTTGCAGATGTATGGCTGCCGTGTTATTCAGAAAGCATTGGAGTCTATTTCATCTGACCAGCAGGTAATTGTAAGTTAAGACAAAATTTTTGTATTTTATTCGGTTTTTAAATTACTACTTTATTATGTTAGAATGTTAGAGTGAAACATTAAATATTTCCACAATTAGAATAAAATACTTTAAAAAATCTGTCTCAAACAGTACATTATTAATTGTTATACAGTGGATCTTTGTTCTGTCCTCTTCATTTTCTTCAGCATCTTTTCATCTTTAAATGAAGATATTTGAGTGCCTCCTGTGTGGTAAGCAGAATGCTAAATGATGGGTATTTTTGCTACACTTGCTTATTTGATTTTCTGTAGTATCAGGAATACCTTTTACTATTTCCAAAGTGTATTTGGATTGTACTTATATTTCTATCATAAGAATAAAAAAATTTTTCATTGAGTAGAGTGCTCTTTATTTTTAAGTTTTATTTTAATTCCAGTTAACACAAATGTGGAACGCTTCATGGATTTGTGTGTCATCTGTGTGCAGACACCATGCTAATCTTTGTACCATTCCCATTTTGGTATATATGCTTCCAAAGTGAGCATAAGAATAAAAATTTTAAAACCAGTTGCATTCCTATATGCCAGTTAAAAATTATATAAAGTTCTTAAAAATTTCACTGAGTAGGAAAAGTAACCTAAGAATTCTATTAACAAAATTCACAGTTTTTAAGAGGAAAGAGAACACATATAAATGGGAGTATACCATATTCTTGTATGAAAAAGTCTATTAAAATTGGGAATTAAAACTGATCAGAATAATTTTTAAAATTACTTGAATTAGACAAGAATATTAAGAGGATGAGGATAAATGCTGATCTGCTAGTTTTTTAAAATGTGAAGCATCACTAGTGTGGCTCTTGTAGCAGATTAAGCAGACTTTAGAAATGAAATTTGTAACCCAAATAGATACTATTTCATATATATATAACTAGTTTATGTATTAAATGAAACTTAAAGGAAATAATTATTTCTTAAAAGGCATTGGTAATTAGTAAAATTGGAAAGAGATCACATTTGATTCTCTACCCACATAGATTATTGTATAATAAATTGCAGAATGAAAAACAGTAATAACATTTATATGGTTATGTGTGTGTTTATGTGTAAAAATTTGTGAGAAGAAACAGTATTACTTCTTTGGAGGAAATAGTAGAATAATTGGAGATATGTTACAATGGAAAGATCAACAAATTTTGATTATTGTCGACATATCTCCTCTACCATAAGCCTCAAGCTGGTTTAGATACTTTAAAGATATTTTAAAGAATGTGATCTTGGGTGCCTGGGTGGCTCAGTTGGTTAAGCGCCTGTCTTCGGATCGGAGTCCTGGGATCGAGTCTTGTGTGGGGCTCCCTACTCAGCAGGGAGTCTGCTTCTCCCTCTACCCCTCCGCCTTGCTCGTGATATCTCTCTCTGTCTTTCTCTCTCTCAAATGAATAAATAAAATCTTTAAAAACAATGAGATTTTGCCATTTGCAATAACACGGGTGGACCTAGAAGGCATTATACTAAGTGAAATAAGTCAAAGGAAGGACAGATACCTTTGATTTCACTTACATGTGGAATCTGATAAACAGAAGAAACACTCTTAAATACAGGGAATAAGCTCTTGGTTGCCGGGGGGGGGGGTGGGTGGCAGGTGGGGGAGGCAACAGGTGAAGGGAATTAAGAGGTATAAACTTTCAGTTATAAAATAAAAAGTCATGGAAATGAAAAATACAGCATAGGGAATATAGTCAGTAATGTAATAACGTTTTATGGTGACTATACTTTTCGTGGTGAGCAACGTGTAGTGTGTATAATTGTTGAATCACCATGTTGCACACCTGAAACTGTCAGTTATACTTCAGTAATAAATAATAAAGATATCTTAAATGTCTTTAATATTTGAAAATATAAATCACTGGGAATAAGCCTTACGTGAACCTGTAACTGAATAATGGTATTTTTTGGATTCTTTAGAATATTTTATTTTTTTGTTTAGTTTATAGCTAAACATCTGTGTTATATCTTGGCTTAATTCCTCTAGAATTATATCAGTATGTAGTTGAGAGTTCTTTGGGTGAGAGAGACTTTAAATGTGTGTACTCCATTTCTTCACAATACTATTTCCTATTGTACTAATAAGGCACACAGATTATCTTGTGCCTACCTATATTTTTCTCTAAGGATTAAGGTGTTTGTTTAATAAAGGCTTAACAAATTTATTTTAAAAAATGATCACTAGCTAGAAGAAAACACAGTTAGTAAATAAACCTTACTGTAAATAAGCTTAACCTTATTAGTGAGCAAAGAAACAAAGAAAAGGGGTCATTTTTGCCGGTTAAACCAGCAAAAATCTAAAATTTCCCTAGAATTCATTTCCAAAGAGGCGCCTAGATGGCTAGGTCAGTTAAGTGTCCCACTTTTGATTTCACTCAGGTCATGATCTGATGGTTGTGAGATCAAGCTCCACATGGCTCCCTCTCTGCCTGCCCCTCCCCCCCCACTTGCATGCACTCTAAATAAGTAACTTTTAAAAATTAAAAATTTATTTTTTTGAGGTAAGGGGGGTTGCTAAGTAGAGAAAAAGTGGAGAATTCTGAATTATATATATTGTCAGCTGAGAAAGGAGTAGAAGGTGTATACAGTGAAGAGAGTTGTTTAAATACGGCAAATTTAGCATCACTAGGTTACTTTTCAGCAAGTGTCATTTATATTACAATCCTGCAAAAATGTTTTGCTAATACCATCGTTGGCTTCTGGGGGTGGCAGATTTTAAACTCTGATATCTAAAAAATTGCAAAGAAACTTTTAGTGTACTTTTGTACTCTATTTTTAATCCTGATAGCTTGTTGATGAGGTAATTTTTTAAATGTCATCTTTTTGCAGAGTGAAATGGTAAAGGAGCTAGATGGTCATGTACTCAAATGTGTGAAAGATCAGAATGGAAACCATGTTGTGCAAAAATGTATTGAATGTGTTCAGCCACAGTCACTACAGTTCATCATTGATGCTTTCAAAGGACAAGTAAGATTGATTTTTGGCTTCTCATTAGTTAGCAGGGCATTCTTTTAGAATTTGAGCATTAACACATTTTTCATAAGTCACAAGATATATAATACCCAGTACTGTCATACAAACATAGGAGACAAAACAGTAAATATACAATGATTTCTACCTCTTTCATAGAGTACATCAATAGATAGCTTCAATTTTTTTGAAGCTGAAAACTGTAGAAATAGTTTAATACTACTTTAGGATCACAGCTCTTAGAATTATGAACCCAGCAGTGTTTTCCAAATTTTTGAGAAGGAAAGGAACGAAGACTTCAGATCCTTTAGTATAAAACACAGAAAATAAGTATCAATTTGTAACTAATACATAGTAATAAATACCTGCTAATTATATTGTGCACTACCCTCACCTTGCAGTCTGTTTTCATTATTACATGCCCTCCATCTTCTGGTTTGGTATCTTTTGATCAAAATGTCTGTTATCTCCTGGGGTGCCTGGGTGGCTGTCAGTTAACATCCTACTCTTGGTTTCAGCTCAGGTCATGATCTTGAGGTTATGGGATCGAGCCCCACGTTGGGCAGTGCTCAGTGTGGAGTCTGCTTCAGATTCTCTCTCCCTATCCCTCTCATTCTCTCTCTCAAATAAATAAAATCTTAAAAAAAAAAAAGAGGGGTGCCTGGGTGGCTCAGTCAGGCGTCTGCCTTCAGCTTGGGTCGTGATCCTGGGGTCCTGGGATCAAGACCCGCATTGATTGGGCTCCCTGCTCAGCGGAGAGCCTGCTTCTCTCGCTCCCACTGCTTGTGTGTTCGATCTCTCCCTTTCTCTCTCTCTGTCAAATAAATAAAATCTTTTTTTTAAAAAGAGCAAGAAAAGAAAATATCTGTTAGCTCCTAAATTGAGCACCCTGCTTTCCAGTCTTTACTAACAGGGTGGTGGTCTTACTGAAGGTGACTCCCCACCCTTCTATTTTAAAGAAATTCAGCATGTCATCAGGAACCTGTCTGCCTCATAGAGCTTTCCAAAAATGTCAGATAATGGAAATGTATTTCTTCCAATTGTTTTAAGGTGTTTGTACTTTCAACTCATCCTTATGGCTGCAGAGTGATCCAGCGCATCCTAGAGCATTGTACTGCAGAGCAGACCTTACCTATCTTAGAAGAACTCCACCAACATACAGAGCAGTTGGTACAGGTATAAATTCCCTAATAGTTTTAAATGTTTATGTATTTTTGAAAATGCTTCAAAACATAGGCAAATATTATTTATTGTTAAGTTTAGGGAAATATAACTTATTCCTAAATTAACACACTGTAGAAACACATAGACAAAAAGCTTGGTATGTTCTCCTGACTATATACTGCTGAATTTTTAGAAAAAATAATTAACATCTTTTTAAAGAATAATTCTTAACAAATGACTTAAGGAAAGTAATTTTTAAATATCTGTACTTAGGATCAGTATGGCAATTACGTTATTCAGCATGTACTGGAACATGGTCGACCTGAAGACAAAAGCAAAATTGTTTCTGAAATCAGAGGAAAAGTCTTAGCCCTGAGTCAACACAAATTTGCCAGGTATTGCAGTATTTTCAAATTCCAGGGGTCAGTTCTTGTAACTCTTTGGGTTTTATCAGTAAACAAAGAAATGCATGTAGACTATAGCATTAGAACATAATCTTTCTTGGGGTACCTGGGTGGCTCAGTGGGTTAAGTGTCTGCCTTTGCCTCAGGTCATGATCCCAGCGTCATGGGATTTGAGTCCTGCATCGTGTTGTGGCTGAACAAGGAGCCTGCTTCTCTCTCTGCCTGCCATTCCCTCAGCTTGTGCTTGTTCTCTCTCTCTCTGACAAATTTTTAAATAAATAAAATTTTGAAAATAAAAATTAAAAAAATAATAACCATAATCTTTCTGAACATTCCTTTTATTCTTACATGACAAATTGGTTTGCCCACATATATTCCATTTTTAAAGTCTGTATTCAGAAAGTGATTTGTCTCCCCAAACCTATCAATGCAAATTCTTAGTGCATGTTAATGAAAATCTCAGACTTAATAATGACCTGATTTCCTCCTTTTTGAATTACAATCATTATTTTAAGAGGCATATAATTAAACCTGAGGGTATCCAGTCTGGGTTCCTCTGTGATACTAATTTCTGTTTCAAAGGTAAAGGGTAAGAGAATTAAAAGAGAATACCATCTTGACTCTTATATCTTCGGATGTGTTTAGCAAATTCTTTCAAAACCAAGGATATTTTGCTATAAAGAAAAAAGTAACAATACAGGGCGCCTAGGTGGCACAGTTGGTTAAGCATCCGACTCTTTGTTTTGGCCGAGGTTGTGATCTCAGCGTCAAGATCAAGTCCCGAGTTGGTCTCTGTGTTCAGCCCGGAGTCCAGTTGGGTTTCTCTCTCCCTCTCTTTCTACCCCTCCTCCCCCTGCATGGGGGTGGGCCCTCTTGCTCTCAAATAAATAAATCTTTAAAGAAAAAAGTAACAAAATAACTTTTTGGGGGTGCCTGGGTGGCTCAGTTGGTTAGGCATCTGCCTTTGGCTCAGGTCATGATCCTGGGCTCTCTGCTCAGTGGGGAGTCTGCTGTTCCTGCTCCCTCTGCCTCCCCACCCCACTCCTCCTCCCTCCCTCCCTCCCAAATAAATAAATAAATAAATAAATCTTTTAGGGCGCCTGGGTGGCTCAGACGGTTAAGCGTCTGCCTTCGGCTCAGGTCGTGATCCCACGGTCCTGGGATCGAATCCCACATCGCTCGCTCTCTCTCTCTGTCTCTTATGAATAAATAAAATCTTTAAAAAAAAATCTTTTAAATAACTTTCTGTGTATATACTTAATTTTTAGCAACGTAGTAGAAAAGTGTGTTACTCATGCCTCCCGTGCCGAGAGAGCTTTACTGATTGACGAAGTTTGCTGCCAGAATGATGGTCCTCACAGTGCCTTATACACCATGATGAAGGACCAGTATGCCAATTACGTGGTTCAGAAGATGATTGATATGGCTGAACCTGCTCAGAGAAAGATAATCATGCACAAGGTAATATAGTTTATAGCACTTAAAATAGATGATTCAATATGTGTGACTTTCAGGCTACAATTTTAGCTTTCTAGGTTTTAATTTCCTCTTTTGTTGTAACTGGAGAAAAAAATCTAAATCAGTGGATAGACAAATGTAGGTATGGTGTACTGTTTCATTAAATTCCTAAAGTCTCAAAATCACATCCATTTCTCATCTGTTTACCTATCTTTACTTTAGCATTGCCCATCCCTATCTTATTTAAATATATTTGGTTTGCCATATACATGGGTTGAACATTAATTTTAAAATCTAATTAGGTTGGGCGCCTGGGTGGCTCAGTTGGTTAGGCGACTGCCTTCGGCTCAGGTCATGATCCTGGAGTCCCGGGGTCGAGTCCCACATCGGGCTCCCTGCTCAGCGGGGAGTCAGCTTCTCCCTCTGACCCTCTTCCCTCTCGTGCTCTCTGTCTCTCATTCTCTCTCTCTCAAATAAATAAATAAAATCTTTAAAAAAAAAAATCTAATTAGGTTTTCTCGCTAACCCAATACATTTTCCTAAAGAGAGAATTTATTTTGATTTGATTGGGTTTTTTTTTTAAACAAGCTGTTTGCTCCCTAGAATCTAATGATTCTTTTAAACGACGTTAATTTCCATGGGAAAACTGTTAAAAAGAATACTGGAAGAAATATTAAATACCCAATCTTTCTCTAAATCAGTTCATTTAAGAAACAGGACAAGGGATGCCTTGGTGGCTCAGTTGGCTAAACGTCTGCCTTCGGCTCAGGGTATGATCCCGGGGTCCTGGGATCGAGTCCCATGTCAGGCTCCCTGCTTGGCATGGAGTCTGCTTCTCCCTCTGCACCTCACCCTTGTCATGCTCTCTCTGTCTCACTCTCTCTCTCAAATAAATAACATCTTAAAAAAGAACTGGACATACAACTTCTTTGGACCTCTTGTCATATAAAGAGAAATATAAATTTTTTTACTTTTTAAAAATATTTCTGCTTAAAAAATATATGACTTAACAAAAATTGTCATTCTTATTTTTAATAACTACATTATTTAACCAATATCATTTATGATATTCGGATTGTTTCTAGTTCTTTAACTGTCATAAGCAGTGCTGTATATGAATGTCTTTGCATAATTACCTGTTTTTGTAGAAGGAAACACCTAAATAAATTCTTAGGTGTTTCCGGAATTGCTGGTTCAAAGTATGTAAACATTTTACGTGTTGGTAGATACTGCCAGGTTGCTCTAAAAAAATCTGTACACGTTTGCACATCTACCAGAATATAAGAAGAATGCCTGTTTTGTCATCATCTCATCAGTACCAGTTGTTATTCCTTATAAAATTTTTTGCCAGTCTAGGGCACCTGGGTGGCTCAGTCGGTTAAGCATCTGTCTTCAGCTCAGGTCATGATCCCAGGGTCCTTGGATCGAGCCCCACGTTGGGCTCCCTGCTTAGGGGGGAGCCTGCTTCTCCCTCTCCCTCTTCCCCTCCCCTGACGTGCTCGCTCGCTCTCCCTCTTTCTCATAAATGAGTAAAATCTTAAAAAATTTTTTTTTGCCAGTCTGGGTGGAAAGAATGATATGATTCTTTTATTTGCATTTTAAAAAGTATTAGATACTGAACAATTTAAATGTATTAGGCATCACATATCTGATTGCTCATTCATGTCTTTTGCTCCATTTTTATTGAATTTTTATCCAGCAGACTTGAGGTAGAAAATTCTCCCTTCATCAACTTTTTAAGAACTTAGTAGTTAACTAGTGATGCTTTCCTGCTGTGTTTGGAGCCCCTCTGCTATTTGCATTTGTAATAGTTTAGAAGTAACGGTTTGTTTATTCATTGAACAATTTTGAGAGTAGAAGTTTGGAAAGATTCAGTAGAATGAACTGCTTTTGCAAACAACTTTCTTTAAAGAATTGGAATATTAAAATCCACTTTCTTTAAAGAATTTGAATATTAAAATCCAATTATTCTTCTAAATCACTGATATTGAGTGATTTTTTTTAAGAAACCAGAAACTAAAATAATTAAGTTTACTAAGCAGATTATTTGTTTTTCAGATTCGACCTCACATTACTACTTTGCGCAAATACACATATGGGAAGCATATACTGGCCAAGTTGGAAAAATATTATTTGAAAAATAGCCCAGATCTAGGGCCTATAGGAGGACCACCAAATGGAATGCTGTAAAGGGAAAAGAGAAAGAAGATGATATAACCATGTGAAAAGAACGTTTCTTTTGTGAATTATCAAAACACAACTCAACCATGAATCTTCAAAATTTTTTTTAAAGCAAAACTATTTATTGACTTTATTCATCCATTTGTAAATTTTTTAAGGTTCTTGTGTATATTTGGGGGGTGGGGGTGGTGAATTATAAATTATATTCAGCCCTGAGTGGAGACCTATCAGATTGGATTGCTGGCAAAGCACAGAATGCCTGTATATGATGTAACTATCAAAAAAAAAAAGCTGTCACATATTTTGTAAATTTTTACCTTGTAAAGTCACAAAAATAGTTTTTAAAGGAAAAAGTACAGTATTCTTTTAATAAACTGGCTTGCAGTCTGGTAGGTCTATGGACCCCATAGCACAACAGGTTTATAGAGATGTATATAGAAATATAGTCCTTATTTTTTTTTTTGTCCTCTGTGTGAAGCCTTTTATAACCAATTAACAATCAACTGCATAAATATTAATATTTTAAAAAGAAAGTTAAGTTGTATTTTGGTAATTCACAAACTTATCATGCAAGTAAAAACTCGGCAAGTAAGACAAGAATTAAATGATTTGAGATGAAAAGAACTTATATTATTTACAGTGGATGTGATTTTAATACAAATACTGCCCTAAAACGTCTCTGGCAATGTATAGAAGTATTGTATATACTTACATATGTAATTGTTGTAAGAGGTAGAAAAAAAACAAAATCATGGTGACACTTCCATTCAGTTAAATGCACTAATTGAAAAGTTAAGTCCCTTTTTAACTTTTCAGTTTGGTTTGCAATCTGAGAAAGAGTGGAAATTTGTATATTGTTTTGCTTATAGAATTACAAGGACATGTTGAGGAAGTGTTGAGCTTTATTTTGCTTTTTCATAGTAGATTTTGAGAAAGTAGGAACCAGATAGAGGTGAAAGGGGCCACTGAAAAGTGAATTTGATAGCTCAACATTTAAGCATGACTGCATATTCAGATAGCTTTTTTTGCTTCCTATAAATATATGCATTGTGTGTGTAGTAATAGATGTAAGTTTACACTTTGAAAGCAAATCTTGTTTCAATGTTTATTATAAAAGCCTTGCTAATTTAGTAGTGATGCTTTCCTTGGTTGTACAGGTGTACATTTGTAAACCTTCATGCTGTAAATGGAATTTGTTTTATCTCTTTGGGAAACATTTGCATTTTAGTGTACATTTATGTCCCTGCCCTCTTTGACCTGGCATATAGTGTTGTATAATGTAAATTTATTTCTCCAAATCGAGAGTGATTTTTTAAAAATTTTTTATCTTTATATGGTTTCACAAGTATGAACCAGCTTTCTTTTTATTATTGTGGGAAACATTTTCTTTTATAACATAGTTGTTGACTCTGTTAATATGGACATACTAGGATTTGGATCACTTTCAAGAAGTCAGGGTATTGTGCATAATAAGAAAGTGTTGGACTGAGATGTTTGGTTACCATGGAGGCCAATGCTTTTTCCATCTTATTAAATGTGATGTGACTTTTTTCTTTGTACAGAAGAGTACTGTATTTTTGAATAGCCTATTCCCAAGTAAGAGCAAATCTGTATGATAACATTTTTTTCTCTGAAAGACATAACAGTAACATGATGTACATTTACAAGCGGCCTTATGTACATTTCCCAACAATCTTTTTAAGGCAAAATTGTGACCATATGTGTATAATTAAAATCGTTTTTAATCCTTTGCCTATGAAAATATTTTGGAAAAAAAAAACTTGCTTTGTATATTCAGTTTCTGAAAGATAAAGAAAGTGCTTTGTATTTTGTTGAAGTCAGTATTTTGTATAAAACCATTTATGTTGACCCACTTCTGTTTAGTGCTGAAAATGAATGAACCATGCTATCTCCTTCGATTGAACATGTAAGGGATTTTTTATTGGAAGTCTGCAGAAGAAAATCATTCTTCTGAGCACAATATTGAATATAAAGGTTTTATCACTTAGCTGTTCCTATCATGAGCCTAAAAATAATGGCATAAAGTTTGGGGTGCCAGGCATACTTTTTCTTGTTTGATGTTGAGTTACTCTAGTTTTCTAACCCAACATTCCATGTTGAGTCCACTAAATCCAACCACTTGTCACTGTCCCCTCTCATCATAGTCCTACTGGTTCATCAGCATGTCCCAGTCACAGAGGCAGTGCTTTTCCCCTTACATATAACGCTGCTCTTTCACCCCGTCCTACTTTGTTTTGCCAGCCTCAGAGTGTCTTGGCCCCGTGTCGAAATTTGTTTCCAGTATCAGCTCATGGTTGTGAGCTGATCATGATCCAAGTTGTTCTTGTTGGAGATTGATAAGTGACTTTCCTGGATTTGCACAGTTGAATTCCTGGTTTTCCTTTTTCCTACCCTCTGTTGGCACAGGCAGTTATCTCTGCAACTTTAGAGAGCCCTAGGGGATGGCTGGGAAAGAGAACCTTTCTAGGGTTTTGATGTTCCCGTGTGTCCCAGTATTGACAGCCCCATCTTCCCAATACTTTGGGGCCTGTTCTAGAAGAATATCTATTGTAGAAATTTTATGGTCTGCCATTTTGGTGTCCACCTCTCTGATTCCACCATTTAATAAGTTGGCATGGAATTTTGCTAAAATCTGAACATCACATTTCAGAATAAAGAAACTTTAATTGGGCAGAACCACTTAGACTTTACTCTTGAGTGTCTCCTTTTGATATGGATTGTTTCTGGACCAGTTTGTCTAAGTCCTGGCTCTTCTTGGTTCATATGAAATAATGTTATCTTCACTTTGTATATTATGTATAAATTAGAAAATGAAAAATGTGTGAATAACCTTGTATGAAATAAACCTGGTCTTGTGTTTTTCTCTAGCTAAAATACCCTTCTGTACCTCAATTATAATTCAGATTGCCCATTCAAGTTTACTCTGATTTAAGGAAAAGCAAACATTTTTATCACATGGATGCTAATCTGGGGCTACTGATTACTCTGATGGTATTCCTATCTTTTGATTAGTATTTAGGATCTCTGTCTAATTACATAGAGTGATTACACACTTCATAGGATTAAACTTTCAGCCTGTTTCCTTGGTATTTCTTCAAGGTTATTTTGAGGATTAAATCAAATCACTTACCTTTACCTATAGGTGTTTGTCTCCTTTCCACATGAACTTCCAGAGACAGTGTTGTCTGAAGGAGAATACAGTTTGGGTTCAGGCATGGATTTGAAGTTTACCTCCCAATTCACAACCTTGTGAACTTGGGTATGTTAACTCCACCTGTCCCATGGATGAGTACTATTTAGGTCACTGAGTTTAAGAATTGAGAGGATCTTAAAAAGGTACGTAGAACCCAATCCTCAGCTAATGCTAATACCATTTCCATTTTCCTCTCCCTTCTATAGCTATTCATTTTGTTTTAAGCCATACAGATAATTTGATAGACTCCAAAGCAGAGATCTACATAAAACTACGTGGGAAAAGACATGTTCATCATACACTTTTAATTTTATGCCAGTTTTAATTTTATCTTGTTTTGGTTCTGTTCTGAGCTGAAAGCAACCCCTCTGGAATTGTTGACCTATCCCACATCATAGAGGTGAAATTACATCCTCCCACCCTAGCTTTTACGAACCTAAGAAAAGCAAGTTTCCTAGGTGGCCTGGATAGTAGTCATTCTCGGCCCTCACGACTGATTCTCAGGAAGGCTGGGGTTGGCGGTGGACCATGGGGAAGGGCACAGGAACCCCAGAGGAGCAGTGTTCACTGTCTACTTTACCTAGCTAGCTTTCAAGGACCGATTTAACCTGACGGGATTTGGATGCTCCCAGACAGTAAATCTGCGAACACAGGTGAGAAGCATGGAGCGCTGTGGCACCGGTGCACACCTCTAGGAGGCTGTGTGATCCTGGCCCGCTAGGCCTCGGTGTTCCCATCTGTCAAGTCACATACTGTCGGGGCACCTGGGTGGCTCAGTACATGAAGCGTCTGCCTTTGGCTCGGGTCATGATCTCAGGGTTCTGGGACTGAGTCCCGAATCGGGCTCCCTGCTCAGCGGGGAGTCTGCTGCTCCCTCTCCCTCTGCCCTTCACCCCACTGATGCACGTGTGCTTTCTGTCTCAAAATCTTTAAAAAAAAAAATGGGAATACTATCTTGGCTGCACCCAGAACCTTGCATCTGAGGAGTGCTTGATGCTAAGAACCTAAGAGAACTGCAGGACAGATCTACAGGAAGCTCAAAATTCACTGGAATTTTTATTTAATGTCATTACCTCTATATCCTGTAGACAATTTCTCATTTCCTCTCTGTTTCAGTCACAGGACATTTTTCTAAATATTCACCAGGAACTTAAACCAAATGAAATAGCCCTGTAGTTTGAAGAAAGAAATTTGCTAGGTTGAGTTTAATTCAAGTTTTCTTGGACATCAGAGTATAATGGTTCAGAGTCAGGACTCTGGGATTAGCCCAGGTTGCAAGCTTTTGGCTTTACATCATTAGGCAAATGGTTTTCATCTTTTAAGCCTTAGTTTCTTCATGTGTAGGTAAGGGAAATGAGACCTACCTCCTAAAATTGTGAGAATTAAATGAGATCTGTGTCGTTCTGGGGCAGTGAGTGACTCCTGTTACAGTGAGTTAACGAAAGGTTGGGGGGGAGGGGTTTTTAATTTGCCTACATGCAGCCTCAGAACATTGGGATTGGAGCTCATTTATGTTTCTGCATATGAGCTCTTGATTCAAGTTGCAGAATAAATCACTAAGTAGGAAAACTGTTGAAGAAAGGATTAAGGAACTTAACAGCATTTTAGTTGTTGGTACATTTAATCTTTTTTCTTGGTACTAATACAGTCCTGATGACTGCCAGGATGTTAACAATAGGGAGTTGCCCTATATCCAGGAGCAGTGGAGTGACCTGTCTGCATGATGGGCAAAGCGTGGAAGTAGCGGGAATCTGGAGGGAGGGTGAAGTCGGCACTGCGGATTACAGAGAAGAGTTCCATCGCGAGGGCCAAGCCCATCTCACCTCAGTCTCACCCCAGGACTTTCATGGGAAGAAGCCCTGAAAAGTTGTGTCTCAACACCTGGTGGGCCCATCTTACATCGGGGGTCGGGGGTCAGGGGGTGGGGGGGAGCATGGAGATCACCCTAGCGGAGAGGAGGGATGTTTGGGAGGCTCCCCCACCCCCACTTTGAAAGTCAGTTCTGACATCGTCCAGGACACAATTCAGTTGAATAGAATGCAGTAGTTTTCACTGAAGAGAATTAGAAAAGAAGGCCAAAAATACAGCTTAGAAATACATCTTAGAAATGTTTAAAATACAGTTCTTAACTCCTAGGTTAGAGGATAATCTGGAATAAACCATTTGGGGCAACTTCAAAATGAGTAACAGTGCTATATATCAAAACTTGGGGGACTTGGGCCAAAGGCTATTCAGAGAAAAATATTTAGCCAAGGAAGTCTGAAGATAATTTAAGAAGCTAGTAAGGGGCGCCTGGATGGCACAGTCAACTGAGTGTCTGACTCTTGGTTTCTGCTTGGGTCATGATCTCAAGGTTGTAAGAACAAGCCACATTCTGGGCTCCCGGACCCATGCTCAGCACAGAGTGCTTCAGATTTTCTCCCTTTTCCTCTGCCCCTCCCCCCTCCCTAAAATAAATCTTTAAAAAAAAAAGCTAGTAAAATAACAAAATTACAAAAAATATAGGAAGGATTAATAATAAACGTCACAAAAAAGGAATAGGCTTGACTGGTTAAAAACAAAAATGAGACATACGTTTGGCAAATCAGAATTTTAAAAATAGGTGAAAAACACAAATGGGGATTTATGAAACTGCAAGGTTTTTTTAAATTATAGAACCTTGTGTAAAAAGTCTACCTATAGGGGCACCTGGGTGGCTCAGTCAGGTGTCCTACTCGATTTTGGCTCAGGTCATTATCTCAGGGTGGGGAGATCGAGCCCTGTGTTGGGCTCTGCGCTCAGTGGGGAGTCCGCTTAAGATTCTCTCTCCCTCTGCCCCTCCCCCTGCTCGCTCTCTCAAATAAATCTTTTTAAAAACAAGTCCACCAAAAAAAAAAAAAAACCAAGCCTACCTATAAATTAAAAATCAAATTTTCTATGGAAATATAAAGTTCCAGAATTAAGGAATAATAGAAAAATAGACTAATAACTATAAAAGTAAGAAGCTAGTCTAAAGGTGAAGGAAGGTCTCACATTGCCTGATGTCAAAACTTTTTACAAACCTACAGTAATCAAAACTGGATGTTAACTACACATTGTGATCATTTTGCAATATATACAAATATTGATTCATGCATGTTATATGCCTGAAACTAATATATAATGTTATGTTTCAATTATACCTCAATTTTTTATTAAAAAAAATATGTGGTACTAGCATAAAGACAGACATATAGACCGATAGGATAGAATAGAGAGCCCAAAAATAAATCCTTGCATATAGGGTCAAATGGTCCTCAACAGGAGTGCCTAGACCATTCAATAGGGAAAGTAGATGTCAGGAAAATAGGATATCCTCTTGCAAAAGAATGAAATTGGACCCTTACCTTACACCAAATACAAAAAAGAGCTCTAAATGGATTGAAGACCTAAAATGAAAGACCTAAAACTTGTAAAACGCCTAGAAGAAAACGAGAAAACTTCATGGCTTTGGATTTGGCAGTGATTTTTTGCATATGACACCAAAAGCACATGCAACGAAGCAAAATGAGACTACATCTAACTTAAAAAAAATCTATGCATCAAAGGGAATAATCAGAGTGAAAAGGCAACCCACAGAATGGGAGGAAATCTTTGCAAATCATGTATCTTATAAGGGGTTAATATCCAGAACGTATAAAGAACCACGATTCAAGAAGAAGAAAAAGAATCTGATTTTAAAAAGGGCAAAGTGAATTTCTCTGAAGATGTTCTATGCAAAGATCTACAAGCTTTTGAAAAGATGCTTAATGTCACTAATCTTTAGGTAAATGCAAATCAAACCACAGTGGGATATCACTCATCATGGCTTTGGTGAAACGGAAAACAGCAAGGGTTAGAATGTACAGAAACTGGAACCCTTGTGCACGGCTGGGAACATCAAATGTCACGTATCTACCCAAAGGTGCAGCTGTTATTGAAAACCGTTTGGGGGTTACTCAAAAAAATTAAAAATCGAATTACCATATGATCCAACAATCCCAATTCCAGGTGTATATATTCAAAAGAATAAGAGATATTTGCATACCCATGTTCATAGCAGCCTTGTTCACAATAGCTAAAAGGTAGAAACAATCCAAGTGTCCATCAATAGATGAATGAATAAAGAAAACGTTGTCCATACATATAATGGAATATTGTTCAGCCTTAAAGAGAAAGGAAGTTTTGACACATGCTGCAACATGAATAACCTTGACATTATGATATGTGAAACCACAAGAAGACATACTGTCTGATTCCCCTTATATGAGGTTATTTAAAGTAGTTAAAATTATGGAAACAGAACAGTGGTTTCCAGGGACTGGGGGGAGGGGTAAATGAAGAGTTGCTGTTTAATGGGTATAGAGTTTTACTTTGCAAGATGAAAAAGTTCTGGATAGCTGCTGCGTAACAATGTGAATTACTACTGAACTGTACACCTAAAAATGGTTAAGATAGCAAAAAAAAAAAAAAAAGAAAAGGAAGGAAGGGAGGGAGGAAGGGAAAGAAAGAAAAGGAAAGAAAGAAAAGAAAAAAGACAGTCGAAGATATATAAGGTCATGAGCCCAGACTCTTTTAAGGGACAAGTTATGTAAGTCTTTTTTATTTAGGATTTTATGTATTCATTTGAGACAGAGAGAGCATGAACGGGGGAGGGGCAGAGGGAGGGGAGAAGCAGACTCCCCGCTGAGCTGGGAACCCAACGTGGGGCTCGGTCCCAGGACCTGGAGACCATGACCTGAGCTGAAGTCAGACGCTTAACCATCTGAGCCCACCCAGGCACCTCAAGTTCTGTAAATCTTTAAGGAATATATAAATGCCTAGCTTATATAAATTTTACGGAGCATGGAAAACGAAAATTTCCCAAGTTACTCTACAAAACTGTAATGACCTTGAAAAAATCCGAACTGTAGTGCACACAAACCATAAACATGGGCTATTTTCATATATGCATATAAATGCAAGACTCCTAACTAATATGTGTATCAGTTGAATCCGATGTGATTTTATTCATGTATTATGAGATTAAAAGGCAGTCTTAACATATTGCCCAACCATCATGCTCCTATGTATTTACCCAAATGAGTTGAAAACTTAGGTCCACACAAAAGACTGCAGGCAGATTATGTTTATAGCAGCTTTAATCATAATTGCCCAAACTTCGAAGCAAACAAGATGTCCTTCAGCAGGTGAGTGGATAAGCAAACGGATACATCCAGACAATGGAATATTATTCAGAGATAAAGAGAAATGAGCTATCAGACCGTGAGAAGACATGGAAGAAGCTTAAATGCATATTGCTCAGCGAAAGAAGTCAATCTGAAAAGTCTCCATACCATATGATTCCAACCACACGACATTCTGGAAAAGGCAAAACTATGGAGACAGTAAAAAGATCAGGGTTTGCCAAGAGTTGGGGGGTGGTAGGAAGGGATCAGTACCTGGAGCAGAGGGGATTTTTAAAAATTTTCCCACAGTGTGGTTATGACCTGGGGAGAAAACAAACTGTCCAAATCAAGGAAGGCCCTTTCCAGTCTCTACCGAGGTCAGTTTTTTTTTTTTTAAGATTTTATTTATTTATTAGAAAGAGACACAGCGAGAGAGGGAACACAAGCAGGGGGAGTGGGAGAGGGAGAGGCAGGCTTCCCGCCGAGCAGGGAGCCTGACGTGGGGCTCGATCCCAGGACCCCGGGATCATGACCTGAGCCGAAGGCAGACGCCCAACGACTGAGCCACCCAGGCGCCCCTACCGAGGTCAGTTTTGATCCCGAAATCATGAGCTGGTACCAGAAGCAGTAACAGCAAGGTGTTAAGTGATTTGCATATATTATCCCATTGCCCCCAGAACAACTGTATTAGGATGGGACTAGTCTCTCCCTCTCTCTCTCTCTGTGTATATATATATATATATATATATATACACACACACATATATAGTTTTAAAGATTTGATTTATTTATTTGAGAGAGAGTGAACGAGAAAGCACAAGCTGGGAGGGGAGGGAGAGACAGAGGGAGAAGCGGGGTTCCCTGGGATCATGACATGAACTGAAGGCAGACAACCCACTGAGCCATCCAGGTGCCCCCTGCTTTTTTTTTTTTTAAGATTTTGAGAGCAAGAGCTAGAAAGAGAAGAGAGTGCGTGCTTGTGCACGCACCGGGGGGGGGGGGGGGAGCAGAGGGAGAGGGACAACCAGACTCCCCACTGAGCAGGGAGCCTGATCCCAGGACCTGGAGATCATGACCTGAGCCGAAGGCAGGCAGATGCTCAACTGACTGAGCCACCCAGGCGCCCCAGGAAGGGACTAGTCTTACATGCCATTTACAGATGACAAAGCTGAAGCTTAGAGGGCTTGTATGACTTGTCCAGGGAGGCAGGGCCAGAGCGCACCTGCAGTCTCAGGCCAGAGCCAACACGCTTCGATGTTGTGCGGAGGCTCTTGGACGTCAGCCTCCTGCAGGGCCCACGAGGTGGCAGATGTGCTGGAAATGCATGCACTTCACGAGTCGTGGCTTTAGCTGGTCGCAGCCCTGATGGGATGGGGGTCCAGGGTTACTAGCTCTTCTGATTCAGCTAGAAAATCAGAAATCTGGATTCTCATATGCAATTTCCTTATGGAAATCTCTCCTTGGGAGCTGTTTGCCATCTCTGCCGAATACAGTCCCCGTAATGGAATGCAAAGGCGCCTCCACATCTGTGGGGTGAATTTGCCACGCGCACGTGCGCCACACGTGTACCTGCATCCACATCCCAACGTGCCTTGCACAGCCGGGCTGCTGTGAGCTCCTTCCTCTTCAGAGCCCACCCCACAGTCTCCCCTGAGGCCTTAGAATGCCTCACTTCTCTCCAAGCTCTGTTTACCAGGCCTGGGGCCAAGTGAAGTGCTAAGTGTTGTGCGGGCATTCTCTCCAGTAACCTTCACTACAATCTGAGTTCAGGAGCCTTAAGCACCTTGGCCCAGGTCGCAGGGGAGAGGGCTACGAAGCTGAGGTTCTACCTAGCTCTCCCAGGCCCACTGTCACATCCTCAGCATCACTCACATGCAGGCCCCGTGTGCCAGGCACTGTGCTAAACCCTTCACGGTGCTTCTCTCTTAATCCTCACCGCAACTCTCTGAGTAGGTACTAGTATTAGGGGAGCAAATCAAAGCACAGAGAGGCTAATTTACTGGCTCGAGGTCACACAGCTAAGGCAATGCTAAGAATGTGTCGGAGGAAATTGCGTCTTTTTGCTAGCTGAGACGGTGGGGGTGGGTGGGACAGACATGGTGTGCAGCTTCCCTGCTCTAGGAACATCAGCACCTGAGCCTCTTGCCAACAGTGGGCTGAGTCAGGGAAAGGCCCAGTCGCTGGGAAGTAGGGACGGGCGGCTGTGGGCCAGAGACAAGCAACCCCAGCTCAGGAAGTAGCTCCGTGTGAATCAGTCTGTCGGCACCTGGGAGGGCGAGGCTGGCATTGGCTCACCTGCCTGAGAGCTTCCCGTCTGAGCCTCCAGCAAAGGCTGCTCCTGAGGTGGCCGGGCAGCATGGCAGCTCCGGACACGCTTTATCAAATGAAGGAGCAACAGTCCACCTTCCTCCAAAAAAAAAAAAAAAAAAAAAACCCTCATAAACAAAGAGTCCTTAGGTCTCCTTAGGGTGGTGGGATGGGCAGCATCAGGTGATAAACACAATCATCCCCCAAGGGGAAGGCTTTAGGGAAGTAACTCTGATGTGGATGTGTAAATGCCAATGATATTTACAAAGGGCGCATTTATGCTCTTTTTCTCCTAACATTCTAGCAAATATCAGAGGCAATTTAGATGGGCAGCAAAACTATACATCAGAAATGGACAGGTGGTGTCGGGTGCGGCAGGGGTTGGGGATGGCAACAGAGAAGTTCAGTACACTCACAATACTCCCCCGCAACCCCTCCTTCAGCGCTTCCTGAGCACAGAAGTGCAAACAGATCCCATGTAAGTTACGGAGTTCTCGCTAGCCATGAAAACAAACATGCAAGTTGCTTGGAAGTAACAAAACCTTCCCCTGGCCTTTCACTCTTCAAGGGTCCCCATGGACTCAAGCAGAGCAGCGCTGCAGACCGGGGTGAGGGCTTCCTGTGGAGCCCCCTTAGCATGCCTGCCACCCTGTGAGAGTGGTCCCAGCCGCATGAGCAGAGCGGAGGGACCGCATGGGCTTCAGCCTCTGAAAACATCCCATCACTCCAAAAACTTCTCATCAAGACTTCTTTTGGGGGGTGGTGGCTGGGTGGCTCAGTGGTTAAGCACACCGGGCTCCCTGCTCCGTGGGAAGCCTGCCTCTCCCTCTCCCACTGCCCCTGCTTGTGTTCTCTCTCTCACTGTCTCGCTCTGTCAAATAAATAAATAAATAAATAAAATCTTTTAAAAAAAAAAAGACTTCTTTTGGGGACAGAGGTTGTTAGGGGACACGAGTCAGATCCAGAATGTAATACAGTCCAGGACTGGGGAGCTAGTGGGGTCACACACAAACCCCGCCACCCTGGGCACTTACTGGCAGCACCTTCAAACCGTCCCTCTCCCACCTCCCCACACATGGCTGTGCTCCCCACACTCTCTTGGGTCACATGCAGAAGGCCGGATTGACCAGTGTATTGTCAGAGTTAGATTCCCCGGCGGGGGGTAGAGAATCCGGGATAATCGTGTCTGAAGAAACGCAGAAGTGTGGCTCTCCATCACGCACACAGCTGCATAGGCAGTCCCAGGCTGGTGTGCTGCATCACTGGCTGGGGACCCACGCTCCTTCTAACCTCGTCCTCTGCCATGCACGGTCTCTGTTCTCAAGTTCACTTCATGTCCAAGATGACTGCTCCAGCTGCATCCATCATATCTGCAACCCAGCCAGGAGGCATGAAAACAGGAAAGGAAAAGAACCTGTTCCTCCCTTTGACACTTCCCTCAATGTATGTACACCATCTCTGCTCCGTCCCACGGGCAAAATCCTCATCAGGCAGCGACATACAGCTGTAAGTGATGGTGCGAAAGAGAGTCTTTATTTCGAATGGCCAAGAGGCCAGTTGAAATGTAGGGGTGGTTTTACTGAAAAAAGGAGAAGAAAACAAATATGGGGAGTAACCAGGAGTAACCAGGCCCAAGCAGCCAGCAATAAAAGGCTTCAGTAAAACATTTCGTAACAGTAGGGCCATTCAAAATCATTCTTTTTTTTAAAAAAGATTTTTATTTATTTATTTAACAGAGATAGAGAAAGAGCATAAGTAGGCAGAGCGGCAGACAGAGGGAGAGGGAGAAGCAGGCTCTCCGCCGAGCAGGGAGCCCGATGCGGGGCTCGATCCCAGGACCCTGGGACCACGACCCGAGCCAAAGGCAGCGCCCAACCGACTGAGCCACCCAGGCGCCCTGGCCATTCAAAATCAAATGACAATGAGACTTTTTACTTGCTTCAGATTGGCAAAATATAAAATGTCCAATAAATGCCAAGTTATATAGAAGATGTAGAAAAATGGGAACCCTCATAACTCCTGCTGAGAGTATAAATTGCTATGGACCCTTTTGGAGAGCAATTTGAGCAATTAGAGAATTTAGAGCAATTCCTAAGAAGCTGAATATAGTTGTACCTAAAACCCAGTTTTATCTACTTTTAGAGAAAGTCTCCCATGCACTGGAGGAGAAAGATACAAGAATCGACTGCAACATTGTATATAATATTGAAAAACTGGAAACAACCAAAGGTCCATGGATAAACAAACTGTGATATATGCCTACAATAAATGATAACACAGCAATTAAGGTAAGTGACCCAGAGCCACATGTACCAACATGGATAAATCTCAAAACAAATTGAGAAGACTCAATGGAATCTATAATGTTTCGTTTCATACAAAAATAATAAAAGAAAAAAGATCATGTTAAGAGTTGATAAACAGTAGTAGTTGCATAGGTGTTTATTATTATTTTGGGGGGTAGGTATTGAAAGTGAGGTGGAGATTTTTGCATTCCTTTTTATTGTAAAATATACATAATGTAAAATTTACCATTAAAAAAAGATTTTATTTATTTGACAGAGAGAGAGCGAGCAGAAGCAGGGGGAGCGGCAGGCTGAGGGAGAAGCAAACTTCTTGCTGAGCAGGGAGCCTAATGCAGAACTCGATCCCAGGGCCCTGGGATCACGACCTGAGTCCAAGGCAGACACTTAACCGACTGAGCCACCTATGCTCTCTCTCTCTATAGATCTATATATAGATCTATATATCTAAAATTAAAAAACTGAGTAAACTTAAAAAAAATTCTCCTACACTGTCCCCATCCCATTTTCCTCCCCTAGAGGAAATTTTTTTTACTTACATAGTCAATGTACATTACACATGTTTTTGTTTTAAAAAAATTGTGGCCATACCATATAAAGATCACCTTTTTTTTTTTTAAAGATTTTATCCATTTATTTGACAGAGAGAGACACAGCGAGAGAGGGAACACAAGCAGGGGGAGTGGGAGAGGGAGAAGCAGGCTTCCCACGGAGCAGGGAGCCCGATGTGGGGCTCGATCCCAGGACCCTGGGACCATGACCTGAGCCGAAGGCAGACGCTTAACGACTGAGCCACCCAGGCGCCCCGAAAGATCACTATTTAACTTGCTTTTTTTCACCTAAAAAGAGGCTTTGAAAAATGTTGCTTGTCAGGACTTAAACACATGCTTTATTTTAAAAACTGTTGTATGGGGCGTCTGGGTGGCTCAGTCAGTTAAGCGTTAAGCCTGTGCCTTGGGCTCAGGTTCCCATCCCAGATCCCCCCCCGCCCCCCCCCCCCCGCACCCTATCCCTGCTCAGCAGGGAGTCTGCCTCTCCCTCTGCACCTCCCCCTGCTCGTGCGCTCTTTCACTCTCTCTCAAATAAATAAATACAATATTTTTTAAAGATTGTATTTATTTATTTGACAGAGACACAGCGAGAGAGGGAACACAAGCAGGGGGAGTGGGAGTGGGAGAGGGAGAAGCAGGCTTCCCGCGGAGCAGGGAGCCCGATGCGGGGCTCGATCCCAGGACCCTGGGACCATGACCTGAGCCGAAGGCAGACGCTTAACGACTGAGCCACCCAGGCGCCCTAAATAAAATCCTTTTTAAAAAATAAAAAGCGTTGTATACTTTTCCCCAGGGTGGGAATACTCACATTTATTTCACTTTTCCTTTACCGGTGAACATTTAGGCATGTCTGTTTGGACACTAGTGAAAACACTGGGAAGAGTAAGCTCGCCAAGCGGAAGGCTAAATGCATTTTCAGTGTTGATAGAGGTCCACTTGCTTAAGGATGCCTGTGCCAGTTCAGGCGCCTACCACAGCAAAGGGCAGCCCTGCACCCAGGGCCCCGCATATCCCAGCGGCAGCAGTGTGCGTTTCTCCCATGATGAAGTCCTGGGTGCCCAGGGGAAGAATGAGAGAAATAGGGTGGGGGAGACACTGGCCCTGCCTTTCTGGAACTTTCTTTCTCTTAGTGGGAAAAGGAAGAAACATTTAAGGCAGTTAGGGATTCACCAGGGATGATCCTGAACATATTTAATAATCCATGTTAGCAACACAAATCAGGATGAGGACCCTGCCTTGGTACCTCCAGATGGGAGGCTAGAGGCCCCCTGCTCAGCCAGATATTAACACTTCAGTTGCGTGATTTATGAAGGTCTTGGAGGAGGTGGGGATGGGTCCCAAGGCAGGAGGCTGCTGTACTCACAGCAGGGATGGATGGCCATACCTGTGCATATGGGCTGATGTCACTGTGGCGTTCCAAAGGCCTGTAGCTCTGAGACAGCTTTCAGGGAAAAGGCTAGTTTGCTGACTTTGGGCTGGAGGAGAAGCAAGCAGGCCAGGGGGCAGCTGGGCCAAAGGTGAGCCCTGACCCTCTACTTTCCTTCTTTCTGTCCATGCCTCCTTGGGGCCCCTCTGTTGGGTCCCTTCTCTTGCTGGTCTGCCCAAAGAAATCCACATTGACCTGGGGCAAATGTACTGTTGGAAAGAAACACTAAACTGGTGATTTTTGAAGACTCCATCAACCCCGCCCCCCACCCTGCCCCACCCCAATTTTCTCTATTTTGTGCAGTAGGGAAAAGCAAGATTCCAAACTGACCTATTTTTCCTCCACATTGGGTTGAAAGGACTAAAGCATGAACTTCAGACCCATGGAGCCAGCCCCCCCGGGGAGACAGGGCCTTTCTACTAAAAGGGCTTTTTATCTCACCAGGACTCCCTGAGTTCCCAGAGAGACCCGGCCTGGTGCCATGCTATTGGATGATCCATGATACCAAGGCACTCAGGGACCCCACATTAGGCCCCCAAGACCCTGATGAGGATCATCATCCTCCAAAGACAGATCTTGGGAAACAGACCCCAAAATGGGGAGCTGCCCAAGGTCACACAGGTATTCAGAGCAGGGACAAAAACAGGGCCGAGTGCTGTTAGGGGGCATCATGTTTTAGTGCTCTGACCAGGGAGTGTGACTGAGATGGGGAGGCAGGAGGCTGCATAGCTCTGGACACACCTGCTGGGTGGGTGGAGAACCCAGGGGCCCGCAGCCGATTGTTCAGGCCTCCCTGTATAACCAAGACCCAGGAATGTTTAAATCATATAAAGAGAAACTCGGGGGACTGCTGAGAGGCCAAGACACTTCAGGAGACCTTCTTGGTTCCCAGTTCAGGCCAACTGAGGTCGTCCTTGCCCACTGGCCCGGAGAAGATGGGTGAGGAAGACGCCATCTTGCGTCTCCAGGTCCAGGTACGAAGGTCATTTGGCACCATCTCTACCGCCTACCAGATTGCAGGCAGGGCTGGCAGTTCTTCCCCTTTTCTCTCAAGGCCATTTGTGCTACACCCACAGGCCTTCCATAGCCTTTTTGCACAGAGGTGCCTGATGGGTGTTGGACACAGTAGGGCGCAGGGCCTCTTAGGGAATCACGAAGGAGCAGGAACTCAAGTGGTTCTCCTCAGATCTGCAGGCCAGAGGAGGTCCGACCTGGGAAGAAAACCTTTTATTTTTCCATTTAGCTCAGAGGATGAAGAGAGAGGGCAATCTTCTATAGAAAGACACAGAAAACGTTTTGGGTTTTTTTGTTTTTTCCTTTTACAGCCAGTCCTGAGCATGTCCTGCTGTTCAAAGTAAGGCGCCAAGTTTTCAGCACTTTCTGGAGTGCTGGCAGAAGGCGAGGGCATGTGGGAACCTGTCCTTGGGGAAGTGGGGACGCAGGGATCCCTTCCGAAGCCGGAGGAGAGGAGTGGGGAGAGGGCACCATCGGTTTAAGGCCCCATTACCTCGAGGCTCCCGCACAGCCTGTAAAGTGTTCCCGCCGCCAGCATCTGGGGAGTCTAACGCACCTGGAGGACGCTCGGTGCCCACGCCCAGAGGGCGCTGCAGACTGGCGCCCACAGTCGAAGAGCGATGCCCGCCCCCCCCGCCCCTCTCCCGGCCGGCGCCCCACTATACTGGGCCGGGGCGGAAGGGGGTGCACCTGGGACCCCGCCATCCAGGAGCAGCAGAGCTGAAACGCCGGGCACAACGGCCTGTGGGGACCACTGCTCCGGAGGAAGGCGCGGTTCTGCCCAGCGGGGCGAGAGGGGGCGGGGCTGGGGGCGGGGCCAGGATACCGGGGGTGGGGCGTTCCAAGGGGGCCGCGCTGGGTGGCTCAGGGGGCGGGGTCCTAGGGGGTGGGGACTGGGGCTGGCCGGGAGACCTGGCGAGCTGGGGGTGGGGGGCTAGTTTTCGCAAGGACTAAGGGCCTGTGGGTTTATGATAAGGCGGAGCTCGGCGGGAGTGGTGCGGGCGGGAGCCGAGCGGAGCCGAGCGGAGCCGAGCGGAGAGGAATCCAGCGGTAGAGAGCGGACTGTAGCCGGCGGGTCCCGCAGCCCTCGCCGTAGACAGCTGCGCGCGGGGCATCGCCGGAGGGTGCGGAGCGCAACGACCCCGCGGAGCCGGCCAGGAGCCCCGCGCAGTCCGTGCCGCGCGGCGCCGCCCCGATCCCCGCAGCCTGCCGCGCTCCCGCCGCCGGTCCGGGCAGCATGAGGCGCGTGGCGCTCTGGCTCTGGTTCTGCGCGCTGGCGCTGCGCCTGCAGCCGGCTCTCCCGGTGAGTGCGGCCCGGGGCCGGGCAGGGAGCGGCGGGAAGCCGGTGCTTGCAGACCCGCCGATGCCGCCCGCGGCACGTGGAGGGGGAGGGGAAGCGGGGACTTGCCTTCCCGCGCTAGCCCGGCGGGCCGGGGACCGTGACCGCGAAACCAGGGCTCCCGCCTCAATTGCTTCCGCCGTCGGTGGGCGCCGCGCGGGTTCTGCCGCTAAGGGCCGGGGGCGCGGGCGCCCCACGGAGAGGAGCCTGCGCCGGGGCCCCGCGCTCAATTATGTGAACCCGCTCCACATGCGTCGGAACCCGCCAGCCTGCGGCGGCGCCCGGGGTCGCCGGCTCCCCTCCGGTCACCCCAGGCACCGCAGCGGCCGGGGTCCCCGCCGGAGACCCGGGAAGATGCAGTGATCGCGGCCACAACGCCCCGCCCGCAGACCCTAACTTAAAGCAGACGCGCCGAGCCCGGGCGCCCGGCCCCTTCGGCGGAGGCAAGTTTGGGAGCTGCGGGGCCGGCGCGTTGGCAGAGGAGCTCGGGCCAGGGCTGCGCGGGGGTCGCGGTGGGCGGCGGAGGTGGGGCCCTCGGCTTCGCGTCGGCTGCCCTAAGGGAGCCGGGCCGAGCTGGCAGCGGGAGGTTCCGGGAAGTTGGCCCCCGAACACCGGAGCCCCGTAGGAACCCAACTTTGGGGCTGCTGAAGTTGTGCTGCCCGCGAAGGGGCGCGTGTGGGGCGGGGCACGGCCGGCGCGGGCTGCGGCTTCCACGCGAGTGGACCCCGGAATGGCTCTTCCCCTCCCCCGGCCTGGCTTTGTGCTGGAGCCGCGCGGAGGGAAGGCGGGTCCCTTGGCCCGCCCAGTGGAGCCGGGGGGAAAGAGGGACAAATGCGGAGCCCATGGCTGGGGGAGGAGGCCTTTGGGTAGGACTCCAGCGTCCACCTTTGGCGAGGGGTGGGTCCCCCTTTAAAGAGGGACTTGGCCGACAAAGAGCATCCCGAGGGCCCCCAGAAAGTGATCTCCCGCCCCGCCGCCGTCCGCTAGCCCGCCTTCCCCAATGGGGCGCTTTGTTCTCGGCCCCTGTAACCCTTTCCTGGGAACCGCCCCGCAGCGCCGGCCCTGCCGTGGGCCGGGCGGGACCTGGGCGGCCGCCAGGTGTCAGCGCTGGCCGCCGGGTGTCCACGTCCACCCCCAGCCCCCACGCCCGCTGCCAGAGTCCCGGGGCCCTCCCCGCGGGCTGGGTCGGCCATCCCCGGGGCTGGAGAGGGGAGGTGCGGACGGAGCGAGGGGGCTCTTCGCCTTCCGGAAGTGGCGGTCTCTCGCCACCACATCTGGACCGCTCGACTTCCCTAGCTCTTGGTTAGGGAGGCACGTGGGCAGAGAAGAATCGCGGCCGGGGGTCGGGGGAAGGTGCCGGGTCTCCCCCTGATAATGTGGCATCTGCACAAGTCTCAGCAATGCCGACCGTCTGGAAGCAGGTCCGTCTGCAATAATAGAACCTACCAGGTATTGAGAGCTGTGGGGTAGTTTATAGGGCCTGGCTCAGGTGAGGTGTTTTCCAGGCTCTTCTGTGAAGTGCCCTCCCTGCTTTACAGGCGACTGTTGTGTCTGGAAGTATTTTGAAGTCCAGAACAGGGTCCCTGATGCCTCTTGAATTGCTGATGAGTTGGAGGTGGGGGGCGGAGGGTGCCAAATCTTGGCGAGCCGTGGGGACTGATAGGATTTCTGAGCTCCATCTCCAGTGCAGTCCTGGCTTTCAGGTCCAAGAAGTTGGCATCTGGTTTCTTTCTTTTTTTTTTTTTTTTTTAACATTTTATTTGACAGAGAGAGACACAGTGAGAGAGGGAACACAAGCAGGGGGAGTGGGAGAGGGAGAAGCAGGCTTCCCGTGGAGTGGGGAGCCTTATGTGGGGCTTGATCCCAGGACCCTGGGACCATGACCCCAGTGGAAGGCAGACGCTTAACGACTGAGCCACCCAGGCGCCCCTCTGGCTTCTCTCTTTAGGGTTGCAGCTTCTGTGGGACTCAGATTGTGCCTTGAATCATAGTTAATACGCCGGAGAAGAGAGTGGAGGTGTGTGGCTTACTGCCGTGGCCTATGTGGCCTTACCTGACTGCTGCACTCTTTCCAGGCCCAAGATTGGGCCTCAGCAGAGACTGCTGAGGTGGGGTTCTCCACCTAGTTCCAGCAGAATCAGGAGAAATGCGGGTGGTGGTTCTTTTGCCCGCCTTGGTGGAGGCTGGCATTCTCATGGGCTGGCATCCCAGCGTGCCTGTTGACATGGCAGAGGCAGATGGGATGGGAGGTTCTCTGTAGCCCGTGTTTCCCGGGGTTTCCTGTGTACTGGGTAAGGTTAGATGCTGCAGTAGGAGGCATTATATCTTGCCTAGAAACTTTGACACATTACAGAGGGAGACAGGACTGGGAGGCAGTTGAGTCTCAAGGGGGAAAGGAGGAAGGAGGGAGTCTCATTAGAATATGGTGGTGGAAGGGCTTCCTGGAGGGGGTGGCTGAGTGGAGCCTGAAAGCACTAAGCTTTGGAGTCAGACCTTGGCTTGGAGCTCAGGTTTTCCTTTTTTTTTTTATGAAGTGTAGTTTGTTTTCTCTTTCCCGGCCCTGCCTTTTTCCTCTTACAGTGGGTGTCCATGTTGGGTTAAAACTGGGGACATAAAGTGGCATAAAGTACCCTCCCCTCCCCCTTCCTAAAAGAAATAAGGCAATGGGGTTTGCCTGAAATAGGAGGAGGTGTCTACAGGTTGCAGAAATCTGGTCCTCTCTCAGGGTTCACTTTGGTCCCAGTGGGAAGCAGGTCAGAACCCCCCTGGGGACCAGTGAGGTAGGGCGTGATCCTGGGCACCTGACTTTGAATGGGCAAAGGAAGGCTGCTAGGGCAGAAGGTTGCTTGAAACCACTCCCAAGAGACAAGAACAGGTTTGTCTAAAAAGGTTTCTGTGTGTGTGTGTGTGTGTGTGTGTGTGTTTCCCGTGGTCTTTTGTTTATTCCATGCCAGAAAAATTGCTTGTTCTGGAGTAGTTATTTGCTGTTTTGCTCTCTTTCCCTTTTCTCTTTCTTGAAAGGCATAAAATCTTTTTTTGCCCTAATTATGGGGGCTAGTAGAGACATTTCCCAAAGGCCTGGCCGAGTGGGTGGGGGGTGGGGGAGGCACTAACTGCCTCCTCCTCCTCCTGGGCTCGGAGCCTTCTCGAGGTGATGTCACTCCTGGCTTCAGCTCCACCAGGAGGGTGGAGCTGGTTTAAGTCTCTACCTGTGGCTCATGGTGGGTTCCAATAAAACCTTATTAACCGAGGCTGGTGGGGAGAGGGATGAGAAAGAAGAGAGGCCTGGAAAGAATTAGTGAAAAGCTTGAATTTTGTAGTATTTTATAGAGGACTGTTTCCTACTGCAGAATTTTGGATTCTGAAATCCCTTGGGAATGAGGTATCCTTGGTATCCAGGTTTTCTTAGTGAGCTGAGAATCCATATTAACCTCAAAAGTATTCTTACTTTGGGCAGGACTCTGCAGTATTTCTTTTCCTTTCTTTATTAACAGAAGACTATGAAACATAATCTAATCTGGGGATGCCGGGGTCCTCACTGTTGTCACTGTGTTACGTTAGGCATTTAAACTCCTGGGTCTGTTGAACTACAAAGACCACTTTGCCCCTTGTGCATGGTGCCCCCGGGTTGGTACGTTTTGAATTCTGGCTTGCTCTTTTTTTCCCTCCAGCTCTGATAGCTGTGGGCCGAAGTGTAGCAAGCAGCTTTTCTGCTCAGTTCTAACTTGCACTTTTCTCCAGCAGCTAAGACACTAATCAGATTTTTGAGAACGATTTCTGAGATGTGAGTTTTCAGTGCTGAGTGAGAGTTTCGCTTGTGAGTAATGTTCATGATCTGTGACAAGTGCAGTTTGTGCCTTTGTGGACCCAGCTGGGACCTCTGCAGTATCCCCGATAGTACCCAGAATAACAGGCTGTCAAGGGAAGTGCGTGCAGGCTCCCTCGGGGAACAGGTGTAAACGACCTCTGGGAGGAGGCACCTGATGACCCCTGTGTTCTGAGTTCCTCCATCTGGCTTGAGTTGTAAGTGACTCACTCTAGTCACAGGTAGCCTGGACCTGGTGAGGCTAAGTCGCTATAAATCTTAACTGGAGGGGCCCTCGTTCTCAGCATGGGTCCCGTCTCCATCTCTTCACCATGTTTTATCTGGATCGAAGTGCATCTTTCTTAGTGCACCCATACTGTTGGGCAGGCCAGAAACCGCTTTGGATTAAGTAGAGGCCCAGGACCGAGTCTCAACCCTGCCACTGATTTACCATGTAATCTTGAGTGAGTCACTTCACGGCCAAGTCTTGATGTCCTCTGAAAAGCGGACACCGTACCTGTTTTCCTTGTCCTCTTTCTGTCATTTGCATATTCATTTCATAATGAGCGCTTGAAAGTGTTCGGAAGTGAAAGTGCCAGAGAAAAAGGGAGCTAACGATAGAATTACAGGTCCCTTTGATTGAGTGCCTGCTGTCGAGCGCTCAGGGCTTTCCTTACATTCTTTTTTTTTTTTTTAAAGATTTTATTTATTTATTCATGAGAGACAGAGGAGGAGAGAGAGAGAGAGGGAGAGAGAGAGAGAGAAGCAGAGGGAGAAGCAGGCTCCCAAGAAGCAGGGAGCCCAATGCGGGACTCGATCCCAGGACCCTGGCTGGGATCATGACCTGAGCCGAAGGCAGACGCTTAACCATCTGAGCCACCCAGGCGCCCTCCTTACATTCTTATTTCATCTTTACCCCAAACCTTTATGAGATATGTCATTGCCCTCCTTTTGTGGTTGAGGCCTGTAGCGGTGAGCCCCTCTAAGGGGCCGATGTGGAAGAACCAGGATTTGTACCTGTGTGGGGGCATATGTGTATGGCATGAATGAATTGATGGACTCTCAAGTCTCCGCAGCGAAGCCCAGTATAGGAGGCTGCCTGAAACTTGCGAGGCCCTGTGGGTCTTTGCTGTTCCATCCCAGAGAACCATGGGTGTGCATGTTTTGGATGGGGAGGGGGCAGTGAGCTGGGCTGAGCTGGCCTGAGCATTGGCTAGCATCCTCGGCTTGGGTTGGGTTCACCTGATGGTTCAGGGACAGAGCCTAGGTCAGGAAACAGTGGGACCCATGAGAGGAGGGTAGGACATGCTCCCAGGTCTGATGCCAGTGCAGGGGCCATGTGTCCTTGGCTTGGCGCAAAGTGGCCTGATGGGGTGAGTGTCCCCCGGGGAAGCAGTCTCCCTTGACTCTCGTCTTAGGCATGGGGGAGACATTTTCGGAATTGGTAGAACCGTTTTTAAGCTTGGGAGGCAGGCACCGTGGTACCAGCCAGATGACCAGATACCCAGGACTCCTGGCTCTCGTGCTGCGTTCCCCTGCTGGCCCCCTCCCGCTCTCTTGCCGTAGGAGCAGCCCTGTGCGAACTGGGCATTCAGTGATTTCTGGTCCTGGAGCCCTGCTAGTTTTACAGAACAAACGATTTCCTGATTTCTTCCTTCTTTTCAACAACCCATTTTGGAGGCTTGGGTTGAAAGGCCCCCCCCCCCCCGTCCCCCGCCTCCGCCCCCACCCCGAGGGCTTGCCTAAGTGTGTCTAGAGAGAAGGAACGGGATTAAGGGAGTCTGTGGAAAGAAGGCCTTTGGCGCCAGGATCCTGCTCCTGGAACAGACTCAGCACGGTGTCATTTCTCTCTCAGCTGCTCCAGCAGACGTGGGGCTTTAGATGGGAGTGTGCCTTCTGGAACCTCCCTCTGAGCCGGCCGGGAGTGCCCTGATGGTGCCGAGGGAGGGCAGGCACGTATCCCTCAACACAAGGGAGGCCCGTTTGAGGCCCCAAAGGCAAGACCTGCGCCCGGGTCACCTCAGTAACTGTGTGACTTCCAATCCAGGAGACACAGGAGCGTCCCGTACAGCCTCTGGGAGGCTGATGGCACTGCTTCGGCCTGTCCTCACGAAGCTTACATTGGGTGGGGAGTAGGCTCTAGAAGATCCCCTGTATTTCTGGGCCTGAGACAGGGGAACCCAGTCAGCTCAGTGCTCTGGGGCCCAGAGGAGTGAGCCGGTGATGGGGGGGTGGCCTGAGGGAAGGTGCGCTAAGCTTCCTCTGGAAAGTGTCCAGCTTCCTGTCCTGCTGTGCAGGTTTGGGGAGCCAGGGGGTCTGGAGGGGCACAGGTGCGTGGAGGCAGGCTTATGGGGGAGGGGAGCACAGTGGGCATCCTTGGGGCTTGGGGCCACGGGGTCAGAAGAGTGGAAGGCTGGTGGCTGGACCTACTCCTCCACTCTGTTGTCTGCCCAGTGGTTCCTGTGACTCATGAACTTGGAGGCTTCCAGATGCACCCCTTTCTGCCTCTGGAGCTCCTTGGGGGTCTCTTTCCTCCTGGCGTTTGTTTGTGGCTCCGAGGGCTGCCTGCTCATATGTAGAGGCTACTTCTCCTCTGGCCTCGTGACTCACCTGAGGGGTGCAGCCTCACCAGACTCTCTCTCTCTCTCTCTCTCTCTCTGTGTGTGTGTGTGTGTGGTGGACCCGCAGCGTGGGTTGCAGCTGCACCTGAGCTTTGCTTGGGGGGTCCTGCCTCTGTTTCCCTGTTGGGCCTTCCTGCTGGTCTGCTTCGGGGGGCACCTGGTTCCCACCTGTCTGCAGCTTCCTCTTCAGAAGCCGGCAAGTGCTCTTCCTCTCTCTCTCTCCTTTTCCGGCGGACTTTTCCCTCTTCAGCTGCAGCTCTGACGCTCCTCCATCGCGGGCGTTAGAAGTCTTTGGGAGTTCTTCCTACAGAGAAGGGCGGCCAGGACCCCTGTCCTTCCTACGAGTCCCGCCTTCGCCCCTGACTGGCCTGCGCAGGTCTTTGCCTCTCTGTGCCTTGGTTCTCTCATCTGCTCGGGGTGTCTCCGTCCCCTTCTTCAGCTCTGATGGCCACGTGGTTGCAGAGCGGCCTTGTCCTGGGGAGGGGGACTTGGCAGGGGCTTAGGATCCTCTGCTGTTATTCTTCTGGGGCCTTGAAGGGACACTCACTGCCTGAGGAGTCACCTGTGGGGGCAGAGGGCAGGGCGGGCTGCTTGGAGGAGGGGGACTTAGAGCTCAGTGTGGGAACCAAAAGTGGACAGGGGACCCTGGGCAAGGTCAGGCTTGGCTCTCTGCACACACCCAGGCATCCTGGCCACGTGCCCCGGGTCCGGACCGCTCAGCAGCAGGAACGGAAGCCATGTCGGGCAGGTTGGGGCAGTGGGGCAGGCGGGCATGTTCACCGCTCCGCTTGTCAGCTGAGTCACAGTGCCAGGCCTACAGTCATGGTGACTGGCCCAACCAGTCTTGACCGTGAGCCCACTAGTGCCAGGCATGGGGTGGGGAGCAGCCCAGCGGGGCTGACTAAGGCTCTGTTGCATGGCCTCCAGCCCCAGCCCCTCCTCTTTGCTGCTGAGTGGCTTTGTGCCAGGGCCTGTCTTGGCCTCAGTGAGCCCATCTGTGAAATGGGGGGAGGGGGCAAAGAAACCAAGGTGACCATCCTGCCTTGGGGTGTTTGTGATGTCCTGCTGTGTCACAGGACTGGTGAGCGTCTGGGCAGGACCTCCCTCCGCTTCGGCTGCCTCACTCCTTGAGGGGCCTGAGCCCTCCCTGGCTTGACCAGGTCTAAAGCCCAGAGCCTGGGCACCTGCCGTGTACGTAGCCCTGTGTAGGTGGGGAGCAGTCCACGCCTGGTCCGGGGGCACACGCAAGGGAGGGTGGCTGTGACTGGGACCAGACAGGAGGGTTGGCCCGTGCAGACAGGCCAGAGGGGCCGGGACAGTAAAGGTCATTCACTGAGACAGGGTTCATCCCAGAATCCCTCAGCAGTTTCTAATCAGGAGCTCAGACCTCAGCTCGCAGGTCATTTTCTGGCCGTGGGAAGTATCTGGGGAGGTGGTGCCCTGATGGGGGCAGTGGGAGTGGCCAGTCCTGCTCTGGGAGTGTCCATGGGCAGCGCGGATCTCCAGCGGTGTTAAAGAGACCTGTCCCGCCACAACGATGTTGAATTCACCGTCTTTCCCACTTAGGGCTGCCTGGCACTTTCTGTGTCCATGCCGGCCCTCGTTGGGGTCCCCTGGCCCTGGGTGGGTGGAATGTGGGGAGGCGAGGAGGGACCTTCTGCAGGGCCAAGGTGCGCTTGTCTACCCCAGACCCAGCATGGCCCTGGGGGACTTGAGGACTGCTGTCTCCAGGCCACCTGCACCATGGTGGCCGCTGGTGCCCGGGGCCTCGCCTGCCTGCTTGGGGCCTGGACTGTGTCGGCAGCACTGGCTCTTCTCCCCGTGGCTTGTCAGCATCCCTGCTGCCCGGGAGACGGTCTGGGGCCTTGGAGTCCCATCTCTGGGGAGTGTCCCCGACGGATATGTGATCAGGTTTGGGCTCGCAGGGCCGCAGGCTGCGGGTGTTTTGGGAACCTCTGAGACTGTGGCAGAGGCTGACGTCACTCCGCCTTCTCCCAGAGAGAACTGCTGGGGCGCGGTGCTGCCGTCTGTGGGGACTGCACCTCCTCCAGGGTGCCGTGCAGGGACTCTCGGGGCAGCAGGACCTCCCAGCTGGCAGTGGGCCAGGCTAGGAGAATGGGCACACCTCGGCAAAGGGAGCTTCTCAGACTCTGCCCCTGTGTCCTCTACCTGCCTCCCACAGGCACTCTGGGGGTCTGGGGGAGGAGCATAGTTGCCACGTTTTCCTGGGGTCATCCTGGTTGTTGTAAGGTCCTGGGAAGGCCCTGAGGTCTGGGTCCTGGTCTTGGCAATTGTGTGAGGAGCAGAGAACCTGTGACCTCACTAACCCCCCCACCCCAACCCGCTGCGAAACAGGGCCATTCTTCGAGACCCCTACCCAGGGGCTGGGCATCCAGGGGACACCCTGGTCCACCTTTCCTCCCAGTGTGACGGCAACAGCCTGAGTCTGATTGCTTAGGTCTGCCTATTTTTTGGAGTAGGTTCTGGGGTCCTGAAGTTGTGGGACCGGGCAGGCCAGGTGGGCTCTATAACTGGTGGGCTAGTGGGTATAGGTGAGTGTCCCCGGGGACTGGAGCAGGGAGAGGTGTCCTGTGGAGCCTGGGAAGAGCACCGAACATGGAGTTACCTAGGGGGTACCTCAGGCATGTTTCTTCACCTGCCCCTAAGCCTCAGTTTCCTCTTCTGTAAGTTGGGGGTTTTTGTCTGCCACAGAGGGCTTTGGACAAGATCCCAGGAAGTAATGTATGTGGCATGAGTGAGAGCCTCTGCCTTGCCTGGGCTCAGAGGAGTAAGTCTGGGGGAGCTTGGGGGCTGACTCTGTGTAGGGGGTCCCCTGGGGAGAGCCCCTGGTGGCTGTGACTGGGGGAAGGAGTACAGACCTGGCCTGGGCATGTCGTCACTTCATGTGAGTGGCTGGCTGGTCTTACTCCAGTGTGCTGATATGATCATAGGGTCTGAAAACAGGGCTTTTGCCCCTTCTCAGAAATTGGAACCTTCGCTGGCAGGCCAGACTCCGCTCGCCTCTGCCTGAGCCTCTGCCAGGGGCCAGCTCCTGACCCCGAGGAGGTGTGGGCTGGGCTGGTGGGCGGTGGGAGGAGGCCGGACACCAGGGCCCCTGGGCAGGGGCTCAGGCCAGCTGAGCAGACTGGGGCAGGGGTGACAGTGGCTTGTCCCCAGAACTGCAGACTGAAGGTCGCCCAGGAGAAGGAGCTGGGCTGGGCTGCAGGATGTTGGGGTGGAGGGAGGGCCCCACTTCTGTGGTCCTTCCTTCTGCACTTTCCCCTTTGCCACCTCCCATGGAAATGAAGGCTCTTCCTGAGGGTAAGAGAGCCACGTGGTCCTCACCGAAGGGTGGCTGACGGCGTGCCTGCTGGATTGCCTGGTTGCAAACCCTCTCCTTGGCGCTTTATTGACTGTGTGCCCTGGGACTAACATCTTGTCTGCTTTGCCTCAGTTTCTTTATCTGGAGGATGGATATGGTCCTAGAATCTAAGGTTATTGTGAGGATTAATTAATTCAGCTAAAGTGCTTAGATTAGTGCCTGGCACAGAGTACACAATAAATAGTCACTGTGATAACTAATTTTTTTCCCCTAGGGCCTAATTTGGGTATTTCTGTTTTTCGAGTAAGCCCCAGCCCAGGTTAAAGCCTGAGGTTCTTCCTGCACCCCTGACTTATCCCTGAACCCTGGGCATGGAGTTAGGGCTACTCTCCCCCTCCTGGGTGCCTCTGAGCTCCTAAGACCTGGGGCTGCATCCACAGTCTCCCTTCAGCTGCTTTAGGCCCCAAACTCCCAGTTTCACTCTGCCATGGTACCCCCAGGGGACTCCTTCAACGACACTCTGCCCTTCCTGTGTCTTTGTCTGGGCTTCTAGCAGCCTCAGTGCCTAATCAGTCTGAATTGTACTTTATCCCAGAGGCAGGTTCCCAGGCTAGCCCGTTCTTCTGCATGTGGGAGGAGAAGCCCTGTACATCTGTAGCTCCAAAGTGGGAACAAAGGGAAGTTAGTCTTTCTTGGGTATGGGGTTGGCTGGCAACCATATTCTGACACAGGTTAAAAAATTTGCTCTTGGCATCGCCCAGCCTCTCTTTTGTAATCCTTTCCCATCCTCCATAGCTCCTACCCACCCACAGTGCCCCACTTCCAGCATGAGCCCCTCCCCTGTATAGAGCTGCTTTATACTCTAGTGAGAGTGACTAGCACCAGCTAGCCTTCCCAGAGGCATTTTAATGGGGATACTCTGCAACTGCAGGGACATTGATTGGGTAAATTTGGGTGATGAAGAGCTCACCCTCCCTGCATACACAGCTGGAACCCTGACTGGTTGCAGGTGTGTCAAAAGCTACAAGTTTCTGCTTCTGTGAAACTTGAGGATACTTTATTTAGACAGAGCAGGGGGAGGGTGTCTCTAGAAGCCCATGTGCCAGAGGTGTCAGGCCCCCAAGCCTGGTGGAATCTGGAGGTTAGTCAGCTAGAGAGGAGTGCAAGGGGCCCCTGGGAGGGCTCTGGGGAACCCTGCACTGAGCTTCTGGTCTTAGCTGTCTTATTGGGATAGCCAGGGCTGGGGAGGGACAAGGCTCTGGAGGCCTCAGCTGCTCCCTCTGTCCTCTTGGGTTTGCCAGTTGCCATCCCAGAGTCCCACTGATTGAGAACATCTCCAGCATCCTGCCTAGGCCATAACCCTTCTTGGGAAGCTGAGAGCAATGACCCCCAGTCCCTGTGATCAAGAGCCCTTCTCCCCACTAGCCACGGTGGGTCCTCCCCCCACCGAGCACCGTGTTTGTGGTGCACCCCTTGGAGGGGGGGCGTCTGCTGTGGCCGCTGCACCTGGCTGCCCCTCAAGGCCCGGCCTTGACTTCCCAGCCATAGACTGGGAACTAGGAGCCCCATTGCCGTCACTCATTGGACAGATGGGGAACTGGAAATGGTATCTTTTCCAAGGTCATCCAGTAGTTGGGAACAGAGCCCAGGCTACAACCAGGTTTTCCTGGTGTTGGGTTTGGTCACTTTCCCCTGGCCAGCCCTTATCTGGCTCCCAGGGCAGCCCTGGCCACAAAGGCTGGCCGGGCCAGGCTGCACGGCCTTGCTCAGTGCCCAGCCCAGGGCGCTCGCGGGTGGGGGCGTGGGGGGTGGAAGCTGAGGAACTGGTCTTCCAGCTCTGCGGCCCCACACCCAGCCCTCAGTTGGGCCCGTTCTGAGACGAGTCCCAGCACGTGGGCTGTGAGGCGGGCGCCAGCTCTGGGGAGGGGTGGGTATGGGGGTGCTGGTGGCAGCCCTGACCTGGCTTGGGCATCGGGCCTGGCCCTGGCTGCCAGGATCCTCCCTCCCTCAAGGCAGCCTTGTCCTCTCTGGGTACTTGACATAGGCAGAATGGGCCAGGGCCAAGGGCTCTGCGACCTTGACCTCAGGTTTCCCATCTGGAAAGGCCAACATTTAGTGTGGTGGGAGATGCTACTGCGGAGGGGCTTTTGAGCCTGGTACGGATGCCGCCCTGCACCCCGGCCCTGTCCTGGAGTCACCCACACGGTGAGGCCTGTGTCCGAGTGGCAGTGTGGGGACAGCTCAGGTGGGTTGTGTGTGTGAAGATGGGGGAGGGTGGTACCCTGAAAGGTGCTCCTCCCAGTGGAAGTGCTGATGGGGGTTGGGGGCCCTGGGGTCCTCATGGCTGCTCAGGGTGAGGGCAGGATAAGTCCCCTGTCACCCAGCTGCTGTGCCCCGGGCCAGGCCCATCACGCCCTCTGCGAGTCCCAGCTTGACTGGGTTCTGGTAGAGAGACACTGAGCTGATAAATCACTGTGCCTGTCAGGCCGGAAATGCTGAGGCGGCTCCGAGGCACTGGTGGGGCCCCCGCCTCCTGGGAGTGTCTTCAGTGGGAGAGATTTCAGGGTCTTGAGGCCAAAGCTGGGAGATCGGTGCCTCTCGGTGTCGTAAGCACGTCTCCCTGGCAGCTCCCAAGTTAGGAAGGAAGCCTCCGGAGAAAAAGGGATTTATCTGCCACCACTCGGGTAGCCTGGGGCAGGAGGGAGCCCCGTGTCTTCCTGGGCCCTGGCCTGTAGTCCTGCCCCTCCCTCTACCCCGCGTGGCTGTCTGCGGCCACCATGACACCCCTGTACCGCTCCGGCCCCACTGACAAGGAGCTGGGGCTGCTGCTCCCACATGCCAACCTAGCCCGTCAGAGCACTAAGGGAGTTTCGGGTACTTTAGCCAAGCCCCTTCTGTTGTCTGAGAGAGGCAGATTGCTGCGCAGGTCCCCCAGCAAGGGAGCAGAACTAGACGTGCCCCGGGACAGCCACCCTGCTCAGGCTTTTTGCCCCGCCAGCTCTGGCTCGGGTCCTTTCCCTGAGACCCTGGATCCAGGATGCTTTGGGTTTGACCTGCCTGGCTCCTTGGGTCCGTGCTTAGGCCATGTTAGCCAGGGCTAAAGGAGGGGGGGGTCAAACGGTGCCCCAGACGAGGAAAGCAGTCACAAACCCCACTGCCTTAGGGTGCTAGGCTGTTGGGTGAGCCGCAGGGTGGGGCTGCGTGTTCTGCAACATTCTCTTCCCTGCCCCGTGCCCCCGCCCCCCACCGTCACCCACTCCATCCCGCCCCCCACCGCCCCCGTCGGGCAGGCAGATGCCCCAGGAAGACTGCAGTGAGGCTCTGCAGCCCCTGTTCCCCTACCCCGCTCCTGCTGCCAGGTCAGTGCCTCAGGCCTGAGATACCACGGAGGTCCTGCAGCCCTGGGCAGGCAGGGCAGGCTGGACGGAGGCTCAGCTTTGTACCCTGCTGCTTGTTGCTCGCAGTTGGAGGGCCCATGCCTCTGGAAGGTCAGGGTTTCCTCTGCTCCCCGGTGAGGCTCTTTTGCAGACCAGGCAGGCGCTGTGGTGTATTGTTTGCAGAGTGGATGCATCAGAAATGCAGAGAATGTTCCAGAGCCATCTTGGATCCCTTTGCCACTAGGGCTTGTTTATGGGGCTCTGTTGCTATTTGGTACCTCTTCCTTGAACACGACCTGAGTGAGGGTCTTGGGACCTTTGTAGGGGTTTGCCTCCCCCAGCGCCCAGGTTCTGGGCAACTCCGGGCTAGATGTTTTCCTGTCCAGATGAGTGTTCTCCAAGTATAGTCTGCATCCCACCTACAGGATCGGGGGCTTTTTTCAACGCCTTTGCCCCAGACCCACTCAATCAGCCTCAGGGATGGAGCTCAGAAGACTTCATATCTGATTGTCTCCTGGAGATTTACAGGGACCCTGAGGAAGAGAGCCCCTGGCCTGGGCAAAAGCGATGGTTTGAATGTCCCCTTTGGTCAGTTTGGCATCTTGATGCATAGGTGGGGGTAAAGCCTGGGTTCTGAGTCCTCAGGCCCCAAGAGTTATGAACTCTAGGGGTGTGTGTATGTGTTGGGGCAGGGAATCAACCTATTTCCCTTAGTTCCATAGATCTGACCAAGAAACTGAGGGTGTAAAAATTTCTAAAGAAAATATGAATCTCTTAACCCTCCTGAGAATGTCTGCTGCCTCGTAGGATCTCAGTGGGTGGGAATGATAGGTATTTGTCCTGGCATGTCTTTGGGGCCCACCTGCCTTTTGACCCCACAGCTGGGCTCCTGGAGCAGCTTGAGGGCCCCTCCGGTCAACAGCCCTAGAGCCAGCACCAAGGCTGGCTGCTTAGGAAAAGCTGTGGCCAGCCCCTTTATCTTTGGCTTTCCTCTAGACTAGGAGGGCTGTGGATTCAGTGACTTGTCTCCTACCACAGCAGCCCAGGCTTTGTCGTCCCACTGGGACAAATAACGATCAACAGATACCTAAACCTTCCTCCCTGCTGGACGTGTAAGCCTGCCACACGCCTGAAGTTCCCAGTGTTGCCGAGGCTAGTGACTTGGGGCTGAGCATTGTCTTATTCTCTCCAGGTCTGCCTGGGGGGTTTCAAGGCCCAGCCTCAGTGTCCCCTGGAAAGTCACCCTCTGTGCCCCAGCCACCCTTTTGGAAGCCTGAAGTGGGATTCCTGGCTGTGTGCCCTGGGAGCTTGCCAGGACCAGACCAGACCATGTCTTTTCTCTCCAAAGCCCCTAGGTGGTGATCCCCTGAGTTTTGATGTCAAGGACCCTGTTTATTATCAGTCTGTGACCTCCTTACACGATATTGTACTTTTAGCAGTGTGTTGGTTGAGAGAGTAACACAGTCCTGTGAACTCAGTAATGCTTTCTAAACGATCCGTGCTTTACCCATCACTTAAGTCAGGCAGCAGGTGACACACGGTGAGTGACTCAGGGTGTAGGTTGGAAACCACAGGTCTTTGGACCTGTTGGCTGCAGCTGATGGGGTGGCAAGAGTCTAGGAAGCAGGTGGACAGGCAGCCTCTTCCATTAGTCTGGAGTTAGAAGCCCCTGGGTCTGCCATCCTCAACTGAACCTCTCTGAAATGTCCCCTCACTATCCTGACTTGTGACCCTACCATGGAGCTCTTGTCCCCGAGATGTCTTGGAAGGATGCTGCCACACGGCCTCGGGCCACACGGCCTCGGGCCTCTCGGCCAGCCAGCGTGAGGGGGCTGCTCGGATGGAGGTTGCCCAGGAGAGTGGCCCTGTCTATGGCCAGTGCAGGGTGGGAGCTTGCTGGGCTTGGCTCGAGGCTCTGCCTCCTTGAGGCTCCTCCGCCAGCCCTCTGCCCACAGGCTCCCAATCTGTTCTTGGGAATGGCCGGCAGCAGCCCGATGCAGACTCCCAGCCCTCGGCAGCTGTGAGGTGGGGGCTGGCACCTCGGTCCCCTCAGCTGCTGGGGTAGGGGTCAGGAATTCTTTCTCTGCGACACTCTCATCCCGGGGCTCCGGGGCTCCGGGGCTCCAGGGCCGGCGGCTGCGTCAACAAGACTGGTGTCTTTGCGCATGTGCTGCGGAAGCACAGACAGGCACCTTAAACCAGATGGGTCAGCCAGGGGGTCTTTCGGAGCTGGGGATGGGGAGCTAGGTAGGTGAGGGGAGCACGTGCACCCACGCCCCGTGGCCTTGGGCAAGTCCCTCACCTTGTCTGTCTCAGTTCCTCATCTGTGCCAGATGCTAATCTCAGGCCTGCCTTCCTCAAATAGAAGGGTAAAGGTGGAAAGGGATAGAAAGTGCTTCCAGTGTGCGAGAATGCCTCAGTTTCTCACAGTTTCTTCCCTGCTCTGCTGGAGCCCCGGCCCCGGGTCCCCTCGCTCAGTCCTTCCCACGCAGCTCGGGTGTGGCCGAGATGGAGATGGGCTAAGCTTATCTCATACTCCCTGTCCCCCAGCCTCCATGTGTCTGCCCCACGACCCCCGCCCTCCACTGGAGCCAAACCAGGCTTTGGCTCTTTAGGCCGGTGGGTTCCTAAACGCTCTGCGGCAAATTGGCCCTTACTTTGAGCAAACCGAATGTGCAAATGTTTAGATCTTACTATAAGGGTTTGGGGTGTTAGATGAAAAGCTGAGCTTCTGGGACTCTGCAGAGGTTAAAGAGCCCCATTCAAGGTGTGAACTGGCCTGCCTCTACCTTCCCAGGCTGCTTGAAGTAGGTTCCACGCTGGGCCAACCTGTCCCCAAGCAGCCCTGAGCTGTGGCCACGTGGTGGTCTCCGAGGGACCCAGGGCAGAGGCAAGGCTGTGGAGAGCCCTGCAGGAGGCCGTGGGGGCAGCTGACCACAGGCTCTTAGCACAGCTGCCTAAGTGAAACCGGAAGTCTCACCCCACAATGCCAGTCATCTGGTACTAGTGATTCAAGTTCAGACTCAGCAGTTTCTGCTGATTTCCTCCCCAGGGAGTTGAGGCCCTCCCTCACTAAGGTTCAGGCCGGAGGGGATCTGGAGGTCACTGCAGCCCTTCTCTGGCTGGAGACCCAGCCCTGAGAGGGGAGGGGCTGCCCCGAGGCCAGGGAGCTGGTTTCAGCAGAGAAAGCGTTTGCTTAAGAGCTTGTTGTGTAAACAAGATCGCACAGGGATAAGCTGAGCAGAGGTGAGGGAACAAATTGTTTTTAGGGACTGGGCAGATTCACAGTCTTATCTGGTGATGAAAGAGGCCCCATTCTTGGGAAACTCCTAACCTGTTGGGGCTTCTCGGGGTAGGTGAGAGGCTGGGCCTCCTCGGTGTCTGCCTCCCCTCACCTGTGAAATAGGGCCTGGGCCCCAGACTCTGGCTGCTTCTGGAGGATTTGGCTCTTAGGTCGGTGCTGCGGAGGCTGCTCTGGCTGGAGCCCTGACCTGCTCCGTGTTGAGCATCCTCTCCAAGGGACCAAGGGACGGAGGCAGTGCATTGGGGGAGGTGCTCTGCTCATCTCCTAGGGCCTCCTTGGGAACGGTGAGGGCGGGCAGAAGCATTGGGTGAGGGGAAGTGGGATCTCAGGGAGTGTGGGTGGGTGGGTGTCCTCTGAATGCTTGTGTCTCCCCCCCCCCCGCCCCCTGCCAAGATGCCCTGTGGGCCTGGGATGGGAGTGTGTTGGGGTGGGGGTCCCCACTCTCTGCCTGCCTGGTGAGCAGTATTCTTTGCGTCTGAAGGGTACACAGGCTTGGGGGCGGTGAGGGGCAGCTTCGAAGCTCTGTGGAGACGGGACAGGTGTTGGAAGCACCGCCTGGGTACAGTGTAGGCAGGATGTGGCCTGAGGTGCAGGGGGAGGACAGGGACGAAGCCAGTTCATGTGCATGGGCCACGAGAGCCCAGACGGGCCCTTCTGGGGCCAGACCCTTTTTCCTGGGGGTAGGGGGAGAGGTAGCGTTTGGGTTTTGTACTTGCAGAGGAAGCTCAGTGGTATTTCTAGCCTGGTGGTTTCCACACGCGTCGGAAGCTTCCCTCTGACCTGAGCCCCTGGATGCGGAGCCTCCACCTGGTCCAGCTCTGCCCCAGGCAGCCTCACGAGCCCAGAGGTCTTGTCTGTCCCCTCCCTGCTCTGCTCCACTCGAGTGAAACTCCGTGGCCTGTGGCCAGGACCCAGTGAGGCCTCTTGGGCTGAGGAGGCCTCACACCCTGGAGCCCAGCCTTGGGTCTCCTGTGACCTGGCTCCGTCCTGCCTCTCCTTGAAACCCCACCACCTCCATCCCACCTCTTCCCAGCAGGCACCTGAAGCCCGGTACCCATGCTGAGCAGCTCTCACTCCCCGAGTTACCGCAGCGGCTGCTGTCGGTGCATAACCTCAGGGAGTTTTTGCAACAGGCCTGGAACGGAGATATTACTACTGTCCCCATTTTACAGATGGAGAGACTGAGGCCTTAAGAGGTTAAGTGTTGTCCCCAGGGCCACTCAGCTAGTAAGTGGCCAAGGTCAGGGGTCTCTAACCCCGTGTGCTCTGAGCTATGTTGCTCTCTTTGTTCGTGTTTTGTTTGGGCCCCTGACATCCGGGCCTTCTAGAGATGGGTGTGTCACGAACTCACTTGTTGCCGAACAGGACACTCATCGCTACGGTTCCTGCCACTTGGCTCTTGGGTCTTCCATTCAACTGACGTTCTGGAACTAGCATTGGGGAGCCCTCCACACCCCCACATCGCCCTGCTGCAGGCTTCTGTGTAGCCTGCTCGGCTGTGTGTGCTGAGACGTGCCTCCTCCCGGGCCAGCTCACTAGTTTGGCAGGTGTAGCTCCCGCCTCTGGCCTCTGCAGCCGCTCCAAGCTGCACCGGGCAGGCAGGGTTCTGGGACAGCCGTTTGCACACAGGTCGCTGTCAGGCCCCTAGACCGTTTGTCGGTGCCTCCTGAGTGCAGGGTCTCTTCGAGATCAGTCTCATTTGTCCCCAGCCTAATGGGCACTCTGTCCTTCCTTCCCCAAGGGGGCCTGGGCCCTGTCCTTCCTGTAGATGAGATAACAGGCCAGGTATGGGAAGGAACACGGTGGTCAGGCCTGGGCTGTCCTGTGTGGGCATATCCCTCGCCCATCCCTGACCTCTCCCCCTGTGGGGCCCTTGATGTCTGTACCCTGGTGCCCAGCATGCCTGGAGAGCACCTCTCTGGAGTCAGGTCACTGGGGGATTGTTCCTGGGGCTCTAGAAAACCCCAGTCTTGGATCCTGAAGCTCCCTGGCCAATGGCCCTAGGACCTGATTTTCAGCGTCGGGTGAGCTGACAGGGTCCCATTGCGGCCACAGTCTCTGTTCCCAGTAATGGCGTCTTCTGCTGCTCTTCTAAGAGGTCTGGGGCTCCCTTACCAGACTGAATTTCTTGGGGCAAGAGCCCTGCTCCCTCTGGTGTGTTTTTGCACCCCCACCACCTGGTGCAGGGCTGTGTCATCATAGCATTTGGGGGTATGTGGGGGACCAGAGGGCTGCCCCAAGCTGGGGGTCCCGGAGCCACACACACAGGTTTATTCACTGTGCTGTGTGTGTGTGGTGGGGGAGCTCACCCAGCTGTCTAGGACAGGGACCCCAGAGTAGCAGGGCCTTGGCCAAGCCTCCCCTCATACCCTTTTCTGATCCTTTTCCAGCAAATTGTGGCCACAAATGTGCCCCCCGAAGATCAGGATGGCTCTGGGGATGACTCTGACAACTTCTCCGGCTCTGGTGCAGGTGAGCTGACATGAGGGCCTCCCCCAAGATGGCAGTCAGGCAGCCCCCCTGGCTGGGTCTGGAGGGTAATGGTAGGAAAGAGAATGGGTCCACGCTGCAAGAAGAAGGCATGTATGGGTTGGGGGAGTGAATGTTGTGGTTTCAGGAGGCCCCGGGGGCTGTCCACTGCAGAAAGACGGGCTCATATTCTACTAACTCCCCAGGCAAACTTTGGAAAGGTGGACTTCTCTGGGCCTCTATTTCTTCATCTGTAAAATGGGAATATATCTTGACATCATAAGATTGTTGGGAGCTGTAAGGTAACACAGAGCCGGGTGGGGTGTAGATCTTCCATAAATGTTCCCTTATCTTCTCCTATTTCCCCTTTCCCTGGGGGAGTGAAGTCCTTGAGTGGGAGGTGATAAGGGAGGCCTCCCAGAGGAGGTGCTCTTGAGCAGGATTTTGGAAGAGGGTTCTGACCATCCGTGGGGAAAGTGGCCGAGATAGGGGCCTGGGAGCTGGAAGGTAGGACACGGCCTCTGTCTTGGGTGTGCTGGGCCTTTCTGGGGGGAGGGCAGGTGAACAGGGAGGGGGCCGGAGAGGTGTGTGTACCGGGGACAAGGCATTCGGGCTCCCGAGAATGCCCCCACCCAGGGAGCGGGCTTCAGCAGCTACTGGGAATGTTCCTTCCCAGACGGCCTTGCTGTGTCTTGGCTCCCGAGACCACGCTCTCCCCAGGCACATGCAGCAGCAAAGGGCAACTTTCTTTGTCCGTTTTCCAAAGCGGAGTTTCGCCGCCTCTAGTTGTCCCCTGGGGAAACAGCTTCGCACGAAAGAGTTTGCAATGCTGGCCCGGGAGCAGAGTGCAGGTCTTCGTGCAGGCCTTGCTCACCGCATGAGCTTGGCCCGTCTAGATGTTCTGGGCCTTCCCCGCTCCAACAAGCTCTGCTTCTGGGCCTCCAGGTGCTCTGCAAGATATCACCTTGTCACAGCAGACCCCGTCTGCCTGGAAGGACGTGGCGCTTCTGACGGCCGTGCCCACAGCTCCAGAGCCCACCAGTGCAGGCAGCACCACCACCTCCACCTCCGACCTGCCCACGGGAGAGGCACCCGGGGAGGGAGAGGCAGTGCTCGTGGCCGAGGTGGAGCCTGGCTTCACCGACCAGGAGAAGGAGGCCGCCCACCCACCCAGTGAGACCACTCCGCACCCAACCACTCATCGGCCATCGACAGCGAGAGCCACCACGGCCCAGGGCCCGGCCACCTCCCATCCCCACAGGGACATGCAGCCTGGGCACCATGAGCCCTCGGCTCCGGCGGGACCCAGCCAGCTTGACCCTCACACTCCCAGTGTGGAGGCCAGAGGTCCTTCTGCCACCGAGAGGGCCACGGAAGATGGAGTCTCCACTCAGCTCCCAGTAGGGGAGGGCTCTGGGGAGCAGGTGAGGGCCCCCTGCTGCAGTCGTCTGTGTTTCCTTCCACTCGGGGTAGCTGCCGCTGCCTGGGAAAGCATAGTGCCTGGCGCTGGGGGGCACCGGCTCGGTCATTGGGCACACCGAACCCCGTGTCCTGTAAGCACGCCGCATCCCCCACCATGAACACAGGGTCACGAGGTCCCACCTTCCCCCTGCCTCCAGGGCCGAGCCCAGAGCAGGGCAGACTAAATAGGAGACCAGAGCAAAAGAGTCCTTCAAGGGCGCCTGGGTGGCTCAGTCGGTTGAGTGTCTGCCTTCTGCTCATCTTCTGCTCAGGTCATGATCCCAGGGTCCTGGCATTGAGTCTGGTGTTGGGCTCCTTGCTGAGGGGGGAGTCTGCTTCTCCCTCTGCCTGCTGCTCCCCCTGCTTGTGCTCTCTCTCTGTCAAATGAATAAAATCTTGAAAAAAAAAAAGTTCTTCAAGATCGCCTGCAAGAGGGCTTCCCAAACTTAAGCAAGCAAGTATAAAAGTTCTACCTGGTCTAACTTTCTATCTTATAGTCATGGTAATTTTACACTTTACATTAAAATGAGTGTATTTCTTTTCTTTTAAAGGCTTTCATTTGTCAGAGAGAGTGCGCAGGCACGTGCAAGTGGGGGGGCAGGCGCAGAGAGAGAGGGAGAAGCAGACTCCCCGCGGAGCAGGGAGCCCGATGCGGGGTTCGATCCCAGGACCCTGAGATCATGACCTGAGCCGAAGGCAGACACTTAACCGACTGAGCCACCCAGGTGTCCCCCTATCTGTTTTCATATAAATACATGTGCCTTGTATCACTTGATGTGGTATCTCTGCCACAGTCCAGGGCCTGGTGTGATAGGATGAGAGGTGCCTGGCTTTGGGGGTCCAGGAGGTCTGTGTTAGGTGCGTCTGAGCTGGTGGCGGTGGTGACAAGGGAGGCCCAAGCTGCTTCTGGGTTTGGAAATAAAACTGGATGCTGCTGCCGGCAGAGGCCCACCCCAGCCTAAGACCGTCCCTACCCCCCCCCCCCCCCCCCGCCCCGTAGGACTTCACCTTCGACCTGTCTGGGGAGAACATGGCCGGGACAGCGGTGGAGCCTGACCAGCGCAATCAGCCCCCAGTGGACCACGAGGCCTCACAGGGCCTCCTGGACAGGAAGGAAGTGCTGGGAGGTGAGTGTCTCTCGAGTGGGCGGGAGGGGGGCTGTATTTGTCTCTGGAGCGGGGCTGACCACGGCCGCCTTGGGGGTCCCGCCTGGTGTGGGGGGAGACTACTGCTTAACCCCGGGAGCCCCACGCTGAGCCGGCCTCCCTGCCCCGCACAGGAGTCATCGCTGGAGGCCTCGTGGGGCTCATCTTTGCCGTGTGCCTGGTGGGTTTCATGCTGTACCGGATGAAGAAGAAGGACGAGGGCAGCTACTCCTTGGAGGAGCCAAAACAAGCCAACGGTGGAGCCTACCAGAAGCCCAGCAAGCAGGAGGAGTTCTATGCTTGACGGGGACCATGCCCCTCCTCCCCCTGCCACTTGCTAGGCCCCCGCTTGCCTCTTCCATGAAGAACTGCAGGCCCTGCCTCCATGGCAGCCCCCCAGCGCCCTGCCCGCGGACCCCCGGGGCGCACTGGGGGCTCTCGACGCTGCTTCTCTGACTTCTGCCTGAACACTTGGGCGCAGGGGCTTTCTCGCGCGTGACCCTTCCACCACAGCCAGCACCTGGCATCTCCTGACTCCGTTTCTCCAACCTGGAGCAGCCCCTCCCCAGGCCCAAATCTGGAGGGGAAGGGGACCCTGCCGCTTTGGCCCTGGATGGGGCCACTGGCTGGGGGCTGGCACATCTGTCGCACTTGCTGGCGGAGACCCCTGATCTGGGGGCGTTTCCATCCCCGAGGGGCGGGGAGAGGCGTTCAGAGCTCCATCGGATTCACATTGTTTTGCGGGGGGGTGGGGGGTGGGGGGTCTCCTTTAGATATCAACTTGTTTTTGCACATGTTTCCTCTAGTTTCTCTGTTCGTAGCCCAGTAGACTTTGTTACTCCTGAGGTAAGTTAAGTAAATTGATTAGGTTACCCCCGTCTTGCTTCCCCTAATCTACAGCGAGGAGACAGCATCAGGGTTCAGACTTGTTTTTTTTTGTTTGTTTGTTTGTTTTGTTTTTAAACTAGGAGAACCAAATCTGGAAGCCAACATATAGGCCTAGTTTGTGTGTTGTCTCTGAGTTTGTCACTCATGTGTGCAACAGGGTATGGAAGGTCTGCTGGGTGGCCCCGGGGCTGGGCTGGCTGATCCCGGCTGCCCACGGGCAGTCGCCGCTGGAGCAGCGGTGCCCGTGGCCGTGGCCATGGGGCCGCTGCCGTGGCCAGGCTGCTGTAAAGCAGAGGAGCTATGGGAGAATGGAATCCTGGCACCTCTGGCCAGGGACCAAGGAGAGAGGACTGTGGGGCGGGAGACGGGGCAGTGGGCCCAGAGAGTCTCCTGTAGACCGAGCCCTGCCTTGGGTGCCCCAGAAAATGTCTCTGGGGGACATTTTCTTCCAGAAGGTGACGTGAGGGGCCTGGGCACACACCTGGCACGGAGCCATTCCACGCAGGACCAGGTTCACCTTCAATTCGCTCCGGTGGCCCTGCCCTGGGCTGGAATCAGGAATGTTCCAAAGAGTGATAGTCTTTTGCTTTTGGCAAAACTCTACTTAATCCAATGGGTTTTTCCCTGTACAGTAGATTTTCCAAATGTAATAAACTTTAATATAAAGTAGTCACGCAAACTCTCCTGCCCTTTGCTGCTTCTGTCTGTGCTGGTCGTGTGGACGTGACCAGCTCTTTCTCTAAACAGAGATGATATTGGGAAAACTTGGCCAAGAACTCTGTGCCTTTATCTTTCCCAAGAGATGAGATTCTGGGATCGGAGTCCCTCTGGTTATTTGCTTTTCGTTTTTTTTTTTTTTTTTTTGTCTTTGCTAAAATTCTTCTGAAGGTCAGCAGGTTCAGCCAAGGTTATAGAAGGCCTGATAGAAATTTCTGTGTTGCCAAGCTCGAAGCACTGTCTCCTCATCGGCTGGAGAGGCTGTGGTGGCTCAGCCCAGCCTCGGCGGACACCACTGGCCCCCCGGCGGCCTGCCTCTCAGACACCTTGGACGGACCTCCCCTCACACATTTGCTAGGACCCGAGGCCCCCGGCCGAGCCCTCCTGGGAGCCCCTGTGCTTGCCTATTTAATTTGACCTTTACAGCCGCTCTGTTGGCCGTTCCAGGCGGGGGGCCATCATGACGCAGAGCGATGCACCGCCAAGCGAAGGGCACCTGTGCTCTGTGTTCAATACTGGGACTTTCTGCCTGGAGCGTGTGACTGGACGTGACTGGGGAGGGGGGGTGTGGGGAGAAGGGTGGGGAAGGGGTCCGTGACTGCTCATCTCTGCTCATCCCTGGGATGGCGCCGAGCCTGTGGCTAGGCCCATTTGTGTAACTGTAATAAACGGCACTTGTCATTTTGGGCTGTGGTGGTGGTTGAGTCTCTTCTTGGCCTGGCTGTGCCCTCCCCTGTCCTCTTCTTGGAGGGTGCCTGGCTCTGGCCTGCACTGTCGGTTGGTGAGGAGCAGCGAGATTAGGGCCGGGCCCTGTGCTGTAAGGGAGGGCTGTGTCCCCCTCTGCCCTGGGTCTGGCCTTTGTCATCTCACCTCCTCCCAGGGCTCTCGGTCTGTCTCCTGCCCAGCCCGTCCTTCTTGCTGTCCTTCTAGATCATTCCCTACCTTGTGAGAGCTCCCTACCAACTCAAAGTTTGCTAGCTACTCTGTGCGCCCATCACCCTGCAACTCCTGAAAGCCCACCAGCAGCCGGTCTCAAGTGCCAAAAGCCTACAAATGTCTACATGTTAAGGAAAAACGACTGAAAATTTTGGAGGTTGAAAACGTGTAATGCACTGTAGGAGCCCTAGTGTTCTAAGGACATCTGGCTGCCCTCCCCTTACTCAGAGTCCCATCCAGGCTGCTGACGCCCACCCGGCCCCTCAGCCTCCCCTCCGTAGCAGGTCTCTCTGCCTGGGGCCCTTGGCACCCGCCCCTCCGGCCCTGGGTTTGGAGGCTGAGACAGTCCTTAGCTCATTCATTTGTTCAACATCAAAAACCCTGAATGCCTGTTTTCTGCCAGCCCCGGTCTGGACAGTGAAGGTTCGGTTGTAGAACAGGCAACTTCCTACTCTGACTGAGTTCACTGTGGGCCAGATGCTGCTGGACACCACCCCTGGATTATCTCTCCGCTACCCACGTCTCCTAACCGGTCTCTGAGACCGCGCTACTGTTGTCATGCCCGCTTCGCAGACAAAAACTGGCCCAGGGAGGAAGCAGCTTCTCACAATTGCATGCCCGTGAGCAGGGGAGCTGGGCTTCGGAAGCAGGCAGCCTGGCTCCTGAGCCCACAGCCGGCTGTGCCCCCACTGAGGCGACACTAGGACCCAGGAGGGCTGATGACCCTTTCACGTGGGACATGCAAGGTTCCAGGACCCAGTGTCCCGGGCCACCCACTCCTGTCCTCTCCGAAGGGCAAAGCTGTGCCACTGCCCAGAGCTTCTCTTGCCCTCCCTGCTCTGAGCCCCTGCCGGGGTCACCCCGACTCGAGGGCACCACCGGTACAGGGTGGTGCAGGAAGGTGTCATAAAGCCGGCTTTACAGGGAGCCTAAGAGGGAGAAAACTGCAGTGTGAAGGGGTTACACGGCGTCTCCAAGTTCCTCGGTCACCCGGCCTCAAGGAATTTCTCTACCTCTTCCTTCTCAGGCCTCAGCTTGCTGCCCTACCCTCCACGAGCTTGACCTGCTTTCTCCCCTCTTTTCTGCTTTCCCAAGACTCCCTCCCCACTCCTGGGGATGGAGCACTTGACCGCTATTTCCTTTTCTCCTCACCTTTCCATCGAGCCCCTGCGCGCCTGGCCCTGTCGCCTGGCCATGTGTCCGGGCATTGTGTGGGGATGGGGCACTCTTGGAATTTCCTACCAAGAGTGCTTTCGAGCTATTTTCTAAACTAATGAACCATCTTCTCTTACATCGATGGTGTTGCTTTCTTCCTTTAAGCCCGTTTCTGCTTTAAATGGCACTTTCTGCCTTGTTTGCCTCTCAGGTTTTTCTCCAGCTCACGGCTCACCCTGTGCTTGCACTTCCAGCAAAGATGCGCAGTGTTGCTCTCAGGGGTGTCGCGGTCCCAGGGCTCGGTGTGGGCTGGTGGGGGAAGGTGGGCACCCAACCCCGCGTGGCGCTGGGGTCAGGGGAGGTGCCCGGAGGTGGCATTGGAACTGGGTCTCGAAGGACAGAGGTCTCTCAGACAGGGGGCTGGGGGGTGGGGTCAGGGGGAGGCATTCCGGGTGGAAGGCACAGCTTTGGCTAAAAGCAGGGACTCGGGAGACTTGGTGTTGCCGTTGGATGAAAGCAGGTGTGGGGAGAGGTGACGCGGGGATGTGGCAGGAAGTCACGTGCAACTTCTCTGAGGGTCTCTGAGGAGCAGCTCTGGGAATTGCAGAGGGATTTGGGGCCGAGGCCTGGGACAGTAGAGAGATGGGGAGGATGGGCTGGCTTTGAGAGCTGGTTCGGAGGGAGAACTGGCAGAACCTGTGAGGCCTGCCCCCACTTCGCTGGGCGTCACCTTGCCCTCCCCCAGGTGCGCTTCTCCAGTGGAGTCTGAGGTTGTCCTCTGGGCCGGCCCGTCACAGGGTGGGGGCAGGGTAACGGGCGGCAGGAGGGACAGGCTAGGCATTGTTGGTAGGTGGACCCCAAGCAGCATCTGGGGAAATGGGTCCGCAGGGGGCCCCCGTGCAGAGAGGAGTGTGGGGCCGTGCTCCCACCTCCAAGGCACCGTGTCCTCCTCTCTCCCCATCAACCGTGCGCCGTCCTGCCCCTCTCCAGCCTGGAGAGCAAGGCAGAGGAGCAAGGAGGGCGGGCTGCCTTGGAAGAGGGGGGCGCTGGTTCCTGGAGTTGTGGGGGCAGGAGCTGGAGGAGAGGGTCCTGAGCCACGGGACCCTCGAGGGGCTTGGGATCCCGCCAGCCCTGCCTGGCCGTGGGCACCGCCCTTACCTGGCCTCCTCCCACTCCCCAACACTATTGCACCCTGTCACCCCGGGCCATCCTTGAGCCTTGCCAGCTCTACACCCACTCTGAATGTGGGTGTGAGGGCAAACGCACCCCTAAGTGAGCCCTGCTATCACACACCTGCTTCACTTCGAGCCTGGGCCCACAGCTCTAGGGAGAGGCCCTGTGTCCTCCATGCCCCTTAGCTTCGGGCACCTCTCACCATGTCACCGAGGGATTTGCTTCCACAGTGGCATCCTGCTATCCTGGGTGCCTCCTGAGGGCAGGCGCTTTATTATGATCCAGCATGACGCATGGGCTCACTGCAAAGAGGGGGTCTGCCTTTGGGGCGCTCATTGGAGCCACCTGGTGCTGCTGTATTGCTCTGAAAGTCAAGTCGTCTTTAGAAGCTTATTCACAGCGCAAGACACCACCACACCCACCACAAAGGCTGACATTAGAGATGGACGATAGTGGGGGGGGGCGTGGGGAGGCGTGTGGCTGGAGAGCGAGCCCATGGGTCTGAGCCCTTTGGAGCAATATCTATTGAAGAGAAACATATGCCTTCCATATAATCCAAGTAGAATGAGCACGCGTGTGTGTGCTGGAAGCTTCATTCACCATAGCCCAAGTGTGGAAACAACCCCCAGACAGGACAATGGATGAATAAACTGATAACATTCATACCGTGAAATGCTACTCAGCAGTCAAAAAGGACAAACCGGCTTCACACACAACATAGATGAATATCACGGCAATGTATAAAGCTCAAGAAACCAGACACCAAAGAGCCCGTACTGCATGACTCCACGTATATAAAGCTCGGGAACAGGCAAAGCTAATCGATGTTAATAGAACCCAGTGGTGCCTCTGCTGGGGGTGTGGGGTAGGCAAAGCAGGGACATGAAAGGAACCTTCTCTGGAAGTTTCTCTGGCTTGATGTAGGTGGTGATTACAAGGGCGTCTGTGTATGTGTAAAGAAATCATCAAGCCATACACTTCAGATGAGTGTACTCTGTGTATGTTATTCTGCAATAAGAAAGTTAAAGTGGGTGGTGGGGGTTGGGGGGAGCTTTTAAAAGGGCTTCTGAGATTCTAATTAGTTCCTTTAAACCCCACTGTAGCTTTTTCAGCAAAACCGAGGGAGGCCCACATGGCCTACGTTTTCTTCAGGATCCCAGAGGATTCTAATTTATGGGCAGAGAGGCCCAGGGCAAAAGCCTTTCCCAGCCGTGAGCTGCACAGAGCAAGTGGGCTGCTTCCTGCGAAGGGTGACGGGCTGGTGGAGTGGCCCGACCGCAGTGGGCCCGGAGGGTGGGCACCGTGCCCCGAGGACGCCCCCCGCCCCCCCCCCCCCCCCGCCCCCGGCTGCAGCCAGACCCCGCTCCTCCTCTGGTTCCTGGAACCTGCCCGACCCGGCGGTGTTTCCAGCACTTAGGGCTGGGAGTTAAGCCGCTCCTCCACTCCAGGAAAATATTTGTTCAGGGCCTTGGCGCCTGCCGCAGAGGAAATAGAAGCCGGCGTGGAGCGAGCGGGCGGCGCGGCTGTGGGTTGCTCCGTCCGCCCCTCCAGCCTGCGTCAGCGGGCCCCAAGGCCCCGGGACCCCAGGCCGCAACCAGGCCCGCCGCGGGGATGAGCCTGCGCGCCAGCTGTGTTGTGTGTTCATTCCCTTCGGGGGGTCCATCCGTCAGTTCGGCCAGCGGCCCTTCCTGGAGCGTCCTGTGTGCCAGGCACAGTGCTGGGCCCTGGATGCCGGGGACGCGCGCCCTGGCCCTACCTTCCAGGCCCTTGTGAGGTAGTGCGGGGGGGTGCTGGCCCTCCGCGCATAATAGGAGCACTGGCTTGGCAGAGGTGAGGCCAGGGTGCTGGGGAGCCAGCCAGGCAGGGCGGGACTGCCGGCGGGGGGAGGGTGGGCAGGCGCCTGGCGCCAGGCTGGAGGAGGACGGCGGAAGGAAGAGGCAGGCGGAGGAGGGGCCGAGTATTCCAGGTAGATGGAACAGCACGGCCAAAGGCCCAGAGGTAAGAGAGTGAGCAAGGGGCTCTGGCGTGGGGAAAGCGGATGGGGCTGGCTGTGGCTGGCTGTGGCGAGGACCCAGGAGTCGGGAGACCGGAGGGGAAGCTGCCGCTGGCGCCAAACGACCTCCCAGGGCGAGCTCAGGAGCGCGGACTTTATCCCCAGGGCAGCGAAAGTTTTTGTTTGTTTTGCAACATTTAAACACATTGATTTTGATTCTTTTTGATATAGAAAAGTACAAAGAAGAAAACCAAATTGGCCTCACATCCCACCACCCAGATATTTCCCGATGACATTTTAAAAATTAAAATACTCTGTGCCCATGATTAGAAATCCAAGCAGAACAGCAAAGTACACCATGAAAAGAGAAAACCTCCTCCCCACCTGTCTCCCTCGCCAAAGGCAATTTCATTTAACAGGTTTTTGGTGCGTGCTTCCAGAAATTTTTCCGTGCATACACTTGTGAGGATAAGCCTGCGCTTTCAAGAGTTGCAAGCGAAGGAATGGTTCTCAGAGGGGGAGATCTGCAGCTCCTTTCCCTGACCAGGGTCATCTCGGCCCTACTCCGTTCTTCTTAATGTCTGCGGAGCCTTTGGTCTGGACAGAGCATTACTGACTCGACTCTCCCCTCCTGGGGGGCATCTTGTTCGCAGGCTTTCACTCTTGCACCCACTTCTGGAAGCCGCCTCTGCAGGCAGCTCTCACACTGCAGCTCAGGACACAGATATAGGGCACTGTTCCGAGTACACACCACAGGCCCCTTTCTAGCACTGGGTTCTGGGTGGAAGGGGGTGTCCCTCACGACGACCCTCCAAGAGTTTCACCACTTTGCCACAGCTGTCGCCACGCTCAGGCTGCGTGTGACAGACGCATAGACACCCCCTCACAGGTCACCACGCATACTGGCCACGAGTTACATTTTCCTTTTCCACGGAGGTGGGGGATGCAGACAGTATCACACGGTTGTTTTGGTTTTCATTTATTTAACTGTAAATGAACTTAGGAATGTTTGTATGGGTTTTTGCTATTTGTGTTTCTTTTTTTTATAGGGCAACTGCTTCTTCATATGTTTTGGCCTATTTCTCGAATGGGCCTTTTGTCTTTTCCTAATGGATTGGCGCAGGCTCCTGGTGTGCCCATGATTTTGAGGGAGCAAAATATCCCTCTGGCTGCAGGGTGAAGGGAATGGGGGGCTGGTCAGCTGGGAGGCCGGTGCAGAGGTCCCTGTGAGAGGTACATGGCCTGGAACGAGCGGTGGTCTTGGGAAAAGGAGGTGTGAAGACATTTAGAAAGGAAGACCAACAGGACGTGCCAGTGGATTGATTTTTTTTTTGGGGGGGGCACAACAGTCCAGGGCACTTTGGGGTCAGTGAAAAAAACAAAAAAACAAAAAAACACAACATTGCCAATTGCCTTCCTCAAAAGTTGTGACATAGGATTCATATCGATAAACCACCACGTAGGCCTGAGCCCCCTCAGGACACCTGCCTGTTAGTTTGTGCTCCCCCCCTTCCTTGACTGTGTGTGGGGCGTGGGAGGGGCGGGGTGACAAGGAGGAGGGAGGTGTCAAGGATGGTTTGCAGGTTCCCACTTCAAATATTATAGTCCCATAAACCATGGAAACGTCTCAGAAATTCCAGTATTTCAGCACAGAGTTACCGACTGACCTTCATCAGTCAGCATGAGGCCGAAGCAATCCAGAGTCCCCTAAGAGGGAAATAGGGGTGCACTGGGCCTCGGCACGCATGTTGGGAGGTGTGGGAGGAGGTACGAGCTGATGACACAAGCTGAGGAGGGGTGGGGGTGGGGGGTGTCCCCAAGTGAGCGCAGTCTTCTGGGTGCCACTCCCCTCTCTGGGCAGAGCAGAGGGCCTGGCACACAGGAGACACGCTGGAAATATCCACTAAGTCAGATTCGTTGATATTCAAATTTCTGTTGAGGTCAAAATGAGTGGAAAAAGGGGCAGAAAAGGAAATGTAATTTTCTTTCTGTTTCTAAAAAAACTGAGATCTATTTTACATACAGGAAAACCCATTCCTATTGTCATACAGTTCTTCTACAAATGCAAACAGCCACCTAACCCCCCTCACAAGTACAGCATAGAACAGTTTCATCACCCTGAAAACTCCCCGGTGCCCCTCTGTCGTCAAGACCCTCCCCGCCCAGCTCCTTAGCGACCACTGATCTGTTTTCTGTCCTGGGAATTTTGCCTTTTCCAGATGTCCTATAAATGGAATCATATAGCATGAAGCCTTTTGAGTCTGGCTCCTTTCATTTAGGAGACTGCCTTTGAGCTCCATCCAAGCTGTTGGTGTATCAGGAGCTTGTTGCTTTTTATTGCTGAATCGTATTCCATGGTAGGGATATGGTGACTTTACTCATAATCCCCCAAATAGAACAACCCAAATGCTCTTCAACTGTGAGGATTTCCTTATTTCTAGATTCATACATCAGTACTGCCTTTGTCCAATTTCAGATCCTGATTTCAGATCCAGAAGGCATGATCCCTGTAGCCTGAGGAAGAGAAGTTACCTGTGAGAACCTGCCGAGATTCACAGGCCCCTAGGGAGGAGAGAGACTCGGGCCAGAGGCTAGGATGGGACACCTGCTCCAGGGGGCTCTTGGGCTGACTGTCTCCCCTGCTTTGAGGCCGCCCATGCAGCATCTCTGGTGAATTAAAAAAGACTCCCCATTTGGGGCCTGGCTCAGCGGATTATACCTTTGTCTAGTAAGAACAAGGACCTTTTCCTCCAGGCCCGTGAACCTCGAACCTGGAAAACAGGATATTGGCCCCTGCTGGCTCCTTGACCCAGGCAATGCTTGCACAACCACAGGGGCAGGCCAGATTGGGGCCTCTCACGCTCACAAGCTGCAAAATGCTAACTCTGCAGACCTGGGAGGCTAGCAAGCATGAGGCCCTGTGTGAGCCTCAGAGGAAGCCTGCGTGGCATCCCTGGGCTGCCTCAGAACCCCCCCTCCCCGCCCTGCCGTCCACCGGGTGGTCTGGACCCCAGAGACCGTGGCAGGGGAGCATCTTCAATCCTGGATCTATAGAGCCCTTCCTAGGCCGGATGCCATGAGCGGCCAGGACCCACGTTGGCTGGTACACCTGCCGCGGCAGCCGCAGGTCTAAGGGCTTCTCAGGATGGGAGCTGTTAGTGCTCCTGTTAACCCCCAAAGTGAAGGTCGTGTGGGGAGGAGCAGATGTGGTCACCCCTTCACGGGTCATGGAGAAGGCAGAACAGCATGGTGGTTGCGACAAAGACTGGAACCAGATGCTTGGGCTCAGAATCCTGGTGGTTTCATCTCCCAGTCACGTGATCTCCCTCACAGGGCGTCCTGAGGCCTCAGTAAGGTACGAGGTGGACAGCATCTGGTCTGTTGCTGCCTTGTGGTAACAGACACTGTGGTTAAACCAGGGACAGCACCACGGGCTAGCAAGGTGTCAGGGGCCCCAGCGTGGACATCACCAGCTAGTGTTCTCTCCCTCCAGACCCAGTCTCCCCACCTCCTAGGATGTAGCCAGAGGTGAGATCACCCCTCATACCTTCCAGAATCCTGCCAGGGCAGGGTGACCAGACCTGCTGCTAACCAGGCCCAGGGGCTTTGATGATGCAGACCCTGGTGCTCACCCTCCTGGGATGGGGTCCCTGCAGCCTGAGGGTCAGGGGAAGAAGGTCTACACCAGGCCCCAGGGGTCCCCAGTGCAGAAGCAGCTGAGCCTCCCGGGTGGGTCCAGCCTGGCTACTCCTAAGCCACAACAGAACCTGAGGACGTGGGTTTGTTCCAGATCTGCTAGTGGCTGGCTGTCCATAGTCCACAGAAGGAGGAAGAATTTTATCAAACGCTTTTCCCTGTACGATGGGTTCTCAAAGCTATATGAAATGTTTATGTATTTTTCTTTTTAAATTAGGATGTTTTGCCATGCATATGAGATGTGCTACCACTGGAACCTATTAGAGAAGTCTCGTCTCCTGGTATGACAGACAAGAAGCTGTCAGGCCTTGGAGTGCAGACGCAGAGCAGGGCTTCGCTGTGTGCAAGGTGGGCTGAGCTGTCCCCGAGATGTGCCCTCCAGCTGTGGCTCAGTGCAGCCTGGCAGGGCCCTCTCCAGCTGGGCTCCCGCCCGTGGAGCCAGGGGAGTCACAACCACGAGCCCCTCACATTCTCATGATGTCCTGGGACTGGGGGTGGTGCTGGTGTTATTAGCATTCGCATTCTCCAGGTGAGGATGCAGGTCTGGAGAGAAGAGAGACATGTGCAAGGCCCCAGGCCTGGAGCTTCAGGCACCCCATGCTCCCCTGCCCCCCATCCCAACTCAGTTATGTGGCCCAAGGTAGGGGCAGAAGAGAGGATGTTGGGGGAGGAGGTGGGGAGCTGGCCTCCCTGCCCCCTCTCGATCCAGGCCCAACGGTCAGCCCTTCTCGGCCCTGTCTTTTCAGCCTTCTTCCTGGCCTGCTCCTGCAGACACACCACGTTTCTCCCAGGAGCCAGACACCAGCCCTCCCCCTGCAGAGGGCAGGCCCAGAGCCCGGGCCGGGTGCTCAGCTGGGGTCTTTGGGAACTAGCTGCGGGGCTGTGGAAGCCCACACCACCTCGGGCCTCCGTTTTCCTCATCTGAAAACCAGGAGCACAACTGCCTACCTTCTGGTTCAGATAAAACTTTGAAAGAGATTTTTAAAAAAAATTCCATCTCCTGATATATGCCAGACAGCAGGATTTTGGATAATTATTGATAAGAGCTACCATCTATCATGTGCTTAGAATGTGCCAGGCCCCCCACACACCTGCCCTCTAATTTTAGGGACACTGGGGTAGCATAGTGGTAGGAGAAGGAGCTTTGGAGTTATACGTCACTTGCTGTTTTCTCATCTGTGAAATGGGGCTAATAGGTCTGATCTCATAGGGCTCCGGGGGGATTACATAAGTAATTGTGAGTCAAGTACGTTTTGCTGTGGACACTTCGAAAGCACTCCATAAACAGTGGAGTTTATGAACTTATGTTTTCAAAAATGTTCACAAAAGCCCTGAAAGGCAGGCATAACTACCTCCATTTTACAGATGAGGAAATCAAGGCCCCACGCCGTTACTTTGTACAGCTGCTGAGTGGCCAAGCTGACATGCAAACCCAGTCTTTTTCCCTCGGAAGCCCAGGGCCCTCCCTGTACCACCACTGCTTCCTGTCTCTCCCATTCTGGTCACAAAGGACCACCTGGGCAGGACCTGGGGGTGGGGGGCTCTTCCAGGCCGGGGCTGCCCCAGCCACCCCTGAGGCTTTTCCCAGGCATGGGAAAGGGTGGCCTCCCCGAAATGCCTGGGTGCTGGTGCCAAAGTCAATAATGATAGCCCGCCCTACAGGAAACCATGGCCACCAGGATACAAACAACTGGGAGGGGCAGCAGGTCACTTCGGCCCCAGCACCCGCCAGCTCTGTGCCCCTTTGCGCCAGGGGGCAGGCTGGGGCTGGCACCTGGTGAGTCTCAGACCCAGGAGCAGGGAGGATGCCCCTCGCCCCAGTATGGGCCAGGTCCCCTGTCTCTGTCCTGCAGCTCTCCTAGGAAGCTGGCCAAGAAGGTGGCACTGGGCTCTGCTGGAAAAGATCCAAGGGGGCGCCTTGAGTCCCCGGGTAGCTCCTCGCATGGAACCCTGGGCCCCAAGCTTGCTACTCCATGCATCTCACTCCCTCAGCTCAGTCTTGAGGCCCCTTCCGGATCAGGGGCTGAGACCCAGAGACCCCAGAACATAGCACTGGCCTCTGCAGAGCCGTCAGTTTTGCGGCAAGGACAGACATGCGTTATTAAATAATATAGATGTCCAAGGGCAGTGTTCTAGGGCCACAGGGGAAGGGCACTAATCGGGCTTGGGGAGTTAGAGAAGACAGTCTGGAGGAGGAAACATCTGAATTTTGGGTTTTACCAAAGAAGCTGGCCAGGCCACACGGGAGATGGTGTTTCTGGCAAGTGCTGGGTGCACTCAGGGACCCACAGGTGCCCTCCTGCGTGCGGTATCTGCGTGGGGGGTGGGAAGGCAGTGAGAGATGGGGCTGGAGGGACAACGGGGGCCAGTAGAGGCGGACTTTGCATCCTAGGTCAAGGGGAAAGGGATAGAGATGGCTGTGTGCTGAGGTTAACAACTCCTGGCCTGTGATTGCTGATGGGGCACGAGTTCAGTGACCTCACGCTGTTATTCTGAAATCAGCTGAGGTGGGAATATTTACACCATGGCACCTGGTCAATGCTACAAAACAGAGCCAGTTCTTAACAAACAAAAACACACACACAAACACACAAACACAAAGGGCAGCCTTTGGTGGATTTAATAGTAAGGGCATGGGATAATTAGCTTTGCTCCACAGAAGGACGCTCTGGCTATTGCAGTGTGAAGGACGGGTGGAAGGAATGGGCTTGGAGCCTGGAGCCGGGCCCTGGGTGACCTCCCAGCGAGGGCGAGAGGCTGCCCATAAAGGGCTAGGTGGTGGGAGAGGACAGGCCCCACCGTGTCGGCGCAGCCCGGGGTGGGGGGCGTGGAGGATAGGGTAGCTCCTTGGGCCTTCTTCAACCAGAGCCCGAGACTCCGCAATAAAAGCCTTAATGGGAAACACCTGGGCTCTGCTGGCTGGGCTGAGAGCCGGGGACGGGAGGGTGAGCGATGGAGGGTGAGCGTGGAGGACCTGGCTCCCCATCCCTTCTTTTGCTCGTGCTACATCTCTTGCAAGTGTTCCGCTGGACTCCCTGGGCCTGGGCTGGTGAGCATAGTGAGGTGGGGAAGGAGGCGCGGGAGGGGTCGCGGGGCATGGGCCCCTAGGGATCACCTGAGCCAAAGCGCTGGTTGTGTGGGTGCTTATTCTAGGCTTCTAGGAAGGTCCCATGTGTCAGAGCCACAAGCAGGCTAGGTCCTGGCTCTCCCCTGGCTTCCCCACAGAGGCTTGGGGGTGGGTGGGGTGGGGACTTGACTGGAGAGAGTGCAGGGAGGAGAAGGCTGAGGCCCTCCCCATCTGTGCCCCGCAACCCCAGCCCTGGGATGCCAGGGGGAGGGACTATCTGAGACCCAAAACGGGAGGCTTGGCTGATCCCAGAGCCCACTGGGGCTTGGCCTTGCCCAGCCTGGCCTTCAGAGGGCTTCAGTGCCTGGAGATGTGGTTGTGGGAAGGCGGCTAGGCTCCAGGCCCTCCACCTGTCCTTCCCTTGAGGGAGGTGCTCACAGGGCAGGACTTGCCTTGGGTGGGAGGGCACATCGAACCACGCATTTCTCTTTGGCTTCCCAAGATAGCTCAGCACTGGCCGGGCGGCAGCCATGGGGCTCACAGGCCCTGTGCTGACTGGCTGAACCCTTGGTCTCCTGGCTGGGAGTGCTGGGGGTCAACAACCAGGTGCGTCAGAAATTGGGAAAAAGATGTTCTGGCTCCGAGAGGATGCCACTTTGTGAACTGAGTTCCCACCTGTTGTGTGCCTTCCAAACCTTCCTCCCTACGCAAATTCCCACCCAGGGATTGGTGACCCCCCAGCCCAGCCTCAGGGCATCCGGGGCGGACAGAACATCTCTGCGCACATTAGAAGCAGTGCCCCCTCTGGACAGATCCAGCTCTGTGGGCAGAGGGCTTGGTGAGGGGGACATGCCTTGGTTTTGTCATTAGAAAGGAAGACACTTCCTTCAAGGTGTGACCAGTGGGCACAGAGGCACTGTCAGCCTTGAGGAGACCCTCCAACCCAGAGGAGAGGGTTTCCCTTGCACACACGCATCTCCGCCCTCTCTGCCCTTCCGCCATCCTCTGGCCACCCCCGGCCTCCCCATCTGTGCCCCCCAACCCCAGCCCTGGGATGCCTGGCGGAGGGAATATCTGAGACCCAAAACGGGAGACCTGACCCTGGAAAGGCTGGGAGGGGGCTGCGGGGCAGAGGCGAGGCCCTTGAATGCAGAAATCTTCAAGGGCTGTGGGAGGTGCAGCCCACTGGAAACCCCACTCTAACCACCCCCCCCCACCCCCCCCCGCCGCTGACGGTTCTGCCTCAGGCCGCCTTCCAGGAGGGGAAGGCCCTTGCTCCTTCTGGGCACCATGTGGGGAGGGAGGCCCCCGGCATCTGGAGATGAAAGGCATAGGGCCGGCTGCGGCCCCAGCCGCCCCTCCAGGGTTTCCCTCTGGTGCCATGTGGTCCCATCCAGCCCCCACCCCACCCCAGACACATGGAGTCACCAGCGTAGCCATAAACGCTCCGGGGCAGAGGAACTAGCCTTACCAGCTGGGCTGTGAGAGGCAGTGCCTTCATCCCAGCTCTTGAAAGCCGGAAGCCCCTCCCCATCCTGGTCCTCTTTAGGACACTGACCCTTCAGGGTGCGTCCTCTGGGGAAGAGGGACGAGGAGCCCAGAGCTTCAGACCAGCAGGCTCAGGGACACGCTCTAGGTCTTGGGGACATTCCTGCCCTACTGGGCTTCAGGTTTCGTCATCCGTGAAATAGGCTCAGAGAGTTGGGTCACGGGCAAGTGACAGGTGGCGCTAGGGTGGAACCCACAGCCACGGCTGCAGGCTTCCTTGAAGCCAGAGGGGCAGGCAGTGCTGCCTGGGACACGGCCCTCGTGGATCCTTTAGGACGTGGCTGCCCCTCAGCGCTTCTCCACATACATGAATTTCTGGAAATCACAACCCGGAGGATTCTTAGGGCTCTCAAGGCCATACCCTTGAAACGGAGGTTCAGAGAAGGGGAGTGATTGACTACTCAGAGGGGGAGCCAAGAGTTCCTGGGTCCCCTTGCTCCCAGCACAGTGTCTTTCCGCTGTTTGGGTGGTTGTCTAGGACCCCGTCTGGTTAGACTGCATGCATGTGGCACCTGTATCGTGACTGGGGCCTCCTTCCCGCCGGTGGGGATGGAGGGGACGGTCTCTCTGGAGAAGCAGAAGCAGATGCGCCTTCCCCCATGACTGTAGCTGTCACATGAGGCCACCCTTTCCCTTTGTCCCCAGTTACTGACTCACAGAATAGCAGTTAGTTCCTCGAAGAGAAAGGAGCTGTGGCCAGGGCGCGGTGGGAAGTGGTTGAGAGTTCCCTGGGCGGGTCATTTGCTAAGACCAGGCCCCAAGTTCGTGCAGTCGGGCTCCTGCCTGCAAAGCCTGGGGCAGGGCTGCACCCACAGGCAGGCATTCCTGAGCCCAGCAGGCGTGGGGACTGCGGAGGGGGAGGGGGCGGAGGGGCTGCAGCTGAGGATTCGGTCCATCACTGAGTTCCCACTGAGCGCCTACAGGATGCCCAGCCCCAGGCTCCCCAGCGGAATAGACCATTAGGGACCCCACGGTCCTGCTGGGGAGACACCCATCAGACTTGAGCACTTGGCACTGTGAGTTGACTCCAGGCCCTGTAGGAGCCAGGGAAGGAGGGAGAAGCCTGCTGAGGGCTGTGGGTGTCGGGGGGTAGGGGATGGGGGTGGCTCTCAAGGCTGGTCTGGGAGGATGGGTAGGATTTCTGATTGGGAGAGGTCTAGAGATAAGAAAAAATAAGGAACTAAGAAACCAAGCCTGGCGGGGGCAGTGAGTTGGTGGGGGGCTCCAGCCTTTCTGGGCAGTGCTGAAGTGGGTGCTGGTTCTCCAAGAGCAGTTTCCCTGTAGCAGGTGCTACAGTGGCCAAAGCAGGCCACCCCATGGGCATGCTGGTGCAGGGGACTGTGATGTCATGAGCTCTAGTGCGTGAGGGGCCAGGAGCGGCCCGTGATTCCCAGCACTCCCTCCTTGTTCAGGGAAGACGTCCTGTGAGGGTTCAGGAAGAAGGTTCAGGAAGAAGGGATCAGCTCTGTGGGGGCCCCCAGGCAGGGAACTCAGACTCCATAGTTAGTGAGGGTGTCCCCCACCCAGCCAGCACCACCTCCTGGGCGGGGGCAGCTTCCCTGTGGCCTTCTGGATGCTCCCTTTGTCCTGTCCAGGAAAGCCGTCCCTCTTAACCTGCTGCCTGTCCCCACAGTGCCACCTGTACCACAGGCGGCCACCTGGAAGAAGGACCCGTGGGAGCTGGGGCCACACACCAGTGGAGCCAGCCTCCTAGGGAACAAGAGCCCAGGATGGACCCTGTGGCTTCTCCTCATCCCACACACTCTTCCGTCCTCTGCTCCCCCTCATTACTTTCTCAGCAGCTGCTCACTGATTCTAAAACTGCCCGCACTCAGGGGCGGGCTTCCAGGAGGAGGTGTCACTCAGCCGGATCCTGGAGTGCTAGGAGGACCCTTGTGTAACGCTAGAAACTTCCAGCAGTTTCTGGGAGCCTTCCAGGGCAGGGCTGAGGCTGAGTGGAAGCAGCTCTGCTCCTCATCACCCACCCTTACACAGACCCACAGATTCTCCTCAAGCACAGTGGGAACGGGGTGCGGGTTTGAGGCGTTCTCAGTCTGTGGGACAAAGAATTGCGTCTGCCTGGTGGGATCTGCGGGTCTGGGGCAGCTGCCTGGGGACACGGCAGGAGGACTTAGAAGCCAGAGGGAGGGAGAGACAGGAATGGGCACAGAGAGAGAAGAGGGTGAGGCCATCTCTCCTTGCTGCCTCCGCCATCCCGAACGCAGGAGCGTCCCTGGCGCTCACACCAGTGTCTCAGGGTGCCTTTGCCAGACGCCCTCTTTTCAGCTTTTTGCTGGAGCTCCTGGTGATGGTGATGTCAGTTCGGGCCTTGTCCCTGTGCTGTGCTGTCGTGGGCGGTGTGCGGAGAGCTGGTGCTGTAGCCAAGTGCGCAGACCGGGGGTGGGGGGCGGGGGGTGGTGGGGACAGCTAGACGCTACCTACTCGTGACAGTTATGATACCCTGCCCCTCCCTGACCAGGCCACCGAGACTGATGACTTCCTGAAAAGGGGTTCAGTGGGGGATTTGTGACATGGAACATTTGATGTAACCTGAGAACTTCCTGTTCAAATGACCCCCGGGGCCCCTGACCTCTGGAAGTGTCCCGTGCGTGCAGTTGGAACGATCCCTGGGGGTCACAGTTTCCTAAGAGCTGTCAGCAGGCCGCGCCGACCCTGGGGACCAGAATCCAGGCTCATCTGACTTTTTGCCACAGAGGCTGCTTGGTGACCCCGAGGCTCGGGAGATCAACAGGGGAATCCCAATGGGAAGCAGATCTTCCCATCAGGAAGGTGTTTCCTACACCCCTCCCCCCTTCCTCGGGGCACTTAGGAAAATGGATCCCAAACAGAGCCTTGGGAGCTGGTACCAAATCCCCAGGCCCTCAAGGCTCCCGAGTGTGAAGGTGCCCTGGGCTGCTCCACAGGGCTCGTCAGATTTCCTGATTTCCAGTGGGTTTCCCGAGAATGCCTGATGAAGCACACACTCTATGGGGACCCCTGTGTCACCCTTCCTTACGTGAACTGGACCATGAGGGATGTTTACCCTCTTCACACCAAGGAGTCTTTGAGAAGCCTTAATCAGGGTGGCTGATTCTCATCAGAAACATCCTTGTTCAACACCATCTTGTGTGAGCTGGGATGTCCATGCTTTGTGTTAAGAAAAAGTCTCTAGCAACTGATTGCTATGGAGACTTGCATCCCTCCAATTCTGCGATACTCGGGCTATTCTGCGATGGGATGTGGAGCCCTTAGTTGTAATCTGAGCCCAGGGGCTGCAGTCTGTGGGGCACACCTCGGTGCTCCTGGGGAATTTTGTGGTGGGAAACCTGCTTCTTGCATGAAGTCTGAGCCGAAGATGCTTTGGCCGAAACAAAGATGAACGAACTTGTATAACGTTTTTTCGTTCCATCCTCCACCCTGACCCCCGCAACTGAGCTACGGGTTAATGACTTCATGCCCACTAAGTTGTAGGTTCAGTAGCTGAGCACCTAATGGATCTTCTGGAAAGCTCAAGTCCTCCGCAGTCTCTAGCATGTCACAGAAGAATGATCCAGAAAGCAGTGCTCAGCCAACGAACACCCTATGGTCTGCACGGACCAGGCAGGAGTGATTGCTGGGTGCCTGCCCTAAGGAGAGGTCCCAGGCCTGATGGCAGAGCCAGGAAGGCTCTCTGGGAAAAAGGCCTTCCTGTGTGTTTCAAGATTTCAGTATCACCTGGTGAGTCAGAGCAAGGGGCTGTTCCACGGGCCCTGTCTCAGCCTCCTAAGGCTGAGGTCCACATAGCTGTTCCTGTTAGCTCCATGACCATCCGACTTGACCAACCAGTTGGTCAGACCTGGGTTGCCTAAGGCATTAGCTGTCTGCCCGCTGGGCGGCCTGTGGAGCAATGTGTCTGAATCAGGCCTCGACTAGACACTAATGAATACCAGACCTGTGGACTGGGGCTTAGGTGGTGGGGGTGGGGTCTTGAAGGCAGGCCAGCCTCTCAAGAGAAGGAGATGTGGTAATTCATCGTGGGCACATGGAGAGAGGTGTTGGGCAAACTGCTGAGCTCTCAAAGTCAGTGAATCTGAGATAAGACTCTAACTGCCCAGTGCTCCGTGGGTGAGAGAGAGCAGAGAAGCCTAAATGCCCAGCCCAGGAGAAGGTCAGGCATGACTATGGTCAGAATGATGAAGAGGCAAAGCCAGAGTATGTTTGATTTCCTGGGAGAAGAAAACTGAGCAGTGACTCAGCTGAGAAATATTCAATCAAGTGTTTGTTTGGGGAAGGACAATGTAATCAGAAGGCAGTGCAGTTATGAAGGAGATGGAGCCCTGGAGAGGTCTGAAGGAGGTACCCCTCCCCTTGCCCCCCACATGTGCCAACACCAGGACCCCCTCTGGAGGAAAGCCTGTATCTAACTTCCTGCCTCCTACAAGCCACAAGGATGGGTGGTTAAAAGGAAGATTTAAAACCAAATATATCTCAAATTGAGGTGCCTCATCGTGTTCAACATCCCTGGCTGATGGGCAGAAGCATTCCTTGTCAAATCACTGGCTGGTGGCCCCGGCTTTAATTCACCCGTGGCCCCTTGGGGATGCAGGCCTCCTTGGGCCTCTCCTGAGGGCCCCAAGATGCCCTGTCACTCCTCCCTGCTAAGTTCATGGATCTGAGAGCCTTCTCCCTGCATCTAAAGGGCTGGCGACCATTTATGCATTGACCCCTCTCCCAGGCTCCCAGGCTCTTCCCAACATGGTGGCTCGCCTGGGACAATGAAATGGGTGGTGGTTAATGGTTGGGCAGAAAATCAGGACTGCAGGAGGGCTGGGGTACACCTGTGCATCCAGCCACCTGGGTGTCCTGCGGGTACTACTGCAAACTCATCGTTTCCATTCCGAATGCCTGCCTCTGCCCCTGGGTATCCTCTCCCCCTGGGTACCTCCTGGGGTTCCTGAGCATCTGCGTCTTCCCAGTTCCAGCTCTTCCTTCCCCTCACAGTCCCATTGCTTCACCTCCTAACTGGTATCTCTGTCCTGTCTCACTCTCTTTGAGTCAATCAGCCAGGTTGCACTCACATTCAGATAAACAGAAGAATTTGCAAACACGTGAGCAAGGGGTAGGAAAACATTGAGAACTAGTGAGGTCCGCCAGGCCTAGTGCCTTGGCTTTCCCTCATGGGCTCAGCCAGCTTGCAGACACCCTGCAGGGAGTTAATGCTGAGAACCTTAGTCTCTTTCTCCGCCCCCGCCTCCTGCTGGGGCTTCCTGTTGGCTGAGTCTGTCTAGCAGTGGGGGGGGGGGGGGGGGATGGGGGGAGTGGAGGAGTCAGCTGATGCTGTCCACACCGGTTGGGCTTCCCCAGCCCAGGGCAGCAGGTGGAGGGGGGATCTGGAGGGCGAAATGGAAGGTATTCACATCTAGGCTGACCCATTCTTCACATGGCCGCCAGGGAGATGTTTCCCAAACCTGTATCTGAACTAAGTTCCCGCCTAAAATCTGCAAAACAGTGGTATGAATTACTAAGGGCCACTCCCCCACACCCCACCCCAGCTGGTCCCATTCATAGGACTTTCAAGGTCAATGGCATGTTCCATCTTAACAGCTGAAGTGACTGAACCTCAGAGAAGCAAACACCTGGGTCTCACAGTTAGGGCCTGGTGACATTGGAACCGGAGCCTGGGGCTGACCCTGCTGTGACAATACCTCCTCTCAGGGCCCTCGAGGCACCGCAGGGGTGGTTCCGGATCCCCCCCAATCTTGGCCCATTGCTCACTCCTGAGGCTCCAGGGCTCTAGCCAATCCGCGTAACCCGTTCTCTGCAGCTTCCATTTGCTCTCACCTCTGTGAGCCTTTAGGTCAGAGGTTGGCAAACTGTGGCCCATGGCTCCCCACCTGCCTGTTTTTGTATAGCCCGTGAGCTAAAAACACCTTTTACCTTTCAAAGGAGCGAAACATTTAAAAGAATCCTATTTTGCGGCATGTGAAAGTCGTGTGACATTTCCATGTCCATAAATAAAGTTTTATTGGCACACAGCCATGCCCATTTGTTCACATCCCGTCTGTGGCTGCTTTGGAGCTCCCATGGCAGAACAGAGTCGTGACAGGAAAAGTATGGCCTACAAAGCCTCAAATATTTACCATCTGGCCCTTTACAAGAGACGTTTGCCAACTCTTGCTTCGGGGTGTTGCTTTTTGACATGCTACTCAGTCTTTATCCCGTGTGTTTCAGTTTTACCTGCAACACGAAAATATGTGCTCATTATGGGAGACTCAGACCAGACGGGGGGATGGGCGTCCACGGACCCCTGTCCCCGTCTCCTCCCTGGGGTTGCCGGTACTATTTCTTCCATCCCGACTGCCCCATGCTCCTTCTCAGACAGACTCCCACTCACACCTCAGGCCCAGCTCTGCCGCCGTCTGGTTCAGGAACCACCGGGCCATCCCTTTCTCTCCTCTGCCGCTTCCGAGGCGGCCTACCATGGCGGCTAAGAGCACAGGTGCCCAGGTTTGAATCCTGGCCCTGCGACTTACCTCCTTGGGCAAATTGCTCAGTTTCTTTGCTTTTCCCTCATGAGCTACAGTGGGGGGCATACTCTGCTGTGAAGCTCGTGGGATAAAAACCAGTAACTACACGGGACCCGCCTAGAACAGGGCCCGGTATCCAGAAGGTGCTGTGTAGAAGGCAGAGCAGCTGGGACAGGCCTCCTTCATGGAAATTCTGACCTGTTCTCTGCCATTTGTTCACGTGCCTGTCCCCCCCACGAGGTCACGTGCTCCTGGGGGCAGTGAGCACGTTCTATTCTCTTTACATCGGGAGTGGGTGTCGAGTAAAGAAAAGGATTTACTGTTAAGAGGGTCGGCGGGAGGGGTGCGGGCAGGGGTCTCGCGTGGCCCTGAGAGGATGAGACCCAGGCTCGGGCGTGGGATGGCGCTACGAGGATGGCTCAAAACTTGAGTTCCCTGAGGCTGGGCAGATGCATCTGGGACAAAAGTAGTCAGGAGGGGCCCACCCTTTGTTTATTGCTGAAAAGTTTTTGGAAAGCCTCCGGTCACGGTGTCCCCAGATCGCGAGGAGAGGCCAGGCAGCCCAGCCAGGCCCAAGCCTTCCTTAGTGCCCCCACCGCTGGGGACTGTAGGGAGGTGGGGGGCACCCGCAGGCCAGCTAAGACACCTCGTTGGCCCAGCAGACCTGGCCTTCCTGGAATATTGAGGCAGGGGAGAGGATCAGCCCTGTGGGGGGCACCCCCTCTGAGCTTCAGAGAAATTATCTTTCCCTCCCTCACCCTATCTCCCACCCACATAGCTCAGCCCTCCCTGGGCTTCTGAAATGGTGGAGCCAGACCTGAAATGGGCACAGCCTTTATGCAGGACAAAGGACATGCCTAGTCCATTCAGCTAAGGAATAGGCGTAGCCTCCAGTGAGGCTGGGCACGGGGGAGTGGGCCCAGCAGCACATCTGGAGGCAGCTTTGGCCCAGTCTAAATGGACTTCACTACCACCACCGCTCCAGGAACCAGGGTGCTCCTGCGGCAGGGGCCCTGGGGGTGACGCGTGGGTGGGTGCGCCAGACCTGGAACCTGCGTGTGCCTATGCTTCCTGGTGTAGCCAGGACAGGGGAGGGGTTGCTGAGGAGCTATGTGGGGCTCCATTAGCCAAAGGCCCCGAGTGGGGGTGGGGGGACCCCCAGGGTGAGCTCCTGCCTCCTCCAGCCCCATCTGGGTATGCTGATCTGTGGCTGGAGGGGAGGGGACAGGCTCAGGTGATAGGATTTGAAAAATATCTCCAGCAAGGCTGATCCCACCAAGCCCTGGGGCCGGAGTCTGCTCCTGGGACACACGGGAGCGCCCGGAAGCGGCCCCACAAGCTGGGGACCAGGGGCTCAGAATATGGTGGTGATCACCAGCAGCCAGGCGGTCCCTTGTCCTTCCTGGGGCCGTCTCCCCAGCTTCTTGGATCCTGCCTGGCCCTGCCCCCCTGGGTCGCCCCTGAGCCCGGCAGGTGGGTGCGGCAGCCGTTGTGCAAGGGGTGAGCTCACCCACAGAGCCCGTCCCGGCCTGCACTGGCCTGCCCATTGCAGTTAATCATTGTTCAAAGGCCCTGGCAGGCAAAGAGGCTGCAGAGGAAGACGTGATGGGCAGGGCCACCCCCGCCAGTCTCAGCAAAGCTCCTCCTGCAGGCCTGGGCTGGAGCCGTTCCCCAGGACCCCACAGTGAGCATCCAAAGGTGGGCCTGAGACCACCTCCCCTAAGTCTCTAGTAGGAACTCAGCCATTATGTCTGATTGCAGCAAAGGACGTCCCTTTGTCGATCTCCTTTTTGAGTCCGAGTGACCTTGGAGCAGTGTGGTCGCGGAGCTAGGAGGGCAGGTATACCGACACCGAATGCTTTGGTTCGAACCACAGCGATGCCACTTACCAGCTCTGTGACTAGGCCAAGCATCATCAGCTCTTTGGGCCTGTTTCCTGGGCTCTGAAAAGATGATGTTGTTGTTGATGATGATGCTTTCCTCAAAGGACCGTTGTGAGGATTAGCATCTACATAAAGTGCTTACTGTGCCAGTAACGCAGAAAGCCCAGTATCCAAACCGAGACTAAAACACTCATCACTGGGCACGGCTAATCCCCAAGAGGAAGCCAAGAGGCCACCAGGCGCTGAGCTGGGCTATTTGTGCACGTTGGGTAATCGCCCCTCATGCGGGCCCTTGTGAGTTAGGTACAACTGTCCCCACTTCCCAGACGAGGACAGCCAGGCTCAGGGGAGTGAAGCGACTGCCCAAGGTCACTCGGTGTGAGTGACAAAGCCGGGATGCAAGCCCCGGTCTGTCTGCCCCCAGATCCTGAGTTCTCTCCTCTACCCGCACTGCCAGGTTTGCAGATCAAAGATGCGAATCCAAACTTGCCAGGCAATTAACTTCTGCCCACACTCATTGACATCCTCTGCGCGTGGGAGCGGGGGTGGGGACAGGGCGAGGGGATTCGGGACTGAGTTCTGTTGTGGGAAAGACAGAGATCAACAACACCCAGCCCCGGCCCTGTCCCCATGCTCAGGGAACCCCAGATGGATGAGGCCAGAGCAAGTACCATGCACCTGCCCTGTAGAATCTGAGTGCTACTGTGGGCTGGGATCTGGCGGAACTCGGATCTTTCCCACTCGGCTGGTGGGAAAAGGGCCTGGAAGCAGCATACTGGTTTGGGGTTTGTTTTGTTTTGTTACAGTATATATTTATTTGTCATGGTTTGGGGAAGGGGACTATGGGGATGATGGGAGGCCTAGAACCCCTTCTCCCACCGGAAGCTTCCCCACGGCGCAACTCTTGGCCATGATGGCCTTGTGCCAGAGATCCCTGATAAATAGAAGAACACACGCCTCCAGGGGTGTCTCGGCCTCCTGCAGGGACTCTTCTGTCTGTTTTAAGAGGTGCCCCTCGAGGGAGCTTGTCTTTGGGCCAGTGGGAGCATTTGGGAGACCCCATGGGAGCCGGCACCCCGTGGGATTAGCAGCTAGGAAAACTCCGTGTCAGACATGTAATCTGAGACCTTGGGAAAGAAAGGGCCATGAGGCCAACTAATGCAGCTCGGGGACCTCTTGGGGTGCGTGTGTGTGTGTGCGCGCGCACACGTGTGTTGGGGACTGGCTAGGGCAGCAGTGCTTCTCCTCAGAATGGTGACGTTAGCAGAGTTCATCTCGTGACAGCTCTAGAAGGTTCTCTCTACATCCTCCCACCTCCCTTGATGCTGCATTCTTCCCCTGCGATGCCCACCCCTTTTCCCACTCGAACACTTAGTGCTCCGCGCCCTCTCCACCTCTCTCCAGACACATAGGCTTTCAGAATGTGCTCTGATAAGCTCACTTTCCCTGAGCTGTTGAGGGCTGAAAAGAAGGTTTCCTGAGTGGCCTTCCCAGCCACTCTCACTGTTCCCTGATGGTCCCCCTTGCCCCCTAGATGCATGGCGACCACTTATGACCAGGCCAGCTCAGCCGGGGGCAGGAAGTGTGGCACTGAGTAGCAGGCCCCCTGGCTTTCTAGGACACAGAGGCAGCCTGTTCCTGCCTCCGTGTCCTAGAAGAAAGGACTGGAAACTGATGAAAGGAAGCTGAAAGCCAATCTTGGCCACCATGACGAATTCCAGCCGCAGAGGCCAGACTCGGGCCCCAGAGGTGTCCTGGGTGTTTACTGCCTTGCCTTGGAGGCCCTGGGCACAAAAAGACCATTCCTGGCCGTAGCTGAGGCCACAGATGTGGGTGTTGGGAGACATGGGTGGGACCCTGGTGGATGGGAAGAAGTGTGAGACATAGTACTGGTGCCAGGGTGGTAAGGGATATTAGAAAGATATTAGAAAGATGCAGAAGGACGGAAAAGGTCCAGTCTCCTCTGCCATCTGACCCCCGCACACACCACCAGCATTATCCTGATCTCAGTCAACATGGCCGGCCATTCCCTGATTCTCAGGTTCTTAAGTAAACGTTGGTGTCCCCGTGGACTAGGTGGGGGTTCTGAGTCTTCAGGTGATGGGATGTTATAATGAAAGCAAATTTCAGACCAGATTCTGCCACAGTGACCTATTTTTAATAGCTAGTAGGCACAAGGGCGCCTGGGTGGCTCAGTTGGTTAAGCGACTGCCTTCGGCTCAGGTCATGATCCTGGAGTCCCGGGATCGAGTCCCGCATCGGGCTCCCTGCTCGGCAGGGGAGTCTGCTTCTCCCTCTGACCCTCTTCCCTCTCATGTGCTCTCTATCTCTCATTCTCTCTCTCTCTCTCAAATAAATAAATAAAATCTTTAAAAAAAATAGCTAGTAGGCACAGAAACAATCATTGACCCTCTCCATTAGGCCTGGGGGTATCCCCCTTCTTTGTCCTTAGGTATGCCAGCAAGCACATGCATGAAAAATTCAGTGCCCCAAAGATAAGCCTATGTGCTATCAGCAGGACCAGCCCACCTTCCAGTTGGATCAGGAGACAGAAACTTCTATTGGAGTTGGGGGGTGGTTGGGGCTCAGAGAGAGACCCAGAACCAAACGGGAACAGACCCAGAGCACTAGTCCATGGGGCTTGTTCAAGTAAAGGCATAGGTGCCTGTACCATCTTTCTAGCCAAACACATTTTTTGAATATCACTTACTTCACCAATGAGAAATTATCTAGAACACCTTTCATTCTAACTAATGAATTTTGGGGAGCAGATTTAAGATAACTGTGTTTGAAGCTCTTGCGAGCCACTCCTGTAGTGTGAATTCCTTTAAGTGTTAACTAATCATCCCTAGAGCGTAAATTACAGTGAACTCCTCCGCAAACACACCATCCCTCCTGTTCATGGATTGGTGCTTTAAAGTAAATTACAGACAATGGCACTAGCCCAGGTCCCCCAGCCTCAGAACCACTCACACTTTGGGCTGAATAATGCTTTGTTGTGGGGGCCGTGCTGTGCGTGGTAACACTCAGCAGCTTCCTTGGCCTGTACCCGCGAGATGCAGTAGCATGCACCCCCAGCCCACGTCGTGACAACTCAAGATGCCTCTAGATGTTGCCAACTGTTCCTTGGGGGCAAAATCCTTCCTGGCGATTGAACTAGAGTGACCCATATTTATTGTCCAGTCTGGGATGCTTTTTTTTTTAAACTTTTTTTTTTTAAGAATTTTATTTGTTTGAGGGGCACCTGGGTGGCTCAGTCGTTGAGCATCTGACTTCGGCTCAGGTCATGATCCCAGGGTCCTGGGATCGAACCCCGCATCAGGCTCCCTGCTCATTGGGATCCCTGCTTCTCCCTCTCGCACTCCCCCTGCTTGTGTTCCCTCTCTTGCTGTGTCTCTCTCTGTCAAATAAATAAATAAAATCTTTAAAAAAAAAGGAATTTTATTTGTTTGAGAAAGATAGAGAGAGAAAGAGCATGGGTGTGTGTGTGGGGGGGGGTAGGGGCAGAGGGAGAGGGAGAAGCGGACTCCCCGCTGAACAGGAAGCCCAGAGACTCAACGAGTTGAGTCGGGGCTCAAACCCACGACCCTGGGATCAGGACCTGAGCTGAAGGCAGATGCTTAACCGACTGAGGCACCCAGGCGTCCCTCTTTTTAAACTTTTTATAACACAATCTCAAACAAATACTGAAATAGAGAGAGTGGCATGATGAACCCCCGTGTATCCACACCAAACCTTGACAATTATTAACTCAGCCAACCCCGTGTCATCTCTACTCCTGCCTACTCCCTGCTGCCATCCCACCCCTCAGATTATGTGGAAGCAAATCTCAGACAATCATCTATAAATATTGAAGTGTGTATCTTTAAAAGATAAGAGCTCTTTTTTTTAACATAACCGCAATGCTCCTATCTTGAAAAATTAAAAATAATTCCATAAGATCATAAAATATCCAGTAAACAAAACCAGGATACTTTTGAGAGTGTAACAGGGAGTTAATGGGGATAGCAGGCATAAATCGGGACTATACCGGAAAACCAGGATGGAGCCAGGCACACTGGAACATTTGGTTTCCCTAAATAGAACACTTTTAATGCACATGTCTAAAAACTCACTCTCTGGGACGTCTGGGTGGCTCAGTCGTTAAGCGTCCGCCTTTGGCTCAGGTCATGACCCCAGGGTCCTGGGATCGAGCCCCACGTCGGGCTCCCTGCTCGGCGGGAAGCCTGCTTCTCCCTCTGCCACTCCCCCTGCTTGTGTTCCCTCTCTCACTGTGTCTCTCTCTCTGTCAAATAAATAAATAAAATCTTAAAAAAAAAAAAAAAAGTCACCTACTCAAAAACCTCCAAAGGCTCCCCAGTGCTGAAGCACAAAGTCCTGACTCAAGCAGACCCCAAGACCCCCGTGATATGGTCCCATGTACTCTGCTTATCCTCCCATAGTTCGTCTGCGGCGGCTGCTGAGGTTCTGTCTGCTGACGGAACCTCCTGAGAAGGCCAAGCCCTGCTCCCTGCTGCCCAAAGGCCTTGCTGGCACACGGGACGGGGGGGGCTGTGCGTGCAGGGAGCCACCAGGACTGACTGGGGTGTGGTTTCTTTGCTCACTTAAGTTCTAGCTGTCGCTTCCAGGCACTTGAATTTGAATGTGGGCGGAAATAGGACGTTCGATGTTTTCTGTAAAAAAGGTGCTGGGCTAGAGGTGCCTGAATTGCTTTTTTTGTCTCTTTTTTTCCTTTCTTTTTTAAAACATACATATCCAGGGGCTGCTTTGCTCTCATGGGGCTAAAAGGACTCCCTCCTGGATGCCAGGGCTCCTGTCCGTGCTCAGGCAGGCCCGGTGAAGGGGCTGTGGCCCTGCCGGGCATGGAGAGAGCGCTGCTGGGGCAGTTGGTGCCGTCCCCCGCAATGCAGATGGACAGACAGACATGCAGAGTTCGCCTTGTTTGACCAGAGTCAGCCCTGCTGCTTTCTGGAAGGGGCCCCCAGTGACGGAGTCTTGCCCTCTCTGGCTAGAAGAGGCAGAATCTCTTTCCTCTCTGGCAAACCGAGCTCCTGAGCCAGACTGGTGGAGTGTGACCCCATCTCCACGTGCCTCTACAGATCTCCTGAAGGTTGAATTTGGGGGCTTCTGGCAGAACGCAACTCCGAAGAATGACAGCAAGCCTTACTGCTTGAGAGGAAATGAAAACATAACCAGAAAAGTCTTCCACATCCTTCAAGGACTTGGTCCTCAGCTCTGGCTCACCCCACATGCCCAGGACAGGCCGGAGACCAGCCCTGTGGGTCCTGGCCATCCATCACCAAGATGCCTTCAAGATAGACCTGGCCCTGGTGCTTCCGGAATCCCACTTCTTGGCTTCACCCCGTCTAGAAAGTCTCTCTCTGTCTACCTCTCTGTCCCGATCCCCAGCCAGTGCCTGGCCCAGGCCTTGTGTTGACCTGTGGCCCAGGTCACGTTTGCCTTGTCCTCCTGGTGGGCGCCCTTCTGAGCCCTTGGAGTCCTTTTCTGCAAACACACCTTTGTTCATTTATTCCCTAAACAAAGATTTATTGAGGACCCGCTCTGTGCCGGGCCCAGGAGCAGGTGCTGGGACCTGGGTAAGCAATATAGACCAACCTCCCTGGCCCGTGGGCTCACATTCAGGAGGGCACTGCACCCAGGCCACGAAGAGGGGTTTTCATACAGGTGTTGGGACTCCTTCTCTTCTCGGAAGCCCTGGGATTCTCATGAACACGATTCCCCTCTTCCCAAGGGACCAGGTTTACAGAACAAAGGGCCTGAAGACAGATGCCTGCCCTGGTCAGGCCACAATAGGTTGCGTTAACCACTTACCCTGGGCAGAGGGTGTCTGCAGCCCCTATGGTGACACAAGAGAGAAATCTGTCCCGTGGCTTTTGTCTGAGGAAAGGAGGCCCGTTCAAGGTGACTTGCTTTTTCTATTGGTGGGGACGGGAGTGAGTGTGTGTGCACGTGTGTGTGTGTGCGTGTGTGCGTGCGTGGGCATGTGTGTGCATGCGTGCGTGTGTGGCAGTGGGGATTTAGGCTTCCAGGAGCAATCTGGTGAATTCTATGAGGATTTTATATGGCTTCTGAAAGGGTTCTATGAAGCTTCTACAGGGATTCCATTAGCATCTCCTAAGGGTTTTATGTTCATCCGGGAGAAGTCTACGCGGCTTCTATAAAGACTCTAAGAGATTTTAATGTGTCAAAGCGCTGACGCCTTGAAGGACGAGGTGGATGAGCAGGTCTTTGCTCTCAGCTGTGCCCCACTTGCCACCGATGGGCTTTCACCTCCCCTTCCCCTATAAACTGTAGCGTTTTTCTTCTCCGCTGGGTTCCCTCTTTTGCTCTTTACACAACCAATTTAACGAGATGAATTTAAAAACGAATAAAAGGAAAACCCCAGAGCAAACAGCACATGGGGAGCACAGCCAAGGACATCCTCTGACATCAAAGGCTCTGAGACCATTGAAGATGTTTTGAAACAAGCACACAGTGCCCCCCCACCCCGGGGGCAGCGGTCGGGGATGGGGGGTCGGGGGGGAGGTGGGGGGTGGGGGGCTGGTGGCCAGCATCTTCTGGGTGGCAAACAGAATCCAAGTGCCTGCAGCCCCCAGCCAGCTCCCATCCCCAGCATTAGGTCTGTGTCCCTCGAAGCTCTCTGGGATGAGGGCAGGCGGGGGTGCTCCTGCCGGCCCCACGCCAGCTGGGCCACAGTCACCAGCTGCCGCATGCTGGCATGTCCCCACAAGCCCCATTCTCCGCCCCTGGGTGATGGGGACTGCTGCAGTTGGGCTTCAGGCCAGGTCAGGCCTGGGGCTGGGGCTGGGGCCCGGCGGGAGGGGCAGGAGGAGCAGGAGGAGCAGGAGGGAGGACCTGGGCCTGGGGGTGGGCCCTGCTCTGGGTTGCTGGTCCTCATGGCCTCCTCCAAGACCCACTCCTCCGCATGTGGCTCAGTTCCAGCGGGTTTGAGCACTGCTTTTCATTTCATCTGACTTCTTTCCAGGGCCAGTGCTGGAGCAAAGTTTTCTGTGATGATGGAAATGTTCTGAGTCTGCACCATCCAGCACATAACACCCGACCAAAGGTGGCTGTTGAGCACTTGCAATGTGGCTATTGTGCCTAAGGAATGGAATTTTATGTTTTGGTTGATTTTAATTAGTGTAAATACAAGTTGTCAAATGTGGCTTGTGGGCAACTGAATGGAGAGTGTGGTCCTCCCCCCCCTTTTTTAAAGATTTTATTTATTTATTTATTTTGACAGAGAGAGAGAGAGACAGCGAGAGAGGGAACACAAGCAGGGGGAGTGGGAGAGGGGGAAGCAGGCTTCCTGTGGAGCAGGGAGCCCGATGCGGGGCTTGATCCCAGGACCCTGGGACCATGTCCTGAGCTGAAGGCAGACGTGTAACGACTGAGCCACCCAGGTGCCTCCCCCCCCTTTAAGATTTATCTATTTGAGAGAGAGCACGCGTGCATGCACCAGTGGGGGAAGGGGCAGAAGGAGAGAATTCTCAGGCTGACTCCCCGCCAATCACAGAGCCCAAAGTAGGGCTCCATCCCACGACCCATGAGACCATGACTTGAGCCAAAGCCAAGAGTCCCACACCCAGTGGACTGAGCCACCCAGGCGCCCCCCACATGGACAGTGCAGCTGGTGGGCAGGGCCTTGTTGGGTCCATTGCTGTTCTCCTTCTCACAGTGCCTTCCACGGGCCTATGATAGCCCCTCAGCCAGGCCAAGCCTGACTCCCGTTCTGCCCTCCTGAGCCTCTCTGGGCTACTGTTGGGTCTGAGGACCAACTTCCCCATCTCTGATACCAGGAATAAAGTCGCATTTCGGAGCATGTCCATGCCAGGCTTTGGGGACATTTCCTACCCTCAGCAGAAGGCCAGCAGGTATCCAGCATCTCCACCCCACTGTGATGCCACAGGGACCCCACAGAAGCCCTGCAAAACACCTTGTCAGAGACTTGTAATATTTCTGTAGGAACTCTGCAAGGGCCATACTTGGAATGGAGCATTTTCATGTATCCCTGGATACGCGACCTGGAATGAGCTGACTTCTGTTCATCTGTGTGTCTCAGCCCTTCTGGTGGTCATTCAAGACCAAGTTCAATGTCGCTTTCCCAAACGAATGTGAGGTTTTACTTTCTTGCTCTTTCCAACTTCACTTGCCCGCTGCATATCCCTTTCTTAAAACCCTGTGGGATGAAATTTCTCCGCTCTGCCACCCTAGGGGCACAAATGAGGCCTTCCACCACTCCACAGCATGGCAGGACTTCCGGGCAGCACAGAGTCACCCTGCCCCCACTGGGTGAGACGTGCTCAGGAATGAGTGGCACCTGCTGGGCACTGCCGTGTTCTCTCCCCGCAGGGGGCATCTGTCCTGCCTGTTGTCTCCTTTGACACCTGCTCCTTCCACTTCTGCGGCCCATGCATTCCAAACTGGCAGAACCCTTGAGGCACCACCTCGGGGCTGGGCCCCCCAGGCAGGTCCTCTCTCTTTCCAGTCTGCGTCACATTTTGTCACCTGGGCCTTACGGTAGTTAGCTGCTGATGTCGGGCTGTCATAAAGTTCTTTATTTCAGAAAAATAAAATGAGACAAAACTCTTTTCAGTTTTTGTCTCTAATCCTTATGTCCACACAGCCTCAAAAACTAGCCCGGGGACCAAAAGAGGTCACATCCCCCCATGGCGCTGTGTTCTCCCCACCCCTTAGCCAAATACCTCTTGCCCCGGAGGCTTCCCTTCTTCGGCACCATCGCCTCCCCAAATAAATGAAAGGGGAAAAGAAAACCTTTGGGCAAACCTACTCACTGAAAAGGATACCCATAGGACTGCCAAAGAAACTCACTGTCAGTCTCGTCCAGAGAGTCTGTTTAGGGGGGCCCTTCCCATTCACCCTGCATATGTGGGATCCCACTTCACTTCAACCCTAAGTATAGATCCGGGAACATGGCCAGAGTGGGACTTGTTGAAGTCCCACTGACTTGTGGTCAGTGCCAGGGACAGTACCACAGTTTTCCATGTATCAAGCCTCTATGTCTTCTACTACTCACATGATTCTTGACGGCAAGGATGAGTGGGGGTTATTTATTACAATCACCCAAAGGACTTTTTGACAACCCCTACCCCTGCAGGATGGGGATGTACACATTCCTCCCTCAGGCGTGATCGGCAGGAAAGGAGTTCCGGGACCAACCATACCACCCCTCGCTGTATCAAGGCCAAGAGGACCCTTGTTCAATGGTGTGGCTGCCCTGGGACCCTGGCCAGGCTGCTCCAAGGTATAAGGAGACTGGTGGCTGCTTTGAGGGGCTTCTGGGTTCTGGTTCTCTCCTTTCGGGCCCCTGGAGGCCATCCACATGAGGAGCAGGAAGGGGACCCCTCCTTTTCCTCCATGTGAGGTCCTGGTTGACACAGCACCGTGGTGCACCTGCAGAGTCAACTCCAGAGCGAGGGTGACCACAAGCGAGGCCTTCCCCGAGCCCCCCAGGGTGGGTCCCAGGAGAGGCCTCCAGGCTGCTGGGCAGGTGTGGGGACAGGAATCTGCTCCTGGCTCTGGCTCTGTGCTGGAGGCATGTGGAGTTCAGAATCGATTGGCCTGATTTGGGGTCAGGCTGTTCTGCACCCCAGAATTTACTGAGATATTCTCAAGCTCAGAGATTCCTTTTTTTTTCTTTTAATGTTTTAAATTGAAATATAGCTGATGCACGACATGCCATTAGTTTCGGGTGTACAACATAGTGATCTGACACTCTGAGCGTGAAGCTGTGCTCGCAACTAGTGTAGCCCGCACCCGTCGCCATCCAGCACTACTGCAATACCATCGGCTTCATTCCCCGTGCTTACAGAGACGCCTAGCTCTGTCCAGTCTACTATAAGCCCATCAAAGGCATTCCTCATTTCTGTTTGTGGTTTTGATCTTCAGCATTTCTTTTGGTTCTTAGAATTCCCATATCTCTGTACATTGCCCATCTGTTCTTGCATGGTGTCTACTTTATTTATTAGCGTCATTAGCATCTTAATTATAGTTGTTTCAAATTGCTGGTCTGCTAATTCCAACATTCTAGCCAGGTCTGTTCTGATGCTTTTGCTCTGTCTCTTCAAACTGTGTTTTGTTTTGTTTGCCTTAGTACGCCTTGTAACTTTTTCTTGCTAGCTGTGCATGATGTATTGGATAAAAGAAATTACTATAAGTAGGTCTCTAGTGATGTGGTTGTGAGGTATGGAGTGAAGGGAACGTTCTATGGTCCTGTGATTAAGTCTTGGTCTCTCAGTGAGCCTGCGCCTCTGGGCTGTGAACTTCACAAGTGTTTCTCCGTTTTTCCTCCCTGCTTAGGTGGGACAAGATGACCAGACTGGGTTGAGTTGGGTATTTCCCTTCCCCTAGGTCAGTAAGGCTCTGACAAAACCCCAGTAGGTTAGGTTCTGCTTAGCTAGTTTCCCCCAGGGTAGGGCTTGTTAAGAACTTTCAAAATGGTTCCTTTCCCCTCTCCCTGCCAGAAGCAAGGGGATTTTTCTCTGCTTCTCACTGTGGGAACCTGGGAGCCCTTGGAGATAAAACTCACAAAAGTACCCCTCTCCCCAGGACTGGGTCCCCTGCAGCTCTTCTCTCTCAGCCTTGTCCTCACTGAGCCTCCAGCCATCTGTCCATCACCATTCTGTTTCCCCGACCAGCAGGCTCCCATGGAAGTTTCTGCCCCTGCCACCTGCAGTGCATTCCCCTATCACACTCCCAGTTCTGGGGGCAGTGGTTTGCTCAGTGCTCCACCTCTCTGAAGGATAAGAAGAGGTGTTGAGTTTTCAGTCTGTCCGGCTTTTTACTTGTTGTTAGGAGTAGTGACTTGTAGCTTTGTACATGTGGGAAAGAGGAAGTGCCCTCACAAGTTTATAGACACACATTTTTATATATCGACATTTTCCCCCTGAGAAAATCATCTATAAGTTTCATCAGATGCTGCAATAACTCAGTCCTTTGTCATTGAGCCAGGTGGTGGATAGAAGGAAGGTTTGCTTTGGGAGCCATTGCTTAGAGTTCTCACCCGATTCCGAATTACTGTGTGAACTGGACAAGCCACTTTATGCTAAGCCTCTCTCTAAAACAGGACAATAGCCCTTGTCTTGTGTGGTGAGTTAAAAACATGTTCACAGTCATGTCCACATATTTTTTGACATGCTTCCCATTCAAGGGTTAATCTAATTGTCCTCCCTTCAATATCAGGCGGCTTTGATGGCTTGCTTCCAATGAAGAGAGGCAGCAATGATACGGTGCGGCCCCAGATTCTAAGTTGGAAAAGGGGATATGGTGTCTGCCCAGCTTTCTCTTGCCCAGGAGTCCCAAGTGCATGGAAAAAGCTTGGCTACCCAGCAGCTGCCACGGAGAGAGGTGGGTGTGAGGAGTCCCAGCTGCTCCTGCCGCCAGCTGTTGGCTCTTCCCAGGCCAGACCCAGCATGTGAGTGGCCTCCGATGATGAGTGCACGCAGCCATCGAGCTAATGCCGAGTGGAGCACAGACAAGCTGGCCCCACTGAGCCCTGCTCACTTTACACATTCACAAGGAAGTCAATGTGTTTGGGTGGTTAGTTAGGCAGCATTAGATGATAACCCAACACCCTGCCTATCTTTGAGGGACATTGTAAGCACCACTTAGCACAATACCTTCCACATGGCAGGCACTCAATGAAGCTCAATACATGTGATCTGGAAACTGGGGTGGGTGTGAGCAACTGTTGGTCACGTGACAGGAGAACCTGGTCACTCCTGCTGGGAGTTCTGTTTAGCTAAGTCACTCTGGGTTTTCCGGAGGTGCCTAGTGTCCATCACTCCAGCCCAGCCAATCAGCTGGTGCCTTGAAGGGGGGCTTGTGTCCCCAGGCCAGAAATAGGCCCTGTGGGGTAAGTGTGGAAAGAGAGGGTATTCTTTGTCCTGTTGGCTTTACTCCCAGCAGGCTTCCCAGGAAAGGATGGGGAGAGTGAGGAGGGCCTGGGAGCGGTGGGCTGAGGCTGGGCTGGGGGGATGGTGGTCCCCGCAGGATCCACAGTCTGCCCTTCGGCCCTTTGGGGTCTATACCCTCACCCTGAGTCTGGGGCCTCCCCTCTGTGCCTCCTAGACCAGCTCTGCATTCTGTTACCCTTGCTCCCCTGCAGATCTGTCTGCTGCTCCTAATCACCACAACCAGGAAGGCACTGTATTTTATTTATGTTGTAACCCGAGAACTTAGTACACAAGCTGGCAGGAGTGTGGTGTCCACTAAATGTGTGTTGAAGGGCTCTGGGCATCTTACCACACAGCCGGGGAACAAGGCACGGGCTGGCTATGAGATGAAATGGCTCCCCAAAGCTCACTGGGCTGGTGGCAGAAGGACCAGAGTGGGAGACCTCTAAGCCCCCCCAACCGCCTTCCCAGTGGGGAGAGGAGACCCCGAGGGACAGCACTCTGACCTCAGGCCTAGTTTTGGGGTTCCTGCCTGCTCTGAGCCCTGCATTCTATGATCAGATCCCTTGGCAGTAACCTGCCCAGCACTGCCAGTCCTGTAGGATGGGGATCCCGTGGCTGGGCTCCCCACCAGCTCCCCACTCACTGCTGGGACCTGTGCTGCCTGCTGGGCCGGTCGTCTGGATCCCCTGCTGGGTCACAGCTGTCTCCCTGCCTGTCTCATCCCACAAGCCACAGTCTGATATCAGTTCTGACTGCTGTTTTCCCAGAAAGGGGTTTGCCCAGACCCAGAACTCAGAATCCACGTGAAGAGCTACCGCAGAACAGGCGGAATTGTCTGGGGGCACTGAACCACTGAACTGGCTGCCCCCCTCCCCTCCGCCAGCCTGCCCTTCCTAGTAGACCCAGAGCTTTACAGCAGGAAGGCCTGCCCGCCAGGCTTCTGGACCCCGGGGCCCTGGCTGCTCTGTCTGCCTGCCTGCCTTGTGCCTGGATGTCTGCCCGAGCAGATGCGATTTAACTTGCTGCCGGAGAAATAGCTATAAACGTTAACTATCAACATAAAAGCAGCCCGTCCGACTCAGGACGGGGCTGTCGGAGGAGCACTGCGCAGCTGGGTCGGTCTCCATGCGGAGGCTGTGACTCTCCCGCGTGCACATCTCTCTTCATCCCCCCCCCCACCCCCACCGCAAGATGTCTTGGCCTGAGATCGTGGAGCTGCCCTGATGGAAGAGCAGGCCAGCCTTGTGCTGTATGACACGGCCGTGTCTCAGTGATTGCTCTCAGGCCAGAAGTGCTCCCGAGGCATCTTCGTGGGAGTGGAGTGTGGGCCGAGGCTGCAGCAGCAGGAGTGCAAGCTGATTGTCTGAAATCAGCGGGAAGCAAGGGGGCAAGGAAGATGACATTCGCCTGGCCGCGGGGCCAACCCTGGGGTGCCCAGAGATTGTGAGGACCAGGCTCTCCCTGGAGCACAGACTTGACAGTGGGCATGGGGGGTGGTGTCCCTCACCTCAGGAGAACAGCTGCTGGGGGGCTCTCCTGGGTCCTCTGGGTCTTCCACTCTTGGCCCACCTCCTGCCTGGAACTACCACACAGCTTTCAGGAAGGGGGAGGGGCAGAGTTGGGGGGTACCTTATAAGCTGGGGAGGTTTTGCAGATCACAAGTCCCAGGGTTCCTGCCTGCCCGCTTGCTCTGCAGTGCTGGGGACAGATGCTCTCAGAGCCTGCTGCCCTCAGTTGGAAAGGTAACTCTCACTCAGACGCAGGAGGCCAGGCAACATGAGCTGGGCAGGCCAGTGGGGCCCACTGTACTCCTGTGTCCCCAAGTTGAGGGCTGGGTTTTCCCTTTCTTCGTACACTGCCCACATCCCCCTTGCTGGGGCTCAGCAAACACCTTATCCCTGGCGCACACCAAGGCTGGGGTAGTAAACGGGCCATTGGACTCACGGTGAAGACAGACGGAGGTCCTGAGCGTAATTTCACACCAGCTACGTGATAGTAGGTGGCCCGTTGTGGCGATGCGCGTGGCCTGTGGATCCGGGAGAACTGTAGCGGTGGGATCTGAAGCCAGACTCCCGCCCTCGGGGCATCTTTAGAGTGAGGCCAGATGGAGTGCAAGAGCTGACCACATAAGCCAGTGGTTGGGGACAAGGGTCAGGGTCCTGCCAGAAGGGAGAGGAGCAAAGAGCCTGAGCGGCCATGCCAGGGGACAGAAGAGAGAAGCCTGAGCAGGTGGGGGCTTGCTCCCCTGCAATCTGCAAGAGGAGGGTGCTGTGAGAAGGAAGGGGTGAGTGGAATGGAGCAGAGGGCTACAGCAGACCCCCCTTTCCAGCCAGGCCTCCTCAGGGGCTGGGAGACATCATCCAGACATAAGTGCCTGTGTTTGCTTCAGGGCTCTCTGGATGCAGCCAATGGACACGATAATAATAAGACCGTTAACAGCTGATGGTGGGGCTAGACCTGGGGGCTTGGCATACACATCTGTGTGCATGCATGCGTGTGTATACACACACACACACACACACACACACACACACACACACACACACACACACACACACCCTGTTGGGATGAGGTATGCTGCAGACAGAAGCCCTGAGCAGGGCCGGCCGTCATCACTGTGTACTTACTGTACCTCCGCGGAGCCACCAAGGAAGAAGATCTTTCTGCCCTGGGGGGCTTCAATCTGTCTGGGAAGGACACCCTCCCACCCCCCCCACCCCCACCCCCACCCCCACGCCAGACACCCAGGGGATAAGCAGTGCGTGAGTAAGCCCTAGGCGGTAGCTGTGTCACCCTAGTCTGTGGTGTGAGTAATGGGGCTAAGCAATGCCATGGGACAAACAGAAGGTGCTCTGGGCTCAGGAATCTCTTTCTTCTTGGCCTGGTGTGAATCACAGCCACCATTTTCCAGACATGAGGATCCATAGAATTTTGAGGTCTTTCTCCCTAGAGATCGTGAGATTCTCCTGCTGTCTGGGGTGAATCGAGTTGAAATCCATCTTTCCTACAATATAAGTGGCAGGCAGCGTCAGTGCCCAGGAGACCGGGAGAGTTGAAGGGTCTGTGGTAGAGTATGGAAGTGTGGCAGGAGAGGGGGCACCGAGTACCCAGGCCTGCGTAGTTACCACACCATCCTCCTGCCCGGCTGCTGGGGTTAGCTGTGGGAATGACCAATGAGCTGGCCTGTCGTCCCAGAGACTGATGGCCTGGAACTCTTGGTTTAAAGTGTCCCCCACACCCTCAGAGAGCTGAGGCAGCAAATGGAGGTGATGAGGCATGTTTTGCTGTAGTTGATGCTCCGTGTGTGTGTGTGTGTGTGTGTGTGTGTGTGTGTGTGTGGTGGGGGGAATCAGATCTTGCTCAGCATGGCCAAGGAGGGTGGTGAAAGGACAAGTGACACATCCGGAGTTCCCTGTGCTTTGGGAGCACGTGGGCCAAGCCCGTGCCCTTCTCTGGACGGAAGAGGTTCCCTGGCTTGTCTCAGTGCAGACAGGGAGGGGGAGGAGGTGAGGGGAGGATGGGTCCAGCCCAACACTCATAAAACCTCTTTGTCTGAGTGTTTATGGGCCCAGGTCCCTGCGGTAAGCCTTTAAAGTCGTATAGGGAGACTCCTGTGTGTTCATCAGATCCTGGCTGTCTATAACATGCTGCCCCAGCAACACCTCCCTCCCAGGCCACCTGGTCCCCTCCCACGTCACAGCCACCGGGAGGTGGGGACGCAGGGGGCTGCAGAGTCCGTCCCAGGGTCGGGGGGGACATGGGGGCCAGGCCTGCAGGGTTCAGGCTAGAGGCTGCTCCTGGGCATAGGTTCTCCAGCCTCGCAAGGAGCCTCCCCATTCCCTCATCTTCCGGCCAACTACCCGGTGGAGGGCAGCCTGGTGACATCCAGCTCTTCCTCCTTCCAGGGAAAGCGGGTGAAATGGGGTTGCCAGACAAAGCAAAGGTTGCTCAGTTAAATCTGAATTTCAGTTAAACAATGAGTAACTGTTTTTTTAGTACGAGTATGTCCCAAACACTGCGTGTGATATGCTTAAAAAAGTTATTTGTTGTTTATCTGGAATTCAAATTTAACTCCTTGTCCTCTGATTTTATTTGTGGAATCTAGGGGCAATTTGAACTTGAAGGGAACCACGGTTTTTGTCACAAGTTGTTGAGAGCGCTCCTTCTGTGTTCCAGGCAACGGGTTGAGACTTTGCATACATCATTTCATTTAAACCTCACCATTCCCCTGCAACCCAAATCTGAATGATTTACTTACCACCTTTAAGATGTTTGCCATATCTTTTGTGTACCACTTGTATTATTCTTTTCTTTTATTATGTTCAGTTAACCAGCATATAGTCCTTGTATTATTCTTTTTTTACATTTTTTTAAAGATTTTATTTATTTATTTGAGAGAGAGAGAATGAGAGATAGAAAGCACGAGAGGGAAGAGGGTCAGAGGGAGAAGCAGACTCCCCGCTGAGCAGGGAGCCCGATGTGGGACTCGATCCCGGGACTCCAGGATCATGACCTGAGCTGAAGGCAGTCGCTTAACCAACTGAGCCACCCAGGCGCCCAGTCCTTGTATTATTCTTTACTTAGTTCTTCTCTTTAGATCAGTTTCCTTTTTAAATTTTTATTTATTCATTTGTTTATTTGCTTATTTATTTTGAAAGATTTTACTTATTTATTTGACACACACACAGGGAGAAAGAGAGAGAGCACAAGCAGGGGGAGTGGGAGGGGGAGAGGCAGGCTCCCCACTGAGCAGGGAGCCCAATGTGGGACTCGATCCCAGGACCCTGGGATCATGACCTGAGCTGAAGGCAGACGCTTAACTGACTGAGCCACCCAGGTGCCCTCAATTTCCTTTAAAAAAAAAATTTAAATCCACTTATTTTTAAAGCAAATTATATCCGGTAGCACTTGTTATAAATAGCTGCACAATTAAATGCAATGTTACCATTATATTGTCTGCTGGATACTCTTGCCTACCGGGAGATTGGAAGCAGAGGTATTCCAAGGTATTTTAACTATTGAGAGGTTCCAGGCTCACTGTGACTGAAACCGGTGATGTACAGCCTTCACACCACCTTTCTTGCTGGAAGAGCCCTCCTCCTCCGAGGGGGGTTAGACGTGCTATACTTTTCCCAGCCTCCCGTCAGTCAGCATGGGATTATGGCCCGGCTCTGGCCCCTGAAAGCTGAGTGAAATCTACTGGGACCTTCTGGGAGGGATTTACTTCTCTGTTTAAAAAATAAACAGGGCGCCTGGGTGGCTCTGTTAGTTAAGCGTCTGCCTTCGGCTCAGGTCATGATCCCAGAGTCCTGGGATTGAGTCTCGCATTGGGCTCCCTGCTCAGCGGGGAGTCTGCTTCTCCCTCTGCCCCTCCCTGGTTCCTGCTTGTGTGCTTGTTCTCTCTCTCTCTCAAAAATAAATAAATACAATCTTTAAAAAAAATTTAAAAAAAAACACCCCAGAAGCAACTTTAATGCCCATGAAAGAATGAATGGATAAAGAAACGTGGTCTATGCACACAACGGAATATTACACAGCCTTAAAAAAGGAAGGGAATCCTGTCATTGGTTACGACATGGGTGGACCTTAAAGGCATTATGCTAAGTGAGATAAGCTAGGTACAAAAAGACAACTATTGTGCGATTCCAGTTATATTTTTATGAAATATCTAAAGTAGTCAAATTCTTAGAAACAAAGTAGAATAGTGGCTGGGAGTTGTTAATTCAGTATTGTGTTTCAGTTCTGCAAGATGAGAAAGCTCTAGAGAGTTGTTGTACAACAATGGGCATTCACTATTGTACTATACACCTAAGAATGGTTAAGATGATAAATTTTGTGTCCACAATAGCCAAACTGTGGAAAGAGCCAAGATGTCCATCGACAGATGAATGGATAAAGAAGATGTGGTATAGATACACAATGGAATATTATGCAGCCATCAAAAGGAATGAGATCTTGCCATTTGCAATGACGTGGATGGAACTGGAGGGTGTTATGCTGAGTGAAATAAGTCAATCAGAGAAAGACATGTATCATATGACCTCACTGATATGAGGAATTCTTAATGTTAGGAAACAAACTGAGGGTTGCTGGAGTGGTGGGGGGTGGGAGGGATGGGGTGGCTGGGTGATGGACACTGGGGAGGGTATGTGCTATGGTGAGCACTGTGAATTGTGCAAGACTGTTGAATCACAGATCTGTACCTCTGAAACAAATAATGCAATATATGCTAAGGAAAAAAAAAAAGAAGATAGCAGGAGGGGAAGAATGAAGGGGGGTAAATCGGAGGGGGAGACGAACCATGAGAGATGATGGACTCTGAGAAACAAACTGAGGGTTCTAGAGGGGAGGGGTGTGGGGGGATGGGTTAGCCTGGTGATGGGTATTAAAGAGGGCATGGTCTGCGTGGAGCACTGGGTGTTATACACAAACAATGAATCATGGAACACTACATCAAAAACTAATGATGTAATGTATGGTGATTAACATAACAATAAAAATTTAAAGAAAAATAAATTAAAAAGATGATAAATTTTGTTATAGATATTTTTACCATGATAAAAAAAATTTGTAATTAGATGGTGGTGGTGGTTGTACAATCTTGTGACCCACTGAACAATTTGTTTTGAAATGGTTATTTTATGTGAATTTCACTTCAGTAAAACATTGTGTGTGTGTGTGCACGCCTTAAAATAAACAAACAAAGGGCGGCTGGGTGGTGCAGTTGGTTAAGCGTCTGACTCTTGGTTTCGGCTCAGGTCATGATCTCAGGGTCATGGGCTAGAGCTCTGCATCAGGCTCCATGCTCAACGTGGAATCTGCTTGAGATTCTCTCTCTTCTTCTCCCTCTGCCCCTCCTCCTGCTCATGCTCTCTTTCTCTCTCTCAAATAAATAAATAAATCTTTAAAAACAAACAAATCACAACTTGAGCTACTCTTAATGTCTTTAAATAACATTGAAGTATATGTCTTAAAGTGTAAGAACATAAAGTACATGTCTCTACAGATATATACTAATCCTGGTGCAGGGGCAGCCATTTTGTAGCTGCAAAGGAAGGTGCCGAAGGACCAAGCCAATGAGGAGACGAGGAATGATGAGAAGAACGTGGGCCTTTGATGACTTCACTGGGCTGTTGAACTTCTCTGGAATTGCCTTCCCCTGTAAGGTTACATGAGGCAATGCATTTTCCTCATTGTTTTATTTACTTTTAATTTGAGTGTTTGACTATTGCAGCAAAAGCATCCCAACTTAAACAAGTACCAGAGACTTTCTCCTTACGTAATCCGAAGAACTGGAGGAAAAAAAAAAAAGAAAAAGGAATCCATTTATCACCATGAAATTCATCATTATTTAAGGGTATAGCCACATTCCATGTAAAATAACCTATTATACCACCCAATACCTCCCGTAAAATAAGCGTTCTACAACTTGGGGCACTTTGTTGAATTACTATCTTTATTTTTTGGATGAGAAAATAGCAATGGTCACAAAGCTAAGGAGGTGAATAACCTTCATTTACTAAAGAAAGCTTGAATTTGCATGGTGCAGCTGAAACCAGTATTTCAGGAGAGGAAGAGCGTAGGGCAGATTCTAGCCTGAGTCTTCTTCATTCCCTCTGAGGGACTCTCTGTCTGCTTCCCTCTGACACCTCCACACTGGCCCCCAGGATAGTCATTCTGTACTCCCTTGGGTTCTCCTTCCCTCAGACTCCTGACTCAGCCAAGATGGGCTGCGACTCTTCCCAACACCATGATGAATCCTGAACGAGACAAACATGGACACAAAGAAGCCGAGTGTCCCACACACGGTTAAGCTCCTCCCGCACACTTCTGATTCGGAGATGTAGACTCACAGCATTCTTGCTCTCCAGGCTCTCAGGCCATTCCTCCCCACACCCCACCTCAGATGGTGGCTACTTTAGAGGCCACCGGCCAGGCCCCTCAATTCCAGCTGTAGGCCTGCCTTCCCACTGAGGGTGTCACCCTACACCCTAGTGCTTGAGGGCTGGTCTCCTTCATCCCTGGAACCCTTTGCTGCCCGACCTAAGGATTCAGTTCTAATCAGGCTTCTCCATACTCACCTCTTGCCTTTCACCTTGTCTTCAAGGAATGGTCAGTCGGTGGCTTGGCCCCCATTATCAATGCCATGGTGTAATGATCCTTTAACCTTTTAATGATCATGGCATCCACTTACCAGTTTGGACTCTAGGACCTACATACAGTAGGCTTTGGTCACAGAGATAGGTAGAAGCGCAGGACTGGCCTGGGAGAGACAAGCTGTAAAGCCAATGGAACACAGCGGGGAGGGAAAGGTGGGGGAGGGGAGGTAGGGTGTGGGGTGCTGTAGTTAAGTCTTCTAGGAGCCACACTGAGAGGGAGGCCAAGTTAAGTAAAGCCATGAGCTGGGTCCCCACTCAGCAAGTGAAAAAGAGACCCCTCAGCTCTGCTATCCTCCTCACCCTCCATTCCAGAGCCTTCCAGGCAGTTCCAGGCACTTAAGGGGCAGAGGACCTACATTTGGCCCTGGGCTTCCTTCTTTGAACTCCAGTGCCTCCCACAAAAAAGTTCCTATGTGTATCTTACGGGAACAGTCACATGGAAAGGCTTTGTTCCTACACAACAGTGCCCAGTTTGAAAATATATGTGAGAAAAATCCTCTTTACAACACAATGAAAACTCACAGCATATTTAGGACTAGTCCTAAGAAAAAATGAGAGACTTATGTGGAGAAATCCATAAAACTTAATAACGGACATAAGAGAAGACTCAAATAAAAGGGGGGTATACACTATATCTGGAAATCTCCATATTATGAAAATATCCACTGTAGAAATTATCTATAAATTCAGTGAATCCCAATAGCCATCTCCCTGGGATTTCTAGTTAAAATGGACAGTTTTATTATTATTCACATGGAAGAAAAGATGCAGAAGAAAAGACTATTTTGAAAAAGAATGGGGAAGGGGATGTCCTGTCAGATATCAAAACATATTGTGAAGTTATAGAATTAAGAACAACATAACAATAAATAGACAATTAGACTGATGGAATAGAACAGTGGGCACAGAAACAGACCTGCAAACATATAGGAACTTAGTATATGATAAAGTTGGTATAGCAAATGAGTGAAAAAATATTCAATTAAAAATGTTGAGAGAAATAAGTACAAAAAAAATGAAAATCAAGTCTGCACCCTACTCCACGCCATTCATCATAAAAAACTCTATGGTACTTAAGAACAAAACATTTTTTAAAAATTACAAAAGAACAGAAAAAGTGTAAGAGATTATTTTTATGGTTCTATGGTCAGGAAAGCTTGTGAAATGAAAAAAAAACTACGATTTTTTTGTAGATAGAGACAAATTATGCTAAAATTTATATGGAAATGTAAAGGAACCAGAATAGCTAAAACAATTTTACAAAAGAAAAACGAAGTGAGCGTCAGTCTACCCAATTTCCCAGCTACAGTAATGAAAAGCTGTGTGTTGTCCGTGTGAAGGACACAGGTGGTGGGACAGAGCAGAGAACCCGGAAAAGGGACCACACAAATATGCCCAACGCAGTTTTGATAAAGGAGCAAAAGCAACACAATAGAGGAAGGGCAACCTTTGAAACAAAGGGTGCGGAACAATCGGACAATCCAAACGCAAAAAAAGTGAACCTCGATCTAGACCCCATAGCCTGTATAAAAATTAACTCAAAATGGATCATAAACTTAAATGTGAAACATAAAACTATAAACTTTTAGAAAAACAAACGAACATAGGAGAAGAATCTTTGGAATTTGGGGCTAAGCAGAGTTCTTAGCCTTGACACCAAAAGCGCTCTCCATAAAAGGAAATATTGATAAACTGAGCTTAATCAAAATTTAAAACTTTTGCTTTGTGAAAGGCCCGGGAAAGAGGATAAAAAGATAAGCTGCAGGAGCCCCCGGCGGGGGGGGCGGTGCTCGGTTGGTTAAGCGGCTGCCTTCAGCTCAGGTCACGATCTCAAGGTCCTGGAATTGAGCCCTGGGTCTAGCTCCCTGTTCAGCAGGGAGTCTGCATCTCCTTCTCCCTCTGCCCCTCCCCCCCTCGCCCCCCCCCCCCCGCTCATGCTCTCTCACTGCCTCTCTCAAATAAATAAAATCTTAAAAAAAAAAAAAAGATAAGCTGCCGACTGCGGGGAAAATATTTGCAAAACACGTATCTCACAAAGGACTATCATCTAGAATACATAAGGACCTTTCAAAACTGAACACTAAAAAAACCAACCCGTTAAATTAGAAAATGGGCAAAAGACATGAACTGATATTTTACTGAAGAGAATATTCTTATGGTAAATGAACATATGAAAAAATCTTCAACATTCTGAGCCATAGGGAAATGCTAATTAAAACCACAGGAAATAGCACCACACACCTATCAAAATAGCTAAAGGAAATATAGTGACAACCTCAACTTCTGACTGGGTTGAGAAGAACTTGGGTCACCTGTACTTTGCAGGTGGGATGTAACATGGTCTAGCCACTGGGAAAGTTTGGTAGTTTCTTAAAAAATTAAACATGTAACTTTAATTCGACCTAACAGTTGTAGTTTGGAACAATCTGTACACAAATATTCCTAACAACTTTATATGGACTAGCCCCAAACTGGAAATGACCCACCCAGATGTTCTTCAACAGATGAAGGGTAAGCAAAGTGGGTGCATCCACACCAAGAAGTAAATATGTCTCAGCAATAAGAAGGAGCAAACTGTTGACACCCAAAACAACTCGAATGATTCTCTGAGGAATTATGCTGAGTGAAGAAAGCCAGTTCCCAAAGGGGAATTGGAATACTGTGTGATTCCGTTCATAGAACCTTCTTGAAATGACAAGATTGGAGAAATGGAGAACAGATTAGTGGTTGCCAGAGTTAAGGATAGGGCGGCAGTGGGGTGGGGCGTAGGAGAGCGAGAAGTCCATGTGGCTCTAAAGGGGGAACATGGGGGCTCTTTGTGCAGAGGGACTTGTTCTGTATCTGCCCCAGTGTCAATGTCTAGGTTTTGCAAGCTGTTACCACTGGGGGAGAGTGGGTAAGGGAGGCTCGAGATCCTCCGTATTATTTCTTTCAACCACATGTGAATCTACAATTATCTCGGGATAAAAAGGTGAATTAAAACAAATACAAATGAGGGGCACCTGGCTGGCTCAGTTGGCGGAGGTTGCGATTCTTGATCTCGGGCTCGTGGGTTTGAGCCCCATGTCGGGTGTAGAGATTACTTAAGAAAAAAATAAAAATCTTTAAAAACAACAATGGCTACAAAAGAATTAGAGAAAAACATAAGATATTATTTTTATGGATTTGTGACAGGGAAAGCTTGTGAGACAAGGTACTCCACACAGAAGCCACTGAGGAAGAGATATCAGTAAATTCAACTGCATCAAAACACACTATCATGGAAACTGAAAACCAGCAACCAACTTGGGGAAATACTTGCAAGAGTTATAATATGCACACAGTTGATATTCAAAAATATAAGTATATTATAAATCAATATGAAAAAGTAAACAATACACAAGGAAACAGTGTAAAGGATATGAAAGGACAATTCACAGAAGGAGAAATCCAAATGGTCAAGAAACACAGGAAAGGGTGTAATATCTCAATAATAAAGGAGACGTAAATGAAAAGAATGAGAAGCCACTTTTTATTCTAACAGGCAAGCAAACTAGAAAGTTTGATTGATGTAGGGCTGATAAAGATGTGGACTAGTCTCATATTTTGTTGGTGGGAATATAAATTAGTAGAATCACTTTGGAGGGCAATTGAAAGAATCTATTAAACTTTAAAATGCACTTACCTTATGATCCAGTCAATCCGTTTCCTGGTACATTCTTAGGGCAATTGTCCTGTGTACCCAAGGCAGCAGGTAAAGGGCTTTCTTGTAGCTTCCCTTCTCATGGTGAAAACTGGAAATGGCCTCAGGGTCCATCACTGGGGGAATGGTGACACAAGTCACTATGGACTAGTGTGCATATAGCGCATTGGAAGTAGTAAAAGCAAGTTGCTGAATAATACGTAGAGCATGAGAGATACCATTCATGTAAACACACACACAGTTCCTGGAGGTAATTTTCATTTTAAGTTGATGACCACAAACCTCAAATGATCATGCCACACAGCCTGGTAATCCTAAAATGTTTCCCTAGTAAATTTATTTTCTCTTTCTAAAATTATTATTTTGTATCTTCCCCCTCTTCACCTCTCCCGCATCCCTTACCCACTTTACATCCAGCTGGTGACCTTGCTTAACACTTCCACCAAAAAAAAAAAAATTAAAAATAGAATTACCATATGATTCAGAAATCCCACTTCTTGGTAGATGTCCCAAAGAACTGACGGTAGGATCTTGAAGGGTTATTTGCTTGCCCATGTTCATAACAGCATTATTCACAGCAACCAAAAGGTGGAAACAGCCTAAATATCAACAGATGAATGTTTAAATGAAAGGTGGTACATACATATCATGAAATATTATTTGGCCTTAAAAAGGAAGGAAATTCTGACACATGCTACAGTGTGGATGAATGAACTTTGAAAACATTCTGCCAAGTGTAATAAGCCAGACACAAAAGGACAAAGAGTGTATGATTTCACTTACATGAGGTACTTAGAATAAGCAAATTCATAGAAAGTAGAATAGAGCTTACTGGGGGCTGGGGAGAGGGAAGAATGGGAAGTTCCTGTTTAATGGGGACCGAGTTTCTGTTTGGAATGATTAAAAAGTGCTGGAAATGGATGATGGTGATGGATGCACAACATCATACATGTACTTAATCCCACCGAACTGTAAAACTAAAAACGGTTAAAACGGCAAATGCTACATTTTGTATATATTATATCCCCTCATACCTACAAAAAGAGTGAGGGGATTTATTATTCATCTTTCTTCCTGGCAGCAGGACCCACCAGACTACTAGGGCAGGTTAAAAGAAAAATCTATCTTGTTTCCAAAGATACCCCCTCCTCCCGTCAGCACTAGCACAGAGGTGAAAATTGGTAGCTGTGTTGGATGATTGGTGTCTGGATCCTCAGTGAGCACCAGCTGCTAGTGCCTGCACGTTGATCCTGCATGCTCGGTGCTCTAACGAGTCCTGCCTATTTCCAGGAGGTCTGCAAGTTTTTGGAGCCACAGAGGACCCAGCCTCCTGTGCCTCTCGGCACACCCACAACCAAGATAGTCCCTGTGTGGGTACCACGGGCAGAACTTCTGCCAGCAAATAGGAAGTGACAAATAAAAAAAAAAATAGGAGGATCTGAGGGGAACTTGTTTGTAAATTGATGGCTTGTTCCAGCCCAGTCTCTGGCCTCCACATGTCCAGGTTTTAAGCCTGCTCCGTGCAGCTGAGGTTTGCATCGGGATCTGCCAAGCAGACCCTGCAAACGAAACCATGCAAATGAAATGGTCTTTGGCTCATCAGATTTTATACATCCTTCCAGACTCCCACAGCCCACATCTTCTGCCCGCCACCATGTGCTTTAGGAAATGCAAGAGCCGTAAATCAGATTAATCTCGGGAGGGTCCCCTCACTTAATGGAACACATGTACTCCATCAAAGTGGCTACAAGGCGATGGGCTTTTAAGTGAACCTCATTTTCCCACTGATTGTCATTCTGAAACCAGGAATATGCTCTCCATCATTTAGGCATGATTTTTCTCAGCTTTACTGAGGTATAATTAACACATAAAGTTGTATATATTTAAAGTGTACAAGGTGATGACTTGATATAAATATACATTGTGAAATGATTTCCACAATCAAGTTAATTAACACATTCAATATGTCATGGTTACTTGTGTGTGTATGTTTGTGTGTCAAGATCTATTCTTAACAAATTTTAAGTGTATACCACAGTATTATTATCTATATTCTCCAAGCTGTACATTAGGTCCCCAGAACTTACTCATCTTATAACTGAAAGTTTGTAGCTTTTGACCAAAATGTCCCCATTTCCCCCCACAGCCCCAGCCCTGACCACCACTACTCTACTTTCTGAGTCTGTGAGTTCTATGTTTTTTTTTTCTTTAGGGTCCCCATATAAAGGGGACAGTCTTTGTCTTTCTTTGTCTGACTTATTTCACTTAGCAAAATGTACTCCGCGTTTATCCATGTTGTTGCAAATGACAGCGTTTCCTATTTTTAATGGTTGCATGATTATTTCATGATATACAATCACATTTTCTTTATCTACACCTCTGTCAACAGGCACTGAGGTTGTTTCCACAGCTTCACTCTTGTGAATATTGCTTCAGTGAACAGTTCCTCTTTTTAGTAGCTGAATAATATTCCATTATGCATATAATAAAAATAAAAATATATTTGTTGCAATGCACGTATAATGCTGGGAGTACAGATATCTCTTTGAGACAGTGATTTCATTTCCTTTGGATATAGACCATAAGTGGAATTGCTGGATCATATGGTAGTTCTATTTTTAATTTTTTGAGGAACTTCCATACCGTTTTCCGCAAAAGCTATACCAATTTACATTCCCAAGGTTCCTTTTTCCCACATCCTTGCCAACATTCTTTTTTTTTTTTTTTAACAATAGCCATCCTAACCGGTGTGAAATGAATTCTCCTTGTTGTTTTGATTTGCATTTCCCTAATGATTAGTGATGTTGAGCACCTTTTCATATACCTGTTGGCCATTTGTATGTCTTCTTTGGAACAATATTTATTCAGGTCCTTTGCCCATTTTTAAATCAGATTATTGCCTTTTTAATCTGTTGATTTCAGATGCATTTTCTGTCAGTTCCTCTGAGAATTTTATTATGAAAATAGCAGCTCAGAAAGACTTGACCTCTCTAAGAACTGCTTGGCTATTTACACATCCATCACAGATTTATTAAATACCTACCACACAACTGTCACTAAGAATATCATGGTATCCTTGCCCTTATGGAGCTTATAGTCTTGTGGGAGAGTCAGACATTAGACAAATAATTATATATGTATATATATATATATACACACACAGACATATATACACATATAATAAAGAAAAGGTCAGGAATCAGAGCACTTAATAAGAGGGTTATAACCCAGAGAAAACTGCACCGAGGAAGTAAGGTGTGAACTGAGGTCTGATAGATAATTAATTTTCTTTACAGATATTTATTGAATGTTGACTGTGTTACAGGCACCCTTCTAGGCTATGTGGATGCAGTGATGAGCCAGCCAGCCAAAGTCCCTGTCCTCATGGAGCTTCCCTCTAGTCACAGTTCATGAATGATGTTGGGGTCATGAGAAGGGCAGTCAGGGGGAGAGTGGGAACCAAGGGCCCGACGTTACCGAAAAGTCATAGAAATGTCTGACAGGAGCTCAGGGACAGAGTTCCGGGACACCTGTCTTACTTAGGTCTGTTGTCGTGGACCATGGCTGCGCATCAGAGTTGCCTGGGGGCTTAAAAAAACCTCCCAAGAGCCCTGCCCCTCAAGATTCTATTTTAATGAAATTGCTTGAGGGTGACCTCAGGCAGAAAGGAACATGGCACTCTCAAGGGACAGCTGTGTGCTGTTTGGCTGGGGCCCAGAAAGGGAGAGACAGCCACAAAAGAAGCTGGGCTGGTAGACAGGGGCCCAGACCAGAGCCTTGGGACTTCAGATGCCAGTAATGCAACCATCAGAGCACATCTGCCTTAATGGTCCCATTCCCAAGTGCCACCCACCGGCTTTATACCCATTGATGATGGTGGCTTGCTGGACTTGGCAATGGGCTGATTGCTTCAGACGTCATCCGACCAGCTGGGTTTTGCTTTCCCACGTGCGTGTGAGGCAGTTGGCAGCATCCTCAGCACCCGGCCACCGCAAGATCGACTTGCGGGACTCCGCACTCCCTAGAGTGTGTGTGTGTGTGTGTGTGTGTGTGTGTGTGTGTGTGTGTGTGTGTGTGTGTGTGGTTCCTTTGAGGACATCTTTTACTTGCTTTTACAATGCTGCTTACCAACCTGCGACCATGAGCGAGTTACACAACCCTCCCGGGCCTCAGATTCTCTGCTGTTCTATGGAAGATAGTAATACCTCCACTGTGGCGTCGGATGACACATGGGAAAGCGGACATGCGTGTGGAACCGCCCGGCACAGTACCCGGAGCTCGGGACTTGGGACTCGGGAGACGGGCATCCCAAAAGCTATCGCCTCTCATTTACCCCTATGCAGTTTGGAGTTTTGTTAAGTGAATTTCTGTGAAGCAAGTGCTGTCTGTTCTCAAATTACAGTTAACTGCTATTTTCCGGGGCAAGAGGTTATTAGCAAGGCTTCCTCTTGCAGTGGTGCAGGACTGGCTGGCGGAGGTGGTGGAGGGGGGACCTTCGAGCTCTAAGGGTGAGACTTCATCCCATAACAAAGAAGCAGCGAAGATCAAACCCAGGCCTTTGTTTTCCCTCTTTCGCGGGGACCAAAGTCATGTGCGGGTATGTATGTGAGAGCGAGACACGTGACCACGTCAGGGCTCTAAAGCCGGTGCCTCTGAACGTTGGTCTCAAAACAAAATAATTGCATACAGACATTCCTTTTGATCACATTCTAATACCAACTTACAACTCTGCTTCCTTGTAACCCCAAAGAAAGCCCTAATCATGGGGCGCATACCAAAACTGAGACTTTTGGCTGTGTAGGAGTGGGTGTCTGTAAGGATGTATTTGTGTAGGGGCAGTGAGCGGAGATTTACTAATGTTTAGTTCTCCTTCCCCAAATTAAGCTCTCCATGTGGCTAGTGGGATATTTTCATCTGAATGGCTCAGTTGAGCACTGGAGGCAGAAGACAATTTTTTTGTGGTTTGCTGGAGGCCAGGCAGTTTTTCCATTCTGTTCTTTTATTATGATCATGATTACTTCATTACCTACCCCTGATGGGGTTTCTTTGGGTCCCAGTCTGTTTTTAATAAGAAGCAGACTAAAAACAAAGTTTTGGTTGTGTTTGAAATCTTCAGCTCTTTTTCTGAAATAATAGGTTAAAGAATTCTATTTGTCTTCTGAGGTTCTGAGCTTGGCTCAGAAATGCTCTGACCCAAGTCCTTTGGGAACAGGGTGATGGCACTTAGAATACCACCATCAGATGCAGATTCTTGGGCTCTGTGTCCGTCCACTGACGCCGAAGCTCCAAGGGGAGGCCCAGGAAACTGCACTTTTACAAACATTGCAGGTGATTCTTGTACACATTAATGTCTGAGAACAGCGTAAAGGAAGAAAAACCCATCAGCAGTATTTCTTTCTTTTTTTTTTAGCAATATTTCTAATTGTGATATAATCCAAATGCCATAAAATTTAAAGTGTACAATTCAGCGCTTTTTAATGTATTCACAAGTTTGTGCAACCATCACTATCTGATTTCAGAGCATTTCTAATGGTCCCCCTCCCCCAAAGAAACCTTGTACGTATTAGCAGCTAGTCCCAATTTCCCCCTCCCCCAGCCTCTGGCAACTACTAATCTCTTTTCTGTTTCTACGGATTTGCCTATCCTAGATATTTATTTTATTTTCTTTTTTTTTTAATCCTGGATATTTCATATACACGATATAACTTATGGCTTTTGGGTTTGGCGTCTTTCACTGAGCATAATATTTTCAAGGTTTATCTATATTGTAGCACGTTAGAATTCATTCCTTTCTGTTGCTGAGTAATAGTCCCTTACATGGATGCATCACATTTTCTTTATCCATTCATCAATTGATTATTAATCAATATTTGCCGAGTACCATTTATGTGCAAGATGGTCTGTTGGGCTGCCCAGAGGATGGAAATGGGTTCTCTCCAATAGTGCAGGGAATCAAGAATGAATGAATGAATGAATGAATGAACGGATGAACCAGAGGTCACACACATCAGAAAAGAAAATTACTTGGAGAGGCAGCATGGTGCCCAGCCAGGTGGTGGGTGATGCTGCCCACATTCAGGGCCCACAGTGACGGATCACTCAGCCTTTACTGGAGGTTGGGTCTAGGCCCCGAAGTCCCAGAGATGAATCAGATGTGATCCACCCCACAGAGCTCACAGACTATGAAGGAGGCAAAACATGGACCCAAATTAGTATAATACAGGGTATCCATGGAGGGTGAGGCAGAGGGGGTGAAGGGGGAGGCCCCTTTCAGCTCAGGGACTGGAAAAAATGAAGGGAGAGGTAGCCTTAGAAGTGAGCTTGGCAGCTTGGGTAGGACTTAAATGGGTGATTTACAGTGAGAGCAAGTTACCGAAAAGTCATAGAAATGTCTGACAGGAGCTCAGGGACAGAGTACCAGGACACCTGTCTTACTTAGGTCTGTTGTCGTGAACACTGGCTGCACATCAGAGTTGCCTGGGGACTTAAAAAAACTCCCAAGAGCCCTGCCTCTCAAGATTCTGTTTTAATGAAATTGCTTGAGGGTGACCCCAGGCAGTCATCTTTATTAAAACCTCCCCAAGTGATTCTAATGAGCAGCTAGAATCAGGAACCACTGACTTGGATCTGAGGAGAGACTGTTGGACATTAGCCTGGAGCATGAGGTTGAGTGGACTGGAGACAGGTTGGTCACATCACCTATTGTCCAAACTGGGACACTTCTTTTGCATGAGAGGAGGTGTTGTTAATTATCATGCCAGGGCAGGGGCGCCTGGGTGGCTCCGTCAGTTAAGCGTCTGCCTTGGGCTCAGGTCATGATCCCAGGGTCCTGGTATTGAGCCCCATGTCATGCTTGGCTGGGAGCCTGCTTCTCCCTCTTCCTCGGCCTGCCGCTCCCCTGCTTGTGCTCTCTCTATCAAATAAATAAATAAAATCTTAAAAAAAAATTCATGCCAGGGCAGCAGGCATAAACCAGACCACCCCAGACAAACTGGACTGCGTGGTCACCTTAACCACAGAAGACCCTGAACGTGGGCTGTGGGATTTGTGCTTCACCTCATCACAAGTGGGAGCCGTTGGAAGTTCTGGAGCAGAATACTGACACCTAATAAAACTGGTGCTTTAAGAAGATTAAGGAAACAGCAGGCTTAGGCAGATTGGAGGAGAGAGGCTAGAGGCAGGAAGGCACAGGAATCTGGGCAGGATTGACCGGAGACAGCGAGAAGGCAGATGGAGTGCTGGAATGAGAGGTGCACCCCCAAGACCACTCCAAGTACACCTGCCGCTTAAATAAAAGGTGCACTTGCTGGGCAGTCTTTGCTTCAAGACAAGTCCACTCCCTGAGTCATTGCCTCTTTCTTCTACACGAAGGTAAGAAGTGGCGGCGGGGGGGGGGCAGTCAGGCTCCTCCAGCGCCCGAGGCAGCCTCTCGTAGGGAGGTCCTCTGAGGATTGTTTGCACAGTTGCCTCTGCTCATCTGTGAACTGTGAGAACCCCAGGAAGCCGGCCTTGGTGCCCTGCCCCAGCCCTGCTATGTCCAGGCCACTACTCCCTTGAGAGTTTCTGCCCCTTAGGAAGACCCCAGTCCTTCTTTTCTCCAGCTTCCGAAGCAACCCTTCTCTTTCCCTTTGTCTCCCGCCTCGTAGAGCTTGTTAGGTGAGATTTACCCCTGCCCCACACAGCCCGAGGCCCCAGAACTGGGTGTGTTTGGCTGTGAACAGGAGAGTTCACAGCCTCCCCGTCTCAGAAGCTGGTACCCCAGCAGGTGGCACTGAGTCAGGCCTTTGCCCTCCATGTCCCCTGATCCCCAAAGCAGAAAGTGATGGCCCAGGAGCTGGAGTGGGAGAAAGAAGACGCAGACCCCCCTACCTCCCCACCACCAGGCTGTGCTCCCTAGCGGAATCCAGTGGGGCACAGAGGGGTGCCCTCAGGCCGAACACGTGGTCCGCAGTGGGGGGTGGGAGGCTGGGAAGCGGAGAGGAAGTGGAGAGCGGAATGACCAGCTTCCAAGCACTCCACCTCTTCATTTCCCTCCTTTCCAGCCTGGGGAAAATATGTTAAATTATCTCAAATAATCTCAGAACATCAACACATAAATGCATACCAAACTGCTCCTCCCTTGCACTACCCTTGTGGTGGCCAGGGATGGCACTGGCTGCAGGGACAGTCCCAGCCCGGCTTCTAGCGTGTCTGGGAGTTGACAACAAGATGCCTCCCTGGCCAAGACAGCAGGGGACAAAGTGTGGCTGCCTCTGGCCTGGAAACGACATTCTCCCAGCCCTTGGACCCGAGGGGTGACCATAGCTGCACCTGGAGCCAGGAGGGCAGCGTGTAGGCCAGCCCTGGGTTCCGTGGCCTGGAGCCTGGGGCCAGAGGGCAGCTCGGTTCCTCCCAGCAGGAGAGGAGGAGAGGAATTCCTGACGCGTCAGTGTGCAGCTCTGTGATAGAATATTCAGTGCTGGAGACTGGGACTTCAGTCTCTCAAGAGGTAAGTGGATGGTCTCCATGTCCTTATCTGGAGAATGGGCGTACTGCACATTTGCTGGTTCCAGGTAGTTTACCAGGCCAGAACGTTCCCTTCTTTCTAATGCAAGTTGCTATCAGCTCCTTCTTTGTCTCGACAACTGGGTAAGAGCGACTTCTTTGTTCAGGAAACTGCCTACAAGTGGCCCCTCATGGTTGCCCACAGGTTAGGCTAGTGGGTCCTGATGTCCCTGGGGAAAGGATGGAGCCGGTTCGGGGGGGGGGGGGGTGGAGGGTGCCTACAAAGGCAAGGCCCCTCTATGTGCCTGTGCGGAGGAGCAGGGAGTTCACTCATTCGGGGCCAAGGAACATCTGGGAAGAAAGGGGTGGAGATAAAGGCCCCTTCCATGTTGAGGCTGGAATTCCTCTGAGCATGTGCCCCTGCCCCCGCAGGGGAGGTTCACTGCCCGCAGGGGAGGGCACCAGGAAGAAAGGGGGGGTCAGAACTCGTGGCCTGGCTTAATTTCAGGGCATCTATGTGCCTAGGCCCGAAGTGTGGCTGAGAGTAGAATCCTCCCTGGGCTCAGCTGTCTCTGCCGTGGTCGCGCTGTGTGTGGGAACACAGCTACGTTCAGAGAGTGAGCGCTCGGCCTGACGCTGGGCCCCTCTGAGGGCCCGGTGAAGGGCAGATCACGGCAGAGCGCAAGACCATTCTCCAGAGAGACACCACAATGCTGTTCCAGAAAGCAACGGGAATCAGGACCTCTTGATTTTCCGGTGTGTCTCCGATTGCCATTTGCAGTCAGAATTACTCCTAGGACTGAGTATGCCCCCAACTTCCGTGGGGGAGTGGGTGTGGGATGAGGTTTCCTGTTAATATGGGTAGATGGAGCTCAAGTGATTATTGAATAAATAGAAGTGACTGAATTTAAGCCCCAAACTAGGGAAGTGTGTTTGCTTAGGAAAAAGTCCAGAAAGTTATACAACAAAAAGTCATTAGTCATTGCCTCTAGCTGGTCAGATATCAGGTGATACTATTCTTTTTTCTCTTCATTTATCTGTATTTTCCATTTTTTTCCTATAGTACAAACTCATGTAATTACTTGAGTTACTAAAAAACACTTTTATTTTATTTTTATTTATTTTTTTATTTTTTAAAGATTTTATTTATTCATTTGACAGAGACACAGCGAGAGAGGGAACACAAGCAGGGGGAGTGGGAGATGGAAAACAGGCTTCCGGTGGAGCAGGGAGCCCGATGCGGGGCTCGATCCCAGGACCCTGGGATCATGACCTGAGCTGAAGGCAGATGCCCCTAAAAAACAGTTTTGTTTTTTTTTTAAATAAGGGAATTTCTTTTTCTTTCTTTCTTTCTTTCTTTTTTTTTTTTTTTTAAAGATTTTGTTTATTTATTTGACAAAGAGAGACACAGCGAGAGAGGGAACACAAGCAGCGGAGTGGGAGAGGGAGAAGCAGGCTTCCTGCGGAGCAGGGAACCCGATGCGGGGCTCGATCCCAGGACCCTGAGATCATGACCTGAGCCGAAGGGAGACGCTTAACGAATGAGCCACCCAGGTGCCCCCTAAAAAACACTTTTATAGTGGCTCAAAAAAATAATTATCTAGAGGTCCCAAGGAAAGGCTGCATTATGTCTGCTCTCATCTATCTGTTCCAGGAGGTGGAGAAGAATACATTGTATTTTAGAAAGATTTTTCTTTTCTTTTTTTTTTATAAGATTTTATTTATTTATTTCAGAGAGAGAGTGCACATGAGGTGGGGGGCAGCAGGGAGAGGCAGAGGAAGATAAGACCCTGAGATCATGACCTGAGCCAAAGGCAGATGCTTAACCGACTGAGCCACCCGAGTGCCCCTGGAAAGATTTTTCTTTCTTTTTAAAAATTTATTTAAATTTCATGAATATTAATTATTATTATTAATTATTTATTAATATTATTCGTTTCAGAGGTAGAGTGCAGTGGTTCATCAGTCTTATATGACACTCAGGGCTCATTCCATCATGTGCCCTCCTTAATGCCCATCACCCAGTGACCCCATCCCCCCACCCATCTCCCCTCCAGCAACCCTCAGTTTGTTTCCTATGATTAAGAGTCTCTTATGGTTTCTCTCCCTCTGTGATTTCGTCTTGTTTTATTTTTCCCTCCCTTCCCCTATGCTCCTCTGTTTTGTTTCTCAAATTCCACATATGAGTGAGATCACATTCACCCCAAAGGTACAAATGTAGGGATCCGAAGGGGCACCTGCACCCCAACGTTTAGAGCAGCAATGTCCACAACAGCCAAACTATAGAAAGAGCCCAGATGTCCATCGACAGATGAATGGATAAAGAAGAGATGGTATATTAGAAGAGATGGAAATATTTTTCTTAATCACTAATGGTTAAAAAATAGAGAAGTTAGGTGCCTACTCGTGTGTGTTCAATTGTCTGGAGAAAATCAATTAGCAGAATCAGCAGAGCAGAGCTTGACCCACAGTGATGAGGGAGACCAAGCCACGGGGGGCTAGTTAAAGGGGAGGAAGACAGAAGATGCAGGTGGGGCCAGGTGTGGAGCATGATTTCCAAGTCTCTGAGGACTGCTATGGAGCAGAGGGAGCCAGGGTCCCTACTGCGCAGGACTTACAAGGGATGACATGTCAGGCAGGCCATATACGGAAGCCTTTCCAGCACGTCTGTGAATGGGACGTCTTAGGAAATGCTGTAATGAAATGACTTCAAACTTCAACTGACAAAGATGTTTTGTCTGGATCTGATTACATCATCTTAAACAGGACAGGAGAGTTAGTGAGGATGGGCAGCGAGGAAAGAAAAGGTAGGGACAGCTAGTCCAGCCGAGAGGCTCCAAGGAGAGAAGACAATCAGGGCATGCGTGCCACCGACAGTCGTGGGCAGCCTGGGAGGGCTGGGTTCCCGCTGATGTGGACATGTGGAGACAGTGCAGGTCCAGCTGGTAGAGCTATGGAAGAGGCAAGCGGAGGTCCAGGTCAGAACGAAGGGACCTTGGGGAAGGGAGGTGTGAAGCCCAAACACTGGCCCATATCATGCATTTGTGCAAATTAGGAAAAGGTGCCCCAAATGGGTGGATGCCTCCTTGCACTAGGGGACATGCGTAAGTGTAGTGTGGGCTGGATTTTCTCTCTCCGTTGGCTCCTTCGGACAGCTGCCCTTGCTCCGTAGGCAGCCTGTGCATGTGTATCTGGAGGCCCTGGGCAGTCCCAGGACAGTAACGGATGGCTGTCCACAAATGACCTCAGCCAGCCCTGGGGATACAGGAGCAGGCTGTGGTGCCCAAGTGAGGAGAGCAGTCCCATGTATGGCATGGTACAGAGCCCAGTTCTAAGGCTAGTAGTGAGCTGGCGTTCGAGTCAGGGAAACTGAGGCAGCATCCTATTTGTATGGACAGTGGCAAGGATGCAGGCAAATGGCTGGAGGGTGTGCCTGGAGGGTTTGCCTACCCTTGCCTTCAGGGCATATCTCTGGCCATGAGACCCCTCTGGAATGTCCCGCTTGCAGAAGTCCTGCCTGCTTTAGAGGGAAGGGATCCCAGCAAGGGCCAGCAGAGTGGGCTTGCGGGAGCATCCGTGAGCCCCACCGGGGACCAGGACTGGCAGGTACGGACCAGGTACCAGACCTACTAATGGCTTTTGCTATTCTTTATGGCAGGAAGAAGAACCAAACTTGAGCGTGTGTCCAAATCATCTGGAAGGCTTGCTGGGCCCACCCCTAAGTCTGGGGTGGAGCTGGAGGATTTGCATTTTGTATTTCTAACAAGTTCCCACATGTTGCTGATGTTGTTGGACCAGGGACCAGCGACCAGCGACCACACTCTTAAAAGCCCTGCTCCGTGAGCTGTTCTTACCTCCTGACGCACAAGGTATTCCCTGAGAGGTGGCAGACACCTGGTTCCTGTCTGCTTCTCCTTGTCAGCTCTCGGTCCCTGGAGGGTCCCTTACACTATCCCTCCAGGCCTTTGTGAGGTGCACTCAATCTCCTCTGCCTGGTAGGATTTTACACCTGTTCCCTCCTTCTACTCTCGGGTTTCTCTGAAACAGCTGATCTCTCTGAGGAAGAAGGATTGGCCACTCCCTCCTTTGGGCAGTGGTAGGAGCTGGGTTGGTCCTTTGATCTCCTGCTGCTCCTGGCACCTCTGTGCCCAAGGGGCAGCCACAGACCCCAGGGAGTGTGGACCCCGGTTCTGGGCCCTCCTGGCAGGTGTAAGGACTAAGAGCTTAGTTACTGGCTGAGCAGTGATTCTTTCCCCTGACATCCCAATGCAGCCCTAAATCAGCCCCGTTCAGTGGGAGGGCCAGGTTCGAAGCGCATCACAGCCTGTGATGCTGGAAGGAGCTCCTGCCCCTGCCAGGGCCCCAGGGCCCCCGGCGCTAAAGGGAAGCTGCCCCAGATACTCCCAAAGACCCATCCCCGTTCTAGCATTTCTTGACTCCGAGGAGAAGATGGATTAGAGAAAAGAGAGGGTTTGCTGGCAAGGGGTGGGGTGAAGGTGATGTCAGCTGTGGTGAGCTGGGCCTGGGAAGGCAGTGTGAGTCACTGGGCATGACAAGGAGGGGCTGGGGAACCAGGGAAGGCTTTAATGAGGAGTCATGTGGTCAAGCCGCTGGTGAGAAGGCTGAAGGCTGGGGCTGGCGGTGGGGCTGGGCGTTGGGGCCAGTTAGCCTCTGGCCCGGGGGGCTGGATCTTTAAGGCAGTGCTGGAGCCCTGACCCGGGACTGTGTGGGCGACTTACGGGAGGCTTCTGTGTAGCCAGGCCCTCCTGGTAAGTCTCACCGGCAACGAGCTTGCCTGACCCTCTTTGCTCGACGCTCCAGTCCTGGGGTCATTTCACGAAGGTTCCTGCTCCTCTGCTGGTCTCTTAGTGCCTCGAAAGCAGGGACCAGGAGTCCCCCATTTTGCCTTGTCCTGCACGGCTTAGCTCAGCCCAACGCAGGACACACTGTGGGGACCGACAGCCCGATTCAGTCCAAAGGCAACTGGGTTGGAGGCTGAGGGTCTGACGGGCCCTGTTCCCTCCCATCCTTCTTGCCCTTGACCCTTCTCTGCCCGTTGTGGCTTTTGCAGAGACCCCGGGTGCTTTGCTGTGCTGGTCACCATGTGGAGAGGGGCCGGCACACCCAGGTGAAAGCCCCTTAGCCTCCCAGTCTCACAGACCAGGTGGAGACGCACCCATGCTCCCGCAGCTCCAAGGCCAGGCAGCCCGGGGGCCTGCGGTTGGTGCTTCCCTCCCAGAGGGCACCTGGCTCGTGGCTCCCCGACCTTGTTCATGGCTCCAGCTCTGCCACACATGCATGCTCCTGAGGTCCCCTTTCTTTTCTGGCATCGGTTTCCTCCTCTGTAAGTTTGGAGCAATTACTCCTGAGTGACCGGGTTTCCTGACGCAGGGTGGGTGCTACACCAGCAGTCCTGTTGTTGTTTAGTGCAAATCACCACGGCAGGCAGGAGAGCGAAAGGGCTTGCGTCCCTGGATTCCTGGGGCTGGGCTGAGTTGGGCCCAGAGCCCCGGGGAGATGTTTGGGGGTGTGCAGGCATCTTGGGCCCTTGAGAGTAAAGAAGGTACTGGGAGGGAACCCGAGGTGGGGGGGCATCTCCAAGTGGGTCATGGCTGGGGGAGGCAGTGCCCCCTTAGCAGGGGCTTCTGGTCAGGTGGGGGCTGGCTTGGGAGGTTATCTGAGGGCACAGGAAATATCTGGAATCTATGGGAATGGGAACTCAGGTCAAAGGGCACCTCAAATTAAAATTTAAAAAGCCCTCTGTATGCAGGGAATCAAAGGAGGTAAAGACATTTGCTCTTCCGGAGGCTCCGGCCCCCAGCTGTTTGCAGTTAAAATTCTTGTGGGGGCAGACAATGGGCGCTGATCACGGCTCTTGAGGCCCCTTGGGACAGAGCTGCCCAGGGGATGAATGTGATTCTCAAGTGCCCTCAAGGACACTCACCCCAGGTTTGACTGAGCAAGCTGGTGCTGTGGGGGATGGGGCTCTCTGGGCTGGGCGGGTCGGGGAGGGGGACCTCTGTACACCCCTCCTCCGCCCCCACTCTAGGCTGGCTTCTCCCAGAATGAAACAGGATCTGGGATCCTGCTCCGGTCTGAGCCAGGGCAGCTTGTTAGCTGGAGGCCCAGCTCCTTTAGATTTATGGTCTGGAGCCCCTCATCTGAGGGCCAAGGTCTTTTGATCTGAGCCCAGGGTTAGGGGCAGGGGATGCCTGGGTTTTAATTGGCATCAGCCTGGCTGATGCTGACCAGGACTCCGTTCCCGCCCCAGCTGCTATGGCGGACGCTGATTGGCCATGCAGGGGTCTGGGAGGAGGACAGGGCTTTGGTCCTGTTCTGGGACCTCAAGTATAGAAAGACCAAGAGTGAGAATTAACAGCTCCTAAGGATCATCTTTCTGCAGCACCCCCCGGCCTTGACCCAACCCTGATCCTGACCTCTTTCACTCTCCCCTTTGACCGCACCCAGATCCAGTGTCACGTCCTTCCTCGAGGGGTCGTCCTGTGCCCTGCGTGGAGCTGGGCACCGTGAGGCGGCAAGGCCAGTTTAGCAGACAGGCAAGATACACACCCAGCTGGAACTGACAGACAAAATAATAGGCCGTGCTTTGAAGTCCTAGACTCCCTCAGTCCAGGGTGTCAAATTGTATGAGGGTTTTATTATGTGGTGTTCTTTTGTTTTCTGGCTGAAGGAGGAGGAGGGAGGTGTATATGTAGGGTACTTGGAGACAGAGAGACTTCAGGGAGAGGAGGGGGAGGAAGAAGAGTGGGGAGGGAATTCAGCTATTGCAAAACCTAGCTTAAAAGGCCGAATTTTCACATCTCTGTGCCCCGCTAAATACTCTTTGGGCTTAAGTTAGATGGACCTGGGCTTCTCTCCTGAACCAGGTGAGTAGCGAACAAACGAAGGAATGACAGTGTTGATGAAATGGACATTTTTTCTCAAGCATCGGTGGGGTGTTCCACGCCTCTCCCACGCTGGGCCTTCGGGGGATGGGCAGCAGCGAGGAGCCAACACTCCAAAGTGACAGTTGCCGGAAGATGCTGTCATTCTGGGCCAGAAAGGCAGAGAGACGAGACCAGGGCCCACATTGCCCTGCTGGCCTGGAGATGCCTCGGGAGCAGGCTGAGGAGAGAGACGCCATTGTGTCCCAGGCTGGTGACCCAAGTGAGCCATGCTGGCTTTGGGGAGACACAGTAGTGTCTCACTCATGAAAGGCTAGCTCTTTATCACTCATGAAGGATGGATGAGGTTCTCTCAGGCAGAGCAAGGAGGAATGAGGGTATCAGAAAAGGGATCGAGGGTGGGATTCAAGCAGAAAAGTGGGGCATACTTGCGCTGAGGCCAGAGTCCATTTGTCTGTAGGGCCTCTGTAAGGTCAGTTGTTCTAGGATGCCTTGCTATTGTGTTTCTTCAAACCCTCCCTCATCTTTGCTGGTCACCCAATCTCTTATTTCTGGGAAGTACTAGACACTTCCTCAGGGTTCTCTACGTAGAGAAACCATTCCTCACGTATATGGCCTGGACCCCATTTTCCATGCTGAAGGAGCTCCTCCCCAGCAGCTTCACTGAAGTATAGCTTACATATAGTAAAATTCACCCATTTTAAGCATATAGTTTGATACGTCCCACCAGATGGAAATTGCCATATACCTACCACGGAACAAGATATTCAGGATCTATACCCAAAGATCCTTTCAGGAGCTCCAGCTTTGCCTTGTCTAGAGTTCACGTACACAGAACCATACATGTAAACTTTGGTGTTAGTCTCCCTCCATTTAGCCGTGAAACTTTTGGCTAAAGCTATTGCCATGTACCTGTGTGGTTGGGGTATGTTACTGCTTTGTTCCTTTTCATTACTGAGAGTCACTGTCCCTTCCCCAGCTGATGAATGTTTACTTTTCCCATTTTTGGATATGATGGTTGAGGCGGCCCGAAGGCTGGGTGTCTGGCTGTCACACCAAGGGGCCCTCTTCACTCTCTCTCACCCTGTCCGAGCGGGGTGGGTGGGAGGGAGGCCAGAGCCTGACCCCATGGCACCATGGGACCCTGGGAAAGGCAGGGCCTGGGAATCTGAGGGTCGGGGTGTTGAAGGGACTTCCTAATAATAACAGTCACTAAGTGGGATCTAAAAGCCCACTCTCTGTGAGCCTCTCCAGTCCTCATTGAAACCATGCAGGGCTGGGGGGCTATGGCCCCACTTGACAGCTTGAGCAAGCTCACTCATAAAGGCCAGGCACCTTGGAATCACAGAGCTATTGGCGGCCAGTTAGGAGTCAGGCCTCCTCAGTCTGTGGGCCCCCAAAGCCTCTGCTTCCTCGCGTTGTCTTCCTGAAGGAGGTGGGATTATCCTGGGAGTTTGGGAGGTAAAAGGCCGTGAGACCAGCAGGGTCGGGGAGGCAGGTAGAGGTCTTCTGAGGTTGGTAAGGATGCTTCTCAGAATCCCATGTAACTGGTGGTAGGTAGGCTGTCTGCCTCCAGGGCCTGCAGAGGAGGATGGGAAGCTCTCCTGTCTCTTGAGGGCCAGGGGAGTGTTCTCCCTGCCACCCTGGGGTGTTCGAGGTGAGGTCTGAAGTGGGGTGGGGGGCAGCTTTGGAGGAACTGAGGACCACAGACTGGGGAGGGAAGGTCCCTGTTGCCCCAGACCTGGGCAGACATGGACCTTCCCGCTCCACTGCCAGGTTCCTGCTGTTCCCAGGGAGTCTTAGGAGCAACGCCATTTCAGGTGGCTCTGAGAGCCTCACCTGAGGCTTCCCTCAGGCAGAATGGCTTCCGTTCACTCTCAGCAGCCTGGGAGCCCCTCCTGAAGGTCTCTGCTTGGCTTTTCATGCTGCTCCATGGGGGCCGGAGGGACCAGAATGGGGCTGGAAGTTCAGAAAGCTGAGCCATCTCGGCTCTGCCACTACCTGACTGTGACTGCTCCCTTCCCCTTTCTGGGCCTCAGTTTCCCCAACTGTAAAAGGAAGCAGTTTTAGAGACAGAGGACAAGGGTCCTGCTGCATCTGATTCTAGATCTTTGTGGAGTCGTCAGTGAGTCAAAGAGACTGAAAGCGAGAGGCCCCTCGAGGGAGGTGCAAGGTGCTGTCCCTCCCTCTCTGGACACTCTGGGCGTCTCCTGGTGGAGCCTCTCTAAGGAAGGGGCTTTTCCAGGGCCCCTCTGAGAACACCCCCTTTGTTCTCTTGCCAGGGCTCCCTGGGGCTGCAGTGAAGACCTGTCCCCCCACCGAAAGCAGGTGGAGCCGGGAGAGATGGGGGGCGGAGAGAAGCAGAAGCAGAGCCACAGTGTGCCAGAGCAAGAGCCATTCCCTCGAAACCAGGTCAGCCTCTTGCAGCTCCTGACTATTATCCCAGCGAAACTGGGAGAACACACACCTCGGGCCATTTGCTCGGCGTCCTGGTTTTATGATCAGGGCGCCTGAGCGGAGGAAAAAATGAGTTCATTCCTGCTGCCTCCGCCCCTCTGAAGGGCTGGCTCTGCACAGCCCCGCCAGCCCCTCGGCCCCCGCAGCCTGGCCCCAGGCACCCCATCCTAGGAAGGCAGGAGGAGGCCGGCCGCCTCAGCCCTCAGCCCCGGGGGCCCGGCGGATGTGGAGAAGCTGCCAGCCTCCCATCCTGTTCGAGGGTTCTAGAGTGGGCTGCAGAGGCCTGCAGAAGTAGAGCTGTGCAGGCCAGGGCTGGCCCCTCTCCCACGTCCCCCAGCCCCTATCTCAGACCTCAGGCCATGCAAGGCACTTCTTTCACAGATGGGGCTGGAGTTAGAGACGGCACGGATGGTTCCTACCTGTCCCGCTTCTGGGATGTTCCTCTGGAAGTCCTTGAACACTGTGCTCCCTGGAAGGTGGCCTTCCCTTCCCCCCCTCTCCCCTCCCTACCAAACCTCCCTCTCCTGCTCTGGGCCCTGACTCCCTGTTGTTACACCAAAGGCCCCAGCCTGAAGGATGGTGATGCCACAGAACAGACGGACTTTGGGGAAGAAGTGCCCACTTCCTGAAAGGTCTGTGCACATCTTGGCCCAGCAAGGCCCTTCAGTTGTCAGGGCCGTCCCCTGCCCAATCAGGCCACAGATGTTCCCAGAGCTCTGGCTGCCCTTGCCCCCAGGCCCCCTCTCGGGGACCAGCTCTGCCAGACGTCTCAGAGACTTGCCCTCAGACCTGAAATGCTCTGCAGCCTACGAAAACCTTTCTCCTGACCTGCCCCGCAGCCTCCGTCAGCAGCTCCGTGACTGCCCTCAGCCTCTGGTCCCTTGGTCAGGTGCTGGGAGAGGCTTTCTGGGCCCGAGGACATAGGTAGTGTGGTGTGCGCAGCAGGGTGTGTTGGAAGATGGTAGGTTCCTGGGGGTAAGGGGTGGCCAGCGGAAGGGAGGGCGGGCAGGGCAGCAGGCACATGGAGCAGCGAGGGTGGTCTTGGGGGCACGGTCCCAGGATAGGAGCTTGAAGCCAGGCAGGACCCGAGGATGGGGAGCCCAGAGTCCATGGGCGGCCCAGCTCCCTTCACTTCTGCTTTCCTGGCTTTGCCTCGGGCTCAAAAATAACCACTGCCACCCAGCAGCTCTGCTCTACCCGTCCAGTAGGCTTTGTCATGTCTCTGGCCTTCCTGTATCTTTTGCATATACTTCCTACATCTGGAGAATTTTCCACGTTATGAGTCCACCCAGTTAAGTAAGGTAGAAGTCAGAACTTGCTCCTCTGCCTGCCGAGGGGCAGTTGCTATGACCAGGATCTGCTGCTTACACATCCCTACATGGGAGGGGTCCTCTGTGGGAAAGCATGGTGGTGGGGGCATCTGGCCCTTCTGGGCAGCAGTGGCAATTTCTGGGGCCATGCCTAGAGCAGGGTTACGTGTGGTATGGTGGCACCATTTTGTCTTCTCTAGGCAGTTCCTGCTCTGTGGCTTGGCTGTATTGTTCTTGGCTTCATGGCATCCAAGTCTGACTCTTTGACCTCCTGGGGGTTCTGTGAGCCTCATTATATCTTTTAATAACTTACTTTTCTGCATAATCTAGCTAGAGTAGATTGTGTTGTTTGCAACTCGGATCCCAGATTGGTTTACCTCTTCTCCCCACTAGGACTCTTAGAAAACTCACCCCAGAAAGGGACAGAGAAGGAATCCCAGCCAATACTAACAGTTATTAACCCTTTAAACTAGCTGGTGCTCATAAAGCATGTCCACATCCACCATCTTACTTGCTCCTGTGTGACCCATCTCTGAGTTGTTAGCGCACCTCCAACTTCTCCAGGATTATGGGATTACCCTTTCCTGTAATATTTAAATGCATTGGCTTGAGTCCCTATCACAGATAAGGTTAAGACCCCAAGATGTTCCCCCCCGCAGTGTCTTGGGGAAGTCTTGGGAACAATGAGGTTTATTCCGGTCTGCCTCCAGTGTTCTGCTTCTGCTTGAAGTCCTTACTGTCCTCCTCTCCACCTTTTCTGCATCGCATCACCTCAGCCCAGACTCCCCTCTCCCTCTGGGCTCCCTCTGCTCCCCAAAGGACCACCACAACAAGGCTGAGACCACCAATACAGGCTGTGGAGCAGAATTTAATGAAATTTAGGAATAAGAGAAGAGAGATGACATCACATAACAGCATGGTAGACACACATAGAAAAGCACGTAAAACATCGATATATATTTTAACAAGTTATTTTATTTTTTTTAAAGAATTTATTTATTTATTTGACAGAGAGAGAGAGAGAGACGCAGCGAGAGAGGGAACACAAGCAGGGGGAGTGGGAGAGGGAGAAGCAAGCTTCCCGCCGAGCAGGGAGCCTGATGGGGGGCTCGATCCCAGGACCCTGGGATCATGACCTGGGACGAAGGCAGACGTTTAACGACTGAGCCACCCAGGCGCCCCTTAACAAGTTATTCTAAAGTGAACATCTGTGTAACCATCACCCAAGTCAAGACATAAGACATTGCCTCCAGAAGCCTCCCATGTGCCCCTTGTATTGTATGTATTGTGAAATATATTGTACATTCAGAAGTGTGTTGAATGCATAGATGCAATCTGAAGAACAATCATGAGATGAGCACTTGTGTGTGTGTGTGTGTTACATGTGGTGTTACTAGTACCTTAGAATACTTTTGTGTGCCACTCCCCAGTCATATCGCCCCACCCACCCCCAATCCCTTCGTTTGATTTTCTGTGTGTATTACGTCCTCCCAGATAGTGGAGTGTCCAGTGGTTGTATCCATCAGCACTCTGGCAGGAAACAGCGCACAAGCAGGGCAACCGGGGGAAAGATTAATGAAGAGACTGTCTACAGGGTGTGAGCAGAGTTAAGGGAAGCCAGGGCTGGTAACATTACTACTCTTAGACCTGAGGAGTCAAGAGGAAGAAGCAGTTCCCAGAACCTGGAGGGAGAGAACCCACGCTGGGGCCTTGAATAGATGGTGGAGGCACCTTCTGTGATGGGACCAGAAGGGGCCAGGGCCAATCTGCTTGGCCTCACTCTCCTTCTTCCACGTCCTGCCGCTACTTCCATTGGCCAGACCCAACTGGACACCAGTGAGCTCAGCGCACAAGGGAGCCCATCCAGGTGACTGAAAAGGTCAGCTCCTGGGTTTGGAGTGGGATGGGGAAGGGTGAAGAATGGATCTGGATTAGGTGAGGGAGAGGGGGCAGATAGAGCCAGAATTGAGAACCAGAGTGGCAAACACAAACCTGGCATCTAAGGGAAAGGCTGCTGGTGTTGGTTGAAGATAGAAAAGATAAGCTGAAAGAGTCCTTGGGGCGCTGTATGGCTTCTGAATCACCAAGAGTTTACAAAAGCCCTTTCTGGAGACATTGCTGGAGAAGGCCATGAGTGAGCCAAGGGCATCTGGTGGGGCTGCGGTGTGGGCCACATACAGGACACCTGGCAGAAAAGTGAGCTGCTTTACACTTTTCCATTCATTATAAGCTCCCTATAGCCTATGTCCTGTTCTCGGGAGCAGGGTAAACCAGAAAGTCCTGTCCGGTGGCCACAGACCAGGACAAGAAGCCATGAGCTTCACCAGCACATGGTCAAGTCAAGTCCAGGGCAGAGCAGATCTGGGCCAGGCTCACCCAGGCCTCTGTCCTCAGGATGGCAAGACAGCCCAGTGCCGGTGGGCTTGCTGGTGGTCGGACAGCCTTCCTGGGGGTGGCTCTCTGCCTCCTATCTGGGTGGGCTCTGCTGTGTCCTTTCTTTTTCCCTCAGTTTACTCTTAAGTTTGGGGGACATATTGTCCAGCAGTTTCCTGAAAACCTATTGCCCAGGAGGGATTGTGATGTCACACGTCTCAAATTGTCTTTATCCTCATACATTATTGGTCATTTGACCTGATGGAGGGTTCTAGATTAGAGAGCATTTCCTCTACCATCTCAGATATTCCTTCATTGTCTTCTTGTGTCCCGGTACTACTGATGAGACAATCAAAGCCATTCTGATTCCTTGGCATGTGACCTGTTTTCTGTCACTCCCTAATGCTCAGAGAAGTGTGTCATAGCCCTGGGTGTGTGCAGTGTTGCACAGCTGTGCCTGGCGCGGGTCTGTTTTCACCTTTCCTCCAGGCTCTTCTCTCTGTGATTTCTGTCCCGCCAATATCGGATCTCCTGGGCCAATCCTCCAACAGCTGAAATCCTTTCTCTCCTACTTTCCATTTCTGTGTCATCTTTTTTTCCTTCTGATTTCTAGGAGAATTCCTCAACTTTTTCTTCCACCTTTATCTTCCAAACCTCCTACTGCTGCTATCATGTTTTTAATTTCCAACAGTGTTTTGTTTTTGTTCTCAGAGCTTTCATTTTCTTAAGTCACTTTAGGGTGGGGCTGGCCAAACACTGTCTTTGCTGTGGAGAGATCTGGGTGTGCCATTTGTCAGGACAGCCCCAAATATCAGTACTAAGGTTTTCCTCTTGAGCAGGCCAGGCTTTCCAGAGAAGACTCTTCTAACCTCCTGCCCAGAGGGGAAGGCTGTATCTGCCAGCATTTTAGGGTGCTTGGAGCTGAGGGATTGCTGGGGGTAGGGTCACAATATGCACAGAATTCCCCAATTTCCCTGCCTTCTCTTCAGCATCCCCCCATTTGTGCCTAATCCCCAGCAGGATGCAGAAGGGGTTACGGGTCCAGGCATCTGACTGTTCCTTAAACAATCTCCAACCCATCCCCCCTTGTAACTCCCTCTTCTCCCCTTCCACCTGCAGAGAGTCCCACTACCCCAGTTTCTGAGCCTTTTGAGCATCCCGCGTGCTCCCCTTTGCCCCCCTTTGCCCCCCGCCCCCGGCTTTGGAAGAGCCTTTCTCTGTTGGTTAGGCCAGTTACTGCTCATCTGCCAGCTTCCCAGGTTGGCCTGTGGTTCTTTCCTCTTTGGTTTTCCTCATGCTTCCCCTCTTGCTGTTTCAGTGAGATCTGGGGGAAAAGTGACCCTAGATGTGTATGTTCAAGCTGAAACTTTAACCTGAAACCCTCAAGTATTCGTCTTGCATGAGCCCCCCAGGCACGTCCTGAGAGCAGGAACTCCCTGGCCCTCTCCTCCTCCTCCTCAGCTCCCCTAGTGCTGCTTGGATGTCCCCCTCTCCACCCACCCCTCCGAGCCCCCCCTCCAAGGCCCTCATCCCATCACGAGGGCCAGGCCACACCCCAGATTCTTCTCAATGCCCTACTCCAAGCCATCTGGCCCTCCCGCTTTCCTGCCCTCTTCATCCAGGCCAGATCCCTGTTGTCTGCTTACAGTGGCCATCCGTGGGCTCTGCCATCCCAGACCACGGAGCCCCCCCCCCCCCACACAAGGCAGGCGTGGGCATAAGGCAGCGGGGAGCCCCTGGCCAGGTGGCCTCTTCAGAGGAGCAGTGGGTGTGGGCTTGGGCTGATGCTTCTGGGGTGCGGGGCCACAGCATCGCGATCGGCCTGAGTCCGGCACAGCCACGGTGGACACTGCCAGGCACGTGTTCGGGTCCCGCCTCAGCCTTGGCCTCAGCGGCTGTCTGCATTTTTGTCCTTGAAGGTTTCCTCTGACACTACAAAAACTAGGCATCCCCTGCAAGGGAAGGGTGGCTAATGCGCCCAGAGGCCACCCTCAACATGGGGGTGGTGGGGGGGGGCGGTGAGGACTTTGTGGAGAGATGCCCGGACTCTCCTCCTCCACGCAAACCCCCTGGAGCTGAGCCCCAGGTGCCCATGTCAGGAACCAGCCCTCCCGAGCCACCCCTACTTCTTCCTGGAGTCACCGTCCCAATAAACTTGTTGAGCCCAAGTCTTGTCCTAGGCTCTGCTAATGGGCTATCCCAAACTAAGAGAGCTGTGAATGGGGATATGGCAGGTAGCCCTTTATGTTAATGTTCTTCCTAGGAACCTTCCCCTAGCTCCCAAATCCACATCCTGGGCCCCCCCACCCACCCCCATCCTTTGCCTTCACCGGGGGTTCCTCCAGGGGCCAAGTTCGGCCAGCGCCCTCCTGCCAGCCCTACCCACTGCGGCTGCGCCGGCCTCCTCGTCTCTCTTGAGAATGATAGCCATATCCTCCTGACTGGTCCCTTCTGGGTCAAGTGGCTCTGTGAAACTTTCCAGATTTGGGGAGGTTTGTCACGGTAGAAAACCACCCTGGATTTTTATAATGCAAAGTTCTTTCTGTCCCCAAACACTTCCCACGGTGCAGCCATGATGAATGGGGTTGGCTTGGAGTACTAACAGCTCTTGGGGGGTGGGGTGCAGGGGGGTGGGGCGTGGCCATGGAGGAAGCAGTTATTTTTATTTCTCATCCTGGGGTCTCTGCTCCCTCCCCACCCCTTCTCTGTCAGGGACTGCTGCCCCCCATTCTGGCACAGATCCCAGCTCCAGGAGGGGCTCATGAGTTTTGAGACCCGTCCAATGAATCTACTCAGATTCATCTGGAACTTTGCCCCCAGGAAAGATGGACGGTCCATGATGGACAGTCAAGAAGAGAGACAGACTGACAAGGGAAAGACAAAAATGGAGAGACGGGGGGGCATGGGAAGTGGGATAAGGGGAGGGGAGAGGACTAGGGGAGGTCTGGAGCCCAGGAGAGGGGCTCGAGTGGAGCCCTCGGGGGAAGAGTGAGGTACCCGTCGTCTGTGTGTAAGTAGGGGGAGTGGGGCTGTGCTGGCGGGGGCTGAGGAGGGTCAGCGGAGGAAGGAACAAGGGTGGTCTCTGGCACAGCAGGGGGCTGGGAGCTAGGACACCAGGGCTCCCGTTCTGCCCTGCTGGAGGCTTACTGGGGGGCCTTGGGCAAGACCTTCCCCTCTCTGCACCTCGGTGGAAAGAGGAGACTCGGCGCACCTGGGTGGCTCAGTCGTTAAGCGTCTGCCTTCGGCTCAGGTCATGGTCCCAGGGTCCTGGGATCGAGCCCCGCATCCGGCTCCCTGCTCCGCGGGAGGCTTGCTTTTCTCCCTCTCCCACTCCCCCTGCTTGTGTTCCCTCTCTCACTCTGTCTCTCTCTATCAAATAAATAAATAAAATCTTAAAAAAAAAAAAAAAAGAAAGAGGAGGCTGGGAAAGCTCCTCTTTGATTTAGTCTGCATCCCTGTCTGTCCTTCTCTGCTCCTTCCTCTCCCCTTCCTGGAGATTGCCTCCTCCATGCAGCCTCCCTGATTTTTCTCACCTCCCTGGCTAATGTCCCTTCAGCCACAGCCAGGGGCTCCTCTGGCAGCAAGGCCTCAGCTGCTCACAGTGCACTCTGGGGTTCTGTGTTTAGGAGGTGGGCTCCCCCCAGGGCTGGGAGCACTGCTGAGACAAGGACGGCCTCCGCTTTCTTTCCACTTTCCTCGTGGGGACTCGATAGCCCCATCTGAGGCCTGTACCAGAGAAGATGAAGAAGGCAGGAGCTGACAGACCCTAGAAGGGGCATCTGCCCCCCCTGGAAATAAAGATGACAGGGCCTGGGGAACAGCAGGGCACCAGGGGGAAGCTTCTGGGCTGGGCCCTGGCTCAGATCTTGCCCAGGCAGACTTACAGACACTCCCAGTGCCCTGTGGTCAGTGCCAGGGTATGGAAAGTCTAGGGTAGAGTGGAAGCCCAGAGAAGGGGTGACTGGCCCAGCTGGGAGTGTGAGGGGACCACCAGGGAAAGTTAGGGAAATGTCCTGGGCTGAGCTGAGTCTTGAAGAATGCGTGGTCAGCCATTATTCTGCACGTCACCGTGCGGAGCGGCCTGCAGGTGCCACGGCTCAGAGCGATCTCTGACTGGCAGAATGACTCCCGAAGATGTCCACGTCCCGATCCCCGGAACCTGTGAATGAGCTGCTTCCCATGGTAAAGGGGACTGTGCAGATGTAATTAAATTAAGGATCTCGAGATGGGGAGATGATCCTCGATTATCTGGGCCGGCCCTAAAGACAATCACAAGGGTCCTTATAAGAGGGAAGCAGGAGTGTCAGCCTCAGAGAGAGAAGGTGTGACCCAGAAACAGAGGTCAGGAAAAGAGGGACTGGGAGAGGTTACCCAGCTGGCTCTGAAGATGGAGGAAGGGGCTATGAGCCAAGGGAGGAGGTAACATTTTGAAGCTGGAAAAGGTCAGGAAATCGATTCCTTCCTAGAGCCTCCAGAAGGAGCATCTTGATTTTAGCCCCTTAAAACCTGTTTTTGGACTTGCAATTTCTGGGACTGGAAGATAATCCACCTGTGCTGTTTTGAGCCACTGTGTCTGCGGGGGTTTGTGCCATAGGAGCTCAGGCTTGAGCCATGGTGCTTTTGGAGAGCATCGTGTCTGGAGCCCAGCCTGGCTGCGAAGGGAGACAGGAGAGGTATTCTGGGATTACCAAGGGCCTCTTCAGTCGGAGAAGAGAGAGACAGCACAGAGGGCAGAGTCCTCTCCTGCCTGATCCTCTCGTTCCTTGCCTCGCCCACTCGTGGGGCCAAAGCTCCAAAGGGCCACTTGAGATAAGGTATTGACTTTGGAGGAATAGCAAATGCTGGAGAATGTTCCTGAGGGTCCAGTTGGGAGACGGTTATTGGCCCCCTGTGTATTTCCAGCATGTGCACACCCGTACGCATGCACACACGGACACCGGGAGGGGTTCAGGTCTGCCCGTGGCCCGTCTCCTCATCTGCCTTCTTCCTCACAGGGCCAAGGTGAGGCGGCTCACCCTCAGCAGTCACAGGCGCCCTAGGTGCGGCCCTGCGGGGACTACCTGATGCCCGGTGTCCCAAGGTGACTGTCCTTTGGGGCAGCCGGGTCTCGCAGATCTGAACCCTGGGCGGGGATGCTCAGGGAGTGCGGGAAACTGAAACCGATTTTTCGTTGACACCTGTGATCACTGCTTGGGTGAAAGTCTGGTCGCTTCATCTGAAGGATCATGATGAATCGGATTAATCACAAAGCCCCACGTGGGATGCTAGAGGGGGCTCGGAGTACCTCCCGCTTCCTCACCTCAGCAGACATCCGGCTCTCTGTCTGGGCACCTTCCCCACTCCTGATCTGCCTGCTTCATCCCTCCTGAGCGCCTGGGTGGCACCCCATGAACATCCACGCCCCCAGGGGGCCCCTCCACCGTCCGGCTCTCCCACCACCACCGGCAGCCTCGCACCGTCTCTCCTGGAGGCAGCGACAAGCAAGCTCAACCCAAACTGATGTGAGCAAAAAACGCCGCATATTGGCCCCCTTCTCAGGCAGCCCAGGCCTGTGGTCCCAAGGCAGCTGCAAGTTGCTCTGGAGCACACCCTCCCATATCAAGTTTTATATTTATGTTTATATTATGTATATATAATATTTGCATTATTAAATATTATTAAATTTATTTATACTCTAAATATGAATTTCATAGACAAATATGAAATTTACATAGAACATTTGTATGTGAACTTTATATTTACAAGATAAGGAAAAAGGAGAGACTTTTAAAGGAAATGCTGTTCCCTTTCTTTCTCTTCCTCCTCTGCTGGCCTGGGTCTCTGGGCCATGGCAGAAGGGAGTTGCAGTAGGAGATTAGAAGAAAAGCTTCGTAAAGCTTAGTAGTGTGTCTTTAAGAACGAAATGTCAGATGGAGGACCATTAGAATTCTAAATGCACTTATTCTTGACCCAACAATTCCACTTCTATGAATGTCTCCTGTAAACATACGACACTTGTTCAAAACAACATAATCGGAGGGTTATTCAGTGTAGCATCATTTGAAGTAGTGAACAGTTCGAGAAAAGCATTAATTGCCATTAATAGGTGATTGGTTAAACAAATTGGAGTGTAGTCATACAATGGGATACTATGATAATGTGCTGTCATTAACCAAGAATGAGGTATCTCTACAGTGGTATGAAACAAGCTCTAAGATACGTTAAATAAATTTAAAAAAACCCAATGCAGGATACTGTGCAACCGCTTATACAAAGATTGCGTGTGTGCGATGTGTGTGCATGTGGACACTTGTGCATGCAGACTTAGATTCATAAAATATAGTATGTCTGAAAAGCACAAAATATGGGCAAGGATGTGCTCCTCTGGGGAGCCTCTTCGGGTAGCATTAGCACCTTTTGAACTTTGTACAGTTTGTTTGTATTTACCTATTCTAAAATAATAATAGTTGACTCTTCTAAGCAGTTCAAAATAATGAAAACATAAATAAAAATAAGTGAAGTACTTAGAACAGAGCCTGGCATGCAATAACCCCTAGGGAATTTCATCTGTTAGCCTGCTTCTCCCAAGGCTGACCCGGGCACTTCTCAGTGTCCCCACTGCCTCGTGTACACACCTTCATCCTAGCCTTATATTAGTAATAACTGCGCATATCCACGCTTGTCCATCCAACTGGACCAAACACGCCTCCAGGTCAAGCACAATACTTTTTCACCTTCTGTATCAAACACAGACACTGGCAGATAGATTGTTGAGTGAATGAATGTATTAGAGGGAAAAACGAAGCCATAGGCCCTGCCCTCTAGAAGCTCAGGGTCTAGTGGTGGGAGAAGAGTCACACATGACACATTTCAGTGAATACAAGCCACATATGGCAATGACCCTGTGAGCCTGGAGATCTGGAGGAAAGAGTCCCGAGCACAGAGAAGTGACCATAGTTGCAGGGACAGTGTTCAGGCCTGCAAAGACAGGAGTCAGCAAAGAGCTGGTCCGGGGCCAATGAAGCATGGAGGCTGCAGCAGAAGCACTGGGTCTGGGGTGGTGGGACAATATCGGAGGGACCTAGTCCTGAGCAAGCCAGTGGGGCTCTGCTCAGTTGGCCCACTTCTCTGTCAGCCAGGCTGGGAGGGGGCTCAACCTTCCTATCCCTCCACTACGCCTTCCATCTCAGAGCCATGCAAGGGCATCTGAGTGGTACCTGAGCTTCACCATCTGCTTCTCTGGGCTAGCACTCAGAGATGGAGCTGAGTGGCGAGACAGTCCCCCGTCTTGGTCTCCAGCCCTGTGGGAACTGGGTGTTTTGTGATTTTTGGAAGTTCAGTCCTAGAGTCTGACAGCATGTATACATCCATTTCTAGACTTGTCCTAAAAATTGGCCAGCTTGCTTGGAATGGTTATCAATATGATAATTCACCTGGTCATTAACCAAGACCTGACTTAACCCTGTTAGGTCTTGGGGGGCAGTGAGGAAGGGGGCACAAGACTCAGGAATACCAGTCAATCTCCCCAAAGGGAGAATGTTCTTGTTAATCTGTCACTGCATAACAGGCCACTCCAAAACTCAGTGGCTTTAGAACAACCACTACTTAATTCTCTCTCGTGGTTCTGTGGATTGACTGGGTTCAGCCAGCTGGTTCTTCTGCTGGTCTTGCTTCGGGGTGTCTCGTGCAGGTGCATTCAGATCAAGGCTGGGGCCAAAGTCATCCGCAGGCTCAACAGCTGGACCTCTCTTCCTCTCCACGTGGACTCTCCACATGGTCCCTTCAACAGGGTAGCCAGATGTCTTCCATGGTGACTTCAGGATCTTAAGAGAGAGGAAGTAGAAGTTGCTATTTCTCCTAAAGGCTAAGGCTGGAACCAGCACTGAATCACCTCTGCCACATTCCGTTGAATAGTGTGTGGCCAACCTGGATTCAGCATGGAAGGGGGACTACCTCATGGCCTGAGTGTGAGTCACTGGGGACCCTCGTTGGAAACCAGCTTACACAGCCCTGCAGAGCGATGGAGGTGATAGCTGAGGCACCAAGGTGGGACTCACGTGAGGGGTGGTCTGTGATGTCCGTGATGGATCCTCTCCCCTGCCGACCCCATGCTGATCTCGGCTCTCTGGCATGGAAGAGCCGAGACTAGACAGATCTCCTTTATACAGCCCCTCCCTGCTCCAGCCACCCATCCTGCCTGTGCTCAGGGCCTTGACCCCACTGTCCTCGGAATGGGTGCCCCCTGACTGGCCCCTTTAACGCATAGGCTGAAAGAAGCCTCGAGCATGGGAGTGAGTGTCCGGCCATCGTGGGGGATGTTCCAGGCTCATATACCCAACTGCTTCCTGGGTTGTTCTACCCGGATGTCCCAAAGGCACCTCAAACTCAGTGTCAAGAACTAATCCCCCACCTCCTGCTTCTGAGGGAAGCTTTAACCGGGAGCTCCAAGCTCACTTGTCCTTATAAAGAGGAGATGGCTCAACGGACTCCAAGTTGACTCTCTATTATAGCAGAAAAGAAAAATCAAGTTCAATCAAGTCTGGAAGTGCTCTTGATCTAGAGTAAAATGTGGGTGGTAATCGTGCCTGGCTCAAGATTATCTCCTGATAAGCACACTGGATAAATTATGTGGAAGAGTTTAAAAGTGTAAAATGCTATAACGGAGGGAGGGACTGAAATTTAAGGAAGGGGTATTTGACTTCTGTTGGTTTATCTGTTCAGTAGCCATTCCTCACTTCTTTTTTTTTTTTTAAAGATTTTATTTATTTATTTGAGAGAGAGAGCGAGAGAGAGAGACCATGAACAGCGGGAGGGGCGGAGGGAGAAGCAGACTCCACGCTGAGCAGGGAGCTTGACACGGGGCTCAATCCCAGGACCCTGAGATCATGACGTTTATTTTTTTTTTTAAAGATTTTACTTATTTATTTGAGAGAGAGAATGAGAGAGAGAGAGCACGAGAGGGAAGAGGGTCAGAGGGAGAAGCAGACTCCCCGCCGAGCAGGGAGCCCGATGCGGGACTCGATCCCGGGACTCCAGGACCATGACCCGAGCCGAAGGCAGTCGCCTAACCGACTGAGCCACCCAGGCGCCCCATTCCTCACTTCTGATAACAGGACCCTTCTTTCTTCCCCTTAAGAAACCTATTCCAGGTGGTTTGGATGGGGCTGGGCTGCTTGAGAAGTAGATACATGCTTCAGGCTTAGCTAGTCAGAGAACTCCAGATCTCTGACCATCAGGACTGGTTCGGAAATGGGCAGGTGACCTCAGACAAGACCGATCAGAGTCCTCCATGCTTTTTCTGCTGGATTTCTTGGCAAAGATCGTTTCTATCCACTCAAGTTGCTAAAATCAGTCTGGCTTCCCACATGGGGAGACTCGAGTTAGGAAATACAGAAAGACATCATTCTAGCCTCCGGATCCAACACTGCCTGAAGCCAGAACAACTCTGACTTTTCAGTTCCACGAGTCAATCAATACATTATCTTTTTTGTAGCCTGATTCAGTGTGTCTAAAACCAAAAAACCAAAAACCCTCTTTTCTATCCATTTTCACCATTCCACAACTGACTTAAAGACTTGACTCAAATTCTCTTTTTCCAAGAGGCCTGCTTGAGTAACCCCATCATATAGCATACATGTGGTTCTGATTTCATTACCTTGTACTGCTTTGTCTGTAATATTACAAACGTTTTGGGGAGTAAGTGTTTCTGGAACCCATGGGGTCCTTCCAAGTAGCATGGGAGTTTCTGGAGGGCTGGAGCGTGCTGTGTGAGCTGTGGAGACCTGCATATGGGGTTCCTTGCCCGGGGGGGGGCGGTGGGTGGGTGTGTGAGGACATAGGCACCTGTGTGAGGGCATGAGGACAGGTGTGGGTGTGTGCGTGTGACCAGAGCAAAGGTGATGTGCATACCTGCACGTGTGAGCACGGAAACAGAAAGACAGGCGGTGAGACTGGCTTGGGGACATGTTCCCTGCAGGGCTGGCAGGAGTGTCCCTGCTTCAGCCTCAAAGGCCAGGCATGTGTGTGGCAGAGGAACCCAGAAATGCCCTCCGCAGAGTGGCTGCAGTCTCGTGGTGTGGCCTTTGGCTGAGACTTCTTTTACCTCCACAGCTCAGCTCAGATTCTTCAGCAACAGAGACCTCAGCCCTTTCATTTCTGTCTCCCCAGCAGCTAGTCCAGGTCCTGGCACGTTGTCAGAGCCCAGTGGGTCATGTGGAAGGGGTTGATGAAGGAAGGAATGCTCTGCATCAGATGATGGCCTCCCCTCCTTCAAGCAGCCCACGGAGGAAGTAACATCCCTTCTGCAGTCGGGCAGGTCAGTGGTCTGCAGGGGTGATCCTCTGACCCACTCCCTGTGCTCTCCTCTCCTCCTGCTTTGTATGGTCAGGTGTCCCTGCCTGAGACACGCTCCTCTACCTCCCCCGATCCTGCACAGCCTACCATCCAGTAGGTCTCAACTTGGACACAGCTTCCCTGGGAAGCCAGCCCCTGCACACGCTCACACACACTCCGGATAGGTGCTTTTTCTAGCCGCCCCCCCCCCCCCCGCCCCCAGCACTGGTCCTGGAAATTATGGAAGTGCTTACCATATTGCGTGATAAATGCCAGTTTGTCTCCATTGGGCCTCCATGTTTGAATGCCTGGGGGCTGGGATCGTGTCAGATTCTATTTTGGTTTTCTTTCCACTGCCTGGTCTCCATTTGTTCATTTATGCGACAGTTACTTATTGAGTACCCACTAATGTGTCAAGCACTGATCTGGATGCAGGTGATGTGGAAATGAACATGATAGAGAAGCTCCCTGCTCTCGTGGAGCCTCCACCTTAGTTGGGTCGGGGGAGAGACAACCAACAAGCAAACAAATACTCAGATCAGAAACAGATCATTTCAATGAGGCCAAGTGCCGTAAAGGCAAGAAATCCTGGTGACACCACTGAGAGCCTCGAGAGCCTGGAGGGGTCAGAGAATGCCTCTTTAAGGAGCCGATGTTTCAGTGGAGACTGGCAGAAATCTGGGGGAGACTATTTTAAGGAAGAGTTGCCGTACTCCCCCAAGGAAGACAATATACCCTGCCCTCCAAGTTTGCACAGCAGGATGAAGGCTGATGTAGAGGAGGAGTGGGGAGAGCTGAGGTCAGAGAGGCAGGCTGGGGCCCTATTTTTATAGAATTGCAGGCTGTGGCAAGGAATCCGGGTTTTATTCAAGTTACAATAGGGAAGTGCCATGTTCCTATTTAAAATCTTCTCAAATCATCCTGGCTGTTGTGGTGGGATGGAACAAGAGGAGGCTAACGGTCACACGGGGGGAGGTGGGCAGTCATGGACATGGGGAAGAAAGGATGGACCAGGATACACTGAGTTGAATTTACAGGACTTGGCGATGAATCTCATGTGGCTCGGAAGAGAAAGGGGGGAACCCAGGAGGCCTGCTAGTCTTGAAAGACTGAGTGTGTGCGGGTGCCGGTTGTGAAGACGGGACAGATCAGATTGGGGTGGGGACAGAAAGCAAAAGTTTTGTTTTGCCTGTGTCAATTTTGAAATGCCTGGTAGATATCCAAAAGAGATGGCAAGTAGATATGAGCCTGTAGCTCAGTGGAGAGGTCAGAGTTGAAGTGCAAGTGTAGCAGGTATCACATACAGATGGTTTTAAAGCCTGGATGAGATCATCTAGGTAGAGCATGTCTAGAGAATAGTAGAACGATGACCAGGCCCTAACACATGACAACGTTTAGAGGTTGACTGAAACCAACAAAGGGGCCTGAGATGGTCAGAGAGAGAGACACAGGAGAAGAAAACTTGGGAGGTGGTTTTCCCTGAAACCAAGAGAAGAGAACATTTCAATGAGGAGACACAGCCAATCATTCCAGCACTGCGGATAGATCCAACAAGTTGGCAAAGAAGTGACACAGGTTTCCACAATGTGAAGGTTGCTGGAGATCTTGACAAGGCAGTTTTAGCGCAGTGTTGGTAATGGAAGCCCATTGGGGGTGGGCACGGAGAGAACGGGGGTGAAGAAGTAAGAGCACCGGGTGGGGAGATCTTCCTAAAGGAATTTCACTGTGATGGAGAGCAAACCATTGGGGCAGAAGCTGCTGGGGGAGATGGGGCGTCCAAGGGAAACTTTTTAAATTTCTTTTGTTTTTGTTTTGATTTTTGCTTTTAAAGAGATGGGAGCTCCTAGAGCATTTATATATGCTGATGGGAAAAATCCTGTGGAGAGGGAAAATTATGCTGGAGAAAGGAAGATAAAAAGAGAATTTCACAAGCGAAGATCTCGAGGGGGCAAGAAAGATGGCATCCAGAGCTCAAGACCGAGCTGGCTTTAGATAGGAATTGGGCTGAGTAGATGGGTACAGATCCAAGGAGGCTTATGGCTTTAGTGGTAGGAGAATGAAGCATGTCTATTTTCTCAATGTCATTTAGGATAAAGTGATCAGCTGAGGAGTAAGTGGCCTTTGGGGATGAGAAGGTAGAGTGAAAATGCCAGAGATGTATAGGGAGAACGCCATGTTGGTGCCCATCTGAGAATTCTGTCAGTTGGGTGCCATCACGCAGTGCGTGTTTCTCTCCAGCCACATTCCGCCACATGGGTGCAGGCAGAGAGGAGGTAGAAAGTCAAAGTGTATGGCCTTTGGACAACCCAGGGTTTGGGCCTGACCGAGAAGATGAAGTGTCTCAAATGTTCTCATTGATCTTGGCCTTACCAACGGAGAAGTCTGTCCCATCCCTGCCAGCCCCCACTTTGTTCAGAGTCAGCCCTCTCAACGGCTGGGGGAACTACCTGGGGGCGGGATGGAAGCATGAGATCACTGAATGGAATGCTCATTCCTGCTCACCCAACCCTCCTCACCCCCGCGCAGGCACGGTGCAGAGTAATCACTCCCATATGGTGGACCCGGGAACACAAAGATAGCACAGTGTGGGGCTGGGCCCTGGCCCCTGACAAACAGGCTGTCCTGGGACCCAGCCCAGCCACAAAGAGCTTCTCAGAGGAGTTTTATTGGGGTGCATGTGTGTGTCTCTCTTCTTCACTGTCAGGCACCCACTTGCCTCTGGAGAAAGGGCTGCTTCATCCCTTGGGTTAGTCATCCACCCCTGCACAAACAACGGGCCCTTTCCACAGCTTTCTCACCCACCCTGGGCCAGGGCCTAGCACAGTAGCTGGCACAGAAAGATGCTTCATAAATTCTTATTGAACAAATGAATGAGCGGACACATCAAAGCAACCATCCATCCAAGGCAGGAAAACCCTTGCCTTTCGCCTGGCCAGATCCTGAGCAGTCCCTCCCCCATCTCTTCCCTGCAGTGGAGCCAGGATGAACGAGACCGACTCAGGCAGAGCAGGAAGGTCTCCAGGTTCAAAGGAAGCTCCCCCTGAGAGGGGAGGGCAGAGACAGTTCTCAGGGGCTGAGGAAAGAAAGAAAGCCTTTCCCTGCCGTGAGTCTGGTACAAAAGGGCCTGGTGTCAATTCAGTTCTGGACGCCGTGCTGGGCATCAGCTTGACCGCCTTCTCTCATGACCTCCTGGTCATAACCCTTTGGTGGCCAGAGCAGCCTCTGGTCCACAGGCCCCAGCTCCACCAGCAGTAGTGAGGCTCTTGACCTCAGGCTGAGGGCCCTCGGAGAGAATGGCCACCTGTAGGGCCAAGAGGTCAGCCAGTCAGGGATCCCACCAAGAAGCAGTTGCCATTTCCAGCAGGGCTCCCAGTTCTGATTTAAGCCCACAGGATTGCTGAAGAAGACCTGCCTCCCGTGGGGACCAGGCCTGCGGGGAGATGGGCCCTCATGCCCATTCTCCTGTTCCTCTATCCATCTCGCCTCTCCTTTGTCACCAGGATACCCTGGTCAGCTAGGTGAGAAATGGAAACCCCAGTTGGTGTTCTGGAAGAATTCTGAGCCATCAACCTCAGGGAATACTTGCTGAGCCCTCCTGGAGGGGTTCTCAATCTGGCTGGGAGCCAGGAGAGAGAATAAGGCCAGGTGGATTGAGGGCCCAGACGTGGCACAGGTGAGAGGTGCCCACACCTGGCCCCAGACTCCCTTGGAGGGGCGAACAGTGCCTTGCTGGGTGGGGGTGGGCCTCGGCTGCTAGGCTGCTAGTGGGAGACAGGCCCTGAGTGCCAGGGATGCTTGAGAGGGCTGATGGCCTGGCCGGGGCTGAGGAGAAAGGGGGAGGGCTGAGGGAGCAGCCAGGTCCAGGGAAATGTCACCTGTGAGAAGACCTTAGAGGAGCTTCCAGGACAAGCAAGGAGGCCCCACGGGGGTGATCCCTTCGCTAAGTGTATTCCTGTCTTAGGGTTGCCGGAACAACAACGCCCACAGACTGGGTGCTTCAACAACAGAAATTTATTTTCTCACAGTTTCCAGCCTCACAGGGAAGCTGGAAGTCCAAGATCAAGGTGTCAACAGGTTGGTTTCTCCTGAGGCCTCTCTCCTGGGCTTGCAGACGGTCACCTTCTCCTTGTTCCTCACATGGCCTTTCCTGGTGTCTCTCTCTCTTCTTACAAGGGCACAAGCCAGATTGGCTTAGGGCCTGCTTTAACCTTGATCTCCTCCTTAAAGGCCCGCTCTCCACATCCAGTTACAGTCTGAGGTACTGGAGGTCAGTGCTTCTACATATGAATTTCAGGGGACACAGTGACTATGGGAAGGCTATCCTGATTGTGACTGTGCATGTCGTAGAACAAATAATTGGGCCCAAATAATAATAACACCAACAGTAGAAGCGGGAGCTCCTCCTGTGTGTGTGTGTGTCTGTGTGAGTGTGTGTATGTGTGTGTGTATGTGTGTGTGTGTGTGTGTGTGTGAGTGAGTGTGTGTGCATGCATGCACACAGGCATAGCAGCCTGCTGTTTACCCAACAGGCCCACTTCCTTTGGCTCACCTGATTTGTCCCAGAGCCTTGGAGAAGGACAGCCATTACTGGCCCATTTTATGGATGAGCTGTAGGAAGTTGCCCGGGCCGCACGTCAGATAAGGGGCAGCCTTGGCACCTCTCCCCAGGCTGCCGTGGTGGCCTGGGTGCTCCTGGTCCACTGCCCCACGCTCTCCAGTGAGGTCACGGGTGAAGGTCTCACACCACACAGCTGGAGGAGCCCCCAGCAGGCACCGGCGTGCTCTCTACCCGTGTGATGAAGAAAGGGAGGTGGCAAGCTGCTCCCTGGAGCTGAAGGGATTCACGAGGCCCATAAGATTCCTGGCTGATGCACTGTCTTATCTCCTTGACTCACTTCATTTTCAGGCTCTGACAAGCTCCTGATTTGCCCAGGGTCAGACAGGTCCTGGCACCCAGAGGCCAGGGCTTGTTTCCAGTCCCTCTAGACGCCCTGTGCTGGCTTCTGGAGACTTCCCCTGAGTGGGTCCCTCTGGGGTGGGCCATCCCGCCACAGCTCTGCCCTGACAGCTTCTGTCCCTACTCTCTGGGGTCTTTGTCCCTCCCATGCCTGAGAGCCCTGTACCCTGGGGCCTTACCCTGGTCCCTCCATGTGGGCATGAAGAGGCTCAGTTCACCAGGAGCCCGCCCATGGAGGGATGACGGCTGTGGCACGCAAGGTCAGGTGGGAGAGGCAGCAAGGAGGCCAGAATGCCCAGTCTTCAGGACACTAGCCGGTTTATCATGGAAGCCGGAAGAAGCCTTTCCTTGAATTAGCCCTGCCTGGTCCCACCTAGTAGGGAAGCCTTGACCGGCTGAGGCCTTGCTTTGGTTTCCTATTGGAAAGCTTCATCTAGATACTTCCAGGGAACTCAAGCTCTCCAGTGCCTTCCTCCATGGCAATGGCAGATGAAAGGCCAGAGGGCAGATCCTTTCCTGACCTGGCCATGGCAGTGAGGGGTCCCTGGGTGGAGCACCGTGGGCCTGGAGGTCTGCTTATCTTTGATTGTCAGTGTCTTCCAGCCAAGCAAGCACTAAAGGGACCCAGAGGGTCCCCATCTGCAACTTAGGGTTTAACCACAGCAGCCTATGAGTTCGTCCCCAACCCCCAGATGGCTTGGGCTACCTGGGATCTCTTCTAATCAGCCCCATCATTAAGGCCTGGCCTTGCCAAGGCTAGCACATAGTAACCAACCACTGCCAGCCGGATGGTCCCCTAAAGATCCTCTTACTGACAGTGTGGAAATGGGGCCAGAGAACCCACTTGCTCATGTCAGGTCCGTGGGCTGCCACTCGGTTTGTCTTAATCGCTGCTGTACCCCAAGCTTACCACAGCACCTGTAAGGTGGTGGACATTCAAGCATCCTTGTGGATGAATGGATTCAGGTCCCCAGGTAGTTCAAATCCCCTTCTCTGAGCCCCTCCCACTGGGGGGCATGGTCAAGGACTTGGTGCAGGTGCGAGGGGGACACCTCTCCATTTTCCCTTCCAGGACCCCACAGGGGGTTGCCTGCAAGGGAAGAGACTGCAGGTCTGACCAGGGCTGTTGCTGTGAGTGTGGGGCTTTTCAGGAAATAAAGAGGCATTGATTGTGTGAGACCTCTTGGCAGGTAATTGAGACGGCCTGATTCCCCTCAGACCAAACCCTGAGGTGCTCCGGGCTGTGAGCTGGCACGGCAGTGAAAGGCGCTGACTGGGGTCTGGCCGGACTCCAGCAGGAGCAGCGTGGGAACGTGGCCTTTAGCCCCTGCTGGGCCCCATGTGAGGGAAGTTGGCCATGGCGGGGGCGGGGGGGGGATCCATCGAGGGCCCAATACCAGGGCGGCCTCTGATGGACGCCTCTGTGCAAACCAGGCTTCCAAGGGCCCCGCGGTAGCCGCTTCTCCATGCCTTTTGTCCCCCTATGTGGGATCCCAGGACCGCCTTTGGGTGGCTGAAGGGGCTCCTGGGAACTCCCCCATTCCCATGAGTGGATGTGGCAGGGCTGATCATCATGTGCTGTCACCGCCCCTCCCAAGGACAGCACCTGGCCCACTTGCGGGAGGGGCGAGGGTGGCCAGGGGACCCTGGCTGCACCAACCCGGTCCTCCCTTTCCTCCATGTCATTGAAGAAGGTAGCTTTCTAAGCTCTGACACATCAGAGACTATCACAGGGGACAGGGGCTGGCGGGGGTGCGGGGAGGTGATCATGTCTAGGGGTTGTGAGTGGCTGGCCTGGCAGGCAGCAGCGGCCGCAAATGGGCCTGTTCTGCCGGATCTTCTTGGTCTGGCCTGGCTGCCCCAGAGCCCGAGGCCAAGGCCGCAGGAAACCTGCCTTTCCTGTCCAGCCCTCCCAGCCCCTGTCAGGCTCCCTGGGTGAGGGCAGGGCAATCGCACCAACTCTCCCACAGAGCTCTCTGGGGCTGGGTTCCCAACAAACACCATCTCACCCTAGGGGGCCCACTTGCTTTTTCCTTCTTGTCTGCCTGGTTCAAAGGAAAGTGCTAGACAGCCTTGGGTTCACATTCTGGCTCTGGTTCTTCCTAACTGGGGCCCGAGGCAAAGCCATTTATTTTCTCAAGCCTGATTTTCTCATCTGTAAAACCAAGTGCTGGTGTGAGGATACTTTGAGAAGGTATAGACAAAAGCACCGGGCACCCTGGGGGCTGTTCTTGGTTGGTTGTTCCTCCCCCCGCCCCCCAGGCCTCAGAGTCCTGAGCCCTGAGGGATATCTCTGACCCGACCCCCGACCCCCCCTTGCCAACCTGTCTTGCTGGCTGCTCACCGAGCCTAGTCAGGCCTGGCTCCTGAAGCCCTTGCTCTCGTCCCCTTGCGCCCCAGGCCAGCAGCCCCTGTGCTCTCCTTGGAGCCTGCTGGGCTAAGTTCCACCTCCCAGCCTCGTTCTGGCGTTGACCCTGCTGAACGGGGCTGCCCGGCTCCCTGCCCTTCCCCTGGGCCTGTCTTTCTTGCTCCTGCAGGCCCCTCTCCTCCTGGAGTCAAACCGCATCAGGGCACCCCCTGAGACGGCAGGTGCTCCGTGCGGGCTGCGGAGGTCTGTCCTGTGCTCGCTAGCCAGCCCCTGGGGCTTGTTCGAGAGCCCCGTCCACGCCTGCGCGGAAACTGACCACACCTGGTCGTCGTGGAGCAGCTCCTCCGCACTGCCAACTGGTCTGGATCAACCCCATCGCGGTGTCCTGCCCTCCGAGGGGGTCAGGACAATCATGCCGCATGGTCATGCCTCCCATCTGCTCGGCTCTGAGGGCTTCGTGCTCGAGATCGCCGATCCTCCCAACAACAGTCAGGTGAGTAATAGTATCCTCATTTGCGGAGGAAGAAACTGAGGTGCAGAGAGGTTAAGACACTTTCCTGAGGTCACACAGCTAGGAAGGGGCCCATCACGGACCTGACCCTAAAGTCCATGCACTTTCCGCTGAAGGGAGTGCTTCCTGGAGGGGGAAGGAAAGAGGAAGGAGCTCTTTCAGGGGCAGTCACGGGGAGGGGCTTTTCCCCTGGGGTCTAGCTAAGCTGTCCAAAATTGACAGCAGCACCTCTAGCCTTTGAGATTCATCTTCAGGAGACCCTCACCTTTGGGCCTTTAGTGTCTGAGGCAGACTTCCCCTTACAACTTCCCATGGTGGGGAGCCCCTCCTCTTACCCGCCAAAGCCCACCAGCCTGCCTGCCACTCTGCCAGGCGCCCCTTGCCCCAGCCCCCTGGTTCTGGTTCTGTCCCATGCAAAGGGGACTGAAGATGGGATGGGAAGCTCCCAAGTCAGGTCATTTTATGGGTGCAGGGGCTGCCTGCCAAGGCCCAGGATATGTCAGAAACACTTCGTGGAGTATTGCAAACAGATCTAGACTCATGTAGTGGCTCCCACATTTATCAGCATGACACAGGGAGAAATGTATTTTGCCTCTCTGAGCCTCAGTTTTCTCACCTGTAAATGGGTTTATTGTGAGGATTAAATAGTGAGGAGAGAAGAGGGCATTTGATATTGTACTTGGTTCAGTAAGTGCCGTAGTTGTTATTAACCTTCCTCTAGATCTGGGTATTCTGGGTGAAGTCAGCCACCCAGCACTTTAGGAAACTTCTGGATTTCCTTGCTGCTCTGTACTGAGAGTTCACAGGTGGGGAGCTGAGATCAAGGGCAATTCACTAGATAGGGGAACCTCCTGTGGGATCAGATCAGAAGAGCCCACAGTGGGATGAGCATCTGCAGGGGCAAGAGAGGCAAACCAGAGGCAGTGAAATCACAGTCAGGGGCAGCAACCCATCTCCTCCAGGGGCCTCCTCAGTCCCTCAGCTCACCAGCAGTCTCACTCCACGCCTCCAGTGAGCAGGACGGGCCCATAGGAGCCTGAGCCTCAAGGATGTGATGAAGGCGTTCTATGATCTGTGGTCTTTGTGGAAGGCCATTCCTGCCTCTCACTGCTCAGACCAGAAGGGGCAGGGCCCAGAGCAACACCAAGTCTGGGAGGGAGGAGGTGCCCAAGAGGGCCTTGGGTGCTAGGGTTAGGAGGAGGCTGTGCTTTACACAGCAGGGATTGGGAGCTGAGGTGAGAGAGACCAGAAGGTAGCCAGCAGCTGGCTGGGTCAGGGGGCCGTGGGGAAATGAATGGGGCCAGCTGAGGTAGGAGGTCTTTTCCGAATCCTGTAGCTTGTGGCTTAGGCGCCACCGTATAACAGGGCTGCCAGACTGGATCGTGGCTGGTTACCAAGCCCGCCTGGAAGTTGGACATAGGTCCCCTGAGAGCCAGGCCCCAGCACAATTGTGGTCTCCAGCAGGAAAGCTCTCAACTGGTTTGACTTGATTTCTAGAGCTCCCTGGCTTGGGACTGGGACCTCAGAGAGGGGGCTGGGGAAGGCAGAGCTTTTGTCGGCATGAAAAAAAAAGCTGGTAATGGGAAGATTTAAGATCTGTCTCCTGGTGGACAAAGTCAAGGGCCTGCAAGATTTCCAGCAAATGCACCCATCCCAGAGGGGGCCAGGCATTCCCACTCACATGCCCTGGCGGCTTTGCTGGTCACAGCATGGCTGCAAATTACATGTTATTAGAACAGTCCGGATGGTGAAGTCACTGCAGCTCTAATCCTATTTATTTCGATGACAGCTTTGGCAGAGCAGTAAATCTTGCTGCCAATCCTGTCTCTTGTGGTCGGTTCCCCGAAGGAGCTACCGTCAGACGTGACTACAGGGAGGAGCCCTTGTCCGAGCCATAATTCACGTTACCTTTTTCCTTCAAATAGAAAATTCTTCCAGGAGGGCCTGCCATGAGGCACATTGTATTTTATAAAGATGACCCCTGTGGCATATCCCATCTTGCATACTCTTCTTTTTTTAAATAATTTTTTATTGTTATGTTAATCACCATACATTACATCATTAGTTTTTGATTGCATACTCTTCTTGACACTTGTCCCCTTTCCTTGAACTTGGATGGGATTTTGTGACTGCCTTGATGAGCAGAAGTCACCACAGAAATCACTGTGTGACTTCCGCAGCTAGGTCAGAGAAATGCCATACACGTCCACCCTATTTTCTTGGCGCTCTTTCTCTTGGAATCCAGCAGTCATGCTGGGAGGAAGCCCAGGTCACCTGGAGAGGTCACATGTGGGTGTTCTGGTCGGCAGATCCCACTAGGTCCCGGCTGACCACCAGCATCAGCCAGACCAGCTGTGTGAGTGAGGAGATTGTCCAGATGACTAACCCAGCCAGCATCTGACTGTAATTTCCAGACAGACAGAATTTCCTCTCCTGAGCGAGAACCATCAGGCTGAGCCCAGCCTGTCCCCAGAACTGGGAAAAGGGATAATAAAATGATTGTACAGTTGACTTTGAACACCACAGGAGTTAGGGGCACTGACTCTCCCCCATGCAGTTGAAAATCCCTGTATATGTTTTGACTCCGCCAAAGCTTAACTACTAATAGCCTACAGTTGACCAGAAGCCTTACTGATAACATAAACAGTTGATTAACATATATTGTGTATGTTGTATATATTATATACTGCATTCTTATAATAAAGGAAGCTGGAGAAAAGGAAATGTTACTTATTAAGAAAATCATAAGGAAGAAAAGATACACGGACAGTACTGTACTACATTTATTGAAAAGAATTTGTGTATAAGTGAACCCATGCAGTTCAAGCCCACGCTGTTCAAGGGTCAACTGTAGTTGTTTTAAGCCACTAAGATTTGAGCTTATTAGCAGAGCAATAGGTCACCAGAACACTCACGGATGATGATAATGGACAACCTTTGCCTCTCAGGGTTCTCTGCTATGGAAAAATGTAAGTACACTCCTTCCTCCCAAGCTTTCCTTCTTAGGTTCTGGAACGTTGTAATATCTGGGTGATTCAATCTGTCAAAGCAGAATTTGAGAGCAGGCATTCCAGTTTTCAGAAGCGGAAAGACTACTCTCTTACTCACTTTCCCAAGGAAGTTATTCTCTCGGGCATTTTGACTGGGACAGGCAGTTACGATGTTCCGGAAAGATCATGACTCAAATGTCAGGTAGACCCAGTGTCTTAGTTTGTTAGGATGATATAACAAAATACCAGAGACCGGGTGGCTATAAACAACAAACACGTATTTCTCACAGTTCTGGAGGCTGGAAGTCCAAGGTCATGACGCAGGTAAATTTGGTGTCTGGTGAGAGCCCACCTTCCGGTTCATAGCCAGTGCCTCTGGCTGTAATCTCACATCTCAGCAGGGATAGGCTAGCTCTCTGGGGTCTCTTGCCCAAGGACACTAATCCCAATCATGTGGGCTCTGCTCTCTTGACCTAAGGAAGTACCCGCAAAGCCCCACCTCCTAATACCCTATATTGAGGGGGGGGGGACACAAACATTCAGGCCATAGCCCCCAGGTACAATCCCAATTCTGCCACCTCCTGGAACTCTGTCCTCAAGTCGGTCACTTGACTTTGTTCTTCAGGAATCTTAGCTGCAAAATGGGAAAGCTGATACCTACCTTACGGGATGGGTATGACAATGCGAGATTCTTTATGACTAGTCTGGTTCTAAAAAAGGATTTGAGACAGGTTATGGAGATGATGTATGTAAATCGCCTTGCATTAGCAAATACAACTCATGTTTGTCAAGTGCTTACTAAGTGCCAGGCACAGTTTTAAGCACTTGGCACATATCAACGTATTTGACAGTTACAACAACCCAGTGAGTGAAGTATTACTATCATGTGTATTTCACAGATGGGGAAACCAAGGCACAGAGAGATTAAGTAACTCTCCCAAGGCTACACAGTTAGTAGGTAGCAGAGCTGGAATTTGAACCCGGGAAGTTTGACCTTAGAGCCCCGTAGGCCATTCTGTCTCTTGGTAAATGGTTAACTCTGGGTTAGATGCGCCACTGGCCTGAGTGTCCAGCACATTCCTTTCCCGAAGAACCAGTCTGAAGAAATCCAGGGCTTGAACCAGAGTGATACCAACGGTGGGTTGCCTCGTGCTGAGGTGTGCTGACGCGGGAGACACAGTAGGGGTGAAAGTCACGCCCAGGGCCCCCCGGCTGCTGGGGGAGGGCAGTGACTACCAGAATGGAAAGAAACAGCTAAGCGGACATTTTGCAACATCAGGACAGCAACGTCCATCTGGTGCCCTCGGGGGCTGAGTTGGGGCAGCCATGGGGCAGCCATGGGGCAGCCATGGGGAAGTAGAGCTGGTGGAAGTGTCAAGAACACTTGATGCTGAGACTCGCCCTTCTACTTCAGCCATGGGACCCTCCAGTGAGTCACCCACCCTTGTCTCCCAAGTGCTGAGAAACTGTGCACCCTCCAAATGAAAGGAGGTGCACAAAGGGCTCAGACACCAGAGATGGAAGCTGCCACTTCATTTTCTAGCTAGCAGAGGGCACATTCTGTTAAGTTTCCTTAAAACAATTTTAACTGTTTTGTAGGGAAACCAACGTAAAACAAACAAGTTGCTTCCTTGACCTCTTAACCAGTCATTCAAACATCATTTAACTTCTCTTCGTGATTCAGGGTTAATCATTATGAACATCATTTCCATATTGAGCTGCAAAGTGACACCAGGTTAGAAGGCACTGCCTTGCCTAGGTGTGGCTCTGTGCCCTGCGCCAGATGGCCCCAGGCTGCTGGGCTGGAGTCCTTGTGACAGCCCGGTCCCAGCTGTCACCTCCCAGTGCCGTCCGCGTGTCAGCCCAGAGCAGTTTCACGATACTTCGATTTGTTCCTCCTAATCTGTTGTGAATTTACTAACCAGATGCCTGTGTGTGTTAGAAATGTTCACAAAAGCAGGGATTCCTGAGTATGAATCATGGATTCCAACAGCTCCAGGTAGGGGAGGTGTTATCATAGCTGGTGACCTGTCAATGACCCTCTTTTATTTCGTTATTTAGAGTCTTGGTTTTTACATAGAACTGTTTCTCTTCCTTCCTGCAACTGGTGTGTACTGTCACTCATAGTAACTTCAGGGCCGAGACTGCTTCTCCAGTCCCACGCCCCATACAATCTCGACCTGGCCTCCTTAGGTCACACCTGACAAGCATTTTCTAAGTGTCCCTCCATGCCCAGTGCCTGGCCGGGCACTCGGTGAAGGACTGCTAGGGCGGGCCAAGCCATGGCCCTGCCTTCCAGGGGCTCACGGTCTGCCTCAGGAGGCAAGTTCAACACCCGGGAGCAGTTAGGGGACACACGCGTCAGCCAGAAGTAAGGTAGAGGCTGGCTACTTGTGGCCCCATGTGGCCAGTATGTCAGTGCCCTGGGTCGTCAGGAAGGAAGGCCGCCAGGAGTTTCAGGGAAGGCTCTGGGGGGGGGACCTGCAGGACACACGCTGGACAGCTAATCCTGGGCAATGCTCAGGTTCCAAAGAAGGCTGGCAGGTAGGAGGTGTGGGCCTCCCAGGATCCCCTGAGAGAAATGAGGAGAGGCTAGTTTGGGAAGCGTGGTTGGAGCCCCTCAGGATTACTGCCTGATGAAGAAACTGTGGGCCTTCCTCCAAAAGACTTGTGGTTGGCGCTGGGGTGGGAAGAACACCAGGAAGCAAACAGCAGAGTGGATGGTGCAGACGGGAGGCCAGAGCCCAGGCTGGGCGAGCCCCAGTGTGAGGAAGGCATGCGGGGCCAGATGGCCCTTGCGAGGGGTGCCTGAGCTCCCCAGCATCCCTGGGAGTCTGCCCAGGCTGAGCTCAGACAGAGCTAGTTCAAGGCCCAAGGGAGCCTGCAGACACCCCGGTTCTCCAGGTTTTGGCTGTGGTGCCTGGTCTCTCCGGCCTATTGGAGTCGGGGATTATCAACGTGAAATGGGGACAGCCTCCTATGTGACCACCTGCAAATTGGTTTCAGGCAATAATAACTGGGCACGCACAAAATCTCTCCCTCACACACCTCCTGCACGCACACACCAAAACGAAGTTTTCGAATTTACCGTGGCTGGGGAGCTCACCTGCACATGCGCAGCAGGGGCTGGGAGGCCATTGTTTCCCGCGCCTACACCAACCAAGTGGTTTGGTTCGAGGGCAGAGATGTCCCAGGAAGTACGGTACTGAAGGTCCCAAGAAAGGCCCTGGAAGGGCTTCAGAGGTGCCTTTTGGGTCCCCTGACACCGCTGGCGCTCAGATGATCGGTGCATGATCCGTGCCCATCCTGAGAGGGGCCCTGCCCCAACATGCCTGGCTCCCAGCCCCGCTCCCCCCCCCCGCTCCCCCCCCCCCCCGCCGCCCCGTGCTCTGAGGGCCCCGGAGGCAGCGGGTGAGCGTGCAGGAGCAGGGTCCTAGCGGGGATTCCGGCCTTTCCTTGGGAGACCTCAGCAGCGGAGCGGGGGTGACTGTGCCGACGTCGCAGCCCGCACACCCTTCACCTTTGTACTGAATCCTCTGGGTAGACTGTTGCACCTCTACTCTGTGCAGATGAGGCCACCCAGGCCCAGAATGGTGCGAATGGTGCAGGGTCACAGCGGCAAAGTACCGACTCACTGCTGCTTTCAGGCCCGATGTGACCCAGGAAGGCCACCAGCGTGGGATGGCAGGACGCGCATCGCCGTAGTTTGGAAATATACAGAGGCTCCTGTGTTCCACGAGGCGACAAGATAAAGGGCCTGCGGTCATCCCACGCGTCCCCAGCCGGGTGCCACCCAGGGAGAGCCGCGCCGCAGGGTCTCTGCCTGCGCCAGGTGCCCTGCTCGCCCCGCCGGCCCTTCCCAGGGAGGCGCCCCGGGGCGGGAAGCGCCGAGGAGTCGGCGGGCACTGGGGCGGGAGCGGGAGCGCAGCCGGCCGGGTACCCACCCCCCCGCGCGGCCGGAGAGGGAACTGCGGCGCGTCGCCCGCCCGCCTCTCTGGACTCCAGCACCGGCCTGACCTGCGCGGAGCATCACCGGATGCAGGGGATCCGGCGTCCTTCCCGTGGCCGCCCGGAGTCAGGGGGCAGAATGGGCAGCAGAGTGACCGATGCCATATAGGAGCAGTGGCAGGAAAGGAATGTTTGGAGGAGAATGCCACCAGAGATCCAGGAAGATCCATCCCCACGGGACAGGAGCCTTCCACAGGGAGAGAAGAGCAAGCGTAGGGGCAAAGGTTGGAGGGGTGAGGCCCCAGGGTCCAAGGCGGGGACGCCTACAAGGGGGCTTCAGCACCCCACGGAGGAGCTGGGACTTCTGGGGATTGTTGTGTCGCAAAGGAAGGCGGGGTGGCCCCTCTGCTTCCAGAGACGAGGAAACCCAGAGGCCACAAAAGAAACGTGACTTGCCTTTCTTGAGTTTGCACGAGAGCACATAAATACATAAACTTAAATTTTTAAAGATGGATAGCTTATGGAACCTATAACGCAAAATCCCCATGCACTTAAAGCTGGGACAGGAGACTCACCTTCTGTGTGAGCGGTGGCGGGCTGCTTCGGGATGTGTCCTCAGGTCCGGGGACACCATTCTGGCCACCACGCTTGGACAACGTGTCTGTGCACACGCAGGCAAAGCCCTAGGAAATACTTGGGGCGGGGGGAGGCTTTACTGGGAAGTGAGAAGAGTTTAGGTGGCCTTTTACAAAGTGGAGGGTAAGGAGTTAGGGTGCTGCTGCAGGGGCCAGGGAAGAGGGGAGCAGCCATGAAGTCTGTTTTAACCTCAGGGATCCCTGAAAGGGTCCTGGGGACCCCCAAAGGGCCCCAGACCACTTTGAGAACTGCTGAATGAAGAATATGGTCACGTGTACCACAGGCCTGGGTACAGATCTAGCACCTACTTTTTTTTTTTTTTAAATGGCTCTCATTTGGAATTCAGATTCCCTTTCCTTTGCTCATCCAAAGAACCTACAGTGCACTGAGACGGGCAGGGTTCATGCTCCTGTGACTTTCTGTAAGCTGAATCAGGACACTGTAGCAGGACCCTTGCTCACACATTAAATAATTCATTAAATGCAGGCAAACAAACGTATGTACAGATATTATTTTGTTCTCACAAGTTATTTTCCAACATAGGGGCATAAGCAGAGTTATGGGAGATTAGAGCTAGTAGGACTCTGAGAATTCTAGTCCAACTCCCTCATTTTAAAGATGAAGTTACAGTCCAGAAAATCATTTCAACTCAGTTCAACAAATATTGAGCACCTACGACATGAGGAGTAAAATCAAGCAGAGTAGGATGCCAGGGACTGACAGATGGGATGTTTCGATAGGATGTCCAGAGAAAGTCTCTCTGAAAGGTGACTTTTGAGTTAAGGCCTGAAAGAAATGAGGAGGCAATTCATGTAATGTTTGGGGGAGGAGACCTAGGTAGAGGGAATAGTAAGTGCAAAGGTCCTGAGGTCAGAGGATGCCTGGCATGGGGAAGAAACAGGAGACCATTGTGGCTGGGCCATGGGGCATGAAAGGCAGCGGTGAGAGGTGAGCTCAGAGTGGAGATGAGGCAGATCCTGTAAGGCCCAGGAGGCCACTGAAAGAACTTGAGTTTGTTTCTGAGTCAGATGGGAAGCTGGTAGTGGATTTTAAGCAGAGCCATCACATAGCCTAACTTAGAAATCAATTCTGGTCACTGCAGAGAGAGTAGAGCAGGGGTGGGGGCAGAGGCAGAGAGGTGAGTTAGGAGGTTCCTGCCTTCATTCAGACAAAAGATGACACTGGCTGGGGTCAAGGATGATAACAGAATAGATGTGAGGAGTGGTCACAGTCTAGACACATTTCAAAGTAGGGTCTTCCTAAAAGGAACTCACCCAGGTCACACACAATCAGGAAATGATATGGCCGGGGCCTCAGGTCTATTGAATCCCTGGCCAGCGCCTCAGTCCTTGGCATATATGATCTCTAAATCCTACCATGACTGGGAAAGGGGAGTCTATTAGTCTATTTACAGATGAAGACACTTGAAGCTGAGAAGGACAAAGAGACCTTCCCAAGGTCACATAGGTAGGAAGTGGCTGGCTCAGAACCACACCAGCCAGACTCCTCCAGAGACCCCTTTGCCCAGGCCTGAGGTATCATGACTGACCACCTCCTCCCTGCAAATCTCAGTCAACACCGTCATGGGGTCAACCTCAGAGGTGAACATGCCCCAAAATCCCCTGCCTTAAAATGTTCCCTTTGATGGTTCTTCCAGTTGTGTGAAGTCCCCATCACTAGAGATTTCTCTGAGGGGCAAGGCCTTATAGGCCACTGTCTACTATGTGGGAAGTGATTATTAAATCTGGTGAAGCTCAGGGTTTGAGGAGTTGCCCAGGAACCTCAAGGGGGGCAGAGAGTAGAGTGCCCAGGGCCAAGCCCCCTGAGCAGTGCTGTTGGGTGGCAAGGGTTAGCTCAGGGACAGGTCTGTTTCTTGGGACAAGCAAGAAATCTTTCTCAACCTTCTTGTTTTAGAGGAAAGAGTGTCCCTTGCTTCTTTCTGCTCAGGGGTCCAGGAGTATCCCGAACAGAAGGTAGGGCTCTCTGACAATGTTAGCCACCCGTGCAGGCTCCAGGCAGTGGCCAAGCAGGAGGATGGGTAAGAAACACTTTGAAAAGTGCTCACCCAAACATTGGTGACTCCCTGGAAGGCTTGCCCTCCTACCTGGGGTGGGCCTGCTGGTCAGGATCTCATGGGACAGAGGGACCATGTGGGGACATTTCCTCCTCTCTCCCGCATATAGGACATTGTGGGAGCACGCACCCTGCCCATCTCAGGGCTATGTGTTCTTTGGCTAGCAAAGAAAGGGAAACGTGAACATTGAAGTTGGCCATTAACAAAAATACTATGTTCTAGACCTGTACCCAGGCTTGTGGCTCATGTATCTGTATTCTTAACTCAGCAGTTCTCACAGTTCTCTGGGGCCCACTGGGCATCCCTAAGACCCTTTCAGGGGGTCCTGAGGTCAAACCTGTTTTCACAAAAATACTAGGATGTTATTTGCCCTTTTCACTCTCATCCTTGCACAAGCGTACGGGGGAATTTTCCAGAGGCTAGGTGACACACAACATGGCAAGAGACTGAATGCAGAAGCGAACATAAGAATCTAGCTCTTGTCTGCTGAGCCAGACGCTGAACAGGTTTGCAAAAGTGTAAAACACCCTTTTTCTAACTTTTTTCATTTAAAAAAATCTAGTTATTTTTCATTAAAATGTGTTTATTAATATGGGTTTATTATTGCGATTTTTTAAAAGATTTTATTTATTTGAGAGAGATGGGGGGAGAGAGCCGGAGGAGGAGCTGAGGGGTATGGAGAGGGACAAGTAGACTGTGCTGAGTCCACAGCCCAAGGCCGGGTGCGATCCCACGACCCTGAGATCAAGACCTGAACAGAAACCAAGAGTCAGATGCTTAACGACTGCGCAACTCAGGCGCCCCTATTATTGCTATTTTAAATGAAGTAATGCATACTTTTAAAATTCTCAGCTTTCGTTTCTAATAGAGTATAAACCAAGAGATACAACGCCCACCAACATCCTGGGATCCTTGATCACTTCTGATTGTCAAGGTGTGTCGCGTGTAAAGGGAGAAACGTTCAGTGCGGCTGGAGAGTCTCTCACGCAAGCCTGGCTGCCTCTCCCACCCGCAGGGGTCGACCCTAGCCTGGCGTTTCTCTCTCAGAGTCCTCAGTGGGCCCACTGGCCGGAGACAAGGAGAAAACGGCAGGCAGGAGACCAAGGAGACCTTGCAGGGAGATTTATGTTGCAGCCGCCGGCACCTAGTTGACATTACCCCGTAGTAACACAGGGGGGCGCCCTTACCAACCAGCAGATTTGTCGAGATTACCGGGATTGCCAACCTGAGTTTTACTCACCGAATTAAAAATAGTTAGTCTCTTGTCAGCGGTGATGTAATTTTTAACCTCTTTTGTGTTTCTCTTGCTCAGAGTGTTTGCTCCAGTAAATTTGCACTGCTTTCTTGTTGATCACCTCTGCACTGGTAAATGGCCCTGCCCTGGCCCCTGAGGAGGGTGTCAGGAAGGCATGACGCCATGCGTATGACACTGTCTCCTGAAGCCGCTGAAACCCCCACCTCCCATGGAGTCCTGGTGAGGAAGGAAGGACACTTTTATGACACGGAGCTCCCATCGAAGCCACAGTGCTCTGGCCGCCACCACCAGGCAGGACTGACATTAGACACTGCTGTGTCATGTCACAGGCTGTCTTTCTTGTTCTTTTTACTTTTACTTATTTATTTTTCCTAATCTGTCTCATAATCTTTGTGATTATCCATACCTGAGATGGGTTTATAACAACGAATTAGATGTGGTCTTTGGAAGGGAGCAGCACCAGGAAGAGAATTAGCGGCTTCCACATATGTCTCCTGAGTGTCCCAGACCACTCATGGGTCCATCCTACGGGGCCAAGGTTCTTGTCTTCCAGAAGGCTTCTACCTGGGTCAGAGGGTTGTTACGGGTATCAGATGGCCCAACTGTGCAATGGGCATCATCAACCATAAGACACTAACCTAAGAAGTGTGGACATTTATGGACTTCTCTCTCCTACTTTGGGAGGGGAGGGGCAATGACAGGTTTTTAGTAGGGAAAGGATATATAGTCTATTTTGTGTCTTAGATTTTTTGGAGGATGTTTTGCAGGACAACATAGGTAGAGGGACATAAGTTAGGAGGCCATTGTTAGAGGCCAGGGGAGAGAAGATGAAAGCCATCCGGGGGAGGTGAAAGGAATGGAGGGGGAGGGGGAGTGTGTTGAGAAACCTCAGAAGCAGAATGGAGGAGGCCTGGTAATGATTAGATGGGACAGGGAGGTTTAAGCTAGGAACAGCCTGGGACCACTCCCAGGTGTCTGGAGGGAAAGGAGTAACATGTTCCTGGAGATGGAGGTCATTTTCCTCACCTGTTCCAGGCTCTGCAGGTTTGTTCCTTCCCTAAAGGTGGTGCAGGTTTTGTGACTTGCTGCCCCCAAGGTGGGGGGTGTCAGTGCCTCCAGCTGATGGGACACACACGCCCATAAACATTATGCTAAAGAATTCACTAAACACAGGAAGAAAAGACACACTTACAGATACTATTTTTTCTTATTTACAAGTCATTTTCCAACCCAGGGACGTTGGCGGAGTTATGGGACATTAGAGCTATAGTATAGGGCCCTGAGAATTCTAGTCCAACCCCCTCATCTTAAAGATGGAGAAATTGCAGCTCGGATAATCCAACTCAACCCAGGTCAACAAACATTGAGCACCTATGATGTGGCGAGTGCAATCAAGCAGAGTAAGATAGGGACTGCTGGATGGGGTGTGCTATGTTCTGAATGTTTGTGTTCCCTCTAAATTCATATGTTGAAATCTTAACTCCCAGAGGTGATGGTATCAGGACTTGGAGCTTTAGGTCATGAGCGTGGAAACCCGAATGAATGGGATTAGTGTTCTTACAAAAGCGACCTCCGAGAGGCCCATGACCCCTTCCATCATGTGAAGACACAGCAGGAAGTTGGCAGTCTGCAACCTGGAAGAGGGCCTTCGGTGAACCTGACCATGCAGGTGCCATGACCTTGGACTTCCAGCCTCTAGAGCTGTTAGAAAATAGTTTGTTGTTTATAAGCCACCCAGTTGATGGTATTGGGTCACTGCTGCCCAAATGGACCAAGATGGGGTGTTACCTTAGGTGGGCTGCTCAAGGAAAGCCTCAGTGACAAGGTAGGCCTTAATGACAGGTTCCCAGGCACCTCACTGACATGAAGGACCTGATATGTTCTAGGACCACAGAATCTGGTTACATTTGAGAGAAATGGTATCTCCATCTGCAATCAGGGGGTAGAAAAAAATACCTACTGTCAGAGGAAATCCTCAATGAGGTATTTCAAGAACATTTCCTAGACCTGAAGGAAGGGTTTCCACATTGAGAGGGACTGTTCTGGCACAGAGGATGAAAAGAGACCCACAGCAAGGCAAACCCTTGTGAACTTTCCAGAACACTGGAGACAAAAGAAAATGAGATTTCAAGGGAAAATCCCGTCTCATACAAAGGAAGCAGAAATCAAACTGTTTTCGTATTTCTCAATAGCAACAATTTTTAAAGCAATGGAGCAACATTTTTACAATTTTAAAAGAAAATGATCTTCAATGTAGAATTCTGTTTCCAGCCAAACTATCAATCAATCGCAAGAGTAGAAGAAAAATTTTTCCAGATATTCAAGTGTTGACAAATTTACCTCTAATGCACTTTCCCCCAGGAAGCTACTGGGAGATGGGCTCCACCAAAATGTGGGGTGGGGGCGGGGGGCAACAAGAGGAAGGCAAGGGAATGCTAACCCAGGTGAGGTGGTGAGCGTGCTCCACAGACCTCCAGGGCCATCATTCAGATGGGAGCTTCAGGAGGGTTTCCCAGGAAAACAAAACTAGCAGGCTGCCACAGGTGTCTGAACATCTTGAAAGGAGATTTATATACTTCATCTTATTCCAGATCTATAAAATTGGAGTTTAATTTTATACTTTGGGGCTTAATTAGTGATAACTAATTAGAAACCTAACCAAAGCAAAACCAGACAAAGACAACAATTAATTTCAGGAAAAGCACAAAAATAAGCAAGCAAGAAAAAGTTATCATAGTATATTATATAATTCAACACCATTGGCATATTAATAGTAATATAAAGGCAAAATATTTATCTAACTAAAATTATCATGTAACTATATTTTAAGGGATAAGAAATATGTTTATACTTAGTGGGAAGGAGTAAAATCCTCATCTTCTATGGTGGAAATTCAGTGAATGACATTTAATATTGGAAAATCACATAGTGGCAATATATGTCATATTTACTTATTTATTTTTATTTTTTAAAAGATTTACTTATTATTTTAGAGAGAACATGCAAGCAAGTGCGTGGGGGAGGCGACAGGGGCAGAGGGAAAAGAGAGAGAATCTCAAGCAGACTCCACAACTGAGCGGGGAGCCCAGTGCAGGGCTTGATCTCACAACCCTGAGATCATGACCTGAGCTGAAACCAAGAATCAGACGCTCAACCAGCTGCGCCACCCAGGCGCCCCTCTATGTCATATTTAGAGCCAGGAAGATAAATACTAAAAGAACCACCTGAAAGCTTGGGGAGGAGGAGGTGAGAGCTGGGTCTGAGGACAAATGCCCTTAAACTATGAGCAGGTATAAGTGATAAAGGTCCAGCTAAAGTTAAACCCACACTCCCCTCTGTCAGGACTTCAGTGTTCTTTGACATTCATTCAAAAAATTAGGCTGTTTTTCTAAGCTCATTTTTCCACTCTGCTTCCTCTCCCCACATACCTATGATGTTTCAGCCTCCATTATATCTCCCATCCAGACACCGTCACCTCTGCCTAGGATGCATTGCCCCACTGTCTCTCATCAACTACTGAGGTCATCCCACTCATCATGGTCTCTGGATCGGTGCATGAGGCTGCCTCCCCAGTGGGCCATGGGATCCTGAGACCCTGATCCTTGTCTCCTACAGGACCAGCACCACTGTGTCTGGCCCCCACCGGACTTGTTGCATCTCAGCTTTTGGCATCAGGGCTGGATGCATATGTGGAGTGTTCCCAAGAGATCCAGAAATCCAAACCCTGGCCTGTGATGTTAACTGAATGGGACTTTCTCCCGCCCTCAGGACCAAGATGGCCCTCATTCCCCCGCTGGACTGGCCAACAAGCTTCCCCGAAGATGCTCCCCACTCACTGGTATCCCAGTACCTCCCCTCACAGCTCTGTCCCTCTGCCTCTAGGCACTCACCCTCATTAAATGGCAAGCTGGTACAGGAGGTGTCAGATTTCCGAGGAAGAGGTGAGGGACAATTCACGGAGATATTAGTATGTGTTCTGCCAGTGTTTTCTTCTCTTCATTGCAGGTAGCCAGGCCCTTGGTAAATTCTTGCCTGGGGGTGCTTTGCAAAGCAGGCCTGATGTGTCACAGAAGAGCTTGGCTGATGTCCTGCAGGGGGCGCCTTTGAGAGTAGCACTGAATTAGAGATTCTTTTCCCCCAGGCTTGAGGGAGATCCCCAGGAGGCATGTGAACACAGGGCTGAGAATGTGGTGCATCTGGGCGTCCTGGACCCCACACCTGGGGTTTCCAGCCATGCCAGATATTCCTGCACTGGGAATGTTGCCCGGAAAGCACAGGGCCACCTGACCCAGAGGGTCCACGCCCGGCTGCCTAAATCAGGAGGTGTCCCATGTAGTTAAAGAGCAGGAACCAGTTTTATCCCCTTACCAGCACCCCCACATCCTCAACAGTTAAATTAATCCCATGGTTTAATTAAAAAAGAGTGAGCTTATAAAATGTGGCTTCACCATAGCTCTGAGTGACTGAGGCTTGGCCTGGGAAACAATAGGGCAAAATGAGTCATTTTTCCTGGAATCATGTGCCTTTGAAGTTTCCAGAGAACACAGCACCTCTGTGGCACCTCGTGGAGAGCCCTGCTTCCCGTCATGGCGGTGTCGCGGGGTCCTCCAGTGGCCAAGCTTACGGCAAAGGGCAGGGGACCTGGAAGCTGCGGCTGAGCCCACGGGGATCTGACAGCACATCTTGGTGGCCACTCCAAGTACCTTTGTCTGGACTCGCTCCCCCAGGTAATGGCAGCCTGTCCTTGCTTAGCACATGCAGCACCTTTGTGAGAATTAGAAAAAAAAGGAGCTCTGTGTGGACAGATGAATTATGAAAAGGCACCTCTCCTCTGGTCCACAGCAAGGCTTGACCAAGGGGTCTCAGGCTGAATTTCAGCCTTGCTCTGAGGCCAGACAGTCACCCTGGACATCAGTGAAACTCCGTAGGAGAGCCAGGCGTGCAGAGAAGAGAACGCAGGATGTCATGAAAGGCGGTGGGGGGCTGGTGAAACACTCTGACTAGAGCAAAACATTTTTAAAATCCAGAAAAGTATAAAGAAGAAAATTGAAATCACCCATAATCTCAATATCTGTTGTTCGAGCCTCAGAAAATTTGATGTGGAGAGAAATCAGATCCAGAGGGTCCTTTGAAGGCCTTCCTTTGGATGATGATGTTGAGTCTTGCTGGCCAACCCGGGGCCAGGACGCCAGGCCTGCTGCTCCCGCACCAGCCTGGGACCCCAGCCACAGTGAACCCCCAGGCTGTGCTGAACCACACCACTGTTTCCTCAGCAGCCTTGACTTGGGGATTCCGTTTCTCTTCACGCCCCTGGAAGTTCCCAACCTCTGGAAAACCATTCATTGACTCATTCTCATTCAAGATTATTTCTGGAGCGTCTTCTCTGCCCCATTTTTACCCTTAAGAAAAAAAAAATCACAGAGTGTAACAACGAAGAGTTGAGTCCCTCCCCCCTGCCCACGCGGGCCAGCTGATCTAATCTCTCTGCTCAGAGCTTGGCCTCCCTTCAGCCGCCTATCCCAAGACACTCAGCTGCATGCCAGAGATTGGCTTCATGCTGATTCCCTCCAGTAGGGCCCCTAATGCTCCTTCACATTGGTCTCACTTTGGCAACATCCTTTAAACTGTCTCAGGAAGAGGCCCAGCCATTATCTGAAAGGTCCTAGCAGATGACAGAAAGTGATCGCAATAGAAAGAAGAGAAGTATCAGACAAAACTCCAAGGAGATGGTGGGTTTGAAGGACTGAGGTTCTCAAGAGGTAGAAATGGCAGAAGAAGGCTATGGACCCTTGGAACATACCAAGGTAGCCCGTCACCATGTTTCCACTCATGTAAACTTCACGTACGTGGTAACATCACACACCCCCATGCTCACATCTGTGCCCGGGGCTTCTACCTAAGCATGAGCCCTAAAAGCTTTTTTTTTTTTAAAGATTTTATTTATTCGACAGAGAGAGACACAGCGAGAGAGGGAACACAAGCAGGGGGAGTGGGAGAGGGAGAAGCAGGTCCCCCGCAGAGCAGGGAGCCCAATGCGGGGCTCGATCCCAGGACCCTGGGATCATGACCCGAGCCCAAGGCAGAAGCTTACGACTGAGCCACCCAGACGCCTGAGCCCTAAAAGCTTTTACACTTGCATAGGGGGAAGGGATTGCAAGTGGCTTCTGACACCAGAGGTGAGTGCTTCAGTTAGCCTTTAGAGCAGACCTATTTTCTCTCCTTCCTTCCTTCCTTCCTTCCTTCCTTCCTTCCTTCCTTCCTTCCTTCCTTCCTTCCTTCCTCTCTCCCTCCCTCCCTCCCTTCTTTCCTTCACCACCAAAAAGGGCCCTTGAGCCCCACAAATATAATATAACCATTATTCTTGGGGGAAACTTTAAAGTTATTAATTCATAAAGGATGGTGTATGGTTGTGTCTGAACTTCGTCACCAAAGCTGCAGGCAACGTGTGTGTGTGTGTGGGGGGGTGGGCACAGAAGGAAGGGAGGAGAAAGCCTGCCTAGGATGAGTGACAGCACTGTATCTCCACCATTGTTCGTTCCTGAGGAAATAGGTGGTTGCTACAATAGGAAATAGGGGGCACATTGAGCCAGGCGTCCTGTGATCTTTTTTAAAAGATTTTTCTGCAGGAATATGAAAATTCTAAGTCCTTTAACACAACATACATGTTAACAGATAATTGTATAACATTGTTTTAAGGCCAAAAAACTACTTCTTAAAAATAAGACTGTTATAAAAGCTGCATCATTAGCAAGCATAAATTAATAGTTGATGCGTGCAAATATATATTGTCAGTAAATGATATACCTCTAGTCCCTCCCCAGGCTGGTCTCAGGCGTGTGTGTGTCACATCTGGCAACCTTATGTGGAGAGAGGCTCTCGGGGTGCAGAGGGGGCTGCAGTGAACCCCAAAACACAATATTCCCTACGCTACTTGAAAGAGTTCACAGGCTCCTTAAAAGTCATCCAGGGATCCAGGGACACCAAGTTCAGAACAGCAAAAACTAGAGGAAACTCTCTCCCATGGGAGAAGCACCCCAGATCATTTGAATTAAGTCCTTGTAAGAAAAATATGAGAAACATATTTGGTGATCTTGAGTTTAATTTACAAAGAAAACTACATGGAAAAGGTAATCTTATTCAAATGCCATTGTGTGTATCCTAGGGAGAGCAGTGCAGAAAGCAGGAATTGAAACGTCCATCAGAAAAGTCCTCACTCTGCCAGGACGGGACCCGGGAGCCGGGATCCTGGATCCCTGACCCCGTGTGACACTTACAGCTGCAGGAAGAATTTCTGTCCCCATAGCAAATACAGCAAAGGTTTATTGAAGAAAAAAAAGGTAAACAAACCGAGGTCATCTGATTCCAAAGTCTGTGTTTTGGGTTGTTGTTGTTGTTGTTGTTTTTCATTATACCACAAGTACCAAATTAGGCAGATCTTTAGTTATTTAATAACTATAATTAAATCGTTGAATTATAATAAGAGGATGTAATTTTAAAGGAAAATCATTGTGTTCACATTGCCAGCACTGTGCCAGAGGGAAAGCTTAGAAAAAGAACCTTGAATTCTGGTCAGGGAAGAGGGACACAGAGACAGACAGCAAGTCAGAACAAGGCTGCCCATCACGAGAGGAGGGAACCCTCACTGCACGTCCAGGTTCTGGCCGGGAGCCCTTGCTGGCTTCCTGGCACAGACCAAGGTAGGTCCAGGAGGGTTGGTTGACTGGAGATGAAGTAGCATTAAGTGTGTCCTTTCCCCTTACCATGCGTGAAGTTTCATGTCTTGCCCATAAAGCGGTGAGAACAGATTCCCGTGAGGGCCTTTCCAGTTCTAAATTCCATGACTACTCAAAGGAATAGCATAAGCAAAGGCCCTGAGGTTGGGTCGAGCCACCGTGAAGTCCTTGTTCACTGGGAGCCCTGCCGGCTCCGAGGAGGAGAGGGCGCAGACTCCTTGGATGCTAAAGAGCTTGAACTTGGTCTTGTAGGCAGTGGAAGTCATTGTAGGTCCTACAGAAAGGAGGTAGTAATATGTTTAACCTGAACCTTTGAAGGGTCAGGGAGGAGAGGAGAGAACTCTGTATGTGAGCTGTGTTGGATAATTTTTGTCTGTCTCTTTGCCCAGATCTGTTCTCTGCCCTTCTTGGTGCCGACGACCCCCAGAATACTGCATCGGGGGGCTCCTTTGCTAAAGGGAGGTAGAGCAGGAGAACAGAGGTGGTGGGCTCTGCCCATTTCCTCCCTGTCTTGCCGAGTTCTGGGCTGACTGATCTTCTACCTCCTGGGAGCTCCAGTCCCCTCCTGCAGGACCTCCCCGCCTAGTTCCTGCTGTAGTTAGTCCTTGGTGTCCTTCCTTACACAGTGTTGCTAGAAAAAAATACAGGATCTCAGTTGGATTGGCACTTCTAGTAAATCAAGAATAATTCTTTTGTATAAGTATGTCCCAAATATTACAGTATTTATCCTAAAAATATGATTCATTGTTAGTATGAAATTTAAATTTAACTTGGCATCCTGTTTTTTTATTTGCTAAATCTGTTAACCCCATTTTAATCCCCCTAATCCTGCCCACACTCTGTAATAGTCCCTTCAGTAAACCTTTCCAGGGTCTTCCATTTCCTGCCCTTTCTGGCCCCCACACTGACCTTCCTCTTCCCACTGGGGCTCTGGCTGTTACCGTAGTAGTGACGTCAGCAGCCGGCCTGCCCCTCAGCGAGGGGGAGCCTTCACCAGTCCCCAAACCTGGCGCCAAGGTCTGCCGGGGTGCGCCCCCTTCTCTGGCTGCTGCCTCCCACTCTGCATGGTGCACGGAGGTCTCCGGGGAGCCCCTCATGCGAGTCAAGAAGCTAGAGGCACCCGCACAGGCAGGGCCCACGCTGCCCTGTGCCTGAGAACCACAGCTGAGCAGACCCGGCCTCCCCCCAGGCTTCCCTGGTGATGCCCGAGGCACTGTGGCCACCGGGGCTCAGGGCAGGGGGCGGCCCGGCAGCTGGATGCTGAGATCCCGGCTCCACCACTTAACGGCGGAGTGCCCTGACCACTCTGAGCTCATTTCCCCATTGATAACTCAGAGGTGTACTCCCCCCCACCCGCCAGAGCCATCGGGAGGAATGATAGAATGTACATTGAAAATGTCTATAACCTGTGCCACAGCGCCTAAAGGGCATTCCCAGAAGAGTAGTCACATCATTATTGTGGATGGTGTATCCGTCTGTCTCCCCTGAGGCCAGGAACCACGTTGGCCGGCTATCGTCTTCACCGCTTCCGCCTGGGCCTGGCAGAGGGCAGGGCTCAGACATGTCCACTGAGTGTGACTTAAGCTGCATGAACATGAGACAAAGGTCGCAGACCTAGCAAAGTGAGGGCTTCTGCTGTGCACTGAGCTTCTGCTCCGGGTGAGGGGCCAGGTTTGGGCCTCTGAAGGCCCCAAAGGCTGAGTGTACAGCACAGCAGAGTTAGCACGATTGTCCGATGGTATTTCTCCGCTGTGGATACCCCTCCCAGCCTCCTGTGTGCGCATGAGGTCCAGCTCTGCGGTCGCACTCAGCCTGGGCTTTATCTATTCCCTCGGAGATCCCGCACTGGGAGGTGGGGGTGGGGAGGGGGCCTCCCCCCAGGTGGCAAGCAGGCCCACCCACAGCCCTCGGGCAGCTTCTGCTCCAGAGCCAGGCTTCGTGCTGCGGGGTCACGATCGGGCAGAGCCAGCTTGATCTCGGCCCGTGTCTCCTGGGACACAGCTCACTCCTCAGCGCTGGGGTTTTGAGGAGGACTGTAGAAGGGGTGGGGGTGAAGGGGCCCTTTTAGGAAACTCAGAAGGGCAGCTCAGACACCCTTAGCCCGAGATGGCAGCGGTGCTTCTGAGGACCCTGGGTGTGTCCCTGGGGTCAGCAGACTCTGGGTTTGATGCTGGGCTGGGCATGGGCTCCCTCACAGACCACCCAGCACAGGCCTTATCCGGGCTTTGCCAAATAAACACAGTTTCAACACCTGGCCACACAAAGGCCGGACCCCCTCCCAGACTCAGACCTCCGAGGCTCCCATGACTGCATCCAGGGCTTGGAGCCAGGCCAGGCCGGGACAGAGGTAAACCAGACAAGGGAGGATCAGAGCCACTGCACAGATCTAAGGTCCTGTCCCGCTGCCGTGGGGACACAAGCCACAGACCCACCCCACCCACATCCCAGATGCCATTTTGCAGAGAGGCAGAAGGAGGAGATAGCAAGCCTGAGTAACACGGTCTGGAGGAATAATCAAAACTACTGTACCAGATGAAGTCTCTGGAATGGACTACAGGCATTTTGCTTTTATTTCTGCTCAGTGGGCAGTAGCTTATTGGGAAGATTGGATCTACCCTTTACAAAAATGTAAAAAGCGGTTTTCTAGGCAGGTCTGAGTTGTGGTGTAGACCAACTTGGGCCCCTGGGGCAGATGGGAAAAGCGAGGCAATAGAGTGAAGACTTAGAGTGCCAATGGGCCGTCGAAGGAGCCAGGGGTATTTCGAGGACACTTTTGAGGCTGATGTCCAGCGCTGCCTGCTTCTACATGTGTTATGAACGTGGAGACCTTCTGAGTTGTCCCTGTTCTGTTGTTTTTAGCAATAAGCTGTCTCTCTATGGCCATGTGTCAGGGGCCAGAGGACCTGGGCTCAGGACGTGCTTTTGGGTGACCATAGCTCTGGGGACAAGACAGCTGTGTATAGCTATGGGCCAGCTGGAGAGCTGGAGGGGTTCCCGCTGATCACGACCGAAACAGCCGATCCAATCCCACACCCACACCCAATCCTCTTCCTGAGTGTGTTATCCTGGATCCATGTCAGTGTTGGGCAGAATCTTTGAGAGACACGTTTCCTCTTTTTCCAAGGGCGGCAGGCCACTTGGACTTGTTTTAGGGAGGACCTTGGAGATCATGTGGTGTACCCCTCCTCCCACCAGTGGGCGAACTCTCTGACTTGGCAGTGGCTTCTCCTCCAAACCCCCCATTCTCTCACGCTCAGGGTGCTGGTTCTATACCATTTGCCTCCCCTTCTTTGCCCTGATTGCCCTGGGAGGCTGACAAATTTGGATCTCAGCTGTTGGGCAATGATGATGCTTTCTGTTGTATTTTTCAGATTCTGCTCCTTCCCCCAGCCCCTCACCTTGGGTGGTTTGTAGAAGTTTGATGATCAAGAAGATTTGGGAGCTGCTTCCTGGGTGTGTCTGTGTACAGTGGTCACCTTTACTCTAGAACAAGACTTCGTTAGTCACTGGATGCTTTGGCAAAACCATGGCAACCTTTCTAGGAGACAGATCTGCTGCTGGACCTATCCTGGGACCCTGGGAAGATAGGGCATCATCGTGACCATCATCATCACCACTGCTACTTTAAGGACATGACTAGAATAGCACCAGGGTCAAATTTGGGTCACATGTTGCAGAGGCTGGGGTGAACCGGGCCCCAGAACAATCAAGGAACCCTAGGCCTTGGGCACGTGCAAACTACAGGCTGAGAGTTTGCTCACTTTCCACCTGACATGATTATTCTAGACCCAGCTCAGTTCCGGTACGTCTGTGAGGTCTCATTCCCTTGGTGGAATGAATGTATCACGCTCCTTTGGGGTTTGGGGACATTACATTGTGTTAGCTAGTGGTTTATGCTGATCTCTGTCCTCCCGCCCACTGCCATCCCAGACAAGAACGGGAGCTCTTCAAGGACAGACTTCGTCTCATTCACTGCTCCATACCAGTCGAATGAAAGAATGGGGGAATGAACTAGTAACAGTTTCCACTTACTAGACTGAGAACTGAACCACGTATTGTAATAGCACTGTAAGGTGACAGATGGTAGCCACACGAATGGGGAGCATAGCATAATGTATACCGGTGTTGAATCACTAAGCTGTGCCCCTGAAACTAATGTAACGTTGTGTGTCAACTCTGTTTCATTTAGGAAAAAATCAACTGAACCGTGGATAGGTTGGATCAGGCAAGTCACCAAGTATGGATTACAAAACATGTCTCAAATTTAATTTGCCTGGGATCCAGGCCAAGAAATTCACCCAGTGAGTTTCATTTGCCTTTCCTGAAGATGGGGGGGGGCAGGTGGGGGAGGGGACCAGAAACATCCTAAGATTTGCAATGATTGGGAAACTTGCTCACTTCACAGGCATCTCCTTTGCTGAGAAGAATTAAAGAGGTAGAAGCCCCTAGCCTCAAGTCAGGAGGCCTCGGCTGTAAGGCAGGCTTCCGTGCCTGCAGCTGGGTAGCCTCAGCCCTTGGCTGGTCTGCCGCTCAGACTCCTCATCTGCAGGAAGTCAACGCAATAATGATGCAGAAAACCTGTGAAGTCGGAGAGCGCGCCCCCACGGGGAACCTCGGTGAGGACGGGAGTCCAGCTCGGGGAGTCCTAGTGTCGCAAACCCTGCAGGAGCTGCATGGCTGGAAGGCACGCGTGTGACGGAACAGCAGATGGACTGTTTGGACTTGCTTGGTGGAGTCTAGAGCAGCCCCGGACTTGGGGAAGGCGGATTTGAGAGGCAAAAAGAGGTGGTTCGGGAGGCAGAGAGGGAGAAGGAAGGAGGAGCTGCTCTAGGAGGAGGACTCAGGGCAGACTTATAGGCTTTTCTGAGAGAGCACAGAATACCATCTCCTCTTCCCCAGAAGACACTGGGCGCATCTGCCCTGCACACCAGTCCTTCAAACTGGCTATACGACTCAAGGGGCTCTAAGCTGAGACTGGCCACTAGGCAAATATGTGATGAAGAACAACGGCTGTCCCCGAAGGCCTAGTCACATTGGCCTGCCCGGGGCTGGGCTGATTTGGAAAGGAATGTAGCAGACAGCTGCAGGCCTCCCTCCACACATTCAAAGCCTGGCCCGCTAGCCCCTTCCTCCCTGGAGAGTGGCTACAGAGTAGGGGTCGGGTCTTGAGTTTGCTCGTAGACACCTGGACTGGAGATCCTGCTCTCGTCATTGAAGAATGAGCTTTCAGGTACTGGACTGAGACCTAACATATGTTATTCCTCCCTATCTGAGTGCAGAGGTAGTAGAAGTTGCTATAGAAACAGAAGCCAGTTTCAGAAAAAAACAGAGGTAATCCGAGATTAAACTTTGTAGCTCTAGGAGGAGGGAGGATGAAGAAATGAACTCATCATGGTTTGTAAGCCAGATTATTGCTGATCTGAGCTATAAGAAAATGGCTAATAGGATAGATTTAGTTTCCAGAGGACCTTAGGAAAGGCTCTTGACATTTGAATATAAATATATAATATTTGCTTTCCTGGCAATGGTCTTGCCCTAAATCACTGAAGTCCCACAGTGTGGGGCCAACCCAGAAGGGTTGTTGTATATCACCATCGCTCCCTGTGCTCCCATTTCATGCTAGGGATGGACAGAACCACCTCTCAAGCTGTTGAATGCTCATTTGTGATTTCTGTTCACCTGGTTTATTCCTTCCCCGTGGCTGCTAACTGCTCAAGGAAGTAAGAGGAGCTGTGTGCCCAAGAAAAGTGAGCACTAACATTAATTGAATGTCTTCCATGTGGAAGGCACTGTGCTAGGCAATTTGCACACACTCCATGTATCACTTGAGAAGATGGTGTCTCATCTACTGTTGGGTGCAAGGTTCTACGAATCAAGAACTGTAGAGGGTCTGTTGTCTTATCCTATTTGCAGCATAGTGACTTTGCCGTCTATAGTTTCAGGGATGCTGACAGAAGACATGAGCCTTCTGGATCGGAAACAATGGACTTTATTACCACATAGCAGGCAGTATGTGCTTCCTGGCTCCTTGCCCCTCAAGTCCCACAAGGGCGATGTGGAGGGGCCCAGGTAGGTGCTGGACATGTGTCCTTCACAGCTGAGGATCCCTAAGCTTAGGAAGCTCCAGTGTTTTATAATGGGTTGTAAGCAAACATCAGATTTTGCTCTGAAGAGAAAAATTCATCTATGCTGTACTGGACAATGAACAAATTATTCCTCAGCTCCAAAGGGGGACACAGTCTGGATATTATTCCAAGGCCATTCACTATGCAAGCATCCTTGAACCGATATCTGGAGTAAAAGCTGCACTGACAAGGTCTGCAGAAGTATGAGAGAGACCAATGGAGAGCTGCCTCCCTATACTATGTAAGTACATTAAATCACACTGGTTAACTTTTTTCCCAAATCTTTCTAATTTTTTTTGTACTTGACGTATCAGTGGTACGTGATGGAGATATGTCAAGTTTGTTAATTTCTCCCTGTAAGTCTTTCATTTTTGCTTTATGTATTTTGAGGCTATTTAAATAAGTACTATATAGGTTTAGAATTGTTGTATCTTCCTGGGTGAATTGGACCTTTTACCCTTATGTTGTGATCCTCCTTTTTCCTAGTAATGTTTTTTGTCTTAAAAATCTAGTTTATCTGACATCGACTTTCTTTCGGTTACTATTCCCCTGATCTATCTTTTCCTATTCTCTGAGTCTCAATTTTTTTATATCCTTATTTCTAGGTATGTCCCATGTAAAGAGCACATAGCTGACTTTTTTTATCCAAGCTGATAATCACAATCTTTCTCTTTCTTTCTTTCTTTTTCTTTCTTTCTTTCTTTCTTTCTTTCTTTCTTTCTTTCTTTCTTTCTTTCTTTCTTTCTTTCTTTCTTTCTTTCTTTCTTTCTTTCTTTCTTTCTTTCTTTCTTTCTTTCCTTTTCTTTCTTTCTTTCTTTCTCTTTCTCTTTCTTTCTTTCTTTTCTTCCTTCCTTCCTTCCTTCCTTCCTTCCTTCCTTCCTTCCTTCTTTCTTTCTTTCTTTCTTTTTGACGGAGAGAGAGAGAGAGACAGAGAGAGAGAGAGAGAGAGAGAGAGACATGGAGGGGGAGGGGCAGGGGCAGAAGGAATGGGAGAGAGATAATCCCAAGCAGGCTCCATGCCCAGTGTGGAGTCAGATGCAGGGCTCAATCTCATGACCCCGGGGTCATGAGCTGAGCTGAAACAAGAATCAGATGCTTAACTGACCGAGCCACCCCAGATGCCCCTTATAATCTTTTAAATTAAAAATTAAGAACAGTCAAATTTATTGCACATTTCATACATATGGACTTCTTTTTAATGCTCTTACTTTGCGCTATCTGCCCCATTGTTCTGTTTTTCTCCCTGTCTCCTGCCTTACCTCTGATGGGTTCTTTCCTTATAGAGATTAGAAAGAAAATGCCAAAGGAGGATTGGAGTAAAGTGAACTAGGCTATAATGTTTGTCAAGAAAGACAAAACAATACTTACTTTAATCATCCCCAACACTAAGCAGCGCGAATGACAGGTTTTCATCTGATCTACCAAAATAAGTGTCAGTCTCAAAAAATTTAATCTGCTTATTCACCGTTTTTCTTTGGTAAAATAAAAAAAAGTAAAGAGAAAATTAAAATCGCAAAAAAATTGCAGTCAACCAGGAAACAATCATTTATTGAGCTTTACGTAAAGCTCTGAGCCAGAGTCTGGGAGCTTCCATGTTAAGGGGGAGACAGGCAATAGTCAAAGTATGCCACCATGCTACCTTCTGCATGTGATAAATACCATGAGTGAATTAAAGAGGATGATATTAGAGAGAGGGACTGGGGTCAGGGTAGAGCAAGCTACTTAAAGGGGATGGGGTGAGATGGCGGAAGGGGGTGGCGGTCTTGGGAAGGCTCAGGAGGAAGTCCTGTAAAGAAGTCCAGGTGGAAGGAACAAGAGGGAAGGAACCCAGATTGAGAGACAGGGATAAGCCTGGCCAGCTGAGGGCAGAATGGAGGCAAGGTGGCTGATGGCAGGGGTGAGGCCCAGAGTGGTCCCAGAGCAGAAAGGGGTGAAGAGGGAGGGAGGCAAGATTCAGGTTATAAGAGGCTTGGAAGCCTCAGTAAGGAATTTGGATTTGAAACATGATCTGACTTTTAAAAATTTTTTTTAATTTTAATTTTTTTTAAAGATTTTATTTATTTGACAGAGAGAGACACAGTGAGATAGGGAACACAAGCAGGGGGAGTGGGAGAGGGAGAAGCAGGCTCCCCACTGAGCAGGGAGCCAATGTGGGACTCCATCCCAGACCCTGGGACCATGATCTGAGCCAAAGGCAGATGCTCAACAAGCGAGCCACCGAGGGGTCCCTGATTTTTTTTTTTTTTAATTTACCATTTTGTAGAAGGAATTTTGGATAGGGTGAACATATCATCCCAGATTGCCTTTCAGTCCTCAAAGTCCCAAGTCCCGAAAGACCCTGCTGGTTGGAGCAAACTGGGACGACCCTAAGTGTGTCATAGGTATGAATCTTGATCCACATTCAGATCATCAAGAAACATTGCTGTATTTCTAGTAGCTCAGCCTAATTCTGCCATAAGCCCCTTCCTTCCTGAAAGGTCATTATTGAGACCCCCTTATCCTTTCAGGACCACAAGGAAATCGTTAGGCACTCAGAAGCCTGGCTAAGGGCCCCTAGTTGACTTGGTTAAAGCAGGTACCCTGACTGTTCAAGACAAGGGTTGTCCCCGCAGTGACTCTATGCCCTAGCCATGGGTAGAGTCCCCCTCCTTGGCACCCCAGGCTGCTAAGCTGTCTGATCTAGTTCCTTCCTTCCCTGGAGCCTTGGCTGGGCTCCTCATGGCTCTCTGGAACCACAAAGAACTCTCTCCTTTCCCACTCTGGGAAAGTCTCAGGTCTGGCTCTACTGCTGGGTCCAGACATACCCTCTCTCCCAACAGCCCCCAGGGCATGTAGCAAAAAAGCCATCTCCGATCCAGGCTCCTACAAATACAGACACAGCCTATCTCTACTTCCAGGATCCTGGGATCATAAAGTCTGTCTACCTGCTTGAAAAATGAAATGCAGGGCAAGGGAGTGAAGCAAAGGATGGAGATTTAGAGAAAGAACTTTTCAATACATCTTTCTGCCACAGGGGAAGCTATTGCGTACTCCAGGTGACCGAAGATGGTAGCTCAACTGGAGCTATGGCAGTAGAGACAGAGGGAAGCGGACCCTGGGAAAACATACTTTGGAGGGAGGGCCCAGAGGGCGTGCTGATGGAGGGAAGTGGGAGATGAGCCGACACTGGGGCTCAGGATCATGCACTGAGGAGTGGCTTTGGCTTGAGCATTTGGTGTAAATAACTTCGTTCCGATTTGGAGACCAGACAGGAATGTATGGCAGGCCCTGGATTTCTGCCTCCAGGGGACAGGCTTTGGCAGGGGGTGTAGCGGGCTGTCCAGCTGAGACACAGTTCTGTCACATGGGCCACCACTGACAGTGTTATATCTTGGAAACTCTAAGAGGCCTTGGTTATGTTTGTCTTTTAGCATGTGGCGGCAGACACAGATGATGCAAGACAGTGAAGATACGAGCTGTCCTTTTCTCAAAAACGTGCAAAAATATGCTGAAACGAGTTCCAGAAATAAGCAAGATTTTAGTTATAATTTATACTGAAAAAAAAAATCCTTACATTTTTTAAAAACAGCTAGGCTAGTGGGACAGAGTCCTTTAAAAATTTTTTTTTTCCTTTTGATTTTAATGGGACTTAGCAGTTGTTTCTTCGCTGAGTCCTGAGCCAGGAAATCCCGATTTTCTGGAAAGAAGGGAAACAAGAGGAAGAAAAAAAAAATCTGTTAAAGAGTTCCCCTTGCTCCTCAGCAAGAAACTCCAACCAACCAACCAACCAACCAAACAAAACCCCAAAGATCTGTTTGAAAATGTGCGCATGGGTTGACTAAGTGAGTGGCAGTTGGGGCTGAGGCTCTGTTCACTGCTTGGAAAACCTCCCACAAGGAGTGGGTGGGGTGGTCAGGGCAAGGTGGGGGAGTAGGGAACGAGGTCAGCCTAGAGTTTGGGGGAAAATTGGAGGATGTGGGTGGGAGAAGAGGACTCGGGAGGTAGGAGCATGGGGAAGAGGAAGGAAGCTGGAGGAATTTGGAGTCATACAGCAAACAACAGCATGCTGTTAACTACTACCATATGTTGATCATGAATTTGCAACACATGCTGGCTTTCTTTTTTTCTTTGAAGCAAAGCCCTATTATTATGGAGTCCAAATCTTTAAGAGCTGGAAAAGCAGAGAGTTTAGCCATCCACCCCGTGTAGGGATTTTCTCTGCAGGGTCCCTTGTGAGGAGGGGCTCTCTTTACAGAGATTTGTAAGCCTAAAATGTCAGGGCAGAGTCTAGTCTGTAAACAGAAAGAGATTTCTTCTGGGTGGGGTTAGAGGCTGATGGGACCTACGTCATCTTTCCTGTCCCATCCTCCCCCATCCTCAGATCGGGAAGTGAGCAGGCCAGATTTCACGGCAAAACGAAAAACACTGCTTGGTGGAGCCATGATGCTCCTTGGCCCACTCAATCCCATCCTGGCTCTCACAGGCCCTTCCAAGCTCCAGCCATGACATCCGGTCCCTGGCCTGCGCCATCCACCCTGCAGCAAAGAGGGGGGGCTGCACTCTTGGGCCCTGTCCATGCCACTCTGGAGCACACTCTGGCCTCCATCCCTGCCCCTCCCCCTTGTCATCACTTTTGCTCTAAAGTGGCTACCCCTATGTCTGCAGTCCTCAAGGGGAAAGGCTGAGACACATCTCTAATCCATGCACCTGGGATCCAAAGCCAAGGCTTCTTCTGGACATGCCATCAAATTTCAAAAATATGAAAAGCAAGAGAGTGAAATAAAAAATATGTCTCCTTTCTTTCCTATTCCCCAACCACACAGTTCCCTTCTTCAGAGGCAACTTCCTCCTTCTCCATACCAATGTCTGGCATGTCCTTTAGGAGATATACTATGTGTCTGCAATCAAAACCATGTCTTATTTAAAATATTTTTATAATGGTAGTGTATTTCACATGCTGTCTGCATCTGGCTTTTTTCACTTAATGTATTTTGAAGGTATTCATTTCAGGACATATAGCACTATATGTATATATAGGCTGCATAGTATCCCATCCATACCTCTGATGGTTAATTTTATGTGTCATCCTGGCTGGGCCATGGGGTAGGTGCCCCAGGTACTTGGTCAGACATTATTATTCTAGATGTCTCTGTGAGGGTGTTTTTGGATGAGATTTACCTTTATTATTTATTTATTTATTATTTATTTTTGGATGTGGTTTACATTTAAACTGGTATACTTTGAGTAAGCAGGTTGCCCTTCCATTGTGTGGGTGAGCCTTATCTAATCAGCTGAAGGCCTGAAAAGAACAAAAAGCTGACCTTCCCTGAGCAAGCGAGAAGTCTGCAAGCAGGCTGCTTTTGAACTTAAAACTGCAACATTGGCAGGGTGCCTGGGTGGCTCAGTTGGTTAAGTGTCTGCCTTTGGCTCAGGTCATGATCCCAGGGTCTTGGGGTCCAGCCCTGTATCCATCTCCCTGCTCAATGGGGAGTCTACTTCTCCCTCTCCCTCTGCGCCCCTCCCCCCCAGTTTGTGCCCCCCTCCCCCCACGCTTGCTCTCAAATAAATAAGTAAATAAATAAAATCTTAAACAAAAACCAAAAACAACTGCAAATTGGCTCCTTCCTGGGTCTCCAGCCTGACTGACTTTGGACTTGAACTGCAACTTTTTCCCGAGTCTCCAACCTGCTGGCCTCCTTCATCAGATTTTAGACTTACCAAACCTCCACAATCACATGAGCCAACTCCTTAAAATAAATCTCTTTTTATATATAACCCACATCCTATGGTTCTGTTTCTCTGGAGAACCAGACAAATACAATATGGTAATCTATTTGACCAAATCTCTATTAATGGACACTTAGGCTTTTCATTGCTTTGCTGTTACAAACAAGGCTGCAATGAATATACTTGTAAGCATGTCGTTATGCACATGCCATACCCATGTTGTAACCACTATGGCATTTTACTTCTGTGTATAGGAATTTAGAAAATCCTCTCCCCTAGCAGTAGCCAGGGTAGCTTGGGTAATGCCTTGCTACAAATATTATTGTGAATGTCGTTAGTCGTTATGGAACTGCATCCTGTGATGCCCCTATAAACCCACTAGAATGGCTAAAATTACCAAGATTGGCCATATTAAGGGTTGGTGAGGATGTGGAGCAACTGGAACTCTCACACCCTGCTGGTGGGAGTATAAAATGGTGCCAGTATTTAGTAAGAGAGTTTGGCAGTTTCTTGTGAAGATAAAAGTATACCAGTGGTATGATCCAGCCATTCTCTTCCTAGGAATTTGCCATAGACAAATGCAAGGATGCGTCCACACAAAGACTGGTACACAAATGTTCACAGCAGCTTAATTTGTAATAGTCCAAAATGAGAAACAACCAAATGTCCATCAATGGGCAAATAAGCATATTGTGGGACATCCATACAATGGAATATTCCTCAGCAGGAGAAAGGAATGGCCCACTGATTCATGTAGTGGGTCATGAGGTGAGTCCCAAAATAATTATGTAGACAAAACATGTGTAAATACTGTATGATTCCATGTATATAAAATTATAGAAGATACAAATTAATCCTCTGTGATGGAAAGAAAATAGGTGGGGATGATGAATATGTTCACTGTCTTGATTGTGATGACTGTTCCACAGATGTATACATATGTCCAAACTCATCAAATAGTAAACTTTGAATATGTACCGTTACTGTGTTTCTGTTTCTCTCTTCATATATATAGTGTTTTAATATAAAGTTCTAACATTGTATTTTAAGTGTCAAAAGGTATATATTAATGCTTTCTTCTTTCCCATATTTTTTCTAGAAAAAATCTTCACCTGTGTATAAATGAATGTCTCGGGACAATCGGATCATGTCACATACCCAGAACAGCAAAAGGGAAAAGCACATTAATATTTTTCCAAACTATTACCGTGCTTACAAATTTATGTTGTGAGTATGCTGCTTAGCCCCCACACGGCTCTTCAGCCTCATCTCCCATCACACCCCAAAGGCGAGGTAAGCCGCATCATACCAAACCATCAGTTCCCCAGATACACCAGCCGTGGTCCCTGGGACCTGCAGAGCAGGCAACGCTGAGCGCATCTGCAGAGTCTCCAGAGCAGGAACGCACTGCCAGCCTTGAGGGCAGAGGCTGAGGACGTCCGTGGGTGATGCCCTTCCTTGCTCTGAGCTGAACTCTCCTTGCCTGGTTCCAAGCTGTGGGCGGAGAAGGATGAGTCAGTGACCCAGTGCAGCCTGCGAGAGGCCAGGGCACTCCTCACTGCTTGGCAGCCTGTGCAGATGCCCTCTGCCAGGCCTGGACAGGCAGCTGCCCCAGATATAGGGCTAGATGCTGGGTGAGCAATCGGAAGCTCCTGTTAGGACACAACCAGCCCTCTTGTGTGTCAGCACAGGCAGGAAGCGAGAAGAACACCGCTGCCTGCTGAGGGTTAGAGCTGAAGGGGCCAACACTACTTGGTCGGGCCTCCCTTCGAGGCTGCACACCAGAGGGCCAGGAGCCTTTTCAAAGTCTCATGTTTACTGTGCTTCAGCAAGCCCTGAACCCCCAACGCCTGGCACTGTCTGAAGCAGAAGACTCCAGCAAACTTTGCTTGTCTTCTATGCAATTTCCACTGGTGCCCATTGTTGGTGCAACCTGCCCCCCCGCCCCCCATCCAGCCCCATTCCATGGCCCAGCCTGGTCCTATTTTCCTAACCCCTGATAGAAGGATCTGCTTGCCTCTTTATGTTTCTCTTGGACTCCAGAGGACAATATTCTCAATTTTATGGATTGTAGAAAAGAAGAACACATCCTGCCCAACCCCTGCTCACCCAGGGATAAATGTTAATGGAAACCGCATTGTTTATTACTTTAAAAAAAATTATAGTCCAAGTGTTTGGCCAGTTCATGTTTGCAGGATGAAGAGCGAGGTGCTTGAAAGCTCAGATATTGAAAACAAAAAGGTGAAGGACTCTGGGTTCTTTGGTTTCACTTGGCTAAGACCCACAATTGTGTAGACTCTCCCAATCTGCAGGACTGCTTTAGCTTGCAGGCATGGGAATCCTTGTATTCCCTGGGGACTCACATGCTTGCTTATGCTCCTCAGCCTTGTCTGCATTTTGGAAGTTCAAGAAGAGCTGTTAAATTGAATGGTGAGGGTGGTGGAATATTCCTTTTCAGTAAGATGTATTTGGAAGAGTCTACCGTTAGTAACAACATTCGGTAAACAACATGTACAAAGAATCCCAAGATCAAGTGCTTGTGAGGCACCAAAGGCAAAAGAGGTCAGAGGTCTCATTTTATCCTGGCCGGAATGTACCTGAGAGTAGGGGCAAACTTATGCTGCACAAGTAGAAACTGTTTGACATGCACTGTCAAGGTTATGAGGGCCTAGACTAGACAAACAGAGGGCCTCGATGCATATTTCTCAGAAATAATCTGGAGACTACACATCAGACCAGAGGTAGCACAGGACTGTATATTGATCAGGGTTCAACCAGAGAGTAACAGAGTAAGTATATATTAAGTGATTTATTGCAAGGAATTGACTGATGTTATTGTGGGGGCTGGCTGGGCAAAGGAAAAGGCCCCCAGGAAGGGTCCCCAGGAAGGGCAGGCTAGAACTCTGGGGATGGATGGAAGCTGCTGTCCACAGGTAGAATTTCTTCCTCAGGGAATCTGTGACTCTGCTCTTAAGACCCTTCAGCTGATTGAATCAGGCCCACCCAGATTAGCTAGGATAATCTATCTTATGTAAAGTCAATTGGTTATGGATTGTAATCATACCTAGAAAATAAGTTCACTGCAACACCTGGATTGGTGCTTGAATAAGTGGAGACTGTGACTCAATCAAGTTGATACCACAGATTCTGCCTGCTGGCCTCAGGCTAAGCCATGTCCGTGGAATCCTCCTGAGAAGTCTGGAGGACCAGTAGGTGAGTGGCAGCGGGGACCCCTGAGGGATGGGTCCCCCTGTGGTGGGTGAAAGGATGGGCCCCAGCCTGCATGGGACTTGATACCTTGGGATCCCAGGAAGACGAGAGCCTCAGAGCTGGGTGAGCCTTTAGACACTCTCGTTTGAACACTCCCTTTGTGCCTTGAGAAAACTGTGGCTCAGATCAGTGAAACAGCCCAGACGAGCTAGAACAAGAGTTGAGGTCTCCCATGTGCAAGGACGAGGAAAGAAGGAGAAGGCAGAGGGGAAGCAAGGAAGGAAGAAGGCCTGATAGAGAAGGAAGGGCAAGCAGGTTCTCACAGCTCGGAGCTGAGAGGGACCCTGGGGTTCCCTCATTGCACCTATGGGGAACCTGAAGCCCAGCAGGAGGGGAGTTCCTCTAGGTCACTCTGTGAGTTGAGGGTGGGACTGGAACTGAAGCCAGGCCCATATCTCCTGGGAAGGTGCTGGGTCCCCCCCACCTCCCCACTGCCCTCCCAGGGAGCCAGAGAGGCTAACAGTGACTCCTCTCGCCCTCAGGCATTTGGAGCTCGGTGTTCTAAGAAAAACAGAATCAGTTCATCAATCTGAACAATTAGTTTCAGAGCCAGAGGGCTTGAGGATTGTGTCATGGGAACAACCCCAAACACAGTCTCTACCCTGAACAAACATAACCACCTGTGTCCTGAGTCTGCAGGTGACTCCCCACCTCAGCCATCCAGGTCAAGGGCACCAGGGACAGGCTGGGTGGCTCCATGCAGGCCTCCCCCATCCCAGCTCCCCAGTTCTCACCCCCAAAGGGACACATGGCTCAGGGCAAGTGTCCTCTGGACGGCGGGATGGGGCACCATCTTCTTGTTTTTCTCCTGCCTCTTGCAAATGGCACCATAGAGCACAGAGAGATAATTAGCACAAGGCCGGCCAAAAAACTACTGCCTGAAAATGTTAGTCCTGAGTCTCAATTCAGCATCTTGCTTGTGCGTTTCTACCACTATTTTTCACTCACTTCCAGCAGCCAGCCCAGCACATAGGTGATGCTGTAGAAGGGCCTGGAAGTGTTCTCACTGCGTGTTGGTGGCCAGATGAAGAAAGGCAGGTTGGAGAAGGCTCAATAAGGTATAATTTAGTTACTCTAACTCTTACATTAAAGGAGAAGTATTCGAGTATGGTTTTGAGGCCTCGTGCTTCAAAAAAGTCACCCAGGGAAATACTGTGGGCCCCTGGGAGAAACAGGAGTCTTGGCTGCTCCATAACCGTGTCAACAGGAGTTATGACCGTGACTAATCCAAACCGCAGTCTGGGTTCTGCAGAGTGTGTCAGTTCTCCCTGTGGCTCCCCAAGTCCCCGTGCAGAATGGAAACCTTCTAGAAAAGAGGAAACTGACGCTTGCAGCAGAGGCAGAAAGCTGCTGCGGGTCACGTCACACTGCTGCTTGGAGATGCCCCGTGTTGTGAAATGTCACATTTCTAAATGGCTAATGTTAGCACCAGATGCCAAAGCTGGGCAGAATCAGGTTCACGGAGCTCTAATGTAGAGGCTTTGGCCAGATTAAATAGTCCTTTTATCTGTGATTCAGGGTCGATAACCCCATTTCTGGATTGTCCATCCATCAGCAAACATTTATCGGGCCACGTTTCGTGCTAGGTGGTTTGGTATATAAAAAGATTGATAGACCTGTCCTGGCCCACGGAGGTAGTAAGACAAATGCATACAGATACTGAACAAAACCAGCCTGGGTGTGCATACGGAATGCCACATGAGTGGTGCCCTCTGGAGCTGGGCAGTGAAGCGGTCCAGGCTAAGAGCTCAAAGGGGGGCAGATCCCAGGGGGCTGGGTGGCTCAGGGAAGACAGCTGTTCAAGGACCCTATGCCTCCTCTTCCTGTCTCCTGCTGGCAGTCACTGGCTGGGGCTTTTGTCAATGAGGGTAGGAGCCTGGGAACAGCCTGGTGAAGCAACAGATGAAGGAGGACACCAGTGTGATAGGCAGAGGGCCCCTTCCCATCTTCCTTTTTTGAAACATCAATAGGGAAGTGGAGAGGGTAAAGTTGCTATTACCTTGGTGTGAATTGTTCAGATTCACTGTCTCAATAGAAACAGCGTCTCCAGGAAAGGCAGGCTCTCCCCCATTGGGTCTGTCTGCTCTGGATCACCCTGGGAAGGGCCCCTTCTGAGACAATGACCACTTGCCCTGTGTCCAAAAGAAAGAAGAAAGCAGGACAGACTTGGGGAGACTTGAAAGCTCATCCTCTGAGGACAGGCTAAAGGGAATTTTATTTTCAAACCATGCGAATATATTTCTTGATAAAATAATTACATTTGAAATTGTTCTGAGAAAAAAGGCGGTGTTATAATCAGAATGATGTAATGACCGGAACCAAAAGACCAAATCAGGCACTTTGCAGGGCTGGCAGACGCAGGCACATGACCACTTCCTGTCACCAGGCTAATGGTGACATTCACATGGGGAAGTAAGGATGATGAAGGCAAAGGCACCACTCTATCAGAAAGCTGCTCTGAAAATTAGTTTCCCCTTTTTTTTGGCTCTCCAGAGACATGCCTGGCTCTTGTTCTCTCTGTATTCTGTCTATTTCAGTCCATTCCACCCCAAAACGGGGATTTCATACTATCCTCAGGGTAACAAATGATGTGCATGTGGGTAGACCTGGCTCTGCTTCTGTAGCTGATCAGTCTCCCCAAGGTTGCACGATCACAGCTCAGAGGAATCTGATTCCATTCCCATGATGCAAGTTTTGCAACACTGAGCTTTTATGACATCATATCTGCATCTTGGATGAACTTGGAAGCAGCCAGATCACGTCCAGTGCTTGAGCTTATTCTAGGCTCAGATGCTAACAAATACATTGATGAAATCAGCTTCCAAACTTTTTGTATTTTCATGTTTTTGATTAAGTAATACACGAGCATAATTCAACAGTCATAACCTGCTCAGTGCTCTGTGAAAAGTCTTCCTCCCACTCTTACCCCTCATATGCTACCCCCTTCCAGGTTCTTTCTTATCAGTTTTGTATGTCTTTTCCAGAATATATTTATGCAAATATACATAAACACAAATATATATTTTACTCCCCCCCCTTGTTTTTTGTTTACAACAATGGCACGTGTACATTGTTTTGTACCTTTTTTCTAAGGTCTTAGAGATCTGACTGTTTCTGTTTATACAGAGAGCTTCTCATTCTTTCCATTAAAAAGGTGCAGATTGTTTATTAAACCAGTTCCTGTTGCTGACAGGCTAAACTAGTTTGGATGGTCTCAAACTTTTGCTATCACTAACACCACTATGATGAATCACATTGCTCATTCACCATTTCACACATGTGCAAATGCATCTGTCCCATAAATTCCTGGAAGTTGGGTTGCTGGGCCAAGAGGTATGAAGACATTTGAAATTTGATGAATTTTGTCAAATGGACTTCTGCAAGGATTACACGGATTTATATTCCCACTAACAGCCTATGAGAGGGACCGGCTTCTCACAGCCATGTCAAAAGTGTGTATTACCAAACGTTCGGATTTTTGTCAAGCTATTAAGTAAAAAATGTATTTCAGTTCAATTTTGGGGGTAACTTAATTTTGGTATAATTTTTAAATTCTTAGAAAATGTGTAAGAATATACAAAGAGTAAGCAAAGACTTCCTATATATTTTTGGTTTGGTTTTAATTTGCATTTCTTCTAGTGAAGAGTGAAGTTGTAATTAAAGCCAAAGAACTGACCGACGGCATCATCAACACAACTAGGTACAAGGTGTTCCTCTGGACTTCGTAGAAGCAGGTAGAACAAATCCTAAGCAGCAAGACCTGCTGATCCTGGTTTCCATGCAGGGATGGGGAGGGCACGGGGAAGGTGGGATTCTGCTGGGGCCTCTGCAAGCTGGAGAAGTTGCCTTCCCCAACAGATGCTCACAGGAAGCTCGGCCGGCCACTCTTGGAGGGCAGCACCCTTGCTGGGAGGACGCTCTGCTGGTTCCAGCTTGTGAGTAAGGGCAACTACACGCGGCTGGTAAGATGGGACGGTGCAGGCACTATGAACTCTCAAAATCAACCAACCCACGATATCTCCCAAGACAAATCCCCATGTTAAAGAGAACTGGGATATTATCGAACTTGAACGGCATGGGGACAATGGAACAGAGGAAGCAGGAGGTCCAACGGAAGGGGAGAACAGAGCCAGCAGGCAAGTATGAGGCCGTATTTTTTCAACACTTGTGAGAAGAGCAAACTCAAAGACGTGCTGGCAAAAGTACCAAAAGATGTATGCCACAATATTGACTGTAGCGCTATTTGTAACCGCAAGAAAACTGGAAATGAATCCAAAAATCCATCAGTAAGAGAGTCAGCCACGGCGCATCCGCACAAAGGACTCTGGGCAGTTATAAAACGGAATGAACGATATGTGTTTACTACCAGGGTGTGATGTCCAAGAGAGAGGACAATATATAGGGGATATAAAAACTGGATACCCATGAATATATTTTGTTTTGTAGATTTGACCTTGGAAACAGGTTGGTTTTACTTAACTGTAAGAAAAAGTAAATCAAAAGGAAAAAACAGCCCTTAAAAGTTGAAAAAAAAGTCAATCAGATGTAGCTGTGTATCCAGTTGATGAAAAAAACCCACACAGAGAGGAATGACTTCAAGTTACTTTAAAGCCCAGTCATTCAACTTGTGGGGAGAGGCTCACATCCTTCAGGTGTTCCTGCCTAAAGCCTCTCTCTTCTGGAGGGAGGGAAGCAACGGGGCGCTTCTTGGATATATGGTATTATGGGGTGAAATGTGCACCCCCAAATTCACAGGTTGAAGTCCTAACCCCCAGTATCTTAGAATGTGACCTTATTTGAAAATAGGGTCATTGCAGATGTCATTAGCTAAGATAAGATTAGCTTGTTAGGATAGGCCCTAATCCAAAGGACCCAGTGTCCTTATAAAAGGGGTAGTTTGGACAGCGACACACATGTCGGGAGAATGCCACATGAAGGTGAAGGCAGAGATGAGGGCAATGCTTCTACAGGCCAAGAAATGCCGAAGATTGCCCTGATTCATATTTTGAAGGCTATTGATATCTGCTCTTAATTTTGTTGAACACCGAGTTCACTGATTTGGATGTCCTTCTTGATGTTTTTCTACCATTTAAAAGAGAAGCAACAGAAAGATGCTAAACCTATGTTAGCATGTTCATATCAGAAGTCCTTAAGGTTAAAATTTAATACCACAAGCCCAAGTCATGATTTTAGCCAAGTGCAGGGAAAGTCATTTTCCCATGGTGATAATTACATAGTACTTTTCATCTTCAGGGTTCGTGGGCAACACTTACCAATTATTCCTTGCAATACCCTGGGGCAATTAAAAATAGAAACCACATATTGAATTTGGCTAAAGGAGATAATTACCAATATTAGCAGACAAGAAATGCCTTGAGGGATTGGAAATGAATAATTAAATTGTGGTAGAAATATTTCAGGGAATAATTGCCTTCTGCTTTCATTGGAGTAAAGAAATTATGGCTTCCTTGGGAAGCAAATCTTATTTGCATTTTATAAATGAAGAAACATATTCAGACAAGAAGGTTCTTGTCCAGGCAAACACCAATTAGCCAATAATCTAAACTGAAGTTAGGATGAGAACAGTATAACTCCACAGTATTATGAATTTTGAATTAATTTTCTTCTCTGTTAAAAAAATTGCTGAAAGAAGCTCTTAGTACCTCAAAATCCTCATTTTGAATATCAGTAACCATTGTCCACTGTGGTGGTTAGAAGGCTTAGGTTAGTGGTTCTCAAACTTTTTGGTCTCAAAACCCTTTATATTCTTATAAAGTATTGGGGACACCAAAGACCTTTTGTTTATCTGGATTATAGCTATTGATAGTTACTATATTAGAAATTAAAACTGAGAAAATTTAAAAATATTTATAAATTCATTTTTAAAATAACAATAGTAAGTCCATCATATGTTAACACAGACAACATAATTTTATGAAAAATAACTATTTTCTAAAATTTAAAAAAAGCCATTAGAAGAATGGCATTGTTTTATATTTTGAAAGTCTCTTTTTAATGTTTGGCTGGACTCTCACATCTGCTTCTGATTCAGTCTGTTGTGATATGTTCTTTTGGTTGAAATGTTTGAAGAAAATCGAGCTGCACACAGATACATAGTTGGAAAAGGGAGTATTTTAATAACCTTTTTGATAATTGTGGCTATTTTTCTTTTATTCTACATAAAAAAACTAGTAAGTGGTAATTCCTTTTTTTTTTAGATTTTATTTATTTGAGAGGGAGAGAGTGGGGGAGGGTCAGAGGGAGAGGGAGAAACAGACTCCCCACTGAGCAGGGAGCCCGAAGCGGGGCTCGATCCCAGGACCCCAGGATCATGACCTGAGCTGAAGACAGATGCTTCACTGACTGAGCCACCGAGATGCGCCAATAAGTGGTAATTCCTTAAAGGTCAGTTGTAATGTAGAATATGAAACCATATCAATAAACTTTCAAACTGTTAAAATAAAAATTACTAGTCTACCTTGTATTTTGATTGGCTCTTTTACTGTGCATGATTCTGTAACATTATGCCCTGGTTATCTGGGAAATGCTGGTTCACTGAGTTATGTGGATATTCAAATATTGGCAACATTATGCAGCATTAAAAAAAACACATTTGTCTATTTCACCTCAAATTTCATCAGAAAACTCTCTGTTACTGTCAAGCTCATGGTGATAGATACAAGTCTTCCAGAATTCTCATTTTAATCTTGAAATCTCAGATTTTATCCTTGGCAATAAATACTCTAGTTAGGACAGGCTCACTTCATTCATTTCAGGAAAATGATGCCAAATACCTATATCTGAATCCTAATGTTTGCCTGTCAGTGATTCTTTCAAGTAAAAATGGTGTTCTGTGAAAAAAAGTAATTGTGTTCTTAGACAGAGCAGAGTGCTTTATTTTTTTTTTAAGATTTTATTTATTTATTTGACAGAGAAAGAGAGACGCAGTGAGAGAGGGAACACAAGCAGGGGGAGTGGGAGAGGGAGAAGCAGGCTTCCCGCAGAGCAGGGAGCCCAACATGGGGCTCGATCCCAGGACCCTGGGATCATGACCTGAGCCGAAGGTAGACGCCTAATAACTGAGCCACCCAGGTGCCCCTGCAGAAGTGCTTTATGTGGACTTCCCATTTTGTTACACAGAGTATTTAAAAAATGTGGTCTCAAAGGTCAACATAACAAAATTAATAACATTTTGTTCATCATGAACATTCTGAATCCAAACTAGCATTTTTAAACTGCTTATGTGTGATAGTGAAGAACACCAGGATGACTGGTTGCGCTCAGTACTAGGACCACTGTTTTGATTTGTGCTAAAGCTCCAGCGGGTTCATCTTCCATTGATTGTGTGCCACCCACCAGATGTCAACACAGTGAAACAAGCAAATGACATATTGTTATGAAATTAATTTTGAATTCAGGTCCTCTGAAAGGGTCTTGGGAATCCCTAGGGATCATACTTTGAGAACATTTGGATAATGTACCTGAGTGAATACTGAGCCCAGTCAGTATTTAAGAAACTGACATTTTGAAATCATTCCTGACATTATCATTAGGAAAACAAAGTGAGAGAGACAGAAGCAAATGCAGATGATGATGGGTGGATGGATGGGTGGATGGATGGATGGATGAATAGATAAGATTTCAGTCTGGCTTTGGAGGTTTTACATGTTGCACATAAATTCAGCACTTCTTTATACCTAGTACCCTATCTTTCTCCCTCACTTTATAATCTTGCTTCTTGTGAACTATAATTTATTTCTGGTGCCTCTCCTTCTCATTTTTCACCTCTATTTCCCATCACCACTGCTCCATTGAACCTACTCTTGTAGACCTCACTGAATCTCCCAAAGGTTGGGAGTTGCTAAATCCAACCTTTTCTTACTTGAGACTCCTAGAGATCTGACACTATTGACTACTCTTTCCCTTTCATTCTAAGTTAATTGCATTTTTATAAAATTAATAATACATATAGTTATAAAAATGAAATAATAGACTTGTTACGTCTACACACACAAATGTAATGCTAGCAAGAATGTGGAACGGCTGGTTATTAGAATATACTTCTGATGGTGAGTGATACCAATTTTCTGGAAAATAACATGTATATATAGTAAATGTAAATAGATATTCTTCAAAAAGCATTAAAATGTTTGTACTTTCGGGCGCCTGGGTGGCTCAGTTGGTTAAGTGACTGCCTTCGGCTCAGGTCATGATCCTGGAGTCCCGGGATCGAGTCCCGCATCGGGCTCCCTGCTCGGCGGGGAGTCTGCTTCTCCCTCTGACCCCCTTCCCCCTCGTGCTTTCTGTCTCTCATTCTCTCTCTCTCTGAAATAAATAAATAAAATCTTTAAAAATAAATAAATAAAATGTTTGTACTTTCTTATCTAAGAACCCATTCCTAAGACTCCATCCTAAGAAAATAATAATTTTTAAAATGGCTTTAATGCAAAAAAGGTGCTTGTTGCAATGTTATTTATAGTAGTAAAAATACTAGAACAGTTAGTAAATTATGGTTTATCCACCTGATAAAATATTATAAAGCCATCAAAATGGATTCCCGTAAAGCCTATGTAAACACAAAGAAAACCATTTATTTTTTATTTTTAACCATAGTTAACACACAATGTTACATTAGTTACAATGTATAACATAGTGATTTGACAAGTTTCTACATTATGCTTTGTTCACCCCAAGTGTAACTGCTATCTGTCACCATACAACCTTGTTGCAGTATCATTGACTACATTCCTTATGCTGTGCCTTTTCTTCTCCTGACTCATTCTTTTACTCAAAGCCCATATCCCTCACTCTCCTTCACTCTTTCTGCCCAGCCCCTTCCTCTGGCAAACTGTCAATTTGTTCTCTGTATTTATAGGTCTGATTCTGCTTTTTGTTTGTTTATATGTTCATTTGTTTTTTTATATTCCATGTATGAGTGAAATCATATGGTATTTGTCTTTCTTAGTTGGACTTTTTTCACTTAGCATAATATCCTCGAGATCCATCTATGTTGTCACAAATAGCACGATCTCATCCTTTTGTGTGGCTGCATAACATTCCAATGCCTGTGTGTGTGTGTGTGTGTGTGTGTGTGTGTATCACATCTTCATACCCATTCATTTACTGATGGATACTTGGCTATTGTAAATAATGCCAAGTAAACAGGGATGCATATATCTTTTTGAATTAGTGTTCTTGAAAGAAAACCAGCTAAAAACTAGATATAAACTTGTATATGTGCTGCTTGTTACAAATGTTATCTTTAAAGGCCTTTAGAGGGGCACCTGGTTAGGTGTCTGACTCTTGGTTTCAGCTCAGGTTGTGATCTCAGGGTGGTGGGTGGGATCCAGCCCTGAATTGGGCTCAGGACAGAGTCTGCTTGAGAGTCTCTCTCTCCTTCTCCCTCTCCCCTTCCCCTGCCTTCTCTGTCTCTTTTAAAAGATTTATTTATTAATTTATTTATTAGAGAGAGAGAGAAAGCACGCACAAGGGGGAGGGGCAGAAGGAGAGGGAGAGAGAAACTTAAGCAGACTCCAGGCTGAGCACAGAGACCCAGGCGGGGCCTGATCTCACAACCCTGAGATCCGCTCTGAGCCGAAACAAGAGTCAGCTGCTTAACCAACTGCACCACCCAGGCACCCCAATAAGTAAATCTTAAAACAAAAAATCAAAGGCCTTTAGAGACAATTGCAAAAAATATATACAAAAATAAGATGGGCTCTGCCAAACAATAAAATAAAATAACATAGTACTAAAATGCTTATTATAAAGTACAGTGGTTCCCTTCCTTAGTCCTCCCAGCTCTCCTCAATCTCCCTACCCACTTTGCCTGTCCCTGCCTCGCTTCCTCAGATCCTCTCTGCAGAGACAACTACTATTGCTGTTTATACTACGTATTCTTTCCATCCCTGTGTTTACATCCTCTCCAATGTGACTTTGCCGTTCCTGCCATCGAGAGGGAGAGTCTAGTTCTCCATCCCTTGAACCTGGGCTTAGCTATATGTTTTGTCTGGGCCAATGGAACTTTAGCAAATGTCACACAAGCCCTGCAAATGTGCGTGTGCATTGGGTTTGCCCTTTCATAGTATTCTTACAAAGCCTGCAAGAACTATATGAAAGAAGGAAGCCTGGGTGGCTGTCAGTTAAGCGTCTGCCTTCAGCTCAGGTCATGATCCCAGGGTCCTGGGATGGGCTCCCTGCATTGGGCTCCCTGCTCAGCAGAGAGCCTGCTTCTCCCTCTCACTCCATCTGCCACTCCCCCTGCTTGTGCACACTCTTTCTGACAAATAAATAAATTTAAAAAAAAATTTTTTAAAGAACTATATGAAAGAGCCTGGGCCAGCTGCCTGCATGATGAGACACAGATGGCTAAATCATCACCACCACCCCAGCTGACATGGAACCAACCACCAGATGGGTGAGAACATTCCAGACCATCCAGCCTCAGCTAAGTTCGCCAGCTGACCACACAGTTCAGCTGAGCTGACCTAAACCAGAAGAAATGTCCAGCTTATCTACAGAGTTATAAGAAATACAAAGATGTGTGTTGTTTGAAGCCACTAAGTTTTGCGGTGGCTTATTACATGGCAAAACCTTACATATACATTCTTTCAGCTTCCACCCGCCCCTGCATACACACACTTCCATATTTTTTAAATAATAGGTATATATGCTATATTTTCACAAATCAGCTTTTGATACTATCTATTGGCTTCTGTTATGATAAAGATGCATTACTGTTGCTGTCATCCACTCTGCCCCCAAATATACATATTTCAATGTTTTGTGAAATCAATAGTCAGTGTTTACTTGATGATGCCATGTGATCATTATCCACAACTAAACATTGTGGTATCCTCTGGTTAAATTTCTTTTCCAACTTTCTGTTTTTCTCGAACTTACAATAATTGCCTTGTTTACTCATGTGCTTCACATATTGTTCTCTAAGTCTTGCCACACTTTCCCAGGGACTTTCATGACAGCTTAGTGGGGGGGGGGGGGTGCCAGTTCTGAATGTTTTCTTCCTGACTTACCTTCTGGAGACCTTCTTTCTCTTTGATCTCTACTGGCTGCTCCCCAGGCTTCCTGCACAGCCGTCATCCCAAGACTTCCTTTTGCACTCAGGCTTTGAAATGCCCTTTGCTTTTCTCCTAGATTTGATTCCCTCTTTCCTGATTCTCATGTCTTCCTCTTTCTTGGTTTTCGCCTTTGTTTTGGTGGCGTACATCTTTGAGTAGCTTCCTCAGGATGAAAAGCCAATAGAACTGCAGAAGGCAACCATGCTCAGATGTCCGGTTTTCACCCTGAGCGCTTCATCACCTTTGGGAGTCTTCATCCACATCTCACCCCTGTCAGATCTCTTGTTGTTTGCGCCTCACGCCTTCCTCTTTTGCGGCTTCATTTCACTTCTGGTGGCTTTCTGAAGTGGAAAGTAAAATTTTTGAGCCTTGTCTCAAAATATAGTTATTCTATCCCCATCTTTGATGGGTAGCTTGGCTGTGGGTAGAAATAAATTGGAAATCATTTTTTGCTCAGAGTTTTAAGGATAACCACTATTATGTTCTAGTTTCCAGGGTTGTTGCTGAGAATTTCAAGGCTGTTTGATTCTGATTCTTTCCATATGGCTTGTTTTTCTTCTCTCTTTCTGGAAGCTTGTAGAAACTTCTCTTTGTTTCCAGCGTCTTGACATTTCACTCTGATGTGCCTTTATGTGGATCTGTTTGACTCCAATGCTATGGTCACCGAGGCAGCCTTTCGGTCTTGGAAACTCATTCCTGTAGTTTTGAGAAATGTTATCATAGTAATGATTTTCTCACTTTTATTGCCTCTCTCTCTCTCTTTCAGGAATTTCTATTATTTATATTTGGATATCTTTGACTAATCCTCTCATTTTCTTTTTGTTCTTATTATATCTTAGTTAAACTCAATACAAAACTCTGTCGATATGGTTTCTTTCAAAGCCGGAAGATTTGGAAGTATGCTGCACAGACTAGTTTCTGTCTCTGAGTATTTCAAACCTTGTTTCTCTTCCATGATCCAGGTACTTCCAGAGCAGGTTGTTGAAGGACATGCTCACATGTAGGGAGACCCCTGGCTTTGCCTTTCACGGCACATCACCAGGTGAGTCAGCACAGTGGGAATGACAGCAGTCCTGGAAACCATTCCCAAGACAAGGAAATGCAACTGAGGCACATAAATTTCCATCACCCTCAAAATAATGAAACCCCAATTCAATTTCTCCTTCCTTGAATGCCCTATATCCCCATAGCCACTAGGACACCACCTGATACAAGAGGAAATGTTGTAAAGGAAAAACAGAGGAAGAAATAGCTAACTGTCTTACCCAGTGGGGTTCAAAATCTCTTATTTTTTGCAAATTAAACAGAAACACATGATCATCTTTTAACACACAGAAAGAGACTTTTCCAGGCCCAAACAAGAGAAGGGTCCTGCAGCTGAAGCTTGTTAGATCAAAGTCTTAAACAATTTGAGAATTAGTAGGCTTAAAGCATTTTGAAAGCCTTAATTTAGAATCAGAATTACAGATCTGGAATTTGATATCATTTAGTTTAACCCACTAGTTTTGTCCATGAAGAAAATAAAGCCAATTGAACTACTGATGCTATGACCCAGGAAGGTGGCATAACGTAAAACCCTCAAAAGTAACAATAAGGAAATTTAAGCAATGTAGAGAGTTCCTCAGAATACCCCGATAGGGGCTGAGGCACGACCATAGAGTTCCCTACTTATCAGGTCGGAGTCTGAACAAGGAAAACCTTACTCCCATTATAAAAATGATCATAGGCGACTAACATGCTGATCACAATTAAGCTTACCTATTCATCAGTTATGTCTTAGAAAGGAATAAAGCTATGTTTCTTTTAAAACATCCTATAACTTGTTCTTTCCACTGATTTAGATCCTGGGTAAGAATTTAGTGTATTTTAGGGTTGCCTGATATTTTATTATGAAATGAACTTTTTCAGGGTGCCTGGGTGGTTCAGTTGGTTAAACATCCAACTCTTGGTTTTGGCTCAGGTTATGATCATGAGATCTGGCTCTGTGCTCAGTGAGGAGTTTGCTTGGGATTCTTTTTCCTCTTTCTCCCTTTCTGCTCCTCCCTGCACACCAACCCCCCGCCCCGTCTCTCTTTAAAACAAATAAATAAATAAAAATCTTTTAAAAAAATAAATAAAATGAACTTTTTCAACACACACACACACACACACACACACACACACACACACACTTACTCATTCACTGGAAATTAGATAAAAGGAATATCATAAACCCATAATTTCTACCAGCTTAACAACAATAGTGTTCATTTTGATATATTTACTTTTGGTTTGTGTTTAGTATTGCTGTAAACACAGTATAGACAATTTTGTATTCTCTTTTCACTTAACATTATATCATAAATACTTTTCTTTGTTTCACAATTTTAAAAACATTAGAGTATCTCATCATATAGGTGTACCATAATTTACTAAATTATCACTGGTCATTTAGGTTGTTTCTAAATTTTTCTATTATAAACAATGATAAAGGATGATAAAAGATGTCCCTGTGCAGATCATTTCTCATTTTTTAGACTTTAAGAATTGATTTTTAGAAATGGCATCGCTAGGTTAGAGAATGTGAATTTATTGTGGCTCTTAATACATACTATCAAAGACTTTTCCAAAATGGTTGTGCCAATTTACAGTCCCACCAGTTATGTACAAAAGTATTAATTTCATGATATCATCAGATCAGGATATTATCTCTTCAAGTTATATTCCTTTAATAAAGGGAGGGGAATAATATTTCATTTATATTTCAGTTCTTTGATTTATCATTTTCCTGTACGTTTCTTAGGAAATTTTGTCACTGGTTGTGAATTGTCCATTCATATCCTTTGCCCGTTTATCTGTTTCTGCTGTGATCTTTTACTTACGAATTTCTAGAATATATTTAGATAGCAAAGATATTCAATTTGCTATAGATTATCTTTCACTGTTGCCCTTAGTTTATTCATTTTCTTTGGTACTGTTATTTATACTAAAACTCAATTTTGGGGTGGGAAGGAAATCGATTGATTTATAATACAGCTTACATGTTCTATTGACTTCTAATATTCTGTGAAGGAGAAATAAAAAATTCCAGTTTTCTTCTCTCTGTTAGGCTTCTTTCAGGTATATAAGAAATTCATTGAGGGGTTCCTGGCTGGTTCAGTCAGTAGGGCAGGCAACTTTTGATCTTGGGGTTGTAAGTTTGGGCCCCATGTTGGGTGTAGAGATTACTTAAAACTAAAATCTTAAAAAAAAAAAAAAAAAAAGAAATACATTGAGTACTATCCCTACTAACGTACAGGGAAATAACAATTCTATCAAACAGACTTTGGGCAGGTTGCTAAGTTGTTTCCATAAGGTAGTTGTGTTTGTTTTGGGGCCACCATCCCGTGTGATTAAAAGGCAAACATTTCAACACAACCATGAAATACGCCGAGTCAGACTTTTAAGAAATGAACATGACATCAAGAATTCAAAGGAAAGAACCATTTGAGAAGATGGTTAAGGATGTCTTTTGAACAAAGGAAGTGCTTTTTGAAACATTTCAATAGAACATTAAAGGAAAGCAACTTTTATTTTTATTATTTTTATTATTTTATTTTATTAAGGAGTGTTTTTCAGTCAAAACGATTTTTGCTTCATTGAAGGGGATGGGGGAAAGACTAACATTTTCCAGCTGCCTCACACCTGATGAAACAATTTAATGAGGAGTAATGGGGCTTTAAACTGATTTTTAACTAATCCTCTTATTTCTTGGAAAGCAGACGCCCAACCATCTGAGCCACCCAGGAGCCCAAACCATGTATTTTTTTTAAAAAGGTCTAATGAATATACTGTATTATAGATCCATTCATCTGCTATAAACGCTTTTATTGACAGTCAGACTCTCCTTGGTAGAAGTCTTTAAAAATTATCTTCTCTAAGAGTGCTATGATGAAAGTTGATAGAGAAGGATAATATAGAAGAACACATTTTAACTGTAAATTACGGTGTGAAAGGTCAAATTAAAATAATATAATGAAATAATATCAGTTGGGGTGGGAGTTTTACAGCTGAAGAATTGGAATCTGCTCGTATAGCCCTTTTATCTACCTTCCATGTTGTCACTGCTCATATTTTATCTCTTTGTCTCTCTGTGCTGAGTTCTGGGTCTCTTTGGTCAGTGCAATCTTCTGATTCATTAATATTCTCTTAAAATGACTCGATCAAGAGTTTATCTGATCTATTGAGATTTTTGGTGTTTGTTTCATAGTTTTCCATGTCAGTGTAATTCCTTCTCCTGTTTGACCCTTCCATTTCTCCCCGGTAGCCAGTCCCCTCCTCCACCCCACCTCTAGCAGTTTATTGAGATATAATTCACATACCCACACATTTCACCTAAAGTGTACAATTTTTTAATGGCTTTTAGTATATGCAGAGTTGTGCCACCATCACCACAACCTAATTGTAGAACATTTTCATCACGAAAAAGAGAACACTTCCAACACTGAAAAAGAAACTACATTGAAAACAAAAAAAAAAAAAGAAAGAAAAAGAAACTCCAACCCCTTTAGCATTCACCTCCTGTCCCCCACCAACTCCAGCCACTGGCAGCCACTAATCTACTATCTACATATAGATTTGACTCTTCTGGAGATTTCATAAAAATGTCTTATACAATATGTGGTCTGTGACTGCCTTCCTTAGCATAATATTTTTGAGGTACATTATGTATCATTCCTTTTTATTGCTGAACTATATCCCATTAGTATGGATATACTACATTTTATTTTTCCATTCCTTGATTAATGGACATTTGGATTGTTTCCATTTTTTCCTATGTAAGTAATGCCACTATGAACATTTGTGATGAGGTTTTGTGTGCACTTGATTCTCTTCATACATGTAGGAATGGAATTGCTGGATCTTACAGCGCCTCTATGTTTAATTTTTTGAAAAACTGTCAAAACTTTTTCACAACAGATGCGCCATTTTACATTCTCACCAGCAATGTATGAGGGTTCCAATTTCTCCACATACTGGCCTTGTAATCTTGGACATGTAATTTAACTTCTCTGTGTCATTAAATAATGTAAAAGTACCTGCCTTACATTGTTGAATGGATTAAGTGATTGGATCCAAGCATGGAACACAGTGAGGTCTATGTAATTTTTTGGGGGGCTGGGGAGGGGAGTGTTACTGTAGTCTAAAGCGGAGAAACGTCATAATTCATTATGAGTTAAATTGCTTCCACTCCACTCCATCTTTCAGGGTAGCCTGGCTTAACTATGGCCTCCCAGATAGTTTGGAAGTATTATCCAAACTAGGATAATCGTCCATGGACAATTCTTTCAATGTTGCAGAAGTAAACAAAGTCTCTGCTCTTCTAGAACTAACATTTTAGTGGCGAAATAATCAACAAATCAACATGTAACTTCAAGCCGTGTTAACTGAAGCCGTGTTAGTGCACTAAGCTTTACTCTGAATCCACTGGGGTCTCCATCTAAGAATATACTTGACAGGGAGGAAGGCCTTTCTATTCCCTAAAAGGAAATGTACTTGCCAAAGAGTTAAACCATGTATTTTTTTTAAAGATTTTATTTATTTATTCATGTGAGACAGAGAGAGAGAGACAGAGGGAGAAGCAAGCTCCCCAAGGAGCAGGGAGCCCGATGCGGGACTCGATCCCAGAACCCCGGGCTCATGACCTGAGCTGAAAGCAGACGCCCAACCATCTGAGCCACCCAGGAGCCCAAACCATGTATTTTTTTAAAAAGGTAAAAGCCTTAAGTCTCGTACAAATACAAAATGAACACGTGTCAGATATTTTATTTACTCAATGAGGAAACAAGTAACATCAGAACCAGTTTAAAAGGAGGGTTCAAAGTACTCATATTGTTAAATTGTGAATGGAAGACGAATTTGCAAATAGACGCAAAATGCCTTTTTCTGAAGAGCGATAAGATTCAATGGCAAGTTCAATGGACAGGAGTATTTCCTCTTGCTATTAGTTACCTACAACAGAGCTGTACAGAGTTCTACAAAGAAAGGTGGACAGCCCATATAGAATCAGGATACCCAGGAAGGTGTGTTAGACTATGGCTGGTTTTTCACTGAAGGCACCCAGTAGTCTTTTGGTCCATTTTAATGAGCTTCACAATTTTTCCCAGTAAAGCTCACTCGTATCTGTATAAACCCAGCAACCAGGCAGTTCTTCCACTTTATCTTGCTTCTGTTTTCCTCAATCCTCTTGCCTCTTCGTTGCCTGAGTTAGGTGTTATTTCTTTGCTCCCACCAAAAAGCCCGTAGAGCGAGGGAGTGAGGAAACCTAAGCCTATCTCCTCCGACAAGCCCCCAGTTTCGACTCCCGAAGTGATGAAGGCCCCCGGACGTGGACTAGCCCCGCCCCTTCCCCCCGGCACCGCCCCCGGCCAGCCAAATAATCGAGCTGCGCGCAAAGGTCACGTGAGCAGTCGCAGTCCCGTGACGCCTCCGAAGCAGTACGTGGCAGAGACATCACTCAATAAAAGTCCTTCGTGCCCGTTTTCTGCCACCAATCTATCTCGTCTCTGCCTCTACGCATTAAATGCCTCTTTTCTTGCCGCTCTAGTCCCAGGGATGGTAAACTACCAGGTTACCCCGAACCTTTCTAGGCCTTCGAGCCAGCCCTTGCCCTCGCGTGAGAGGCGGGGATCCTTTAGCGCTAAAGGGACTCGCACTTCTGATTGGGCGTGACGTCTTGTCAATCTCCAAGTTTTTCCAATCAGGGGCCGAGTCCGCCCGCTTTCCGCTCTTCCATTGGCCTGTGGGAGGGGAAGGTGGGGAAGAGGGGGTAAACCGAGGTCGCGCGAGAGCGGCTCTCGGCACTCAGTGCGCAGGTGCGGAGGGGCTGGCTGGGGCCCGGGCCGGGGGCGGGCCAGAAGACGCGTCGTTTGGTTTTGGAGACTGTGGCAGAGCAATCTGGTTTCGACCTCTGGGCGGAAAGCGTTTGTCAGGGGCACATCCTAGAACGAAGGTTGTGAGATTCCCGATGGTGTCCATGACTTTCAAACGGAGCCGCAGCGACCGGTTCTACAGCACCCGGTGCTGCGGCTGTTGCCATGTCCGCACCGGGACGATCATCTTGGGGACCTGGTACATGGTAAGGGCGGGCGGGGCTGGAGGGTTGGGGCCCAGGGGAATGCGCATGAGCGGGAAGTGGGGGAGCCCGGTCTGAAATGAAGGGAGTGTTCACGGGGAGGGGGTGGGAGTGAAAATGGGGTGTTGGGTGGGGCGAGAAGGCATAAGGGAGCCTCTTTTTAGGGTGCTGTAACTTTGAGGGAGGGGACTGTGGCCAGGAATCGGAGTGGGGGTGGGTAGGAATGGGGAGATTGTTCCTCGGCTCCAATTAGAGGAGAAAATCGGGGTGGGGAGAAGCGGGGGCGTTGTGGGCGGGCGAGGGGGGCATGGAGAAAAGGAGTAGGTGGGAGGGATGAGGATACTGGAATTTGGTGAGGAGTTCTGTAAACTACCTGATTTCGGTCCTTTTTGTACTTCCGTGATCAGAAAGAACACTCTTCCACCTATGTTCCCCGGAGTTTTTTTCCCTACAAAACAATTAGGAGTGGACCTTGAGAAATGCAGCCGAGTTTCGATTTTGTGTTACCTGAAAGGAAATCGAAAGATCCAGCTGTAACGCAGTTGCCTGTGGTTCCTGGAATTTATTTGTTACAGTGTGTTTGTGATGTAGGCTGAAAGGCCTCTGTTGTAAATCTGGAGAGTCTCTCGGAGGCCATAGCTTTTTGCCAGGATTTACACTCGATCTGCCTTTTCCTGGTGCAACTACCCCCTGCCCATTAGACGCTTTTTATTCCATTTTTTAAGAGAATTTTATTGAGAGCTTTCTCAATTCTGGCCACATATACTGGCATTTCTTGGGTTCCAAGATCTGTGTAATTGTATGTCATAACCAAGTTGACAGTGTTATTGATTGGTGGTTCACCAGTAATACTTTTGTGATTTCTTACCACCATCTCCAGTATCCCTACACATTGAAGCTAAATTATGACAGTTGGGATAGCTTTAGGCTATAATAATGACTTCACTGAAGCTTTGACAAACTTCTCATATTGTTGACTTGATTGGCTGCTTTCACTAGTGACTTTGTAATTTGTTGTTTTTGTGGGGTTGTTTTGGTTTGGAGGGTTGTGGCATTAGTGATACTGTATGGTTTCTGTTAACTTGCGTGAACTACAAAAAACAAAAAAGAAAAAGCTTTATCACGTTCTTTTTGCCTTTCTCTGTTACCATTACTTCCTTACCCAGTGCCTTGAAATCATTACCATTTGAACAAACACCAGATGAGAATAATCTTAGTTAGGCAGATACTGTTTCATGGCCGACCCCCAGGGGACCACTTCTGACCCGGGATTATTTCTGACCGCCCTGTTTTGCTTTATTGGTGTACGTTAAAAACAACAAAACTTGAATGTGTAGGCTTATTTGCTTGTTTCTAAGCTTATTTTAGTATTTTCTGTATAATTATATACAGATTTTAATTGGTATCTTATTGATATAATTGGTATAATTATATCCGATTTCCCCTCAAAAATTCTCTTTTGTTTTATATTTTAGCTGATTTGTAACATTAGACATTAGTCAGTTAATGGCAATAACATTGTATTTCTAACTTCCTTTTATCTCTTCTCCATTTTGCTAAGGATCTGGGTCTTCAGTTTCTTTTGTTTGTCCTTAGTTTTGCCTTCCATTCCCCTAAATGAATCATTCAAATCTTTATGGTCCTCAAGCCTCTTACTCGACCCTGCCTCCCTCATCTCGAGAAGATGACCTCCCCTCCTACTGACCTGAGAAATTGTGTCCATCAGCCAGGACTCTTGCCTGCAAACCTAATCTTCCCGTTTCTTCTCGGATCCTTCTCTCCATTCACAGAACAAAGGATTTCTAACTCCTTCTCAAGAAGGAAATAACCACCATCCCAATTTCAACCATCTGAATATAATTGGCTGTATTTCTTTCCAGTCTTTTGTAGGCAGATTTTTTTTTTTTTTTGATGCTGTGGGCTCTGCTCATAAAAATGAAAGGAATAGCAGGGAAAAATACGACTTATATACAGCAAAACCCAAAACGCAGGGAGAAAAACTTTAGTAAGGACATTTATTCTCCACTGGAGGCATTTGATGTGAAAACATTTTACATCTCTCCCTTATTCCCTGCTTCAGTTTTCACAATTTTAGAAGGAGGCCATAGCTGTTCTTCCGTTGCATGGACTTTTGGGTTAGCAGAACACTATAAGCTGCTAAAATCAATTAATCTGTCTTATATGAGGGATTTACTGATCATTTGCAATGTAAAAGGCTTAGTGGACATATAAAAAGAATAAATTACAGGGACCATTTGTTGTTATCTTTTGTATTTCTGTTACCTGCCACACAATGGCTCTCAGATGTTTCTTGTCTTGAAAGTGGTATCTGCCCTTAAGATATGGTATTAGAGATTTTTATTTTATTTTATTTTTTTAAAGACTTTTTTTTTAAGATTTTATTTATTTATTTGAGAGAGAGAGAATGAGAGACAGAGCACAAGAGGGAAGAGGGTCAGAGGGAGAAGCAGACTCCCCGCCGAGCAGGGAGCCCGATATGGGACTCGATCCCGGGACTCCAGGATCATGACCTGAGCCGAAGGCAGTCGCTTAACCAACTGAGCCACCCAGGCGCCCTGGTATTAGAGATTTTTAGAGCGCATATATGAAAATGAAACGGTACAGTGACAAGAGGAGAAGGTGATCAGTAACAATCAGATTCTAATTGGATGAAGGACTGGAAAAAGGCCATTGGTTTTGTTGGTGACTTTCAAAAGTGTAGTTTTAGTACCACAGCAATATAAAAAACCCCACAATTTCTGCCAACTGGGAAGGCATGTATACCTTTTAGAGAACAAGACCACCTACACGAAAGTGTAGTATAATACCTCCAAACAAAGAAGACTTGTCCAAACAGTGTATTTTGTTGCTGGAAACTTCTTTTATAAGAAGTAATAAGGGATTGAGAGGGGTAGAATGCCACTTCCCTCTTCCTCTCTTCCTCAATTTTAGGTGGGAGGATATTTAGGATCCTCTTTAGATTGCCTCTGTGCTGTTTGAAACCTGGGATGATGGGGGCAGCCTTCCCTCCTGGGCCAAGACACTGTATCAGTCAGTCAATCTGATACAGTGTCATTGCTTTCTGGCAACTGGTCTAGTGTTTAGGCAATACTAACACTGTGTTCTTAAAGTATTCTTTGGTATTAAGTAGTGCAGTAGGACATAGGGAAGCTGGAGCCAGTTTTATGCACCAGAGAAGTACCAGCCCTGAAGTGTTAGCTTTTGGCGTTTTAGTTTGGAAAGAAGCATAATCCCTGGTTAAATGATACAGAATTTCAGAATGAGCTCTAGTTTAAATTCTGGCATTCCTAAAATTGTTCTGTTATTTAGCCAGATGATTTCAGACAAGTTTGTTACATAGTATAAGTTCAAATGTTCATTGAATAATTGAAAATAGGCGTACAAGTGGGCTATAGGACTGTCCTTATTCATGGTTGATGTTGTTACAAGAATACATTTTGAGCGTTTGTAATAATTTTAGGTCTTGGAAAGACAATATATGGCTAATTTTTCATGAATGTCTCAGACATAAACAATCTGGAGTTTATAGCTGGGAGAGAAGTGAAGACAGCTTTCCTCAAGCTCTATTCCTTTCCAGCCCTCATTCCTGGTTTCTTTAAATAAGAGTAAAGCTTGTTTATATTTCAAAGTTAATATTCTTCCTCAAACACTTTTTTTTGTGTGCCTCAGTACTTTTGCATGTGCTATCTCTTCTCCCCCCAAGTCACTTTTTAAAAACTTTATTAAAGAAAATGTCAAATACAAAGAATAGCGAGATAGTATTAACATCTCCCATTTACTCATCACCCAACTGTGACTGCTAACAACATTTTGCCAATTCCGTTTAATTTTTTAATGGTTAGCTCAGATGTTTTCTTGGTGAAGCTTTTCTTGTTTCCCAGCCAGAGATATCTGGTTTCCTCACTGTGTACCTGGAAAAGTTTCTACATACCACTTGTATGTGCTTATTAAATAGTACTTATTACACGATTACTAATGATTATCTTTTTATTTTTCTCCCCCACAAGATGTTCTCCTTGAGGGAAAAAGATGATAGGTCTTACTCTATAAAATGTGTGTAGTAGCTAGCTTGTTAATTAACATTTGAAGTATTCATTAGACATTTGTAAAATTAATTGTCTCCTCCCCAAAGTAATAGGAATAACTCATTTGTAACTGCACGTACCAGTAAACAACAGGAAGTTTATATGTATGTGAAACATTTAACAGTTTTTAGAGATTGGCTATTTTGATCTTTACCTGCTGAGTGCGCTTCACTGAGTCGCTCCCAGTGGAGCCTGTCTGCCTGTGAGACCCTTATCAGGATGCCCCGAAGCACGTACATTGTTTTAATTATAGTCTCAGCAGATACTGGGTTGTGGCAGAATATACCGTGGGAACCTAAAGAATAATGATTTAAAACAAAAACCAGCTCCCAGAGAATGTTCTGGGATGGGTGTGGCAGTGAGATGAGAAAGCAAAGAGGAATTCCTTTCTGGAGGCTGAGTACTTCATGGGTCTGATAACTGTTCCTTTGTAACAAGTAAAATCTACACGTCTGGTTTTTGTAATTGTTTACTTATACAAGGTTTACAAAAGGCTTGCAGAAATAATGCAAACCATATTTGACCCAATAAATTTACAGGACTCCTTCCACATTGAATGGTATGTCCATAGTCCATGCCATTGACATATTTACTGTATTCTGTACCTCCATATTGTGAGGTTTAGAAGTTAATCATTATTGTAATTACATTTTTGTTTTATTTCCTGAATAAATAAAAGGAAAAAAATCAATTGGGAATAAAGATTCTGAAATTGTATATAATTGCTCTTTTCAGAGAAATTTTATATCCGAAATTTTATATTGTAAGGCTGTAAAATTGATTTTTTTAAATGCTCTGTGGAACTTAGTAGAAATATCGACTGTAATCAAAAGTAAATAGCACAGGACCTAAATAGGAGCACAGGATGGGGTGCTCAGTTTAAGATCACAAGGATGGATTTTCCAGGTTAATACTTTAAAATATGTTGAAGTTCTAATGAAATACAGTGATCTAATGGAATATAATTAACTCAGTGAAGATTCGAATTGTGTGAGCTTTAAAGAAGTAACACTGCAATTTTTTCATTTTTTTGGTCCTTTTGATTAGAGCTACGATTTTTGTTTAATACTCAGGGTTGTGACAGTGAAATGAAATTTGAATTGTCACTAATACTACAGGAAGATAATAGTGGATGAGTGTGTGGCTTATCCATGTAAGAGAAAATAGATGTTATAAGTCCTACGTGCAATAAAAATATTTAGGAAGGGAAAATTAAACTCCTAAATATTTTTGGTTGTGTCATTTCCTTCATTTAGTCATTGAGTTTGTGTGTTTTTCTTGATATGAGAATGTTTTTTTCTGTACTGTGCAGAGCTTTTTTAACTATGACTATATTGTGGTTAGCAAAGAATAATTTGCTGAATTGATTTCAGACTGATTTTCGTACACAGAATCTATAAGTTTTCGGTAGATACATCTAATCGCTCAGTAATTAATTCACCTAGTTGGATGAACTACTCATACACACATGATAGCCAAAACCCATTGCAGTGAAAATGGAAAAAATCAGGCTTCAACCAGGGAGCCGCCCTTGCAAATATGATTGTCCTTTGTGAGACCTTTCAGGAGTTGGAGGATGAAGTACCTTGCTTTTGAGCATTGCATGTTACTGAACATATTTGCTTGGACAGTAAAGTATAAACATCTTATAACCTTAGATAATAGTTTCTTCTGGAGAGACCTCAAAACAGGAGTTGCTTAGGAGTGGGTATAAGTAATCATGTGGTGCTCCGAAGCAGGTTGTCCTAAAAAGAAACAGGTTTGTATCTTAGCTTTCTCCTCTACCATATCGGTGAACTTATCACAAGTTATTTGACTTGCTGAAACTTAGTTTTCTTGTCTGCAAATTGGCTTTAGTAATATTTTCTTCACCAGGTTGTTGTGAGGAATGAGTGAAGTAATATATGTGAATATGCCTGGTATATAGTATATCCTCAGTAAATGTCAGTTGATTCTGAATTTGATACTGTGACGTTGTTTAGATCTCCTAATCTTATTGAATGATAAACCTTGGGTTGCTTGTCTTAGAGAATGTGAAGTGCCTTCAACTGAGAAACTGTTATTTTTCATTCAGGACAAACAGGAGCGAGCTACCTAACAGTTTGTTTAAAGTGCTGTTGATGATAAGGCTCTAATGTTTCTTAAAAATACCAAGTATTCAGGTTTTCACAAAAGGAAGAGGACAGGTTCTGTGAACTTTTAGATGGGGAGCCTGACTCCAGTCCTAGGTGGTTTTCTGTATTGAGTCATTACCGGGGCTGTTTTTGAGCACCTCAGGGAAGGGGTACCTCCTGGGATACTGCAGGGATTCACTAACCACTAGAGGCATAAATAATTTCTTCTTTAAATAGAGTTACAACCTTGGTAAATTAGGAAAATTCACCAGATATGATGATGGAATTTCGGCAAGAAGTTTGACAAAGACTCAAGATGTTTCTCTGAAAGTGGTAAAGAATTTTATTCAAAGATTGCTGGTTAACGGGAAGAGGACAACCTCTGGACACCTCCTGTGCTTGGCCCAGTTCTCTTTTACTAGTGACTGAGATGGAGATACTGATTACATGCTGACAGTATTTTCAAATCCTGAAAGCTGAAAGAGATAGGAAATCTGTAGGGTGTCCGAATCTAGATCCAGAACATCTTGACAGGCAAGAATATATACGATGAAATTCCATTGCAAATGTATAAGGGCTTAATGCTTGGGCCTCTGAATCTAACTGTACAGGTTCGGGTGGTAGCTTAGCAGGAACAAGTGTGAAAAAGAATTAAGGGTGGGAGTTACTCTCACACGACATTCAAAAAATTTATGAAGCCAGTACGATTTCAGGCTGTGCTAGTTGAAATTTGTTAACTTAGACTGTAGGAACTGAGATCCCTGTGTGCTCTGACCAGGCTGATCTTACCTCATTTTCATGGTATGTCCAACAAACTGGAGTGTGTGTATAGAGGAGAGCAGAAAGGAGGTAGTGAGGTAGCTGGACAGTGTTAAACCATTAGAGAAATGATTGAAGTACCTGAATGTTTATTCTAGAAAAGATTATTTGGCAGCCTGTGTCAGCTCCCCTTAGGTGTTAGAGGAGCACTTACTCAAAAAGGGGAGCACATTATTTCAAAAGGTAGAATTAAGGACAGTAGGTGAAAGTCAAAGTGAGCTAGTTAAAATCTTGGAAGGTGTTTTAAGCATTTGAGTCAGGCCTAAGAGGAAATGAAATAATTTTCTTTTTTAACTATATGAGATTAGTTAGATAGGACATATTGTAGAGGAGTGTCAGGCTTATCTGATGGATCACTATTTACTTAACTGATGGGTATTATATATACCTGATGGATAAGTATATTGGATGAACTGTAGTTTCTTCAAGCCCAGGAATTCTGAGATTGGTGTATGAATAAATACATGACTGAACACAAACAATTTGTAATGATTCCTTTTAATTGGCCATTTATTAACATAGGTTCAGTCACATTTAGGTTTATACTTTAAGAAATACTTATTTTTAGAGTGGTATTGCATATTTTATCTATAGGTAGTCTGCTACTGTTTTCTGTCTTTGTTACTGCAAGTAAAACAGATTAAACATGGGAAGACCTCTGAAGATTGTGGTGAAGACTTTCCTGATTGATAATATAATGGATAACATCTTATCTTTCACAGGTGGTAAACCTATTGATGGCAGTTTTGCTGACTGTGGAAGTAACTCATCCAAACTCCATGCCAGCTGTCAACATTCAGTATGAAGTCATTGGCAATTACTATTCATCGGAAAGAATGGCTGGTATGTTTTTAGTTGGAAATACCTCCTGCTCATCTCTCACACACACACACACACACCCACACCCACACCCCCACAAAACAGATTATTTAGAGGATTGACTAAATTGTATTTAAGTTACTCTACTTGCTGAGGCGTAAAAGTGTTTTTGTGGGTTTTTCAAAGATACTCAGTGAGAATTATAATTGAGCACTTCTGGCCAGAAAATGTTACGGACTACCAGAAGATTTTTTGAGAAATGTACATTGTATACCTTGATTCTTGTCAGTGCTGTGGAGAGAAGAAGAAATTACAAAACCTTTAAGGTCAGCTGGCAAATGTAGTTGAGGATGGGAGCAAATAGGCTTACAGGAAAATAGGAAATACGAATTATTGGAATATTTGCTGATACTTTTTGCTGAGGGTCACAGTTCTAAATATATTTCAATCATTTAGATGAAGGAAGGAAGGAAGACGATGTTGGAGTTAAAAATAGAAGACATTCATGGAAATTGCTTTTTTAAACCTGTTTATTCTCTGATAGCATTTTCATTATCTAGCTTTCTCTGAAATACAGGTGCAGAAAGATTCTAGTTAAGATTTTATATTGGGCACCTGGGTGGCTCAGTCCATTAAGTGTCTCCCTTCATCTCTGGTCGTGATCCCAGGGTCCTGGGATCAAGTCCTGCATCTGGCTCCCTGTTCCACGGGGAGTCGGCTACTCCTTCTACCCTCCCCCCCCCGCTCATGATCTCTCTCAAATAAATAATAAATAAAAAATAAAAGAGATTTTATTTTATAAATGTTAGAAATTTAATATTTGAACAGAAAATTATGACTCAGACTTTTCAGTGCAAAGTTTTTTGCATGTTTAAAATTTCACTTCAGAAAAATGTTCTGAGTACTCGTGTGTATTTATGATGTTACAGGATCTAAGTTATTTTTAGGTTTATTAGCTTTTATTATAAATTCTTGAGCTTCATTACATTTATGATCTTCTCTGATAAATTTATCAAGTGGTTTTTAAAACAAATTTGGTTAATTCACATAATTCACTCACTGTCTATAGGGCTAACTGCTGTTTCTAGGATTCAAGTAGAGTTTTGTGGCCATCTGTTGACATTATAGTATGAAAACACTTAACAGTTTAAACTGTGTTCAAGTGCTTTTTAAATGAGTCTACTGATTGTTCAGATATATATAATCCTTTAATTCTGTTGTTAAATGCGATAAAAGAGATACTAAGAACATACTAGAAACATCCCTCCTGGTGTTTGTTTTTTCTTCCCGAGTTAGTCTATTTCTGTTTAAAAACCAAAATACAATAATGAATAAAATGTTAGTTTTTAATGGCTATTTTTGGTACTTTAGGCTGTAAAATTATGCAAAACCTGATGTCAGCATTTTTTCAGCATGCAGTGTCAGCATGTGTTTCTCTTAAAATCAAGGTGTAGGAAAAGATTTATGGTTATTGACATTCTTGTATGTCTGTACAACTGGCTGCCTTGGCTAGATCTGCAGGGATGGAGTCATGGGTTTCCTGAATGGTCTGTGAGCGCTGTGCCTACCGTAGAGAGAGTCAGATATATTCGTTATCATACTCGTGTTGATTATAATTCTGCCAAAGCCCCTATTCTTGACAGAATATAAAAATGCATAGTACTTGGTCATATGGTAGTTTGTGTGTCTCTTTGCAGGTGGAAAGTTGATTTTCCCATGACCCAGTGTTAAAATGGCAAATTAAGTTCTGATCATTGGCCTGCTGGCGGATTTTATTTTTATTTATTTATTTTTTTATAGCCTTTATTTTTTTAAAGATTATTTATTTATTTGACAGAAAGCGAGAGAGGAAACACAAGTGGGGGGAGTGGGAGAGGGAGAAGCAGGCTTCCTGCTGAGCAGAGAGCTTGATGCAGGGCTCGCGGGGCTCCATCCAGGACACTGGGATCATGACCTGAGCTGAAGGCAGACGCTTAACGACTGAGCCACCCAGGCGCCCCAAGATTATTTGAGAGAGGGAGAGAGAGAGCACACACTAGCTGGGGGAGGGGCAGAAGGAGAGGGAGGGAGAAGGAGACTCTCCGCTTAGCAGGGAGCCCAATGCGGGGCTCCATCCCAGGACCCTGAGATTATGACCTGAGCCGAAGGCAGACACTTACTTAACCATCTGAGCCACCCAGGTGCCCTGGCCTGCTGGCTGATTTTAAATAATAAGGTTCATGGTTATTTTTAATCAGCTAAACAGAATACGACATTCAATATATATGAAATGCTTCTGCAACATATACAAGCTGTTTTTCAAATATGAATTTAACTTTATATTCATGGTGGTAATGGGTGAACACTTGGGGCCCCCTGGAGAAGGTTCTTAAATGTGGTGGTGGCTGGAAACCGGAGGTTCACATCTGGGTATTTAGCCCTCATATTTTGTTTGCTTTATTGACTCACAAATACCGGAGCATCTCTTGTTCTCGGTATTATATGTGTATTTTTCACCCGTCATCCCATTTCTCCCCTATTTTGCTATAGGGCATCTAGAGGATATTCTCTGTCCTCTAGAAAAATTTAAAGAGGGCTTCTTACCTAATACAGTGCCAGATGATGATATTTGTACTGCCAAATGACAAGATAGTACATGACATTTATCTAATAGTGGGAATGTTTGGCAATTATTCAAACATCCGTCATTATTAGCGCCCTTCTGGTTCTTAATCTCTATCCAGAGTCAAAGAATTAACTTTAAATTTGTGCTAAGAAACTCAAGTCGAGTGTGACTTAATATTGTTGAGATTACTCTGGTGTTTTGTGAGACAATGAACTTGGATAATGTAGAGGAAGGGGACAACCTGAGAAGGAGGTGGGGAACAAAGAAAAGGCTTGTAAAAGTATCGGAGAAATCATGAAGATAGGGGATGGGGAGCAGCGAGTTCACATGTTGGGATGAGGGAGAGGAGGTTAATGGAGAACCTTGAATTTCTGATTGTGTATTTTATCTGAGGTCACAGAGGGCAGCTGTAATGCTCTGTATTGAATATATTTGTGTCTTTCAATCAAGTACCAACTTTTCCCTCCTGTGGAACCCTGCTTTGCTCACAAGACCCAACTTACGTCATTTCGTATTTTTTTCCTGATTCCCCCGGGAAAGCTAATTGTTTCTGCTTCTGTTGTAGCACTTTGCCACATTGGATTATAATTCTCTGTTTGCACACCTTCAGACTCTTAGACTCTGGGCAGAGATCTGTCTCTTTAGCTGAGTGACTGGTTGATGATAAAAGAGTCAGTGAATTGTAGCCAATTTAATAAACAAAAACAAAGGCATGAATTCTAATGCTGAGACTTTTTTTTTTTTAACACGCTTGGTCTTAGATTTTTTTCATAGCCAATCTTGAAAATACTCATTTTTTAAGCTAGCTCTAAAACATCATTTTGTCATGAAGAGTTTTGTTCTTTTTGTTATGTTTGTTATGTAAGTAGCTTAATTAGATTTTTGTTTTTGTTTTCTTAGATAATGCCTGTGTTCTTTTTGCCGTCTCTGTTCTTATGTTTATAATCAGTTCAATGCTGGTATATGGAGCAATTTCTGTAAGTATTCATATTTTCGACTTTTAGAGTTTGACCTTTACTGAGTGGTACTTAATAATTTCATATTTATGTTGTGATGTTGTGGTTGTTATTTTTTGTCTTCAGTATCAAGTTGGTTGGCTGATTCCATTCTTCTGTTACCGGCTTTTTGACTTCGTTCTCAGTTGCCTGGTTGCTATCAGTTCTCTCACTTACTTGCCAAGAATCAAAGAGTATCTGGATCAATTAGTAAGTGTGTATGCTAATTAAACTTTTTTTCTTTATTTTAAGTGAAATATTTAAATAGAAATTTTGAGTTAGCTTTAGGTACTATTTTTATTTTATTTTAATCTACCTACTTTTTTAAAGTGTTTTAAAATAATTATTACCTCTCTTAATTACCATGTTGAAACCAGTAAGATACAGGTAGAATATCCTCTAACTAGTATTTGAATATTCCAGTGTTAAAAGTCTCTAAAGATGGATATCATAGAATGTAAGGAGTAGTTCAACTTTTGTTTTGAGTATATTAGCAGTATAATAATTTGGCTCTAGAAGTTTCTTCCTCTCTTCAGAAGTAGAGCATTCCTGTGAAATCTTATTTAAGCTGAAATGTTGTAAATGTTTATTCCCAGATCCCACAAATCTTCTTAGTCTTTTCTGATACCTGAGGGCACACCTTGCTAATGGATGCACAAAATAAAGTGCAGTAAAGCACGGATGCTCAGAGACTCTGTTCACCCCTCTGGCAGCTGGATGCTGAGATGCTGGGCGGGGCTCCCAGGAAGGAGCTCTCAGAGAAGGAGCTGGGCGGGCCGCTCTCACTGGGGTGTGCGCTTTCGCTCCCAACAGCTTGCTTCCATACAGACGCTGGATGCTCTTGTTGCTCTAACCCCTTTTTTCTTTGTAGGCATCCATAGCTAATACTTAAATGCTTACTGTATCCTTCACTCTATTTGAGGCAAATCGTTGGTGAATAGTGTAGGTACAAACATAGCTTTCCTCTCTCTGAGGAGCAGCCCATGGATTGGGGGAGTTAAGAGGTTATCTGTGATAACGAACTGGAACTGTCCAATGCACCATTAAGTGTGGAGCTTAGTAGATTAGTGCTACATGATGAAGCGGCAGGGGACCTTCTGGGCTGAAGTAAGGTCTAGAATGAGGCATGGAGTCCAGAAAAATAAAAGTTCATTTCAAAAATGCTGTCTTTTAGGAATTTTCTCCCCACTTCCAGATTTCCTGCCTAGTCCATCTTGCATATCACAAATTTATCATTCGTTCAGAAAACATTTGGTGGTTGCTTATGTGCAAGGCACTCTGCTGCATTCTTGGGAGATACATCAGTAGAACTTGATTGCTAGTGAAGGAATTGGAAAATTGACAATTACTGCATTAAAACTGTGGTAAAAAGCTGTGAAGGACAGGTGTAGGCTGCGTGAGTGGATGTCACAGAATTGTTAGACGTGGGCTGGGAAGCAAGACTTGAATTGTACTCAAGAGTCTGAGTAGGAATTAAGACGGAAGATACAGAAGCAGAGGTCACAGAGACCCCTCGAGGTGGGAAGGAACATTCTTTGTGTAGTGAGAGGACTATAAGGTGATCGTGGTGGCTGGCACGTAGATTAAGGGAGGGAAACAAAGCAACAGTGGTGAGTGGGAGAGAAGCAGCTGGGGGCAGGGCCTAGTGTCCGGGTTGGCTGTAGTCAGAAATTTCCTCATTCTAGATCTGTCTTGTCATGTCTGGCTGAAAAATTGCAAACCTCCTGAATAAAAGCTATAGCATTCCCCCCATGAACCGGTCCCATTCAGTTTTTGTCTTTCTATTTATAAATGAAGGCTTAAAGAACAGTTTTGTCCCAAGGAGACACTTAGCTAGGGTTTGGAGTTGATGTGTGGGTACTTTCTTCTTTTTCTTTTTTGGTCCTTTCGGATTTTTGCATGCTGCTTTTTTATAAAAATTATTTGGGCTTTTGTGTTGACATTTCCATGAAAAACATGTTTTCAAAAATTAGATGAGCTTTAAAGGAGAACATTAGAAAGAATTTTTTTGCTATTCCTTTTACAGACCTCAGTGGTTTCTCCCCTCTGTTATATTCATTTGGTCTCTCAGACTGGCAAGTACCTTCTCTGTTGGCCAGCTTGTAAATCCTTAATTATTCTTTTGTAATGCCCTTCTGGAACCCAGCTCATTGCCTTGTACACGATAAATGCTAAATAAATATTTGAGTAAATAAAGTTGACCCTTTGCAGTAGAATGTAGTATGTCTGCAGTGAATCACAGAGGTTTGCCTTTTTTATAACCAGGGGCGTGCCTTCTTTTTCCCCTTTCTGATGAGCATTGAGATTGTTGATTGGCTTTTAGAAAAATGAATTTCCCGAGATAGGACTAAATGACCAATGGAACTTAGATAAGTCTTAGCACCTCCTGACTTGGTGACTCAGGGACAAATCTACAGTTGTATACAGGAAATAGCGGTTTTCCAAAGGCCAGAAAGGTGTAGAATAATGAAAAGTAGAGGATGAGCTCTTCTCTTTGGACAAGAGTATTCAAATGTGTTTTAAGTGTTCAGTAGCATGCATTAATGATGATGAGGCTTAAAGGTACCATGAGTTCTGTTTATAAGTTTTTATTGGAAATCAGTTCTGACTTCGGTGCCTTTTCTTTGTACTTTTAAGATGCTCTCTAGACTATGATGAAGTGCAGGTGCCATAGCTGAATGATGAGTGTGTGTGTTTAATTAATAAACTTCATGGTTTAGAGCAGTTTTAGGTTAACAGCAAAACTGAATTGGAAAGTACCCCCCTGACCTCCCCCACTGTCCACATCCCAAACCATAGTGGTCCATTTGTTACAAGTGATGGGCCTGCGTGGACACATCATTATCACCCAGAGTTCATAGTTTACTTGAGGGTGCACTTGTGGTGTACATTCTGTAGGTTTGGACAAGTGTGTAAAGTAGTCACTGTGGCATCAAACAGAATAGTTCCACTGCCCTAAAAATCCTCTCTACTCTGCCTGCTCACCTCTCTTCCCCCCCCCTTCCTTTTTTAATAGCCTGATTTTCCCTACAAAGATGACCTCCTGGCATTGGACTCCAGCTGTCTACTCTTCATTGTTCTTGTGTTCTTCACCTTATTCATCATTTTTAAGGTGAGTTGCTGACTAAATGTTTGGGCAGCCAGTTAGACTGTGACACAGTTGGTCTAAAACCTTTTTGTTGCCTTTTCTCCTTATAGTTCACTGTTAGGGGACAGTGTTTATTCTGACATAGTAGTGAAGGTAACTTCTGGGGGATGTCCTCCCTCTTGTTTCCGGAGAGTGGTTGGAATTCCAGGATCCTTCCTAAGTGTAAGGAACATCATGTTTTTGGATCAACAGATCAATGGTTTGATTGAAAATGTATTAAAATTCCAAAGGTTCAGAGACAGAATTTCTTTTGCAGCACAGTGGTTATCAGACCTGAATCAAAACCCTAGTTCTGGTTTCTCTGTAAAATGCTATCAATAAGACTTACGATATTTAAGTGTGAGCAGGTAGGGAAAGGGCCTGGCCTGTGCTAAGTTCAAACGGATGTGTGTTCCCTTCTCCATGGAACACATGTGGGGAAAAGCATAAGCCACCTTAATTTTAGAGCAGGTAGTCTGTTGAGTTTCTAGCATATGGAAATTTTGTTTGCTTCTTTCAGGCGTATCTAATCAACTGTGTTTGGAACTGCTATAAGTATATTAACAACAGAAACATGCCAGAGATTGCTGTGTACCCTGCCTTTGAAGCACCTCCGCAGGTGAATGACCTTTTTAATATAGTAAATCTTCAGTAGCCAGTATTGATTATTCTCAAGAGCCTAGGTCTTGACTTCCTCGTCAATGCCATATGTATGGTTTCGGGCATGGATAGCTTACATCCGCAAGATTCAGCATTTCCCTTTGGAAACCTGGGTGTGTGGGTGAGAGGCCTCTTGCACTGCTCGTTCAGCTTCACTCCTAGGGAGTCTCTAGGATGGTTGCATTTGCAGGGGAGATCAGACAGGAAGCAGCCGTGTGAACCATATCAGGCTCATGGCTTCTGGAACTTCTAAGGATGGGGTACCGTCACGTGCAGCTTGTGTTGCTTTCAAAAAACACCCACATGATCCAAAGGGGAAGCTGGTTTTTCTGTGGGGAGATGAATGCAGTGGGTTCTGTGAGTCTGTGGGGAGGCCTACTTCAAGGGCCCTTTAGTTGTTGCTGTATTAGCTTTTCCCGGTTTTCAACATGTAGAATGTATGTGGCCTGTATAGGGCCAGCCTGTCACACTTGGAGACACTTGGGTTGGAATGTCACTCCTACAGAGATGTGCCCTTTACCCTAGAAGAAATGATAGAAGGGCCTGATCCTTTGATTTTGATGAAATCCAGGATCCAGCATCTTACTGGGGGGGGGTTTCCTTTAGTGTAGTTCGTGATGCCCTTAACCTGGATTTGCAGCCCCTGAGGCATTGGTACTTTGTCAGTCATGCTGTGGTGGGGGAGGAGAGAGCCGTGCCACCTACTTCCTTTCCTGTCAAGGTGTCCTTGGTAGCCTCAGGGTCTGTTCAGAAGCAAAATTCTGCCCCTCTCCCCTCCATCCCTCTGTCTTCAGCAGTCTTGGATCAGACAGCTCATCTCCAGTTACCAGCCCTCTCTACGCTCAGGAACTTTTCAGCTCACAAATTCCTCAGCTAAAATTTGAAAGCTGAATTATTCCAGGTAGGATTGTAAAGATGCTTTAAGTCAATATAATTTTTTTCTCTCTTCAGTATGTTTTGCCAACCTATGAAATGGCCGTGAAGTTGCCCGAGAAGGAGCCACCGCCTCCTTACGTACCTGCCTGAGGAGATCCTGCCTTTGTCAATAAACCCTATACCAGCTTTTTGTCTCGTTTATTGTACAAGATGCTGCAGTACAGGGCTCTTCAGACTTGTTTGATATAAAATTCATTTTCCTTTGTTGAAGCATTTATTTTCAAACACTAACAAGCTTTTTGGACATCTATTCAAAGTCTTTTTTTTTTTTTGTCGTTAAGTCTATACATTTTAATAGTTTTTGGAGACAATCTAGGTTAAGCGAGAGCAAAGTGCCATTGTTTGCCTTTATTGGGGGGTGGGATGGGGGTATTCTCTACACATTTTCTTTTTTAACTTTGCACTTTCTTTATATAATAGTTTGCATTTTGGTTATTTGCTGCCCTGGATACTTTCAGGAAGAATGACTTAAATATTCGGGGTGAGTGAGTTGGATATAAGATCTGAAGTTTTCAGCTATGGAAACAGGAAAAATACATAACCTTTTAACTTGACTGTGGAAGATGATGGTTGCATGTTTCTAATTTGTATGTGTTTCCATCTTTGTGATAAGATGCTTTAATAAATCTCTTAAATATTTACTGTTGTCATTTTTTAAAAAGTCCATTACCCTTTTTTGGTAGATAGAATTTAACATTTTCCATTACAGTAAACTCAGACCGTCAGGGTCTTTTGGTACTTCGAGGATACAATGAGGCTTAATTAGCATTTCTTTAGTCCAGTAACTCAAATCTTGTTTAAAGTTATGGTGAAGATATTACTTGAATCACAGGCCAGAAATTATTGATGGTTTGTTAGAAAAATTATACGATGAGGGTAGCAAGCTGTCTTTTTATGTAGAGATCATTTAGTATTTAGGTAAGAGTTCATCCAGAATAATTCAATAGGTTGCGCCTGGGTGGCTCAGCCATTTAAGTGCCTGCCTTCAGCTCAGGTCATGATCCCGGAGTCCTGGGATCAAGCCCTGCATGGGGCTCCCTGCTCAGCAGGGAGCGTGCTTCTCCCTCTCCCTCTGCCTGTTGCTCCCCCTGCGCGTGCTCTCTTTCTCTCTGTCAAATGAATAAAGAATCCTAAAAAGAATTCAGTAATTCAAGAATAATTAAAAAATGTATCAGTTGACCTTCAGAGTGGAAGCAAAGAGAAAGCAAGCCAACTGTGGCTTATGTGCACAACTAAAACTTCTAAAGATACGCCACCTTGCATCTTGCTAGGAATGTAGCAGCAGTGGCCTCACATCGACCATATATATAGACACGTGAACGTATTTTACACATTTCTTAAAGGGTTAATGGAATTGTTTGGCTGCGATCTCACTTTTATAAACACCTGCCACCACCGAAATAAAGAGTAAACTTTATATTTAGAAAGGACATACAGCTGTGTCTGGGAGTATACCCAGTTTCCGGTAATATATTTTACTGATCTTAACGATTTTAGAACATTTCAAAATCATAACTTTTCTGGGCTAGGTCTCACTTTGTTTCTTTATAAAAACTGAAAAAGAAATCTTACAGATCCATCAAGTTTCCTTAGTTATTACTTTTGGTTTAATTGTGTTCTCTGTTGAAGATCATGCTAAGCAGTGTTTAGATATTAACCAAACTCTTGTTAGCTCTTTATTAATGGTGGGATTACATCAAAATGTGAACACATCAGGACCCTGTCTTGGTGGGGCTCCTTTTAGGGCTGGGGGTGGGAGTGGCATTTGCCTGCAATCCATAGCCAAGCTCAGTGGGCCCAACTAAGCATTGTTCCTCCTGGAGTGGAAACGGTGGGCCATCATGACCTTTAATCACGACTTCATTTGAAGTAGGTTTATCTTCTGAAAAAGTCCACAGACCTTGTACTTTATGAAGAACAGTCACAATGTGTTAAACCCAATCATTTTCCCTAAGGCAGGGGAAAAACTTAGATTAAGGGGTCATTTTTCCAGTAAAGGGAAATTTGTTGTCATATAACAGTTAAATATCCTCCTGAACATGCCAAAATTGTTTGCCTTAAAAAGGTAAATTCCCTCTGCTAGTTTTGGAGAAAAACGTTAGTAGAGTAGTATATTTGATTCTAAAATTCAGGTAGCGATAACACTGAAAGATAAATGTTTAGGTGTTTGGCCTTGTTTTTTAAAATAGGAAGCAACTCCAGCTTAAGTAAGGAGCTCATAAATCTCATCATTCTGACTTGAGTTTGGCACTGCTTCTGAAATTCCTATAATAAAGTCTCATGAGATCCTGATGACTTCCTAAATCACAAAGTCCTGTTCTATTTGCTTTTTTTAAAAAAAGATTTATCCATCAGGAGACAAAAGTGCAAGCTTGGGGAGAGGCAGAGGGAGAGGGATAATCCCAAGCAGACTCCCCGACATATGCAGAGTCCAATGTGGGGCTCGATCCCAGGACCCTGAGATCATAACCTGAGCTGAAATCAAGAGCCGAACGCTCAAGTAAGCCACCCAGGTGCCCCCCGTTACACTTTCTAACCTCAGTTTTGGTTTTTATCATCCAACATTGTCGACTACCCAACCTCTTGGCTTTCACAACTTTTCACTGAGTTTTGCCTCTCTTTGTCATCTGTTCGGTTTCCTTTTGTACCTTTTTCACCTCCATCTACTTTGTCCACTCTGTGCTCCAGTTTTGGCCTTCTTCACATTCTCAACATTTACTTATATGAATGTGGCTAGCTGTAAAAGCTCCATAAAGTTCCAGGTGTCTCTGGGGCCTATGAAACAAAACGAGCCCTGTGAGGCCCTTGTTTCCAAAATTCAGCTCACTGGAGCATGCATTTTTCTCTGGCATTATTAGCACATTTGATGTAATGGAAAGAGGATGGTGTTAGGGATTATCTGCTGGGTTCAGATTCACACTCTAACCCTGAGCAAAAGTTTAACTCAACTGATACATTTTGAGCCTGTACTTTGTTCCAAGTGCAAGAGACACAGTGATGGGCAAAGCATTAAAAAACAAAAAACAAAACTTCCTGGTCTCCTCTTAGTGGGGAGAGACAGATGATTTAAAACGATATAGTAAGTTAGTGACAGAGCTATGGAGAGGAGACAAGAAAGGGGAATGGGGTGGGTACAATTTTAAAGGATGTCAAGGAAAAGGCCGCACTTGGAATAAGGTGACATGTGAGTGAACCCTGAAGGAGGAAGATCTTCGGCAGAGGGATATGTACGAGTGCACTAGGCGAATTCAAAGAATAGTCAGCTTGAGTGAGAGTGGAAAGGGAGGAGAGCCAAGGGCAGTGGGCCATGAGCTTGGGGAGGTATTGGGTTGGCCACTGTAGGTCATCACAATGACTGTCTTAGTAGAAGGGGAACCTACTGGAGGGCTCTGAACAGATGAGTCCCAAAAGGACTTGCGGTATAACTTCTCTGAATCTGTTTTCTCATCTAGAAAAAGACTCTGCTAACTCACAGAGTTGTAAATAATAAATGATATAATTCATGTGCAGAATCTAGAACAGTGTCTAGCACATAAAAAAATCAGTAGATATTATAAAGCAGGTTGTATAGAGTTGTTGAGAAATCAGATACTGGATTCAGACAAGTTGGTTTTAAACTTCAGTTCTGCCACTGATTTACTGTGTGAGTCTGGCCAAGTTACTTAAACTCTGTGAGCTTTAGTGAGTGCCATGTAACTTACCAAGAGAAGGCAATGTGTACGGTGCTTAGCACAACAGCAGACTGACAGCAGCAAGTCCTCAGAGAACACATCTATATATATTGAGAGATCTTAAAATATTACTTAGAAGGTTTTAGCAAATTAGGTAAACTCTGTAAATTGGCTGTTTTCTCTTTTGATTATTTGGCAAATGGACTACCAAGGCATTCACTTTGAAAAATGATTTGTTGAATCAGCCTGCTTCCTTTCCTCTTCCTCTAGCACCTGGGAATATCCCTCCATTAAGCTCATGTTTTATTGCGTCTGTGTCTCTGTTAGTGAACAACTTAGAGATGAGGCCTTACTCTTTTTCCGATCTGCAACACTTGGCACAGTGGCTCACACAAAGTTGGGAGAGAAAGGGAGGGTGGTAATTGTTTACTGAATGAAAGACTTTGTCTCCACAAACTGTACACTGCTAATAGACTGTTTTCAATATGAATTGGATATGATCTAAACATTGGGTGTACCACACCTACATTTAAAGGTATTTGCGGGGCACCTGAGGCTCAGTTTTTGGGCATCTGCCTTCCTCTCAGGTCATGATCCTGGATTGAGCCCTGCGTCCCCGCGTGGGGGCTCCCTTCTCAGCGGGAAGCCTGCTTCTCCCTCTCCCACTCCCCGGGCTTGTGTTCCTGCTCTAGCTGTCGCTCTGTCAAATAAATAAATAAAATCCTAAAAAAAAAAAAAGAGGTACTTGAAATACAAAACCAAGAGCCTTTCCATTGATAAATTGTACATTTTCTTCTGTTTGGTGATGGTCTAATCCCTGTTTTCTAGCCTGTGACTAATTTGTTCATAGTCATCGTGAACTTAGTTTTTTCTAATTGTTTCGATGTCCCTTACAGCAAATGACCAATGTTCCATTTTCAGGACTCCTTTTACTTTCAGAGAAGGAGCATGTTATAAATAAGCCGAAGCAAAGTAGTACTTTTGCTTTTCTGAGGTTGCTTTGTGTTCCTAAAAAAGTTGTGATTTTGGGTATGAGAAAATAATTTAGAAGATGTGTGCCAGACAACATGGAATTCAAGCACATGAGAGAGGCAGTATGGGGCTGGCAGAATGAGCACGCAATCTGGAGTCAGAAGGTGGTTGTTCTAACTTCACCACGCTATTAATCCCTCGTGCTGGGGAGTTTAACTCCGTTCTGAGATTCAGTTTCTGCATCCCATAAAAATCAAGAAGATGCAAACTCCTGACCTACCTACTTCTGGGAGTTGTTTTTAGGATCAAGTGAGGTAACAGACATGGAAGAGTTGGCAACTATTAAGCACCGTGTAAATATTATCAGGAATGGAGTGTGTGAGCAAGGAATGGTGACAGGAAGGACTGAAAAGGGAGAAGAGTATTTGACCTGGAAACCAGAAAAAGAGTAACTGTTTCTGGTCTGTTAGAAAGGAGTTTTGTACCTGTCATCATTCAGTGAAGTAGCTGAAAATCTGGACAAGGCATCAGGAAACCTGATTTATATTCCCTCGCCCTCCCACCCGTTGAATGACAGTAAATAATTCATTTCCAAATGAGTGGCTGACTAGGTTCCTTCTTGTGTTGACTTTCTGTGACTCTTATTTTTGGCTAAACAGTTAATTATCTTTTAAAGAGGAAGATAATTTTTTAAATTACATATATACCCATTTAGTTACCATTTCTGGTGTTTTTCATTCTTTTTGTAGATCCACATGTCCACCTGCTATCATTTTTCTTCTGCCAGAAGAAAACTTTTTTTTTTTTTGCAGTGTGGTTCTACTGCTGATGAATTCCTTTGGCCTTCATATGTCTGACAATGTCTTTATTTTACCTTTGTTTTCAAACAGTTCTATTCCTGGATATAGAATTCTAGGGAGTCAGGTTTGTTTGTTTTTAAAGATTTTATTTATTAGAGAAAGAGAGAGAGCGTGAGGGGGGGGGCAGGGTCAGAGGGAGAAGCAGACTCCCCGCTGAGCAGGGAGCCCGATGTGGGACTCGATCCCGGGACTCAAGGATCATGACCTGAGCTGAAGGCAGTCGCTTAACCAACTGAGCCACCCAGGCGCCCCTGTTTGTTTTTTATTCAGTACTTTGAAGATGTTGCTCCACTCTCTTGTGCACATTGTTTCTACTGAGAAATTTTTCATCATCCTTAACTCTGTTCATTTATTTTTTTAACTTTTGGTGATGAAAAGCTCTGTCACTGGTTTTAAGCATTTTTTAAAAATATGTTCTTTGATTTTTTTTTTTTGAGGTATAATATATACAAAAAAGTAAGGTTTTGTGTGTGTGTGTTTCTTGCACTTGAGGTTCATTGGGTTTATCGGTTTCATGAAGTTTCACATGCTTTTCAGCCATTATTTCTTCACGTTTTTCTTCTGTCTTCCCCTCCCTCTCCTTCGGGGATTGGATAGATCTGGAAAGGTAAGGGTAAGCTTCCTGTAACGAAGTGATTTGAGCTAGGCTTTGAGCATTGGATGGGATTTGAACTGGTGGAGATGCGGGCAGAAGACTGGATAACTTTAATACAAGTGGATCACGGGAGGAAAGAGGACATGAAGATTCCCCCCGTGGGGCTGGGAGAACGCTGGTTCCACAGGCAGGAGTGGGGCATACGAGGGAGGTCATTAAAGAGGAAGATGTGGAGGGGCGCCTGGATGGCTCAGTCAGCAGAGCATGTGACTCTTGATCTCAGGGCTTTGAGTTTGAGCCCCACATTGGGTGTTGAGATTATTTAAAAATAAAATCTTAAAGAAAAAAAAAAAAAGAGGAAGATGTTGAGTTCATTCTTGGATGTGGTTGAGCCGGAGGTGCTTCTGTGATCTTTAGAGGGTACAACAGGCAGAGTATTAATCTAAGTCTGTTGCCCGGGAGCAGGACTGGGACAAGAGACATGGTTTTGGGAATTACCACTAGAGAGGCGGCAGCTGAACCCACACTCAATGGAATTCCTAATAGGATGGTACACAGAGGCCCAAGAAGGCCTAGTCATTGAGACATTCCACTTACAGCAAGAAGGAATAATAGTTCACAATGATTCACAAAAGGAGATTCATTGAAGCGCTATTTATCATTAAAAACAAGTAGAAACTAAATGTCCCACAATGGAGAATTGCATAAATAAATGGAATCTATGATGGAATACAATATAGCCATTAAAAATGATGTATTAGAAGAATATAACAAAAAATGTTCACTATACATTAAGTACAAAAAGCAAATAATAAGATCACAATATACAGTGTGATTTCATTTTTAATAAAAATATATGAATATACAAGCAGAGAAAGAGATAATCCCACATATCTTTGGACGTTAGTGTTACAGACGGTCTTTATTTTCTTACTTTTGCTTTACTACATTTGCGAAACTCTCCACAGTAAGTTGCATTACTTTTACCATTAAGAAAAAAGGAATCTATTACAATTTTTTAAAAGCTGACCCAGAAAAAAATCTTGTGGATTTCTAGACTGGGAAGCAGGAAAAGAAGTGGAAAAGGAAATAGACAATTCATGTAGAATCAGGATTATACAGCAGCCCTGCTGGAAGGTGCTAAAACTGGGACACCGGCCAACAGTGGAGCTGTCTGAACCCTCTGAGGGAGCCTTTGGATTTGGTGATCTGAGTTTTTGTGACTGCTCTTGAGAAGTGTGACGCAGGAGAGAGAGTAGTTACTCCCTGGCCCAAGATGTCTTCTGACCATACAGTCAGTCCCTCAAAGGCCTTCTGCGCAGGTGGCCACTTCCTTGCAGGGGCCCTTGCACTGGATCCCGCCCAGGCCTGTCGTGGAGACCATCAGAACTGGGACATTGCAAACTCCCTCAGGTGTCAGTTGCCTAGAGAGATTGTTGAATGCAGATTCCTAGGCCCAGTCCCAAACCGTCTGCATAAGTATCTGGATACTTGCCTTTTAATGCCCGAGTATCAGGAAGCTGCCTTTTAATAAGCCTCCTGAGGGATTCTTACTCAGTCAAGTGGCAGAACCTCCGCATGCAGGCGTGCACAATAGGCCGCCTTCCCTTAGGTTTCTGGCACGCAGAGTCGGAGAGAACTGAATCTGGGAGTTTCTGGAAATTAGCACAACTAAGTGTTTTGGTCACGAATCAGTAAGTCCAGGATGTGAGAAAATAGCTCTTGGAACCCAACCGACACCATGGCCTTGCATGTGTCCCAGGAGGCTTTTGGAGCTGGGCAGCGCGCAGAACCTGGAAGGTAAGTGGGGGCGTGGCTCCCGGGGGTGACGACGGGTCTGAAGAGGCTTCCAGAGACATTTCCCAGGGGGTGAGCTGAGAGTTAGTGCCGCTACCCTATCACAGGACGCCAAACAGCAGGAACAAAGAAGTCAATCCACGGAGGCTCGCCCACCCGGGCCCCCTGGAAAGCTGTTAGTGGTCAGGATTAGGAGCGTCTGGCTGGCTCAATCCGGGGAGCATATGGCTCTTGATCTCGGGGCTGTGGGTTTGAGCCCCACCTTGAGGGTAGAGATTCTTTAAAAATAAAATCTTAAAAAAAAAAAAAAGTCAGGATTGGATGGCCCAAAGGGAGGGGCCTCTGACGAGAAGCCGATCAGGATTCAGAGGCCAAAGATTCTTACCAAATCTAGAGAGGAGACCTCAGAGGGCACCCCCCCTCCATCCCATTATAAAAGGTGTATAAATAAATTGTGCTAGATTGTATTATGGTTTGCAACGATTTGCTGTAAAAGCCTTCCATTCCCCACCCACAGACCTTTCTTGCCCACATGACTTGCTTTGGCCAATCACATGTGAGTGGGATTGATGTGAGCCACTTCTTGCAGAAATGTTAAGACCTGTCATCTGGTTGTTCCATCTCTCATTTCCTTCCTTTGCCACAAGACCAGCATGTCTCACATTGGGTCTACCCCTTGTCTGGGTTCCAGAATGAAGATGACGTGGGGAAGAACTGCAGCCAACCTAGGAAGGACACATAACAGAGCAACAAGTACATTTCTCTTGTTAGGAGCCCCTGAGATTTTAGGGTCATTATTACCATAGCCCAGCCTAGCCACAGCTGACCAGTAAAAAAATAGTTTCTATTTTTTTTTTTTTTTAGGATTGTAAAAACAAAGTGGTAGTATTATAATGAATTTTTAGGGAAAACTACCTATAATTTCTTCCCTAGCCTAACCAAATAGTTTTAATCTTCACATATGCCTACATGCAAATGTGCTGAAACAGACTATTACACTTTATGTTGCTTGTATCCCTGAATTTCTTCAGAGAAGGAGTCTGGTGGTGGAGGCGGACCAACTCCCCACTAGAGGAGGCCAGAGGAAAGGGCTATCTGTGGAGCCGGTGCCCAGCACAGAGCCATCTGTTGTCCAGCAATGAAGTGAAACTGAGCAAAACCATTTCCTCAGCATCCTTGGGCTCTTGGATAAAGTAATTCCAGGTTATTTCTTTTCTTACAGTCTATCGTGCCTGTTTACTATCCTGCCAATGCAGAGTTAAATTTCAGCCCTGTTCTATGATCTTCCATTTCCTAAATTTTCAGTCCCATTGCAGACCTGCATGCGGTAAGGAGGAATTTACAGGAAGTCAGCACCGAACAATGCCAGGCATCAGCTCTGCCCTTCTGGAGCCTACAGTCTGGTGGGATATAAAAATAAATAAATTGAATATAAACTGAATAATTAAAAATTGAGTAAGTCCCCCAAATGAAACACACAGGATGCTATAATAGAGCAGAAAGGCGGAGACAGTAGGAAAGAATCTATTCAAAACAGAAATTTTTAAACTGCTAACTGGGAAACATTAGTGAGCTAAAAACTCATGTACTCATGATCACATTTAAAAAAAATGAAAAAGAACTGAATGGAGGTGGCTAGAATAGCATCAAATGTGGTTAAGTGTTAGTATTGTTTCGTGCAACTATCATTTCTGTGGACATATGTGTTATCTATGTAGCTGCTGGCTCATAATCTAAAATGTAGTTGTTATAATGGATTGTGGTAAAAATAAGTTTGAAAAACTAAGATCTGGCCTCAGGGAAGGCTGCTCTGAGGAAGACATTACACTGATGACCAAGGTGGGAACAAGTTTGGTGTCCTCCAGGACACGGGGAAGGCTAGCATGACTGAAGCATGGAGAGCAGGAATACAGTTCTGGATGTTGGTGGTCAGTGCTGCAGAGGAGGTGGGATTGAATCTCAATGAGCCTTGTTGGCCGTGGAAAGGAATTTGGATTTTCCTGGAAGCGAAGTTGCAAGGTTTAAGAAGAGAAGTGATTTTAAGGTTACTGCGTGGAGTGTGGATTTTAGAGGACTAATAGTCCGGAAGCAGGAAGACCAGACTGGATCTGTTGGAACTCACGTTCATTGTCACGTTTTAGGATCCAGCTCAAACCTCACCTGTTTTTAGAAGCCTTCCTGCTTTCCTCAGTCCGCTGCAGTCTCTTTTTCCTAAATTCACCATGTTGCCTTAGACAGGTAGACCATTATGCTTTCTCCCGGTAGACAGTTCTTGGAGGGTCCCCTGGGTGGCCCCCAGCCCCGTGCTGCCAACCGTCACTCTTCCGGAGAGGAAACGGGATTTAGGGAGCGCCTTCGAAGCCTCTGTTGGTACAGGCTGTCCTTCCAGCTGGCCGGGGGCGCTCTCTGGGGAATGTATGTTTGACTTTCTATTCCTGTAATATAAGTTCAAATGTTTACAGATGTTTGAAGCTGGGATGAAAGCATTTCTATTCATGCTGCCAGCATCTGTGAGGCTTTATTTTTTTTCTTTTACTGAGAGCCCACAGCAAAACTTGGTTACTTGGCTGGGGAAAGGAATGCAGTGCGAGTAGCGGGATGAAACCTCGCCGCAGGCACCGCTGGCGGGAGCGAGAAGGCAGAGCCAGGGGTCCCCTCGCCTGGGGCCGGGGGTCAGGCCTGCCAGGGCAGGAGGAGAGCGCAGGGCCGGCGGGCTGCGGCCGGGTGGGTTCGCAGGCCAGGGCACAAGTCTCGGGAGAGACGCAGCGCGGCCAGGGGGCGCCCAGCCGAGCCCACCCAGACGAGGCCCGGCGGGGGCCTCCGCGGGCCGGGCTCCGGGCACCGCGCCGCCGCCGGCTCGCCCCAGACATTCCGTTTCTGCCGCCGGAATGCTCAGACAGGCTCCGGCGGGCCCCGGGCGCCGAGCCCGGCGCCTCCTCCCGTGCTCCGGCGGTGGGCGGGGCCGCGGGGCGGGGCCGCGGGGTGGGCGGAGTGCGGGGCGGCGGGACCTTTAAATTGGCCCCCTTGGTGCGGGGCTCAGGCGCTGGGCTGCTGGAGCGAGGCAACCTTCGAGGACAGCACCTGCAGGAGTGCGGAACCCGCCATGCCGCGCCACCTCTCGGGACTGCTCCTGCTGCTGTGGCCGCTGCTGCTGCTGCTGCCGCCGACCCCCGCCGCCCCCGGCCCCTTGGCCCGCCCGGGCTTGCGGAGGCTGGGGGCGCGGGGCCCAGGGGGCAGCCCCGGGCGCCGCCCTGCTGCGGCCGCCCCCACCGGCGCGCCCTATTCCGGGGCCGGCCAGCGCGGCGGGGCCCGCGGCGCAGGTACGGGGCCGGGAGTGGGACCCCCGCCTGGGAGGGACGCGAGCGGGCACCAGGGAGGGACAGCCGGCAGGAGGGAGGTGGGGAGGGCCGGGAAGGAGGGATGGGTGGTGGGGAAGCGGAGCATCGAACAGGAGAAGCCCCATGCAGCCGCCAAGTGTTCCGTCTATCCCAACCCGAGCCAGACTGCGATGCAGGAGAAAGAGTCCCCTCCCCGATGAATCTTGTGGGGAAACGGGTCCAGACAAGGGAAGGGAGATGCCTAAAGTCTCTCATAGTCAGGACTAGAATTTGGGTCGCCTGCAGCTCAAACTCCAGCTACTTCCCTCTGCAATTTGGGCCTGGAGGACGGGGCAGCGTGGGAACACCGGCCACCTCCCGGCGCTCTGTGCCGGCTCTACCTCTCGGTGCAGCTGAAAAAACCCTTCCTGAGATTCTGCCTTTAGTTGTCTGGAAATCACTTCCTCTATAGCCCCAGATCAGTGTGACCTTCCCTCCCCTGGCCACAGCCTTCGAGCTGTCTCAGTCCAATCTAGGATCTGGATCAGAATTGGGACTGGAATTCACACGAGGGAGTGGGGGTGGGAGGCCAAGAAGGACACCTGAGGGGCCCCCTGGATGGCCCCAGACCTCTCTTGTAACCGTCCTGGTCTCCACCTCCTCCTCTGCCCCTGACCAGGTGTTCTGCTTGAACCGACTGGGTCCCAATCCCAACCTGTACTCTCTTAGATCCTCAAACACCCAAGACACTGGGTCTTTGGTGAACAATTTTCCATTGCCCTTTTTGGTCTGTAGTTCGTTCCTCTCGCAGAGGTTCCTAGAGTAGCAGAGCTTGAAGATCACCTGACACAACCCCTAAAAGCATATAAACTGAGGCTTATCAAATGACTCAGCAAATCAGTGTCAGAGCTCAGAATAGAACTCAGGGCTCCAAAATCTCACACAAGGATCTTTCCACTGCTACAATCTACCAAGCTCTTAAAATGGGCTTACATAAAATGTAAAGTTTCAGTCTTGCTGAAGAGAGGCTGCACCAAACCATTTTCTGGGTCTCCAGTCTCATTCATGCCTCAGGTTGTTTTGTCTATCCCCTTTTGCACCTTTCTGGATAATGTTGAGAAAGAGCACAAAGGATTCTTTCCTGCATCAGCCCGGATGGGCTGGATTTGAAATGGTGACAGCATTGTCTTTGAGCCGGGGAGTACCAGGGTTCACAAGGGTTAAATTCAGCTGGTAGCCTGCTTTGCTTCAGGCTGGGAGGGGGGGGGGTGTAGGGAAGCCTTTCTTCTAAAAAGTAACCTTGCCTCTGGTCCTTGGGGATGGGACTGGACAGGGAGGAGGGATTCCGCATGGGATGTTCATGTTCCCCCAAAGCAGCACTGGCCCTGCATTACTTGGAATCTAAATTGATCTTGAATGATAATCCTTTAATAAACAACACATTTCACCCTTTCCCAAATTCTCTCCTTTTTGCAACCAGAAATTGCTACGCTTTGCTATGGGCTTTTATTTCTAGCAAGACTATCAAAAATCAGCAAAATTGTAAGTATGGAACACTTTTAGGAAATTCAGATTCTCACTTTCTTGGTTTCTGAGACTCAAAGTGCTGCTATCTAGAAAAGGGGAGTGAGATTCAAAAACAGTGATGTTGCAGAGGGGGTCCAAAGCAGGGGGTAACCAGACGCTCACAGAATTTCCTGCCATCTGAGTTGAGCCTCTGTATTAGTTTTCTATTGCTGCTGTAACAAATTAGCACAAACTCAGTGACTTACAAACAGTACACGCTTATTATCTTTTTCTTTTCTTTTAAAGATTTTATTTATTTTTTAAGAGAGAGAGAGAGACAGCAAGAGAGGGAACACAAGCAGGGAGAGTAGGAAAGGGAGAAGCAGGCTTCCCGCGGAGCAGGGAGCCCGATGCGGGGCTCGATCCCAGGACTCTGGGATCATGACCTGAGCCGAAGGCAGATGCTTAACGACTGAGCCACCCAGGCGCCCCACACTTATTATCTAAGAGTTCTGTAGACCAGAAGTCCAACACTAGTCTCAAAGGGCTAAAATTGTGTCAGCAGGGCTGTGTTCCTTTGGGAAAGATCTAGGGGAGACTGTTTCCTTGCCCTGTTCAGCACGTAGAGGTTACCTTCACTCCTTGACTCAGGGCCTTTTCCCTATTTTCAAAGCCACCAAAGGCAGGTTGGGTCCTTCTCACATCTCATCACTGTGATCTCCTCTCCTGCCTCTCTCTTTTCCACTTTTAGGGGCCTCTGTAATTACACTGGACCCACCCCAATAATCCAGGATAAACTCCCCATCTCAAGATCATTAACTTAATCCATCTGCAAAGTCTTTTTTTTGCCATATAAAGTAACATACTTACAGGTTCCAGCGATTGGGACATAGACGTTTTTGGGGGCGAGGGAGCTTTATTCTGCCCACCGCACCCGCTGTAATCTCCCATAAAGGATTCTGTGCGAGAAGGAAGGAATCATGGACATTTACCATAAGAACGTAACCTTGACATTAGGACAAGATTTGGGTGTTAGTGAAATCAGTGTCAAATATGGGTTTCATATCACCATGTGTTTTTCCTTTTATTCCAATTATGTAAAAGTGCCTACATCTATGTCCAGGAAGGATTTTCAATAGGATTCTTCTTCCTTGATCCTGATGCATGGTAATAAAGGGATGAAATGAAATTCAGGAGTTGTTTTATTTATTTATTTATTTTAAAAGATTTTATTTATTTATTTGACAGAGAGAGACACAGCGAGAGAGCGAACACAAGCAGGGGGAGTGGGAGAGGGAGAAGCAGGCTTCCCGCCGAGCAGGGAGCCCGATGCGGGGCTCGATCCCAGGACCCCGGGATCACGACCCGAGCTGAAGGCAGATGCTCAATGACTGAGCCACCCAGATGCCCCGAGGGAGTTGTTTTAAAAAAAAAAAATTCCTTTTGACTTAACTAAATACATGACATATATCAGGGCGGTGGCTCAAAGTCAACAAGCAGGATGTTTACTAGGTCCATGAGAAAATATTACCTCAGAGAGAGGCAGCCATTCAGTGAAAATCCCCTTTAGGCTGGGAGTCAGGAAAATTGGAGTCCCATCCATGACCTGCTGTTTTCTGGCTCACACACCTTCCGGCACCTCAGGCTTCTCACCTGTAAAATGGGTATAAAAACTCTGCACCTCTGACTTCATGGGGTTGTTTGTTTTGTGCCCTATGATCTCTAAAACGTTATTGAAAGTAAGGTATGATTTATTTTCCTAATTGAATACCTCCAGGAAGCAGGATAAAACCAAGAGAGCATGAGCCAGGGGGAGGGGCAGAGGGAGAGGGGAAAGTAGGCCCACCCCCCAAAGCAGGAGCCTGAGGCAGGGCTCCATCCCAGGACCCCGGGATCATGAAGGCAAACCCTTAACCGACTGAGCCACCCAGGAACCCCAAAGATGTGTGGTATTATTACTAAGTGCTTGGTACTTTTTTTTTTAAGATTAATTTATTTATTTGATGATCAATGGAATAGAATAGAGAGCCCAGAAATAAATCTTCACATATATGGTCAAATTAAAAAAAAAGATTATTTATTTGAGAGAGAGAGAGAGAGGGAAGGACAGAGGGAGAGGGAGAGAGAATCTCAAGCAGACTCTGTGGTGAGCATGGAGCCAACATGGGACTTGATCTCACCCCTGAGATTGTGACCTGAGCTGAAACCAAGAGTCAGAGTCTTAACCAACCTACTGTGCCACCCAGGGGCCCCGGTGTTTGGTACTTTTGAGTAGGAAAGATACAAGCTTCTTTGCTTTTGTAGCCCTGGGGCTAAATACATGGTACGTCCCCACAAAAGTATTTGGTGAATGAAAAAAATGAAAGGGGTGACTGCAAGAGTTTGGTGGAGGTGGAGGGTAGACATCAGTGGACGTCTCACCTCCTGAAAACCAGACACACGGACAGAATTGGAAGCACAACAGATGTAGATCAGATTGTCATTCCTCTTCTCACTTTTAAGTATCTCAGGCTCTCGGGGCCCCAAAGTTCACTAAACCTGCTGAATGATGAGAAGGAAGGAGCACTTAGGGCTACTCTGGGCGCAGTTTTTACCCTGTTGGTGGGGGAGTAGAAGAAGGAAGCTTCCAGAAAAGCACTAGTGTGCTTGCCTTGAACTCTGCCATTGCCTGAGGTGTCTGAAGCTTGGGCAGGGCACCGAGGCTGTCCCGAGTTTACCTTTCACACTGTTCAGGGCCACTGTCCCATCGCCACTGTTCCATTGTCCCATGGCTGAGGTCCCCAAGAAAGGTCTGGAAACCATTCATTCCTGGGAGTCAAGAGGAACCTTGGGAGCAATACCTGAAGCAGAGGGATGAGGTTCTAGGTGAAAGTTTGGGATTCAGCCAGCCTGTAGGTGAGATATTTGGAGAAACTTCGCCCCTTTATGTGAATTCTCACTAGGGAATTTGGAAGGACTTTAGTGCTTTCACCATCTAAAGGGAGGATGGTCTTGGGGGAAGATAGCAGACAGTGGGGCCTCCAGCCCCAGGGCTCTCTGGGTGTGAGGATTGCCCCATTTCTGATTGGGGTCCCATCCTTGCTCAGCCATGCCCATTCCCCACACCCTACTTTGCAGGTGTTTGCAAGAGCAGGCCCTTGGATTTGGTGTTTATCATCGATAGTTCTCGCAGTGTGCGACCCCTGGAGTTCACCAAGGTGAAAACCTTTGTCTCCCAGATAATTGACACTCTGGACATTGGGGCAGCGGACACACGGGTGGCAGTGGTGAACTATGCCAGCACTGTGAAGATTGAGTTCCACCTCCAGACCCACTCAGATAAGCAGTCCTTGAAACGGGCCGTGGCCCGGATCACCCCCTTGTCAACAGGCACCATGTCAGGCCTGGCTATCCAGGCAGCGATGGATGAGGCCTTCACAGTGGAGGCAGGTGCTCGGGGGCCCACTTCCAACATCCCCAAGGTGGCCATCGTCGTGACAGATGGGAGGCCCCAGGACCAGGTGAATGATGTGGCGGCTCGGGCCCGGGCATCTGGTATTGAGCTCTATGCCGTGGGTGTGGACCGGGCGGACATGGAGTCCCTCAAGATGATTGCCAGTGAGCCCCTAGATGAGCACGTTTTCTACGTGGAGACCTACGGGGTCATTGAGAAACTTTCCTCTAGATTCCAGGAGACCTTTTGCGGTAAGTCTTTGCTCTCAACTAGAATATTCGGATATTGTATATCCAAAGAAAGAGAGTTATTCTTTTTTTTTTTTTTTGTAGCAACTTTATGGAAAACTGAAATATAAGCAGTGCTTTTCTTGAGTTTTTTACCAACTTAAACACACTTTGTTGGTTTAGGAATATAGAGTTGCTTTATATATAACTTGGTTTGCTCATAAAAATCTTCATGTTTGCATTAGAAATGTGAAGGTCTGGAAATACCCAGGATAAATGATCCTGCTGTTCCCTGAGGGGGTCAGAAAACAAACAAACAAACAACTCAAGACACCTCTTTTCTCCCATCTGCCCACAACTCCATTTTTCCCAGATATTTTCTTTAGCTTTACCATCTCTGGCTTTAACAGAACTCTGTTTTCCTGGAGAAGATGGGGAGCAGCATCTGTCTGCCCATGGAAGGATCTGGGGGCTTTCCAGTGTAACTGTCAGTCAGGGTTTTGCTTATTCTCTAGATCCTCTAGTTTTCAGATTCTGCTCTTCCTCTGATTATTCTTTGTGGAGGGACAGGATTAAGAATGGGGGGAGGGATTGGGATTTCAGTTCACTTGTAAGATAGCAAGAAGCAGATTAAAAAAAAAGATTGTTACTGTCCTTTTGTCTTTCATCATTTAGGATAGAGTTAGAATATGAGCATGCTAATTTAATTGGAATTTTTAGCATGAATCAGTCAAATCCATGAATATGAATCCATTTAAGGCGGGGCTTTATTCTTAGTCACTGACCAGAATTATGAATATGTAAGACTCATACTTTTTTAAGTTTCTTTTTTTTTTTAATATTTTTACTTATTTGACAGAGAGAGAGACAGCGAGAGAGGGAACACAAGCAGGGGGAGTGGGAGAGGGAGAAGCAGGCTTCCCGCCGAGCAGGGAGCCCGATGCGGGGCTCGATCCCAGGACCCTGGGATCATGACCTGAGCCGAAGGCAGATGCTTAATGACTGAGCCGCCCAGGCGCCCCCCCCTTTATTTTTTTTTTTAAAGATTTTATTTGTTTGAGAAAGAGAGAGTGCACGAGCGAGCACAAGCCGGGGTGGGGGTGGTGTAGGGGCAGAGGGAGAAGCAGACTCCCTGCTGGGCAGGGAGCCTGAATGCAGGACTTGATCCCAGGACCCTGGGAGCGTGACCTGAGCCAAAGGCAGACACTTAACTGACTGAGCCACCCAGGTGCCCAAGTTTCTTTTTTTCTTTGTATCCATCTATGTATGTTCTGTCTTTCCATCTACCCATATTCATGCTTTATTTATTTATTTATTTTTTATCATTTAGAGATATAATCTTTCAAAGCCCTCTGTGGAATTATCCAAACAGGTGTGGGCAAATTTCTAGTTCAGGTGAATTTTAAAATGTGGATACTTTTTGCTGTGTAACCTATTCCCCACCTCTTTATTCGATATGCATTAATTGATCACTGATGGTACAAAGATAAAGGTATTCCCTCCCTACTATCAAGCAATAGTCTGGAGGTGGTGATGAGAAACAAGTGAATCAGTAATTACAATTGCGAATTTCAAGGCGACTTTACATTGAAATTAATGTGGAACTCGGCAGTCACCCCAGTTTGTCAGGAAATGGGAGAAGAAGTCTTGGTCTGGAGCAAAGTTTGGCCTCAACTCAGCCAGACCTGGCTGGTGGCCTCTTGTTCTTCCTGTCCCAGGACACTGGGCCTTCACAAGCTGTCCTTGGCTTTGGTGGCATCTACTTGGCATTCATTGGTTTCTCAAAAGAACATGGCTTTCTTTCTCCCAGGAAAACCCCCTGTGCTTGTGGGTGAGAGCTTTTCCATAAAGACGTTGGTCTGTGGCAGAGTTGGTCTCAAAGCTAGCACCTGGGGTTGGGCTTGAAGGCCATAAAGTAGCAAGTGGTGAGTGGCAATCTTTTCCTTCTGGTACAAAAGACCTGCTTGTTCTGGGGGAAAAATGTCCTCTCTGTGGAGAAAAGACTGAGGGGCAGCTTGTTGTAGTCAATGGGTTGGAAAGATCGTTCCATGAAAAGGCCCTTCTTGGGAAAATATTAGCCTTGACCTGTTGCCAAAGCAGTCGAGGCTGGGTTACCTGCCCAGGGGTGCCAGCCTCCTCCAACAGGCCTCCTTGGTTTTCTCAGAAATAACTAAATTCATTGATTCTTCTTTCAAAACGTGTCACTAGGAAAAAAATCCAACGAGATACAAACACCTCCAGGAGTGAAAAGAGGGGGATGCGGCTTGGCTGACGTGACCTTGTTTATTCTGTTCTTCCTTTTCGTTTTACCTGCTTGCGTCCATCCTCTGAGTCCATTCTCCTTGCGGATACCAGAGGCCCTGAAGTTGCATTAGCCTACGTTTAGGCTCACGCACCCATGCTGCTCATTCGGAAGGCAGTTACCTGCCTTGCCCTCCACCATTTGCATGTTCAAATATGTATTGCCGCCCAAGAGTGAGTGAGTTCCAGGCCAAGAGACATGCCTGTGTGTGAATTCTGTTTTGACACAGACTGTAGAGCTCTTGGAAAGCAGATTCTGGCTGCAAGAGGACAACTAGCTCATAGACCTTCCAGAAGTACATTGTAGTTCTCCCCGTTTCTTTCAGTTGGGAAGTAAAAGGTCCTTCTCCTGGGCTAGGTGGATACACTGAATAAAGTATCCAGTTGTCTGACCCACGTAAGGGTTTGGCTTGAGCTCCAAATTCAAAATTTCCTTTCTCTTTGAGAAAGCTGAAATGAAATTTGTAATTTTAAATTAGTAACATTATTCGTGTAAGAGTGGTATTTCCAATAAGGTAGAGGCAGAAAACAGTTTTTAAAAGCGAACTCTCATTGAAAAGGAACCAGAGGGCGGTGTCTTTTTGACAGGGAAGGAAGTATCTGGAATGTCTCTTATGTGTCGATACTGACGATTTTACACTTCTGGTGTGCAGCTGCGGACCCGTGTGCCCTTGGCACACACCAGTGCCAGCACGTGTGTATCAGTGATGGGGAAGGCAAGCACCACTGTGAGTGTAGCCAAGGATACTCCTTGAACGCTGATATGAAGACATGTTCAGGTGAGGCCTGCTTCAGGGAGGGTGCCTGACTGGGACTTAGCTGGGGACCTACTCTCCAGGTTCGGGACTGGCCTTACGCTTTTCTCCTGACTGCCTTTTGGGTGGTTCACAGATGCTTGTCAATGGTTTTCCTCTAAAATTGTTGGAGAAAAGTGAGGTAATACATAAATCAGCTTCTTTATAGTACTTATAATTAGTTTTCAAGAAAAAAGTTAGTAGGAAAATAGATTAGTCAGGAAGGGGGCCAGAACTCTTGGCCCTTTTGAGGATTTTGGAGCTTTTCCTGGAGTTTACTTAATTAAATACAAGCTGCCCCTTTGTCTCTGTGACCAGAGCCGCTCATTGAATTTAGACACAGAAGAAAGTTTAGAGAGGTTCTCATGCATCTGGTATATGGATACTCACCTGCCATCAATAAAGATGGGAACTAGGTCCATTTTTATTTTAATCCTCGGAAAAAGTTTTTGAGAGGAAGGAAACTTAGAGATCATTTAATTCAACTTGCTCATTTTGTAGATGATGAACTTGAGACCCAGGCAAGGAAGAAGACTTATCCATGTCAGGGGGTCTGTTAGTGAAAGAGCCAGCATAGAAATCGGTTCCCAACCTCCTGTCCCATAGTCTTTCTCATATGCCAAACAGTCCCTCTTTCAGTGTGTGTGTGTGTGTGTGTGTGTTGTGGCTCATAATTAATTTACCACATTTTCCTTGTTTACATTTGTCCTGATGGTCTTTTGATAGCTATCGATAAGTGTGCTCTGAACACTCATGGATGTGAACACATCTGTGTGAACGACAGAACTGGTTCTTACCATTGTGAGTGCTATGAAGGTTATACCCTGAACGAAGACAAGAAGACATGTTCAGGTAAGTGGGGGAGGAGGCTCTCCTTAAGCTACCTCCCCGTCTGCATACCTTCCTAGCCAGTGTTGGAGGGTAGGTCACGCTGACAAGGCACTTGGTTGGTTTTTCTCTCTTGGGCCTTTCCCATTTCTGAGTCATATTAGAAAAGTCAAAAGTTGCAGCAGGTGTGTGTGTCTCACGGCCCCCACGTGTGAGTGTGTTGTTCATTTCCTTCTCAGTAGCTAGCCCTGGTAGTGCTTTCCAAATGCTAAAGACAGTTTAGTAAGTTAAAATCAGAGAACGCTCCACGACATACTTATTACCTACAACGGGATAAATAGTTCCTTCATAGTGGAGAGACCTGGCAGACAGCACTTCAACCAAGTGATCAGAGGGAACTCCACCAGTAATGACCCGCAGGGACATCATGTGCGTCCTGATGCGATGTCCTGAGGGCACAGGAGCACCTCTGTTGTCTTTGTTAAAAATTCAGCATCATGAGGAAACTTCAAACAAACCCAACCTGAGAGGCATTCTACAAAGTAATTTTCCAGGGCTTTTCAAAGCTGTCAAGGTCATGGAAGACAAAGATGGAGGAAATGTCCCAGAGAGAAGGGGACTAAGGACATGTGACAATGAAGTGCAATGTGGATCCTGGATTGGATCCTGGACCAGAAAAAGGACATTAGTGGTAGAACAAATGACAAAATGTTACTAAGATCTGTGGATTAGTTAATAGCATTGTGTCAGTGTTAATTTCCCGGTTTTGATAATTGTGCTATGGTTATAATGGGGAAATGGGGTGAAGTACAGGACTTTTTGTACTATTTTTGGAACTCTTCCATATGCCTACAATGATTTCAAAATGAAAAGTTTAAGGACCAAAAAAAAAAAAAAAAAAATTACCATGTCCGTGTAGAGAGAAGTGCATTGAGTGACAGTTTGGGTCTTGAGTTCTGATGCTGCTCTGAGTCAGCTGGTCTCCTATGGATTCAGCTTCCTCACTTAGAACAGGGGGGCGCTGAATCACAGTTTCTTCAAACTCAAATTTGATGTCTTTCTGAATCTAGTGTAATTAGCCACATAATTGTTGGTATCCCTCTGATTCAGCGTAAATACGATAAACCTGAAAGGAATGCTTTAGTATTTATTTGTTTGTTTATTTATTTAGTATTTCTGAGATACTTAGATTATAAAAAACTCAGTTTGGATGATTTTGAAAAAGCAGTTGGGGAAAAAAGAATAAGGGCTGTGTGTAGGATTTTGCTAAATTCCGCTAACTTCTAGTACGAGCTTACAGTACGGATGGCTGTGGAAGGTTTCCAAGAGGTTTGCCTCTTATATATTTCTAGCCACAGGTAAGAAGATTTCTATATATGGGTAATAAAAGCCTTCTCCACTTCTAATTTCTTTTCTCCTGGACTTTTTTTTTTGGCAGCTCAAGACCAGTGTGCCTTTGGTACACATGGCTGTCAGCACACTTGTGTGAATGACAGAGATGGGTCCCATCACTGTGAATGCTACGAGGGTTATACTCTGAATGCAGATAATAAAACGTGTTCAGGTAAGGTCCACTCAAAAAATTCTTTCCTAGCTGGCTCTTTCTTTGGCAGTGAAACCAACTTGCAATTCACACAGCGAGAGATTCTTAAAGATACTTTAACGAATCAGGCTCGAGACCTTCTATGCTGCTTATAGACCAAGGCACACATTGCTCAGACAGCGGTGAGCTCACTTGATTTTGCGAATATAGCTCATTTCAGAAATGGGTAGGGAGTGAGGGATGTGAGAAAAGCTAATTAAATGTAAGATCCTTATCCAGGAAAATTTTAGAGCTCTGTACACTGGGGACTTGTAAAGCAAACGGGAACTTTAGAGGAAATCAGTTGGACAGTAACTATTTGGTATGATAGGCTGAACTGATCTTTTTCCAATTAAAACTTGCCCTGGAACTTTTCTGTAGCGTTAATCTTAAAGCTGGATCATTTTAGTAAAGGAGACTTTGTCAATGACTGAATTAGACCCATACAGATCTTCCAGTAAATTTGAAGTAAGTTGTTCCCTGACGCTTTTTAGATGTTCAATCTTCTGTGAATCTGAGCCTTATGACTTGGCGAATCCTCATTAATTTGATTTAAACTCACTGGCAGAACAGGATGGCATTTATAATATAAAAACACTCCTGAGAGAAATTACTGCCTTTCAAGGAGATGTTTAATTTTGGCCTATTCAAACTTTTTTTTTTTTAGATTCTTATGTATATGCTCCTGTCCCTTGAGGAGAGATATTATGTGACCTTTTCAAGAGAGACTAAGGGAAATGGCACATGACCAATTCCCTTTAAAAAAAAAAAAAGAAATCAATTAAAGAGGACTGAGCACCTATTTTGTTCCCAGGACTGTGCAAAGCCCTCTGGGGAAGCAAAGCAGCACATTTTCTGCCTCTGAGCAATTTGCAGGCTGGGCCCAAAGAGAACCAACACCCTGAGAAGGCAGACACTAGCCAGGGAGAGGGACAGACGGTAATGGAGGGCTATGGAAGCTGGGGAGGCGGGCTGTCTGGGGAAGGGCACAGAGCGTGTAGGGCAGCAGGTGGGCCTCGAGGATGGTGGAGATTTAGATGGAGGACAGCAGAGCCAGATGGCCAAGGGGAGCGGCTTGTGTTGGTTTGTTCTGGGGGTAGGACTAAGTCAGTTGGGGTGGAGAGGCCTCAGGGCTGTACTTCTCAAACTGGTTATAGGTATCCCACTTGGTACCTCAAGCAGCCAGGGACATTGAAGACCTTGAAAAAGGAAACTAAAACAAATTTACATTTAAACTAATAGATATTGTGGAATAAAGTGGAACATTTTATTAAAAAAAAAAGTCGAAGAAAATGTTTGGTTAAGGCAGACTATTCCAGGCCATACTCCCAGGTCACGATAGATAACGTTCTTCAGTGCCGACTGTATGCCGTACGTGGTTCTAGGCATTTCAGACACAGTCACACATTTATTGTTGCTCACAGCAACTTTAAGAGGAAGCTGAGGCCCAGACAGCTTAAGTAACTTGCCCACGGTCACACAGCTGGTGAGTCGCAGAGCAAGGATTTGAACCCGGGCACTTGCTCTGGTGGTTACACATGCTGTCACATGTCAAGCCATCATGTTTCATGGTTGCTATGCATGGCTGTACAGCACAGGAGAGCAAAGGCAGAAGAGCAAGACCAGATGGCGGAAAGTTAGAGGGTTAGAAAAAAATATATGTATGGAGCCCAATGCGGAGCAGTATTTATGTATTTTAAAGTAATAATGGATACTGTTCTGAAGCTGAGGTACATAACATGGGTCACATTCCCTCTAACAGCCTGCTTTTTCCCCTGCTGGGCAGTAGCAAGGCTTGTAGATTAAATGTGGAGCCCCCAGATCAGGGGCTGGGGGTGGAGGCGTGACCAGCTGTTATCTGTAGAGCAGCTGCTAGGCTGGGGTAGGGAGAGGGAAAGGGACAAAATCTCAAGCAGACTCCACGCTGAGTGCAGAGCCCAACACGGAGCTGGATCCCATGACCCTGAGATTATGACCTGAGCCAAAACCAACAGATGCTCAACTGACTGAGCTACCCAGGTGCCCCCTATTATTCAGCATTTTGCTGGAAAAATCTGAAGTAATGAAGGGGAATATCAGTGTTAAAGTTAGAAAGACACTCTATGGATAAATTATGTAGAGACTTGCATTTCACTCAAAGCTCTTTTATAGGCAATAGTGAGCCATGGAAGTTTCCTGAGTGTGGAGGGACACTGAAGAGTTAGAGGGGGACAGACATGGTTGGTCCCTGCGATGGTGGAGGAAGAAACTGTGTCTCCCGGGAAGACTTTCTGGGTTTATTAAAGGAGATCTGCTGTTTTTATTTATCCTGGGCCAGTCTAGATATGGGATGAGATGAGCATAGCACTTTGCTCTCCACTCAAATTTGGGCCAACTGTCTTCCTCCTCTAATATATTTACTGTGACAGATAAAAAATGCTCCACTATCCAAACCTACACGTCTCCTCACCATCATCACTATTACCACCATCTCTGTGCGTATGTGTGTGTAGGCTGGTGTTTTCTGTCCCACTTTGCACGCTATCAAGGGCAGCCCCTTGGTCAACACAGCATCAGCTTTATGCGCAGCATCAGATTTAGCTCCATGTGCAAGTGGGTCACTAATTCACTATTTTTGGCGATGGTGAAGATGATCCACATGTAGCTGGAGACGTTGGAGGCACTTACAGGCATCCGGAGAGGCCGAAGGTAAGTTCTGGCATATAATCAAGACTCAGTGCAGCCCCAGTCCTGCAGGCAGGAAGAAAAGAGGAGGCGCCCCCAGATATCTGCGAGAAATGAGAAGGAAAAGGGGGGAGGCAGTAAAAGGTGGGGCTGGAGGGATGTGAGATGTAGGAAAGGAAAACGGGCTTTCTCCTGAAAGGTGGGAACTGTGTCGCTGACGGCGGAAGGGTTCATTCTCAGCACCTGTTGAGACCAAACCTTTTCTCTCCCATAAATCTGTGTTTCCTTCACCACTGTAACCTGGGACTATTTTCTTTCCTGCCCCACGCCTGGGCAGTTCGCAGCAAGTGTGCTCTGGGCTCGCATGGTTGCCAGCACCTTTGTGTGGACGACGGGGCCATGGCCTATCACTGCGATTGTTACGCGGGCTACACCCTGAATGAAGACAAGAAGACGTGTTCAGGTAGACTGTCCCTTCGAGCCCGTTTTGTTTGGAAGGGTCATCTTCTAGGAGCAAGTTTTCCTCTTTCAATCCGAAGCACGGTTCCGAGTGGTCCTCCTGGTCCGAGGCCTCTGGAGGTTCCCAGCTGTCTTCACGATGAAGCAAGTCTCCCCGCAGCCATTCTTCCCCCAGGATTCCTTCCTCTCTCTTAGATTTTCTTTCTCATTACAGACTCTTCCTAAGTTGGATTTTTGGTGGTTCTTGTAGTGACGGTAAGATACACATAACATCCGATTTTGCACTTCGACCATCTTTAAGCGTCTAGTTCAGCGGTGTTAGGTGCATTCCTATAGATGTGTAGCTGTCCCACTCCCCGTCTGCAGAACTTTATCATCCCAGACTGAAGCTCTGTACCCCTTCCCTTCTGTCCCTGCCCCTGGTCACCTCTCTTCTTCACCTGGTCACTCCCTTTGCCCCCGGATTCACTGCTTCCGCATCCTCTGCTCCACCACGTGGACACCTGGCTACTCCAGGAACATGCCCTGCCTGTTTCCACCCTTGGCTGGGACCCCCTTCCACCACCACTTCCGCTTGTCAAAATGCAAGAACCACACCCTTGCCAACATTTGGTTTTGTTGGATTAAATTTGTGCCAATCTAGCAGAGGCAAAAAAGCATCTTCCTCTGGTCTTTTTTTTATTTCCTGGCTACTTCCTGTATTTATTGGTCATTTGAGGTTTTTATTGGGAAATGCTGTGTATGCCCTTACTTTTCACTTGGGTTATTTGTATTCTTCTTACGGATACAATGGAACTCTTCGCATTTCCGGATATAAAGTCTTTGTTGTTTTATGTGTGGCAAATATTGCCTCGTGTTTATATTTTTTACTGAAATGATGTCTCTGCAACAGTATTCATGACATTTTAATTCTTGAGTTGTGCGGTAGCTTTATTAGTGTTTATTTCCATTATGCTTCATCACTTGCCTAAGTGTTCTCTAAATTGCTTTGTGTGAATCAAATACTACACAATAGTGTTGGTATGTTTGTTTCTCTAATTCCCAGGCCTAGTTCAATTTTACCCCCTCTACCAGAGTTTTTCCCTTTTCCTTCCATTGAACTCGGTCCTCTTTCAGCCCAGGACACCTTGTGTTGGGGTTACTTGTGTGCTCCTTCAACCATTCCATCGTCCATTCGGTCAACAGAGCACCGGCTGTGTTCTAGGCACTAGGTATATAATCGTGAACAGAACGCGTATGGTCTTTGGTAACAGTCTAAGGGGAAGAGACAAGGAAATAGCAATTTATAAAGAAGAGCCATGAGAAAAGAACAGGGTCCTGAGACCAGGGGGGTTGGGGGACCTACTTCAGGTTGGGAGTCTCTCTCTGAGGAAATGACATCTGAGACCCGAGGATCAGCAGTAGTTAGGTTGGGATTGGGGTGCTGGCGGAAGGAGGGAGAGTGATGCCAAGGCCTGTGTGGTGGCTTTAGGGGGAGAGGCGGGGAGAGGCAGCCAGCGCGAGGGAAGCACCACCAGCCGGGGAAGTGTGGTGTCACTTTGGAGACGGAGGCAGGGGCCGAGTCATGCTGATCTTCTGGGGTGAGGGGAAGGAGTTTATATTTGGGAAGTCACTGGAGAGTTTTAAGGAGTGGAGCGGCATGATCCTGTTTATATTTTCCCAAGTCACCCTAGCTGCTGTGGATCGGAGGGGACGAAGAGCAGAGGGCTGGGACCAGCCCGACGTTGTTGCAGCGGTCCCGGGTTGGGTGATGAAGGTGGCAGTGGTGACAGAAGCAAGCTGATTCCAGATACCTTTCTGAGGCAGAATGACCAGGATTTGGTGATAAATGGGATTTGGGAAACGGGAGAAGGAATGAGGATGACTTTCCTATTTCAGACTTGAGCCTGAAGTCTGAAATCTTCATTGAGGTGAGGAAGACTGAGAGTGAAGCAGATTTGGGGAGAAAAGTCAGAGTTTGAGACTTGTGTATTTATCCTCTGTAGACAGTAAACTCCAACCCCTGAGGGTAGTAGATGTTGTCTGTATTCCTAGCATCTTCCATAGCACCTGACACTCAGTGGATACTTCTTCAGCTGAAGTAAAGTATGGATCCGCTTCTTGGGGAGGGTGAGGATAATAGGGAACAGCTTGTAGAATTTGAATATGTCAGGGTACTGTTACCCTATCTAGGGGTTTAATCCTCAAAAAAAATCAGTCTTGGGCATTTTTTCTTCTGGAAGACGGGGATTCCAGCCTCATTTATGATGGGTTAGGTCCTGACCTCATTTGCCTAGCCATTCACTTCTTTGCTCAGCAAGTATTCATGGAGCTACTCTGATGTATCTAGTACTCTGTCAGGTCTTGAGGAAGGAACTGGAGACATACCAATGTTTTGTAGTTTGTAGTGTACAAGTCTTGCACTTCTTTTGTTAATGTAATCCTAAATATTTTATTCTTTTTGATGCTATTGTGAATGGGTCCATCCCTCATCTTTCAATTGTGCTACATCCCAGTTTTTAAATTTTCTGGGAGTGTTTTAATCAGACTATCCTACTGAGCCCTTGCCCTCACAGAACTTATGGTTCATCAGGCAAGATACACTGGAAAAGCATCTTGAGTGCCAACTGTATGCTCTGTATAGGGATGATGGGCATGTACTTAATTTCAGGAGATACTTTCTGGCTTACTGACTGACTGATTTAGGCTGGCTGTCCATAAAAGTCCCTAAAAGTCAAGAGGATTTGGACAGGTGGGTAGATTACATTTATGGTCATGTTAGCTCTATATCCTATCTTTGTAGAATGTGGGAGAAAACATAGGAGACAAAAGACCATTCTCTGTCCTCAGGTGATGGTACTGCTCAATGGAAGATTATCCATCAGTCTTCAGATCTGGGAAGTTACTCTTATTTCCATTAGGCAACTTTAGGGGCTATGATAGTGAGTAGGAATAGCTGTTTCACTGGATTTCAGAAAGAACTAGGAGTTAGCATTATCATTCTCCCAGGTTCTTTGCTTAAATGCTGATACAAACCTAAATTTTTACTTCCAAAGAATTTATGGGTAAGAACTAGAACTCTCAATTCAGACCATTCAATAGAATAATAGTCTGTATAAGAAATCAGGAATTATCTAATTTTAATTCTTGAAATGTTTTGGCCAAAGAGAGAATTCTTTTCCTTATTTTCATTTCTTAATGAGGACACAGTATCATAATAAGATCAATTATCTTAGCTCTGCATTCTTGGCTTCCCCCTACATCAACTTTTTAAAAATTTACCTTATATCATAGAAAGTTTCCAATATTTACAAAGTATAGAGAATACAATGAACTCTCTGATAATCAACACTCAGGTCTGATGATTGTAAATGTTTCCCAAAATTCAATTTCTTCTGTGACGTTAATATTTCAAAGTGTTTTCTCCTCTTTCTGTGTGCTCTTATATCCTTTTACCTCCTGGAAAATGCATTTAGGTAAGTCTTAAAAATGGAAGGACTGAATTACAGATTTCCTGATTTGCTATAGTTTCTAATTAGCTGTAACATTTTGTGTACTGTCGTCGTCAGCCATTGAAGAAGCACGAAGACTCATCTCCACAGAAGATGCTTGTGGATGTGAAGCCACACTGGCATTCCAGGATAGGGTCAACTCATATCTGCAGAGACTGAGTGCCAAACATATCCTTTCTGGAAGGTTTTCTGCTTTAAGCCACCCTAGGTAGTACAATTGAGCCAAAGAGTTTAGGACATTCCACAGGATAAGGGCCCTATTCATTATGTTTTAAGATGAGCAATAGTAATACAGTGTTTATTTTTTTTAGAGTTCTTTTAAAATGTTTTAATGGACTGTTTTGCCCATTTAACATTTACATGCTAAAAGCTGCCTATTTCTTTCTCTAGTGCTTTTCCATAGCAGTATATGCTAACTGTGTTATTAACAGATGGAGTTATTATGTATGATTCTTAATATGGGCTTTCTTAGTTCAGAATCTGTAGATGTACGGAAGGAGTTAGCTGATGAGTGAGGTGATAGCTCTAGACAACTGGTCAAAAGCAGATTTCACAATGTAACATGGTACCACCTAAGAAACTTTCAAAATCAGTTCTGTAACTAAAGGAGTAATTCAGGAAAAGTACTTTTTCTTAGATCAGGTTAACAACACTGTCTCTAGGTAACTTAGAGGAGCGGTATTCAAACTGTGATAGGGATATTGGGGGGGCACAGAAAGTTCTACAAAAATCCATTTTCAAATCCTTAAATTGACCTACCAAAAATGTTACAGGGGGTCAGCTGGCATTCTCTGTTCCCATCTCTCACTTCATTTTGCCATTCTCCTAACTTTACACAAGGAAGGCATACCTCTTATCTAACCTGAATCTTCTAAGGTGAATTTCTTGGAAAAGTAAAATCTCCAGAGAGCCAAACAAAAGGACAGTTCAACAGTTTTCTAATCAAGGCTTCATAAACTCCCTCAATTTATTACGAGACACTTATCCAATTAAATACTGCCTTTTATTTTTAATAATTTTATGTCAACATTTATAATTTATTTGTTGTTTGATCAATTATGTGCTCATAATAGTTGTAATGATAACTCATTCCAGATGATTAGAAAAACTGTGGGCTTTATGGTCAAAGAAAATTAATTTAAAGGTAGTTTCAATATAAATGTATATGTGCTTGTTGTTTCTATAAATTTACCTCAAAGAAGTCTTGGTGGTCAAGAAAAGATTTTCAAGATTCAAAGTAGAACAAAATTCTGTGGAGAAAGCAGAAAGGAAATACAAATACAAGGAAATACAAATTCCTTTATTTTAAATATTTGATTTTAAAAGACACATAGGTATCCATTCAGTATGGCATTAATATACAGGATATATTTGAAAGACTATGTAGATTTTATTTTTTAATTAAAAAAATTTTTTAAAGATTTATTTATTTCAGAGAGAGACAGGGACAGCAGGAGTGGTGGGGAAGGGCAGAGGGAAATGGAGAGGGGGAGCAGACTCCCCGCTGAGTGCAGAGCCCAACACAGGCCTGGATCTCAGGACTCATGAGATCATGACCCAAGCAGAAACAGAGTCAGACGCTTAACTGACTGAGCCACCCAGGCGCCTCTAGATTTTATTTATAAAAAACCAATACTTACGTTATGGCAGAAACTGCATATTTTGTAACTAAAACTTATGAAAATTTTCATATAATTTAAATATACACAGACATCACTTATTTGTCACAATTATTTTAGGGGATAGGAACAAAAATGTTTGAAGACAACTGCTCTGTATCATCATCTCTGAAGACCACTGCTTTATAACATGCTCTCTAAAGAATAGAATTTCTGAGTTTTAGAGTTTTGATGAGAAATAATTTCACTTTTTCTTTATTGACAATAGAATGTAATTATTTTCTTTTATCTTGTATTGAAGTGTTTGAAAGTGTGTTTGTGTTTTGTGATGTCTAAAAATAAAAGGCGTTGGCCTTAACAACTAGCCACTTGATGACATTTTGGGGAAGTTGCAAGCAGATGAATATGGACAAATACATCGTTGAATTACTCAGATTTTTCACCTGGAAATACGGAGGGCGTGGTGTATTTAATATTTTTGCATACTTCAATGTTCCTGCTAATAATTTGCCATTGCAAATGCTTGAATATTACTGGATAAGTAGTATGAGGATCTTCTGGAGAATCAGTATTGTTTTTTTTAAGGAAATAGTTACGTTCACATCTTTAAGAGCAAACTTTAGCGTCTCTAAGCTACGACTGTGAAATGATTCGTAGGAAATAGGATGAAAAGTTTAGTATTTCTTTATTTACTAATTGAGCCATTTAATTTTTAAACGTTTATATTAGTAAGATAACCATTCTTACAATGGGAACTTTTGATCTATTTTCTCTTGATAGTATTTATAGTGTAAACCAGTCTTATTGAGAGTGTAAATTATACAAAGTATTTACACATAAAAAAATTCATATAATTAAATTGAGGTGAATATAATTTAGAACTGTTTCTTTAACGCTTTGTTTTTTGCTCAGTTTTTGCTGGAGTATTACTGAAGCTGTGATCAGGGGATTGTAACATGCATATCTAGATCAAGTGAACACTACATGAAATACTAAGAAACCTGTAACTAAAGACTTTAGTTTTGAATTAAGAGTGTTATAACTTTTTACCAAGGATTAAAAAAAATCCTACATTATCTTTTCCATTTCACTTTAGGATCCAATCAATAAAATTATATATTTATAAATATTGCTCTAACAAGTGACAACAAACCTAATGTCTTTTTAAAGTTTTAAAGTTTAAGCCTAACTTTTTTTCACTTACATATTTGGTATATGTATTTTTTTTTCAGCTTGAAAGCTTACAGTTTTTAGAAGAAAACAGTCCTTTAAATTGTGACTGCTCTTTTTTTTGTATTGTCTTTAGTATAATAAAAAGTTACTATCTTTATATATTGTCATGACTTTTTTTAATTTCAACTATTAACATATTTCCTTAGACTGAATTAACAATTATTTTGAATATATGATGATTTCTTGTTAAAGGACACAATGTTGTAACTCTTCCCATAATTTAATCGCATACTTTTAAGGTTAAAAATGTAAGTTCAGGTTAAATAGGCTTTTATCAAGGATGTTATAGGAGAGGCAATAAAACAAAATTATCTAAATTTGGATAAAATAATGAAGTACATTAATATAAGCACCTGAAATGTAAATATAACTTACAGATGTAAACCTAAAATCAGTCAAAAATCTAAAAAGGAAACTTTAAAGAAATGAAAAATAAATACATCAAGGCAGTATATATTAAATAAACATACATTGTCATTTCTTAACATTTTTGAAAGATGACTTACAGCAGTATTATTTTCCAAACTTAATTCAACACAGAATCGGTAATATCTATTTTTTTTGTTTTGGGTAATATCTATTAATATGTCATGGACACATGGTGCTATAGAAGGAATAAATGCCAGCTCATGTGCAAGCACTAGGGGAAGGTAAAGAGATGATCGTTCAAGAGTGTGACCATCTGTAACTAGTTTCAACTAATCATCTCTTCTACTTCACCGATTGATTGGAATCCCCTGGCTTAGGTAATTCTGCTTTGTTTCATGAGCCCAGTATAGGGAGCTCCTTGTGCACAGGTGCCAACGTATCTTCAGAACTTACAGTCTGACGTTGAAAAAAGATACACATTTGAAAACCAACATGTTATCTGAATGGGATGGGGGTTAAGTTTGGAAGTAATTTCTCAGGGAGACCTGATTTGTACATTTGGCTAGGCACAATTGGCGGAGAGGGTAGGAACATATAAAATGGCCTCGGAGGCAGAAAGGCTTGCTTAGAATGGGGGCACCGTTGTAAAGACATTTCCCTATTGAAGGAAAAACTAATTTTAGCTGGGGTTTAGATTTGATGCGAAAGGCACTGGGACCCTTGTCAATTCTTGAGTGTGCTGGGTGAGGTAAGAGACCCAATTCAAAGGATCTGAACATTATTTGCCTGAAATGCGGAAAGACTAGGTGGGGGAATTGGCTCCTGCTGCTGCATAAAGTACGAGCTAGATTATACAACTCAACACCAATAGCCGCAGAATATAGTAAAAGGGAAAATCAGATATAAAAGACGAGCTAGACTAAAATAATTTCATGGGAGTTTCTGCCCTGTGCCCATATTGCGGTCCTTTGTAACTCTCCAAGCATTCAAAAAGGACAAGGGAGAACTGAAGAAAGAAATAAGGTAGAAAAAGGAGATAGAAAACAGTCGACCTCAGGCGAGAAAATACCAAACACCAAACTTAATGATTCAAAACTGGAAGGCTATGCCCCAGTGGCAATTCTATGCCGCAAAGGCCCAAAGCTCATACACATTCCTTTTACATGAACCACTGGGCTGCAGTAACAGCTTAAATAAGCTGTTAAAAAGTTCTAAAACAGAATAAACACCATCTCCTACCCCAAAATTGTGCCAGAGTGTTCTCCAATCCCCAAAGGCGTAAGGGAAGGATCGCGCTCTCACTTGGCGGACGGCGCCAGCCCACCAAATACAGTAAATGACTTTCCTTTCCACAATGCTGGGACTTTGGGGCTTATAAAATAACCCAACCATTGTGACCTCATCTGAATGAGCGCCTTTGCTCCTGACTTGACACACCTCAGGCAAGTTCCACCGCGACCATCCGAGGTGTGACCTGTCCTCCGAGCCAATCGAAAGGAGGACAGCTAAGGCGACGAGGTGGGGCGCTGAGGTCACCCTCCTGACCCCAGGCGCAGGCCAAAAAGGCCCAGAAACAAAGCGATTAGGCCCAACCACGAGCTCGGCCCCGCGTCGGCAGCTAGTCCTAGACCCCCGACATCTGCGCAGGCGCACGACGCCCGGCCGAGCGAGGACGAAGCCGGAAGTGTCCCTCGGCGCCCCGGATGCGACCCCGCGGCGGTGGTTGCTAGGGCGACGGGCGCTCCCGAGAGCTGCTGGTACTCGAGACTGGTGAATTAGAACAGGTTTCCTTTGGCGGGCCTGGACGGCTGGGCTCGTCCTCTCGGAGTTCCCAGAATGTTCTTTTACCTGAGCAAGAAAGTGAGTTTTCCCGCGGTCGCCCCCGCCTCCCCTTCGTTCTCGCGTCCCGCGGGCCATTCCCGCATCCTGCCGGCGAAATCTGGCGTCCTGATCCCCAGCTTCGCCTTCCCGCCTCCCACCTTCCTGCATCGGCCAGCCTCGGACGGTCCCGAATCCCAGATAAATCTCGGCGGAGCCAGCAGCCCTCTTGCACAACTCTCCCATCCCTGCCCCTGGCTGGGTCTTCTTTGGGGAGCCAGCAAGACAGATCATTGTGTGCCTCTCTCTCTTTTTTCCTCCACCTATGTTGATCCAGGTGCCGTTCGTTCTTTGGACTGTCCTGGGCTGCCGGGCAAGAGAAGAGTAATAACAAAAGGGTAGCCCAGGTGTTGTGTGTGGAAAGGGAATACGGACTGATGGTCTGCATTTATACTTCCGTTTCCCTCTTCCGTTCTGTAAAACATTCATCAGGTGACTCTCCCACTGGGTCCCTCCGCGGTCAGTGCCTTTCTCTTGTGTGCACTTTTTTCTCTCTTTCGCAAATGGTAGGGCAGTTCAGGAGATCCTGCCATGCCCATTTTCATCACAGCTCACACTCTGCAAGAAGGACCGTTTTTCTTCTTGGGGTGTGTGTGGGGGGGATTTTCTTCAACCTTCATCTGTAAGTCACTAGCCAACTCCTTCGTGAAAAGCTGTGAACGCGGCTGTGGTTCTTTTCAGATTGCCATTCCCAATAACGTGAAGCTGAAATGTGTATCTTGGAACAAGGACCAAGGATTCATAGCATGTGGTGGTGAAGATGGATTACTGAAAGTTTTGAAATTAGAGACGCAGACAGGTAAATGAATGCAAGACCAAATGTTTGAACTTGATGGAAAATTGGCTAGTATCATTTGTTCACTGAGATTTGCTCATGGTATTTGTCAGTATGCAATTCTACTTCTTTTAAAAACCAAAAGTAAACACAAAACTCCCAAACATTTAGTGGTGTTTTTTGTAGAGTATTTTTGCAGTAAAGTTCAGAGAATATCGAATGTAAAAATCGGATGGCTATTGGGCGCCTGGGTGGCTCAGTCGGTTAAGCGACTGCCTTCGGCTCAGGTCATGATCCTGGAGTCCCGGGATCGAGTCCCGCATCCGGGCTCCCTGCTCAGCAGGGAGTCTGCTTCTCCCTCTGACCCTCTTCCCTCTCGTATTCTCTCTCTCAAATAAATAAATAAAATCTTAAAAAAAAAATCGGATGGCTATTGCTGAAGTTCTTGATGGAAAAGGAGAAACAATGAAGAATGAGAACTATGTTGCCTTGTCCTTTTCTGTTTATTGTGCTCTGTTATTTGGAGTCTAATAAAAATGATGTGAATCCACATTTCAGTTAGGTCACAAAACCTCACATTTTGTCAGATTATTTGCAGGCCTGTATCATCCTTTCTGCTTCTCAGATATGTTAATAATTATTCATCTAGTTTCCAAGAACAGAAAATGAGACTTTTTAAAACATTTTTGTCGATAAGTTTCATGTGATTACAGGTTGCTTTCTCTTTTTTTAGTTCTCTGGAATCATAGCAAACAGTTTCACATTTCCTTTAACATCCATAGTGTTGCTCTAGAATGGAGAGCTAGACGATCCCCAGTCTATTTTGGAGCTCTAGATGAGGAGATTGGAGTTGGAATCTCAGCTCTGCCATACTGACTTTCAGCAAGTTGGTGAACATCTTTCGGTTTTAGTTTAGTCTTCTGTAAGATAAAGGGCTGAACTAAATTCCACTTCAACCCCGGGGCCTTTGCACTTGCTATTTCTGAGTCTGGACTCCTCTTTCCCCTCCTCTTTTCCCCACCTCACTTGGCATCTCCAGTTTATTCCTCAGTCTCAGCTTCAATATAATTTCTTCAGAAAGCCTTCCCTGGTTCTCCCTCCCCCCCCAAACTAAATTAATCTCCCTCTGTCACTATCTTATGATGCCTTTACTTCCTCAATTTGTAATTTTACATATATACATGTATATTTATGGGGGTGGGTGAGTGTATGTTTAATAGTATCTGTCCCCTCGATAGACTACAAGCTCTCTAAGGTAGAGGCTTTAACTATTTCATTTATCATTTTATATTCAGAAGCTTCCACAGTGCATGGCACAATGTAGACATTTAGTGCATGAATGAATGAATGAATAAAAGATTCTGCAAAATCTAGTAAAAACCGATTTCCAAAGTCTTTGCTTTCTGATCCCTCTTATGCTTTAGAGTTTTCAGTCTACGTGTCGTAAGTGTTTCTATTTATGATCTTTTGGGAAGGAATAAGTAGCAATAATAATTACTAATATATTTAATATCCTGGGTAAACAATTTTTTTAATACATTTTGCTTTATTTTGTCAGAATAATATCTTTACAAGGGGGTACATATTATTGTCCTATGTTTCCACCCTGAGAAAAGTAGATCAGAGTGAGGCATACTTAAAAAATCTTTCTAATATCATCCAGGAATAAGAACTCCTTTTAAAATAAGCAAGAAATGTCAAAGTCTTATAATCTGTTAGTTTAATGTATTTGCCGTAATGTTTTTTTCCCTAGACGATGTAAAATTGAGGGGTCTTGCAGCCCCTAGCAACCTTTCTATGAATCAGACTCTTGAAGGTCATAGTGGTGAGTCATGTAATTTTTAAAATCATATTTGAATAGTCTTTAGGCATTTAGAAACCATCTACTTAATGCAGAAATGTTATCATTTTTAATAATGTTAATATTTAAAGTAATCATTTCTATTGAACCATAATTAATTAATTGATCCTAGAGTCTTTCAACAACTTTTACATGATTAAACAATATCTTCAGTAAATCTAAAACAAAGCCGGTCTTATATATTAAAAAATACTGTTATTTGTCTACAGATTGGATATAATCCTTTTTTAGAATCTGCCCTGTGGTTCCGCATCAAAGTAGACTAAAGAGACATGACAACTGAATGCAGTCTATGATCCTAGATTGGATTTTGGAATGAGAAAAAGAAGTACCTATAAGGGACATTATTTGGACAATTGATAACATTTGAATGTGGACTGGGGTTAGATAATATTGTATCAGTGTTAAATTCACTAATTTGTAATATGGTTATGAAAGAGAATGTCTTCTGGGGAAATGTACACTAAAGTATTTAGGGATTAAAAAAAAAAAACCAACTAAAAAAACCTCAGTTGTTCATATAAACCAGAGGTTTAAGATATGCTCAAGAGTGTGTTTCAAGGGGGTGGGGGGATGGGGCAACAGGGTGATGGGTACTAAGGAGGGCACGTGTTGTGATGAGCACTGGGTGTTATACACAACTAATGAATCACTGAACACTACATCAAAAACTAATGACGTACTGTACAGTGGCTAACTGAACATAAAAAAAAGGAGTGTGTTACTAATAGAATGGAAAACAAGAGGGGGGGAAAAGAGAAATTAGGGCATATATCAACCACAAACAACCCCCCATCCCCCTAAAAAAAAAAATCCGAGTACTTAGTATGATGTCCTTTGGGCATTGTTATCCTTGGGAGTCAGGCCAGCTGGGTAAATCTTACTTACATTTGTTTCTGTCATCAGATATATGGCAGCTCTTGCATCTGACCATAATAGGTGCCTTTGCTGGCCTGAAATAGGAGCAAACATGAAAATATCACATGTTCTAGGAAATGAGTGACAATAGCGACTACATCCTATGAATATGTTTGAGTCATTTAGTAAAGAATGGCTAGTTGCCCAGGAACCATATTGATTTGAACATGCTGTTGGTGTTTATTATAAAAATACAAATTTGAAATTGTCGCCTTTTTTAAGTTTCTAAATTGCTTTATAATTTTTTTAGGTTCTGTTCAAGTTGTAACATGGAATGAACAGTATCAGAAGTTGACTACCAGTGATCAAAATGGGCTTATCATTGTTTGGATGTTATATAAAGGTATGCTAGGAGAGCTTATGGAACCTTTCACAGATTGGAGTCTGGGTTACGGTATTTGAATGGGGAAACAACATATTTGAAATAGACTCCTTTTAACCAGCAGCAGGAGTTCATCCTGACTGCACGGGGGTAATATTTCTGGATTTATTGCTGCCTACTTTTCCTTTTAACTTTTTTTTTTTTTTTTGAACTGTGACCTTGCATGAGGAGAGTGAACTAGGTGACTGTTGGTTATCTCCAAAATGAACATAGGCCCTTAGCAGGATAGTTTCTACTTGAGATAGTTTCCCCCCACCGCCCAGGTTTCCAATAAGAATTATTTTCTGTGTGATCAGTGGCTAGAGTTAATCCAGTGGGTAAAAACATTTATTAAGAAGTCAGGGGCAATAATTCATTCCCTTTATTGAGTCATTTAGCTTCCTTTTCTTTCATGGATACAGATTTTATCTCAGCTCTGACAACTGGCTCATGATTTGCACTTTTTGGCTACAAGAGAGAGCAAGAGAAGGATTAATTTAGGTGCATCACTATTACCAGAAAATAACACATAATACATGATCTCCTGGGGCCTGTAGCCATCATTAAATGAGAAGGCTACCTTACTTAATTCATGTGTGTTGTTTTGAAAACATTCAGGGTATACCATTTAAAAATTCTTAATTAAAAATATGCTGTACATGAATTTATGTTTTTCAAAGTTTATGTATGTGTGTGTATATCTGTGCAGGGAGTAGAATATGAGAGTGCAGGAGATTAGGGTAAACTGTCTTTTTCCAAGGTGGGTGTTCTCTGGGCCTTAGTCCTGACTCTGATAATGCCCTCTTCGACTAGTTATTTCAAATTATGTGATAATTTGCTTGGCTGTAGGCCAGAATTCCTGATACCAAAATATAGTAAAAAATAAAAACAAAACAAAATAGCCTTGTGATTTGCCTCACATTTGGTTACACTTTGAGACCTCTCACTCCAGCCCTGTGTACAAGAATGGTTTTGTCATTCAGCATTAGTGATGTGAAATCACTAAAGTGATTTGAACTGTTGAAAATTTTTTTCAAGCAGGCTTAGAGTTTTTACCTAATGTACTTGTATTTAACATGCTTATAATTAGTCATTGGAGAGTTTATGCATATATATATAAAATCATTGTGGTTATTTTGTTTTTTCCTTGGTTATTATCTGAAGTTTTAGACTTTGAGAAAAATCAGTTGTTTTGGCCTGTTTTGCTATAAAGCAAATAAAGTTTTATTTTTTAATGGATAGAAAGGAAGAAAGGAAGAGAGAAAAGAGGGGCATTTATTGTGTTTTCTGTGATAATCTTTGAAGCAGTTGTTGGTCAAGGCCTCAGCTAATTTTTTATTTTGTTTTTGTTGGATTTGAAGGTTTTATAGTTTAATGTCTCAGATTGCAGAAAATTTTGCAGTTACTTATCTCACAGTGTGCTTTATGGAATGTTTTCAACTCTTATGTGGAAGTTTTGACTTGTAATTTTTTTTTAAATTTGTGCAAATAGGCTCTTGGTACGAAGAGATGATCAATAACAGAAATAAATCAGTGGTTCGAAGTATGAGCTGGAATGCTGATGGACAGAAGATCTGCATTGTATACGAAGACGGGGCTGTGATAGTTGGTTCAGTGGATGGTAATGCTTTGTTGCACACAGAACTAAGATCAATATTTGGTTGGCATTTTTGTCTTTAGAGGTTTAATTAATTATATGTTAGCTTTCTGACAGAAAAATAAACATAAAAAGAGAAAACAGTTGATATACAATTTGATGATGTTCAAGAAACATTTATTTTTTTTTTTTAAGATTTTATTTATTTTTTTAAGTAAACCCTCCACCTAACATAGGGCTTGACCTTACGACCCCATGATCAAGAGTTGCATGCTCTATCAACTGAGCCAGCTAGGTGCCCCTAAGAAACATTTATTTTTACGTATACTCAAGTAAAAAATCTATTTTTAAAAAATTTCCTACAGTGGCACTGAAAAAAGAGGGAATTAATTTTTCAGGACTATTTTAAATATGTCTGCCTAGTTATAATTCATTTTTACACTTGTTAGGCTATTATAAATACGTAGATCTTAGTTTCAATAAGTATGTAGGGATATAACAATCTCTGGTTATTTTTAAAAAAATTGAACCATTGAATATTATTGACATATAACATTAGTTTTATTTTTTATTTTTTTATTATTATTTTTTAAAGATTTTATTTATTTGAGAGAGAGAGAGAGAGAGTGTGAAAGCACAAACAGTGGGGACGGACAGAGGGAGAAGCAGACTCCCAGCTGAGCAGGGAGCCTGATATGGGGCTCGATCCCAGGACCCCGAGATCATGACCTGAGCTGAAGGCAGCCACTTAGCCACCCAGGCACCCATAACATTAGTTTTAGATGTACAACATAATGATTTGATATTTTTATATCAGATGATCATCTGGTCATTTTTAAATAGAGCTGAGCATGTTGTTGTGTTTTATAGCTTTAAAACCTATGTTTTTCATATTTTAGTTCATAGATAATACTGGGGCTTCTGAGAGTCTGTGCCTTCATTTTAATGTGAAACTCTGTAGAGAAATAATTTATTTCAAAATGATTTTCATTTTTCCATTTGTTTTTTTCTCGTGTAACTTCGTTTATTCCACAACTGTTTCTGAGAGCTTACAAAGTCACAGCTATAGTTCTAGGCACTAGGTACGACAAAAAATATTTCAGATCTAGAACAGGAGAGATGGATAAGTCACCAGGCAATTACAATGCCTTGTGGTAAGTGTTGAGACAGGGAAAATATAGCAACGTATAGTAGAAGTATCTAATCCAGGCTTGGAGGGATCAGGGAAGGCAACCTGGAGGAAGTGATATGTGCTGAGGCTTTAGGCAGCAGGAAGGTTGGTTTGTAAAGTGTCCTAGGCTAAGAAATAGCATTTGAGGAGGTCCTCAGGGGTTGAACTTAGCCATGGTTAGGGTATTGAAAAAATTTTGAGAGTCAGTATAGTATAATACTAAAAGGAGAAGAGTTGTATGTGATGAAATTAGAGACATTAGCAGAAGCCAGATTATGCAGTTTGTAAGTTATACAAGGAGTTGGGATTTAACTTTAAGGGCGCTAGGGAGCCAATGAAAGCTTTTAAGAATGGGAGCAGTGTGATCGAATTTGTTCTTTGGAAGCATCTCTGTGACTGCAACATGAAGACTGGAGGGAGGAAAGAAGGATAGGGGGCAGGTGTACCAGTTAGGGAATTACTATGGTAAGTCAGGTGAGAGGTGATGGTGGATGGTGGCTGAACCAGGGTAGTGACAAAGAGGCTGGAAGTAAGTGGACATATGCTGGAGATACTTAGGAGCTAGAATAGATGGGGCCTCGTTATTGATCAGTTTGGGGATGAGGGGTGGAAGTGTCTAGAATAGTAGCCGGTTTTTAGCTTTGACAACTGGATGGATGGCCATGCCATAAAAATAAGGGATGTGGGAGGGGCGCCTGGGTGGCTCAGTCAGTTAAGTGATGCCTTCGGCTCACGTCATGATCCCAGGGTCCTAGGATTGAGCCTTACATCAGGCTCCCTGCTCAGTGGGGAGCCTGCTTCTCCTTCTCCCATTCCTCCTGCTTGTGCACTCTCTCTCTCTCTGTGTCAAATAAACAAAATCTTTTAAAAAAATAGGGAATGTGGGAGAAAGACTGATTGTGAGGGAAGATTTCGTTTTCGGACACGTTGATTTTGTCATGCCGTAGGACAGCCAAATCAAATATGTCAGACCATAATTATATGCATGCATCTGTGGCTTCAAAATATCTGGGCTAGAGTCATACTTTTGGGAATCACCAGCAGGTAGATGGTAATTTAAACCATTGGAATAGATGAAAAACCTATGGACCACTGTGGGATAAGAACCTGCAACATAAGTGTTGGAGATAAAGGAGTACACAAATGCACAGAAAGCAAGAAAGAAGGAAGGAGTGGTTAAAGAAAAGCCTGCAGTGGACCTAGCAACAGGCTTTAGGGACCTCCTGAAGGTCATCTCAGTGGACGTGTGGGGTGGAAGCCGGATTGGGTTGGGCTGAGGGTTGAGCGGGAGGTGAGGAAGTGGTGACTGCAGGTGTGAACTCTTTGGAGAAGCTTGGCTGGGAGAGGAAAGGTGGAAATAGGGTAGTGGCTAGAAGGGAACTTGGGGTCGAGGGAGATGTTCTTTGTTTTGTTTTATTTGTTTTTATTTGAGGTGGTAGTTTTGAAGGATAGATCTGAGTATATTTAAATACTTGTAAGAAAGGGCCTGGAGAGAAGAGTTTAAAGAGAAAGAGAAAATGTGAATAATCAGTAGAGGGAGATCTTTGCAAAGCTAGGAGGGGCTTAGACCAGAAAGTAGGTGGAGGGATTCATCCTAGGTGGGTGTCTGGTTGGGGATATACCTCTTCCTTTGTTTTGGGGGGCAAAGCAGAAAGGGTTATCGTGGATTCAGTTTTGTGCTGAATGTTTGAAAGTGGAAATGAGGGATTTCTTTTTTGGAAGCTTTTATTTTCTTTCCATGGTTGAGGATGAGTTCCTCTGCTAATTGGGAGTAAGGTCCTAGATTAGAGTTTTGAAGAGAAGGGAGAAAGTTGGAAACAGCTACTATTTCAAATGTTTAGTAGGATATTTGGCACATAAGAGGTGCTCAGTAAATTTTATTGACTGCATAAATTGAGCAAATACATCGTGCTGTGAAGAATGTGAGAGCTCTTTAGGGAAACAGAATTTTAGGGCGGTTGTTGGAGAATTATGACCTTGAAACTTTAATAAAATAATTATGTTTTATGTTTTATTTTAGGGAATCGCATTTGGGGAAAAGACTTGAAGGGTATACAGTTATGCCATGTAGCATGGTCTGCAGATAGTAAAATCCTACTTTTTGGAATGGCAAATGGAGAAATACACATTTATGATAATCAGGGGAATTTTATAGTAAGTGTATATATTTTCATATATTCATTAGTTTTGGTTACACAATTTTATATGATTTTATGTATCATTCGTATGTATACACATTTATTATGATGGTTTGTGTCATCAAGAAAGTCTTCATTTCAGTTTTTTTCCAATCATTTAGATTTTTTAATTAAAAAAAACTGGGTTGCTTCAAGGTAAATTAACGCTTTTAGTTCAGAATTCTTGGTAACTGGGAAGGACAAGATTTCAGTGTATTGAAGCTGAGGGATAATGAGTTGGATGAGGTAGAGTTTAATCTTTGTGTCTTCTAATAGCAGAAGCCTAAGTTTACATGAGATACCAACGATACATATTTTTTTTCCATTGATATTCTTGTAGCAAGCTACTCAAGGTTGTTTGTAAAAAGAATGGAAGACTTAAACAGTAAAGGACAAAAATCAGGTCCTGGGAAGAAGGCAAAATAGAAAAGGCTCAGCTAGCACGATCTCAAGAAAAACTCTGGCTTTGTGAGATTTAGCTGTGTTCAATCTCTGATCTTACCTATGGGGCAGTTTTGTTTGTCGTGAGGCTGAGGACATTACATAAATCTGTTTATTGGCGGAAATGATAATAGCCAGCTTTTCCATGACACTTTGCTATTTTTGAGGTACTTTCATATACCTCTTGTCACTTAGTCTCATAAACTCTCTGTGAGTTTTTTTTAATCCTCATTTTGCAAAAGGGAAAAACTGAAACTCAGTTGAAGTTGTCTGTCTCAGGGTTGGTAAACCAGTAAGCCATGGGGCTGGCATTTGAAATCAGATTTTTAAATCCCGTTTTCAGTGTTCTTTCTACAATACTCTATACTGATCTGTTTTAAAAGATGAAATATTAACCTAACTGATTTGTTTAGATGAAAATGAAACTGAATTGCTTGGTGAATGTTACCGGAGCAATCAGTATTGCTGGGATTCATTGGTACCATGGCACGGAAGGCTATGTGGAGCCAGACTGCCCCTGCCTTGCAATTTGTTTTGACAACGGGAGGTGCCAAATCATGAGACATGAGAATGACCAGAGTATGTAATTTTTCTTTTTTTTAATGTGGAGAACTTACAAAATATTTTAAAATTATTCTGAAGATTATACAGTTCTGTAGGCTATTTTACCACAATTACCTAATTTTTTTCTTTTTGACTAGATCCTGTTTTAATTGACACTGGCATGTATGTGGTGAGTATCCAGTGGAACCACATCGGCAGCGTGTTAGCTGTGGCAGGCTCCCAGAAGGTTGTCACTCAGGATAAAGATGTAAACACCGTGCAGTTTTACACTCCATTTGGTGAGGTAAATGTCTTTTTTCTTTCCTATGTAGTGAGTAAGGTAGGGGAAAAAGGAGGAGGCGGTATAAACTTGTCACCTTTTGGAAAAGGGACACTTTGAGTAAAAATGATGGAATAACAGGCATCTTGTCTTTGATTAATGTCCTCACTTCTAAGTCTTGATAGTTGTATTTTATCATGGAATTTAGTTTATCCTCTGTACCTTTAGAAAATGAGCTGTTTCACCTAAGAAATCACTATGCAGTAGTATTTAGAATATTTTCTCTGTGATCTGATTGTGCATCTTTTTTCCTAGCTGGTTTTTGAGTTGTTTTTTAGTATAATTTAGTTGTTTCAGATTAATATTTTCAATTTTTAATGTGATATATTAAATGTACATAGATGTTAAGCACACATATCTGTTTCTTCCTCCTTCAGACTTTTTTTTTTTTTTTAAGATTTTATTTATTTATTTATTTGAGAGAGAGAGTGCAAGTTGGTGGAGGGGCAGAGGGAGAGGGAGAGAATTCCAAACAGACTCCCTTGAGTGTGGATCCTGATGCAGGGCTTGATCACAGGACCCTTGAGATCATGATCTGAGTTGAAATTACCAGTTAGACACTTAACCAACTGAGCCACCCAGGCGCTCCTCCCTCCTTCAGACTTCTAACAGTTCTAATTTGTTGAGGAATAACCAACTATTTTAAGAAAATCTATCTTAATAACTAATCTTAGGTGATGCTACATTAAAATATAAGCATTGTTTTCATAAATGCATGTGTTATCCTTCTCAGTAGTATTATTAATTAAATTTTTTTTTTAGATTTGATTTATTTATTTGAGAGAGAGAAAGAGTGTGCGTGGCAGAAAGGGAGGGGCAAAAGGGGAGGGAGAGGGACAAGCCGACTCCCCGCTGACTGCAGAGCCCAAAGCAGGGCTCTATCTCAGGACCCTGCGACCATGACCTGAGCCAAAGCCAAGTCAGTTGCTTAACCTACTGAAATTACCAGTTAGACACTTAACCAACTGAGCCACCCAGGTGCCCCTAATGAATTTAATTTTTAAGGAGAATTTTATTGAAGATGTAGTGGAAAATATCAAATAGAGTTAATGTATTGTGAATTTTAAAGAATTTGGAAAGTGAGAACTTAGTAACTAAGCTTAATTTTTTACCTGTTTTATTTTCTGTCTGTAGACTCTATTTAGTCCCTTATTGGTTTTTATAAATTCACCATAGACTTCAATAATATGTGTTTTTGCTACATAAAAGCCTTCCCCAGTTGTTTTAATATTTTAAAATACATTTTAATAATTTCTCTGAGGGTAAGAAATGGTATCAGCTCAGGCTTTTGAATCAGTGTCTCAAAATACCCAGTAGAATGTGCTGTAGAGAATAGATGGTACATTGCCAGCTAATAATATTTTTGGTAGATGTTAAAAGCTAAGGGAAAACTGAAGTATGGTTCTCAAGGTTCCTAACTATTAAAAATCTGAATTCATGGGGCACCTGGGTGGCTCAGTTAAGCATCTGCCTTCGGCTCAGGTCATGATCTCACGGTCCTGGGATCGAGTCCTGAGATGGCTCCCTGCTCAGCAGGGAGTCTGCTTCTCCCTCTCCCTCTGCAGCTCTCCCTGTTTGTGCTCTCCTGCTCTCTCTGTCAAGTAAATAAATAGACAGATAGATAGATAGATAAATTAATTAAAAAATATCTTTAAAAAATCTGAATTCGTTCTTAATTCATGTTCTTTGTTGGTTATTTTTGTCAACCATTGGCTTATTTATCATTTTTTTTTCTGCTTATTTTTGGTAGTTCAACCTTTTCTAAGTGGAAAAACATGGATTCTAAGGCCTATTTATCTTGCAAAACAGTGTGTTATGTGTTAAATTGACAACTGTAGGTTGGTTTGGCATGGTTGTAATTAAAAGTATCTAGCATAGTTCCTCAGGGTATATTAGTCACTTGGTATTTTTTTGAATGAGTGAATATATAGAGGACTTACTTTGGATCTATGTTATTAAGATAGGGAAGGTAACTTGGAAGGAGATTATCTAAAGATTTAACCGTAAGGAAACCTCAGGGAAGAATTTGCTTTTGATTCTGAAGGTCTGAGTCTTCTGGTTATTATACTGTGGTCTTAGCCAGGGAAGGAGATGATAGAACATGTGATTTGTCGTCAGGTTGGCCTGGCTTTGGCTGTGAATCCCATTTCCACAGTGTTGTCTCACTTGGAGAACTTCTTTCACCTCTGAGACTCAGTTTACTTATGTTCTGAAATAAAGGTAATACCTCATGGCACTGTTATAAAAATTACAGGAGGTAACAATGAGAAAATGCCTACTCCAGGGCTAGGTGAGTGCTTACTACAAGTTGATTTTCTCTCAGTGTTGCTGCCATCACCTGGCTGGCCTGCAGAGTTGGGAGATGGCCTTATTCTCTTCCCAGTGAGGCTTGTCACTCCTAGGAGTGATGCTGTGAGAGCCTGCCTGCTCCCTCTGGTTTCATGCATGCAGCAGGACAGACAGAGTGGACCCTCCTAGGTTAAAACATTTTTACCCCCATCGGTTTCTCTGGCAAAATGGAATTTAATACATTAAAACTGACTTTCGAGCATATCTGCTTAAGAACAAAGGGATAGCAGTACGATTTATTAAAATTCTTGGGTCTGTCAAAACATAGATTTACAGTATTTTCTTTTTATGGCCACATTAAAATGTCTTTGTATTATTCACTTGTTAATTTAGCCATAAAATGGGCTATGTTACAGTTAAAACTGTAAGTTGGTTTGATATCGTTGTAATTAAAAATATCTAGCATTGTCTTCATATATGAAGACATTAATTTGAATGCATGATACATTTATTTACTTAATAGATATTTATTGAGTACCTGTTTATTAAGCAATCCATTAAGGGATAGGGCATAAATGTGAATATGATGAAGTTAGTGCTCTCTGGTAGCTCACCTTCTGAATTCTCTGGACCTGTAGAAGGAAAGAAAAGGCAGGAAACAATATTAAAGTTGCATCTTGGAGGATGGAGACCATGCTCCAGGAGGACAAGGGAGAGTAGGGCTGGGGAGGCAAGGGGAGAGGAGAGGAAGATTTCAGGCAGAAAGTCTATTATCCAGGTCAAAGGTTTGGAGGCACAGTAGCCGTCTCATGAGGGAGAACACAGGAATTGTGGCTAAATAGTGAGGTACTGAGCCAAAGAGTATAGTTTTGAGCCAAATGGGAAGAGGCATTGTATACTCTGCTAAAGAATGTGATGGTGGGAAGCTATTGATTTTTAAAAAAAATCATTAAACATTTTTTTAAAGCAGGATAAGATAATGACTGGGTTTGTGTTCCAGAAAGGTAATTTTGACAGTAGAACGAATATTGAATTTGGGGGGTAGAGGCTGGGAAGGAGAAAAGAGATAAAAGGTAAAGACTGCAGTTAGACCATTACCATAGTTCATTCAGCAAAGGAGGGAGGGGTGGTGCAGGATAGATGAGAGCGGGAGCAATAGGACTTGGTGACTGGTTGGCTGTGGAGAATGAAAGAGAGACCAGACGTAAAGATTGCATTTACTACCGCAATAATGCGTTCATCCCAAGAGGCACAATTTTTTTTTTAAGATTTTATTTTTAAGTAATGTCTACGCCTGACATGGGGCTCGAACCCACAACCACCCACTGAGCCAGCCAGGTGCCCCCAAGAAGCAGAATTTTTTACAACTCCAAAATTGGAATGCATCTTATAGTCAAAGTTATCCTATTTTAATTAGCAGTGTTTTATTCTTTCCTGAGTTATACATAAATATGCATATTTAGATCTCTGGCATCTTGGATTTGATGAAATTTGATACTGAATTCTTTTGCTTTTGTTTGTAAATTTCTCCTATCATAAGTATGTTTTTCATTACAAAATTTCAAGGAAAAGGATTTTGAAGTGAGTAGTAACCTTTCACAAAATAATTTTTATAACACCTTTGATCCCTATGACGTGATTGGTGGTAATTTATATTTTATTTAATTGTGATATTTTAGGTTAAATATAATTATTTTTTCAGCATTTGGGTACTTTGAAGATTCCTGGAAAGCAGATGTCTGCACTATCTTGGGAAGGAGGAGGACTGAAAATTGCACTAGCTGTTGATTCTTTTATATATTTTGCAAACATTCGACCTGATTATAAGGTGAGTATTGTGAGCAGTTGTTAAAAAAAAAAAGCTGTTTTTACTGAACAATTTTGTTACAGCTCAAAATATAATGTACGTTTCTTGCATGTGTTCACAGCCACTTTATTTTAGAAACCAGATGAAAGGAGATGTTTTTAGTGTGAAGACTTTAGAACCTGAAAACTTTTCTAGAATACTATACATAACTAATAAAATACCCCTAACAGTCAGGGTCTCAGCAGGAAACAGACGACACACTCAAAAGAATAACTGAAGAGAGACTGATGGAGGGTTTATTACAGAGGTACGGGCATGGCTAATGGGTCCTGTAAGGGATGACAATGCAGGCATCCAGGATTAGCAATAGTGGGCAAGGTAGGAAAGTATTGTTCCTGGAACCCACTAGAGCTGTGGCTATGCAAGAGGGATTATCCTGTGGGAGCACAGCCTCTGCCGGCTGGCTGTGTAGAAACAGTTTGGGGGAAGAAATACGTCAGCCCATCTCTCTACCTGTTGGTGCCTTCTATTGGCCAGACCCAACTGGAAACCAGAAGGCCTATGTGTTGGAGTTCATAGAAGTCAGTCTCCAGGGAAGAGCAGGGTACAAAAAGTCAGAGAGAGAATGGATCAGAAGGGGAAAATGAGAATAAGCAGGATAATACTAATCAATATATTTTTAGAAGATTTTATTTATTTATTTCTTAGAGAGAGAGAGCACAAACGGGAGTGGGAGAGGGAGAAGCAGGCTCCCCGCTGAGCAGGGAGCCTGATGCGGGGCTCGATCCCGGGACTCTGGGATCATGACCTGAGGCTGATGCTTAACCGACTGAGCCACCCAGGTGCCCCAATACTAATCAATATTTTATCTTAAATTTAACATTTGACCCCAAACAAGTTCGGAAGTATGAGATTACCCAATCTGGTAAACTACTAAGAATATTTGCTATGAAAAACTTATTTCATTTTTAAAAGGCAAAGCACCTTGGAGAACTGTCTGATTCTAGGACTAAGTGGGAAAAATACAGGAGTCTCTGACAGTGCCAGAAAGTAAGGAAGTGCTCAAAATACAAAAGGATAGGACATACCAAAGAGACAAAGGAGCCAGCCTGGAAGAGCTCCCAATGGCCAAAACTGGAACAATTTGAGCAACAAAATAAATGATGTAACTTTGCATTGTAACCAATATAAAATAAATGTCCACAAGCAAAAGCTGACCTAAAATAAATTATTTAAATAAATAAATGGAGGAGAAGAAACAAATCTTGTCTAGGCGGTCAAGGCTAGTGTCAGCAGCGTCACACAGGTACCATGTACCCCCTGATGTGGCACATGAGGAGAGCTCTTCACTTCTGTCATGGTCTCACTAAAAACCGAGAATCCCAGTCTGAGTGGGAGAAAAACATCAGACAAACCCAAATTGAAGGATGTTCTGCAAAATACCTGGCCAGTACTCATTAAAGCTGTCTAGGTCATTAAAAACAAGACGAGACTGAGAAATCATCACAGCCCAGGGGATTCTAAGGAGATATGACTACTAAGTATAATGCATGCCAAATAGGATTCTGGGACAGAAAAAGGACATTAAAGAAAAACTAATGAAATCCAAATAAACTGTGAAATTTAGTTAGTAGGACTGGATCAGTGCTGGTTTCTTAGTGGTGACAAATGTACCACAGTAGTGTAAGATGTTAACAATAGGGAGAGGAGTATAGGGAACTCTGTATTATCCTTGTAACTTTAAAAAGAGTTTTTTTTATAGAGCATGTGTGAGTGGCGGGAGAGGGCAGCTAGGGAGAGGGAGAGAGACAATCTTAAGCAGACTCCACACTCAGTGCAGAGCCTGACACAGGTCTCGATCTCACAACCCTGAGATCATGACCTGAGCTGAAATCGAGGGATGGATACTTAACCGACTGAGCCACGCAGGCGCCCTATCCTTGTAACTTTTGTATAAATCTAAAATTATTTTATTTTATTTTAAGGTTTTATTTATTTATTTGACAGAGAGAGATAGCGAGAGCAGGAACACAAGCAGGGGGAGCGGGAGAGGGAGAAGCAGGCTTCCCACTGAGCAGAGAGCCCGATGCGGGCCTCCATCCCAGGACCCCGGGATCATGACCTGAGCCGAAGGCAGACGCTTAATGACTGAGCCACCCAGGCGCCCCTATAAATCTAAAATTATTTTAAAAAGTAATCATAGTATAAAGAGTAAATATGCCTTAGTTTTGGGTAGTAAACAGTCATAATAATATCAACTCCGAATACTGATTTATTAAAAATTACACATGAATATATTGGGGGAGTTAGCTCAAGAGAAAGAGGTTCCATTAAGTTCTTTAAGTTCCACTATCTCATACGTAAGTGATACGGAGGTAAATAACAAAACAGTCAAAGCTCAGAGTTGTATGTAAATGGCTGCCCCTGGGAGGAAATTAGTCAGTGGGATCTGCATTTTATTTTTGTTTTAAAGAAGCCACATAGAATTATTTTACTCTAAACTATGTGCACATGTTACTTTGGTAAAAACAAATGTAGAAAATGTGGATGGGGAAAAAAGGCAAAGCATCTGTTTTTGAATTTTGGCTTGGGGACCCAGAATATAAACTTTTATTTATTTATTTATTTATTTCTTATTATTATGTTAATCACCGTACATTACATCATTAGTTTTTGATATAAACTTTTGACGGGGATCACTCTTCCTATTGTCCCCCCATGCAGCTGGTGATGACTATTGAAAAATCTGAAATTTTCACCACTGAAGCTTAAATCTTAACAATGAAAATAAGGAAAGTTAAATTTATTTTTGTAGTACATTCTTTGTTTGATAACTGTATTACTTTTAGATTTTGTTGTTATTTTAGTGAGAAAAGATATTAAGCTGAATGTTCAGTCCTTCTGTCTTCTATTCCTGAAGAAGATATTTGGTCAGCACCAAAAAGACCACATATCTGCAGTATATAATAAGATTTTTCTTTATTTCCCAATGTTAAATGTTCTTTTTCTCTTTCTCTCCCTCTCTTCTTCCCTCCTGTTCTTTGCTCCTTCCTTTCTTCCTAGTGGGGTTACTGCTCAAATACTGTCGTTTATGCTTATACCAGACCTGATCGTCCAGAGTATTGTGTTATCTTTTGGGATACGAAAAACAATGAGAAATACGTTAAATATGTGAAGAGTCTCATTTCTATTACTACCTGTGGGGATTTCTGCATTTTGGCTACAAAAGCTGATGAAAATCATCCTCAGGTGGGTGTTCCTTTATATGTTAAAGCTAAGATCAGTTAACCTCTACCTTCTTAAGCATAGCCTCTGTACTGGTAGGTACAGCGAAGTATTGGGTCTACTGGCCATGTCTGTCTAGACCTCTGTTTTGGAAAATTATGTGACTCCATTGGTTTTCTGTCCCCTATTTTTTTTTCTCCAATCAGCTAATCCATTAGCATTTCATATTGACCAGTTCAGTACAGAAGCTTTTTGTGTCTGAAATATATTTAAAATGCCATAATCCTTTTCCAAGTTAAAATTCCACAAGGAAAAATGAATATCCAGATGTCTAGTATAAACACTCAAGAAATTATGTAATGATGACCATTATAACACTTTGGGTAGCTTTGACATTGAGAAATATACTTTTATTTGGAATTACATTGCTTTAAAAATCAATGTCTCATAGGATAAAATAAATAATGTAAATAATTCCTTTTTAAAAAGTATGCTAACAATTTAAATATTTGCAGAAGCTTATAAATTTTTTTAAAAAGGATTACCATTGTCTTTGGCTGAGTTATACGTTTTTTTATCCCATTAAAAAGTATAGAGTTTTTAGTTTAAGGTGGCCATTTTTTTTTTTTTTTGCTAAATATATATATTTTTATTTTTATTGTTATGTTAATGACCATATATTACATCATTAGTTTTTGATGTAGTGTTCCATGATTCATTGTTTGTGCATAACACCCAGTGCTCCATGCAGAACGTGCCCCCTTGAATACCCATCACCAGGCTAACCCATCCCCCCTCCCTCCTCCCCTCTAGAACCCTCAGTTTGTTTTTCAGAGTCCATCGTCTCTCATGGTTTGTCTCCCCCTCTGACTTACTCCCCCTCATTCTTCCCCTCCTGCTATCTTCTTCTTTTTCTTTTTTCTTAACATATGTTGCATTATTTGTTGCAGAAGTACAGATCTGCGACTCAACAGTCTTGCACAGTTCACAGTGCTCGCCATAGCACATACCCTCCCCGATGTCTATCACCCAGCCACCCCATCCCTCCCACCCCCCACCACTCCAGCAACCCTCAGTTTGTTTCCTGAGATTAAGAATTCCTCATATCAGTGAGGTCATATGATACATGTCTTTCTCTGATTGACTTATTTCACTCAGCATAACACCCTCCAGTTCCATCCACGTCGTTGCAAATGGCAAGATCTCATTCCTTTTGATGGCTGCATAATATTCCATTGTGTATTAAGGTGGCCATTTGAACAGCCACCTTTGGCCCTGTTCTCTCCTGAAACTCACAAAACAACAATAAAGGTATTTTTTAAAAAGTCCTAAGTCCATAGGGACCAGAAAGGGAGAGGAAATGGCAACAGTTTTGGAGGTTAAAGAGTAGGTGGATTAGTGGTAATTACCTTAGCAGACCTAAGAAAGCTGAATCCTAAGTGATCAATGGAGAAAGCAAAGAAGAAACCAGTTTTCATCCCAGAATCCTGAAGAGACACAGGACTTAATGGTACCTGGTAGGAGAAAGAAACGAATGGAAAAACAATTTGGAAATACTTAAGTTAGTAATCAATACAGAGAAACTAGCAAAGAGAAAAAGACAATTACCAACCACAGGGAAAGCAAAATGCACTTGAAAGGAGAATAAATCTTGACATACTTAAAACTCAGCTGTGAGTAACACTTACATAGTCAAAATGATGTTTTTTATTTTTTTATTTTTTTTAAAGAGGATTTTTGTTTGTTTGTTTTTTAAAGATTTTATTTATTTGAGAGAGAGAGAATGAGAGAGAGAGAGCATGAGAGGGAAGAGGGTCAGAGGGAGAAGCAGACTCCCTGCAGAGCAGGGAACCCGATGCGGGACTCGATCCTGGGACTCCAGGATCATGACCTGAGCCCAAGGCAGTCGCTCAACCAACTGAGCCACCCAGGCTCCCCAAAATGATGTTTTTTAAATGGATTTTTTTAATTAAAAAGAGCCTTTTATTTGAAGCTTAATGACCATATTAACCCCTAAAATTCTGATCTAAAAAATGGTAGGTGGAAAGCTGGAGGCATAGGGGTGTGCCCTGAGTTGGGTGCTGGGAGGGGGGCTGAAAGAGAGTTACATACCTATCTGTGATAGTGGGAAGTCAGTAGAGAATGTCCCAGATCTAAACAGAACAAAACAAGAAGTAGCATCATAAACACATTACTTAGGTTTGTGGAGGTAAATATCAAAAGGATGAGTTAAAGGAGCTGAAAGTTGTTACTTCAGGGAGCAGAAAATGGGAAGTTAGTGGGGAACTTCTATTTTTAATAAGTCTTATGGATCTACTTCATTCTTTAACCTTGAGCATGTAGATTATATGTGGATTAAAAAATACACATTATTTGTAGTACTTTGTGGCAGTAAATCAGCTTATTTTAAGTAGTAGAAGAGTAAATTATATTTTGGTACAATTTGTCATTTAGTTTCTTAAAAATTTTTTTAAACATTTTTTCCTTAAATTTTTAATTTTATTTATTTTTTAAAAATTTTATTTATTCATTTTTATTTTATTTTTTTAAAGCTTTTATTTATTTATTTGACACAGAGAGAGAGAGCTAGTGAGAGAGAGAGAGAGCACAAGCAGGGGGGAGCAGCAGGCAGGCCGAGGGAGAGGGAGAAGGCGGCTCCCCACAGAGCAAGGATCCCGATGTGGGGCTCGATCCCAGGACCCTAGAATCATGACCTGAGCTGAAGGCAGCTGCTTAACTGACTGAGCCACCCAGGCGCCCCTATTTATTTATTTTTAGAGAGAGAGAGAGAAACCTGTGTGCCTGCATGTGAACAGGGTCGAGGGAAGGGGGGGAAGGGCAGAGGGAAAAGGAGAAGGAGAGAATCTCAAGCCGACTCTGCTCTCAGCATGGAGCTGGATGCAGGGCTTGACCTCAGGACCCTGAGATCATGACCTGAGCTGAAATCAAGAGTCAGATGCTCACCTGACTGAGCTACCCAGGTGCCCCTAAATTTTTAACTTTAATTCCAGTATTATTAACATACAGTGTTATATTAGTTTCAGGTGTACAGTATAGTAATTCAACAATTCTGTACATGACTCAGTGCTCATTATGATAAGTGTACTCTTAATCTCCTTTACCTATTTCACCCCCCCCACCCCTCTGGTGGCCATCAATTTGTTCTGTGTAGTTAAGAGTCTGTTTCTTGGTTTGTCTCTCTCTCTCTCTCTTTTTTCTTTGCTCATTTGTTTTGTTTCTTAAGTTCCACATATGAGTGAGATCATATGGTATTTGTCTTTCTCTTACTTATGTCACTTAGCATTATACTCAATAGCTCCATCCATGTTATTGCAAATGGCAGGATTTCATTCTTTTTTATGGCTGAATAATATTCCATTGCATGTATCTATACACCACATCTTCTTTATCCATTCATCTATTGATGGAGACTTGGGCTGCTTCTGTAGTTTAGCTATTGTAAATAATGCTGCAGTAAACATAAGGGTGCATTTATCTCTTTGAATTCGTGTTTTTGTATTTTTTGGGTAAATACTCAGTAGTGCGATTCCCGGATCATGGGCTGGCTCTATTTTTAAGTTTTTGAGGACCCTCCATACTGTTTTCCAGCAGTGTGGCTGCACCAGTTTGCATTCCCACTGACAGTGCGTAAAGATCCCTTTAGTTTCTATTTATGAAATTAAAGAAGTTTTACTTGAGCAGCTGAAAAAAGAAAAAGACTATATGTAAATAGTACATAGAGAATTGGTTTATTTGAAATCATTAATCTTTTCAGGAGAACATCTACGTAAAATAGTATTCTTAGCACAAGATAATAGAAAAGGTAACTGAGAGTAAAATTAAATTATCACTTTAGAATGATATGGTGTAAATTGTGCATTATACTTGATTATTTTCCTTAATATTAATTATTGGTAATTGTGTTTGTGCTAACTAACCAGTGGGCATTGTAAGTCATTTTTCACTAGATTGGATTATATTTTTTTCTGAGTTAACTGATTTTTTCTGAATTTCTCATGTCCTTTTTATATTGCTTCAAAGGAGGAGAACGAGATGGGAACATTTGGTGCAACGGTAACAAATTAGTTTTTATATAGCTGATCATAGGATGAAAATGAGTTTTGAGGTTACAGCTGATCAGGAGTTTTAGAAGTGTAAATAATGAAAAGTAGCCAGTGTACTTGCGTTTCTTAGGTGGCCTTTTAAAAACCACAGTGTTCCATTATATTGAGAAATCAGCCTTGGTTTAATTTTAATACATGTTTCTTTATGTTTAATGCTGTAGATTATATTCTTTGCACTTAACAATTTTATCAGTTATTTCCCAGTCGTGATACTAAGCATGATATCTTAAGGATTGTTTCCTTTATTTTAAAGAAGCAGGAGCTCTGATACTCTTTGTTTTTTGTTCACAGTTTGTGCTTGTTCTTTGTAATTCTATTGGCACACCTTTGGATCCCAAGTATATTGATATTGGTAAGGAAATGTTGTCTATTCCTTTTTTAATCAATCTTTATTTGTAACACTAATTTAAAAACCTGACAATGGTATTATTAATTAAAATGGTCTTCTCCAAGATAAGGATGACCGTTCTTCTGGTTTGCCAAGTCTAGCACCAGTTTATGCCTATTGTCATGGTAAAATTACTAATAATGCTCCACTTCACTGTCAGAAGTATCCTGTTTACAAACTGAGGGTTCTAGAGGGGAGGAGGGTGGGGGGATGGGTTAGCCTGGTGATGGGTATTAAAGAGGGCACATTCTGCATGGAGCACACTGGGTGTTATGCACAAACAATGAATCATGGAACACTACATCAAAAACTAATGATGTAATGTATGGTGATTAACATAACAATAAAAAATAAAAAAAAGTATCCCGTTTTATACAATAAATTATAGGTTACTGTATCGAAAAGCCACAGTAGTCTCATGAATGCTATATGCCATCATTTGCTTTCAATGGGAAATATAATTGTATAGGAATTGGTATGCAGCATAATGATTAGCATGTAACAAACTGAGGATTGTAGAAAGAATTTTGCTGTTAAACCACTTTTATTATTAATAAACTGCTTGTAAATACCTCTCTCCCATAAAAACACTTTAGCTGCTTGTAAAAGTGCATTTGCTCTTTCCAGATTTTTCTAATGAAATCAGTCTATTAATAGGGACAGCTTTCAAAAATTCCTTTTTGTTTTCAGAAGACATTTGTTACTTTAGATTTACCATTCCTTCTAGCCAACGGCTCTGAAAGTCACCATTAAAAAATTGCACATCTTACTCTAAGTTTTTTTGTTAAAAATCATTACCAAATATTTTGTTGCCATTTCACTGCAACTTCCAAAAGTAACATTTTTTTAAGTGTGGTAGTTTATTGGATGTGGTGTTAGAAAAGTTATTAGATTTCAAACATTGAAAACCCATTGAATTGTTTTCTGAATCTGAGAGCTCGTCATTTTTTTTTTAGATTTCATGTTCAATCTTAATCAGATGTTAGTGTCTGTCTTCTAAGTATATTTTGCTAAACTCTTTGGGTGATACAAGCAAATGTGAGAAATACTGGCTTCAAGGATCTTATGCTCTCTGTTCAGGGTCTTGGTAACTCACTTTTATATAGTGAAACTTTTCAACTTCAGGTCTTACGTTCATTGTCACTTAGGTATATGTTTATATATGTGCACACATGTATATGTTAGTGTTCCTTATTAAAAGGCTTCACTTAAAATTATTACAGATTCTTGTTACATGAATGTCTTCTGTTAGAAACATAATAGTTTTTAAGGTGTGAATTCTGTCAGTCTTTAGATTATATGCTTTTTTTGATATCAAAAGTTTTAACATAGAATAATGATGATAGGGTTAGCCTCAAAGTAATTTTAATCACAGGTAGTCTTTTTTTTTTTTTTCCATAAAGCCAGATGTTAGTCCTTCACCTTCATAAAATGGCCAATACTTGAGGGCATGATTATTCGTATTTTTGAGTCTCGAAACTTTTTTTTTTGGCAGTCTCGCTGGCTGAAATTTTAACAAACAGTTCTTTCATTGGTCTGCAGTAAACCCAGCCAAGGACTCAACATTTTTGTTTCATACATATCCTGTAAAATTCCTTTTTTCAGTTTGTATGCCAAGTTTTCATGAGGGCCAGAGGCTAAAATGAAAAAAGTATGTAACTGATGTTGTTCTGGAGAGTGTAATTTTTGTTGTGCTACCTACTCTTCCTCCTGACAAACTCTATAGAAACTTTTTAAAAGAACTTTGTACATTATTATAGAAGTTTAGTCTGTGGGACTCTTGTTCCTTACATGAAGGAGTTAGGTGCCCGTTTTTGGTGCTCTTCCTTTGCGTCCTTAAAATACCTTTGGTGCACTTCTGTTCACAGTACTGCTTTTTACTCTGCACTATGATTATCGATTTTCTTGTTAGTCTTCCCCACAAGATTTTGAGCTTCTTAAAGGTCTTTGTCTTATTCATTTCTGTATCTCCTCTACCTAACTCTGTGCCTGCCCCATAACAAATGTTTATTGAACATATGGAAAATATTTATTTTCTATCATGAAAATAGGAAATGATAATTCATTTATTTAGCAAACCTTCACTGAGTTTCAGGTCCTGTACTGGGTATCTGGAGTTATAAGAAATTGACTTTGAAACTTCCTGTAGGATATTTAAACAAATAATGAAATATAGTTACTCAGTTGAACACTGGCTTACTGCTCCCCATCTGTGTGCGAGGATAAGTGGATGTTGGTGAGTAAGGACAGCAGGGACATCTTTCCTCCTTAGAGACAGTTTCATTTCACTGAATTTTGAAGGATAAGTATTTCTTTAGGTGACTTTTTAAGGAGAGAAAACGGCATTTGCAGAGGATTGAAGGCATGGAAAGTGCCTGAAAGTACCAGGTGCCTGTACTTTAGCCATTTTGGTGAGAGCATGTCGGTGGCTTTCCAATGATGGTCTCTGACACATGCACTGCGTCCTCCATATAATCTAGGAAAAGGCAATTTGATGAAAACATGTCAGTGCAGTTTCAGTTTACCAGCTCTTTAAGGGGCTGAGAAATGAATAGGAAAGTAGGGGAACATTATAGATGTAGACATTTATTTCAGGCCTCAGCATTAAAATATTAAAAGCAGGTTTTACTTATATGTGAATTCCTAGATTGTTTTAAGTTATTTTACATCCTTGCTTGCCTAGTAACTACTACTTCTTAGTGTTACAAAGTTCAGTTAATGGAAGCATAATTTTTTTTTATTAGTTTCAGAGGTAGAATTTAGTGATTCATCAGTTGCATATAATACCCAGTGCTCATTATATCAAGTGCCCTCCTTAATGCCATCACCCAATTATCCCTTCCCCCGACCCACCTCCCCTCCAGCAATCTGCAGTTTGTTTCCTAGAGGTCAGCGTCTCTTATGTTTTGCCTCCCTCTCAATTTTCATCTTATTTTATTTTTCCTTCCCTTTCCCTATGTTCATTTGTTTTGTTTCTTAAATTCCACATATGAGTGAAATCATATGGTATTTGTTTTTCTCTGACTGACTTATTTTGCTTAGTGTAATACCTTCTAGTTCCTTCCATTGTCATTGCAAATGGCAAGATTTCATTCTTTTTGATGGCTGAGTAATGTTCCATCTTCTTTATCCATTCATCTGTCGATGGACATCTGGGCTGCCCCTTCAAATCACTGTGTTTGCATCCTTTGGATAAATACTTAGTAATGCAATTGCTGAGTCATATGGTAGCTCTATTTTTAACTTTTTGAGTTAAAAATAGTGGAGCAGAGTGGCTGCACCAGTTTGCATTCCCACCAACAGTGTAGGAGGGTTCCCCTTTCTCCGCATCCCCGCCAACATCTGTTGTTTCCTGACTTGTTAATTTTAGCCATTCTGACCTGCGTGAGGTGGTATCTCATTATGGTTTTGATTTGGATTTCCCTGATGATGAGCGATGTTGAGCATTTTTTCATGTGTCTGTTGGCCATCTGTATGTCTTCTTTGGAGAAATGTCTGTTCATGTCTTCTGCCCATTTTTTGAGTGGATTATTTGTTTTTTTTGGGTATTGAGTTTGGTAAGTTCTTTATGGATCTTGGATACTAGCCCTTTAACTGAGATGTCATTTGTAAATATCTTCTCCCATACTGTAGGTTGTCTTTTGGTTTTGTTGACTGTTTCCTTTGCTGTGCAAAAGCTTTTTATTTTGATGAGGTCCCAATAGTTCATTTTTGCTTTTGTTTCTCTTGCCTTTGGAGACATGTTCAGCAAGAAATTGCTGTGGCTGATGTCAAAGAGGTGCCTGTGTTCTCCTCTAGGATTTTGATGGATTCCATCCATTTTGAGTTTATTTTTGTGTATGGTGTAAAAGGGTGGTCCAGTTTCATTCTTCTGCATGTGGCTGTCCAATTTTCCCAACACCATTTGTTGAAGAGACTGTCTTTTTCTTAAAATTTTTTTTTCCAATAATCATTCTAGATATTTGAAATTTTTTTGTAGATAATGAATAGTTGAGAAGGACGTGGAGTCCTTTTACCCTGGTTGTGTTCTTTTTCTAAAATGTTCTGTTAAAATTTGGATTCTTAACTTTTTCCTGGAGGTTTAGTTCTAGGAAACTAAGAATGAATCCACCTGGATGGGTTGGATCTTTTAATGAAGATCTAGCATAATTTTTGTAGATAGGATTATCTACCCATATGAATTTGCTGAAATTACTACTCTATTGATTCAAAAGAATGTATGTTTCAGACACATTTGTATTTGTTTTTTATATTGACCGGTGGGTTTGTATGTGATTTTATTATAAAAACCTATGTAGGTAATAAAAGTAAAGACAATAACAGTAACCACATCTAATACTTAATAACCCTTAATGAGAAGCATGATGCCATAGTGGTTAAGGACACAGCTTCTGGAGCCACTTTAACTGGGCTTGTGTCCCACCTTCTCCCACTTCCCAGCTGTGTGTTCAGCAAGTTACTTAACTCCTCCATCTTTCTGTGTCTTCATCTGCTACATGGGGATAATAATGCCTACCTCAAGGAGTAGTTGTGTGAGTGAGAATAGATACTATGGAGTATGTTCATTATATATTATACAATTATATACTGTATATAACTATGTAATTATAATTAGTATATTACAATGTGTACCTGGTATATATATATACATTTAAAATTCAATAAATGTTGGCTTTGAAGTGATTATTAAGCCTTTATTCTGTTCCAGGCACTGTACTATGCTTTATGTTTACTATCTCTTTTAATCTTTAAGCAGCTGTATAAGGTTGGTATTATCATCTTCAGTTGCAGTGAGTAAACTGAGGTTCAGAGAGAATAAGTGATTTTTCTAAGGCCACAGAGTTAAGCAAGTACCTGTCCCTTGAATCCCAAAGTCTGACTCTTTCCATGAACCACTAAGATTTTACTTTTGAATTAGTCAGGCTAACGATTAGTTATTGTGATTATTTAGGATGTATCAGAAAGGAACAGGGGCGCCTGGGTGGCTCAGTCATTTAAGCGTCTGCCTTGGGCTCATGTCATGGTCCCAGGGTCCTGGGATCGAGTCCCACTTCAGGCTCCCTGCTCCGCGGGAGCCTGCTTCTCCCTCCTTCCCACTTGTGCTATCTTTTGCTATCTCTGTCACTATCTCTCTCAAATAAATAAAAAATCTTAAAAAAAAAAAAGGAACATGAATATAATTTAGTTGTAGGTAAACAATGGATAGAGGAATGCTTTTATATGCTCAGGAAAAATTGTACTGTTAGAAAGTAGTTTAAAAATTTGTGAGCTTCCTTCAAATCACACTAAGGGCATAATAGTTGGCATTAGATAATGTGTCTGTGGTAGAATTTACTAAACATTTAGCAAAGGTCTTAGGATTTAGTGAAGAGCCGGGGTCAGAGAAAGCTGAGCAAAGCCTGGGCCCGGTGTGCTCATTCGTCCCACTCAGCACTCCCCAGGGCTTTGCTACCCTTCTCCAGGACTGCCTTTCAACCCCTTGTTCCCTACAGGAAAGGCTTCTGGCTCCCTCTAGAGTTCAACAATAGTATGTGTTTTGAATAGAAAACTCTTGACAATTGTAATGAAAAAGTTTTTTTTTTTTAGTATGATTCAACTATACTGAATTACTTAGCACATAAAAATTCTTGAATTTGAAACCCAAAGTTGGGTTTTACCATTAGTCTGGTTTCTAATTCTTTGTCTACTTTCTAAGTCTCTTACTGCCTTAAATATCTTCTTGGACTGTGGCAAGAACTCCATAAATGGTAGCTGCTATTAACACCATTCCTTTATTCTGGCCATATGAATACTTTGCTTAATATTTAATAAAACATAAGTTTTACATTATTCTAATTATTCATGAGTTTAGAAAACAGGTACTAAAATGATCTTTTATGAAGGATTTTTTGTTGTTGTTTTTACATATTGTGGGTGAATGTGTGTACTTACTTTTATGGTGTTTAGTTTGTTTTGCGACCATGGGCAAGTTATTTTACTTCTTTATTCCTCCATTTAAAAATTTTTAAGATAGATTTGATAAGACTGTGTCATCAAAGGGTACACAATAGGAGCTAATTAAATGTTCTTTAAGAAACAGAACAAAAAGCGGCACCTGGGTGGCTCAGTTGGTTAAATATCCACCTTCAGCTCAGGTCATGATCCCAGGGTCCTGGGATCAAGCCCTGGGTAGGGCTCTCTGCTTAGCAGGGAGCCCGCTTCTCCCAGTCCCTCTGCCTGCTACGCCCCCTGCTTGTGCTCTCTCTCTTTCTTAAATAAATAAAATCTTAAAAAAAAGAAAAAGATGAAAAAAAGTTATATGTTTAGGAGGATATTTTCTGAAATTAGGAAGGAACTTTGGAGAATTTTCTTTTCTAAATTAATGAAGAAATATAAGACGTGAGATTGGAGGGAAGGATAAAGGCCCAAACCAAGCAGTAATAATAGTGGGGACAGGTGGAAGGAGTGGGAGTTGATTTATGTATTCATCAGTTAATGGACATTTGGGCTATTTCTACTTTTTGGCTATTATGAACAATGCTGTTCTGAACATTTGTGTGTGAGTTTTTGTGTGGACATGTGTTTTCATTTCTCTTGGGCATATACCTAGGAGTGGAGTTGTTGGGGCCTGTGGTAACTCTGTATTTAACATTTGGAGAAACTGCCAAACTATTTTCAAAGTGGACACACCACTTTATTTTCCCACCATTTCTGTACATCCTTGGCAATACTCATTATTGTCTAGCCTTTTGATTTTAGCCATTAAAATGGGAGGGAAGTAGTATCTCATTGTGGTTTTGATTTGCATTTGCTTGATGGCTAATAGTGTTGAACATCTTTCCCTTTGTTTACTGGCTGTTTGTGTGTCTTCATTGGAGAAATGTCTGTTCAGATATTTTGCCCATTTTTTAATTGGGCTATTTATCTTTTTATTATTGAATTGTAAGAGCTCTTTACATATCCTAGAAACAATTCCTTATCACATATATGATTTACGAATATTTTCTTCTGTGGGCTGTCCTTTCACTTTTTTGATAGTGTCCTTTGAAGCACAAATGTTGGGGCACCTGGGTGGCTCAGTTGGTTAAGCGTCTGCCTTCTGCCTCAGGTCATGATCTCAGGGTCTTGGGATCGAGCCCCATGTTGGGCTTCTGGCTCTGCGGGGAGCCTGCTTCTTCCTTTCCCACTACTCATGCTCTCTCTATCTTCCTCTCTCTCAAATAAATAAGTAAAATCTTAAAAAAAAAAAGACTTTTGAAGCACAAATGTTTTTAATTTGATGAAGTCCAGTTAATCGTCTCCATTTTGTTTTGTTGCTTGTGCTTTTCGTGTCATATCTAAGAAACTCTTGCCTAATCCACGGTCACAAAGATTTATTCGTAAGTTTTTTTTTTTCTTCTAGGATTTCTACAGTTTTAACTCTTACATTTAGGTCTTTGATCCATTTTGATGTAACATTTTTGTATAGTTCTACAAGCTTTTGATTCTTTTTTGATTTTAGAGACTGTGTATGAGGTATATGGTCTGAAATGAGGAGTTGAATGCAGTGCTCACTAAATTCCTTTGCAGCACAAACATTCTGCGTTTCTGTGTAACTGTAACCTAATTGTCTTAATGCTCTTTTTAATAGTACCGTTATTCGTTGCAATGACCAAAACACATGTGATAGCGGCTTCAAAAGAAGCATTTTATACCTGGCAGTATCGTGTGGCAAAGAAGCTCACAGCACTGGAAATTAATCAGATCACGCGGTCTCGAAAAGAAGGGAGAGAAAGGTATATCTTTTGATGCATGGTTTTTAGTAGCTCAACCATATCGCATTTAAATCAGACATAGTTAATTATAAATTGTCATGCTTGAGAACTGTAAATTGTTTTGGTTACTAGAAATAATATTTTTCCATTAATTTCAAAACCTTTCAAATTATTTGTTTAAATTTATCAAAATAAATGAGAGGTAGCATGGTGTAATTAAAGAAAGCCCTTGGAGATAAAGAGTGGAAATCTGTGTTTTTATATGGAAATAGCTATTCTCACTCATCTACACTTACCATATTAGGATAAAGCATAGATATGATTATTCAATCAATGCCTTAACCAAAGCTTCATTCTTATGGGTTAGTGGTATAGGTGTTTCCAGAAGGGTGGGGGTGATTCTAGTATCAATCTCCATAGGAGAGATTCTTAGACAGGTTCTTAGACAGATAGGGAGGAGGTCTTCAGGTGGGGCGAACTGGTCACTTGGCTTCTTTCTCTTGCTGTGGATTCGAGGGAATCTGGGGTTAAGTGATAGAGGGGGCTCTACCACATAGAGAAGCTAAGAGCTAGGATGGGGGGATTCCCTGAGGTAAGTTTCAAGGCGCAGATGCATTTACTGTGTTTTGTCAGTTATATTGTCTATGTTGGGGATACTCTTTTTGCCCTTTTGTTGTTACCCTAAGCCTTTAAATAAGGCATTTTGTTGAGTGTTCTAAGCTAATAATTCTTAATCAGGGCATAGGTCTGTGTTGGTGGGAGTGGGCAACAGGGGTCATGTCAGATCATCTTCCCTCACACGTGCTTGAGATCTTAATGCAATCTTCCTTTCCCTTTAAGACTCACTCATGTACTAAGATAGGAGAAATATCCCCAGTAAAAATATTTTAAATATGTGGAATTCATATGGAAACAAACAAACAAACAAACAAAAAAACCCCGAACCAAACCAAAACAAAACAAACCAGTTGAGGGGCACCTGGGTGGCTCAGTTGGTTATGCGTCTGACTCTTGATTATGGCTTAGGTCATGATCTCAGGGTTGTGAGACTGAGCCCTGCATCGGGCTCTGTGTTGGGCATGGAGCCTACTTAAATTCTCTCTCTCTCTCCCTCCCTCCCTCCCTCTGCCTGTCCCCCACTTCTCCCTCACAAAACAAAACAAAACAAAACAAAAACCCCCAAACAGTTGAAAAATACTGTATCTTGTTTTCTCAGTAGTTCTGAAAGTCTAAATAGGAAGAATCTTTGGCCTCTCTCAGGACAGCATGTGACAGTGGTAGCAATAATAAGCAAGGGAACCACAGTCTGCAGGGAGATCTTAGGACAAAGTTGGAACTGAAAAGTCTAGCCTCTCCATAGAGTAAGTGTCCTCTGAGAGCCAGCTAAAGATATTCTGGCTTAAGATGGCAGCATCTCCCTCTGTTTCTGTCTGGGACACACTTACTGGTTTTAATGATTGGGCAGGTTCTCTCTGGGCCTCAGTTTCCTCATCTGTAAAATATGGTGGATGATGGTGAGAACAGCCATCATTGATTGAGTACTTCTAATGTGCTAGATACTACAGTAAGCCTAGTCAGTACTCTTATTAATCCTGTTTCAGAGAGGGAACTAAGACACAGGAGCTTAATTTATTTGCCAAAGGTCACCAGCTGATAAGTTGAAATGGGACATAGAGCCAGGTTGATCTGTCTCTGAAATGCTTACTCAGATTGGCCTTTCTTGTAGCACCCTCCTTGTTTTAAGAGAGGGAAGATGGTCACATGATCTTGAGAGACCGCCTATTCTGACCTTTGACTTTTATTTTGTGATAACTAAGTAGAATAATAATAGTAGCTGGATATACTTAATAGAAATGTATTAAAATGCAGAAACCTGGTACCTCTAAATTTATTATTTTCTTTTTTTAATACATTTTCTTTCTGCATTTAATACATTTCTGTTTAACACTTGATCTCATTATATTGATGAAAGTACAATTATAATTTCAATTTAACAATGATAAAATTTCATGATCTCTTAAAGACAGAAAATGGCTTGATTTTCTTGTGACTGTATTCTATCTATGACTTCTTGATGATCAGGCATATGTGCTTTACAAACATCATTTTATTTATGCCTCTTAAAAAACCCTGAAAAAGGTTGCCCTTATTCTCCACATGGAGAAATTGGGGCTCAGAGAGATTAAGTAGTTTGTGAGGGCCTCATAGCTACTCTATGATGTATCCTCCCTATTCACCTTCACTCATTTTAGTATTTTTCCAGCAGACGTAGAGCACCTGACAGCGTGTGGCACTGTGCTAGGCACTGGAGACACGGTCTTTGCCTCCAGGAAACTCCTCAACTGGTAGGAGAGACAAGTAAAGTAGTAGAGATGCTATGGTATGAATAGTATTATATTGAAGGTATCAGATGGGGGAAATCCAAAAATAGTGCATCTTCACAACACAGGGAACATAAGAATGATTTTTTTTTTTTAAGATTTTTTTTATTTATTCATTTGTCAGAGAGAGCCCAAGCAGGGGGAGAAACAGGCAGAGGGAGAAGCAGGCTCCCTGCAGAGCAAGGAGCCTGATGCGGGACTCGAGCCTAGGACCCTGGGATCATGACCCGAGCCGAAGGCAGACTCTCAACTGAATGAGCCACCCAGGCGTCCCAAGAATTAGTCTTTATTTCAGAACAAAAATTCCATTAATTAGAGCTTCCCAAATACATTTAAGCTTTACCTTTATTAAGCACATTGATAGAAGGGAAATTATGGAGAAATAACAGAAACAGGGTATTGAAGTTTATTCTGAGTGATGTTCATTTGCAGAATAAGGTAAAATATCTGTTGGGGCTTAATGAAATTTATTGGAAATATGTGATTCAATGTTCAAATACGTTTTTGGCATAACTGTTAGAAACATATCACTTGCATTACTAGTAAACACCCGGTAGGTAGTTTCTACCTTTATGGGATCGAGCTGTGTCAAGAACTCTTTAAAATAATCAGGACATTTATGTTACATAATAGTGTTAATTGGCATCATCCAAACTTTTAATTGTTTTAGACATTATGAAATGTTATAACCTGTACTTAGACCATCTTTGAAATTCTCACTTTTTTCCCCCCAGAATTTATCATGTTGATGATACTCCTTCTGGATCAGTGGATGGGGTGCTTGATTATAGTAAAGCCATTCAAGTAGGTGATCTTATTATTGCCAGCAAATGTTGATATCTGTAAATTTTGAAATACTCTAACTTTATCTTGAGATCTGAGAATTTGTTTTTAGCATCTTATTCTAGTAATTCTTTAAAAAATGTATATTCTGAAAACCTTTTTTCTTGGCCTGCTTTTTTTTTTTTCTTTTTTGAAATAATTACGGGCTCACGGGAAGTTGCACAGATAGCACATAGAACCTCTTTACTCCACTTCCCTCAGCGGTGACATCTATAACTGTAGGATAATATCAAAAACAGGAAATTGATATTGGTAATGACACTGTTAACTGGACTCCCACCTGATTCCTTACTCAGTTTTCACTAGTTCTTCCATGTACACGTATGCACATAGTTTTATGTCATCTTACCATCAGGAATGGATGTGCCTCATGCCAATTCTCCATTTTTGCACTTGCTCTCCACCCCATCCTTGCCACCTGGCAACCACGAATCTGTTTCCATCTCTAGTTTTGTCACTCTGTGAATTTTTTAAAAGAAAGGAATCCTGTAACGTGTAACCTTTTGAAATTGGCTTTTTTGCAATAAGCTTATAAGCTGTTGAGATCCATCCAGGCTGTTGCAGTGCCGAGCAACTTCCCCTTGCTCATTCTGGCAAAGGGCTGTCTGTCCTTCCGCTGTCTCTTCTTTTATGACTGAGCTCAGGTTTCTGCCTCCTTGCCTTCTTCTGTATGGGTGAGATGTTCCTTCCTGTTGCTCTCACAACTCCTGAGCACACCTCTACTTGTATCATACTGTACTGTCTTCAGGTGTTGGGCTCCCTGTCTTCCTCAGTAGGCTTTTGAGGAATCCCTGAGGGGAAAGATTTTATCTGCATGTCTCCAGTGCTTTGTTCAGTGTCTAGCACATAGTAGGTGCTCATTAAGTAAATGTTAAGTTAATAAATATATTGGAATATTCTTCTTGGTGAATTGCATACTACCTTATACCAGATTAGTCATTCAATAAATATTTGTTAAAGAATAATGATTTATTTTAGGGCACCCGGGATCCGATTTGTGCCATAACTGCATCTGATAAGACACTGATTGTGGTAAGTTCGAAACAAACTGATTTTATAAATAATAATTGTTTAAATTATAAAAATAGAGTCAAGTAATATGTTTTGGATTTGAATATCATCTTGTGGGCACCTAACTTACTAAGTCCAACATAAGAAATAAGAAAGTTTTAAAGGTTGCCTCACAAATTGTTAAGCATTTGCAAAATACCTGTTTATAAAATGGGTAGAATAGTGGCCCGCTGGGGAGAGTTTGACACTGGGTTGAAGGAGCCACACAAGGGTTCGCACGTGCAGGGTGGATTGGGTGGTGGTAGCAGGTCTTTGAAAGCTTCCTCCTCTATGTGGCCTGCTATTTTGTGTTGGAGAAGGGTTTTGGCTCAGCTACTTTCGTAAGACAAAATGAAGAGGTGGTGTGTTTGCTAACCAGTAAAGTGAAGAAGTCTAGGGCAAAATTTTCAAATAAAATCAATGTTACAGTGTCTTTTCTTGAGCTCTGACATATGAAAATATTAATTTTAGAACTAAATGTTTAATATAGTAATGCTGGTGGAGTCATTGAATTTGAATTATGTAATCAGAGCCTTAATAGTGTGTATTTACAGTTCTAGTTATGTTCTTTAGCCATTAGAAATTTTATAGGGGACAAAATCTTAAGAATGTCGTATTTGTTTTTCCTCATTAGGATTTTTATAGCAGTTTGTCTTATAGAACCTCTTGTTTTCTTTTTAGATTCTTTGCTGTATGGCAGGGTTTTTTGTTGTTGTTGTTGTTGTGTTAGTTGTGTTTCTGATATTTGCAGAAAAAAATAACATGCAACTCATATCAATCACAAAAATTGACATAATTCCTAAATGACAGAGTCTACCTGAAGAAACGTACTCCATTTAATAACAACCAGAAGTTTTGTGTTTTTATTTTTTTATTAACATATAATGTACTATTTGTTTCAGAGGTACAGGTCTGTGATTCATCAGTCTTACACAATTCACAGTGCTCACCATAGCACATACCCTCCCCAATGTCCGTCACTCAGCCACCCCATCCCTCCCACCCCCCCTCCACTCCAGCAACCCTCAGTTTGTTTCCTGAGATTAAGAGTCTCTTATGGTTTGTCTCCCTCTCTGGTTTCATCTTGTTTCATTTTCCCCCTCCCTTCTCCTATGATCCTCTGTCTTGTTTCTCAAATTTCTCATATCAGTGAGATCATATGATAATTGTCTTTCTCTGATTGACTTATTTCGCTTAGCACAATACCTTCTAGTTGCATCCATGTCATTGTAAATGGCAAGATTTCGTTTTTGTTTTTTTGATGGCTGCATAATATTCCAGTGTGTGTGTGTGTGTGTGTGTGTGTGTGTGTGTGTGTGTGTGTGTGTGTGTGTATACACACATCTTCTTTATCCATTCATCTGTTGATGGACATCTAGGCTTTTTCCATAGTTTGGCTATTGTGGACATTGCTGCTATCAACATTGGGGTTCAGGTGCCCCTTCAGATAACTACATTTTTATCTTTGGGGTAAATGCCCAGTAGTGCAATTTCTGGGTCACAGGGTAGCTCTATTTTCAACTTTTTGAGGAACCTCCATACTGTTTTCCAGAGTGGCTGCACCAGTTTGCATTCCCACCAAGAGTGTAAGAGGGTTCCCCTTTCTTCGCATCCTCGCCAACATCTGTTGTTTCCAGACTTGTTAATTTTGCCATTCTGACTGATGTGAGGTGGTATCTCATTGAAGTTTTGATTTGTATTTCCCTGATGCCGAGTGATATTGAGCACTTTTTCATGTGTCTGTTGGCCATTTGTATGTCTTCTTTGGAGAAATGTCTGTTCATGTCTTCTGCCCATTTCTTGAGTGGATTATTTGTTCTTTGGGTGTTGAGTTTGATAAGTTCTTTATAGATTTTGGATACTAGTCCTTTATCTACCAGCCACAAGTTTTAATGGAGAAAGTACCTTCTGCATTTAAAACTTCTTTTTGCCGTTGAAATGTAAAAGGTTTTATTTACTTATTTATTTTTTAATTTTTAAAGATTTTATTTATTTATTTGACAGAGAGACAGTGAGAGAGGGAACACAAGCAGGGGGAGTGGGAGAGGGAGAAGCAGGCTTCCTGCTGAGCAGGGAGCCTGATGTGGGGCTCGATCCCAGGACCCTGGGATCATGACCTGAGCCGAAGGCAGATGCTTAACGATTGAGCCACCCAGGCGCCCCCCCCTTTATTTTTTTTTAAAGATTTTATTTATTTATTTGACAGAGAAATGTAGAAGGTTTTAGAATGACTACTTTTTCAAACCTTTGAAGCCACAGGACCCCTTTCTTCAAAAACAAAATCTTATTTCATACTCCAATATGGTAAATCTTCTGAAACCCATACTTCCCTTCTATACATTAAAAAATATTCTCTCCCTCACCCTTACAGTCTTTCTGGTAGGCCCCTCTTGAGAATCATGCTGCAAAAACAATGCCGCTCTGATTAAAAAGGGAAGGAAAGATTGGCTGAGTGGAGCCTTCTGCTTTGTCCCGTTGCCATGACCAGAGGCACAGAGGGTTTGGAAACCACAGTTCTGTCCTGATTGTTATACCAGCTGTTGATCTGTCAGCATTAAGGCTTGCATAGAGTTGCATAGTAATTTATATTGTTTTATTTTTATTTAAAAATTTTTTAAAAAGATTTTATTTATTTATCTATCTATCTATCTATCTATCTATTTATTTATTTGCGATAGCATGAGCCGGGGGACAGAGAGAGAGGGAGAAGCAGGCTCCCCACTGAGCTGGGAACCCAATGGGCTTGATCCCAGGACCCTGAGATCATGACCTGAGCTGAAGGCAGACATTTAACTGACTGAGCCACCCAGGCGCCCCTGTACTGTTTCATTTTTAGACCGATTTAAACTAATACTCATTGTATCACTGCTTTCTGATCATCTCCCTTTCCCACTAACTAGTATCAGATAGGTAGCTATAGATGAAATATATAGACTTTCAGTAACAACTGTTTCATATGGTGATCTTAAATTCTTCATATATATGAAATTTAATTCAATAAGTGCTTTATATTTTAGCTTTTCCTGTACCCTGCATATTAACCTAGACAACAACTATAAATAACCCTTGTTATTTTTTTCCTTGTGATGTAAGCATTTATGTATTATGGAACAGCTAGGTTTCTGACTTCTTTCTTGAATGCTACATGAAAAAAATTAGATCACCCTCAGCCACTTTTAAAAGGGTTTTAATTAAATTAGGAGATACATATGTAATCAGTAATGTGATTCAGTATCAGAATTGGCAGTTAGTTATGACACCATCACTTTGGTTTTGGAAACAAATGTATGAGCATATAGACAGACCTGTATTTGTATTTAATTTTATCATGTAGATATGCTTTAATAATCAAAAGTAATTTCCATAGGGTCGTGAATCTGGCACCATTCAGAGGTATAGTCTTCCTAATGTTGGTTTAATTCAAAAATATTCCCTTAATTGTCGAGCCTACCAGTTATCCTTGAATTGCAACTCTAGGTAAGTCTGAAAATTCTCCTCATGTAGTTGTTGGGTTTAGAAGTTATCAATTGGGATTGTTGGATTTATGTAATAAATACAATAAATACATTTGTATAAATACAAATGGGTATTTGTTTTAAACTTATAGTTCAGTGTGATTTTACTATACTATATTTATATGTAGATAGTTGTATTTATACTGTGTTTAGATGTTTTTCTCTAAATGGGCAAAATATAGAAATTCTAATGTAACACTTTAAATTGTTTGCATGTCAGTTGCTTTAATTCCTTTGGATACTTTTTCCTCACAAGGAAGCAAAATGGAGAGTAGTCCATGTCTTCTCTATCAAATTTGTAAAAATTTGTTTAAAACCAGTTATTTCTTTAAAGCCATTTCTGCCTTCTTCCCAGATTTGGATGAACTGATTTTTGCAGAAGAACAGTAAGAAGTAATTATATTTGTGATTGCTGATCATCATTTTACAATTTTGTTTCCCTTCTCCAATGTCATTATTTGTAGTCGTCTGGCTATCATAGACATCTCAGGAGTTCTAACTTTCTTTGACTTGGATGCTCGGGTAACAGACAGCACAGGACAGCAAGTCATTGGCGAGTTGTTAAAATTGGAGCGGAAAGATGTCTGGGATATGAAATGGGCCAAAGATAATCCAGATTTGTTTGCAATGATGGAGAAGACAAGAATGTATGTTTTCAGAAACTTGGATCCTGAGGTAAACACAAGAAAGGAGCATTAGCAGTACATAAATAATGAGACAGATATCGAAACCTGGCTATTTCCCTTTTGTTTCCTTAAGAGGATTGTTGGTTGCTGGTTGCATGAATTTCTGAAAATAAATAGAAACATCTCTGTGGAATTGTAACATATTTGTCTTAAATGGGAATAATACCGATTCTTTAAATATTCTCTGCTTTCTCTGAAAGGCACTTCCTAAGCATTTATCTGTTCTTTTTAAAAGATGGAGCCATGGTCTCTGATATATAGTCTTTATTTTTCCCTTGTCAAAGTTAAGAAAAAAAGAAAATCAGTAGTAACATTTACCAAAATTGCTTAAAACAACCTAACCAAAGAAATGTGATTTTGAAATTGCTTTGTGCTTTTATTCTCTTTTGCCTCTCTGTCCACCTTAATCTGTGCTTCCTTGGTCTTATTTATATTCATACCAACTCTGTCAGTCACGAATCCTGGTCTTTCTCACTCTGATAATTTTATGAATATGCAAGTGTGGACTGATTAATCTACCCTCTCTGGAGTATCAGGAAGCCCCTTGCTCACTAATTTTAAAGTTGTATTTTGATTTTCTTCTTGCATCTCACATCAGCTAATTTTTAAGCTTGGAATTTTCCTGTCACTTGGTCTGCTCTGCGTCAACTGTTAGCATTTGTGTTTAGGAAATTCAAAATAATTTGAGTGGTAGCCTAATCAAAGCATCATTGAAATAAATCTTTTATACAATTTTTGAATACTTAATGGATTTTCAGTTTGGAATTTTTTGTATGCTTGCTGTACCCAACAAATGTGAATAATAGATAAGTTGATAATTGCTGTATGTCATTAATTGATGTGTGGATTTACAGTTTCCTTTTTGGAAAGAAATTGTATGCTTGGGCCCCTGGGGTGCCAAAGATCTTCTAGAGTAATTTATTTAGTGGTAAACTATTTGTCCCTTTAATATCCTAAATTATTTTCACATTTCCCCATTTTGGCTCTACTCAGGATCTTTGGGTTGGGAAATGACCTGATATAAATTGCTCTCAAAGGCTTTGTTAAAGCTTTCAGGAGTCTTAAGGATCTTAGTAATTTTTAGTTCCTGAGTTAGTTTTAGAGGAAAGGCAATTAGGGCTGTTGCATTTAACCTGTAAGCAGGGGCTTCTATCAAGGGTCCAAGAGAAATTTGATGCTTGGCACAAAAACAAGTGTGAAAATTTGACAGGTAGCCACAGGATAACTGTGAGGATGGGAGAGGAATACTTTTTGAATGTTGGGGTCCTTTTCTGTCGTTGGCCCTGTGTGCACTAAGTCAGAAATCATGTGCCTGGATGAGTGAGAGTGTTGTGCCTGGCTGGTCATAATGTGTGTGTAGCACACGTTCAGTCTAGCACCAGGGGAAAAGACATCTTGGCCTGGTGCAAAGTGCTTCTTAAGTAGTTTTAACAGAACAGCCTTTTTTTTTTTTTTTTTTTTTTAATTTCTTTTGAGTTTGTTTTCTGGCTTAGCGAGTAGTTCAATTTCTGTTGGATTTAGAGCTAGATGAATTTCTTTCAACCTTACCACTGACTGGATTTCTTTATAAACCCTGCTGTTCTTTTCATTCATGAGGACGCTGGCTGGCTGTGATCCCTGCTTGGTTAGTTACTCTGCTGTTCATTCCTGTAGCTGCTTATTGACTGATCATGTAAGGAATACACACTTCAAAACCAAATTTGCTGGGGCTGCTTTAGGGCATCATATTCTTTTATTATTCAGGAGATAGGCTGTCATTTGACAGTTAATACTGAATACACTTTTATCCATTTGAGTGTTGTTATGTGTTGTTATGAATTCTAGATTCATACCTTTCTTTAAGTTGTAAAGTTTTCTTTAGATTATATGTGAAAAAAGGGTGCCATTTGTATGTGAAGTTGTAATTCACTGATAAAGCACACTTTCTTTGAGAATTTGGAAATGAGTATTTAATGTTGATATTCCCTGCTTGATCATTTTTATCTCCAGTGAGCCTCTCAAGGTACTGATTCCGCTTTTCTAGTCTTTTTCTTGAATCTTCCCTCTCATTGATGCTATTTCATATTCATATTCCTTTCATATGTCATATTTTTGTCACTCACCCTCTCATTTTTATACGCTTTTTTACCAAACAAGGGGTTTCCAAACTTTTGTATCTATACCTTCATATGTGCATAATTATTTATTAGAAATTATATACATGACCTACCATATTAATACATTATGAACCATGTCCCTGAAATAGAAATTTTAAAAAGAATGAGAAAAAAATAACAAGAAGTAAACTTTATTTTAAAAATGTCATGGTGTTATGGTTCATGCTACCATTAGCTAGTGTCTCAAACATAATGCATACTTTATAGAGTGTGGAATTATTAACTTAGTATAGGTCCCATGTTTCAAATAGTCTTCTTGATAATTTCCATTTTTTAACTAACTTTTTGTCAGACCCGATTAGACTCATTGTTTTCACTTTGTAATGTGGCTAACCTTGGAATCTGTGCGAGGAGTAAGGGAAGTGACTGTTCTGCCTTGTCTTGTTTGCTTGTGCTTGCATTATTGGTATTCCAGTAATTCACAAATTCTTTGCAGGAGGATTTTGAAACTACAGTCAAATTTATGAGGGTTAGCTAAAAATTAGAAACTCTAATCCCTAAGTCCACTTAGCTAGGTATGTACAAACTTCAGTATGTCACAGTGTGCTAGAATTGAGGGGATAAGTACTTCAGAGTACCTATGCTATATTGCACATGTTATGAGACCTTCTGACTTCTGTACTGAATAAGAGTACTTAATATAGATTGGTGAAGTTTTAAATACTTTCTTGATAAAAATAAATTTCTTGCATACTGTGTCCTGCTTTTGTCATCCACTGGTCTAAAACTTCATATTCAGTTGAAATGTGGATGGATATCTAGTGAATTTTGGAAAATAAAGAGAATTAGTTGAGATCAAGCAGAAGTTGACTTTTTAAAATCTGAATTACACAAATATTTGCATATTTACTTACGTGCCAATAGGTTATTTTGGAAACTCTGAATTTTTTGGTCTCTCCTCCTCCCTGTATTTTCTTACTTTCTCTTTATTTTTGGTATAACTTTTATCCACGCATCATCTTTTATGACTTTATTTTTTGGCTACCTTGCTTTGTTTTTATCTAGCCAAATATAAAACAATTTTCTAATGGCAAACATTTTTGTACAGGTATATTTGGATACATGTAGTATCAAAATAATTCAGGTGTACAAAATGCCTCCATAATTTAAAGAAATATATCCATATATTCTTTCGTTTTGAATTAAATTTTGTTCTGATTCTCTCTGTGTGTTCATTGCTCATAAAGGCATATTATTTGCCTTTGCATAGTATATTTTTTTTAAGAAATAAAGGGATTTTGTAAAAATTTTCTCATATAATCAACAATTTTTACTTTTTAAAAGAAAATCATCACTTTAAGACTCAATAAACACATATAATGTGTATACAAGAGTTTTATTCTTTTCTTTTTTAAAGATTTTATTTATTTATTTGACAGAGAGAGACATGGTGAGAGAGGGAACACAATCAGGGGGAGTGGGGGAGGGGGAAGCAGGCTTCCCGCGGGGCAGGGAGCCCGACTCGATCCCAGGACGCTGGGATCATGACCTGAGCCGAAGGCAGATGCTTAAGGAGTGAGCCACCCAGGCTCCCCCAAGAGCTTTATTCTTAAACTTTGACATACTAAAACTAAATTTGATTCAATTTTTACCTGTAATTTCCATCTTTTTAGTATCTTCCTACTGTAATTTTTGTAGTTTCTATCATGAAGAACTAAGTTTCAGAGTTAAAAATTCAATATGTTATTTCCTTTGGATTTTGCTTACTTTGTTTCATGATATACATATACACACATCTAAAAAAAATTACATTCTGGTATTATTTCCATTACCAGACATTAACTTATCCTTTCCACAGTGTTCTTGGAGGTAGTAAGTATATTGAGAGTTTATTTCTTTTTGTTTACCTAATATTTATACCTAACTTTCTACTAGGGATTTAGGGCAGCTATTTTACGTTGTAATATGCATTTACTACACTGTATTTCTATAAGCCTGCATAATACCAGGATGAGAGACAGACCTGTAACAGACTTGTATATTTACATATTGCCAAATTAAGTCTTCTTATATAGAAAAATCTATCAGGAATGCTCTCTGGCTAATGTTACATAGGATGGACTTTTCAGTATGGTACAAGATTTCTTTGATGTATGTACTTACATACAAATATAGTGTTTGTCAGTTTTATTAAGAATTAAATTTAATATTGCATTGTATGAATAAGAATTATCTAGTGGTATCAGACACTTTCGGATTGAGAAAATTGGACTGATATTAGATGCTATTAGGAATTAATATTGATTACGTAAGGCATAATAATAGTAATGTGGCCATGTAAAGAGCATCTTTTTTTTTTTTAAGAACATCTTTATCTTTTAGAGATATGTACTGAAATATTTAGGGGTGAAATTTCATGATATCTGTAAATTTACTTGATTTACTTTAAAATATTTCAGCCAAAAAGTTGACTGAAGCATATTTAGCAAAATGTTAATAATTATGTAGATGATGGACATATGGGTGTTAATGAGATTCTTTCTACTTTTCTCTTGGTTTGAAAATGTTGATAATAAAATATAAAATCATATATTAAAGGAAGGAAAATTTTGTACAGTTTAACATATCATTTGTTTTTATCTTTAAAGGAGCCCATTCAGACTTCTGGATATATTTGTAACTTTGAGGATTTAGAAATTAAATCTGTTCTTTTGGATGAGATACTGAAGGTAATTCTTAAAAAGCAATTGTATTTCTGTTGCTGGCTTGGCTGGGATTTATTTTTTCACCAGGCAGTGCAGTATCCCTGTTAGGAATATGGATAGACCCTGCTCTGTCACTTACACCACTTTTAGACAGGTTCCTTCACCTTTTTGAGCTTCATTTTCCTTTCTTGTTTACGAGCCTCAATTCTTTGCCTCTATAAAATGGGGATAATAACAGTACCTATCTTCCAGGATTGTTGTTGTATAAGGTAATGCGTAAAAAGCACTCAGCACAGTGCTAAGATCAAGAGCTCAAAAAATGGTAGCTAGTTGTTTGTTGTTGTCATTTTTTTATATTATCAACAGAGGAACTGAAGAAATATTTGACAATTTAGTGTTTTGTAGTTCTAGGATACTTGAGTAACTTTTTTTTTCAGGTGCACTATCCTATTTTTTTTCAGGCTTTATAAAATAATCCATTTCTGATGCCAGATATCTTTTTGAACCTCTACTTTGGCCCTCATTGACCATCTTTTGAGAATTTCTTTCTCTAAGAATATATTGAAAAGAGTTTTACCTTCATTTTATACAAAGCATTTACTTTTTCTGTGTACTTCATCCAGTTTTATGGAATTAGAATAGTAGATTTTTACATTTCTGAAGTTGCAGTTTGTAGCATGTTTTCATGTTTTGGTTTGATGTATAAATTGTAGCCCTTTTATTATGAACCTATTTTTTTTTTCCTTGAGAAATTTCTTGGAGGACTAGAGCAGAAAGAATGCAAAAGGAAAAGGAAGGAATTTACTAAATTTACATTTACCTTTACATAGTACCTTTCATAGAAGGTGTTCATTTGTCATTTGTCATCGTATGTCATTGTTCATTTGTCATTACAACCATGCCTGGTAGGTACTACACAGACCTCATTTTTAGATGAAGAAGGCTCTTAGTGAGTAAAATGTTCATCTGTTCATTGACTCAGGAAATGTTTACTGGCAGTCAGTAAGACACAGTTCCTGGCCTCAAGTAGAGGAGTTGGGGAGATAGACAAGAAATTCAGCAACCAGACAAGGCATGGGGGTGCTGTAGTTCACTTGGCAGATGTATCTCTTCAAAGGTCTGCAGCGAAAGAGCATTGGGTCAGTTCTGAGACTGTGAGTAATGTGAGTAGCACAACCAGGTATTGTGCTAACTGTTTGATCTCATTTAATTCTCACAACTCGAGGAAGTAAGTTTGATTATTATCTTCATTTCTTCAGATGAAAAATGTGAGGCTTGGAGAGATAAACTAGTTTGCCAGTGACACCCAGTTAGCAGTAGGCAGAGACATGATTTGACTCTAAGCCGTCTGGCTTCGAAACTGCTGTGTGTATGTAATTGGTCGCACTGGCAGAAATGGAGAAGGCGAATGGTCATGGGGTAGGTCGGCCCAGGTTATAAGAGGCCTTGTGTGCCTTCTGTGGAGTTTGGACTACGTCCTGGAGTCACTGGGGCGTAAAGCAGGAGAGTGACATGATTGGGTTTCTATCTGGGGAAGATGACCTTGGCTTCCTGGGTGGGCCTGGGAGGGGGTGTATAGCAGGTTTTAGAAAGAGTTGTCACACAGCCAGGGAGCAATGGAATAGGACTGAAGCTTAGGTCTGCTTGAATCCAAACCTCATGCTCTTTCCATACTACTTTCTACCTTGTGCCAGGGATTTCCTGGAGAACTTTTTAGCTTCTGAATGCAGTGGTTTAGTTGCAGGGTGAGGAGGGACACGCGCAGCTCAGTTGTGGGAGCCATTGCTGTTTTCTCTAATTTTCTCGTGTGCTTCACTTTTTCTTTGCTTGGAATATGTAGGATATTGGCGAGTCCATTATAACTTTTCTTTGCCCATTAGCTAGCTCTTTCCTGCAAGGCTGGCCTTCAAAAAAAAATTTTTTTTTTTTTGGAGGGGCCAGCTTGCAAAATTAAGAAAGGGAAAGAGGTGATGAAAACTGGCCCTTTTCCTTTTATTTGCTTGTCTGCTGCCCAGCAGTACCAGGAACAACAGTTTCATTGCCCCTGGCAAGGAAAGAATAGATTAAGGAGTGAGGGGGTAGAGGCCCCTGCACACGTATTTTCTGCTCTGGTGGAATCCACAGCCCTTTGGGCAAGAAGAGAATAGTAGCTCCTGGGAACATGACATTTAAGCTGAGGGAAAATAGGCTGCATAATTGTAAGAGACCCCTTCTTCCACCACTGCCTTTTCCCCATGGGCAGCCTCATAGCCTCAGGAGGAACTTAACTGGTGGGTTGTGGGTGTTTTCCAGAGGCCTTGAAAGACCCACACATTGGAATAGCTTTTCTTCCCATTTTGTTCACAAGGTGAGACAGTTGTGTGTGTGTGTGCACGCGTCTGTTTTACTGTAAAAAAGAAACACGTACTCTAAAGGCAGCCATTTGACTTTCTTTTCATGTTTACTTTTAGAATCCTGAACATCCAAACAAGGATTATATAATTAACTTTGAGATTCGGTCCTTGCGAGATAGTCGAGCACTGATTGAGAAGGTTGGCATTGAAGATGCATCTCAATTCATAGAGGACAATCCACACCCCCGACTTTGGTATTTAAAAATAAAAAGTCTTCCTCAAATGATTGGTGTATGCTTTTTAAAGTTTCAGCTCTATTGTCCCCCACTCTCGTGGTAGCCTTCATGGGAGGGTAGGTGCCCATTCTTGCTCTTCTTTTTAAAATACAGAAATTCATTTCAAATGTGGAAGTACTCAAAATGAGCATAATATTAAGTGAAACATGTATAAATGTGTTTATCGCTTCCCACCAGTTTGACTAGAAACAATAGGTATAGTAATTGAATTCTGGTTCAGACTTGTTTATCAGTAATTGCAATAAGCTTTTCTGTTTCTTTTGTAATACAGGCGCCTACTGGCTGAAGCAGCTCTTCAGAACCTGGACTTGCACACTGCAGAGCAAGCATTTGTACGCTGCAAAGATTACCAAGGCATTAAGTTTGTGAAGCGACTGGGCCACCTGCAGAGTGAGTCCATGAAGCAGGCCGAAGTTGCCGCATACTTCGGCAGGTTTGAAGAGGCCGAAAGAACATATCTTGATATGGACAGAAGGTACAGGCACCCTGGAGTACTTCGGCATTCATGATCTTTTTGTACAGTACTAAGTGTCTCATGCCATTTCTTTAGAAAATAATTTCAGTTTGGATTACCAGCTGGATATTCCACAAGTCCCTTGTTAATGTATGTTTTGTAATTTGGAGGCAGTTTTCTTTGCTGTTGTTACATATATTAATGGCTGGCCGTGAATTGCTTTCATTTGGTAGGGAAAAACCATAAGACTACAGAGACTGGGGGCTTTTATCCTTTATTACACAGCTCAATATTTGGGTTTCCTTTTTTTGTTTAGGCCTTTATTTAACTTTTTGTTGTCAAGGAGCATGAAATACAAATGAACGGTATATAGGGATTGATTTTTATTCCTCTGTTCATTTTAGATTTATATAATATAATGTATGAACCTCATTTCAGCTGTAAACATTATGTCTCATTTTTATTAATATTACTTGTACTTCCAGGAGATCCCTAATACAGCCTAAGCCCTGAAAAGAAAGATAAACCAAATGTGTTTATATGTGTGGTTTTTAAATAAGCCTGATCATGTCTACAAAATTGATGAAAAGAAGTGATTATTATTTAAATCATTATTTTGCTAGGAAAATTGGAATTCTAGGAAAATAAAAGGCAGGAAATTATTTCCTTTTCCCTATTTCAGGTTTTCCCCATTGCCTCTTTCCTGGTTAAGTTTCTAAAATGTTTGGAGAGGTACATTGTCTTTCAGTTCCCTGCTGTGTATTCTAGTTCCCTGGAATTGAACCTACCACGTGGTAGGCAGTTGTTAAATTATTTGTCACATGAATGAATAGATGCTATCGTTTGTAGAGATCTTGCTATTGGCCTTCGGCTGAAATTGGGAGATTGGTTTAGAGTACTCCAGCTCCTGAAAACTGGATCTGGTGATGCAGATGACAGTCTCCTAGAACAAGCCCACAATGCCATCGGAGACTACTTTGCTGATCGACAAAAATGGTAGGTAACCTACATGGACCACCTTCTCCATTCATGCGGCACTTAATGTGGTAGCTGCCTGAGTAACTCCCTATGACACAATGCTGGGGAAATTGAAGACCATCCTCCTGGATCCTAAAAATCAAACAGCTTTAGATTCACAATGGGGAGCAAGAGATCCTTAGATAAGTGTTGTAAAACTTTGGAGTTTTCATACTCACAAAATGTGTGCCTAGCTTCAGACAGCTTTCTACTGTTTAAGACCACAGTGTGCATTTCAAAGATATTATATGATTTACTTCTGAAAAAGGTAAAAAAAAAAAAATTTATATTTGCTTGTTTTATTGTAGATTATTTTCAGAAATCATTGACTTTTATTCTGAAGTTTTCATTTTTTTTTTGTTTTTTTGTTTTTTTTTAGATTTTATTTATTTATTTGACAGGCAGAGATACAGCGAGAGAGGGAACACAAGCAGGGGGAGTGGGAGAGGGAGAAGCAGGCTTCCGACAGAGCAGGGAGCCCGATGTGGGGCTCGATCCCAGGACCCTGGGATCATGACCTGAGCCGAAGGCAGACGCTCAACGACTGAAGTTTTCATTTTGATCAGTATGCTTATTTATTTATGTCAGTGTTTGGAAGTACAACTGTGTATCAGATTACACCAATATTTCTTAAGAATATCCAAAGAATGTTGCAACTAAAATATGCTTCGCAGTCTTTAGATTTTTTTTTCCTCCAATTTATATGCTTCAAAGACATACTGTAACTGAAGGTGGTAACTAGAGTAATACTAGTAATTCTAATGAAGGAACATTTTTGGTGAAAGTGCTTATTTACCAGGAGGTTCACATTAGTTTTAAAAGTTTTTGCTTCTTTTTATATTCTATAGGTTGAATGCCGTACAATATTATGTACAAGGCCGGAACCAGGAACGTCTAGCTGAATGTTATTATATGTTGGAAGATTATGAGGGATTGGAGAATCTTGCCAATTCACTTCCAGAAAACCACAAGTTGCTTCCAGTGGGTATTACAAATTTTAGGTTTTAGAGTTGTTAGGTTATTTTATAAGGTTTTCATGTTACGGTCAGGAAATATTTCTCTGCCACAAAGAAAATTTAAAATGAATCTATAATCTTATAGTTTCTTAGATGTCAAATGATACTTTTAATTGTTAAAACAATATGTCAATATTACAGAATGCTTGAAAATGGAGGGAAAATTAGTCATATTGCCACTACTTTTAACATGTTCACAATCTACTGTAGTCTTATCAGTTTTATAAAATTGCTTTTAAAGTTAGCTGAACACATGAAGTATTTCCAGCTAAAATGATATCTTATCAGAGATTTGCTTCAAAATGATCCGAGCTTGGTCTGGGGATTAGTGTATATGTATGTATTTGAAATTTGCTATAACAAAAGGTAAAAAAGATAGCTTGACTTTTATTAGGTTGTATTAACAATAAAGTATTTAATGTTAAAAAAAGAGAAACAAAACGAGTTTTCTGGAACTTTGTTTTGAATGTTCTTTTTAAGTGTATTAATTGTTGAATGATGTTAATGAATTTATATTTTATTTGTTTTATCTAAAATGTAAGTAACAGTTGTAAAATACCTGTGGAGTTAGCATCTCTCAACTGCATGGTCTGGACATATATCAGTTGTGAGTTCTACCATAAAAATTTTGTCAATTAATAGATGAATGAATAGTAGAATTTTGAGAATTCGGTTTTCTCTATTGAATCAGAGCAGTTATCCCTGTAATAATGATATTTTCACGTAGCTTTATTTTCAGTCCTGTGCTTTCTTTGAGCAGGAGAGAAAGTGAAATTACTTATAACCCTGGGTATTAGGACAGTGTATCCTACATTAATGTCATCTATTAGGTGTGTCTGATGATGCAGAAAAGAATGTTGCTATAGAATATCCAGAAAAGTATTATTACTGAGTAAATACTAAGTAATTATAGCTATAATAATAATTACATAATTAAAATGATTAAAAAGTTTTAGTAGTGAAGATTTTAAATCAAGTGTTTGGAGGAGCTTTTTAATAATATGGTAAAATATGGGAAAATTTTATTTTTTTTAGTATTGCAAACTTTAAATCAAGTTTTTGGAGGAGTTTTTAATAATATGGTAAAATGTACATACTATTTAGGTGGGAATTTCAGGGTGCAGAACTATATATAATATCACAATACATACAGCAACTCACATATACATATAGATTCATAGGACAAAGATGTTAGGAAATTACATCACATCATTGAGATAGATTTCCTATGGGTAGTGAGATTATGAGTAACTTTATATTTTTGTGCTAGAAAACTTTTTTTTCCCACCATGAGAATGTGTTACTATTTTCTAACCAGAGAAATACAAATATTACTTTTAAAAAGATAGTTGGGTCCAAAATGTACTTTTATGATTTTCCCCAAATACTTTAGAAATGAGGGTGGGGAGAGAAAAACTCTGGCCAAGTAGATACTCAGAAAGAAAAAGAAAATTGATTTTCTGAAAATGGAGAGTAAGCCCGATGGGTATGGTTGGGTTTTGTTGTGATCTCCCTCCTCACCACCACCCTGCAAGGGAGCTCTGTTTTGGATCTAGCTTCCCGCACTAACAAACGTCTGGCTTGTCTGGGGCATTTCTTTAGAGAGGTATGTGAGAGCTCCGTGAATGTGAGATTCCGCTGAAGCCTCTAACGATGACCGTTGATTATACCAACGGTTGCCCTAAATGGTTTTTTCACACACTGCTATGGAGTTCGTTTCAGAACTTGACATTTCTGGAAAGTTGCTACTGTACTGGGAGGAGAAAAGAGTGCAGTATGTTCAGGACCTGGTTAAAAGTCAAATCTGCGGCGTGAGCCAGCGAAACTCTGGTTTTATAGAAAATGATGCCATAGCATCCTTTCTGGTTTGTAGCCACTGTCCCTGTGTATGTTTCAACGAAAAATGACTGTAACCACTAGTAAATTTAATATTCATATGTCCCTATGGAGTTTTGTAAATGAAAATATAAGTGATTTCCTTGGTCTGTGAAATCTGAGAGTAATGTTCTGTCTTTACAGGAAATAGCACAGATGTTTGTGAGGGTTGGAATGTGTGAACAAGCAGTGACTGCATTTTTGAAATGTAATCAGCCAAAGGCAGCAGTAGATACCTGTGTACATCTCAACCAAGTAAGGAACTGAAAACTAAAGTCGCTCGTCATCCTTCTAGGCTGTCGCCAGTGTAGGGTTGAGGCAAATTTCGTGAAAGGAGCTAGATAACTCTCTTACTTTGCTGAGGACCTAGAAAATGTTGGGGTTTGCACTTACCTCTTAAAGTACTACCATTGAGGGTGATCCGCTCATAACTAACTCAATATGGGGACAAACCCTGTGCTTTTAGTCTGGCAAGTTTTTGTCTGGAAGTAATTTCATAATCTTCTGTATTTTATTAGGGTTTTGTTTCCAAAGAAGGACTAGTTAATGGTCATTGCAAGAGGAAGGAATTGAGTTACCTTATCAATATTTATTTTGGCAAATCTATTTTCCTGTCTCTTTATAGAAAACATATATTTGATATTTTTAAGAGCTGGAATTTAACTAAAATTAAAGTACGGAATCGTAGAAATTGCTGAATATCAGTGTATTCCTTTAAGTATTGAAGTATTTTATAAAGCTCCACTTGCTTTTTAAAAATAACTTTTGTAAATGTTAAATCTGATCGGACATTTTCTTAACTGAAATTGCATATTTTGTTTTACTATAAGCAAATGTAGCTTTTTCCCACTCCTTGCTGGTGCAAAATTGAATTATAATATTGTGATTATAAACTTTGAAGTTTTCCTTTTCCAATGTATTTCCTAAGCAAATCAGTCTTACATCATTTATCATTTTGACACATGTTTAACTTATAGAACTTAAAATTGCTCTGATTTTAGTTAAATTTATTTTAAAAAACATAGACCGGTTTTTTAATTTTGATGTATCATTATTTATTACTATAAACTTAAAGCTTTATTATATGAAATTTATGACATCTGTGACTATAAATGCTTGGGTAACTGAATGGTATATTTTTCCCCCTAGTGGAACAAAGCTGTTGAACTGGCTAAAAATCATAGTATGAAAGAAATCGGATCCCTGTTAGCGAGGTATGCATCTCATTTATTGGAAAAGAATAAAACTCTTGATGCCATAGAACTCTATCGGAAAGCAAATTACTTTTATGAAGCTGCTAAACTGATGTTTAAGGTAATGTAATAATCTTGGTGAGTATTTGATATGTTCTAGGTACCAATGTTTTCTTTATATTAAAGAACACATTTTCCATTTTCTTTGAAAGCAAATACTTATTATAGCAAAATCCCTCTGGTTTTATTACTACTATAACTACGTGTTATCTTAGTACCTTTTACCAAAAAGGCTATTTATTAGTGTTAGCACCTTATTGATACCTAAACAACTGAATATTAATACTGAAGTTAACAAAGAATCATAGAATTTTCAGGGACCATAAAGTACAAATTCCCTTACAAATTCAATCCTATTGATAATAGAATTTTGAGTTCTTTTAAATGTACACATTTTAAAGACATTACATTTTTTCATAATATGCATTTGGAGGGAAGATGACTAATATATGGTATTAATGTATGCAAAATTTACATCCTATTCTATTTTTTCCCATTTGACTTAATGGAAAAGGGAAAACTCCCCGCAGTCTTCTAAATAAATCTTTATTTCTGAAGGCTGTACCATGTTAAAGTCCTGTTATTTCAGTATATTTGAAACATCATTTTAAAAATCTCCTTATGGAAAATGCTACCCCTTCCATGAAAACTTTCTTCATTGTGACTTACGAGCATTTGTTATTTTCGGAGATTGTTAGGAGTTGTAACTCCATGGCTAAATGCTAAGGAAAGAATGGAGTCCTTATAAGCTAAAGAAAAGAAAATTTTTTAATTGTTATGTTAATCACCATACATTGCATCATTAGTTCTTGATGTAGTGTTCCATGATTCATTGTTTATGCATAACACCCAGTGCTCCATGCAGTACGTGCCCTCTTTAATACCCATCACCAGGCTAACCCATCCCCCCACCCCCTCCCCTCTAGAACCCTCAGTTTGTTTCTCAGAGTCCATCGTCTCTCATGGTTCATCTCCCCCTCTGATTTTCCCCCCTTCATTCTTCCCTTCCTGCTATCTTCTTCTTTTTTTTTTTTTTTAACATATATTGTATTATTTGCTTCAGAGGTACAGGTCTGTGATTCAACAGTCTTACACATTTCACAGCGCTCACCATAGCATATACCCTCCCCAGTGTCCATCACCCAGCCACCCCATCCCTCCCGCAGACCACTCGAGCAACCCTCGGTTTGTTTCCTGAGATTAAGAATTCCTCATATCAGTGAGGTCATAATGATACATGTAAGAAAATGGGTTTTAAAATATTTATTATAAATGGGTGGTATTTATGTTCCAGCCTACTGGTTTTCTCTTTTTATTAAAGATCAAATTTCAGAAATGATTGTACAAACATAATTTGATTAAGGAATGTCTTCCCATATTCTTTAAATGTTTAAAGATTGCAGATGAAGAGGCAAAGAAAAGAACCAAACCTTTACGTGTCAAGAAGTTGTATGTCCTATCAGCTTTACTCATAGAGCAATACCATGAACAAATGAAAAATGCTCAAAGAGGAAAAGTTAAAGGAAAGAGCTCAGAGGTAAGGTAGAACATTACAGAACATGAAATCAACTCATGTGTTTAAGAAAAAAAACAAAACAAAACTATCAAACTTCTCTTTATGGACAGGCCATAAATGAGAGGAGAAGAAGGACTGACTTGGAATTAATACTCAAATTTAGAAATTTCTACTTATGAATATTGACAATTTTTTCTGCAAGACTAATCTGTAGCCTTTGCTTTCTAACCAGTGCATTTTAGAAACTTTCCTAGAATATATTATTTTATGTGTAAATTAATTTCTTATTAACTTAAAGTTTATTTGACCACACCATGGGTCACGGTGTATTGTGTGTCAGATCACCACTAGGTACACTTTAGTAATTTTATTTGTCAGTTATACCTCAGTAAAACTGAAAGAAATTTTTTATTATACTGGCTTAAAAAAATACAAATTCTAATGGAGAAATTAAATCTGTAATGAGTTTTGTCATGATAAAATTTGCTTACTTGGATATTTTAATGTATAACCATTCAGAAACTATCTTTATTGGAATGACTGTCATGGTTGTGCTGACAGAAAACGCGGGTCTGCTTGACTCATAGGCCACTTCTGCTTTGGCTGGTTTGCTGGAAGAGGAAGTTCTGTCTACAACTAGTCGCTTCACAGATAATGCTTGGAGAGGGGCTGAGGCTTACCACTTCTTTATACTTGCACAGAGGCAGCTCTATGAGGGATATGTTGACACTGCACTGAAGACAGGTGGGCATATGACCTAATGTATAGAATATGTCTAAAAACGGTCAGTTGAATATGAAGGGCCAGCTCCCTCAGTTTGCCCATATATTAATTTCAATAACACTTTTATCTATGGGTTTATTTTCATGTTTGAGATTTGCTATCTGTAATTTGCTTTGTGCATTCCCCTTTTTGAAGCACTTTTAATTTTTTTAATACATAGAAACTAATACGTATGGTTCACATTAAAATCAGAAGTTTGAGGTAAGCAAAAAAGACCATCTATAGCATTCACTATTTTATTCATTCAAAGTTAAACACCTAATAGCCCAGTCCATATGCTTTTGAATATATATATATATAAATTTGTTTTTTTTTATATCAGGAGTATAACAGGCCATACTTTTATGTCCTTTTTGAAAAACATTGATAGGTTGTAAGATATTTCCATATTAATAGCTTTCCATAGCTTTTGTTTTTTATTAAAATGACACTGATGTAAAAAAAATGACATATAACAATTTAAGTCAAAGCAGAAAAAAACAAAGGAAAAGGTAAAATAATCTAATAACTTGTAAAATAATCTTATAACTCAGAAGTAATGATTGCTAACGTTTAGGTGAACTTCCTTTTAGACATTTCTCCATGCCTATAAAATTGTAGATAGTTTTCCTTAAAATAATATCATACATGTTGTTCAGGAGCTTGCTTTATACCCTGTGGTGTATATTGCAGTCATGTTTCCACGTTGACGAACATAGATCTGTGTTATCATTTGTATTAGCAAGGGGACTGTAAAGTTTTTTTCTAATTGGTTATTAGTTATACACAAGAACCATTTTTGTTTTTGTATGTTTATAACTGACCTTCATTTAATTTAACTGATTACTATGTGGTATAAATGATGCAATTATGTTTAAAATGGTTGGATTTTATATAACTTATACCCAATTTCTAGACTTATAAGGCAAATTAGAACTTTAACTTGAGAGTTTTCACCTGCTGGGTGAAGAAATCCATATACAGTCTATTAATTCCGCAGTACATTTTAAAACTTTTTTTTTTTAAGATTTTATTTATTTGAGAGAGAGAGAATGAGAGATAGAGAGCACGAGAGGGAAGAGGGTCAGAGGGCAGAAGCAGGCTTCCCGTTGAGCAGGGAGCCCGATGTGGGACTCGATCCCGGGACTCCAGGATCATGACCTGAGCCGAAAGCAGTCGCTTAACCAACTGAGCCACCCAGGCGCCCCTCCGCAGTACATTTTACAGAAAGATCGTATCTCTAGTATAGAAAAGGTGAAAATAAGATATGGCAGCTGTCAAAATAAATTTTCTGAACTGACAACTTAGAGGCTCATTGTGACTTCTTTTTTCTCAAAGTTCTGTCGTTTCGGTAAGACAAACAAAAAAAAACTGTTCAAAGAAACGCAAAGAAAAAAACATGATTTCATGCTGCTTTGCTTTTTTTACCAAAAGGAAACATGATGTTATCTTGAAAATTATGACTAACAGTATAATATTAGTTTACTTTTCTGGAAGGCCACAGAAATTTCTAATATATTGATATGAAAAAAAGGTGTTTCGACAACAATTTTTATTTTTTTGTCTGTGTGTGTACTTCTAACTGGCCCAGCATGCTCATCATTTGGTGGTGGTGGTTTTTGTGGCACCTGAGCTGTTGGCTAGCGTTACAGAACTGTGAGGTCATATAACTTACTTCCTTCTACCAGCGCTTCGATCGCCCGCCATTGTTGTTTTTTTTTTTGAAGTTTATAAAAAGTTCATGTAGGTTAAACTAAAGCAGCTTAACAGAGATTCTTTGCCAGGCATGATCGTGATATTATGATTACTTCCAAAATCTAAATGGTCCTCCTTTTCCTAGCTCTTCACCTGAGAGACTATGAAGACATTATCCCTGCCGTTGAGATCTACTCTCTGGTAGCCCTCTGCGCATGTGCCAGCAGAGCTTTTGGTACTTGTTCAAAAGCTTTTATTAAACTTGAATCTTTAGAGACCCTCAGTTCAGAGCAACAACAGCAATATGAAGATCTTGCTTTAGAAATCTTCACGAAACATACTCCAAAAGATAACAGAAAATCTGAATTGGACAGCCTTCTTGAAGGGTAGGCTGACTGTAATTAATATTTATTAGAAGCTGGGATTTCTGTAAGCGTAATAGCGTGATATAGTAATTTAAGCATGAAATTCTGAAGTGATTCACCTTGAGATTATACCCTATTTTATATTTAGTCTTGTAAGTGTTATTAGTGCTTTATTTTCTCATTGTAAGAGAAGTTTTTAATTGAAACTTGCCTGGGGATGTTTTTCATCCCTTAATTTTTTAAGCGTAATAAATGGTTTAAGGAATTAGAAATTTTAAACTGTAATTCACCGTTTTTCTTCTTGTTTTTACAGAGGGGAAGGGAAACTGCCAACGTGTGTCGCCACGGGAAGCCTGATCACTGAATATCAATTTTGGATGTGCAGCGTGTGCAAGCACTGTGTCCTGGCGCAGGAAATAAGTAACTACAACTTCTGTCCCCTATGCCATAGTTCAGTGGGGTAAAGAAATGGCAAATTGCGTAAACTGTAAAATATATGTAGCAAATACACATAGCTATGACCGTATATATAATAAGACTGGAAGATTTCATATTTTATGTGAAAATCAGCGTTATTTCATAGTTGTATTGTTACACAAAATTATATGTATACATAATACATATCTGTATATATATAATACAGATGTTACATATACATAATATATATAATTTTGTGTAAATATACTACTATGAAATAATATTGATTTTCATATAAAACATATGGAAATCAACCTTATTTCCTGTCTTTCTATCTGTTATGATTACATGGTACTATGAAAATATTCCAAATAAGAAATTTTTCTCACAGTTTCAAGGTTACTAATTCATCAAAAACCTTGGCAGGGGTGGGTGGGGGAAGCACGGGAGTGGGGCAAAGTTCAATTTAGGGAATTGACATAACCTGTGTTAGAAGGAGATTAAACAATTATAATATTAAAATGAGCTCTATTGTTAGCTGTATTTCATTAAATAAGTATCAAATGTCTTCTGTATTTTATTTTCAGAAGTGAGAAGGCACTTTAAGATATTTTTTTATAATTTGAATGGTTTCTAATAGCCTTATTTTTTATATAGCTTTTCCTTTTTTATCTACCCTTTTAGTCTCATCTGAGAGATGGCCTTTAGCATTACTCTTTATATTGTGCAGAAAACTCGGCTGTATTTATAATGATAAAATCTATACAACAACATCCATTTTGTAGGTACAGTTTTAGTTGAAACATTGTTTCTAAGCAGGGCTCTTCATTTAAACAACTCCAGGGTGTGGGGAATGATTCTTTCTCGATAATGTGTCTGTTTTGACTTATCATCATTAATTAAAAAAGAAAAAATTGTAACCAGCAATGGGTAATTTCTTACCTGTTTTATGTAGCTAATAGTGTTCTTCATTTATTTCTCATAAACTGTGCCCTTTCATTTTGCAGCTACAGGCTAGACTCTAGCATTGTGTCATCACCATTATTTGCTCAAGAATGGCTGATGTTTAGTAGAGGCAGTAAATAAAGAGAAATATACCACATTGCTATTGCAGCTGCGATACGTAGGTTAGTCAGCCTCTCAAAGTGCTATGTTTTGAGTGCTTTAGAGACAAATTAAGCCTGTTGCAGATTGAGAATAGTGAGCTCTGAGAAGAGGTTTAGAGCCTAGATGAGCTTACAGTAATGGGCTCATATGCCTAAATAAAATAAGAGGACCTTGGAAGAGTCCTAAAATAAGAGTCTTGGAAGTCTCTGTCTGTGTTCAAGGGCCTTGTGGGAAGTTACCATGATGCAGTGTTAGCCTCCAAATATACTACCAAGCAAGTCATTCCAGAAGTCATGGAACAGAAAGTGGTACAGACCAATGAGGATGCTTTAATTCACAGGGTTTATTGAATCAATTTGAAATACACAGGAACAAGGAGAAAGTGATTGGGCAGATTAACACTGTTGTTAGGGTAGGGTGTCAGTGGGGTAGAAAGATTACATTACCTGAATTGTGAGTTCTGTTCTGTTCTTGTGTCCTGATTCCCATTCTGCCCAGTCACCTTCCCCCTGATAGTGTGGTTACAGAGGACCAGAGCTGAGGTTTGAGCCAGGTGACCCAGTCATATGGAATGTGCCTGAAGCTAGTGATGGACACTTGCTCTATAAGAGGCTATGGGGCACGTATACCAGGTCGCAGCCATAGGTTGCCAATTAGTCTGCTGAGCAGTCATGGATTTGATTGGATTGTATCTCTTGGGCAGAGGACCAGCCAGAGTAAGTGTCACCAATGACTAATTGTATCAAGATCTCCCACATATTGAACACTATAGGTCTCATGCATATTTAGTGCATCATGAATAGTACATTGGTTGCCTTTTATATTTTTAGTGCCTCTTTAATATGAGGTATGGTCATACTTATTACTCTACTAACTTTGTCTAACCCACCTCATAAATTACCTACTTATTTTTTTTTAAAGATTTTATTTATTTATTTGACAGAGAGAGACACAGCGAGAGAGGGAACACAAGCAGGGGGAGTGGGAGAGGGAGAAGCAGGCTCCCTGCAGAGCAGGGAGCCCGATGTGGGGCTTGGTCCCAGGACCCTGGGATCATGACCTGAGCCTAAGGCAGACGCTTAACGACTGACTCACCCAGGCGCCCCATAAATTACCTACTTATTTAAGTTTAACACAGTTTCTCGGAGCCCTACGTGGGGCTCGATCTCACAACCCTGATATCGTGACCTGAGTGGAAACCAAGAGTCATTGCTCAACCCACTGGGCCCCTTACTTACATCTTTCTATAAGACTTTCTTTTTTCAGGATAAAACTACTCACTGCTTCATCAATGGAAGAGAAATTTTTAGGGATGTAGGGTGAAGGATTCCTGTAGGACTGCATGTTCAGAGTTGTGATTCTTAGTCCATGGTCTAATTCCTAATACGTCTTCTCTTTTCCCATCCCAGGAATCAGCTGAGAACTCAGATTGTCAATCCTCTAGACCTTACTGTACTTGTTGATTACACTCCCAGTAGCTTCAATTCCAATTCCATGTAGATGTGTGTATACATACATGTATACACACATATATACAGGCATATCTTTTCTACTATTGTGAAAGTTTATGCCTGTTTGGGACTTACATCTCTGAAAGTTTTAGTGATCTGCCAGAATGTCTTGGGGACCTCTATCTTGCTTAAAAATAGTACTAGGGAGGGGCACCTGGGTGGCTTAGATGGTTAAGCGTCTGCCTTCGGTTCGGGTCGTGATCCCAGGGTCCTGGGATCGAGCCCCACATCCTGCTCCCTGCTCATCAGGAGTCTGCTTCTCCCTCTGCCTCTCTCCCCTGCTCATGCTGTCTGTCTGTCTCTCGAATGAATAGATGGAATCTTTAAAAAAAAAAAATAGTACTAGGGAAAGACCTATAGTATGAGTTGACCTAATTCGGTTTAATCAGCATGAAGGAAATTTCAGGATAACAACACCAACAAACTCTCTCCTGTTGGATGAAAGGAGCAAAGAGAAGCAAAATGGTCTATATGTAACAAATACTTGGGGAGAAGTTGGACAGAATGAGGCACATATTGAAGACAGTATAATGAAGCAGTTATATTGTTTCTCTTCCTGTAAGAAGCATGTACTGACTCCATTTAAGTAATGCTGAGTTGCTCTTTATCACAAAACTTGGCCTGAATTATGTGAAGTTTCAGAGTAGAATTATATTACCTTTCAGAGCTCGAAAATACTTTGATAGGTCGAAGAATTGAGATGATGGGAACAACAGATAAAGTTTATAGTGATAAGCAATGTGCTTATCAACATTGTTGACCTGCTATTATGCACAAATGCCGATTTTATTACACATTTTTTTTTTTTGCTAAAATACACTTTGAAATGATCTTTTTGTATTCCAAGAGCCGAGATTTTAGGCTTTATGTGGCATTAAGTTAAAAAAAAGAAAACAATAAGCTTTGAAGTAAAAATGACTTGTATTTATCCCGTTTCCTTTATCTATAACTTAAGGATAACATGGTATTTGTTTTGTTTTGACTTAAATATTTTGGTGGGGGTTGGTTAGGAGAGTGTTGGGCTTCAGAGTGGTTGGGGGAGAAAGGGACAGTAGGTCCAGTAGATTTCTAATGTCATTTTTTGCTACCAAACAGAAAAAACAACTTTTTAGAAAGGTACGAGGCAAATGTCAGATGACTGGAGGTTGCAGTGAATTACTCTAGAAATCATACAGAGTTCTCATTTAGAAATGGGGGGAAAGTTATTTTACCAGACTTTTAAGAGAACATGGGAAGTACTTATTTGATAATGTTACAGCTCTAAGATATTGCTGCTGAATTTCTAAAATGAAAATGGCAATATTATGTTGCCCCCTACTGTCTAATCTTATGATTATTCTCAAATTATTTTTTTAAGAAATCAATGCGTATTTTTTGAAAATAAACATATTTTTAGAAAAGTAACATATCCACAGTAGAAAACTACAAAAATACATAAAGAGTATTTATGAGAGATGAGAAGTGAAAATGGTCTTAATAACCTCTTTAAAATTAAAGGCATTAATTCATATTTTAGGAGAAGAAAAAACAGGTCAAACTGAAGAAATTGCTGTACTGTAAGTTTTCTTCATGACAAGAGCTATTCTTAAGAAATTTCTCTAAAATTAAAAGAAACAGTAGACATGAAGAGGCTTAGAGTTAATATTTACTCACTTATTTGGCATAGCTTAAATTTCTAGTTCGTAAAATCTATAGAGAAAAATGGGATACCACTCACACATCCTCTAATAGCTAAAATTAATATTGCCAAATATTGAAAAGGACATGGAACAACTGAAACCCTTATACACTGCTGGTGCAAATGCAAAATGGTAGACCTACTATGAAAAAGTTGAGTTTTAAAAGTTCTCTATATATTCTAGAGGAAAAAGTATATGTATGTGTTTGTGTGTATGTGTATTTTTTTCCCACTGCTCTAGTCAACAAGAGTGAAACTTTACGGAGGCCTTGGGGCCATGGGGCTCAGGCAAGCGGTGGCCCTGTAGGGGGAGGAGCCCAAGTAGGGACCTTATTTGACTTTCTTCTCAGGGCGTGGGTGGTTGGTGTGGCCACACTTTTTGCAGGAGTTGACAGAAGGAGGTTGCAGGCGAACATAACACTTTCAGCTGACCATCTTGTTGCAGCTGTATTTCTGGATGAGCTGGCAAAGGGGAGGGTTGTTGATGCCACTCCCCAGGCAAAGCACCACCTGCAAGTGGACTCTGTGAAGATTGATGTGAGAGGGAGGGACAGCATCTGAGCCTAGCCCCAGCACCAAAATCACAGGTTAGGCCCTCCATTGTCCTGTAGACCAGCGCTTCTCAAGTGTGACACAGACACCATGTCAGAATCCTTTGTGTGTCTTACCAGTGGAGGACACACCAGCCCAGCATCTCCCACATTTCCCTTATCAGACACATGATTTTTGGATATTTTCTCCCATTCTCTGGGCTGTCTTTGTATTGTTTATAGTCTTTTACAAAAGTTTTAAATTTTCATGAAGCCCAATTTGTTTATGTTTTGTCTTTGGGGTCATATCCAAGAAGCTGCCAAATACAGTGTCACAAAACTGTTGCCTTATGTTTTCTTCTAAGAATTTTGTATTTCAGCTCTTACATTTAGGTTTTTGATCTATTTTGAGTTAATTTTTTTATATAATCCATCTAATTTAATTCTTTTGAACGCGAATATCTAGTTTTTCCAGCAACATTTATTGAAAATACTCTCTTTATGCTAATACCATAGTGTTTTGATTGCTGTAGCTTTGTAGTTAAATTTCAAAATCAGGGAGTATTTGTTATTTTCAAAATTGTTTTTGGCTGTTTGGGATCCCTTGAAATTCCATATTAACTTTAAGATGGATTTTTTTATTTCTGTAAAAACATCATTGGGATTTAGAAATGGATTCCCTTTAACTTAATGGTCCCTTTAACTTGAACAAAGGAGGTCTTCCATTTATTTATGTGTAATTTTTTTCCAGCACTGTTTTGTAGTTTACATTGTACAAGTCTTCCACTTCTTGGTTAATTCCGAAATATTTTATTCCTTTTTGATGCTATTATAAATAGAATTGTTTCCTTAACCTCCTTCTCTGGATTGTTTTTTACGTAATTCTTACTTAAACATACTGTACTTAATAAATTACTATCTGGGTTTCCGCTTTGGCATTGACAGCCAGGGAATGTAAACTAACATAACAGACTGTCAGCACAAAATATTATTTAATGGATCCTTACACCATTCCAGAGGTTCGAGAAGTGTGCAATCTAGGCTCTTGGAGCTAATAAATGGTAATCTGAATTCGTAAGCTCGAGGGATTTCCACAGTGTCTCAGACTAACGGCAGCCACCCTCTACCAGGTGTTTTGCAAAGAGCGGACGCTGTAACCCCGAGGGGCGCTACGATAAGTCTGCGCGCCCCTGAGCCATTCGTGAGACAGACCGAGCTTCCTTTTGCTTCCGGCATGGTGAAGCTCCCTACCCCCACACCTCGCTGTAACAAAGGACAAGCTCTTCGCAACATCAGTCAACGGACTTGGAAACCAGTGTGGGCCCATCAGTCTACTGTTCGGGAAAAGGAAGCAGGCAGAACCAGCAGTAACAACAGACCGCACTTCAGAGGAGTCGGTCAGCCTTTCCCGGGCCGCCTGAGTTCCCTGCCAGCACCGTGTGATGGATCTCGCGAGATGACGGGTCCTCCGAAGGCACAAACTTCCCCTTTTGCTAAGCGCCGAGGTTTTGCGGTCAAATTAAATTCCGGGAGTGCGGAAGTGGCTCTGTGGTGCCGCCTCTAAACGCCCAGAAGTCAACCCCCTTTCCATACGGAACGCTAGGCCTCCGACCGCCATGGATGGGCAGCAAGGGCAACAAAGCCACGCAACGTTCGCACTCGCCCAAGCTCACTTCAAGAAGGGCGACTACGCGGAAGCCGAAGCGCTGTATTCCGCTTACATTCGCCAGTACGCCTGTGCAGGTTCCGGGGGAGCGGCGCCCGGGAGGTAACTATCGCGAGAAGCGGGGCAGCGGCGCCTCCGGGAGGTGGGAGGCAGGGGTCGTCAGGTCCCTGGGTCAGCCCCCTGAGCGTTCTGGCCCCGAGGATGCAGCGGGCGACTGTTTGTCTTTCCAGAAGGGCGGCGAGGGGCGCCGGCTGCCTCCCCCCCGGTGGTCTTACTACGTTACTCACTCTGACCCACGACTTAGAGCGGATAGGGCTTTTCCACCTGTCATTTTAACAGGCGGCTGTCTGAGACCTGGAGACGGCGAGGTGACTCGCTAGTACATGGGACCGCGACTCCAGCCACCACCTCACCGCAAGGGTGTTTCGTTTTTCACGTGTGTGTGTGTGTGTGTGTGTGTGTGTGTGTGTGTGTGTAGTGGGGGGAGGATATCACTCGGTCTAAATCTTACCATTTCACCCATGCATTCATCCATGGATATTTCAAAATGCATTTCTAAATATTAAGGATTCTTACGGAAACAACCACGGTATCATTATTATTACGTGATTCCTTAATATGAAATATGCAGTGTTGGTTCCTGACTGATTAATAACGTTTTTGTTTGCCTGATTTTTTTTTTTTTTTAGCAGTTTGTTTAGGTCAGGATGCACACCAGGTCTCTCAATCTGTAAGGCTCCCCCTTTTTTCCCCTTGAAGTTTGTTGAGGAAGCCAGTCGTGTGTCTTGAGAGTTCCCCATATTTTGGATTTGCTGAATTCATCCCCCTGATGTCATCTAATACGGTCTCCTATCTCCTACACTGCTTGTGAGTTGGTAGTTAAATCCCGAGGTTTGATCAATTCAGATCCAGTATTACGGCGAGCAGATGTTAGGTGGTGCTGTGTACTTTTGTTAGCATATACTACTGTCTTTCTTTTTGTGATATTAGCGACTTCACCTAATACCTGCTTGCCCAAAGTGCCTTGGATTTATGCCTGGATGTGTAGCATTTGTTGGTCCTCCAAATTTTGCCTTTGTTCTTCTTGATGCAGTGATGTGGACTGGGATGAGAAAGAACAGAGAGGAGTGGAATGAACAGCTTTTCGAGGGTTTTGAATCATCTGCACCATCACTCTTCTCTCCCTTCAAGGATTTGGTTTCTCTTGACAGGATGTCAGCTTGTCTTTTGTATGAGGCTTGCAATTCTTCTCCTGTTTGTTAAACTCATGTGGAATTAAACCAGAAAAATAAAATTGCTTTCATGTTTTGATAATACACCAAGGTAACAGTTAATAGAAATTTCTGAACAGGCAATAAGACCATCCCCTGAGCCTCCCCACCACAGCCCCCACCCCCCAAAAAAAGATTAGTAAACATAGAAAATGTAGTTTTCTATCATTTCTAGCTAATAGGTTTCAAAAAGTATTCATCAGCAACAGATAGACTGACACCATCTAGTTTCCTTTGCACCTTCAGCCTAAGAGCACCAATATGTGTTTATAGTAGATATAATATCTGCCTCTTCCCAACGCAGGGAAGAAAACCGCCATGGTTTGCTAGAAGGTTGCTCAGCATGCCTGAATGATTTCCTTATAGTTCTGAAATTCTTCTAGGAACTCATGAATTTAAAATGGATTCTGTCATTTCAGATTTTTTCCTTAAAAATATCTTTTAGCTTAAATTTATTTTTTAAAATAATGGGTCACTGAACCATTTTGAAGAAGCATTTACAATTTTTGCATGCCTGCCACTGAATGGTTTATAACATTTTCTTTTCATATCCCAAAGTGCAGCCTTAGTCATAAACCTTCCAAGTTTTTTTTTTTTTTTGCTAAAGTTTGCAAATGGAAAAAAATCCACATTTGTATTAGGAAGTTAAATACTAGTATGATAAATACTATCATTACAAAAATCTTAATATTGTCAAAAACATTTCGGCTTCAATGATTAACCCACATCTTTTAAAATATGAAGCAGTTTCCACATGAAAAGTAGGCTTTTAGAATTTGTTGTAATGAGATCTAATTCTAAACCGAACTTTCTATAATCCTCTGAATATAAGAAAGTCATAACAAAGTTTCGAAGCTTAAAAATTGAATGTCTGAAACCTTTGTGGAGTCCTGAGGCTGCAGTTTTCTTAAAACCCTTTACGGGGGTTACAACGATAGTGCTAGTGACGTCCAGAAGCATGCTTGCACCCAGTCTCTGTCATAGCTCCCAGAAACAAGTTTTCTCGTGTTGCAGTAGTCCTGTCCATCGTTAGGGAACTTAGACTTGAAGGAGACCCCTGTGAGTACCTCTTGTGGTAGCACTGGTTGCCGTGCCTGTCAGATCTCAAGGGTCTAGATACTAACAGAAGTCTCTTTTTACTAGCATGGACTGCAGCCTCGATCTTTTCTGAGGACTGTACTTTGCACTAGGGGGCATAATGAAGAAATGACAGATGAGTGTAGCCTGTGCCTTTTCTCTTTGGTTCAAATGTGAGAATCCCTTTGGAAACAAAGAAAGGAAAACAGAATTGTGTCTGACACAGAGCAGAATCCGTTCGTGTTCTCAGTGCAAACGAATCGCCTGGCAGGGGAGGGTTGACCTGCTGAGCTGGTGGCTGGTCAGAGCTGCCCTTACTGGAGACCCTGCCCAGCCAGAGCTCCCGGGGCAGCCTCTGGAGCCTTCAGAAGCAGAGCCCATTGGGCGCACAGGACCCCCAGAATGAACCTGAGCCCCGATGTCCTCCTCGTAGGAGGCCAGTGTAGCCTTGGGGGCGATCCCAGCTGAGACGGGAGGGAAGGCAGCTCTATCCCTTCCTTGGGCGACAGCAAGTTGAACCTTCACTTATGGTCAACTTGTATTTCTTTATTGGTGAAAAGTGATTTAAACTCTCATTTTTGGCGGGATCACTTAGAACTTTGAGAATAACATTGATGATTCACTTTGTGGTATGTCCATTGCAAACTGGAGCTCGGGGCTGGCTTTTCCTCCTTGCTCAGCGTGAATCTGATCTTTGCCCTGCTGGTGCGTGCTTAGAAAATGAACAGTCTTTTGAATATTGAATTCTGCAAAACAAGGTGACAATGCACAAGGGCTCTGAGCACATTATAGAATTAATGTGGTTTTCGGACTGACGGGTAGCACTGCCATGCTACAAAGTAGATCATGGGATTAAACAAAAATTCATTCCATTGCCTTATTTCTTTACACTTCGTTTCTTCAGCTTGGTTTTTCAGCGTAGATACTGCATGTTATAGGCCACGAAGGTTGACAAAAGCCAAAAGAGAATGAAGGTGGAAACGAGAGGAATTTGCTAACACACGTTTTTAATGTGAACTTTTTGTTTAAAGCAAATACAGCCCTGAGGATTTGGCTACTGCATTTAATAACCGGGGGCAAATCAAGTACTGCAGGGTTGATTTTTATGAAGCCATGGATGACTACACATCGGCCATACAAGTCCAACCCACTTTTGAAGTTCCCTATTACAACAGAGGGTTGATATTGTATAGGCTGGGTAAGAATTTTTTTTCCCTTTTGCCCTGGACTATATTTTATGAATTCAGAGCTCTCAAATGTGAAACTAATGTAGTAATCATCAAGTCTTAAAGTCATGTAAAATTTGGGTGTAGAGCCCAGAACAAAGGAAGCATTTATTTTAGGCTTCTGGTAGGCTTTACAGACCACAGTGGAGCACTGGGGTGGGGATTGGACCTGGCGCCGGATGAGGGTGACCCCATTACTTTGAGGACAGTGCGGATGACCACCTGTGAAACTTTTCTGAGTTAAAATTTTTAAAGGCACACAAGACAATATGAAGTGAAGGGGTTTTAGATCTTTGGATTAAAGGGACTGTAGGTATTGTTTCTTTTTTAAAGTGTTAAAAAGAATACTAATTTCCTGTTTCTTAATTTTACTGTAATCATGTAAAATAGGTGATAGGATTTTGTTGAGATTTTATGATGATTTATGCTATTTCCCTGTTAAATCTCAAGAAATAAACCCAGAGCTAATTTTAAGTGTTCATTTAAAGCTAATTTAAAATTTTAATTTTAATTATTCTACACGGGCATGGAAAGTTACTTTGATATACACATCCATATGTCGTTATTAAGAGGAAAAAATCCTTTACTAGGTGTGGTTGAAAGCTCATAAATATAAAAGCATGTGTATCTGAACTTTGTTATGAATAATGTATAGAAATACTCAGTTTTATTATTCTTTTTCATTTTTTGGGTTCTGGTACAGGATACTTTGATGATGCTTTGGAAGATTTCAAGAAGGTATTAGACTTAAATCCTGGATTTAAAGATGCTACTTTGAGCTTAAAACAGACTATTCTAGACAAAGAAGAAAAACAAAGAAGAAATTATTGAAAAAAAATTATTGCAAGTTTTAACCTAATTAAAATATTGACTCATAATCCTTATAATGCCTGGCATCTCATTCCTTATAATGTAAAGTAGGTATTGAGCTATTTTGATTTATATTTAAGATAAAGAGATTCATGCATTAGCACTGAAAGTTAGATAATCTATTTAAAATAGTTAATTTCAGATTGAGTAACTATGTTGAATAAGTGTGCTTTTCATAAAGTGTAAATAAATAATAGCAATGCATAGTTGTATGTTATTGCAGTAAAATATTTAAAGAAATGTGTGGCATTTTCTTCCGTAAAACTATATTTTTTGTTATTTTCATTCCCAACTTTTTATTTAAAAAACTTGACATCTGGACTGAGCCACCCACGCGCCCCTTCTCTTGGCTTCTCTTCTCTTTTCCTTACTCTTGACTGGGGTCAGATGGAATATGAAAAAAGCAAAAAACAAAACAGAAAAAGCCCAACTCTGTAAAAGAATTTATTTGGTTTCTTGGATTCAATGATTCTTCATCCTTTATTGGAAAAAAATAAAATCACTGAAGGTCAGAATCAGCACTTGGTGGTTAGAACCCAGATACTTATTTTTCCCCTTTCTTATTACTGGAAATAACTGGTCAAAACTTTAGGCATTACACAGATTCTAAATTTCTGATTTACTAAATAATACCTTTGTTATGTGCCTTCAAGGTATTCTTTTATGTGTGCTATTGCTTAGATTTCTCCTATTTTAGTATTTCTACTAAAAACGTACCCAAACTGGGTCATCTTCCAGCTTTTCTCTCTGCGAAAACAAGGCAGAAAATTGTGGTTTGTTACAAAGTAAGGTAAGATAGAGTAAGTGGATGGAAGTTACTTTTGAGCTTAGAGAATTGCTTTTACACTAATTAAAAGCCTGGAGCTATTTATGTTTTTTTCTGAAACCTAGAACTGAATGAAGCCAACGGACTTTCTGATAGCCAAGTACAGTCTGCTGGTGGAACGGCAAACTCGGTTTTCCAGTCAGCTTTTAGTCATTACCTATTTGTCATCTCTTGGATCTTCTCTGGTTTTTCTGTCTTTCACTGGCTTCTTTAACTTCCCCTCACTCACCACATAGTCTCCGCCCCCCCCCCCCCGCCCCGCCCGCCCATTTTGCAGGTCTGAAGTCTTTCTCAGTGGGCGTGGTAGATGCCAACCTACCTTCAGGGCAAATCAATTTGGCATTTACGTGGATTTTAGTATCCTCTCTGCCAAGCCTAATCCCCCTTAAAACTTTAACTCAGAGTTTCTAAACCTCTTTCTTGCCTGACAACCTTAATTTGTCCCTGAAAATGTTTCTAAGTGAAAAGCTATTACGTGGAAAAAAAAAAGCCATTAATTTAATTTAATTTAAATTTTAAAAAAGATTATATTTATTTGACAGAGAGAAAGGAAGAGAGAGAGGGAGAGTGCACAAGCAGGGGGAGTGGCAGGCAGAGGGAGAAGCAGGCCATGCGGGGCTCCATCCCAGGACCCTGGGATTATGACCTGAGCCAAAGGCAGACGTTTAACTGACTGAGCCACCCAGGTGCCTCAAAATCCATTAATTTTAATTGAAAAAAATTATGAATTCCATTTTAGCCCAAGATACCCAAATACTTTTCACAGCTAGAAAAGTACATTGAGTAATGAAGACAGTGTATATAAGTAATAGCAGTTTGGAATAACATATTTACAACAGTTACATCCGGTATGATGGCATGAATGCTCACTGCACTCATTTTTTTCTTTCCGTACTATTTTTAAAACGCTTTATTGAGATATAATTTGCACAGCATACAGTTCACACTTAAAGTGTACAATTCAGTGGTTTTTAAGTATATTCCATTTCTGTACTGCTTTTAAAACCAATTTTTCAAGGTTTTTGGGTCTCATTGTCCTCTTGCCAACTGCACTTACTGAAGTTAAAAGAGAAAAACACTTTGGGGCAAATTAAGGGCTACATATTAATAGAGTCCTTCACGATACCGAAGAGCTTACAGACAGAACAGATGGAGAGTCCCGAAGGATCGTCTCATCCAGCTAAGTAGCACAACGCCAACGGGTGCTGGGGAAATGGGAGGGTATGCATCTGCCTGAAGCTGAGGCACCAAAATTTCACTCTTCTAGCGTATTTAATTACTGTATTTGAGTGAACAGATTGCTATTTACAAAAATTATTGACAAACACATGGTTCAACTTCTCAAGATCCTAGTGAATAGTGAACTGAACGATCACTACATGAGCTAGGTGTGTTATTGTGACAGCTTCTAGATAAATTCATGTTTTGGTGTTTTCTATATTTCTCAGAAATGGGACAAAATCTGGGAAAGTGATTCCAATTTACATGGCATTTGGTCAGAGAGAGAGTTGTTAAATTTCACATCTAATGGTAGGGGACTTAAAAAAAAAAACACTTCCATTCTTTCCAAAAAAGGAAAGGAGGTGAGAAATACACTTTTTTTTTTTGAGAAGCAATTGGTAAGGTTTAAAAACGTAGTTTATATCTCTTAAAATCACAAGGAGATAAAAGGACACATCCAAGTAGCAAAAGACAAATGAGAAAAACCCACAAGGGAAGCCCCCAAAGCAGAAATTATGAGCTGTGAGTGTACATTAACGCAGTGAGGGAAGAACTCGGCAGGGCGCTCCCAGGCTTGTGTCTGTCAGCATCTCATCTCACGTGCAATAATGCAGGGAAAAAGTCTTATTTTTCATGGAGGATGAAGCTGAGGCTAAGAAATTCAGTAACTTGCCCAAAGTCATGTTCCAAAATCCATGAAAACATTCGAAACTGCAGTTAGTATCAATTGATTTTTGTTGTTGGCATCAACTCAAAGCAGATATGAGAACTCTTTTTTTCTTTGATCCTGATACAAAATTTCAATTGCTTGTAAGTTATTTTTAGCATCCATCAAGGTGAGTAGCAAAACAGTATTAAAATTAGTTTTTAGCATGGAACATTATTGCAATTCTGGACTTACTTGTTGGTAATTTTCCTTCCTGATTGAAAACAGACACAGAAGATGGTGAAAAGCAGATTAATATTAAGAGCAAACTCCATTTGGAAAATGGAAAGACTCAGCTGCCAATATGTAAATTTGTTTCTTATTTTAAGAAAAAGTATCCAACATCTATAAACAAGGCAAAAAGAAGATTGCATATCCTTTCAATATTTATCCTGAGCACAGCCTAACAGACCCACCCAGGGACTGTTTAATTCTCTGAAATTACATGTAATTTACAGACTTTTGTCCAGAGAAGATGCAACTGATTTCTTTCTGGTAGAAATGATGACCTAAAGATCATGATATCATGGTTTTATCACCCTGGAGGACATTAACTATTTTTGGTTCTAGGTTAACCTAGTGACTTAATTCCCCAATTCGTCATTGACTGTAAATACTCAGTTCCTCAAATGCTCTTTTATCATCTGTTTGTTCTCTCATTCATGAGTCAAGTAGACATCTGTCATGTGTTCATTCTGTTTTCTTAGTTTGCCATTATATAGTCTCTTATTTCTCACAGGACTAAGAGAAAAGAGGGACTAGAAGTTTCTACTGCCTGTTTATTTGAAATTTCAATCATTCTTATTTGGATTATGAGAAGTTTAATTGAGCTCTGACTGAAGCAGAGTATAGGGAAGGCCTTAACCGTAAATCACAGCACATGTAAGTACTCCTTTGAAAAGTAGGCAAGAGCACAGAGAATGTGGAAAACAAAGGTCTCTCCACCCCCAGGCCCTTTCCCGTTCTCACGCTGCAAAAAGAACCACTGTGAAGTTGTATCTACCCTTCCAGACCTTTCTTGATGGACCAATACACAGACACACGTATGCATGGACATGCACAGATTAATGGCATACATATCATTCATCATGGCATACACATCAATCATAAATTCTCGATGATCTTGGACATTCTTCTGTGTAAGAACATAGATATTGGCCTCATTCTGCTTGGAGCCATGATTTAAAAAAAAAACAAAACCACATTAAGAATGCTTGCCAATTTTCTGTTATAAAATTAATAATGAATATAGTAATACAAATTAAAACCGTACAGGAGGGCTAAATGGAGACTAAGGCCCCCCACCTCCCCACTCCCCTCCAGAGGTGACCGCTTTAATGAGAACAACTGGAAACAGCATCAAACTGCTCGCTTTCCTGTTCCCACCACTCACATCTTTAAAACATTAGTTTGAGTTCTTTTCACCACCTCTGTGGATCTGTGCCCTCTAGGCAATTCTGGCCAGTTTGTACCAAGAATACCTCTGAGTCTATCCTCTTGGCACCACATCTACCGGAACCTATGTGCACTTTTTTAGAGTGCTCTAAGATTGGAGTTGCCGTGGTGCGACCCCTCAAGAGCCCCGTCTGGGACAAGCTCAGGTTGCACCGTGGCAACTCCGCTCCCCACTGCTGCCGGGGCCAGACCCCTGCCCCCGATGTCCAGCAGCAGTGGCAGCACAGACCCGGAGCCCAGCGACACTCGCCGCCTCCCCTGCTACCACCCCAGGCCCACATGCGCCCTCCCCACCCCCGCCTTTTCTTTTTGCAGGTCTCCCAACTGGTCTGCCTTGGCTCTCACCCGAGTGGCTTGTCTGTCAGAGTAAGCAGCAGAGTTTCCCCAAAGGCCTTTGTGCTGGTTGTGGCCCCCCTGCCTCTCATGCCACCACCGGCCCTCTCCTCTCCTCCTCCAGGCCTTTGATCCTCTGTCACCCAACTGGTGGGGCCCTCTTCTGACCGCCCAGTTGAGACACGCAAATCCCCATCGTGCTCCTCACCTCACTTTTTCTCTGTCTACCCATACCATATGTTTATTCCTGTTGTCTCCCTGTCTTCTCCTACCGGAAGCTGGGCTACTCCAGGGTAGGGATTTTTGTCTGCTTTGCTCATGCGCCATCATCAGCACCTCGCACGGAGCCTGGGACACAGAGGGGCCTCAGGTATGTTGAGTGGATTAAGTAATCAAATCTGCTCATTAACTGTAGATCTTCAGATTCCTTGCTGGTTATTAGGTATGGGGCGGACAAGTGTTTGATCCCTTATTTCTCAGTTGATCTTGAAAAGGGGCCTGATTTGTAGTTGTTATTTTTTTTTTAAACATCACAAATATGATTTTTTTATTTGTCACCATTAAATGTCTGACTTTTGAACAGATTCTTGGACTGGTGGCTCATATCCAGCTCATTCAACTTTAGCACCGGTCTCATCCCCAGTAGCTTTTCCAGAACTACTACCTTCACCATGAAGCTCCATGAGCTTTCCCAATTCAAACTTGGGCTTCTTCAGCATTTTTACTTTTCTAACGAAGACATCATGAAGTGGATAAATAGACTGATAAGCCTTTTCTATATCTTTTCCGATGCTGTCTGGAATCAATTTATTGACCACTTCTTTCAAGTCATTTATTTGCACCTCTCAGGTCATGATTTCCATCATCTTTTTCTGAATTTGATGGACCTGTTGGTGCTGAGCATAAGAGGTCTTCCGAATCTGATTATTGCGTTTTTTAGTAAAACCAACACAAAATAGACGAAGCAAATAACCATCGGTAGTCTTGACATCAACATGAGCTTCGGTCATGGTCTGCCATTTTTTGACCATGGAGCACATTTTGTCATGGGTAAGATCCATGCCATGGAAATTAGTCAGGCAGTTTTTGCCCTGAACATCCTCAGTAATTAGCTTGAATTTTCTAAATGCAACTTCATCATTCTGCAAATCAGCAAGGCTCACTTCAAAAACCCAACCCTTGAGGCCATCAGATGCGATTTTGGTTCCCTGAGTTCTTGTGACTAATGTTTTTCCAATATTTCTTATATTGAACATAGCTGGTGCTTTCACATCATACCAATCTTTCTTAGAAAATGGATCGACCACTTTCTTCTTGGCTCCCTTTTTGCTGCCTTTCGTAAGGTGCTTGTTCTTGCCGACTGCTGTGGCGCTGCTCAGGGAGCCAAAAGGTGTAGTTGTTATTTTAAATAGCTCACTGTTTTAGTTTGGAGGAAGAAAGTCCTCTAAAAGACAAGGTTGATTCAGCAAGGACTTTATGTTTTAATAGGGCTTTATAACAGGTACCTGTTACGGGTTGAATTGTGTCCCCCAAAAAGATATGTTGGAAGTCTTAAACATCAGTACCTCCGAATGGGCCGCTGTTGGGGAAGGGGGCTTTTGTGATGTTAACTAATAAAGGTGAGGTCATATTGGGGTGGGATGGGCCCTTAATCAAGTATGACTGATGTCCTTCTAAGAAGGGAATTTGGACTCAGACACAGGGGAGAAGGCCATGTGGATATGGAAGCAGCCATAAGCCAAGGGCCACCTGGGGCCACCAGAAGCTGGAGAAGGGCAAGGAAAGATCCTCTTGTAGAGTCTCCAGAGGGAGCATGGCTCCATTGTCACCTCGAGGTCAGACTTCGAGTCTCCAGAACTGGGAGCGAATGCATTTCTGTTGTTATCGCTCCCCAGTTTGTGGTGCTTTGTTATGGTGGCCCTGGGAAACTGAGCCAGCATCTCATAAATATTAGTTCAGTTTCCAAATGACAGGCATCTTACACGTATGCCTTGGTGTGCTTGCACCCACAAATGCCACTCTGTGCAAGGAGGAGCAAACATCTGGTGAGAACGAGCCTATCAACTAAAGATTTCCAAGGAAGGGGAGTGAAGGAAGGGGCCTTATTTCCCTTTCTCCTTACTCAATCAGGAGAGGGGCTCATGACCAAGGACCCTACAAAACATGCTGGTTTGTCCTGGCTGTCCGCTGAGAAGTTCACAACCACCCTGTGTGCCTTCAAGACACTCAACTCTTGGAGGACAGAGGCTCTTCTGGCTTGAGACCAAGAAGACAAGTGGGAGTCCTTTGAGGCTGCCAGGCAACAAGCCATTACAACAAGCCAGGTGAGACACCATCCAAGTTGGCTGAGCGGCAGGATTGGGAGCTGCCAGTGGGGCTCGAGAAACAATCATCATTTGCATTATGAAGACCGGCTGCTGGTAGACTTATCGGAACTGGAGCGGCCTTTTGAATGGGGTGGAGAGGAAGCAGGCGAATGGAGTGAGGCGCCTGCGGCCGGGGAGCCCATGCCCGCATCTGTCACTGATTGCCAGGGTGTGACAATGGCCAGTGTCTTCTCTACCCTTGTTAACCTCCTCCCCCACCCTCCTTTCTCTGCTTCCAGTGTTCTCTCCCACAACACCCTCTTTCCCTCATTTACTCAAGTCCTGCCCATTCTCAAAGCTTCAACAACTACCATGAACCCTTCCCTGCTGATACCAGCCCAGAGTCCTGTTATAAACCTTATTCTCCAGGGTGTCATTACGATCTAGACAGAGCACCTTTGCCACTGAAGGTGGTCCGCAGACCAGGAGTGTTGGCATCAACCGGGTCTGTATCTCAGAGTGTGTTCTCAGAGTGTGTTTCACCGGCCCCCCAGAAGATGCTGGTGCACACTGAGGCTTGAGAACCACTTGTCTATATCATTCGGCTCAGCATCTGATTATGCTCTTCCATTTCCTGGGCGTTTGTCACCCCCCACCCCGAACTGGGGACCCTGAGGACCGGAACCACTTTTGTATGTGTCTCTCTGGCGCTTGGCCCAGGTGTAAGCCCAGGTGCCTGACGGCCATGGGTGTCTGATCACTGTCTCTGCCCCATCCGTTCTATTCGTGCAGTGGAAGAGGGGAGAGGAGGGAAGGACAGATGCCCGGAGACTTCCCTTGGCTCTCCTGACCTCTCAAGGACTTGAGTTTCTCTGGGAGGGTGGGCGGTATGTTTCCTCTCTCAAACTGGAGATCACATCGGTACCATGGAATTTGGCATGATGGTTAATACTGAGTTATCACACCGGGGCCTGCCTTGATCCAGGATTCTGTCTGCAATAGTTTTATGTGGGATTTCCTCCCTGGAAAAAGTCACTGCTGTTGAGCAAATCAAGCAATGCTGGCTCACTGTTCCTTTTTTCTGGATCAATATGTCCTTCGTCTGGGCGAGTAGCCGTGGCTAGCCCTGCTGGCTTACAGTATCCGTGAGAAGGGTTTTCAGACATGACTAATGTATAGCCTCCTCAGGCTTCCTGCTCACGGGCTCTCCTAAAACACTGCCATGCTCCAGCCCCATCACTTACACCACAGCCAGCCGCCCCGGGCTGGGGAGCAGCCTGCCCTCGCCTCAAGTGCTCTTCCTCCTTGGTCTGCTAGCGCTCACATTTCTAGACATAATTCCTTTTGAATTGCTTAATGGGCATATAATTTTAGTCAGAGTCATATGACACTTGTGCTGGAGGGAACTTGAGAAATCATCTCCTTGATTTTTATGTATCTTTTGCTTATTTAAAAGACTTTATTTTGTAGAGTTCTAGGTTTACGACGAAATTCAGAGGAAGGTACAGAGATGAACATACACCTTCTACCCCCCATGTATGCATAGCTTCCCTCATGACTGACATCACTCCCCAGATGGTGCCTTTTCTTTTTTTCTTTAACCAAGGATGAACCCAATGGACACATACATCCTCGTCACCCAAAGTTCATAGCTTACCTTAGGGTTCACTCTTCATAGTGCACATTCTGGGCATTTGGACCAATGCCTGAGGACATATGTCCTAAAAATCCTCTGCATGTTGCCTTTTCCTTCCCCTGCCCCCTCCCAGTACCCCTTTATTTTATAGATAGACAAACACATGCAAAGTTTGTGCAGATGGTTAACAACAGGACGTGAGTCCTTCTGAACCCTCAGTTTAAGAATAACAGTGGCTTCTAGTTAGTGAAGCATCTTGGTTTACACTTGTTTTCTCTCATCTTGATGCCAAATCTTGAGCTGCCTCCAGACCCCATTCTTTGCCTGGGACCATCCTCCAGAATGGGAACCCCACAGCCCCAGCCCTGTGCTGAACTGTGCGAGGGTCCGGGAACCTGACGCAGAGAAGCGTTAGGTGCCCAGGCACCCAGGTCGCACCCCTGGGTAGAGAGGGCACCCCAAGGCACAGGCAGTTTGTGGGGCTGCAGGAAAGGAAGCTGGCATAAAGAACTTTGGGAGGGTAGAGGACAAGGGGGAACGTAGACCCAGTGGTGTTTCCACCTGTGTAAATGCGGGGGATAATTTTACCTGTGAGCGCGGGAAGGGGATCCATAAATTCACATGAAACTAGAGGTACAAGAGGAGGAGGTCTACTGGGATGAGGGTCAAGGACTAGTTAGGGAAACTTCCAGTAAGACAAATGCCCGTCATCTTCCATGTGTTCTCACGTAGGTCTCATGATATCCCTTCCACATTGACAGAATTTCTATTTTACCAGAAAGGAAGAGTCCTGACTTAACTTAGTTTTCAATTAGCCTTTAATTAGGCTGGAGACAAAGTTCGGAGAAAGTTCCAGATTCTTCTTTTCCTTGTCCCTAAGCTGCCTCTGGGGTGACCAGCTTGTCTTGGTTTGCCCAGGACTTCCTTGGTTTTGAGCCTGGAAGTCCAGCATCCTTGGAGCCCCCTCAGTCTGGGGCAACACTAGCTCCTCCCTCTTTTTGCCTCCTAGGGGACTGGCCATCTTGACGGGAGCCCCCCTGGCTCCCACAGGGCCTGGGTCAGGCCTTCTTTGCTCAGCTGACTGGTGCCGGAGCCGGGGCAGGCGGCCCAGAGTCCCCAGCCCCAGGCCGCATGCCGCCCCCATCCCACTGCATTTTGCTGGGCATGCTGGTCCCCCACAGGAGAGTGCTGTCTGCCTGTTCTACCTTAGCCCAGACTAAGAGGTTGACAAACAGGAAGAGAAGCGACTCAGTCATTGGGCAAACCAACACCTGCTGTTTCCACCTTGGGACAAATTTGGGTGCAAGGGTCAAAACTTACTCAGATTCAGCTCAAGGCAAAACTTTAAGAATACAAGTTTCACAAACAGAGGTTGCTGGAGGGGGAAGGGGGTGAGGGGGATGGGGCCACTGGGTGATGGGCATGAAGCAGGGCACGTGATGGAATGAGCGCTGAGTGTTATAGGCAATGGATGAATCACTGAACTCTACCTCTGAAACTGATAATACACTATACGTTAATTAAATGGAATTTAAATAAAAATAAATTAATTAATTTTAAAAAAAGGATACAAGCGGGGTGCCTGCGTGGCTCAGTCATTAAGCGTCCGCCTTCGGCTCAGGTCATGGTCCCAGGGTCCTGGGATCGAGCCCCACATCTGGCTCCCTGCTCCGCGGGAAGCCTGCTTCTCCCTCTGCCACTCCCCCTGCTTGTGTTCCCTCTCTCGCTGTGTCTCTCTCTGTCAAATAAATAAATAAAATCTTAAAAAAAAAAGGATACAAGTTTCATGGGGTCCTCGAACAAGCTGCCTGAGCGGGCTTGGGGAGGGGGAAGGTGTGGGAGTGGGTTGCCTACCTGCCAATCTGCCCAGCCCAGCATCCCCGGTGTCTTGAGGGGCCCAGTAAACAGCACTGGGGTTTGAACCAGACAGGCACATTTAAAGGGGATGTTGGGCTTCTTTGGAAGAAGGACTAAGTTGGAGAATTTAGCTTAGCGAGAGCACGAATGCTCTTCCAACAACAGAGCCTTAGAACCAGGATGCGTCACCTGCCGGCACGGCCTGGCCCTGCCGTACTGTGGTCTCAGGTGAGATGCATAGTGGGGAGGGGACCAGTGAAGCACATGCTGCAAATGGGCTCCCCCCCGGGAGAGTGAGGGAAGAGAAGAGGTGACGCAGCTATGCATCTGGGTTCTGCAACCCCACTGCCCAGGGAAGTGGCTGCGAGGTGCTGGGGGTGGGGGGGCACTGCGTGAGGTCAGGAGGTGGAAGGGTAGAAGGAAGACCCTGCTAGTAGGGCCCCGCCCACCCCCATGGGAGGAGGTTTCAGGAGCCAGGGAGCAAGCCGCTCCTCTCCTCTCCCTCCCGACAGCGTGGCTGCAGCTGCCTTGGGTCATGGCCAGGATCCACACCACCGGCAGGGCGGGCTAGGCCTTGAGCTCCTTGGGGGTAGAGACCCCTTCCCCTTTCAAGAAAGCTCTGGATTGCTACTTCCTGGCTGAAGCCTTTCTCACGCTCCTCAGAGCTACTCCCCCTTCTCTGAGTTCTTCTGCCAGTCTGTTTAGACCCACTACTGAGGGCCTTTCCGTTTTTAAAGCACTTCCAGAGTTAGTGATTACATGCAAATCCTGTCTTCTTAGGGCCCCTTTAAGAATCTCGTTTATGTAAACCAATGCTTGCACTTAAACTGTGTTCTTCCTTTTCAATGCTCTTGATGATGACCTGGGGGCCTAAGGTCCTCAATGGGAAGAAGAAGGCATCTTAAAGCCCTTCTGGCCTAGCAGGGGTCGCAGCTCCCCCTCCCCGCCGCGGGACTTCTGTGGCCAGGGCTCTTTACTGCCCAGGCCAAGACCTTGGCCCTTACCACTAACCAACCCATGACGTTCAGCTGGGTTAACAAGATGGACCACCCATTTTTATAGTGAGAAACATTGCCCTCCTGAGACAGTTACGTGGGCCAGGAAGCAGAGTGGGGGCCCAGTTGAGGGCTCAGTCCATGACAGCATCCTCTGGAAGCGAGACAAGCTCCAGAACTGGGCCCCAGGGAGACGTTCTTACCACTCTCCTCAGAGACGGCTTCGGGGCCTGGCCAGGAAGGGCCCCAGCAACAACAGGCCCGCATGTCAGGCGTCAGATCATGTGTGCAGGAAGCAAGGGCTGTGCCGAGGGTACTCTGCAGAGCCAGACCGCAGGCTGTGACCTCCCAGAACTGAGTTAAATAGTGACCCTGGGGGGCTGGCGTGGTGGTGGTGGTCATGCGGGCAGCCCTGGCAAACCCTCAAGGTGAGCAGTGGGACCCCTGGGCTCACAGGTAGTGCCTCACAGGTGGGCAGACTCACGAGAAAGTGGGGGCAGGCAGGGGGAGCGCTGTTTCCTGGGTGGATCCCTCTCCCACTAATGAACTCTAGGCTGTGGTGGGTACCTCGCCTTGTCCCCATGTTTGTTCCTTGCTCGGAGGAAAACAGATGATTTGGCTCTGGTCCTTCATCTCATTTTTATAAAACAAATGCTAAGGCAGCAAGCTTGGAGGGCCTCTGCTAGGGATCGCTCCTTTGTTTCTGGAAGGGGGGCAAGATCCTGGAGATAGCACTTCACCCTCGGGGCAGCGGGGGCCCGTGTGCTTGGTTAAATGTCTTAGCATACTTGGAATCGGTTGTCGTTCGTGCAATGATTTACAGCCTATGGTGGATGGCTGTAGTGTGTGGCCACTGCTGTGACGAGCTGGCAGAGAGCCAGCCAGGACCACGGCCAGGACCTTTGGGTGCTCCTCGGCGAAGAGGAAAAAGGCAGGGTCTCGGGGTTGGCAGGGGTCTCAAATGACATGCTGTCCAAAGTCCCCATCTCAGAGCCTGACCATCTGGCTAGCAGGCACATTGCCCCCTGTCACTGAAGCCAGGCTGGATGGTCAAGTCCATTTCCCTGGCCCAAGTTCAAGGTGGATGTGGGGTGGGGGTGTCAATGAGGCAGGAAGGCTGAGATTGCAGGCTCCTATGGACTCTCTTCCAGGACTTCCTTCTTCTAGAAGGATAACCAGACTTGTTAAACATCCCATAAAAAGCCTGCAAATTAGCATAGCCAGACGCTAGACAAGCTTGATGGGTGAGAGCCAGGTGGTTTTGGCCAAAGAGCCTTTAGAACTCACCCAGATCTGCATGCAAGGCCCCTTCAAGCTGACAGAACAAAATGGGTCTGCCCAGATGCAGTGTGCTATTCAGAAAGCTCTGCAGAAAGGGTAGGACAGAGTTTGGTCAGGACTCGAGGCAGCTCTCAGAAGGCTGGACTCATCTGGGAGGCCGGAGGGGAGAGGTGGAGATGTTCGTGGGCAGAGCTGGGGGCAGAGCTTCCCAGTGTCACCACTGTACAACAGAGGAGGGCTTTGCTTTCACCTCTTCTTCTCCCCTCAGGAGAGCACTGGCTGGGACAATGCCCCACAGGGTTCAGGTGTAGCCAGACTCGGGCCAGGCAGTGTAGACACATGTGAGAACAGAAGTAGGGAGCAGTGGAGACTCCCGAACGAGAAGTCCACGTATTGGAGGCTTTACCAACAGTTCTAAAGTCTTCTGTAACCTTAATGAGGTTCAAGTCCCCATTTTGCAAAAGGAGGTGATGAGGTTAAAAAAAGGGGAAATAACTGGTCCAGTTCACACACGTAGTAACTGGCTAAGCCAGCGATCTCCTAGAGGTCCAAATTATGCCAAGCTGCCTCCCACCATGCTTAATCCCAGTTACCAGTTACCTACCTCCTATTGAACTTGACCTCTGGATGTTGATGCCAAATCACTAAGCAGTACGTGTGAACCAGTCTCTTCCAAAAAACCTAGAAAGTACTCAGGGCCTGGGACTCCTCAGGGACGTTTCTTCAGTGTTACCAAAGTGTCCATATAACTGGGAGTCCAGATTCTACCTTGGACCTTTGTGGTTTTCCCAGAGTGCTCCTCTTTGGGTCCAGATGCCACACTTTCACCACCAGCCTCCTGACTAATGAGGGGTACAGGACTCTCTCACTCTGGGAGACAGGGTCAAAGTCTACCTCCAACCGGTTACTCTGCAGCTGCCAGGAAGAATTTGGAAACAAACAAGGTGGGAGGTACTCTGAGGACGCCTTGCATCCATCAGCATCTGCCTTCAGTCTATCCTGGCCCCTTCTTACACTCGAGGAGGCCTGCACAGGGCTGGAGTCAACTGCTCGGAAGTCAGGAGAAGATCCTGATTGAGAAACTGTACAGAAGGAACGGATTAGTCTTTTGGCAGGCTCAGGCGACACTGAGATCCCCTGGGAGTTTGGATCCCCACTTGAGGGGTCTTGCTCTGACACATGAGATGTCCTTACAGAATCTTGGGCTTTTATATCCAGTAGGATTGGGTTTCTGGTTCTGCCCCTTCAGCTTTTAGCTGAGTGTGCTTGCCCTTTACAATGATGTTCCACTGGGGGTTGCTGTCAAATTCTGGTGATGCTGACACTCAACCCTTGACCAGGAGTAATTCTGCCTTGGCGTCCACAAAGCTCATCAGCTCCTCCTCAAAGCATACCTATTCCAATGGCTGACTCACGGTGTCGTCTCCCAAACATGGAACTTGGCAAAGTACTCCTCGTAGGAAGGGAAGCATTTGGTATATTCATGGAGAACTTTCTTTTTCCGCCTTCTTGCCTTCAGAATACCTTACCTTTGGCTACTCTTGTCTGCATCTCTGGTGTTGGTTGGCTTCTCCTGGGCTCTGCTGAATGAAGCCTAGGGCAACCGGGTGGAAATGCTCAAGGAAAGTTCTCCCTAACTCCTCTAGCTGCTTATTGACCTCTGATCTGGGACTGCAACACCACTGAGCCATCTCCTGGTGGCAGAACAGCTTTCTTCCTTGGCCTGTCCTCATGCCTGCCCACTCGGGTTAGTGTTTCTTTAACTGAGTAGCAGCAGAATAGCATTAGTCTAGGATAAGATTGGAATCAAGAGCAGGTTCTTTGGTTTGTGGAATCACAGAACAAAAGAGGACCCAAGGTAACTCTGCTTCATGGACAAGCGACCTGAGGACCAGACAGGGTTAGAGACTTCAAGGTCTCAACTTGTGGATGACAAAGCTGACAGAGTTGGGGTTTGAGCCCAGCACAGACAGTCTACTGCAGAGATTTATTCTTCTGGTCTTTTCCATTGGTTTGTGGGCTATATTCTTGATGGATCATGATCTAGTCATGTGATAATTTGTTTTTAGCAACATCACTTAATCTTCTAAAGGAGAGGGTCACTCGATATTATTTCAGTTTATACCTCCAATACGAACAAGTATCTGAGGAGGAAATAAGATAGAACAATAGCTCCAAAAGAAAAAGAAAATCAACCATGGAATCTAAAGGATTCTAACATGTTGAGTTTCTTCCACAGACTCTTCTTCAGGGTTCCCTTCCCTAATCAGGTGAGATTCCCTTTAGATTGGGGGGGGCAGTAGGGCTAAGCTCAGGGACACAACTAACCTTCTTTCAGAGAGTCACCTCTAGTCAGTCAGGGTCTCTCGTGATTATGGGCCATCCCTTCATAGCAAGGGCTTCCTTCTCATAGACGACTTCATTTTCATTTACAACATAGTCACCTTCAAAGTAAATAACCCAAGATTTTAGAGTATGTTGAGAACATGAGACTCAGAAAGAATGCCATCGAAGCTGTTTTAAGAACTGGCAAGAGCAGGTGCCCCTTGCCTTAGCCTCACAGAGGTACCACAGCAGTGATATTAAACTGGAAGAATGCTTGGTTTCTGCTAGACTCTCTTGGTTTGCAGGTGCGGTCCTTCAGTGTGGCCTTGCTCATGCCAGTGGAGGTGTCAGTGGCCACCATGGTGGAGATGGCCAAACTCCTGTTGGGGAAGCACACTAGAATACCATCACGGTTCCCACAGCCATTCCAGCTCCCCAAACACTCTGACCAAGGCCTGTCCCCCACTTTATCTGGGACTTTGTGGACTGGATCTGGACTGAGCCTCTGTGCTGCTCTATGATAGGCTTGGCTCCTTACCTGAGGTCCATCCCAGGTGACCTCAGGCATACTGATTTAGGTTGTATCCTAAGGCCCTCAAGTAGGTGGTGACAAATATGGCGCTTGACTCATTTTCACATACATTTTAGGAGTTGAATGCCAAGGCTGAATGTGACCAGAGGCAAAGATCATGGCCCTACCTCCAAGGAAATCCATAAGGAAGGGAAAATAAGGACAAACCATTAAGGACAAATAACCAACCAAGGTTGAATATGGTTGTGACTGTGATTACGAGAGTCGAAAGGAAAAGGAGCTGGGGCTGAGAGAAGGAAGAGAAACATTTTGTAGAAGTGGCAGAATTTGAAATGGGCTCTGAAGCCTGGAAGACTTCATCCAGGAAGTGATGGGGGCAAGTTTCACGAAGAAGGTACAGAAGTGATATGAAGTGAGTTGGAGCTGTGACAGTCTAGTTCATCTCCCCCAGTGGGGTAGAGAGATCAGTGGGTCTGGAACTGGATGCCACCAAGGCAGACGCTCAAGGCCTTCCTCATTCGGGGTGCAAGCAGATGCGGCAGCTTTGAAGGAGGGCTGGCTGTGGGCCTGAAGACAGAGCTGGAAGATGGAACGAGGCAGCACGGAGATGACAGGTCTAATAGGACGTAAGGGTGTCAGGGGCCCAGGAGGCCTCCTGAAACTCCAAGCAGGAGTCCGCATGAGTGGGGAGCCAGAGGTGTATCTACTTGCTGATGAGGTCTGAAGAGGGATCGACACACTTCACGGAGAAGCCTTCTCTGATCTCCAGTGTATACACTCTCTTCAGAGTCACCTCACATTTGGCCTGCATCCTCTGGAGGAAAAGATCCTGGGACCCTTCCCACAGCGGGGTTCAGCTTCCTCACCAGAAGGTGAAGCCCAGCAGTCCTCACAGCAAGAGACAGATTGGGCAACTTACGCTCATTGGGCCCAGGACCTCCGAGAGTTGCCTGCTTGCCTGAGGGGGCCTAGGATCTGGAAGCCACTTCATCTAGTTCTAGGGGTTAGAATGGCATGCCACGCACCAAAACACAGGCCACTTCTCATGAACCCTGTCCTAGGCTTGTGTTAGATACACAGGACATTCCCTCCACAAGAGCACCCAGATAGAGATGGCTCAAGCCTGCACCTCGCTGCTCGGAGGCAAGCTTCAGATTCTGGCCCTGCCTTGTGTCTGACATGCCAGCACATCCATTTTTGACTGATGGCCCCAGACCCTGCCACACCTTCTCCTTGCCCTCCTTGGCCCACCAGCTCAATTGCTTTCAGGACTCACTTCATAGCGCCCCTGGGGAAAAGAGTTGTACTGTCAACAGCTGATGGGTGGACTTATTTCTCAGAAGGACTTCACCAGGGGGTCCTGGCCCAGGGCTCAGGCCCCGGAGTCCCACGTAGAGCTCCCGATAGCAGAACAAGCCAGTCACTGGGATGGCCATGCACAGATTCTCAGGTGCCAGGTGCCAGGTAGTTCTGTGGAATGTGCAGAATGGGTACATTGGACTCCGGTTGGGGTTAGATTCTCCTTGTTCATTATCTATCCCTGGCCCCCAAGGCGTAAGTGCTAAGCATTCATTTGTCATCATGATCTTTGGTCTTTTTTCTTCTCCCATGAATGCTCGTGAGAAGGCCCTTAAGTGATAGGGTTTGGTCTTAAGCAAAAGGATTTATCTTGTGGGGAATCTGTAGGAGAGCTGGAGGTGGTGAGGTGGCAGGGCCTCTCAAGTCACAGCTGGGAGAGGGCCACACCCAGCCCTGGGCTCTGAAATGCCAGCATGGGGCAGGGCGGAGGGGGCTTTGGCCCCAGCTGCACCCCACGCCAGCTGTGTGCTGAAGCCCCTCTTCGTCCAGCGCCACCACAACTTCTGCTTGTCTTGCAGAACCGTGGGGTCAGGGAAGAAAGAGTCAATTTCCAGTGAGCATCTTTGTGCTCAACATACTTTTGCTTTTTCCTAAAGCCCCTCAGCGTAGCTGGTAGTAGAGAAATGGGGCTTGGGAGAGGCTAGGTCCCTGCGTTCCCTGCACTCAGAGCTCTCAAGAGCCACCTACAGAGCCTTTTCAAGAACCGTTCCCTCCCTTGCTCTGCGAGTGTCAGTGGAAGCTCACCCAGGTTACTCTCGGCTCATTCCTGGAGTGGGGCGCCGTGGGAACACCCTGGCCTGAGTGGCCTTGGAGCTGTGGCCCAGCTTGGCTGCACTGCTCCCGGGCACCGCCTTCCTCCCTGTGGGGGTCTCGTACCCCATCTACCGTGGCTTGTGAGCAGCCTCCAGAGCCTGGCGAACAGGAGTGGTGTTGACTGTGTCATTGCATTTCAGAGCTAAAAGCTGAAGGCAAGGCAGGAAATGGGCACTGGATACTCCCATCAAGAGGCCCGTATGGGTTCTTCCTATAGAGCTGGGGTCCTCCTTTCAAACTCGAGGCGACTACTGGACATTTTACTAAGTCAGTGAAGTAGAGCAGTATACAGCCTGAAGAGCGTGTCCGACCGGAACGCCCCTGGGGAATACTGGGCTCGGGGCCACACTTGGGGTCCTGCAGGCTGTGTGAGGTGCACACCAGACGAGGCAGCTCTCCCTACCCCCAGCTCGAGCAGAGCTCAGAGGAGAGGACTGGCCGAAGAGGCCCGCACGTGGCGCTCCCAGCGCTCAGCCTTCTTGCCTAAACGGGAGTCTCTCCAGGTGGAAGGTTTTGCTTTTCAGAAAGCTCGGGGTAGATGCAAACGGAAGATCCCGGCTGCGCAGGTGCTCTCCAGGAAACCTAGGAAGACCCTGGGAGAGGGTCCCCTCCCTGCTACCCTTGTGGGAACTCCACGTGGGCACTTCCATCCGATCCTTGATGGGCCTGGGGGCAGTAAGAGGCTGTCTTGGGTGCCCCCCATCCAGAACCCTGGTGAGAACAGGAGTGGCAAGGTAAGCCTGGGGCAGGGGAGCAGGGGAGGGGGGAACACTTGTCCTGGGAGCATGGTGACTTGGGTGGGGCCGGCCAGGCCATCCAGGTGAGAGGCTGGGCCACCTGCAGGGGTGGGGGGATGGTCAGCTGTGTGGTCTGAGGGCAGGTATGGGCCGCGTGTTGACTACCACTCTGCTTGCGACCCCACATCTCATGACCCTCTGAGGTGCAGGACAGACCTGGGGGTGAGGCTGCTCTGCGGGGCAACCCCTGGCTCCCCGCGTTTGGCTTTGCACAGGGGGTGCCTATGGGACCCGAAGACAGAGACAGGGCGGTCAGGCCATTTTTACATAGGGACCTAAGACCTAGGGACTTCCTTCCATTCATCCTCTTCAGGACTATGTGGGTCAGGGGCCATGGGCTTCATGGAAGTCTGGGGAAGAAATCGCTGCAGTGAATCCTGGAACAGGTCTGGGAGCCCTTCAGAGGCTCTGCCCCAGGTGGGAGTTCCCGATTCCGGGGCAGTTGGTGTCTAATACTGCTGCTGACGGATTGAATTTTTTAAAAAAGATTTTATTTATTTATTTGAGAGAGGTGGGAGGAGGGGGGCGGGGGACAGAAGGAGAGGGAGAAACAGATTCCCCGCTGAGCAGAGAGCTTTGAGGCTCTATCCCAGGACCCCGAGATCATGACCTGAGCCAAAGGCAGATGCTTAACTGACTGAGCCACCCAGGCGTCCCAGGGATGGAATTTTGAATTTTATTTGAATTAACTTTAAAAAACAACAGTTCGGTTGTTGAAAAAATTTAAAGGATGTTTGGAACAACAAATTCACATTTAAAGTGTGTGAATCTACTTTTCCAGCTGCAAGGTTTATGAAATCTAAATACAGATCCAGTATTTTTGTGGAAAATTTAGTGTTTACATCGAGCTATGTTGTGTTTTATATATATTCACACATACATCAGATTTTGAAGACTTAGTACCAATAAAAGAATGTAAAACAATCTCATGAGTAATTTTTATTTGACTATGTGTCAAAATGATAACATTTGAATATATTGGGTCAAAATTAAATAATATTACATTTAGTTGCATCTGCTTCTGTCAGCTCTGACACGAAGCTTCGGGGTCTTGAAGGCAGGCTGCTCACAATGACTCAGACAGTATCTGAGCTGCAAATGCCCCCAGAAGTGGTTTACTATAACTCCGTAGTCTCCCCCTCTTCAAGGATGGGGTGCCTCAATTGAGGTAGGGGCAGGGGTTTGTACAGGTCCTGGTGCAGAACCTGGCCTAGAACCCAGGTCGCGACTGAGTTCCAGCAGCCACCTGACGCTGGGCCTGCTGGGAGATGCCAGGAGTCCTGCCGTGTGTGTTCCCCACTGTCCACCATCAGCGTGACTAGTCTGAGTGTCCGGGCTCAGCTGCCCCACTTTTGTGCATGGTTTTGTTCTTTTAAAAATAGCTGTGCAAGCGATTATAAGGTCCTGTGAAGGTAGAGGAATCTTTGCTGTCCCTCCTAGGACCTGGAGTCTCAACTTGGAGCCCAGAGGGTATGGGACTTAAATCTGACACAGCCACTTAGGTACACATGGCCTGAGGCCATCAGGCATTTTTTCCTCCGGCCTCCCCCCTCCCCGGGGCCTGAGCATGCCATATCCTATTTGGCCACTGGGTGTCGCCCTCGCCCCACAAGTGGGCCTGCCTTCCCTCAGTCTAGGGCTCCTTGAGGGCTTACTCTGTGCTGGCCCCCGGGTAGGCGCTGGGGAGTTGTGTCCCTCCCCTGGCGCTGAGCTCAAGGCAGTGGGCCCGACTTTGATCTTCCGTGATCACACTTTGACAGCACTGTTGCTTCCTGAAAGCACAAGTTGTTTGTAGGCAGCATCAGGAATTTATTAGTCTCGTTCAGTAGACTGCTCGCTCTCTGTGCAGGTCTCAACCCCCTGGTGTCGGAGGCTTACCCGTGGGCGGCAGGGAACTCTTGCACCCTGCAGCGTCCCAGCTCCCTGTCCCTAGAGCTTGGGCGTGTTGGTGACTTGGCTCATGTCCTTATTTGAGCAGGGATGGAAGGTCCTGTAGGATTTAGTGAGGGGAGGCCCTGCGGAGACACTGCCCTGCCCCGGGGGCGCCCGCAGAAGGCAGGCCTGTCCTCATGGGCCCTCTCTGCGTGCAGGGATCAGGTGGAAAGAGACCGTCACCCACGTTCCACGGGCCACAGATGAATAAATGAGGGTCAGCCTGGGGAATGCCTTGCTCAGGGTCACTCAGCTCTCTTCTGTCCCCGTTCTTTCCCAGAAAAGGTGCCTGTTATGGGTTGAATCTGTCGCCCCTACCCCCCCCCCCCGCCCCCATTCATGTGTCGAAGTCCTAACTCCCAGTACCTCAGAAGGGACCTTATTTGGAAATACGGCTATTGCAGGTGTAATCGATTAAGACGAGGTCATACCGGACTAGGGTGGGCCCTAATCCAATATGATGGGTCCTCACAAAAAGAGGGACATTTCGGATGCGGACAAGCGTACAGAGAGAATCCTACGTCAAGGTGAAGGCAGAGGTCAGGGTGATGCTTCTACACCGCCATTTTCTCAATGGCGCCCCAAGTTGCCAACACACCGGCAGAAGCTCGGGGAGGCGCCTGGGACAGATGGGCCCCCGCGGTCCCCAGAAGGAAGCAGCCCTGCCGACACCTTGATCTCGGCCTTCTGGCCTCCAGGTCTGTGAGACAATAAACTTCTGTTCTTCAAGCCGCCAGTCCGTGGTACTTCGTTAGGGCAGTCCTAGCACACCTCTTTGGTGCCCAAGCCTGAGAGGCTGTTTTGGACCCTCAGTTCTTCCCTTCTGGGCCTCTGATGTGATCACAGTCTCCTCTCCTTTGTCTCTTTATTTGGCCTTCTGACTGAGTAAGTCCTCTTTCTCTTCCCCATTCTTCCCAGCTTCATATTATGCCCCTTGCTCCAAAATGACCCACCCTGTGTCAGTCCCCTACAGAACCCATTCTTTTAGGAAGTTGAATTCTACCAGAAGGCAGCAGGAAAGCAATCTGATTAAGCTGATTCATACTAAAGGGTGAGTGACTAATACCTATATAATGTGATTCTAGGGAGAAGCCTCTTTTAGCTCTCCCACAGGCAATTACGTGTTTGAGAGTTTACTAATTACTGTGGAGGACACTTGTTGAGTGAAGAATACTTTTGTCGTGTAAGTGTTTGCCTCTAAGTGATCTATTAAACATATCATTATGTTTTCCTCATGACGAGGGCAGAACCCTGGGGCCTGTGTATGTGCTGCTGTCTTGGAGGCCCAGGACTATTTTGGCTTCTTCGTAGGTGGAGGCTCTCTGTGCAGATCCACCCCTAAGCCCAGCCATAGAGGCAAGAGCCAGTCTTCCTACCTCCTTCTGCAGTGGGAAGGACCAAGACCTGAGCTCTGCCCAGCCCTCAATACCTCTTCTCCCCACTTCCCACAGCTCTGCTCTGTTCTTGTAAAAGTGGGTTTGCTCACAGGGCCAGGGCTGTTTTGGCTGCTCTGACCAGACAGGTTGCTCCTGGGGATGGATGGTGTGGGCAGCCAGGCCTAGCTGGCCTCCTGGGCATGGGACTAATTGGGCACGATGATAGCACCAGCAGGCCTGGCTTTAATGAGGGGTGACCTATGGTCTTCAGCTGGAGAGGACTGGCAAGGGGCAGGGAGTGAAGGGAGGAGGAGGTAGGTGGGGCTGCCTTCTGAACTGGGTGCAGGAGCCTCTTTTTCCAGGAGCCTTGAAGAAGGAACTAGAAACTCTGGTCCCTGGGCCAAGGACTGGGAAGGTGAGCAGAGTCCCCAGTAGGTAGAGAAATGGGTAGGGGCCGGGCTGGCTGAATGGTCCCCTCTCATGCCATTCCCCCTCAGGATTGGCAGTCTCTTTCTGCAGTGCTGGTGCGCCTGCCCTGGCGTAAGCCACACTGTGGGGGAAGCTCATGGCGTAAGAAGTGGCCCACTGTGGTGATGCTGTGAACCCATGTGATGCTTGCCCCACCTTGTCATGGCCCTCAACAGGTGGCTGGGCTGGGTAGAACAGAGTGCACTCTGGGAGAATTCAGGGAAAGCTTCCTGGAGGAGGTGGGGTTTAAGCAGGGCCTTGAAGGATAGAGGGGTTTGTTCTGGCGGAAGGGGCAGAGAGGCCATGCTGATGAGGAAGCCCTCGAGTGTGGGCCTGCCCCTCCAGGCCCTTCTGGAGCCCTTTCAGCATGGGCAACATCATCATGGGTCTATTTATCCTAACTGCTGCACCCACCTCTGGATTCCCTTCTTATCTCCAATGTGCTCATCATATTGATCCCCTGCTCTTCCCTCTGCACACTCCAGCCCCTGCCCGCTTAGCTTTGCCATGGGATCCCTCCACATTGTGCTCTCCTGCCCTTGCTGAAATCCTGCTATCATGTCCAGCTCCACTCCTAGCCAGTTGGTGAAACTTTCCCCGATTTCCCTCAGCCCAGAGCCTCTGCACTGGAGATCACTTCTTGGCCCCCGTGACTTCCCTCAGTCACCATTCAGCAAACACTGGTTGAGTCTCCAGCTCGCTGGGTGTTAGGGCTCCATGCCCCCAGCCTGCAGAAGGTCGCAGTTGGGGGACAGGAAGACACACAAACCAGTCCCCATGCAGCATTGTTGAGGTATGTAGACCTGGCCACCTGAGAGACTGGGTCTTTGCTGAAGCTTTGGCCACCCTTTTGGGATCTGGAAGCCATTGGGCAGGGGATGCCCCAATTAGCAAGTCCCTCTTGCTTGGGTGTGTTCTTGTTGTTCCCTGAGGTATTAGGTCACTCAGGTTTTAGCAGGAACCATATTTGGAGAGCCTGGCTTCCTGGTATGAAGTGGGAAGCCGAGGAGCATCAGGCCCTCTGCTCTTGGGGGCAACACCATCGGGAACAAGATCACGTTTCTGTTTCCCCACAAGCCTTGGGAATTGAAATATGTGCAGAAATACAAATCGATGGACTTTATTTTCCCTGTTCCCAGGCTTTAATTTCCAGAAACAAAACGTGAGTGTTATGGCTGCAATTCTCCTAGTTTTAGGAAATCCACCATAGCCCAGATTGTTTATGCATAGTTCACATATTATATGACAGGACTGGTTTGGGGAGTAACGAGGGGTCACGGGATTGCGGTCACACTGGAACAAGACGATCTGAGTGTGGTGACCCGTTGTTTATACTATTTAGACCGCAAATTCTGCCCTTAACCTCACACCCCCCTCCCCCCCGGGCCCCCCAAGAGAAAAGGAGAGAGTGGTGCTTCTCCTGGAAGTCGAGGCTGCCGGTAACCGCCAGGGTCTGTCACTTGCGCAGAGCCGCGCCTGCGCCTGGCTGCGTGCGTGAGCATGTGCGCATGCGTGTGCGTGCCTGCGCACGTGGTCGGCGTGACAGAGAAGATGCCTGGGAGCGCGAGCCCTCGCCTCAGTCTCCCCATCTGGAACGTGGGTGTGTAACGCTGACCTCCGAGTTCACCTAGGGGTTTTGTGATATATGTGTGTGTAAAGAGTGCTGGAGGAGGGCTCCTGGAGTGCTTCCGAAAGTGCTTCCTCGGAGCTGAGGGGTGTTAGGCACCGGGTGGGGGCGGGGGTCCCTGGGCCTTTCAAATGACACTATGAACTCTGGGGTTGCCGAGGCACTAGGGGCCCCTTAGCTCCCTCTTTTCCATCACCCGGGTTTTCAGGACGCTGCTCTTTGTGCACAGCCGCCAGGCAGGTGGGAGGAATGCTGCCATGACTTCTGCTCCCGGCGCGAGACAACTGCGCAGGGCAGCTTTTATACCGTGGCTTTTGAGCAGCACATCCATTTCCTCCCAGCCTTTAGCACGGTGCCCCCAAGTGAACAATAGGCGTTGGATCCGTTCGTTTTAGTAAAGCGCTCAGCCTTTGCTGGATGCCCTTTGCGAGGACAGAAACCTGCAGTTATTTCTACAAACAGCTCCGACAACTGCTTCTCAGGAAATCCGGGCCTCTGCAATGTGAGGCAGGTGCCAGCCTTCTTCTGGAGACTGTGGCAGGGATCGGGGTGCTCTGCTGGAAGGTGTGCTCTGGACAGGTGGCAGTGGGGGCTGGGGGCACCTGGCCAGGGCCCCTCCCCAGGTGCAGAGCTCCCAGTGCATCTGCCTCTGCCAGGTTCCCCAACTCCCCACTCCTGCCCTTTTTCGGACTCTAGAAGAAGGTTTTCAAATGGCAGAAGCTGGCTGAAGCACTGAAGATCGTAATTTGGGTCGTTTTGATTTAGTTTTTACTTCCACTTAATAGACCTCCTAGTCTGCCGCCCTTAGTGGAGCCTCACTGTGTCTCCGAGGTGTGCAGGGCACCTTTTGGGGAGGATGGAGCCCGTTGTTCTGGAAGATGGCTTTCTATCAATGCTTGCAGCTGTCCCCACTCACCATTGCTCCCCTTGAATCCCTGTGAGGGGTGGAACCGACACTGGGAACTTAACTCTTAAGAACTGGAGAGGACACCTAATGGCAAGAATCCACTGTGGCCTCTGGCAGATGTGCTCTGGATGTGGTTGATTGATACACTGTGGTTCCTTCCCGGACCACTTCCCACTTTAATCAGATACATGCCTATCCTTTGGAGCCAGTGGCCTGGCCCATCTGGCTGGCTGGGATAGATAAGGAAAGGGTTCAAGCTCTGTCTGAGACCCCTCTCCCTGCTAATCACAAACTGTCCAGGAGCACAGTTGGAAATTCAGACAGTTCAGAAGGGATTGAACCTTGAGTCCCTTCCTCTGCAGCAGACTGCTCTGGGAAGGAGGAAGAAGGAGAAACTTGGAAGTCACCAGGCTGCTTCTCACCAGCCCTGTGTCCTCCCACTCAGCGACTCAGTGGTCATTGCTTTGACACATGGACTGTGAGTTCAGTCCTTGTACATGAGCGGGTGTGGAAAGCCTCTCCCTTCCAGACGCAGCAGCAGCTCAGCTCAGTACTTGCATTGTGCACAGGCACGACTTTCTTCTTGGAGAAGGGAAAAAAGGCCATCCTCACAGTGAAACTTGCTTCATTCGTCTTGAGAGTAATGGTGAGCCTCTCTCTGAAAGCCACTTAATTATGTGGCGAGGGCCCTGCTGTGGGGCGTGCTGCAGAGGCCGCCCAGCCAGGCACACTCCCCTTGTAAGCGGTAAAATATACAGAACAATTAAGTAGCATGAGAAACTCGAGTGTTGTTTCTGAAGACACCAGTCCATGTTTGGGCTGTTTTGATTTACTGTTAATTTGGGGAGTCTGGCTTCTCCTTGAAAAGCATGGAATGTGCACTTTTTAAATAATTGCAATCAAATCTCGCCCTGATATGGACTTTCTAGTTCCCTGGACACTGGGCAGCAGTAGTCTGGAGGCAGGATGTATTCACTCTGCAAAACATTTTCCTGAGTGTTCTTTCAGCTCTATTCTCCTGTACTTTTGTCAGGAGTAGGGTCGCATTGCTTCCCACCCACAGATTCCCTCTTCTTCATCTTTGAAGACTTATCGGTGTCTGAAAGAGGGAGCGGGGGGCCTGGGGGTGCCTAGTCTAGGCACATGGCACCCTTGTGGAACGTGCCCATCTGTGCCATTCTTGTAGGATTTCCTCTAGTTGGAATGAACAGGGAGAACACAGGGAGATGGGAGCACATCTGTGTTCGATGAAAACCTACCCAGCACTGCCCTTGCAGTGGGGTCTGCCTTAACTCCCCTCTTGCGGTTGGAATTGATAAAATGGGTTATCGAGTCATCCTCCTGATGGGGCCCACGGGGTCGGAATCTATCCAGGGGCCAAGAGGTGAACTGAGGCAGGATGCAGGCTTTATTCCATTTGGTTATGTAAACCGGGCACTATGCAAATCTGGGAGATGTCTATATCAGGGGTGGCAGGTTTTCAGCTGAATCGTTCTGGGGAGTAAAGTGAGAACCCGTATTTTGAAAAGTTAATGGTAGGAGAGGAGACAGAGGAAGCAAAGAATTTTTATTTTTTCCTTTTGCCTTACAAGGTAATTTGAAAAAAAAAATTACCCTTTGAAATGTTGCCAGTAGCGAGTGAGTGAAAACCAGTGAGGGTTCAGAAGTTAGAGTCCTACTCTAGTTTCACATAAGGTACTTAACGGTCCTTTCCCATCATTGAGCACAAATACATATCCCTAAAATTTCTCCGAAATTTGATTTTGTTCTCTGTTTCAAGGAAAAAGTGTTGTGAGCAGTCTGAGCCCGGTTTCCCTGGCCATGACAAATTCTCATGAAACCAGTGCACAGGAACTGGATTTTCATAGCCCCCTTCGGAGGGGCCATGTATCCCCAGGTGGTGGGGAGCTGCCCCTGATGTGGGTTTCTTGGAGGGGGTGTTTTGTGGGGGGGGGGAGGCGAGCTCCATACAAATTGGATGCGAATATAATTGATATTTAAGTCTCTCCCTGGAAACTTAAACTTTGATAGTTTACATCTCTGCTTAATAGCATATTAAATCACTTTATAACCCTTTACAACTGTTTAATCTTTTCATTGTTGAAAAATGAGGTAATTGATCTAAGCCATGTCAGAATATGCCAGGAAAAACTTATTTAAATGTACCACCCTTCGCCTATGGCATTCGGGAGATTTGAGGGACCTGTATGTGTTTTAGGGAGGCCCGCCTCTCCCACAGTGGGGTCTCACCCTGAACGAGGTCAGAGACAAAGAATCCTCGGCGGGTGGAGGCTGGGGGAGGCCATGGGGGAATGGCTGAGCCTGAGATTTGGCCCTTAGGCTCTGGTACTGCGGCCATCTAGGATTTTGGCTTCTAATTGGGCATTGTTGAAAACACGCTTTTCTGGCCGACAGTATGTTCTATGATCTCTCACTGTGTTTAGCAAGGTTGTGCGCCATCACAATTGGAGCGCTTGTGGCCGGAGTGAGGGAGAGTGAGAACAAGAACAAGAGAGGAGAAAGTAAGTGTTATTCCAAAAACAAGTATGCCTTCTCCTTGGGAATGACACCAAAGAATACCTTCTAAATGAAGTATGTTTCCCTTTAGAGATTACAGCATCAGTGGATCAAAGTCCCCTGGAAATAGCTTTTGGCAGCTCCGAGGTTCTCTGTAACTCTTCTTTGACTTGAGCAGGGCAGCCCTGTGGTGGAAGCAGCAGCTGCCCTGCCTTTGGAGGCCACGGAGCCAGGGGTGGGGACAGATAGGTGTCCTGTGGATCTGTTGACTGCTCTGCAAACGCCGTGGCCTCATGTTGGTTTGGGGTTGGTTTGGTTGGACGTGGTTTTGTTTCTCTGGAAAATGGATTGTGGTGCATGGGCTCACTCTCTCTGTCCAAGTAATGCAATACAGGCATCTTCTAAACTTAAACAAGGCTTTGGCAATGCTGGTGAAATGTATTGTCGTCGGCTCCGTGTCCTGACGTCCTCCATAGACTTGAGGAATGTTTGGCCCTCGGCCCCCGAGCCCTTTCTGGTTTAAGTTTAATGAGAGTCCGGGCAATCCAAATGTCTACCTGGCAGCAGGGAAGAGACCCTTCACGTTAATTATCGCTAAGCTCAACTGTCTCCTTCCAAGCCCTATATACAGCCCTACACATTTGTATACATTCTATATGGTCGATTTCCATTATAAATTGCCCATAAATTAAATACAGATTTTTCTTGGGAACATCTTAAAAAAGGGGAAAAGATCCGTGTGATCCATGTTTCTGGTATTGGAGGTGATGTGGGTTACAGAGGGGGAGGGTGGGCCTGTGCGCCAACTCCCCAACATGGAGGTCACGCGTCTGGGTTAAGGCAACCTGAGTGGTGTGTGAACGGATATGTGGCGTGCCTTTTCTCCATCTTTCCTGTTGTGAGCTGCACATCGTGATTTTGAAAAGAATGGAGACTGATTGATTGACCTAGACAGGCTGGAGCGGGTCCAGAGGAGGACAGGAGGACAGTGAGGGATGGGAGCACTCCCCTCTCTCCTCCAAAGAGAAGGCTGGGCCTGTTGCGTTTGTCTGGAGGGGAGCGCTCTCAGCACCGTGTGGCAATGCCGTGGGGAGTCATCATTGTTGTGAGGTGTGTTGCCAGCACAATCTGTGGCTAATAAGGAAGTACTAATGTATGTTCAGTAAGAAATGAGAGGAGATTCAAGGTTCATCTCTAAAATGTCCTTCTCATTCCCACATCCTTACTGAGTGGAGAGCTAAGGATGGAGCTTTAGCTGGACCCCATAGGATTGTGCCCATCCTCAAGTCCGTGCCCCCGTGTCCTGACTTTTGCTTTCTCAGGGACTTTGCACATATTGCTCCCTCCCCTCTTCAGGTCTCTTCTTAATAAGGTCTTCCCTGACCACTCTGTTTAAAAATGTACCCTGAATACTCTCTTCTCTTCCTTTATTTCTCTTTATCTCCATTTGACATTCTGTGCACCTTATTTATTATTATTATAAGCAATGCTAAATATAGGGTCTGTGAGGTAGGGTTTTTTAAAATCTCTTTCATGCTCTTTTCTGTTCCAGTGCGTAGCACCTGGTAGGTGCTCAATAAAATGTGTTGTGTGAATGTATGAGTGAATGCCCATGGATATGCATTTGGAGGTCATTAGTTGCATGTTACGGAGGAAACAGATGTTGTAAACACGGCTTTAGGAAACTAGACTTGAGCCAGTTAGCAGAAATTACAAAAAGGCAGATCCTAGCCTAATTTTTTTTTTTTTAATAAATACAAATTTCCACCAGGGAATGAACTGACTTCTAGGGGTGGGAATGCCTGTGGAGGAAGTGTCTAAGACAAGTGAGGATGGCTGCTTGTCACGGGGGCTGTTGAGAGGGTAAGATTTTATGATCATAGGCACCCTGTCTCTCCTTCTCCATGATTTTGTTTAAGGCCTTCAAGTATTCTATCCTGGGCTCTCTTCAGGATCCTACAATTCTGGGTGCTTTGGGGGCACTTGTCCTGGATCGCACAGCTCTGGTTGGGCCGAGCCCAGATGGCATAGGTTTCTTGCTTAGAATGTGAGCCCCCAGGATGCTGTCATCTTGCCATGGCAGGGGTGGCCTCTGTACCTCCAGCAGGTGGTCTGGCCCTGGTGGTCTCTGGGCTGCCTTTATCATGGTCTGCTGGGCCTTTTCCCCAGGGCCCAATGGTGCTGCAAGTTAATTTGTCCCCAAATGAGGTATTCGTTTCTTTATTCTCCATTTAAGTGACCATTATGTGTTATGTTCTCTGCTTGCATCTGCTCTGGTGGTTAGGGCCCCATCCCCCAGGCCACTGGACTCGACACTTTCTCCCTCCCTCTCTCCCTTTCCCACCAGCCCTAGGTCAGACCCTCTCAGAGTGGGCAGAAAGGCTGATCTTCAGCAGACCAGTTAGGATATCTCGGACTGGGCTCTGCAGCTTCAGAGCTTAGGGGTGGATGAGAGAGTTTCTAGTAGGGCCTCACTGGGGGAGCTTTGCTGGGCGAGCTCAGCTCGAGTCATGCACTGGAGCAGAGGAAGCCAGCTCCATGGGGAGCCAGGGCGGCAGAGCTGGGAGCAGAGGGGGCCTATTGGTGGATGCAGTGCAGGATACCAGCCCATCATGTGTGCCAGGAGGACTAGAAACCACCTCCTTCCCCATCTTTCTTTAGGGTGGGCCATGTATCGGTGTGGGGCTCAGGAATAGACTGGAGGCATGTTGGACATCCCAGCACTAGGATGCAAAGTGTAGAAAATGCCATCCAGAGTGACCACTCACCTTGTGTGGTCGGAGCACCTGGACTCCACTACAGATGAACTGAGTGACCTTGGGCAAGCCATTTGACCTCTCACTGCAGTTTCTACATCTGCAGAGTGGGGGCTAGCCTCTAATCATGAGATAATTCTCTTAATGTTAGATGGGGGGGGCTTTTTCTTTTCATTGTATGACTTTGTGTTCTTTGATTTTTCTAAATTCTATATAGGCATAAGTTTGATTTTAATAATAAAATAGGTATTGGAAACATTCACAAAATGATATGTATGTCAGTCTCTGTTTTATATCCTGGGGGTGGAGATGGTAATAACTGGCTTTTGGAGCCCTGAGCCTTTTCTGCCCAAGTCCTTATTCTAAGGCTGTGACACCTAGGCGTTCCCAGGAAGGCCTTCATAGAACTGAAACAGCACCTCCGTGTTGGAGCCTAGAAACACATGCTTGGAGGGAGCTCCTCTGTTCCAGCCCAGGGCCTGAGGGGCGGTTGGGGAACAATCAGGAGACCCTGTGCTTTATGGCCCTGGGTGGTGCATGAAGTCTTCCCCACTTGGGCTTCATAAATTATTCTGTGGGATCCATTAGAGCTGGGTGGGGAGCAAGAGAGTGATTTTATGGGTGATTTACACATGGCCTTTGTCTGAGATCCCACATTGTTGCCAGCTGGACAGCCACTTCTGGCTGCTTCCATGGCAAAGCCTTGGCCCAGAGGGGCTCCCACAGTGTGAAATCACACCACGCGACCTGTGGCTGGGCAAAGGGGCTCCAAGAACCCACAAAGAGGTCACCTCCAGCAAATCCAAAGGAGGTAAAGTCATGCAGCCCCGTTTCTCCATCTGTTTTCAGGAGGACTTGGAGTTTAGTCCCCCATGGTTGACACGGCTTGTCCCACTGGAGTGAGAGTCCTCTCAGGAAGAATCATGATTTTGGAGCCAGCTGTGCCTTTGAGATCATAAAACCCAGCTTTGGATTTCACCGTGGGAGAACAGGCTCGAGACCTTTCTGAGGATCATGTAGTAGGTCAGTAGCAGGGCTGAGACCAGATCTTTTTCTCCTACCTCATGTTGCCTCTTTGGACCAAGGGGAAGGGGAGCTGAGGGTGAGAGAGACTGCTGACTCTCCCTGCCTAGATGGCAGTCTTCTAGAGACCTTGAACTTGTGGGAATGTGGTCCTCCTGCCTGTGGGGGTGTCTGAGGTTGCCTTCCTAGCCTGGGACACCATGCCTCCAACCCCCACACTGGGCTCGATGCTGCTGGGATGTCCTGGTGTGGCCCAGGGTTGCCAGAGCACTCAGCACCCTGGCCTCCTTCCTGGGCTTGGGTGTGCAAGAATGACTCCTCCCTTGCACGTTCTGTGGATGGTGGCAGCAGCTGGGTGGCTTCAGCTCCATCAGCGTCCCATCTGACGTTGTGGGGGAGAGGGGAGGCCTGGCCTGGGGAGTGTGCTTGTGCTCCTCACTGGCTGTGTGGCCTTGAGGGAGTCCCTTTCACTGAGCTTTTCCAGGAGCTGTTGCTTTTCCTGGGGGCATTTTAGGCCTTGGTGGTATAGAGGTGTATGTGATGCCTCCCTCCCGCCTCTGTCTTACTGTTTCCCCGTGTTGTGGGCTTATGCCTGAGCATCCGTGGAAGACAGACATCCATCTTGAAGCTCTTTATAAGTTTTGAACAAGAGTACCCACATTTTCAGTCTGCCCTGGGCCCCTGGAATTATGTAGCTGGTCCTGTCCCTATCCCCAGCCAGTCTCCACTGTCCCTCATGCAGCTCAGAGGGAGGACTGGGGTAGGGGCGGAGCAGAGGGCACTTCTGGGTGGTGGGGGACACTTGTCAGCTGGGATGAGACAGGGTGGGATGGACCTCCAGAGACTGTGAACTTGGCAGAGCTCTTCTTGGCAGCTCACAGGCGCTGCTTTCTGTGGCTTTTCTCCCTTTGTTCTCCATTTAGGCTCCCCACATTCTGCTAATTTCTTACCCCTTTCCCTAAAGCTCCTGTTTTGGGGACAGGTTTTTTGGGATTCACCATTATAATAGTTAGGATAGGCTAGGTTAGGTAGCAAAATCCCCTGGAAATCTGGTGGTTTAATACAATGTTTTATTTCTTTTTTGTGCTTTCTGTCCATCACAGATTGGGGGTGGGGATTCTCCTCCATGTCACTCAGGGTCCTGAGCTGATGGAGGCTCTGTCCCTCGTACACACACTGGCAGGGAGTACGCAGTCTCTTGTTGCTCTGGCAGAAGAGTGGGATGACGGAGGATTCCCCAACTGCTCTTTCATGCTTCAGCTTTACAGTGACATGGATCACTTCTGCTCATAGCCCGATTGGCCAGAATTAGTCCTGGGGCTCCATCTAACTGCCAGGGGGCTAGAACACGGCGTCTTCGACTTCTCGGAAGAAGAGAAGAAACAGATATTGATGAGCACCAGATATGATGGCAAAGTGGCCCCAGAAACTTTTGTCAAATAGGTGAATAAGTGGAGGGAAAGAGAACTACTATGCCCACATCTCTTCATCTAGGGAGAATTGTGTTTAATCTTTACCTGAGAGTATTTCTAGTGTTTGCTGATGACTTTACTAAATGTAAAGCCCTCAGCCAGACTCTAAATATCCCTTGTGGCAGAAAGACGCCACCGATCTCCTATCGTGGGGACTGGACTGTCAGTGAGCCAGGCCTTCCCTGGGCGTATAGGGGATCTGCTGGGGTTGAGCAAAGTCACAGCAGAGGAGCTGATACAAAGCGGGTGCTTAGTATCTGTGGGTAGAGACTGTTGGCAAACTTTAATTCTAATAGACTTAAAAACAAGTGCAACCAGTATGAATTGATCCATGCCATTTGGGTGTAAGAAATGTCACATTTATTTATTTTTTATTTTTATTTTTTTAAAATTTTATTTTATTACGTTAGCCACCATACAGTGCATCATTAGTTTTGGATGTAGTGTTCCACGATTCAGTGTTTGTGCATAACACCCAGTGCTCCACGCGGAACGTGCCCTCCTTAATACCCATCACCGGGCTAGCCATCCCCCACCCCCTCCTCTCTAAAACCCTCAGTTTGTTTCTCAGAGTCCATACATTTATTTTTCTAAATCAAATTTGGCTCAGTCCTCAGCCCCCTGGCTGCTGGGATGTCTAGTTTGTCATTATTTATGGCCCCCTGACTCCGGTCCTCCTCTTCCTCTTCTCTCTCCCTCACGGCCGCAGGGATGGACAAGAATGGGCTACAGAGAAGTGGACTGCGGTCTCCTTTTTGCCATTTGTCCTTGCCCAGGACTGTGTGGTGCACTCGGAGATGGGAGGTCCTCAGGGGGCTGATTCCCTCTGTGCTACCCTTAGAACGGGGGCCCCACTGTGGCTCTGGGGACCGGGTGTCTGGGCGCCAGGTGTGGTCCCACTCATGAAGCTAATCCTGCAGCTGCAGCTAAGGTGGACCCTGCCGTCCTTTCCCCCCAAGCCTCCCCACCCCAGAGCCCTGGTCTGAAGCCCCTGATCTGTGGAACGTGCTGGCTCTCAGCCCCATGGCCACTTGACGGGGGGGGGGGGGGCTGCCTGCCCGCCTGTCTCCATCAATTCCGCCGACACTCAGAGGTATTAGCCACCAGCCACAATGTAGCCAGAAGATTTAATTATGAGTTACCTCATTTCATTCACATTTACGTGGCCAAAGCCCATCGCAGACAAAACACCAATAAAAGCCCAGGCCCAGAGAAACGCAAGGCTGTAGAGCAGAGGAAGCAGGGTTGTTCTCATGGCCCAAAACTTGTGTCTTTTTTTTTTTTCTTTCCCTTTTTTGGCAAAAGAGAAAATGAAATAAGTTTAAGAACAATGTACAGCCCACATTTGATGGCTGTAGAATGTGTATGGCCTTCAGCTCCTTCCAACAAATTATTCATGATCTATTTGAGCATTAGTTAGACGCTGACACCATGTCTCCATGCACTGACTCAGCTCCCGCCGGGCCCTGTGTGGGGCCTTCTGGTTGGGGCCTTGACAGGAGGGTTCTATACCTGAGCCAGGTAACTCCTCTTAGGACCACCTCTATGCTCACGTCCATGGATGGGCCCTGGAAAGTGAAGCATTTGCAGGACCTCGAAGGGGGCCCTGAAACTGGGCTTGAGGATGTGGGTGCCATCAATCTGTCCCGGGAACATCTAGCATAGGTACCCGCCCAGGCCCCAGGCACCCTGGCCAAGCCCGGATTGTGTGTGAGGAATCCTTCCATCTGAGGAAAAGAGCCCATCTATTTGCATTTCTTATGGTTCACAACTGGGGAGTATTTGCCCCTCACCTCACTTGCAGTCTCGCTGTGCAGCACTTTTACCCTAAAGTGGTCCTAAAGCTTGGGTGAATTGGAACTCTGGCCCATCATTCAGGAGATTCCTACAGCCCATTCTGTGACCTTTGCCAATTTCCTTCTCTCTCTGGGCCCTGGTTTTATTTTGTCTTTCAAAAAGCAAGATTTCAAAAAAAAAAAAAAAATCCTTTTTAAAGATCTGTGGGAGTCATTCTTCAAATAAAAAGCTCCATATGTAGAATAGATAACCTCTGCATTGCTCTTTTGAGAGGGTGGGGCGGGGACAATGCTGCTCATGCCCCTGATCCTACCTTGCCCCCACAGTCTGCTTCCCTCACATCCTGTAAAGGATTCTGTACCCTGCAGGACTCCATCCAGCATCGTTTGAAAACCACCGGGGTGGGTCATCTGTAAGGACACGATGATAGCCGACATTCGGATTCTTACGTCATCCCTACCTCGACAAAACAAAATAAAACCAAAATGGTAACAGAGCTCCCATAAGACCCAAGAATTAAGGCAGAGAAAATGGGGCCAGCATCTTTATGAGCGTTTTCTCTTTCTCGTCTGTGGTTTGAAGCACCGTGTGTTGACCACTGGATGGCCCCCATTCCCTGGGCCTTCCCTTGTCAGCCAGGCAGGTTTGTTCTGGCCCTCGGGAGGCTCACCTCTCCTGGTCATCCCTCTGCTGACCTAAGGGAGCTGTCAGAGCTTCCTGTGACTTGGAAGGCCCCAGGCCTTGAAACTCTCAGGGTGGAACACTTAGGGGGTATGTTGTCAAGGTTTTCCATCTCCTCTGGAGAGGCCTCCAACCCCCACCATGGCAGGAGTAGCTGAAGCGGGGAGGTGAAATGGGGAGTACCAGCAGCTGGGGATTCAGGAAGGCATAATTGTTCTCTTCAAATTCTAGTTGGGTAAGGACTGTCTGCTTAGTTCATAGTAGATGATTAATAAATATTTGTGAAGTAAATGAAAGTGGGGCAAAATAGGAAGGCAGATTTCCACATATAGAAGAAAATGTCTAGATTGCAGTCGTTCACAAGTCTTGGTCACTGGTGGTACTGAGTCAATGGTTGATGGCCCTGTGGCAGAGGCTCAAGGCTCAGAACACTGGATGGGGCTTGGACTCGAACGGCTCCCAGTGTGCTTTCTCCCCTCACCACCCATGCATGGAGGTCTTAGAATCCAGAGAAGAAAGATGGCCCACTTTGGCTACAGCAAGTGCCTGGGCAAAGTGACTTTCTTTGTCCCAGGAAAGCTGCCTTACTCCTGCCCAATTAGCCTGGTGAGGTCTAGCCTAGGGAAATCTCTACTTGTTAATGGTGTGGAGACTGAGCGGACAGAGATGTGTGTGTCCTGGGAGGCTCAGCCTGGAATGCTTCACTGCGGGCGCCAATCACAGGGAGCCCCCCCATTGGGTGGCCTAGTTCCCTCACTGGGTCAGTGCAGTAGATCTTGCTTTGCTAGGCTCATGTTGCAAGTGAGTTTTCAATTTCTAGGTTGGGAGGGAGGCCTGGCATTTTAGCTTGGCTTTTCTTGGGTGAGGAGTTGCAGCTAAGTTGTTGGATGTACCTGGCCTAGGAGGTTTCCTTTCTGACAAAGAACTTCTTACTCTGTGATGTTTGGGGCTCTCCATCAGTACCCTGAAACTTGGTGGAGCTGGACAAGAATCCCCTAATGGCCTTGAAGACACCTGGGTCTGGAAAGGCCCTCAAAGCCCCCTCCTTCCTTCCTTGCCCACTAGAGAAACTCCTAGTGTGATCTCTGGCAGGTGGCCATCCAGTACTAGGGTCCATCTTGGAGTCACCACCTTTCGAGATGGCCCATTACACTCTTCACTGAAAAGATAGATATGGATGCATCTTGTAACTTGAAAAAGGGTATAGCTATGGGAGGCATGACACCCCTATAACTTCCCAATAACCTGTAGCTATCCCTGGGTCCTGGCTCTGTGTTCTAGGCAGCCTAGAAGGCTGTGTTGGCTCCCTCTGACCCAGGAAAGCCCTTCAGGATCTGTAGGCAGCAAGGATGCTGCCCAGATCCTCAGCCACATCTGGGGCTGTGTGATGCTGTGAATCAGGATGCTCTCCTCCTCTTCTCAGGGAGAGCTACCAGGGCCCCAAACAAGGTGGGATCTCCTCTCCAGGTACTGCTGTTGTGACAGGATTGGAGCCCCAGGGGAAGGGTGCAGCAGGCTTTGGGCTCTAACCAGAGGGAGTGTCTTTTCCAGGAGCCCTGGGAATCTTGGACTCTACCTTCTCTTGGTTTTGGAAGGGGCTGACATGCTCTCATCCACTGGGGTAGCCTTTTTGGTTTGGGCCCTATCTTCAAAAACATCATCTAGTCTGATGTTGGGAAGCAGCTAAGACTTTGCTCAGATTGGTGGAAGAAGGTAGGAGCAGGAAGGGGCAGAGCTCAGTATTTATTAAGTTTCTGTGGCATGCTGGATTCTTTTATGTAGTGTCCCATTTAATGCTCACCTAACTCCACGGGCTAGTGGTATTCTTATTTCACTAGAGAAGTTGATGTTGACCCTTGGCCACAGTGGAGTATAGATTGAACTTAGGACCACCTCTCTCCAGAGCTGTGTTCTCAGTTGCTATACCAGCCTGGCTTCATGGTCCAGCTCTGCACTGCTTAGGACAGACTTGCCTTCTCTCTGGGCCTCAGTTTCCCATTTAGAAAATAAGGAATTGGACTAATACCCCCTTAGAGAGCCATCATCTGTGAATCTTACCTGGAGTTTTCCTGAAAGTGAGTGTAGCCTGCAGGTGTTTTGGGAAGCATCAGACCTTTTCTGAGTGGACAGCAGCATGTTCTAGAACTTGGTCTGAAAAACAGGCAGTTTTCCTCTTTCGTCTGTCACCATTGGTGTGTTTCCCCAATCATAAAATGATCCTCAGCATCCCTGTTGGCACTGTGCCCCTCTCCCTAAGCTGGAGAATGCCCCAACTGGCTCATCCTCTGTGCCCACCGTGGGTCTCCTGGGCTGGCAGTGTTGGCTGTACACTGAACTCCAGGAGCCTTTCAGTAGCCAGAAGAGCCCCAGCACAGGGCTGATGAATGGATTTGCAGCTTGTAGGTGGAAGTGTATGAACGCTGGACATCTGGGGTACAGGCACTCCTGTCTGGGAAAGAAGATACACTCAGGCAGGGCTCAGCTCAGAAGCCAGGAAACATGGCCCCTGGTCAACTCCCAGTAAAGGACCTTCTTGTGAGGATCCTCTGGTGGGAAGATGCATCTTGGTGCTAGACTCTGGCTGGGTTTATGCCTTTGCTGGCTTTAGAATATGCTTAGCAAAAAGCCACCAATTGAGAGAGGAGCCCACAGGAGCGTATTGGCCCCAGCCCCTCCTTTCACTTCCTGGAGTTCTTCCCTGACGTCCAGTAGCTACCACTAGCTCTCTCCAGAGAGAGCTTGCTGGAGCTCACAGGGGACATTGATTCTTCCATGTGTTGAACAGGCAGACATGTTTGTTGTTGCAGACATGTACCTGGGGCTTAGGTGCCAAATGCAGAAGTCCATCATACACCTGGGCTCAGTGAACACAGACCCTCTCCTGGAGGCAGGTGTCCTTGTGGGGAACAGATGACTTGCTTTAACTCTGCACCTGGATTTACCAGTGGGTAGAGGGACATTGACTCTTGGCATAACTAAGATGACTTTTCATGATGATGGACTTCTCAGGAGGGTGTGCACGTAGTGAGAGTCCATGAGCAAGTTCAATATCCCATTCACAGATGGGAAATCAGAGGTATCCCAGCTGCAGGTGGAATGTGAGCTCATAGGGATATGCCCATGTATGTGTTCAGGAGTTGGTGTGTGGGGAGGTGACATCCATGCGGGCTGGTTGTGTGTGGTGCTGTCCATGTTGTTATCCATACTCGTTGAAACATGTATCCATCACACTTTGGCCCAGTCTCAAGGCTTCCATTTGGACCTGGATTCCATGTGACATTTGTCACCACATTTCTGTCATGTGTGATTCTCTGCAGAGCTTTCTGGCTCAGTGGGGGAAGGTCACTGAGCAGGAGCAGCTTCCTGGGAGGCTGCATAGAACTCCTTCAGGCCTCTCTCCTGGCCATTGGCCAGCCCCGGGTTGGAGGGAAGGGGCTTTGAAAAGGCTCTCGCCTGTTGGCCATCCAGGACGCCTGAAAGGATACCAGCCTGATGAGTGAAGTTGCAATAAACCAACACCATGTGGTTGGCTCCCCCTTGAGATGCTCCCTGTTAAAGAAATTGGTGGGTGGGAAACATTTTTGGCAATCAGCCCTGAAGCTTCTCTTATATCCCCTTTCTCTTTGCTCTTCAACCCTCAAATCTGAGAGTCATATGGTTTATTTTTAAATCAGAAACAGCCAGGGACTCTCATGTCTCCAGGGCCAAGAACATTGCTCCCCATCATTCAGGCCTAGCCTGGGAGCAGAACACATCCCTGGTGTGAATGCTGCAGAATTTGGTGTCATGAGGCTTGGGGTAATGGGAGAGGGGAAGAGAGGGTATCTTTTGTGCTTATAGTGGGTCAGATGATGTAGGAAATCCTAGAATTTGTGTGCCGTGGCATTAGGAAGGGAACTAAAGCCCCAGAGAGGAGGAACTGGCCAACATTGTCAAGGGAAGCAGACCCAGGATTGGCTCCTACCCTTGGGTCTCCTGCTTTCAATTTAGGCTTCTTATGAGGAGCCTGAGACGTGAAGGTTACGTTGGAGTTTGGTTTGAAAAAGAAAAGCCTTAGAGAAAGAAGGGAGAGGAAAGCCCTTCAGCCATAGAAATGGGAGAGGGAATTCTGGGATGATGGGGGAGAGGAATTCTAAATGGCCAAGAGAATTTCCTCTAGATGTGAGGGCATTTTACGATCTTAGCGTCAAGGGGATGGATGACTGAGGTGGGGGTGAGTCAGGAAGTATTTGGATCAAGCCTGGAAAAGGACCCCATTTAACTCCATGAAATGGCTGTTTCCAAGGGGAGGAAGACTGTGGTGGTGCAGGACCCTGTTCTATGACAGTTTACATCATGGTGAGCCTGGGAGCCTGGTGCTCGTGTTCGGTGGGTCATTGGGTTGTTAGATCTTAGTTTCGTCCCACTGTTTAGGAATGTGTTCTAACTCAACAGTGGATTAGAAAGAACTGGCATGCGAGTTTGTGAACTTTCCTGGCTCTTTCTAAATTGTGCCCAGCTCTGCAGCAAAGGAAGTGGGTGAGCAGGGGAAGCACCCTGGAACCTGGGGCTCGACTTTGAGCTCTGTAACTTCCTCTCCCAGTGGCTGTGGGCACATCTCTTCCCTTCCCTACGTCTTCATTTCCTCATCAGTTGGTGTAGTGGCTCTCCTTGCCTGTGGTGGGGTCCATTGTTTTGTCTGCTCAGCTCTTGTTTCCCTGTTCTTCTGATAATGGTTCTCTATTCCTTATGGCAGGGACTCTCCTCCATGTTAATTGAGTGGTCTTAGTGAAGGCCATCAATATACTTCCTCTCCTCCCACCTCTGCTGATGATCGTAACAAGATCAGTGAATCCTGTTGGCCATGGTCATTTGATAAGAGTGCGTTATAAAAGAACATGACCAGAACTCTTCCTGGACACATATGAGATGCCCATGTGGGAAGTCCCCACCAAGAAATAACTGAGGGAGCCCTGGGGATGGTGGTGCTGAGTCCCTATTGGTGCAGTGGAGGTGGAAGCTAAGAGCCACCATTCTCTTGTTGTTGACGTGACCAGGTATCTGCCATGGCCTAGTGAGGCCTGAGATGGGACTGAGCTATTTGGATTGTATCTGTTTGGGCTCTTTTGCTTTCCAGGGACAGAAATCCCAACCCAAACTACCTTAAGCAAAAAGAGAACTTATCAGCTCACTTCTCTGAAAAGAGCAGAGTTGGGCTGGTTTCAGGCTTGGCTTCAAGCAGGACCTTTATTCAGTCTACGTCACCAGGATTCAGCATCTTTCTCTCTCTCTCTCCCTCTTTTTTTCTTTCTCTCTCCCTCTCTATCTCTTTCAACTCCGCTTCCTTTGGGCTGACTCCATCTGGAAGTGGAATCCCTCCCTCAGGGTACTAAATGGCTGCCTTAGATCCCAAACTTACATTTCCTCAGATTCAAGGCCAGCAGGAAATAGCAGCAGTCTCTTTACTAGAAACTTGAGTCAACTTCTCACTGCCTCTCACTGGTTCATACTGGGTCCTGTATCTGTCCCCAAATTAATGTGATGTGATGATCTAGTTGGCTTAAGCTTAGGTTATAGGCTTTAGTTCTGATTATGGAGTGAAGCCCACCAAAACCCAGCATCTAAGAGTTGGTGAGAGAATATGGTTATCAGTAGAAGGGTGAATAGATGCCAGGTAGCAAAACCCACAGATGTCTTTACTATAAATGGTTAGCACCCCACAGTTTGCTCAGAGCATCTCAAGGCAGCTCACATCCTCTTTCCTCATCATGGGCACTGTTAAGTGTTAGGTAGAAGGTGTCAGACACTTCTTATGAGGTGATAACAATTTGGTTTCTAGGTAAAAAATAATGACCACTGAAGAATGCCAAAAGCTACTGCTAGTGGTAGACACAAACTGAAGTGGTTTAAGAAAATGAGTGTTCTTAGAAGTTTTGGACACATTAGAAGATGGAATGTTGAATTCAGCAGAGGCTTGCACCAATGGTGTAAATGAATTCACCATGTGTTTTATGTGAAGACAGGAACAGGCACTTCCTAAAATCATTTCAGCAGCTTCTGTAACTGGTTCAGAATGGTTCACCCAATTGGGAGAAAACTAAGGAAAGCTGGGAAAGTAGTTACTTGTGATTCAGGAGAAAACCAGCATCCAGTACAAACATTTTTGTGTATCTTTGACTCTAGAGGGTTCACAATATCTAGAAATGCGTTTCTCAGGCACGTCAAGGGCCCACCCTTCCTTCCGCCATGCCCCCTGCAGAACCAGCCCTGGCATCACACCGGAAAACCATCTGTAGTAGACTCTGTTGTTTTTGCCTCCCCAACATTCATTTCTTATACTTGGAGTCCCTTAAGCCTGTGGGTGCTGGCCACGTCATCTGGTCGATGTTGAGGTCACTTAGGGACTTTGGTTGGAGGAGATAATCATTCACCTGGCACTGAAGTTTTTGATGAATGAGCGTGATAGGGAGTGGTAGTGAATAGATTGCCTGAAAGGTATGAACCTCCAGAGAGCTGGGATTTACACAAAACAGAGTGAAGAAGTATTGCTCTGGAAGAGCCTGAGATCAAGGAAGATGTGAACTCCACCTCTTAAACTTGAAGATAAGCAGTTTCCTCTGGAGGATGCAGCAGGGGAAGTGCTGTTCTTGGGGATGGGGAGCCATGTGCCCCGTGACTATTCCCAGATGACCACAGCCTTGGGACTAGACATACTTACTGGACAGCAAGTCTAGCCAAGTGTGGTCAGCCCTTTGAACATCTGCCATGGATACACTGTTCCCAGCACCTGCCCGACATCTCCTCTATGCTCTTGCCAACGGCCAGGCCCCCCAGAAGTCCCTGCACAATGTTCCTACATGTTTGATGTCCCTGAAAGAAGAGGGAACACATAATCATGATTTAAAAATAAACAGAAGACAAAGTATTTTGGTTTTTGGCTTTACCCTAGGCTGGTGAAGTCATCTCTGAGCAGACTCTTGCCACAGCGTACTTGGAGGCCTCTGAGGTTTGGCGATGCTTGGGCTTTGTTGGGAGAAGGCTGGGACTGTTCACAGATGACAAGGTCCATTTCGGCTACAGTCGTGATGAGGCTGGGGCAGGACCTTGAGCTGGCAGAGCCCTGTCATGGGCTTCCCCCTTGCCGATCCATCTGCCTCTCTGTCTTCCTGTCTTTTTTCTCTTTTGGGGATAGGACAAAGCATCCCCACTATTGACCAGAGAGAAACTTCAGTGGCTTTGCCAAACACAGGCCAAACCTACGCTGCGTGCTTGGTGGCGCTTCAGGATCACTCAAACAAATGCACAAGGACAGAGGGCTAAGTTCCAGTGCTAAAACTAAGCTTTGGAATATATGTCACCTTTATGAAACAGGAGCCTTAGAAGGGGCTGATCATGTAGATGGCTTCCATCATGGAAGGCTTTGGGAGTAAGGGAAAGAAGCTGGGAAGGGGAAAAGTATGGAGGCAGGAGGCACAGTGTCACCAGAGACATTGAATCAATGTGTTTTTCTCCCCAGAGCTTAGACCACTGATCCTGGAGGAAGGGTTGTGGTATCTGTGGGTTATTTAGAAGTATATGGATCTGGTATAATAAACTGATATAATCAGTTTACTGTCCTGTGAAACCAGATTAAGATCTAAAGCCAGGTGACGTACTGGGAAGGATATTTGCAATGTTAATGATAGGGCTACTAAGCCCAATATATACAAGCCCTTTACCAAACGAAAGGGGAAAGGAAAACAACCCACATAGACAAATGGACAAATAAAGTGAATAGGCAATTTACAAAAAGAAGAAATAGAGCATGTAAAAAGATGTTCAACCTTGCTAATGATGAAAAAATATGAGTTAAAAATTGAGATATCATGTTGTACCTATTGGTGAAGGTAAACAGATTGGATTAAAAAAAGTAACAGTGATAGTCAAGGTGTTGGGAAATATTTAGTTCAAAAGAGTGTGAATTAGTACAAACTATCTGTAAGGCTTTTTGACAATAAGTATCAAAACATAAAATACCATATCCTTTGACCCAGAAATCCTGCTTTAAAAAATGTAGCATAAGAAGGAAACTGAGTGGGGAAGTTTACGAGGATGCACTAGAATATTCATTAATTTCTGATTAATGGAAAACTGGAAAAACTCCTAAATGTCCATTATTAAGAGATCAGTTGACTGAAGTGTGGCCATACTACAAAGGAAAATATGCAGTCATTAAAAAATGATAGTGTATCTTCAATCAATTTGAAAGAAAAGATATTCATGACATGTTTTTGAGTGAACAAAAAAAAAAAACCTCATTATGTAACCACTCCTCTAGGTGGATCTCGCTCCAGTGTAGGCACATGCATTGACTCACAAACCATCCTGGGATGCCGTGGTCCAGGTGAGCAGCCAGTTAATGGCATTTTTAGGAAGAGTCATGTCTCTAAAGTATGTTCTCAGAGACCCAGGGACAGAGGGGAGGCTGGGTAGTGTTGGACTTCCATTTACCCACAGAAGATGAAGTTCTGAGGGAGGTGAGTGGGATGGGAAAACTCTGGCCCTTGGTCTAGTCCATCCGTGTGGGATCAAGTACCAGGTATGTATCCTGTATTCCACTCCTGTGATTTTTGGAAACGCAACTTTTTTTTTTTTTAATTTAATTATTTTTTGGGGGGGAGGGGCAGAGGCAGAGGGAGAGAGAAACTTAAGCAGACTCCTTGGTGAGTGTGGAGCCCAACTTGGGGCTTGATCTCACGACCTCAAGATCATGACCCCGAGATCATGGCCCAGAGATTATAACCTGAGCTGAAACCAAGAGTCCAACTGCCAGGTTGTGGCAGTCTTCTGCTCAAAATTCTCCCGTTGGCTTTGCATGATGTACTCGGTAAAATCCCCAATCCTTGCATGATTCAGGCCCCTGAGATCTGACCTCTCTGCCATCATTTACTCTTCTTGCTCACTCATCTGCACTTCAGCTACATTATCCATTCTGCTCTTTCTCAAACTGGCACACTCATGCCTCAGGTCCTTTGTACCTGCTGTTCTTTTTGCTGGGCATTCTTGTCTCTAATTTATCCAGTGGCTTACTCTCTCTCACTGTTCTCAGGTCTCTGTTCAAATCTTTTCTTATCAAAAAGGTCTTCACTATCTTGTAAGGCAAACTTCCCTCATTACTCTCTCTCCTCAGGCTTTCTTATTCATAAAACTTCTCAGCACCTGATGTATTATAGGATAACTTTTTTTTTTTTTTTAATTGTCTGCTTCCCCTGACTAGGATGTAACTTCATAAGGCCAGGACTTCAACTGCTTTATCTGCAGTGCCTAGAACAGTCCCTGGAATGTAATAGGCCCTCATTAAAATTTTTTGAATAGATTCAGAAAGTACATTCCAAGCACATAATATTTATTTAGGCATTCAAAAGTTTCTTTCAGCAGTGCAGTATTTTAAAATTTTCATTGAGAAGTTTTGCCATACTGTTGTTTAATTTGTTCCTAAATGTTTTATATTTTTTGACATAATAATAAATGAAAGTTTCTTAACTTCATTTTCTAGTTGTTTGATGCTAGTACATAGAGGTGCAATTGGTTATATGTACTGATCTTATATTCTCTGGTGTTGCTAAACTCATTTATTTCCTCTAGTAGTTTTTTTTTGTTCATTCTTTAAATTTTGATAATTAAAACAATCATGTCATCTGTGAAAAGCAAGAACTTTACTTCTCTCTTCCCAGTCTTTATGACTTTTATTTCTTTTCTTTATTGCACTGGCTAGGACTTCTAGTATTATGTTAACTCGAAGTGTTGAAAATGGACATCCTTATTACTGATGTAGGGGAGAATGGTTTCATCACCAAGTGTTTGATACCAACCTCGGGGGAAAAGTGTTTCCTCATTAAGTATGATACTAGCTCTAGGATGGGGTTTGTTTGGTTTTGTTTTTGTTTGTAACTTCCCTTTATCAAATTGAAGAAATTTCCTTCCATTCCCCATTTGCTGATCATTTTTATTTTAATCCTGAATGGGTTTTGGATTTTGACAAATGCTTTTCTTCCATTTTTGGAGATAAATCACATAGTTTTTCTCTTTTATTCTGTTGATATGGTGAATTTCTTTGATTTTTGAATGCCAGATCTATCTTGAACTCCTAATTTAAACCCACCTGTTCATGATGAATTATCTTTTTTATACGTTGATGGATTCTGCTTGCTAGTATTTTGTTAAGGATTTTGCATTTGTGTTCATGGAGAAGTTTTCTTGTAATTTTTTTGCAGGCTTTGGTATATCAGAATATGCTGAACTCATTAAATGAGCTGGGAAGTGTTCCTTTCTCTGTTTTCTGAAAGTTTACATATGATTAATATTATTTCTTGTTTAAATATTTGTTAGAATTCAGCAGTGAAATCATCAGAACTTGGAGTTTTTCATTCTGAGAATGGTTTTGATAACAAATTCCGTATCTTTGACAGGTATAGGGCTACTCAAAATTTCTATTTCACCTTGTGTTCATTTTGACAATTTGTGTTTTTCAAGAAATTTGTCCATTTTATCTAAAGTTGTCAAATTTATTCATATACTATGGTGTATAATATTCCATTGTTGTCCTTTTGATGGCTAGGGGAACTGTAGCAATTTTCCTCCTGCATTCCTGAGACTGTAATGTGTATTTTCTCTCTTTTCTCCCTGTCCTTCCTCTGAGGGGCACATCACTTCTGTCAGTCCTCTCAAAGATAAATTTTTGGCATTGTTTTTCTATTTTCTGTTTGATTGCTATTCTTTTATTTTTTATTTCCCTCCTTTTATTTTGGGTTCCATTTGCTCTTCTTTTTTTTTTAGTTTAAGGTGAAATGTTATATCACTGTTTCTTCACCTTGTTTCCTTTGTTATATAAGCATGTGAAGCTATAAAATGTCCTCTAAGTACTCTTGTACTGCATCTCACAAATTTTGAGACACTGTGTACTCATTTTCATTCAGTTCACATGTTTTCTAATTTCCCCTGTGACTTCTCCGAAGCTGATTTAAAAGGGGATTATTTAATTGCCAAATATTTGGGAGCTCTTCTATCTTCCATATTATTATTGTTTTCTAGTTTAATTTTGTTGTGGTCAAAGAACATACTCCATAATATTTTAATATTTGAATTTATTTAGACCTATTATGGCCCAACCTATGGTGACTACTCAGTGTGCATTTGAAGAGAGTGTGTAAGCTGCAGCTGATGGGGGCAGTGTTCCGTACACGTCCGTCTGGCCCATGTGTCTGAGAGTGTCGGTCAGATCCACTATACCTGTTAATGGCTTTCTTTTTCATCGTTCTGTCAGTCACTGAAAGAGGGGTAATAAAATCTCCAGCTCCGGTTATTGATTTGTCTATTTTTCCCTTTACTTTTTTCAGGTTTGGTTTATAGTTTTTGAAGTTATCAACTGCAGGCAGATTTAGGCTCACTGTGTGAAACTGAACTTTTTATCATTGTAAAATGTCCCTCCTTATCTCTGCTAATACTCGTCTTGAAGTCGATTTTCTTCGATGTGGCTAGCTGTTTCAGCTTCTTAGTGATGAGGGTGCATGGTTTGTTTTTTTCTTCCCTCTCACTTTCTACCTACTTGTATTTCCACATTTCAAGTGCATGTCTTGCAGATAGTATATAATTGAGACTTAACTTTTTTAGATTCATTCTGACTTACATGACCTTTTAATTGTAGTGCTTAGTACATTGGTATTTAATGTAAGTTTTGATATAGTTGGATTCAGGTGTGCCATTTTGCCATTTGTTTTGGATTTGTCATATCTGTTTCTTTTTATTCTTAATATTTTTTAGAGAGGGATCAGGGGAGGGGCAGAAGGAGAGAGGGAGAGAGAGAATCTTAAGCAGGCTCCACACCCAGCACAGAGCCCAACATGGGGCTCGATCCCATGACCCTGAGATCATGACCTGAGCTGAAATCAAGAGTCAGACACTTAACTGAGCCACCCAGGCACCCCTCTCATATCTGTTTTAAGTTCCACTTTTCTTCCTTTCTTTCCTTCTTTTGGGTTAATTGAATAGTTTTTGGTATTTCATTTTGATTTCTCAATTGAATTTTAGCTATACATTTTGCATTATTATTTTAGTAGTTGCTCTAGGAAACACAATACATATCTTGAGCTTATTACTTTAGAGTTAATAATATACTAGTTTATATAAAAGATAGGCCCCTTGCTACGGTACACTTCTATTTACCCAGTTCCCTTTCCAGGCAGAATATAAGTAATACCAACCTGTTAAGGGCAGCCTGTGGGATGCTCTTGCTTCCTGATATAACAAGGTGGGATTGGACTCTTGGTCTTGGGTGGTGATTGGGGAAATTCATTTGGTAATCCAACCAGCTATGCTATGGCAAGCGCCTTAGCTTATGAAATACATGAAGTCTGCCAGGCCACAAATCAGTGGGGTCATTGGAAAATGAGGGAAATTACATGTTGGGTATATGTGAAACATCTGTAGGAAATAGAGGCTGTGAGAAGTTCTGCTGTACAGAGAATAAGAAGAAGTCTGGATATTCCTTCAAGAATGGTTTTTTCATGGGGCGCCTGGGTGGCTCAGTCGGTGAAGCGTCTGCCTTCGGCTCAGGTCATGATCCCAGGGCCCTGGGATCAAGCCCCGCATCAGGCTCCCTGCTCCGTGGGAAGCCTGCTTCTCCCTCTCCCACTCCCCCTGCTTGTGTTCCCTCTCTCTCTCTCTCTGTGTCTCTCTCTGTCAAATAAATAAATAAAATCTTAAAAAAAAGAATGATTTTGTCATATATCATTGGTGTCAATTATTAGCTATTTATTGTTTAGTAATGCTTAAACATTTTTTTTTGGTAGCATACTCTTTATAACAATGAGTTAAAAATCTAAAATGCATGCTTAGTAGAAAATTAAGTACTGATTTTTTTTTTTTTTTGATCTTTCAAGAAAGTTAATGATTAATGTGTAGCTTGGAAAAAGTGTTTGCTGATACCATGGGTGTAGTAATACGAATGACCACATGGAAACCAGAAGACACAAACATGTTTGTTGAAGAGGCATTAGCCTCTCAAAAGTTTTGTAGTTAAGTTTGTGCCCAAACATAATTAGGATTAATAGCTATAAAAGGTGTGTTTATATATCATTTTATGACTCATTTAGACCAAATGTCTGTTCTACTAAGTTAATTTCACTCATTTTTAATTCCAAATTTTCCTGGCCATGGATGGAAAGTGAAGTGATAGCAGTGGGTGTGTTGGCTCCATTAGCAGAAGGATCGCGTGAAGCCAGCATTATATCAGTGTCATAAGATGCTTCAAATAGAATATCCGTTAAATTAATTTTGACATTGGTTCAATTTTTCACCCAATTTATGGAATCCAAGTAAGCTTTTGGAAATTAATTCTGTCAAAGATGAAATAGCTGAAATGAATGCAATTATAAATTGTTGAGAAGTTGAACATTGAAGTTTTTTTTTGCAGTGATAATAAAAGTAGAAATTTTGGTGGAACACAGTATTGTAGAACAAATAATAGTCTTACTAAATTAAGATGTTTATAGACTAGAAATGTACTTGGATTTGGTTGGGTGCACATATAATAACTGTGGTGTTCTATCAATTTAATTAGAAGCTAGAGTTGTACAAAAATGAAATAATTTTATATAGATTAAGAAAAACTGAGCAACAAAAATTTTACGTCAAAACTGATTTTGAGTACAAAATAGTACTTTACCATGGAAGTATATACTTTCTCCTCTTGCTGTCTCTCATTAATCAGATTTTATAAATCTTTGAACTTTTAAAGAACCACTTTGTCCATCAACTTCAGAGTCCTAAAATATTGTTGAGATTTTGTATAAACAAATTATCTAAGTTTTGGTTCATTTGTTCAAAACCAGCTGGAAATATTTAATCAAAATTAAATGAATGGCTCACCTTACCACATCAGCTTTTGAATCTTTTAGTGAATTACAATGATTGAAAACAAAACCTTCCAGCTTTATCTCTATAAAAGCAAGGGAGGAGGTGAAAAAGTAAAATAATGAGAGCTTATATGGTGTGAAATATTTAGTATTCAAATTCTTTTGGAGTGTCTGGGATGTCTTGGTTTATGGGAAGAGTCTTGTAATGGTGTTCATATGATAATGAAGTGAATTTATATTGAAATGAAGTAGGCCTGTGCTTTTGCAGCATCTAAAACTGGTGAACCATTCAAAAGAACCATAAATAGAGACAACTTATTTGACATGTTTTGTCAAGGAAAGCTACTCTGAGGCAAAAGTAAATCATTTGTGAAAATATCTGAAGTGAAATATTTACTCATTTCAATATAAAAAATAATTGAAATTGACAATATTCTCCATTTAGCCAAATTTTCTCCAAGCTTACCAGACATCTCAGGACCAGGAGGTAGAATGTTTTCTAAATTAAAAAATTGCAGTCTACAAAGAAGGGTCAATTAAAAGTCAGCAATTCAAATTTATTAACTGTAACCTGCAACTCTGAAGAAAACTATAGGCCATTTAATGGAAAAATCTAAAATGATAAGATCATATTGAAAAAATTACATTGTTCAGAAAAATTCAGTGATACAATATTAAAGAGCGATGTGTCTAAGAAACTGATTAAAATATGTGAATATGCACCAAGAATAAGCTATTTTGCTTCCACTGTTTTTTTAATGTTCAGATTATCAACATAGATTTTTTTAATTGATGTATGTTGTTATGCATATATTATGGTTTTAGAAACAATTTTACTTTTGAAATTTGGTTTTAAAGAGAACAATTTTATGGTCCATCAATAAAATAAAATCAAGATGTTAGTCAATATATAAACATTTTTAAAAATTACATAATTTTTAGTACTTTTATTTCCTCTTCTCACTCTCAGAAGTGTCCCAATTTAGATGGTGCATTATATGGTGGCCCTTGCTATTGTGTTCATCATTAGCAAGGTTCACAGATATTCCAGTTTTCCACCTTTCAGACCAATAGTAGTTTGGTACTTTTCTGTTCTTTTTGTAATTTGTCATGATTGTGTGGCTTACTTTGGCCAATGAAATGTGAGCAGAAGTGATATGTGGCGTTTTTAAGGGCCAGTCCACGACTTAACCTCTCTCTCCTGCTGCAGTGATCATGGAAGCATGTGTCAAATAGGAGCTTCTGTCAGGTACAAGCTTGAATGATGAAGGCCTGGAGCACAGCTCCCAGCGACTCTGTGAGAAACACACACACACACCCCACATACACACACAGGGATCTTTGTGGTGTTAAGCCACTGAGATATTGGGATTTTTTGATTTTGTAGCAAAACTTAACTGACCCTCATTGATAAGGCTATAACTAATAAATTAATAACTTCATCAGTTAATTAATTAAGACCCCAGTTTGTTACAAGAGAACTTGGGAGACAGTTTATAAGCAGCAGGGTAAAATAAAAAGACAGGTGATTGGGTCCCAGGGTAAATAGAGGAATGAAAAGAAAATAAAGTCCGAGGTTAGGTTAGTCCTCCAAATGCACTCCTGTGTATTTCCTAGTGGTGGGCTGGCATTTAATCTATAATACAATCTTAGCTCCCAAGGTGAATATAGAAATCTGACCAGTAACAGGATTTGTAAGATAACAACACAGTATAAGATGTTATGTATATAAGATACTACATTTATATACCAGTGCCTATAAGATGCTTAGGGAATACTTTAGACAAAAATGGGACCCCCCTGTCACATACCAGACAGATTTCCTCTCATAGATAAATCAGAGTGTTTCACATGGCTCTTTCTTATCTCAGCTCTGAATGTACGCAGATGATGCAATGGCAGAGTTTATATCAGGAAAACTTAATGGGAGTTGATGTAAAGGTGACAGACAGAGCAGCCTGGATCCATAGCTCTCGACCATCTGGCCCAATTCAACATGAGCTTTATAGCATCTCTAGCATGAGTGCATATCCTTCAGTTAGTCCTTTAAGAGATATTTTTCTTGTCTTGAAGGCTCTTTTAACAAAAGTTGTATAGGAAGAATGTTGGTGATATTTTCTGGCAAGTTCCTAATGTGGACTCAGACCTGGCTTCTGCTTCGCTACAGTGACAGGGCAAGATGTATAAATAAACAAACACTCTCAGAATAGAATGAGTTAAATGCGGAAAGACATATACAAATACTGTGTCCTTGGAGCCCCCAGAAGGGGTGGCAGCTCTCCTCGGTGATGAGTCGTGCCCCATTACATGATTGGCACCCTTGATCTGCACTTTGGCTGCTGATTAAGGTGCCTGGCTGGTTGGCATCAGTGTCTCTGAATAGCTTTGTAGTCAAGGACCATTGGAAAGGCCCAAAGGAGCAACACACTGTGTTGAATCAGGCCACAATGTCAACTAGCTGGCTCTGCCCAGGCAGCCATGGTGTTCTGAGTGAGCTCAGAGGTAGGAACCTTGGCCAGGGCTGGACGAAGCCTATGAACCAATGACCCAAAGACTGGAATGTTTGCAAGAGTCTATTTTTGTTCCAGATAAAACTGGAAACGGAGGGATTTGGGGGAGCCAACCTCCTGGAGATTAATGGTGAAGGAGTGAGCTGCAGCTCACCAGGGAAGTATGTGGGGCTCTGAGCATCCTGATAGATTTCCCTGTAAAGCAAAGGCTGGGTGATGGAGAATAAGAAAGAAGAGTCCAGTCCAGTGCAAGGCAGGTTGTGCAGAGGCCGGGCCTTTCACAGAGATAATCAGTGTTTCCATCCATCTGCCTCACTGTGTCTGCCCGTCCATCCTGGGCTTCACCAAGCACCCAGCTGGTGTCTGGTTCTGTTCTTGGCTATGAGGCTGGCACAAGAGAAAGTGTATAGACCTTGTTCTCAGGTGCAGAGAAAATCCACAGCAGAACAGGACTGAAGAAAGTACCTGGCTCATTTCAGAAGTGGTTTAGAGTTCAGAGTCCTCAGATTTCCGCTCTTGTTACCCACCAGCAGTGAAAAGTCATGTTTTCCCTTCCAAAGCCTTTTTCTCCTTGGTCAACCTAAGAGCTGTTGATGGAGAAACTGTGTGTCTGACCCCAGGCTCAGTTTGTGCTGTTGGGGTATGTGGGAGTGGGAAGTGAGAGGGAGCACCTCATCAGCCAAAGTTCCAGTTCTCTGAGGAGAATTAGAGCCCTAAGCCTGGAGGTAGAAACCCAGGCACCATTTAGTTGCCAGAGGACTGCCTGTCTTCCACTGTGACATGGATCAGGACATCCAAGGGCTGGTAAGAGGCAGATGTGACTGCAGACCTGCATTCCTTCCTCTGCATCAGTGATGGGCAGTGCTTGCTCCTTCCATCCTCAGAGTCCAGGAATCTGGATGTGGGGGCGATGTCCCTTCCCTCTCAGGCTCTTCCATAACCAGCTCCCTTTCCTTCTCTCCTTCCTGGGCTTGTGATTCCTTGGTCCCACACCCCACACCTGTTAAGTAACCCTCAAGCCTGGAGGTTTCTAGGACTCCCGGCAAAGAGGTCTGGACTTTGCCGGGGGATATCTGGCCTCCCCCTGCTGTGAATGCCAGGGCTGTCCTCACCCTGAAATGGAGCAGGCTGGGCTCTGGATGTCCCTGGCTGATGGCCACATCACTGCGTATTTCACCTCAGTCTGCCCTCCTGGAGTCTGTCTGAGACTTGGGACATGGGGAGACTCAGCTCACAGTGGGCTCTCCTGGCATGATTCACAGTATCTGGGGAAGCCCGTCAGTGACTTGGCAATGCTAGGAGCCGCGGGAGCCCCTCGGTGAATGCCTCACTGCTTGGGCCAGGTCTGACTGCAAGGGTGTGGTTGGGAGGCAGATGCGTATAGCTCGCAGGGTTTTCAGGCCTGACACGCAGGAAGAAGTCAGCTTTTACCCTCAGAACCTGGACTAGAGTGAGAAGCAAGAGGACCCGGACTTAGGGGGGCTTTGAGTCAGGACATCTGAAGTGCCTTCCCTTGTTGGTGACTCACTGAGAGATAATCAGCAGAATGACCCACAAAAGTTTTTTCAAGGCTCTACTCATAGTACCAAGTTGGTATTGAGATTGGTGCTCTATAATCTTTAATAAGTTTTATACATGCCTCATCTCCTCATGAAGAAAACACAGCAGACCAGCCTTAAAACTCTGCTTTGTATGTCCAAAAGCCTGTTGAAAAGGTGCTCTGAGAGAAGCAAGACCCAGTCAAGAGAGGTGCTCAGATTGATCACTAGGGTGTCAGCTCCCAGCCCCTGCACCTGTGGTCATTCACTTTTTCGTTCCATAAACACTCACTGAGTGATCTTTGCTAGCTTTGGGCTGGGCAGTAGGCTACAAAGATGAATCAGAAGTGATCCTGACTTTGAGGTGCTCAGAGGCCAGTAGGTGATATGTGATATGTTTATAAAATGGTCACAAAGATATGAAACGATTCTCACACCCACTAGAAACAAGAGTAAATGCAAATTATACCAAGATACTACTTTTCACCGGCATTTGGCAATGGTAAAAACACTGTATTACAAACTGTGTTTTTGAGACCTGCCCTCATCTCATAGCTGGTGGGTGGGAGAGCTGGTGCTTGAACCTGAGGCCTGTGACTCCAAATCCCCTTTTCATTCAGTGGTCTGGCCTTCACGAGAGATGCCTTGCATAGTTGATTGGGTGTGTGGCCTGTAGCCTGATCAAACTCCCACACCTTGTTCTGGATCTTTCTGATCCAGAGGATCAGAGGCCAAGAGGAATGATAGCATTGCATGCAAGAGAAGATGTAGCCCTCTGGCCTGTAGGCAGTGCTGGTCATCTTTTGTCTTCCAGAGGATCCAAGGCCATCTGTGGGCAGTTCCAGACCCTTGTCTTGTGGTCAGAGGCTTGACTGGATCAGTATCTGCCAGGAGGGTGAGGTGGCACTATTTTCAGGTTGGAGAATTCATGGGCTTAAGAGAGGAGGGTCTGGTAATCAGTACTTTAGGCTCCAGAGTCCTGCCTCTGATTCTTGAGCCCTGAGCCTGGGGAAGAGCAAGGTCCAGTGTGGAAGAGAGAGGGAGGCAAAGAGAATCCAGGGTAGCAGGTGCCTTGGTTCTTGGTCTGCAGGCATGACCCAGGCTCAGCTTGGGCACCTGAGGACAAGTGAAAAATAATGGGGGGAGTGTGAGAGAGAGAGGGTGGGAGGGAGCGGGAAGTGGGGAGGGAGGGAGAGAGAGGAAGGAGAAGAAGGAGGAGGGGGAAGGGAGAGGGAGGAAAGAGATTTACATATTCTTGTGTATAAAGCAAGGGGTTCACCATTGAGACTGCTCTTCCTCTGGGTGAGAGCGCAGATGGAGGAAACATTCTTCCTCTTTCCTCTAGTACAGAATGGGGCATATAATCATTTCACCGTGTGTACAGGATTTCTAGTTACATAATGACTAAAAGCAGATAAAGATCCAGCCAAGAGAACAGCAAACCATGGACATGATGGTCATAAAAGTCCTTAGCCAGTCTCAGGGCTTGGCTGCCAACCTGCTTTGGGGCAATAGGGGTGGACAGAGCCAGGCATGAGGAGCCCTCCAAGAGCCCTGAGGAGGAGGTGGTGGCGGTGGGGGGGAACAGCAAGGGAGGCCAGCCCTTGACTGCCAAGAACAGCAGGTTGCAATGCTTAATGTCCACAGTCATGCCAGTGTGCTTAGGAACTGTTGTTATTTTTATAGAAAAATGCAGAAAGGCTAATCTGTCTATTTATGTCTGTCTGGAATCATGTAATTACTGAAGGGATGTTCTTGTGCCAGGATCCAGTTGTGGCTCTTCCTCTCCCATGATGTCTTTGGGAGGCTGGGCCTGATGCCCCAGCTCAGCTCTACTGAGGAATCTGCCAAAGGTTTTGGGCACCAACGGGATGGTTGGACAGACGGAAGGGGACCTGGGAAAACCAAGATAATTGGGTCAAATACTTTTATCCATTTTAGAGTTTGAGCAAGTGGTTATTTTAGGAATCCATGACTGCTATGAAATGGAGGTCTTTTCTATGGATATTTACTGTTCAAGTCAGAGTCTATCATCTGTCCGTCTCCCTGTTCAGCCATCTGTCCAGCCATCCGTCCGTCCACCCCTCCCTCCTTCCCTCCGTCTTTTGAATAAGCAGGTCATGCCAGATATTTTGCTGGCCTCTAGAGATACAGAGATAATAAGACATGGGATTTGCATTTGGAAGACTTGAATTGTGGGGGAAGAGAGAAATACCAACCATGAAGCACGATGAATGTCACAGGTACTATAGTAGATTCTGTGTGGGTCCTGTGGGTCAAGGAAGGGGAGTGGGAAAAGCTTCAGAGAGTAGGTGACCCTTGAGCTGGGGTGTAGAAGCTGAGGGGATGTTCACCATGGAGGCCTAGAAAGCATGCGCAACCTCACCGGGACTCCAGAGGACACTCCAGGATAGTCTCTACGTTCTCGGCGTATATCTTGGATTCTAACCCAAACCCATGCTTTGCCAGGGTTGGGCTGGGTGATTCTCAGCCTGGTATTAGGTGCTTCGGGTGACTTGACCTCCAGCTACTATTTTCATTTCTCTCCTGCTGTTCCCCTACACCCTGTTACATTGGGTCATGCTGTACTGTTCCCTAAGTGGGCCCAGCAGGTTCCTGCCTCCTTGCCTGTGACCGGGTTGGTCTGCCTGCTTGGATTGTCCTCCTTTACCCCATTGGATTTTGCTTGAGACCTAGGATGTTGCCCTCTTGTGGGGCTCAGTGACTGGTGAATTTATGAATGCATGAGCAGGGGACTGAGTAGTGAGGAGACTTCTCTGAGTGTAGCAGCGTGTGTATTGAGCTGCATGTGGCAAGGCTGGGGCATTTGGGGGCTAGGTGTAGGCTGAGAAGAGGGTGGTCTTTTAGAATGTGCAAAGCAGGCCAAGGGCCTGTTGATTGGAAGAAGACAGTAGGCATGTCACCCACCTCCTTACATCCTGGTCCGAGGTCCCTCCACCCAGCTGAGGGAATCCTCACTGTAGGAAGGAAGGTCTGAAAAGGCCATATGGCTTTCTGCCTTCTCTATTCTAAAGCTTTCTAAATCTACAGTTCTGATATTTCCCCAAGTTTTGGAGGGATTTCTTTCTCACATCACCATTCCCTGAGCACTGGGAGTAGGTACTAATGTTTTTCAGGGGCCTTCTGAGTGGACTGAGCTAATTCCTTGGTCACATGGGACTCTGCCCCAGGAGGGGGCAGGCATTGGCTATGGAGGGCGGTTTGCTCTCCAGCTGGGGCCAGCTGGGCTTCAACAATCAGCCCGAGGCTTGGCCTCCTCTAGCTCAGCACAGGCTAATCCTCCAGCTGGCAGGGGCTGGGTGTTGTCCAGAGCTGCGGGTGCGTGTTGACCGAAGCCACCGTGGATGTCCTTGGTGCTGCCCTGGCACTGGGCTGAGGGGCAGGATAGAGCCCCAGGGGCAGGGGATACAAGGGTAAGTTTTCTCTCAGCAGCTGGAGTAAACTGGGTAAGGCCCTCACCACCTGGGACCTCTGTTCTACCTGGAAGTGATGAGGTTGGGCTAAGCATCTTTCCAACTCTGCTGTTCCTTGGCTATAGGCCTCTATGAAGTGCATGGTCCACATAGCGGAACCAGGGCCAGCTGTCCTGAGGGAGGACAATAAGGAATGGAGAAGTTAGAAGGGCTTGACTATTACCCATCCTGTCCAGTGTCCTATAGCTGGTTGGCCCACAGGCTTAGAACCTGAGGAAATGAGGGAGGACACCATATGCCTCCCTTTAGCAGGTGTTTATTTGCTTATGTTTCCTGCATGTCCAGCTGTGCTGAGTCGGGCCATGTTTCTGTCCTGAAAAGGGGCAGACCAGTCATTGTCCCCAGGTGGTGTGGGACTGAGGCAAGTTGGACTGTGAACATTGATGGGGTTCAGTACCAGGAGAGACCGCTGTGCATTGAACAGGCTGAGAAAGCCTTCCTGCAGGAGATGGGACCAGAGCAGGGCCTAGGATTTTCTCTGGTTGGCATAAGAAGGAAAGGCCTGGGAATTGCTTTGCACAGTTGTTCCTTTGTGCATCTGGGGTTGCTGGAGATCCATCTGGAAATTTGCTCTGATAGACATTTTTAGAGGTTTGGTAGGGGAGACTCTGCAGTTGGTGCACCAGCGTCAGGGGCCTGAGGACTCGGACCTCCCTCCCCAGGGCCTGAGTGGGCAGCTCAGCTCCTGCTGGAGGGGAGGAGGCTGAGTCTGGGGGTTGTGGGTGAGCAAAGGCCATGCTGCATCCAAGGCAGAGTGGGTGCTGGAATTTAGAGTCTGGATACGCTCCTTGGAGCTCCCCAGCATAAAGGACCCATCCTGGATCACCCCTTCCTAAAGCTTTTGAGCCTTATCTCCAATCCCTGCCCATTTCTACTCTGCAAACCGTGCTGGTCCCTGTGGCCCATGCTCTCCCACATCTCAGGCCTGTGCCTGCTTCTGCCTCTTGGAATGCCCTTGCCTCCCTTCTCTGCCTGGGGACTCCCTTCGCCCTCTGCTCTGGCTTTTGCCACCCTCCGAGCTGTCCCACCTCTGTGCTCTGACACCGTAGCCCATACCTCTGCACCAGGGCTCACCTTACTGCAGGTGCGAAGAGAGTCTTTAGGTTGCCAACTCCCTGTGAGTAGGCCTTGGTCTTACTCATCTCGCTATCCCTAGGGCGCACAGGGTCCTAGAGGAAGTGCTGGATAAGCAAGTAAGTGCGATTGTCCTGGTCACATGCTCTGTGTCCCTGCTTTCCCCTTCCTCTGGCCATGCCCTTTCCTGGAGGACAAGGGTTCAAAGTGACATTCCCAGCCAGAACCCAGTTCCAGGCTCCCCTACCTCATTGGTACCAGGGACCCTGGAATCCTTGGTCCCGATGGCCCTGAGGTCTGCTCAGGGGCCTTGCTGGGGTCCATCCTGAGTCCCCATGTGGGCAACTCTTGCCAGAGGCCCTCAGGAGGTCCCTCACGGGTGTGGGGTGGAGACGGAGCTGGGGACAGGAGGTAGGGGGTGGGCCACAGGCTTTCAGCTATACTCTTGCCACAGGCCCTGCCCACGTTAGAGGTGGTTTGATGAATGACTTCATCCTGAGTGGAACCGTGTGTGTTGGAACCTGCAGGGTGCTGAGGCCACGGCGTGGGGGCAAAGGGGCGGAAGGTGGTGGGTCTGGGCTGACCAGCCTTGTCCTGCTGATCTATTGAGTCTTTGGATTTAACCATTCTCATATTAGTAGGTGGTATTTCCTGAGCTCCAGCAGTGGGCTAGGCCCTATGTTAAGGGTTTTGTAGCATTTATATGTTGTAATCTTCACAATGACCCTTTTGGTGGGGACTAATATTGTTCCCAAATTACAGAAGAAGGAATTGAGGCTCAGAGTTACACAGCAAGGGCTCAGACCCCTATCTGTCTGACTCTGATTCCGTCTGAGCTTTCAACCACTCTGCACATCACCTCTCTCAGAGGGAGGCCTGTGGTGGATGCACTCAGCGTCCCTGGGACTCGACGCTCAGCATCTTCCTTGGGCAGGAAAGTGGCAGCTTCAATGGGGCCTGGCTTTGGGGGGCTGCTCGGTTCCCTGGGGGTGGGTGAATGTCTGAGCCGCCTGACGGAGGGTTGGAGGAACCTGGAGGCAGGGGCAGGAGGCTGGGCCGGGGGTGGGGAGTGGGTCTGTGACCTGGGCCCGCGGGGGCAGAGAGCTTTTCATTTGCTGCCTGGAAAGTCAGCGCTAGAATGAAGGGTTCTTCCTTCTCCTCACACTTGAGTGGAAGCCTTAGTATCAAGTTTTGGATTCTCTCTCCATCGGGGTATCCAGGAAGCCCAGCATTTCTGTTGTACTAGGGAAGACTGCATGGTAGTAATAGTATAGTATTATATTATGATGACTGTTACTTTTACAAAGGCCCCTAGGCCTGAATTAGCCTCACTTCCAGGTTTTTGCACCCAGGCTATACAGATGCTATTCTGGTGTGCTGCCTGCATACGCAAGTCATTTTCACACTCGTCCTTTGAGAGCTCACTCCTGTTAGGGGTCAGGTGTTTAGTGAGATCAGTAGGGTTGGGAGGCAGTCAGGGAAATGGCAGGAGTGTGGCCTTTAGACTAGAGCTTTGATGGGTTAATCTCACTGCCGATGCTACTGGATACTCAGTCTCTCAGGGTCTCAGTTTTCTCTTCTGTTAAATGGGAATTCTTTCTGGAGGGGTGGTTGCAGGTTTCAGTGGTGGCACATGGTTGATGTTTAGTGGTAACTTACTGTGAATGTCATTCTTACTTTCTGGAATAGTTTCTTGGGCTGTTAAGGGAAATTGTTCTTAGAAGCCAAGCCACCTGCTCCCGTGTGGGATCTGGGTTTACTTTCCTAGTGGCCGGTGTGTGTGGGGAATAGAACAGGATGATTTCTGTGCACTAGCCTATGTCTGCCTCCTAACTCGTGAAGGAGATGGGGTCTGTGAGAGCTTTGCTGGCTGGAGGCCCTGCTGGAAAGCCTACATTGTGTCTGTGAGAAAGAGGGTGGGAAGTAGCACAAACTTCGCTAATAACTCTGCTGATCTTGGGGGTTGTTATTCCTTATGTATCTTTTTTTCCTTCAGAGAGGGAAAGAACACAGGGTGAGCCAGAGTGCTGTCCCGGGCAGGCAGAGATTTATTGCCAGCTTTGTTTTTGGGTTTCCTTCTGTCCTCATCCAGCCCCTGCAAGGAGAGTGGGGCTGCCGCGCCGCCTGCAGTGGGTGGGTTTGGACAGGAGAGAGGCAACCCTTTCGGCTTCAGGGCAGGCGTCGCCTGAGTGTTTTGTGGACTGTCTTTCCCCCACCCGGAGCTCTGCTTGAGTATCCACGAGCTCAGCTGGCCTGGCACTTGGACCCAGCCATTGTGTCCGTGGTGACTCACTCACACCAAACTCCCCTGGAAATTCTGGGTAAATTGGGTTCCAGGGACATTTTCAACTTTATTTCCAGTGGTAAAATATGTGTATGTCTCATGGTTCCCTCAAATCCCTGGCTCCCCCAGGGGCAGCTGCCTTCTGGTGGGGGGGGCGTGGGGCGGGTGGCCCTCCTCATTTCCTCCCCAGGCTCCTGGGTACCCACCCACAGGCCAGGCGTCCCTGAGCACCCAGGAGGTGCTCAGCAGACTAATGGAACTTTACCGGAGAAAAGGCGAGGCCCAGCCAAGTGTGAACCAGGGGCTGCTCCCATTCTCAATTGGACCCTGCAGAAGGACACGTGGACATGGCCTCAGGCAGAAGTGGGCCAAACAGGGGAGGTGGCGGGAGGGGTGCTGTGGGCGCGGGGAGAGGACAGAGGATTCGGGAGGCCCAGGACGGACCAGCGTCTGTCGCCTGTCCCCAGGGCGCATGCCACCTCTGCACAGCCTCACACATGGGGGGTGGGTGGGCTGGGGCCAGCACAGGGGTTCCTGACTGGCCTCCTGCTGGCAACCTGCTCTGCTGGCCCCTCTCCTCTCTCACCCTCTGGACCACAGCAGCTGGAGGGCCCCTCAAGTTGTCTGGCCTGTGCAGCCCTTCCCATCTGGAGCCAGTTTTGGGCGCCTTTGCCTCAACTTCCCCGTCCGCTGGAGCACACTTGAGTGCAGGACCCAGTCTGACTGAACTACTCCCTCCCTCGTTCCCCCAAGATTCTTCTCTTTTTCAGACCCCCTTTTGCTACATAAGGTCTAGGGAGGGAGGTGTATATGAGCACGGGGACAAAGTTGGATGGACCAGCTCCTCAGTGAGGGGATGGGGAGGCAGGCATTGGGGGGTCTTCCTTCTACTCAGCACATGTCTGACCCCAGGAAGCAGCCACCAGTGGCTCGGGCTCTGTTCTCTGAGGCTCTGGGCAAACATGGTTCATTGTTCTGCCCAAGTAGCTGTTAGTCTGTGCGCCAGTCCCTAGGGGAGGGCCCAGGGCCATCACTTCTTTGCTGGGGGTCTGAGAGGGGCACAGCTTCTGCTTCATGGCTTCTTAAAAGCTGGGAACTGCTTTTGTGGGCCCCTGGAAGCAGCCTGGGCCTGCTGAGTGGGAGTCGCCCTTTGGCTAGGCCCAGCGAAGGCACTCTTCCCACTACCCACAAGACCTCCCTTGGTGCAGGGTTTGAGGGTGGAGGGGTCTGGCCCCCAGACACCAGCTTCCACTGCATTGCATTAAGTCTCTCACTCCTGCCTCCTCTCTGCAACAGCCCCACGAATTGAGGACACCTTGGCTCAGGGCAGGGATGGTGCGATCTAAGATCACAAAGACAGTAAGTGGGGGAAGTGAGATCAGACCTCTACTCCCTGGACTCCCAGCTTGGGGCACTTTCTTTCCTCCTTCCACGTTGACCTCACCTACAACACTGGCCCAGTTGCTTGTCCCTGTGGGACCAGTGAGAGTGGAGGCCCCAGAAGATGAGCCCTTGCTGCCAGGCCCCAGGGCGGGATGGGGGTGAGGGGGACTTCCCTGACCACACGTCTGTGTGAAGACAGACCTCGTCTGGATCCCTCCTTGGCTTCCCTTCCCACTGAACTTCCTTTCCCATTCTTGTATCTTAAATTTTGGTTTCAAGTTTGCCCCTCCTGTGTTACTTCATCGGGTTCCCAGGTCTGGAAAGATAAATCCACTTAATGGCTTGCTTCAAAGTGCTGAAGGACATGTGTGGCTGAAGCCAGATGCCTTCCTCCCAGCTCAAACTCCCCCTCGCCCCCCAGCCTGTGCTTAACTGCTCTAAACCTGTGTGGCTTTGGGGCAGCATCTTCTGTGACCTTTTGGGCTTGGGGAGAAACCCAGGGAGGGCACACCACAGGGGCTGGTGGCTGAGAGCTTATAGCCTCCCTGGCGTCCCTCTGTCTTAGGTCAGTCAGTCCTCCCTAAGCCCTTTCTTCTCAGGAAGCTCCTATTAATATGTTCCATTTCTTGTATCAAGCAACTGTCTTGCAAACAGTGTTGTTGGTAATTCATAGGGGTGGCTGTTATTTTTGGAAGCTAGAACCTACAATGACCAGCCTAACACTGGCGGCCTTTATTTTTTAATTTTATTTTTTTTTCAGCTTTCCTCATATTATTGTAGAAATTACAGAAAAATATTTGGCTGGTCGTATTCAACACTATATATGTCTGATTCTTTGTCATTGTGTTCATCCTAGAAAAATAAACCTTTTGGCATCTTGTAGATTTTCCTGGGGTTCCCGTGTGTATTGAAATCTGTGAAATGTCTTTCTGTGTAGCATCGTGCCTAGGAAGATACAGGCATGAGTAATTGCACTGGGTTGGTGTTAAACATTGTCATGTCTCTGTTGTGGCTGAGTGTTGGGGTGTGTTGGAGCTGTATGTAATCCCCAGGGCCTGGGGTGCTGGGACAGCTGACACCTGGAGGCCCAGAGTTGGCTGGCATGGGGGAAGCTGGACTTCCACGCAGCTGGTCTTACTTGAACAGGAGGAGAGGGGTCTGACTTACTGTACCAGCGGAGAGGCAAGGAGCATCGGTGGTCACAAGATCCCTTGGAGGTAGTTTTCCTGGTCTAGAACATGCTCTGTGTGATTTTTGCGGAAGCCTGAAGGCAGTCTCACATTTCTTCCTGGGAGCCTGTGAGATAAGCAGACCAGGTGTGACTATGTCCATTTTCTGGATGGACAAATGGAGGTCCAGCCAGGCAGAATGATTTACCTAAAGCCACAATTTAGGTGAAGCAGAGACTTGACTGGAGGCCTCAGGATTCGAGGGCAACCTTACTTCTTCCTCACACGGCCACACTTTCCCTCTGGCTGTTGCCACATCTCTGTATTACTGACTGCTCCTCGGTGTTTACCCCGGTTTCTCTGCTCTTGGAGGCACCAGCAGACAGCTGTGTCCTGGTTCAGCTGACTTTCGTTGCAGGTACCACTCTCCTTTCAGCATCTGCTCTGCCCCCCGATGCACTGTTGTCTTCCTTAGGTGACAGGTGTGTACCATCCCCAGGGCCTGAGCCCATCCCCAGCCGCCCCTGGACTCCGTGGGAGCTAAGCCCCTGGAAGCCTGCAGCCCAGCTTTTCCTTAGTGTAGCCGGAAACATAACTCTTATTTCCTGGCTCCAGGATCTGTCCCTTTGAAGGCAAAATTGCTGTTTTCCTCCTTGAGAATCATCTGAACCAAAGCTGTATTTCGGTTTATTGGCTTGGCTTGAACATAAAACCACAGGTGGGGAAAATACAACCTTCCCAGCTCAGGGCCCATTCCTTTGGGAATATGGGGAAGGAAAAACTGGTCTTTTCATGGCCACTGTCCTTCTGCCACGAAGGAAGGTATTGCCAGGTCTGAAAGCTGAACCAGACTTTCCTTGGAGCCATTTGTGGTTCACAAAACTGCAAGAGTTTCCTTAAATTGTTTGTAATGTTCCTTGGAATTTACAGTCTGCGATGTTCCCCAGGGCACAATTCTCTCGCAGGATCCCCACATGTGATCCCTGCATTGTCCAGGGAGTGGGGCCAGCAAGAGGCAAGGATGGGCACATGGGTCCTCTCCCCAGTTATTTGTGGGATGATGTAGAGGGCAGCACGGTGTGTTCTCAAGGCTCTGGGAGTTCTGAACTCAGCTTCCAATCCAGTTGGCCATTTGAAGTATTTTTTTTCCCCCTTTTTGTGACAGTAGGCAGAACTCATTCACTGAGTTAGAAAGAAGCTTGATGGTGGTAGTAATGAATGCTTTAGAAACATCTATTTGCTTTTATCCATCTCTGTCATTTTTCTGTGAAGTCATTCACTCTCTCTCCTTCCTTCCTTCCTTCCTTCCTTCCTTCCTTCCTTCCTTCCTTCCTTCCTTCCTTCCTTCCTTCCTTCCTCCCATCCATCCATCCATCTATCCATCCATCCATTTGTCTGTCCATAGCTCCATTTTTAAGGGCTATTTCTGATCAGTTGGCACAGATACACACCAGTTCATGGACCATGTATACTCAACGAAGTTCTTTCAACAACTTCAAAAAATGTGACCTGCATTTTCTGACTTCTTAGGCCTCATTTTTCTGGAGTATAAATTTGAACCTAGAAATCAGCTGACCATGTAGCCCTTTGTGGTAAGAAGTCCATTTTGTCTTTTAGCAGAGCTTTACACATGAGTGTTTGCTGTCACACTCATTTATAATTTGGTTTATGGGTGCTGTTGTACTTCCTTTTGAACTGTAAGCATGGTTGCAAGGCCCTGGCCTCCCTCTCCAGTCTGATGGCTATCAGTTCCCCATACACATTCCGAGCTTAAGTCATAATGCCGTGGTTATGGTTCCCGGAGCACAGCATACTCTTCTGTGCCTCCATACCTTTATGCATGCTGTTCCTGCTGCCTGAACACCCTCACTTATCTTATCACGTGGTAAGCTCCTGTCCACCCTTCAGAAACCATTCTGGATGCCTCCTCCTCTGTGAAACTTTCCCTCATACCTCTAGACAGTGTTAGAGTCACCCTTTGTGTTCTTACAACTCCTAACGCACTGCACTCTGTTTCCTGTGGGCTCCTTGAGGCCAGGGAGTGGGTCTCAGTCATCTTGATCTCTCCCACCAAGAATAAACCCGTACAGACTAAAAGCAAGTCGATTCTATTGGAGATGCTCATGGATTTTAACCAAAATTTTATGATCAAATCCCAAACCATACTACATGCATTATATGTTGCCTTGGGTCATGATGTTAAACGACATGTGTCCTGAGTGTGAATGTGTACACCTGTGGATCCTGGGAAGCCTCTGAGGCTAAGGTCTCTCTCCTTAGTTCTCAAAGCATTTACTGCCAGGGGCCTGAGGCTATGGCTAACAGGAATGTGGGTGCATCCAGATTGCATGTCATAATGTAAATAAATAGCAGGTGCAGTAAAAGCAGCATGTAAAGGTCAGACTCTGATGATGATAAGCCACAGAAGTAGCCCTCACCGAACCCGTACATCCTTCTACTTGAGTTAGTACCTCTGCTCGAAATGACTCTGAATGAGCTGGGGTCCTGGTAGGAAATAGATGGAGGTAATTGAGAACAGTTTAATAAGGGACTATTTACAGAGTCTGAGAAGGACAAGGGTCCTGAAAGGGATGATGAGTACCCTGAGGCGAAGGAGAGGGAGAGCTCTAGCTAGAGTTGTAGCTCACCACAGGAGCTGGGGACTCTGGTAGAAGAGGCCAAAGCTTGGTGGCATGGGGGTGGGGGTAGTAATACGTATCCTGATCTTGCTCACCACTCACCCTCTGCTTTAGGGTAGCACCTTCCACTGGCCAGACCCACCTGGGAGCCAGAGGGCAAGGGAGCTCATTTATACAGCCCCAGGCCAGCCTCCAGGGCACAGGGCAGGGGGGTGGGTAGGTCTGCTGCACCCTGGGGAGTGCCTGCCTGGCCACCTGCACACTGGGATGCCCATCTGCAAATGAGCTGGCATACTCCTAAGGACCATCTTTTTCCCTTCAGGGGCCTTTATGTGCAAAAGTTTGCTTTTATTCCCAGGTGGGTTCATGTAGGGATCTGAGGAATGGAGTCTTGTATAGGCTGGTAGAGGTCAGTAATTTCCCAGGAGGACATGATGGTTGACCAGATGGGCAGTGCCTCTTTCATCTTCTGCTTTTCCCCAGTGAATGTAGTCAGGGGCCTTTGGCCTCAGTAGTTAGGAAGGGCAGGAATGGTGGAAGGAGACAGCCTAGCCAAGGAGATGGAGGAGGCCAGGGGATGCTGCTTAAGGAGACACCTTGGCACGCTCTGTGACCTATGTGTGTGTGTGTGTGTGTGTTGGAGAATGGGCTGCTCTCCACCTGGACATATTGGGGCTGCAGGTAGAGGTGCTGTGTGGTTTAGTCAAGGGATGTAAGCTTTGGGAACTGAGCTTGAATCCTCGTTCCAATGCATAACTTTGGGCAGGTTGCTTAACGTCTTTAAACCTCAGTTTTCACAACTGTAAAATGGGATCATAAATCTGACTTTGCAAACTTCTTGTAAAGGTTAGAGACACATACACATTTCCTACATGTGGTACAGAATGACAGCTATTGTCTGTTAGTTCTCATTTGAGCAGATCTGGACACCTGACCTTGTGCTTACTTTGGTCCATGGCCTCTCTGACACATTTTCACTTTGGATCTTCCCCAGGTGAATGAATGACCTTGGGAGAAACTGAAGCAGCTCAAGACCTATGAAAATGTTCAGGCCCTAAAATGGACTTGTTTTTCACTTTCCCACAAGGCATACTTACTAGGAAAAGTCGCGGAAAATTCGATGCTCAGTTTACAGTCCCAAGAACATGAAAAAGCTCCCCTGCCAGCTAAAAAAAAAAAAAAAAAAAAAAAAAAGATGGATGTTATTTCTGGGAGAAGGCATTTCGTACAGTGGCTCAGGCAGGAGACGGTGAGTCAGATGTGCTTAGAGCCGGGCCAGGCTGGCCCCGCAGGTCCCCCTGTGAGTCAGTGCTGCCTGTGAGGCTGAGGCTGGGCGGGCAGTGGGCCCGGCGGGCCATGGAGCCAGGTGTGGTTCCCCCACTTGCAGAGCTGCAGCTCTGCTGTCTCATCACCCCCTCAGGGACATTGACAATGCCTTCTGCCGTCAGTGTCTCCAGCCATGGCAACTTAGGCAGTCACTAATGTGGTCATGGCCCTCCCCTCCCCATCCTGGACTGGCCTTTTTCTGCAAAGATTATCTGCTTCTAGATGAAACCCTCAACATCCCTCCCCAACCTGACCACACACTCTTGCAGCTGACCCAGAATTTCTTCTCCCACTGTTTATCTCTGGGGATCTGTTGGGGGCTGGTGCACAATCTGGCAGATCCTGGGGTAGAAGAGAATGTTCTATTTGGGGGGCTTTGAAAGGTGAACAGTGAAGGTACCTAGAGCTGAAGTCCTTCCAGCTGTCCCAGGGCACCATGCTGCAGAAAATCAGGACACAGGAAACCAGACATTTGAGTCACAAGAGGGAGAAAGCCTCCATGGGTGAAAAGAGGTCAGCCTTGACAAGAAGTGTGCCAGGGAGGTGGGCAGAACCAGAAGTGTGGGGCTTATTTGGGAGATCTGGTTTCAGTTCAGGCTCTGCCCCTGACTCAAATAAATGTTGATCTTTCTGATCCAGTTATTCCTTATCTGCAAAATGGGGAGACAGTTCCTATCTCACAGGGGTTTGTGAGGATTAAAATTAAGATAGTTCATGTAAAAGCACATCATGATCTACAAATTAAAAAAAATCATTGTAGATTATTACTACTAATAGATAAGGAAAGGAAGGATCAGAGAGGTTAAGTGACTTGCCTGGGGTCACACAGCTAGTATAGAACCAGGACCCAAACACAGATCTCTTCTGTCCATTGTTCTCTGTTGTCTTAGTTTCTTCCATTTTTAGGGGAAGACACAGAATGTTGTAATTAGTTGCTTTTAGGCTCAGGGTTCCTTGTGGGTTAGCCAGGGATCTGGGCTTCTGGCTTGTAGCCTCGGGACGGTGGGCAGGTGGGATCTGCCTTTCGCGGGCAGAGGGTGCTGTGGCTGTTGAAGGAGCTGTGTCCCCAGGGGTGGATTTTAGCAGTGAGTGTCCACTTCCACCTTATTGCTCCTCTCCTGCCTCCTCTGTGGTAGAGTCTGCCTGTCTTCTCCCTGTCCCCAGAACACACTGTTCCCTTCCAGCATAGCATTTTCCATGATGTATTGGGCTCCTTGGTTTTTGTCTGCTTCCCTCATCAGCCTGGGAGTGTCAAGGGGGCTGGGACAGGTCTTCCTCATCCTGTCCTCCCACCTCTGTGGGTGGACACCTGAGCCAGGGTCTGGTCTGTAGGCAGTGCAGGAGTGCTGGGCAGGCCGTGTGGAGGGTCCCTCGGCTGTCAAAGAGGCCAGTTGCCCACGCTGGGGTCTGGTCAGGACAGGAGGGTAGCTCATGGGATGGATGTCCCAGGTTGGAGGTGGCAACCTTGTCAGGTACAGAAAACATCTATCATTGTGTATATTACATGCATCGTCTGGGAGGATGTAAGTGCGGGAGTGCCTTCATTCGTGCCAGTTAGAGTTAGCTACGTGGGCCAGGACAGGCCCTGTCAGCAGGTTCCTGCTCTGCTGTGAAAATATGTCCTTGGAGCTGAGCCCCTGGGTCATATATGATCACAGCACCCAGGCAGGCAGAGCAGGGCTACCTCAGAATCTGGCCGATCCTTTTCCTCATGACCTTCAGAGGAGGAGAGGGCGCTGAGTGGGTGGTCTCCACCCTGCCCCCACCCCCACTTGAAATAGAACACTCTGGTTTGTAATGGGAGTGGAGACTCCATGTGACTGACTGAAGACAGATCCATGACGCCACAGGTCAAGAAAGACGTGGGACCCATGTCAGACCATTCGTGGTGAGTTCACAGAGAGCCACACTAGAATCCTGGTTCCTGCTTGTCCAGCTTGAATAATAACGCCTCTTAATTTCTCCTGCCCTTACATCCTCGAGATTCCCTCCCCGCTAAATGTGGGCTGGATGGGTGATGTCCAGGGGAACAGATGCCTGTTCCCAGGTGACATGGACTGGGAGTCAAGTGGGCCTCGGTGCAGAGGGACGGAGCAGTTCCCTGGAGCCCCAAATGTTGATCCCATTTTCCACCTGCATACTGTGTTAGTTCAGTTGCCTGCACAAAGTGGGGTGGGTGGGGGCTCGGAGCCAGGGAAGCGAGGTGGTTGGACTTGTGTTTTAGAAATATCACCCCACTTGGAATAGGCGGTTGGGGCAGTGAGGGGGCAGAGGCTTTGGGGGAACGTGGTTGAGGAGGCTGCTGCCAGCTTGCTCTACACTCTCTGGGCTCAGCTGGCCGACCCCCAGGTAGCTGGCCATCAGGGAGAGCCTTACTCGGCCTGCTTTCCAGAGGTAGGGGCACAGCCCAGGCCAACAAGCTGTTACCACTCTGCCTAAAGTCCCTTGTAGCTTTTCAGATGCTTCCTTCCTTTCTCCTTCCTGTGTCCAAGGCCCTCTGAACCCCAGTTCTTGCCAGCTCTCCAAGATGTCTCCCTTTGCTTTGCCACATACATACTATTCCTACGCAGCCTCTGTGCCCTCCGCTCAGGTTTTGCACGTTCCTGGGGTGAAACACATGGATGTAAGGAAGAGCAGGAATCAGAGGGACGCATCTCCCTGTGTCGTGCCTGGGCTGATGCTGAGCTCCTCTCGGATGGCTGGGCCTATGCTTCTGTGTCCGTCCCCCAGCCTTTGGGTAGGCTGGAAACCCATCTGCAGTGCCACAGATCATTGTCACAGGTGGGTTCAGGATGCCACGTCTGTCAGGGGTGTTCTGACCGTGTCTGTGGTTCCTGTCCTGACCCAAAGCTGGGAACGCAGTATGGAATCAGTTGGTGAGTGTTGGTGAATGAATGATGGGTCCCTTAACTTGTCCACAGTCGCTGCCTTCAGCAGGGTTACTCCTCTGGAGTAGATGAGTCTTCCCTCTTCTGGCTTTCTGTATAGTGAGTTTCCTGTATTTGGTGGGTCTCCTATTTCCTAGAATAGCTGGGGGCCCCCTAAGATGATACTCTTCTTCATTAATGAAGTTTAATTAGTTAATCATCCAGTTCATCCATAGGTACTTATTGACATGCCTTCCATGTGCCCATCACTCTTTTTAAGTATAGTGGAGACAGTTGTGAACAAAACCACATCCCTACCCTCATGGAGCTTACATTCCAGCAGAGTTCAGACCCATTTAGGTGCTCCATGGGTCCAGAAATGTCTGCTGGCTGATTTGTCCTCCTATAATGTATTAGTTTAGAAAATATTTAAAGCTCTGTTGTACTCATAACCTTTCAACTATCAGGTTACTGCTCCATCTTAGGGAGAACATTTACCCAACTACCAGATCATCAAAACTCTGCAGGGAGACTTCTTATTCAGAAATGCCTCCATAACATCTGTGATTCATACTGCTTGTTTCATGTAAAGCAGGGATTCCTACTGCAGATTGCACGCTGCTTGGATTTGGCACAATGGCTGTACATGTTGGGGATGAAACCTCAATACCACAAGGGCATAGCAGGGGGTGGGGGGGACATCATTAGCGTATTCATGACTCCCTTGTCTTCTGTGTATAGGTCTGTTGCAAAGCTAATAATTTTCAGCTTTCAGTGAAACCTTCTAACTTATCAAGTGTTCCTGTTGTAAAGTAAGAATGTATGAAGTTCAAACCTATCCTCAGATTCTTAGATGCTAACATCTTCAGAAGAGGTAGGCATTCTTAAAATCAGCAAAAGATTGCTGGGGCACCAGAAATCCAAATTCATGAATTTGCTCATTGTTCTTCCCTACTTTTCACAACTGCTAGTGTTTTGGTCCTTAACCATGGAGTACAGAGGTGCGGCTATGAAATCAGAATTCTGCTTTTCATGTGTGGCTTGGGTAAACTTTCTTCTGATGTAAAGCCATTATAGTTCTAATTTAATTGTTCCCCCAGGCGACTAAGAGAGGGGAAGGCATCCAAATTTCACCTCGGCTTAGTTGGCTTTGCCTGCTGAAGGTGTGAACTGTTTGGGGCCGTGGTAGCAGTGAAGGGTCCAAATATCTTGATGTTTTCTACTTCTTGATTTGAGCTGTGAAATATTTCATGAGGCTTTAGATGTAACATTGGGATCCTTTTTAAAAAGAACAAAAACATCCCCTCTTCCGCTCTCATTTAACTGGTTTGGTTTTGCCTGTGAGTTACACATGCCCACCCAGGCACTGGGTAGCTTGCTCAGAGTGGGGTCTCTGCTCCCGCCCTCTGGCTGTTGGCTGGAAGCATCTCTGGCCTTCTTGCTCTTTTGTTGAGTGGGGCTCCAACATTTTGCATCTGATGTGTTTGGAGTAAAAATGTTTACAGGCCCAGAGGAACATTAGCAACATTGCAAATGCTTTTTATTAAGACCAAAAATGAAGCTGAATTATAACTGTGAATAGATGGCGGCAAAGGGCCTTTATCCCTGTGGTCTTGAGGGCTCAGATCTTTCTGTCTTACTTTCTATATGGCTGAAAGCAGGAGCTTAGTTCCTCATTAGGGAACTTGCTGATGTGAATACAGTTTGATGTTTACTGAGGATTCGAGCCATAAGGCAGATACAGAAGAAATTCTTTGGGAGTTTTGAGTAGAAGTTGATAATCACTGATCAGGAGATGAAGAAGACTTGTGGGAGGAAGCTTCTGATGGGTCTGGGGGATGAGTGAGGGTCCTGTAATCAGCAAAGGGGGGTGGTTTGATGAGGGATAAAATTCCTGGCAGAGGACAAGGAAGGAAAGCCCGTTGTGGCTGTAGCACCAAGTAAGTGATGGCCAGCAAGCAGGACACAGGCTGAAAAAAATGGGTTGGGCTGAGATTATAGAAAGATTTACAAATGAATGTATATATTTGTGATGGCAAGGGAAAGTCTTTAGAATTTTCTATGAGAGTCTACATTTTGAGAGGACAATTTGTTGGCCATCTCTAGGTGCTGTTGCCATGCAACTTAGCCGTCTATTGGGACCTGGAGTATAAATACACAGGGGGCCTGGCAGACTCAGCATCAGGGGGTCCCCTCCGGGACACCAGGGTCAGGCCTGTCTGGTCAGTTGAGTCCACTTGCATCGAGAAGTTTCTACCATAACAATATCTGAATGGCATTCTTCAGTGTGTGCCTTTGGGCAACCTCCCAAAAGGATAAGATAGCCAAACTGAGCCAGTGCTGTGGGGGGAATGTATTCAGAGCCACTTAACAACGACATGGACATCTTTGTAGTTTCTGTGATGTGCAGGGACAGTGTGTCACACAGAGGTGGCTGGCTCGGGGTGTCTCAAGGCTGAATCTCAGCCTTTGCTTGCCTGTTTTTTTCCAGATTTGCTGCACCTTGGGCTGTAAGTCTGCCCACACAACTGGCTGGGGTCATGTGTAGACTCCACCTCCCTTTGTCTGGGTCTGCCCTAGAGTCCTGCTTTTCCATCATATTTGGGTGAATGCAGGAAGGAGCAGAAAGTCTTATAGGACAGACAGACAGGTGTCCTGGCCATCCGGAGACTCACTGAGAACCTCTCAGCTTCAGCTGCCACAGGAACTCCCAAGAGCACATGCAGTGGCCCTGGAGAGATGCCACCCTCTCTGCCAACGATGGATAAAGCCGATCCAGCTTCCGGTTCCAACACCTCGGTGGGCTGCTTGCTGTGGAGCTAAGTTCTCAGGCCATAAAAACTCTGCAGTCACACCCACATCAACAGTAGTCATCCCAAAGAGCACTAATCCCGAAGTGTAAGGTTTATCTTATCGATTCCGGGTTCTGTGCTGGGTAGCTGGAGCCATGGATGCTGTGGGTATGATGTCCGAACTGGTGCTGAGTTCGACCTGTGTTCTGTTTAGTTTGGTTAAACTTGCAGATGCATTGTGATTAAGTCAGAAACAGATCACGGCACTATTTGTATAGGAAAAGTGCCTGTGTGGGATTTTTATGTTCTAAGCTACTTGTAAATAGCACTGTGGGAAAAGGTAGCCATTCCCTCCATGATCTAATTAACCGTGACATAGTGGAAAGGTCACTAGAGGAGGGGTCCAAAGTCCGGGGATCTTATCCCACTGTCACTCATGTGCTGAGTAACCTTGAATGGCTCTCTTTTCACCATGTTTCAGTGCTCTGTAGAACAAGGTAGTGGGGCCAGAGGGGCTCTGAGGTCTCCTCCAACAGCCCTTGGCTTCTGCTCCTGAGATGAACTCAGAAGCAGCAGGAGGGCATCTTTAGTGCACCCCTCCCTCCCAGCGGCTCTGATTGTGGGTGGTGGTCAGCCTGGTGTCAAATCCTCCAGCCAGATCGCTCGTTAGAAAATGCCTCCCCACTGCTGGTTCCGGAAAACACAGTCTGACAATCACATGGGTGAAGCAACCCAAGCCATTTTTTCTTTTTTTTTGGAGGGGAAGTGAGACTATTCCAACTTTCTGTTTTGTAGATGAAGGAGAGCAGAGAGAACTATTTAACAAGCACAGCCGGTAATTATAAAATATACTTCAGGTCTCTACTAGCCATTTAAGGGAGGATGACAGGTAATAGGAAGAAAAAGGAAGGAAATTAAGAAGAGAGGAAGAGGGAAATGGATAGACCCAGTTCAGTCAGTAGGTATTTGCTGAGGATAGAGAAGACGAATGTTCATAAAGCCACATGACAACTGGGAATGTGATCACATTGTGGGCAACTACAGGCTTCCTTTGAGGACATCATCAATCCAAGAAGTATATTTTTCTCTTGGGCCAGGGGCTGCTCCCTGTTGGCATACAATTCCTGATGGGATGGGGCCACTTTGGTTCTGCCTGAGGTCCATCAGACCTCCAGCCAGGTTGTGGGGGAGCTCTGACAAATGCTTGTCACCTCTGGACAAATCATCATGGCTCAGGGAGCTGGATGAACACAGACACTGCTGTGGGTGCTTCCTCTGAAAAGGTTTGGAAGGGGTGATGTTAAAAAAAAAATTCCTGCTCTACTTTACAAGGAAGAAACTGGCAAGTGCTACTTTGCCTGGCGGTCAAGTTCACATCACTAGGGATAAGCCACGTTGATGGAATGTGCCCTGATGTCACATGATGAGGAGGGCGCTTTACCTCGTGCTATTTTATTTTTCTCCCAAACCCACCAATACAGTCTAATCAGGCGTAAGGCATCAGACAAACCCGAATTGAAAGCTACTCCACACAGTACCTGACCAGGTCTCCTGAAGACGGTTAAGGTCATGAAAAACAAGGAGAGTCTGAGACACTGTCACAGACCGGAGCAGCCTAAGAACAGATGAGGCCCAAGTGCACTGCAGTGTCCTGGACTGAATCCTGGGATAGAGGAAAAGACATTGGAAAAACTAGTGAAATCAGAAGGAAAGTTGGAGTTTAGTTAATAGTAACCAACCAATATTGGTTTTAGTTTTGACACATGTACTGTGGAAACTTAAGAAGTTAATCATCTGGGAAGCTGGTGAGCTCTCTGTACCACCTTTGTGACCTCTCTGCACATTTAAGGTTCTTTCCAAATAAAGTTTATTAAAAAATACAGAACACCTGCTTTGGGCTCTGTGGCATCTGTGTCTCTGCTTCTGTGGCTTCTTACCCTTTCCATCCCTTCATATGGGACTGTGAGGATTCTGCTTTCTTTAGAAGGCCCTAAGCTGGATTCCATTATTTAGAGTGCTGGGCTCGTCTGCTCTTATATATATATTTTTTTATTTTTAATTTTAGTTGGATGCCATAATAATCCTCAGGGTATATAAGCCAGAGGAGTGGAGGCTTTGGTGAGTTAAATTGAGTAGAAGTTGGAGGGTTGTTTGGAAGCCCATAACTATTTGAGCAGTCCTATGAAAATAGGGAACATTGGATGGCCCCTGGCCCTGTGTCCTTTTTTCTTCCCTTTTCAAATTTTTATTTAAATTCTAGTTAGTTAACATACAGTGTAATACTGGTTTCCAGAGTAGAATTTAGTAATTTATCACTTACGTATAACACCCAGTGCTCACGACAACAGGTGCCCTCCTTAATCCCCATCCCCCCAGCCCATCCCCCACCCACCTCCCTCCATCAACCCTCAGTTTGTTCTCTGTCGTTAAGAGTCTCTTATGGTGTGTTTCCCTCTCTCTCTTTTTCCCTCCTTCCCAAGGACCAGTCTGCTCTTAGAAACACTCTGCCTCTTATTTTTTTAGAAAACTGACATGAAGTGTCTTGTTAGAAAACTCTCCTATATACATCTCATGATTAAATGTTTTACCAAACTGGTTTTGGGTGGGCTGAGTGTCAATGAAATCAGGAAAAGAAATGGAATTTGTCCTTGGAATTCTTGGTTGTTGGAATTGAGTGCCCACATGAATCCATTCAGCCTTTCCCAAAGATGAGAAGAGCAAAGATCAGAGAGGGACAGACTTCCTAAGACAATTGACAATTCTTTATGGAGCATACGCCGCATGCCCAGCCCTCTGGTAGGTGGCTGAAGAGGGCCTAACCTCACAGGACAGGGACAAGTCATTGCAGCCCATGACAAGGTCACTGAGGATGGTCTCTGTGGGGTCTGGAGTCACCAGGTCACTAGGCCCTGTCCCCGTGGGGCTGCTTTGGGCTTAGGCGGCACACGATGGGTCTGATTTTCCGTACATCTCTGACCCCACTTGCAGATAACTGAGCCCAGCGATGAACCTGGGTCCCGGGTAGGTTTAAGTGTGAAGAAACAACCCTTGGAGCTGGTTGTGAGGCTGGTGAGGGCGGGTGAGAGCTCTCAGAGGCCCAGATCCTTTTACCCAGGAAAGCAGCCTTGAGTGAGCTAGCCACGATGGATGCCCAGGGCCACCCAGGCCTGCTCTTGGGGGTTCCAGGCAGAGAGCACACACGGCAGAGAGGGGGTGTGGAGAAACTTGCATCAGCACAGTGGGGCTCAGTCAGGAGAGATTCAGTTGTCGTGTCCTAGTTACTCATGCTTCCTGGCTTGGACGTTAGGTTTACTCCTGTGCAAGTAGCTCAGTCCAGGCCACTCAGGTTTTTACAGCAGAGTGGCATCGTGTTCTCTGGATAGTAATGTCATGGAGTGAGCTGGGGAGAGATGGGGTACCATTGTGACTCTGGGTGCCTTTTGCACACTGAGTTGGGGCTGTGGCTCCCAGGTGGGTCCGATGATGCCTCTGGCCACACGGGTAATCCCTGACGTTCCTGGGAAGCCCATCACTGCAGAGAAGGGAGGTGAAGGGGTTTGCGTCTGTAACAAAGACAGAGTAGCCAGGCCCTCCAATCACATACAACAGCCTCTCTTTGCCCAGCTGGGAGGCCAGACTCTCAGACAGCAGAAATGACCACTTTGGGGTCCTCTAGTGAATCAGATAGAAAAATCCGGTAGGATGAGGAATGTTTGTCCATGAATGAATGATCTCTGCCTATCTGCTCTAATGTCTTCCCACTTCTCCTGTTGTTCTCCCTGACCTGTCTCTTGGACCTGGGGCTGCCCCCGTTAGCAGAAGCAGCTGGTGGCCCTTGCACCCTATCTTGCTCAAGTACACAGTGGAGTCACTGTTTCTTGGGGCTCTGCTGAAGGATTTGCCCAGGTCTGCCTTTATATTTTGCCTGCTAGGTGCTCCCCTCGCCGAGTCACGGGGAGCCAGAGGGCCCTGCTTTCCTGGGGGCACCGGTGTCATGGGGGAACTGGTCCGAAGTAACGTGGCGTTTCAAGAGGCCTGATTCTGTCCCTGGATCTCCCCACGTGCTTCCGGAGGTTTTCTTGCTGTGGGAAGCTTGTTTGCCCAGCTGTAACCCACTCTCCTTCCTGACTTCCGGATCCCCATGTCGACGTAAACCGTACTCTGCACGTGGCCGGTCATAATTCACCTCGCACCTCTCACCCCTCTGACTGTCGTCCTGCCTTTCCCATCTGTTATGCTTCTGGACTGGCCACTTAATTGGATCCTGAGGTTCAGGCTGAAGCTCCACCTTAGATATTCAGGTGCTGCCTCAGACCGATGGGCTTGTGTTTACTCACTCATGCACATACTTGCTCACTGAAGCCCTCACACTCTTACACACACCCACACACTCATGCACGTACCACACATTCACTTATGCTCCTGCTCACACACTCACACATACCTGCTCACACACTCAAGTACTCACTTGCACGCACTCGTACTAATACACCCTCACACTCATACACGTACTACTCACTTATGTGCCCACTCACCCACACACTCTTACACACTCCCTCATGTCTTGAGAGCTGGGCCCTGAGCAGGTCTGGAGGAAAGGGGAAACAAAGATCAGCCTTCCACTGTCCTTGCCTTCCAGGACCTCCCAGTCAGGTCAGATTCTGTCCACACCTAAGCTTCAGTTCTAGCAGGATCTGGTCTTAGGCATGAGCTCTGGTCTGGTCAGGAAGCAGGCAAGACTGCCTCTGCATTTTGGGCTCAGAACTTTGAGGAGGATCCAGGCACTCCTATCACTGGGAGCAAACTGGCCCCCTTAAGATAAGGGACAGGTCATAAGAGGAGTCCAGGGCAAGCCAGATGTGCCCCATAGGGCAGGAATGACCTTTCCTTCTTCCTGGAGACCAGGGACACAGGAAGAAGACGTTAATTTAGCACTGAAGACTTGATTGTTTTGCTTGTTGAAAAAGATGACCATGACTCAGCCCATAGGAGGCATGCACAGCTCAGGGAGTGCCAACTCCTCCCAAGCAGGAGAGCAAGTTCTTCTCTGGGACTGCCATTTTTCTCTTCACTATGTACCAAACTCTTATCCATGCTTCAAGGCCCACTCAGTTATGCCCTTCTCTGTGAAGCTTATTCTCACACTATAGGTGGAATTAATCTCTTCCTTTTCTGTGCTTTCCTGGCACTTTTGAAAATAATCCCTTCCAACTGGGCTTGCTTGCTGGTACGTCCTCCCACCATGCTCCTTGAGGTCAAAGCTGTCTTTTTCAGCTCAGTGTCCCTAGGGTCTAGCTCAGGCCTGGCACAGAGGAGAGGTACTCAGTGAAGGATATGGCCTACAACAAAATCTACTGTTACTGCCAGGAATCTGTTAGCTTTTCTTTCACGTACAATCTCTGGGGCTGTGTTGTAGCTGGTAGCTACCCTGGCCACCTCCATACTTACTGCCCAGAGCCTCTTGCTCTCACCACAACACACAACTCCGAGTTGCTAATAGCCCCTGTCCCCCCCCCCCCCCGCCCCCGCCGCAGGGCCATTACTAGATGCCCTTGGGGCAGGAGGGCCATGTGTCCAGGTCCAGTGGCCTAGCGATGCCATTACTGAGCAGCGATGTGTTTACCCAGTCTCTGTAACCCACATGCGCTGTTCCCAATTGCCCTCTGTGTGAACCTGGCACAGTATTTTAGTGTGTCCTATAGAATAATATTGAGAGAACGAACAAATCAGTGGCAGAACCTTCTGAGATTTGCCTAATTGCAACTCAAATTGTTCCCATATTGGAAATTACATGGCTAAGATGCCTTTTGGGGAACTGAATATTAGGAGCCCAGGAAGGTCAGCCAACAATGAGTTGCTGGTTTTTTTTTTCTTTTCCTCCATGAACTCTTACTGAGGCATTTTCCTGCAATGAGACATGTATAGGTTGACTCAAAACAGATTTCACAATCGCTTTATCCAATTTTGGACGACTTAATTCGGCGATTCACATAACCCTCTTTAATCAGCCTCACGTCCAGGGGCTGTTGTGGTCTCAGCACTTTGACATAGATGTCACTGGGGGCAGCACCCCTAAGCACGGAGGCCACGGTCAGTCCCTGCTGTGCTGGGTGAACTGGGACCATGTTCGGGCCTCTTAGGGACTTGGTCACGGCAAGGGCCCCAACAAAGCAGGAGACCCGTGAGTCTTGTTTCTGGGCATGCAAACACAAAACAAAACAAAAAGAGAAAAAACCCAGAACAACCCTACCCAGGGACAGTGGAAGTAAGCATCATTTGTGTGTTAAGATTGTTCCAGTTTTGACACTGTCGTGAAGAGGGTGGAGGTCTTGGGATTTTTGACTCTGACATTACATAAAAATATATTGGCTATGTGCCTGGCTCAGAGTCCGAAGGGGAAAAGTAATTTCCTTTCCTTCCCTCTCTTTATGGCACTGGGGAAACATATCCCTGGAATGAGCTGTGGAAGTACGTCCAGCTGGTGGCATCCACATTGTTGCCCCGCAGGGGTTGAGGAAGATGCCAGGTCTCACCAGGGAGATGGCTATGTGTCTAGCACTTGCACTCTGCAGACCTTTCATTGTTGATTCACACCCATCCTCTGAGGAGCCTGGGGAACCACGACCTGCATTTTACAAATGGGGCAGCCGAGGCCTGAAGCACTCAGGTGGTTTGTTCAAGGTTGTCCGGAGAGTTAATGGCAGAGCCAGGGTGGTAGAACCAATCTCCTACTCCTGATCCTGGAGTTGTTTCATTGCGGTTTTTTTGTTAGGCACTAGGTCTCTCATTTGCTTTGCTAGAAGACTGTTGAACATTTGAGGCTGTGCTTGCTCTGAAATGTGAAGCATGAATGCAGGGCGAGGGGCAGCATCTGGGCATCGTCTGCAAGCCGCCACTGAGCTCAGATAGCTCATTCTTAGGTGTTTCCTCAGTTATCCGGAATGTGGTGGTTTATTTGTTCTCTGCCCAAAGCCATGCGGGCCTTTGTTTCCCTGGGCAACCCCAGTTACATACCAGGTGTGTGCAGGGTGTTGGTGGGGAGAAAGAAGGGCCCGTGTGTGCCAGGAACTATTCCAGCTGCTTTTCGTATATCATTTCATTTAGAGAGCAGCAGAGTTAGTGCTGAGGGCCTCCAGAGAAAAGGGAAATTGATACTGCCTGGATTGAGAGAGTATGTGTGTGTGCACGTGTGTGTGCGTGGTATGTGTTTGTGTATACTCTGCATTGCGAGAGTTTGTGTGTGGTATTGTGTGTAGTGTGTGGAGTTTGTGGTGAGTGTGTGTGTGCACGTGTGTGTGCGTGGTATGTTTGTGTATACTGTGTGCATTGCGAGAGTTTGTGTGTGGTATTGTGTGGAGTGTGTGGAGTGTGTGGTGTGTGTAATAGGCATATTGTGTGTGTGTTATGTGGGTGAGGTATGCATAGGGGGTGTGTGTGTGTGTTGGGCATATGTGGTATGTGTGTTGCATGTATAGTGTGTGTAGTGTGTATGGTGTGTGTGGGGGGTACTTACCTGTAGTGTGTGCATGCATGTGCCTGGAGGCCAGTGGTCAGGAAGGGCCACTGGACAGAGTGGTGTCCTGCCCTGACGGCGGCTGCTTTAGACAGGGAGGGGAGCGTTCCTGTCGGGTGGGAGGTGGGAAGGGAGGAAGGTGTGAGGGGAGAGGGTGGGCAGAGAAGGTGGGTGACAGGGCCACTGTTAGGTTGGCACTAAGGGGGCTCGTTGGGAGACCAGGGCAGAGAGGCAAGCTGCTGGTGTCCAGATGCAGCCTTCTCCAGGCCCTTGGCTCCCCATTTTAGCACTTGGAGGCAGACCTTCAAACTGGGGAATGACACCTCCTTACCTCCGGGGATGCTGTGAGGCTCAGGTGCTGTGAGCAGGGCAGGTGCCCTCTAAGTCTGGCCAGGCCGCTGGCCCTGCCCCGGTGTCCAGCCAAGTGCCAGGAACTCCCAAATTCACCTCTGTTTTCTGAAGTCAAAACCAACACAATCGCCTCTTTAGCATCTGCTCTTGGAAGTCCCACGGCAGAGAATTCATGTTCTCTTTTGAACCTGCCCCACCTCATTAGCCTCTATAAATGGTCCTTCCAACTGCATGGATCCTGCAGCTGGAAACCAAGGCACCATCCTTAACTACACATCACCGATTCTGGTGGTTCTATTTGGAAGTTTTTTTTTTTTTTAAGATTTTATTTATTTATTTGACAGAGAGAGACACAGCGAGAGAGGGAACACAAGCAGGGGGAGTGGGAGAGGGAGAAGCAGGCTTCCTGCGGAGCAGGGAGCCCGATGCGGGGCTCAATCCCAGGACCCGGGGATCATGACCTGAGCCGAAGGCAGACGCCTAACGACTGAGCCACCCAGGCGCCCCTCTATTTTGAAATCTTATTCAAATGCCCCATCTCTGTACTATGGCCTCTACCCTTGCCTAGATGCCGTCAGCTCTCTCTTGAACTTCTCTGCAATTTACCATCTCTTTGATGTCATTGCTCAGCTCTGCCCAACCGACTGTCCCCAGGCAAGCAGACTGATCTTTATCAAGCTAAAGTAGATTGCGGGGCTTGGCTGTGTACCTGTGTACAGCCCCCGGTGGGCTTCCCTTTGCACCGAGACACGATGTTTGATACTTTTTGTGACCTCCCAGGCCTCCTGCAGTCCCACTTGCTTCCTCTTCACCTTCCTCCTTGCTCTCTGCCCTCTACGCACCGTGCTTTCCTCTGGGCCTTAGTGCTCCACTGGCTTCCAGGCCTTTGTCCAGACCACTCTTTATCCCACACTAACCCTGCTTATCTTCCCGCATCAGGGTAAGAAGGATTTCTGCAGGGCGTGCTTCTGTGATCCACAGTCTTGTCTCACAGAAGCCTGTTCTTCTCCTTGGACATCCTCATCATTCCTGCTTTGTAATCCTTTGGCTTGTCTGACACCTGTCTACCCCATTAGCCCGTAAGCTTCATGAGGGCAGGGACTGTGTCTGTCTCATTCACCAGCATGTGATCAGTGTCTGGCATAGTGCTTGACACATGAGGGTGTTTGCTGAATGCTGGATGATTGGACAAGTGAGCAGTGCTCTGTTATTGCCTTGTGATCATGTTCTCCTGACCTCATCTCTTGGGATTTGGTGGGCGGGGCAAGGAAGAACCAAAATGTGAGGATGGTGGCTCACTAGACAGTGCTCACAAGTGGACTGCCCCTGCTCTGCAGTGGGGACTGGGGCTCTAGCTCACAGAGGCCCCTGGAGGCCCATCTGGTGCCCTGTGATGGAGCCAGCAACCAGGGGCTGTCACCAAAATCCTTCCTCCCTGGCAGCCCACTTGCTGAATTCTCTGAATGACTCCCAGTGTCTTCCAGGGAGAGGCTGAAGGTTCATTTGCAGTAGCTTATGGAGAAGTTGCTTGGCCTGGGCTCACTGGTTTTCAAAAGGCAATTTCCATCTTTGGGTCAGGAAAATAAGGCCATGGGAGGCTGATCTGAGACTTCAAAAGGAGCAGCCCATCACTCATGCTTTTTCTCTTATAACTTGAGATTCTACCACTTTCCCAACCTGTGCATGTAAACAAGTCCCATTACGAGCAATAACCTGAATTTACTGCCTCCTTCCCCTATCATTTTATAGGGTCTTGACTCCCTTGCAGCGTTCCCACTAAGTATTTCTGTATTCCCCAGTGTGTCTGGTGTGTGCTCATAAGCATGTCTGGCTGTTACTTTGTGCCTCTACTTCTAGAAACTGCTGCCCAATCTCTGAGTGTCCTTCTCACTGTGGGCCCTGGCATGCTGCCTGAGCATGGCTTCTGACTGCGACCATCCTCTGGGGTCACCACAATGTACTGATGGTCACTCCTGCTGCCCTCTCCCATCAGGGACTATGGTCTTGTGGGCCACGGCATTGCCGTGCAGGGACCATTACAGTGAGAAAACTGAGCACTAGTCTGAGTCCTTTTTGGCTACCACCTCATATTAAAGAATTTAGAAACTGTAGACATGAATCCATAGGACTAGACAGGGGAGGAACAGAACCATTAAGAAACCTTCTTTGCTCAGGTGTGGAAATCTTATATTCAGGTCTGCGTTATAGAGTCTTGCCTTAGAATGAATTCTCTCCATGAAGGCAGTTTGGTTCTTTACGCATTTAGATTTCTGGGAATTTTGCCCTGTGCATCTCTGGATCCCAAGCAGGCTTGAGCTGGGACCCCTGTTAGTCACCAGTGTGGTATGGGTGGAACTGAGCTCAGGATTCCTCGGGCATTAAAGGTTAATATCCATGCTACAGGCTGAGAAATTGGCGCTGCCTACCTGGTGTCTGGGGGGAGACACCAGTAGATGAGGCGAACATTGGTTTCTTTGTAAATCTCTTTGTGCTTGGCTTATGCTGCTGGAACTGACCTGAGGAATGGGATTCTATGATCCTTGTTTTTTCCCTTTGCAAATATACATTTTGCATTTTTGCATGTTCTGTTGTCTTCTGACTTACCTCCAGACTCTCTCACCTGGACACACAACATGTAAGAAAATAAAATATTCTGAAGTTCAAGTTGGAATGTCCCCTGGGAAGCTTCAGGATTCCAAGGAGACGTCATGGATTTTTGTCTGAAGTAGATTACAACCTGAGAGCCCTCCAAGTCGTCTCTGGAACTTGAGCTATAAACATCTCTGAACAAGACACATACAGCTCGGCATCTGTAGGGGAGCCCAAGATTGGAGTAATGATTGGCAGAAATCTTTGGGGCTGGTGGGAGTTTCGGGATCTGGCTCCCCCTAGTCAACCAGGGGGTCTGGATTCTCTAGTTGACTCTGAGGGCGGATGGTTTGGCACTGACAAGGTGCATGGTCATGCCTGAGGATGAATCACCTGCTGCAGCTGGCACAGTGTCCCCAAGTCCCTTCCACTGGCTGGAGGCACCTTTGGTTGGCTTGCTTTCATTGGCAAAGCTGATGCACATGGAATGTTTCCTTCAGAGTTAAAGGCTGTTATCTTGACAGAACAGAGCCAAGAGTTTCCTTTGGGTTTCCAGCTCATGAGGGAGAGTTCTGCAAGGCATTACTCCCATGCTATTGAAATCATACTCGGCTGTGGCTAATAATTCGATTCAACATTCACGGGACTTCCTTCTCTGTGCCAGATACCAAGTAAGGTGATGGGGAAACAGAGGCTGGTTCAGATATGATTCCTGCCCTCAAAGTCATCTTGGTCAGAACACAGAGCAGTGGTGCAGAAAAGTCCTTCTGGCAGCATGGTAGACAGTGTCTATCCACTTTTTTTGGACACAAACCTTTGAGATTCCAATGGAAGTAGTAAATCCACTCGTAAAAATATAGAGATACATGCCTCCCCTACCAGCATAGGGGATCCCTTAAGTCAGAACCTCAGTTTGAAAAATTCATCCAAGAGGGTAGGTTTAGGGGGTAGCTAGAGGTATACCTGTCTGTAGGCCTTTGTATTATTCCAGGCAAGGGAGAAGCTGATCTGTGAAGTTAGTGGCATTGAGATGGAGAGAATGAAAGTAGAGTTCACGGGATCTGAGGATGCACATGGTGAAGAGGAAGTGAAGAAGGAAGACTCCGAGGGTTATAATCTGGATGGCTGGATGGAAAGTGGTGCCATCAATGTGGAAGACACCCAGATTCCCCTCCCCCATTGAGTGACATAGTAACAGACAGTCCTGTGGGATGGGGCAGGGATAAAAGGGGACCTTGGGGGCCATGGAAGGGGTGACAGGTGAAGGACACCTTTGTCTCCAGCCTGGTTGCACCTGGCCTGGGTAGGGGTGGCCATGGCCCCACTGGATGACCTGTGATTGTCATGCTCAGCTTTGGGGGCATGGTTTTTATCTCTGATGTGTAGGCTGTCCTTGGGCATAACGAAGGACTTCAACCAGTTTTGTGTCAGGAAAGAGACTTGTCAACAACATCATGCTGTGGTCACATTTTCACCTGGAGTAGAGTGTTAAGTGCTGTTCATGGAACTATAGGTTGTGGGGCATGTACAAACAGCTGCTGAACTTTCCTAATGTAACCATGCTTAGGCCACCTAAGATCTGATGACTGATACTGCCTGGGAGTAGGGTTAGGTATGTATATATTTATAAAAAGTTCACGAGTTAATTCTGATGCATTAAGAACCACCGATTTAGACCATCTTCTCTTTTTATAACTGAAGAAATGGGGGTTTAGGAGGGACACAGTCTTGGCCCAGATTAGCAGGTGGCAGGGCTTGGCCCAGCATTCCTGAATCCTGAACCAATACTGTCCTTATCCCCAAGTGCTTCTTCCGGGCTTAGGCCATGGGTCCAGGCTCTATCAGCCAGACTTAAAACACCAGGCATTTTTGAAGACAAAGTCTTCTAACCTGCTTTTAATTCTTCCCTGGAAGGCTTAGGGGATATGTGTCTTCCATCCCAGGTGGTTGTGAAGGGAAATAGTACATAGAAGTTCTCCCTGAGATCCACACCAGGAAGTAGATACTGAGTTGGCTCTTTTATGGCCTCTAGTGGACAGCTGGGTCCCATCGTGGCTCTTGGCCATATATTCTTCCCTGACAACATCATTGGAGCCCATCTGTTCTGTTTTGGACCACAGGCAGCCTGGGTTCCCAAACGGACCGGCCTCCAGAGGGACCCTTTCTTTCCTGCCACAAAACTGGAACTGCCAGAGCCTAGGTAGGCTCCTCTAGGGTTGGGGGGAGAGTGCTGCTAGAGATAGGAGTGTTGGCTTTTGGGTAAGGCTGTTTGATACAGGTGATACTTAGAGGGCCTGTGAACATAGCCTCATACTCCTCCCTCTCATGGGCTTTTCGAAGCCAATCCAGTGCACCATGTCTTGGGCCACCTGCCTGGCCCTCGAGGGCAGCCTGATGCATAAACCCTTTTATCAGGGGCCTGAAATGCTCAGTGTGGGACACTGTGACATTTACAGATGATGTTTGCCCCTTCCTTAACTTTCCACCCCTGTAAGGGATGGGAGAAGTTAATTATGTAATTGTGTAAATGGCATGATTATATAGAAATATCCCGATGAGGCATCTCTTCATAGGAGAAGGGGTGTCTCAGTATGGGAGGAGCAAAACTACTCTGGAGGAATAGTGGGAACGGGTGTTTAAGACAATGTCAACCCCAGAGTGTTTCTTGCAGGGGCACGAGTAAATTTGCACCAGAGCAGAGCCACACCTGTAGAATTCCCTGTTCTGTGTGGATTTGGACAGAAGTGATTAGTATCTGGTTACAAATTGCTGGAACAGTTGACAGGCAGGCTAGGCAGGTAAGGCAGAAAGAGTTGTGCTTTCGAGACTGAACTCAGAGAAATGACAAACGGACTGAGGATTCAGTCCAATAATTATATCAATCCTGATAGAGTGAAATGACCAGACTGGTTTAGTGCAGCCAGACAGATGGATCTGCACGAGACAGTGTAGAGTGGGGCGTGCACCTGCATGGATGCTGAAGGGATACAGGTGGCCGAAGATGGCAGAGGAACAGCAGAATGAAAGCAGAGGGTCGGGCTGGGCAGACACAGAGATGGCACCTCTGCCCTGTCTGGTCTTGGCTTTTACTTGTGCCCTGGGAGTGGGGGGTGGGGGTGAAATTGATGATTAATGTCAGAACCACCTGGGCATTGTAGGTTGTTCTTGCTGACTTAACACTTAAAGTTTTTTTTTTTTAAGATTTTATTTATTTATCTGACAGAGAGAGAGACACAGTGAGAGAGGGAACATAAGCAGGGGGAGTGGGAGAGGGAGAAGCAGGCTTCCCACTGAGCAGGGAGCCCGACGTGGGGCTCGATCCCAGGACTCTGGGATCATGACCTGAGCTGAAGGCAGATGCCCAATGACTGAGCCACCCAGGTGCCCCAACACTTAAAGTTTTAATTAAAGGTCCAAGACATGTAGCCATTTATAATCTTTTTGACATAAGAGTTTGAATGGGACCCAGTGCAAGCCTTGAGCCATATGAGCCATGTAGACAGACACAGAGCTGGCTGCCCAAATGCACATCTTCATGTAGTGTATGCTCTGTTCTCAAAGCACTGTGACTCTGAGGAGAAGTATGAAAACGTGTGTGTGTGTGTGTGTGTGTGTGTGTGTGTGAGAGAGAGAGAGAGAGAGAGAGAGAGAGAGAGAGGGAGAGAGAGGGAGATAGAGAAACAAAGATCATTCACTTTGCTTCCTAACTGAATTGTTCCTGCTAGAATTGTGCAGTGCAAAACCTGCACAGCTGAACATATCAGCTTTGACTTAGCCCAAAAATAGAATTTTGGGGAAAATACTTGAAGACTAGACTATGGAGCTTAGTACTGACTCAGATCTGTGATGTGGAAGAGTCTATCATATACTTTATCTGGTCAAATGGAAAAGGTATTTGAGAGGCTCTTGCAAAAAATTCTCCAACTAGTGTGCAAATCTGTCTCTCATCAAGTGAGAGAGAAAACTCCGGTGAAAAGTCAAAAAGGCTTTTAACCAGGGTATGAAGAGAGAGCATAGAAAGTATGAGTTTTCCTCAGTAATGTAACAGGAGAAAGCCAGGGGCTTCTTCAAACATGTCTGCATTTCTGCATTTGTGGATTGCTAAAAATTTTGGGGACTGTATTTTAATATAATAAAGTTCTACTCTCTGTGATACATACAGACGTATGAGCATGTGAACAGATTCACTTGATTTCAAATTGTATATACTGAATTCTCATTTTATGTGCATTTATATTACATGCCAACTTTAGAAATTAATTCCAATTTTAAGATTTAGGTCTTCTTTCATATCCTTTAGCAGTGTGTTGTGGTTTACTGTGTACAAGTCTTTACCATCTTCATTAAATTTATTACTAGGTAATAAATTACTCTTTTGGATTCTATTAGTAAATGGAATTGTTTTCTTAATTTTGTTTTGGATTGTTCATCGCTGGTGTACTGAAACACAACTGATTTTTGTGTGTTGATTTTGTACCCTGAAACTTTGCTGAGTTTGTTTATCAGCTCTAGGAGCTTTTTTTTTTTTTTGGTGAAATCTTTGGGATTTTCTATATCTAAGATGATGTCATTTGTGATTAAAGATAGTTTTAATTTTTCCATCCCAGTTCGAATGCCTTTTATTTATTTTTCTTTCCTAATTGCTGTAGATAGAATTTCTAGTAGTACAAAAACACAGTGTATCGAGTCTCATAGGATACAATAAAGGCAGTGCTCAGGGGGAAATTTATAGCAGCCTAAATTAAAAAAAAAAAAAAGATCTCAGATGAATAACCTAACTTTATACCTCAAGGAAGTAGAAAAAGAAGAGCAAACTCAAACCAAACCTATTAAAAGGAAGAACATAATGATGGTTAGAGCAGATATAAAATAGAATCAATGAAAGCAAAAGTTGATTCTTTGAAAATACCAAAAAGATTGACAGACCTTTAGTTAGATTGATGAAAAAAAGAGAGAAGATGCAAATAAAATCATAAATGGGAGAGAGGACATTACTATCAACCTTAACAAAAGAAAAATTATTAGAGAATATAATGAGCTATTTTATGTCAACAAGTTAGATAATCTAAAAGAAGTGGATACATTTCTAGAAATATAAATTATAAGTTTCTAGACACTGACTTTAAGTTAGAAAATTTGAATAGGTCTATAATAAGTAGAGATTGAATCGATGATTTAAAAATATCCAACAAAGAAAATTCCAGGACCAGATGGCTTCACTGGTGAATCCTACCAAACATTTAAAGTAGAATTAACACCAATCCTTCTCAAACTTTTCCAAAAATAGAAGAGCGGGGGACACTTCCTAACTCACTCTATCAAGCTATGTTTACACTGATACCAGTGCTAGCTAAGGACATCACAAGAAAAGAAAATTGCAGGCTAATATCCCTTATGAATATAGATGCAAAAATTCTTTACAGAATGCTAGTGAACAGAACACAATAGCACATTAAAAGGATTATACGCCATGACCAAGTAGGGTATAGCCCAGGAATGCAAGGAGATCAATCAGTGTGATACACCACATTAATAGAACAAAGAAACAAACACATAGACATCTCAACTGATTCAGGAAAAGCATGTGATAAAGGATTTTTAAGTGATGAAAAACACCTTAGCAAACTAAAAATAGAAAGGTACTTCCTCAATATGATAAAGGGCATTTATGCAAAACCCACTGCTAGCATCATAGTCAATGGCAGAAGACTGAAAGCTTTCCCTCTTAGATCAGTAACAAGACAAGGATTTTTGTCTACTTTTACCACTGCTAGTCAACATCTTAGCAGAACCTGTTGGCCATTTGCATGTATCCTTTGGAAAAATGTCTGTTCAGGTCCTTTGCTCATTCTTTAATTGGGTTTTTTTTTTTTTTTTTTGCTTTTGAGTTGTAAGAGTTCCTTATATATTTTGGATATTGACCCCCTATCAGGTAAATGGTTTGCAAACATTTGCTCTCGTTCCATAGGTTGCCTTTACATTTTTTTTATTGTTTCCTTTGCTGTGCAGAAATTTTCTAGTTTGATGTGGTCCCACTTGTTTATTTTTGCTTTTACTGTCTGTGCTTTTGGTGTCAGAGCCAAAAAAACGTCATTGCCAAGGCCAGTGGCAAGGAGATTGTCCCCTGTGTTTTCTTCTAGGAGTTTTATAGCTGCAGGTCTTAAGTCTTTAACCCATTTTGAGTTGATTTTTGTGTATGGTATAAGGTAAGGGTTTTTACTATCATTTTAAAGTTGCCTTTGTCTTGATTCAGTGTTCACTTGATTGCTAGAAAGCTTTGACTGTTTTCCAGAGTTCTGGCAAAGTTGCTTCTAACAGTTTTTCAGTGTTTCTTGTCATTTGGAGCCAGTTACTATCGTTTTTCTGATTTCACTCACCACTTTCTTTATAAGGCTGTTCTGAACCCAACCAGAGAAAATTTCAACCTTCTTCTGGTTCCCTGGTCGTCTCTCCTTACGTTTTACAAAGGGCTCCCAATTTGCCTTATAAATAGATTAAATTTCTTATTATCCATAGTAAAATGTTCGTGACTTTACATATAGATCTCTCTCTCTTTTTTTTTTTTAGAGCCTTCCACTGAACCCTGTTTATAGAAGACATCTGAAAATGTTGGCCTTCTTATTCCTGGACCTTGGTCTTCCCTGGATACCTGGCAGTGTCTGGCTTTGCCCAGGACTGGCCAGACATAGTTTTCTTGCAGCGATATAGGGCTTGGGGAAGGAATCCTTTGGTCTTACATCATAGGAGGAGGCAGAACAAAGGCGGCAGGGGAGCCCTGTGATGCTTTCCTGTCCCCCTCACTGTCCTCTTCTGTTTCTCTCTAGAGTCTTCCTTCGCAGAGAATGTTTGACTCAGAGGACGGGGGTGGGCCTGAGGTCCCCCACTTCCACAGCGATCCCAAGAGCACTTATGCTGGGTTGGTGTCTGTGCCAGTAAGTTTGTTTAATGAACAAAAAAGCATAATGACTTTAATTAGGTTTTAGTGTAAATAATGAACACAATTACGGAGCAGGCTCTTTTGTCACCCTCGTGGAATTTATGATTGTTTGAAAAGTCAACACCCACTTCTAGCCACTCCCATCTTTACTTCTTGGTCAACCCAGCATCCCCATTAATCAATGGCATTGGCTTCTGATGCCAAAGTGGAAAGTATGAGCTGGTTTTTCCCAACTTGTAGTGACAACTCACCCTTCCTCACCTCTATGTTCATCTGGGGTTCTAGTCTCAGCCTGGATGCCTGCCTCTGAGGGTCTGTGTTTTGAGAAAACACTGGGCAGGGGAGACCAGAGGGCCAGTGATTTTGGAAGTGGGGGATCATGTCATAGAAGGAAGGATGGAGAGTTCTGGCCCCCACCCAGAGTTCATTTTTACCATGTCCTGAGCATCTATGATAGTCCAGGTACTGTGCTGAGCACGGATGCTCCAAAGCCTAAGGGAACTCACAGCAAGCCAGGCCAGAACCACCCCAGCAGGGCCGAGGGCAAGCCAGAAGCCAACACTTGAGTAAGGTCTGGCATGGGCCAGTGGCCTAGGACCTTCCACCTGTCTCAACAGAATCTACAACCATTTGGCAGTGGGTACACGGTGGGCCTTGCGGGGCGAGCCATTTCAACTCTAGAGCACTAGGGAAGGAGCTAAAGCAAGTTGCCCTTCAGGTTACCAAGTCTTCTCCATACCCCAGAGGCTGAGAAGGCAGTTTCTATGGTTTGTAAAGTTCTCTCACCTCCTAATGTGGCTCTCATTTGCCTCTTGTCAGCATCTTATTTGCCAGCCTAGCATCTCTGACTTCAAAGCAGTCCACTCTTCCTCTCTCTCTTCCCAGGGACTGGCTCCCACATAGCTTAGAGATACTGAGAACAGACTCTGCACCCCCTTTCTTTGACCAACCATATAGTAGATTTTCCTCTCCACTTGTGATGGAAACTTTCTGAGGGCAGCTTTCTATGTCTTTGCCTGGGCCTCTCAGGCACTGAGCAGTGATGACCAAGTTCCTCTTTCCCACGCATAGCCTTCCCTGTCCCCATGAGAGAGCCACCCGTGCTCTCCAGAGCAATTGGAACCACCCAGCTTTTCTGGCCCCAGACTCTGCCAGGAGGCTGAGGAGGGCCTCTTTCTGCCCATGCCATCAAGGGCCTGGTTTCCAGCTCCTAGCATGTGCTCTTTTCTTGGGAGGAAAGGGCAAGTTCTGATGAGCTCCTGGTCCCCTCTTCCCAGCTGTCTCGAGACCAGCCATGTGTGTGGGGCTGGCGAGGCTCGGGCTCCTTGGCAGGCCCATCCTCACCAGAGCTGTGCTTTGGAGGGGCTGCTGCACGCCTGGTGGAGGGGCAGCAGCACCTCAGTGTGCTCTGAGGGTGGCAGAAGCCTAGGCTGCCCGGGGCCCCGCGTGGTGCTGTGACCTGGCGGTCATCATGATCTCCCAGTTATTTATTGTCATAACATTAATCACGCTGAACTCACTTGGCATTAATGAGGACGTAATGTGTACTTGGATGGGAATTTTTATTGTAGTGCAGCATTAACTAACTGGCCTATTATTTAAAGTGTTACCAGACCTGGTATGTACAAATGGTTTACTTTGCAGTCTCCAAGTGTTGAAACTTTGTATGGTTTGTGTCAAGAAACTATGAATATGGAGCACAAAGGAGGCAGGGGCTGAAACAACGTGGGGCTGTCCCCTGGCAGGCAGGGAGACAGCACATGCTCGAGAAAGGGCGCCCACTGGACAGCCTGGGCAGCCCACCCCCACCCGGGCCTGTGCTGATCTCATTCCTGTGTCTGGGCCAGATGCTGGACATGAAAAACTTAGGGTGGTTTTTAGGGGCTTTCTGAGCCACCACCTTGGGGATGAAGAGAAACAGAGTAAGAGTTAGAAGTGGTAAAAAAGCTGTAGCCCATGCTGAAGAGCATGTGTCTCCAAGCCTCTTTTCTTCATTACTGGTCGGTGGCAGCTGCAGGGTCCCTATCCGCAGGCATTCACCCTTCTCTGCCATTACCTTACCCTGGCCCACACTGCCACCCTCACTGAGCTTTGTCCCCTGAGGTGCTCTGTGTTCCCTGGCCTTTGCATATGCTGGGCCCTCATTTGCTTAATGTCTGTTCATCTTCTGATGAAATTTCCCAAAGTTTCCCCCACTTTAAAGGTGTGTTTAGAAGCCCTTTCTCTGTGAACCCTGTGATGGGCCACACGTTCTAGCTTACGGGGGAAATCACTAAGATGCATATGACATAATCCTTGCCACCTTAGTGTTGAAGTCAAGGCAGACACTCTCTCTCTCTCTCTCCCTCCCTCGATTAGCCAACAGGATTTGCTTGCTAGAACTGCCTTAGTGATACAGCTGTATGTTGCCTACAGCCAGACAGAAGTGATCCGATGATCACAGGGCCACTAGGGTAATAGTCACTCGGAAGAGGAAGCAGTCAGTGTGTGCTGGGCTTTGAAGAAGAGATGGGACATAGTGGCACCTGGGGGGATGTGGGTGCAGGGCACACTGGGATTGGGAAGATGCTTAATGTGACCCCTACCTTGTTGCAGCATATCAACTTGATAGTTTACGAAGTTCCTCTACTGTATCTCCTGTGATTGCCACAGCAACATTACTAACTATGCGAGGAATACACTCTTGTCTCCATTTTACAAAGGAAATCACAACACGAACAACGGAGGCTCAGATAGATTAGTTGATTGACCATAACCCCCCCCCCCGCTGTCTCCCCTCCCCCCAGCTTGAACCAGAACTGAGACCACCTGCCATCAAACAGGGATCACTTGTGGCTGTCCTGAGTCAAAATTGATTTTCAAATGCAAGTGTTATGTATGCTGGCAACTTTTTGCTCTGCACTGACCCTGGTTGGTGTCCTGAATGAAAGGAATATTGCATTTGGGTTCAGTGATTCCCTCAGAAGGTGAGAGATCAAAAGGAGTCTAGTGCATTAGCCTAAGCTCTTGCCTTTGCCCCGGAGGCAGATGGCAAAACCCAGGGAAGGCCTGAGCAGCATCCTGTCTGTGATGTGCAGTGAATCACCAAGTATGCTTGAGAAGGACATGGAATTGATGTGACCTAGCAGCCATTCCAACATCTGCCAGCATCCAGGGGGCTGGGAAAAGTCATAGGAGGAGAAGATCTAGTGATTGAGTGCATATAAAGTGTATGGTCTAAGAGAGAAGGAGGATTTTTAAGACTTTATATGTAATAAGGTTTCCCACTTGCTGCATTCTCCAAGTCACGTTAGTCCCTAGACTAACTAGGTATGAACAACTAAGGCTAACTGGAGGTAATGGCCATGAGATCTAAGAACAGCTGTGCTAGGAAGAGAGGGGCAGGAGGTGAGTGTATAGAGTTGCAGTGGCAAACCAACCGGGTGGCTCAGGGAACCACACCTGCTGGCCAGCTGCTCCCACACCACGTGTAGATCTGTGTGTGTATGTAGTGAATGTGTCCACGGCTCTGCTTCTGGATTATAACCTTGCTTCTGCATTCTAATCACTATAACACATGGCCTTTGCGTTTTTCCTTTTGATGTTGACTGACTGTGGATCTCCTGTTCTCTTCATTACTTCCTGTTGCCCTTCTTTAGAGAAGGACAGGCTATTGTTCTAACTCCCCGCCTCAGCTGCGAGGAGTTTCCAAGAGCTAGCTGAGCCCCGCCTGTGTGGAGTTGGGTGGGTTGGGGATGTGACCCCCTGTCCTTAAGCAGATGGCTCTTGGATTGGCAGGAGATAGGATATAGTGCCAGTAAGGTCTGTCCTAATGGCAAAAGGACTGTTGATAGTGGCCTGGAGTAGAGAGAAAGGGTCTGGCCTCATAGAGATGCTTTCAGGAGCTAGACAGAAGGTCAAAGTTTCATCAAAATTGGGGGTCCAAAGAGGACTCCTGTCCTTGTGGGGTCTTCTGAGGAAATCTAGGTTAAGGTCTTAGGACTGTCAGGTGAATCGTACCAATGCTTGTAACACGTCTCCAAATCTCGGTGGTTTAATGTAGTAGAAGACTTACTTCTCATCACACAGAGTCCAACAGGATGTTCCTTTTGTCTCTCCAGGTGGCATCGGAGATGTTCATTTCAGAATATTAGCTCCATCCTGTGGTTTTGCCTTCCCCCAGGGCTGTATTATTCTGCTGGGTTTTCCGTATCTGGCTGACAGATGGGGGAAAAGAGGGAGGATTACACTTGGAAGGTTTTAATGGAGAGGCCTAGAAGTAGAGCAGAGCACCTTTGGCACCTTTGCCCACATTCAGCAGGCCCGGACTTCAACACATGGCCACACCTGACTACAAGGGAGGCTGGGGAGTGGGGTCTGTGTGCCCAAGAAGAAAAGGAGATGGGTCTTTGCATGCCAGTCTCTGCCATTCCTGGCACGGACCGTACATAGTCATAATTACCATGTAGTGAGTCCCTACTGTGTGCTAAGCACTATGCTAGTCTCTAAATATACACTATTTATATCCTGGTGGATACTGGAAATCAAAGGTTCTCTCAGACCCACTGGGTACTAGGCACGGGACAGAATGAGCTTACCTTTTGGTGGGATTGAGGGGCCTCACACATAGCCCAGTCTATTTCTTACCAGTTCAGGGTTCGGGCATGTTCAATCTGAGGCTGGTGAATTTTAGGACCATGGGTGACTGTGGACTGATAGGAGCTTGATGGGGGTGGGTAGGAGTCAGTGGATCTGGCATTGCTGGCCTTGAAACCTTGCTGCCTGGCCAGCTTCTTACCAAGGTCCTCCCTCTAGGTTTGCTGGTCCAGCCGGAAGGGGGTGGGCTTGGGGCGTCACCATAAAGAGCCATTGGCCGGCCTCCGGGCACCAGGTTATCGCTGCGTGACAGGCTCTGGAGTCTTTTTATTTACTGTCTTTTCTCCCTCTTCTTCTCTGTTCCTTTCTTCGTTTCTCCTGACATCCTTTTATTTTCCTTCTAATTGACACTGTGGACAGGTCTGCTGGTAAGTTAAACGAGTTTATCCCAGCTGACACTCTGTTTATAATTTACAATTTACATTCCAGCTTTAGCAAGGTCCATCCATGTCTCACCCGTGGCCAGTGTGTTCTCTCTGCGTGCTTGGCCTTGGATTGTACAGAGTGAGGCGAGCAAAGGTTGGAGCTTCAAAGGCCAGGATATTGATGAAACCTGGGGTCTCCATGTGACAGATGTGTGGGTGGCACAGGAGGATGTTCACCCATTACCCACAAGCAGCAGGGTCTTTAGATGTGCTTGGACCTTCCCAGGCCCACAGGATTAGAGAGCTGAGTGAGTTCCCCAGACAGCCACGCACAAGCGCCCTGGTAACGAACAGCTTCTTCTCCTGTCCTCAATCTTGACTTGTTTAATTTGCCTCCAAATTATGACAGGCTAGGACCAGAGTGCACATGACCGTGTTCTCTTCTGAGCTCCATGCAATCTTGTGTAAGTCTCTTTTCCCCTTTGACCCCAGTTTCCTCGACTGCCTGGTAAGAAGATTGGGAAAGATGTTATTTCAAGTTCCCTTCAACTCTGAAATCCATGAATCTCATTTTTCATCATCTTTAATAATCTGTGGCTCTCCTCTCACCCTGGGAGGTGGTGTGGGGAAGTGGAAAGAGTATGCTCTCAGGGCCTCAGCTTTCTCATCTTTAAAATGGGGATAAGATCCATTATCTTGTAGGGACTTGTGAAGATCAAGTGAGACAGTATTATATGTGAGTGTTGAAGGGGGACCTGGCTCAGGTGTGCTGAGAAAGGTTATGTCTTCTATGCCGTTTACCATGGAATTAAGTATGGTCCATGCTTTCTAGGAAAGCTCAGCCAACACTCTGCAAAAACAGAGAAACCACAAGGAGGGGATGGTTGATCAGGCACGTGGTACAGTGGCCCCAACTCTGGGACTCAGAGCCATCCTAAACCAAGGGCCCTGGGAGGAGGAGAGACATTATCTCGAGCTAGCACCTGGCTTTGCCCTTTGGAGCACAGAAGAAAACCCAAGTAGGCCACAGAGAGGGCAGGCTTGCCTTGTAGAAATACATGCAAATGTGTTTGTCATTAGGCCTTCCACGCCAATAATCCATATCTTCTCCTCTTTCCTCTGTTGTCGTTTTTCTCTGTGGCCCGAAGCCAGATAAAACACAGTCTCATAAGCTTCAACAGCCGGTTCTGCCTTCCCAGGCCAGAGTGGGGGCTGGGGCAGTGGCCTCCACTGTCGGCTCTGAATCCCCTCCTGCAGGCTCTGGCGTGTAGGTACTCTGTGGAGTCAGGTTGGGGATCGGGGCTGGTCCCTGAGACCTGGCCAGCAGTATCCTCCAGTTGTCCCTTCACCCAACATAGCATGGCCCAGGGACACTCCACCATACCAGAGGTCAGACCTGTGCAAGTAAAGCAAACGGAGTGAGGGCCAAGAGAGTCCTCAGGTGCTGGGAGCCCAGGCAGGCCCTTGGTCTTCTGAGCACAGATGAGTTGGAGCCATTCCACTTAGCTTGGTGCTGAGGTCCCTGTGGGGTGGCCCCATCTTCCTTCTATTTCTTTCCTGTAGTTCCCCTATCCACAATATTTCATGCCTGTCCCAAGGCCCTGACACTTGCCCACCACTGGGTCTTTGCACACACCGTTCCCTATACCAAGGATGTAGATTTACTAGTCCTTCTCAAGCACCAGCCCAGGGTCAGGCCTTTGCTAGTGACGTCATTGAAAAAATGTGTCACTCCTCTTTCTTCCTTCTCTGCTTACTCAGGCCCCATCCTTCCATTTGAGGCTTGGCTTCAGTTGCGCCTGACTGTTCATTCTTCTCCTGAGTATTCTGGCCCAGGGGATCTTCAGGCGTCTTCTGAGCCCCTAGGTATCTCACCTGTTCCATCGCCTCTGTGAAAAGCTACCTGATACCATTAGTCATCACTTTCTGTACGAGTAACTGGTTTATTGAGGAGTCTGCACTCATTCAACTTTATCCCTATTGTGGATTTTACTTTATTTTTTTCCCCAGTTTTTTCAGTGAAACCATCTGGAATCTCCTTCAATCTCCTTTTCATACCAGGTAGTGACTCTCTGGACAATACCTAACCCAAACGCCATAACTTTTCAGTTACAGTTGGTTATTAGAACAATCTGATTTTGTGACTTAAGATTCGTTCCTAATAATTAATAAACCTGAGTCAGTCTCAGCCTCAAACTTTGATACACGGCTTTCTCTTTCTATCTAGGAATGTCTAGACTCTCCATCTGGCTCCAGTGGCTTTGAAAGAGAATGTGTATGTGTGTGTGTGCATGTGTGTGTGCCTGTGCATGCAGGAGTGACATTTCGTCCCTTAGATATCTTGGGGTGGGACGAAGAGAGCCTAGTGAGAGCAAGCATCTTCCTTACCTGGGTAAGGGAGGGCCTCCTTCTAGGTTGCCTGTAACTGCTCTTCTAGCTCATGAACTGTGAGTTCCACGAGGAAGGGTGGTAGTTCCAATGTGCTCTGTGACAGGGGCTCATTTCTGTGAGACTCCTCTGGGTACTGGAGGTCCCTCTGATATTTGACCAGTCCTTTTGGCCCATTCCCAGTTGGTAGTATTCAGCCTATATCCCATTGATTGTGGGTCTTTCTGCCTCCTACACTGCGTGGTTCTCAAACTCCTCTGCTCTCTACAGCTAAGCCCAGGGCAGCAGGCATCTGCTGTACATCTTGGAACCTGAGAAGTCAGGCAGATACCTCTGCCCCCTCCTCTCCTTTTTTCCTGGCATCTTACCACCACACTGGTTGTCTCTAGTTCTTTCTCTGTGCTCTGGTAACAAAGGAATAGGTCAATAAGTCTCATGCCAAAGCAGACATCAAACAAGTAAATGAAATGCAAGTCCCCTGTTCTCGCAAATACTCCTCTATTATGTTCCTAGGGTGGCCCTAACAAAGCACCACAAACTAGATGTCGTAGAACAACAGAAATTAATTCTCACAGTTCTAGAGGCTAGAAGTCCAAAATCATGGCATTGGCAGCATGCTCCCTATGAAGTACTAGGAAGGGTCTGGTCCAGGCCCCTCTCCCAGCTTTTGGTGGTTCCTTGGCTGGGACAGCATCACTCCAGTCCCCACATGCTGTTCTCCCTGTGGCCAAATTTCCCCCTTTTTAAAAGGGTACCAGTGAGGGGCGCCTGGGTGGCTCAGTTGGTTAAGCGACTGCCTTTGGCTCAGGTCATGATCCTGGAGTCCCAGGATCAAGTCCCGCATTGGGCTCCCCGCTCAGCGGGGGGTCTGCTTCTCCCTCCGACCCTCTTCCCTCTCGTGCTCTCTCTCTCTGATTCTCTCTCTCTCTCAAATAAATAAATAAAATCTTAAAAAAAAATAAAAGGATACCAGTGATACTGGATTAGGGCTGACCCTACTCCACTGTGACCTCATTTCAACTAACTGTATCTACAACGACCCTATTTCCAAATAGGGTCACATTCTTAGGTATTGGGTACCTCAACATATAAATTTTGGGAAGACACAATTCAACCCATAACAACTTCCAATCTTTACAAGTGGTTCTAAGAGTCTACCTCTTCCCTTGCTTTGGGGGGAAGGCGTGAACACTGGACCTTCAATACTCAGACCACCCTATCCGCCTCTCCAATTCTCGTTTATGCTGCCTGAGGCTGGTAGTTTGTGGTGGTAGAGCTGGTTCTGGTCCCTTGAAGCAAACGGCGCAGGGAGCTGGTGACCCTCTGGATTTGGAATATGGGATACTCAGCATCTCTTGTCTATCCCTTTGGGCCTCAGCCACAACTCTGGGACAACAGGCAAAGTCCCACACCCTATCCTGTAGGTGCATATTTTGTCTTCTTAACAAAATGGTGACTCCTTCAAGGCAAAAATAGTACCTGGTAGGATACAGAGAGAGAGACCTAATATCTGCCCTGCAGCTGCCCACAGTCTTGTGGGGACAAAGAGACCTGTGAAAATGACCACAGCACACACTGAGGCACACGGCGGGGTCTAAAGACATGGCACCTCTACAGCTGGCATGGAAAACACCCAGTCCCATCCCCAGTTCTAGCCCTAAGGACACTGGGTCTCATCTGTTGGCGTTTACACAGACGAGCAACCATCATCCTTTCGGTAAGAGAAGTAAGAACTAGAGGAAAAGGACCCAGGGCCTTAGGAAGAAATCAACCTTTCCCCAGTGTAACCAGTGCTATAGAAGGGGCTTTGGGATTGACCAAGGCAGTGGGGAATGCTCGGTGAGAACGGGAAAGTGTAGTCAGAGCCATGGGTTCCCCGCCAGTGCTGCTCAGAGGGCGAGCCCGGTGCAGCCTCGTTCACCTGATCCGTCCCCATGATGGGGAGTGTGCTTGGAACAGGAAGAGTGAGGAATGGGGACCAGAGGACCTGGGTCCCGGTGGGGGTGGTCTTCATCCACAGAGCTCCCCTAGGCAAGGCCATCTGGAAAGGGCACATGTTGTCCTGAATTTTATCCCTGAGCAACAGTTCGGGCAACTGGGACACCGCAGAATTCCCTAAGCTCGGTGCACACGGGTGGCACAAAGCTCGGAGTTAATGGAAAGTCGCACCCCCTTTAGAGCTTTGGGCAGCAGCTGGAAGTCTGGCAGGTCCCATGCTCTGTTTCACGTCACCTCTGCATAGAAAAGAGGCCCGGATCTGTTCAAGCATTACATATCTCTTTGACATAACGGGTCTTTTTTTTTTTTTTTTTTTTAAATCTTTACTCAAAAATTGGAGTGTAGGGTGTGGGATGTCCTGAATTCTTCCGGTAACTAAGTGCTGTCTGTTATTCACTTTGGCATCCCCACTTCTGCTCTTTGAAATCATCTTGAGAGATTCTTGGAAGCTCGTAAGACATTAAGATGTATTCCCAGTGGCTTGTTGAAGCAGCAGCTCCTGAGCTGGCTTCACCGGGTTTCAGCAGCCCCCTTGCCGGGCGCATCTTCTGAGCACACGGGCACCAAGCAGGCACACGCTCTCCACGTGTCCTACCCGGCAGGAAGTTTCAGAGCCGGTTGTCAGCAACACCCCAGAATGGGTAGCTTCCAGACAAGAGAGAGTATGAGTAGAAGGGAATACATTACACAGATGTAGGAATTATTATCAACCTCATTTGGCAAATGAGGTTAAACAAGTTGCTGTGGACCAAATTGTGTGCCCTGCCCTCAAATTCATATGTCACGGCCCTCATCTTCCAGGTGATGGCGTTTGGAGATGGTGCCTTTGGGAAACAAATTAAGCCACGGCTGCAGGGCCCGAGTCCGATGGGATTCGTGCCCCAGTTGGAAGAGATGCCGGGAGCTTGAGTTCTCTGTGCACACACCCAGGCAAGGCCACCTGAGCACACTGCAGGCCAGGAAGAGGCTCTCGCCGGACCCTCACCGTGCAGGCACCCTGATCCCAGACTCCCAGCCTCCAGAACTATGAGAAAATAGCTTTCTGTTGTTTCTAAGTCATCCAGTTCTTGGTATTTTGTCATGGCAAAGCCTGAACTGACTAAGCCAGAGGTTAAGTATCTCCAAGGTTACAAGGGTAGAAAGAGGCCAAGCATGGAATAAAAACCCGTTTCTATCTAAGACCATGCATTTGCCTTACATGGTGTTTGTTTGATGTGTGCATTCATTTACTTGCCTTCTCAGATATTTACTGAGGATTTACTATGTGAAGGCTTTATGTTCTCCTCCCCACTCCGCCGCCCGCAGTTCTTGTCCTTTTCCCTTCATCCTATGCTCCTGCCAACACCGTTACAACAGCTCTTCTGTTATAAAGTCAGTTCCCTGGGAAACCCCTTACCAGCACCCAGAAAAGGCGTTGCATTATTACGAGCATCTAGTGTTCATTGCACAGCCCCCGGTGAGGGGGTTCAGGAGAAAGAAGGCGTGCGTCTTTTTTCTAATGCAGCTTATACATCCCGAGAGGGGATGAGGGCTTTGGGGCATATGAATAAATTCTATCCCCTAGCCACCTCAGGGCAGTGTTAAAATGATCGCATCCCTAATATTAGTTCACCTTTATTGAATATCTTTATTGAGTGTAGACGATGCTTTCCATTTGTTTATTTTGATTCTCATGAAAATGTGTGGGGCAGGTATGGTTATCTCCAACGCTGTAGATTTCCCACCATCACCTTGGGTCACTCTATGCACCCAGAGAGCCTCTATCGTATTTTCCAAATCCTGCAGAGACCCACAGCCTAGAGGCCATAAGCTGGTTCAATGAGATTGATGGTTTGGTCAAATTTGTTCCAGCCTGACTGGAGCCAGTCAAAACTTAAAAGGAGCTGGTCAGTTTGGAAGGATTAAGGAATTACATGTGATTTTAAAAAGTTCTGAGACCAGAAGCCCCTGAATGACACTGAGAAACAGGAGCCAATGACCAATTTCTGTTCACTTTTCAAACTGAGATGAAGACAAACCTTTTACTGGCTTTTAATTTGATCCCCGTGTGGCCTCCCATACCAGTCCAGGCTTCCCCGGCTTGTGACAGGCAGGGCTTCTGAGCTGAGAGGTAATTCTGAGAGGTGCCGAGGGATTTGGGCACACACCTGAGGACACAGCATCAGCCCCTTCTTGAGAGATAGTTCCGGCTTTGCCCTGGTCCCCTAACGTGTCCTATAAACTCTGTGTGTGTGTGTGTGTGAGAGAGAGAGAGAGAGAGAGAGAGAGAGAGAGAGAGAGAGTGTGAGATCGTGAACTACCATATACATACACTTATGCGGATGTCTTTTTAGTCTGGAGTAAAATCGCCTTGCTCAGATGGTGGAAATGATATGTGATTACAAAAGGGATGATCTCAGGGCTATTTTTCCTGGCAGAAATTCTTTCCCGAGCCTTTTCGGCATCTGTCTGCCCCACGAAGCCTCGTGTGTGACCCCAGGGCCTGCTTGTTTTGCCTTGTTCAGGCCTCTCCAGGTCTCCAGGAACTCCTCAGGATCCATGGTCTCCGTCAGCTCTGGAGCAGGGCCAATCTCATGCCTTCCTTTCTGCTGTCTTCATTAATACTGGGCACGCGTCCCGGCATTCCTGAGAAATTGATAGAGACAGAACATCAATTGTAGTTTAGCTCTACAACGGGGAAACTCACGGTGACAGGCCGGGGGAATTTTGTTGCCAGAGAAGTCAATGGGCCCTTTCCTGGAGCAGCCCAGTGTTGAGACACTCTGGGCCTTCATGAAGTCATAGAGTGGGACACAGGACAAGAGCAACAAGCCGCTAATCTGCTAATTGCAGCCTGGCTAAGTGATATTACCTTTGTGCTTGGTTTTCTTGGACTTGATGAATGGCTGTGTATGTGGAAGAGAGCAAACCAAGGCATCTTCTCTCAGGCTGGGAGAAAGCTGTGGTGTGTGATGTAGAACTTGCAAGACCGAGATGGGGTCAGGCTGACAGATGTAGTCTGACCCAGAACTCCCCTCGGAGGGATGCCACAGGATTGGTGCTGGAGAGGGTAGCATGGGCAGTGTTGGAACTGAGTTGGCTCACTCCATAGCCTCCAGATTCCTCTACTGGTTTCTCACAATGTCTGAGAAAAATATGGAGTTGCTTTGTCCTGTTTAAGTCTCTGTGGGTCCCTTTCTGTCAGCTGATATCCGAGGGGCAGATGAGGGGAGCAGGACTTACCAGAGAGGGCAGACCCAAGATGGGAACACACGTGCCTTCACATAAGGAGCAGGGGAGGAAGACGGGTGCCTCTCTCCCAAAGTCACCTGCTACTCCTCTTGTGTTCTCCACCTCCCCAGACAATAGCACCTAGCACTTCGTTGGGCATTCAGAGATCACAGAATTGTCCGTGACCCCTTCCCCTTTTCCATGCCTGCATCATGAGATGGCACTTCTTTCCCTTGCATGTGTCTTGACATTGTGCCCATCTTTTTTTTCCCACTGGGACCTCCCTCGTCTGGGCCACGGTCCTCTATCCTACGTGGGCCACAGCAGCAGCCACTCACTGGTCCCACTTCTAGTCTTGCTTCCAAATCATCTTCAGCTGGAGTCATCTTTCCCACGCGCCGATCTGGCGGGGTCACTTCCCTGCTTGAAGCCTTCAGTGGTTCCTCACTGCCTTCTGGGTCAAGGTCAGTCTTCTTTGCCTGACTGGTAAGGGGGTGCTGGCCCAGCATCCTCTCTAGCTTCGTGCGCTCTCCCTTCCAGCCACTGCAGACCTACTGTGGGCCCCTGAACGTGCCAGGTTCTTTCTTCTTCCAGGCCTTTGTGTGCACTTCTCTGCCTCAGCCCCCTTTCTTTCTTCTCTTGACTAAAAACCGGAGACCCCTTTCTCTGGTCTCAGCTTAGAAGTCACTCCTCTGGGATTCTCTTTTCTGACTTCTTCAATCCAGTTCTGTCCTTCTCTTTGCTCCCAAAGCAGCCAGTGTACCCCACACTGCAGCACTGATCGCAGTACGTAGGAAATGCCTACTTATGCAGCAGAAGACATTTTTTTTTTCATGTATGGTACAGAATTTCTCTTGAGGAAGGAATCGGATTTGTTTAGGGAAATATCTGGACAAGCTGCTTGGTGTAGAAGGTGGGACTCTGGGCCTTGGTTCAGCAGGAGACAAGAGGGAAATCAGGTGGAGAGAGGATGGTTGATCAGCATGGTGAAGTGGCCAGAGAATTTTCTCTTATTTTTCTTTTTTTAAAAGATTTTTAATTTATTTATTTGACAGAGAGCACAAGAGAGCGCACAAGCAGGGGGAACGGCAGGCAGAGGGAGAAGCAGGCTCCCCTCTGAGCTGAGAGCCGATGTGGATGCCATGCCGATGCCAGCTCCATCCCAGGACCCCGGGATCATGACCTGAGCTGAATGCAGACACTTAACTGACTGACCCACCAGGGCGCCCCTGGCCAAAGAATTTTCAAGACCAGAATAGCTCGTGTTCAATCAAAGTTGTAGGCACTTTTGAGATATAAACATCCTTTACTCTCCCCTGGCCCGAAAGTTCCAGTAAAATTTAGCCTACACACTAAAGACTTGTGTGGCGTGTGGTGTAAAGCCTGAAAGGGCTGTGGGTTCATGTCTGGGTCTCTTCCATTGTGGAAATAAACAAACAGCCATCACTGAGGAAAGAGTAAGAATTCAGAGGAGAAAAGATGTCACAGGTGGATGAATTAACATAAGGATGTTAGCTTTCCTAACATATACAGGAATGTGCAGGAACATCAGAGAAACCACTAGACTTTCCAAAATGTGGCTCAGGGATTTGGGCCAACTTTACTCAGATTTATAAGGGAGGAGACCCTAGCCAACACCGAAGTTCCAATTCCGTTTCTCTTTCCTCCCTGGGATAAACCTATGAAGGAGACAGGTGTCCAGGACTCTGTTCTCACATTGAACTAAAAAAAAATGGCTGTGGAAGGAAGGAAAATGGAAGGGAAAATGATGAAACATAAGAAATAGTAGGTCTGACTTGCAAGAGCTGTTTAAGCTTTTAGAAATATCCTGAACAAAACTGAGGTCTCCAATCAGAGGTTCAAGAGGGAGGTGGGAGGGGTCAAGGAGCGTCACCGGCCCCCTGTGGCCTGGCTCCCTCTCTGTGCAGGAACTGCAGTTTGATCCTGGTCCAAGCACATCCCATCTGAAAATGGAGCTGGGGAAGGTAGGCATGGGCACGCTGGCACAGGGAGGAGGGCCCAGGGCCCAGGCAGGAAGGCCCAGTGAAGAAGCGGGGCTTGTCAGGTGTGTCTGTGGGAGGCATGTTTCGGGGCTTCCAGGTCAGGAATGGGAAGCTGGAAACCTGCATTGACTCATTTCTCTGCATGGTCCCTGCTCTTCCTCTGGGAAGCAGAACATGGAAAGAGGAGCCACACAGGGTGGGGTATTCTAAGGGAGCTCGGACAAGCGGGTGATTCTTTTTGATCCCCGGGAGTCCTATCAGAACTGCTTGGCTGTGGCACCTGCCGGAGCCAGAATGTGGAGCTTGGATTGACGTACCTTTGAGGCTTCCCCTTTCCCTGATGAGTTAGTTTTGTTTTCTACCTCTGCTGTTAGTGTTTTCTTCCTTAATTATTCATATTTCACCCATTTTTTAAAGATTTTATTTATTTGACACAGAGAGAGAGATAGCAAGAGAGGGAACACAAGCAGGGGGAAGTGGAAGAGGGAGAAGCAGGCTTCCCGCGGAGCAGGGAGCCCGATGTGGGGCTCGATCCCAGGACTCTGGGACCATGACCTGAGCTGAAGGCAGACGCTTAATGACTGAGCCACCCAGGCGCCCCCCATATTTCGCCCATTTTATACCTTCTTTTAAAAAATAGGATTGTCTCCCCAAATATTAGATTTTATGATTACTTAGATACTAGAGATACAGATAAATCCGCTTTTGCCTTCCTGCATGTGAACTTTGTGGGTTTTTCTCTTCACCTTCTCTCTAAATGCCTTATGGTGGTCTTTCTTACTCACCTCTTCCCATGTGATGGAGGGGATTTCCCCTCCCCCCTTTAAAAAACGGGTCTGCCAGTGGAGTAACCTGAATGAACTGAAATGTTTTTGCCAAGTGTAATTGCCCCAAGGACAACCTCATAGTTGATAGACTTTAATCAGATCCCTCGTCTCTGTTTCCTGGAAATCTTCCTTCAAAACTTCTCTTACCCCAGATCCCTGGGGGTTTTACCCCCTCATAAAGCTAGTGGGGGAGTAGTTCTTGGAACGTGGGACAGGGAACAGTGAAGAGTGTTGCTCTTTCCCTCTCCAAGAAAGGTCACAGGAAAACCTTTGCTAAGAATAAGCTTTTTGTAGAAGGATACTCTGCACGCATTAGCCTGGGTCCTTCAGTGAGGGCTGCACCCTCAGGGGCCCTGGGCTGTCAGGTGGTGGCAGGAGCAGCAACCTCAGCTTTAGGGGGCCCAATGCCACTGTTCCCTACCCCCCCATCAAGGGATGCCCACCTTCTTTTTTAGTAATAGATGTGGCACCAGAGAAGACGTCCTGCATCCTCCCTTGCTCCCCCTTTCTCCCTCCTTCTAGCCTATTTCTTCTGTTCAGCAGGGCAGTGTTGGCATTACTCCAGCCAATCTGGCCTGTTTCTAGATCCTTCCACACTTCAAACGGTCCCTAGCTGCCTTGTCTTTGCTCACGCTGTTCCCTTGGCCTGGAATGTCCTTTTCTCCCTTTTCCTCTGAGTAACTGCTTCTCTCCCTTTAAGACCCAGCTCAGTGATCAGCTTTTGGGGCGATCTTCCTTGGCCCCCAGGTTGAGTTAGATGCCACCTTTGAGTTCCCATCATGCCCTCTACTTGCCTCTGCCCTGGCTCTGACTGCGTTCTACTGAAATGGAATTTCCAGTTGCTTGTCTTCTTTACTAGACCACGTACCCTTGAGTCTAGAGGCGGTATCTGATTCACTGTTGAGTCCCAACACTCAGCACAATATCCAGCAGAGTGGGTACTTGGTAAATATATTTTGTATATGAGAGGGAGAGAGAGAAAAACTGATTGATTTAGGGGCAGCTATAGGGAATAGGGCACAATCTCAGTATTACGTCCGAATTCACTGCTGGCAGACCCTCTTCATGTCACCTGGAGGTATTGACCCAGAGCTCAGCTGCCCCAGGCCCCTCAGACCAAGCCTGGGGCTTAGAGTCCCCATGTCTCCATCCTCACCTGGTTGGGAAGCTCTCCTCCCCATGATCTACTTCTCCCTTAAAAACAGACTCTATTGAGCTTGTTTAATCTCCCTACTTTCCCCCAAACATGTCCTCTATTTTTCATCTCCCTCCCCTTTGCTGGTGCCGTCCTCCCTGCCTGGAATACCTATTTCTGCCCCTATGTTCTGTGTGGTCTCTTTATCCACCATTTCCAAGATCTGATTCCAGCACCTATTTCTGGGAATCTTGCATTTCCACAGCCCCCTGCCCATAAGTCTCTTTCTCCTCTAAATCCAGTGGTCTTGACTCTGACCTTCCATACTGTCCCTTAGCATTCACAATTTGTCATTGACCAATGTCCTTTTTGGGATCCTGTCTCCCCAGGACAGTGGTAAGTAAATAGCTAACCCAAGATCCACCTGTGTTTCCCTGACTCCTCAGGTCCCTGGTAAGTGTTCAGAGATGTTTAGAATCATTCTCTCCTTGGATTGGTAGCTATGGGAAGCTGCTCAGGGAAAGTTGGGTCCAGAGCTGCATAGAGGACAGGGCTGAGGGTTCCCAGAAGTGGAATAGGTGGGTGCCCTGCTATGGGGTAATTTCAGGAACCTTCCATCCAATACCATCTCCTCTACTCGGAATGCCACTGTCAGTGAACGTAGTCTCTCAGGGCCCCTTTCAGACAAAAGAGGAGCGGCCCAGAATAACAGTTCACGCTGTTGCTTTGGGGCTTGTCCCTGGTGAGGAGAGGCTCTGCTCTGCCAGTGGGTTAACAGGATGGGAGATGCAAGGTGAAGAGGTGTGGAGAGACCCCTCTCCCGACTTTTCCACTTTTGCGGGAGCTGGTCCAGATGCAGTTGGCTGGCAGAGAAAACTCAGAGAGGCCCAGGCCTCCCTCTGCCTTTGCCGATGAAACTGGGACCACCCTTTCCAATCTGGAGAGGCCACTGCAAATGAAGTGCTTATTTGAAAAGTCCCCTGGAGCCATCCTTATGGGATCAAGATGCAGAAAATAGTTTAATGAGGACGCCAGCCTGCAGGTGCGCCTGTGCTAATTCTGTACACAAAGGCACGGACCTGACAGCTCAGAGAGGAAGAAGCCGTGAAACCTCTTTTGGGACACATCAGTCCTGCCAGGCAGAGGCACCTCCCTGAAGCAGGACGCAGATGGCAGAGGTGCTCGTGGGACTCCGCCCCATCGGCTCGGCCACTTAGCCTGCCCTCGTGACAGACGCCGCAGCATCTCTGGGACCCAGTGGCTGCTCCTCAGCAACGCAGGGCCACAGGGGACCCCAGGAGTGGGTGGTGAAGAGACACTATAGTGTGCAAAGTGGGGAGAACAGGATGGAAATTCCCACGTGGAGAACTCAGACAGTGGACTGAGAGTCTCGCTCCACAGCTTTTAGAACTTGACTGTGACCTGCAGTAAGAATTATATTTAAAACCGTATTCCATTGCCTCCCGTGTGTACATAGTCTCATGAAGCACTGCTTGCCCCCCGTGCACTGTGCCCTCTGAACTTTCTACTCTTTCACTTACAAATGCTTATTGTGACCCACTGCCTTTATTTCATGAGCCCACTAATGAGCTGCTTCCCACGGTTTGAAACATGCGGGTCAGGCACACGGAGACATCGGGAGGGTGAGCGGGCGAGGCTGCGCTGCACCAGAGCCATGGCACGGCCTTGCCCTCTGTTGTCTGCCCCATGGGCAGACGGTCGGACCCCCTCGTACGTTTGTCAGAAAAGTTAAATGAGAGAATCTGTTCGGGTGCTTAGCACAGAGCTTGACATATGTATTTGATAACCGTTAGATATGATGATGGTGGCGGTGATGGTGATGGCAACTTTTGTCCTCTTAGGTTGCGAGTGCGCCCTGCAGTTCCCTGTGGCTCTAGCCATCACTGCTGGAGTAAGGCCACCAGCCACATTTTTAACTATTTAAAAGCGGAAGCTCCTCAAAACAGTGAGAGGCAAATTGAGGAGGGGCAGGTGAGGAATCAGAGCTTTGCAAGCAGGCCACAGTCCAAGTTGAGACCCGGACGGGGACCATCTGTGATGCATCTTCGGCATGGACAGCTTGTCTTGCATTTCCCACGGTAGATACATGGATGGAGACAAGAGACAGCAGTGTAGAGAAGTGGAAAGGATTTTAGTCAGAAATGGTAGAGAAAAGGTCACAGACTTGGAAGAAGCCCCCTGGAAAATAATGGAACTCTGAGCAGGTGGTAGCCACCAGATTGCTCCTGTTCTGACGGGCTCTTTCTTCGTGTTCATTCCTGGCTTTTCTGAGCAGTGGGGACCTCCGAGCCTCCCTCCCCACCCTGCAGCTCTGCCCTCAACTCTGCTGCCTTGCACTTCTCACGGGAGGGACAAGAGAGCAGGGGAGCCATGTGCTACAGAGTGCCTGGCGCTGAGCTGCTGGGGCCAGAAGTGGGTAGGCCTGGAAAGGGAGCTCTCAGGCCTGCAAGGGAGAGGCTGGTCACCTAGCTCAGGGCTGAGCATCCACACCCACTTTGGACACAGCCAGGAGAAGCCCTCTGCGGAGCCCTTTGGCTTGCACACTTAGTCCCATGTTGTGGATTTGGCACCTTGTAAGGACAGTCGGCTCCTTTGCCCTTTCTCTTTTCTGTTCCACATGGCAGAGATGCTTCTGGCTTCTCTCTTTCCTCTAGAGTGAGCCCGCAATGTTGGTGTGGAGCATTGCCAGCTGAGTCTGGGAGAAGGGGGCAGGGCAGGGAGCAGTCTGGGCCTCTGAGTGCATTAGGCCTTCACGGGGTGGGTGCTTCAGGTGGTCTGCTCCAGACAGCCACAGATCCTTGCAGGTTGGACCTGGTCCATTAAACTGTGGGGAGCGAGTCCAGAGGGGCACTGAGCTCAGTACTGGTGCAAATGTAGCTAGCAATCTGGTGAAGGAGGTCAATGTGTGGGTGGCTGTCCTCGGTTCTCCTGCTCCCTGGGGTTGGACGCCCTTGCTTTCCTCTGTAATGCCCCATCCCCCAGGGACATCACAGTGACAGCTCCCTCTGGCCTGCGAGATCTGGCTGAGGCTGGGCCGGCCCCCATACAGCTGGCTGGACACCGATTCTTGCTGCACTTCTGCAGCCAGACGGCCCAGTGGGGGCTTGCCAGTGCCATAAATAACATTTGTAATAAGAGAATTTTTCTTTTGTTAGGTTTCAGTCTCTCCCTGTGCTCTCCCTCTTTTTCTCCCTGAAAATAGTCTCCTGGAACAGCCGCTATATTTGAGTTGTCCCCTCACGGCTCACGCACAGTCCTTCTGTGTACGCGGGCCCGTAAAGCGAGACATCGCTAAATGAAAATAGGTCCCGCTCCTTCTTGTTCTGTCTCTCTGCACACTCCTGCCTTTTCCTGAGAGCTTGTTTGGAGGTTCTAGCAGGGAGCACAGCTACTCGTACACCCTTGACCGAAGAACGGTCCTCCTCTATCGGGGAAGGTCGCCCTCTTTGACCGAGCGCGCAGCTTCGGGAGGGACACATATGGAGCGGTGAGGGAGGAAGGGGACACCTGCCTAGCCAGCCAGATCAGCCGAATCAACCCCGGCAATCAATGGGGTGACAGATGTCGCAGCCAGATCGCCCTCACATCCACTCCTGCCTTTTCTTACTCAAAAGAGCCAATGGACAGTTTCTCCTTTGTAGAGCATCTTCTCTTATCTTGCCCATGCTGTTCCCAGTGGTGGTGTGTGTGTGTGTGTGTGTGTGTGTGTGTGTGGCAGGAACAGCTTTGTCCTCTGGGCCCCCATAGGGGACTGAGGGCCAGAGCCCGGGGCAGAGCCTCTTGTGCTTTGAGGAAGGACCCTGGGGAAGGGAGCTTCTCTTGCTCACCTGGGGGCTCAGGGAAACTTGCTGGAAGAGGCCGACCTGATGAGAGAGCATCCTTGAGGTTGGGGGTTCTCCATGGCAAAAGGAGCAGGATGTGTTCGGGCCATGCCTGATCTAGCAGGGGTACGTTGGAGTGCCCTAGGAGGAGAAGCTGAGCTATGGCTAAATCTCCATTAAGTCCCTGCCTTTGGGGCCTTAGGTTAGGCTCTTCTTGCCCCACTCAAGATGAGTGGGTGGCGAGGACCTGGGGCGTAGTGTGGGCTGACTAGGCACAGGAAGGGCCCAGGCCATGACTTTTCCCTCCGCTGTGGGTCTGTCCGGGGTTGGGGTGGGGGCACTGTCCACTGGAGGGCACTGCAGCACCACTGTGGGCCGCCTCGGCAGCCCCTCTGCCCAAGGACTGCGTGGTCGCTCTAGAGGGAGACAGAGATCGGCCAGGCTCTGCCTGCCCTTAAGCTTGTCGCCTGGGGGGCTGGAGCATCCAGCAGTGTGCCCCCCCACTCTCTCTCACACACACAGGCACACACGCAGGCATACCCCACATGCTCATTCACATGGAAACACGGACCCACATGTTCACCATCACTCACATTCATAATGCACAAACTATACTTTTATATATGCACGTTCATAACCACACACATGGATACACTCCCAAGTCACATACACTCTCCATCACAGTCATGCGGACTCATACCCATTTCACACACACCCCACTCAATGACTCACACACACACAACACACACACACACACACACACACACTCCCCCCATTGCCAGTCTCAGCCATGTGCCTCACACATGCAGGCGGCTGGAGCAGCTGTTTGTGTGGTGGGGCTGATGTAATGTCAAGAAATTTCGTGTTATATTTAAAATGACACCTGTAAAAATAATCTTCAATTTGTAATTTAAATAATGTAATACTCAATTACGTGGACTGACAGGAAGTGTCCCAGTGGCTTTGGAGAACAGCATTCTTGTGCCCCCTCCAGCGCACTGGGGATGAGGTGGGGACGAGGTGGGGACCAGCCCAGGCCTCCTTCCTCAGCGGCCCAGCAGGTCACTGAGCTGTGTGCCCAGTGGCTTCCATAACCCGAGCTAGTGCTTGCTGCTGTCTCTGCCTGCTGCCCACACGTCCATCTGTCCCCCCCCGCCCCCCTGCAGGCTGCTTCCCAGAACCCCTCAGCACGGCTCTCTGAAGTCCCTCAGCTGCATCCTCCACTCCACTGCCCTGGGCCCTTTGGGCACATGGCACACAGTACAAATAGCACAGTTTACCAGACAGCGCTTTGCCCCCAGCCCCCAGCCCTGTAGCTCACAGCTCCCCATGCAGTCCCTTGGCAGGCAGCCCCACAGCCTGCAGCCCGAAACCCCAGCACCTCAGTCTTTCCCCCCCGCAGCTAACACACAGCTCACGGCCTGGGCCATAGAGCCCGGCTCCTCTGGATGTGGGCCCTTGGCTGTCCTGTGGTCACCTTATGCTGTGCATGCCCCAAACTGAGCACCTCGCTTTTTTCTCAGACCTGCTGCTTCTTCCCTTTTTCTCTCTCTTTCTGAGTGACCACTGCCCCTGGCTCTCCTATGCTCCCCTAGACAACCTTGCCAGAAAACAGGCCATTGTTCCTGACTTCCCCAGATCCTTCGTCTTCCCCCACTCCCAGGTCCATTGGTCGCCAAGCCATGGCCCTTCTCCCCCTGATTCTATCCAGCTTTCTACTTTAGTCCCAGGCTGGGGTAGTTTGCTTCTTTTCACTGGCCTCCTCGCATCCAATCCACTTGCATTTCCATGGGAATTGTTCTAGAGCAGCACTGTCCGATAGAATGTTCAGGCATAATGGGAATGTTCTAGATCTGCACTGCAATACAGTAGCCACCAGCTGCAGATGGCTTTTGGGCACTTAAAATGTGTCTAGTGTTGCCGAGGCACTGTATTTTCAATTTTGTTTAATTTTAATTAATTTAAATAGTCTCATGTGGCTAGTGGCTACCACATTGGACAGTGCACACCTCTGCCTCCATGCTCTGAATGGAAAATTTAGATCCCAGAGTACCACCTATGTGGCCTTGCCCATGTGTTCAGGCTCCCAGTGCACAGCTTGCTTTCTGTGCTCCAACCTACCAGACCCCCTCATGGTTCCTGAACCTGAGTGTGATTCTTTCGCACAGTTTGGACTCACGGTGTTTCCTCTGCTTGGACAACTTCCTTCCCATTTGTCCACAGGACTCAGTGCTGCAGGCCTAGCCTACCCGGGGCACTTGTCCCGTTCCACCAGGCTGACCCAGCCCCACTTTGTGTCCCTGCAGCTTCTGCTGTGGCCCATGGCACCCTGCAGTGTAGTCACCTGCACCCCAGCACTCCCCTCCCCTCCCGGAGGAGTCCGCCGTGAGCGAGGTGACCTCCGTTTTCTGCCCATGACTGTGCCCGGGCCCCTGCCCTAGTGGGTCACACACTGCAGGTGCTCAGCTTGTGTTGGCTGAATCATTAAAAGGAAAGACTGGCTGCCCAGTCATGAACTGTGGCTTCCTTAGCAATACGTGTCCTGGGAAACACTGGGGAAGTTCAGACATTTCTGGATTCTTGGGGTTTCCTCTCCTGATGACCTCACTTTGCCAAGAAGAGTAGGGTCATGCCTTTTGATCAGTTGCCCACTGTTTCCTCTTCTGTTTTTTTTCTCCCCTTTCCCACCCCACCATCTTACCCAGGACACAGAGCTGTACTGGCTTGGGGCCTTGGTGCCATTCTGCGCTGCGGGTTCAAAGTTGGCTTCTGGGGCTCCTTGTGTGTCAGCACATTGCCCGTCCTTCCCACTTCCCCCCCACCTGCGCTGCCCACCAATACCACTTCCACCAGGCTTACCAAGTAGCCCCAGTGTCGGGGACTCTTTGACGCCTCCTGCTGGCCCACCCAGTAGTAGGTGGCTCGACTTCAGCTGCCCTTGGCTGGCTGTGCTCTCACTGACATCTCCTGCAGACCAGAAGGTGGAAAAAAAAGAAAGGTGACATGTTCCTGGAGGTTGGCAGAGAATGGTGGGGGGCGGCGGGAGACACGGGCTGCTGAGCAAGAGTCCCCTGACTGCAGACTCGGCTCAGCATCTGAAAGCACAGGGTGCCTTGTAGTTGGCTGGGGTTTCTAAGGTGATTTTAGGGTTCCGGTGTGGTGAGAATGCTCGCACAGAGCAGCTCTGGGGCATGGGCTTTGGACCTAGACAGCTGTGTACATGTGTGCACTCAGGACAGTCCTGCATATGTGTGCTGCCTCTGCCATCAGACGGTCCCACACATGGGTGCTGCCCCTGCCATCAGACAGTCCCACACATGGGTGCTGCCTCTGCCACCCTGTGTGAACCCAGTTAAGTTCTGTGACCTCCCTCAGTTACAGCATCCTGCTCGGTAAAACAGAGATGGTGTCCTCCTGCCTCCGTTAGTTTCCATGAATGCCAGAACACAGGCCACAGTTCTGAGCACAGTGCTTGGCTCATAGGAGGGGCTTAGTATCTGGCCCAGCTCTTAATGTTAGCAGGATGCCTAAAAAACTCCTTCAGAGAATCTGAGCCTCCGTGTTTGGTTTTTTATCTGGACCACCTGAGACTCTGCTCCTTTACTCTTCTAAAGACTCCAGGTGGCAAGAGTGGGTGAACCCCCTTCCATACTAAGAATGATAATACTCTCAGCTACCGAATGCCAACTTTACCAGGTATTCTCCTGAAGGCCTCACAGGCACCGGATAATCTCTGCGTACTTTGAGGGAGATATTAACATTCCCATTCTACAGATGCGGGGCCTGGCTCAGAGAAATAGAATCACTTGCCCGGGCCACACACTTAGCATGTGTTGGAGCCAGAATTTAAAACTTTTTAGAGGGGCGTCTGGGTGGCTCAGTCGTTAAGTATCTGCCTTCAGCTCAGGTCATCGTCCCAGGGTCCTGGGATCAAGCCCCGCATCGGGCTCCCTGCTCAGTGGGGAGCCTGCTTCTCCTTCTCCCTCTGCCCCTGTTTGTGTTCCCTCTCTTGTTGTCTCTCTCTGTCAAAAAATAAATAAAATCCTGGGGCACCTGGGTGGCTCAGTTGGTTAAGCGGCTGCCTTTGGCTCGGGTCATGATCCCAGGGTCCTGGGATCAAGTCCCACGTCAGGCTCCCTGCTCAGCGGGGAGCCTGCTTCTCCCTCTCCCTCTGCTTGCCTCTCTGCCTACTTGTGTACTCTGTCTATCTCTCTGTCAAATAAATAAATAAGATCTTTTAAAAAAATAAATCCTAAAAAACCACTTTGTATAAAATACCAATATGCCAAGGCCATGCGATGGGATGCACAGTGATCGCGCTAAGGTGTATAGCATCGTGGAGTCTGCAAAGTACTTTCATATTCTTGTTCCCTCCGAAGCCCCGCATCACCCCGGTAAAGCAGGCAGGCCGAGGTTGGTTATTTGTGTTTCGCACATGTGGAATCAGAGCAGAAGCAAGAGGTTCTCTCATGTAAGATTTAACATTTTGAAAGTCACGGGGCGCCTCCTGGGTCACTGAGCATCAGATTCTGTCCAGGAAAATTAGAGGTGGCTGGAGGTCAACACCCTCATTGGCTGTGGGTGCTCTGGACCCTTCCTTCCCAAGCCATCTCCTTGTCCCCTTTCTTTTCATAGCACACTCAGCAGGAGAAATGTTTTTTGGACCTTGTCTTTTGGAATTCTGCATTTTTTCCTTATTCACACCAGACCCGGCATCTCTAGAACTTGGTTTTTCTTGGAAGGGCTGCCTGTGAGAATGGCCTTTTGTTTGCATTTTCCTCTCCCTGGAGGGGAAGGTGGGGGTGGGGGGCTGGGAGCCAGCAGGTCAATGGCTCCCCTCCTCTCCTCCTGCAGCCTCTGTGGCTCTGTAGACAAGGCCCAGGGGGAAGAGCTGGTGCCTTCCCTGGGGGGAGAGGCAGGAGGAGTATGAGGGCTGCTCGCTTGGCTCCTTTTGACCTGGAAGATTGATTCTGGAAGCTTCTTGTCCAGGCTAGTTGGGGCAGGTAGTACAGTTTTGGTAGGATCCTGGAGACCCAAATGTTTATGTACTGCTGCACATCAGAGACCCAGGGCAGCGGGGCAGCGGGGCAGGGGGAGTCCTGCTTCTGTGCGTGTGTGCGCGCGTGCGTGCATGTGCGTGTGTGTGTGAAGCATGATTGACAAGACATAGAAGCAGCTTTAATCCCTAGGAAGCTGGGCACGTGCGAAATATCAAAGGGGTGCTTTTGTCATTTATTCTTTCTTGAGGGAGGGGATACATCCTATTCATGGCTACATACCCCGCCTCTAGGCCTGAGGTCTGATACATAGAAGGCATTTTGTAAATGATTATTAAGTGAATGAATTCTTGTTTTTTTAAATTGAGGCATAATTATATACTATAAAACATCCAGAACTTAAGTGTATAATTCAATGAATTTTAACAAATATTTGTGCCCATGTAGCCAATGCGCCCATCAAGATATAAGCACTTTCATCCTCTGAGAAGGTTCCCTAAGCCCCTTTCCTGTACGTGCTCCTCCTCCATGGAAAAAAACCATGATTCTGAATACTATCCTCATAGGTCAATTTTGCCTGGTTTTGGAATTCATAGAAAAATTGGATCAAACAATACAAACTCTTTTTTTCCTGGCTCCTTTAACTGAGCAAAATGTTTTTGAGGTTTATTCACATTGTTGTGTGTATCAACAGTCCATTCCTTTTTATCGTTACTTATCATTCCATTGCGTGAGCCTACATCGATTTGTTTATCCATTTTCCTTTTGATGGGCCTTTGGGTTGTTTCCGGTTTGGAATTTTTCCAGAATAATGCTATTGGGAGTATTCACATGTAAGTCCTTTTGTGGACACATTTTCATTTCTTTTGAGTAATTACACAGGAGCGAAATTGCTGAATCATAAGGTAGGAGTATATTTAACTTCATGCGAAATTGCCAGTTTTCCAAAGTAGTTGTACCATTTTACACCTCCACCAGCAAGGTAGGAGAGATCCAGTTGCTCTGCATCCTTTTCATCATTTAGTTTTGAGAGTCTTGTTAAGTTTGACCATTCTGGTGGGTGCGTGGTTGTAACTCATTGTAGTTTTAGTTTGGATTTTCCTGATTGTTAATGATTTTGAACATCTTTTTATATGTTTCTTGGCTATGTGAATTTCTTTTTGGGAAAGCATTTCATCAAAGTGTTTTCCCATGTTTTAGGCTGTCTTTTAAAAATTGATTTATGGGAATTAAAAAAACAATCTTGATTCTAGTTCTTTGTTGGTATGTATTGTGAATATTTTCTCGTGGCTTGCCTTTTCATTTTTTTAGGTGTCTTTTACTGAGCACAAGTCTAATTTGACAATATTTTCTACAGTAATGCTTTTTATTCTCTGTTTAGGAAAAATTTGCCTACTCATCCCCTCTGCTTTTTATATTCTCCTGTGTTTTCTTTTCTTTTTCTTTTTTTTTTCCTTTATGGTTTTCTTTATGGTTTTAGGTTTTATGTTTGGGTTTGTAAAAACTTTGAGTTAATTTTGGTGGATGGTTTGAGGGATGGGGTCAAAGTTCACTTTCCGAGGCAGGAATCCTGTCGATAAGCATTCAGTGTGAGCCTCTTCTGCTACAGGAGCCAAGCTGTTTGCTTGCACCTTAATCCAGAGCAGCCAGCCTGAAGCCTAGCTGTCCTTGGCAGCCTCTGTAGGCGTTAGATAATTTCTACCTTGGGGGAGCACTTCCAAGGTGATAATTAATTCATTGTTATCCTGGGGACATGGGTGGCTCAAATGGCAAATGGCAAACTTGTAGGAATTTAGAAGGGGGAAAGCTTCTTTTGCTCTTTTGAGCCTCCTTGGAGGAGGTTCTAGAGATGCACTTTGAAGAATGGGGAGGATTTTGGTGTGCTGAGTGTAGAAAATGAACTCAAAATCATCAACCGTGTGCCTCTGTCCCTTGCCATGGGACATGGGTGTTCAGGGGATTGCATACACGTTTGTGTGTGTGTGTATGTGTATCTGTGCACATATATCTGCATCCGTGTCTCAATTCAATCTCCATCTCCATCTCTCTCCATCTGTATATTTAAATCAAAATCTGTAGCCATTTCTGTATCTGAATCTGTATCTATGTCTACACTGATCTCACTCTCTATCTTTAATCAACACATCTGTCTCTAGAAATCTCTGGGTTTAGGCATAATTAACAGACTCAAACTTTCATGGAGCTTGATGGCACCATCTGAGCACTCCGATAGGGCTGGGCATAGGACAGTTCTTCCAACCTGCTGGCAGATTCGTCAACCCTCTTCCTATATAAGCTGTAGACCTACAGATCAGCACTGAGCAGGCTTTCAGAAATCACCCAGGCTAAGCTTATCATCAGGGCGGTGTGCCCAGAGAGGGGAAGGGACTTATCCCTGTGTCAGAATTCGGAGCACCGCTGACATTGCCTGGTTCTGGGACCTGAGCTCTCTCCATTTGCCACTTCTCACAGTCAGAGAGCCAAGCAGCCCTTATTGCCTCTGAGTTTTGGAGCACTCACAATGCTCTGTAATGCTGTTGGCACTTATGAGTCCTCTGTGGGGTCAGAGAGTAACCTCCCTCTGTAGACCTGAAATTGTTAAGCCACCAGAGCCTCTCTCTTTCTAAAAACTCATGAGCTGTTTGAGGACAGGAGCTGTGTTTTGGTGACCTTGGCATCCCCATATTTTATGAAGCAACAGCTCAAACCATACTCTGCATGTTGTAGAACCAAGAGGCTGTTGAAGTTCTACTTCAATAGGGAAACATTCAGGCCAGCACATCATTCTGAGCCCAGCCAACAGCTCCGTCAAACAACCTTCTCAGGTTGAGTAACTTCTGTTACAAAAGCTTTGATGCTTTTGGTATTCTTAATATCTTTTTAAGAGACTCAACTACCTCCTCTACTCTGAGATCTGTGCTTTGTGACTGATGCACATGCTCTGTGTACACTGTTTGAGGCCCAACTTGATCCAATCCAGATAGAATGCTGGGGGTTTCTGCCTACAACATAGACCACACCAAAAAATAGTAAAGGGAAGCTGGTTTGTCATGGGGAGCACAGATGTTTCACAAGCAGGACAGTTGATGTTCAGGTGTCAGTTGACTCTGAAGAGGTCGTTAGAGGGGGGCCCAGGTCTAGGAGAGACAGAGGACAGCGTTTGCTGGCTGGAGCTCTTGGCTCAGGGCAAGGCTAGAGTCCTCTGGCTTCTCTTTTGGGTTTCTGTGGACACACCCCTTAGCCCCCAGTGCTGGAGTGTCTGTCCACAGGGAGCCCTGAGCGTGACTCTGTCTCTCCATCATTGGCAGCAAGTGCTCCTGCATCTGCTGGCACTGAAGCTGTAAGATTCCCACAACTTCGCGTGCCTTGGAGGGAAAGGACCCGTTTGAGCATGCTGTTCTTCTTGGAGCTTGAGTGTCCCTTGAAATTAGATTCCCTTTGTTTATTTTCTCATAGCCTTAGTGATGGGTTCCTGCTGACTTAGAGAGAAGCTATGTATTCTGTGGAGGAGGCACTGAATAGCTGCTTTTTTAATCCAAATTTGGGGAAGTCTCTATGGCCCCCAACTCTCCTGGGGGCCTGGGCAGAGCTCAGCTCCTATCTATTGCTGGAGGCTACTCACAACTGCGGAGGGCTCAGTACTGGAGGGAGAGTCCTGAGGTGCTGGCCAAGGTAGCCAGGGGCCTGGGGGCCAAGAGCAGAGTTTGGTTCTACAGCCTGTCCTCTGGAAACCAGTTTGAACCATCTGTTGGGTTGGTCCACACATCAACATCGAACTTAGGCTCTGTTGGCGGGTCCCTGCTGGAGTGCTGTCTCAGCCCTTTTTACCATTCAGACCTCACTCACAGGGGCCTAGCCTATGTCACCTCTTCTAGAAAGTTTTCCCAACTTCCTCTGCCCAATTCAATTCAATTCTGCAATCATATTGTGGCCTTATTAAATGCCAGTCTATGGGCATCTCCCTACTTTGGCCTCTAGCAATAGCCATTTGTTTTTCCCAGCTGACCTCTTCTTTGTTCTGATGAGTTAGTGTTGTCTCTGCAGTGAGAGTGGGGCCCGTGGGGGCAGAGACCAGGCTTTATGCAGCACTGACTGCCTCATGCACTTAGCACCTTGCAGGAGCTTACAGACAGTTCGACAGTTCGAGGGCCACCCCTACCATAAGTTTTTCTGTTGTTTCCAGGTCTTACCAAGCACTCTGTCCTTTGCATCTCCAGCATTCCCTGGGGGGAGAGGGGGTGTTTCCCTCAGCACTCATACACAGGGGGTCTTGTTTGTCTACAGGTTTTTCTCCTTTTAATAACTTAGGAGCCGTTTGAGGACAGAGGCTGCGTTTTAAATGATCCTAGGAATGTAGGAAGCCCCAGGCTGCTGACAGTCCGCTTCCATAGACGAACACCCAGGCCAGCACGTCATTCCGAGCCCAGCCAGTTGTGGCACCTAAACACGCTCCACTGGCTAGAACAAGGGGTCAGGCAGAATTTGCTCTGCTGCCTCTTAGGGTCTGGCCAAGCTCTGCTCCTGCTGGAAAGCACGGGGAAGCTCTTCCAGGTGGGGCAGAAACAGATGGACCCAACAAGAGCTGCCTCATGAGCCCTCCAAGCGTCCATGTCCCACCTTGCTGTCTGGGCCGTTGGGAGTACTGAGGTAGAAGAGAGATGTGCAGGTGCCTAGCCTGCTGTGTGACACGGAATGAATGAATGAATGAATGAATGAATGATGCTGGTTCCCTCTGTGTCCATCTTGAGGCAATCAAATGAGAACATACAGCCATGGCCACCTGTGGGTTAGGATTTAGAACTAAGGCAAGCAGTGAAGGGTTGTCTAGTTTAGGAAATCGATCCAACCACAGTGTTTGGCAGGGTCTGGAGTGTGTGAATTTTCTTTCCTTTGTAGCTACCCATTTTCCCTCCTCTGGTCCTAGGACATCTCACTTCAGCCCTGGATATGTGTGCTCTGGGAGAATCTTGCCTCCTTGCCTGGGCTGTGAACTCCTGAAGGCCAAGACCCTGGCTAGTTTGCTCTGGGCCCCAGGCACCTTGCTTGGCCCAGCAGAGTGTTCGACAACTAGGGCTGATCTAGTAAGCTATCTGGTGTCCCTTAAGGTTGTCTCCCTGAGTTGCCATGGGTCAGGAGCTCCTGACATAGCCCAGATGGGAATGAGGTGATGGAGGTGGGGAGGCAGGAGTGCATGGGGATGAAGGAAGAGTCACTGTATCTCCACGGGGCTGTGGCATCGAAGGTCAGCACAAAGAGCATCCTGGTTGGCTCCTGCTCACAGCAGAGTAGTGGCCTGGCAGGCCTCACCCACGTGGCTGATGAGGAGTTTCCTGACTTCTGAGGGCCCATTGACCTCTGGCCAGCTCCGGGCTGCTCTCAGGTCCCTGGCAGATTGAGCTTGTTCTGGGCCTTCCAGAATGTGCTTTCCATCAAGCCTTCCTGTAGCTCACCCGAGCGTTTGAAGTGGGGAGTAAGGTAAGTTGATACCCGCTGTAGCTCAGGGCCTAGTGGAGCCTAGCAGCCCAGCCCTGATTACAGAGACCTGCTATGTGACCAGCCACATGGCTGACATGCAGGGGGACCGGAGCAGCTTATGATTCCCAGGAGGGCAGAGCTTGGGTCCAGGGCCCAGGTCCTGATGGACGATTGTTATTACAGTGTGTGTGCAGTTGAATGACATCATGCTATGGAGTGCATGAATTTTTTTTGTCAGTCTTTTAACACAAGTTTATGTTTTTCAGACCTTAAAGCTGCAGGTCATTTTTTACATTTGCTATTGAGAGCAGATGTGACTGATCCCTATCGGGTTCTACTGAAAAACGGTGGGGTTGCGGAAGGTCAAATGCAGAATGCCTTTCAATCTCCATTATTACTTCCTCCACTCAATGGCCTCAGCAGGAAGCCCGTGCTTGGAAATGGTGGCCTTCTGAAGACTCTCAAGCCTCCGAGCCCAGCCCCTGACCACTGGTGATCCCCACACTGTGAGCCATCTCTAGGCTCGGCAGTCAGCCAGGGGCAGAAGCCTCGGATGAGAGGCAGGAGACTTAGCACTCTCTGGGGCTCAGCTTCCCCATTTGAACAAAGGGAGCGTGGATTGGGATTACCACGTACTGTGAGATGCTCATGACACTGTTGTTCTTTAGTTTTGTAACTCTTGGGTTTGGAGAGGCCCAGATTGGGGACTGTGTCTGGCTTTGCTATGTGTCACTCCAGCGATTTGGGGAAGTTCAAGGAGTTGCTTCTAGGGAGGCAAACGTCCACAAGTTCTCTGCTCTGACAGTCAGCAGGTGGGAAGGATAGATTTGGTGTTTTCTAGAAGAGAATGATGAGGGGTATCTTCTGTGTTCATATATCTCATTGGGGTCATGGGACAATTCTTGAGGGCAGCTGTGTTTTCACAGGCCACTCTCATAGGAAAATTTCCATTTTGGGGACAGATTTGGGAAAAGATACTATACCCAAAATCAAATTCTCTTATTCACAGAAGTATTGGTGGCCAGGCAGGGTTGGTTAGGCTCCATTATAGACCCCTGTTTGGTGTCCATGGTTGTGGGGAGCATTGGCTTGTGAGAAACTGAGTCCAGGATCCTGATGAAGAGGAGATGGGAGAGGTCTAAGGCCGCAGAAGACGACCACAAGGAGACCACATCACCCAAACAGAAAGACCACATTTGCTCCTGAGAGCATAGTCAGACTGTTCCAGCCTGGCGTGACAGACATGGCACTAGCTGCCATCCTCCTTGAGCTGCTGTCCTGGCAAAGTAATGGGGTAGCTGCCTGTGACAGTCCGGGAATGGTCTTTTGATTCTACAGGATATATGCCTCCAAATGACCCTAGGGGGATTAACTCTCTGATTATCAGGACTTTGGGGCTACCATGGGAATTCCTTCATGCATTCATTCATCCACCCCGTGGATTGATTGATCCACACCCCCACCCCCCATTCCCCCATGGATGCTTCACTCCAGAGGGAAGTGTTTGGAACCCACAGGCATGCAGGAAGGGGAAGAATGGGGAAAACAGTGTAGTGGGATGGAGGCACTTGAGAGACATTGTCAATGGAGGCTTTTAGGTACAAGGGAACCAGTGACTGGGCACTGTGGGCCTTTTCGGGCTCCCTTCCAGTGGCAACACGATGTAATGTGTTGTGCCAACTGAAAGGCGTGGGCGTTGAGGTGTGTGTGTGTGTGTGTGTGTGTGTGTGTGTGTGTGTGTGTGTGTGTGTCTGTGCATAGCAGGCGGGAAAACCTGGGGTCCTAAGGCAGTACCCTCCCCCTCAGAATCTGGGCATTTGGGAAAAGGCAGTTCGCATTAAAGGAGATTCTTTATTTGCTTGGTCACTTACTTAAAAAAGTGTATGTTCTTTTAAAGAAAATGATTCTTCTCTTTGACTTGGGAATATCCTTTTGTTTATAATGCATGTTCTTGGGAACTTGGCGCGCGATGACTTCTCAAAGACCTGCTGGTGGGCGAAGCCAGTTGTACTAGTCCCGGCCGCCGGCATCTCAGCACAGGGCAGTGAACACAGGTCCTAACTGCCGGCTGAGTTTGTCAGCAGCAGCAGGAATGGTGGGCCACTAACCTTCCCTGGGTCTCTTTAGTCTCCATCTCTAAGACTAGGGCAGTTCTAGCCACCTCACAGCCGTAGCCAGAGCTGCTTGTCCTCCTTCTAGCTCAGGCCATGAAATACTCTTCTAGCTATTTCTTTTTTCTTTTTTTAAATTTTTTATTTAAATTCAAGTTAGTTAATATATAGCATATTATTGGTTTTAGGGGTAGAATTTAGTGATTCATCAGTTGCATTTAACACCCAGGGCTCATTCCATCAAGTGCCTTCCTTAAAGCCCATCACCCAGTGACCCCATCCCTCCCCACCTCCCCTCCAGCAACCCTGTTTGTTCCCTATCATTAAGGGTCTTCTAGGTTCTAGCTATTTCTATAAACATCTCAATGGCAGTGGTTCCAGGACTCAGATGCCACAGCTGTGAAATAATCACCATCCTATCTTTCCTTCGCCTTGCCTCCTGGGGACAGCTGGGGGACAAGATGCACCCATGGGGAGTGCTCTGAGAAGTTACGAAGTCTGACCTGTGTGCTCAGGCTGGTGTGCCGCATGGAGGCAACAAGGAGTTAAACACTTTGTCAGAAAGCAGGCTGTTGATTTTCCAAGGGGGACCTTCTTCAGACACCTCAGGTTGGCCTTACTTTAAAGAGGAGGCAGCAGTTTTTAGCATGGGACTCTGAGCAGGGGAAGGCCAAAGTGAGTCCTTCCTCAAGCCTCATGGGAAGCTTGGCAAGCAGTATTAATAAAGGCATCTTCTCCATAAGATGCCTTTCTTCAACATAAGATGCCAGGTTACAGTTGGCTAAAGTGTGCAGCACTGGAGCCACTTAATCTTCGGAGTCCATATTTTTTATGGGCACCGCGGGAGCTGTCCTGGGTTTTCGTTTCCAGCAGTGGGATATCAGGATTTGTATCCTACGGGATATCCAAAGAATAATTCTGCTTCCCTTTGATGTTCCTTGGACATCTTGAGGCACTTAGGGTGCATTCTCAGGGAAGGTTGGAGGACAGGGTTGCAGGGCCCTCATTATGTTATTAAAATAGATCCAGTGAAGGAAGACTGAATTTTTTGAGCAGAAAGCTGCATTGCTAAGTGGAAGGCGGGTTCAGAAGTCACTTCTTGCCCTCACTTCTTGCACCAAGAACAATATTTTATTACAGTTTGGGCAGAAGATGTTTTGCTGCCCGTATAATCATTTCACAGTTGTAGGTTAACATGGATTGTTTTTGCTGACGTTTGGAAAATCATACCTTAATGAAATGTAGTTTGGATCGAAAAAACAATAAAAAAAAGTTGTCTGTTTATAGCCTTGAAATTCGTTTACCAAATTGGCTGTTACTTTGGGATGATTGTAACAGTCTCCTTGAGTGGCATTTCTTCCCCTGGTCTTTGCTCAGCAACCCATCCAGCACAGCCCAGCTAAGGTGATTTTCCTAAGGGGCTACTTCCATCACATAGTTCTGCTCAAAAGGCTTCCACAGGTCCCCACTGTATCCAGAAGAAAAGTACAATTAGCCAAATCAGTCAGACCATCCTGATCAGTCCTGCTGAGCCCTTCCAACCCTGTCTCCCAGGTGGCGAGCCTCCTACAGCCCGGGGGGCACTCCTGCTGCATCCCCCAACACACCAGGTGCTTCTCAGCCCCTCGTCACTGTTCATGCCCTTACAGTTTCTAGCATTCCTTCTCCATCACACCTCACTTTATCCATTATCATCCAGCTCACCCCCTTGTCTAGGACAACACTCACCTCTTTTAAAAAGCCTTCTCTGATCATTTCAGCCCCCTGGACTTCCCCTTCCCCAGCCCCAATTTGATACTGACATTGTGGAGAGGCAACTGGGGTATTGGGAAGAGTCACACAGCAACTTCAAACCCAGGGCTAGGGTTTGAAGCCCTGGGTTTGAAGCTTGCTGTGTGACCTCAGGAGAGTTGCTTAATGTCTCTGATTTTCACTTTCCTCATTTCTACAACATAGACATCCATACCTACCTCACAGGTGTGCTGTGTGGGTTCATGAGACAGTTTAGATGGAAACGATTAGTGTAGCATCTGCACTTGGTGGGTGCACTCAGAATGTTAGTTTCTTGCCCAGCTTACAGCATTTACTACATTCAAGTAAGTATGCTTGTCTGAAGACCTGTCACACCACTGCTCAGGAGGGTGGGGACTCATCTAGACTCTCCTACAGCGACTTGCACATGATGCATCAAGCTCCTCAGTGCAAGAAGGAAGGTCGATGGGCTACCAAAGGTAGTGCCAGGAGCCTGTCACATCCCAGCCCTGTGCATGAGGGCTGAGCCAGTGCCACTCAGGCCTTGCATCAATAACGCTGGTTGAGTTGTCTTGCCTCTCTTCCCTGGATAGCAGTAAGGGTCCTCAGCATCCCCACAGGACTGAGTGTAGGGAAGAGGTTGGCTCTAAAACATGGTCTAGCCCTGGGGGCTCAGGAGACATGTTAGTAGGTAACCTCTTAGCCAGCTGACTTGTCTTGCCTGTGTCCCCCAGTGAAACCATAAAGGACACCAGGGGACTGTGTGCGGATCTTTAGCCATTTGCAGAGGGGGTTAGGAGGGGCATTTGAAGAGATGTGGGTGAATGAAGTCAGTGGCAGGGAGGGCACGGGGCCATGTCAGTGCCCAGGGGAGGTGGCTGGGCTGAGGCTCCGGAGGGCAGACAGAGGGGGAGGCACGGGGGTGGTCTGCAGACAAGCGGAGCAGTGGGAAGGCACAGGCCCACTTCGGTGGCCCGGCCCTGGTCTTCCACCGTCTTGTACTGACCATGTAGGTGGTCCCTCCCCAGGGTGTCACATCCGGCTGGGAGGTCCTGTTCCAATCCTGCCAACCTCTTCCCCGAAGCCTTCGCAGATCCTTCCCACGGAGGGATCTGCCTTCGGCATGCTGTCCTCTCTGTGCTCCCACTTGCCCAGCATCCTCACCGATGGCTGGGGCGCTCACGCGTCACCGTCTCCATCGCTCTCCTACTGATGGACACTGATGGAGAATTTCCATGTCCCTGGCTCTGTGCCAAGTGCCTGATGTGGAGTCTCTCTAATCCTCATGAGAAATGCCTGAGGAGGTCGGTGGTATTCTCTGCCCCGTGTCAGGAGTAAGAAAGCTGAGGCTGAGCGGCTGAGCGATTCACCTTAGGTCAGATGACCCATCAGGAGGAGTCAGATCTGAACTCGGTCTGCCTCTGGGACTCGCACTCCCACCCCCGTGTGTCTTGTCCCCCCACCTTGCTAGGGAAGGCGCCCCGCAAATGGCAGGTACTTTACCGGGACTGCCGGTCCTGTCATGGTTTCCATAGCTGCCTGTGGCGACAAGCGCTGGGACAGTGTCGGCAGCTCCGGCCATGACTCCGGCACCTGTAAGTCCAGCTGCACTGGCAACAGCAGCCGTAGCAGCCGCGGTGACTCCAGCCGCACCCCCACCGGCAGCGCTCCGGCCCTGGCTCCCCTCGCCCCAGCCTGGGCCGCGCCTCTCTGCGGGAGACGAGCAGGGACTTGATCGTTCCTTCCCACTCTTTCTCTCTGCTGGGGCAGCACGCTTGCATGCACGGGCTTCAGTTCACACCCAGCCTCTGTCACTTACCAGGCAGGTGGCGTGATCTTTCTGTGCCTCGGTTTCTCTCCTGTACAAGGTGCTAATAACGGCCCACCTTGCTCCCAGGGCTGCCGTGAGGACTGAGTGAGCTGTTATGTAGGAGGCGCCTGGAACCGAGGCTGGCTCACAGCAGGAGCTCTGTGTGATGCCACTTTACCCCCCCCCCCCCAATCCCCACTCTAGCACCTTGTGCTAAGCAGACTCTTGTAAGTTCTGGTTGTGAGGGAAGATTCTAGAGTGGTGAGCCATGTGGCTGAGGGGCTTGTCTGGGGACCCGGGGACACAGAAGTGTGAGTTCAGTGGCCGTTTTAGAGACCACCACGGAGGAGCCAGCGTGTGCATTGGGTGAGAGACCCTGTGTTTGGTCATGTTGGAGAACCTGCAGCCGTTTCTTAGACACTCTGTGGAGTGCTGAACGTGCCCTCAGGCTCAGCTGGAAGAGCCTCTTCTTGAACTGGTTTGGGAGGAGAGGTGGCACTGAGAGGAGCTGGAAGGAAGGGGGGTGCTCCAGCGTGGCCGAATGAGGGTGAGAGAGGATAGGGAGAGTGAGGCCGGTCTCTGGGCAGGGGCGTCAGAGGGAAGACTAGGATGTGTTTACTGCAGGACTCAGGGCTGCTGTGTCCCATGTGTGGACAGTAAATCAGGCCAGGCATCGATGTGGACAAGAGGTCCCTGAGTCCTGGGTACATGGTGAGGCTGTGCTGGGACCACGGTCCCCCTGATTCCCTGGGGAGAGATGTGCTCATCCTGTCTGAGCCCATCAGCCCTTGACTTGCATCTCCCTTGCTGCTGTGGCAGGGCCAGGGCATGGACATCCGATGGACCTGGGTTCTAAATCCTAACTCTTCCACGCCAACGGTGTGGTCACAGAGCTTTAGGTGAGTGCTTGCTCAGTTTCTTCTTCAGCACAATGGGGACAACAATGCCTCACATTTTTATGAGGACTCGGTTACATGATATTTGTCAAGAGTGTTGCACATCGAAGACAATAAAGAGTGGCATTTTAGTCCTCTAGTGCTGGTTCTCGAGGTGGCAGGATCAGTATCATGTGGGAACTTGTCAGCTATGCAAATACTCGGACTCCATCCCAGACGTACTGACTCTAAACTCTGTGTGGGGCCCAAGCCCCTTGATCTGATGCAGGTCCAAGGTGGCGCGAGGTGCACACATGAGGCTGCTCAGTGCAGAGGCTGGTACACAGTAGGTGCTCAGTACCTGACAGCTCCCCGTCTTCCTTCCTACCTGGGCAGGTTTTACCCGAAGAGGTTAATGCTACTGCAGACCTCCTGGAGGTGAAAGGGCCTTGTTCCCCTGGAGGATAGACACATTATGACGGCTTCATTTGATTAAAAGGGGATGTTGATCATTAGTTATGACCCAAATTTCTTCTCTCCCCAGCAATCACTCAAAGTGTTCCCAGATGCGCAGGGGGCTGTTGGTTACCTGTGAACACAACATCCCTTTATAATGAGGACGCTCATGCGAACGGAGACTTAGAGAAGTCTAGCGGCCTCCCCGCCCCCTCAGGCCTGCCCTACATTTGATGGAGTGAATGATTGAGGGGAAACATATGCATTCCAGATTGGACCCGAAATGCTGGGCTTGGAGAGGCAGGCTGCTTCCAGCGGCAGCCGAGGGGAGGTGGGGGAGCTCTGCAAGTATTTGTTGTTCCCGTGGGGCTAATTATGGACTTTTAGAGGCAAGTAGCCGCCCCAATTTCGGTTAGCACAGTTGTTCGTTACTGCATAATTAAGAGGAAGGGGGAGCAGCCTTGGTGGGGAGCAAGGCGAAGGGAAGGCCAAATGCAAATAGCTTGAATACTTTGTCTGAGGGACACTGGGCAACAGTGAAGGTCAAATGCTCAGCTGCTGGACATGGAGGGCCCAGGCATTGAGGCTGGAGGGGAGAAGGCGGGCAGGGAGATGGCTCCCACTCCACAGGCATGAAGATGGAGGAAACAGCCCTGTCTTAGGCAAGTTTGGCTGGTTTGAAAGGATGACTGCCCCACTTGCCCTAAAGTGGGTTCACTTTTGGAAAAGAATGAGCTTTGCCCCCTGGTTCAGGCTGCAGACAGGAATCTTCCATTTGCAGGGGAGGGCATGGGCCTCCTGAGGCCTCTGATGATGTGATGATGTATAAAGGAAATTTATGGGAGATGGACAGATCCCCCCCAGCGTGGAAAGTGAGGCAGGGTCGGCACAGCCCTGACCAGGAACATGAAGGGGGTTAGAGCATGGGGGTGCCAAGTTGTAGCACCCTGGTTGTGAGGTGGGAGACAGGAGGCCAGGCGCCTGACCTCACGCCAAAGGCCACGGTTACAACAGCTCTTTCTTGCCAGGAGCTAATGTGTCCTAAGCCTTTTGTGCTGCCTGCTTAAGTGAAGACAGCGTCAGGCCCCTGAACTGTGGGGGTGAGGGGCTGAGAGCTTGACAGACCCTTAGTGGAGGGAGCTCTGGGGGAAAGGTGAGCAGGTGAAGGAGGAGATGAGAAGCCAAATGTGCAGGGCAAGGGAAACGTCTGCCATGTGAATAGCTCCTCTCGCTGTGGGGCTCAGAACTTTCCAGAAAGCTTAAAAACAAACAGGGGAACGTGAAGCCTTGGCCTGGGTGTCAGGGGCCCTGGGTTTTAACCCAATCTTACCATTAACTGACTGTGGGACCTTGAAGTTTCTGAAGTTTCTGGGCCTTATAGCCTCATCTGTAGAACAAGGAGGGGAATGAATGTTCTCAAGGGCCCATTTGAAGAGCCTGGCTCTTGGTCTATATCACTGCAGTAGAGAAAATAGAATTGCTATATATTTCCTCCTTGATTATGATGCCACCACTCCCTGGGCTTCACAGGTGAGGGGTAAGCTTGAAATAAAAGATAGAGGAAGAGGTTGGGGGCATAAAGCTGAGTGGTCAGGGCGGGGGCCATGAGGGTTACTGTGGCTGTGTTACTGGCTTCTGAGAACAGGACTCCAGGGGGAGGGAGGAGAGAGACCCTCAGAAAGAAATCCATTTTATGTTTAACCAAGCCTCTGAATAGGTTTCACTTCGTGGTGAGAAACTCTTCCTCATCTTCTACAATCTGCTCAAGGTGGGCATTTGGGAATGTCTTAGGAAGGAAAGATGTTATAAGTTTCCTATTGCTGCTATGACAAATTACCACAAACTTGGTGGTCGGAAACCTTGTAAATTTGTTATCTTACAGTTCTAGAACGTGGAAGTCCAAAATGGGTCTCAATGGGCTAAACTCCAGCTGTTGGCAGGGCTGTGTTCTTTTGGGACGCTCTAGGGGAGGATCTGTTTTCTTGCCTTTTCCAGTTTCGAGAGGCTGCCAGATGCCTTGGCTCGTGGCCCCTTTCTCCTTCTTCAAAGCCAGCAAAGTGGGACAAGACTTTCTCACACAGCCTCACTGACACTGACTCTTCTGCCCCCCTCTTCCATGTTTAAGGACTTTTGTGATCACATTGGGCCCACCTGGATAATCCAGGCTACTCTCCCTATTTTAATGTCAGTTGATTGGCATTAATCCCCCCTGCTGCCTCAATTCCCCTTTGCCATGCAATGTAACACAGGAACGTGTTCTAGGAATTAGGACCCGGGCATCTTTGGAAAGCCATTATTCTGCCTACTGCAGATATTAATTTGCAAAGAGCAATAGCAAGCCCAGACTGCCGTGAGTCCCCAGTGACAGTGGACTCATTCCCCAGATTGGTTCCTGGGCAGCCTTCTGAGTTGGGGGAGCTCTCCTTGCCCTGACTCAGGCCAGGTGTCTTTCTCGGGGTCTCCCCCCCACCGCAAGAGGGGCTATCACCAGGCCTCTGTGGGTGGGACGCCCGGAAAGCAAGCTTCCCCAGGATGAAGGACATCTTTCATTCAGCCACTACCTACCTTTTTTTTTTTTTGGTGGTGGTGGTGGGTAGGGGGCAGGGAGTGAAGGTGGTGAGGTCCAAATTGGAGGTGAACCCAGTTCATTCATTCTGTAAAGACTCATAATAGACCCACTGACTTCTGTTAACTCTTTCCCTGCTGTGTGAGGCTTAACTCCCTTTAAAATGTCAACAACTTGAAAATAAGGGACTATGATTTGCTTACCAGGGGCCTTTGCTCAGCAAAATTTATTGTCCGAGAGATGCCATAAAAGGTTTCCCAGACTCTGGACCCCTCTTGCCTCGCCAGCCTCTTTTCTGTTCTTTTTTTTCCCACAAGAATTTCACTTTCAGTTTTTTTTTTTTTACTTTTTCTTCTGCAAGGCTAATTTTGTTCAGTGCTTCATTATACAATAGGAGCTTCATGTCAGTCACAGCTTCAGTATGTCTGTACAGTGATTTGGCTTTTTTGTCACCTAATGTAAGTATCAGACATTCCTAATGGGTTGGAGGCTGCTTTCCCTGAGTCCCATAGGTCCCAAGCTGGCTGAGTGCTGGAGGAATGTGGCCCATCCCTGGCTGCTCGGGAGGAGCTTGTTACTGAGTCTCCCCACTTAGGGCTGAAGCTCCCTCTCAAAGAGGCTGGCATGCTTTTCCACTGGCTGTAGATGGTGCTTTTGGGGAAACGGTCAGACTTCCTCCACAGACCTCCTGGCTGTGGGAGGAAGCCCATTTTTATACAGCTAGATTAATTTAAGAATTCCTTTTAATGAAATAAAAAGTACAGCCTGTCGTTCTACAACAGGGAAGTATATTTCTCTGTAGGAGAAGAAATGAAACAGTCTGCTTATGAGAGACAGTGGGACCCTTGACCTGGCCCTGAGGGGCTTTGAGCTTTGTTCTGGTCAGTTTGCTTTCGTGGGTTGTGTCCGTGGAGTTCTTCTTGGGCCAAGAATGCCCCACTGCTTGTAGGGTCCTGGCCTTCTCTGCACTGTCCCAGGGATGAAACCGATACCTGAAGGGATCTTCGCTCTGACAGTTCTACAGTGTTGCTCCTGCTAAAACTCAAACTGGGCCCAGTTATATGCAAGTGATGAATCACTCAATTGTACCCTGAAAGTAATACTACACTATAGGTTAACTAACTAGAATTTAAATAAAATCTTGAAAGAAAAAAAAAAAAACCTCAAACTGGGCCTATCTTTAAGTCAGAAGTTCAGTTCTATTGGACAGCAGCCCCATCCAGTAGAAATAAAATGGGAGCCATGTACACGTCTGTAATACAGATTACGTACGTGATTTAAATTTTTCTCGTAGCCCCATTAAAAAGTAAAAAGAAACAGGTGAAATTAATTTCAATAACATTTTATCTAGCCCAGTATATCCAAAATATCATATCCCATGCAAGAACATTAACAAGATATTTTACATTCTTTTCTTGTGTTTGGTCTTCAAAATCCAGTGCGTCTTTTACACTTAGAGCACATTTCAATTCAGATGCTAAATTTTCCTTGGCAATACTTGATCTATATTTAGAGTTCATAAAATTGAGTGTTGAAAAAGTAAATGCACATACCCAAATCGTTCCAAACATACTTAAAAGTTTTCCAAAAACTGACTCCAGTATCAGTTTTTAATTTTGTGTTAATGAAAGTGAAATAAAATGAGAAATCCAGCTCCTCCGTGACAGTAGCCGTGATTCCAGTGCTCCCTAGCCACACATGGCTGGGGACTGGACTGGTCAGTGCAGGTCTAGGGTGTCCCTCTATGGCCCCAAAGCAAACATGTGATTTGGGCTGGGAGGATTTGCGCGGGGAGGCTCGCTCGGGCTGTGGGTGGGGTATAAAGAGCCCTTCCCCCATGGGAGAAGCTACAGTATCGATTCTGATCTTGTGCCTTACCGCCCACTGCTCTGTGTGCTTCTAGAAGGCCAGAGTCCTGCTCCTGGGGCATTCATTCTCTTTTGTGCAATCAGTAATTCATACATTCAATAAAGTTAGGTCCTGGTACTGGTTATTGCCCTGAGTTATGCAGAAGGGTCTTAATTTATTGAAACATTGGAGGGGCACAGACAATATGTAGGGAAACAAATGAGCGAGATCATCTCAGATAGTGAGGATTGCAGCAAGGAAAATAAGACATAATAAGTAGAGACAATAATCCAGTGGGTGGGCAGAGTGGAAACTTCTAGAACAGGTCAGGGAGGCCTCTTGAAGCTGGGCCATGGGAAATGAGACTGAGGGGAAGTGAGGATCTGAGAGCCTGATCATGCCAGTAAGAGAGAGGATTCAGGGCATGGGACTGGGGGTTTGAAAACCAGGAGGCCCTGGGGTTGGAGGCCAGCAAGTCTTTCAGCAGGACATACAGACTAGGAGGCTAATGTCTTCAGCCATCAGCAAACCATCCACATCACCTTGCCAGCATGGATGGAGTGGTGCCTACACGCTCAGGCCCCAGATTTGATAAGAAAGATGGGGGACATGAGAGAGAGTTAGTGAGGTCCAGGTTTTGGTACTTGTGCTTACAGCTTCCTCCCCCCAATGTAAGCTGCCCCACTGTAAGCTGAGAGGGTCTTGGCCCCTGAGCCCATCCCCATCACTTGTCCCTCTCCATCATTTATTTGTTGACAGGTTATCATGGCAACAGAGGAGACAGAAAAAATCAATAATCAGCACAGAGTAAAACAGCACAATTTTCACTTTGGTTTCACATTGATTAAAATTCTGTCTGTAGTGTTTCTCTCAGGTCCTGGTTGTTTTCCTCAGTCTTGGGGTATCTCTGTGTCTCCCGCCTCAGAGAATAAGATGATTTAAAAATAAACTCACCCCCAAGCTTCAGAAAAAGTTTTCTTTTTCCCACATAGAATACATGTGAGGGAAGACCTGGTCCCCTGGGGAATTGGGGGTTTGGAGGGCCAGGCTGCTCATGCAGGGCCTGATGGGGGAAGGCTGTGAAGAGCACATATTGTCATCCTTCCTTTTTAAAACCTCCATCAAGGCCCATCTGTGTTCAACAATGCTAGCTGAGTGTTTAGAATGTTCCAGAGATTAGGAAGGAGGTCTGGTGATGGGTTTTTTCCCAAGATGTTAATTACTAGTGCATGAGATACTCGGACCTTTGATTAGGTGCACAGCCAAGCACAAGAGTCAGAAGAGAAGGTTCAGTCCAGCCCTAGAGCTCGCCTCTGTTCACGGCTTGAGAGGAGATGAATGTGGCCCACACAAGTTCAGAAACTGAAATGCTGGTCTGAGGAGCAGAAGTGGCACTGCTTAGGCCCTGGGAATAGAGCTGGAAGCAACGGAGACAAAGCTTCCTGTCCTCCACAGATCCCAGGTTTTAGTTGAGGGAATAATCCTGTAATTATATACTAAAATATATTCTAATAATACTATACATGAGCAGCGTGTATCGTCTATTAAATATTGAAATGCGCTGTGGTGGGATATAAAACAACATGGCGACTGGGGAGTGTTGGGTATGTGGATAGGTTCAATTTTAGGTAGGATGGTCAGAGGCCGCTTCACTGCAAGGTTGACATTTGAGTCAAGATCCAAAGGAAGAGAGTGAATGAGCACTGGGGATCTCTGAGGAAAGAGCATCCCAGAGAGAGAAGCAGGTACACAGGCCTCAAGGCAGGACATGTCTGGTGTGTTCAAAGAATAGCAAAGAAGCAGGTACAGCTAGAGGGGAATGAGCAGGAGGTGACTTCAGAGAGGTAATAATAGCGGTGCAGTGGGGGTGGGATACAGATCGTTTAGGGCTATGTAAGGACATTAGCTTTGGATGAATTAAATGGAAGCTTCTGAGCAGAGGAATGACATGATCTGACCTGGCTTTTTAAAGGCTCCCTTTGGCAGAAGCAGTTGTGGTAATGCAGGCGGGAGATGACGATGGCTCATTCTGGGATTCTTAGCAGTGCAAGTGGTGGGAAGCGCTCAATCTGGACACAGTTTGGAGGTTGAGCTTGTGCCATCTGTTGTCGGATTCGATGTTGGGTTGGGAGAGAGGAGTCAAGGATGACTCCAGGACTTTTGACTTGTGTATCAGTCAGGGTTCTACTGAGAAACAGAGCCAATAAGATGGGAAAAAATTGGCTCTTGGGATTATGGAGGCTGGCAAGTCCCAAATCTGCAAGGGTCAGCCCTCAGGCTGAAGACCCAGGGAAGAGCTGATGTGGCAGTTCTGTTTCCTGAGAGGAAGAAGGCTTTGGGAGCACAAGTGTAGCTGGGCAGGCAGGAGGTTGGCTAGGGGCATGTTAAGTTTGAGATGCCTATTAGGCTTCCAGATGCTTGAGTCAACCGCTGGGTGTTTAGGTCTGGTTTTCAGCAAAGAGGACCAGCCAAGGGATAGATATTTGTAAGTGATCAGCTTGCAGAGATGCCATTTAAAGCTACAAGGAAAGACAAGGTTACTGAGGAAGGAAGCAGAGAAGGAAGTGTTCAGTGGGCTACCTTCTTGTCGGGAGGTTGGTGCCCAGATCCACCTGTCTGGCCAGCAGAGGCCATCAGCCTCTGAGCTCCCGGCAGCCATCGAGCTCTGCCAGAGAGATGGAGGCTGGAGGCAATCACTAGCCAGGGCGGGGTGGGGTAGGCCTCTAAGAACCTGCACTCCCGTTTGAAATGCTTTAGGCCTCAGCTCTGAGATGTGGCTGGTGGTTCTCAGTTTCATTTAGTTATTCACCTGACCCCCTCATACAGAATACCACCTCTGCTTTCCGTCTGTATCTCCCACATCAGGGAGTCTGGTGGGGCAGACCCAGGAATGTGAGTGAAACACGGGGCTGGGTCCCAGAGGACAGGCAGCTTGCTAGTTGTCCTCTGGCTGAGGACCCAGCTCCATCCTTGGGATCACCTGCAGCTGCCCTCCCCCGCCCCCCACCCCTTGTCTCTGCCCCTCTTCCTGCATGTGTTTTCACCTTCTGGCTCAGGGCTCTGTGTCAGGCACCTGGACTCACCTGTCTGCCTTGCCTCTTGGCCCTTGGCCCATGTTCTTCTATTTGGCCTGCCTGGATTGTCATGCATCAGGCCCAGACCCATGGCAGATTTCTTTCTTCCCATTTGGGAGATGTCCTTTCTCTCTCTTCCTTTGCACAGAGATTAAACTCCTGCAGTCAACCCCAGAGTCAGTAGTAGTGAAAGGCTTAGCTTGGATATGGGCCCAGCCTGGAATAACATCTTTTGGAGGTAACTGGAAAGTTCTATCATGTTTCGAATCCCTTACAAGCCGACCTGTGGGCAGAGTTTGGTGGGGAGGCTATGGCCTGGGCAGCAACCTTGAGATGCTCTGACCCTGTCTCAGGTACTACCCCTTCCTGCTAATCATGCTTCTGCCTCTCTGGTCCAGAGCCCTGAGCTAACTCTCCAAACCTGGCAAAGCTGGGAGCTTTGTCACCACATGTACTCTCCCACAGCTGTGCCCAGTGCCACACGGCCCAGGCTCTCCCACCCCCAGATGCCTGTGCCCTCCCTCCTGTCCCGGATTGTAATCTTGCTCACATTTCAAGGGTAATGTCATCCATGTGGCCCTGATCCTAAGTATGCCTGATGGAGACTTGGGTGCCAAGATTTCCCCTCCAACTGGTTTTAAGCAGACCCCCAAGTGGACCCCAAACTGGAGGGCCCTGTGTATTTTCTGGGTGGGATGTTTCCTGCCCCCTGGTGTGAGCAGTGGCCTCATGGAGAGTCAAGGTGGGCTCTAATTGTGGAGGAGTACTGTTGATTGGAAGCGGCTTCTAGTCAGAGAGCAGGGCTCAAGTGCTGCATATAAGCCCATGAGTTACAGTAGACAGTACGGCGCAGAGGGGACAGGGCTGGAGAAACTCTTCGGCATGTGGTCCCTTGGGCTGGTCCCCTGGAGCAGGGTAGAAACTGGAGGGGGCACCAAGGAGGTCAGGGAGGGAGAAACTCAACACCTGTGGGCCCAGCCTGGATGCCAGGGGTTTGCCTGTTGTCAGAGAAGCCACAGCAGGCCCTTGCTGGGGTGGGCACTTGTGGTGTCTGGTTTCCTGGACAGGCCTCTCTCCCTGCCACTGCTTACACCCTAATTAAGCGAGCATATACGGCCTGTCACTGGTGACCTGGAGCCCAGGTGGGGCCTTCCCAGCCAAGGCCCTGGGCTTCTGGATGGTCCTTTGTCAGTTACATCGGGTTCGACCACCTGCTCATAATTACCCCTTCAGCAACCTGGGTCACATGTGGCCTGGGCCCCAGTGACTCCCAGTGCTCTGGGTGACCCTGAGTGCTGAGATGACCTGCTCTTTTGGTGATGTCGTGCCAAGTGGCAGAGACAAAAGGCCAAGCTGGGGCTCACATGATGGCAGCCCTGGGATGACAAGAGGAGGCCCTGAGATACCACAAGATCTCAGAGTAAAATTTACCAGGACTGGTGGGAGGGGGACTCATCCAAATGACAGCGAGCATGCATCTGAAAAGCTGCAGATTAGAGATCTTTGTGCCATTAGTTGTGGGTCTGAGAGTTGCTTCCTAAGTATGGGAGGAGGGGGATCAAGGAGGGAGCACTACTTTTATGCCATGAAAAGAATTGAAAGTGTTATACTTCACAAATGTGCACATTTGAAAATGTTGATTTTCTTTGTTGGTAAAGACTGCTGGCTTGTTTGCATGTTTAAAAAAATAGCATATTAAGTCATTTCTGTACCCACTGTGCAAAGTTTGAATTCTTTTTTTATAAAGATTTATTTGAGAGAGAGAGAGAGTGAGAAACAGCATGAGAGGGGAGAGGGTCAGACAGAGAAGCAGGCTCCCCAATGAGCCGGGAGCCCGATGTGGGACTCAATCCCAGGACTCTGGGATCATGACCTGAACCGAAGGCAGTCGCTTAACCAACTGAGCCACCCAGGCGCCCCTAAAGTTTGAATTCTGATCAAACTTTGGATTAAGATTGATACACTTTGGAAGAATCTGTCTATGCAACTATAAACAATGGATATGCTAATTAGCTTGGTTCAGTCTGCTCCGTAAACCCACCCTCTATTCTCCACTTTGACCCGTAGCCCCCAGTACCCCCCATACGTATTGGTAATGCTATATCTGCCCATTTCCCCAAATCCTGGTCAATTAGCTTTGAAACATAAAAGTAAGAGGTGCCGTATATGTGGATTTATACCTATATATTAGTAATTCTAAGAGATCTTCTGCCAGTCATCCAATAGAATTTGTTTTCATGGACTGGTGGAAATATTTTGGGGGAAGCCTGAAATAGGGCTCCAAGAAGACCAGAATAGCATTTGTCTTGTTCTCCTTTGTACTTGAACACCCAGCACTTGCTGGAACTCAAAATCCTGTTGAGTCAATGCACTAGGAGAACCCGTGATTTTCTCCTAGGGCACAGCTTCAGTTTTCCAGAGACTTGGCCTGAGACATGCTCCTCTCCCTGGGACCTGGGGCCCAGTCTGCGGCCCAGCTGCGTGGGGGTGGGTTTTGGACTTATGTTTGAGATACCTGTTAGACATGGGGAGATGCAAAGTAGGTAGCTGGAGCTGTAAGTCTAGGAGAGGTAGGTTTCAAATGGGCATATATGAGATTTCTAAAGCCCTAGGGATTATTCAGAATAATGCAAGAAGAAGAGTATAGGGAGAGTAAATAAGGGGATGAGTTCCTGAGCTCAGGATGCTCTTGTATAGAGAGATTAGCCAGACATGAGTGGAGCCAGCTAAGGATCCTGGGGAGGGTTTGTAAGGCAAGAGCGGAACCAAGAGATCATGGTGTCGAGGCCATGGAGAGAAAGGGCTATGTGTCCGTCTGCTAGGGCTGCCGTCACCAAGTGCCACAAGCTGGGTGGCTTAAATAACACAAGAATTTCATTGTCTCACATTTCTGAAGTCCAGAGGTCCGGTCACTTCCTTCTGAAGGCTGTAGGGAGAGTCCGTCCTTTGCCTTTCCCCGAGCTGCTGGTGCTTTGCTGGTAATCTCTGGCCTTCCCTGGTTTGTAGAAACATCACCCCAATCTCTGCCTTTCTCTTCACATGGCGTTCTCCCTGCGTGCATGCCTATCTCCAGATTTCCCCTTTGTATAAGGACACCAGTCATATTGGGTTAGGGCCCACCCTACTCCACTATGACTTCATCTTAACTGATTACCTTTGCAGCCACCCTGTTTCCAGATATAGTCACATTCTGAGGGACTAGGGGTTAGGACTTCAGCATGAATGGGAGGGGCACAGTTCAACCCACAACAGGTGTGTCAGGAGTGAATAGTCAACTGTGACAAGCTTTGCAGAAACATCCAGCAAAATGAAGAGTGTGAAGTCATGGTTGAGTCTTGCAGCCTGTGGCTTGACTGGAGCAGAGCTAGTGGAGAGGCAGGATCTGAAGGCACGCAGGTCGAGGGGCACAGCTGGTCCAGACCCCAGGCCTCTTCTCTGCTCTGTGCACTTTCCACCATAGTCACTGCCTCTCGCAAACTCTGGTGGAAGATTTTTAAGTCACTTAAACAGCAAAAGAGATGAATGCCACCTTGGGGTAGCATTATTTGCTGTTTGAGGTCTAGCCTTGTTACATCTCATAGAATTATACTGCTAATGGTGGCATTCATGTATAAGTGAGGGGTCAGCGGAGGTAGGCATTAGAGTTTTCAAGGAATCCTTAAAATTCTACCATCCCATCTTCTCTCAGAGCCAGGCTTCACTGGGTCTCTATGCATTGCCTGCAAAATGCCAGAGACTGTTCTTAGAACAGCGGCCCCAGAGACCCTCCCTGACTCCTTGTATAGCCATTCCCGTTCCCATTCCTGGATCACACTGCACAGCCTATGTACTCATCCCAAGTTCTCCCGACCTTTTCTTTTTTTTTTTTTTTTTTGGCACTCCCTATTGGTCCTCTCTGATGGACTCACTGTTCTGGAATTTTCCTCTTTTTAGTGAATAAAATCTGATTTCACAAGCTACTCACTCTCCTTTATGAAAGGTGTAAATGCCATGCTCGTCTTGGCTGGTGCATGAAGCCACAGCCTGTCTTGGAGATGCTCCGTCATAGCAGCAGGTGGGAGGTGTGGAGTCTTGTGGAGCCCCTCGTGCCTCAGAAGTCACATCAGGAGGCAGTGTCCAGCAGTAAGGCAATAAGCATTTTGGAGGCCCCTATTTGCACAGATACCGGTCCTCCCCTCTCCCTGTGGAGGCGGAGAGTCCCCCCTGCCCTAGAGACAGCCCCCTCCCCCCTCCCGTGCTCCTGCCGTCTCTTCCTCACAGGATGTGGCCCCTGTTTCCAGGGAACCAGCTTCCCAGTCACCCAGGAGGGAGGCTCCAGATACATGAGCCAGGATAGCCTTCTGGGACCAGCCAAACTCACCTACCCTTTCCCTGGTGATGCTGGACAGGGGAGGCTCTGGGGTCCTTTATAAGGCATAGAAAGCCCTTCTATGGGGGATGCAGGATTGGCAGAGTGTGGCTGACAGAGTGTGGCTTCTTTTCTTCCTAATTCTCATCCCCATAGGTGGTTGAGAGTCCTTGTAGAAGTTTCTTCGCCCTACCTGACAGAAGAGAGGCCACTTCTCATCCACAGGCCCATCTGCTTTAAACTCTTAAAGGAATTGAAAGTCATAACGCCGTCTAAAAAAGTTTTAAAAACCAATAGGAAAAGCAGCTTTTCCAAATGTGGTGAGAGGCTTGTCTGTCTTGCTGCATGGTTGTTTACGTCTTGTGGTGTGAACAAGAAATCTGATCACAAATGCTTAAACCACTTCCTTGGCCAGTGGGTACCTAAATTTTCTGCCAACCAGGGCACTGTATTTACTCTTTTGACCCTATCTTGTGTTGGACCTCAGATTTCCACCCCTCCTGCCCACCCCCGGGCTCTCCCAGCAGCCTGAACTTTCCCACATTTCCCTCCTGGGAAGTTCCGCTAAACTCACTGGATTGCTGGGATTCAGATGGCACATGGGCAGGAACTGGCCAAGGTCTAGGGGATTAGGGTGGGGTCTGGGTGTTGAGATCTGCCTCCATTGCCCCCAGCTTTCAGGCATGGTACACAATAGGTTTTCAGAATACAAGTTCAAGTGGTTGGAATGGACTGCAGAAGCCCAGTTAGGACATGCAAAATCTCCCCCACCTCTACCTGGTTCCCTGCAGGAAGGCTCTGCAGTGAATTAGGTAATGCTCACTTCTCACGGAGGTGCCTCTTGGATGCTTGGCAGTGCAGGAAGGAACCAGAGGTCAGGGGCTGGAGGGGCTGCAGGTGAGTGAAGAGGGGAGCCCAGGCTCATTAGCATGATTGAGAGACTATCAGGAGAATCCTAGACCATAGGAAGAGCTGCAGGAGGGCTTACTGTAATAAAATCTGGAGTAAACAGACTTGGGTTTAAATGTGAGCTCCATTTTTTACCAGCTGTGGACCTGGTATGTTACTTAACCTTTCTACACCTTAAATTTGCCGTCTACATGGTGGGACTAATAATCAGGACCTTTCCTACCCCAAAAGTTGGATTAGCTCAATATGGGTTAATAAATTTGTGACTCTTCACTGCTGTGCATGTTGAGGGATAAGTTGTATCCTCTAGATTAGTCTATACAAATATGTGGTTGGCCCACTGAGCTATAGGCCTGATTCCTGAGTTAGGGGCACCGGTTTCTCCCTCTTCCATCGGTTCGTCTCTTCTCATCTCTGACCTTTCTCTTCTGTATTTCTCCCAAGATCTAAAATTATTATTCACCATTGCATCCCCAAGCCCACCCAGAGTTCCCCAGCATGGGAGTGCTTTCCTTGTGGACAGAGGCAGGCAGGAGAAGGCAGTGGTGGGATTGCATATCAGTGCCTCCTGCATGGAGAGAGATGTCACGTGCAGCCGGTGGGCAGTGATGGTGATGTTTTGACATGTGTCGAGTGGTTTTGATTCCAGAAGGTGCACATCAGAGTAGTGGGACATGTTTGGATAAATCAACCAACCTGAATCGGAGCTCTCTCTCTCTTTTTTAAAAAGATTTAATTAATTTATTTGAGAGAGAGAGAGAGAGAGAGAGAGAGAGCACGTGCATGGGGGGAGGAGCAGAGGGAGAGGGAGAGAGAATCTCAAGCAGATTCAGTGCTGAGCCTGGAGCGTGATGCAGGGCTTGGTCTCATGACTCTGAGATCATGACCTGAGCCAAAATCAAAAGTCGGACACTTAACCGACTGAGCTACCCAGGTGCCCCGAACTCTTTCTTATACCTACAGCTTTCCTTCTTCTTTTCTTCCTAATTCTCATGTCTGCCTGCTTAGCAGGGCCGGAGCATTGAGGCTAGAGTGAAGCTGTCTTCTTCATTCTCCTGCTCTCTGGACAATGGGTCTTCTCCCAGGGCGGGCTGTAGAACAGATTTTGTGTTAGTGCGGGTGGAGAAGCAGTTCCCTCTTGTGGGTGCTGACACCGTTCTTTCTGGGACTGCAGAGAACAAACCATTTGGAAGGTTGTGAATTGTGCATATCTCCCTGTCTCCCTCCTCCTCCCCCAGGACAGCTTCATAAATGGGTCCCAAACCTAACATTTTGAGAGATTGGTGCGGAGGGCATTGGGGGATACCAAAGGGCTTAAACCAGCAGCAGGGGGTTTGGTTCAGGTTTGTACCAATGGACCTAACAGGGGCCATGAGTGCCAAGTACAGCAAATGCTTGGGTAATACTTGCTGACCATCATACTCCAGACAGGACCGCTTGGGAAGTTTTTAACTGCAGAGGTACTTCTGGAAACTGCTCTGTCAGTTATCATGGTCTCCTGGTTACCCAGAGGGCAGGCTTTGTCAGATACGCCCATTCATGGCACAGATACTGATTGAGCCCCTACTCCTTGTCATGCCCTGGGGCCACAGAGATGATGAGGCCTTGGTTCCAGTGGTCAGAAACTCATCTTCTAGCATGGGACTCAGGATAGAGTTGACAGGATATAAGTAGACAGGATAGAGGCAGGCCCAAGAATGTGGCAGGAGAGAGGAAACACTTCTCCAGTGGAGGATGGTCTTAGAAGGGTTCCTGGAAGAGGCAGAGGAAGAGCTCACATGTGAAAGATGAATAGGCATTCACAGAATAGGCGGCAGCGTGGGGGTGGTGGTCAGCTATCCTGGTCTACCAGGGAATGAGGGGGTTCCTGGGACATGGGATTTTCAGTTGCCAAGATGGAGACAGTTCTGAGCACACTGGGATGGTTGGTCACCCTAGGAAGTGAAGGGCCAGATGGAAGGAACTGGGTTTGTAGCCCAGCTCTGCTACTGAAAAGCTGTGTGGCCATGGGTAAATTGTTTAACCACTCTGAACCCTAATTTCCTTATCTAAAATCCGAGAATATATGTAGGACTACACCTAGCCCAGTGGTATCAGGGTATCAGTATCAGGTGGTTACTTAGGTGGAGAAAGCAGCATTTTCAAATGCCAGGCAGAATGTGATTGGGGCAGAGTATGAAGAAGGGTGTGGTGAGAGGTTGGCTGGAGATAGAAGCAGGAGCCAGATTAGAAAGGGTCTGAATAGCATCCTAAGGAATTTAGATTTTTTTCCCCTAGGACAATGGTTAATCACTGAATTAATTTTAGAAGATGAGTAAGGCAAGCAGATTTTTGCCTTAGAGAGGTTGTCTTGGAAGCAGAGGGGAGAGTAGATTAGGAGTTGAATCTGGAGGGGGCAGGGAGGGTAAGGATGATGTAGTGAAGTGATCGGGAACAGGGAGTTATATTCTGAGAAAAACAGGAACTCTAAGTGGAGGATTCCAGAGGAGGCCATCAGCCAGTTCAGAGTCAGGCTGGGCGCCCCAGAGGTTAAAGGGGCAGGCATGTCATCTTCTGAGGTTAGGTGCTGCCTGTGGACTGTAGCTACATGCTGGGGCTGGCCTGGAAGGTTCTGTGCTTTCCAAACAGATCTGACACCTGGGAAACTGTGTGAATGAGGATGACCTCATGAGCTTCTTGGGATGTTTTAGGTCCTCTGGCTAGCGCACAGGTCCTTCTTGTCTTTTCTCCGTCTTCTTCCTTGGCTTCATCCTGCATCGGAAGCTTCTTGCCAGTGCTTTGACATCTCATCATCTCCATGGTGACAGAACAATGGTGTCCTAAACACATGACCTCACCGTATGGTTATGCAGAAGAGTGTGCTGGAAGGGGAGCTGTGGGGGTTTGACGAGTCTGGTTGGGATAGGAAACCCTCTGGATCAGATGCCTCTGGAGCAGTTCCCCAGCCCTTGGGAGAGGATGCGCCAGCCCTGCAGTGGAGGTAACTTGGGCTAGCCTGCTGACAGTGGTCTCAGCCGCCTTAGCAATTTGGAATTGGGAACAACTTTCTGTAGATAATAATCAGAAGTTATAAAAGAGAATTGACTGACCTCAAATAAATGGGTTGTGGTGTTTTTGTACATAAATACTTCAAATAAATGAAAAGGCAGAAGACAAATTTGGGAAATTATTTGCAGTAAATATAATGTACACAGTTATTATCTTCAATATGCAAAGAGGTAAAAAGAGATTTAAAAAGTTATAATAACTAAGAAAAAAAAACCCTAGTAGAAAGTGTGACAAAGATAAAACCAGAAAATTGATAAAGGAAAGGATTCATTCATTCATTCATCCTTTCAATAAGTTTATTGAGCACTTACTATGTGGCAGGGGCTACTCTAGGCATTAGAAATACAGCAGTAAACAAAACAGGCAAAAATCCCTGTTCTCTGGCGTTCCAGTGCTTTCTATGATCTCTCTCTCTCTCTCTCTCCTATATCTTCTTGTATTTATTTTTTTACATTAATTCCAGATAAACTCTTTATTCATCTGGAATTATTTTCACATAAAACCCAGTGGAGCATTTCCTCTCCCCCTCTAATGCAAGCCACATTCCCTAAGGATTAATTAATGAACCCTGTCTCTCCTCAGTAGCTCCCTTTAATCATCGTGGCTCTGTGCCACCACCGACCCCATAGGGTTTCCGTGGTCGGGAAGGGTTGTGACAGAGATAACTCTAGGTCACTGTGTTGGTCGCTTCCTCCAGGAGATGGCCCTCACAGTCTTCTTTGCTCTCTTACCTGAATGAATTGTTAGAGACTTTGGGAGTCACAGAATGAAGAGAACTTACATTGCACAATTTCTAAAGCTGATTTCCAGCATTGCCATCATGTTTTGTGTCTGGTCATGTTCCTAAAGCTTACACGTTTTTCCCGTTTTTGGGACATGACATGGTCACACATGGGCGTGGTTGTTGGGGACCATTCTGCCAAGCGTATTCTAACACAGCCATCTCAGGGATGAGCAGTGCCCTTTAGAGCTGTCGTGCAAGCCCCGGTTTTTCCCTCCTGTCACCCATACGCTTCTTTTAAAAAAAGGATCTGGGAAAAAATTGGAATAAATTTAGTTTGCCCCCGGAAACATGGTATTTCTTCAAGTCTGCTTTTATGTCTCACAGTAAAGTTTTTAAAAATGTTTTTAATAGATCTTGCGTGTTTTCTCATTAAGATTATTTTTAGGTTTATTATAATTATTTCACTGCTCATTTAAATGGAGTATTTTTTTTTCACCACTGTATTTTTGATTATTATTCACTAGCTGATTTCTGGTATATAGGTAACTGATAGATTTGTGTATTTTTATTTTATTTTATTTATTTTTAAAAATATTTTATTTATTTATTTGGGAGAGAGAGAGAGAGAGAGAGCACAAGCAAGGGGAGGGGCAGAGGGAGAGGGAGAAGCAGGCTCCTCCTTGAGCAAGGAGTCCGATGAGGGGCTCTATCCCAGGACCCTGGGTCATGACTTGAGCTGAAGGCCGACGCTTAACCGACTAAGTCACCCAGGCGCCCCAGATTTGTGTATTTTTAACTTGTAATTGCTCACCTTACTAAACTGTTACTAGTTTTGGTAGTTTTTCTCTGGGATTTACTTATTTTTTTGGTAAAATATAGTATCTTCTGCCACTAAGGGTAATTTGATCTCCTGGATTTAAAAAGAAATATATCTGTTTCATGTTATTGGCTAGAAATAGAAAATGTATAGTCATGATAGTGACAGAAGTCATACTTGCCTTGTTTCTAATTTTAGTGGACATGAGCCTGTTGTTTGACCATGAGTAGGATGTTGATTACAGCCTTGTAGACTGCTAAGGTTTTTTTTTCTTTCTTAATTCACAAAATGTATAAAAAAATACATCCTTAGAATCTCTTATGGCTTTTTTTTCCCTGTGACATATTGATGTAGACGAGTGTATACTTCCAAATCCTAAATCATCATTACATTCCAGGGATAAATACAGTATTAGTCATATTGAGTTATTCTTTTAATATCTCCTGGATTTGATTTATTGTTTTTTTTTATTTGGGATTTTTGCATCTATATTCATAAGTAAGATTGATCTTTATATATGTGTGTGTACATGTATACATGTATACAGGATCACATATATAATGTTATATATGTATTTGTATATTATCTTGGCCAGGTTTCTCATTAAATTACATTAGTCTTATAAAAGGAATTGGGACACTTTCCATCTTTTTCTCTGCTCTAGAATAATCTGAAGGAACTAATTCATAAAACTGTCTTAGCTCATAGCCTTTTGTAGACATAATTCCTTCACATTTTTTCTAATTTATTTCATGTTTAATGGTGTAACAGAGGATATTCTTCTTAAGTCAGTTTTGGTAACTTTTATCATCCTAGAAAATTGTCTATTTCATCAAGATGTTCATAGTAATAAACATAGCTGTTCCTCCTTAGCACTCTGGTCATGGGATGGACCTTAATTAAGTTTACCCTGATTTTCCTTGGAACAGCTGAGGCAAACTGGACATTTCAAAAGACAGTAACTGATTACCAAAGAGGATGGATGGGGAAAAACAGCACAGAGAATTCAAGAAGCCATGGTGACCACAGCACATTTTCCAAGTTCATGGCTTCTGAGCTCCAGCCTCTACCTTCTCGTCCTAAAAGGGCTGACAGTTTTTCAGACACTTTGCCTGAATTTTTTAGTTTCTAGTTCTCTATGGATTCCTAACGAGAAGATTCCATTTTAATACTAGAATTCCCTCCTAGACATCTTGACATTCTTGTGGCTGAAGCCGCGTGTGCCAGAAGCACTCTGATCCTCTCCTTGGCCCTCCTTCCTTCCTCCCTGTCTGGTCTTCAGTGTGAGGGCACCCCTCTCCCTATAGGTAAGAATAGCCCCTTACACCTCAGAAGGATTTGTCCCGGCCCAGACCTCATCCCGCCACTAGTCACTTAGCTACGTGAGGACCACCACAGCAGGAATGCTGCTTGCTTTCACAGCAAAGGAGAATGATAATATATTTGTAAAATCAAGTATTGTTTATCCTTAAGAAAACAAATCTTGACTAAGAACATTAAAAATGTTTCAATTCTTTGTAAAAGTTTATATACAAAAGAGGCAAGTGTTGCAAATTATGAGAGTAAACCAGTAGTGTTTGGAAGACAAACACTTCTCATTTATGGTCAACTCCTCCAAAATGGATCTTCATCATTTCTTATTTTTTTAAGATTTTATTTATTTATTTGACAGAGAGAGACACAGCGAGAGAGGGAACACAAGCAGGGGGAGTGGGAGAGGGAGAAGCAGGCTTCCCGCGGAGCAGGGAGCCCAATGTGGGGCTCGATCCCAGGACCCTGGGATCATGACCTGAGCCAAAGGCAGACATTTAATGACTGAGCCACCCAGACGCCCAATTTTCATCATATAAATACCGGTTCATACCTCCTCAACTTGGAGAGATGGGAGATGGAGGTGTTCTAGAGCTAAATAGGCTGCAGAAGGATATCTGAATTGGAAGTTTTGCTCAGAAACCGGCTGGGGGAGAGGTGAGCTATGGGGCCAGTGATCTGACCTTCATGAGGGCATCTCCAGTTGCTGGGAACCCACAGAAAACACAATTAAGGCCAAGTCCAGGCAGCTGAGTGGTGTTACTGTGCTCTCATAGTTGTCTCATTGTAGGGGTCTTTTCTTCCAGAAGGGGACCCTGGAGGTACCTCTTCCCCTATTTATTCATAAAATGCTGGCCATAAACATTTGAGGGATCCTGGAAGATGGTGAATAATTTCAAATAGTCCAGTAAACATGTTCAGACCACATGCCACTGCTGAGAAGAGCTACCATGGCCAATGGGCTTGATCTCAAAATGAGGCTGGTCTTCTCATTCACATTAGGAACTCATTGTAGCGAGGACTTTGTCTTCACTTTTGACCCACTCTCCCTTAGACAGACATTTGTTCCTGTTTACTACTGTGGACAAAAGGCCTAACCAGCCTGAGTCTGGGCAGCGAGTTCAGTCCAGAGACCTGAAGTAAACCCATCTCTAGAATGACTGTTCTTGTCCATTCTGAGAACCGCCCCACCTGTCCTCCAAGGGCGAGTTCAAGTTCTGGCCTCTCCAGAAAACTGCCTGTTGATCACCCCAGTCCAAAGGAGTCTCTTCTTTCCTTAACCTTCCAGCAGCATCGACTTTATGCAGAACTTCCAAATCGCACTCATGCGACAAATATACTTAGTAAATGTTGAGATGATGAGGAAAAGTTGAATCAAGGATTTCCACTTCTGAAGACAGCCTGGCTTTGAGAAAGAGATTGTGGGGCTCAGGAGCAGGTCTGGATCACAATGGGCTCTCTTCATTCTGCTGTTAGTTTTTTTTCTCAAATGGCCTCAGACTATATTTAAGCTGATTTCCGGTGCCTGCCCAGGAAGCCCCATTCTGCAGTCTCAGGGGTTCCCCTGGGCACATCCAGGGTTTATGGAGGGTCTCTGGATGGGGCTAGGCAGTCGGGGCCTGTGTGTCCTGCCACTTATATCCAGCCTTGCAGTGTGGGGGGCAGAGTGCCATGGGGGATTGTCTTTGTGTTTGCTCAACTCAGGCAGTTCAGTGCAGACACACCTGGCTCTAGGGCTTGGTGCTTTATGACCAGAACAGCTCTGGGTGGAAGCTCAGCTCACTGCATCCTGTATGACTTTGGTCAGTTTCTTCCTTTCTTTGGGCCTCAGTGTGCCCATCTGAAAAATAGGGGTATTGGACTTCACAGTCTGAGGCTCTTTTCACTCTGAGAATCTGTGACACGTTGGGCTGGTTGGGTGAAGGAAAAAACCTTAGGTGTAATAGTTTGCTAGGACCGTCGTCATAGTACCCGACACAGGGTGGTTTAAGCAACAGAAATGTATTTACTCATGATTCTGGGGGCCGGGAGTCCAAGGTGGCAGGGTTGGCATTATTCTGAGGCCATTGACCTCAGCTTGCAGGTGGCTCTTCTCTCCCTGTGTCCCCATGTGGTCTTTGCTCCGTGTGCCTGCATGCCTGTGTCCAGATTCCCTCTTTTATGAGGATGCCGGTCAGATTGGATTAGGGCTCACCCATATGACCTCATTTTCACTTAATGTCCCCTTTAAAGACCTCTCTCCACATACAGTCACATGGTTGGGTACTGTAGGTTAGCCCTTCAACAGGTGAATTCTGGGGGGAGGGGGCAGGGGGAGGACACAGGGCACAGTTCAGCCAGTAACTCTAGGAAGGAGAGGACCGGTGTTAGGTAGTGAAAGCTCCTGTTTGAAGAAATGCTTTTATCCACTTCAAGAATTAGTAGCAAGTGGCAGCTCGCACTAGGCTTTGAAATGCCACATGGGGGTCCTTGGGACCTTCTTTAATGCATTGGTAGGTTGATCTGTAATAGACATACTGATCTGTATGTGCAGCAAGAAGGTAGACTGATGGAGGGGTGAATCTGCCCCTCAGTCTGAGGCTGAAGATGCATCCAGGGCAGGATGTCCCGGATGTAAGGATGAAAAAGTAAAATGAGGATGATTTGGAAGGCCCTATATTGTGGGTGAAGGGGCTTAGCCTTCTCTAGTAACAGGCAGAGAGGTGAGTGAGTAAAAGTTGCTCAGGTATTTCCCTTTCTGGTGGAGGTGACTTTAAAGGCAGAGTCTGGGTGGGCACCCTGCCCAGGGACCTGAATCCCTTCCAGTGGAATTTCTAGGACCCTGGTGAGGGGTCAGGGGCTTCCATAACTCTCCCGAAGTCCCCTTGCCTTTGCAGTCTTCGCCCTAGGCCTGTCTGTAAAATGTGGCCTTTGAAGTAAGTTTTTATAGGATAGTACCCGTATGAGAGCCGGGACTGTAGAGATGGTCCAGTCCAAACATCTCATCTTAGTGGGAAACTGATGATCAGAGAAACAAACAGTTAGGTCTACATTAAGGTTGTGCATTTATTGTGAAGAAGGTCGGATGACAACTTGGGCTCCTGACCCCCGGTGTGTGGCATCTGCCTTGCCAGAGTGCAAGTGTCATGAGCAGGGGCAGTCCTAGCTAAGGCAGCATGTGTGGGATGCAGCAGGGTAGCTCTGTGCTCTCAGTTCACATGGTGCAATGTTCTGGTGCTGTGGAATGTGCAGCTCGAAGCAGCAAACTCAGAGTCGGCTCTGCAGAGCTCCTGTGTCCCAACGGCTCCCTGCACCTTCTCAGCAAGTGCAGCTGGAGTGACTTGGTCCCAGGTTTCTAGGTGAGCTGGTGGGAAACAAACCCCTTAGGGCAGATGGAGCTGCCTCCCAGGGCTAGTGACTTCTTAAGGTCCCCCGTCTGTCCTCAGGCCTTGTTCGTCCTGCTCAAGGATTAAGAGAGGCTCACTTCAACACCACTGGGGTCACGGGGCTGCCAACTGCAGGGGGCGGGGGCAGGTGTGTGGGGGAGATGAGGTGCACTCGGCCCAGCATTTTGCTTCTCCCAGAAGACCATAACCGACTGGGGCTGGATGCAGAAATGAGAGGCCCAGACAGAGCTGCCTGGAACCACCACGTGCTGCCCTCACCGGGCTGTGAAGCCGAGTGGGCCCATGACAGGCTGTGGGGCCTGGGTTCTGCCTTCAATGTAAATTAGTTCCACTGTCATGGGCAGGGGCTGATTTATGACCCAGTCTTTAAGCTCGTCAGACCCTGTTTAGGGCATTGAGAGAAGAGGCATCATCAGATCCAGGCAGGGGTTCAGCTCCAAGAACCATGGTCAGCACTTCTGGTAGCCATTGCTGAAGTAAGTTTGTGTGGGGATGAGTGAGAGAGAAAGATATGGACTGGTTTACGTACTGATGGGAGAGACTGGGGAAGTTTTCCTGGGTGTCAACTTCCCCAAATCTCAGAATTGATATTCCACTGAGGGGATATTAATAGGGACTGACTGAGGGCTAAAGCAGGTCAGAATTTAGGATTTCTGTCCTTGGATCTCCTCAGGTGTCTTTGGCAACAATGATGAAGTTCAGGGGGAGCAGAGACCCAAGTGCTAATTTTATGGGTTTTGTTCAGTGGCACACTTTCCCCGTCACAGGGTGGGTTGCTGTGTACAGGCAGGCTTGGACACACGTGTGCATCCCACTGAAGGCATCTGACAGCTGGAGCCTGTGTAGTTTGGAGGCAGGTGTGGGGCAGGGTCACTCTGAGCTGGCGGGTGAGAGGGTACAATGCTGGCAGGCTGACCCAGCTGGAGCCTTTCTTGGCAGTAAAGGGGCCTTAATGTGGCCGAAGTATGTGTGTTGTTGGGCTAAGAACCGAGTCAAAGGGATTGAAGATCCAAAATATTGTTTGACAGTTATCAGTTTTTTGGTTTGTTTCTTTTTTTTTTGTGTGTGTGTCTGTCTCCTTAATAATACAGCAACTGTTTCAAGTTTAATGGATTCTAAATAATTTTATGTTTTATTTATGTAGGAACCTGGAGGGCTAATTGAATCTCCCCACATCTTAAAACGTCCGAGCTGGAGTTCTCTCAGAGCTCGTCTGGTCCCATCCCCCCATTTGATGTATCAGAAATTGGGTCTTAGAAAGGGGTGCTGACTAGCTCAGGGTCATCTGGTGAGGCTGCAGGAGGGACTCACGTCTCCCACCTCTGGGAGGAGGAGAACTGGACTGTGGACCCTGGACCGTGTGAGAACTCTGCATACAGCAGGTGTAGACCTGAGGTTGTCCTGTTGGCAAGCTGTGGTGGCTGATTTGGGAGTTTCATTGGCAGCAACCAGAGGTGGTGGATTCTCTGGGTAAAGTTACCCCAAACAGGTCACGTGGTGACCAGCCACGATTCGATCACAGTTTGTAATGTGCTGATATGCATGCACCATCCTCTCTTATCCTCCCTACCTCCCTTTGCTGTAAGAGCCCCATTTTATGGATGTGGAAACTCATGTTCATGAAAGTCAATCCTTAGGGGCTTCTGAACATCCCTGTTTCCTCTAGATTGCTCGTTTCCCCATTAGTTACCTCCTTACCTCTTCTGTCACCTACTACTGGGATCTTTGCCTCATTCTGTGCTCCTCCATTCCCTGCTAATTTCAGCTTAGTCCCCTTGAACCTTGCTGATGAGCAACAAGTGGAGGAAAACAATGCAGGGGCAGGGCATCTAGTTTCTCTCTTCTCTTGCTTCCCAATGAGACAGACAGTAATGAGCTTGGGCAAATCAGACCATCATCCATATTATCCCTTTGTCTCTCCACTGGCTTCTCTGAGGAATAAAAGCTTAAGCCTTTTCCCTACACTGTTGGCTCTCATGCTACCCCATTTCTTTTCTGATAGTCCCCAGAATGTTTAAAAGAAATGTCTGCATTTTCTGCCTCCATTCCTTCATGCCTTGTAATCTAGTTCTTGCTCCCTCAACCCGAGCTTGAGGGTCACTGATGTTGCTTGTTTGCCAGACTCAGCAACATTGCCTAGTCCCCATGTTCCTTGCACCCTTCAGCCTTGCTGGCCACCATCATCCCTCCAGAAACTCCTTCCTTGGTATATCAGGAGAGGCTAGGCTGTGCTGTGGTTACAAATGATCTCGGTGGCTTAAAGCAAAGAGGTTGATTTCTCACTCTTGAGGAGCTCTGGTTCTGCTCCATGCCCTCCTCACTCTTGGACCCAGAGAGCAGCCTCTGCTAGAACATATGTGGTCACCGTAGCAGAGGAAAGAGAGCTCCCTGGTGTATCACACCAGCTTTGAATGCCTGGCTGGAAGTGACGTATCACTTTCACTTACGACTCATTGGCCAAAAAAAGTCGTAAGTTTCTACTTCCTACAAAGCCTGACTCCCACCATGCTTCTGGAAGGGGAGGCAGGACTCTTTGATGAACAGCACTCATGACTGCCCTACTTCATTGCTACCCTGACTCTTCCTACTTCTCTGGATGCCCTTTCTTTTCCTCCTTTCCTGGCTCCTTGGCCTTGTCTCAACTCTAAACTCTTCAATGCAGCGTTCTCTGATACTCTCTAGTATGCCCTCTAGATTTTTTTCCTTCTTCATCTACTCCAGTCCTTTTACTACAGCTTTCTTTGCAGACATCCCCAAAATATGTTTTCCACTCTGACCTCTTTCCTGACTTCTGGTCTAAACTTCAGACATGTTCCAAACCAGACTCTTTATCCTTCCCATCCAAGGTCAGCTCCTTGCACCTGTTTTCCTGCTTCAGAGATGCTGGAGGCCCAGACTAGTCTGTCTCCTTGCAGCTGCCTTCCCGCTGACCCTCTTCCGCCAGGAGCAGACTCCATGATTTTACCCTTAGGACTCACAGCTGTGCTCCTGGTGCTCCTGGCGCTCAGAGTTCTAAGTCCCCAATTCTGTGCCCTGCCAAGCAAAAAACTTGGATAGTAATAAATAGAGCCATTTAGCTCTAACAGGCTGAGCCCTAGTTGAGGGTGAGGCCTGGGAGGAAGAGTGGATCCAAGGAGCTCTTGGCACATCTGGGGCTCGGTAATGCGCTCTTTCCCCTCTTCACGAAGGCCTGATTCAGTGACGCCTGAGCAGCTGGGGAGCATTGCCTCAAATGCCTCCTGCAGCCCCGATGCCCTGGCAGCCCCCATGTCAGCCTGCCTGTCTGATCGGCCATGCGGAGCCTGGCCAGATGGCCGCTGGGCCCTGGCTGTGTGGGAGGTGAGAACTCCATGTCCCGGGCCTGGCTCGCCCTTGCCTTGTGGGCGCCAACTTTTGATTGGGAGATCCCAGGAGCTTGGATCTGGAATCTGAAGTTTCTCGGCCTGGGGTGAAGGAAAGGAGAGGCCCCCTGATTATTGGTGAGTCTCATAATTCAGTTCTTCATGGTTGTCAGCCCTCCTGCCAGTGGGACAGGGGCAGTGGTGAGGTGGGATGGCTTCCTCTGGGGACGGGGAGAGCAGCTTGTTGTGCTGTGTGGTGGCTGGGTCCTGGGTCTGCTGGCCAAGGGGTGGGAGAAGGGCCATTGGGGGCAGAAAGCCTGTCTGCCTTGAATCTGCAGGGGAAGTACCCGGGGCTCTAAGTGAGGGGCCTGTGTTCAGCCTGACCTGGTGAGGGGGTGTACTGCGTCTCTGGCCATAGGGGGAACTTGTTCTGTCTGGTTGGAACAGTTTGCTTCTCTCCAGTCTCCTCTCTGCTGACTTCTCCCCCTGCTCACTCTGTGCCTGTGCCAGGGGCCCCTGCTGCTGCGCCTCACGGGTGTCATGCATGTTTTGCCTCAAGGCCTTTGCCCTGGCGGTTCCCTTTGCCTGGAACACTGATCTCTCTGTTCACATGGCTAACTCTTCACTTTCTTCGAGTGTTCGCTCAAATCTTACCTTTTCAAGGAGGCATACCCCGACCCCTTTTTAGTTCTGCAAACGCCCCCCATCCATAGCACTCCTACCCTATTCTTACCCTGCTCTTTTTTTTTTTTTCTTTTTCCATACCACTGTTAGCTCGCAACATACAACATAAGTTCTACGACATTTATTCGGCTTATTTTTGAATATCTTTCTCTCTTTGCTGGAATGGAAGCCCTCTGGGGACAGGGATCTTTGTTCTGTTCACTACTAGAAGAGTGTCTGCTGCATAGTAGCTACTCAGAAAATAAATGAATCTGTCAAAAGAAGATAGGGATGGTAGCTGACCCCACCTCACAAGAGTTCTGGAGAGTCCACTGTGTACTCTCCGGAAGTAGGATTTCCAGTGTTTTTCAAGTTCACTCTCAAACGAAGACTTACCATCAAGGGGGTGAAGTTAGAGAGACCCTGAAGTCACACCAGAGAGGAGGTCCCCCTGGAATAAATGTGTGGCACAGGCTGAACTGGGTGAGGCAGCAGCTCAGGTGGTGAGGTCCGCCATATTGGGCATCTGGATCTGGAGCCACTGGTGGCTTGTTAATAATGGCAGTTAACGCACTGAAGTGTACAGTAGCTTTTCTGGGTAGAAGGGCAGGGATGGAGTTACAGTTCCGTGCTGGGAGGTGGTACGGCTGTAGTGAATCCCAGCTGTGCTGTAGCCTCTAGCCCATGGGAGCGTCTGGGCAAATGAATGACATGTGTTTAGAGACTGAAAGAAGGTCGAAACATATCATGCCCCTCCCCTGGGTCCTGCCTCTTGGTAGGTTGCTCCGGGTTCAAAGTGCAGACTGGGAGAGCCATGGGGCTTGGTGGGCATCAGCTAGCAAGTCCCCAGATTGCTTGCTTGTAGATAGCAGCTACTTAAGACTCAGCCTTTTCTGCTGCATCCTGCATCTTTGACCTTCCTTCTTACCCCTAGCCTGTTGTGCCGAAAGTCTTTGTTTCTCAACCGCCTGTTATCCAAGGCCCTGCCTTCTACACAGGTGTTGAATGTAAGTAATCCGACCAGACTGTGAGTGTGGGCTGGTGCTAAGCATCGCTATTTGCTGTCAAATGCAATCCCCGTTATCCTGGAAGAGGAGGCCCTGCAGCTGAAAGTTGACCTAATCTTTATAGTCAGGAGGGAGTTTGCAGTGATTAAAGAGCCATTTCCTGCTGACATGTTGATACAAGCAGCTTCCAAGTTGTAGAGGAAAGGAGCCGACAGGCAGGACCCCGGGAGAGTGGCTGGTCTTGGCTCGGGCAGTGTCCGGGGTGGGGGGCACTTGCTCATGCGATCTCATGAGGCCATCTCAGCACTCCCCTTTGCAGTGTGTGCACCTTTGGGGGATTGTTCCCTGTCACAGTCAAGGTTGCAGGGGGCAGGCTTAAGTTTGAGTAGAGACAGCTGCCGTGTGTGAGTTGTTACTTTCCAGCTCTTTGAAGGACTGGAGGACCCAGCAGGAGAGCAGGTTTCCTTCTCCACATGGGCTTATCCCAGGACAAGGACTTACGTATTCATGGGGCCTTCTTATGGAAAAGTGAAGAGGGTCCATGGGAGGCCAGACCTTAGATGAAAGCAAAGAGCTTGGGGAGAAAAATGGGAGTGTGTATCAGGACACTTTCAGATGCAGGTTTAAAAAATCCAACCCGAAATATCTAGTAAAGTGGGGGATTTATTATTGGCTTTAGGTCTTCCAGTAGAGGTGTGGCTCAAATGGCATCATCGGGGCTTTGCTCACTCAAGTTTTTGGCTGTGCTTCTCCCTCCTGCGCTCGCCCTGCCACTGGCTTTGTTCTGTAGACAGCTCTGTCTTCGGGAGGGGGAAGATGACTGCTGACAGCCTCAGACGCCCCTACTCCTGGCTTGGCACCAAAATCAGATCAAAGGAGCTTCATGTCCCCTCTTACGTAGAGAAGGCCTAAGACTGGTGCCATGTGGGCATGTGACCATGTGGATCCCCACTGCGAGTGGGCTGAGCCAGGAGGACGTGGTGGTGAGGACCATGACCACCCATGGTCCCATGACCACATGGGTCAGAGCACCCACAATGGCAGCCACACAATCCTCCACTTCCTCTGCCACTCCTCTCTTGGGCTCATCTTTCCTTCCATTTACCATTCCCCATGGCCAAGGGTTACTCATGGTAGGTTAGAATGAGGAGGTAAAAATTTTTAAGAATAACTGTGAATTTTTGCATTTCAGATCAGTTGTACATGTAGGAAAACTGCTGAGAAATCGCTCCAATTCAGTCACTGCTGGGTGACTCCTGTTTTCCTCCTTTTCAAACAGGGGTGTGTATGGCAGTTGCCTTGTACCCATCCCACCGTTGTATGTTGGGTGTGTAGGGGACAGATAGTGTCACTTTTGTTCACAGGCCTTTAGATCAAGGCTGTGTCACACCTATGGGGCATCAGTGGTATCTGGATCTGATTTAGGTGGAGAGACCCCCGGATATCAAGCTGGAGACCTTGCTGGAGAGCATGAGGACATTTTGAACATTGGAGGGATGTGAATTGGGCAGAGTGGTTGTGGCTGTGCTTGAGTGTGTTTTTGACTGATCCGCATGACAGTATTGCATATCCCACATGTTCTGTTTGTAATGTGGCCTGACAGCCCACCATTAAGAGGTAGAATCTTTGTCCCCCACTCTTGGAACCTGGGTGTGCCTTTGTGACTGCTCCAAAGGGTTGAGTGTGGGGCCATAGTGATATGGACATTCAAAGCTATCATACAAGTTGATAAAGCCAGCTACCATTCGTCCTTCCTCTGTTAGGATGCTTGCGGGGAGCTCAGGAAGCTCATGGGGAGAGGCTGCATGTAGGTGCTTTGCTCATCAGCACCTACATGCATCCGTCACCAGACATCTGAGTGAGGAAGTTTTGGTCTCCAGCTCCAGGTCCCATCTGCCCACAACTACATGAGAGATTCTCAGAGAGAACCACCTCATCAAGGCTGCCAGCCTCCAAAATTGAAAGAGATGATGATGATGATGATGATGATAAATGATCATTGTTTCATATCACGAAGTTTGGAGTTTTATTCTACATAACAATAAAACATGAGAAGGGTTGATATGGAGATTTGAGGGGGAATTTCAACTGTCCACAATCTTGAGATGAACTTGGGCCGTGACTACCTAAGCAGCGGAACTACTTTTTTAAAAATTTTTTTATTGTTATGTTAATCACCATACATTACATCATTAGTTCTTGATGTAGTGTTCCATGATTCATTGTTTGTGCATAACACCCAGTGCTCCACGCAGAACGTGCCCTCTTTAATACCCATCACCAGGCTAACCCATCCCCCCACCCCCCTCCCCTCTAGAACCCTCAGTTTGTTTTTCAGAGTCCATCGTCTCTCATGGTTCATCTCCCCCTCCGGTTTCCTCCCTTCATTCTTCCCCTCCTGCTAGCTTCTTCTTCTTTTTCTTTTTCTTAACATATATTGCATTATTTGTTTCAGAGGTACAGATCTGTGATTCAACAGTCTTGCACAATTCACAGCGCTCACCATAGCACATACCCTCCCCAATGTCTATCACCCAGCCACCCCATCCCTCCCACCCCCACCACTCCAGCAACCCTCAGTTTGTTTCCTGAGATTAAGAATTCCTCATATCAGTGAGGTCAGATGATACATATCTTTCTCTGATTGACTTATTTCACTCAGCATAACACCCTCCAGTTCATCCACGTTGTTGCAAATGGCAAGATCTCATTCCTTTTGATGGCTGCATAATATTCCATTGTGTATATATACCACATCTTCTTTATTCATTCATTTGTCGATGGACATCTTGGCTCTTTCCACAGTTTGGCTACTGTGGACATTGCTGCTATAAACATCGGGGTGTACGTACCCCTTCGGATCCCTACATTTGTATCTTTGGGGTAAATACCCAGTAGTGCAATTGCTGGATCGTATGGTAGCTCTATTTTCAACTTTTTGAGGAAGCTCCATACTGTTTTCCAGAGTGGCTGCACCAGTTTGCATTCCCACCAACAGTGTAGGAGGGTTCCCCTTTCTCCACATCCCCGCCAACATCTGTCGTTTCCTGACTTAATTTTAGCCATTCTGACTGATGGGAGGTGGTATCTCATTGAGGTTTTGATTTGGATTTCCCTGAAGCCGAGCGTTGTTGAGCACTTTTTCATGCGTCTCTTGGCCATTTGGATGTCTTCTTTGGAAAAATGTCTGTTCATGTCTTCTGCCCATTTCTTGATTGGATTATTTGTTCTTTGGGTGTTAACTTTGATAAGTTCTTTATAGATTTTGGATACTAGCCCTTTATCTGATATGTCATTTGCAAATATTCTCTCCCATTCTGTCGGTTGTCTTTTGGTTTTGTGGACTGTTTCTTTTGCTGTGCAAAGCTTTTTATCTTGATGAAATCCCAATAGTTCATTTTTGCCCTTGCTTCCCTTGCCTTTGTCGATGTTTCTAGGAAGAAGTTGCTGCGGCTGAGGTCGAAGAGGTTGCTACCTGTGTTCTCCTTTAGGATTTGGATGGACTCCTGTCTCACGTTTAGATCTTTCAACCATTTGGAGTCTATTTTTGTGTGTGGTGTAAGGAAATGGTCCGGTTTCATTCTTCTGCATGTAGCTGTCCAATTTTCCCAACACCATTTGTTGAAGAGACTGTCTTTATTCCATTGGACATTCTTTCCTGCTTTGTCAAAGATGAGTTGACCATAGAGTTGAGGGTCCATTTCTGGGCTCTCGATTCTGTTCCATTGATCTATGTGTCTGTTTTTCTGCCAGTACCATGCTGTCTTGATGATGACAGCTTTGTAATAGAGCTGGAAGTCCGGAATTGTGATGCCGCCAGCTTTGTTTTTCTTTTTCAATATTCCTCTGGCTATTCGGGGTCTCTTCTGGTTCCATACAAATTTTAGGATTATTTGTTCCATTTCTTTGAAACAAGTGGATGGTATTTTGATGGGGATTGCATTGAATGTGTAGATTGCTCTAGGTAGCATTGACATCTTCACAATGTTGGTTCTTCCAATCCATGAGCATGGAACGTTTTTCCCTTTCTTTGTGTCTTCTTCAATTTCTTTCATGAGTATTTTATAGTTTTCTGAGTACAGATCCTTTGCCTCTTTGGTTAAATTTATTCCTAGGTATCTTATGGTTTTGGGTGCAATTGTAAATGGGATCGACTCCTTGATTTGTCTCTCTTCTGTCTTGTTGTTGGTGTATAGGAATGCCACTGATTTCTGTGCATTGATTTTAAATCCTGCTACTTTACTGAATTCCTGTATGAGTTCTAGCAGTTTTGGGGTGGAGTCTTTTGGGTTTTCCACATACAGTATCATATCATCTGCAAAGAATGAGAGTTTGACTTCCTCTTTGCCGATTTGGATGCCTTTGATTTCTTTTTGTTGTCTGATTGCTGTGGCTAGGACTTCTAATACTCTGTTGAATAGCAGTGGTGATAGTGGACATCCCTGCTGCGTTCCTGACCTCAGGGGAAAAGCTCTCAGCTTTTCCCCACTGAGAATGATATTCACTGTAGGTTTTTCATAGATGGCTTTTATGATATTGAGGTACGTACCCTCTATCCCTATACTCTGAAGAGTTTTGATCAAGAAAGGATGCTGTACTTTGTCAAATGCTGTTTCTGCGTCTATTGAGACGATCATATGATTCTTGTTCTTTCTTTTGTTAATATATTGTATCACCTTGATTGATTTGCGGCTGTTGAACCAACCTTGCAGCCCAGGGATAAATCCCACTTGGTTGTGGTGAATAATCCTTTTAATGTACTGTTGGATCCTGTTGGCTAGTATTTTGGTGAGAATTTTTGCATCCATGTTCATCAAGGATATTGGTCTGTAATTCTCCTTTTTGATGGGGTCTTTGTCTGGTTTTGGGATCAAGGTAATGGTGGCCTCATAAAATGAGTTTGGAAGTTTTCCTACCATTTCTATTTTTTGGAACAGTTTCAGGAGAATAGGGATTAATTCTTCTTTAAATGTCTGATAGAATTCCCCTGGGAAGCCATCTGGCCCTGGGCTTTTGTTTGCTGGGAGATTTTTGATGACTGCTTCAATTTCCTTAGTGGTTATAGGTCTGTTCAGTTTTTCTATTTCTTCCTGGTTCAGTTTTGGTAGTTGATACATCTCTAGGAATGCACCCATTTCTTCCAGGTTATCTAATTTGCTGGCATAGAGTTGCTCATAATATGTTCTTATAAATTGTTTGTGTTTCTTTGGTGTTGGTTGTGATCTCTCCTCTTTCATTCATGATTTTGTTGATTTGGGCCATTTCTCTTTTCTTTTTGATGAGTCTGGCCAGGGGTTTATCAATCTTGTTAATTCTTTCAAAGAAGCAGCTCCTAGTTTCGTTGATCTGTTCTACTGTTCTTTTGGTTTCCTTTTCACTGATTTCTGCTCTGCTCTTTATTATTTCTCTTCTCCTGCTGGGTTTAGGCTTTATTTGCTGTTCTTTCTCCAGCTCCTTTAGGTGTAGGGTTAGGTTGTGTATTTGAGACCTTTCTTGTTTCTTGAGAAAGGCTTGTATTGCTATCTACTTTCCTCTCAGGATTGCCTTTGCTGCATCCCAAAGATTTTGAACAGTTGTGTTTTCATTTTCATTGGTTTCCATGAATTTTTTAAATTCTTCTTTAATTTCCTGGTTGACCCACTCATTCTTTAGTAGGATGGTCTTTCGCCTCCATGTATTTGAGTTCTTTCTGACTTTCCTCTTGTGATTGAGTTCTAGTTTCAAAGCACTGTGGTCTGAAAATATGCAGGGAATGATCCCAATCTTTTGGTACCGGTTGAGACCTGATTTGTGACCCAGGATGTGATCAATTCTGGAGAATCTTCCATGGGCACTAGAGAAGAATGTGTATTCCATTGCTTTGGGATGGAATGTTCTGAATATGTCTGTGAAGTCCATTTGGTCCAGTGTGTCATTTAAAGTCTTTATTTCCTTGTTGATCTTTTGCTTAGATGATCTGTCCATTTCAGTCAGGGGGGTGTTAAGTCCCCACTATTACTGTATTGTTGTCAATGTGTTTCTTTGCTTTTGTTATTAATTGCCTTATATAATTGGCTGCTCCCACGTTAGGGGCATAGATTTTTACAATTGTTAGATCTTCTTGTTGGATAGACCCTTTAAGTAGGATATAGTGTCCTTCCTCATCTCTTATTACAGTCTTTGTTTTAAAATCTAATTTGTCTGATATAAGAATTGCCACCCCAGCTTTCTTTTGGTGTCCATTAGCATGGTAAATGGTTTTCCACCCCCTCACTTTCAATCTGGGGGTGTCTTTGGGTCTAAAATGAGTCTCTTGCAGACAGCATATTGATGGGTCTTGTATTTTAATCCAATCTGATAGCCTGTGTCTTTTGATTGGGGCATTTAGCCCATTTACATTCAGGGTAACTATTGAAAGATAGGAATTTAGTGCCATTGTATTGCCTGTAAGGTGACTGTGACTGTATATTGTCTGTGTTCCTTTCTGATCTATGCTGCTTTTAGGGTCTCTCTTTGCTTAGAGGACCCCTTTCAGTATTTCTTGGAGGGCTGGTTTCGTGTTTGCAAATTCCTTTAGTTTTTGTTTGTCCTGGAAGCTTTTTCTCTCTCCTTCTATTTTCAATGACAGCCTAGCTGGATATAGTATTCTTGGCTGCATATTTTTCTCGTTTAGTGCTCTGAAGATCTCATGCCAGTCCTTTCTGGCCTGCCAGGTCTCTTTTGATAGGTCTGTTGCCAATCTAATGTTTCTACCATTGTAGGTTACATATCTCTTCTCCCAAGCTGTTTTCAGGATTTTCTCTTTGTCTCTGAGACTCGTAAGTTTTAGTATTAGATGTCGGGGTGTTGACCTATTTTTATTGATTTTGAGAGGGGTTCTCTGTGCCTCCTGGATTTTGATGCCTGTTTCCTTCCTCACATTAGGGAAGTTGTCTGCTATAATTTGCTCCAATATACCTTCTGCCCCCCTCTCTCTTTCTTCTTCTTCTGGGATCCCAATTATTCTAATGTTGTTTTGCCTCATGGTATCGCTTATCTCTCGAATTCTGCCCTCGTGATCCAGTAGTTGTTTATCTCTCTTTTTCTCAGCTTCTTTATTTTCCATCATTTGGTCTTCTATATCGCTGATTCTCTCTTCTGCCTCATTTATCCTAGCAGTTAGTTCCCCCATTTTTGATTGCACCTCATTAATAGCCTTTTTGATTTTGACTTGATTAGATTTTAGTTCTTTTATTTCTCCAGAAAGGGTTTCTCTAATAAACTTCCATGCTTTTCTCAAGCCCAGCTAGTATCTTTTAAAGTCATGATTCTGAACTCTAGGTCCAACATTGAACTAATGTCTGTATTGAGTAGGTCCCTGGCTGATGGTATTACCTTTTGTTCTTTTCGCTGAGGTGATTTTTTTCGTCTTGTCATTTTGTCCAGAGGAGAATAGATGAATGAGAGAACAAAATGCTAACAGGTTAACAATGTCCCCAGGAAATATACTCTATACAAATCAGAAAAGACCTGAAACCAGGGGAAAAGAAAAGGAAAGAAGGAAAAAAGAAAGGGAAAAAAAAGAAAAAGGTAAAAACAAAAACAGAACAATACAAAAAAAACCCCAGAATATGATCAAATATGATCAGGCTAGTGCATAGATCAGTGCCACACACTAGATTTTGGGCGTATTTTGGTCTGTTAGAAAAAAGTGCCTCCTAAAATTTTAAAGGAAGAAAGACTTACATATGTACAAAATAAGGGTTGATACAATGAAGGGATGGAAGATGACTGTAAAGATGAAAATTATAAAAGATTTTATAAAAGGAATTGATAAGATAAGTTGTTTGAAAGAAGAAAGAGGAAGATCTAAAAAAAAAAGAAAAAAAGGAGAGACTGTGATCAGGCAGGAGACTAGAACAAAGCCATACACTAGTGATTTAGGGTATATTTTGTTCTGTTAGAAGAAACTGTATCTCAAAATTTTAAAGAGAGAACACCTTATATATATATGCCAAAAATAAGGGTAACTACTATGAAGGGATAAAATATGACTCTACAAATGAAAAATAAAAAATGTTTTTTCAAAAAGGGATTGATAAGATGTTGGTTGAAAAAGGGAAAAAGAAAAATTAAAAAAAAAACAGTTAAAAAAATTCACTTTGAAAAACTAATGAATCATGGTAAAAAAAAGCCATGAATTGTATCCCCTAGCGCTGGAGTTCTCCCGTTCTCCTAGATCAGTAAACTTGGTCTTGACTTGGTGGCTGCTGGTGCTGATCTTCTGGGGGAGGGGCCTGTTGCCGTGGTTCCCAAATGAATTGTATCCCCTAGCGCTGGAGTTCTCCCGTTCTCCTAGATCAGTAAACTTGGTCTTGACTTGGTGGCTGCTGGTGCTGATCTTCTGGGGGAGGGGCCTGTTGCCGTGGTTCCCAAATGTGTTTGCCGGAGGCGGAATTGCCCCGCCCTTGTTGGTCCGGGCTAAGCAAGCTGCTCGGGTTTGCTCTCAGGAGCTTTTGTTCCCTGCAAGCCCTCGGTACAGCTTTGAAAGACCAGGGTGAAAACGGTGGCCTCCCACTCTCCACCCGGAGGAGCTGAGAACTCGGGGCCCCGCTCCTCAGTGTGCCCCCAGAGAAAAGCAGTCACTCCCGTCTCCTTGGTCTCCGGCCGCACTGTGTTGCTCAACCGGCCTGTGACCGAGCGTTTCTATGTCTGGCACCCGACCCCGTGTGGAGTCTCCAAACCCAGCAGATCCCTGTGGTGCGCTCCCATGCCGCTCCTCCCGGGGGAGGAAGGGGAGTCTCCCCGGATCTGCCGCTTGTTGGGTCCCTGCTGGAGGAGCAGTGGCCCGACTGTCACCGGTCACGGTTTATGGCCACCCCGAGTTGAGAGCCCGCGCCTCGGCTCCGTCTCTGCAGCCGGCTTCCCCGCTCCAATACCTGGGAGCTCTGCCGCACTCAGGCACCCCCGGTCTTTCTGTGACCCCGAGGGTCCTGAGACCACACTGTCCCGCGAGGGTTCCACCCCCCGCTTAGCCACTGGAGCGACGTCCCTCCGCGGAGCCGACTTCTAAAAGTTCCGATTTTGTGCTCCGCGGCTCTATCACTTGCCAGAAGCGGCCGACGGAGGCCCCTCCCCCACCGTCTATCCTCCCGAATATCGCCTCGGATTCACTTCTCCGCACGTCCTACCTTCCAGTAAGTGGTCGCTTCTCTGTTCAGAGAGTTGTTGCTACTCTCCTCTTTGATCTCCTGTTGAGTTTGTAGGTGTTCAGAATGGTTTGATCCCTATCCAGCTGAATTCCTGGGACCAGACGAAATCCAGGTCTCCTACTCCTCCGCCATCTTGCTCCCAGGCCTGAACTACTTTTTAAGAACAATTTAGGTTGCAAGGAAGCTCCCCTGTGTGTGTGGTTAATTAAGGAAGTCAAAGTAGGCATTAAGCAGGTGGTTGAATTTTTGAGGTGGAAGAACAGAGTTAGTGGGATATTTTGGCTAACAGTATTGTAGACAGCATTACCAGAAAGATCTAATATTTCTCAGAAACTTTCCTTTGGAGGGTGGAGATACAGGAATAGAATCACCAGTTCTCAGTTTCCTTCTGATGGAGTCATCTTCTGATTAAGTTGATGTCTTGCTCTGGAGGAGTATAGCTGTGTGAACCTTCCTGGGGACTCCATCAGTCCTCATCCCTGGAGTCATTTTTGCTGATGATCTGTCAGGACTCAGACCCTGCAGAGCCTTCCTGAGCTGCCCTGCTCTCACTGGTTACTCTCACTGCTGTTAGCACCTGCCCCTTCGACTTAGGCCTCATGCAGTATTTGCTTCCCCTGTCCCCAGGACACATGCATTGGTGGGCCGGCAAGGCTGCACACCATCTGGCCTCATTTTTCCTGGCTGCCTTCCTCACCTGCAGCCTTCCAGGAGAACTGGTAGCTCCATGAATATACCACAACTTCTCTTGGGCCCTCACCAAGCCTGTTCCTTTCTTCTGCTGGAAGTGCTATTCACTTCTGCTCTCTTTCCTCTCCCTCCATCCCCATCCCTTGCCCTTCTACTGGAAGTACACCTCTCCCACATTTACTCATCTTCATCTACCAATGCCTATTCACTTCCCAGGTCTCCATGAAGAAGCCCCTTCCTCCAGGAAGCCTTCCATAATGCTGCCAGGACCGCTTCCCTTATCATACATTTTTTCGCTCTTTTGTCATTGGTTTGTTGGTTCCTATGAGAAGATGACCCTTCTGAAGGCAGGGACTGTGTTTGGCTCATCTTGGGACATGCTTTTGTCAGTCTTGTGTCCCTCACCAGCCTAGGACCTCCTTTAGGCTGGGGCCAGGCTTTCTCCTTATACCCCACGAGGATGGACACTTAGGGCTTCACAAAGCTTCTTTACTGACTGACCAGTAAGTTTTGCTGAGAGCATTCAGAGACCAAATCATGTACAAGTTTGTCAGTCTAGCATAATGGACGAAAGACCTATTTGAGCCATGGCTGCTTGGTGTGGCAGCCATGGAGGTGGGCTGCTGGGGCCTCCTGCGAGGAAGAACTTGTGGAAGAGCAGCGGGGAGGGTGTTTAGCTGACAGCCTCTGGCTGTGGCACCTTTGGGATCCTTCACAGGGTTTTAGCCAAGGTGGCCTTCAACCTGGGCTTCTTTCAGCCAGTGGCTGAGCACAGAGGGTATACCAGGGCCTGGACATTTCTGCTCAGGGACCTGGGCAGGGGCCCTGGGACCCCCCACCCCAAGGGCAGTCTTTGCATTGGGTCAAGACCTGAGACCCCTTTACAGGGGTCAGACCCGAGGCTCCCCTGCTATCCTCTGCCCCCCACTGCATTATCCCAGGAAATCTTTTACATCTGTCTTGTCTTGGCATCTGTGTCTCAGAGTCCAACCAACACACTTTGTGACACAAGACAAACTTCTTAACTGGTCTGTGCCTCAGTTTCCTCATCTGTTAAATGGACATAGTAAAAGTAATGATTTCACGGTTTGATAGTGAAGATTAATTACATATTAAGTGCTTATGTGGTTTCTGTCACATAAGAACTCAAAGTAAAATGTCAGCTATGGCTACCTACTACCCATAAACCAAAAGATTTGGTGCTTCCCAAGAGCGTGTCTTTCTCATCTGTCTATACCCAGCACCCAGCACCAAGCTGAATATCTAGCACATAGTAGATGCTTTGTAAAAGCTTGGTGAGCCAACAGAGGTCAGTGATGCTAAGCAATGTTTCACAGCTGGAACAGCAAATTGATGAACTAGTCTCTGTGAGAGGACCTGCTTCTGGAGCAGAACCCATCTGAGTGAAGACCCCTATCAGCTGAGCCAGGATGAGGGGACGCTGTGAGCCACCAGCAAGGTGCCTTTGTCCTGGTCAGTCCTGCCGGCAGGTGGATTTTCAGACCCTGGACCTGCCCCATCATATGGCAGGGAGAGGGGTGAGTAAGGGAAATCTTTGTCCTCTGTGGAAAGATGTCCTTCATGCCCCTCCTGGAAAAGGCCAGGCTCTGGGTGCCCCTTCTGGTGTGCTGCGCCAAACCCAGTCTCAGAAAGTATGCGCAGGTGCATGGGCCTCAGGACGACACCTGACCTTGAATCAGAGCCTTTCCATGGACAGGAAGTGACTATTCTCTAGGGCTTGGCTTTCCAAGGAGTTAAAAGGAAACAATAGGGTGGAGACCAAGGGACACCCCCTTGTCTGCAGGGTCACAGGTGGTGTGCTGTGGGACCAGTTTTGTGGGTTAGGATCCGTGAGCCCTGACGTCTGTCCCACTGGAGGTCCATCAGCTGCTGAAACCCAACACGAATCTACCCCCTGGGCCTGTGGGCAGAAAATGCTGCAGACTTAAGTGGCTTCAATTAGCTGTGCTTTGGACAGTTCATTTATGAGGTGAATACTTGGAAGTAATCTTTATTGAGTAGAGATGTTGCAAAGGGACTTTTTACCTGGGGATCTTTTCTGGCACAAGGCTTGCTGGAGCCGAGCTGAACTCTATGGTTTAGAGAAAGCTGTTTTTTTTCCTTGGGAACTTGGGGCAGAATCTCAGAGAGTCAGACCCTCGGGGGAAAATGCAGCTCCTGTTTACTGAGAACTTTCTGTGTGCCTGAGGCAGTTCTAAGCACTTTGGAGATATTGTTTCTAATAAATCCTCATAGCAGCTCCAGGGGGTAGGAGGGGGGGCATGAGGACTCACAGTTTACTGATGAGGAACTAACTGAGGTAGAGACAAAGTAACTTGGGGAGGCCACATAACTGGGAAAGTCAGGGTTTCAAGGCTGGTGGCTTGGGTGTCAATGTCCTATCTCTGCCTGTCACTATACTCAGAGGGAAAGGGAGCTGGGGCAGGAGAGCATTGTTTAGTATGTCAAAGGAACACAGGAGTTAACTGAAAGAGCTCTCAGTGGCCAAAGCTGGAACAGTTTGAACAAGGAAATAAAGCATTATTGGGTTATTACGCAAAGTATAAAATAAATATCCATACATTCATACTTATACAAACAATTGAATACAAAAAAATCTGTGCAGAAAAATTCTGAATAATTTATGTAGAAAACCCTCAGAGAGATGGAACATAACCACACCCCTGTGCATAGTGACTTCCTTCCAAAGAGTAAAGTACACAGAAGGGGTGACACAGAGTAACTTCATGGTGGAGAAACATGACCAGCACAGCCCCAGCCAGGGGACCAAGGTCAACACCAACAGTGATAAGTCAGGTTCACAGCATGTAGCTTTCAGAAGATGTGATGGAAATAACATTTTACGTCTATGGTCTTTCTCTCAATAGCCCACAACCCCAGCCAAATCATGAAAAAAATGATCAAACAAATCTCAATAGAGGTCATTTTGCCGAACACCTGACCTGTACTCCTCAAAACTGTCAAGGTCATCCTGAACAAGGGAAGTCTGCAAAACTGCGACAGCAAGAATTGCCTAAGGAGACACAGTGACTCAATGTAATGTGGTGTCCTGGATGGGATTCTGGCACAGAAAAACTCAGGTGAAAACTAAGGAAATCTGAATCAAGTATGGACTTTAGTTAAAAGTAAAATATCACTGTTGGTTCATTAGTTGTAACAAATGTACCATACTTATGTGAGATGTTAACACTAGGGGAAACTGGGTACAGAGTAGGCAGGAACTCTGTACTGTCTTCACCATTTTTTCTGTAAATCAAAGACTGTTCTGCAAAATAAAGTTTACTAAACAAAACAAAACAAAACAAAAACCCAAAAAGCCATCATAACAGGTTAAGAAAGAGACTGCAGAAGAATGTAGAAACTTCTGTATTTTAGTACTTTTAACAGCATGTTTTTCTGGCTTTTTGAACAGAGGCCTGCATATTCATTTTGCACTGGGCCCTGCAAATTATGTTGCTGGTCTTGGTGCCAGATGTCCAAGCTGTCACTGATCCTGGAGACAGACTGGGGTTTTCCAAGGTAGTAATATTCTCTATAGGGCGTTTCTTGGCCAGAACCACCAGAGCATAGCAGGATTGTTCTGGTGGAGGAGGAGTTCTCTTCAAGGGAGTATAACCTGAGGGCCTTGCTCACTAGTTAAGAATATCCTGGGTCCTCTGAGGGGCACCTGGGTGGCTCATTCGGTTAAGCATCTGACTCTTGATTTTGGCTCAGGTTGTGATCTCGGGGTCATGGGATTGAGCCCCGCATTGGTCTCTGTGCTGGGTGTGGAGCCTGCTTGGGATTCTCTCTCTCCCTATCCCTCTGCCCCTCCCACCACCGTCCCGAGAAAAGACTATCCTGGGGCCTGTGATGGTCTTGACCCCAAAGCCCAACCAAGGTGCACTTTCTAGGGGCAGGGCATGACACTGGGCACCATGGCGGGGGGTGTTCAGCAGGATAGGAGCTAAGCTTTGCTCTCTAGGTATCTGTGGCCTAAGTGGAAAGGTGAGAAGCCCTCCTCATAGACAAAGATGACTCATGACTGGTTGGGTGGGCAAGGAGGGACCAAAAGGAATGTCAAAAGGATATAAAAAGGAATCACATACTCCTAGGGGTCATGGTTAAGAAAGCTTCCAGGAGGAGGAGAGAAGAGGTTGCTGCTGAGCCCTGATGAAGGGGCACAACTCAAAGCTGAGATGAAGCCCAGGCAATGGTCTCCAGGGTAGAGGAGTTTGAGTTGGAGAGGAGCAGGAAGAGACTGCAGAAATAGGTCAGGAGAAATGGAGTGTCTTGAAAGTCTAGCTAAGCAGTTGGGACTGGAAGGCACCATGACTTTTGAGCAGGGCTGTGACATGGTCATGCGTGTGGTTCGGAGAACCTCCAGGTACAGCATGGAAGGTTTCATTAGAGGAAGGGCCAATGAGAGTATTGCAGTTCTCTGGGCCTGCTGGGAGAGAGGGTGAGACTAGACCCAGGGTCATTTTATCCCGGCATGCTCCATATGTAGGCACCCCATGGCATACCATAGTCTGTTTTACTTTTTAAATCGTTCACAGACAGTGCATCTCCTAGAGAAGCTGCTTGGTAAAGAAAGTACTGATGCGGTTGGCCTGCCTGCACTGGTCCAGACTGCCCTCCTTCCTAGAGCCTCCTCTCCCCCTTAGTAGCCCCGGAGGAGGAGTTGTGGTGGGCTGGCCTTCAGCCAGGCCAGGCCAGCCTAAGACACTAAGAGCACACTACACCTGTCGCCTTCCCAACCCTGCCTGATGTTCCTCCCCGCAACTCCTGCTCACCTGTCACCGTCCAGACCCAAGCCCTTCTATGAGGCAGCCTCACTTGGCCTCCAGACCACAGGGCTGTGTGAGTCCCCAAGGGCTGGCTATCTGTGTCTCACCCATTACCCCGTGTAGTTTAGGCTCTTGTAGAGTTTACATTGGGAGCTCCCTGAGGGCAGAGAAGGTAGGACAAGGTCATCCCACATCTCTGTTTCCTATCTTTCAGGGCTGTGGGTCCTGGCTGGGAGGATGCTGGCCGGATTCATTTGTGCTCCTGGGAGCTTCAAGTGAGTGGAGGTTGGGGTTGGGGGGCTGAGCTCTTTGACTGCTGGATGGTTTGGCTTTGGGGCTTCCCTCTACCCCTGGGCTTACCTGGACTCCCCCCGCTCCCCTGTCCCTTGCCATGTCCCACTTCCTTCTCTCTCATCGGGTGCCTGCTTGCTGCTAACTTACCCCTGCTAGGCCAGAGACTCCAAAGCTGCTGAGTTCTCTCTTGCCTTTGGATGCCAGGGCCTCATTTGGGTCCATGGATGAACCCCTTCCTGTCACTCTGTGCAGGATCTCCCTTTGCTTCCCCAAAGGCCTTCGGGACTGAGTGCCCCAAGGTAGGGCTGCATGAGAACAGGAGTTTGGCTTGGGTGGAGAGGTCTTCAGCATCCCTTGAAATTTTCTTCTCTCTTCATTTATTCAGCCAATACCGTTTGAATTTTTATCTCCTACCAAGCAGTAAGAATACAGAAGTTAAAAGGAGAGTTCCTACCCTCCAGGTGCTTGTACTCTAGTCATGCAGAAGGGCAAGCAAACATTGTTTTGAGACCATGTCATAGGTATTAGAGGCTTAAGGAGCATGGAATAACCTCTCACCCAGTCTTGGTGGGTCCGGAAATGCTTCCCTGTGGAAGTCACAACTGAGGCCAGGAGTGCCCTTCCTCTGACTAGGGGTGCCAGTCCAGACCTGGGTCCCTGTCCCCTGGAGCAAGCTCTAGAGAGGACCAAGGAGGCCCCGAGGGGCCCCGAGCTTGGAGGAGGTGGGAGGTGGAAGGGGGGAAGGAGGAGAAGGGAGAGGGATATAAATGCAGTGCTAAGGGCAGTTAGCAGCACCAGGGCCCAGGTCCGGATGGATGGGCGGCCCGGCTGCCTGGGCACTGAGCCTGTGTGCTGCTGGCCTGACTCCCACCCGCCTTTCCTTTGCCTCAGAACAAGGCTGGGCTTATGTGGAGGCCTGAGTGACCCCAGCTGGAACCCGAGGACTGCGGGGCCCGGAGCTGTCAGCCTGGCCTTTGTCATCAGCTCCTTGGCAGGGTCATGATGGTAGAACTGCCTGTCCCACCACATCTGGGACAGAATGGGGGGTGGTGCCGACCTGCCAGCCCAGCCTCTTTCCACTTTCCTCCCTGGATCTGAACAAGTGAGAACAAACACAACAAACTTTTAGTCCAACCTCAAGGGGCTTTGATCTTGACCTGCCAAGGCCATTCCTGGGCACTCTGTGCTGCTGTTTCTAGCCAGATCACTGTTTATGCAGAGAGAAGTTGAGCTCACTGAAGATCTGGTGTGGATACCCTGACCTCGGCTCTGGGGAATGTTCTGGAGGCACCATGCCAAAGTGCTGTACTTTCGAGGCTCCAAAGATGCTCAAGAGCTGTGGATTTTGAGGGCTAGAAGTGTCTTGGGGGGCATCCCCCCAAATCCCTTCCATGGGGAGTCCCAGCAGGGATAATACCCCCTGGAATCACAAACTGTAATCACTTGGTACAGTTTCAGATTGTCCCCTAAGGGATTCAGCTCATCTCCTCCCCGGGTGCGTGTGCAAATGTGAGGAGAGTGTGACCTAACTGTGTTGTGTTGGAAGGGACACATGATTGGAAATCACGGTCACCACATCCCTCATCTGCTAGCCCCTGTCTGGATGCCTCCAGTTATGGGCCTTCCTGCCACACGAATCGTTTGTGAACTTAGGTCACTGATTCTGGTTGGAGGGGAAATACAGCCTTTGAAATCGACAAACCTGGATTTTCATCTCCCTTCTGCTGTTGAATACATCCACATCCTTGTCAAGATACTTACCACCTCCGAGAACCACCTTCCCTGGCTGTGAAATGGGGATAATGACGCCAACTTCTCAAGAGTTGTCCGGATTACAGTGAGCGTAAATAACGAGTGTAGAGAGCTTGTCCTAATACCTGGCTGGTCCCTGGGTGTCTGTTCTTTTCCTCAGTTCTCTTGAGCTCCGGAGCACCCGTTGGCTTCCTTGTCTGTGAGGTTGTGCTTCAGGTGTCACCTCCCCTCCCCTCCGTTTCCTGATAACAAATGGAAGCATCCAGGCATTTTTATTAAACACAGAACAGGCCGAGCTGCTGTGTATTCATCTGTTTGGGCTGCCGTAACAAAGAACCACAGACCGGGGGGCCTAAACCACAGGAACTTGTTTTTGTCACAACTCCAGAAGCTAGACGTCCTGGGTCAGGGTGTTGGCAGGGTTGGTTTCTTCTGGGACCTCTCTTCTTGGCTCCAGGCAGCCATCTCCTCCCTGTCTCTTGTGGCCTTTCCTTCGTCCATGTCTGCGTCCTAATCTCCACTTCTTAAAAAGGACACCGGTATATAGGATGAGGGCCTGCCCTCATGACCTCGTTTAAACTTAATTACCTCTTTAATCTAAAGCTACCTCTCCCTCTAGAGACAATCACGTGCTAAGGTACAGCCCATAACAAGATGTCACAGGAAAACGCAGATGTTTAAGGTAGTTGAGTTGAAGTGAAAAGCTGAACGAGATCCATTTTGGCCTGTTTGTTGTTGAGGTGCCTGGTGGTCCTGCCCTGAGGCCCAGCTGGGTGGAAGCTGCCCACCCTGGGCCTGGGCCACTGGCGAAGCTTAGCAGCGTGTGGGCAGCTCTGCCCTCTCAACTGGATGGCTGTGGAGTACATTTCCATCACTGACACTTTGAAATGTTTTATAGGGCTAATTCCTGCTTGTCAGCAGCCACATGTCTTAATCAGCTGCTCATTCATTTCTGTAAAGGCTTCTGACACTTCTGACTAGCTCCAGAGCATTCGGTGTGGCATAGACATGAGTGCGCTCTCAAATCCAAGTGCACTCACGCCCTGGGACCGCGCCAGAATCCCCGACTTCTTCCATTATTCTTAGTCTTGAAATGGTGGGAGCAGGCATTTCAAAACCAGACTGGGGTTTTTGCAAACATATTTTGGCCTTCCTGCCTACCTATTTTTATTTCCTTCATATTTGGAAAGAGAAAATTCCCAGACAGGGGCCTGGGAATCAGGGCTGTTCTCAGGTCAGCCAGTTCATTTCCTTCTTCTCGCCTCTGCCTTTGCAGGGGAAGCGATGGGTTGACTGCAGTGTGATTTCCCCACCTCTCATCCGATGGTCCACCCCACCCAGGGAAGGGCCCGGTGGAACTAGCTGTTCCTGAGTTCTTGCAACTGTGGTCCCCCTTGCAGATGAGCTGAGGCACAGGACCGTGGAGGCAGCTCCCCAGGTGGAGGGAGTGTCCAGACCTGGGTGGGTTTTTGTCCCCTTGTTTCAACTGGATTTATGCTTCCCACATACCTGTCCATCCTACTGGGCCCTGAAGACTAGCAGGCTGGGAGCTGCCAACTTCATCCAGATTCTGCATCAGGAAAGTGAACGAGGTTTAGCCCTGTTAGCAGCTCCTGATCTTCTTTCTACCTCATTGAATGTCCACTGGCCTAGGTCACCAGAACGTAGATGTAGCTCCTTTCCTCTTGGCCACGTACCACAGGGACCATGAACCCAGACAAAGGCTCCGTGCCCTGCTGTGTCTTTCCTGGATGCAAAGCCTCTCTTACCTGCTTTTGGTGATGCCTCGGGGATGTCGTCTGTGGGGAGAGGCAGAGGCTCATTTGTCTTTTTCACTGTATCGAGACAGCTTTAGAGGCAGTGGGTGTTTGAGTGAAGACTGACCCCCAACCGGGAGAGTTTCTGTGACCTCCATCCATCAGCAGGAGTGCTTGGGTGTGAGTGACAGTGAAATAGCCCAACACATTTGTTTGGCTTTTATAAACATTTGTTTGAACATTCTTTTTTTTCTTTCCTGCTGTGCATTTTCTAGGGACAGGCAATGATGCTAGCTTGTCTTACCCCCTCTGGCTCTTTGTAATGGTGCTGTGCTTGAGAGTCAGTATGCATTTATTTAAGGAGTCATAAGTGTTAATTTCCTTTTCAGGAAAAAATAATCATTAAATGTCCACCCACCTGTGCCCCAACCAAATTCAGTGGAATGAGCACCTTAGCTGTCTTGATGGGAGGAGTTGAGGCCAATAGCAAACCTTGTACCTGGTAAAGGATGAGCGTTGGCAGTAGGGACTGTGCCCGTCTAGAACCCTTTCAGATATGGCCCATTCATGATGAAGTCCCTTGAAACCATGGCAGGCCGGGGCCAGGCGAGAGATCTCAGGAGGGGATAGCCTGGAGAATCCTGGGGTGGCAGAAAAAGTATCTCCAGTGTCCCAGGGGCCATCTGGTGATCACCTCTGAGTGGCTCCGGTGGGTAGAACTAGGATCACTGGGTGAACATTATGGTGCAGTTAATCTCAGCTCACTGTTAAGGACTGACTGCCCCTTGCAGAGCTGTCCAGCAGGGGTGGGGACCAGTTGGAGGCTGGCTGACCACTCGGCTGGGTTGGGTGCGGGTGGCCCCATGTGCTGGCCACTCCTCTTTGCCTCTGAGCATCCTCCTGAGATTTTAAGTTTTGCCTGGAGCATAGGAGCTGAGGATCCTCCCTCCTTCCCTTCCTTTTTCCTTTCTTATTCCTTCCTTGGGGGTCTCCCTTTCCCTTCTTGTTATCCCCACTGGGGACGGGATTCTCAGAGATAGTTGCAGACGGTCACAGGTGCAAGGTAGAATTGGTTGGTGCTCAGACATCAGTGCAGACAGAGAGGCAGAGCTGGGCGTGCTAAGAGTAGTCCTCTCCTGTGGAGATCTCTCCTGTGCCGGGAGCTTTGCAAGAACGATTCTAGTCCTTACCACTGCCCCATGGGGGATGCATCATAATTTCTGATTGCTGATTGCAGAAACTGGCAATGATACTGGTACGTGGCAGCTAGGATTTGATTTTGAAGTTCTCGATCATTTCATACAGCCTCTCATAGACTCAGAATGCATGATTTCTGTGGAGGGCTCCTCAGAAGCACGTGAACCCACATCTTTCATTTTAGAGATAAGCAATCTGAGGCCTAGAAAGGGAGCGAGACTTTCCTAAAGCCATCATGCTAGAGAGTAAAAGAGAAGACATTAGAACCTGGATCTCCACTAGACTTGTAGTCTAGTGGAATGTCAGGATCCCAACCCTAAAATGGGATGTTCCAGATTGCCCCAACTGTTGTGTACTATTTCTGATATGTATTACCTCTGGCAGCTTTACACTGACGTGAATGAATTCTATTTGAATTTTGAAGTTATTTTAGAATATATTTTATACATTGTTTGTAACATATTTATATAGTCAAGTGAAACTTAGAGAAATAGCTTCTGCTTTTTTGGCTGTTCCCCTACATTTTTCATTGTGTCTCATTATACACACACACACACACGTAATATATAATATATACAATTGAAACATATATTTTCTGAAATAATACTTACCCTCACTATGTGTGATACATTTTGAGATTTTCTCTTCTCATCTACTGTATTCTGTTTTGTTAAAAATATGCTGGTTGTGAACCATCTAAATCGATTTCACGACCTATTAATGGTTCAAGACCCACAGTTTGAGACACCGTGACCTAAACAGTGTCTTAATCAGACATGGTTTTAAGAAAAAAGTCATTACAGAGGCTATGTAAAGTTGCCAATTATCTTTGGTCGTAAATGTTAAAATAGTAAGCTTTGAGTTTCAGAGCGTCAAAAAAGGAATTGCATACATGTGAAAAATCAAATGGCACAGGCTCAGATTCTCTCCAGACCACAGCTGATCTGTGATCCTCCTGGTAATGTGTGATGCTGAGGTTTCTTCTCTGCCTTGGTTTCTGAAGTAACTGGAAAAAGCTCAAGATACAGATGAGAATGGTTGTTATAGCCACAGGCAGCACGCCCAGAGCCGGCCTCTCCCTTCTCCAGGCACACTGCCTCTAGTCTAAGGTTCTAGTAATTTACCAAGGTGTGTACATTGGATGCTCATTCCGTATGCTGGTGGGCAGTTAAGGTATGATGCTTTATTCATTGATTGATTTTAAAGACTTATCTATTTATTTTAGAGAGACAGAGAGCGTGAGTGGCAGGGGAGGAGCAGAGGGAGAGGGAGAATCCTGAAGCAGAGTCCCTGCTGAGCGCAGACGCAGGGCTCGATCCCAGGACCCTGAGATCATGATCTGAGCCAAAACCTAGAGTCTGACGCTTAACCAACTGAGCCACCCAGGTGCCCCAGGTCTGATGTTTTATATGTTCCTAGGAGCATGATTGACCCTCAACACTCCTCCAAAAGCTATGTCACTTGATACTGTCAACTCCCTTCAGTGTTCCCTATGCTCTTGTATGTATCCTCTTCTGTTTTAGTCCTTTTTCTCTCACAGGGGCTTAGAATGACTGCTCCCACGGACTCCTGAAATGGCTCTTTCCATTGGTACAATGGCCTTCTAGCTCACAGCAACCAAGTTTTCTTTCATTCCTTTTAGGGTCCATCCATCCATCTATCCATCTACCCAAAAGTGTCTGGAGTTAGGAAAGTCCCCTCTTAGAGGATAGTATTTAAGCCAAGACCTGATTGAAGGAGATAGTCACATGCAGATTTGGCAGAATAACATCTCAAGAAAAAAGAATGGCAAGTGGGAAGCCCTAAGCCAGAAACAAGTCTGGCATATTTGAAGAATGAAAGAGGGCCAGATTGGCTGGAGCAAGATGGCCATGAGGAGAATGGTGCACAGTGAGGTTGCAGAATTGGGAGGCCATTGAGACATTAAGGAATCAGCATGGCATAGATGCTGACCAATCAGAACAGACATGGCTAGCTAGAGGCCAAACTATGCACTGTCTTGTGGGTCATAGTAAGGAGTTTGGAATTTACTGTGTCATGGTGGGAATTCACTGGAAAGCTTTTAAAAAAAGGGAACAACACAATCAGATTTAAGATTTAAAAAGACCCGCCTATAAAACAACGAGATATAGCTACACACCTATGAGAATGGCCCAAAACACCGACAACACCAAATGCAAGAGAGGATGTGGTGCAACAGGAACTCTGATTTATCACTGGTGGGAATGCAAAATGGTACAGAAAATAGTTTGTCAGTTTCTTACATAACTAAACATAGTCTTACCATATGATCTAGCAATTGTGCTCCTTGGTATTTACCCAAATGAGTTGAAAACGTATGTCCATACAAAAAAAAAAAAAAAAAAAACAACCCCACACATAAATGTTTATAGTAGCTTTATTCATAACTGCCAAAACTTGGAAGCAACCAAGATGTTCTTCTGTAGGTGACTGGATAAATAAACTGTGGTATATCCAGACAATGAGATATTAGTCAGTGCTAAAAAGAAATGAGCTATCAAGCCGTGACAAGACATGGAGGAAATTCAGGTGCGTATCACTGAGAGAAAAGAGCCAGTCTGAAAAGGCTACATATTATATGATTCCAATTATACAACATTCTGGAAAAAATAAAAAAATGGAGACAGTAAAAAGATCAGGGGTTGGGGGAAGGAAGAGATGAATAAGTAGAGCACAGAAGCCTTTTAGGGCTATGAAACTATTATGTATGATACTATAATGGTGGGTAAATGTCATTGTAGATTTGTCAAAACCAAGAGGGAACCCTAATATAAGCTATGGATTTGGGGTGATCAAGATGTCAACATGGGTTCATCCATTGTAACCAATGTGCCACTCTGGTTGGGGGGACATTGATAGTGGAGGAGGCTGTGTGTGTAGGGTGGGGGCAGGTGGCATATGGGAACTCTTTGTACTTTCTGCTCAATTTTGCTGTAAACCTAAAACTCCAAAAAATGAAGTCATTCTATTTTAAAAAGTTAGAAAGACCATGCTAGCTGCTGTGTGAGGAGTGGATTGGGTGGGGGCAAGAGAGGAAGCCAGTTAGAAGGACTTTATAGTACACTGAATAAGAGATATCAGTGGAGGAGCACCTGGGTGGCTCAGTCGTTAAGTGTCTGCCTTCAGCTCAGGTCATGATCCCAGGGTCCTGGGATCCAGCCCTGCATCTGGCTCCCTGCTCAGTGGGGAGTCTGCTTCTCCCTCTGCCGCTCCCCCTGCTTGTGTTCCCTCCCCGTCAAATAAATAAACAAAATATTAAAAAAGAAAAGTGGAAATGTTTGATTAAAAAAAAAGAGATATCGGTGGCTTAGACTGATATTTTGATGATAAAAAAGGGAAGAAGTAGTTAAATTTGGGATATATTTGGAGGTAATGTTGTCAGAACTTGCTGATGAATCAGATGTGGAGTATGAGGGAAGTGGAGGCAAGGGAACAACCCTTTGGGTTCAGGTCTTTCCAGGCTGGTGTCCTACAGAGTGATACAGAGCAAAGGAGGTAAACATGTTCGAGGGGGAGAAGAGAGTACCAATCACAGAACCTGAGCTGGAGGAGGGGGAGGGTGCCTGTGTGTGTCTGGGGGAGAGGGGAAGGTGGTGAGAGAGGGAAGGGACTGTCATTTGAGCATCTCAAGGAGGGCTGAGTTGCTGGATGCTCTAGATTGCAGGAAGAGGTGGCCGGCCAAAGACTGAAGCTACTTGACATTCCAGAAGTAATGCAGTTATTGATTGAAATAACTGTCTGTAAAGATAAAAAGTACAACCATAGGAGTTGGTGGTTGAGGTGGGATGGCGGAAAAGATCACTGCATCTGTCAGAACCAAGGAGTGGAGAGACCAGAGAGCTGGGGATGGATCGTCTGTGTGAATGTTCAAGTTGCCAAGAATGACAGGAGTGGTGGTAGACAGGAAGGCAGTGAGCCAAGTGCTAAAGCCATCAGTGAACGAGGGAGGGTTGTGTGTGACAACAAGGCAGAGTGGTGGGTGGTGAAGTCTGAGGACTTGCCCCTCTGGGAAGCAAGGCTTTGAATGCGGAAGAAGAAACCACCTGGGAGGAGCATTGAGGGGCAAAGAGGGCACTCACCCCCCTTCCGTACCCCTTGGGCTCGTGGGGGACGAAACAGCTTCTCACTGAGAGGATTCTAGAAATGGTATTTTGGGGTACAGCAAGGACAAGATGGGGGAAGAATGTCCCCCAAAGAGGTGATGGTCGAGCCGACTTTGGAAGGAGGGCTTGTCTCGCTAGGTGGGAATATTTTGACTCTCCGTGCCTGTCTCAGCTGATTTTGGGTAAATTCCAAGGCCGAGTATTCCCACATGTATTTAAAGGATGGACTAACTTCAATTGCCTGCTAAGAAGTGGACTAACTCTTTACATTTGGGAAAGGGAGTGAGTGTCTACTTTCAGGGAAAGAGAAGAGAGAAGAAAGGGCAATGCCATAGTGGATTTTTCTTCTCATTCTGTCTTCTGGATGGGACTTCAGGCTTCCAGAGACAAACAAGCACAGAACAATGGATTTGAGGTGGGGGGAGAGAAGAAGAGAGGGTTGCAGGAGGGTGGCATCTTCCTGGGTACAGATGTGAACACGACTCAGTTGTGTCACTGTGGGCTTCTTCCACATGTTTCAGTGTTGTTCCATGTAGAAGTGTGGCCTGCAGATTGTCCCGCACTGGGCTGACACCTCCCCTCTGGCCCCTACAATTCCTTGCCGGTGGTAAGTTTCTTGGGTTATTTGCTTCCAGCAATTATTTTTCAGAAGGCGTTATTCTCTACTTAATTCCATATTTGGAGCCATCTTGGTTAGTAAGCTATTTGGATCAGTTTGCATGTTGGAGTTTTAAGTTACAAAAGGATGGCACTGGGTCCCTTCTTCCTCAAAAGCCAGTCACGAGCAGGAATTCAAAATTGAGTGTCACTCTAGCAGTTCTGTGTGACTCGGTGTCCTGCCCACTATCCTCTGGGCCCAGTTTCCAAAAGCCTCTCCCTCCTCTTACTCTCAAGCAAGGGCCCTCTGAAGTGCATCTTTTGCCCTAAATGTTGAGGGTGGCTCCCTTGCCGTAGGTTGGGAAAACACAGAGAGGACTTGGCAGAGCTAAGAGAGTGGGACAAGTTATCTGAGAGTCCTGGAGGCCAAACCACAGGGTTTGGATCTTCAAGGTGGTGGGAGTCACATATATATGAAGGAAGTGACATGACTGGAGCCTGGCATCTCTTCTGGGACAGCCCCTGAGGAAGAAGCTGTGACCTTTGCGTGGGATCCTGGGCAGTCTGCCATGGCGCCTTCTCTGGGCCTCAGGGAAGTACCGTCTGCTGGTTGGGAAAGTAGACTACGTCTCCCTTGGGCTGAGGTCATTATTAGTGATAATGTGGCCCCAGGGACTAAAGCTACACATGAGCCAGCCACACACTTCCCTCAGGCCAAGAGCTCCAGCGTCTTCCTCAGGCCCTTGACCCAGAATAGCAGCTGCTTCTAAGCCACAAAACAATCTGCCTCGTTTGCTTTGTTTCAGTGTCCGTGGGCACAGCATCAGGTGACACCCACTGAGCTTTCCCAACGATGGAGTCCAGGTCTGTAGATTCAAGGCTGGACGCAAATCTTGGCATAGAGGCCACTCTGCCAGTGGCAGGTGTCCCAGTCTTCCCTGGCATGAGCCGCTCTCCCTGGGGATGGTCTCAGAGCCAAGGCCTGGTCAACCTGGAGCTACTTTCTGGTGGCCAAGGTCTCATTTTGATACACATATCCCTCTGCCCCTCCTCAGTCTCAGTTGCACCACACCAAGCTGCAGGTTATTTACCACACCACACGAACAGATCCCGCCTACTACATACCCTGTGGTTACACACACACAAACCATATCACATGGTTTCACATACGCACACGCACAGAGCTCACAGAGCACACAGACCTCACCCAAAGCCTCAGGTGTGCCCACATCACACCATAGCCTGTGTCCTTCCATGTACCATACCCACCACACCACACATGGGCCCCCGTGTACCCATAATGTTCCTCTCCTGCAGGACCCAACAAGACACCACACACACACACACACCACTCCCTTGAGGCACCGTACAACCAGGTACCATGTCATCCGGGGGCCCGTAGGTGGCCTTCACCAGCTGCCACCTGCCCCCAGCCACGCTTTGCCCAGCTTCTTGCCAGGGCAGGGTAGTGGCTGGCTGCCTGCTGGCAGGCCTGGCCAGAACTGTCAGGAGGTTGATGATGTGTCTGAAAAGGAAAAAAAAAAAAAAAAGAAAAGACATGATTTGAAAAATATTTCCAGGATTTGAAAACAAACGTATGATATTTGATCTGTTCGTGATCCATTTGTAGCACTCATGTTGCTAAATATTGCTTGATGGAGCAAACATTTGGCAAGAATTGCAAGTTTTATTTGGAGGGTTGGGGGAAAAAGGCTGCTCGGTAAAGAGTGAGCTCGGGTGGCCAGGAGAGATACAATGGGATGTGCGTAGAAGATGTTGGTGGAAATAGGAAACCAGAGCTCCAAACAAATGGGTCAGTAGGCTCTATTTCCCTTGGAGGCAGGGCTCAACTTTTTTGAAGTTAGAGCGGCTCTGTTCCAGTGCGTTCTCCACACTCACCTGTAGGTGGCGTCTTCCTGCTGACTGCTCCACCAGCAAGGCCACCGCTAGGGGAGTCCTCCCGAGAGAGGCCTGGGGGGAGGTCGCCGTGGGGGACCTTCGGCCCTCTTCTGCCTCTCCAAATGCTGCCAGCTTCTAAAGCCACCTCCACGCCCTCCACACTTGCCTTGACGTCTCCATTTTCGCGGCAGTTTCTGTGAGCATCTTTAGCGCCAACAGCCTGGTTCCTGGAACTTGATGATTCAGCCAACACTATTCTTTAAGCCCCGTTATGTACCTGGAACTGAGCTGGGGAAAGAGGAGAGGACATGGATGAAGACAGACGTGCTTCCTGCTGCTGTGGGGGACAGATATTCAATAATAATAATAAAAAAAGTGCAGCCGTGAAATGCTCCAGGGAAGAGGGAAGGTTGTTTGTGTTTGTGTTGTGTTTGTGTAGTGATTCTCAGCTAACAGGAACTGTTATAGGGAAGAAGAAAGGGGTGTCAGTGGCAAACATGGAATTGTCTGTGAAAAAAATGCCACTTCTTGTCAGAGTCAGTTCAGCATTTTCGATTCGAGTGGAGGTACAGTTATTTCTCTGGTTCTGGGGCAGCTTGTGGAGCAGATGCCCAGTGCAAGGGCCCTTGTGAGGCAGTACCACGTAAACATGGGCTGCTTGGGGCCAGGGGGCCGCTGGTCCCGCCCTGCGCTGAGCTGACGCAGAGTAGCAGGACTTACGGCCTCTGCCAGAGCCAGCAAGATACGCCGCTCACAGCTGGAACCTGAGCGTCCCATTCAGTGTGGAGAAGACCAGACAGAAAGGATCCCGGAACTTTTCCTCCAAAGAACAGATGAGTGATCTTTGAAAATGATCTTTGCCTTGGTTGGGAAGTAGTGAGGAGGCCCAAGGCACTCTGAGGATGGATAGTGGTCCTTTTCCTTCTTCCACGCTGAGGAAAGCTCCCAGTGTGAAAGGATGAGTTCTTGACGGTGGCTAAAGGCCGTGAGATTGAAAGCAGGACCCCTCTGTCAAAATCATGTCCGGCATCCTGTAATTCGTCCACTCTGATGACGGTCCCTCACCACCAGACTTCCAGGTCCCATTGATTTTGGAGTGTGTATGTCTATTGGGGAAATGTCTGCTGAGTTTTAGGATCTTAGGATCCTAGACTTTTGAAGCTGAAACTATCCTTAGGCATCACAAACCCCACACTCTCATTTTAGATAGTGACAAGAGGCCCAGGGAGGAGAAGGAACTTGCCAAGGTCACCCAAGTTAATGGCAGAGATGGGACCCAGGCCTCTTGCCTCCCGGGACAGGACTCATTTACTTTGCCTAATTACCCAAATCCGTCCCGATATGGAATCGGAGTTTCTGGCCACGGCTTTAACAGCATTCCGGAACCCGGTCGTAAATCCCCGAGCCCTGCAGCAACTCTGCTCTGACATTTGTTGTGTTTTACTGCCAAATGCTGCTACTCAGAGATGCCATCTCCGGAGGGAGAAATTCTTGAAAGAGACACCCCTTTAACCCCCTTCCCAAATTAGGAGTTAACGAGTAACAAAATGTGCGCGGAGGTGGAGAGTACCTTGACTGGACTTCCACGGGGCTCCCGGAGCAGAGAAACGGCTCCTTTGGAAAGCGCCTAATTGTGCCTGCACCTCTGTTTGGAGAAGGGAGTCTCTCCGTCTGGGCCAGGCACCCTCAGGGACTGATCTGTTAACTTGCTGTCACCTTCTTTTGAGATACCATCATCTTGTAACTCCGAGCAATAAAACGAGTAATTGTGGACCTTTTGAAGCAAAGCTGTGTGCCCTGGTCAGTTTGTTTACCCTGAAAGGCCTCCGGTCGGACCTGGTGGCTGGCCCATCACCTGGTCATCCATCTGCCCATTCTTCCAGCCTCCTAGCTTGGAGCTCACAGGAGCCCTTCCCCTCCTAGCCCTCCTCGCTCCCTGTCTCCTGGTATTGTAGTGTTTTTTTTTTTTTCCTCTCCTAGAGCTCCACGTTTCAGAAATAATTGTTTTCACCCAAAAGTCTAGCTGTTGGGCCTAATGAGGCTTTCCTTCCTCAGAGGTGTTTGAAGAAGGGCTGGCTCTGTTTGTTGGAAAGCAGACTTCCCAGAAGAGCTCTGCCCTGCCCTCCCCCCCACCCCATTTCCACTCTTGGTCCCTCCCCAGCGTCCTGCAGGCTCTGTGTCTGTGGCACTGGGCGGGGGGGGGTCGCAGGCCGAGGGCGGCACCCTGGGGATGGCAGCCATGCCTCCCTCACTCCTCAGACCGACATTTGTATTCCTCAGAATTTAAATGAAGGGCTCAAAAGACAAAACTAATTAAGATTTACTAAGGCTGCCATTGTCTGATAATTCAATACCAGCTCATTATTAGAACCACATTTATTGAGGTTTAATCACTATGAAGCAGATTGCCCTGGCATATCTGTCAAACCGCACAAAATGTGTTCTTAATAGTTAATCAGTACAGTATCTTGTCGCTCGAGCCTTCATCTTGGGCTTGGGTGTGTTTTTAAAGGGACGCTGTTGATGTACTTTTGAAACCTCATGGTCTTTTGTTTTTAATCACTCTTCAGATCCTTTAAGCAAGGGGAAAGGAACAAACATTCCTCCACAAATTCCATCCTGGAGCTGCTTGCAAGTCCTGGAATGCGATTGAAGCCTTCCTGGGATCCAGGGCTGAGCTGCTGGCATTTTGTTTCTCAAAGGCAGCAAAGAACTTCCCCCACACTCAGTATTTGTTTTCCTTGAGTGGAATCTCCGGGCACCCAGGGGATGGGGGCCAGGCACGGGACTGGTGACTACTCCTGCCCTTGGGGCTGGTAGCCCGGATCTCTCCACCCACATAGCCCAAAGCCTGGGTTCTCAGACGAAGCTGTGGCTCCTGACAAGGCCTACTGAGTGAAACCTGCCTTCTGATTGTTGTCCGCACTCCAGTTGGCAAAGGTCAAGGAAGCACTAGGCTTTATCTCCTCCAGGGCCCTCTTCTTAGAGAGGTGGGAAGGACCAGATGACATCGCCTACATCAAGTTACTTTCCTTTCTGTTCAGCATCTTCCTGAAGCCCACAGCTGGGAGATGATTGTTGTTAACAATTAAATTTGTTGTTGTGTCAAAAGACTTAAGAGGGCAGGCTCTGGAATCCGTGGGCTTGAGTTCCAGCCTCAGGTCCGATGCCCGCCAGCTGCTTGACCTTCAGTAAGTTGCTCATCTGTTGTAAGCCGTAGGTTCTCCTCCTCCAAGATGGGGGCAATATCTGTGCTTAGGTCAGAGGGTTCTCGCCCAGATCATTTGGTGGGTCCATGCAGAGAGCTCAGCACACTGCCAGGAACATGGGAGTCCTTGGTGAGTGTCGGTCGCATTGTTGCCGACGAATGAGCACCTGCGTCCCTTCCTCTACTTCTCCTTGGCCCTAGAGTTCATTGGTGTGAGCATCGGCTAGGTGTGAGCCCCTGAGCAACGTTGGCGCCGTCAGAGGAGGACTTGGAGGCAGCATGACCCCCTCTGTGTGTCATCCCCCATCTCTACCTATTCTTGTCTGAGGCAATGGCTCTCATCCAGGGACTATTTTGTCCCCCAGGGGATGTTTGGCAGTGAGTGTCTGGAGACATTGTTGGTTGTTGCCACTGTGGGCATTTAGTCAGAGATGCTGTCGAATGTCTTATAATGCACAGAACAGCCTTACAACAAAGCATTATTGGGGCCCTAACATAGTGCTGAGACCGAGAAAGCTCGTTCTAAGGGGGGCAGACTTCTCCCTGCCTGCAGGTTCTGTATAAAATGGCCTGCACCTAGGCTCAGAAGGTGGGGGGGGGGTGTGGAAGGTTAACTAATTCATGGACACTTGAGCCTGGTGCAGTGGAGTGGGACAGAAAGTGTAGTTCTGTGCCAGTTAATTGCATGGCTTTCTATGACCCCTATAGGATCCGGGAAGAGAAATGAGGATACTCTCTCCCATTTCCAGCTCTCCACTCTCTTCCTGGGTGGGATTTTCTGGCTGGATATCAGGTCCTTACTATGCTTTGCTGCCCGCATTGCCTTTGGAGGCTGCCTAGAAAGTCAGAAACTGTTCTTCGGCTCTGTGCCATGCCCACGCCAGCTTCCTGGAGTTCCTGACTTCTACCCTCTCTGTGAAACTTTCATATGTGCCCAGATTCTTGGATGGAGCTCTGACCCTGACACGTGGCTGCTTTTCCACTGGGTGCCCCAGACAGCACACCATCTGACCACACATGGTTGGGGAAACCATTCTCAATGCTTGCATGCCCATGGGGGCTGACTGGGACCACCATCTCCTACCCCAACCAGGTTGACTGAAGAAGTCATTTCCTACAGCAGAGGTTGAGGTTCAAGGTCTAAAAGAGGACAGTTATTCTTGCTGACCTAGAGAGGTTTGCAGAGGGACAAATTAGAGTTGAGGCCCTCTCCACCCCATGCACATGCCTAGTCAGTTCCCAGCGGACAACTCCCCAGGCTCTGGGGCCCCTGCCTCACTACCCCAAGGCTCTTCTGGGGACCAGCCTGGGGTGGAGAGGAGCTCTGCTCGGGATTAGGGTGGAGGGATGATGTGTGGCTGGCAGACAAGCAGAGAAGACAAGTAGCGTGTTTGCTTTGGACCTTTGCAGCCACAAGCTCAGGTGGTGACTCAAGGCAAAGATTGATTTCTCCCTCCTCATCCCACTGTGGCCCAGATGGAGGTGAGAAAGGGAGGTCTGTGTTCCCCATGCTCAATCTATCCAACTAGGCTGAGAGCATCAGACATATGCCCCATTTGTAAGGCCCCCTGGGACACAGAGTTATCACCTTCCTGTGAGTGTTGTAGGATCTATGGGGAGTATCTGGCTAAATACTCTTTACAGATGAGATGGGCTCGGAGAGAGCAAACATTTTAGCCAAGGCTACACAGCTAGTGAGGAACAGAGCCAAGGCTCAAAGCCAGGCCTGCCAGTCCTACTGGCAGGGGACCTGAAGCCAGGGTGACCTGAATCGGGGCAGCTCCAGCCAGTGGCACTCTGTCCTGGGCAGTGCGCTTCCGAGGACCCCACTGAGCCTCGGCCTGTGTACCTCACTGTCCTCGAGTCAGCCAGATCGACGGACCCCGTGCATCCGCAGCCTGTGTCCTGCTCCCCAGCGGAACTCGCCGCTACAGTGGCCTGGAGCCTACCTCCAGGGCCCGTGTGGGCCTCTTTGTGGGGGTGCACCTCACTCCTGAGATTCAACCCTTAGGCTCCGGGGGGGGGCCCGGGGTGGTTGCTTGTGGGGGTGCCCATGGAGCTTGAATGTGTGGGCCACTAACCCGGGGGGACTGACCAGGGGTAAGGAAGAAAGTAGGCAAGCCAAGGGCTGGAGGCCAGGGGTCGGCCTTCTTCACACTGCCACATTCTGGAGTGGAGCTTCGAGGAGTCTGAGAAACCAGCTGGAACCTGGCCATCTAGGTTATTTTGGGGGGATACTTGTCAGGGCTGGGGTAGGGAATTGAGTTATTCAATAGTCTGTTGGCATGACTCATAACTATTAAATATGTACACTATGGTTAAGGGGGCCTCCTTTTGTATTCTAGCCCTGCCAATGTCAGGGGTGGACTTGGCTGGCCTCAGGCCTGGAGGCTCCGCGGACTTGGGAGCGCCACACGCCAGGGCACTGCCCACCTTCCCCCAGCCTGCGCTTCTTTCTGCGCCATCCCAAGAGCCGTCCCTGACCACTCTCCCTACTGCTGGCCACACTGTGGGGAGGGACATACCGACCACTCTTGCTGGCAGCTCTTGAGGGCTTCTCAGTCTTGATGACAAGCATGGGAAGTGGCTTGTGATGTTCTCATGAGAAGTATTTTTATACAAATCTATCTCAAAGGTCCAAATCCCAAGCCCAGGCCCCCAGACAAGTCTCCCCTCCAACTCTCATCCCCACAGGTTGAAATGTGTGTTTCCAGACCCAGGAATGCCCCCGCCTGCCTGCCTGCCTGCCTCCTGGGGCTTTGCTGGAGAGGGACGACCAGTCTCCTGGCCTGTCTGGGACTGCTTGGGCTGCAGGATTTGAGTGGGAAAACCAGCATATCCCAGGCAAACCTCCCCAACACTTCTCACCCTTTTGGGTGCCAGGATTATGCAGGACTCCGTACTCTGACTGCTTCCTGACCCCCGCCCCCCCAAGAAAGAACTCAGATCCCTTCTGAACAACTTCCTTGGTTCTGGTTGCCTGCAAACCGTGAGCGTACAGCTCTTTAGGGGAGGCTGAGCCCTGTCAGCTGGGCCCCCTTCCTGTGCGGTTTCATCTGGCGTCCTGCACCTCTGAATGTCTGCCCGTCCCTGAACTCACCGCACTCCTCACGCGCTCACGCTCTCCTGTGTGGCTGCGCTTCTGCCAAGAACACCTTCTACTCCTGGCACATTCCCACTCATCTCTCAAGAACTCACTCAAGTGCGCCCTCCTTTTAAAACATTTATTAATGCTCTCCTCCCCACCTCACTGTGGCATGAATAATTGTTCTTGTTTTTTCCAGCTTCCATTGCACTGGGTGCAAATTCATCCAGTGCTGCTGCAGGAGCCTGGCACTGTGCTAGGTACACACTTCTCTTACGCAAGCTCTTTTTTTTTTTTTTTTTTTAAAGATTTATTTATTTTGAGAGAGTGAGAATGAGAGAGAGCACATGAGAGGGGGGAGGGTTAGAGGGAGAAGCAGGCTCTTCACTGAGCAGGGAGCCCGATGTGGGACTCGATCTTGGGACTCCGGGATCATGACCTGAGCCGAAGGCAGTCGCTCAACCAACTGAGCCACCCAGGCGCCCCACGCAAGCTCTTTACATATACTGTTGTCATGATTTAATTGTCCTCTTTTTCGGCTCCCGTAATTTCTAACTTTTTTTTCCCCCCAAGGGCGACAGAGCCCTTCAAGAGTCTGGTGAAAGCTTCAGACCCGTTGCCTAGAAAAGTACACAGATATGCAAATTTGGATATCATTTTAGGGAGTTCAGAAACCCCTGGGGTCCACAGAACCAGAATGTGAAAGGCTGCTTTCCGCTGTAAGTTGTTGGGAACCCTGCCTGATTTAGCATCATGCCCCCAATACCTAGAAAAGTAATCTCGATGGAATAAAGGCTTGGGGGTTATGTGCGGAGTGGAGGAATGATTTCCCCAGGGGACTTAGCTCTACTGTGCCTGTGCGCTCCGGGGTCTGAGGAGTCCGTCCTTAGGGGCGTGAAGGTCTTATAAACTATACTGAGAAAGAGCTGGAGAGTAGAGAAGGGTGCAGCCACAGGAGGAGGCCACAGTGGGTTACCTGGGGGGTACATTGTGAATCTGCTTCTAAAAACAAGTCAGAGATGGGGATTCAAGCGTATTGTTGGAATTATAAGAATAGGAAAGCTTTTGGAACCTAACTGAAACCGTATGTAGCCACATATTGTTTTTCCCAGAAAAGGATCCTAATTAGGTCAGTTCTATATTGTTCTGATGGTGTCAGATGCACAGGAAGGCAGGCCCTCAGTGGTATACAAATGGCCTGCCTTTCTGAGAAGGGTGGAGGGGGAGTGGTGAGACCACCTCGGCAAAGACCCCACATATTTGTCACAAGCACTGAGATCTGGGGAACACCGCTCCACGCCGGCTTATTTATTACTAATTCAGACACAAAAATGTTAACCCTGGCGGTGACTTGGCAGAGCCCACATCAAATAGGGCAGGTGTTTTGGTCTTTCATTTCATGGGCTTTTAAGTTCCAGGGGGCTATTTTTCCAATTGCTACCTGGCTGTCTCTCCCCAGCTTAGATCTGAGCTCCTCACACACATCCTGGCACCAGGGGCTTCAGCAGCAGGCGTCCTGGAAGCCTAGTTTGGTTTCAGGATCTAGGTAAGCAGCGCTGTTCTGCAAAGGGAACAGTTATGTCCCCCCAAACACACAGAAGCATCAGAATTCACAGCATGCACTTTACAAGGGCAATAAAGTTTTATATGCAGCTCAGTGAAATACCTAATACAGCCAATTATCCACCAAATAAACTGATGGGAGAGAGAATGGCTATATTTGGCTCAGACTTAATTATTTTGCATTTGAACTTCTCAATTCCATGTAATAAAATTCCATTCTGCCCTTATTTCCTGGTTAGGTTACTTAATCTCGACTCCGGTAACTGAGCCCTTGAGTGGAGTAGACTGTCCAATGTCAGTGGTAAGAAAATGTGAAAGGTTTGACATCGATTACAACATTACACACAACATAAAATTTAACAACTTGAATCAGGCTCTCATTGCTCTTTAAAGAGACTGTTTGGCTTTTTAAGATCTAAAAATTAATCAGTTTCTAAGAGCCATACCTTTTTGGAAGTCCCAGATCTTACTCTTAGCCTGAGATGTAAGAAGGAATCTCTCTGGCTCTCTGTCTCTGTCTCTGTCTCTGTCTCTCTCCCCACCCCTGTCTTTTATTTGGAAAACATCTTCCCTTTCACTTAAAAATGCAATTTAAGTTTTTCAGTGTGTATTTTTCTAGGGAAGTGATTTTCCTTTAATGAAAGAAAAAATGAAGGATATAGAAATTGAATTGTTCTCCTGGTCGGCGCTGGGGTGCGGGGGGTGGTGGTTGTGGTGGTAATATTTGGGGAGACCACAGTGCAAACACACGGTCTCACATTTGGCTGTAAATGTGGGCGCCCTGGGTAGCAGCAGGAGTGGCCTCACCAGCAAGGCTCCCGAGACCCCTCTTTGTGGCCTGTGTCAGAGTCCGCATGGCACCCTTCGCTCCATCACTCCTCGACACCTGATGGTCTCGTAAAACACCACATGTAATTCAGCAGTTTCGGCCCATAATGAGCCAACTTCGGCAAGAACAGGGGTAAGTGACCTCTCTCCTTTAAGTGTGGTCTCTGCAGGTCAGCCCTGGGGTCGAGGGCAGGGCGGTGGGGGCAGATGGGAGGCAGTTGAGATCTGCCAGAGGACAAGGACTGCCCCCTGGTGAAGGACTGGGGCTGACTGCCCAGGCAGGCAACCTGCACCTGGGGGACATGTGTCTGCTTTGTTTCTGCTTCTCTCAAGGGGGACACTGTGCAAAGACAGGTCATAAGCTGATAGAGCGCATGCGTCTCCCCAGCCTAACTCAGAGCGCTAGCCCACTGAAAACTGAATGAGGGAATGAGTACGTGACTTACTGCGTTGCTAGTGTTGGGGCATCACCACATTGTTCTGACATTCCCTGATCTTGTCTTGGAAGTCTGTTAACCATGGGCTGAGCCCCGAGTGCTCCTTAGGGAAAGAGGTGCATGCCATTGTGTTTGTGGGGGGCGGTGGAGGGGCTGAGTGGCCACAGCAGGGTCCGTCCGGAGGTGTCCTAGTCTGGATTCTCACCCAACTCTCTGCCCACTTTGGAAGAAATAGTCGTTTTCTCTGTGTGACGTCTTCCCCTGCTGGGCCCCTCTGCCTTGGCACATCATCTTCTCTTCTCATCAGTGCTGCCCAAAGTATACCAGACCATCCCATTCTGCCCTAACACGCTCAGGGGCCTCAGACAAGAAGTGTTCTGGAAATCCCAGTAACTGCTCTGACCTTCTGGATATTGTGTTCTCTTATGAAGACCTGAGGACAAAAGCTGGTTAATTTGATAATGGGCAGATGCGATCACATGAGATTAACCTTGGCTAGGGTCTGGCCTCGATTAGGAATCCTCAGAAAAGGTCCTTGTTGGGGTTTCTCCTTTTTCCCTCCAACCTCAATTTTACAAGAAAAAGGCAAACAGCAGCATCTTACTCTCGTGCCAAAAATTTAGTCCAGAAGGCTATTTCCAGGGTGTGCCGTGGGAGCACTCACAGTCAGGCCAATCTCCCTCCAGTCTTGTCTGTGGGACTCTAGGGAAATGAGGGTCTTGTACCCAAGCAAGTGTGGGAGCTGCCACTCCCAGCACTAGGACCAGTGCATTGAGAAAGATTTCCACCATGTCATGAGGGGTGAAACAGAAGGACGTTTAGGCTTAGACCACAGATACCAGAGAATGAAGTTAACCCCCAGTACTAACAACACACACATGCACGCACATGCACACATGAACACGCACACTCCAGAGAAATTTTTAATAGACTTTGTATTTTTTCGGAGCAATTTTAGCTACCCATCAAAACTGAGCAGAAAGTACAGAGATTTCCCATTTATAACCCTTGGGCTTTCCCACTGTCTCCCACTATTAACATCTCCCACCAGAGTGGTACATGTGTTACAATTGATGAACATACATGGACACAGCAGCATCACCCAGAGTCCATGGTTTACATTAGGGTTCACTCTTGGTGTTCAGTCTGTGGATTCTGACCAGTGTATAATGACACGTAGCCACCATTTGAATGTGGTTGTTACTGAAATTGTCTTTTACAAAAGGTAATGTTGGTGACACCCCTCCCCACTGAAAAGAATCACAAAAATAAAGGAACTTTGCTATTCAAAGTATTTTAATTAAGGAGTATAGTATGTGAATTTATTGATACTTGTCTTGGAAGTATATTTAATCCATGCCAGAACAGATGATGAATATAGATAGTAATGGTATTATCCATTAGAAAACCTTTAATCCATAGCTGGGAAAATTAGAGGCAACAAAAGCATTTTTATTGCCACACTTATCACAAATCCCCTACATAACTTTATGGGAAAGGTCATTAAACTTGTAGCTACTGCATTATCTTTTTCCTTGGACCATTTCTGAAACAACATTAGTTTTCACACTTCTTTACATCTCAAACGTTAAAAAAGCCTTAATCGATGCTTTTACATAAAAAGCAAAGGGCTAGGTTTCCCATCATAAAACGTTATGTTGTTTACACAAAAACTGCAGCTAACCTCATAAAACTTCAGTGATTTCCCAGTGGGGTCCTGCAGGGACACTTGGCTATGCTAGACGTCACACTGATTTCTAGCACTGAAGCACAGCGGACTTCCTGTGGGAAGTTGCTCCCAGCTCCGGCCGTTACTTATCAGACTTTTCAACTGGGGCACACCGAAGAGGCATCTCCTGTCCATTCAAGGCCTCCAACTGGCGCCTCCAAGAAGCTAAGAAAACAAATGTGAGGTGGAAAACTCCACACAAGCATCAGCAGTTCTCACTGGGCGCCTGTGTCTTCAACCGTACACCTGAGACCAGAGTTCCTGCCACCTCACCCTCTGTAGCCTCCGCTGGCCCCCTGGGACCAGCTTCCAGGACATGCCTTGTGGGAAGAGGGAAGAGATCCACCGCAGACCCACCCCCTGCATCACCCTTTGCACATGTTCTTTCAAAAGCTTTCATCAGATTTTAGCCACTCTTAAAATATCACTGGCAAGATTTTTACCTTTGCTTTCTCAAGTCGGATAAGCCAGTCAAGCCAAATGCTTTGAAAAGCTAAAAGTCATTGACTGTTTTCAAATGTCTGGTCTTCTAATGAAAGTCAGGACAAATATTTAAAAGTGAATTGCTTGCTTCCTCTATTAGGATAAAGATACAGGATATTTTTATCATCTTAAGTTTGAAGACTGGGTATTTGCTTGCATTCACAACAACATTTATTTTGCAGCTTCAGGATGCATGCTTCACATGGAATAATTTTACACATAAGGGATACTTTAAGAATCACACCCGTGTGTTTATTTTTACCCCCGTGGCCACTTTCTTTGTGGATACTTGCTCAGGGATCTCACTGGATCATCCCTTATGATACCAGGCAGTTGCAGGGAGAGGAACACAAGGGTGTTGGGGAAACCAAGGCAAAAAGGGACTTATCCTGCATTGTATGATCCCACAATATTGAAATGTCGAGAACTTTGGGACCTCAGTGTTGCTTCTTTTGAGCCAGGGTTAGAACACGGTCTTTCTGACTCTGGAGTCCCTGTTCTTAATCATTCTGCTCTACCTGCCTTCAGGGAAGGAAGGAAAATCAGGCCTTGTCGTCCTGGAGATATATTTGAGATCTAGCTGGGGCTATAAAGCTGAAATGCATACGCAATGGCTCATAATACAAGGTAATAGTTAGTGGAATGACATGGTTAACAAATACTGATAATAAACAAAGAGGTTCCGATTGTCAGGAATGGTTTGCTGGATGTCATAGGATCTGCTCTGGGCTTTGAAAGAAGAATATAATTTGGCTGGGCAGAAGAGATGGGAAAGGCCAGTGAGGACCAGACAGACCATGTAGGAGAGAAGTGGAGCTTAATTATGGATAAATAGGCCGGGGTCAGATCATGGAGAGTCTTGAAAGACAACCTAAGGAATTTGGCGAGGTTGGAGTAGATACTAAGTCCCAGTTCCCTTATTCTCACTTTTCCCTCTTTCAGTTTTATTGAGCTAGAACTGGGGTCTGCACTTCAGGTATATTTCAAGGTATACAGCCTAATGACCTGGCTTCCTGTATTGTGAAATGATTACCACAAAATTTTAGTTAACATCCATATGTCCATCTCCTATAGATGCTCATAATAGCATTTATGAGTGTATTAGTGGAATGAAAATCCTATATAGTGCCTGCATGACAGATGAATTTCTCCTGAAAGATCAAAGAGCTTTTTAAAAAGTTTTTATTTTGAGATGATGATTATTTTTTAATTTTTTATTTTTAGAGAGGGGGTCAGGGAGGGGCCGAGGGAGAGGGAGAGAGACTCTTAAGCAGGCTCCACACTGAGCACAGAGCCTGATATAGGGCTTGATCTCACAACCCTGAGATCATGACCTGAGCCGAAATCAAGAGTCAGATGCTCAACTGACTGAGCCACCCAGGAGCCCCTATTTTGAGGTAATTGTAGATTCATATGCAGTTGTAGGAATAATACAGAAAGATCCTATATGCTCCTCACCCAGCTTTCCCCGTGGGTGACATCCTGTATAACTATAGCACAATATCACAGCTGGGAATTCAATCCACTGACAACGTTAATACAATTCATGGACAACATGGGTAGACCTAGAGGGTATTATGCTAAGTGAAATAGGTCAGATGGACAAATACCATATGATTTCACTCATGTGGAATCTAAAAAAACAAAAACAAATGAATAAACAACATAAAAAGCAGAATCAGACCTGTAAACACAGAGAACAAACTGATAGTTGCCTGAGGAGAGGAGGGTGGGGGATGGGCCCAAAGGGTGAAGGCTCCCAGTCAGATGGTAGCTACACTTGTGGTGAACACAGCATCATGTTCAAACTTGCTGAGTCACTGTGTTGTACACCTGAAATGAATATGACATTGTGTGTCAATGACAGTCAAATAAACAATTAAAGAAAAAAAGGGCTAGTAAGGGGAGAGAGAGAGAGAGAGAGAGAGAGAGAGAGAGAGAGAGAGAGACTAACATGAATCTCCCCATTCTCATTTTTTAAAAAATTATCACAATATAACTGTGCTAGGTGATGAAGATTTAGAAATCAGAGGATGGCGGTTCCATCTGCACCATTATATCCTGAGTGCCCACCTGGGTGCCTGGTGCTCAGTGATAGTTGATGAAAGGAAATGTGAATGACTGCAGGTCTCCAACGACCTCATAGGCTAGTGGAGTAGACCAAGGTCTCCAACCGCTTCACAGGGTGCCCTTAAACATGGGACATGGGCAAAAACCAGAAGACAAAGAATGATTAACTGGGTGGCGATAGAGGAAGAAAAAGCTTAATGGAGGAGGAGGCACCTCAGTAAGTCAGCATTGCTCTGTAGTATGGTCCACTGCAGGAGTAGAGTTGGGGGCTGGAGGGAGGGAATCAGAGGATGAACCTGGAGGCGGAAGGAGGCTGGTCATGACAGTCTTTCAGAGCTGTGTTAAGGAGCTTTGACCCACACTGCAAGGCTTCAGTGCAGGCCGGGGGCTCACCGGTGTTAGTGCGCATGAGCATCACCTGGAGGACCTGGAGGACTTCTTCTTCTTCTTCTTCTTCTTTTTTTTTTCCAAATAGGCTCCATACCCAGCGTGGAGCCCAGCACAGGTCTTGAATTCACTCTCTGAGATCAAGACCTGAGCTGAGATCAAGAGCCAGATGCTCAACCGACTGAACCACCCAGGCATCCTACTTGGCAGGCTTCTTAAAACACAGATGCTGAGCCCCACCCCAAAGTTTATGAATTAGTAGGTCCAGCGTGGGGGCCCAAGAGTGTGTATTTCTCACAAGGTCTTGGGTGGTACTGATGCTGCTGGCCTGGGGCCCCTCTGAGACCCATTCGTGTCAACGGTGGATGAGAAGAGGTGAGAAACTGCAGATAGGGGGACCAGTTAGGAGGCAGTGGTCCACGTTTAAAAAAGATGTTCATCTAACCTCCAAGGAACTGCTGCTCAGAGCAGTCTCAATGCCAAGTCCAGAGCCTGTATCTTCAGACACTTACTCCATTGTCTCCAAGGGGGAGAATCCTGGCCCAACACACACATATTTTGCCAAAAGCTCAGCCTTTGGTAGAAAATGAAATAATTTGGATTTATATAACTACAAAGAGTACATTTGGGGTTCAGTTTTTATGTTTTAAAGGATTTTAACTGTTTCCGAGAATGGTTTGGAATTCTTCATCTGAGGTCCACAGCCGTGGGGTCCTTGAAAGCAAAACTGGTCCTGCTCCAATCATATTCTCACTTTAAATAAAAGGGCTCCATGATTCCTCCAAGACATGCAAAGACAAGAGATTCTAATCAGATGACTTCCAGTTTGACGTTCAAATACTACTATCCTGCAGGGAAGGTATACGCACAATTCTGTGAAGGAAATTCTGAAAGCTGAAGGGGAGTTAGACGTGGGAAGAGAATTCCCCAAAATGGTCAAAAGAAAGATTTCATTATTTTGTTGCCTTTTTTTTTTCTTTTGATAATAAAGAATTTGGTGGAGTTAGTTATTTGGCAGGGTATGCTTGGACTGAAAACTTGAATTTTCTTTGCCAAGCTTCCTAAAAATAGTCTTTCTTCAGGCGAGGGCCATCTCAACATGAGCCGTGTTCGTTCTAAGCACAACATGTTTTGTGAGTGTAATTGCCTATTAACCTGAAGATTTCAACTGCAATGAGACAAAGAATGTGGAATTATACTTCTTGCAGCGTGGTGAGCTTGTTCTTGTTTTGTGTATGTAACAATAAGTTCTTTCATGACGTGGCACATGGCAGTGAGTCGTGAAATCTGATACCTGGCAAAAATACAATGGAATTATATAATACCAAAAAAGTCAGTTGTTTTCCCTTTTGCTAATTAACTCCTTTGAGTGGGGAGGTACTGAGGATGAGGTCAGCTGGTGGCTTTTGTTCTCCAACTAGTTTCCATGCCGTTTTAGGCACTGTGTCTATAGTGTGCTTTTTATAAATGGAGGGGTCTGGTGACTACTGGAACAGCCCCTAGGATGATTATGCCCTGGCATGGTAGCAGCTTTACCGACTGCACAGAATTTGTCTTTCCTGGGATCCTGCCTGTAACTTGGGCTCGAGCCAACAAGCACATCTATGGCTCTGTTCTTACTTTTCTCCAGGAACTTTGCACTGTGGTAGACAGGGGCTCACGGGACTCTTTAAGGAAAGATTTTGCCAGTTATAGGCTTGACGTATGAAATTTGACATAAAATGGGACAATAACAACACAATGTGGGAATCATTGTTCTTATCTTACAGACGAGGAGACCGAAGTTCAGAGGAAGTCAATGTCATAGGCAAGATAAATCAGCTAGAAGGTAATAGAGATAGGAATCAGACCCAGATCTGTCTTTCTCCAAAGCTCAGTCCTGTCCACCATATAACATATCATGTTCAGTGATGTAGAAAGGGGCTGTAAGTAGGGACGCCCTGGTGGATGGATGATTCCGCTCAAGGATAATAAGAGTTATTTTAAAAGTGACCTAATAATGTACCGATTTATTTTCTTCCTGCTTTTCCTAGATCTTCTGTAATAATCATCTATTTATTTCATGATAGCAACAAATCATCTTTGTGATACTTTTAAAAGCACTGAAGAGGAAAGATGGTAGACACTGAGACCACGTAGTCTAGGTGAGGTTGACCAGGAGGATATACTTATGACCCCAGGAAAGGGAGGCAGTACTTGAACAAGACACAGAAAAAGCAAACCATAACACAAATGACTTATAAACTTCTGCATGACAAAAGCAACCATAGCCAAAGTGAAAAGACAAGCCACAGAGTAGAAGATATTTTCAGCATATACATCGGATTAGTATCTGAAACATATAAAAATCCCTACAAATCAGTAATGGAGAGGAAAGTAGCCCAATATGCAAAGCAGTCAAAGATTTTTATTTGGCAAGTCACAAAAAGGACAACATAAATGTCCAGTAAAGATATAAAAATTATATATATATAAAGATATAAAAATATAAAATATAAAGATATAAAAAGATATAAAAATATAAAAGATATAAAAATAAAAAAGATATAAAAACTCAATATGATACCACTGATATACATTTAAAAGTTCACGAAGATGGCTTGATATTACTATGTGTATATACATATAGAGTAAACATATAAAAACTTGCATGAGAGGCAGATGCACCAATGCCTAGTGGTGTTACCTCTGCAGAGAACAAAAGGCAGTTGACTGAGCATAGGCAGGTGACTGACCATATTTGTAGTGCTTCCTATCTTTGAAGAAAGATAGTTCTCTCTGCTTTAGCAAAAATGGCCATGTGGGAGCATGCATTAAATCTAGGCAGTGGGCATGCAGGTTGCTATTGTATTATTTTCAATACCTTTGCACATGTTTAAGATAACTAATAATTTTAAAATTAATCATAAAAACAAAATAAGAAAAGAGCAGATTGGAAAGCAGTTAGGTTACTATTGCCAAACAAATAATTTTATGACCCAGAACATAAAGGAAATCTGATCTTTTATTTCAGTAGAAGAAGTTTAGGCCAGAGATGAACTTACGGCTCAAGAAAGCTGTTGAGACACAGACACTGGCTACTGTCCAGTGTCGTGTACACTTTTAGAAGAACTTGAACAAGAGAATGCATTTCCATCTGTCTGGGATGGTGTAGGTTAAAGCTTCTTATTTTGAGATTCTTCTGATTGAAACTGAGGAACTCCCTTGGAGTGAATGATGTAAGCATGTTGGGCATTTCCCAGGAGTCGGAACTGGGGCTGGTACACAAATGTCACCATGACACTCATCACCCGTGGGATCCTGAGCTGCAGGTCTGATGTGTCCGTGGTGCCACCCCTCACTTTACAGGTGAGGAGCCGGGGAGTGCTGTGTGTATGGTGGTGGTCCCTGGTCCTGCCCTCAGGCCAGATCTATTGTTAGCCATACTCTCTTGCATCTGAAAAATCCTGGCTTCATGGTTTTTTTTTTTTTTTTTTCACTTTTTCTCCTTCCACTGGGAATGAATGTGGTATATGGACAGGCAATTCTTAGGCTCAGAGGAAAACATTCCCACAGAATCTGAGGATTCATTCATGACAAAGTCCGTTGCCCTCTTTGCTCGAGGCAAGTCCTTGGAATGGAAACTTGGAGGAAAACTTCTTAGCAGTTCCTTTGCAAAAAGCCAGGTTTATTGATTGAGAGTGACAAGTTATTTTCCTCTTTGAAATTTGTAAATATAAAAATACTGCCTTGACAGATAGGATGTGTGAAGCCCAGCAGTTATTCATTTTACCAACTGAGTAGCTAATTCCAGGGTTAGAAGCGTGGAGATGAATGTCAGCAAATCAACACAAGCTCCAGGTCTACCATTACCAAATTGCCTTTTAAATTCACCATAGGTTGAGTTTGAAGAAATCAGTATATGAAAATATGGTGACAAGACAGAGGTGATAAACCTAAAACATGAAACTAAGGAGTGATGGATCCTGCACATCAAGCTGGGCTTTGTTCTGTATGTATGCTCTCCAGAGTCACCGGGAATGACTCCCTACCTGAAAGGTGACCTACAAGTCTAGGCGTAGGTCCTGGGCATGTTTCTCATTGTGCCAAGGAATGAAAAATTACAGCATTTTTTTTCTTAATTTTTTAATTGTTATGCTAATCACCATACATTATATCATTAGTTTTGGATGTAGTGTTCCATGATTCATTGTTTGTGCATAACACCCAGTGTTCCACGCAGAACGTGCCCTCTTTAATACCCATCACCAGGCTAACCCATCCCCCCACCCCCCTCCCCTCTAGAACCCTCAGTTTGTTATTCAGAGTCCATCGTCTCTCATGGTTCGTCTCGCCCTCCGACTTACTCCCCTTCATTCTTCCCCTCCTGCTATCTTCTTTTTTTTTTCTCTTGACATATATTGCATTATTTGTTTCAGAAGTACAGATGTGTGATTCAACAGTCTTGCACAATTCACAGCACTCACCATAGCACATACCCTCCCCAATGTCTATCACCCAGCCACCCCATCCCTCCCACCCCCCACCACTCCAGCAACCCTCAGTTTGTTTCCTGAGGTTAAAAATTCCTCATATCAGTGAGGTCATATGATACATGTCTTTCTCTGATTGACTTATTTCACTCAGCATAATACCCTCCAGTTCCAACCATGTCGTTGCAAATGGCAAGATCTCATTCCTTTTGATGGCTGCATAATATTCCATTGTGTATATATACCACCTTTTCTTTATCCATTCATCTGTCGATGGATATCTTGGCTTTCCACAGTTTGGCTATTGTGGACATTGCTGCTATAAACATCGGGGTGTACGTACCCCTTCGGATTCCTACATTTGTATCTTTGGGGTAAATACCCAGTAGTGTAATTGCTGGATCATATGGTAGCTCTATTTTCAACTTTTTGAGGAACCTCCATACTGTATTCCAGAGTGGCTGCACCAGCTTGCATACCCACCAACAGTGTAGGAGGGTTCCCCTTTCTCCGCATCCCCGCCAACATCTGTCGTCTCCTGACTTGTTAATTTTAGCCATTCTGACTGATGTGAGGTGGTAACTCATTGAGGTTTTGATTTGGATTTCCCTGATGCCGAGCGATGTTGAGCACTTTTTCATCTGTCTGTTGGCCATTTGGATGTCTTCTTTGGGAAAATGTCTGTTCACGTCTTCTGCCCATTTCTGGATTGGATTATTTGTTCTTTGGGTGTTGACTTTGATAAGTTCCTTATAGATTTTGGATACTAGCCCTGTATCTGATATGTCATTTGCAAATATCTTCTCCCATTCTGTCGGTTGTCTTTTGGTTTTGTGGACTGTTTCTTTTGCTGTGTAAAAGCTTTTTATCTTGATGAAATCCCAATAGTTCGTTTTTGCCCTTGCTTCCCTTGCCTTTGTCGATGTTTCTAGGAAGAAGTTGCTGCGGCTGAGGTCGAGCTGGGCTCTCGATTCTGTTCCATTGATCTATGTGTCTGTTTTTGTGCCAGTACCATACTGTCTTGATGATGACAGCTTCTTTCAAAGAAGCAGCTCCTAGTTTCGTTGATCTGTTCTACTGTTCTTTTGGTTTCCTTTTCACTGATTTCTGCTCTGCTCTTTAGTATTTCTCTTCTCCTGCTGGGTTTAGGCTTTATTTGCTGTTCTTTCTCCAGCTCCTTTAGGTGTAGGGTTAGGTTGTATATTTGAGACCTTTCTTGTTTCTTGAGAAAGGCTTGTATTGCTATATACTTTCCTCTCAGGACTGCCTTTGCTGTATCCCAAAGATTTTGAACAGTTGTGTTTTCATTTTCATTGGTTTCCATGAATTTTTTAAATTCTTCTTTAATTTCCTGGTTGACCCTTTCATTCTTTAGTAGGATGCTCTTTAGCCTCCATGTATTTGAGTTCTTTCTGACTTTCCTCTTGTGATTGAGTTCTAGTTTCAAAGCATTGTGGTCTGAAAATATGCAGGGAATGATCCCAATCTTTTGGTACCGGTTGAGACCTGATTTGTGACCTAGGATGTGATCAATTCTGGAGAATCTTCCATGGGCACTAGAGAAGAATGTGTATTCCATTGCTTTGGGATGGAATGTTCTGAATATGTCTGTGAAGTCCATTTGGTCCAGTGTGTCATTTAAAGTCTTTATTTCCTTGTTGATCTTTTGCTTCGATGATCTGTCCATTTCAGTCAGGGGGGTGTTAAAGTCCCCCACTATTACTGTATTGTTGTCAATGTGTTTCTTTGCTTTTGTTATTAATTGCCTTATATAATTGGCTGCTCCCATGTTAGGGGCATAAATATTTACAATTGTTAGATCTTCTTGTTGGATAGACCCTTTAAGTAGGATATAGTGTCCTTCCTCATCTCTTATTACAGTCTTTGTTTTAAAATCTAATTTGTCTGATATAAGGATTGCCACCCCAGCTTTCTTTTGGTGTCCATTAGCATGGTAAATGGTTTTCCACCCCCTCACTTTCAATCTGGGGGTGTCTTTGGGTCTAAAATGAGTCTCTTGCAGACAGCATATTGATGGGTCTTGTTTTTTAGTTCATTCTGATAGCCTGTGTCTTTTGATTGGGGCATTTAGCCCATTTAAATTCAGGGTAACTATTGAAAGATAGGAATTTAGTGCCATTGTATTGCCTGTAAGGTGACTGTGACTGTATATTGTCTGTGTTCCTTTCTGATCTATGCTGCTTTTAGGGTCTCTCTTTGCTTAGAGGACCCCTTTCAATATTTCTTGGAGGGCTGGTTTCATGTTTGCAAATTCCTTTAGTTTTTGTTTGTCCTGGAAGCTTTTTCTCTCTCCTTCAATTTTCAATAACAGCCTAGCTGGATATAGTATTCTTGGCTGCATATTTTTCCCCTTAGTGCTCTAAAGATATCATGCCAGTCCTTTCTGGCCTGCTAGGTCTCTGTGGATAGGTCTGTTGCCAATCTAATGTTTCTACCATTGTAGGTTACATATCTCTTCTCCCAAGCTGCTTTCAGGATTTTCTCTTTGTCTCTGAGACTCGTAAGTTTTACTATTAGATATCGGGGTGTTGACCTATTTTTATTGATTTTGAGAGGGGTTCTCTGTGCCTCCTGGATTTTGATGCCTGTTTCCTTCCCCAAATTAGGCAAGTTCTTTGCTATAATTTGCTCCAATATACCTTCTGCCCCTCTCTCTCTTCTTCTTCTGGGATCCCAATTATTCTAATGTTCTTTCGTCTTATCGTATCGCTTATCTCTCGAATTCTGCCCTCGTGATCCTGTAGTTGTTTCTCTCTCTTTTTCTCAGCCTCTTTATTTTCCATCATTTGGTCTTCTATATCGCTGATTCTCTCTTCTGCCTCATTTATCCTAGCAGTTAGTTCCCCCATTTTTGATTGCACCTCATTAATAGCCTTTTTGATTTCGACTTGGTTAGATTCTAGTTCTTTTATTTCTCCAGAAAGGGTTTCTCTAATAACTTCCATACTTTTCTCAAGCCCAGCTAGTATCTTTTAAAGTCATGATTCTGAACTCTAGGTCCGACATCGTACTAATGTCCGTATTGAGTAGGTCCCTGGCAGATGGTACTACCTCTTGTTCTTTTTGCTGAGGTGATTTTTTTTGTCTTGTCATTTTGTCCAGAGGAGAACAGATGAATGAGAGAACAAAATGCTAACAGGTTAACAATGTCCCCAGGAAATATACTCTATACAAATCAGAAAAGACCTGAAACCAGGGGAAAAGAAAGGGAAAGAAAGAAAAAAGAAAAAAAAAAAAGAAAAAGAAAAAGAAAAAAACAAAAACAGAACAAAACAAAAAAAACAGAATATGATCAAATATGATCAGGCTAGTGCATAGATCAGTGCCACACACCAGATTTTGGGCGTATTTTGGTCTGTTAGAAGAAAGTGCCTCCTAAAATTTTAAAGGAAGAAAGACTTATATATGTACAAAATAAGGGTTGATACAATGAAGGGATGGAAGATGACTGTAAAGATGAAAACTACAAAAGGTTTTATAAACAGAATTGATAAGAAGTTGTTTGAAAGAAGAAAGAAGAAGATTTAAAAAAAAAAATGGGAGAGACTGTGATCAGGCAGGAGACTAGAACAAAGCCATACACTAGTGATTTAGGGTATATTTTGATCTGTTAGAAGAAACTGTATCTCAAAATTTTAAAGAGAGGAGAACTTATATATATATGCCAAAAATAAGGGTAACTACTATGAAGGGATAAAATATGACTCAAAATGAAAAATAAAAAATGTTTTTTTAAAAAAGGGATTGATAAGATGTTGGTTGAAAAAGGGAAAAAGAAAAATTAAAAAAAACCCCAAAAAACCGTCAAAAATATTAACTTTGAAAAACTAATGAATCATCGTAAAAAAGCCATGAATTCTATGTGCAGTATTCCCCTAGCGCTGGAGTTCTCCCATTCTCCTTGATGCGTAAACTTGGTCTTGGCTTGCTGGCTGTTGGTACTGATCTTCTGGGGGAGGGGCCTGTTGCCGTGGTTCCCAAATGTCTTTGGTGGAGGCAGAATTGCCCCGCCCTTGTCGGTTCGGGCTAAGCAAGCTGCTCGGGTTTGCTCTCAGGAGCTTTTGTTCCCTGCAAGCTCTTGGTACAGCTTTGGAGGTCCAGGGTGAAAATGGTGGCCTCCCACTCTCTGCCCGGAGGAGCTGAGAACTCGGGGCCCACTCCTCAGTGCGCCCCCAGAGAAAAGCCGTCAGTCACTCCTGTCTTCCCAGTCTCTGGCCACACTCCGTGCTCACCCGGCCTGTGACTGAGCGTTTCTATGTCTGGCACCTGACCCCGTGTGGAGTCTCCAAACCCAGCAGATCCCTGCGGTGCACTCCTGGGCCGCTCCTCCCCGGGGGAGGGAGGGGAATCTCCCCTGCTCTGCTGCTCGTTGGGTCCCTGCTGGAGGCGCAGTGGCCCAAGTGGGCCGCGGATCACAGTTTATGGCCACCCCGAGCTGAGAGCCCGCGCCTCGGCTCCGTCTCTGCAGCCGGCTTCCCCGCTCCGATACCTGGGAGCTCTGCTGCACTCAGGCACCCCCGGTCCTTCTGCGACCCCAAGGGTCCTGAGTCCATACCGTCCCGCGAGGTTTCCACCCCCCGCTTAGCCACTGGAGTGACGTCCCTCAGTGGAACCGACTTCCAAAATTTCCGATTTTGTGCTCCGCGGCTCTATCACTTGCCAGAAGCGGCCAACGGAGGCCCCCTCCCCCGCTCTCTATCCTCCCGAATATCGCCTCGGATTCACTTCTCCGCACGTCCTACCTTCCAGTAAGTGGTCGCTTCTCTGTTCAGAGAGTTGTTGCTACCCTCTTCTTCGATCTCCTGTCGAGTTCATAGGTGTTCAGAATGGTTTGATCCCTATCCAGCTGAATTCCTGAGACCAGACGAAATCCAGGTCTCCTACTCCTCCGCCATCTTGCTCCACCCTCTTACAGCATTTTAACAGGCACCTGAAGTCAGAGAGATCTTGGGTAGCTTTGGCAGTAGCTGGCTGTAAGACTTAAGGTGGCTAATTGACATTTTAAAGCCCTGGTCTCATCATCTGAAAATGGGGATGAGCAATAGTAGCTTCAGAGCATTACATGAGACCATGTATATAAAGCCTAGCTCATAACGTGCCTCTAGCTCATACCGAGTACTCAGAAGTGGTGGTGGTCATTATTACGATGAACTTCTTGGCACATTTGGCATGTTTGCTGCAAACACCTACATCCTTTAATAGCTTGATTGCTCTGAACAGAAAACCCTTATGACGCCTGCTGCTGACATTCTCGGACTGTCTTCTTTCCCCAGATGCATCTTTGTTATGTCCATCTTTGCCAGTATTTTCGAGTCTGCTCTGCAGGCTTCCTACCTATGGCAGGATAGTGCTGGGAACTGACTTGACTATCCACCCTCACTCTGTTCATGTCCTGAAACTCTAACCTCCCATGTGATGGTATTGGGAGGTGGGGCCTTTGGGAAGCAATTAGGGTTAGATGACGTCACGAGTGGGGGTCTCTCACGATAGGATTCGTACCCTTAGGAGAAGAGATACCAGGGCACGTGCTTGCTCTCTTTCTTCTTGCCATGGGAGGCAGCAGTCTGCAAGCGGGGAGGAGAGCCCTCCCCAAGAAAGCATATCAACTGGCACCTTGACCTTAGACTTCCCAGACTCCAAGACTGTGAGAAATCGATTGTTGCTTTTTAGGTCGCCCCACTTGTGGTATTTGGTTACGGCAGCCCCGGCTGCCTCACACAGAAGGCAAGTGTTCTGTGATTAGTGCCTGGGAACTAAAACCTATTTTATGTTCCTCTTGAAGATTCACAGCACTCTCTGTGGGTCAAAGGGGCTCAACTTTGCCTAATGTGGCATTTCTAAAACTAAGCGAACAACCAGGGGAATCCTTTTGGCCTAATTGCTGTTACTATTCCCTACACCCTGAGTTCTTGATGCCCTAGCCTTTCAGCTCTGCTGTCTGTCTGTGTGTCTGTCTGCTGGGGTCATCTGAAGCCTAGTGATGGGGCTGCTGCCTCCTGGGAAGCCCCCTGCCCCACTGGCACCATGTTGGGCTGGTGCTCAGGCACTCCAAGAGCCTTCTTGTGCTCCTTTGTTCCACAAACCAGCAGAATACAGCAGGCCATGCTCCCCAGATGTTAGTTAATCCCCTCTGAGTGTGCTGATGCATACGAAGTATGCTGGTGTCACTCTGGCCGCTCAAGGAGACCATATGTCTGTGGTGCAGGCGCAGCATCGAGCAGGACCAAGGGCCGCTTCTAGGGTTGGGCTCACACACTGTGGCCCACTGCATCCCGTGCTCCGAGCAGCTAATGTCCCCGTATACATCCCCTGTCGAAGGAGACTTGGCTTGATACGTGTGGCACACCTGGGCAACTGCCATCCCTGCTTCTGTCTCTTCTGGGTGGGTTTTCTTCCCTGTCAGATCATATTAACACTACACTAAGAACTACCTGGGTGCATGCATCTCAAACTAATTTGCATACACCTCCTTTGGAGGATCGTGCAGATTCGGATTCAGAAAGTCTGGGGTGATGCTTGAAATCTGTGTTTCTTCAATGAATCATGGAACACTACATCAAAAACTAATGATGAAATGTATGGTGATTAACATAACAATAAAAAATAAAAAAAATTTAAAAAAGAAACACAGATTTCTTTTTTTTATTTTTTATTGTTATGTTAATCACCATACATTACATCATTAGTTTTTGATGTAGTGTTCCATGGTTCATTGTTTGTGCATAACACCCAGTGCTCCATGCAGAATGTGTCCTCTTTAATACCCATCACCAGGCTAACCCTGTGTTTCTAATATGTGCCCAGGAGATGCTGATGCTGCTAGTCGGTCTAGTCTGAGGGCCACAACACGACTGCTCCTTCAGGCTGTGGAAAATGTTCTAGGTACTCTCCTCTGCCTTGTTATTACATTGTTTACCCTCTCTCACCTTCTATTGAAATCATGTGGGTGCCCATCCCCACCCCAAGGTGACTGAGCTCCTTGATAAAATTATATCATATGTATCTTCACATCCCCAACAGCTCTTGACCCTGGAACGGACAGCATGTTTGTTGAAGAGATGACTGGCTATCTGAGGTACTTAAGAATTGTTTGTGGAGGATAATAGGTTCTGTGATTCTTATGTTTGTAATGGCTCCTCGTTGCTCATGTCAGTGGTTCTTAATCTTCTTTGGGGGGTGGTCAAGGACTCTGCTACTGAGAACGTGGTGGCATTTATGCTGCCTTTTCCCAGACGGGTGCACATTTGTGTGCATTTTGCACATATTTTCTAGAGTTTCACGGGGAACCCTGAAGCCAGATCCTATAGACTCCAGTTAATAATCTCTAGCTAATAGGGTTAAAAATACACCCTGCAGCCTGGCATCAAAGCTCTTTAGGATGTGGGCAATATGTGTTCTCCCATGATGTACTAGTTGAGGCTCCTTCGGTAGCGAGTGGCAGAAATCCATTTGAGTAAGTTTAAAAACAAAGTTATTTTTGTTTTTATGTGTAAGATTATTGCGGGGAGTTCACAGAATTGATGGAAGAACTGGAAAGGGGTAAAAATCCAGATGTAGCTCCAAAAACCTTGGTGTCTAGAACCAGGGGCACGAGTGATAGAAGGGTCATTTTATTTCCTTATTTATTTATATTACCAGGACGTGGCTGAGGGCAGCTTCAAGTTCATGTTTCACAGCCCTGTGAGCAGAGAAAAGGGCTCTTTTCTACAAGTTTTAATAATTGTAAAAATAAAAAGTCCCAGGGAAAGGCTCTAATTGGCTTGCCTTGGCTTCATGCCCAACTGTGGACCAATTCCCGTGGCCAAGAAGGATGTTTGGGTCACATGCCCATGCTCACAATCACTGTGCCCAGGGAGGGGGAGAAGGCAAGAAAGAGGAAGGGAGCACTCATTTATATTACGTGGGTGGAGGGGTAAGACATTTCCAAGACGGGGCAGCACGGTGGGATTGCTGGGGAATTGGCAGCTTGGATTCCTGTTTTCTATCATTTCTTATTTTTCTGAAATTCATTGTTCTAGCTGTGTTGTTCCTTGTCCTTCCCAGGTACTATTTATTGCCACCTCTGCTTCTCCTGGGTCTCCCTCCCCACCCCACTTGTCCTAGCCTCTTACTTGGCTAGGGCTGCCATAACGAAGGACCACAAACTGGGTGGCCCAGAACAAGAGAAACTTATTCTCTCATGGCTCTGGAGGCCAGCAGCCTGACTTCAGGGTGTCAGCATGGTTGAGTCCTCTGAGGGCTCTGAGGGAGAAACTGTTCTGTGTGGCTTGTCTTGTGAGCTTCTGGTGAAAGCATCTCTCTATGTCTCTTTCCTCTTCTTATAAGGGCATCAGTCATATCAGATTCAGAGCTCACTCTACTTTAGCATGACCCCATCTTTGCTAGTGACATCTGCAACCATCCTATTCCTAAATAAGATCACATTCTGGTCATATTACTGGGAGTTAGAACTTTAAACATAGCTTTTGTTAGATGCAATTCAACCCACAATAGCCTCTCAGCCCAGCTTAATGCCGGTTTCTCCGGGAGGACTTTGGCGACCATCTTGGCTCAGATGTTTTCCTCTGAGCCCCTGCTGTCCTCTCTGTATGGCCGCAGTATGCCGTGGAGACCAGCTCTCCACGGATATCTTTCCTTGTCATGAGACTGGCAGCTCCTTGAGGGCAAGGATCCAGATCTTGCCTAGAACGGCATGTGGCAGTTAATTTTATGTGTCGACTTGACTCAGTCACGAAGTGCTCAGATATTTGATTAAACATTATTCTGAATGAGCCCGTGAGGGTGTTTTTAGATGAGTTTAACATTTGAATTTGTAGACTGAATAAAGCAGATTGTCCTCTCGAATGTGGGATGGCTTCATCCAGTCCCTCAAAGGCCTGAAAGGAACAGAAGCCTGAGAAGAGAGAATTTGCTCTCTCTGCTGTCTTCGAGCTCAGATATCAGCCTTCTTCTGCCTTTGGATTTGGACTCAGACTGGAACTTTTAATGCTAGCAGCTCTCCTGGGTCTCCAGCCTGCTGACTGCAGATCCTGGGGCGCCTCTGTCTCTATAGTCATGTGACCCAATTCCTGATAATAAATCTCTCTCTATAGATGTATATATATATTTATATCTACAAGCATCCTGTTGGCTCTGCTTCTCTGAAGAAGCTAGACTAGGGCTAACACACGGTGCCTCCCACAATGTGAGTGCCCAGTAAATGGCAGGGAATGAGGGACGGGGTGATAGAAGTGTAATTAGAGTGTTCGGATACCTCCCAAACTCTCCTCACCCAGCTGGGGGGATGCCTTAGAGACTCTGGGGAAAAGTGACACTATCCTCACTTCGTTGTTCTTATGGAGGAGCACCTTTAAGAGCTCTACAAATCTCTGGACCTCAGACCAATCAGCATCTGTGTCTGGGAAGGGGACCCATGCACCAGTTGGGCTCTTGTCAAGCTCTGCCGTGAGTTTGCCACACACTCGAGGTTACAAAGCCCTGCTGGGGCAGCTCGAAAGCTCCTGGCTGGTACTGTGTGCTTTTCCCAAATGAGTCTCACCTTTGAACTTCTCTTGGGGCCAGGAAAGCATTATGATGGCACAAACTTTGGAGGCCAGTGTAAATTGGCTCCTGATCGACTAGGCCAGGGTACCTCCTAGGACTCAGAAAACCCAGTGTATGAAACTTGCTCTGAGTTAATGTCCTGTCTGCATTCAAGCTCAGATTCTTGGAGAAGGGCCTCCAAGAAGGAGCAGTTTCATGCAAAGTGTGAGCAGGCTCTGTGTCAGCTGTCAGCACCAGGAAGGAAAAAGGACGGGGGGTGCTCTGTGGGTAGCTGGTGACAATGGGATGTCACCAAGAGTTACTACTAGGGAAGAAAAGCGTCAGCACTGACAATGCCTTGGTGGGGTGCAGGAGGAACCCAGAGCCCCCCGGGGTGCTTTGGAAAGCCACATTTCAGGCCTGTGTGTGGGAATGGCTGGCTGGGCCTGCTGATGCTGGGCTTGCAGCAGGAGATCAAAGCCTCGGGGCGCCTTGGCTGGGGTGGTAGCTGGCCACTGTGTTCTGGCCTTCTGGCCGCTCCATAAACCATCTCTGACAGGGTGGCATCTCCAGCAGGCCGGCGATGCAGAAGGGACCACGTGCAGCCATATTTCAGCCCGGACACCAGGACTTGAATGTGAGCACGTGCGTGTCTGGGCCTGAAGTTTCCCTGAAGCTGATTTGTGACTGTCTGAATTTACAGCCTTGGAGGACACCCGATCACCAACTAGACCCATATGTGTTCAGTCCCCAAGCCTGCGTCTCGGGGAGCACAAGGGGGAGGGTGGAAGGGCAGAGGGGGAGAGATTTTGTTTTGTTCCCGGCAATGGGTGGTGATATAGGTTCTGTCAAGCGACGGGTTTTAAAGAGGCATTTTTAGGACATCTCATCGTCCTCTTGTCTCTCACCCAAGGTTGTCTGCAGAGCCTGGAGCAGAAGGGCCTTGTAGAAATTATTCAAAGGCACAAACATTCCACAGGAATTAGATAGGAGGCTGATACCCCAGAGTCCCCTCTTTGGCCTAGCGGCCCCAACAACACTTAGCTTCATGACAGCAACTGTGCTTTAAAGGGAGTGGGACTCAGTTTCCCTTGCGATTGGGGAGCGGGCTATCTCTGCTTCTGGACCAGCCTTGGCGCACCCTACAGAAGGCCACAGGGCCTGTGATTTGTGCACAGGTGGGGCAGGCGCAGTGTCCTCTCTCTGTCTGAAGGCCGGGAGATGACCTCTACTGAGCCCTTCCAGCTCTGAGATCCAAGAATCAGTCAGTCAACAAGCATTCCTGGGGCTCTGTGCTCAGCCTAATTCTAGAAGGTTATGAATTACCATTCTTTTTCCCAACAAAGACAGGGTCTAAAATGCTTTCCCTCAGGGACAGGTGACATGGACTTGTTCAGACAAAGGCAGGGCCTGACATTGGCTGCTTTCCTGAGAGACAGCATTGCAGCATCTCAGAGCAGAGCGCATGAGGGCACAGCAGGGGACAAAAGGGGAAATGGGCGGAAAAGGGCCCTGTTAGTGGGTCACAGGTGCCAAGCTTGCTTCCTCGTCTCCCATCCCAGAAAGAGAAGGCATAGGTGGTCCTGGGCATCTCATGTTCTTCCTTGATCACCCCTTGTTCAGGAGGCATGTGTACAGGGAATGTGGCCTCCCCGGCCGTGATGGCAGGTGTATGTGTGTGTGTGTGTGTGTGTGTGTGTGTGTGCGTGTGTGTGTACAGGCACACATACCCCAGGCCTACAGACTCACTGGTAGCAAGGTGACACAAAGGAAGAGGCGTGATGAGGCAAAGAAAGGGTGCCTCAACTGGAGTAAGAGCACTGGTAGGGACTGTTTATGGCCCACCCCCCAAATTCTTACGTTGAAACCCTTCTCCCCCAGTGTGATGGATTAGGACGTGGGGCCCTTGGGGAGTAATTAGGATTTGACGAGGTCGTGAGGGTGGAGCCCCCCATGCATGGGATTAGTGCCCTCACTGAGTCACAAGAGGGCTTGCCCCTCCCTGCTCACTGCCACGTGAAGATTTGAGAAAGCGGCCATCTGCATTGTGGAAGAGACTCTCCTCAGAACCCACATGCTGCCGTTTTGATCTCAGAGTTTCTGTGGATGCGCCACCCAGTTTATGATACTTTGTGGCAACAGCCAGAATAGACTAAGACGAGGGCTACGATTTAAGCAACAGCTCCGCAGTGTCCTAGCAGAGTGTGGCTTTGGGCGAGTCACTTACCCTCTCTGAGTATAAATTCATTCAGCTGGAAAAATGTATAATAACGCCTGCTCTGCTTCCCTCCTTCACCTGGTTGTTAGGAGAACTGAAGGATAGGGTAGGTATGGACCTGTTCCATAGAATCTCGGTTTTCTGAAACATTCAGAGAAAACAATCTCTGTGTTTGTTTTTGAAACAAAACACTGCCGCGGGACTGCCTTTTCTTTTTTCTTGCGAAGGTTGAGAATGTTTACACATGGTTCCAACATACTGTAAGCCTTCCATTTTAGTTTTGAATCTCTACCTGCCCTAAAGTTGCTCAACAGTGAAACCTGGTTCCTCTTTGTGTGGATTCCTTGGTTTCTTCTCTGCCCACCCTGCTATTTTGTGACCTGGGGAAATGAGCCAGGAGGGGGAGAGCAAGGGGCTCATCCAGAAATGCTCATGTGGGGGAAAAAGCCTGACTCCTGGATAAATGAAGTGTGGATTGCTGGCAGATTTCTTAAGATAATATTTGTGGCAGGAAAAATCATGTTCAGTTAAAAAATTGGCAGCAATTCTCTCAGGGAGAGAATTATCTTTTGTTTAGCAAAATACCTTTATGACTTTTTTGAGTACAAAAGGTGAGCTCGCCCCAGGACATGGCTTAGATGGCTTAGACTGGAGGTGGTTTTCAACCCTGCTTGTACGTTAGGAGCTTTGGAAAAGTATGTGTGCATGTCCCCAGCTCCACAGCCTCTGATGTAATTGGCCTGGGGTAGGATCTGGGCATCACTATTTTTACACTCCCCCTCCCCCCAGGAGAGTCTAATGTGTAGCCTGCACCAGACCCAGACTAGAGGGGCCGGGAGAAGAGTGACAGAACTGGGGGGCTGGTAGCTTGGTGGGAGATGAGAGAGGGAAAGAGAAGTCACTTTGGGTGGGGGTAGGCTGGGCTCTCTGTGCAGAGATGACCAGCGAGGTGTTTCCAGTGCCCAGAGGAGCCAGGGACAGTTAACAAAGGAATCCCTGGCATTTAATTTTTAGGTCACTTGCTTCCCTGTATGTAGTACATACAACACTACCCTATATCTTCAAGTCCTCAGTGAAAGTCTCTACCTGCCCGGTCTAGTGTCCGTAGTACTGTGGGGGAAATGCCAGAACTTGGGCTGGCCCCAGGGATGAACAACAACAACAACAAAAGTCCAACACCTGCAGGAGATAAAAATTGGAGAAGGGATTGGAAATCCAGCCAGAGTGGGAAATTGGAGCCAGGAGGGAACGAGGACCAAATAGCCCCCATACGAATCCTCTGGGATATTGGGAAGGATGCTTGGTTTCCTACCGTTTGTGGGCTAGGAATTCAAGGCAATTTTATTGAAATCTCAGTGGCTAGTGCCTCAGCTGCTGGACGACATGAAGACTTTACAAACAGCTGACACTCGAGCCAAAGAATAATAAATAATTCACCACCTTCCACTCTTTCCACCGCACACACTCCATGTGTGGAATATCTTACAGTGATCACAGTTCATTCGCATTCATCTCTCTTTGAGCTTTCCAACAGGCCTGAGAGATGGGGAAGGAAGGAATTTGCGATCGTGAGAAAAGGGGGTACTCAGCGGCCGTAGCTTGCATCCAGCAAGTTCCAGGAGTGGTGGAGCTTGAAGCATCACGGGCTCCGAAGCATCACTCCTGGTTCTGACTTGGTGCTCAGCCCACCATGTCTGCCTGAGTTTGGGTCTCCAGCAGCTTTGGCCCTGCAGGAAGAACCTTCTTGTGCCTTCACACTCTTTTGTTTTTAGACAACATGAGCTCTAGACCTAATATTTGCTTTAATCTCTTCTCTCTCTCTGCCATCTTTTCTCCCCTCTTTCTTTCTCTCTCCCCTTTCCCCATCTCCCTGTCTCCATCCACCCACTGTTTCTTTGGCATTACATGTCCGTGCTCTCAGCCAAGAGACTTCCCCTAGATAACTGCGGTCATACACGGATTCTACCTAAGAGTATTTTCGAGCCCTTTCTTGTTCTTTGGTCTTCTCTGTTTCTTTATCTGATTCCAGGATGAGTCAAATGTCCTTACGAGCACGGATTGCAGAATCCCTGGGTTTCTAACCGGGAAATGGTGGAACTGGGAGGGACTTCCCGGCTTTGCTCATGGACCCCCACAAGTTGTTGATGTAACACTCATTCTCGGCAGCTAGAGAGGACTAAACATATTAACTGGCTTTAACTGACCTTTGCTCTAGATTTAGAAGAGAGGAATGGTGACCCGTTTCTCCCGCGTGGAAGCAAATAGCGGAGTGTATTTTATGCCCAGGTGTTTGCCATATAGCTTGATACAAAACCATGTCCTGGAAAACTATAAGCCAATCTAATTTATAGAAATAAACTGAGTGAGAATCATTATTTTTTATTGGTACCACTTAATGTGAAGAAAATGCACATTTTCCAAAAATATGGAAAAAACGTTCCATTTGCCTTATTGGGTCCAAATGTTAGGTTTAAATTATTTTACTATGCAAACTTTCTTTCATATCTTGGCAGTAGTGATTTCCATTTTTATTCCTTTGGTATCCATAATCTTATGAGAATCAAAAACATATGCTTTGAGATCACTGGACAGCTCCTTCTCCCACATTTTAAAAATGCACAAGGAAGGTTATTGCTCTGGTAGCAAAAATAACAGGAACACTATGGGAGAAAATTATGAGGACATCGAGGCTGAATGGGAAAGAGGTTCAAAAGGTGCATTCTGGTTTTCATGCTTTTGATTTGCAAGTCATTAAGCTGGAAGAGCCCCTGCCTCCTGCTGACTGCCACTAGGAATGTGATTTTTTCTTCTCTAATAGAGGGTTGCTTATTCAGTGCTCCAGGTTTGCAATATTGGAGGAGAAGAGGGGATCTGGCTTTTCTAGTGCTTCTTGAGATGGGGTGCCTGTTGCCCCCTGGGGAGTCGGCTGAGAGTGGCTGGACTTCTCGCCTCCCTTTGTCTGCAGGAGGGGGGTGTGTTTGGCATGGAGGCAGATGCATCCTACAAGTTTCAGTCTCAGGAATTTCAGGTTGACAGAGAGAAGTCAGTGAAGAGGTGAGTGCTTTGTGTTCACTCCTGAGAAAAAAATTATTAGAAAAAAAATGGAGGAGTCAGATATTGAAAGGTGATGAAAGGCTCCTTTGCAGCCTGTGCTGAGAGCGATGGGCATCTCCCAGGACCACTGGCACAGACGCTTCAAGACTGGGGGCAAGAGAAATCCTTACCACAAGAAGCAGAAGTATGGGCTGGGACGCCTCACTGCCAACACTAAGCTTGGCATACACACAGTCCACATTCGGGGAGGCAATAAGAAGTACCATACCTCGAGGCTGGACGTGGGGAACTTCTGGGATTCCAAGTGTTATATGCACAAAACAAGGATTGTTGACGTTGTCTACAATGCATCCAACAACGAACTGGTCTGCCCCAAGACCCTGGTGAAGAACTGGGTCACGCTCATTGATAGCACACCGTAACCACAGTGTACGAACCCTGCTACGCACTGCCCCTATGCCACAAGAAGGGGGCCAAGCTGACTCCTGTGGAGGAAGAGATTTTAAACACAAAACGATCAAAGCAAATTCAGAAGAAATATGATGAAAGGAAAAAAGAATGCCCAAATCAGCAGTCTTCTGGGGGTGTGGTTCCAGCACGGCAAGCTTCTGGTGTGCCTGGCTTCAAGACCAGGCCAGTGTGGCTGAGCAGATGGCTATGTGCTAGAGGGCAAGGAGCTAGAGTTCCATCTGAGGAAAATCAAAGTCCAGAAAGGCAAATAAATCTTCCTCTCTTCTATCTTCGGTCATGTAAAAAAGGCGTTTATTGTTAAAAAAAAAATGTGATGAAAGGAAGGTGGGAAGGGTGTCAAAGGAAAATGGGAAGAGCAGATGAGAGGCTCAGCGTCATTCAGGAGTAAGAGGTCAAGGGCCTCTGTGGCTTGCCCCATGAACTGGGTGTTAGTCCAGGCCTGGCATCAGCATGGTACAGAATGCCCACTAGCTGCTCAGTCAGCCAAGACTCATGTTTCCAGAAATACGCCATGTCATTCTCTGCCTCCTCCTCTGTGTTTGCCATATTTTTCCTCACTGGGACTTCGGGCTTGCTCCCTGCACACAGCTGTATACTCCAGGTTTCCTCTGTCCATGAATCCACAATTAGTGAACAAATGTTTTAATCCATAGGTCATTCTTGTATTTCTCTAACACTTGCTATTTTTTATCCTCAGTGATAATGTTACATTGGAATGTTCTCCGCTGGTCCATTCAAAAAAACTCACTCTTTCAAAATTGACACAAGCATCTTATTCTCTATGAAACCCTTCCTGATCTCCCAAAGCCAATCTATTTTGTTTCTCTTTTGAGGCCCCCTGTCCCAGGGTGGGGGAACACAATAATTATTGCCCTCATTCTTCTGTATCACACTTTTCTTTCTACAGGTCCGGGAACTCTTCTACACATAAACTCCTTGAGGGCAGGAACTTCCTTAATTGCCCTGACTTTCTACACATTTCAGTTCCTAGCACAGAATAGGTGCTTAGCAAATGTTTTTGAGTGGATGACTGGATGAATGGCATTCATTCATCTAAGCCCTGACTGGTTGCAAGGATGAGTAAAAAACATACTTCATTCACAAATAGGCAAAGGTAATTACAGTGGAAGTACTATAAATTTTTTCATATTATACTATTAATTAGTTTTTGGATTCTAAGAGTGACAGGGAGCACTTACAACTGTATGGTTAATAACCAAGTGGAATAATTCAGACCCCCTTGTATGAGAACTCCCTGACCCACGTTCCACACTTACCTTGATTTTCTGACATTGGCCGTGGGTGTTAATCAGGTAGTTGAATGATCATTACATGACCATCAGCTCATTTATCTCTGGAAATTGATACTGACTCTGCCAAACAAGACTTTAAAAATGCTGAGGGGAGCACCCTCAGCATTGGGGTACAGTGTCTCATTTGTTTGGGTGGGGAAGGCTTTCAAGGACCATGATTCAGGAAGCAGGCTTGTGGCCATCTCTGCAGACCAGAGGGATGTAAGGGTCCCACCAGGAATGCATTTCAGTGCATCAGGACCTCGATCTCTGAGGAGACTCCCATTGCAGCTCTCAATAGCCAGTCTCCAGAGGCAAGTCAGATTTCCACTCATTCGTGGGCAGCTTCTTCTCCAGGGCCAAGTCCTGCTCAGAACTCTCTTCGTGAGGCTTAAAGATAAAGCGGGCCTGTGCTCAGTAGACATGAGCGGAACATGTTAGTAATCAGTCAGACTGGAAGATGGGTAAGTGCAGGGAGCTGGAAGCCAAGGGGCCCTGGCCTACCCACTTCCCCATCACTAGCCCCACCCACTTCCCCATCACTAACTAGCCCCACCCACTTCCTCATTATTAGCCTCAGGCAAGTTACTTAACTTCTCTGAGTCTCACTCTTCTTTTTTGCAACATGGGAGTCAAAATAGCATTTCTGCTCATCTTCCAGAATTGTTACGGGGATTAAATGAAACAAAGACTGTATACTTAACTAAAATACCAGTCTGTTTTGCTTCTTGTTGTATCCCTAGGGCCTCGCTGAGAGCCTGGGACATAGAAGGAGCTCAGATCCTTGGAGAAGTTGATGGCCCTTTGAGGGACAGAAGAGCATCGTAGTGGCTCTTCCTTTTCCCCTAAGCGGCCTGAGGTGACCTCTGAAAATGGCTCACTATTCGCTTGACCCAGAAAACCCTACAAAATCATGTAAATCAAGAGGTTGAAATCTTCATGTTCACTTTAAGAACACACGTGAAACTGCCCAGGCCATCAAGGGTATGCATATCCGAAAAGCCACCAAGTATCTGAAAGACGTCACTTTACAGAAGCAGTGTGTGCCATTCCGTCGCTACAATGGTGGAGTTGGTAGGTGTGCCCAGGCCAAACAGTGGGGCTGGACACAGGGTCGGTGGCCCAAGAAGAGTGCTGAATTTTTACTGCACGTGCTTGAAAATGCAGAGAGTAATGCTGAACTTAAGGGTTTAGATGTTGATTCTCTGGTCATTGAGCACATCCAGCTGAACAAAGCCCCCAGGATGCAGCGTAGAACGTACAGGGCTCATGGTTGGATTAACCCATACATGAGCTCTCCCTGCCACATTGAGATGATACTTACTGAAAAAGAGCAGATTGTTCCTAAACCAGAAGAGGAGGTTGCACAGAAGAAAAAGATATCCCAGAAGAGACTGAAGAAACAAAAACTTATGGCCCAGGAGTAAATTCTGCAGAATAAATGCAAATAAAAATAAAACGAGAGAAAAAAATAAAAAGAAGAGCATCATAGCGTATATGACTCCAACTGGTGTAGTTCAAGTCCTAGCTCCACCTCTTTCGAGATATGTAGACCTTGAGTGAGTCACTTAAATTGTCTGTCACTGAGTCTCCCCTAATATGAACATCTTATAGAACCATGGGACATTTGTCAAAACTAAGAAATTGACATTATACATCATGTTGACTAAACTGCAGGCTTGTTTTGTGTGTCACCAGTTTTTCCACTAATGTCCTTTTCCGCTTTCGGGGTCCTGTGTCTTTGGTCTCATCCCATCTGGGGCAGTTTCTCAGTCTTCCTTTGTTCTCCATGACCTCGAGTGTTTTGAGGAGTACTGGTCAAGCACTTTGTAGACTGTTCCTCACCTTAGGTTAGCCTGCTGTTTTCCCCATGATTAGATTGGGACTATGGGTTTTGGGAGAAACACCACAGCAGTGAGGTTCAGAGCCTACACTTTGATGAGAAATCTCTGTTTGCTGTCTTTTGCATCTCCTTAATTTCTTTTCCTCTCTTTTGTAATTATCACCCTTCCCCTACTCCCCAAAATGGACTTGCAATCTGAGGAAACCAAAGGGTAAGAACCAAGTTGGGCTTTGAAGGGAAATTAGAATTTGGAGGTGATCAGGCATTTTGCTTGCCTGAGTCTCCATCATACTCGACAGGCCTCAGCCCACCACGAGGATATACCCTCCCTTAGTCCAACCCACTCCCCCAATTTGTGGGAATTGGGGAGAGGTTTTGTGTTGACACACGGCATACATTGAGTTTTATCTTCATTTCAAGTGCAGGTGCTACCATTTCAGTGATTCCCTGCGGTTCTCCTTCTCCTGCTTCTCAGAACGCCCATACCTGACCCTGTGCACTCTGATTGTGCCCTCTATAACCCAGATCTCATGCCGCCTCGCCTCTCCAAAGCCAGGCTGGAGTTCAAGGTGGGAATCCAGGTCGATGTACAGACACAATGGAAGACACATGTGGTGAGGGATTCTGGAAGAAGGCTCAGCACCTGGGCTAATGGTGAGGCCTCTGGGTAGGTGCCCACACTTCATTTCTGGACTTCAGTGCCGGAAGAATTATGCTGATGCTCAACCAACCTCAAGCCCACTCTTAGGTCGCGTGGCATATGTCACTGCTGTCCTTACTACCCCCATCAGATGCTCTGAGGTCATGAAGGAAGGTAAGAGGGAGAGGACTTGACTGCCCATAAATCTTTGAAATGCATGAACTTTCAGGTTGGGATTTCCATATTTAAAATTTAGGACAACAAGAGGACTTGGTTTCTGGTCCCACATCTGCCTCTCCTGGAACCACTGCATTTACCCAAGGCTGCAGAGGGAGGGAGAGAGAATGAGGTTGGAGTGTGTGTGGGGGGCTATACCTGCAGTCCCCAACTGACTGTGGACAGCAAGGCTGACAAGGGTGCTGCCCCTGGCTCTACCATAGCTGCAATCTCGCAGTGTCCCTTCCCAGCACACATCTCTCTCCTCCAATTGCCCCTGCTGGAGCCCACATTTCCTGAGCCCAAGTTTGTGGAAACCCCAGCTTGGTTTCAGCTGGTGGCCCCTCTCTTCCTAGGCTTCACACCTGAATCCATGATCCAGGCCTGAGCATCAGTATATGAGACACCAACTAAGTCCTCCATTCTCAGACCCTCCTCCCAAGAGCAGGTCCCTTGTGCAGGCAGCAAGAGAAAAAAGGGAAGGGAAAAATCTGAGAGCCAAAAGTCACCCAGCCTCCAGATAACTACCATCGCCACAAAAGAGAAATCCTTCAGGGCTCAGGCTCTGGCAGGCTCCTGTCCCCTCCATTCTAGCTCTAGGCTTCTCTGACCTGCTCTCCCACACCAGGCAATGCTTCTGAGCTGGGAAGGAGAATCCTTTGAAATAGATGATCCCCAAATGCATTGCATGAGAAGTGATAAATAATTCAACCTTAATACAAAATGCTTTTTGAGGAAGACAGTGTTCTTGAAATAATTGAGGCCTAGTGCTCAAAACTCTAAATAGAAATACTTCAGCTAATGGTTATTAATCTTCTGAAATCACATTTCTTCATTTTGAAGATAGTTGAAAGATGGGGGTGTGGGGAAGACCCACAAACAGAGTTGGCAAATTTCAAACTGAATATTTAATTTTCGCACAATTTAGGCCAAAGCGCTGTGCAATTTGTAGGCTTGTGAAGGTTAGACTTCGTCAGACCACATGTTTTCTTGAGTTGCAAAATCATGACTGGGGGCTTAACGCAGGATGTCTTCAGCAGCAAATATTTGTTGGGGGAAAAGCCTTGTTTTAAACATAAGAAAGAAAGTGAAACTGATATTCTTCATGCATTTCTTTGAGCTATAGCCTGGTCTGGCATTCATTTAAACCAAATATTCCTGCTGCTTTGCCTCTGCTGTGGCAGGACAGATCAGAAAGGGCCCAAGAAGGATCCATCAACTGTGAGCATTCGGAGCTGCTTGATGTGGATTCAGGCAGAACGTACTGGAGAACATCCCCAAATTATGTGTTCCGTGTTCAAAGAAACCACAGTTTCTGTTAGCTCCCCTCCACCCCCGTTTCACCAAAGGCAGCATGCTATGATGATAGGAGAATGGGCTTGAGGGGGATCAGTGTCTGAGGTTCAAGTCTGGGCTCCTTTGCTTGCTAACCGTGAGATCCTGGATAAGTTTCTTGCTTTCCAAGTCTCCGTTTCATTGTTTGTAAAATAGGGCAAATTATTCCCACCTTTCAAAGTCATCGTGAGTAGAGATGACAGTTTCCACCAGGGAAGCCTGCAGTATAGCTGCTGGAAGGTACGTAATAGGCATCCTTTGAATTCTGCACTATAGAACGCTGCTTTTTCGTTGCTTATGCAGCTGGGCCCTGACAAAACAGAAGAATCTTCTAGAAAATGAGCCCTTGTCCATTCCACTGGCTCAGTCCCACCAATTATGACTGAAGGGCACTGAGAAATTTTATGGACATGTTGCTTTTTGTCCTGCAGCTCAGAACTCAGGGTTGCATCCTGGTCTGACACACTGCAGAACAGACTGTAGGGAGCACAGTAGTCTGGGCCCACTCAAAAGTTTTTATCCTCATAGATCTTTCTTTCAGTGCTTCACCCTCACCTCTGAACGCCTTGTGGGATCTCTGCCTTCTATGGTTCTGAGGCTTGATGCTCCACGTGACTTGCTCTTAGGACTGGCTTCAGATTCGGGACTCCATGATCCACTTAATTTATTCTACCCTCTACTGACTCCAGCAACTCTCTGGCCTCACTGAGAGGCCCAATCCATTGGTCCTGATATGTTCTCACTAATCCCACCTTCCTCATGGCCCCAAGCTCTGGTTTCTTGATCAGCACCATATCCACTCCCTTGCCAAGTTCTTACCTCCCTTACCCATTTTCCTCCATACCATGCCCTTTCAATCTAGTTAAATCTAATTATGTTTCCACTGACTCATACCTGAGGTTCTGGATGCTGCTAGGGAAAAAAAATCCCATCATAACTCTGCTGCTTGGACTCTCTTTAAATCAATGAGTATATTGATCTCAAATTTCATACTTTCACTTACTTCCAAAAATCTCCAAAAGAACCTTACTTTACTCTGATGAACTTGCCTCATGTTGCTTATATATGAAGCCCAACCCTTCTGCTGTGCTCTGGAGAAGCCACTGTACAGCTGGGTAAATGACATGTTGTCTTCAGGAATGGAGGGATTAAAAATAGAGTCCCACTCCACATTTCAGCCCAGATTGAACTAGTTGTGGTCCTCACCCCCTTTCCAAAGTTTGCCAACCAGTGATCACATCATGTTGATTTTTCTCAGCAACAACGTGCAGTGACATCTGGGCCAAGTTCTTCTCTTCTATCCTTGTGTGTTGCCTTCAGAATCACTGGAGATGGCTCATGGCTGCCTGCACTGATGGTGACCATTGTGAGGACACCAATGTCTAGTTCAGAGATGACCTTGCTGCAGTCTCTTAGATTCATCATCTCTGGGGGTTAGAGCACTTCTGATTCCCTACAGCCGTGGGGAAGGACCCCTCTGTATCTCTGAAATCTGGTGATACAAGTTGTTGTCCATCCTGCCTACTTCTGGGTCCCTCCTAGTTACTAAATACAGTGCCCTCCCCCTTAAAGCTCTGGGAGCTTTCATTCCTCCTTCCAGAAAAGAGCAAGCATGGGATTAATCAGTTTTTTGTACTGTTTTGTGAAAACAGAAAGTCAGAGGGCATCTTGCCAGATATAATATCCACTCGCCCCAATGATGGATGATGGAAGTCTGATGACCTGTTAAAATGTAGATTGTTTCTCTGAGTCTCATCCTTATGAGGGTGTCATACATTAGAAGCACAGCCCCCAATACTCCCAGTGAGAGGATTGGGACTCAGTTCCTCATTTGTTCAAAGGTTGGGCTAGAGGATTTTTAAGGGTACTTCTAGCTCTGGAATTTTAATAAACATCTTGAATGATACCATGTATAACAATACTTTTAAAACTGTTTTAGGGTCCCTGAATAGAAAATCCTAAGGAAGCATGCCCTGAGGTCCCTGAATTTGAGTCTTCAATGGCCCATCAATTTCCTGGTACAAAAGCCAATCTATTAATAATCATAATGCCTGGGGCACCAGGGTGGCTCAGATGATTAAGCATCTGCCTCTGGCTCAGGTCATGATCCCAGGGTCCTGGGATTGAGTCCCAGGTCGGGCTCCCTGCTCAGTGGGGAGCCTGCTTCTCCCTCTCCTTCTCCCTCTGCCTCTCCCCCTGCTTGTGTTCTCTCTGTCTCTCTCTCTCTCTCTCAAATAAATAAAATCTTTAAAAAAATAATCATAATGTCTGTGTCCTGGTGTGTCACAGCTGGCTAAGTCACAACGGAGTCAGGAAGCAACACTTCCCACACATGTCAGTGGGGAGCAGCACTCAAGGCTAGGGTGGTAGGGGAGGGTGGTCCCTCCCTTGAATAACAATAAAAATACAAACCTAGGTGCTGAGACTAATTTGGATATAAGTGTGTGACCTTGGGGATATCTCCCTAAGCCTTGGTTTCCTCCTTTGTAAAATAGGAATAGAAATAATTCTTACTCTGGGCACCTGGGTGGCTCAGTTGGTTAAGCGACTGCCTTCGGCTCAGGTCATGATCCTGGAGTCCCAGGATCGAGTCCCATATCGGGCTCCCTGCTCAGCAGGGAGTCTGCTTTTCCCTCTGACCCTCTTCCCTCTCGTGCTCGCTCTCATTCTTTCTCTCAAATAAATAAAGTCTTAAAAAAATAATTCTTACTTTGGTTGTTTGGAGGATTCATTAAGTATGTGAAGTTCTTGGCATCTGAAATCACATAATATGCAATCAACAATAATACTATCATAATTATTGTCGAGTATTTTTTTTGAAGATTTTATTTATTTATTTGACACAGAGAGAGAGAGAGCACACAAGCAGGGAGAGTGGCAGGCAAAGGCAGAGGGAGAAGCAGCCTCCCAACAGAGCAGGGGGAACCTGATGTGGGACTCGATCCCAGGACTCTGGGATCATGACCTGAGCCGAAGGCAGTCGCTTAACCAACTGAGCCACCCAGGCGCCCGAGTATTGAGATGAGAGGAGGGTTCCTTCTTTTTTTTAAGATTTTATTTATTTATCGAGAGAGAGTGAGAGAGAGAGCAAGCATGAGCAAGGGAAGGGGTTGGAGGAAGAGGGAGAGAGAGAATCTCATGCAGACTCTGTTGAGCAGAACCTGACTCAGGGTTCCATCCCAGGACACTGAGATCAGGACCTGAGCCAGAATCAAGAGTCAGCTCCTCAACCGACTGAGCCACCCAGGTGCCCCGAGGGGAGGCTTTCTTAAAGGCTGGTGATAGATTCTGGGGAGCAAGGCCTTTGCTGGTGCTCCCGATGTCCAGGTATACGGGTGGCTACTTCTGCTTGGTAGGCTCAGCTCTAGCTACCAACCTCACATCCACATCCCCTGGACCCTCGAAACTTCTCTGCCTCAAACACAACCTTCTAGAAGATCTCACGTCTATGATTTCTGCTGTTGGGACAAAGGAAATCAGAGAGGGTGCTCCAGCTCCCTGGGAAAGGTGGGGTAGAATACACCACTGTCCTCGTATCACACAGCACATGAACTTTTCTCTTCCCCTCAAGATGACAGAAGGAGCTTTGCTCATAGACTGAAATCCCAGCTTGGCTTGGAAAGGTCCTTGCTGCCTCATCCCAGGTCCTGATTCCTCACGTCTCTTGGCAGCTTGAACAGTCGAAGAGCTTCCCCAGGGTTCCAGCAAAGTGTCAAACAGTCATGCTGGCTCTCACACTTTTGTGTTCTGACAGAATCCTGTGAATCTGGAAGACCCTCAGCTGCTAATCCCCTTGTTGACGGCATTCTCGGTCTTTTGACTGAGAATTAGCCCAGTGAATTTGTGGAAGTCAAAAGATATTGGACATGGGGAGATTTGGGTTTAAATTCTAACTCTGCCATTCAGTAGTAACCATGTGACATTGGCAGAGAGATTTATCTTCCTGAGCCTCAGGCTTTGATTAGTGAAAAGAGGCTGATAACAGCATCTGGGGGAGTGTAGACCTCCACTTGCTGGCAGAGATGCCCCTATTATATCTTTCGGTAAACAGGAAGTTATACGATGTTCTGTAGAGTATAATCATAGTTTTGGAAAAGGAAGATACACATTCACAGAAAAAAAGGCAATATAGTTACCCAATTTTTTATGGGGTTACCTCTGGGTAATAAAATGGCAGGTGGTTTGTAATTTTCTTTGAGGGTTATTTTTGTAATCAGAAAATAAAACGCAAGAGCAAAATGAAAGGTATTTACTTTTTTTAAAAAAAGATACACTTTTATAGTTTCATAGGAGAGGCACAGCTCTCTCTCTGCAAGGCACTCAGAGAAGGGGCAGATGAATAGCACTATCCGGGCTGCTGGGGTCAGACTTTCTTGAATCACCACAGGCCGAGGGGTGAGGAAGTCTCCAGCAAGGAAATACAACTTGAACTAGGTCTTAAGATGATGGAAGCAACTGACATGCACTTGATGATTTTAGGCGGGTGTTTAGGTAACTCACCAGCATCAATTGCTCAGAATTCCAAAATGGTAGTGAAATCAATAAATTATCTTTAAGCATCTGTACTTTGCTTGGTCTTATACTGGTCCCTATTATTTTATGTTTTTTAGTAAATAAGATAATCGAAATCTTTTTAACATTAGAATAAACAATTTGGCAAATATTAAATGTTTACCAAAAAACAGCAACATTTATATACATGCTGTTTAGATATATACCCTTACACATATATTTATACATTCATAGACATACTTATAAATAGTTTTCTTCCTTGTCTGATGCCATAAATACCAAAACTTCAGCATGAATGGAAAAAAAAAATCCAGATTCACTTGAACCAGTAGCCCTGAGATTGGGTGCAAGCAAGAGGACAAAAAAACATGCTTGCCAGAAAGCAGTTTCCTCTGCAGCTTGGGAGCCATGGCTGGGAGTACCCCTGGATATCTGACACTGGGTGTTCCCAGTGCAAATGGAGAGTTCATCTGTAGGTGGTCACCATGGGGCAGTTTGGCTTGGCCAGAGGTGATGGTGCCCATCCACCCCAAGAACACTGGGCACCAAGGTCTCAGCTTCTCTTTGTTTTGCCAGTTTTAGATGTAGATGGTTACCAAGTGTCCTAGAAGATGGGACATCCAAGGGAGCTCAGGAAAGATCAAAGCGACCTATTTGGGGGAGGGGGTATGGCACAGACAGAAGTCACCAAGCACATCTGGGATCTTCCTCAAAGTTCCACATCTACCTATTTAGGTTTATCTTGCATCCCTTCTCCCTCTGCTCCACACCCAGCCAGTCTGAGCTATTGAATGTATATGTGCTTTCTTAAATCTTTGTGCCTGGAACATGTTACGACTTTTCCACATTATGTGGTTCTCTGCCTTCTTCTGGCAAACTTATTTTCATTATTGATAACCCAACTCAAGCTCCCTTTCCTTATTCTTGTTTGACTACTTTTGTTTCAAACCTTCTTGCATTTTTAAAAATGGAAGTTCTTTCTTTACTTATCTCTTTGAATATTCTAAACACAATTATTTTGATGTCTTTTAAAAGACTATTCCGTGAAATTAATTTCATCTGGTGTGAATTCCTGCTCTGATATTGGCTGTTTTCAGAGTGTTAGATTCCTTCCTGTGTTTTGGAATTTAGATTTGCAGTCTCACTTTGCATGTGATGTTTTCGTTTATTATTTTTTCTCTCTGTCCTTCTGTGTTCGCCCAGGGGTGGGGTGGGGCGGGGGGGGGGGTCCTCTCATTTTTCCCAAGTCCAAAACCAGATCTAATTAAAGTTCAGCTTCCAGGGTGGCATGGGGACATTCCAGATCCAGCCACAGGCCAGTGGGCCCTTTGTTCTGTCCCTAGTCATGAGGCTCTTCCTTCCTTCCTTCCTTCCTTCCTTCCTTCCTTCCTTCCTTCCTTCCTTCCTTCCTTCCTTCCTTCCTTCCTTCCTTCCTTCCTTCCTTCTTTCCTTCCTTCCTTCCTTCCTCCCTCCCTCCCTCCCTTCCTTCTATAGCATTCCTAGGTCATGGTCTTCTGAGACAGTGGTTCCAGGTAATTGGGAGCAACAGGTTTTACTCAGTGAGAGGATGGTGTGGAATTTTGTCCCAGCCTGACTTCAAGCAGAGACACTGCCTGTCACCTCCATCCTGATGCTTCTACCTGCTTCCACAAGCCTGCAACTCAGCCAGATTTTCATTGGGTATTTCTGTTCTACTTCTGGTCTACCGCAAGTATATCCCGGTTTCCATAGTGACTCTGCCTCTTTTGTTCCCCTTTTGCATTTTCTCTACCTTTGCTCTGTACCATGGGCAGAGAGGACATGTAGCTTTGAAGTAACTGTGCTACCTTGACTGGAGGGGTCTTCCCCCTTTGCATTACTGAATATTTTCATATGTCTGGAAATTATTCTCTGATTCTCTGAGGTATGTTCCACTCAGTCCCAGACAGAAAGACTTGATTGAAGTTTTTCCTTGTCAACTGAGAATTCCAATAATTAGCACGAGAAAAGACAGAAGATGCAGGGACGTGGCCATCAGTGTGGACATTCATTTCTGCTTGGAAGCAAATCGAACTTGGAAGTCTGTAGCCGGCAGTATAGCAAATCCCTCTCCAACTACTTAGAGTGTCCTTGGTCCCACTCCTGCTGTACGCAGCAGGCTGTGAGGGCAGCCTGAGAGGCCAGAGCCAGAGGAATCCGCCTTACCAGCTGCTCAGTTGTTTCATTGCTTCTCTGGTCCTCTCCCTGATGGGATGCTAGGGAGTCTGGACGCTGCGAGAGAGCAGAAGCAGTGGGACATTCCTCCTGCTTGGTTGCAGGGCTTCATTGCCCCTGGGTGGTGGCTGGTGGTGGACAGGAAGGCACTTCCCCGATGCCCTTGCTCCTCCTCTTGCACAACCACCTGCACAAAATGCCTCAGGGATTCAGGTGGATGTGTGGCTCCCATCTCCAGTAGAGACTTTCCTCATAACGCTGGCTTCAGCATTTCGGAAGGAAATTGGGTGAGAAGGGAATTCAAACAACATAGTATCTTGGAAGGATGTTTGACATTTTGTCCTAACTATCTCTGTATGCCACACAGAATCTAGGCCTGGACAGGATATGGAACAGCCATTTAATTCTTATTTGATTGATTGAAAATCCAGGTGATTTTTCAATTTGAGAATAAAAAGCTTAATTTCTCTTTGTAACAAATAGTTGCAAACACACAACATGTAGCCAGTGGCTTCTCTAAAGTGGCCAGCCCCTTCTGGAGTATTCTCTGTACTTGTCAGGATCCTTCCAGTGGCAAGTGATAGACACCCAGGGGAATATATTCACTCCTGGGACTAGAAAATCCAGAGGTGACACAGGCCACAGACACAACCGGATGTGGGACCAAGCCAGCCACCCTTTCTGATTCTGCTCTTCCCCTGGGCTGGCCTCATTCTTTCGTGTTGTTGGAGACAGTAGAGCACAATGGTTAAGAGCACAGCTCTGCTAGCCAGATGGCTTTGTGACCCTGAGCAAGTTAATTAACCTCTCTGGGCTTCGGTTTCATCATCTGGAGAAATGCCATGATAATAATGGGGATCCTCTCATGGGTTGTTGTGAGGCTTACATTAGCAAATGTATGTAACCCCGGAGGGCAGTGCCTAGCCCACGGTAAGCGCAGTAAGCACTGTGTAGTACAGGTGACCACTGATCTTGTTGTTGTTTTCTCTCTATAGGCTGGGGGGAAGGATGTGGCCTTAGATGGTTGCAGACTTAAATCATCCTAGCCCAGAAGAAAGAAGTTTCCTTGTGTTAGTGCCCAGACCGTGGGCCCGTTGCCATGATCAGGGCTGTTGGTTCCTGTGATTGACAGGCCCACCCTAATTACAAGGACTTGGGGACCAACAGTTTGCCCAAGAGGCAGGAGGCATTTTACCATCCATTCAGTCAATGTCTGTTATGGACTAGGCACAATTCTAAGCCTCGGAGTTAGAGCAGTGGTAACAGAGAGTTCTCTGCCCCCATGGAACTTATATCCTACTAATAGCAAGAGGAGACATTCAATGCACAAATAAATGGAAGACAATATTAAAAGTAGTAAGCGCTATGTTTAATATAAAACAAAGAGATGTCTGGGAGGGTGACTCAGGGTGGTCAAAAAAGGCATCTCTGAGTAGGGCACCTTGAAGCTGAGACCTGAATGCCAAGAAGGAGTCAGCCACGCACAGATGTGTAGGAAGAATGTTCTGGGTAGATGGGGTTGCTAAGGCCTCAAGGCAGGTGTGAGCTCGATGCATTTGGGAAGGGAAGAGGCAGAAAGTGTGGTGAGAGCTCACTAAGGAGGGAGAGGGGGTAGGCAGCCAGGTTGGAAAGGGAACTGTCACAGGGGTGGGGGGTGTGGGAGGAATTGATTGCTGCTTTTAAGAAGCTGATGTTGTCCAAAGCCCACTGTGGCTGCTATGAAGGGAAGAGGCTTTGGGGAAGCAGGTCCGGGGGCAGGAGGGGAGTCAGGGGGCTGCCACAGTGTCTGGGTGAGAGGTGGTTGTGGTGTGGACAAGAGGGTCGGTGGGGATGGGTCCCAGGAGACGGCTGGAAGCGGGGCAGGCAGGATGGCTGGTGGAATGGACGTGGGGAAGAGAACCAAGAACTGCAACTGGGCTCGTGTTTGGAGCTGGGTAAACAGGGTGTCCTTTCACAAGAAGGGGGTGACTGGAGGAGGGACTGGGAGAAAACGGAGAGTTCTGTGTTAGATTTGCTAAGTCGATGTTTCTGGGAGACAGCCAGGTGGAGATAGCAAATAGGCACTAGAAACGTGCACCTGGAATTCAGGGGTGAGGGCGGGGCTGGGAATGGAGCCATCAGCAGGTGGATGACATTAGAACTGTGGGCAGGATGAGGTCACCTGGGGAGGGAGTGAAGCTGGCAGGGAGACGGGTTACCGGGATTGAGCGGAGGAAGCGGGACGGAGTGCTGGCTAGAACGCAGAACGTAAGAAGACCCGTCTGCTCGCTTTTCTGAGAAAGGGAAGACCCTGGTGCAGAGTTCTTCATGGGAGGCTTGGCCAGAACGAGAAGGGAGAGAATCCCGTTGGTTCTCCTGGTGGCTCACCTTCACCAGGCTACCGGAATGCTCCCAACACTGGACGATTCAGCTTTGAACAATCTTGCTTAACTTCCTCAGGCACTGATTTTATTAGTTAACTGATCTTTGCTCTCTTTCGGGGTGTTTTATTTTCGTTAAGCTTGCTGCGGTTTTGCATCTTTCAGGAGTTACTGAAAATTTATGAGCTTTGGATTTGCATACTGTTCACACAGAGAGGGGTTCTTTGGGGGTCCTGTCTCCACGGGGAGAGTTTGAAGGGTGAGGGGGAGATTACTGGACCTCTTTCCCCCTCATTTCAACAACAGAGTTGTACATTTTGCTGTGTTATACAGCAATCTGTGTAGGATTAGGAATCATTTGAAGAAAGCATTTTATAGCCACAGAAATAGGAAAACCACAGTGGTGGAACCTAAGCTTGTTGAAGGCAGAGATCATGTCTCACCGTGCATTCTGCTTCCTCTAAGGGGCCGAGCCCCTCTTGGCACCCAGCGGCCTCTCAGTAAACTTTGTTTGAGTGGAGTTGTAGCAGGAGTCCTCAGGCTTGAAAGGTAGCAGCCTTCACACACAGGTTGTGTTCGGCAGGGATTTGGATTCTCAGCCTCTAATTGTACATCAGAGGTGATTAACTGTGGCTGCAGGACTTCCCATGCAGCATGGAAGCAATTACATTAAAATGAAGCTGGGGATTCCAGTAATCTCCTTGGAGTAGACAAATAAACTTTGAAATCGTTTACAAATGATGCACCAAATCTGTGTGGCATCTGCTCATTGTAGGGGGAAAATGGGTTTCTTCCAAGAGGCTTTTCATGTGATGACATTGCTGTTTCTCGTGATGAGGAAGGAAAACATGAGGTGCTTGCCGGGCCGACCCCTCCTCGGACCTGGATTCTGGGCATCCTTGGTGTGTGTGAGGAAACCCAAGAGCCAGTCCCCCTGTCTGGAATTGGCCTCTCCTTGGAAGGTATTCTGGTGTGAGATGGGGACCCAAGCACTGGCCACCGCTCCTGGAAGGATGTTTTCTCAGCTTTGCCTTTTCCAGGCTGGTGATGGGGGGGGGGGTGCCCTTTGACAGGCTTTGATGACAAGCCAAGAAGTTAGGAGAGCCTGTCCCAGACACACTCCGCTGGCATGGCATTATGCTTGGGTCCCCAAGCCAAGAAGGAGGGGGTTCAGAGTGGTCACATTGTATGTGAGGGCACATTCCCGAAGGCCTTGCCTCATCCAAATCTTACATAATTCAAGACTAATTTTCCTATAAATAACTCTTTGATAAATAAACTTATGAAAGTGTATAAAGTGGCGGGAATGCATTCTTGAAGCGTGTTAAGTTTCGACTTTTGGAGTCTGGGGCATATTAGATGACATTCCTGGGCAGCAGTGGTGGCACCGAAATTTCCATTAGCCTTGGGTATATATAGCTACCTTTTGTAAACTTAAAGGTGCAACATGTTTAGTGTGGCTTTTACTTGTCTAGCATTCTCTATAATCATTGTCACAGTGTTGCCTGGTAAACTAAACGTGCAGCACCCAGAGGTGCTTGTCTGATTTCTTCCCAGGATGTTTGTTGCCTCTCATTTCTGGTCCAAAGTATTATTGCTGCTAGCATTATTATTGTTTAATGAATGCTTGGATGATATTGCTCTAAGATAGAAAAAAAGATTTTAAGTTATAATAATAGTAAATGTGAAAGAACCCACACGAGTTATGAGTGCAAATACAACAGCTTGATTTATGAGATATTGTTAAAAGATGGCAGGTTGTTCTACTTAATAGCTAAAATGGTTCTATCATGTGATCTTAATGGGAAACATAGTTTCTAATTCATTCAGCCAAATAGATCGGAAATGATGTGATCCCAGAGAAATTTTCAAAAAGAGTTGGATTCATATTATTTCAAAATTTGTGTACACAGCTAATTAAAAAAAATTGTCCTATTTCGGATTTGGAGAATTCAAAATCACATATCATCTGTGCCATGATCAGCTAGGATTATTTTGGTTGTAGGTTATGGAGCAGATAACTCTCTCAACAGCTAAAATCTCTTTTTTTTAAAGATTTTATTTTTATTTTTTTAAAGACTTTATTTATTTATTCATGAGAGACAGAGGGAGAGAGAGAGAGAGGGAGAGAGAGAAGCAGAGGGAGAAGCAGACTCCCAAGGAGCAGGGAGCCCGTTGCGGGACGCGATCCCAGGACCCTGGGATCATGACCTAAGCCAAAGGCAGATGCTTAACCATCTGAGCCACCCAGGCACCCAACAGCTAATATCTCTTAAGTAAATGAGGAATTGTGTTATGAAGACACTGGTGTGCAAGTCTGAAGCTCCTGTACCTGGGTTTCAGGAACAGCTGAAACTAGGGGCTTCAAACTGTCAGTACTTGTTTCCTCTGTTTTTTGCTTTTGTTTCCCTGAATGTGTTGAGACTCGATTTTTCTCTCTCACAAAGCTGGCTTTGTTGTTTGTGGGATCTGGTGCAAAACAAAAATTGAGGGCCTCTTGTCTAAAAAGCAGGGAAAATATGTCTTCCTTGTTTCCATGGTCTTTCTTTAAACCTGTTATGGGTTTTTATTTGCCGTTTATTTTCCCTCTCTCCAGGGCACAAGGATATTTGCAGGGCAAGTGGGACCCTCACCCAGAGTGGGCACTGTGACTCAGTGCATGAGATGTATGCACCTCCCAACACTCCCCATGTGGGGAGCAGGGTCAGAGGAGGATAGGGGCATCCCAGAATCTATTCAAGGGAGGCAGGGAGGTGGCAGGAGGCTCCCAGCCCTGATGCTTAGTGCATTTACGGGACTTTGCTTGCTGTATTAGTTTCCTACATCTGTATGTCTCACAGTTCTGGAGGCTACAAGTCCATGGTCAAGGTGTCTTCAGGGTTGGTTCCTTCTGGGGGCTGTGGGGGAGAATCTGTTCCATGCCTTCCCCCACTTCCTGGTGGTCTCAGACATGGTTTGGTTTGTAGAGGGTGATCTCCTTATGCCTTCCTATCTTCTTTGTGTATGTGTCTGTCTCTGTGTCCAAATTTCCCCGTTTTATAAGGACACCAGACATGTTGGATTAGATCCCACCTCATTCCAGTATGACCTCATCTTAAATAATTACATGTGCAACAGCCTTATTTCCAAAGAAGATCACATTCCAAGGTGCTGGGAATTAAGACTTCAATATACATCTGGGAGGGGACGCAATTCAGCCCATAACACTTACCCAACAGAAATTCAAAGATAAAAGCATTAAGAATTTCAAAACGGCAACTATGGAGCATTAAACCCCAAATGGGGCTCCCCTTCTGAGCATGCAGTCGGTGGGACTGCACAGATCATTCGCCTGCTCACCCAGCATTTCCCATGTGGCAGGAAACGTGGCTCTTTAGATTTAGCTCCTCGGAGAGAGATGACTCTACCCTCTGACTGCTGGATACACATGGTATCGGAATTTACCTCTGAACCTGGAGGTTCCCCTGGGGCCAATGGCAGAAACCCACAGGCACTACCAACTCTGTGTTCTAAAGACAACTGTCCATGAACAGACTCCTGCCTGCCCACTGTCTCCTCCCCGACTAGAGCTTACTACCAGGTGGCAAAACCATTTCTACTTCCTTCGCCTTCACCAACACCCTCACCCACCCCGCCCCCAAAATCCATAAGCAGAGGACTAGGGAGGGAGAGGGGGTTGAGATATTTGGGCTAGGGTCATTGTCTTCGTGAGAATGGCAGTGGGATCCTGGTCGGTCTCTCCCAGCAATGCAGGGGGCGTGGACAGCTTGTCTGGGTTAGCAACAGAAGAAGGTGGAGCCCACAGTGGGAAGTTGAGTACACATGTCTGCCTAAGTTTAAAACTCCTTCCAGAAATGAGGGGGGAATTATCCTCAATGAGTCTTTCTGACGTGTCCGCTGCATATATGTCAATACACAGTTACCTAAGATGGGTATGTTCTGCCTAACTATTTACTGAATATTATAAAAGCAGTTGTTCAATCCTGTTCATTTTACCTCCGTAATGTCCCTAATATCTGTTCTTATTATTGAAGACTTTAACAGGTTCTCCCAGCCTCTAACCCTTACCTTCAGTTCTCAGTCTCCTTCAACACAGATGACTTTGCTGGGAAGAAACTATTCCACTGAATAAAGTCCCATTAATGCTTGAATGACTAACAGGCTCAGGATAATCCCAGGAGTATTTGATTTTAAAATAAGAGTTAATTAACCCATGACTTTTAAAATAGTGGGTTTTCACACTGCTTAATAAATGCATGTGCAAGACGTCAGATCTAGGGTAGAAATGGTTTGGGGCAGGGAGGAAACTTGTCACCATGCTGACCCTGCCTGTCATTACTCAGAGTTAGAACCCCATGCTCTGGAGCCAGACTGCTTGGGATCCTGCTAACTCAGTGGTCTTGGGTTACTTATTCATCTATGAAAGGGGCAAATGATAGAGTATTTACCCTATATTGTTGTTGTGAGGATTAAATATGATAGTTCCACAAAAGTCTTTAACAGAATACCTTTACAAATTTAGTGTTCAAGAGATGTTAGCTCTTCCCAGGGGAATTCTATCAGACATTTAAAGAAGAATTAATACCTATTCTCCTGAAACTGTTCCAAAAAATAGAAATGGTAGGAAAACTTCCAGACTCATTTTATGAGGCCACCATTACCTTGATCCCAAAACCAGACAAAGACCCCATCAAAAAGGAGAATTACAGACCAATATCCTTGATAAACATGGATGCAAAAATTCTCACCAAAATACTAGCCAATAGGATCCAACAGTACATTAAAAGGATTATTCACCACGACCAAGTGGGATTTATCCCTGGGCTGCAAGGCTGGTTCAACATCTGCAAATCAATCAACGTGATACAATACATTAACAAAGAAAGAACAAGAATCCTATGATCCTCTCAATAGATGCAGAAAAAGCATTTGACAAAGTACAGCATCCTTTCTTGATCAAAACTCTTCAGAGTATAGGGATAGAGGGTACATACCTCAATATCATAAAAGCCATCTATGAAAAACCTACAGCGAATATCATTCTCAATGGGGAAAAGCTGAGAGCTTTTCCCCTAAGGTCAGGAACGTGACCGGGATGTCCACTCTCACCACTGCTAGTCAACATAGTATTAGAAGTCCTAGCCACAGCAATCAGACAACAAAAAGAAATCAAAGGCATCCAAATCGGCAAAGAGGAAGTCAAACTCTCACTCTTTGCAGATGATATGATACTGTATGTGGAAAACCCAAAAGACTCCACCCCAAAACTCATACAGGAATTCGGTAAAGTAGCGGGCTATAAAATCAATGCACAGAAATCAGTGGCATTCCTATACACCAACAACAAGACAGAAGAGAGACAAATCAAGGAGTCGATCCCATTTACAACTGCACCCAAAACCATAAGATACCTAGGAATAAATTTAACCAGAGAGGCAAAGGATCTGTACTCAGAAAACTATAAAATACTCATGAAAGAAATTGAGGAAGACACAAAGAAATGGAAAAACGTTCCATGCTCATGGATTGGAAGAACCAACATTGTGAAGATGTCAATGCTACCTAGAGCAATCTACACATTCAATGCAATCCCCATCAAAATACCATCCACCTTTTTCAAAGAAATGGAACAAATAATCCTAAAATTTGTATGGAACCAGAAGAGACCCCGAATAGCCAGAGGAATACTGAAAAAGAAAAGCAAAGCTGGCGGCATCACAATTCCGGACTTCCAGCTCTATTACAAAGCTGTCATCATCAAGACAGTATGGTACTGGCACAAAAACAGACACATAGATCAATGGAACAGAATCGAGAGCCCAGAAATGGACCCTCAACTCTATGGTCAACTCATCTCTGACAAAGCAGGAAAAAATGTCCAATGGAAAAAAGACAGTGTCTTCAACAAATGGTGTTGGGAAAATTGGATAGCCACCTGCAGAAGAATGAAACTGGACCATTTCCTTACACCACACACAAAAATAGACTCCAAATGGTTGAAAGACCTCAACGTGAGACAGGAGTCCATCCAAATCCTAAAGGAGAACACAGGTAGCAACCTCTTCGACCTCAGCTGCAGCAACTTCTTCCTAGCCACATCGCCAAAAGCAAGGGAAGCAAGGGCAAAAATGAACTATTGGGACCTCATCAAGATAAAAAGCTTTTGCACAGCAAAAGAAACAGTCCACAAAACCAAAAGACAACCGACAGAATGGGAGAGAATATTTGCAAATGACATATCAGATAAAGGGCTAGTATCCAAAATCTATAAAGAACTTATCAAAGTCAACAGCCAAAGAACAAATAATCCAATCAAGAAATGGGCAGAAGACATGAACAGACATTTTTCCAAAGAAGACATCCAAATGGCCAACAGACACATGAAAAAGTGCTCAACATCGCTCAGCATCAGGGAAATCCAAATCAAAACCTCAGTGAGATACCACCTCACACCAGTCAGAATGGCTAAAATGAACAAGTCAGGAAACGACGGATGTTGGTGGGGATGCGGAGAAAGGGGAACCCTCCTACACTGTTGGTGGGAATGCAAGCTGGTGCAGCCACTCTGGAAAACAGTATGGAGGTTCCTCAAACAGTTGAAAATAGAGCTACCGTACGTTCCGGCAATTGCACTACTGGGTATTTACCCCAAAGATACAAATGTAGGGATCCGAAGGGGTATGTGCACCCCAATGTTTATAGCAGCAATGTCCACAATAGCCAAACTGTGGAAAGCCAAGATGTCCATCGACAGATGAATGGATAAAGAAGAGGTGATATATATACACAATGGAATATTATGCAGCCATCAAAAGGAATGATATCTTGCCATTTGCAATGACGTGGATAGAACTGGAGGGTGTTATGCTGAGTGAAATAAGTCAGTCAGAGAAAGACATGTATCATATGACCTCACTGATATGAGGAATTCTTAATCTCAGGAAACAAACTGAGGGTTGCTGGAGTGGTGGGGGTGGGAGGGATGGGGTGGCTGGGTGATAGACATTGGGGAGGGTATGTGCTATGGTGAGTGCTGTGAATTGTGCAAGACTGTTGAATCACAGATTTGTACCTCTGAAACAAATAATGCAACATATGTTAAGAAAAAAGAAAAAGAAGAAGATAGCAGGAGGGGAAGAATGAAGGGGAGTAAGTCAGAGGGGGAGACGAAGCATGAGAGACGATGGACTCTGAAAAACAAACTGAGGGTTCTAGAGGGGAGGGGGGTGCAGGGATGGGTAGCCTGGTGATGGGTATTAAAGAGGGTACGTTCTGCATGGAGCATTGGGTGTTATGCACAAAGAATGAATCATGGAACACTACATCAAGAACAAATGATGCAATGTATGATGATTAATATAACAATAAAAAATTTAAAAAAGAGAGATGTTAGCTATTGTTATCATACTATTATTGCCATCTGCATTATTATTAATGTGTGCCTGCTTTTCAATCCTTTGCCCTGTTCCCTACTTTTAAATATTCATTCATTCATTCATTCATTCATTCATTTATTCACTCCTTGTGATTGGTGCCATGACGGGGGAGAAAATCAATGATTGTGTGTGTTTGCTTCTGGGATCTGCATTTGAAAACTTAACATGAAGCAATTTGCCTGCCCCCACATGGTAGCATGCTATATCGGCATTTGTAGGGCATGTCCCCACCTCATGCTCTCTACAGTCTTCACTGTTCTTGGTCTATTAGTTTTTCACATACCTTTTAGAATCAGTTTGTTAAATTCACAGAAAATGTTGGAGTTTGATTAAGATGGCATCAAACCTGTATATAAATTTGCAAGAAAACTGGCTTTTTTTACAAAACTGAGCCCTCTATCCATAAGCATTTATTTGGGCCTTCTTTACTATCTTCAGTGAAGTTTTTATAATTTTCTCTATAAAGTGGGTTTTGTATCTTATGTTAGATTTATTCCTAAGTATTTCATATTTTTGATGGTATAGTAAGCAATATCTATCTTAAAATTTTATTTTTGAACTGTTTCTTGCTAGTGTATAGAAATATAATTGACCTTTACTGATTTTTTTTATATATAATAGCTTTGCTAAATTCACTTATTAATTCTAATGGTCATCTGTAACTTCTTTTGTACTTTCTATTTGGCAATTATACCATATTTGAATATTAACAGTTTGGTTCCTTTCTTTCATCCTTATCTCTACTATTTTTTTTTTTTTCTTGCTTTACAGCACTGGCTATGATCTAAAGTACATTAGTCAATAAAAAGGGACATTTTTGTTTTTTTTTTTATTTTAAAGGGAGAGATGTCTCCTGTAGATTTTTAAAAAAGAAAGCCAAAGACATTCTCTTCTGTTGTCAGTTTGCCAATTTATTTTTATTATTATGGAAGAGTATTAAAGTCTATTAAATGCCTTCTATACATTTGTTGAGATGAGGTGTTTGTATCTCTTGCCCTTTATACATTGCGGGATTCAGTTTGTTAATATATTAATTTTTCTGTAGTATCCTTATTAAATTTTGTTATTGAAGTTTTGTTATTAAATTTTTGTTAATGAACTTGTAAAGTGATCTGGAGGGTATTCCCCCTTTTTTAAACTATTCCTTGGGACATTTTTTCTAAGACCACATTTCTTTGTTTCATAAATGTTTGGTGGATCTTGTTTGTAAATCATCTGGGCTTGGTGCGATGGGTTATGTTTTGTGAGTATATATGTTAGTTAGTGTGAAGTACTTAAAATACAGAGTCAGTTTATTTAGCAGTTTTAGGACAGAATTAATTTTTTTTCTTGAGTCAATTTTGGCAAGTTGTGTTTTTCTAGGAATTTGTCAATTTTCTCTTATCAGATTTATTGGTGTGAAAGTATTCATAATATCCTCATGTTATCCTTTGAATTTTTGCTGCCTTTTTCATTCCTAATGTTTATTTATGCCTGGTTCTTCCATTTTTTGGAACCAGTCTTACCAGAAATTTGTTGATTTCACTGGGGTTAATTAAAAAAAAATGAACTATTGGCTTTGTTTTACATTTTATTTCTGTTTATAATCATTATTATTTTCCTCCTCCTACTTTCTATAGATATATTCTGTCATTCTTTTCTCTTAGTTTTTAAACTGAATGGTTAGCTCATTAATATTTAGCCCTTCTTCTTTCCTATTAAAGGCTTTCTGGACTAGAAATTTTCCTATCAAAACAGATTTATCTTCATCTTAAATACAGTATGTCCCACATGATATAGGGTATGCTGTTTATCCTACAGTTCTAAATATTTTCTAATTTTGTCTGTGATACATGAGTTATTTAGATACATATTTCTTAATTCCCAAACCTATGAGTGTTTCTAATTATTTTTTTATTGACTTTTAAATTTAATTGCATTGTGATCTGAGCTGATCAGAGAATGTAGTCTGTATGACAGACACCAATATGTGAAGTATACTGTGGCTTGTTTTATGGCCAAATATGTGTCAGTTTTCATAAATGCTCCTTGTAGATGTGCTTGGAAATAATGTGTATTCTTCAGTCCTTGGGTTTAAAGCTCTATATTCATCTCTTAGATCAAATTTCTCATGGTATGTCCTATGGAGGACAATTTGGCATTATGTAACAAAATTACAAATGCCTTTCTCATCATTTCAGCATATCCAGTTGTAAATATAAGAAAATGTTAAGATGTACTTTTGCAAGTGTGAGCTACAAATCTGTAGTGTGCAAGGATAAAATTAATTTAATATATTGTCTGTGATAGCAAAAACAGCTTTAAGTGCCCATTAGTAGGGGACAGTTTGTATAAACTAGGTTTCAACTTTACAATTAGCTACTGTGTAGCTATAAAAAAGAATCAGAATTCCAATTAATAAATGGAGAAGGAATGAGGGCAATAGGACATCTCCATTGGAACATCACAGTAATAGTCACTGCAGGCAACATGCAGAACACTGAAATGAGTGGGTGAAACTTTAAGGAGAAATAGGGTGTTTTCATAGCTTCAAATGATCTCCCTGAGAATATTTGTCAACTATTGCTGTGCTCACAAATCAAGAAATGAGCATAACCTAGATGAAGAAAACATTATGACATTACAAAAGGACACAGAGACTTGAGCAAATGGAAAGATGTGATACAAAATTAGAGATTCTAATTATTCATGAAGAGGATTGCTATATCTTCATGATGGATTCATCGCTGTCTTTTATACACTGTTTTGCTCTGTATTTGGTAGTCATCTTTGCTCTGACACCTACTTTACCTCATGGTAATATATCCAGTCCTGCTTGCTTTTGATTAAGATTTTCCATTCACTGTTTATCTTTCTCCATCCTTTTACTTTCAACTTGCCTATGTCATTATATTTGAAGTCAGTTTATTGTAGATAGGATTTAGTTGGGTTATGCTTTTTTCAGCCACTCTGCTGATCTTTGTTTATTGTTATATTTAGACCATTTACACTTTGTGTGATCATATATTAAGGTGTATGTCTGACATTGTATATTTTTGCTTTCTGTTTGTTCCCTCTCTATTTCGTGTCTCTGTTTTCTTTTTTTCTACTGTCTTTTGGGCTACAAAAACTTATTTTTAGAATTCCAGTTTGATTTACAGTCCACATGAGTGTATCTTTTTGAAAAAAATCTTAATGGTTGCTGTAGGCATTAAAATATATATAAAAAACTTATCACAATTTACCAGTTTGAGTGAAGTATACACACTTTACCTCTCTTAAAGTCTCCTTGTCCTCCACCACATAAAATTGTCTTAAACATTTCTTCTATATAGGTTGAGGACCACATCAGACAATGTTTAGGAAACTCAAAAGCAGAAGGAAAGTCTATAATATTTACCCATATTTTTGCTCTTTCCATTGTTCTTCGTTCCTTCCAGATGTTCCAGATTCCTTTTTTTAATTTAGTAATTTCCTTTCTATTTAGAGAACTTCCCTTAGCCATTCTTTTAGGATAGATCTTCTGGCAACACATTCTCTTAGTTTTCCTTCATTCAGGGATGTCTTTATTTCCCTTTTGTTTCTGAAATATAAATTTTTTGGCTATAGCATTTGGGGTTGACAGTTCTTTTCTTTCAGCACTTGAAAAATGTTTTTCCACTTCCTTCTGGCCTTCATGGTTTCTGATGAGAAATCTACTGTCATTTGAATTGTTTTCTCTGTACAAGTGAAATCTTGCTTTTCTCTCACTGCTTTCAAGACATTTTCTTTATCATTAATTTTTAGAAGTTCCTTTATGCTATGACTTGGTTATGGATTTCTTTAGGTATGTAGTCTCTCAAAATCTTGAGCCTGGAAGTTTACATCTTTTGCCAAATTTGGTAAATTTTCAGCATTATTTCTTTGAGTACTTTTTTTTTTTAATCACACCCTTTTTCCTTTCCTTCTGGGATTCTGAAAGTACAAATACTATACCTTTTGTTATTTTCCACATGTCCCTGAGGTTCTATTAATCTTTTCAATAGTATATTTTTCTCCCTGTTACTCAGATTGGGTATTTTTTGTGTTAACTTTAAATTCTTTGATTGTTTCTTCTGGTTTTGCCATTCTGTTGTTGAGCCAATCCATTGACTTTTATTTTTGGTTATGGTATACTTCAGTTCCAGAATATCTATTTTGTTCTAAATATATGTTCTATTTCCTGGTAAGACTATTTTTTCATTTGTTACAAGTGTGCTCATAATTACTCACTGAAGTATTTTCATGATGGCTACTTTAAAATATTTTTCGGATATTCCAATATTTGTGTCATCTTGGTTTTGGCATCAGTTGATTGTCTTTTCTTACTCACATTGAGATTTTTCTGGTTCTTGGTATGCTGAGTAATTTTTGATCGTATCCTGGACATTTTTGGAATTATGTTATGAGGCTCTGGGTCTCACTTAAGTCTGTTTCAGCAAGCCTTGTTGGATATCACATTAGAAGTGTAAGGAGAATCCTGCCTCATTACTGCCAGTGGGTGTAGAAATCCTAGTTCCCCACTTGGCCTCTGTTGATAGCCTGGAGTGGGGGTGAGAGGATGGGGAAAGGGCACCTTGTCACTCCTTGGGTAGGGGTGGAAATTTAGTCTCCTTACTAGGCTTCTGATGATACCACCCTGGTTAGGAGGGGAGGGGTGCCTTGCTTTTCCTCCCCATGAGGCCTCCATTGACATCACACAGGTGCGGAGTCATGCTCCCACAGGGTGGTGATGAAAATTCTGACTCCCCACTTGGCTGGATGAGAAAGGACACCTTATTACCTTTTCTTGGGGGGTCAAAGTTCAGAATTCCCACATAGCCTTCACTGACTCCAGGGAGTAGTTGCTCGTTACAGCAGGATGAAAATCCTAGCTTTTCTTTTGGACTTTTCTGATATGGCACTTGCAGGGGAGGACATGTGGGTGGGGGTGTTAGGGCCCCATGTCACAGTCAGGTGAAGGTGAAAGTCTAGGCTTCCCATTCAGCCTTTGCCAATGGGGGTGGCGGTGTGGCCATGATTTTTCCATGGTGTCTTTCTAGGGTGGTGAGGTTATTGTCTATATACCTCTATCTTGCTGGGTTGTCTTTTTCTGTTCATTTTGCTAAAGAGAGCTGGCTTTTGGGGCTCTTTCTTTCTTTCCTTCTTTCTTCCTTTCTTCCTTCCTTCCTTCCTTCCTTCTTTCTTTCTTTCTTTCTTTCTTTCTTTCTTTCTTTCTTTCTTTCTTTCTTTCTTTCTTTCTTTCTTTCTTTCTTTCTTTCTTTCTTTCTTTCTTTCTTTCTTTCTTTCTTTCTTTCTTTCTTTCTTTCTTTCTTTCTTTCTTTCTTTCTTTCTTTCTTTCTTTCTTTCTCTTTCTTTCTTTCTTTCTTTCTTTCTTTCTTTCTTTCTTTCTTTCTCTTTCTTTCTTTCTTTCTTTCTTCTTTCTTCCTTTCTCTCTCTCTTTCTCCCTTCCTTCCTTCCTTCCTTCCTTCCTTCCTTCCTTCCTTCCTTCCTTCCTTCCTTCCTTCTGTTATAACTGATGTTTCTGAGTTGTTGGCTTCTCCAGCACCCAGTCTGGGATATATGAGGCAAAAAGAAAACCCAAGTAACTCACTGTCATGGTGTTTCTTGGGTTCTAAGGTCCCTAGCCAGTCTGAATTCTTCTCACTACCTTTTGGAGTTCTTATGTTTGTTGTACATATAATGCTCAGGTTTTTAGCAGGGGAAACATTTTAGCAGAAACAAAACAGGTTTTAACAAGGAAAATAGGAAAAAGTACATCTACTTCATATTGGTCTGAAACTGGAACTTTTCTTTTCCAATTTTTGTACCTATTTTTTTTCCTGTGAATACTTCTGGTATAGTGTAAAATTATGGTGGCAACTGGGGCCTCCCTGTCCTACTCTTGGCTTCAGAGTGATGACCTTTACTGTTTATCCATTGAGCTTTTACTCAGTAGCATCTTTTCCTTTTTTCTTGGTGCTTTTTTAAAAGTCAAGGGTCATTGCTGGATTTATGTCAAAATTTGCTTGTTTTGGTATCTGTGGAGATAATTTAGAGGATGCATTTATTCCTATTTTACAGAAAGACAGCTGAGCCTTATGGGAGCAACATGCCCACCATCACGGAGTTAGCATGTATTCAAGTCAGGATTCCATCTTGGGCCTGCCTGGCTTCAGAGTCCACAGCCTTTACAACTTAATGCTTTTGACGCAGAAAAGACAGTTGCCAGGTGCCTTTGTTGACACAGTTCAGCAGTTTATAGGAGTGCAAGGCTGTGACAGTGTGTGATATTATAGGCTATGGTTATTTTCTCTCTTGTATCTGCTAAAGTGCAACATATGGCTTTCGTCATGCTACTCCTATAGAGCTTGCTTTTAATTTATCTGCTCAGGAAGTCTCAATTTTCACACAGTGTTTGGTTTCCAGTAGAAACCTATTCTGGTATCATTTTCTGGCTTGTCTGATTAGGGCCTGTCAAAATCCAGTGGTTTTCCACAGGTCATTCAGTGCGAGTGAGTCAGAAGCTGTGGCTGCTGAATCACAAATTCAGCATCCACATGGCTCCTGATCCTTTACCATGGCCACCAGGCCATCTTCCTTGATGAGGATGACAAAGCACTGACTACTGAATGGGAAACATATTTCAGAGATGCTAACACTGAGGTGAAAAATAGACTTGGGGCTTTCTGAAGAGAAGATCTTATTTAAAGGAATGAACATTCTATTGGTCTCTCAGGCAATAAGATAATCTTTTGGTAGTGCTTCTCAACAGGGGTGCCAGGGCATGCTGAGCTGCTACAAATGGATTACAGGTGTGTCTGAGATATGGCTCTCCTTAATTCTTGGGGGCAGTCATACAGGTCCTGGGTGCCCCCCTCCCCTGCCGGAGCTGGGGCTTAGATACGGCCAGCTGTGAGCAGCATCATCTGTTTACCCCAGGGAGCCATACAAAATGTATTATTTTCTGTGTGCACTGAGAAGAGCAGAAGGTTGGAGAGCACAGTTTTGGGGAGTATGTATAGAGTCGGGTACCATATTGGGAGGTCAGTTAGCTCCAGTTGCCTGACACTATGCTATTAAATTAATTTAATAGCTTCTCAGCCTGAGAAGAGGAAGCGTGGTGAGAGTGTGACTTACCTCTGAAGGCGTGAGTGGCACGGATGGCATTAACATGTCTTTGTTAGGATTTAAAAAAATTAAAAACTAAAAACCAAGCATGTCTGTATTCACCAAGTCATAGAATTCTGGAACGAAGGGGGGCATTACCTAAAGCTGAGAAATAACGTTGGTGAAAATTTATGAGATACAATTCCTTTAATGGGTGTTAAAAATTAAGAAATGAAAATACCTTCAAACTGCAAAGGGAGAGACAATGCTTCTATCAGGTCATAACAGACATTCCCTTTGTGTTTCTAAGGGCTATCAGGGTGCTCGCAGGACATCCTTACCCTCTGAGGTTGGTATCAGGTAGACAATGAGGTGCCTTTAAGAGCCCTTGGCTCCACGGTCAAGGACAGAATGTGCAACCTATGGTAGCATCTCTGCTGTCTTCAATTATGCTGTGTCCTGTTTTCCTCTTTGACCCCCCACTCAAGGCCCCTCGCTTCACTAGCCACCCCCAGGGCCCTTGAGCCAGTCCAGCTGTACCGACCCACCCAAGCAGCTGACAGCAGAGGAGGGTTCAAAAATAAGCTTTTTGAGAAGCCAGCGGAGAAATAGTTTTGTTGCCTATTGCACATCTGATGTTTTTTATTATTATTGGAACTTCCTGTCTCATGTGGGGGTTCCTTGGGGGTGGTAAAGAGATTTACTCTAATGATGAGAGCACACATGGGGTGGAGAGGAACAGGAGGCTGCCGAGGCTTTGGGGACGGCTGACAGCATGTGTTCAGCCTGGGCTGGGGAAGCAGGACACTGGCGGAAGCCATGACAAGTGTCCAGTTACCATGTTATTGTTGCTGTTACAGCTATCATATTACTGTTATTATTATTATTATTATTATTACCTTAGTACCACTAACTTAAGGCCAATGATGAGTGAAGCCCTTTGCAGAATACTTCACTTGTGTTACCTTATTTAATCCTCATGCCAACCCTGCAGTCTGGCCTCGTTGTTCAGGTGAGGAAATTGAGAGTGGAGACAGGTGATCCAGAGACACACAACTCTTACGTGGTAGAGAAAGAATTTTAGCCATGCCTGCCTTCAAGGTCCATGCACTTTCCACCTCACCACGTTGCCTTCTTGACTCAGCACAATTTCCAGGTCAGAGATTGAAGGAGCAGTGGGGTGTTTCAGCAGAAGGGGCCAAGACATTAGGAAATCAAGATGCACAGGGTAGGATGGGCCCTAGGCAAGTGCAGAAGTGGTGAGGAGTGAGCTAGAGGTCCCACCTGGGGCTCTGGATTTGGGGGAACTCAGTGTGGGGGTTGAAGCCATGAGAAAGGGTGAGCTTGTCCAGGAAGGGTGTAAAGATTGAGAAGAGCAGTGGGCCAGAGAAAGGTTTGAAAAACGTGAACAGGCAAAGGCTGGGCAGGAGAGGAGGAGGCTGGGGAAAGAGGAGGAGGAGGGAGAGGTGGGGGGAGAGAGAAGAAGGGGAACAGGTGGAGTGTGAGCCATGATGGAGAAATGGGAAGAGCTTGGGGCGTCTTGGCTTTGAGAGAACTCAAGCCTTCTGGTCAGGGGGCTGAACTGGCACTTGGGGCTGGAGCTGCTTCTAACACTAAGGACCAAAGGTTTCATGTAGGAGTCATGCTGTGGCTCCAGAAGCAGAGAGCAGACCTGGTCCTGAAGCCAGCATGCCCTGCTCCCCATGGGCAGGTGAACTCCATCCAGCTTGTCCACAGTGTAGTTTCTCCTGTTTTCTTACACTCAAAATACTTTTTGCTAAAGCTCTGCAAATTATGTGGATGATGCAAACCAACCCTGTATGTAAAGCACTGCCCCGAGGCTAGCTTCTGTTCTTTAGTGCTGCACATACCTCATCGCGTCTGGGAGGCACTTCTGCTCCTGCTCACTTTTGGAGTCCAACTCAGCCAAACTATTCACCCCTATTCTTGTAGTTTTGAAGGCCCCGGAGTCTGTGCATTTGGTTAACTGAATGCTTTGATGAGTGTCAGATAATTCTGCCATTTTTGGCAGCTTTAAGACATCTTGATGCTGTTGTACAGGCAAATCCTCAATTTATTTTGGACCACACTTGGGATGTATTTCTATGAGAGGTGTTCCAGGAATATTTTTGTTGGATATTTTGGAAGTTTTTTGTCCTTTCAAGGCACCCTTATATCCCTGAAAAGAAAAGTAAAATGTCCCCTCTGGCCATTCTCCCAAGCACATCCTTGGGGAAAAGGACATTCATCCTTAGTTAGAAAGCAGTCACCCTGCTGGCAAATATACGGGGTTCTGAACATTTACAGAGAAGGAATCTCCTAATAGACTAAGCGAGGCTTCGTGGGTTATCAGTGGGCATTAGGCAATGTCCTGCATGGAGGTGGGAAACTGGAGGAGAGAGAAGGAGCTAGAAGAGAAAGAGGAGAAAGTGGGAGGCAGAACAAAGAGACGGACATTTCATTTCGGCAGCCAAGGACTTGCAAACTAGGAACAGTGACCCCTAAGGGCACGTCAGGGCTGTTGGCTCACAAGAGGTGTGGCAGGACCCTTTCTTCTCTTTCCCAGTCACCCCCAACATTATTTGACTCATCTTTCTGGAAATATTTCTAGCTGTACCTCTGAACCCTGAATGTTTCCCAAGCTCATTGAAATGCACAAGTGAAAATTATTCATCTGTTTGGAGATTAGGCAGAGCTGGAAATGCTGTCTGAAGTAAATGGATAGAGTTACACAATCAGACAGATCCATTATGAGAAAGGGAAAGCTTTGCTAGTACCATCCCAGTGGGCCAAGTGCTGAAGGTGAGTGAAAGAAGATGGAGAGCTGCTGGCCCTCTGAGGGGTGGAGAGACAGGTGCCCCGAGCAGATGCTTAAGTGGACATACATCCATCAAGGCAAGTGACACAGAGCTGGATGCTGGCTACCCAGCTGGTCACATGGGATCTGCAGAGATGACTCAGGGTGTGCAAAAATCAAAAGCAATGGAGAGAGAGCAGATGGAAGAATGCCAGCTTGCTCACGACCAGGACTGGGCTGGGTTGCTCAGGGTCAGGGCATTGGACGGTGAGTCAGAATCTTGGGACCTCTGTTCCCGTTTCTGCAAGGATCAAAGAAGTGATGATTTGACTTAGCAGACTTCAATTTATGAAAGAGGACTTACAAATCTTTCTCTAAAACTTGAGTCGATGAATCTGTGTATTTTCCAGGAAAACCACTGCTGAAAGTGCTTGTATTGATATTACTCCAAAGGAGGACCAACTTTGCCACACGGCACTCAGTGGTGCCCTCTGTGGTGTGGTTGGGTGAGCTGGAAAGATCTCCGGTGGAAAAGAATCTTTCTCACGGTGCCAGAGATTCCGCCATTGTAGTACATTCCTGTGGGCTAAACATTTCTGTCTCTAGCCACCTCTCTGAAAATGCAATGCAGAGAGATGACACCAGACGGGCTTCAGGAGACCAGTGAGATCTGTTCTAGCCTAGGCAGCATGAGCATTCTGGATACCTGGAGGTGAAAAGGAGGAAGGTTATGGAAGAGGAAGGAGCAAATGGCAAGAGGAGCGGAGGCGTTTGCACACTGTGTTCTAGAAGTCTTCAGAAAAAGAAGAACCCCAAACCTCAAAAGGTAGTTTGTGGCATGTGAAATAAAAAAAAAAAAGTGGTCACTTTGATCTTGGAGGTACTTCTTCTCTTTGTAGGTTTCTCACCACATTTCCACATTTTTGGGTACATCGAATTACGGACTTTCAGATTCGGTGACTGTCAAGCTCTGGTTAGAGCATGGAGTCAGCTAGTGCGTGATGCTGCCTCTTGCCTGCCCTTTCTGTATGTCTGTGATCATATTATGTAACTCTGCAGAGCTTCTGGTTTCTTATTTATAAAGCGTGGATAAGGACACCTATTTTCCAGATTTGCTGTGAGGTCAGAGTAAACATACTACATTGGCAAAAGGCTCAGGACAGTCCCTGGAGAAATCACTAAGAACTCAACAGAATGCAAGCTCTTCCATATGCGGGCATCTCCTCTTCAGCTCAATGTAGATGTAGAATTCAGTGCTGCATGAGACAGCTCTCTCTTCATTTCTGAGCAGTTATGATGGTTGAGAAATTCTTTTTTGAATCAGGATCTGCCTTTCTATCCCTCCTCCCTGTTAGTTGTAGTTTTAGTTGGAGCATCTCAGTATACTTCTTAGAATTCTCTTAACTTCTGCCATGATAATGATGATAAGATTTTTTGAAGACAGTGATGACATATTCTTGAGGATTTCTTTTTTCTTTTTTCTTTTTACTTTTCAAGGCTAAAAAAAGCTCTCTTTCTGTCAAACCTGATTCATCCGACATGGTTTTGAGCCTTCAACAATCTCTCTTGCCTCCTGTGGACTATGTAGGACTTAAAAAAGTCAATTTGCAGTGTGTACCATTCATAGGTCTGGTATTTGCAGTTGCTGTACACTTTTACACAGTGTTCATGGGCTCAGGGTTAGTATTTGACCCTGAGGGCCTACTGTGTCCAGACACTGCACTAAGGGGCCGTATAAGCCCGTGACCCCCATTTCTTGAAGTGGCTTTTCCCAGTGCAGCTTCGTGGCAGTGGGTCCTTCAGCTCTGGTTGGTCATCTGTACCAGTGCTTCTTTTTATGTGGCTAAGGACCAGCTTTTAAAGCCTCCAATCCAATGCAAACCACCGCATTTGCAAAATACAGTGAAGGTGAATTACCGGAGGAACAAATAAGAAACACATAGAATACAAGCCATCACTTTTTACTATTAAATTCACAGACATAAAATTATGTTTCAGTAAATGTCATCAAAGCAAATATAGCCTAGAAAAATGAATTGCCAAAACTGAACATGTTTATTACAGGTGTGCATTTATGTGATTAACATAAAGAATTGCTTTGACACTAGTAAATATTTGCCCTTCTGTATTAGCACAATACATTTTGAGTAAAATGGGGAGTCCCCATATTAAATCCCTCTACATGCAGTCTGAATGGACACCAGGTATCATTACTTTAGTGCAACAAACTTGTTAGCGTCTTGCTTGCTGATTAATCTAAGTAAGTTTGTATTGACAACAATATTACTCTCAATAAGGCACATTATTACTCTCAATGGGGGGGGGATGTATATCTAAATTGTTTCTATGTTTTGTTTAAATATCGGTCATGGTAGACAGACCAGAGTTTGGCTGGTGGCAACAGAGGTGGTTTTCAAAACAATTTCAGCTGCTTCACAATGTTTAATTTTTAGCTTTTATTCAAAATGAAACCAGTGATACTGTGCTTGAAAAAATTCAGCTTCTCATCAATAGCCACTTGCAACAATTTTATCCTGAAAGTTGATGTGATTTTATCACATCAATCTTTAATTGTTGAAAGCAATGGACTCTAGGTTGTATGATGCTTTCAGTTTGACAAGCTCACGTTAAGATAGCCACCCTGTAACACGGTCCTAGCTGCTCATGACTAATACATGATTCACCAGAGGAGTTTGACAAGAATCTCTCTCCTGTTCAACCAGATGTGGCAACCCTTGGTTGTCACAGCAATGCCTGTTGCTACAAAGGTCTCTAAGTGCCTGTTCTCGGTTTCTATATGTGGCTGGTAGCAGACCACTAGCAAAATTCAACAGCCAGTCCTGGGCATGAGTAACGTTGGCTTGCCCTAGCTGTGGGGCAGCCATGCCCATTGTTGGATTGTTTTAATCGTTAGAGAATTTGTCCTTATATTTTTCCAAAATTTGTGTCCCATACATCTACCCACTGGTTCCAATTCTTTGCTTCTGAACCACAACTAGTATTTTATCTCCTGCTTTGTGTGACATCCTGCCAGATAGTTCATAGCAGGTGGTATATATCCTTTACATTTTTTTCCCATAGGTAAGCCACCTTTCCCTCAACTGTTCCTCAAATGACATGGCTACAGGGTCTTCACCTAGTCACCCTCTGCCTACCGTGGTGCTCCACTGTCCGTCCAACACCTATTGAATATTTATTTACGCTCAATACTTTAACAGAAATGGTGTTTTATTTTATTTTATTGAAGGAGAAGATTTTGACAAATGATAAAAAAGGACTTAGGTTCTAACAGAAAAAAAATCTCCATGCCCCCCTGCCCCCATCATCTCTCTGTCTCTCTGCCTCTGCTCTTTAATGCTTGAAAATGTTCCTGCTTTTTAAAAGAGACAGATCAACCGTACTTGCTCAGACTGTGAGCTGGAGCTCAGTGTTGTCAGTAAGGAAGTTGCCCTGCTGTTTCTTGGGCTGTCTGCCTCTACTCGTTCATGTGTGTCTTCTAACTCCTTCACATTTGACACACACTTCTACCCAGCACCTAGAAGAGGGCCTGGCACATTGTTGGCTTTTAATTCCTATTCGCTGACAGAATAAATGAGTGTATAAAATTCAGCTGCTATTTCAGATTCAAACTGTAGCATCTATGGTTACAGTTTGACTCCGAAGTCATGGAATTCTAAAAACAATGAACATGAACTGTATTTCTCCAGAATCACTTATATGTCCTCACATCTATCCCCTTGTGCACTTTTGTTCTTAAGTCACGTATGGGAAACCAAGGGACCAGAAATTAGGAGGAACAAGCCAGCTTCACACAGAGTGAAAATCCATCTGGATGTAGACTCCAACCCTCCTGACGTGCATGTTACTCTGAAATAAAACTTCATGTGAGGTTTTTGCTTTTTATCACAGACACAGCTATCATTCTTACTGTGGCTTGCCCAATAATACTATGCATTTGATTGCCCTATATTTGCAAAAAATTTTTTTAATACAGCTCTTAATGCTTTTGACATCAAAGCTGAGCAAAAAAATCACAGAAAAATTTATTTTTCTTTTAATTTTTTTAAAAAGAAAAGCTATTATTAGGGAAGAACAAAAGACCTGGCCAGCCCTAAAGGTGGGCCACCTGGGGAGGATCACCGGTGTTTTCTCTGAGGCAGGATTTGGGCTAGTTTGGCTCTGTCACTCAGGGACTGACCAATCTTTCCACAGAGAGGCGATCCATGCCCACAGGCAGAGTTGCATCTAGGATGTTAATTCAACAGCATCAGAGGCAGGGTCTTAGCATGGGTTGGTTCTGCCTTGAAAGCAGAGCCCGAGACAAGGACTGGAAGGTTAGTTCATTTAGAAGGTCATCCCAGGAAATGGGGGGAAGAACCGGGCAGCATGTAGGAGCAAGGCCCGGAACGCCAAGGTGAAGGTATGTTACCGAGGAGGGAGTGCTGAGGGCAGCTGGAGCCCAGGGATAAAGAATGCAGCCCCAACTGCCCCCCAAGGATTGGGCAAGAGAGGTAGAATCAGGGGGTCCTCTTGCCCATGGGTTGAAGTGCCCCTAGAGAGGAGCTCTGTGTCCTTCCGGCTGGGCAGGCATGCTTTCAAGGGCTCCTGGGGGATGCAGGCCATGTGCCAGGCTGTCTGCCTCTCTGTATCCCTGTAGCTTGATGAGCACAGAGTTGGACATGCCAGGTACCCCCAGAGAGGTTTTGCACATTCCATATTTGGCAGCTTTGTCACTTGATCCCTTGTCATATAGCGGTGGTGAAGGGCACGGTGCATTTGGTGCCAGTGGAGGTTTTCTGAACAGGGGCCCTTCACATTTGCTCCAGCATGGGGGCAAAGGCCTTCTATCTTGGAAAGACCAGAGCTGGGTATGTAGCAAGAAAGTCATGGCTCGCACTCTCCATGTTGTCTTTTGATTTTATTATAGGACCTTGCTCAACAAAACAAAACAGAGAACCCCTCCTCCCCACCCAAACCTCCACCTTCTTGCTGTTCTTATGCTACCATCTTTCAAGGCACTGTTTCAGTCCTCTCTTATCCAGGAAAATTACCCAGGCCTCTGACTAGACCAGCCCTTCTCTCTGGGCTCCTACTATGTTTAAAGCCAGCTCACACCTAACCACAGACTTCATCTCTGCTTGCAGCATGTGGGCGAGTTCTGCACGCACGCTCCACGGGAGGATGGTTGGGCTCCTCTTCCCTCAGACACAGCCTACCAGGGACCTGGCTGGCCGGCCGTCTTCTGTCTAGACTCTTTGGGAAGGCGCATCCAGGAAGAGTGCCTGACCTGGGGACTGAGACCAGGCTGCGCAGCTCATCTCTGTCTGAATCACATCACATGAGTCCGATATTTGCTTTGGAGAAGGTTACAAGATTAGCGGATGGAATAAATGCTGCAGATGCTACCTATTAGAGAAGAATTTCATGTAGCAGGCCATGAAAATTTTGTTTGCAAAATAAGACCTAATTAGTTTGGCTTATGCTAGAATACAATGAATTAAAGTGACAGGGTAATTAATAATGGTAGTCTGGGTCTCTTTCCTCACTTCTATTTGTGTTCTTTGTTGAGACTGTTTTTGCCAACGTCTCCTATTAGAAACCAGCTGTAAAAGTCTTTCCTCAATATTCACCTGCCCCCCCTAAGTGAGATGATTCTAACAAAGCTATTTTTTCCCTGTGGGGTCTTACTTTGGCTGCTGGGAAATCTTGGCTTTGACTCTCTCCCTATTGGTCTGCTGTGAGAGTTAGAGGAGTCTGCTTCTGCTTCTGCTTTTCCTTCCTTCCTTCCTTCCACCCACCCATCCATCCATCCATCCATCCATCCATCCAACAAACCTCTATGTGAGCCTATGATGTGCCAGGTCCTGTTCTCAGTTTTAGAGAATCCAAGTGAAAGTCGTGGTACTGCTTTTAAGGAGCTCGCAGCCTTGTGGGGCCGGTAGAGAATAGTGTCCCAAGTGCTAGAAGCCATCTGTGTGCAGAGTGTTAGCAAGAAGAGAAGGATATAAATCAGCCTAGGGGCAGCGAGAAGAGATTCACTGAGTTTTGGAGGGCAAGTAGGAGCTTTGGCAACTGGAAATTACTAGCGAATGTAAATGGAAAAGGACATAATCAGATCTTGATTCTAGAAAGATTACTCTAGAAGCACTGTAGGAGAAAGATTAGAGCAGGCTATGTCCAGACCCAGAGGATAGTAGTAGATGACCAGCAAGAGAAGTTCGGGGGTCTGAACTAAGAGCCAGTGAGAAGGATGGCAGGAGATACAAGTAACATGGACTTTAGAAGTTTGGAGATTGATTGGGGGTTGGGGGCAGATGTTACACAGCAGGAGGGGGTGGAATGATACTGGGTTTTCTGGCTTGGTGCCTAGGTCGATGGTGACACTATTTCCCAGAATAGAGAATGCAAGAAGAGATACAGATGTGGAGAAGAGAAGAAACAGGGAAGTCACCAAGCTAACATTTGTTTAGCACAAGCATGGGCCTAAGCACTTAATCTCCTAATGACTCCATAAGGGAAATACAGTGATGCCATTTTACAGACGAAGAAACGGAGGCACAGAGAAGTTAAGTAACTTTCCCAAGGTTATATCATTAGTAAGTGGCGGAGTAGTTTGTCTCTTGGGCTGATGCCAACCTGTGTTAGAGATGATGGGTTCATGTTGGTCCATGCAAAAGCCAAGTGCCTGGTAGACAATTGGATGTCAGTAGCTTTCCCAGAATGATAAACAAAGGTACTTTTCTACTGGACCACTTGGGACAATTAAAATATAAAGTTGATTAAGGGTTTCCTCAAAGATCGCAGCCACACATTTTGGCTGTTTGCTTTCTACATACTGATTTGTGAAGTGCCTCTTTCTCCCGTATGTGTAGGACCCCTCCTGCTTACCTTCCATCCAATTAGACGCATGTTTATTAAAGATCTATGTGCTTGGTGCTCTGCTGTGTGCTATATCATTATAAGCAAGACAGACATAATCTCTTCATCCCAGACTTTACAGCATGCATCGCTATCAAGAAATGGTTTGGGAAGGGAGCTGCTATTGGCTGTTTTATCCTGGGTGACAATATCAGCCCCCATGTCCCCCTTTTTAAGCTTTAGCTTTCATTAGGAGATAAAGGCTGTTAGTTGCTGGAGGTAGGATTACAGCAGGAACAGGAGAGGGATTAGGAGAGAGCATGGGGTTGGTGACAGGCAGAGGGGTCTTCCAGAGACCTCTAAACCTCCACCAGGTAACACAAGCCCTGCCCCTCAGGGGTTTCCCAGCCCCTGCACCCCCCAGCCTGGGATTTCGCCTCTCTCCAAGCATGCGCTGTTGTTGGGAGCTGTTGAAATGTGCACAGCTCCATGGCCGGTCCCAACATTCTTTTCCTTGGTTCAGTCCCAAACCTCCAACCAAACATCTGGTCTCACCAGACTAGACCTGTAGTGTTGAAAGTCAGAGGAGAAGAAAATAGGCCAGAAATCATGAAATGCTTCCTGACAGCATGGGTCTCCAGAGGGAATGTGGCTCTTCAAGGGGGACTCGTAGCCGGGAGGTAGATCAAACGCGGCAAGGAGCATTGGGCAGAACAATCCAACTGTCAGGAGGATAAATAAGGTGATCCCTTGGATGCTTTCCATCTCTCACTTCTAAGATTTCCTGACCTCTCTGGCCCTTCGGAGTTTGTTAAGGATGAGCAGCTGCTTCCAAGGAGGACAGACAGCTTATTCTAGCCTTGGTTGGCTGTGCCGAAGCCCTGTGTTTTCTCAGGGAGCAGGTTCAGGTCTGTCCTCTGGTCTCCATGTGTGGTGTAGAGGAAACTCTGAAATCTTATCCCGCAGAACTCAGAACTCCTGCTTGTTTCCCTAGAAGCGTCTCCTTTTTTAAGACGTGCAGAACGTCTTCACACAACACCCCTCCTCGCAAGATGTGTGGGTGAACTTCTTGGCCGCTGAAGCCCTTGCTTCTCATCCAGGCTGATGTGGTCTGAAGCTGCCTTTCGATCTTCCTGCTCGAGACGTGGTCTCCCTCCATGACAAAATTTCGTTACTGCACGCTCCAGCCCCCTGAACGAGTCCACATTTCGGACGTGGCATGCTGACCTCTCAACCAACAAGAGCATCAGTGCCGTTACATGATCCCTTCAGATTAGGGTTTCTAATTTAGCATGCTTCCTCTGTAGGGACCATCTGAGAGAGAGATTGCTCACGTGAAATTGTTTTTGGAGACTCTCCAAATCAACACGTCCCTTCTCTACCCTCAAGGGGTCGGAGGGCTGTGGATTTGCCAAAGTTAATAATATTAATCTGTCCATCATATTAGAAATTCATTGTGTTGGGGAATAAAGGGAGTTATTCTCTCCAGGCCTGATCCTGTGTGACACTGCTTTCTTCTCTGCAATGTCAATCCTGTGGGGGTGCTTCGGGGTGCACCACTGAGTCCCAGGTCACCCTTTTCCTAGGATTTCAAGTCCTAGGGTGACATAAATAGCCATGAGACTGTTGTGTTCCTCAATGCCTCTAGCCTTACAGCTTTCCTGGCTGGAGTCCTAAGTCCTTCCAGTGTTGCACATTCTGTGGAAGACACATGCTGTGGGCTCAGCGTATGGTTATTAGGAGATCAGTTCCTGTGCTAGACAGTTGGGATCTTCGCCCTTTGTTATTCATGACCCAATCACTGAAATAAAAGAAATAAACTAATAAATAAACTGAAAGAAACTATTAGCCCAGGAGAAAGAGGGAGGAATGATACTTTTTTCTTTTTAAATTTTTTATTGTTATGTTAATCACCATACATTACATCATTAGTTTTTGATGTAGTGTTCCATGATTCATTGTTTGTGCATAACACCCAGTGCTCCATGCAGAACGTGCCCTCTTTAATACCCATCACCAGGCTGACCCATCCCCCAACCCCCTCCCCTCTAGAACCCTGTTTGTTTTTCAGAGTCCATCGTCTCTCATGGTTCATCTTCCCCTCCAGTTTCCCCCCTTCATTCTTCCCCTCGTGCTAGCTTCTTCTTTTTTCTTAACATATTTTTCATTATTTATTTCAGAGGTACAGATCACTGATTCAACAGTGTTGCAAAATTCACAGCGCTCACCATAGCACATACCCTCCCCCATGTCTATCACCCAGCCACCCCATCCCTCTGACCCCCCACCACTCCAGCAACCCTCAGTTTGTTTCCTGAGATTAAGAATTCCTCATATCAGTGAGCTCATATGATACATGTCTTTCTCTGATTGACTTATTTCACTCAGCATAACACCCTCCAGTTCCATCCACGTCGTTGCAAATGGCAAGATCTCCTTCCTTTTGATGGCTGTATAATATTCCATTGTGTGTGTATATACACCACATCTTCTTTATTCATTCATCTATCGATGGACATCTTGGCTCTTTCCACAGTTTGGCTATTGTGGACATTGCTGCTATAAACATCGGGGTATATGTACCCCTTCGGATCCCTACATTTGTATCTTTGGGGTAAATACCCAGTAGTGCAATTGCTGGATCGTATGGTAGCTCTATTTTCAACTGTTTGAGGAACCTCCATACTGTTTTCCAGAGTGGCTGCCCCAGCTTCCATTCCCACCAACAGTGTAGGAGGGTTCCCCTTTCTCCGCATCCCCGCCAACATCTGTCATTTCCTGACTTGTTAATTTTAGACATTCTGACTGATGTGAGGTGGTATCTCATTGAGGTTTTCATTTGGATTTCCCTGATGCCGAGTGATGTTGAGCACTTTTTCATGTGTCTGTTGGTCATTTGGATGTCTTCTTTGGAAAAATGTCTGTTCATGTCTTCTGTCCATTTCTTGATTGGATTATTTGTTCTTTGGCTGTTGACTTTGATAAGTTCTTTATAGATTTTGGATACTAGCCCTTTATCTGATATGTTATTTGCAAATAGGGGAAGAATCATACTTTTTAAGCATCTCCAAGTATTGGTGTCTAATAGACATTACTTAACTGCCCTCACAACCATACAAGGTAGGGATAATTTTTATCCATGTTTTACAAATGAGGAAAGAGAGCTCCAGATAGGCAGAGGAACTTGTTCAAGATCACATAGCTAATATGGAGTGAAGCGGGATTTGAACCTATAGCTTCTCTCCTTCTAAATATAGTCAGTGTTCAGGTGTTCCTTCAAGTCCGGCTTTATTAGCATTAATCAGCTGTCCTGTTTTTGTTTTGTTCAAGGCCGTAAGGGATTGGACAGTACCTACCCACATTGGAAAAGGCCATCTACTTTACTGTATCCACTGATTCCACTGCTAATCTCATCAGGAAACACACAGACACTCCCAGAAATACTGTTTAAATCTGAGTAACACCTGGCACAATCGAGTTGACTCATAAAAGTGACCATCACGATGTGGAATGCTCCGAAAATGAAAATATGTGTATGGAATAACTCAGACAGGAATTGGAGACATCTAGTGGGGTTTGGAGAAAACATTTACCACATTATGTTTATATTACGTTAAGTATGGCAAGAATATTAACATATGAACCATTAGGGAAAACCTAACAAATATATTTTATTATTTTTAACTTCTTTTTTTGCTTTAAAGATTATATTTATGTATTTGAGAGAGAGAGTGCAGCAGAGGGAGAGGGAGAAGCGGGCTCCCTGCTCAGCAAGGATGTGGGGCTCGATCCCAGGACCCTGGGATCGTGACCTGAGCTGAACTGACTGAGCCACCCAGGCACCCCTATTTTTAACTTCTTTGAACATAACTTTTTTTAAAAATATTTTTTATACTTGAAATGGCTGCACACAAATCCTCATCAATATTTTTTAATGCTGATCTCTTGAAAATCTTGATAGTTACTATTTAAGATAATGGTAGTCACTGTTAGGGTTAAGATAAAGATAGTTACCATTTAGGATAAATGATGTTCACACAAATTCTCAACAAAATCATGCTTGCTCAGTGTTACAGCAAATGGCAGAAGAGCTTACATGTTAGTTTATTGTTCCCTGGTGGATAGAAACACTTTCTTTCCCTTAACTGGAATACAGGTGATTCAGCCTCTCTAAAGATTAAATTCACACATCAAGGGTATAATCCATTCTTTGCATCTAACCTGTTCCTCTTTCCTTGTTTCAGTGGTAGATGCACCGTTGAAATTTCTTATGATAATGTAATTGGATTTCAAATCCTATTGAAATTTTCATGTAAATTATTTCAAAATTATTTTCACAAATGTTGCTCTACTCCTCTTAGTGATTCTTAGTCTTTTGCATTCAAACTAAAATATTAATTATACATCCTCAGTGAAGCATTTTTAACTTTGCTTTCCCAAAGTTGAATTTTTGCCTTGACCTTTTGCATAACCTTGTTGAGTGCACTCTGGTGAATTTTTGTGAGGACTTAGCGATTTTAGATTAAGTGGATTCAAGTGTCAGTTAATTGAGCCATTTCCTGAAGCTAATAGTTACCCTTATGCAAATCTGCAAAGTGGAACTTATTTCTCTCACCCCTTTCCACCCCCCAAATTTTTCAGGTCTTCCTTTATGAGCTCATGACTTCTTTAAAATTCTTCCTTTAGGTATCCAAGATAATTTTTTGTAAAACAACACAGAATTGTATACTGATCCAATTTCTTCATAGTAACTGTGGTGCATGGGTTTAATTAGGATTGCCATCCTGATAGGTTTAATGTGAAATTCACATGTTTAGATAAGAGAATTAATTCTCTGTGAGCAAAGCGTTAGCTGAACCCCATGATGGTGAGGAAGACACAGGTCCTGTTGTCCCAGTTTCTTCTCCCTGCCACAACACCCCTCACGTCACAAACTGACACTGTGTTCCTTCTATACATACCTGTTCCAAACATACCACGTGTGGGCTTTTATCACTTTATAAATATTTATTGTGCCTCCAGTAGTTTATTTTGGTGCTTTTTTTGCAAAGCAAATGGTATTTTCCCAAGTATTTCTTTCTTGGTGATACTAACAAGTGTTATTAATTGAGCATAGTTACTAATATTTGTAGATTCATGAAGCTAGAATGAAAGCATTTTAAAACTTAATGATCTCTTAGATTAGTCTGAGTCACTCGACATGTTGTCGACTATCTACTAATAGTGCTGTTCAAAAGCAGAACCTTTCCTGTTTTTTGCTCTTTTTGCCCCAGACTGCTGATAATCTTTCAGACTAGTGTAAAATGGCCAGTTCTGCAATTTTGTGAGGCACTGTGCCTGCACCTATTAACCGAACTCATAACTAAAGTCTTAAGCTGAGCTGATGCTGCTATGACCACCCACATGAAAGAATTTCGATCTTTATTATTTTGAACTTGCAGATGCATGAGCCTGTTCAAATCTTTTTCTTCATAAGAGAGGTGCTTTGGAGTGATGGCTGTCATAACTTTTTGTTGACATCATGGCTCCATTTAATCCATGTTCTTAGCAAAGAAGACAGTTAGGCTGAAGAATTTGGTGGACAGACAAATCCAATTTGAGATATTCCTCATTACATTGCCAAATTGGTGACATAATTAGACTACTCTGTTTATCATGTATGAATCTTCTAATTTTCTAGCTTAAATCAGAGAGTGGTCCTTTATGGTAAGAAAACAAATACCTGTAAAATTTGAATAAATCTAGAGATCAGGTAATTAAGGATACCCTAAGATTTTAGAGTTTCAGAAAATTATCTGCATTTAAGTTGCACAACACTTAAAATTAAGCATAGGGTAGCAAAGTAAAAATATTTAAATATTGTATTTAATTAAACAACTGAAACTCCAAAATGATTTTGAAAGATACATAGTACTCACACTCATATGTAAGAAAAATCTTGAAAAATTAATATCTAGAAGGTATAAATGTATATAATGAATAATATTAACAAATTGATTAATAAAATTATGTTCAATATTATTTGGTTTTAGAAATATTATTTTTAAAATCTAAAAACATATAATAATTTATTGTGAAGTCCTACCAGGAATTGGACTTTGGTCATTTCTATCTATCTATCTATCTATCTATCTATCTATCTATCTATCTATCTATCTATCTTTCTTTCTATCTTCTATCATGTTCTATTAAATGATTTTTAAGATCAGATCATCATCATCATCAATATCTTCTATGTTAGTAGACAGAACTGTGACAAGTTAAAACAAATTAATAGGAAGCTAGTTTTCTTGCCCATGTACATAAAACAACTTCACTGATAATAGGTCGTGACTGAGGCACTATTAAGTTAATTGAGGCCATTCGGTAGAAAGGTCAGAGGGAGGTGTGCTGTTATCCTACCAGTGTAGCAGCCGCTGTCTTGGGGAACACAGTTACATTTGGAATTTGTTACATTTGGAATGTCTATGGGGTCATTTGTAACTATGAGACATCCAACTTATCCCTATGTTGTCAAAGCCAAGACAGTGGGTGCTCAGTACATGTTCAGTGGCTGGGGGGTGAGACCGAGCAGCTGCATGGATGGTGGCAATGCTCTGTGTGAAGTAGACTTGGTTACTGGCACCTCCTGCAGGTGTGGGAAGCCCATGCCCACCCATCCACTCACCGTGATTGTTTCTCCCCACCCCAAACTCACCAATCCAGGTAAAGTGCACCGATGCTACACCAGTGCTATGGACCTCCCCCACCCCCAAATTCACAGTTTGAAATCTTAACCCCTAATGTGATGGTATTAGGAGGTGGGGCCTTTGGGAGGTGATTAGGTCATGAGGGTGGAGCCCTCATGAGTAGGATTAGTGCCCTTATAAAAAGACACAGGAGAGCTTGCTTTCTTTCTGTCTCTGCTCTCCACCATATGAGGACACAAGGTAATTGCCATCTGCAAAACCAGGAACCTCGGATCTGCCAGTACCTTGACATTGGACTTGCCAGTCTCTGGAACTGTGAGACATAAAGTTCTATTGTTAAAGCCACCCACTCTGTGGTGTTTTTGTGACAGCAGCCTGAACTAAGACACTGTCCCTGTGGGGAAGCCCAATGTCAGGACCGTTACCAAGAAGGGGGCCCCAGCTCCAGGCACCAGTATAATTGGGGAAGTGACAAACAGCAGAATGTGTGTGAAGCTGACTGTGCTCTTTGAGCTTGAACACCCTTCTCTGCTTCTAAGGAGAAGAAATGTCCCACGTGCAGATGGTTGCAAAGGCATGATTAAACACCTGCTAATAACTAAAGCTGCAGAGTTTGGAGCTCGGGCTTTTATGGGTTTGTATGAAGATAGATGAGTATAGCAATGAAGAGGCTTGGCTTTGGAATCAGGCTGATGCGAGTTCAAATCCACGTGTTGCCACTTGTTGGCCCTGTGACTTTAAGCAAATAACTACATGGGTCTTGATGCTTCATCTATAAAAAATGAATAACACTGACTACGTCGTAGAGCTCTGAGGATGGAATAGCATATATATGTGCTTAGCCTAGGACCTGGTAACGGGTACTCATTCAATACCCATTTCTGCTGCTGCTAATTCTGGTACTGTCATTAGTGCATTTGTCACATGAGGTTACGTTGTCTTACTGCTTTGTGGGCTGTGCTTCTTCCTCCTTTGTTTTTTTTGGGGGTATGGGAGCATTTCCATGAATATACCTGAAGTCCACAAGGGAAAGTGATTATATCTGGTGATGGCCAGCCGCAAGATTTCTGTCACTATTTGTGTTAAACATTTGCAAAGCAAAACAAAGATTTCAAGGAAATTTGATATAATTCAAGACCTCAAACAAAATTTTCAGAGAATTTGAAGATTATGCCATAAAATTTCATCATGAATTGTTCAAAACATTTTTAAATCCTGCTAATCACCATGTTCCTCTGCAGGAAGCATATGTTAAATTCCATTTTCTGAACTTCCCCATCCAATTGATTCATAGAATGAGGTTTTTATTTTTTATTTTTTTATCCTTGATTCAAGAGGTGCTGAACTCATTTTTCAGAAGTTCAATATTTACTTTTACAAATGAAACCTGTTTCCAGGCTTTTCTCACATCATTTAGAAATCATACTTCAAATGGCACACAAGATCACCCCAAATCAAGCCTTGGTGTTCACCCAGGCTCCTACCATTAATACCAGGCTTGCTGGCTAGATTGGCAGTTAGATAGTGGACAGTGGGTTTCATGACACTTATATTTGATGAGAGGAGAAAAAGACAAATATTTGTATTGGTCTTTACTGTTTATAGAGTGTCTGCACATACTTCATCTCATTGATCCTAAGGACATCTCCTAAAGCTTTCACATCTTACTTACAGATGAAAAAACCCAGTCTGCATGGTCAAGGGACCCACACTAGGTCATTCTTCTCTTAAGGTGCCTCAGTGCACACTCTTTAAACTGTACCTTAAAAATAGGCTGTCCTGGGGCTTGGGAGAGAATGCTGTCAATGATTCCTTGACCATGATCAGTAATAGCTGAGCTTTCCTGAAAATACAGCATGTCAATGTGAGAAGGACCTGGGGGAACATAAAGCCAGTCACCTAGGAGCTGTCAAGTTATATGGCTATTGGGTGCTAGGTCCAGGATCAAAATCCAGGCTTTCTGATACCTAGTCTAGGATTCTTTCCATTAAGTCTTTGCTACTGGCTTTACATTTTGTCTTTTTCTTTATGGAGATGGGCTGCTATTTCACCCATTCTCATTTGTTCTGTACCTGATTAGACTTTCCCCCGGGACAAAGCACAGAATGATAAAACTTGAAGTGTTTAAATCATGGTGGGGCTATGGGTATTGAGGAGGGCATGTGTGTGGTGAACACTGGGCGTTAGACTTAAGGAATTGCTGAACACTGCATCAGGACTAATTATGTACTATACAGTGGCTAACTGAACATAATAAAAAAATAAATAAATCATGATGGGGCCCTTGAAAATGCATTTGATTACCTGTTGCTCACAGCAATTTTCTAGAGGTAAGTGGGTGGAGTGCGAATTTGAGCCAGTACCAGGGATTTCATATAACCGGTGCTCTGGGTCTCGAGGCTCAAGGATTGAGAGGAAGCACTGCCAGGGAGCACTCTTCATTCCAGATCCTCTCATGCCTCCTTAAAATAACCAGGTGACAGCTGACTACATATGAAGAGAAAGATTCAACATTTCTTCACAAAAACTTTTAGTTTCAACTTCTGACATGCATATTGACAATAGCCAATTATTTGATCATATGTTAAATTTCAAGAAATGGATTTTAGGGGCACCTGGGTGGTGCACTTGGTTAGGTGGCTGTCTCTTGGTTTCGGCTCAGGTTGTGATCTCAGGGTCCTGGGATCGAGCCCTGCATTGAGCTCCAAGCTCAGTGGGAAGTGTGCTTGAGATCTTCTCTCCCTCTGCCACTCCCCCTGGCTCTCGCCCTTCTCTCTCTCTCAAATAAATAAATAATCTCAAAAAAAAAAAAAAGAAATGGATTTTAGTGACATGTCTTACTCCACCTTGGTCAGCTAACTAAAAGTGCGTTTTTGAATTGATATGGCATTGGCATTTTCCACTCCTGCATTAAATCTGAATGCTGCATCTCCGGAACAGAAGACCAGGAGAAGAGCCAGTAGCGTGGGATGAAATCAAGACAGACATCTATTTGGAAAACTCAGGCTCATCTCTCATTCCCCAAAGCTCCTCATCAAGGTTAAATAAGAAAAAATTTGGCTTCCACTTTTCTATCTTGAACTCTTAAAACTATCCTGAACTATGTAATCATGTTTTCTTGATAACGCTGGGCCAACAGCAGATCAGGTGTCTCTGCTTTACCTGGCCCGACTGCCTATAATAATCAAGTTCAACACTTACTTGTCAGGTTTCCCCTTGCCTTTGTGTGGTTTCGATAGAGTTTCAGAAAGCTTATAAAGGCCCAGCCATAAATAAAATAAGATTGCACACAAGGGCTTGGAAAATGCAACATTCATGAAGCCCCAGATGCGGAGCAGAGGGAATTGGGGGTGAAATATTTAATTACTTCATCATTGAAAACTAATTACCAACTGGGGAGTGTTTTCATTTATGGAACGTAGATTGATTAGCAGGATCCTCGAAGTTTTAGTTTCCTTACTACTGATTGCATCTTTCATAGAAGAAAAATGGGTTAGTTTTAACAAGCTTGAGTCAGACTGCAGACAAGCAGGGTTACCGAAGAGGGATTGCCCAGGATTAGTGTTATTCAATAGGCAAAGGGGTATTGAGTTTAGATTTTTTTCCTGATAGACTATTAGAGATAAATCTTACATTTGGGATTTACTCTTTGGTAATAGGCAAGGTTGTATTTTTCATTCAGGAAGTTAATTTGTTTGTTCCACAAAATGTTTCAATCAATGTTATACCCGCTCAGTGACCTGGCGCCCTGAGGCAAAGTTTTGTCCCAGATACCTGACACAGATATATTGTTTAAAGTCCAAGTTTGGAAAATTAAGTCCACTGAAATATAAAAGCTGTGGCTCATGATGGAGCATTATGAGCCACAGGAGTCAGGTTCTGAGGGGCAGAACTTGGTGGGGAGACTTTTGGCGGGCAGAGGGGCACTGTTTGGCTTCCATATTCCCAGGTTGGCTTCTCTTCAAGATAGCTCCAGATCACACTGGGGTTCAGTCCCCTTATTCTCCCTTGCCTTAGCCCTTGTCAACTCTACTCTCCAGAAGGAATCTGCTATTAGTTGCCCTTGAGAATGCTCCCTGATCTCTCCTTAAGGTAGAAAATGATTTCAGGACCCAGTCACCGGGTGGGCTGTGGCCCTTGCGAGGATGCTGTGCAGGCAGACACATCCCTCTGTTGGGGTGGAGGTTCTTGCTGGGTAATAGTAAGAGGTATTCTGACACTGGGGAAGAAGGCTGGGAAAGAGGCAGGACACCTGGCTTCCAGTTCTGAATCTGCCACTTACCACGAATCCTTGGGTCTATTAATGGATGGTTTGAGTTCACTCCTCCCATATGAGGATTCTATGAAATAGGGAATGTGGGAGGGCATTGAAAGCCTTAAAGTATTGTTCAGATTAAAATAATTCTTTCAGTTGCATTGGCTGCTAAGATCGATCATTCGGATGCTGCAAGTGGTGAGGTAGACAAGGCATATCCCGTCCTGCTTAATTTCACTCCATACTGGAGTTGGCGTTTCTATTTTGAGATGGAGACAAAGTGGTAAACCCTAGTCGGTGAGCCAGAATGGCCTTCCTCCGGGCAAGTGTATTCTCCTCTAGGGTTTCAGGCTGTGCCAAAACTTCCCAGAGCAGTGAGAGCGACTCTGATCGGGGCACTTGGTCTGGTGGCAAGGACAAGAAGGATTCGGAAACTCCTTGCCTCTCACGCCTCCTGCCTGGTGGGAAGCTCACCTGGCTTGCTGGGTTTCCCAGGGTTGGTTAGGGCTGACCCCAGTCTGGGCCGTGACCTTCCTCTAACATGAGAGGAGTGAGCTGTGTGTGATGAATGCACAAGCAGATTCACTATTGTCCTGAGGAAGGAATTTAAACATGAGGATTTCACACATTATTTAGATTGTGACTTTTTAAGAGCGACTTAAAAACTGCTGGGAGTCCAATTAAGGGGCTCCAGAGGGACAGCTGTGGAGGAGCAGAGGGGTGAAGGTACTGAATCACTCAGGACTATGTTGCTCCATGTCTGTGACCCCTCAGACAAGGTGAAGGTTTCTGCCTGTCATTCTCGGGCAATGTGAACATTAAAATGTTTAAGGGAGATAAAACCACAGGACAAATGATAAAAACCAGAAATTTTAGAAATCAAAGGCTTAAAGAATCAAGTGAATAGAAGGAAGACAGACTTTACATTTAGAACGATAAGGCACGTAATGTTGGAATACTTAAAAATTACAAAAATAGAAGAGACAAAAGCAGTTTAAAAAGTTAAAGGCAATAATGGAAAAGTTAAGAAATGTTGGCAAAACAAAAAGAGAAGTAAACAAATATAAAGAGATTTAGAGAAACAACAGCATAAAAAGTAAAACTGAAAAACTGAGTGGCCAAAGGAAAAAGTGAAAACTCAGTAAGTAAATGTTTAGATAAAAGTTAAAAGTATGTGAAGAAACGTCAGAAGTCAAATAATATGCTGATGATTGAAAATAGTTACCCAGAAACAAGTGAAAAAGAGGCAAGATATGAACTTTTTAGAAAGTGCCAAATGCCTAAGGTGGCAAAAAAAAAAAAGTGACAAACTTGCCTTCATTTCCAAAATTCAAATACAGAGATAATCAGAGAGATTTTCTTTTTTAGCAGTGAAGGGCCCACAAATTCTGGCAAAATCCTGGATGCTTATCTTCTGGATGTTTGTAGCACTGTGTGAAGGGGGTTCTTCAGTAGGATTCCTTTGGGACCTTGGAGATCAGGGAGCATTGCCCCCTCCCCCATATTGGATATAGAAATTTCAAATGTCTATAGATATCTAGAATATTCTACAGATATACAGAATTTATGTAGATATTCAGATTTTCATAGGCGTCTGTAAAAATATCAGTAGAGCCTCACAGATGATTGCCTCTTGCTGTCCTGTTGTAGAGAAATTAGGGGCCCATGTGGACGTGGGGGCTAGAGACACATTGTACTGAGCCCCCAGCTCCAGAAGGCCTAAGGCATCGCGATGATGCTCTCAGTCCTTGAGGGTTTATTATTGGCCTGGTCGCACAGCTAGACAACTTAGAGAATTATCTTGTGTAGTTCTTGGAACATTATGAGAAAGGTCTTGGTAAGATTCCAGTTTTGCAGGTAAGGCGATTTAGCCGTCTCAGTTCAAGAATTTATCTGCGGTCCGCAGCTTGCAAGTGTTCGAGCCGGCACTGCGGTCCAGACCCCTGACCTCCAGAGTGCTGCCGGCCTCCTGTCTGTCTGCACTGCCACCAGGGGCTCAGCCTGTCCCCTGTCCCCAGAGAGTAAGACCACTTTCTTTGAAAGCAGCAGTTTGTGTTGCTTTTCCTCTTTAATCACCGCCCTGAGTGGATGGTAACACATGCACTTGTCAAAGGCTATTATGACATATCGGCAGGTGGTGACATGTTGGACGGGTTTGCTGGATGCCCATTGCCTGTGCCGGCTGGCTCCAAGGACAGGAGCAGATTCTCCCTGGATCACCTTGAAGGTGGCACCCCACAGGGCCAGCTTTTCAATAAATGAATGGGTGATTTGATTCTGCATTTCTAATTAGGGCAGAGGGACAAACCAAAGACATTTTGGGTGGTAGAAAGACTGTGTCAGTCCCATTTCTTCCTTTTCTGCCTTATTCAGCCATTCCTTGGAGAGCACAGAGAAGACATCTGTACTAGGACCTCTGCATCCTATGGGGTGAATGGGGGCTGAGTTCTTTATAAGAGTTGCACTCCCAGAACAATGGGGTGGGCGACACCCACTGTGATATGAGGCATGGGGTGTCCCGAATGGCACTGCAGCCCAGAAACCTTCCTCCTTCCTGGCCTTCTCACCACAAGAATCCCTCCTTTGGTTAAGGTCTTGTTTCTGAGAAACTGCTGATAATAACCAAACATGCAGTCAGGAAGGAGACGCATTAACTTACTAGAAGCTTTTGACACTTGACACTGCATGGTTCATGACATGATAGCAGGGCCCTGATTGTTGGGAACTAAGGTGTTGAATGTGGAGGTGAATGAGAGGGAGAAGAGGTCCTGCCAGTGGAGGAGGGATGAATGAGCCATTACCTGCCTGCTGGGTGGGTTGTGTGGGCAGTGCCATCTCCCGTGGACCACAGGGCTATATTTTGTTTTTCCCTATATTCCCCAGCATCTGGTTCAGGGCCTGACGTGGAAAAGGTGCTCCCTAAGTTGAGAGGGCATTCTACCTGTAGAACAAACGAAGGAGGAAACAGGTAGGCTGGTCCCTGACTCTGTCATTATAGGGAGTGACCGTGAAAGAATCACTGGGGAGACTGAGTCAGAAATGAGAAAACAGAGCAAGAGTTTGCTGAATATGTAGCCAGTGCAGGATGTGGTGGAGGATGCACACTTGAATCAGACCCCACCCTGCCCTTAGAGAGCTTCCTGGGCAGCTGGGGAGATGTGTTACATGGTAAGCAAGGAGTTCGGTTTAAAAACATATAGCAGGAAGGGAAAAATGAAGGGGGGGGGGAATCGGAGGGGGAGATGAACCATGAGAGACGATGGACTCTGAGAAACAAACTGGGGGTTCTAGAGGGGAGGGGGTGGGGGGATGGGTTGGCCTGGTGATGGGTATTAAGGAGGGCACGTTCTGCGTGGAGCACTGGGTGTTATGCACAAACAATGAATCATGGAACACTACATCAAAAGCTAACGATATAATGTATGGTGATTAACGTAACATAATAAAAAAATATATATGTGTTTTTACATCACCAGTAATGGGACAAATAGATATCATATGCTTCCTGATCTGATGCTCCGAGAAGGACACATCATCACTTCTGTGGTATGCTGGCCAAAAATGCATAACCTGAATCTAATCAGGGGAAAACACGAGAAAAGCCCAAACTCTGTCGCCTTCAAAAATGTTAAGGTCAGGCAAATGTGATCTTGGATGGGATCTGGGGAAAAAATTAAAAAAAAAAAATAAAACACCACAAACTCTTCTTATTAAGGATACTACTGAGATAATTAGCCAAATGTGAATATGATCTGTAGATTAGGTAATAATTCTGTACCAGTGTTAATTTCTGATTGTAATTATTATATTGCGGTTGTATAAGGGAATGTCCTTGTTTATAGGAAATATACAGAGGTATTTAGACATTGGGGGGCCTCATGTCTATAACTTAACTCTCAGAGGGTTTAGAAAAATGTAAATATGTGTATGTATTTTGGGGGGAGGGAGAATGATGAAGCAAATATGCTAAAGTGTTAACATTTGGGGAATCTAGGGGAAAATATTTTGGAATTTTTTTGTATTATTCTTGCAACTTTTCCACTAGTCTGAAGTTGTTTCAAGACAGAGTTTAAAAATGCATGCCTGTGTGTATATTCCGGCAGGTATGAGAAGCTGTATAGTATAGTGGTTAAGGACTGAGGCTTGGAGCCAGGTTTCCTGGGTCCAAAGCTGGCTGTGCTATTTTTTATGCAAGCAGTCTGAGCCTGAATAATACAAGACAGTACTGGTGCCTGCATTGGTTGGTTGTGAGAATGAAATGAATGAAAACCTGTGACAAGCTTAGAATAGTGAAAGCACATGGCAAGTGTGCAAAAAATGTCAGCTCTTATAATACAATATAGAGCCGCCCATAATTACTAATAATTATTTGGTTATAGGGCATGTGGTATATATACATTTGTTGACCTACTGACCATAGGAACAGAACACTTTGGAGTTTACAAATAATTTTCATATTTAATTTTTACGATTATCCCATAAAGCATAACAGCAAGACATATTGCCCCCATTATATTGATCTGCAAATTGAGGCCAAGAAAAGGCCAGAAACGTACCCTAAGTCCCCAACAACTGATCATTGGCAGGACCTGGAGCTGATCCCAGCTGTCCTGACAACTAATCCTGGAAGAGATTCTCTTCTGCAGGTGACACCAATATCACACTGTCACTTTGCCTCTTATACTCTGTGAGTGAGGAATTTCCAGGAACAAAGTGCCTTCAAGGGGCCTTCTGTCATCCACGTAGTTACCCATTGTCAACCGTTGTCATATGCGTGTGTGTGTGTGTGTGTGTGTGTGTGTGTGTGTGTGTGTGAGCATGGATTCTCCCAGCGATTACTGACTGGTTCCTTGAACCAGACTCCAGAATAGACATGGCAGTCACTAATCCTGAGGCTGAAAAGCCTTCTGCTAGCTGCCTTCTGAGAGGCCTCGGTATACCATGTTGGGGGAATCTCCATCCGAATCTCCATGCTCTGCCATGTCACAGCGTGTGACCATGTGAGTTATAGCCAGTCCCCAGGCATTCTGGAGCTGTAGACTCCATTTGGAAGGAGCCTTAAAGTCCCCTGGAATTCGCTCATTATCTGTTTCCTAAGCAAACAAACAAACAAAGACACTCAACTAAAAACTGAAATCAAAAAAGCAACTGAGGAGTTTTCTCAGAAATAGCCCCCTCTGCACTTCAGAGAACCTAGGAACTGGATTCCTGTCTCCATGGGTCTTAGGATTTTCAGTGGGGCCTCAGCCGGACAGATGTTAATTACTATAAACCAATCTCTGGCAGCCTCAGGTGCAAAGAGCAGCACTCTCAACTTCCCTGCATTTGCTCACTATTTACAATTTGCACAGCTTTGTATTAGGTATTTCTGTGGATTCTTGCAACAAGCACTTCCTACCGAGTAGATGGTAACACGAGGGGCTCATAGGAGCTAAAGAAACAGCCCCACGGGCCAGAACCCTGGTCCTAAGTAAGTGCTACTTTCTTACACTGGCTCTCCTTACCTTCCGGTTTTGGAAGTTATTTTATTTTATTGACATTGCTACTTTTTTAAAAAAGATTTATTTATTTGAGAGAGAGAGAGAGAAGGAGAGGAGAGGGAAAAAGAGAATCCTCAAGCAGACTCTCCACTGAGCGCGGAGCACGACGCAGGGCTTGATCCCATGACGCTGAGATCACGACCTGAGTCAAAACCAAGAGTCAGACGTTCAACCATTCAACTGACTGAGCCACTCAGGTGTCCTGATATTGCTACTTATTCACGATCCTCCTGTTTATTTACCACACTCATTCATTGCAGCCTGCCTCCTCCAGCCATTCTTTCAAGCATTTCTGGGTTTTCTCACCAGCTCTGCATCTGGAAGTGCCTCAGGGGACGTGGAGCCCCTCGACTCGTTGCTTGAAAAGAAGGAAAAGTGTGAGAATAACGTGTTGTGGGAAATGCATGATAGAGCCCAGTAGAAATGGAGCTGAATGTCAGCTCTGGCTTGAAGTTTCTGCATATGAGTCTTCTCCATATGCATGTCTAATTAAGAGCTGAAAATGTCTTCATTCAGTTACGGTGAACATCACCGAGGGGCCAGGTGCTATGGTTTCCCTTCCTACCTCCTCACAGAGGTGAGGCTCCACGTTTTAAGCCAATCAGTATTAGGATAGAAGTTAAAGACTCGAGTTCTAGGCCTTTCTTCACCATGACCTTTCAGATCTGTGAATTGCAATGGAGTTCATCTGTTATTTGCACTTCTTACCCTATTATAACAAGAACATAAAATGTATTTGGAAGTCTTTTGTGGACTGCAGTGTTCCTCAAATGTAATATGGTTTTATGGTGATGGTAATGCCAAAGATAATAGAAACTGCTTCTGGAGAATTGCGACTTCTGTCATGCTTTCCCAAACCCTCATACGTAAGGAATCTAAGTTCAGTGAGTAGAATAGTAAATAGGCTCTGTATAAGTATGTGAATGAATGAATTGAAAAGGGTTGTAAATTACCATTGTACAGTGTTTCTATTGAATCACAAAGTTTACTCCCATAAACATTTCATTATCAGAGACTAAAACTGACATGTGTTTATGTTCTTACAGCTAACATACAGAAAGCCTTCTACTCCTACTCATCCTTTAAGACTCGGCTCAGCAGTCACCTCGTCCAGGAAGCCTTCTTGGACTCACTGATCCTCCTCCACCAGGTGGGATAAAATGGCCCTTCTCTGCTGCTATAATACATGGGCCTATTTCTACCACATGTATCATGCTGTAACTACCTGTGCTCTCGCCCTCTGGATTCGGTCTTATTCATCTTTGCATCCTGAATGTCCAGTGCAATTCCTGACATGTTATTTTTGCCTTCGGAAATGTTTTCTGAATGAATGGCCAAACGCTTACCAGTTCTAACAAGGCTTGGCTTGTAAACACAATAGGGATTGAGGTCAAGGAAATGTGGTTCACTTTTTGCCATAAAGTGCTTACATATTGCACGTGAGAACACAGTGCCTCATGATTTTTTAACCTCTTATGTGATTATGCCCGCAAAAACCCCTTGGGCTAGAAAGGACTATAATGACCTTGGTAGTTTTGAGCAGCTTAATATTTTCTTTACATCAAGCTTGGCTTCTTTTCATTATAAAAGAGATGACTGAGTTCATGTAAGGCAGGAAGAAGCAGAAGATGTCCGCTTCCCCCAGAAAGTCTTCCAAACTCCTGCCTGGCCTGCAGGGGTTCCCACCAGCGTCGGCAACATGAGGAATCGGTACGATACGGACATATTTGTACATTTTAAAAAAGATTAAATGTGATATAGTACTGGAACTGAGTATGGGAGTTTGAGGCCCTGGGTATTATGCTTTCCCTTGCTACAGGGGATGGAAAGAATATTGTTTCTCCTTAAAATGATTTATTTAAATGGGTAGACTAGAATTCTACTTAAAACCCAGTGTCTGAATGCACCTGTTTAAGTCAGCTTCTTGTTCTCCCAGGTATTTAGGCATTGAATTTTCCCCATTAGGGAAGTGATTGACACCGTGGTCCTTACAATAACACATGATTATAACTCTGCAAATGGCAATTACATTCAATGGAAACCAGATGTTGCATGGAATTTGACTCTGTTGGTTTCTTGGTGAAGTAGATGAATTTGTAAAGTAGAAAACCACAATCATTACTCAGATGGACTATACATGAATTAATGACATAATATCTAAATCATATATGGTTGAAAATAATGATTAACTTAAACTATCAAGATAAGCTAATGAAAAACAGACTCTTAAAAAAATTAAAGCTATGTTTTCTTCAATATATATATTTTATCAGCATGCTAATAACAAAACCAGACTTGTTTGCATGTCTCTTCAGCCACAAGGAAGAAAAAAATATCTAAAAAGAAGAGCCTCTCAGTAAACAGTAAGGAGAAAGTGAACAATCATGAGAGTTTTTCTTGGCTGGTGTGAATTTTTAGAGTGTCTGAAATCAATCTTTAAAAAATATATTGTTGTTAAGGACAGCTAACAATGTTTTATGCTGAATCACACAGAGACAGTATATTTCGAAGGACACATTTGGCATGCAAAGCATGACCTCTCAAGCAAAACTTCTTTTCCGGTCCCATCTCTCTGTGGTGCCTGGGTGCAAATGTGTGTGCACACACATGTGCGTGCGTACACCCGCCCCCCCCACCCTCCACCCACCAGCGATGCCTCAGGCCAGGAAGGCAAATCAGCATTATCTTCAAACCTGCACTGTCCCTTGAAAAGCTCACCCTTCAGTTAGCAAACCTCCTAAGTGGTTAAGTTTGCAAACCTTGGCCCCATCATTTCCACTGTCATGAATTCTCAATGACATCATCACTGTAAAATTAGGAACTCTCTTTCTTTTCCTGCAGATGTGAAAGTTTGACATTGCATTCCATGGTCCCGTGCCACATTTCATCAGCGTTTTTCCTTTGCTTTCTCCAAAGCCTGTGGCCGCATGTGGCGTGTGGATTGCAGTGCTGTTTGGGATCTCGTATCAAATGCTGCTACCTAATCCCAGGCGGCCTTCCACAAGCCCACACCTGCAGCTCATTGAGTCCTCCTGGAGTACAAAGGGCTGATTTACAGCACGAAGGATCCAGGCACTCGTTGCAGCTGGGGCTCCAGCAGGAAAAGGAAGTTGTTCATCATCTTGTGTGCATTTCATTAACAATAGTGTACCCGATATGTAGCTTATAGAATAATTTCAAATCACTGACAGAGAGCATTATGGCATTTGGCACTACTAGGAAAAATACTTCGGGATGGGCAAATTACACCTGAGCGTGAGGTTTCTATGCGACCCTCTGGAACTGTGCACCCTGATTTATACCAGGTGGGTTGACCTTGCGATATTTTCTGATTCGTTGGGCATTTTCCCATTTCTCATTTCTTTTTCTTTGTCTTTGAAGCAGCCCTGGGGTAGAATTGGGATATCCTTAGCTTTCTGTGCTTTTCGTGTATTAGCAACCAAGAGCTTAGTGTGACCTGGGCTAAGCATGGTGTCTCCGAAACCAAGCGCCTGAGGAAATGTCTGTCACTGGCGCCCTGGGAGTGCCACAGCAAGATGTGACGGTGTGTCGCTTTTTCCTGTAAGTCTCAACAGTCAAAGAAATGGAGGAGTCCCAGCGAGACCCTGAGATCCCAGGGTCCTGACTCACCAGGACTCTAGGGAATAAAAAAAAGAAGGAAGATGCTCATACTTTCTTCTGCCTTGTTGGGCTGCCGTGCGTCCACTTTATTATTGACTTACTTTTACTCAAAAAGAGGCCTGGTGGTGGAAATGCCATGAGGTGGTGATGATGATGAGTTCAGATGAAGGAGACAGAGAAGTGAGGGGCAGGAGGAAGCCTGCCGTCCCCCCTGCTAAGGTTCCCACAGCCCTCCGGCAGCCTGCTGGGCCCGTCTCCTCTGGGGCCAGCACGGCCTCCAGTCAGAGGTCTCACCTATTTACTGGGAAGGCTCTGCCTTTCCAGATCTTTCCTGGGAGTGTCTTGCAGGTCCCAGTTGAAGGATTTTTCTGAGGAAGTCGAAAGCCTTAGAACCTCAAAACAAAAAGGCCTCAGGAGCACTGTCCCTTTCTGGGTTTGGGGCGAAGCCCCACATAGGGAGGACGGCAGCAGTGCGCGGAACGAGAATATCAGGGCTTCTGACTCGTTCGTCGTGGACATTTTAACAGCAACTTTTTTTTTTTTATAAAGAGGGACCAAAATCAATAAAAATCGCCATTCTCAAGGGAAAGGGAGCAGGGGAGGAAAAGCAAATTTCTTTTCACTTTGTAATGGTAAACAAACTCGGCTCAGAGCAGTATCTGATGTGGCTGCATGAAGCCTGGTTTCCAGTTTCTCTTGATGTGTCAAATGTATCCCTTATGTGAATCATGGTTTAAAAATACTTTTACTCAGTGGGTTCGGGAAATCAATAAGCTTTTATGATTCTTTCCTTGCTTCACATAATTTCTGGTTTCAAAAGAGATTCTGGGTATTCCTTTAAGATGTTTATATATTATGCATTTTAAAAACTAACAATTCTTCTAAGGGCTTCCCAAGCATTGTTGTTGGAGGTTTTTTTTTTTCTTCTTTCTTTTCTTTCTTTCTTTCTTTCTTTCTTTCTTTCTTTCTTTCTTTCTTTCTTTCTTTCTTTCTTTCTTTCAACATTAAGCTAATGATTATGGGGCTTACACATAAATTGAAGCCGGATTTATAAAATGCAATATAAAAATCCTCGGGAAGGAAGATAAATATAACAAGCTATGAAACTACGTTAGCCTCTTCCAGTGTTGGAATGACTACAAACGAGGAAATTAATGACCAGGATGTGTGATGTTGCCCAGGTTAGGAGCTTTGGCTCCCAGGCAGGCTGCCTTAAGACGAGCTGTCCTGCATTCCTTGATTTCTCTGAAATACAAATCTAATTGCAGATTGGAACATATCCATTCGCTTAGTCTGTAAAAATAATTTTCCCTGAATATTTACCCAAAGTGCATTATTGCTTATACAGTTGTGAAAAGCATTTAGCACTTTATAATCCCATATTTGCTCCTATGTGGGCCTGGGAGTGTACTCTCCTTACAAAATTCACAAATGCCTAGAAGGCTAACAATTTTTACAAAGTGTTCCTCATGGAAAACATCTGGAAGTTTTCCAGAATGGCATTCCAGATGTTATAGTTTTAGCAGTCACAAAAGTGCACTGAACATGCAGGGTGAGTGTATGTGTGTGTGTTTCCTGGTTCTACGGAGCACATTTCTTACACGTACCCAGCTCTCTTTGCTCTACCTCTGGAACATTTTAGGTTTGAATTATTGAATATTTCACTTCTGGACAACTCTGCTTTCAGGGCAATTACACATCTGTAAGGAGGGAGCATGATGTAGACTACTGTAACAAAATACACACCGGGAGAAGGAATTTTTAATTGGTATTTTAAAATTGATTTTTTTTTTTTCCTCTGTGGGGTCAGAGAGAAGAATAAACACCGGGGGAGTGAGGCCTGGATGAGTCGGCTGTATCGGGAGAGGGCTGCGCTTCTTCCCTTTCTCAGGTTGTCCTCTGCAGGGAAGAGAATGCCCCGCTCCCCTGCCCTCCCCAGCTGCAGGGTGGTGGGCAGAGAGTGAGGAGCAGGAGATGAGGGGCCAGGAGACAAGATGTTTTCCTTTCAAACTCTTCAATGCTCCTCAACTTTGGAGACATTTAGGAAAGCGGGAGGTCCAAGTCAGTGCTCCTTGATCTTTTTCTTCTCCCTGTCCTTCCTGCTCACCTTCTAGAATTGGGCCCTTTCTGTAGTAACCAGCCCCAGGGAAATTAATGGCTCAAAGAAATTCAGCCGAGAGACTGGCCTGTTCTTAGAACCAGCTCCTTGTGAGTCCTGCCTGATGGCAGGTCTCCTTCTCAAGACCAGGGCAGAGATGGCAACAGGGAGGAGGGGGAGAAGGAAAAAATCTGGTCATGGGCTAGGATGGAAATAAGCCATGATTCAGGGAACCATAGGGTTTTATGCTATGAGTTTTCTATCACACGGGGAGACAGATGAATGAGGATCCACCTTCTTAACAAACCAACCAGACATGATGAGAACTTCCTCTGAACGAAAATATTTGTTGCACATTGTATTGAGCCAATCTTGTTTCTTATTACTAGTTACTTTGGGGGAGGAGACAGAGCACACTGGAGAGGAAAAACCTAAGCCAAGGATGGGTAGTGGGGATGATGAAATGAATCTGGGTAAAGATGATGGGTCTACATTGGCTGAAGCAGCAGAGAGGTGGGGACCAGTGGAAGGTAGGGTGCAAAAGACCTGTATGAGGGGACATAGAGCAGAAATGCCCCTGTCGCGCCCAGCCTGTGGTCACTTACACGTGGCAGGGAGTCATCAGGAGGCTCATATGAAAATGAGAAAGGCCATCTTGTTCACACATCATTACTGCTGGGATAGGTGTTAACTCCAGGCATTTGCCTCCAGGAAATTCCTGAAGGGTTCTTGCTTAGCCTTGGGAAAGTCCAGAATCAAGACCCCTTCAAATGAAGAGGACCTATTGTCCCCAAAGGGCCTGGGCTCCCCTGCCTGTGTCCAGACAATGTGTGGGACCTGACCTCCCATCAGCCCTTGGACTCTGATTCCCATAGTTGGCTGGGCTCACCATTGGCTCAGAAAGAAGCGATCCTCCTGGACTGTCCTGGTTCCTGTGTCGTGGGCCAACCAGGACAGTTGGTTATCCTATTTGAAGCACGTCCCTGACCTTCTGTCTATCCACATTAGAAAGGTTGTGTCCAGGACCTTCCCAACCTCTCTTAGGGCTGCCACAGCTGAGAACCCGTTAGGAGCCGGGCTCTGGGTGGCACCTGGAAGACTGGCCACACTGCAGTCAGATCAAAAAATTGAGTCTTACTTTAGGGGAGTGCATGTTCCTCCTGAGGGTCCCCAGGAAGTATGGACATCTTAGCTCCCAAAGCCTGATCCTTCTCTTTGACGCCATAACCTGTTCCCCAGAATGCCCAGGGGGTGACCAAGTGGAGACCTGCCCTAGAAAACCAAGAGGGTAGTGTGGCACAATGGGAAGAACACAGCATCTAGACTGAGATTGCATCTAGCTCTGGATTCATGATCAACTATAGTTTCACCTGCGGGAGCTGGTTAATGTCTCAGTTTCTTTAGCTGTAAAATAGGGATAGTAATTCTTACCTCTTAGAGTTATTTTTTGTAAAAGCTTAGTGCTGTGTTTGACATGTATTACTTGTTAGAAAAAAAAAGGTTGTTTCTTCTCTGCCTCAGGGACATTTAGAGTCATCATCCAAAGTGAAATAAATGTCACTGTCAGTATAAGGGAAGAAGTGGCCTATGATGGTGACCCTCGAGGAACTTCCCATTGTTTCTCCTCCCTTCTCCCTGGGTCTCTACCCCTCTGCTCTCCTGAGTCACCTGCTACTTCTCTGACTGTCCTCAGTCTCCTCCCAGGGCTGTGTCCCTTCTAGTCCTCTTCCTGTTCATGACATTCGGCTTGCTGTCCACGATCCTCCCCTCCATTTCCAGAGCCATCTCATTCTCTCTTGTGGCATCAACAGGGCTACCAAGGCTCCATTCAGAGTGTCCACTCCATTTCTACTCATCATTGCTGCCTTGGATCTCATATTTTTAGCTTAATAATATCACAAGCATTGAATCTTTAGAATCTTTGTCTTCTCTGTCTCTATGTCTCACACACATGCGCATGTGCTCATGTGCGTGCACACACACACACGCACACACAATTCAGTTAGTCAATAGAGAACTGAATTTACTTCATACATATTTTTCAAAATCAAATCAATTGTCATAGCTCCTCTCCTGGTCTGTTTAAATAAAATCCCATAACAGATTTTCTTACCACTCATTCTATACCTGTCCAATTTACCCATACCCTTCAGTAAGATCGGTGTTATCTTTTTAAAACTCACATTGGGCCATGATACTCCCTAACTCAAAAGCCTTCACTATATCTGCCGTCGCTTTCAAGTGAAGCCCAAATTGCTGAGCCTAGCACTTGAGGTCCTTAGCATTTGGATCTTAATCTCTCCAGTGTCCTGTTCCATCATCCTTCCTTTTTCCTCTTCCGCTTTTGGTGCTTTCTAGTGACATATGCTTTGCCTTTAGCTTCCACTAGCTCTCCATGAGCTGTCCTTTAATACCCAGCCTGACTTTACCTCCTTTGCTTAGGCAAAATGAAAGCTATAATGTTGTGTGCATTTGTGTGTTGTGGCACGTAACTCCTTGTGATGTTGGTTCTCATCTGCAACTCCAATGTGCGCTACCATGTTTGGACTATTTTAGGGTAAGAAATAGCCAGTTGAACAAGTGAACAGCATCCCAGTGACAGATGGCTGAACACTCATGAACACTATGGTTACAAAGACCAGGTGCCATGAATTGTGTCACTCCAAGGTCTTACAGGAGCTGATCACAGGAAAACTGGAGTGGCTACTCCCAGCTCTTCCTTGAAGGGCTTGGGGTCCAACTCAGGTACTGCCTCAAAAGAAGTTCTGGGGGATCAGAAATTCTCCCCACCTTCCTGAGTGAGCTCCAGAGCGAACTTTCCATGTACGGAATCCCATCTTCTTGATAACTCAGAAGCTCTTTTCATTATAGGTGGTTAGTCAACAGTAGATATAAACTGGGAAAGTTGAATTGTGTATAAACATGTTGATGTCACCTTGATATTGATACTGGTATGACCTTGAAGCAAGGTTTAGGGAACAATGTCTACATGTCTTTTGTGTCTCTTTAGGCAGTTTGGAGAATTTTAATGACAAAATTCAATTCTATTCCTATACTTTTTGGCCTGAATTGAAAGATTTGGGATGCTAACGTGACAGGCAAACACATCTGTGAGGTAAAGATGAAGGTGTGGCTGATACCCAGTATTGGAGATGGAAACCAGTGGTTTGACATGATCCCTTTAGGTGATAGGTGATGGGAGGAGGGTATGACAGAACTTCAAAGGGGGTTCCTTACTTTGAATTTGGTTCACTTGGTCATGGCAGGAAGCCCTCACTGGGTACTGAGCAGCTGGAGCATGTGTGCGGAGTTCTGTGGCATCACTTCCCAGTGCTGACCAATGGAAAGCTCAACTCCTCCAACGTGTCAACACTCGAGGACACTTAACCAAGATGTAAATTCTGGAATTGACTGGTGGTGATAGTCTGCCTCATCTGGAGCGTAGCCCAGACCTTACAACATCAGACTGTAGTTCACTCGGAGACCATATCTATATCCTGGATGGCAGTCTGAGACACCTGCTAAAATCAAAGTATCCAATAGTAATTTATTGACCTCCAAATTTAAGGATGAGTGAGCATTTCCAGATTATACTGCTTACAGAAAAATGGGTCCCAGTCATCAAAGATGGGACCTATAAATTTATGGGAAACAACTTTTAAATACTCTAGTAGATCACTTTAACTTACTCTGTTCTCTGGGGACAGATATGTAGATATAGGTACGGATGTGGGTCAAGAGATAAAGGCTGATACGTATGTATACATATATCATACATGTTGGTAGTCTGTGGTTAACTTTTTAAAGCTGAGATACTAATTTTCAAATTTGAGTCAATTGCCTTAGAATATTTTTATCATTTCTTTCTTTCTTAAGATGTTGGTGTTCTGTGTGGCTTGTATTTGGACCAATTTTTTATTATTTTACACTCTTCTCGAACTGCTTATCAATTCCCATAGCTCAGGCATATATATGTATATATATATATAGCAACTTCTAAGCGTAGGGCATGGAGCTAGGAGTATACCCCTACAGGCTTACCTCCCAGTGTAGGCAACGCAGTGCATATCTAGGGCTCAGCTGGGTTCTTTGTTCTCCTTGAGATTTAGGCTTCACATAGCCTCCCACTCCCATTTTGGGAATTCTAGCTTATGAAAGTCCTATAACTCTCCAACTTCTCTGTGAAGTCCTGGGGGCTTTCTTTTTTTTTAAAAATTCATAGCCTATTCTGCTTTCTAGAATTCTGCTTCCTTGTATGAAAACTTTGCCCTGCATTTTTCGATAAGCCAGTAAGGTGATTTGTATGCCAGTGTCTGTGGGCCACACCTTCGCAAACCTGGATGTAAGGCAACTGAATTTGCCTCGTGTCTTGCTCCCAAATGTGCAGATCCAGTGATGTTTGGCAGAGCTGAAGAGACCTCTGTTAAATACAACTTTCCTTCTATAAGACTCAGCTGTGTTTGGTGACCTCTCCACCCTTTATTTTGTTATATTTATAAGACAAAGAAGTATGTAAATACTACCAAAGGAGTGTTACTGACAAGTCAGCATCATAGGAGTTTAGAGGATGGAGAAAATGCTGTGTTTCCAGAGTGCATGAAAAGAATCTGAGCTTCCTGAGAGGTTGTGAAACTGACCTCCGAGGAACACACAGAATCCATCTAGGAGGAGGGAAAAGGTCTAGGCAGCTCCGGGGTGAACAATCTGAGCAAGAGCTTGGGAGGTGGACACAGGGGCGGCAACAATAGGATGTGGTTGAGGACTCAGAAGACATGAGCCTAGCCGGAGAGGAGAGCTCTGGGTACCAGGCTATCAGTAGGACTAGGAGGGGAAACAGTCACCTTGCCATCACTACTGGTAAATTCATAAAACATATTTTCTTTCTGAAGCGCATTTATGGACATACCAGGAATTTATATAATAGCTCCTCAGGGAGGGTGCTTTCCGGCTTAGTTGATCCATGGTGCCTGACGTTCTGCAAGGAAATCAGTAATACCTATTGACTGACAGGTTCTGTCCCGTTCCCCCAGGTCTTCTTTTAAGGCTTCTGAAAAGACTGCCTTTCTTCTCTTTCTGACCTCGGCGCTCCCTCACCTCCACCTTCGCACTCCCAGGCCTTCCGAGGCAGTGACTCCCCCATCTTGCCTTCCTCGAGTTTTGTTCCTTGCGAGCCTTGATTAGGGGTAAGCCCCAGAGCAGCCCCCTTGGGCAGCTGTCTTTCTTTCCTCTCTCCCCTGAACTGGGGCATCTGGTTCTCATTCTCTTCTCCATGCTGTGGCCTTCACTTTCACCTTGCTCTGTTTACGTATATATTACACAGCCTGTTTGAAACTCCGAGCTCCTAACTGGTCTTGTCCCCTGTAATCTGAAGAGAGCTGCTGGACAGGTTGAGAAGAGCTTGGGTATGAATTAAACCCTAACCAGGGCAAAATTTCTGGAGCCAGGGAGATTTCTCGAGGCATGCCTAACCTGGATCTGTGGACAATCTTTGGGGAGTCTGCTGAGCCCTGAAAAGGGATTTAAATTTGTGTATGGGCCTGTACATTTTGGAGGGGACAGAATCTGAAGCTTTTAGGAGGTTCTCAAGGAGATCTGGGACTCAAAATTTCCGCCATCACAAGATCTTTCCGTGTGGTTGTCTGTAGCAATCCCTTTGTTACTAGGCGAGAACCAGAGCTTCAGAGAGGTTGGTAAACTTGGCAAAGTTACTAAGTAGTGTGCACAGGAGGCAAACCAAGATGGCCCGAGTGCCGGCTGGGAACCACCTCACCATCCTGCCCCTCCGGTGCAGGAGACAGGTCTTCACATCCCCGAGAACCACTTGTCACCTGTTGGGCTGCTCCGGGGGGGCAGAGGAGGCTGGGCATAGGCCGTGTGGTTTCTGTCAGTGCCCAGAGCAGTGAGGATCACCTCGCACAGGTCTTCCCATCCCTGGTTGAAATAAGAAGCCCCTGGGTAGTTTATGAAATGTCCCCATGCCCCAGCCATACCCCAGTGCAGTGAATTCATTAGACCTTCTGGAGGTGGGAGTCAGCACAGTAAAGCATACAGCTCCTCAGGGCTGACTGATTCCAGGGCAGTTGAGTTTGACAACTATGAACTGGCAGCACCTGGGATGGGGGAAGGGATGCTGGAGGACACCTGCTGTTGGCTCGACATAGCCAGGAAGGAGCCAGCGCCTTGGCCCTTTAGGGTTTCCCACCCACTGGGCCTGATCAGCCTGGACGTGCCAGCAGGACTGGCCTTTCCTCTTCTCTGCTCACAAAAGCTTACTCATTTTTCCAAGTCCCCTTCCTGGGAGGCCACCAGCAGGAAATGCGCCCTTCCAGGCTGCTCCCTGCAAGCATGGCTAGTTCTCTCTCCTGGCTCTGTGCTTCCTACCCTGGGGTTTGCCTCCTCCCTCCTGCTGCCCTCCACCCCCAGGCCTGCCACGCAGCTGTCTGCAAATGTTTCTGCACGGGATGGATGCACATGTGACCTGGAGGAGAGCCCATGCTTCTTAGCCACCCTCTTACCTGCTTTCGACAGTGCCCCCACAGAAATCATGACAAATCGTCAGTCTCCAAAATTAATTTCTGGTATAGTCACTGGTCCAGGATGTTTTCCAGGGGTTCTTTCAGCTCTCCCAGCGAAAGAGAAATGGAAAGGGGAGGAATAATATGAACTCAAGTCTAACTTCTGTCTACACAGTACTATTTACCGACTTCTGATAAAAGAACATGGAATTGAGCTAATTTGTTTTGGAGAGCTCAGTAATTGTTGGCACGGAAGCTTGCTATTCAAAATGTACCTCCTCTAACTGGAGAATATCTCATTAGTTTTGGTTATCTCACCTTCCACTGTACAAGGGTGTCTGCTACCTGGCCCTGGCCAGGACACAGCTCAGAGCCTGCTTCTCCAGCCTCACTAGTGACCTCTACCATCCCCTTGGGCATCTCTGATATCGTAATGCTTTCTCTCATGGGCTTTTAGCAGCAAATCACAACCCTGCCTTTAAATGTCCCAGTTTATCTTCAGGGTTCCTAAGGGATTGTATCAAGAGTCTCCAAATGCACTTTTTTTTTTTTTTTTTTTTGGTAATTCATGCAATCAAACAACATTTGAGGACAAGGTGGAGGCTGACAAGAAGAAGGTGATACTCTCGTAGAAGGAGATAGAAATGCATAGGATTCTGGACCTAGAGGCCCAGTGAGGCCCAGAGATATGGCTTTTCTCTGAGGTGGTTCTTCTCCTGCCTCTGGAATCCGTTAACTTCCCAGTATAGTGACTGTGGTCACAGGGGGTTAGTGTTGGAGATCATCCTCACCAGCTTCCTGAACTTGGCCTTGGAAGAGAAGAGACTTTCACAAGGTCAGCAAGAGGGGCTGAGCCAGTGCTTGGACCCCAATTCTGGTGGGATACAGGACAAGTGGGTGGGACCTGGCTCCTCCTGGTTCCCAGTGGGCGAGGGCTATGTGAATGGGGCAGCTATCCCACATGTGTGACTGGCCGAGGGGGCCGTGTCACTAGCTCAATTTAACTTTCATGGAGCTGCTATGAATTAAAGCTGATGAGTGCTCTTCTGAATTTGTCACATACACAGCCATCTGAGTTAACCATGTTTTCTTTGAAATGAAATAATATTCAGACTTGGAGTACTTCCAGTTATTGTAAGCAGCCTTTTTCATGTAAGCCTTAGTCTCACTTAATAACTCCAGCAATAATAATACCAGAAATAGTATTTATTGAAAATCAACTGTGCATTCCCATGTGAGGTGCTATGTGTACATGCTTCTTTTTAGCTTCTCAATAGACCCTGTGAGATGGATGCTTTCTCTATTTCATGCATAAGGAAGTTAAGGTTCAAAATAACTTGCCCAAGAGCGTGTATTCTTTTTTCTATTTTTTTATTGGAATATATTTGACATACAGCATTATATTAGTTTCAGGTGCACACCAGTTCCATATTTGGATATATTGTGAAATGACCACCACAGTAAATCTAGTTCACATCGATCGCCACACATAGTTACACCATTTTTTTTCTTCTGATGAGAACTTTTAAGATCTACTCTCTTAACAACTTTCAAATATATAATACGATTGTGGAGTGTGTGTTCTTGATCAGTACTTTGTAACATCTCAAACTGTCTACTGCACCATGTGGGATACAGCAGTGAGGCCTAGGGAACATCAAGGAGTTTGCTATTCCTTGAAATCTGGTGTGACCCCTCCTGAGTTCAGAGTAAGTGCATTGCTGAGAGGTACCTACCTCTCTGGGGACTATACCAAGTTCAGGCTTGATTTTTTTCTCTGTAGCAAGTGGGCACCAAAGAAGCTGTTTTTTTTTTTTTAAATATTTTATTTATTAATTTGTCAGACAGAGAGAGAGAGAGAGAGAGGGAGCATGCACAAGCAGGGGAAGCAGCAAGCAGAGGGAGAAGCAGACTCTCCACTGAGCAAGGAGCTGGATGCGGGACTCGAATCCAGGACCCTGGGATCATGACCTGAGCTGAAGGCAGACGTTTAACCAACTGAGCCACTTAGGCATCCCCAAAGAAGCTGTTTTATTTTGATTTTATTTTAAAATATTTTTTATTATGTTAGTCACCATACGGTACATCATTAGTTTTTGATGTAGTGTTCCATGATTTATTGTTTGTGTATAACACCCAGTGCTCCATGTAATATGTGCCCTCCTTCATATTTTTTTCTAGACATTTATAGAGTACTTCAAGCAAAGTCTTCCAGACAAGAGGTTGAGTCCCTGTTTTCCACTGAGCTGACCAGTGAAACATACACACTTAGAAAAACCTGTATACACACAAGAAACCCGGGGTCCATACTGCAACAGCAAGGAATTTCTGAAATAGAGATGATAGGGTTTGGACTGAAAAAGGCTACGTGGAGAACCCCGTGCCAGAGGGAGTGGAGTCTAGGGAATCACACTGAGGTGACACGGGCAGGATCTCATTCTTAACACTGACGTGCAGAGATGAGAGTCCCTGGTGTAAATCAGGCTGGGGGGACTTTTAGTGTAAATTATTCTAATTGTTCTTCTGTGAAAATGTAGGACTGGTTCCCCCAAATTTGTAGTGGGGATATTCATTGTGGCATTTTCTTTTTTGTGATTAAAAATAGTTTTTAAAAACTATTACCTAAATATTAAATTATTCAGCACATCAGTATCTATGAATTCCACGATCATTATTAATTTTCAACATGAAAAGTATTGCTTGGCTAACTTAATATTCTTTGCCCTCTTCTGATGTTGTTATTTATGCTCTAATTTTATTTGCATTTGCCTGACATGTTCAGGTAAATCCTTTTGCTTTTAACCTTCCTGTGTCATTTACTTTGTTGCACGTATAGGTGATACATCATTGTTGTGTTTTCTAACTTGATCTGAGAAGGTCTTCTGCTTTTTACTAAGAGAGTTTAGCCTATGTATGTTTACTGATATAACATGATCTTCTTCCATTAATCTGTTGCGCTTTCTCTCAGAGGTTTGATGAGGACTAAGTAAGATAATAACCATAACGTTCTCAGCACATATTCAGTACCTTTATTTTTTCTCTTTAAATTTTTTATTGTTATGTTAATCACCATACATTACATCACTAGTTTTTGATGTAGTGTTCCATGATTCATTGTTTGTGCATAACACCCAGTGCTCCACGCAGAACGTGCCCTCTTTAATACCCATCACCAGGCTAACCCATCCTCCCACCCTCCTCCCCTCTAGAACCCTCAGTTTGTTTTTCAGAGTCCATCATCTCTCATGGTTCATCTCCCCCTCTGATTTCCCCTGCTTCATTCTTCCCCTCCTGCTATCTTCTTCTTTTTTTTTTTTTCTTAACATATATTGCATTATTTGTTTCAGAGGTACAGATCTGTGATTCAACAGTCTTGCACAATTCACAGCACTCACCATAGCACATGCCCTCCCCAATGTCTATCACCCAGCCACCCCATCCCTCCCACCCCCACCACTCCAGCAACCCTCAGTTTGTTTCCTGAGATTAAGAATTCTTCATATCAGTGAGGTCATATGATACATGTCTTTCTCTGATTGACTTATTTCACTCAGCATAACATCCTCCAGTTCCATCCACGTTGTTGCAAATGGCAAGATCCCATTCCTTTTGATGGCTGCATAATATTCCATTGTGTATATATACCACTTCTTCTTTATCCATTCATCTGTCGATGGACATCTTGGCTCTTTCCACAGTTTGGCTATTGTGGACATTGCTGCTATAAACATTGGGGTGCACATACCCCTTCGGATCCCTACATTTGTATCTTTGTGGTAAATACCCAGTAGTGCAATTGCTAGATCGTATGGTAGCTCTATTTTCAACTGTTTGAGGAACCTCCATACTGTTTTCCAGAGAGGTTGCACCAGCTTGCATTCCCACCAACAGTGTAGGAGGGTTCCCCTTTCTCCACATTCCCGCCAACACCTGTCATTTCCTGACTTGTTAATTTTAGCCATTCTGACTGGTGTGAGGTGGTATCTCACTGAGGTTTTGATTTGGATTTCCCTGATGCCGAGAGATGTGCACTTTCTCATGTGTCTGTTGGCCATTTGGATGTCTTCTTTGGAAAAATGTCTGTTCATGTCTTCTGCCCATTCCTTGATTAGATTATTTGTTCTTTGGGTGTTGAGTTTGATAAGTTCTTTATAGATTTTGGATACTAGCCCTTTATCTGATATGTCATTTGCAAATACTTTCTCCCATTCTGTCGGTTGTCTTTTGGTTTTGTGGACTGTTTCTTTTGCTGTGCAAAAGCTTTTTATCTTGATGAAATCCCAATAGTTCATTTTTGCCCTGGCTTCTCTTGCCTTTGGCGATGTTTCTAGGAAGAAGTTGCTGCGGCTGAGGTCAAAGAGGTTGCTGCCTGTGTTCTCATTTAGGATTTGGATGGACTCCTGTCTCTCATCTAGGTCTTTCAACCATTTGGAGTCTATTTTTGTGTGTGGTATAAGGAAGTGCTCCAGTTTCATTCTTCTGCATGTGGCTGTCCAATTTTCCCAACACCATTTGTTGAAGAGACTGTCTTTTTTCCATTGGACATTCTTTCCTGCTTTGTCAAAGATGGGTTGACCATAGAGTTGAGGGTCCATTTCTGGGCTCTCGATTCTGTTCCATTGATCGATGTGTCTGTTTTTGTGCCAGTACCATACTGTCTTGATGATGACAGCTTTGTAATAGAGCTGGAAGTCTGGAATTGTGATGCCGCCAGCTTTGCTTTTCTTTTTCAATATTCCTCTGGCTATTCGGGGTCTTTTCTAGTTCCATACAAATTTTAGGATTATTTGTTCCATTTCTTTGAAACAAGTGGATGGTATTTTGATGGGGATTGCATTGAAGGTGTAGATTGCTCTAGGTAGCATTGACATCTTCACAATGTTTGTTCTTCCAACCCATGAGCATGGAACGTTTTTCCATTTCTTTGTGTCTTCCTCAATTTCTTTCATGAGTATTTTATAGCTTTCTGAGTACAGATCCTTTGCCTCTTTGGTTAGATTTATCCCTAGGTATCTTATGGTTTTGGGTGCAATTGTAAATAGGATCAACTCCTTAATTTCTCTCTCTTCTGTCTTATTGGTGTATAGGAATGCCACTGATTTCTGTGCATTAATTTTATATCCTGCTACTTTACTGAATTCCTGTATGAGTTCTAGCACTTTTGGGGTGGAGTGTTTTGGATTTTCCACATACAGTATCATATCATCTGCAAAGAGTGAGTGTTTGACTTCCTCTTTGCCGATTTGGATGCCTTTGATTTCTTTTTGTTGTCTGATTGCTGTGGTTAGGACTTCTAATACTATGTTGAATAGCAGTGGTGATAGTGGACATCCCTGCCGCGTTCCTGACCTTAGGGGAAAAGCTCTCAGCTTTTCCCCATTGAGAATGATATTCGCTGTAGGTTTTTCATAGATGGCTGTTATGATATTGAGGTATGTACCCTCTATCCCTATACTCTGAAGAGTTTTGATCAAGAAAGGATGCTGTACTTTGTCAAATGCTTTTTCTGCATCTATTGAGAGGATCATATGATTCTTGTTCTTTCTTTTGTTAATATATTGTATCACGTTGATTGATTTGCGGATGTTGAACCAACCTTGCAGCCCAGGGATAAATCCCACTTGGTCGTGGTGAATAATCCTTTTAATGTACTGTTGGATCCTATTGGCTAGTATTTTGGTGAGAATTTTTGCATCCATGTTCATCAAGGATATTGGTCTGTAATTCTCCTTTATGATGGGGTCTTTGTCTGGTTTTGGGATCAAGGTAATGGTGGCCTCATAAAATGAGTTTGGAAGTTTTCCTTCCATTTCTATTTTTTGGAACAGTTTCAGGAGAATAGGTATTAATTCTTCTTTAAATGTCTGATAGAATTCCCCTGGGAAGCCATCTGGCCATGGGCTTTTGTTTGTTGGGAGATTTTTGATGACTGCTTCAATTTCCTTAGTGGTTATAGGTCTGTTCAGGTTTTCTATTTCTTCCTGGTTCAATTTTGGTAGTTGATACATCTCTAGGAATGCATCCATTTCTTCCAGGTTATCTAATTTGCTGGCATAGAGTTGCTCATAATATGTTCCTTTTTTTAAAAAATTTTTTTATTGTTATGTTAATCACCATATATTACATCATTAGTTTTTGGTGCAGTGTTCCATGATTCATTGTTTGTTCATAACACCCAGTGCTCCATGCAGAACGTGCCCTCCTCAATACCCATCACCAGGCTAACCCATCCCCCTACCCCCCTCCCCTCTAGAATCCTCAGTTTGTTTTTCAGAGTCCATCATCTCTCATGGTTCGTCTCCCCCTCTGACATACTCCCCTTTTCTTCCTCTCCTGTTATCTTCTTCTTTTTCTTTTTTCTTAAAATATGTTGCGTTATTTGTTTCAGAAGTACAGAAGTGTGATTCAACAGTCTTGCACAATTCACAGCGCTCACCATAGCACATACCCTCCCCAATGTCTATCACCCAGCCACCCCATCCCTCCCACCCCCAACCACTCCAGTAACACTCAGTTTCTTTCCTGAGATTAAGAATTCCTCATATCAGTGAGGTCATGTGATACATGTCTTTCTCTGATTGACTTATTTCACTCAGCATAACACCCTCCAGTTCCATCCACGTCGTTGCAAATGGCAAGATCTCATTCCTTTTGATGGCTGCATAATATTCCATTGTGTATATATACCACTTCTTCTTTATCCATTCATCTGTCGATGGGCATCTTGGCTCTTTCCACAGTTTGGCTATGGTGGACATTGCTGCTATAAACATTGGGGTACACGTACCCCTTCGGGTCCCTACATTTGTATCTTTGTGGTAAATACCCAGTAGTGCAATTGCTGGATCATATGGTAGCTCTAATTTCAACTGTTTGAGGAACCTCCATACTGTTTTCCAGAGTGGTTGCACCAGCTTGCATTCCCACCAACAGTGTAGGAGGGTTCCCCTTTCTCCACATCCCTGCCAACATCTGTCGTTCCCTGACTTGTTAATTTTAGCCATTCTGACGGGTGTGAGGTGGTATCTCATTGAGGTTTTGATTTGGATTTCCCTGATGCCGAGCGATGTTGAGCACTTTTTCATATGCCTGTTGGCCATTTGGATGTCTTCTTTGGAGAAATGTCTGTTCATGTCTTCTGCCCATTTCTTGATTGGATTATTTGTTCTTTGGGTGTTGAGTTTGATAAGTTCTTTATAGATTTTGGATACTAGCCCTTTATCTGATATGTCATTTGCAAATATTTTCTCCCATTCTGTCGGTTGTCTTTTGGTTTTGTGGACTGTTTCTTTTGCTGTGCAAAAGCTTTTGATCTTGATGAAATCCCAATAGTTCATTTTTGCCCTGGCTTCCCATGCCTTTGGCGATGTTTCTAGGAAGAAGTTGCTGCGGCTAAGGTCGAAAAGGTTGCTACCTGTGTTCTCCTTTAAGATTTTGATGGACTCCTGTCTCACGTTTAGGTCTTTCAACCATTTGGAGTCTATTTTTGTGTGTGGTGTAAGGAAATGGTCCAGTTTCATTCTTCTGCATGTGGCTGTCCAATTTTCCCAACACCATTTGTTGAAGAGACTGTCTCTTTTCCATTGGATATTCTTTCCTGCTTTGTCAAAGATAAGTTGACCATAGAGTTGAGGGTCCATTTCTGGGCTCTCGATTCTGTTCCATTGATCGATGTGTCTGTTTTTGTGCCAGTACCATACTGTCTTGATGATGACAGCTTTGTAATAGAGCTGGAAGTCCGGAATTGTGATGCCGCCAGCTTTGCTTTTCTTTTTCAGTATTCCTCTGGCTATTCTGGGTCTCTTCTGGTTCCATACAAATTTTAGGATTATTTGTTCCATTTCTTTGAAACAAGTGGATGGTATTTTGATGGGGATTGCATTGAATGTGTAGATTGCTCTAGGTAGCATTGACATCTTCACAATGTTGATTCTCCCAATCCATGAGCATTGAACGTTTTTCCATTTCTTTGTGTCTTCTTCAATTTCTTTCATGAGTATTTTATAGTTTTCTGAGTACAGATCCTTTGCCTCTTTGGTTAGATTTATTCCTAGGTATCTAATGGTTTTGGGTGCAATTGTAAATGGGATAGACTCCTTGATTTGTCTCTCTTCTGTCTTGTTGTTGGTGTATAGGAATGCCACTGATTTCTGTGCATTGATTTTATATCCTGCTACTTTACTGAATTCCTGTATGAGTTCTAGCAGTTTTGGGGTGGAGTCTTTTGGGTTTTCCATATACAGTATCATATCATCTGCAAAGAGTGAGAGTTTGACTTCCTCTTTGCCGATTTGGATGCCTTTGATTTCTTTTTGTTGTCTAATTGCTGTGGCTAGGACTTCTACTACTATGTTGAATAGCAGTGGTGAGAGTGGACATCCCTGCCGCGTTCCTGACCTTAGGGGAAAAGCTCTCAGCCTTTCCCCATTGAGAATGATATTCGCTGTAGGTTTTTCATAGATGGCTTTTATGATATTGAGGTATGTACCCTCTATCCCTATACTCTGAAGAGTTTTGATCAAGAAAGGATGCTGTACTTTGTCAAATGCTTTTTCTGCATCTAATGAGAGGATCATATGATTCTTGTTCTTTCTTTTGTTAATGTATTGTATCACGTTGATTGATTTGCGGATGTTGAACCAACCTTGCAGCCCAGGGATAAATCCCACTTGGTCGTGGTGAATGATCCTTTTAATGTACTGTTGGATCCTATTGGCTAGTATTTTGGTGAGAATTTTTGCATCCATGTTCATCAAGGATATTGGTCTGTAATTCTCTTTTTTGATGGGGTCTTTGTCTGGTTTTGGGATCAAGGTAATGCTGGCCTCATAAAATGAGTTTGGAAGTTTCCCTTCCATTTCTATTTTTTGGAACAGTTTCAGGAGAATAGGTATTAATTCTTCTTGAAAGGTCTGATAGAATTCCCCTGGGAAGCCATCTGGCCCTGGGCTTTTGTTTCTTGGGAGATTTTTGATGACTGTTTCAATTTCCTTAGTGGTTATAGGTCTGTTCAGGTTTTCTATTTCTTCCTGGTTCAATTTTGGTAGTTGATACATCTCTAGGAATGCACCCATTTCTTCCAGGTTATCTAATTTGCTGGCATAGAGTTGCTCATAATATGTTCTTATAATTGTTTGTATTTCTTTGGTGTTGGTTGTGATCTCTCCTCTTTCATTCATGATTTTGTTGATTTGGGTCCTTTCTCTTTTCTTTGTGATAAGTCTGGCCAGGGGTTTATCAATCTTGTTAATTCTTTCAAAGAACCAGCTCCTAGTTTCGTTGATCTGTTCTACTGTTCTTTTGGTTTCTATTTCATTGATTTCTGCTCTGCTCTTTATGATTTCTCTTCTCCTGCTGGGTTTAGGCTTTATTTGCTGTTCTTTCTCCAGCTCCTTTAGGTGTAGGGTTAGGTTGTGTATTTGAGACCTTTCTTGTTTCTTGAGAAAGGCTTGTATTGCTATATACTTTCCTCTCAGGACTGCCTTTGCTGTATCCCAAAGATTTTGAACAGTTGTGTTTTCATTTTCATTGGTTTCCATGAATTTTTTTAATTCTTCTTTAATTTCTTGGTTGACCCATTCATTCTTTAGTAGGATGCTCTTTAGCCTCCATGTATTTGAGTTCTTTCCGACTTTCCTCTTGTGGTTGAGTTCTAGTTTCAAAGCATTGTGGTCTGAAAATATGCAGGGAATGATCCCAATCTCTTGGTACCGGTTGAGACCTGATTTGTGACCTAGGATGTGATCAATTCTGGAGAATGTTCCATGGGCACTAGAGAAGAATGTGTATTCCGTTGCTTTGGGATGGAATGTTCTGAATATGTCTGTCACGTCCTTTTGGTCCAGTGTTTCATTTAAAGTCTTTATTTCCTTGTTGATCTTTTGCTTAGATGATCTGTCCATTTCAGTCAGGGGGGTGTTAAAGTCCCCCACTATTATTGTATTGTTGTCAGTGTGTTTCTTTGCTTTTGTTATTAATTGCCTTATATTAATAACAATATAAGTTATTGTTGGCTGCTCCCATGTTCGGGGCATAGATATTTACAATTGTTAGATCTTCTTGTTGGATAGACCCTTTAAGTAGGATATAGCGTCCTTCCTCATTTCTTATTACAGTCTTTGTTTTAAAATCTAATTTGTCTGATACAAGGATTGCCACCCCAGCTTTCTTTTGGTGTCCATTAGCATGGTAAATGGTTTTCTACCCCTTCACTTTCAATGTGGGGGGGGTTGACTTTGGGTCTAAAATGAATCTCTTGCAGACAGCATACCGATGCGTCTTGTTTTTTAATCCAATCTGATAGCCTATGTCTTTTGATTGGGGCATTTAGCCCATTTACATTCAGGGTAACTGTTGAAAGATATGAATTTAGTGCCATTGTATTGCCTGTAAGGTGACTGTGACTGTACATTGTCTGTATTCCTTTCTGGTCTATGTTGCTTTTAGGGTCTCTCTTTGCTTAGAGGACCCCTTTCAATATTTCTTGTAGGGCTGGTTTTGTGTTTACTAATTCCTTTAGTTTTTGTTTGTCCTGGAAGCTTTTTCTCTCTCCTTCTATTTTCAATGACAGCCTAGCTGGATGTAGTATTCTTGGCTGCATATTTTTCTCGTTTAGTGCTCTGAAGCTATCATGCCAGTCCTTTCTGGCCTTCCAGGTCTCTGTGGATAGGTTAATTGCCAATCTAATGTTTCTACCATTATAGGTTACGTATCTCTTCTCCCGAGCTGCTTTCAGGATTTTCTCTTTGTCTCTGAGACTCGTAAGTTTTACTATTAGATGTTGGGGTGTTGACCTATTTTTATGGATTTTGAGAGGGGTTCTCTGTGCCTTCTGGATTTTGATGCCTGCTTCCTTCCCCAAATTAGGGAAGTTCTCTGCTATAATTTGCTCCAATATACCTTCTGCCCCTCTCTCTCTTTCTTCTTCTGGGATCCCAATTATTCTAATGTTGTTTTGTCTTATGGTATCGCTTATCTCTCGAATTCTGCCCTCGTGATCCAGTAGTTGTTTATCTCTTTTTTTCTCAGCTTCTTTATTTTCCATCATTTGGTCTTCTATATCACTGATTCTCTCTTCTGCCTCATTTATCCTAGCAGTTAGTGCCCCCATTTTTGATGGCACCTCATTAATAGCCTTTTTGCTTTCGACTTGGTGAGATTTTAGTTCTTTTATTTCTCCAGAAAACCCCAGAAAGTGTTTCTCTAATAACTTCCACGCTTTTTTCAAGCCTAGCTAGTATCTTTAAAGTCATGATTGTGAACTCTAGGTCCGACGTCACGCTAATGTCCGTATTGAGTAGGTCCCTGGCAGACGGTACTACCTCTTGTTCTTTTTGTTGAGGTGATTTTTTTTGTCTTGTCATTTTGTCCAGGGGAGAATAGATGAATGAAAGAACAAAATGTTAACAGGTTAACAACATCCCCAGAAAATATACTCTAATCAAATCAGAAAAGGCCTGAAACCAGGGGAAAAGAAAGGGAAAGAAAGAAAAAAGAGAGAGAAAAAAAAGAAAAAGATAAAAACAAACAAAAACAGAACAAAACAAAAAAAAAACAGAATATGATCAAATATGATCAGACTGGTGCATAGATCAGTGCCACACACTAGATTTTGGGTGTATTTTGGTCTGTTAGAAGAAAGTGCCTCCTAAAACTTTAAAGAAAGAAAGACATATATGTACAAAATAAGGATTGATATGATGAAGGGATGGAATATGACTGTAAAGATGAAAATTATAAAAAATTTTAAAAAAGGAATTGATAAGATGTTTGAAAAAAGAAAGTAGAGGATTAAAAAAAAGGAAAGAAAGAAAAAAAAGGGGAGAGAATGTGATCAGGCTGGAGACTAGAACAAAGCCATACACTAGAGATTTAGGGTATATTTTGATATGTTAGAAGAAACTGTATCTCAAAATTTTAAAGATAACAACTTATATATATATATGTATATATATATATATATGCCAAAAATAAGGGTAACTACTATGAAGGGATAGAATATGACTGTAAAAATGAAAAATAAAAATGTTTTTTTAAAAAAAGGGATTGATAAGGTGTTGTTTGAAAAAGGGAAAAAGAAAAATTCAAAAAAAAACAGTTAAAAAAATTAACTTTGAAAGACTAATGAATCATGGTAAAAAAGCTATAAATTCTATGTGCAGTATTCCCCTAGCGCTGGAGTTCTGCTGTTCTCATTGATCGGTAAACTTGGTCTTGGCTTGCTGGCTGTTCTTGTTGATCTTCTTGGGGAGGGGCCTGTTGCCGTGGTTCCCAAATGTCTTTGCCGGAGGTGGAATTGCCCTGCCCTTGTGAGTCCCGGCTAAGCAATCTGCTGGGGTTTGCTCTTGGGAGCTTTTGTTCCCTGCAAGCTCTCAGTACAGCTTTGGAGGACGACAGTGAAAATGGCGGCCTCCCAATCTCCGCCCCAGAGGAGCTGAGAACTAGGGGCCCGCTCCTCAGTGCACCCCCAGAGAAAAGCCGTCAGTCACTCCCGTGTCCCCGGTCTCCGGCCGCACTCCGTGCTCACCCGGCCTGTGACTGAGTGTTTCTATCTCTGGCACCCGACCCCCGTGGAGTCTCCAAACCCAGCAGATCCCTGTGGTGCGCTCCCGCACTGCTCCTCCCAGGGGAGGAAGGGGAGTCTCCCTGGACCTGCGCTTGTTGGGTCCCTGCTGGAGGAGCAGTGACCCGACTGTCACCGATCACAGTCTATGGCAACCCCGAGCTGAGAGCCCGCGCCTCGGCTCCGTCTCCGCAGCCGGCTTCCCCGCTCTGATACCCGGGAGCTCTGCCACACTCAGGCATCCCCAGTCTTTCTGTGACCCTGAGGATCCTGGGACGACACTGTCCCGTGAGGTTTCCACCCCCCGCTTAGCCACTGCAGCGACGTCCCTCCGCGGAGCTGACTTCTAAAAGGTCCGATTTTGTGCTCCGCGGCTCTAGCACTTGCCAGAAGTGGCCGATGGAGGCCCCCTCCCCCGCTGTCTATCCTCCCGAATATCGCCTCGGATTCACTTCTCCACATGTCCTACCTTCCAGAAAGTGGTGGCTTTTCTGTTCAGAGAGTTGTTGCTATTCTTTTCTTTGATCTCCTGTTGAGTTCGTAGGTGTTCAGAATGGTTTGATCCCCATCCAGCTGAATTCCTGAGACCAGATGAAATCCAGGTCTCCTACTCCTCCGCCATCTTGCTCTGCCCCTCAGTACTTTTATTTTTACTCACCATATGAATAGAGGCTCAAAAAAGTATTGACTAAGCACTCATTCCTGCTGAAACTCTTTAAAAATTACACTAAGAAAGATACTTGTCTATTTAACTTAAAAAGCTAGTTATTGGAAGAAGTAGGGTCACAGCTCAGGGTCACTGGACTCCAGGACCTGGACTGGTAGCTAGATTGCAGGACCATCTATTTAGTTTATTAAATTTTTCCAGTACCCTTCAAAGTTTGTTTTATAAAACCACCATAACCCACAGTTTGCCTTATGGTGACTTGGGCACATCTTCCTCCTTAGAAACACCTAGCAACTGTATTAAAATTCCAGGTTCCTGGGCCTCGCTCTGTATTACTGAGCCAGAATTTCCAAGAGAGAAGTCTGGTGATTTTTTTGGAAAACAAACATCCAAGGCAATGTTATTATTAAGGGAAATTAAGAGTACAGATCCAGCATTGGGACGTTGAGACCTTATCATTTTGGCTTTATTTAGTAAATCTTATGTGTTTGTTAAAACATAACATGGAATCAGAGGCTCATCCCACGTCAAAGCAAACAAGAACATTAAACTTAATTAGAAGGGTCATTTTTAAAAAAAATGCTTTTAAGGATTCATATATCACCAATGTCTAAGGGCCTTCTTACCAGAGAAACAGAAAAATCATTACCAATAAAATCAGAAACAAGACAAAGAAGGCCGCAGTCATCACAAATCTTCCTCAGCTTACGATGGGGTTTTGTCCTGATAAACCCATCATAAGTTGAAAATAACCTGAGTCAAAAATGCATTTAATATTCTTGACCTACCGAACATCACAGATTAGCCTCACCTACCACCCACGTACTCAGAACACTTCCATTAGCCTCCAGTTGGGCAAAAGTCATCTAACACAAAGCCTATTTTACAATAAAGTATTGGATATATCATGTAATTGATTGACCACTGTACCAAATGTGGGAAACAGAAGGGTCATATGGATGCAGAAGGGGTATCAGTGTATTGGTTGTTCACTGTTGTGGTTGTCTGGCTGACGGGGAGCATCTTCACCACCCAGGATTGTGAAGGGATTGGACTGCATCTCGCTAGCTGAGGAAAAGACCCAAATTCCAAATCCAAAGTACAATTTCTACTGAATGCGTATCACTTTGGTACCATTGTCAAGTTGAAAACGCGTAAGCCAAACCACTGTAATGAGGGGCGGCCTGCACAGTGCAAGGCCGATGGCTGAGCCACAGCTCAGTTCCTGGAGAGCAGAGGCCTTGGCTGGGGACCTGGGTCCCCCTCCCACTAGCTCGTCCATCACCGGCACGTGACTTCTCTGTCCCTGTTCTTTCGACTCTAATGTGGGGCTGATGACAGCATCCTCCTCAGATGCGAGGGTTACAGGAGGTGATGCCTATGATGTGCTGGGCAGAGCACATGGCCCACTAGTCAGCACTTGCCAAAGTCAGCTTCCGAAAATCTGCGGTCCTCTGCAGATGAGGAGTTTTCTCAGAGACAGTGTGGACTTGACCCAGGCCCCTGAGTCAGTGCATGGGAACTCTGGCTTTGGGAGCCAGCCCAGTGTGGTTAGCACTCCCCCCACCTACCACTTCAACCTGGGCTCAGAAGAGCTGAAAATGAGAAGCAAACAACACAAGTCGACTTGCTGTCCAGCACAGGCTGAGCTGCTTACTCCCTCACAGGGTGAGCATGCATGCTTCCTGAGCACGGCCCTGACTCTCACAGTGACTTGGGTAAGAAGCTTGTTGCACCTTCTACCTCACCTGGGATAGCTGCAGAAAAGATGGGAGAGAGTGCCCCACAGACCCACCACCCTGGCCTTCCCTACTCATCACTAACCTCTAGAAGGAAGCAGCAGGTCTAGACCTGGAAAACAAAGCCACTTCTGCATGGCGGCCCACCATGAGGTGGATGGTGGGTAGGCTTGCTCTTTCAGCGGGGATGCTTTGAACCTTTCATCGCCAAAACCAGTGTTCAAGCTTGAAGAATGTAGTGGAATTAATTCTGTGGGTCTCAACTCAGAGTTTTGAGCCCCCTTCCTTCACATAAATGAATCACATTATTTTGCCCACTTGGTAGCTGACAATCTTCCCAGCTCAGGGAGGCTGGAAATGCACTGATGTGGAAATGTGAACATCTCTGAATGGCCCGGCCCATGGAAGGCCATGGCAGCCAGGTGGCATCAGGAAGTGTCTGTCAGGGGAATGTCTGGGTGGATGGATGGCTGCACTGAAACTGGTCTTGCATAGTTGTGTGTGTGTGTGTGTGTGTGTGTGTGTGTGTGTATTTATTTATTTATTATTATGTTATGTTAATCACCATACATTACATCATTAGTTTTTTAAATTTTTATTGTTATGTTAATCACCATACATTACATCATTAGTTTTGGATGTAGTGTTCCATGATTCATTGTTTGCGTATAACACCCAGTGCTCCATGTAGAAGTGCCCTCTTTAATACCCATCACCAGGCTAACCCATCCTCCCACCCCCCTCCCCTCTAGAAACCCTCAGTTTGTTTTTCAGAGTCCATAGTCTCTCATGGTTCACCTCCCCCTCCGATTTCTACCCCTACATTCTTCCCCTCCTGCTATCATCATCATCATCATCTTCTTCTTCTTCTTTTTTTTTTCAAAATATAATGTATTATTTGTTTCAGAGGTACAGATCTGTGATTCAACAGTCTACACAATTCACAGTGCTCACCATAGCACATACCCTCCCCCATGTCTATCACCCAGCCACCCCGTCCCTCCCACCCCCCACCACTCCAGCAAGCTCAGTTTGTTTCCTGAGATTAAGAATTCCTCATATCAGTGAGATCATATGATACATGTCTTTCTCTGATTGACTTATTTTGCTCAGCATAACACTCTCCAGGTCCATCCACGTTGTTGCAAATGGCAAGATCTCATTCCTTTTGATGGCTGCATAATATTCCATTGTGTATATATATATATATATATATATATATATATATATATATATATATATACACACACACCACATCTTCTTTATCCATTCATCTGTCGATGGACATCTTGGCTCTTTCCACAGTTTGGCTATTGTGGACATGGTCTTGCATAGTTTTTTATTCCCACTCAGGTATAAGGGAAGTAGTTCAGAAGGACTTCTGTCTCTGTGGAAACCAGCAATGCAGAGGACAGGCCTTCAGAGGTTCTAGGTTCCAGCCCTGATCTGCCCCTGGTCACTGTGTGGCTTTGGGCGCATTAGCTCAAGCTTCAGTTTTTTTGTGGAAGGCAGGTAATGATATTTACTTCACCAGTCTCCCTGGATGCTGCAATGTATACTTTACCATTCTTGTGGAAGCTTCTTTGAGGGCACAGTTCAATTCTTATTTCTGCCTCTCTCTGTGTGTTTGACATAGAAAAACTGCATTTTTGTTGAATGAATGAATATATATATAAAAGAGCACCACACACCCTCAATAACTCATTTTAAATGATCTTTTTAAGTTTCTGTATCTCCTGTTAGCCTATGACTTTGATGAGGGAGGGGAGAGCATCTTAGTCATCATTGTACCCCTGAAGCCTACATCAGGGCCTGGCGAGCAGGAGGCTCTCGACTCATGGTGGTGAAATTATTGAGTGCAGAGTAGAGATGAGACTACTACAAAGAAGCCCCAGAGCTCCAGCTCCTCCTATTGATCTTGGGTTATTTACTCTGAACATCCCCTTTGGTGTTCAGCGTATCTCAGTTCACTTTATCTGTGCGTCTTGTCTCTTCCATAGACTGTGTGGTTCCAGGAAAGGAGACATGACCTTCTGGCTTGGCAGTTTTCCTGGTCCCTGAAGATCTGCCTTCAGCTTGGTGGGTGGAACAATTACTACAAGTCTAGCTGATTGCTGGACCAATGAGTACTTTTAAAAATAACATTATTTTTTCTTATGATAAAATACAAGGCCATGTTAGAAAATTTGGAAATTATAAAGTATTATAAAGAAGGAAATTTTTAGAACACTGCTCTAATCCTCCCACCCAAGGATTGACTATTTGAGATTAGAGACTTTACATTCTATTTGAATTTAGTAGAATAAAAAGAAATAGAAGAAAAGACTTAGTTCCTGACAGATGTTTCTTCAATGTAAGAGACACTAACTCCTAAATAATTTCTTGCTTTCATTTGCTCTTTTTCTAAAGAGATAAACATGAAGAAGTTGTTGTTCATGTGTTTTAACACATCCTTGATGGCTGTGAATTTAAATATTAGTAAATGTTAGTGAAGCTTAGTCAAAGGTCAGAAGACACATCAAAGTCTAGACAAACAAGCAAACAAGATGATTTTTCTTTATTGAAGTAAATAAAAAGGTTTATGCTGATTTTTATGATTATTCTTCAAAAAAGATTAATAGAGAAAAGCTAATCTATAATAAAAATATTCCATAAAAGTAACAAGGCTTTTGAAGAAAGAGTAGCAGACACATCATGGGGAAAATGGGCAAGTATGGTCTGTTCCTAGTATAACTTCAAATGTGTTCACGCCATCGGAAGGCTACAGTAGTTCATTCTCTGCTTGTTTCTGGGCTACTTGAAAAACTGAGTTATATTTATTTATGTTCACCGATATTGAATACTTAATCTCTACATGCCAGATAGTGTCCTAAACTCTTAACACATTGTAACTTATTTTATCCTTACAACTCTATGACTTTGCAGATGAGGAATGGAGGACCTGAGGTCAGGTTGACTAAGATCCCATGGCTAACATGGCAGGGTGGTTTTGAGGGAGAGATGGTTTCTACTCCACCTTCAGAGAGATCATCTATTTGAACTCTATTGTTTCTGAATCAGGAAACTGAGGCCAGAGCAGTTTAAATATTACCCCCAGTTTCTCAGGCAGTAATTAGCACGGCTGGGCTACTCTCCATGTTCTTCTTATTCTTCTTCCAGTACTCTCTCAATAATTCTGACTTTGGTTTCAGTCCCATGGTTTAGCCTGGGACTACATATCTCTCGCTGCCAACTCTAGGTACTTGGACCCACTGGGGACACTGGCATTTTCTCTCATGAGTTGCACCATCTTTGGTGGGTGCGGGAGCTTCTGGAGCAGTGAACTTGTCTGCGATGCACTGAGAGCCAACAGTATCGGATCAAAAAGGATCAACAGGGTGGGACAAAGGCTCAGAGGACTGCTGGTTGCAGAAATGCGAGGCAGTGCTGTATGAGAAGGTGCAGGTGGCCATCCCCCCTTTCACTCTACCCCTGTCACCTGGAGTTAGAATGACAGGTGAGAAGGTGCCTGAGGGAAAAGAGTGACTGTTTTCTTAGGCAGATGGCTGATGCCAGTCAGCACGTGCGGGCACCGACAGCGTGCTAAGCCTTGGGGAGCGCGCCCCTTTGTGTCTTCATTTTCAACACCAGCTCCTTGTTGTTTTTTAGCAACAGTTTGGTAGTGTTCCTCAGGTTTCAGCCTTTCAACATCTGAATGTCATTCCTTTGGCAAACCGATTTTTTTTTTCCTCCACTTCTTCACTTGGTGATGACAGGAGAAACTGTTAGTTTTAAAAAAGTTGATTTAATGGTCCACTTGCAAGAAGCCACATAGCAACCAATCTGTTCTTAAGATTTGGGATTTATTTGATTCATCTTCTCAGATGGCTTATTGAAATTGTCTTTAGAATGTTTCTAAAATGGATGTTGTGTGCTCTGTGGATGGCACCAGACCCACAATTTCCATCCAGGTATTTATTTAATTGTCTCTTCTAATTCTCTCTACTGACACTCATCTTGAAGTTTACTTTTGCCATTTTGTTGGAACAGCACTACACCCCTGCCCCAAACATTTAACTCCTCTCAGATAAATCGAAGCCCAACCCTGAAATTCCCAGGTTGGCCCTAAATCAATGCCAGACTGTATGGTATGTTAGTAATGGCTCACACTTCAGGGAGGAGAATTTTCATGAGTAGTTCAGAGATGCACATAAAAGCAGCAGACAGCACACACTTAGGCTGCAACCATCCCTATAAGGCAGGTAGAAACCATACGGTGGCGAGAGGAGAGATTTGTTGTTAGGACACAAAATGAATATTAGAAGTGTGTGCCCGAAAGCCTGAACCTCTCCAAATTTAAGCTGAACTCTTTAATTACATTTGAATTTGGTCCCAAGAGAAAGATACAGAGATTCAGGGTCTTGTAAAGGGAAGGATGGTCTCCTGGTGTGGGCTGTTTCTTGGGGTTTTGTCCATTAATGGACTGGCTGATCTTCAGAAAGGAATACCCCTCGATCTGTGAGACAGAGCAGAAGCACCATCTTCTCTAGTGTGTGGAGGGCACTGCAAGAGGGCATGGACCACGGGCCACACTTCGTTTTTCTTTGTGTCAGAATCTATGTGACATAGTCAAGCATGATATAGGACAAACTTGGGGAAATGACCTCTCCTCTCTGTGTCCGTTTCCTCCTCTGCAAAATCAATGGTGTAGAATAGAGATGCTTCCAGCCCTATTGTTCTATTCTCACTAGGAGTTCTATATTAAGATTTTGGAATCATAAAGTTGAAAGCACTTTAGAAGTCTCCTGGTCTAAGGGCCCCTAGGTGGTTCAGTCGGTTAAGTGTCTGACTCTTGAATTTGGCTCAGGTCATGACCTCAGGGTTGTGAGACTGAGTCCTGTGTCAGGCTCCACGCTGGGGGCATGGAGCCTGCTTAAGATTCTTTCTCTCCCTTTCCCTCTGCTCTCTCCCCCCACTCTCTAAAAAAAACAAAAAACAAAAAACAAAAACAGAGTCACCGGCTCTAACTTCCTGGCTCAGTTAGCCCTTGCTGTGTACCAAACCATACAAAAACTTAGTGGGTTAAAACAAAGTGTTATTTCTCATAATTCTGTATGGCTGAGCAGTCCGTCTTCTGCTTTTCCTGAGCTCACTCATGACGGACTTCAGCCAGAGGGTCAGCTGGGCCAGAAGCTCCAAGATGGCTTCATTCACATGTCTGAAAGTTGGTGCTGGCTGTTGGTTGGGGGCCCTTGTTCCCCATGTGGCCTCTCACCCTCTAGTAGATAAGGTTGGCTCCTCACAGGGCAATGTCAGGGCAGTTCTAAGAGGGGGAAGGCTGCAAGGCCTTTCAAAAAGACCAGTCTCAGAAGTCACACAAGGTCACCTTCAGTGCATTGACTGGGATGAAAATGCAGGTATGCTAACCCCCCTAATCTAGTACCATGTGCACTCTGTAACACACTGCTCCCCGATGGCCATGTTCAAGTTCATTCATCAACCACAGTAAGGATTACTGGGCATGTACTACATGCTAGGAGCTGCGCTGAGCATTTTGGTGGATTCGAAGATGAATAACAAAGCATCTCTTTTCTTTCAAGTAATCTATAACCTATGCCAAGCATGACATTCAAAACAGGTTAAATGACCACGTTTTAAGTAGGCCGTAACCTGTTTCTACAGTCTCTATAAGAATGTGTGGCATAGGTAAAAATAAAAGCCCCTTCTTCTCTTGAGTTCCATGGGCATTTCCATATGTTTTACCAGGACAGTTGAAGTTCTTTTCCACTTTCCACAGTCTCCTCCGCAGTAAGTTTAATACATGAAGAAAGACAATATCCAAATTATCATAAATCTGTCGGCATTCCATTTCAGAACAGAGGCAAATGGAGCTTCCATGTATCTGAAATGTTGTATGTATCTGTATTACCGTTTTATCCTCTAATGGGGTGGACCTCAGGGTCAAGTTTTATTATATGCATCTTAAAAATGTAGAGCTGAAGTTTCAGAGGGGGCATAGAGAGGTGACCTGAGTCAGGGTGGGACATTAACCTTCTGACCTCAGAGACTGATGGATCTCAAGCCGCACTGCACTCCGGAGGGGAGGCTGTTTTGGCACAGGGAGGAAGGCCAGATGCCCTGGTGTTTCATTTTAAGCCTTGAAAAGTTAAACTTAGGCTTGCCTTTGCCCTCTAACCTGCCAGGGCCACCCCATAGCAAAGACCACCTTTAGAGTTCTCTACTTCCTCTTCTTGGACTTTAATTCTGCTCTTCCCCCTCTTTCAGGCACCTGATGCCCACTTGTCATCAGCTGCTCTGTTCCATACCTGACCTTCAAGAAAGAATCAGCTACCAGTTATTTACACTACAGTGTGAATATCAGTTAGTGAGAAAGTCTCATCTCTTACTAGGAAAAGAAGAGCTACATTCATTCTAGTCATTGGCAAGTAGCTTGTAAGAACATTCCTGAGGCCCCTGAGATCATGCCTGTTACTTTCTGTTCTTAGTACCCATTTAGAGTCTAAGATTATTGAGTACTAGCATTTTAGAATTGAAAGGGCCAACAGAAATACCACTGATACTCCTTACTTTGTTGGTGAAAAAGCTCAAACCCAGAAATAAATGGTGGCTTGTCATGTTACACAACTAGTTAGTGGCAGAGTTGGGGTTCAAACCTGGATCACTAGATCTTTAACAAGCAAAATTTGAACCTGCTATTATTTTCTCTTCCTGAGAAATTGATCTACACAGAACTGGACAGTTTTCAGTTGCATCAGTTCTCATAGATCTTCTACATGGCCGTGAAGGGTGCTAGGGCTTTTGGTACCAAAAAAAGGGATTACGGAATAGAAAAGAAGCTATGGGCTAGTTTCCAAGTTGCTGCTATTACTACTTCAGCATGACACATGGAAGCAGTATCAGAAAAATGGCATTTGCCTTAGGTTCCAGCATTTAGACATAAGTCCATTACATGGTCTTGGCAACTCACATAACCTCCTTTCCTTGCTCATCTACTGAACAAGAAACAAGACGAGGTCATCTCTAAACAAATCCATAGACTTTCCAGCCCTAGAGCTGGGGAAAACAAGAGCCTGATAAAGCAGCAACCAGAATGAGCACAGATGTGGAGTAATGAGGGAGTAATGGCTGGAGCACTGGAGTAATACTTGGAGTCATGGTTATTAGCTATTTCAGGGACAGCAAAGAGGCCAGTTTGGCTAAGAGGAATGACTTAGGTTGGCAACTTTTAGTAAAATAGAGAGTAGTTACTTTCTTAACATGATGAAACATGCCTATCAGGAGCAAGGAAAGAACTCTCACTCATGTTACCATAAGTAAATGTGGCTCCAGAAGTATTAGACAATACCTTAGCTCTTTGATTGTCCCCTTTTAAACTCAGGGAATGACAAGAATCCCAGTTCTTTGCTGAAAGAAGTGGCTCTCTAATGGTGAAATGTTGGTGTCATTGACAAGTAAGTAGAGGAAATGATTTTACGCAGGAGCTTTCTAGATGGTCTTCAAATTGTACTTAGATGTTTCTCTTCTGTTTCCTCCATGGGGCATCTTCAAAGGTAAGTACTTTATAAAGGCTCTTCATTCACAGTTCTTCCCGATTTGATAGACAGGACAGGCTTGTGGAAAAGAGTGCTAGTCACACGAAAACCACATTTCAGGTTTGCCATTCACCAACCAGGAGGCCTTGGCCAACGTGGTTAATCCCACCAAACCCCTGTATGTTTTTATGAAAATAGGTATAATGATACCACGTCTGTCTGCTTCAGAAAACTGTTTTAAGAGTCAAGTGGAAAATTGTGTGTATGAATGTATATTATTATTGAAGGAAATTTATAGATGTGAGGGGTGGATCTTGTCTGAACCCCTCAAGCCCTTGGATCTTCAGTCTCCAGAGGGCCCATGCAGCTCGGCATCTACACTCACCCTGCAAAACTTGCAATCTTTTTCTAGCACACCCAAGGCACACATCAAAGAATCTGTACACCTAGAGTATATGGCTTTCAGAGTGAGAGCCAGCTTGGAATTGTGTTAGCAGAGCAGGTACAGTTAAAAAGCCTGGGGCTTTGGAATTTTTAAAAGGGACCCAACACCAACATCTCTGAAATAAATTGATTTGGTTGAAACCCTTCCAAAGAAATTACCTTAATTCTGAGACTAAATATGCTGCGTTCCAGCCCAAATGGACTTTTCTTGGCCAATCCCCTGAGAAGTAAACATTCAAGTTTAATAGGGAAAGGGCAGTAGAACTTGCAGTTTTAGCTCACTGATGTCACCCATTGCTTTTTGAGCCAAAGAATAAGAAAATCCAACACTTCCTTCAAGAATGAAGGCATCATATGGGAATGATACAAATATGTTTGTGGTTTCTATATATTTTCGTTTAAAGAAAAACACAGGAATTGAAGAGGATACATTTTTCAGAATCTTGACAGACATATGTGCTTCTCTCAGAGAGGGGTCCACCTGGGAATCTTGGCTGTCTGGTCAAAAAGGCTGTCTTTTTATTCCTCGACTAAAAATAGGATATAGAAAGAAGCACAGAGGGTCTAAACTGTAGAAAAACTTAACGTTGAATCCGACTACTGCAGTCAGATCCAGGGAGAAGATCTTAGTATTGAGGAATAAGAGTGTCTTTGAGCCGAGAGGCCAGTGTTCATTTTACTGTGGAGGAAGTGTCCAAATTAAGATCTGGGAGAGTTGTCTAACTTACGCCAGCTCACGAGGCTTCTGTCATCAAGGCTAGACTAGAATACAGAGTTTTTTTGACACCAGGTCTCTTATTATCTTGTTTGGGATGAAATCTCTGCTTGGTAACAAAGACATATTCTGAAGGCCACCCTGAAATGAGGTGCTTTCTCACTGCCTGGCAGTAATGACTCTAAATAATTAGGTGATAGGTGGCGACACCTCACTGCATGCAATGAATCAGGTACAGTCACCTTCCAACGGCAGCCCGCTGGAGTCAAGGTCTGGGCAGGAGAATGAAATCGTTGATTTCAAAGGTACTAGCAGAGCTTGCATTCTGAGACCTTTCTTGGTGATCTTCACTGGAGAGAGCAGATTACTTTGGCGAATCCACATCGATTACATCAGCCTTAACAAACACCCTTGAGCCAGGCAGATGTTCAGAAGTCAGGAAGCTGATCACAGCCTGGAGGAAGCTCATGGTCCAAAGAGGATGGCCCAGATTGAAGCTTCTTTATCCTTCTATACACAGTCCTTAACACCCATTAAGAATTGAAGCAACATTTGGTGATGGAATATGGATAGTTCCATGTTAAGTTGGTGGTAGAATTGCCCTGAGTGTGGAGAAGAGGGGACGATCAATCTTCCTGGGGTGTGGAAAAGAACAAGGTCAAGGAAAGCTTCAAAGCTGATACTCGATCTGAGCCTAAAGGGAAACACATTGCAGAACAAAAGATCATCCTCCGGTCTACCTAAGTTTCAGGGTATCCAGTTCTGATGCTTTAAGGGGGGTTTGTAGTACACAAAGCACCCCAAATTTCCTGATGTGGAAAATAACCCCTGGGGCTGAGAGCAGGGCTCAGGGTGCCCAGCTTGTTGGTCTGGGAGCTACTGGGTCTGTGTGCGGGCGAGGCTGTGTCCTCAGGGCACTGACGCTGACCTCCGGCCTTGGGCCTCCAGTGGCCTCACCTGACTTCCTGCCCACCCTCACTTGGGTCTCTGGGAAAGGCTGTTGTACTTGGCCTCCCTCCACCCCCAGGGTACGAAATTACTCAGAATCTCCCAGCTGCTCCCAAGCCCCACACTGAGTTTCCAAACAAAACCTGTGAAAACAGAACTCCGGTGGCAGCTTTGGCCACATTTGGCAACTGCCCACATCCACGGTCCACCAGCAGGCTCTCGAGTCCCAGACACTCTCCACTCCAGATGCAGACGAAGCCTGCATGGACACTGTCTTTGAGACATATCCAGGAAAGATCTGCCCAGGAGCTCACGGATTCGATGTTTTTCTTTTGGCCCCATCCAAACCCAATGAAGCTGAATATCTGCACTGTGGCCCATCCCTCTACTGCAGGCCCAGGCTCATACCTCTGTAATGGGGCAGGGAGGAAGAGGCTCTCCTGCTGGCCACCTGGCCTCATGGGGATTCTGAATCCCAGCTGCTTCCTGAACGGGAACCAAGTGCTGATGAGCGCCCCTCCCCCCACTCCTTCAGGGGGCCAGTTGCCCAGTCCCCTGTCTGTGAGAGCCCACCTTGTCCTTTCTTCCTGCCTTCTCCTCCTCCCACAGCTAATGCTCATTCAGGTGCCCACTTCTTGCCTGTGTCCTTCTAAATCTCCTACCATTCTCCCTTCTTTCCTTGTCTCCCTCCTTCAGAGACATCCTGTTGCCAGATTTCTTTCCGAAGTGTGTACCCTTGCTGAGGTGATTCAAAACCCTTCCAAGGCCACCGTCCCTACGCCATGATGCCATGTCATGTTAGCCTGGCATTAAGGCCTTCTCTGATTAGGGCCCTGTGGTTGAGGCGGCCCTCCCCACCCACAGGTAGAGATGTTTCTTGGAAACAGCTGTCCAGACTGGGACTACATTTCCCACCCACTGAATTTCGCAAATGAAATGTAAGCAAAAGTGATGTGTGTCACTTTAGGGCCGACATTATTAGGAAGAGAGTGAGCCTTTCCTATCCCCACCTTTTTTTCTCTGGTTCTGTCAGTTGGAAACAGAGCATTCTGTACCTGTGGAAACTGATGAAACACGATGGAAGGAGTGTGGGTCCCAGAAACACCACTTGGAGCAAGCCGTTTTGCTGACAAGGAAAGCCTGGTTGGTCTGGTTTGTGAAGTAGAAGTAGCCGAGTATTGTCTTAAGCCACTGGGAATTTGGGGTTTATTTTGGTTTTGGCTAATGTTGTCTTGACTAGTAGAGTCTTCAGTGGCATTTCTAACTTGATTTTCCATCACTGTCATTTATACTCCCATCTTTAGGCCAAATCTGCTGTTCCTTGTACACATGTCTTCCCTGCCTATGCGCACCTTGCCTTTATCCTTACCTGTATGAATCCATGTCATCCTGCCCTTGGCTGAAGATGCAGGGGAAAGGACCCTGCTCCACTCAGCTTCCCTTAGCTACTGCGGCTGCAGGGAGGACCCCCATCTGGGCCTCAGATCTCTGTATCTGCTCCTCCTGGCCCCCTGTGTTGTTCAGCCGTGCTTTGTAGATCTTATTTCCCTGCCCACTTACAAATTCTTAGGAAGTCAGGGAGCTCATGTTCATTTTACCTTTGTTATGCCCATAGCAGAGCACCGAGTGGCCCCCTCCACCCAACTCCATGTGTTTAGAATCACCTGGAAGTAATGATTGAGAGAATAAATGAACCGTAAGTGTAGGACCTCTTGTGGTGAAATGGCAGAATCAGTGGTTTGTCTGTCAGCACCCGGCCTCCTCTCTCTGTCCCCATCCCACCCCTGCCTGCCCTTCCCACAAGTCTCCTTCCTACCTCCATGCATGTCGCAGTGGAGGACAGAGTCCATAGTGTTCGAAGCCAGACTGCCAAGGTCGGAACCCAGGCTTTGCCATTTCCCACCAGCTGTGTGACCCTTAGCCCCCGAGCCTCAGTTTCCTTATTGAGAAATAGCTAATAATGACTTACCTATCAGAGTTGTTTGAGGATGAGGTGAGGTAGTCTTTGTAAAATTCTTTGAACATAATGGGCCACAGTGAGCACAGTCTGAGGGTTCACGTCTCCTGGAGCTCTGAACGTTCTCATTTTTCTTTCTCTGCCTCTGTTCCCCTGCTTTTCTAGACACTGTGGAATCAGGGATGAGATTAGCTCAGGGCCTGGGGTTCCCCTTGTGTGTCGCTTATCACCAGTCACTAGTGAGGGACTGCCTAAGTGCTGTGTGGAGGCTGATTCTGAGCCAGAAAGAGAGCCATGATCTATGGGCTCCCTGTGCCATTAATTCAGGAGCAGAAATAGTGACATACATGCCAGGTATTATCTATCCCCCAAAGAACTGGGATTTCACTAGAAATTGTGACTTAGAGGAATGAGCCAGTAATTGTGGAAATTTCAATTATCTATAAGTAAATGTTCAGAATTCAAATGACTCATACAACCTCAGTGCTATAAAACTATAGAGGATCATTTACTACTACCCTCACTTAACTTAGCAAGAAACCAATGTCTGAAGACAAGTGACTTGCCCAAGGTGACAAGGTTGGTTTCAGCAGAACAAAGGCAAGAACGAGGCTCCTGTCTACTAGTCTGGTGTTCTCTTTATGTCTCACAAGTGCTAACCTCAGGTAAATCTCATAAAGCTTTTCACACCTCACTCTCCTACCCGAGAACCTTCAATGGCTCCCTACTACCTTAAAGATTAAGGTTAGGGCGCCTGGGTGGCTCAGATGGTTAAGCGTCTGCCTTTGGCTCAGGTCATGATCCTGGAGTCCTGGGATCGAGTCCCGCATTGGGCTCCCTGCCCCTTGGGAGCCTGCTTCTCCCTCTGCTTCTCTCTCTCTCTGCCTCTCTCTCTCATGATCCTGGAGTCCTGGGATCGAGTCCCACATCGGGCTCCCTGCTCCTTGGGAGCCTGCTTCTCCCTCTGCCTTTCTCTCTCTCTCATGAATAAATAAATAAAATCTTTAAAAAAAAAGATTAAGGTTAAATCTCTTCAAAAAACTTTTTTTTTACATTTTTATTATTATTTTAATTTAGATTTTTTTAAAGTTTTAATTTAAATTCCAGTTAGTTAACATGCAGTGTAATATTAGTGATTCAGTACTTATATACAACACCTGGTGATCAAAGATCAAGGTTGAATTTCTTATGTGCTGAAATCATCCATAGTTTAATCCCCTTTCCCCACTCAGTGGCTGGCATTCTCCTATGTTGTTGATGATGATGTAAATTGGCATAATCCTTTAGGAAAGCAGTTGGCAATACACATCAAGAACCAAAAACATGCTCATATGACCCAGTAATTCTACTTCTTGACCCCTTCCTAAAGAAATATTCCTCAGTACAGAAAAATCTGTATGCATAAAGTTGTTCATCATAGCATTATTTATATAAAACAAAACTGCAGAGAACCCAAGTGCCTCCCACTGAAGAGGTTTTTGAATTAATTATGATATATTTACTAGATGAACTAGTGAGATCATGATAAGTGAGAGATACAAACTATGAAATAACATGACACATAAGATATAAAGTTAAATAAAAAAGCAGGATATAAAAATATATGCTGAGTATGATTAGAGTTATATGAAAAATACAAGGGGAAAAAGACACTAAAGAAGTTTAAGTAACTGTTGTACAAGATTTTTTTTCCCCCTGTCATCCAAAGTTTATGCAACAGCCTTACATTATTTTCATAATACTAAAAATTTTAATTTTCACCATGATAAATGTTATCACTACAAAACTTTTAAAGGCTCCTCATTGCCCACCCTAGGATAAAGGAAAGTACCTGCTCTCAGCACCTATGGCCCCCACCATCCTGCTTGGTTCTTCCTTTCCATCCCCATGAACTTCAGGCTTTTGTGCTCCTTATGCTCTTGTCAGGCTGGTGCTTGGTTGTGTCCTTGGTGAGAAGGAGGCCACAGGGTCAGAGAAGCAAACAGTGACCTTGGAGTTGGACTGAACTTAGGGACCCACCTTTGCCCATTCAGCGCTGGGTGACTGGGCACACTCTCTATTACCTTGAAGCCTCTTGTTTCCTCGTCCATAAAGTGAGAAATAATAATACTTATCTCTCAGGCTGCCACGGGAGTGAGACACATATATACGTCCCTGGCGTGGTTTAGGTACCGTTAGTAAGGCTCGTTCGCAGCGATGGCTCATCCCGTTTTCAACATCACCCTTGCCTGGGATCCTTTCACCCTTCTCTTTATTAACTCGTGCCTTGAGGTCTGGCCTGTGCTTTTAAGCAGTGCTTCTCAAAGCGTGTCCTGCAGACTCGTCCTTCCCAAGACGGGCATAGAAGAGGAATCAACCTTAATGTGGTCTTGCCACAGATGGGGAACAAACAGTTTGGGCCCAGCACAGGGCTTGAGTGGTCTGCCTAAAAATGCTCTGGGGGGGATTGAGGAGGAGGTGGAAAGGTAGGCAAAGTCACTGAAAATCAGTGACAGGCCCATGGGGGTTAACCGCACTACTTATTTGGCTTGTGTGGGTATTTGGATACTTCCATAGTAACAAGAGTTGAAAATTCCTATACAAACTTTGTTCAAGATGCTGCATTGGTTCCATCTTCTTGGGTATATTGTTCCTGTGCATTTTACTCACGCTAACCTTACTTGTAATGACACCTTTGCATAAATACTTGTCTTTTTATGTATGTGTGTTTGCACATTCACATGCACATATATACACATATATATGTACGTATGCATATATATGTATAATCTCCAAGTAGTATATATGTATGTGCATTTATATATGTAAACACACACACACACTCTATTGGTTCTGTTTCCCTGGAAAACCCTAATATACACATTACATATGTATACATATACATATATGCGCATATATGTATATGCATATACATATATGCACATATATGTATAATCTCCCAAGTTTATACTCCCAAGTAGAGTATAAACTCCCCGAGGGCATATATCCCGTTTGACATTTTTCTTGCCCCGTACTGCACTACTTAAAGACACGGGGATGCCCAGTCCTTGTTTTGCGAATGATACAGATCTGGTTTTCCAACTTGACTGATGACTTGTTAAAAACATCCCTATGCCTCTCCCTGGAGATTCTGATTTGCTTGGCCTAGGCTGGGAGACAGCCTAGATCTGCCAAGAAATCTTCCGTGGTGTCTGAAGGGCAGTTTGGTCTTATAATGCCGCCTATTAAAATATGCATGCAATTGGGAAGAGAAAGTCAATTCAAACATTTACTGAGACTTGCTGATTGTTGCTGGCTCAAGGCAGAGAAAGGGAACCTGGGATGGGGCTGGGAATAAGATCCAGGTGGGGTGGTCTTTGAGATACAAGATCCAAGAGCAAAAAGAAAATTTCACTGATTTTTAATCAACACTGAATCTGTCTGTTGTTTCCATGTCTTTGTGCTTTGAAAATCCCTTCCAAAATCTCCTTTCAAGTATTTAAACAAATGTCAAGATAATTCAGCAAGATGGACCAACTATCTACAAAAAGATGATGAGCCTAAGAAACATGTACTCTGTAAGGGTCTTGATTACAGCTTAGAAATGATCATGGATATAATGGGACCCGTGCAGTGGGTGCCTCTGTGTCAGGCACTATGCCAAGGTGGGGAAACGGAGGCCCTATGGCTTAGTAAGTAGCAAAGTGGCTATCTGGACCCAAACCAGTTTGGTTTCTAAGGCCATCTTCCTATCACGTCATTCTGCTTCTTCATTTCTCAGTCCCCAGAGCCAGGGGCATGTGGATTCTCAGTCCATATTGGCTAAATGACTGAGCACGTTGACCAGTGTTCGATTTCTGTTTGTCCTCAACCCTGTGTTGGAGGCCAGAAGATTCAAAGCAGGATCTCGATTTAGAGGAAAAGTCTGAAAAAAAAACCCCCAAAAACCCTTAAAAACAAAAAGAATGAATGAAAAGTAGAAAAGTGAAGCAAAATAAAAATTTAGAGAAAGAGGAAAATGATTGGGATAATTACACATGCAGAGGGAAGTGCTGAAGGCCGCCCTCTAAATGTTCCTCGTGGTTTATGCAGTGGGAAGGCGGTGCATGGCTGGAGGGACCAGTGGAGGTCGGGTAATCGCTGCGTGGCCTGGGACTCACCAGGCTGTTGGGCCGAGCCCCTGGAAGGGTTGACCATGGGGTTTTGGATGACAACCAATGCCGACTGCTGAGAAACGTGCAGGGAAGGAAAGAGCTGCTAAACTCCCCGACAGCTCGGGTCCCGATGCTTCATTCTTGTGCCTGCCCTGTGCGTATATCATCCAGTATTCCACCAGTCACTTCTTCCCAGCATCAGTCTTGTCTATCGCAACAACTGGAAATGCCATTATCTGAATATAATTGCATTTCTGCCGAGAGACCTCAGTCTCAGTGGATAATCTGACATCATAGGCCATGATGGATCATCTCGGACCATATGCCCTGAAAGACACACATACCATACTAAAGCCAAAGATTATGTCACATGTGCTCTGGGTTCTCCACCGAAGCTCCTGTCGTCAATAAGTTGGGCTCCAAATGGAAGCGTTGGGAGGCAGCAGAAAACCAAGACATCCAGCCTCATATCCTGGGAGCAGCAGTTGCTGGGCTAATCAGTGGGGTCATGAGTGAGCTGGCGAGGGGAGGCTCCTTCCTGCCTCCCTGACCCTGTGCTTGCTGCCGGCTCAGCTCTGTCGTTCAGCTTTCCTGCTTAGTTTGCTCTCTCCACCTCTTGTTTCTTTTGAAATCAAGCAAAATAACATTTCTTAATTGTAACCAGTTTGACTAAGTAATTAACACAAATATATACTTTTTAAACCTGTCATACATGAGAGACACAAAGCAAAGCAGAGCAGAAAGGTTTCTGCATGGGGCTGAGCATGATCTTTCGATTACAACAAGCTTCAGACCTTACCAGGATCATCACAAAACTCCTGTGAAGTCCCTGGTGCCTGGAGTATGCTTTTGGAGCTCTTCTTTTATTGGAAAATGTAAAATGATGTCACGGAAGGAGATTCCCAGTTGACTAGCAACTATGTGGAGTCCCTGATTCTCTTTCTCCAGCTGATAGCCCTTGGGTGGCAAGCAACAAACAGCCAACAAGTCAAGGATGGGGAAGATATTTTGGGTTCATGGGTTAAGCCTGTGGAAGTTAAAACCATCCTTCAAAATCTCCTACAGAAATCTCAGATCCTCTGGTTGGAACCGTCCCTGCCTCTTCTTGTTTCCCATAGTCTTCTTTGCTTAGACACCCCAGACCTACTGAATGTGGTGCCACGGGCACGTTCACAGACACCTTTCCCTTTGGGCCTAGCAGAGGGCCTCAGACCCAATGGGTGGTGCGTAGGGCTTTTGCGAAAACCAGCCTTTGTTTTGGAGAGCGCTAAAGCCCCTCAGAAACCCATTTAAGTAATTAAGGTTGCAATAAATGGCCCAGCTCCCTACTTCCTAAAACAGAAAACGATCTCAGAGGTATTGCAGCTTGAGTTTGAAGCCAGATGCGGCTACCCCCCTCTTTGGTGTGTGACCAACTTCCATCAACCTGCAGAGGTTCTGCATCACCACAGAAATGCAGGTGATCACACACAGCGGCCATAGAGAGACATCTGTCACCGATACGTATTTCAGCATCCGAGTGAACAGAGATATGGTAATCATTTCCAGCTATGTGGAGATTGCCGCTGCCTCAGTGATTGGCCCCATCAAGGGGAGGGATAATGAAAAGTGCCCTTTCTCTGGTTCAAATCACTTCCTCCTGTGGGTTGATTTTTTTTTTTTTTAACTGTGCAGGTACAGCTGTAGTGCGTTTGTAAAGGAAGAGGTTCATTGTTAATATTGTGGATGCTTTTTCCTCAGGGCCATTTTATTATGCAAATTTGTCATTATGAAATGGATTTTTAAAATAATGAAGACCTGTGTGGGATTTGAAATGGTTCCTATAATTATTTCATGGTAGGGTCTGGATTAGCAAATACTATAGGGTAGAGGATACTAACGGAGATATTTATAGGGAAAAAAAAGTACACATGAAATATAGTTTGGCCAGGTTTAATACACACAGAATACACTTTAATACTTTCATATGGTCTGAATAATATCCCCATATTGATTTTTTCCTCGTTTCTCCCAACTCCACAGCAAATGTACGACAATGGCTCATTGATTTATTGTGAGTGTAGCAATGGGTTTATAACAGCATGAATCATGCCGATTGCTCAATTCACCACATGCCTTAATAAAAGTTTCACTTTAATAAAACTGAGCTAAGGCAAATATGCCCAGAGGCTGGCCTGACATTCCTTATACATTACCCTGCCTCAGGAAATTATTGCCATATATTTTACAGCAGCTACAGTAGGGCTAGGGGATCAGGATTAAAATGTACTAACTACTGTGATATTTAACAGAACTCCTGTGTTCCCAGTTAACCCTCACAGGTACAAAATGAACAAAGCAATTAGGAGAGAAAATGGTGTAGGGAACAGAACTGGGTTGGGATGCAAGCAATGGGGGATCAGTACCATCCCTTGTGACACCATGAGTGTCCCCTGAGCACTCTGTCCAGTGGATGTGAAATACCTGTCTTATTTCCCTTCCAGAGTCCCTATAGGCATCAAGAAAGAAAGAGAAAGCATGGTGCTTTATAAAGTACAAATGCGATACAAGGTCAGGTGAGGGGTGTCACCCTGAGGGACAGAGCTTGCCAGGCACACACACCAGCCTCTCAGCACTGTGAACTGTCTTTGGCAAGATTGGTCATCAGGGTTGTTAATAACAATGTATCTGGATAACTGAGAGATCTTACTCCACGGATAGGTGTTTAGGGGTTAAAAAAAGAAAAATCCAATCATTCTAATAGAGCTACGTTATTCTTTTATAAACTAAAGATTGTTTTTTGTCTTCCTGAGTAAGAGCTGAAAATGCCCCCACCACACCTGTGTTGTGTCGAGGTGTAAGAATGTAGGCCAAAGGGACTGTTCAGGTGACCTATCACCTGCTCATTACCACTCTGGAAGAAGTGCTGATTAGACAGCCTATAGACTATTCAATGCCAATAGGTGGAATGCATGCGAATCCAGAAGAAGTAGAAGCCTCTTTCGAGGCTTCGAACCAATATTCGAACCAATATGAGTCACTTACATCTTCATCATAGAATATGTGATAGAGTAAGGGGGATGCTATGGTCCTATGGGAAACGTCAGTCGCCTTTGGGCTTGAGTCTTGCCTCTGCTATTAACTACTGGCTGTACGATCTTGAACCAGGTACAAAAATCTCTCTGGGCCTCCATTTCCTCATCTGTAAAATGGGGGCTTACATTTGTTGGAGTGACAGATGTAAAGTGCCTAGACTCGCCATTCCTGGCACCTGTTCTCAGCATCTCTCTGGCTGGACTGTACCCCCCACACAGCATCCTCTCCCATTTCCTTTCCCCCTGGCTCTGTTTCACCCACAGGCAGCCTGGTGGGGAGGGTGCAGTCCTCCCAGCTTCCTGCTCTGGGTCACATGTGTCCTTCTGCTCCCAGAGCACCTACATCCCATTTGGCACTCAGCAAACCCACCTGTCCCCATCTCAATCCTTGCCTGTCACCCCAGTCAGAACCTGGAGGGAAAACACTGCGTTTTGTTCTCAAGTGCATTCCCTTTGTTTCATATTCTGTCTGGCACATAGAGGATATGAATGAATGCATGAATTAACGGTGTGCAGCCAGGTCGCATCTCCAAGAGCATGTTCTTTCACAAAACTGAACTTGATCATCAGTTGAAAATGACGACTCCAGAGATGCTGGAGGAGCCAAAACAGAGCTTCCACTTCAAAATTGTTCCTTCCACAGTGGAATCCCAGTAACACATGGCTGATGTTTGACCGCTTACTAGGTGCGAGGTGCTGTGCTAATCACTCCGCATATCTCCTGCCGCTAGTCCTTGGAACAGCTCTGTGACATATGTGCTTTACTTTCCCTCGGTACAGCTGAATGCCAGGAAGCTTGGAGCGATTACATAAGCTTCCCAAGGCTGCACAGCTATTGGTGGCTGGGTTAGGATGTGGACCTGTGTCTTTTGGATTCCAGAAGCTGTGTTCTAATTTCTCAGTTGTACTGAGCAAAGGGGAGTGAGCAGCGACAGATGCCAAGGACACTGCCATCCACAGAGGAGTCACTGTTTGAATGCGAGGCTTAGGGTGGGAGTGAACTGGTCCCTAGTTCCCTGCATACCAGCTTTGCTCCCCCTCGCCCATGTTCTGAGCTTTACAGCTCTTTCTCACTCTCACCCGCAAGGGGACTCCAACAGGGGCAGCTGGAATAAAACCCACCATCGTCGACCAGGAACTGAGCTGTCAAAAGAAATGAAAAATCCGGGGGCAACTGCAGTCTTACCGTTCATTAATGGGTTTATCGGGAACTCTCTTGACATTGAGCTCTAACTAGGGCATTTAAGAAAATCCCAAATTTGCAAATAAATAAGTTGGCTGACATACAGACATTTTACATATGAATTTAATAAAATAGATTTTTCTTTTTGAAATCTTTGGTAATCTCTGAAATATATCAACTGCAACCCAGGAACATTGTATCCCAAGTTGTGATTCATGAAATGAAACGGAAATGTATTATGTAATTCAATTTGGAGAGTCCAACACAGAGCTCATTAGGGCTGTTGCTGGTGATGTGGCCTGTAGCTCAGAGGCCCTGTGGTTTGGGCAAACTTCTCCCAGTCCTTACCTCCCCTTCCTCTGAGGACATTTTCCCCAAATATCGTCACTCCTTAAAAATAGCATTCTTGAGCATTTTGCCCACAAATGAGGATAATTCAGAGGAAATCTTAGGAAAAACTGTGGATTGTTTCCCCTCTCCTCCCACTTTACCATTAACCCGTCTGGTGATGAGTCAGGCTCAGAACTGACTCAGTGCCTTTCTATGTGATCTTTGGATCCAGACCAGGCCACGCCCATGCATTGGGCAGGTGGATACCAGGGTGTCATCTGAGGTAACTGGAGCCCAGAGAATCGAAGGGGCTTCGATTTTTTTTCTTAAAGATTTTATTTATTTATTTGACAGAGAGAGACACAGCGAGAGAGGGAACACAAGCAGGGGGAAGTGGGAGAGGGAGAAGCAGGCTCCCCACTGAGCAGGGAGCCCGATGCGGGGCTCGATCCCAGGACCCTGAGATCATGACCTGAGCCGAAGGCAGATGCTTAACGACTGAGCCGCCCAGACGCCCCAGGGGCTTCGATTTTTGAAATCTCTAAACTCTCTGGCTTTTTTTTCAGTTCATCACATAGCCTGAACTTATGATCAAAGTATCGTTTTCCCTACCTATGGTGATTTCTATGAAAACAAATGAGAAAATGAGTCAGAAAGCACTTATGGTCCTATGTGATTTTTGTTGTCTTTCTTAGGGTTGCTTTTTCTTTCTTTCTTTCTTTTTTTTTTAAAGATTTTATTTATTTTTTTGACAGAAAGAGACACAGTGAGAGAGGGAACACAAGCAGGGGGAGTGGGAGAGGGAGAAGCAGGCTTCCCGCGGAGCAGGGAGCCCAACTTGGGGCTTGATCCCAGGATCCTGGGATCATGACCTGAGCTGAAGGCAGACACTTAATGACTGAGCCAACCAGGCGCCCCGGGTTGCTTTTTCTTAAAAAATGCTTGAGATTTGATAAAATTTGCCATTCTAACCATCTCAGCATGTACAAGTGAGTGGCTTTTGGTACATTCACAATGTTTTGAGCTACCTCCACTCTCTAATTCCCAGTTCTCTGTGTCACTCTGAAAAGAAATCTTGTGCCTTGTAAGCACTCACTCCCTGTTCTGCTCTGCCCCGAGCCCCCGGCAACGACGGGTCTACTTTCTGCCCCTGTAGATTTGCCTATTCGTGACATTTCATATAAACAAATCATATACTATGTGGTCTTTTGTGACTGGCTTCTGGCACTTAGCATAATGTGTTTAAGGCTCATCCATGCAGTAGTGTGTATCAGTACTTCCTTCCTTTTTATGGTCGAACAATATTCCATTGTAGGGATCTGCTACATTTTATGTATCCATTCATCAGTTGATGGACTTTTGGATTGTTTCCAGTTTTCAGCTATTAATTAATAATACTGCTATGAATGCTTGCGTACCAGTTTTTGTTTGAATTTTTGTTTTCAATTCTCTTAGGTTTACCTAGGAATAGAATTTCTAGATCATATGGTAATTTTATTTTTAACTTTTTAAGGGACCACCAAATTGTTTTCCACAGGGCTGCACCATTTTACATTCTCACTTAGCAATGTATGAAGGTTCCAATTTCTCTACATCCTCACCAACATTGGTTACTTTCCAGTTTTTGCTTTTGTTTTTGTTTTTGTTTTTTTTTTAAGTGGAACCATTCTATTGGGCATAAAGTGGAATCTCATTGGGACTTTGATTCACATATCCTCATTGACTAATGATGTTGAACATCTTTTCATGTGTTTATTGGCCATTTTTATCTCTTCTTTAGAGAAATGCCTATTCGAGCCATTTGACCATTTTCAAATTGGGTTGTTAGTCTTTTTCTTGTTTAGTTGTAAGAGTTCTTTATATATTCTGGATACTAGACCCTTACAAGATACATGATTTGCAAATATTTTCTCCTGTTCTGTGGGATATCTCTTTACTTTCCTGATAGTGTTTTAGCATGAAAACTTGAAATTTTGATGTTCAGTTTATTTTTTCTTCTGTTCCCTATGATTTTGGTGTCACATTTAAGAAACTATAGTCTAGGGGCGCCTGGGTGGCTCAGTTCTTAAGCGTCTGCCTTCAGCTCAGGTCATGATCCCAGGGTCCTGGGATTGAGCCCCGCATCAGGCTCCCTGCTCCATGGGAAGCCTGCTTCTCCCTCTCCCACTCCCCCTGCTTGTGTTCCCTCTCTCGCTGTGTCTCTCTCTGTCAAATAAATAAATAAAATCTTAAAAAAGAAAAAAAGAAACTATAGTCTAATCCAAGGTCATGAAGATTTACCCCTATATTTTCCTCCAAGAGGTTAATAGCTTTAGCTGTTACATTTAGGCCTTCCATCGACTTTAAATAAATTTTTACATATGGTGTGAGGTAGTGGTCCAAATTCATTCTTTTTCATGTGTACATTCAGGTGTCCTAGCAGCATTTGTTAAAAAGATTACACTTTCCCCACTAAATGGCTTTTTTTACCCTTGTCAAAAATTGATTAACCATACATATATGAGTTTACTTCCAGACTTTCAATTTCTATTTTGTTGATTTCTATGTCTACCTATATGCCAATACACATCATTTAATTACTATAACTTGATAGTAAGATTTGAAATTGGAAAATATGAGTCCATCAATTATGTTCTTTTTCTAGATCATTGTGGCTAATCAGGGCCTTTTGCAGTTTCATATGAATTTAGGATCAGCTTATTCATTTCTGCATAAAAGGCCATTGGGATTTTGATAGAGATTGCATTGAATTTTTAGATAGACTTCAGGAATATTGCCATCTTAATATCAAATCTTTTAATCCACGAACATAGAATGTCTTTCCATTTATTTAGGTATTTTAAAATTTCTTTCAAGAATGTTTTGCTTTTCTTTTCAGTGCACATTTCTTGCACCTCCTTGGTTAAATTTATTTGTAAGCATTTTATTCTTTTTGATACTATTGTCAACAGAATTTTTTTTTTAATTTCAGTTTTAGATTGTTTGTTGCTGGCATATAGAAATATAACTGATTTGAGGCGCCTGGGTGGCTCAGTTGGTTGAGCATCCGACTCTTGGCTTCAGCTCAGGTCATGATCTCAGGGTCATGGGATCCAGCCCCATGTTGGGCTCCAGGCTCAGTAGGGAGTCTGCTTGAGGTTCTCTCTCCCTCTCCCCTGCCCCTCCCCCCCTTAAATAAATAAATAAATAAAATACTTATTTATAGGGAAGCTCTCAGCTTCAGATATCAACTTGCACTCACCTTACCCCAAAGAGATGACTCAAATCCAGCAATGACAGGCACTATTAGGAATTCTTTGCAGCCTTGAATCAGTCCAGCTGTGTTGGAATTGCTCTGGAATTAAGATTCTTGATAAGGTGGTCATGTGGCTAAGAACAAAGATTGTTAATTTTGCCTGTACACTTGAGAGAAACTGCTAGGCTTTTGTATTGAATCTCAAGATTCTAAGGTCAATTTTCTGTGAGGTTTGTGCAAGTCCCTGTCTTCTGTTTCCACCATTTAAAAGTGTGTATAAGAAGAGCGACAGATGATTGCAGTGAAATAAGCTAAAACAGCATGTGCACATGTGCGCACATACCCACACCCATCCCACTGGACAGTGAAGCAGATGCCAAGGGCAAGTGTTCCCCCAGTGAGCAACATGCAGGTGCATAGCCCCAGGGGGCCAGCTTCCCCATTAGAAGAGAGGGCGCACTAAACCTGCCTCCCCCCATGCTTCAAGCCCCAGGGAAAGAATGAATGAGAAGATCGATATCTATTTTGGAAATAGAGGTGTTGTAAAATAAGATGTTTGACAATCAGCCAACTGAAAAGAATCCTGTCCAAGGACATTTTCTATAGGCCTTAGCTGTCCTCCAGGCAGGAGAGGAAAATAACAGCAGTAGCAGTAACCATGATAAAACAGATCTAATGGCCCAAGTCCCAGGGTCAGGTTCAGGCTCTGCTATTTGGTGCAATTCTGCTCTCTGTCAACAGGTTGCTGAGATTCTAGCTTTCACAGCGAGCCTTAGTTCACCTTCCCCTCTTACGTAGCTTTTGTGGACTACCCCTATCCATTCTTCCTCTCCCTTCCCTGTACTCGGCACTGGTGCCTGAATGTGGGTACCTGGGACCTGCTGGCTTCTCGTGGTCTCAGCCTCCCCGAGCAATTCCAAACAACTGGCGAGTACACTGGGTCTCACCCACCCTGGTCGGCCTCAGATTCCAGCATAGGGCCGAGAGCAATTATTTCTTGATCAATTGCTTGATAAATAAAAATACTTTTAAAAATGAACATAAGTTTAGAAAATTCAGTTCCAAAAGAAAACAGTAGCATAACCTTTTTGAGTCTATACCAAAATGGAACCTTACTGGCTGAGAGCTATGAACTTATCTCCCAAACACACAAAAGTAAAAACATGCCAAATTTCGGTTTCATAGTTCACATTTCTCTGGAAGGACGTGTCATTTTTACCAGGAGCTCTGTGTAGGCCAGATCAACACTAAACTATAGAACAATGAAAGAAATGCAGAAAACTGATAACCTCTGTTTATCTTTCCAACTCAAATGTACCTATGGGACAGATTTTTTCTTTTGTCCCAATAAATTGTTATTTTTAAATGGTGCAATGGAGAAAAAAAAAAAAAGGGAAAGAAAACAATGGTGTGGATTTGGCTTTTAAGTCTCCGGTATGAAAAAATACACTATCCCTAGTGACCTGCTCTGAGCCTCAGTTTCCTCAATGACAGTATCAATATGGTAATAAAATTTGCCCATATAACCTCTCAGGGTTTTGAATGACCCCAGTGATATAATGCATATAACTATGATTTGTAAATTCTAAAATGCTTCACCATTTTAGTTAATATTATCACAAAGATGGAGCAAAGCTCTCCATGTCATCTGTGGAACAAGGATTTGGCATTAACCATTATCATTGTATAATTTCAGATAAGCAGACCCACTTAGATCAGAGTTGGCACTCTGGAATTTTGAGAAATGAATGATCTAATTTCATTTTTGTTTTTCTAAAATCGTCAGACAAATTGTTTTGTGGTGTTCCTTTTTTTTTTCTTTCTTTCTTTCTTTCTCTTAACATCTGGTTTTCCTGATGTGATCAGAACTAGACATACCAAAAGAGTGTAAAAAATATTTTTGGGATATGTTTGCAGACACTAGTCATTTGGATCTTTTCATGTATTTTATGGGTTCTTGTCTCAGCCCAGCCCAGACATGTGAGTCTTTAAATATTCCTCATGTAAAACATGATGTAGTTATCAGGTGAACCTATTTTATATTCAGCCTAATTAAGAAGTTTGTTCAGACTGTACCAGCCCAAACTCCTTTATAGTAGAAAAACGGTGTCCAAAGTTGTTCAGGTAATTTCCTATTGTTCGGGAGGTGGCTCATCATGCATGATGCCCAGTGAGAATTCATGAGTCGTGCCCTCATTGGCCCACCTAGAGCTTGTTCCCTCTCAAGGCTGATGTCTGACCCATGTGAGGAGATCTCTGCCAGACTTTTTTTTGCAAGCTTGGACACCCTGAGGCTCAAGTGCGGCCATCCTTCTGTCAAGGCAGGTGTGGACCTCATGCTAGGAGGAGTTGTCCTTGAGGGCCCCTTTTTTCCCTCCAGGCCAAGGCCTCCCCAGCCTTAGGCATGAACAGCCAAGTCAGCTAGGGCTCTGTCTTAGTCTAGACTTCACCACATTGAACTCAGCTGGACTTGTAAGAAGAAAGTTAGGTTATTACAGTGAGCCTTTGGGTGCCAGTTTTCATTCATGCATTGACACAGTAGAACAATGTTGATTGAATGCCTGTGGCTCAGGCAGAATCGGGGTCTTGGGCACACAATGGTGGCAAGACCAGCAATGGTTCTTGCCCATATAGTCTAGAAGGGGAGAAAGACTTGAATCAAAAGGACACATATTCAAATATAAAATAGGAATGTGGGATCCAATCCAGTCTGAGTGTCAGGAAGTCTAACCTAAGGAAATGACACTGGAGGTGAGATCAGAAGAATGAGGATGGGTCAGCTCAGAAGAGACCCAAGAAGAAGCAGATGCTCCAGCAAAGACTGTCAGAGGAGGAGGCATAGTGTTCTGGAGGGCTGAAAGAAATTGTGTGGTGTGAAGTTAGAATAAGAAGTAATGATTCCTGCTGATGCTGGGAGACTAGGCAAGGACCAGACCATTAAAGGCTTTGTGGCCAGGATAGGAACTCTGATCTCTAGCCTAAGAAAAAATGGGAAACCTGAAAGGATTAGAAAAGCTTGGCATGAGGGACAGTTTGGAGTAGTGAGAGTGAAGGTGGGACACGTGTTAGGAGGCTAGGACAGTAGTGAAGATGAAACAAGATGGCAGCGAAGAAAGACTAAGGTGGTGGTAGAAGAAAGTGAAGATAAGTGGACAGAATGGAGGACTTGGTGAAGACTGACAAACTGGGTGCTAGGTTAGATATTTATGTGATGGCTACAACAGTGACTCCTGGGTTTTTGGCTGGTATAGCTGGCTACATGTGGGTGCCATTTCCTGAGGTAAGGAACCGTAGAAGAACACCAGGTATGAGGAAAGATCACAGGTTCATTTTGCACATGTTGATATTGAGGTGCCCTTGTGCCATCTCTGTGTAGACATGGAGTCGGCACATGGATATGCGAGACTAAAGCTCAGAGGAGAGGTCATGGCTGACCTCGAAAAGTTTTGGTCATTGCTACCACATAGGTGGTAAGCAAAGGCATGGACATGAATGAAATTCAGTGAAGCCAAGGGAGATAGATGCTCCTGTGGATAGTCTTGCTTGATCTCGGCTATCAAGCTATAGGTTCCCAGTCACACACTGAGGGCTGCCCCCTCAGGCCATTGAGGATGTTTTGCATTCAGTCTTGGCAGGTTTCTTTTTTAATTAAAGAGGAGTTTGTGTGTGTGTGTGTGTGTGTGTGTGTGTGTGTGTGTGTGTGTGTGTGTAGGTGTAGGTGTAGGTGTGTGTATGTGTGTTCCATAGATCCAGGGTTGGAAAGTTACCATGGACTGAACTTGGATTTCATTTTCTAACCTTTTTGTCTGCCAACATTTTCAAAATGGAGGGAGTAGAGTGGTTTTTCCTGGGGCATAACTTGTTTCCTTTACTCCTGGCTTTTTACAAATTTCACACCTTCTTTCCCCAAGGTTCCCTACTGCTTAAGACTTTAAATAGTCTGATTTTGTTTCTAATTTTCTCATAAATTCACCACCCACAATCAACTGGATAGCTGCACTTTTTCTTCTTCCAGCAAGGTTTACTATGAGTTGAACACCTACTCTTTATTTCCCCACCTGCCTTGGCATATGATTCTGATTCCTAAAATGAGTCTACTGGTTACAGCACTACATGGTGCTGGTACTCTGTCCCCACAGGTGCCCAAACATTCTGTTCCTTTGAGAGAGCATTATCAGAAGTCTTGATCTTTCCAGTGGAATTGTATGGCTGGATTTTCATTGACTTTTACTTCCATGCTTTGGTTTGTATTGATGGGGAACACACTTTAAAACCTCAGGTGGCCTTACTGACTTTTCTACATGTCTTCGGAAAAGGTAGACTTTTGAAGGAGTCAGAATGTAAGGATTTAGGAAAGGTGAGGTTTTCTGCTTGTGGCTGATAGTTAGGCTTGTCCAAGGCTAAGATTTTAAGGTCTGTGTTTATTGCCTATCATCTTTTAGTTCTAGTGTGAAAAACCATATATTTTGCTTTGAATTTATTTACCAACTAATATAGGGTGAGTGTCTAGTATAATCTTCTGGGCTTATGCCCTGGGGACACCCAAGTAAGGAAGGAAATCTATGTCCTCCAGACGTGTATTTGTATGGTGGAGGAGAGAGAAAGAGAATGATCGATCTAAGTTGCCATGATGACATGGGTAAGGGAGCAGCTAACATGAAGAGAATATTCCTTCCACTGGTGATTTTTGTTTTTATTTTTTTTTAAGATTATTTATTTGAGAGAGAAAGAGAGAGCATACAAGCAGGGTGAGGGGCAGAGCTCCAAGTGAGGCTCGATTGATCCCGGACCCTGAGATCATGACCTGAGTGGAAGGCAGACGCTTAACTGACTGAGCCACCCAGACATCCCATTTTTTTTTTTTTTTAAATCTACATGTTTAAAGGAACCAGTCCCAGGTAGCCTGTACAAAACAGACAGATCAATACTTCACATTATGGGAAAAAATGGCAGTCTCCACAGACAAGTTATGAAAACAGAATATAGGGCCTGAATGCTCAGAAGTGCCCTGTCAGTTAAATTTGTAAGAAAAATTAATATTAATGGAATAAGTAATTCCAGTGGAGTGGTAGATGCACAGAGCATATAGGATTTAGCAAAATGGAAACACTTGTATAGCATAAAAGTTAGATTTCATGGGCTAACATGTCTAATGATGAATGTCCAGAGAAAATATGAGGCATCCACAGCCACCAGAAGGACAAACATAGAATAATTAATTTTGGTGGATCTCAAACTTGTCTTAAATCAATAGCCTCCTACTCACGTTAATGTCTTGACTAAATACCACAGTGAAATATATCCATGTGTGATGTAGAAGTCTAGCTGGTAAACATGACCTGGATATTTGTAAGAAAATATTTAATATATATGTGCACTTATGTTTTCATATCACAGGGGGAAAATGCAGTACAAGTATTTCCCTCTTCTTAAGGCACTGGCATTTAAGCATAAACCTGGAGTACTTGAAATAGAATTCAGGTTTATGTGATGAAAGCATGGTGAGAAATATGGATGGCTGTGGAGGTGTGTGTCTCTGAAAAGTAGCAATCTCAAAAAGGAAAAGCAGAAATGACATGCTCTATCCATCTTGCTTGTGGAAGAGCTACAGTTTAAATTGTCTAAAGTAGCAGGTACAATGAATGTTGTCACAAATTGTGTTAATTATTGAAACAGTGTGGATGCTGATTACAAGTAGTATCAAAACTATATTCAGGGTTGTTTTGATACCTGCATTTATAATAAAGAAATGTCAGGGGTGAGAAAGGATTGATGAATTTTGTTAAAAGGGCAGTTTCTGTGTGTTACATGTAACAGACATGGTAAATATTTGTTTACAGTCTATTTAGCAAAGCAGGCATTTAAGTTCACGTGAAATCAGCAAAAAGGAAATAGATGTATGGATACGTGATTTGAGATGAAAGTTAGTCTTAAAGATGAATAAAATGTGTCTTGTAGAAAAGCGATAGCATACTTCTCGTTCTGAAGGGACACGGAGGAGGGAGGTAACAAGCAGAAATTCTGAGTTATCCCCGAGGACATGCAGGGCTTGGAACTTATGGGGAGGTAAAACTTGGCGCTCTAGAAGGGAGGAACTTCCTGAGAACTCGAGATATCCAATATGGAAATGAGTGGCTTCAAGATTGTGAACTCACAATAACAGCAGTGTTCAAGCAGATATTGGATTACTGCCTGTCAAGGATGTCATGGAAAGAACTGATTTGTGTAAAAGACTGGGTTAGATCAGTGACTTTCAATTTATTTTTAAGGAATGGAAACTTTTTTCAAATCATCTCTTACATAAAAGCACAAAATTTAAAAATATATATATATAGCAGATTAAAGAAGGCTGCTTTAGTGAGTCCCACCCTGTGGGTCTCAACTCTCACATGACTGCCCCTTGGCACCCCCTCAGAATTCTGAGAGCTTGAACAACCCCCCTCACCTCCTCTCTACATAATACTTAAGGATTTATGATTCCTTTTGCTTCCAGGATTGCATGATGATTCTGTATGGGAACTGTTCTTATTTGAAATGGTTCATTAGCTATGTTTCTTTTCTTTTTGCTTTAATTCCAAAAACATATGGAATTTCACAAATTAAGTTCAGAAATTTTTAACCTGGGGGTTAGTTTAAATACACATTTTTTGTCTAAATACACATTTTTACCAGTCAGGATACAGAAACGATGATTTTATTTCCAAAGGAGGAGTTTTTGGATCTAGTAATATATGTTTTAGATTCAAACTACTTGAAATCAGATTGTATGACAATGAGGAAGTACAGCATTAAGTAACCAGCTCCAATAACTTTGATCAGCTTGTATTTAGTGTGTTATGGAATTATGTGTTTCTTTCAACTCTGTCTGTCCATAGAGGATCTTTTGAAGCTCATGTGTAGGCAGTTAATCTTGACTGGGTTCATTGATTTATAACCGGGGGAAAAATGCTCTTGTGAATCCAAATAACTGAAACTTGAAAAAGTTTCACTCAAGTGATTTTGTCCATAAGCCACTAATAAAATTAAAGAGATGTCAAACAGAGAACAGATATCTTACAGGGGTCATTGCTCTGCAGGTGCAAAAATTTGAGTTTAACCAGTGGATCAGCTTGGGAGACTCAACGTGCTAACTAGCCTTAAAAAAAAAAAAAAAAAAAAAAAGATGGCTGCATCAAGCAGCCAATGATTTATTAATCAGAATGAAGAAAAAAATGGCAAGTCTGATTTGAAAAATGAGACTTAGTTTTTGGTCAGTTGCTGGTGTGCTTGTACTCTTAGCAGGCCAAAGAACAATCAATTTACAGAAGAGAGAACATAAGTGCCACCTTAGTATGGTAGCAGGGAGCTGAAGGCATTCTGATTGTGCATTACTTGGAGACTATACGGATAAAATACGGTGGGTGGAACATGACGAATAATCTGTTAGAAGCAACATACTAACTGTGTAGCAGCATGAATGTATTGTAAAGACATAGAATTAACACCTGGTTGCCCATGGGGGGAAGTACAGGGAGATGTATAAAGACAAAATAAAAAGAATAAAGAGGAAGAAAAGAGAAGAAAGACAATAATCAAACAATTCATGGCTGCACAGCGTAAAACTAGTGTGATGTAGGAGAAATGCCCAAAATAACATTTTTGAAGTAAGGCAGAAGTTGATGGAATCTGTGAGGATAGGAGAAGCCTTCTCAGAGGAGGAAATACTTGCACCAGCTCTTCAGGCATAGAGCAATATGGAAAATTTGGAGAATGTAAATAATTCAGCATAACTGGAGCATACAATATGTGTCGAGAAGTAGCAGGAGACGAGGCGCGTGCTACAAGCGGGGTACAGACGGTCTGGCATGCCCAGCAAGCCACTTGTATTTTATCCCAGACGCAATGGAACTGATGGAACTTAGAAGCAGAGGAAACGTAAGAATGGATTGTGTGATATATGGACCATTCCCCAGGGAGGGTAGAGACTGGATTGGAAGAGAACTGAGAGAGAAATCTAGGATATTTGAAACAATCTATGTAAGAGAAGTCAAGTATCTGAATTAAGGAAGAAACAATGGGGACAGATGCCAGGAAAGATCTGAAAGGTACTAAGGGGTAAAATTGATAGTATGTTGTGACCGATTAGATATTGGGAGGTGAGAAAAAAAAAACTTAGCATAGCCCCCAGGCTTCTGGCTTGGATGCTTGGGTGAAAAGTCATGTTATGAAACATTGAGGGAATTTAGGAGGAGGTTGGGGAGGAGTAGACATGTTTAGTGTGGAGCATTTGTGGGGCCGACCCAGCAGTGATATCTAATAGGCAATGAGATCTGTTACCAGGACAGTGGTCTGAGCTGGAACTACAAATCTGGGGATGTGGCAGAGGAAGAAGTGCTCTGGGGGAATATGTGGGAGGAAGGGAAAAAAGGACCAAGCACCCTGGAGAATACAAAGGAATTCTAGAGGAAAGGAGGCATAAAGGAAGGTATTCAGGTTATAATAGAAGAATGAGAGCAGAAGAAGAAGTCTGCAAAACAGAAGGAAACTAGAAGAAGCTGGTTCATTGGAAGCCTCAGAAACTGAGCACTTGAAGCTAAGGAGGAGAGAGGGCTTCCATCCATCCCGCACATGTATCCATTAGCCGGCCCTGCTGACGACAACCCTGAGCTCAGATCCCCACTGCTCTCCCCTGCCGTCACTGTCCCCCAAGCCCACACCGCCATTAGCTCTACTGTGATGGCCTCTTGACTCTTCTCTTGCCTCCATTCTCATTGTAAATTTTAGCCAGAGTTCTACATGTAAAACCAATTATTTCGGGGCGCCTGGTGGCTCAATTGGTTAAGTGACTGACTTCGGCTCAGGTCGTGATCCCAGGGTCCTGGGATTGAGCCTCACATCGAGCTCCCTGTTCAGTGGGGAATCTACCTCTCTTTTGCCCTGCTCATTCTCTCTCTGCCTCTCTCTGTGTGTCTCTCTCTAATGAGTAAATAAAATCTTAAAAAAAAATCAAACCAATTATTTCATTTCACTTCTCTGCTTCTAAACCTTCAATCACTTCCTCCTATACATAGAAAAGAAATCCTAACTTTATCATGGCCTACAACAACCTGCAAAATCTGCCCCTGTTGGTGTCTCCAACCCACTTCATGGCACTTCCTCCTTTGGTTTCCATTGGCCTCCATTCTGCTCCTGAGAAGCAACAAATTCTTTCCCTCCTCTTTTCTTTCCCTGCATTAGTGTGATTGCCACTCTTAGCTTTCATGACTCGTCTCAAACACTGTGCGCCCAGAGTCACCTTCCCTGGCCACCCTGTCCCTTGTCACTCTGTCATAAGTGTCAGAAGTGAAGTGTTCATTTCTTGATTGGATTATTTGTTCTTTGGGTGTTGAGTTTGATAAGTTCTTTATAGATTTTGGATACTAGCCCTTTATCTGATATGTCATTTACAAATATCTTCTCCCATTCTGTTGGTTGTCTTTTGGTTTTGTTGACTGTTCCCTTTGCTGTGCAAAAGCTTTTAATCTTGATGAAGTCCCAATAGTTCATTTTTGCCCTTGCTTCCCTTGCCTTTGGTGATGTTTCTAGGAAGAAGTTGCTGCAGCTCAGGTTGAAGAGGTTACCCCAAAGATACAAATGTAGGGATCCGAAGGGGTATGTGCACCCCAGTGTTTATAGCAGCAGTGTCCACAATAGCCAAACTATGGAAAGAGCCAAGATGTCCATCGACATATGAATGGATAAAGAAGATGTGGTATATATATATATATATATATGTATACACACACACACACACACACACACACACACACACACACAATGGAATATTATGCAGCCATCAAAAACCCCGAAATCTTGCCATTTGGAACGACATGGATGGAACTAGAGGGTATTATGCTAAGCGAAATAAGTCAATCAGAGAAAGACATGTATCATATGATCTCACTGATATGAGGAATTCGTAATCTCAGGAAACAAACTGAGGGTTGCTGGAGTGGTAGGGGGGTGGGAGGGATGGGGTGGTTGGGTGATAGACATTGGGGAGGGTATGTGCTTTGGTGAGTGCTGTGAATTGTGTAAGACTGTTGAATCACAGACCTGTACCTCTGAAACAAAAAATACATTATATGTTAAAAGAAAAAAAAAAGAAGATAGTAGGAAGGGAAAAATGAAGGGGGAGAAATCAGAGGGGGAGATGAACCATGAGAGACTATGGATACTGAGAAACAAACTGAGGGTTCTAGAGGGGAGGGGGGTGGGGGGATGGGTTAGCCTGGTGTTGGGTATTAAAGAGGGCATGTATTGAATGGAGCACTGGGTGTTATATGCAAACAATGAATCATGGAACACTACATCAAAAACTAATACTGTAATGTATGGTGATCAACATAACAAAATAAAATTAAAAAAAAAAAGAAGTGAAGTGTTTAGTGTGAGTAGTGAGGGAGACACAGAGGTGAAAGACTCACGGGAGTAGGAAAGAACTGGGCTTTTCCCTGCATAGGAGAGCTATAGGTTCTACCTACACAGACACACTCCTCAGGACAACTTACAGAATATATTCTTCATCACCAGAAGTTCCCTTGTGGTCCTTTCCAACCAGCCCTCTCTTCAATACCCACCAGCAGAGGCCACCACTTTTTGATTTCTTTTTTTTTTTTTTTAAGATTTTATTTGTTTATTTGAGAGAGAGAGAATGAGAGAGAGAGAGAGAGAGAACACATGGGAGGGGGGAGGGTCAGAGGAAGAAGCAGACTCCCCGATGAGTAGGGAGCCCAGTGTGGAACTCGATCCTGGGACTCCAGGATCATGACCTGAGCTGAAGGCAGTTGCTTAACCAACTGAGCCACCCAGGTGCCCCACTTTTTTCTGTGACCAGCCTTTTGTGCTTTCCCAAACCTCATCAGATGTCCCACTGGGAAAAATGGTGGTAAATTTGGGGCTTGACTAGATTTCAGTCCTTCAGCTTAGTCCGTGTGGCTACCAAACTCTACTGGTTTGTATTTCCCGTCAGTAAATTACCTCCATGTTGTCCCGCACCCATGGTTGGCAAATGCCACCAGGGTGGAAAACAGCCAGCATTTGTCAGCGACCTCTAAAAAGAACATTTTATTCTCCAGAAATTTAGATGATTCAGCCATTTTTGCTTCTATGGTTATCTGATGTCTTAAAAAAATCATTTAAAAATATTTTCCTATTTTTCTCTAATTGTTGCAGCAGAAGTATTGGGCAATTATATCCTGTTACATGCAACTTGAAAATGGATGTCTATTTTCTTTTTAAAAGCTCTTTTGAAAAAGATTGGCCAATGGGTCCTTAATTGGACACTTGTTTTATTCTTAACATTGTGCTGAAGGAGTTAGAAAAAGTCTTCAAGCAATGATCCTTAACCAAGGTAGCCAATATCCATTTGAGAAGAAAAACATATGCAAGTGAAATTATGAGGGACCATGATAGCATTGTCGAGTATAATGGGGAACTGTGCAACTTGATGAAGTCACTTTGTCTTCTAGATCCAATTTCCTCAGTTGCAAATGAAAGGTTTGATTTTGATTAGTGGTTATCAAACATTTGTGTTAAATACACTAAGCCAGATAATGGGGCTGGCTAGCTGAGTAGCTGCCCAGTATTTCCATCTATATGAGGTGCCAAACCAGCAATGGAAATAGGATAAGATGGAGAAATTTGAATTATCAGAACTCCTCTCGGGAAGAGTGCCATATGTGATCTTAGAGTTAGCCGTTTGGGATATTGGGTGAGATTCCCAAGGAGCATGCTAAAGAAACAACAGATGGAGGATAAACCCTCCTAAAGAAAGAGAATCTGGTTTACCACGGAGCTTTTGTTTTGTTAAACTGCAAGCTTGGGCCCCATCCAAGATGCCTGGGACAAAAGAAGAGGCTGAACCTCACCACTCGCTCTCCTATTTTTCTGCCCCCTTCATGCAGGGCTCAGTATTTTTACATAAATGAATACATATTTTAAAACTATAGTCTGAATGGGACATATATGTATTAGCGTTGCAAGCCTCAGACTAGTGCCACAGCAAATAGCTCAGTCACAAAGGAAACTTAACATAGAGCCCCAATACAAAAAATGTATTTAAAAAAAACCCACCCTGCTTAAGTTAGATGTAAGGACATGGGACTCTGTTCAGTCAGGTTCCCTTTAAACCAACTGAGAAAATTTTGTCAAATCCTAGGCCTCAAGTGAATACTGTTTGAAAACTACCGACCTAGATGATTTCCACATTTTTTAAGCATGAATCTTCGGTGATTTTGTGATAAGGTACGGACATCTAGAGAATCAGGTTGTACTGCTTTCTTTCTTCTTAAATTCTAATATAATTATTCATCAATATTATTAACTGGTTCAGTAACAGATATTTTGAGAAAAAAATGCGTTAAACTTATAATTTTCCCTTGTATTTTCTTTTTTAAAACGTATGTTCGGAAACTTTCCCTGAGCTCCTTTTTTCAGCCCTTGTATTAAATAATATGCTTTTACTGCCACGACCTCTTTTTTGTTCTTTGATTCCATCTTTAAAAAAATAACAACCTGATCTTGTATTATGGATGCCCATTCGTCTGAAACCTCTCTGAGGCTATTAGAATTCTTTTGACGTTTGTTCCTCTTTTCTAGATTATCTTCTGTTTCTCAGTTTCTATTTCCATTCTATTCTTTCTTTTGAACAGCTGGTTTGCTGCACGTTTCCCAGAAGCCTTGATTGAAATTCATATTTAGGAAGGAATAGCTAGGTTGATCAATAAAAGCAGATCCATGATTTGTTGTTGCTTCAGGACCCCTTCCAGAAGAAGATGGTGATTCAAATTTCGGGAGTGTTGACTGCCAAGCTTCCTGCCTCCACCTCTGCTGGGCCTCAGTGAAGAGTCAGCTTTGGGGTACCAACTCTTATGGTGGTGGGGGGGTGGGGCACAAACTCCTCCCAGCAGATTGCTTAATTCCTTCGGAGCCTTTCTCAGGTCTTCCTGTGTCTCAGTGTTTACTGCTGCTGCAGGGAGCAGGGTGATGGGGGAGGGGGTGGCATCAGGCTGACCCAGCAGAATTCAGCAGGGACCTCTTCATCCACTGCCTCAACTTCTGCTTCCTCTCCCATTCCCTCCATCCACGCTCATTCTGAAAAACTCTGCTGTGAAGAATTCCTCCTGGAGCCGCCCTCCTAGACATGCTCTGAGGTGTGGCCCCTTACAGCCTGGTTTATGGGCAGGATGATCCCATTGTCTAGGATTATTTGAAATGACTATTACTGTCATTCTCAGTGCTTTTTATAAGTTTTTTACTTTTTATATTTTACTACAGTGGCATACTAGATATGGGGCAGTTTAGAAAAGTCCATTTAGGCTATAGGCCACAGAGGTATGTTGCCAGTAGCGAATTTGTAAGCAAGAATAGAACGAACTGAAAGAAGTCTGGTTTTTATTATCACCAAGGTCAGTGATAAAGTGCTCTCCCTACCCCCCACAACTATCTTTTTTTTTTCTTAAAGATTTTATTTATTTATTTGGCAGAGAGAGACACAGCGAGAGAGGGAACACAAGCAGGGGGAGTGGGAGAGGGAGAAGCAGGCCCCCCGCGGAGCAGGGAGCCCGATGTGGGGCTTGATCCCAGGACACTGGGACCATGAACTGAGCTGAAGGCAGCCGCTTAACGACTGAGCCACCCAGGCGCCCCCCCCCCCCCCAGCTATCTTTTTTAAAAAATCTAAGTTCTAAACAATTGCTTTGGTTACTATAGAATTTTAATTATATGTGTGTGTGTGTGTGTGTGTGTGTGTGTGTGTGTGTGTTTCAAATAAGCAAATTTTTTACTACTTATTCTCTAACAAACATTGGATTCTACAGGGAAGTTAATTTGGAAACCTCCCAATTAAATCATGATCTCATTACAAATGGACTCGGCTATACCTGTTTGTTTCAAGAGTAAATTCATAAACTTTTAGAATCACTCAAGCTTGCTTTTGGTTCCATGTCTGTCTCTAGTCCCTGTGGTCCTATATGCCCCTGCATTTAAGCAGTAGATATGAAATAATCTCTGGCAGGGCAGTATTGTAAAGATAAACAGAACCTGAGTTACTTTAATTGTCTTGATCTATGGTGATCATTCTGAATTTTATCTGTGTTTAAATTTAAAGCAGCGATATACAGGGCAAAGTGTGAAGTGTAACATTTTTATGGTAAGTAGCTTCTGCATGAACTTTTTTCCCCCTATTTTTTAAAGGGGGGGGAAGGGCAGAGGGAGAGGGAGAGAGAATCTCAAACAGGCTCCACGCCCAGCACTGAGCCCTCTGCGGGTCTTAATGTCATGACCCTGAGATCAGGACCTGAGTTGAAATTCAGTGGGATACTTAACTGACTGAGCCAGGCACCCCTCATGCATGAACTCTTGCATTAAATTATAATAATGTCTTTAAATGGAAATTTCTTATTTATAAATTAATTTGTTTTAAATTATGGAACACACCAAGGCCATAATGACTATTACTGAAAGTAATTTTGTTCTAAGGAAGAGTATTAAAAATTGATCCATCCCAGGTGTCAAATACACTCTGTATGCTGCGCTTTACGCCTTATCAGTGAGTTAGGGGGAAGAATGAAGTACATGCAAATGTTGAGGCTGCCATTTTGAACCAGAAGTGTAAGTATTATGATGACATGGAGAGTTCAAGAGGATAAACGACTCTTTGAAAGCAACATAAGTCGGTAGTGAAACTTGTGCTTCACTCACTTTTTTTTTTTAGTCAAACTGGTCTTTGTAGTTGGCGTGAACACTCAGCTTGTGAATGCGTGCACTTCTAGCTCAACCATCCCTCTGGGCTGAGCACAAGTCCCTGTCCCCCTGTTGGGACTTCTCCGACTGCTTCAGCCCAGACTTTTCTCAACTCTCACATACTGTATTCTTCACCCAGCACTCTTCATTATTATACCTGCATTTTCATTGCACTTGGACTACAAGCTCTTTAAGGGAAGGGACCATATCTATGGGTCACTGCATCCCTTGCAGCACAGAGTAGATTTATTACGGGTTCCCCAGGGGCAGTTGCTGATGGACATGGTTGTGGTGAGATTGCTAAGAAGGGCTAGTCCTCAAAGTCAACCTACTTGGAAGGTAGATTTTTTTTTTTTTAAGGCCAGTTCATTTGGAAACCAGACCAAAAAGCAAGCTCTGAAATTTAAGTGCTTTTTATGCCTCAGTCAAAATTTAAGTGCAATGATAAAAGCAATGAGTTCCTGCTAGCTGAATTTATATGATTGTTCTAAAGGAATCTCCAGACGTGATTGCAGATATGTTCTGTGTGGTGGCAAGCGAGGTCCGTGGCATGTGCATTTAGCCTCCTTCAGAGGAACTATTCTGCTGGTTTTGTTGCCTAAATATCCTGAAGTAACACCACTTTCTTAAAGTGCTAAGTCACACCGAAGGCGTCGGTTTAATTTGAAATGTTATCAGAGATTGAGGGAGAATGAAATTTGATAAGAGAGTAACAGTTTTGTTCCCTCTCAGTTTAGGAGAAAGTCATCTGTAATCAGATACCTTCTGTTCAAGTGTTGCTCAACCTCAGTTCTGGAGAGAAATAGAGAAAGGGCAGGGTAGCTGTGGCTAAAGGGGGATGTTAGCTTGTATCATTAAGATCATTAAGATCTGCCTTTTTTTTTTTTCATCTAGACCAATAGTCTAACAGATTGAGGAAGTGGTGGGAGAAGAGATAGCTGTCTGAATGTAGCCTCGGACAAAAAGATGTCTTATTGGAAAGATAAGGCTGGGTGTGGATAAAATCAGAGTTTATCAAGTCATGATGAGGTGGAGAGGATAAGCTGAGGTTTGTTTACCAAACACAAATACTGGAAGTTTCAGAGTGGTAAATTTGGAATAAATAAAAGGGAGGTACAATTTCAAAAGAGGGAAGTGAATACACTTCTGGAACCCATTAGCCTAGGAGACGGTACTGGCCAGAATACGAGTGGACTGCAGAGGTTCAATTCATTCATGGATGAAAGGTGTAGCAGAGATTATTATTCGGGGCGGCCAGGGTGATTGGGTACTTCCCTGACCCCGGAGGTGATGTCAGTGTGACTTCCTTGCTCGGGAGCCCTCACTCTTGAAGCCCTCATTTCAGTCTCCTGGACGACAAGAACCAAGATGCTGGCCCAGGGGCACAGTTCTGATGTTCTCGTGTTTCATCTTCCTGGGCTAACTATTAACTTTCAGCCTGAAGTGTCTGTCACCAAGTCATCTGTCTTGGTAAATGCTGTTGGGGTCTCAGCTTTGTGAGCAGGCAATGAATCTTCCCTGTTGACAGTGAGAATATCCACAGCAAGCTGCCATAGAGATTTCTGCTTCCCACAATGTTTATGACAGTAAATTAGGCTACAGAGTGCACCAGAGATTGTTTCCATAACCCCTGATACCTGGTAGATTTGTCAGCCTCACTCCATGGGCTGTGACTTTAGCAGAGCCAGAAAATGTTTAAACTGTAAGGCCACAGATAATATATAAAATTATCAGAGCACTTTACAAGGACTTGTGCTGGTTTACTTGGACCTTTCCCTCACATAGCGTGTATTTCTTTTTCTCTTTGTTTTTCTGGTCCTCTCATTATCTTTCCATTTTCCTCTGGCTTCTTTGTTGGTTTTAATTCCAAATCCAAACAGAGTGGCGTGGGATTTCCCTTTAAGCTTTTCATGGGATCCTCTGCTCGCTTACCTTCCTAGCTGTTCTCTCAGGGAGCTCAGCCCTGCAAGCCAGCTCTGTGTGCAGGTGGATTTCCAAACCTCTAGGCCCTACCCTCACTTTTCTCCTAACTCTTTGCCTTGTGTCCAGGTGCTTTCCTGTTAGCCTTATGCTTACACTTACCTGACAAGTGCAGTCTTTAGCTTAAAAACTTGTGTTGTAAGACTGGGTTGCAAAATAGAGAGACAGTTGTTCCATAAAACAATCTCCATTGAGTGTCATTCCAATCCAAACAGAAACTTGGGAGAAATCTTCATTTGTTGCATGTGTTTCTCAAAACACATTCGGAACTTGTGTGGGTAGCTGTGATTGGTGGTAACTCTGTCCTTTGACGTTGGAGTCTGATTTTTTTTTTTAAGTGCCAGAGTTATTTGGTTTAGATTGAGTAAATCTGGAGGTGAGTTGGGCCTTAAAAATTTAGATAGTTTTAATTTTTTTTTAAGATTTTATTTATTTGACAGAGAAAGAGAGAGGGAGCAAGCGAGCATAAGCAGGGGGAGCCACAGAAGGAGAGTGAGAAGCAGGCTCCCTGCAGGGAGCCTGATGTGGGACTCCATCCCAGGACCCTGAGATCATGACCTGAGCCGAAGGCAGATGTTTAACTGACTGAGCCACCCAGGTGCCCCCAAAATTTAGATAGTTTTAACCCTTATACAATTCTTCTATCAAGCTAAAATTTATTTTCTTATGCATTTTGTTCCTTTGTATAATTGAATAGCTACTTTCTTCTTGGGACTGCAGAGGAGTTGCTGATATTGAGATGAATGATATAAAGACAACATTATTGAAATAAATCCTTGGTCTAGGGGAAAACTTTGAATTCTTGATTCTAACAATACATTATATCCATTTTTTTATGGTTTTGAGCAGGTCAGGACTAATTCATGGATTCTGAAATTTTAAATTTGGTGGTCACTACCTATGATTTTTTAATGGCGTGGGATGAAATAGAAGAGATTGGATATGATATTTTTTTCCAGCCTTATTGCGACATAATTGAAATAGAAGAGAATGAGGTAGTATAGAGTAGAATAGGATTCTGGGTCTGCTTAGGTTGCAGAAAGCCACAAGGTAACTTTGCTGTTTCCCTATAAACAAGAAAAGACTGTAATAACTTTCTTAAATCCATAATAGAGTTGAGGTCACAAAACAATTCAGGTAAACGGAATTCCAGAAGTGCTGGGTCTCTCCAAGAAGAGAAGAAACACATGAGCAATTCCACATTGGGCAGAATATGGGCTAAAGAAGAGACCACCACCTAAAGGGGAGTCAGAGGAAGACAGCGAGCGTTGTAATGAGTCCTCACAGGTTGAGCGTGGATGCATGTGACAGCTTAGAATAACTGGGAACCCCAGACCCGAGGGAATCTGTGCTCATTCACAAGCTCTTCTCTGCTGGTCTCCACTGGGTCCTCAAGAGAAAGAATGGGGATGGGGCAGGAGACTGGGGACAGTGCAGGTGTGTAACGATCCGTTGCTGCCAGTACACAGAAATAAAGCCCCGCTAACTTCTCAAGGTCCTTCCTTACACCCAAGGGAATGCCTTAGAATGCTGAACAAAGGACTTAAAACCTGCTTGGATCCAGGATTCTGCACGAATATGAAGCCCATGTCTTCTGTCACTGAGGGGCGACCAGAAGTTCTCTGCCACCAGCACCCACCTCTCCACACCACCACCAGGAACACAAGGCAGAGTCTGGCTGTCATGGTGAGGAGAAGGGCAGGAGCACCAAAGAAGCTCAATCCCCAAGGCTCTGGTGCACAGGACCTGCCTCAGACTAAGTCTGGGTTGGGAGAACCAAGAACCCCCACTAGGAGTCCCACACCGGGAACATGCACTAGCTGTCTTCGCCTGGAGCTGGTCAGGAGCCCTCTGTGGGGCAAAGTTGTGGGGGAGCAGGAGCACTGAGGAACACCCCTCAGCCCTCGGTGCCCACATGAAGCAGGAGGTGAAACAGCCCACTGCCGGACGAGCTGGAGTCCGTGGTGTGCCGAAGGTCACCATAGCCATAAAACCCCCAAGCCCAGATCAATGAGATTGAACTGCTCCCTGTACTGATGGGCTGACCCAAGAGGCATGCCTGTTCCTGCATACATGGATTTTTTAACTCCGTCCATATTGTTCTTCTGAACAATAGAACTTATGAAAACCCCCAAAAGCGGGAAAAGAAAAACCCACTGTGAAGAGATAAGACAATAGAGATGATGCAGATGTTGGAGCCATCAGACTTACAGTTCGAAATAGCTGTGGTTAATATTTATTAATTATATTAGCCACTGGAGGATGTGCACAACATGCTAGAATAGATTGGGACTTTGAGTGAAGCGCTGAAAACTATACATATAAAGAGAGTTTATAAGCAGATTGGATACAGCTGAAGGAAAAAAAAGTGAGTGAACTCAAAGTTAGGACACTAGAAATCATCCACACTGAAACACAAGGAAGAGAGCCAAGCAGGGGCACAAGAGGGAGGAGGACAGAACATCCGTGAATCGTGGGCCAATATCAAAAGTCTGACAGATGTGAAATTGGAGTCCCAGATGGAGACGAAATGAACAAAGCAGATGAAATATTTGAAAATTTCATGGCCAAGACTTTTCCAAAATTAATGAACTGTAATAAACCGAACATCCCCAAAGACCACAAATCCCTAAGCAGATTAATTACCCTTGCCAACACACCTAGGCACATCATATTCACACTGCTGAAAACTGAAGGTGAAGAGAATATCTCAAAGGCAGCTAGAGAAAGAACATACTTTTATATGTTAAAGACGACAGACACCATACAACTACCACTAAAAAGTGACATTAAAGCAGGGGTGTAACTGATGAGTCAATAGTGCAGATAAAATGAGCACAAAAATAATCAAAAAGACAAGAAAAGAGGGGAGAAAGCTCTCAAGAACAGAAGAGACAGGGGTTCCGGGGTGGTTAAGTGTCTGCCTTTGGCTCAGGTCATGATACCAGGGTCCCTGCATCAGGCTCCCTGCCCAGTGGAGAGTCTGCTGCTTCCTCTTCTTCTGCCCTTCTCCCTGCTCATGCTCACTTGCTCTCTCTCTCTCTCGTGTCCTCTCTCTCAAATAAATAAATAAAATCTGAAAAAAAAAACAGAAGAGACAAATTAGCAAACAGCTGGGAAGATGATAGATTTATGTATGACCATATCAATAATTAGACCAGATGAAACTGGTCTACACTCCAGTTGACAAGCAGTGATTCAGCATATACGTATATAAAATCTTCATGCTGTACACCTTACACTTACACAATGTTTCATGCCAATTATATCTCAAAGCTAGGGAGGGGGAAGCAGTGATTGCCCAGATTGACTAAAAAAGCAAGATAAATCTATATACTGTTTATAAGAAATCCCCTTTAAATAGAGACATAGCTGTTAAGAGTATAAAGATGGAAAATAATATACCACACGAATTCTAACAAAAAAAAACAGAGTAGCTATATTATCACATATAAGAGACTTCAAAGGGACATTACATTATTATAGTCAGTTTATCAAAATGACATAATAGTTCATAATGTGTATGCACTTAGCAAAAATTTGAAGTACATAAAGTTCAATAAACACCAAGCATGAGAAACAAAACTACAGGAAGGCACATCATAATAGCATTTTCAGAATCAGTGATAAAGCAAAAATATTATAATCAGCCAGAGAAAAGACATGTAGGAACAAAGACAAAGCTCACTATTTATGTATATGTAGTGGGTGACTGTATGTAATAAAAACCATCCTGATTCCTCACAAAACTCTGTTGAGTATAATACATCCTGAAGATCTCTCCAACTTATTCACTTGTTTTCTTCTCTCTCTCTACCACTCCAGACCAATGTCCTATTAACTCTTGACCAGATTTTGCAATAAAACCCAGTTGGACTCCCCACATCCACACCTGCCTCTTTCCAATTTGTTCTTGAAATTTTAGCCACTGTGGGATCTACTCTTGGGGCAAAATGAGGTCTAATCTTACCATGCTGCCCATCCGCTTGAAACCCTTCATGCTGGCCACCCTCCCATCCCCGAGTTCAGCGGCCTCTGCTCCCATGCTGCTGCTGATCCCTCATACATCTTCTTTCAGCTCCTTCTATGCTCACTGCCCTCATTGACCACAGGGCTTTTTCACGTGCTGTGTTCTCTGCCTCTAAGTCTTCCACATTCTTCCCCTCTCTTCTCTCAATCTAATCCAACTCAACATGTAGATCACAACTTCATGTCATTCTAGTCCCATGACTAGTTCTAATACCCCTGTTTTACTTTAGCACCATGATCCCTCCTTTATATATTTTATCATAATTGTGTTTTGCTGTTGATTTGGGGGAAGTTATTTAGGTCACATCTATCTCTTTCACCAGACTATATGCTTTGCGAAGCTTGTCTTTTTCTGTTCATCACTGCACTTAACCCCATGACTGATACATACTGGGTAATCAATAAATATCTGTGAACTGACTGAATAGGTAAGTGACTGTAAAATAGATATAAGAGGAAATTCAGGGACACTAGGACATTCTTATGTAACCACAGTGGGACCTCTCTGGCTAATGAAGTCAGCCACATCAATAAAGCCCCGTGTACTTCCTCTTCCTGGCTGAAATCATCTCTGTTGGTAACCAGAGTGTAAGGCTCCTACTTGTCTAAGCTTATAGGACCTCTAAAGGCTGCTCAGCAGTTTGGGTCTTGCCTTGGTAGTCACTGCTCCAACACCGTGAGTGCACGAGCTGTGTCTTAGACTAACTAGCACCATGAAGACGAGCCAAGTGACTGCAACAACCTGCCAGCTCTAGAGCCCTTGTCCTCCCAAAGCCTCTCAGACTCTGCTGGGGGGATGAAATCTCCCATGGCTCTGTACTCCCCAAGTCCTTGACTTCTAGCTCTACTTTGGCTTATGTCTATTTGCTTACACTCAGCTTTATTTAAACAAACACAACCCTTCAGGTGTTTTTCTGGCCACTGTTTCATTTTGCCTGTGGTGTAGTTAATTGTATGCCTGTCTTATGTATATCTTACCAGAAAGGTGTTTCTAGAAGTTGGGTGGTCTTGCTCTTTTCCCCTCTCCCCACACCCAGCACAGTGCCTTGATGTTAACCCAGTCTAAGGGAACATTTGCTTGAAGACTTGAAGTGACTCATGAAAAGTAGGGGCAATCTAAGCATCCTGCTGTATGCTATAGTGGCCAGAGCAATGGATTATGAGTCCTCAACCTTGGGTTTTACTCCCAGTCATCCGGTGTCAGTTTTCTTATCTATAAAATAGGGGAAATAATCTCTGCTCTATTCCCTATGATGAGTAGTTGTGACGATCAAATAGGATGATGGGTGTGGAGGTGTTTTGTAAAATGTAAAGTATGCTTCAGGTGTAAGATTATTATTTCTATTTGTGAATATGCAAAGAAACATAGGCTGAAGTAACAAAGGCTGTAACTCGAGGCTCCACTGAACTTGGCCTCTAACTCACGGTGGGTGCCAGAGGCAACTTTGGCTTTGCTCTTTATGTAGCCAAAGGGAATGATTCATTAGTTGCTGTTACGAGGCCTATATACATAGCACCACCTGGGTGTGTGGTCAACAGTGCCAAAGTTATTTGGTCACCGGAATTTGAGAGAAATGCCTGGAGCCCATCACTAGTGCTTAGTGGGTGGTGATAGTAAACTTCCTTCTGGGGGTCAGGGAGACTAGATTTAATGCTAATTTCTTCTAGAGATCCTGCTGAAAGGGAAATTTAGAACACACCTTCAGTAGGCACGCGAGAGGAGTGGCTCACAGCCTGCAGCAAAGGTCCTCTCTACTCTCAAGGGCCCTGCGTGGGTCTGAATTTGCCATACTTCATTGCGATGGTTGGTTTCCTTGTCTGTTCCTTCCAGTTGGCAGTGAATTCCTTGGGACTGAGTTTTAGCCACCTTTTCATTTCCAGCCTTTGACATCTATGAGTACTTGATAGGTGCTCAAAAAACTTTTGGTGACTATTTGGAGGATCAAATCAAATCAAATCAAATCAAATCAAATCAAATCAAATCAAATAAAAAAGGCTAGGTTTCTGGTCTTGCAGAGTGGCAGACCTAGGACCAGGTAGTTACTAAGTGATGTGCTATGTGTGGGGATAGAGGCTTCACAGAAGGGCTTCCTTAACTACTAGAATTGTGTCTTGAAGGAGGAGAAGGCTGAAGCCAGGGGAAGGACAGAGGAATGATGGTTTAGAAGGTTCTGTAATGTTACATGTTCAAGATGTTTAAATATTTCAAGAGACTTTTACATCCGTTGTCTCAAATCTCACAGAAATGGAGATGTGAATAGGGTCATTCTTAGGGTCACATTCATAGATCAGGAAACAAAAATCCCAGATGCACTGAAGGACTTGACTAAAGTCACACAGCAGGTTGGAGGGAAATTAGAAATAGAACTCTTTTAATTTTTATTTCTTCACTCTTCACCCTCCAACACATAGCTTTATGTGCTAGAGCAGAAGCTTCACTTCCACATCCAAAGCTGTTTTTTGAGTGCATCTAACAGTGTGTGTGAAGGAATTTCCAGAAGTAATTATAAACTGAGCAGAAAAAGGAACGGTTTATCAGAGTTTGGGATGGAGACATTAATTTGATAGCTGGTGCTCTGTTTACAAACAAAAGGAATTCACTGCATACAATGTGAATCCCACACAAAGACAAAAGAGGCCAATTCCTGGTGACATTCACAAGCCCAGTGGGTAGGGAGAACCAGGCAGAACCTGCCAATCCTTGCCTAGCATTTGAAACTGAAAAAAATCCTCTTGATTTGAAAAACAAAAACTCAAACTTCCATCTGCAAGACTCTTCTCTATTCCCTTCATTTCTAAACTTATGAACATTTAAAGAAAAATCAAATCCATATGCTTTGGGATTAACAACATTTAAATCATAAAACAGCATTGCATAAGAGCTACTTGATACCCAAGAGCCAGGATGCCTTTGGTCTTCCAAAGGAAAGTTCATTTGCAAGATACAGCTCCAAAATGTTCAAGCACTATATAAATTCCTAATGCTCATGGACTTTCTCAGATTAAATGTGTGATCTGGAATCAACTCGTTTTAATTCTCCAGGCCTCCATATTCTCATCTAAATTGGAGTTTACCAGACCGTCTCTGTGTTCCCTTCCCACCATAACATTCTGTGGTTCTGGCGCCGTGGATAGGCCTGGCTCACAAGCACAAGGAGACCGATGGGTTCGTGCTCTGGCTTTGCCACCTATGGGCTCCAAGGAATTTAGTCTCATTGGCCTCAGTTTCTTTCTTTATAAAAATACAGTCATGGACTCTGAGAAACAAACTGAGGGTTCTAGAGGGGAGGGGGGTGGGAGGATGGGTTAGCCTGGTGATGGGTATTAAAGAGGGCACGCTCTGCGTGGAGCACTGGGTGTTATGCACAAACAATGAATCATGGAACACTACATCAAGAACTAATGATGTAATGTATGGTGATTAACATAACAATAAAAAATGCAGTTACAGTGCCTGCCTCAGAGAGTTGTGAGCTTAAACAAGTTGATGTAGGCAAAATGTTGAGATCAGGGTCTCAGACACCGAAAATATTAAATAGAAAGCTATGGCTACACACTGGCCTTGGCCTCACTTTGCTAATGACAACAGCGAACATTGACAGGGTGCTTCCCGTCGAGACAGGTGCTACACACTCTACCTGCATCGGCTTGTTCAACCCTTGCAGCCCTACATGGTAGGTCACGTTGGATCTCTTTTGTAGGATGCTCCAAGGTATACAGCTAGTAAGTGGCAGAGCCAGAGTTAAAGCAGCTCTCTGGACATCAGAGCAGGAGTCTGCAACCACCATGCAGTACTGCCTTATCCAGGTAAACACTGGGCTCTACTCAGGGCCGGAGATGGCGACCTGCTGTAATTTGAAAACCCCCTCTCGGCTAGCGCAAGACCATATGTTGATTGAGAAAGTAACAAGCAAATACCAACTGTAGGCCTGTTCCACATTATTCCTATGTCCTTAGTGGTTCTAAGTTATGCATCTTCTAAGAGTCACTTTCCCCCTTTAACATCAACTTATTGACTGTCTCTGTGTTTCTGCTCATTTTTCGCCCCAGCAAGTTGCAGTCCTCTAGTTAAATTCAGCCAGCTACTCAAAGACATACCATCGTGGATAAGGAAGAACACAGCAGCATTTTTTATAGTAGCAAAACCCAAACAAACAAACTGAACCCAGAACACAATCTTAAATAAATAAAAATATATCCACAATATGTCTTTTGGGATCCTGTTGAAAATCAGGAGGTAGCTTTATATATCTATACGTTTCTTAACCACACATAAGAAAGACCATTCTTTGGGTATCTTTAGGCATGAGCACAGGCTCCTTTTGTCTTTCTCTCCAGCCTCTCATCTCATGCCACCTGTGGAATTCCCATCTCTTTAGACTTCAGTCACATGACCTTTCAGTCCCTCAAACAAGCCACACAGCTTCCTACCCCAGGGCCTTTGCACATATGTCTCCCCCTCCACTCTGCCCAAATTTCCTCTCACCTTTGCTCTTTGCCTTATGAATGTCTATTAATTTTCCAAAGGTCAGCTCATACTGCCCTTTTTCAGGAAGGCTGGCAGAGGTCCCCTGGTGCACACTCTCATAGCACCTATATAATTAATGGTTTCATGTTAGTCAACCTGCTGGAAGGTATACTCCTTAAAGTCTGGAACCTACTTTTCTGTCATTTTTACCATTGTATCCCCTGTGACAGGTATAATAATGAATAAAAAGCTCAGGTGTTCCTTAAAGGTAAATATTGTATTTTACTCCTAGAACCTGGTACAACTCAAACATTAGTGCTTAGAAAGATGACCAGGTGAGAGTTTGAGTTTGGAGTCCAGGGATCTGCCTTTCTGACATTAACCCTGTTAGGGCCACACAAGCAAATAATATCTTGAGCACCATGATAAAACAGAGAGAATGTGTGTTTTAGAGTCAAGATCTGATTTCAAATCCCATTTACTTATTAATTCAAAAAGGTTTTTTGGGTGCCAGACCCTGTACTGGGCGTGAAGAGACAGCAGCAAACAGTAAGCGTGCCTGTCTTCAAGAACTTGACATTTGGAAGGGGGCATCTCTGGAGGCAGTGAACCTCCTTAATGGTAGGCATTCTAGATGGTTTACAAAATTCTAAGACTTTTCTATATTCTCTCTCTTAGACATGCGGAGAGTGGTTGATGGTGCCCTCTCCTGCCTCCTTAAGACTCCTCCTGAACTTGGACACACATGCTTTTTTCTGTATGTTAATGAAGTTGCAAAGATTGGAGATTAGTCCCTCATGATATGGCAAGGGCTCAGCAAACACTAAAGCAATAAAGTTAAAGCGGGTGACAGCACAGAGTTTCATAAGTATTAAACGTTAATTTGGGGCTTTTATATGAAACCCCCCAAAGGTCCTGATAATAAATTCTCATTCTCTTTTCCACAGCCACTCCTCCTTCCCCATCCCAAACTCTTCTGCACTTCAAAGCTCCCTGGGCCCCCAGAGCAGCTCTCTGGCCATGAGCAGGGCAGTGAGTAGGGGAACTGGCAGATTTAGAGCCCTGTCCTCTCCCCTTTCAGTGTGAGACCGCCTGTCAACTTGGGTCACTGTCCTCTGGATGAAGGCACATTTTAAAAACACCCTGAGCCAATGACTCTAGACATGTTGGTCTCCTGTTAATATAGGATAATAAATTTCTAAATTCGGCAATGACAAATAGCCCTTTGCAAGTTATTAATACTTCATAAAACAAAATATTTCAACTTTTGTTTCATTCCTGGCTTTCTCTTGCCCTCTTCCTTCTATTGTTCTGTCATTCTCCCGGTTTTTCTGGTCCCTTCTTACATCTGTCTTTTCTCAGGCTCTCTTCAAAGTGGTAAGCTCGGTTGTTAAAATGTTGTGCCAACTATGCAGTTGGCTAATTGATACCTTGATAACCTCTTGAAATTCCAAATGGAGTTTTAAAAAATTGCTTGTCTTTGTTGTGACCGTTGTGGTTTGCTTCGGGATTTCTTTTACCGTCGAGTTAAAGGGGACTTTGTAATCTGTAATTTTTTTCTCGAAGGCTATGTTTTATTTGCTTGCTCCTTCCTTTTTGTCCTTTGTTCCTCTTCTAAGCTTTTTTCCCACCTCTTTTCCTTTCCCATTTACTCTGAAGCTTCTCCCCTGCTGCTCGTTACCCCTTCTCTTCTGTTTGTCTCCACCTTCCCCTCGTCTCTCTTTCTGGTGTTGATTTTCTCATTGGTGAGCTTTCATATTACAGGAGGAAAAAAGGGTTCTGCTATTTCATTGGAACCCCTAGCAGACCAGCTGTGGTTAGAAGCTATCAGGGTTTCCATGAAGGGTTCTTTTAAAGTTTGTCTAATGTGATTTAAGGAAAAAAAAAAAGAAAGAAAAGGAAAAACCTTTACAAGAGAGGACAATCTGGAATCCTTAAAAGAAGCATGTAAAAATCGCTTATGCAAATATACATTTCCTTTATACAGCTAGCGTCAGCCTAAATGCTTCTCTCTGCTGCCCTGAGTCAAGTTCCCTGTACATTTGAGTTCAAGGACACATGCTACATTTAAGCTCCCGTCTCTCCTTTTTGAACGAACGTACGCATCCTACAAGTCCTAGCACTTGCTCTTTTAAGCAGACGTCACTAGCACTTTCCTGTCTCTTCTTAATTCTCCGTGTTTTATAGCCTTCCAGGGAGAGAGGAGCCTGACTGCTTAAGTACCCCTCAAGGCAGGATGGACAGCGTCTCCAAATATCTAACAGATGTCACGCTGTATCTCAGGATGAATCCATTATGGATTCGGAACTCTCGCTATGGGAACTTCGGCCAGGTTTCCTTTCATACTTGTGAGGAGGAAATGGACTGAGCATCGGTGAGGGGACAAGATAATAACAATAAACAGGCCTGGGCTTCAAGTGAGGCAGCAATAACAAAAACACTCCCCAGCCCCCTTGACAGTGGCAATCCCTCCAGCGCCAGGTTGCAAATCACTTTCTGTTTCCTTCTCCCTGAGCTCACACACATTCAGAGTCACAGGATCTGAAAACATGCCCGTTTGCGTTCTTGTTCAAGGAAACATTTGGATAAGAGAGACAGGACTAAAGAAATTCCAAGTCATCTTGGAGGAAGTTCTCAAAAGTGACGGTAAGTTGGGCTGGGAAGCAAGAGGGGCAAGTGAAATCTTCGGTCCTGTCTGATCAGAGCCACTCACAGCCTCGAAAGCAGGCCCTCATGGCAACGGGTGCCAGAAGCGTAGTTCCCATGTTTGAAGCAGAATCCATTGCCTCTCCCCCTCCTTCCAAACCTGCAGTCTCCCATCCAGTTTACCGAATCCATCACTATCATATGCATTTTTCTAAAGCTCTTTACTTTCTCCACTGCCTTGGATATTTTCAGGAAGTTGGTGTGATAAAAATAGAGGAATTAGTTTATCCAACATTATGTTTTGAATGCCTGCCTGAGGACTACAGAGAACAGTGAGCAATGGTGGTGTCTAGTGTAGCAGGAAAACGGTCATGCGAACGAATACAAGGAAATGTGAGAAGTGCCATCACAGAGCTCTTGTGTGTTGCTATCATGGAGAAGAAGAGAAGAAGTATTAACTCAATAGGAGGGGTGAGGGTAGGGAATCTCAGGGAAGGCTTCATGGAAGAGGTGACATTTGAGCTAAATTCCCAAGGGTCAGTAGTGTTTTCTCAGACGAGGAGGCTACTCACCCAAACATAGAGGTATGAGAAATCATGGTGTTTAATGAAATGCTGATGAATTCCAGGTCAAAGCAGAGGGCACAGGGGAAGTGTATTTGTGGAGTTTACGGGTAAAGTTCAGAAGATGACAGGCTTTGTACACCATGCTGAGGATTTGGATGTTATTCTACAGGAGAGAGAAGCCTACTGTTCGGTGGTCTCTCCTGACTTACTAAATGAAGTTGCAAATATTTAGCCTGATATTCTGCACGCTCCAGAATTGGGATCCAATCTGTTTTTCTGACTTGATTTCCCAACATTCATTTGCTGGGAGAACATATCAAGGAATGCTAATTGCCCTCCCTGTTTTCCCAATTCTCTCTCATGGCTCAAGCTTTCTGGTCTGCATTGACAAGCCTCTTAACACTTCTGGTCCAAAGTCTCCCGTGGCCCAACTACTCCGTGCTCCTTGGTCATCACCCGAATTGAGTAGACTCTCTTTGTTCTTGGAGATTTCATATGACCCTGAGTTTATTTCTGTTATTTCATGTATTTCTACAGTATGCTCTATTTGTTTGCTAGTCTTCTCTCCCTTCCAGTCCCTTTATTAACTAAGAGGTAATCTTATTGAGAGCTGAGATTCTCATTCGTATTTCTGTCCCCATTCATACCTCTCATTATAGTTGCAAAGTAAGTTTATTTTTTTCAAATTAAAGATTTTTACCTCAGCTGAATTTCCCTAATTACATGAAATAAAGTGGATACTTAGAGCACATGAGTGGAGAATCCAAACCAAAGTGTCTATTTTGACCATGGTATCAGGCCATTGCTAAGTAAAATCTCATGACAGTATTAACTTAGATGAGATTTACTAATTGAACAAAGGAAAACACATATAAAGTTTTATGCTCCCAAATATCATATCCATCCGTAAATCTTGGTTATGTTTGGCACATCTCAAAGAGCCCAGGGGATTGTAAAGATATTATCAATAAGATTCTATAAGCTTATATCCTGCTATTAATTTTTATACCAAATTCCTATCAGCTTTAATGAGAATTCTGATTTTTTAAAAAAGACTATGACTCCATAAAAGTTTTAAGTGATTTTGTTTTTAGTTCTCTGGTGAGGTATGTGTACGTGCAACAGAAAAATACTTTTGGACATATTTATGGACCATATGTATTTATTCATCTAGAGACATTTGAGTGAAAACTTCCCTCAAAGACCACAAACATGAAATATTTGTGGTCTTTTATATTACATGAATGTTTGCACCATTAACATTTTGTTCCTCAGTGTGACTATCATTATGATATTTATTTGGTGTTTGAGCTAAAATGAGGACATCTATTAAAAAATAGAATTGTTTCAACTCTACATGGTTCTTAAGGATCAAGGTTATAGCCATTTGACTAATGTGGAACCAAATGATGAAGAGGTGAAGCTAATTGCTTGAGAGCATGCAAGGTAATTTGGGGAATGTTTTTATCTGGAAAGACTCTAGCACAGCCCTCAGTAGTGGTTCAGTCCCACGTCCAGTTGGTTTGCCTGGCCATCCCGAGCCCCACTGATCCTCCTGACTCTATATTGCCTCTCTGGCTCTGTGTCTCTCTTCTGTTTTGTGGACATTGGTCATCTCCCCATCTAGACTGTAAGTTCGTTTAGAGATATGAAAAGTGCTCATGTTCATTGAGCACTTAGTATGTGCCAGGTGCCAGGGATGGTGAATGGAATAACCCAGTGCAGTACCCTCGCAAAATCTGTGGGCGAGACAGGAAAGTGAACCAACAGCTGTAGTCTGGAGGGAAGAGTGCTTTGTGGAGGAAAGCATGGGGTGTCATTGGCTCGCAGAGAGGATTCTGCTCACACACACAAGCTATTTCCATTGATGCAACAGAAGCTCACAGAGGGCAAGTAACTTGTCCAGTGTCATGGCCCAGTAAATGGCACTTGCAGGAATTGAACCCCAACGGCAAAACCCCAGATCCTAGGCTTTTCTCTCTATCAAGTTACCCACCTTGTATACCTAAGGTGTCTTCAGTGGGCATTCCGCACATAAACAGCAGTCAGCGGTACATAGGAAATGGGTGTTTTATGGAGTTACTGAATAGGAGGTGACGTGGTTTCTTACTGTATTTCATGCCAAATATTAAAGTAATGCTAAATGACTCACCAAAGCATTTGCGTGTTTTCAAAAGGTGAAAACTACCCCAGAGGCATGATTTTCTAGAATGAGGGAGGGGGACGTTTAGGACAGACTATCACTCTATTTTTCTTGTGCCAATAAAATCAAAAGAAAGAAACAAACAAGCCCACTGTTACCCCACAGGGATGGAAGTGGGGCAGAACCGGGGTCTTGCAACGAGTGATGGGGAGAAGGCCGTTGCAAAATTAGCATGGGGTCAGCTACTTCTATCTCTATCAATTTCAGCTCTGTTTTTGTGGGTATCGGGGAAGATTCCAGTGCAGGGTGCATTTTGGACATAAGTGGCCCATTTTTTTTTTATGGCCATTGCTCCATCATTAACCCTCCCACTTAGTCCTGGAGATGCAAAGCCCAGCATCTTCCATCTGCTCCACGTTATTTATGATGATGCCTCCAATTATGTCCAATTGAGTTGCTGTCGATGATTAAAGGTAATAGGTAATAATAACTTGGCCTCATCATTACCACCATTATTATTAGGTCATTGATTGCAATAATTTCTAAAATTACCCCTTGGAATAAAATATGTTAAGCACCTGGTTTATCCTTTTTAGGAACATCTGCTCTAAATGTGTGATAGTGTAGGACTGAACGTGTCTCGCCCAGAAAGGAAAGCAAACAGTGTTGACATTGGGAGTCTTGTCTGTGCTGGTATGAATATATTGAGAGATGATGAGAGGATGAAATAACGATCAGTCTCAAGTTCAGTGCTGGAATTAGAGCTATTTAAGAAAAGGGGGAAGAAATACACTCGCGAACACACACACACACACACACACACACACACACACACACACAATTCTGAATATTCTGCAGCTACTGCAAACTTTGCTCCATCTTCACAGTGGCCCAAACTGGGCCATGTCTCTCCTGGCCAGAATAAGCAGGCCATCGGGTGTGTGGTGAGTGGGAGGGATGAGAAGGCAGGAGAGATGACAGAGCCATATATGGAGGTGGGGAGGGAGGTGGTTTATAGTAAATCCTTTGAGGAGGATTCCTTTCCTAACACCGTGTTCCTGCCTAGGTTCTGGAAATCTCACCACTGGCTTTTTATTTCTTTTGATTAAGTGTTGCCTTCTTGAGGCTCCTCTTTGGGAGTGAGTGTCTGCCATGAGAATGGGGAGGCGCACTGTGTGTTTATAATGCTCACGCTTTAATTCAAGACATACTTCCCATCTTTAAGGGTTGGAAGGCACTGTGGAGACAGACACTGCATCTTGGTGGTGCACACTACTAGGGTAATATAAGCTCTGGAATAGTACTTAAAATATAGCTATTTCAAGCTTTTAGCCTGCCTACCCTTTCCAGTGTGATAGCTACTAGCCACATGTGGCTATTTGTAGTTAAATTAAGGAAAATGAAATAAAATGAAAAACTCATTTTGTCAGTTGCACTGATCTCATTTCAGAAGTTCAGCATCCAGTTGTATCTAGTGCTACCATTTTGGTCAGTGAAGATGTAGAACATTTCCTTCATAGTAAGTGCTATGGAACAGTGCTGATAGAACATTAGAAATATTTATTAAGTAAGGATTGAGAGTGATGAACATCTGCTAGGTGCTAATTGCTGACTTGCTATAGGAGCCCCAGAAAAGTTTGGGTAACTGAACCATGGATAACCCATCACAGCTCTGTAGGACTCTTAAAAAAATCTTAAAAAGAAAAAGACAAACAGGATATACATCTCTGTTACCAATATATAACTAAATGAGTGTTTAAGAGTGATCTGCTCTCATATTTGTTATCTCATTTACTACTCATAATAGTACTGAGAGAATGGATTATGCCCATTTTATAAATGAATAAACAGGCCCAGAGAGGTTAATTTATCCAAAGCCACACAGACTACCAGTGGCAGTTAGCTTGCCATAATAAGGGTAGAGCCAGTCAGCCCTTTAAAATCCTATTTCAGTGCCTTCTCCAAAATATCCTACATACCTACATGAAAATATATACACACACATATATATGTATTTACATTATATATGTATTTGTATGTGATATTTTTTACATGCATTATATATGTATTTATATATTTCATAGATAATATATGTTACATATCTAAAAATGTAAGTATGTACTCTTTTCATAGAAAGTATTATGCCTCAGATGAACTCAGTCATATCATGAGCAGACCACATGCAAATTAAATCTGGAAAATGAAGAGAAAAAATTCTGTAATTTAAAATTCTGAATTTAGTTGCTGTGCCAAATCTCTGACACTGGGTCAACAAAATGCAATTCAACAGCAATTAATCAAATGGTGATTTAAAAATATTCATTGAGTTCAACACAAAATAGACTTTCTAATTTCATAAGTGTTACCACATTTTGGAATCACAGCAGTGGAAGTTTAACTTCCTTTTTCATTTAAATCTTTAAGTTTTTCTCTTGACTTTGACCAGCATCAGTTCTCTGCCATCAAGCATGGCTGTGAACTGCTCTGCCCAGATATGGGTGTCTCCCGGACCCCGGGGCCATGACGCCTCTGGTTTTTCAGGGGCTTTGCGTATAAACCTTCTGATTGCATTCACAGAAACCAAGGAATATATATGTCATTGGTATACAAGTACTTGTGGAACTTCTGTGTGACTCCAGGGGTATGATTTGGCCCTGGCATCCAGTCCCTTTAATACTTTCAGGGTCCCCGAAGAATGTCATATTTCAGGAAAGAGCTCTAGTCACGTTGTATCATTAACTTTATATGGAGTGTTGTGGAATAACATTTAGTTTGATTCTGATAGAATAAAGGTGTAAATCCACATGCATAATTTAAAAGTAAAAAACCCCTTTTCTGGTACCACATAAATACGTGCCAGGTGTGAAAGGAGAACTGAAATGGTCTCCAAGGATGTTCTCAAGAAGGCGGCTGAGCTTTCTCCAGCAGCTACTCCCAGCCCCTGGGGCACGCCTGTGAGTGGCCGCCCCTTCTCACAGTGCATCTGATGCTGCTCCTAGGGATTTTTCAGAGATCCCCTTCATTCTCCTCACCTGCTCTTTCTCAACCGAAAGTAAAAAATCGAAAGTGAATTTCTGGAGGCTCAGACTGGGACACCTTGCCGTCCTTATTGGGTCGTGATGCAGAAGGGACAGAGAAGATAGTTACAAAAGTTCTCTATTAGCTTCTGTGCTAGGAGTCATTTCCTTATTTGCAAAAGAGTTTAAGCTTCAGCTGAGGGTGGAATGCTAAGAAAGTCAATGATAAGATGGAGATTTCTGGACTATCATTCTAAAACAGTGGATGAGGAGTTTGACCAACATAGAACCATGGGATGCAGGTGTATCAGAAAGCATCTGTGTCCACATCCCCTTCCTCTGTCCTCCATCAGGCATCCTTGTCTTTGACGTGGATTTCTATTTCTTTTAGCCACATACAGAGGCAGTTCACTGCATACTTGGGCCTACCCTCAAGAAGTATGATGGGCAAAGTTCCCTCCGGCTCCTCCAGACTCCCACTTCTGGACCCTCTTTCCCCCTTCTTAGGGTCCTCACCTTCTTTCTTACCTCACTGTCTTTCTACTTCTCTAGGTCACCCCTGTCATAGAGGGCAAGAATATAAGGATTTCTTCATAGTTAAGTGTTAGGGACTTACCAGGGCCTTTACCTGGGAATGTCAGCATTTAAAGGGATAAACCAGCAAGGGAAATGATTTGTTGAAAGCAATGAGTAAAGTCAGGGTTTCAGGAATTGTATAGACCATGAATATGAGAGAAGCTGCGGGTGAGGATCTTGGCCAATATTGGGAAGCTCCCATAAATGAGATTGCTGTCTTCTAAGCCATTGTCTGGCTGAGGGGAGGGGGCTTCTGTGGGACCCAAGCATCAGTCAAGAGGACCTGGATGAAAAGTCTGGAGTGGGGGAGGCCCACAGCCACAGAGCACTTGGAAGAAGAATAGGAACATGTGGTCCACTTGTGATCTGTGTTTACTCGTCTGTCTGGTGTGTCTGAGGAGAAGGTGCAGGCCAGCCAGAGGTCGGCGAGTCAAAACCCTTTGAAGACAGACCCAGCTTCTGAAATGGATCTGGCATTCCTTCGCTGGCTCAGTGTCCCGCAGTAGTCTGCATCCTTCCCAGCCCATCACCTTCTACATGTGTCCCTGGTAGAAATGCAGGTGTACAAAACTGTGATGTTCTCGAAGTTTCTGGAGGCAAACACTTACTCTCTTGAGCCCCTTCCTGCCCAATAGCAGGAACTTTAGTCACTTCTAGGCAGGTTTAAATTGAAGCCCAGTCATTCAGTGTTCTTCCCCTCATCCTTTGTAAGCCCAGATTGGCATCTAAGTGTTTTTGGAGGGGTTGGTATGCAGATGATGGCATTAGGGCAAGGGGCTGCATAGTTGTCCTTGACTTTTGTGGTCACCAATGAGGTTTACCTCATGCACAATGACATTGACCTGTGTCTCTCCTGCTGGTGTCCGGGACCTATCCAGGATCTATCCATGGCCTCAGGTTTGTCCCACCCATCACTGCTGCTGATGGCCCCTTACCAGTCCTCCCTCCCTCAAGGACACAGGTTATGTTGGGATGCTCTCCCGCCTCCCTAGGGCTGGAGGACATTCAGAAGATGGTCTTAGTCTCTTTCTTTCTGACTGGTCCCAACTTTCCCTCCTACTTCACTGCACTGGGGTTGGAGAGGTCACATCAGAGGGGCTCTCCACTCAGCCTGCTGGACAGGAAGTGAGATTCCATTCCCCTGTGGTTACATTTTATATCAGCTTCCTCTGGGGCTAGGCCATATATGAAGGGAAGATGGAAATATGCATCCTTCCTCTGAGATCTGCAACAACTACTAAATCTTGCCCCCTTTTCCATCTCAATTCTCTTGTTCCTCCAGCAGTTCAAAGCTATGTAATTTCTGGAGAGAAATCTGCCTTCTTCCTTATACTACTATTTATAGTATAAGACTTGTATTCTGATTCTATCCAAGTTGTTGAAGACTCAGAAAACCTTTTCTCTAGCATAAAAGTCTGGCTCTCACAATGAAAACCTTGGCTCTCAAGGTTATGCTCTGTTTCTAGAGTATATTTTAGAAATATAAAGTCAACATCTGATTCTTTCATTCTCTGCATTTTCTCCTTCCCTAGAGCACTAGGTTCCATTCAAAAACAAAAGCCTAGTTTTTTAGGGATTGATGCTATGAAGAAAACTTTTTAATAATGCGTTGGTTACTATTTCAGAGAGTTACCCTGCTATGCTCAGAATTGCTACAATTTGCTTTGCTCATTTTAGCAATGATCAGATTTTCATGAGCATTGGGGAAGGAAGGTAGACCATTAGGAGTACCAAGGAGATAAAAAAACAAAAAACAAAGGAAGATTCCAAAAAATGGATAGTGAGTAGACATTGAAATTATCTTTATGACTATGGATCTTTGTAAAGAGCATCATGAAAAAAATGAGAGGCAAACTAATCCTACCATTTAGTATCCATATCACATTGACAAGACTTACTAGTTTCTTCATCCATGAAATGGGTATAATACTTACCTGCCTTGGGGCACGTAGGTCGCTCAGTTGGTTAAGCATCTACCTTCAGCTCAGGTCATGATCTCAGGGTCCTGGGATTGAGCCCTGAGTTGGGCTCCCTGCTCAGTGGGAGCCTGTTTCTCCCTCTCCACGCCCCCCCCCCCACTGTTCGTGCGCTCTCTCAAATAAATAAATAAATAATTAAAAAAAATAATACCTGCCTTATCTTCAGAAGTACATGTGCACATAGAAATCTGAGGAGGTATTTTTTTAAATAAGTGTTGTTCTGTGTAGAGCAGACATAACTAGGCCTAACAATGGTTGTATGAAACATGGTAATTAAGGAGGACCATGTTCCTTAAATGATGGTTGATCTCGTTTTCAACTTTAAGGACAGTTACTTTCTTGACAGTCTCAATATATCTTTTTCTCTCTCTTTCTCTTTCCTTCTTTTCTTTTTTCCCCCAGGAAGAATTTAGCAATGCCCACTGTAATATGGTCATTGCATGGTATTCGTCTCCAAAGCTGACATGCAACTAGAGTCTGTTGTGTTGGACTTCTGGCTGACTTATCAGTTACTGGGCACTAGAGAATGATGAGTGCTTGGTAAAGAGGATGTACCCCACAGTAGATTGTGGGGAGTAAAAATAAAAGGGTAATAATATGGTCCTTGCCCTTGAGAGGTTCCAGGTTCTACTAGGGAGACATTGTTCAATCATTTATTCATTCAACAAATATTTATCAAGTCCTCTCATGTGCCAAGCACTATTCTAGGTGCTAAGAATACAGCAGCGAGCAAAATTTACATTTCAGGGAGACTTGACCAAAATGCATAAAACAAGAGTATTCAAAATATAATTAATGGCTATTATATGGTCTGAAGGATCACTGCTATAGGAATGAATGTGGAGGTGTTGTTTCCAGAATACAAACTTCAAGGAATTACATTTTGAACTGGAGTTTGAAGTTTGGGAGAAATCCTTCAAATGGTAGGCAGGAAGAAATTGAAGGAAATGACTCAAGAGTAAACATGGTTATTTTGGAGACATGGGGGAACCTTTCTTTTATATATATGTATATATATATATATATATATATAAACATATAATGTATTATTTGTTTCAAGGGTACAGGTCTGTGATTCATCGGTCTTACACAATTCACAGCGCTCACCATAGCACATACCCTCCCCAATATCCATCACCCAGCCACCCCATCCCTCCCACCCCCATCCCCTCCAGCAACTGTCAGTTTGTTTCCTGAGATTAAGAGTCTCTTATGGTTTGTCTCCCTCTCTGGTTTTGTCTTGTTTCATTTTTCCCTCCATTCCCCTATGATCCTCTGCCTTGTTTGTCAAATTCCACATATCAGTGAGATCATATGATACTTGTCTTTCTCTCATTGACTTATTTCACTTAGCATAATACCCTCTAGTTCCATCTATGTTGTTGCAAATGGCAAGATTTCATTTTTTTTTGATGGCTGCATCATATTCCATTGTATATATATATATGCCACATCTTCTTTATCCATTCATCTGTTGTTGGACATCTAGGCTCTTTCCATAGTTTGACTATTGTAGACATTGCTGCTATAAACATTGGGGTGCAGGTGCCCCTTCGGATCACTATATTTGTATCTTTGGGGTAAATACCCAGTAGTGCAATTGCTGGGTCATAGAGTAGCTCTATTTTCGACTTTTTGAGGAACCTCCATACTGTTTTCCAGAGTGGCCGCATCAGCTTGCATTTGGGGGAGACTTTGGAGAGGATTGGGGCATTTGACTAGAGAAAAAATGTGGAAGATGGAGAAGTTTAATTTTAATGGGTTGGGAGTAAAGGACCATGGAATGTTTTGGGTGTGGTGGCAGTAGGGTGTTGGGGATATAAGGGTGATATGATGAATCTTGTTGTTAAAGAATATGGATTTGGTGTATTAAAGATTCAGGCCACAGAAAGGATTGCACATATGTTGTCATTCCCAAAGGTCTACTACATGCCATGAAAAAGATTGGAAATTACCAGGACAATTGTTTATTTGTATAATGGTGATAAGTCTAGATAAAAAAAAAAATAAATAAATCCCCTGAAGTCCAGATTATTTAATTAATTGGACAATCTTATTGTTAGCCCCATCTAGTTTATACAGATACATATAGCTCTGTACAACCACCTTCATGACATTCATATGTGGGTCAGTTGATGTGGATTTAATGAACTGATTTATGATTTTTTACTTAGAGTTACCAAGTCATGTTTCCATCGAACACCAGGGACTAACAATAGGAACTTCAACTTCTTAGGAAAAGTCTCACCACACATGGAGAAAAAGGGCTTGTGGTATCAACTTGGAACACTTTTCTTTTGCTTGATCCAGTGGCCAAGGGCAAACTGGTGACCAGGCATTATTTTTCAGAGACCCTTAAGGAACTTATCATTGAAAAGCTAATCACCCTTCTATTGAGAATGTAGACCACAGCAGCCATGGTGTTTATAAAGCCTTCATTGTATTCAGGGAGGAGGTTTCCTTTGCCACTAAAAACTAGGACTTGGTTAGGGATAATGTGGTTCAGGTTTTCCCATAATTGTATGGAAATTCCCTGGGTGAAATGTATGGGTCTGGGAAAGATCAGAACTGACAATGCTCGATGATTCTGATTTTCCTGTCCATCAGAATGGCTGGTGGTGTCTCGTTGGCTATCTGCTCATCAAGCTTTACGTTGGTAAAATCCTTAGCAGATAAAACAGTGCTTCTCGCTATGTGCTGTCATTGAAATCTAAAAGGAGTAGAATGTGTGTTTGGTCAATGGAACTGGCAAACAGAGCAGGCTTCTGGGGCATCTGGACATTGTTCATACTGAAACCTTTTATTTGTTCATTTGGAAACGAACAACCAGGAAAGCTTCTGCATTTGGGAGATATTTGCAAAACGAGTTCTTTCAGGTTGGGTTTGGCTACAGTCCCATGTGAAGCAGTCACACTTCTTACTTCTTACTCAACGGATTGTGGATAAACCAGGAAAGCTTTGGCTCTTCAAATTGTTTGATCTTTGTTGCATTGCCCGTTTTTGCAGATTCTGACATCTGGAATGAAAATTAGAACTACACATTTAATATTTCTGTTTAATGTTCATTATTGGTCTCCCCTGAAGATTGTTATTCAGGATTGGCTGCCAAAGACCTGCTATTCTAATTGACAGAATTCTTATCCGGCATTCTGGTTATTCTTTTCTCTCCCTGAGTAGACCAAGAAAGGAATAGTGCACTTCTCCAGTTTTCATTGAAAACAGTAAATCATCAGAGCTGTGTAAGTTGACATTTGTGCTGAGCATTTCATAAATGTTTGTTGAATGGGCCATTCTAGAGACTTCTAGGACATTTCTATGTAGAAAGTTCTTATTTACACTCTAGAAATTTTGGAAAATCAATATTCTAAACCCCAGACACATCATGTTATACATCTTGTTTCACTCAATTCTGTGAAGTTTAGTCAACAAATACTAGACATGTGTCTCCAGATGCTATTGGGAATGCAAAGGAAAAGAAGGAATAACTTTGACTCTTGAGGTATTGTATTAGTTTGCCATAACAAAATACTTTAGAAATAAAATACCACATAATCAAACAACAGAAATTTGTTTTCTCACAGTTCTGGAGGCTAGAAGTCCAAGATAAAGCTGATGGCAGATTTGGTTTCTTCTAAGCCTTTCTCCTTGGGTTGTAGACCACCTTCTCCTCTGCCTTCACATTATCTTACCTCTGTGTGCAGCCATTTCTGGTGTCTCTGTGTGTCCTAATCTCTTCTTAGAAAGATACCAGTCATTTTGTATTAGGGCGCACCCTATAAACTTCATTTTAACTTAATTACTTCTTTAAAGGCCCTATCTCTAAATACAGTTACATTGTGAGGAACTAGGGGTTAGGCTTCAACATGAATTTGGGGGGGACACAATTTAGCCTATAAAAGTACTGTTTAGTGGTAGCTGAGAAGCTATACATTGAATGACTATTATACAAACATAGAATCAGCCAAATGTAGGAGCAAGGTTCTATGGGGATTTAGGGAAGAGAGTGTTCCCATCTGTTTGGGAGAACTGGGGAAACCTTTATGGATGAAATGGTTTTGAGATGGATGTTGAAGAATGGATTTTAAAGAATGAACTCTTAAACTGAATTATATAAAATGGCCATTTTAAAAATCAAAACAGTCAAATATCAGCAATTTCATATGGTATAACAACATGTTTCATTTCATACTACTGGTATAGGGGAAGGATTGGCAGGCTTTTTCTATAAACAGCCAGATAGTAAATGTTTTAGGCTCTGTGGGCTCCACAACTACTCAACTCTGATATTATAATAGGTAAACATCCATGGACAATATGTAAACAAATGAGTATGGCTGTGTTCCAATAAAACTTTATTCACAAAAACAGGCCGCAGACATAATGAGTGAGTAGAAGAGTCAGGGCAAGAATGCAGGTCCCCTGACTTCCACACTAATGTCCTTTCTTCTATGCCATGCTAATTTTATTTTCTAGGAACTAGCAACATTCTAAGTAAATATGAGGTGTTTTTTTTTTTTTAAATTCATCAAAATCCATTTGAGAAAATAAAAACTAAAACTGCCCCCATCCCCTCCAAAAAAAGAGAGCAGGCTGGATTTGGCCCTGGGCCATCATTTGCTTAGCCTTTTCGTAGGGGAAACTTTAAACTTCCTAACTCTTCGATTTGTGGACACACTTCTTCCCTGATGCTTTTACCCCCATGCGCCAGGCATGGAGTTCCTCCTCTGTGACATGATGATCCCCTCTTTTCCAAAGCAGAGCCTTCCAACATCCAGAGACTGGAGAGAACAGAAAATACCTTGGCTCCAACTCAATGTTGTCATGTGGTAACAGACCACAAACTTAAGCCACTTCCGTCTTGTCCCTTAACTCTTGGCACATGTGTGTTTTGTTTCTATTTTATTGGCTCCTGAGTGGAACTGCAGAAAGACTCATGGCCTCCTTTCATCCAGCGAGGGAAAAGAGGCAACCACCTCTCCTCACAACGTTCTTGGTATCCCTGTTGCGGAAAGGGCTCTTTCACAATATCAGATTTTTCCAGATGACTGAGAATTTCCAGCAAATACAAACAATCCATTGTGTGTGTGTGTGTGTGACAGGGGAGGGGGGGATGTACTAAATGTACATAGATGCTTCTGTCTTTCACAGGGAGGACACTGACAATAACGTCACCTCCTAGAGAGGGCTAGGTGGCATCACTGGGGACCCCTCTCCTATTAGTTCTTCACAGGTGTTTAAAGAGTGGCTTCTCCCTGCCTTTCTAGAACTGGAGGTAGAACTGTGAACAGTCAAGGCAAGATTCTTTTTTTCATGGAGCTTTCATTCAAAGGGGAGAAGACAGAAAATAAACAAGCAGAAAAGTATATAAATCATATAGTCTCAAATGGTAACTGTCATTTCTAAAGAAAATGGAATGGGGTAATGGGCTGCAGATTGGGGGTGGCTAGTTAAGGAATGGCGAAGGGCTTTGAACAGAGTAGGGGCTGGCCATATGATGAGCTGCCTCTGAGCATGACCGGGGGGGGGGGGTGGGGGGGGTGGGTGGCGCAAAATTGAGGCAAGGCTCTGACCTGAGGATGGGTGTGGTCCCGGAACAGCAAGGCCACAGCAGCCTTGAATGGAATGAGCTGGAGGGAGAGTCATGGAGAGCAAGGCTGGAAATCAGCTCTGAGACAGTGAGGCTCCAGGACACCCTGAGTAGCAGGACTCCATCCCAGATCCCAGTGGCCTCAGACTGAATGCTTTAAAGTCCTTGTGTCCTTTTCATAATTTTTTTTTCTTTTCCTTTTCTATCAAGTTGGCCTTGTTTCTAATCTTGGAATGAGAAATTAGATAGTTGCTCTTATTAAAACCTGATGCAGAAGATCAAATTGGGCTCCAATGAGGGTGTGAGAGACTCTTCTATGAAAAAGGTCATGGAGAGTTTGAGAGCCCCTCGAACACTTAGTGTCATTTCATACTGACCTCTCACTGTGTCTCCACTACAGAAGGCTGCTGAGTGTCTGACTTTTGGGTGAGAGTGAAAAAGCTGTAGGAACACAGTCCCCTTCCTTTACAGCCATATCTCCCACACTCCTGTGTCTTCAGAAAGAAATTTACCAGATTTCTAAAGGAAAACCATTGGTCATGTACAGTAATTACACCTTCTGGATTCCAAGTAAGCAAGAAAGACTGTGGTAGCTGAATATTGGGCTTAATGTCCATTTTGTTCTCCTCCTTCCTTTTTCTCCTTGAGTTCATATGAGGATTCATTATAGAAAACATCTTTTCTTTCTATTTCTTCTAATGCTGTTAGTAACAAGAAGATAATAAAATCATGTCTGTTTCTATCTTTATGGAAGAAGCAGCAGTTGAACAGGGCATGATTTCCATCGGGATGAGGAAGACGTAGAAGGTGAAAGGGCTTGCAGCCCTTAGAGCCTGAATGTCTCTGGGCCTGAGTATCCTTCCCTGTTGCTCTTTTCTCCCTCATATTCTTGTACCATGATGTTATACCATGGGATCCTGCCGATACTGATTTTTCCTTCGCAAATTCAGCTTTTGAAGCTCGATTTTCACTGTAAGTGTTCAGAAGCACTGAAGACCAGAATACTGTTTGGCAGGACCAACCTTGATATCACCACCAGGTGCAGGAGACAGCAGCTGTGAGTGACCTCAGGGACACATCATAACCCTGCTACATCCTCCCCAAGCCCCGCCCTGAAATCTTATCACAACAGCTATAATAATTGACTTCAAGTTTTTGTCTCACATTAAAATGTAAATATGCAGGGGAAGAGTAGTGCCTTACACTTTCTCTACACATTTATCCCTTGGGAGTTAGATACTTTATTGACATTAGGTTTTTATAGGAGGAAAAGAGGAAAGTGTGAGAACACTAGAATGCTTGAAACTCAGGAAGTTGGGGTTGAGATTGGGGGTGGTTTCTGGTGCAGGTGAAAGGAAGATGTGAGGGACATGGCTCAAAAAGAGAAGCCAGAAACACCAAAGACAAATTTGGCTAACTCCACAATGATCTAAAGCTCTGGCCTCAGGAAATACCATTGGGCTAACTCTTCCCTTCCTTGGCTCATTAATCTTGGTCTCCTTGCTTTATATTGCTTTCCTCCCCTCTGCCCAAGGTACCACATCCTAGCCAAGGACCTCGACCCCTGTGTGGTGCGATTTGCTAGGATTGCTGAGTCTGACTTTCAGAATTGTCTCAAGACTTGGTGCATTTGTTCTATTGTTTGGCTCCCCTTCAGTGCATATTATAAATAAAAGCTATCCTGACCCAGCTGACCATTTTCTGTTACTACTGTCCCCTCCTCCAGGCAGGTAATCCTTTTCCAAGTCACAAAGCTCTTCCCTGTCTCATCTATCTCTCTGTCTGGAGCCGGTTTTGTATCTTGCGCCCTCCATTACCCACCTTCAATGACTTCTCCTTGACCATTAATCCCAGATGTGGAATCTTGTCAAATCTTATTTAAAATCAAAGTACTCTTTATACAGCCACTAAATCTCCTTCATCTTTCATGACAGGGATATCTCAAGGAAACTCCATCCGATTTGTTCAACATGACCTCCTCTGCCTGGGTCCCTGCAGCCTTCCTTCAATAAAGTGGGCTTTTCCAGGTGTTCTCCTTTCACATCTTTTAAGAATGCTTCTAAGAACTCATCTACTACATCTCTTCTATTCCTAAACAAACCAGATGTTACCCAGGCTGATCTTCTATCTCCCTGCTTGTCTTAAGAGGGATCTTAAAAGAAATATGAAGGATGGATCTGGCTATTTTCAAATCCTTGGGAATTACTTCCAAATCAATGAATTTCAGTTACTGCCTCTTTACCTTGTCTGCTCTTCCCATGATTGTAAATTAAAAAAAAAAAAAACACAAAAAAACCCAGCAACAACAAAAAGATAAATAGCCATGTGTATTCTACTGTACTATATGATGTACTTATATTAAGTCATAGTTTTCTGAAGCTTGCCTCCAGGTCAGTTATACTCAAATGTAAATTTGGGATTTGAGGCAGCTCAGTACATTCCTCTCAATACATAACAAGCCTCAGTTCAGAACCAATTGAGAGATGAACATAGGTAACCTAGAATACAATATCACCTTTAACACTTTGAGTGAGTAGATTGATTTTCTATTGTTTTAATTCTGTGTTCAATACACTTTTTAACTTAGTCTCTGGAACGGTTGGGTAATCACAAGTTTCCTCCCTTGGGGCAAAACCTATGGCACGGAGTGAAATATACTCTCCTAGCAGCAAGCAGATCCCAAAGAGAGGAGAGAGATGCAAGGTGTGAGCCAAGTTCACTGCTCAGAAAAGGCATTTCTCCCTAAAGGAGTAGAATACATAAGGCATGGGGGAGGGGCTAAGGGAAGAATTCCTTGATATGGAGGTTCAAATGGTGGGGAGTAGGGTCTCCAGGAATGTCAGGTTGTGTAAGAATTAGCTGTTTGTTTTAAACTGCAAGATTCCACAGGCCCAATCTTGATTCAGATCTGTATCCAAATATATAAAAGAATCCCAAATGATCTGATGCAAGAGGTTAGTGAACCCCACTTTGATAAGATATTCTCCATAAAAGGGATTATATAGTCAAATGTTTTAGAAACACTGGATTAAAAAAAATCAAGCACATTACTTTCTCAATTTATAGTATTGTAGATGTTTGAGAGGAGGGCACATGGTATTTTCCAAATTTTTTTTGACCATACCTATTAATCACTTGAGGGACACTACTATACTGTCTCACACAGTTTGGAAAGCATTGAGTTGAATGTCTACAACAAATGAAGTAACAATTATAATCTGAACTGGTTAGAACACACCTAAAATTCATTTTGTGGTGCTATTACACTTGAAGAGAGTTGCTGAAAAAAGAGGAGCAGGTTGAAAGAAGAGCAAATATGATCTTCAGGTGTTTACTAATCATATCCCCTGAACAATAGTGGAAACAGACTTAAGACTCCTAGACTAAAATGGAAGCTCAAATATGCATATCCAAAGTCACCCCCTTGTCAAGACCCCACCAAAGCCATAGGGAGGAGATTCAGAGAACTGGGAAATAAAGAGGAAGACAACAATTACATTTGGAAGCTGGAAAGCATACAGAAAATCCTAACTGAGTTAGTAAACCAAACAGCTGAATCCCAAACCAGAGTAGTTACTGATCACAGATTCCTCAGAATGCTCAGGATGGACAGCTCCAGTTACCCTTGTAACAGGGCATCATGGTGGGAACAAAAATAAATAGAATTGGGTAGAAACCACTGGCAAAGCAATCAGATTTCTAGCTCTTCCAAAATCTGTGCCACTGTCAAACTGACCCTCCCCAAGCCCACAGAGGACTAGATGTTTATTCTCTGAAGAGGGTAAAATGGAAGAACTTTGAATTGGGGGTTGGCTGGCAAAGATGTTGGTGTAATCAAAGATGGAGTGTCCTGCTGAAGACAAGGAGATAAACAAGCTCTATACATATCAACATCGAATGCTGCGTTCCCACAAATGCACCAAGCAGGAAATTCAAAGAATGTACTTCAAGGGGTGGAGCAAGATGGTGGAGGAGTAGGAGACCTGGATTTCGTCTGGTTTCAGGAATTCAGCTGGATAGGGATCAAACCATTCTGAACACCACTCAACAGGAGATCGAAGAAAAGAATAGCAACAACTCTCTGGACAGAAAAGCGACCACTTTCTGGAAGGTAGGACATGCGGAGAAGTAAATCCAAGGCGATATTCGGGAGGATAGATGGCAGGGGAGGGGGTCTCCGTCGGCCACTTCTGGCAAGTGCTAGAGCCATGGAGCACAAAATCAGAACTTTTAGAAGTCGGCTCCACTGAGGGACGTCGCTCCAGTGGCTAAGCGGGGGGTGGAACCCTCGCGGGACAGTGTGGTCTCAGGACCCTTGGGGTCACAGAAAGACCGGGGGTGCCTGAGTGCAGCAGAGCTCCCAGGTACTGGAGCAGGGAAGCCGGCTGCAGAGATGGAGCCGAGGAGTGGGCTCTCAGCTGGGGGTTGCAATAAACCGTGATCCGCGGCACAGTCAGGCCACTGCTCCTCCAGCGGGGACCCAACAAGCAGCAGATCCGGGGAGACTCCCCTTCCTCCCCCGGGAGGAGCAGCATGGGAGCGCACCACAGGGATCTGCTGGGTTTGGAGACTCCACACCGAGTCGGGTGCCAGAGATGGAAACGCTCGGTCACAGGCTGGGGGAGCATGGAGTGCGGTCGGAGACTGGGGAGACGGGAGTGATTGACTGCTTTTCTCTAAGGGCACACTGAAGAGCGGGGCCCCGAGTTCTCACCTCCTCCAGGGTGGAGATTGGGAGGCCACCATTTTCACTCTGGTCCTCCAAAGCTGTACGGAAAGCTTGCAGGGAACAAAAGCTCCCGAGAGCAAACCCGAGCAGATTACTTAGCCTGGACTGACAAGGGCGGGGCAATTCCGCCTCCGACAAAGACATTTGGCGACCATGGCAACAGGCCCCTCCCCCAGAAGATCAGCAAGAACCTCCAGCCAAGACCAAGTTTACCGATCAATGAGAACAACAGAACTCCAGCGCTAGGGGAATACTGCATATAGAATTCATGGCTCATTTACCATGATTCTTTAGTCTTTCAAAGTTGTTTTTTTTTTAACTGTCTTTTTTTTTTTTTGAATTTTTCTTTTTCCCTTTTTCAACCAACATCTTATCAATCCCTTTTTTTAAAAAAAAATTTATTTTTCACTTTTAGAGTCATATTCTGTCCCTTCATAGTAGTTACCCTTATTTTTGCCATATATATATAAGCTGTTCTCTCTTTAAAATTTTGAGATACAGTTTCTTCTAACAGATCAAAATATACCCTAAATCTCTAGTGTATGGCTTTGTTCTAGTCTCCTGCCTGATCACATTCTCTCCCCCCTTTTTTGTTCTGTCTTTATTTTTTTAAATCCTTTTCTTTCCTTTTTCAAACAACTTTTTATCTTACCAATTCCTTTTATAAAATTTTTTATAATTTTCATCTTTACACTCATATTCCATCCCGTCATCGTATCAACCCTTATTTTGTACATATATAAGTCTTTCCTTCTTTAAAATTTTGGGAGGCACTTTCTTCTAACAGACCAAAATACACCCAAAATCTAGTGTGTGGCAGTGATCTATGCACCAGCCTGATCATATTTGATCATAGTCTGTTTTTGTTTTGTTTTGTTTTGTTTTTGTTTGTTTTTATCTTTTTTTTTTCTTTCCTTTTTCTTTCTTTCCCTTTCTTTTCCCCTGGTTTTGGGTCTTTTCTTATTTGTTTAGAGAATATTTTCTGTGGACATTGTTACTTTTAGCATTTTGTTCTCTCTTTCATCTATTCTCCTCTGGACAAAATAACAAGATGGAAAAAATCACCTCAACAAAAAGAACAAGAGGTAGTACCATCTGCCAGGGACCTCCTCAATATGGACATTAGTACAATGTCGGACCTAGAGTTCAGAATCCTGATTTTAAAGATACTAGGTGGGCTTGAAAAAAGCATGGAAGTTATTAGAGAAACCCTTTCTGGAGAAATAAAAGAACTAAAATCTAACCAAGTTGAAATAAAAAAGGCTATTAATGAGGTGCAATAAAAAATGGCACTAACTGCTAGGATAAATGAGGCAGAAGAGAGAATCAGAGATATAGAAGACCAAATGATGGAAAATAAAGAGGCTGAGAAAAAGAGAGATAAACAACTACAGGATCACAAGGGCAGAATTCGAGAGATAAGCGATACCATAAGACAAAACAACATTAGAATAATTGGGATCCCAGAAGAAGAAGAAAGAGAGAGAGGGGCAGAAGGTATATTGGAGCAAATTATAGCAGAGAACTTCCCTAATGTGAGGAAGGAAACAGGCATCAAAATCCAGGAGGCACAGAGAACCCCTCTCAAAATCAATAAAAATAGGTCAACACCCCACATCTAATAGTAAAACTTACAAGTCTCAGAGACAAAGAGAAAATCCCGAAAGCAGCTCGGGAGAAGAGATATGTAACCTACAATGGTAGAAACATTAGATTGGCAACAGACCTATCCACAGAGACCTGGCAGGCCAGAAAGGACTGGCATGATATATTCAGAGCACTAAATGAGAAAAATGTGCAGCCAAGAATACTGTATCCAGCTAGGCTGTCATTGAAAATAAGAGAGATAAGCTTCCAGGACAAACAAAAACTAAAGGAATTTGCAAACACGAAACCAGCACTACAAGAAATATTGAAGGGGTCCTTTAAGCAAAGAGACAACCTAAAAGCAGCAAGGACCAGAAAGGAACACAGACAATGACAGTAATAGTCACCTTGCAGGAAATAAAATGGCACTAAATTCATATCTTTCAATAGTTACCATGAATGGAAATGGGCTAAATGCCTCAAGCAAAAGACACAGGCTATCAGATTGGATTAAAAAACAAGACCCATTGATATGCTGTCTGCAAGAGACTCATTTTAGACCCAAAGACACCCCCAGATTGAAAGTGAGGGGGTGGAAAACCATTTACCATGCTAATGGACACCAAAAGAAAGCTGGGGTGGCAATCCTTATATCAGACAATTTAGATTTTAAACCAAAGACTGTAATAAGAGATGAGGAAGGACACTATATCCTACTTAAAGGGTCTAGCCCACAAGAAGATCTAACAATTGTAAATATCTCTGCCCCTAACATGTGAGCAGCCAATTATATAAGGCAATTAATAACAAAAGCAAAGAAACACATTGACAACAATACAATAATAGTGGGGGACTTTAACACCCCCCTGACTGAAGTGGACAGATCATCTAAGCAAAAGATCAACAAGGAAATAAAGACTTTATTTTTTTTTAATTTTTTTATTGTTATGTTAATCACCATATATTACATAATTTGTTTTGGTGTACTGTTCCTTGATTCATTGTTTGTTCATAACACCCAGTGCTCCATGCAGAATGTGCCCTCCTCAATACCCATCACCAGGCTAACCCATCCCCCCACCCTCCTCCCCTCCAGAAACCTCAGTTTGTTTTTCAGAGTCCATCATCTCTCCTGGTTCGTCTCCCCCTCTGACTTACTCCCCTTCATTCTTCCTCTCCTGCTATCTTCTTCTTTTTCTTTTTTCTTAAAATATGTTGCGTTATTTGTTTCAGAAGTACAGATCTGTGATTCAACAGTCTTACACAATTCACAGCGCTCACCTTAGCACATATCTTCCCCAATGTCCATCACCCAGCCACCCCATCCCTCCCACCCCCACCACTCCAGCAACCCTCAGTTTGTTCCTGAGATTAAGAATTCCTCATATCAGTGAGGTCATATGATACATGTCTTTCTCTGATTGACTTATTTCACTCAACATAACACCCTCCAGTTCCATCCACGTCATTGCAAATGGCAAGATCTCATTCCTTTTGATGGCTGCATAATATTCCATTGTGTATATATACCACATCTTCTTTATCCATTCATCTGTTGATGGACATCTTGGCTCTTTCCACAGTTTGGCTATTGTGGACATTGCTGCTATAAACATCGGGGTGCACGTACCCCTTCGGGTCCCTACATTTGTATCTTTGGGGTAAATACCCAGTAGTGCAATTGCTGGATTGAATGGTAGCTCTAATTAAATAAAGACTTTAAATGACACACTGGACCAAATGGACTTCACAGACATTCAGAACATTCCATCCCAAAGCAACAGAATACACATTCTTCTCTAGTGCCCATGGAACATTCTCCAGAATTGATCACATCCTAGGTCACAAATCAGGTCTCAACCGGTACCAAAAGATTGGGATTATTCCCTGCATATTTTCAGACCACAGTGCTTTGAAACTAGAACTCAATCACAAGAGGAAAGTCAGAAAGAACTCAAATACATGGAGGCTAAAGAGCATCCTACTAAAGAATGAATGGGTCAACCAGGAAATTAAAAAAGAATTAAAAAATTCATGGAAACCAATGAAAATGAAAACACAACTGTTCAAAATCTTTGAGATACAGCAAAGGCAGTCCTGAGAGGAAAGTATATAGCAATACAAGCCTTTCTCAAGAAACAAGAAAGGTCTCAAATACACAACCTAACCCTACACCTAAAGGATCTAGAGAAAAAACAGCAAATAAAGCCTAAACCCAGCAGGAGAAGAGAAATAATAAAGAGCAGAGCAGAAATCAATGAAATAGAAACCAAAAGAACAGTAGAACAGATCAACAAAACTAGGAGCTGGTTCTTTGAAAGAATCAACAAGATTGATAAATCCCTGGCCAGACTGATCAAAAAGAAAAGAGAAATGGCCCAAATCAACAAAATCATGAATGAAAGAGGAGAGATCACAACCAACACCAAAGAAATACAAACAATTATAAGAACATATTATGAGCAACTCTATGCCAGCAAATTAGATAACCTGGAAGAAATGGGTGCATTCCTAGAGATGTATCAACGACCAAAATTGAACCAGGAAGAAATAGAAAACCTGAACAGACCTGTAACCGCTAATGAAATTGAAGCAGTCATCAAAAATCTCCCAAGAAACAAAAGCCCAGGGCCAGATGGCTTCCCAGGGGAATTCTACCAGACATTTAAAGAAGAATTAATACCTATTCTCCTGAAACTCTTCCAAAAAATAGAAATGGAAGGAAAACTTCCAAACTCTTTATGAGGTCACCATTACCTTCATCCCCAAACCAGATAAAGACCCCATCAAAAAGGATAATTACAGACCAATATCCTTGATGAACATGGATGCAAAAATTCTCACCAAAATACTAGCCAATAGGATCCAACACTACGTTAAAAGGATTATTCACCATGACCAAGTGGGATTTATCCCTGGGCTGCAAGGTTGGTTCAACATCTGCAAAGCAATCAACATGATACAATACATTAACAAAAGAAAGAACAAGAATTCTATGATCCTCTCAATAGATGCAGAAAAAAGCATTTGACAAAGTACAGCATCCTTCCTTGATCAAAATTCTTCACAGTATAGGGATAGAGGGTACATACCTCAATATCATAAAAGCCATCTATGAAAATCCTACAGCGAATATCATTCTCAATGGGGAAAAACTGAAAGCTTTCCCCCTAAGGTCAGGAACGCGGCAGGATGTCCACTCTCACCACCGCTATTCAACATAGTATTAGAAGTCCTAGCCACAGCAATCAGACAACAAAAGGAATCAAAGGCATCCAAATCGGCAAAGAAGTCAAACTCTCACTGTTTGCAGATGATATGATACTGTACGTGGAAAACCCAAAAGACTCCACCCCAAAACTGCTAGAACTCATAGAGGAATTCAGTCAAGTAGCAGGATATAAAATCAATGCACAGAAATCAGTGGCATTCCTATACACCAACAACAAGACGGAAGAGAGAGAAATTAAGGAGTCGATCCCATTTACAATTGCACCCAAAACCATAAGACACCTAGGAATAAATTTAACCAAAGAGGCAAAGGATCTGTACTCCGAAAACTATAAAATACTCATGAAAGAAACTGAGGAAGACACAAAGAAGTGGAAAAATGTTCCATGTTCATGGATTGGAAGAACAAATACTGTGAAGATGTCAATGCTACCTGGAGCAATCTACACATTCAATGCAATCCCCATCAAAATACCATCCACTTTTTTCAAAGAAATGGAACAAATAATCCTAAAATTTGTATGGAACCAGAAAAGACCTCGAATAGCCAGAGGAATGTTGAAAAAGAAAAGCAAAGCTGGCGGCATCACAATTCCGGACTTCCAGCTCTATTACAAAGCTGTCATCATCAAGACAGCATGGTACTGGCAGAAAAACAGACACATAGATCAGTTGAACAGAATAGAGAGCCCAGAAATGGACCCTCAACTCTATGGTCAACTCATCTTTGACAAAGCAGGAAAGAATGTCCAATGGAAAAAAGACAGTCTCTTCAACAAATGGTGTTGGGAAAATTGGACAGCCACATGCAGAAGAATGAAACTGGACCATTTCCTTCCACCACACACAAAAGTAGACTCCAAATGGTTGAAAGACCTCAACGTGAGACAGGAGTCCATCGAAATCCTAAAGGGGAACACAGCCAGCAACCTCTTCGACCTCAGCCGCGGCAACGTCTTCCTAGAAACATCGCCAAAGGCAAGGGAAGCAAGGGCAAAAATGAACTATTGGGACCTCATCAAGATAAAAAGCTTTTGCACAGCAAAAGAAACAGTCCACAAAACCAAAAGACAACCGACAGAATGGGAGAAGATATTTGCAAATGACATATCAGATAAAGGGCTAGTATCCAAAATCTATAAAGAACTTATCAAACTCAACAGCCAAAGAACAAATGATCCAATCAAGAAATGGGCAGAAGACATGAACAGACATTTTCCAAAAAAGACCTCCAAACAGCCAACAGACACATCAAAAAGTGCTCAACATCGCTCGGCATCAGGAAAATCCAAATCAATACCTCAATGAGATACCACCTCACACCCGTCAGAATGGCTAAAATTAACAAGTCAGGAAATGACAGATGTTGGCGGGGATGTGGAGAAAGGAGAACCCTCCTATACTGTTGGTGAGAATGCAAGCTGGTGCAACCACTCTGGAAAACAGTATGGAGGTTCCTCAGAAAGTTGAAAATAGAGCTACTGTATGATCTGGCAATTGCACTACTGGGTATTTACCCCAAAGATACAAATGTAGGGATCCGAAGGGGTATGTGCACCCCGATGTTTATAGCAGCAATATCCACAATAGCCAAACTGTGGAAAGAGCCAAGATGTCCATTGATAGATGAATGGATAAAGAAGAAGTGGTATATATATATATAATGGAATATTATGCAGCCATCAAAAGGAATGAGATCTTGCCATTTGCAACAACGTGGATGGAACTGGAGGGTGTTATGCTGAGCGAAATAAGTCAATCAGAGAAAGACATGTATCATATGACCTCACTGATATGAGGAATTCTTAATCTCAGGAAACAAAGTGAGGGTTGCTGTAGTGGGGGTGGGGTGGGAGGGATGGGGTGGCTGGGTGATAGACATTGGGGAGGGTATGTGCTATGGTGAGCGCTGTGAATTTTGCAACACTGTTGAATCAGTGATCTGTACCTCTGAAATAAATAATGAAAAATATGTTAAGAAAAAAGAAGAAGCTAGCAGTAGGGGAAGAATGAAGGGGGGGGGGAGACTGGAGGGGGAGACGAACCATGAGAGACGATGGGCTCTGAAAAACAAATTGAGGGTTCTAGAGGGGAGGGGGTGGGGGGATGGGTTAGCCTGGTGATGGTTATTAAAGTGGGCACATTCTGCATGGAGCACTGTGTGTTATGCACAATGAATCATGGAACACTACATCAAAAACTAATGAGGTAATGTATGGTGATTAACAGAACAATAAAAAAATTAAAAAAAACCAAAAGAATATACTTCAAGGAATCTGATCATCCCCAAAAGAAAGACTAAAACCAATGCTTCCCCACAAAGAGCCAACAAGATTACCCCTCAAGGGGAGCTCACAGTCAACAAACCCCATTCAAAAATGGCTGCAACAAGATTCCCAGTCTCTCATTCAGTTCCAGCACCTTACTTACTTCTCCCCAATAAGAGGCAGTATCTATTTCTCCTCCTCTAGAGAGTGGATGGGATTTTGTGACTACCTCAATAAATGGAACATGTTGCGTGATTTTGTATAATAGGTCATAAAAGGTGATGTGGCTTCTGCCTGGCCCTTTGTCTCTCTGGATTCTTGACCTTAGAACTTTGCCATCATGCTGTGAAGAAGCCCAGACTGGCGCACATGGAGAGGCCCCCTGAAGAGGAACTGAAGCCCTCGGCCAAAAGTGAGCCTCAACCACAAGACCCATGAGTGATGGATTCCAGCCCCCACCCTTGGAAGCTTTCAGCTGAGGTCTCTGACAATGTAACGCAGAAAGACCATCCTTGCTCTGCTCTGTCTGAATTCGTGACCCACAGAATCCATGAGCATTATGAATGGCTGTTTTAGACCACAACTCTTTGAAATAAGCATTAATTAAATATTTAAGGAGTTAAACTTACAATTATTATTTTGGAAGTCACGTTCCCTAAGTGTTTCAAGATCCTTAGGGGAAGCAATTTGCCATCTTGGCATTTGGAAGAATGGTGTTTGTGTGTATATGAGGAGCAGGGAGATCAGATTATGATGGAAGCTAAATTGGTACAGTACTCTGTGTGATACAAAATTCTCTTAAGAGCTTTTCTGGAATTTTAAACTATTTTCTTTTTTCTTTGAAAAAACAAAACAAAACATAGAGGATGAGACATGACCTCATTACAAGAATAAGTTTCAGGATTTCATAAAATGAAGAGAAAGTTTTGAATAGGCTGAATAGGAATTCAAAGACTACTTATAATACATTCCAGAGCTCAGCAAATTTTTTCATATTGCCTGCTGGTTAGGATTATATTCATCACTGCTGCATTCAGTTACAGGTGGGGACATTATTTTGGAAACCTCTCTTTGTATTGTCTTTGTAACCTAGATCTATTGCCCATGACATTTTAGCTATTTAATAACTCTACTGTTCCAACGAAACCTCCCCAAGGAGTATTTCAAGCTCCCAGTGTCCACCAACCTAAGCTCTCCATAGGAGCAATGAAAAACCACAGGTGCGAGAAATCTGAGGATTCTTTCTCTGAGGGGTCTCTCTTCAGTCAGTTCTGTTTTTGTCTTAAAATAGATCTTAAGCTCTCAGGAGTAGTTAATCTTAGAAATTCAGAAATGGATGATTAAGCCCCAAAGATTAAGGGATTATCTAAATATGTTAATTCCATGTGATAGTTAATTTATTACCTTCTATCCTCATGATGAATGACAATCTACCTCGCAAACTTCATACCAATTATTTTCATCAGATGAAAACAAAAATTTCCTTGTGAGTAAGGAAAATAAGTATCTTTTCTCCAAAATGATGAACAGAAAGACAAAACCATCCTCATGTAGCTTATAAAAGGTGTGAAAGAGACTCTGAAGTTTTATGACTTGCTAACATGGTGTGACATTTTTCATTTGGAAAAATATTGTTTTCAGCTTGCACTTACTGCAAAAATAGGATTCTGATATTTATAGAAATGAAAAATCTTTTTTTCTTCTTTAAAATTTTTTCAGTTTAATTTGCTTTATTTTTTTAATTTAAATTCAATTAGCCAAAGTATAGCACATCATTAGTTTCAGATGTAGTGTTCAGTAATTTATCAGTTGCACATAACACCCAGAGGTCATCAGATCACGTGCCCTCCTCAACGCCTGTCACTCAATTGCCCCATCCTCCCACCCACCTCTCCTCCAGCAACTTTCAGTTTGTTTCCTATAGTTAAGAGTCTCTCATGGTCTTTCTCCCTCTCTGATGACTTCCTATTCAGTTTTCCCTCCCATCCTCAATGGCCCTCTGGCCTGTTTCTTATATTCCACATATAAGTGAAACCATATGATGATTGTCTTTCTCTGGTTGACTTATATCACTCAGTATGATACACTCCAGTTCCATCCATGTTGATGTAAATGGTAAGTATTCATCCTTTCTGATGGCTGAGCAATATTCCATTGTATATATATATACCACATCTTCTTTATCCACTCAACTGTTCATGGACATCTGGGCTTTTTCCACAGTTTGGCTATTGTGGACACTGCTGCTATAAACATTGGAGGGCAGGTGCCCCTTTGGATCACTAAATTTGTATCTTCGGGTAAATACCTAGCAGTGCAGTTGCTGGGTCATAGGACATGGAGGTTCCTCAAGAAGTTAAAAATCAAAATGAAAAATCTTTATCAGCCTTTCTCCTCCTAAAGAGACTTAGGGTTACTGAATCACTGGCAAACCCTATTGAATCAAGAGATACTTGCTGTATGTCGGTTTTTGCTAGAATTTTTGATTGGTCTGGAGAGACAAAGACAAGTTAGTTAGACGTGGAATGTGCCTTCAAAAAGCGTACAGGCTACTAGGGAGGTAAAAGCAATTAAAATATAAGGTAGAACATGAGATGGACTATGTGGAAGGTAGAGACATACTGAGAGGGAGTGAAGAAGAGGGAGAGAAGCTTTGTTGTTGGTGGTGAGAAAGGATGTTGGGATACAGGGGAAGGGGAGACAGAAAAAGGCAGTTTCCTGATGGAGGTGAGCTTGAAGAACCCACGAACTATTGGTTCCAATGAACAATAAAGATTGAATTTGGCTGGAACATCCAAACTAGATGTACATCAGTATCAGTGCGGTCCCTCTAAAAGGGGAGATTCCTAGACCTTACACCAGATTTAAAGACCCAGCTTCCATAGGGGAGGATATGGGTATCCATGGTTTTGGGGTTTTTTTAAAGATTTTTATTTGTTTATTTGACGGAGAGAGACACAACGAGAGAGGGAACACAAGCAGGGGGAGTGGGAGAGGGAGAAGCAGGCTTCCCTTGGAGCAGGGAGTCCGATGCGGGGCTCGATCCCAGGACCCTGGGATCATGACCTGAGTCGAAGGCAGATGCTCAACTGAGCCACCCAGGCACCCCGGTATCCACGTTTTTAAAAGGCTCTTCTTGGGACTCTCACTACAGCTGGATTGGGGAATCTCTGGACTGAAGTGCAAGGTTCATAATGAGGAATGTTGGAGACAAAGTTGGAAAGGTTAGTTGGTGCCAAATCCTAAAGGGCATTGACATCCAGAATGTATATGGGCTTTATTCATTAGGTAATGGGGTACTAAGAGAGACGCTTGAGGAATGAAATAAAAATCAGAATGGTGCTTCAAGAACAGGGATCTTCTGTTGTATCTAGGATGGATCAGGAAGGAAAGACACCAGAGGTAGGGAGAGTAAGAAGGCACTCTCTATAATTTTTTAGGACAAAGCAATGAAAGCATGAACTTTTGGAGTAGCAACAGTAGGGCTGGGGAGGAAAGCATGGGTGGGCTTCTAATCTCACTCATTCTTGTCATTTACTTGAGTTCCTGTGATGTCTCTTGCCTTGATGTTGCTTCCTGTTAAAGATGCTCTCAGTAAACCCTTAGATATTCCAACCCAAGTTCTTGCTTTTTAGTTAAAACACATTGTGCTTAAATGTATGAGATTGTATTTGCTGTCATTATTTTAAGAAAAAAAAAAAAGTATGTTCAGGCCATTGAGTCCTCTGGACTGCAGGATGCTGAAAAATGTCTCAACTCTGGGTGCAACTGATTCTTTGCCAAATGAGAAAAGGCAAAGAATGGCAGAGCTGTTGGATTTTTGTATGTGCCATAATTATGCAATGTGCTGGGCACATACAGAAATTCAACAGCTCCAGCCAATTCTCATAGACTTAATAAGCCCTGATTACTCAGGTCTTAGATCTCACAAAGTAGTTCCTTTGGAGGAGTAAGAAGGAGCCTACGACTTTTCATAGGAATCACCTTGCTTTGAACACATTGTGTCTATTTGGAAAAAGCTGCAAATATTTGGCATATTACTGGTTTTTCATATGAATTCTTGCAGTAGGTAGAAACAGCTTTCCTAGTTTCTCTGTACAAAGGGACATAAGTAAGAAAAGGAAAATAGAAATGCCATGTCCTTTTATTTTTTTAAAGTTTATATTTAAATTCCAGTTCATTTATATATGGTATAATAGTTTCAGGTGTACAATATAGTGATTCAGCACTCCCATACAGTACCTGGTGCTCATCACAAGTGTCCTCCTTAATCCCCACCACCTATTTAACCCATTCCCCCATCCACCTCCCCTCTAGTAACTATCAGTTCTCTATAAGTAAGAGTCTGTTTCTTGGTTTGCCTCTCTCGCTCTCTTTTTTTTTCCCCTTTATTCATTTGTTTTGTTTCTTAAATTCCACATATAAGTGAAATCATATGGTGTTTGTCTTTCTCTGACTTATTTGATTTAGCATAATACTCTCTAGCTTCAACCATGTTGTTGCAAATGGCAAGTTTTCATTCTTTTTTTATGGCTGAGTAATATTCCATTGTGTCTGTATACCACATCTTCTTTATCCATTCATCTATTGATGGAGACTTGGGCTGTTACCATAATTTGGCTATTGTGGATAATACTGCTATAAACATCGGGGTGCATGTATCCTTTAAAATTAGTATTTTTATATTCTTTGGGTAAATACCTAGAAGTGTGATTGCTAGGTAGGGTATTTCTATTTTTAACTTTTTGAGGAACCTCCATACTGTTTTCCACTGTGGCTGCACCAGTTTGCATTCCCACCAATAGGGCAAGAGGGTTCCCCTTTCTCCGCATCCTCACCAACACCCGCTGTTTCTTGTGTTGTTGATTTTAGCCATTCTGAGAGGTATGAGGTGATATCTCATTGTGGTTTTGATTTGGAAAATGCTATGTCCTTTTAAATGGAAACATCAGAGGAAGACAAAAATACCTGTCTCAAAAATGCATTGGTTTAATAAATTCAGTTTAAGCTTAACCCCCAAAATAAAAGGGAAAAATGCAAATTAATCTTGAGAAGAACTTAAAATTACCTTCTGTGATCTCTACGGTACCTGTTATGGACTGAATTGTGCCCCCCCCCCAAATTCATATGTGGAAGCCCAAGCCCCCAGTACCTCAGAGTATGACTATATTTGGAGAAGAGGCCTTTAAAGCAGTGATTAAGTTAAAATGAGTCTGTTAGAATGTGTCCCAATCCAGTCTGATTGGTGTCCTTTTAAGAAGAGGAAATGTAGATGCACAGAGGTGCTTGTAGGGAGAGGGATGACCATTTGAGGACATGCAGGAAGGTGGCCACTTGCAAGCCAAGGACAGAGCTCAGGAGAAACCACACGTGTCGACATCTCTATCTCCAGCCACCCAGACCTGGGAGAAAATACATTGCTGTGGTGAGGCTGCCCAGTCAGTGGTACATTGCTATGGTAGCACTAGCAGACTAACCCAGTGCCCCATGCCCAGGGGAAACCTGAGGGCTCAGGTGGGAGGCCCACCATGTACCACATAGGATCTAACTGGTGGCGGTTGGTGTGAATGGATCTGCCACCCCCACCACTCAGCATCCCAGAACTTACTGGTGGAAACCAAGAGGAACAGGTATTTTCAGGGTCCATCTCCTTTCTATCAGATCTCTTCATGTTGAAACACTAGGGATGGAAAACACCAAAAGGAGAAGATATTCAGAGGCTCTCTCCATGTGAACACCTGTGTCACAGCTGAGATGAAATGGAGATTGTTATTAAGGATCATTTTTGGGGTCATAGTAGACGGTGCCTCACCCTTGCCTTTCTTCTTGGGGAGAATTCTTCTCTTGATGTTTGAGCTCTTACCTCCCTCCCCACTTGACCTTGGGGAGCCCCTTCACCATGTATTTAGCTTTTATCTCTCTGCCCCCCCAATTACTCTATTTCCACTGCCACTTTGTCTTATCTTTCAGAATGTCCCTTTGATCCCCAAGCACACATTTTCCCATGAAGGTTTCCTTCTCACTGTCTCTGCAACTGTGAACCCACCCCAGCTAGTTAATGAATGTGCACCAGTAATACCAAGTTCCATCAAATCTAGGACACCATCAACTGAAACAATATTATTTTATACACCAATAAAAAAGAATAAATGCTGACAAACTACAACACATTATCAACTGTAAGGTGCTTTAAATTCCAGGGTAGCTCAAAAGTAATTAATAATAATAATAATAATAATAATAATGTGCCTCTTAGAATCAATGGCATGAGATATATAAGCAGGAAAATAATATTACTTAAGAACAATGACCAAATGTTTTTAAAAAAAAACATATTGCAAAACTTGGTAACCAGCTGAGGTCAGCTGAAATCATCAGGCTGTGTTTCAAGTTTGTAATATGTCCCCTCATTCCCCAAATGTGAGGGGACAGAGAGGGGCAGGGATGTTCAGTGTTTGCCCTCAGGTTTCTGTGACTTGTGGGTCACTTATGTCCCCGAGCTCACTGCCCACCTTGCTTTTCTGCTACCCTTTGCTTCTCATGCCCCATGACTGTTCTCTTTTCTGTGTCCCAGCTGAGCAGAGCCTCTTTTCCTCCATATTTTAAAAGATTTCTTGCATTTCATTTTTATATGTATTAAATTTTACTGTAGGTTTGGGGCAACAGAGGTGGTTAACATTGCAGTACTTAAAAGTCTTTCTCCCCTTAACACAAAGAATGTCCTTCCGGTGGATACCTCCTCATGATGTCCCCCAGCCACAGTTTGGTTTTCTGTTCACCTCCTCCTTCCCTCTCCACTGTTCTCATCCACCCTCAAGTTTCTCCTCTGTCACCAGAGTAGTTTAGCCCTTCCTCTGACTTCCTGTCGGCTTCAGGGACTCTGTATTCTTTTTTCAATCTAAAGCAGCTTGTCAGTATATTTCCCCCCAGGAAGAAGTAATGGTAGTCCCCCTAGGAGGCCAAAGCAGGTACATACCCTTGTGTCTGCTGTTTGTTTGGTCTAGTAAACAGACAGTAAAATACACAGATCTTCTATATTTTAGTTGGATGAATTTTGACAATTGTATCCCTCACCAAAAAGTCCCCTGTGTCCTTTCCAATAACAGCCCTCCTTCCCACAGGCAACCACTTCCTGATGTCTATCACCACAGATTAATTTTGTCCACTACTGAACTGTGTATAAATGGACTCAAACATCATAGGCTCTTTTGTGTCTGAATCTTTCGCTTAACATGCTTTTGAGATTCATTCTTGTCATTGCGTATTCCAGTCCTTCATTTTTATTGCCGACTATGATTCTGCTGCATGAATACAGCGCTATTTGTTTTCCACTTCTCCTATGGTTGAACTTCTGGGTGTTTTTGACTTGTAGCTATCATGAACAAGGCTACTGTGAATATTCTCATCCAAGTCTTTTTGCAGACTTCTGATTTTCTGTTGTGATTTTTAAATTTACAATATAATTTCTCTACTGCCCAAGAAATAAGTAAATTTCCCTGAGCTATCATTAAAATCTACAACTAATGTCATGTGCAGTTTCCCAGGACAAGCTAATAAAGGCATGAATTCAGGGTGAATAGAGAGATTTTCATGAATTTTGAAAGTTGTGACTGTTGTGTTTGAGACTATTTCCGGAGGCTCTGCCTTTCTCTGAGTGATACTTCCATTGTTGGAGTTTGCATGATTGCCCTTGCTATCCAAATTCTCATTATCTGAGCTCTTGTTATCTAAACTCGGGGACTGAATAGATTTATATACTTTTTTTTTTTTTTAGATGATCTGACATCTCTCAATATCTCAACCCTCATTCCTGTCTCTCTGAGGCCCAGGAGCAGTCTGATTTGGATTCTGTTTTTCACAATCTGTGATGAAAAATTTCCAGACCTAAATGGAACTTTCCAATGACAGAATTGCTAAGCTTCTGTTTAGCACCATGCTCATTCAAGCTCTACCCATCACCCTCTTATGAAGAACCTAGCTGTTTTCTGTCTTTGGAAACCTCCGTTGTCTAACTGTGCAAGGATAAGTTACTTTCCTTTTCCAGCCCTCAGTTTTCCTCTCTGTATTATGGAATTATAACGGCATCATTGAGTTGTGGTGAGGAATATATGTGACTGATGATCTATGGGAGCTCAGGGTAGTCAGGACTTTGGGGAGGACTCATTCTTGTCTCTGGTTAGTCTCTGCCCCTCTCGACCTACTCTCCCCCCTTCACCCTGCTTCCCCACACTCCCAGACTGCAATACCCAAGCTACCTTCCCTGACAGGTACCAGCTGTTTTTGGCCAACGAGAGGTATCGGTAAGGGATTGAGGGCAGGGAGGAAATAGAAGTTTGGGTTCTTATTCCCCTGGAGTCCTCCCCTACCCTCCACACAAAGCTGTGGGTCCACAGTGACAGCACACTTCCCACCCAGATCCATGACTGTCGCTCTGGCTGGATCCCTTGTGGCCTGGAAGTTGTAACAGCCTCCTATTACATATAGTCTCCGAGAGCTCCCATTCTTGGTTGATTCCTTTAACTCTCATGCCTTTGAGCACAGTCTTTTTGTTAAAACCTCTTGAGCTACTCCTCTAAGTGAGCCACCTGTTTTCTGCCAGGGCCCTGACAGGGGCCCTTTCCTGGGCGTGCAGTGGGTGGCATTAGCCCCGGTGTAGTTTGTTACTTAAGAGACTGTATCCCGGCGCAACCACGGCATGTCTTAGCCAGAAGAAACCACCATTTGGAACCTGGCTCTGTGCAGGCTTTAACATTTTGTTTATGTGGTGAAAATAAGGAGAATGTCATTCTTGAAAAGAGATTTCTTTTTTCTACTTTTAGCCAAATACTCTTTCCCTCCCTCCCCTCTGACACACACACCTTAAAAAAAAAATAAAAAAAAAAAAAAGGATGCTCTGGCTCGTATTTATGAGGGAGTTAGGCATGCAGTTCTCCTTTCAAAGCTCTTCACGTGGAAAGGAAACCGGCCCTGACATTTACACAGTCCAGGAGAATTCCAAATAGAATTTGGACAGATTGGGAAGTTACCATCTTGAAGTGTGTGGGGAAAACAATCCTGGTGGGAAGATGTGGTGACATATATGAGACAATCCATGGATGTCAGGAATGCACTGCTCTGTATGTACCTCCACGCTTTGCGATCCAATGGGATTGCCGAAAATATGCATATGTTCTTTACTATATCACATGAGAAGACCATCCAATTAAAGCACTCCGCAGTAAATGCAAGGAGGATAATTTCTGAGTCTATTTGTGATTGCTTAATGTCAACAAAAGGGTCTTTTAAACGCAGCACATTCCTTAGCCTGCACTCACCGATCATGCTAAACACATCCAAATGCACAAACTATAAAAGGAGGAAGAGGCCGGACCGGCACACCAAGCTCTTTGGTTTCTGCATCTGGCCAGCGTCCACTGGGAGAAATGTAAGTCAGAGTTTACCACATGGATTACAAATGTGCTGAATTGCAAGAATGATTATTAAATGAAAATATCCATAGCACCTGCAGCTTGTCCCGGAAAATTCCCCCAGGCTATTGTGGGTGCTTTTTTAAAAAAATTTTTTTTTGAGGAAAAAAAGTAAGGCACGGCAAGATGCAAATGGGAACCCCAGCTGCTTCTAGTAGCAGCTCTGTTAACATTCCTGAAGGGCTTGTGGTGGCAATTTGGGCTGTCGGAGCTGCTTCCATTCCCATCAGAAGCGTGGTGACCAAGGAGCGGAAGTATCTTTAGCCTCTTTCCTTTAAGGTTCGGGTGATCAAGACCATGAAAATAATGCTATTAGGAGAAGGAAGGGAAAAATGAAGGGGGGGTGGAATTCGGAGGGAGAGACTATGGACTCTGAGAAACAAACAGGGTTTTTGAGGGGAGGGGGGTGGGGGGATTGGTTAACCCCAGTGATGGGTATTAAGGAGGGCACGTACTGCATGGAGCACTGGGTGTTATACGCAAACAATGGATCGTGGATCACCACATCAAAAACTAATGATGTATTGTATGGTGACTAACATAACATAATCAAATTAAAAAAATAACAAAAAAAATAATGCTACTGTAAGTGGCAAGGGCTTTAAACAACCAAGCGCATCAGTGCAGAGGGAAGCATGAGCAGGCCCCAGAGTTCTGGCCAGTGGTACTGTTTATTCTGTCATAGGTCAGAGCATCTTCTGGAAAGAGAAACTGAGTGGCTATGTGGATTTTGTTGATTTAAGACGTGTGTGTGTGTGTGTGTATGTGTGTATATATATTATATATATATGTGTTATATATATATATCACACTCTGCACATATGTAATATTTGACCATGTTTCCATTAGCTTCTCTGTGTGTATGTGTGTGCACATGCACACATGTGCTCATGTATGCACATGCATGTGAAAAGGAAAAGAATAAAGTTAGGAGAAATTCAGTGAAGTGGTTAATTTCTGGAATGTGAAATCAGAATACCTAGCATCAGTTACCACCCTACCCCTGTAAGTACCTGGACGAGTCACTTCACCTTTCTCAGCCTCCCCTCCCCCATTCATAAAATAAGAATGATTGTTGAACCCATACCCCTCTCACAGGTGGATATAAAGATCAAATAAGGTCATTCGTGTGAAAAGGCTTTGCATATGTTATGTTGCTAACAAATTATTGGTTGTTATTACTAGAAAGAATTCCCTGCTGCTAAAACTCTCACACCTAAGTATAACTCTATCAAATGTGTCAGCATAAACATGGTTCACACATACCTAGAAATTGGAATCTGATCAGAACACTTCACCATGTAGGTAACCTTTGTATGGGTTATCTATTGGTAAAGAGAATGCATACATTCAAGTTTCCTTCTAGGATTGGAAAATCGAAGGTAAATTGATGTAATACATGTTTGTAACTTTTTAAAAAAGTGAGCTTTCATAACACAAATGTGACAAGAGTTCTTTAAAGAGCTTTAAAATGGGGGCACCTGGGTGGCTCAGTCGGTTAAGCGTCTGCCTTCAGCTCCGGTCATGATTCTGGGGTCCTGGGATGGAGCCCCAAGTCAGGCTCCCTGCTGAGCGGGGAGTTTGCTTATCCCTCTCCTTCCACCCCTCCTCCCTGTTTGTGCTCTCTCTCAAATAAATAAATAAAATATTAAAAAAAGAGCTTTAAAATATAAGTGTTTGCACCCCTTTCTTGCCTCCTGCCCCCTCCCATCCTCTACCAGTAAATGCTGATTCCTGTAGTGATCCTGGACCGGGGTGTTAGTGGTACTGATCTAGATAATTGGTGGAAAGAGGGCTGACATAAACCTAAGAAAAGCCGAGTGGACTTGCCTTATAGAAAAGCCAGAAGAAAAGCAGAGGAATGGGAGGAAGGTGAGAGCCACTGATTGTTGAATTTGGGGAGCATTTTGGGCGGTTTTGAGATAGAAAAGATATTTGGTTAAGACGGTCATGCTACGATGAATGGAATTTTGGAAAGATGGCTTAAAGCCAATTCTGGAGATTATTTTCCTCTACACTGTGCACTACCACTGCCCTTTGCCATTTTCTCAGTCTTTAGGAAGTAATTAAAGTTTTCTGCAGTTTCTTTTGAATGCCAGTCTTAGATCGCTTCTAAATTTCATTGTGTGTTGAGCTGGAATACCAGAATCTCAGTTTTATGTGGGTTATATAAAGATAATAAAAAAGTGACCAACCAAACTGGAAACATCATGTAAACATATAGCTCTTATATTTTAGTTTTTCTGCTCTGAATTGCAATCTTCCATCTCTGAGTTATGTGCTAACCAAAATGAGAACCGTGGGAAGAAAATGCATGGCTCTGTTCAATTCTGAGTGTTTGAGTATTGGCAGGAGTTAGGATCAACAGGGTCACAGGAAATCATGAAAAATCATTTTGTCTAGCTGCCGTGCCTTCTACATCCACTCTCTATTATGCATGCCTCTTTAATTATCAAAGTTCCCTGGAAATTTCCTCTGGCTTTTAAAGGAAGCAGGAGACTACTCCTGCCTTTGATGACCCAGTCTAGCATCCAACAATACTCACAGAAAAATACATGTTTTTCTTATATCCAACCTGATTTCTAAATATAGATTCCTGCTTCTGGCTATGATGCAGTAGCTTGTGACAGACTTATCTTCCTGCCAAGAACAGCTAGAAGCTTAATTTTTAAAAGTGTCCAAAGGCATGAGGGAGCTACTGATATAACAAGGATTTGAGGGGCCAGATGCTGCAGAGAAAGGAAGTTCAGTGAGGTGAGCACACTGACTTCCTACTCAGGGCACTGGGCAATTTTTGGTGTGGAGTAAGAGGTTGAGAAGCCAGTCAGGGAACCACTTCTAATGGGCAGGGAAGTGGTAGAGCTTTAGGAAATATTAAGAGCTAGAGAGCAAAAGAACTTTGGATTTTCAAGGCCACTAAAACTTGAAGGTCAAGATTCTGAAGAGAAGAAAGGTGCAGAGAAGTGACACCAGGCAATTGCCAATTAAGCACATAGGGCAAGAGGCTAAAAGGCTAAGCAGAAAGTCCCTGAAATGCAGAGTGGAGCTTTTGGTGGTTATGTGATGCCAAGAAATAGAAAAATGGAATATCCAACTTGGAAATGAAGAGGTGACCATTGCAGGCACTTCAGGCTCTCAGATGGCACTGCCGGAGGATTATACTCTCTAGAGGTTGGGGCCAACCAGAAGTAGACCAAGACTTCCAATAATGGAATTTAGTCTCAAATCAATTCAATCTCTGATTGGATTGAGATCATCTGTCCCTGCCTGCCTTCCAAAAGAGAGGTTGAATCCTCTCTGGAAGAAGATGACATCATCCAAAGCATCAACAGAATTTTGAACACAATATCTGATATTCAATTAAAATGATCACATATGCTGAAAACAGAATTGAGAAGAAAATAGATCAGAGAAACAGACAGGTGACCCAGATATTGGAATTGTTAGATATGGGTTTAAAAATAATCATGATTAATATGTTCAAGAAGATAGATGGCAATATGGAGAATTTCATCATAGAACTGGAATCTGTATAATATAATCATATGGGAATTTTAGAACTGAAAATTCTAATATCTGATATCAAGAAATTAATGGATGGATTTAATGGCAAATTAATGCTGAAAGGAGCTCAGTAAGCTTGAAGACAGGTTAGTAAAAAATAGAGTGAAGCATGGAGACAAAAAAAAAAAAAGACAAGAATTGTAGAAAAGGATGTAAGAGAAACAAATCTGGTGAAAAGTCTAATGCCAAGTTTCTAAACCTCTGCACTATTGACATTTTTTGAGTCAGTTATTTTTTGTGGGGGTATTTTTGCCATGGGGCAAATAAATATATCATCTTCAGTTGAGAGCTATGAATCTAACATAATATGATGGCAGAGGGAGAATGGGACAGAGGCAATACTTGAAGCGAAATGGGCAACAATCGACTCAAAAAGTTATAAATCTAACACCTATGTGTGTCATAATAAAACTGCCAAAAACCAAAAATAAAGAGGAAATCATAAAAATAGAGTTAAAAAGATCCATTACTCTTGAAAGAGTCACTTTAAGACCACTCACTTCTCAATAGAAATGAAGGAAACTATGCAACAGCAGAATAGTATGTCTAAAGTACTGGGGGAAAAAATGCCAACTTAGAATTCTATAGCCAGCAGAAATATCATTCAAAAATGAAGAAGAAATAAAGACATTCCTGACAAGAGCCAACAGATCTCATTCCCAGCAGGAAATGACCTACAGAAAATCCTAGAGAGAAATGCAGGAAGAAAAGAAGAAGAATGGAAAGAAATATTGACTCTAAAAAAACAGTAACAATCATGCCTTATGGGATTTAAATGATATGTAGAAATAAAATATATGGTAACAATCACACAAGATAAGAGGATTTGTATAGAAAAGACCTAACACAGCAGTTCCAAGACTGCTCTCCTTAGAAAGACCTGCTTGTAAGGTTGACTACATAGGCATCCGGGAACTTAAATTTTGGGAAGATCACTACCATTCCCTGAACTGAAAAAGAGTGGCCCACTGTAGCTAAACTCTTTGTACAAATAATATGGTTCATGCTGAACCTGCTTTCTTTCTGGAAGTCTGGAATGTTGTTAAGTGTCTATGTGACCAGTACCCAATCTGTACCTTGGGTGCTGAGTCTCTGATGAGCTTCCCTAGTGGATAACCATTTGACATGAGTTGCCACAACTTGTTGCTGTGGGAATTAAGCATGTCCTGTGTGATTGCACTAGGAGGGGACTCTTGCAATTTTGTGCCTGCTTCCCTCCAAATTACCACATGCCCCTTTTCCCTTTGCTGATTTTGTCTTGTTTCTTTTCACTCAACTAAATCAAACCTGTGTGTATAACTATATACTGAGTTCCATGAGTCCTCCTAGTGAAACACTGACACCAAGGATGCTCTCGGGAACCCCAGTTACAGGTTCTATTAACCTTCAAGGTTCAAGATTTCCAATGCTCTTTCAATGTCAGGGAAATGGTGAAAGTACAAATTCATATTAGTTTCTAACAAATCAAGAATGTATGTTACTCAAGATAACTACTAAAACAAGAGTAAATAGGGGCGCCTGGGTAGCTCAGTTGGTCAAGTGTCTGCCTTCGGCTCAGGTCATGATCCCGGAGTCCTGGAATCAAGCCCTGCATTGAGCCCTGCATCGAGCCCTGCATCAAGCCCCAAATCAAGGCCTGCATTGGGCTCCCTGCTCAGCAGGGAGTCTGTTTCTCCCTCTGCCCCTCACTCTGCTTGTGCTCTCTCTCTCTCTCTCTCCAACAAATAAATAAAATCTTTAAGAAAATAAAACAAGAGTAAATAAATGTTAGTTAGCTAATTGGGTGGGATTTGGAATAATAACAAATATTTGATTAAGCCAAAGGAAGGGAAAAAAGAAGAAAAAAGGAACATAATTAATGGGGAAGAGGGAAAACAAATATTAATATGGGAAATATAAATCTCAAAATTTTAGCAATTACATTCAATGTACATGGTCTGTATATCCTATTTGAAAGATGTATCTGTCTAAATTTTATAGAATGTCCAACCATGGTCTGCTTAAAGGAGAAACTCCTGAAATATAAGGAGACAAATGGCTGAAAGTAAAAAGCATGGAAAAAACCAGTAGTTTCCTGGCACCATCTCATAAGAACATACAAGAACTGATGGTTAAATATTCAGGAATTTTGTAAGTCAGTTGTTAAAACTTTGGTTGCTTGAGATTGGCCATGGTGGGAGCATTCACCCCCTGTAAATCTGCAAATGTCACAAATTGGGGCTTTTTGATTTTTGGAGAGCCAGTTCACTGGTACCTCACTGATACAAACCTTAATTAAAGGAAAGCTGATGCAGCTATGCTAATAATCCTTTCTAAGGCATTGTAAAGATATAGACATTCACTTATTAATTATAAAATAATTAAGCCACTAGTAAGGTATAACAATTTCAAATTTGTAAACACCTAATAACAGATCTTCAAAAAATAAAAGGCAAAAATTAACAGAATTTAAAGGAGACATATACAGTTTCACAATCATGGTGGAAGACATCAAAACACCTTTCTCAGTAAACTCTAAATATATTGGAAGGATTTCCTGCCTCTGTGACCCTTATGGCATGGAATGGAAGTATTAGAATTTCTCATCTATGATCTTCACATTTAATTCTGAAGGAAAGGTATCCCAAATAGAGGCCATCACCCCACTCAAACTGTTCAGCAAAAGACATTTTGGATATTTGATATGGATAATGACTATTCATCCATGTCTTCATCATTAGTCAACATTTATTGAAAGCCACTTTGTGCATTCCCTGATTCAGTTGTTGATTGTACCAAGAGGAGCGAGATATTGTTCTTGTTCTCAAGAATTTAATCTAATTTGAGATGTAGACATATAAACAAATAATTGCAGAATAAGGCAATAAATATTTGATTATCAGTTGGGCTACTTCTCATTGTAATAATAAAAATAATAAAAACTCTGACACAGATTGGTTAATGTTATTCTAGAAATTGTGAATTCCTATAAATCACAGAAAGTTAGAGACCTTTGAAATCAACTAACTGAAGTGCTTTAATTTTAACATTAAAATATAACACAAACAAATACATTAAAGTTCAGAGTAGTGAAGTGATTTATTTATGCCTATATAGTAAATTAATTGTCATACCTGAGATGAGAATACCCTATTCTTTATCCAGTACTATTCTTCTTATACCATATTGCACATTTTAGTTCCCTTTTGAGCCCATTCTGTCTTGAAGTAAAGCATGCAGTTTCTTCTGTCAAACAAATAATCAAGCTGAAAAGATGATGCAGAGATTATGCAAGGTTTTATATGGATTTTCATTCATTCTGAAATCTTTACACATTCATAACCAAGTGCAATTAAGAACACTCAAGGCAAATAATATGTTGATTCACTTATTTATTCCACTGTCAAATGTTTATTAGTATACTATGGATAAGATACTGTACTAAGCACTGGGGATGGTGATTTTTGGCTTGCTGATAAATTCATTTAAAGAATGACTTCACAGAATGTATTAACTGGGGAAGGGGATGAATGAACACATATCAAAATATTTATAATAGTGATAAATGATGCCATAGATGTATGTACAAAGTAAGTGTATATAGGAGGAGATAGGACTGATTTTGAATAATCTTTTATGACCAGAAGGCTTATAAAATATGGTAAATATATCACAAACTTTGTGGAAATAAATGTATATGAGAAATGTATATGAGTCTGGATGTATGTATGAGAAGGTGGCTTAAGGCAACTGTAAAAGTTATGCAAGAACTATACTCAATACTATTAAGATAAAAGTAGTCACCAGATCACTGGAAGATGGTAGAAACACAAAGGTAGTCACTAGCCCTTTGGTAAGACCAGAGTGAGAGTACCAGTATAGCCTAGGTAGAAGCCTGTTTGTATTTAACAATAATAGAGATCTACTAACACCCTCTTTGGACAAGCTCAGGAGAAGGGATTATGGGACTCTGAGCATCCTCCTTGTCCTAGTACCTTTGTAAAGTAAATAGTGACAGGTGGTTCTTTTAAAATATTGTATCATGTGTCTCTGTTATTCTGACCAACAACTAAAGATCAGTCCTCTAGCCAAAAGTAACCATCTATTAGTATACTATTCAATATGGTAGCCACTAGCCACGTGTGGCTAATGAGCACTAGAAATGTGGCTAATATAATTGAGATATTTTCCAGGTATAAAATACACTTAGGATTTCAAGGATTTAATATGGGGTAAAAGAAGGTAAAATATCTGAATAAATTTTTACTTAGTACATGTTTAAATGTTAATAATTTAGATATACTGATTAAATAAAATGTTATTACAATTATTTCACTTTTTGTGTTACATACTTGTTTTGGAGCATTTGCTTTATTTTTTTAATTAAATTTTTTATTTTAATTCCAATATAGTTAACATATAGTGTTATATTAGTTTCAGGTGTACAATATAGTAATTCAATAATCCTATGCATTACTCAGTGTTCATCATGATAAGTGTACTCTTAATCCCCATCACCTGTTTCACCAATCTCCCCACCTATCTCTCCTCTGGTAACTGTCAGTTTGTTCTCTATAGTTAAGAGTCTGTTTCTTCATTTCTCTCTCTCTCTCTCTCTCTCTGTTTTCCTTTGCTCATTTGTTTGGTTTCTTAATTCCATATATGAGTGAAATCATATAGTATTTATCTTTCTCTGACTGACTTGTTTTCTCTTATACTTTCTAGTTCCATCCATGTTGTTGCAAATGGCAAGATTTCATTCTTTTTATGGCTGAGTAATATTCCTTTGTGTGTGTGTGTGTGTGTGTACCATATCTTCTTTACCCATTTATATGTCGATGGACACTTGGGCTGCTTCCATAATTTGGCTATCGTAAATAATGCTGCAATGAATATCAGGGGTGCATGTATCCCTTTGAATTAGTGTTTTTATATTTTTTGGGTAAATACCCAGTAGTGTGATTACTGGATGTTAGGGTAGTTCTATTTTTAACTTTTTGAGGAACCTCCATCCTGTTGTCCACAGTGGCTGCACCAGTTTGCATTCCCATGTTACATTCTTGATGTAGCTGATAGAAAATTTAAAATTACATACACCTCTTATATTTGATGCTGGCATTAAATTTCTGTTGGACAACACTGCTGCTCCATCAGTTGGACCAGAAGCTCATTAGGGGTCCTGTGCAATGATTTTGCCTAATAGAGGAGCGCCATGTTGATTGGTGATGAGTAGCCAATCATATTCTTTCTCTTGGGGAGTTTTGAAACATACACACAGAGAAACATAAAAGAACAGTGGGGCTGGGGAGAAGCATGCAGAGAAAAGGAAGTTGGGTCAAAGAACTGTGGGGCCTCAGGGTAGGGAACAGTGGATGACCATCCCAGAGGAGACAGGCTGAGAGAATCATCAGAATTGCTCTTAAGTTATGAATGCCATTGTGCTTTCAAAGGATCCAGTGTGTGGTTTCCATATTTTATTTCTTCCCTACATAGTCTTATGATAAGTCCTGTCATTTGAGGTCCCTTAGTGTTTCTCTGTTCCTTGTACTTCTGAAGAACTTAACCCTTAAGCTGAGTAATAGTAAGGACCAGAGAAGTTGGTATTTTCCTGGGAAGGAGGAGGAGAGGAGATTTTTAAGAGCAGTGGAACCTCTCTTCATCTCACAGAGCATACCACCTGAGCTTACAAGGGTACAAGCAGAGGCGTGTGAGTGCTTAGTTAATGTAAGTGCAGAGTACATCATCATCATTATTGTTTTGATGATTTTTAGCATTTTTTTATGAGAACTAAGTTAACACAGGTACAGCACCACATATAGCACTCACTGGGGAATTCTCCTCTTCCTTTGAGAAAGAAAGTGAACAAGACAAGGTGGCTAGAAAGAGGGTTAAATTGAAAATGAATAATTTTTTAGCATAAAAGTGATCTAGTTAACACTGTCAAAAAACAAGTGTCTTTCTAAGGAACTGCATTCTCCACTCTTTTTTTTTTAAATTAACATATAATGTATTATTTTTTTCAGGGGTACAGGTCTATGACTCATCAGTCTTACACAATTCACAGCACTCACCATAGCACATACCCTCCCCAGTGTCCAGCACCCAGCCACCCCATCCCTCCCACCCCCCCTCCACTCCAGCAACCCTCAGTTTGTTTTCTGAGATTGAGTCTCTTATGGTTTGTCTCCCTCTCTGGTTTCATCTTGTTTCATTTTTCCCTCCCTTTCCCTATGATCCTCTGTCTTGTTTCTCAATTTCCACATATCAGTGAGATCATATGACACTTGTCTTTCTCTCAGTGACTTATTTTGCTTAGCATAATACCCTCTAGTTCCATCCACATCACTGCAAATGGCAAGATTTCATTTTTTTTGATGGCTGCATAATATTCCATTGTGTGTGTGTGTGTGTGTGTGTGTGTGTGTGTGTGTGTGTGTGTGTATCACATCTTCTTTATCCATTCATCTGTTGATGGACATCTAGGCTCTTTCCACAGTTTGGCTATTGTGGACATTGCTGCTATAAACATTGGGGTGCACATACCCCTTCGGATCCCTACATTTGTATCTTTGGGGTAAATACTCAGTAGTGCAATTGCTGGGCTGTAGGGTAGCTCTATTTTCAACTTTTTGAGGAGCCTCCATACTGTTTCCCAGAGTGGCTGCACCAGCTTGCATTCCCACCAACAGTGTAGGAGGGTTCCCCTTTCTCCGCATCCCCACCAACATCTGTCATTTCCTGACTTGTTAATTTTAGCCATTCTGACTGGTGTGAGGTGGTATCTCATGGAGGTTTTGATTTGGATTTCGCTGATGCCGAGCAATGTTGAGCACTTTTTCATGTGTCCATTGTCCTTTTGTATGTCTTCTTTGCAGAAATGTCTGTTCACATCTTCTGCCCATTTCTTGATTGGATTATATGTTCTTTGGGTCTTGAGTTTGATAAGTTCTTTATAGATTTTGGATACTAGCCCTTTATCTGGTATGTCATTTGCAAATATCTTCTCCCATTCTGTTGGTTGTCTTTTGGTTTTGTTGACTATTTCCTTTGCTGTGCAAAAGCTTTTTATCTTGATGAAGTCCCAATAGTTCATTTTTGCCCTTGCTTCCCTTGCCTTTGGTGATGTTTCTAAAGAAGAAGTTGCTGCAGCTGAGGTCAAAAAGATTGCTGCCTGTGTTCTCCTTTACGATTTTGAAGGACTTCTGTCTCACACTTAGGTCTTTCAACCATTTTGAGTCTATTTTTGTGTGTGGTGTAAGAAAATGGTCCAGTTTCATTCTTCTGCATGTGGCTGTCCAATTTTCCCAACACCATTTGTTGAAGAGACTGTCTTTTTTCCATTGGACATTCTTTCCTGCTTTGTCAAAAATGAGTTGACCATAGAATTGAGGGTCCATTTCTGGGCTCTAGATTCTGTTCCATTGATCTATGTGTCTGTTTTTGTGACAGTACCATACTGTCTTGATGATTACAGCTTTGTAATAGAGCTTGTACATTCTCCACTCTTGTATATGAATCCTCTTAGAGCTAAATCAGCCTACACTGGACCACTAACAGCTATGTGCAACCTTTTCTCCACGTCAGTTGTTCTCAGAGAGTGGTCCATGGGATGGCAACAACTGCATCAGCTGGAAACCTGTTAAAAATGCAAATTCTTGGGCCCTCATTTCAAATCCACCAAATTTGAACCTCTGGGGGCCCAGTAATCAGTTTTAACCAACCCTGCAGGTGACTAAGGTACATTCAAACTAGAGAATCACTGCTCTGTATCTTTACTGATGCAGTTTCTCCAGCCTGAGATGCTCCGTTGGCTTGTGTCTCCATATTCCATCTCTGAAGCTAGCCGCTTGCTCTGCTTTCTCTGGGAAGTCATCCTAAACTTCCTGGGGCCAAAGGAAGTTTGTGTTGTCTTGCTGAAATGTCAACACACCTGAGCTAATTCATATTCAGTTTTAACTTGCTCTCTAAGTGGTTTCATGTGTGTGAAACAGTGAGCTTGAACACCCTTTGAGGGTAGAGTTTTGGCAACCTCTCTACCACCTTGCTGTAAGTCCCCAATAGGTATGTTTTCTGCACTGAATTGAAATCACGTAAAAACTCCTTTGTCTTTGTATGGAAAATCAGTTAATCTCCTTGAAGATCAGGACTGACATCCAAAGACTGCTCTTTTTGTCTTCTTGCCTGTGATGAGGACGTCTAGGACCTAGGTGAATGGATTTTCAAAGCCTCTTAAAAACTTCCTTCTTCACTGAAAAGCATGCCAGGGAAGCCAGCTTTTTTTCTCCTCTTAAAACACCAGGGTGTTATTGCAGCTTCAGAAGTGTTCCTGAATTTTTAAGAGCTCCTCTGAGAATAGGAGATAAGGCTTAAAAGTCCTCAGTAATTTGCCTGCTCCCTTTAAGACCTTCAGAAACTCTTTAGGTACATTAAAATGTTTTCCTTTAATTTTTAATTTTTGTTTTACGATAAGGCTAATTAAGCAACACCTGTTTGGAATGATATAGTTGGTGCAGGGTCAACATTTCCATTGGTTTATAATCCAGCTGTGAAAACTCAATTTGAAGTAAAACTTGGGTGTATAATATCCAAACCCAGGGGGATTCAAAAGAAACACTAATATACCAGTGTGCATATTAGGGGGCAAAACAAATAGAAGCAAAGTGGTTTCAGGTGCTCTTTAGCACTCGCATAGTGTGCAAACAGTTTTTACGACCATGGTTTGTAGGCCTTCAGCTCCTCATGGAGGTGGGATGCCTTTGGGTATTTAAAAGGAATGAAAACAGGCCAGTTAGTCTATGTAAAATACTAGCTACTGTGCACGCGTGGTAATGAGGCTTCTCTCATCAGAGGGGTCTTAAGATGTGAAATGACTCCTCTCATGTTTCTCTGGATTTAAGACCCCCTGGGGGCATCCTGATGTGACAGATGACAGTAGGTCTTGAAGACCAATGGGCTGCTTCTGTCCTCCCTCTTCTATTGGGAGGCCGAAGCCAAGATTTATTAGCATGTCATGTAAAGAAACTGGAACTTGGGTTGAGGCTGGAAATAACACTGCGGACAAGAACTTGCCCTACAGTGGTTCCCCAACACTTTTTAATACCTAGAGAGAGACCAATAAATAAAACAGATAAAAGTGTAGCTGTTCAGGTTGCATTAGGGGGAGAGCCTAGAGCACCCAGCTTCTCAGCTCAGACACTCAGAAGCCTGGAAGAGGCTTGGTGGGATCCCTAAGGGGTGAGAAGTGTAGTTGGAAAGTTACTGTCCTGTCCATGATGGAGCAGGTAACCCAACTCTAAGCTTTATTATGATCCACTCTTTTTGGAGAAGTTTGGCCAGTTGACGAGGGGGATAAAATAAGTGTTTAGCAGGCTTTGCTTGCAGATACCTTCAAGAAACTCTAAAGCTCCAAAGAACTGGTGTAGAGGGGGTTCTGACTTCAGTGGACCCTGAGGAGTTTCTTATGTGGCACCTTTTTTAAGTCGGTGAGCCTAGGATTTTTCCTTAGGGAATGGAGATGGGAATTCCTTCCAAGTACATCGTTTGTTTGTTTTGAGGGGGCTGGGGAATCAAATCAAATGGTGGATTTTAGATGATTTTCTATTAAAGCCATCAAGAGAGTCTAGGGCAAACTAGAATATGAGCTACTATACCAGAAGTATGGTATACTATTACTATACTAGAATGAGAATATGAGCTACTATACCATAAGGCACAAAAGAGAGAGAATTTTTCCTGGAGCCATTCAGAGAAGTCGTATGGATCACATATGAGTAGAACCTTTACATCTTCAATGTCCTTCCTCTCCTCATCTTTCTCACAATCAGACACTCATGCTACCCATGTCTCTCCTACGTTTTCTGTCATTCTGGAGAAATACCTGCTTAATCTAAAGGAACAATAGATCCTTCAAGCTGGGCAAAATGTTAAAGATTATGCTATCAGCCTTCTAATTTTACAGTGGAAAATTCCAACTTTAGAACTCAGGTCCTGGGGGTCCCAGGCTAGGTTCTTCTAAATAATGGTGGACAGTTATGTCCCTGCCGTGGATGAGAATGTTGCCACCACGAGACTGGCCATTTCTCCCTGGTGTCTCTTGCTCTCTCTCTGGGATTATAGAGAGCCAGAGGTCTCCCACTCCTAGACTCCACTGGGGAGCAAGTGGCTGGCCATTTCTTGAAGAACTTGTAGCAGGTCGCAAGCAAGGGTCCCATGCCAACTCTCGTCTAAGACACATGATGCTTTACCACCTTCAGTAATCTCCCACCTGACATCAAAACCTTCTCTTGAAGGTAGTACTAATTGAAAAAACAAAACCTTTGAGTCCAGACACTCTTGAACATTTTATTTAATTATAGGTAAAAATTGGTGTCAAAGTTATGTATTTGCGATGGTTGGATTTTAAGTATCTGCAGATCCAATGCTGAGGCCAGTGGTACCATGTACTCCTCTAATCTTTCTGTGCCACCGTCTCCCCTGCCTGCAGGTGAGTTTGGCCAGGTGTTTTCCTCACTCCTCTTTCTACCTTTCACCTTGACAATATAGCTCCTTGCAGTAATGACTGTAATGGTAGGAGGAAAAGGGAGAAGAGAGGCTGTGCAAGGCACCTTGCATCCAAACTTGCTAAGGCAGTCGTAGTTGCAACTCTGTTTGGTTAGTCCTGGAAAAGATGTTAGAAACCATTGCAGGGTTGTGCAAATAATAATATCTTGGTACCCAAGTACATTTCCTAGACTGTTTTTTTGCAGTCAGGAATAGCAGAAAACACTGTCAGGTGATGTGTGCTGATTTTTTGCGTTTCAGAAAAATATGGTTCTTATAGATAAGCAAGGAGTAAAGACCCTCAGATGATTATGGCATAGCTTGTGCATTTGAGGTTATGAAGCTAGGAAGAATTCAGGAGAGAAGATGAGGGCAATGAATGGCTTTTGTTTGCAGTTTGACAACCTGGTGATGGCTGGAGAATGCTCTGGAGGCCCAAAGAGCCATCTGTCATGTGAGCTCAACAGCAAGATAACCCCACCTGATGGGAGGGGGCTGGAGGCAACGGAAGGCTGCCAAGCCTCCTGCCCCCTGGGAAGAAGCATGCATTGTCTCTGGAGAGATTAGGAGCCCCTTCTTTCCACTGGGCTTCCCCACATTTATCTCACACAACTTACCAAGCTGGAATTTGACCTGTGCAGCCCTAATCCCTTTTCCATGTGATTCTTCTGAGATATGGCTTCTACATAGCATTCCCAAAGCCAATCACACTGTCCTGTGACTCTAACAAGGAAGCCTCAACAATGAAATCAAGTGGTTGGTGGCTAATAAGGCAGCTAGTGGAATGAACTGAATTCATTATAATCAGCCCAACTCCTTCATTTTATTAATGCTCAAATCAAGGTATGCACGTTGGAAGGGTGAACCCTAGTTTCCAGAGCAAGTTAGTGGCAGAACCAATCCTGGAGCCCAGATCTCCTGCTTGTCCTTTCCTGAGACTGGACTCATCCTACAAGCATCCCACAAACAGATGATTCTTGTGCAAACACATGGTCCTGGGGAGTTTCTGTGAAAAATGCCAGGAAGGGGCTTTCTCTGAGCCATTTCCTCAGGATGAGCTCTAAGCTATTAATCCAAAGCTCTAAGCTATTAAGCCATCTGATATTCATATTGACCACACTAGAGTATGGTGATGATACAGAGGAAATTTTGTCTCCTTGCTGTCCCTCTGTATTTATCAAGAGTTGGGGCTGAGGATGGGGTTCTACCTGGAGGAAAAGATAAGCAGCTTAGGAGTCAGTTGATCTGAACAGAGTTTATCATTTATCACCTGTGACTAAATATGAGATGTTTAACAGGTAAAAATGAAAGGACATGGTAACCAAATGGGTCAAGGAAAGAGAGAAGTATAGTAGGAGTCCCAGATAAGGCATTGAGTTGTTTTGCCTGGAACCTTGAATAACACATGGAAAATTGATGAATGAACAAAATAAAGTCTCAGGATTAAGTGCCCTTTTGTGTGCTTGAGACTCCAAATGTTATAGTTTTATCTGAAATAAAGGAGAAAATTATGAGGATTACAGGGTGAGTTAGGAGGATCTTCCTCATCTTCAAAACAAAACAAGAGGTGCAGCTTAATCCTACCTCCACCCCCATCTCACACGGAAGTGTGGGCTGACTTGGTGGTGAGTCACTTCCAAAGAATAGAGTTGGGTAAGGGAAAGCAGAGGCTTCATAGTGGAGAAGCCACTACATTAACCAAGTGATCAAAATTAACATGGTCAGCGTTGTCATGTGGGTTCCATGTAGCCCTGATATGAAGTAACAAAGAGGGTACCTCTGTGATATAATTTCCCAAAACTCATAAGCCCAGTCTAACCATGGGAAAAACTCAGATTGTGAGGCATTTTATCGACTACCTCAAGACTACCAAGGTCCTGAGAAACAAAGAAAGACCAGAAGATATTAGGAAGATATGAGAACTAAATGCAACGTGGTACCCTGGATTGGATCTTGAGACTGAAAAAGGACATTAGTGGAAAAGCTGATAAAATCCAAATAAATTCTGGAAGTAAGTTAATATAATGTACCAATGTTGGTTTCTGAGCTTTGGTAAATGTGCCATGGTGACGTAAGGTGTTAATATGGAGAACTGGACTGTTGGTGCAACTTTGCTGTAATCCAAAATTATTCCAAAACAAAATGGTTATTAAACATAAAACAACAGGGGTGCCCAGGTGGCTCAGTCGGTTGGGTGTCTGACTCTTGATTTCAGCTCAGGTCATGATCTTAGGGTCGTGAGATTGAGCCCTGCATCGGGCTCTGTGCTGGATGTGGAGCCTGCTTGGGATTCCCTCTTCCCTTCTCCCTCTGCCCCTCCCGCCACCTCTCTAAAAAGAGATTAAAATAATAATAATAATAATAATAAAACAAGCCATTAACCAACCAATAATTTCCTTTGGCCCTGTCTCTCTCCTTTTATAGTTGAACCTACCAAAATACTACATTCACTGCTCACATTTACTGTCTCTCCCAATTCATTCCCAAGTCCACTTTTTTCTTGTTTCTGCTCTCCAGGACATCACTTGTGGTATAGTTGACATAATTAACTACTTTCTCTTTGAAGCTCTATCCTCCTTTGGTTAGTGATTCCCTAGGGTCTCATGGCCAACCCTCCTCTTTGCTCCTACTCTCCCTGCTCCCTGGATGATCTTACCTTTCCTGTGTCTTCATTTTTCACACACTGTATATACCAATGACTCTCCTTTTTCCTGAAAATTCTCCTGCCTACTAGAAACTCTTTTTGAGTGTCCCACTGGCACTCATTCAAAATGTCCCCAAACGAAATTGCTTTTTCTCATTCCCCTTTCTTGAAAAACTCCCTCTATTCCCTACATTGGTGAATGGCATTATTGCTCATCCCGTTGTCCACACCAGAACCTTGAGCGTTTACTCAAATAACTCCTTCTCTCATTCCCCTTGACTCCTTTCAAGATCTAAGAGTAGATCTCTCCTATCCTCTCGGTCTCCACTTTGCCACCATCTAGTCTCACCTGCCAGGGGACTGTAGTCCCCTGGCTGGATTCTCTCCCTTTACTTCTGCATCTCTCCAATCTAGCCTCTACCTTTCTGACAATACTTCTAAAACAAAAAGCCTAAACACGTGATACCCCTTCCTAACACCTTCAATGACTTCCTATCACTTTGAAAGATCTATCCAGACTTCTCTACATGGTGTCGAGGGCTTTCATCATCTCACTCCCCGTGCCTATTTGGTTTCATCTTCTTCTGCTCCTCGCCTGTTTCCTGCATTCCAGCACAGTAAACTCCTGGTACTTCTACGATTCTTGGACACATCATACCTCTCCTTCTCTTTTGACTTTTGCTCACTGAGAGGGTCCTTCCTTTGCAACCACCCAACACAGACCAGTTACATGACTAAACTTCTTCTTGCCTCCTCCCCTGATAAACTGAGGCACAGAGAGATTCAGTAACATGCTCCATCTTCACTGATAAGCTGTGATCTTCTCATTGAGCACCTTGAGCTGATGGGAGGTTTTCATTGTTGGTTGGTTTGTTTGGTAATGAATTCCCAGAGAAGTAAAAGGGGTTGGAGCATATGGTGTGCTGGTGACCAGAATTCTTTATGAAGGGAGGAAGGGAAAATGGGATAAATAAGTGGGCCCTTTAGAAGTTTGAGACATGTGAGATTAAGAGAAAAAAGCCAAAATGCTCTCCAAAATGGCAGCCTAGTCCCCAAATTTAAAACATTAATTTATAATGATAATCCTCAGAGAAAAACATCCACTTTGGCAAGGGATTCCCAAGTTGGAGTGGCTGATGGATGGCCAGGGGACGACTGCTGAGATGAGGTATGACGCTGTCCATGGAGAGGAGGGTGGACATCGGTGAATTATGGGCTCTAATTCCACCTGGGGCCGCGAGTAAATAACAAAGTGCCAGAGCAAGGCTCCAGATGGTTTGTGTAGTGAGTGTGACCAGAACTCCAGCGAGGAATTGGAGCCTGGTAATTCAAACCGGGCCTGCCTTTTTATGTGTAGCAATTCACAACCTTGCCAGAGAGTGTCTATTGGGTGTGCTGGTGGCCCCTTTACAAAAACAGGCTTCCTCAGAAATAGCTGATACCAAAATTTGTAGGCCATGTCAGATGCTGGCTCAAGCCCACTGCTTCCTGGAAGGTGATTATCGACAAATTTCGGGAAACCTCAGGCTCAGATCAGTAAGCTTGTATACATGTCAGCCCGTGCCATCTATTCCGCAGTGAATGTTCTAGGCCGGAGGAGGCAGAGCTGGGATAAGGAGGTGAAGTAACAATCCTTTTTAACCCCCTGATTTTATCATGCCTCATTTTATAACCCCCCTGTTGTGTCTACCTTGATTAGATAATAATGAGGACTTTTTTTTTTTCTCCCCACAGAACTGTGGGAGAAACATGGAGGGCCTCCAGACGCCTGTTCCATCTGTGGATCACAGGTGCAGTGATCCAGATGATAAGGTAAGCAAACTTCTCCTGTGCCTCCTATCTGTAAGTCCCGAGGGGCTCAAGCACCTGCAGCAAGCAAGGTGGGGCAGGACACTTGCTCCACCATCACCTGGAGGAGAGGAAGTCTGCAGGGCAACGTTGACCTGCCTGGAGGAGGAGACGGGACAGGAGGCAGTAGGGAGGGAACACAAGCAGCAGACTGCCTCCTGGGGATGGCAGACAGGACGAACTACTTAAAGACAAGAGTCCCAGGTTGACATCACTGATGCGCAGACATGCATCTGTCTGAGGATGAAGCACAGATTCTTTAAGTTGGGGAGATACAGTTCTTTGTTTTTTTCTGTCATTCACAAACCACTTGAAGCATCTATTTCCTGGAGGATCAAAAGAAAAAAAGGAATATAGCATATTCCCTGCCCTTAGGAATTATTGAATCAACGCACAGTCCCAGAACACGTTCGGTTCACTGCGTGCTGATGTAGGCACTCAGAGAAGGGAGTGACTGTCCCTCATAAAGAGCTCACAGACTAGTCTGAGAGTAAGATTTTTAAAAATTGTCTTGATAGAGGTCATTTTAGGAACACAGTGAGTCTTCCATGGAGGAACATTCAATCCTCAGTGTATTGGAGGAGCCAAGGAGGGTTTTCTGGAGGAGGTAACATTTCCGCCGGGGCTTCGGCTATTTGAGAGGGGGAGGAGGTGGTCTCAGAACAGGGAAATGCACGGTCAATGATGAAGAAGTGAGAGATGACCTGGGCTGTGCCTGGCTTTACAACCCTGAAGCAGAGGATGTGCTCAAGAACGGGCAGCTGAGGCAGCTAGTGGGGCCATCTCAGGGTCCATGCCGACACCTGGGCCTCTACGCACAGGTTCCCAGGAGCCCTGGGTAATTCCGTGGGAGGGCATGCTATGTCCAGAGATGTGTTTTGAATCCCTTGTCAGTTAAGCGGAGGATGAGTGAGGGACACAGGATCAGAAACCAGGTGGGAGCAGAGAATGAAGGTAATATGCCCGGTGTTCCCTTAGCTTGTGTTCTCTTGATCTCTGGCAATTACACAGATACACAGAATACACAGTTTTCAACAACTGCGCTGAATGGCTTAAAAGTAAAGTGGCTTGTCCATTCTCGTAGATTTCCCAGGCTGCTTTCAGCAGGATGGGAAGCCCATCTGCTTCCTTGGCTTGCAGCACAGGCTAAAGCTTCCCACCTCATCCTACAGGCCATTGGTGGCCTGCTCCTTAGGTCCTGGGACAGGAGACGACCCAGTCACCAAGGGTCTTCCTGTGGCAGGGAGGCAGAGGACTTGGGTCTGGCTGCTCCAGTGCTGGCCCGGGCTCTTCTCTTTCTTGTGCTGAATTCTTGGGGAAGTGGTTGAAATCAGAAGCAAAATGCCACATTGCACGCCCACTGAAGTCTGGGCTCGAGGGAAAGGAAAATGATTGCCAGAGTGTTAGCTGTTCCTAATCCACTCCTGGACCTTAAGCTGTCTTGAACAGAGTTGCCAAACAGCTTGGTAGAGACTGGCCTTTGGGTGGGTGTGTGCAGGGAAGGGGAGGGGAGGGAGGGGAGCATTGGCTCTTCGTCTCAGTTACTTGTTAGAAGCGGCTCCCTTCCCAAGAGGCTGGTATTGCTGGTCTGCAGCAGGGTGAGTTTATGACTTTGTGGGAAAACTTGCTGTCTGATATGCTGATTTGACTGGAGAGGCAAGCATAGGGTTGTTTAAATTGACTTGGAGCTTTTAATCTTCCACTTGTTATTTTCATTGGAAATTTCTTGGTAAGATCAAAATCTCCTGCAGAAGTCTTGGAAAAGAATTATATCATGAAAGAATGAACCTCTTTTTCTGTGGATTTCTGGATGTGGTTCGGGTTTTCACATGGAAGAGTCTGTGATGGGATGATGATAATTTGGATGTCAGGCAGTGATCAAGCACCATGGAAAGAGCAACATCCTGGGCTCAGGAGACTGGGGTTTGAATCCCAGTTCTAATTCATTAGTGCTACCTTGTATGAGGGCCCTCATTGCTCCAGGCCTTGCTCACCCCGGGCAAGATGAGGTGTTGATTCTTGGACTCAGATTTTCCAGCAGAGCAGAATGAGGTCTGGAGAACTGACAATATTTATGCAAGGTCTCAGAGTGAGGAGATATCAGAGCTATGAGCATTGCATTCTATAATGAAAGAACTTAGTCCCATTGAGGCATGCACGTGTGCTCTGCTGTGGAGCAGGTCACCCTGGTTTCCCTTCTTGTGTGGGTGCTGATGAGAGCCCAGGTGATAGCTGAATAAGACAGCAGTGGCCTTCTGGCTTTTCTGCTGGGTACTGATTTCACAGGGTGAGGTCAGGAGAAGGCACGGGGCAGAGAAGAGGAGATGGTAAGGGAGGGTCTTCTTCTGCCCTTGAAGAGTGAGTGAAGAGCTGGTTCCTAGAATGTGTCTGCATGCTTCTTTCATTCACTTTTGAAACACAAAGAGCTCTGTTTGTGACCCTGGCAGGACAGCAAGTCTTTTTATGATGACCCCAGTGATCTAGGTTGATCTATGACTTGTTGCCTTGAAAAGCACAAACCCAAAGTCAGACTCGGTACGTTCTCACTGATACCGTGGCCTCCAGCCAAGGAAGGGCTGGAAAGATGGCATGGACCACTCCGTAGACACCCACTGGGGCATGTGGGTGAGGAGGGCCAAGGCCCCACCCCTCTCAGTAGTTGCTGTGTTCTCAGAGGTTCTCTGTGGGAAAGGAAAGGAACAGAAATTGGTGCAGTTAAGGCAAAATTGAACATAAGAATCTGTTACTTCATGTGAAGAAAGAACAGAGTCTTCAGAAGCCGAGTCTTCAGAAGTAAAATTTGCATAGTGCTCGACTCTTTTCTATTTTAATTTTAGCTTTTAAGTAATACATGCATGGAGTTTATTCACAAAAATAACAAATATTTATAAAAGAGTAGGTACCACTTTGTTTTAATTTACAAGTGTAAATTAAAGAGCTAAAATCCAACCCGAGGTCTGGGCTTTGAAGCACCATACCCTACTGCTTCTCTGAAAAGCAGAAGTCAAATAACATTATAAATCTTCTAATACAAAACAGCAGTGCCTTGCTCTAACCTTCCCCACCCCTGACTTTTCTCCTTCAGAAACAGCCACATGTATTCCTTGCTGTTGTTCCCTCTGGAATGTTCTTCCATATCTCTCAGGATCAGGTTTATGCTGACTTTTTCTCAGTGTTTCCATGTTAGATATTATCTATTGACTTTGTTCTATGAAAGGTGAGGATTTCGCTCTGTCTATGCCGCCCTTCTGCCCCGGCCCTGAGCACAGGTACATCTCCTCTCCCCATTCCGCCTTTATATTCAAGCCACCATTTTTAGTCAAACTAATATTCAGTATTTGATGGTATATAACTACAGAAATGTTAATAAAAGATGAGCTATACAATATATGATTATTCACTATGTTTCTCTACAACTATCTGTAGTCAGTAATTCCTTCTTTTGTTTCATATTGTTATCTGCATAACTAATTCTTCCAACGGGGCTATCGAGCACTTCTCAATATGAACAATATGAACAAATACTTCTGGTGACCTTTCAGACTTTGTTTTTTCTTAGAGTTATTCCTTCTAGCACCGTCTGTCCCATCCTTCTCTTGCCAGTCAGGATTGTTGATGCTCTAGGGCTGATGCATCGCTGGTATCCTAGGATTTGTCTTGATCATCATCCTGGGAATTTCCTTCATCTGCCTCCTAAGCTGGATACCCAGTTTCCTGGACCTCATATCTTCGTCTTTCTTAGGTTATATCTTTATATTGGGGGGAATCTCATCTTCCAGTAGCATCCCAAGGAAAAAAATACAAGGCAAAAAAATGTTGTAAGACCTGGCATGTCTGAGAATATTTTTATTCTACTCTCATGTTTGATCATAGTTTAAGTATAGATTTCTAGATTGGATATAATTTCCTGTTAGAATTTTAAGGCATTTCTCTACTTTCAGCTGGCTCCCAAAGCTACTTTTTGAAAAGTATGAGGCAGTACTTTATTCCTTATTCTTTGTGTGGGAAAAATTCTTGGTATGATTTTTCTCTCTGGAAAGCTTTAGGGCTTTTCTTTATCCCAAATATTATGATGATATGCCTTGATGAATCTTCTTTTTAATTCAACATGCTGGGCAGGCAATAGTCCCTTTTGATCTGGAAAGCCATATCTCTTGGCTCAAGAATATCGTGTGTATGTGTGGTTTTTATTTTATACAGTATGTGTTTTTACAGTTTCTTTCTCTGACCCTTCCTTCTGGTTAGCTCATCAGTCAAATGTCAGTCTTCATGAGTTTATCTTTAATTTTCTAGATTATTGCTTTCCTTTTCCATCCATTTTTGTGTTATACTTTCCAGATTTCCTTAAATTTAATCATCTATATATTCTATTGAATTTTAAATGCTAATTTAAAGTGCTATAAGATTTTGAGTTTCTGAGTTCTTTTTTTTAAACTAGTACTTACTCTTTTCTGCCTAGATTTAATATCTTTTCTTAAATCTGAGAATATTCATTCTTTTAAAAAAATGTTTCCTGATTCCTCAATTGCTTCTGCTGCTTCTAACTCCCCCCTCCCCCCCCTTTTTTTTGGTTTAGATTCCTATTAGAAACTTAATGCAAATGTCTTAGTGCAAGCAAATGGCACAGAGATTTTGTTTTTTAATTCCAGTATAGTTAACATACAGTTAGAAATTCTTTTTCAAGTAGAGTCCCAAAAAGCTGGTCTGAACCTGTGTATATATGTTTGGTAGCTGTGATTAGGGTGGGGAGAGGGGTGCTCATTAATCCTTGGACTTTGCTTTGGGATTATTGGGTGAGGACCTGGCTGTTTCATTGGGTCCATGGGACCAGTAGGTTTTTTTTTCCCTTGGGACTGGTCAACTTCCCCCGAGAAGATTCTCCAGCCCTCTGCCTGGGGAGGACAAGTCTGGCTCCCGGGCAGGGAAAGATGGTGGGTTTCACCATTTCAGTGTAGATGTTTACTTACACTCTTATCTTTCTATTTTGGTGCCTCACCCTTGCCTTTAACTGGACCTGGGGACCTCAAGTCCAACCTGTTTTGTGCCTGGTGGGAAGAAAGGTGATTGTTTGGTTCCGTGGGCTGGAGGAGGGTTCCGAGGTTTAACAACCAATCCTCCCGTTTTCAGGTTCAACCCACACCTTGGCCTTTGGAGCTACTTGACACCCTCCTATCTCTGTGCCTTTCCAGAGTTGTACTGGTTGAATTAGTTGGCATCCTTTGGCTCCACAGACCCTTGACTGGCCATCAGACTTCAGTTACCACTGTTTATCTGCTTCCTATTTCCTAAATTTTGTTGATTATCTCTTGTTTGCTGCAATCCCCTCTTTCACTTTGTCATTTGGGGTTCCTATCTTTTGTGATATTGGAGGAGGGAGCAAAGATAAATACCTACTTGACTTTCAGCAAACCTCTTCATCCACATGCTGCTGATTTTCTGCATCTCAAATGGCTGAAAATACCAGCTCCATATCGCTTGCAGGGTCATTTCTATGGTTCACCAATGGGTCTCATGTGCACATACATTAGAAAACAATTCCTGGGCTTTAGGGGATAAAAAAGATGCATAGGACCCACCTTCTGCCTTCAGCGGAGAAACAATGGACCACTCCCGCAGAGCAGAAGATATACCATGTGGGCAGGAAAGGGGAATTTCTGGGCTGGGAGGTGAGAAGTGTTCCAAGGTAGGTAAATTTTGAGTTGTGCCCTGAAGTTAGGGCAAGGGTCTGTAGGTGAAGAAATGGATAGAACATTGCAAGTGGTAGGAGGATTCAATAAATTCTTGGGAGAGAATTCACAAAGCAGCAGGCAAGAAGGAGGGGAGAGCTCTCGTGAGCCTGCTTGGGAAGATGAGACAAGAGAAAACACCAGAAACAGATGGTAAGGAAGCTCTCTTGCCAGAAGGAGACGTGTACCCGGAAATCTAGAGGCAGGTCTCCTTCAGTTTTGTAAGGAGCTGAAGGGGTACTTACATTTTCTCCTGGCTTCAACCCCAGAGGTTGGGAGATGCCAGTAATGTTCATCCAAAGGCTGGAACCAAGAGGAAGCAGCTATCTGAGCTGCTGTAATTTCCCACTGGGCTTTGTGGATGGACCGAGGTGGGTACATTGTCATGGGGAACATCCCAGGAAAGGAAGTAAGTACACGTGTCAGGAGGGCCAATGTGTGGTTGTGAATGTCTACTGAGGGTTAGCAGAGAGGCCCCTTGAGGGCCCTTGACAGATGGGCTAAGGGGAGCCTAGTGAACTGAAGGAAGATCAGTGGGCAGTGTAAGGTTGGTCGGGAAGGAGAAGGCGTTCTTCTGGGCCCTCACCGACATGTGGGTATGGTGGTGGTTTGGCCATATATATCTTAGGAGGTTTATTATTTTTCTTCTTCTTATACTGTGGCTATGAACAAGTTGCTTTCTTTGCAGAGGTTTGGTGAAAATCAAGGAGCAAACTTCTGGTTGTACATGGTAAATCAGATAACTGATCCCTCCCCAAACTCAGCCTGAAACCCTAGCACTCAGCTGCTCAACTCTCCGATTTCACCACATCAGTGTCCAGAGTCCTGCTTAGAATCATAAGAGTCAATATTCTGCATACTTTGGCAGAGGGTGTAATTAATACTTGTATTAGTGGCAAAAGGAGAGAGAAATGAGTGTTCTTTTCTTGTTAAAGGCAACCCAAGAATGTTTGTGAGGTAGAGCAGGCTTGGTGAAGAGAGTCGTTTGTTGAATGTCTAATTTTCCAGGATGTCCAGATTCTTCTGGATTTCCAAATAACTGCTTGTAGTGGCTGGCACTGATGCCCCACGTTTTTGAAGCGTGGAGGTGATGTCAGCTCTGTTGTTTGCAATCACAAACCTCTCTACACCATAGTTCATATAGCAAGAGCTCAGTCTAAAAAGGATGACAATCTGAATACTTAATTATATAACCATGGTTTTAAAATTATGATTTAAAGGAGTGGAAAGTTGCCCAGACAAGTGAAAAAAAGTCACAATAAATAAATGCAGTATTGGATTCTACTACAAAGTATAAAATAAATTTCTAGGTTTATAAATTAATGATTGAACAAAACAAATGGGGGAGAGGAGACACATATCCCATGTAGAATTCCAAATAATTTATGTAGACAGTCTGCCCTCAAGGAAGTGTGAATAGTGACTTCCTTTCAAAGAGTACAGTATGGAAAGAGGGGAAAAGATAACTTTACAGTAGAGAAACCTGACAAACACAACTTTAGCCAGGTGATCTGGGCTAATGTTCTGAGTGGCTCCAGGAAGCTACTTCTACCATAAATAAATAATTAAAAAAAAAAAAAAAGAATGGGGGCGCCTGTGTGGCTCAGTTGGTTAAGCGTCTGCCTTCGGCTCTGGTCATGATTCCAGGGTCCTGGGATCGAGCCCTGCATCAGGCTCCCTGCTCTGCGGGAAGCCTGCTTCTCCCTCCCCTATCAATCAGGTTTCTTCTCCATCTGTTATCTCAAGGTCATTTACAGATGTGATGACTTTTGAATAAGAGTCTCTCACAGGAGGGTGGGCAGGTTTCAATCATTGGTTTCTGGATCTGTCTGTGCCATGTAGGCATCCAACTCGGCATCCAGGTGTCCTTTTGTTTTCGACATGTATGCATCCAACTGGTTGTCCAGCTGCTCCTTGCTCAGTGCAGGGCGAGTGAGGGCACCTCTCCCTTGTCCACGGCCTCGGCCTCGGCCTCCAAAGCCCCCTCTTCCCTGACCTATCATACCCTGACCTCTACCACCGATTCTGCCACGACCCATAGCTCCACGCCCTAGGCCCCCTCTCCCAGCACCTCCACGACCTCGAACACCACCTCTTCTTAAGCCCATTCGGGGAGCTATGGCTCGTCCACCTCGGAGCAGGTTTTGACCTCGGAGGGACATCCCGCCCCTAAGCAGTGTTCTGGTGGCACGTCCCCTACGTAGTCCTCCTCGGGGTAAGCCTCTCTGGATTATGGGCAGGACTCGTCGTCCTCTGATTGCTCCCCTGGCCAGGGTCCCTATGGGTCCCTAACCGTGCCTGGATGTTACTCTTACCCAGGCGCTGCTTTAAGCTCTTCTGCTTAAGTTTTAATGCTGCCTGGACAGAGGGTCTATTCTCCATCTGCTGGGCCCCTCCTCTGTTTCTGGCACTGGCTAGCTGCTGTTGTTGCTGCATCGAAGCCCGAATATTCACTGGCATCGGCTGTTTGTTCTTCAGCATATTAGTAAAGCAATAATTTAGAGACATCTTGGTGGTGCTTTTTAGCACAGCCTTCGGCGCTGACTGTGCAGCCATCTTCAAATCCCGAGAATCGAAGGAAACGGACGCTAGTGCACCTCCCGGGGCTGCCACCACCGCTGCGGCGCGCGGGCCGGGGCCAGGCAGAACCTGAGTTGACTTGGTGGGCGGTTGGTTAGAGGTGTAAGCGGTAGGCTGCTAGGTTCCCCTGCTTGTGTTCCTTGTCTCACTGTCTCACCCTCTCTTTCTGTCAAATAAATAAATAAATAAAATCTTTAAAAAAATAAAAAAATAAAAATAAATAACAAAAATAAGAATTATGAGCAGCAACAAAAATGGGCTATTTAGCCCACAAAATTCTATGTGGTATATTAGCTTTATAAGAGAGTGTAAGGTTCAAGAATCTATTATAAATAGTTGCCTGGGCATTTTTAAATTCCTCATGGACTCTAGTGTGGGAATTTGCAACAAAGTAAATTAAATGGTCAATGAGTGCTTATTTAACTGTCTAAATATAGTTCCCAACAGTTTCATTGGTAGAAATAGTAGTTATCTTCTGAATGATATATCTTTCTAAAACACATATCGTAGGGTTACTTTTCATTGAGAATAAGATTGACACTGTTACCAGGACATTCACGAATCCTTTAAAATCTGGCTTGAATGACCTTGCCAACCTCATTCCCCATGTGTGACTACGACACTCACCGATCCCTCCAAAATTCTTGAACTTTGTCTTCGCACTTGTTTATTTTCATTTTCTCAACCCAAAATGTTTTTTTTCCCTTGTCTGATAGAAATCCTTCAAAACCAAGTTCAAAGCCAATCTCCTCTGCAGAGCTCTAACCATTTGTTTCCACCCAGAATTAACTCGACCCTGTATTTGGCACTGATACCTGTGCAGCGCTTTAGACCACTGTGGGTTCTAGTTAGGCATCTATATTTTGCTCCCCATCCCACCATTCCATGCTTCTTGAAGACACACCCTCTTTCCTTATGCTTTTTTGAATCTTCTGTTGGCCTTAGTAGGGACTCACGCATAGTAAGTACTCAAGAAATATCCATTTAATTCAGTGGTTCTAGAATTGGGGTGCACAGTAGAAGAACATGGAATGCTTTTAAAAAATACCAATGCATAGACTGTACCCATAATAATTAAATTAGAACTTCTAGGAGTGGATCAATATGCTAATAAGCATCAATATGCTAATAAGTTTCCTCAGGGATTCTAATGTGCATCCAGGTAATTGAAGTGGGCAGGGGGTATCTCAGAAGTGAGAGGGGCACTGAGGCAGTTTAGCTCTCACAGCCCTCCCCGAAATCATGGTTCTGCCCTTGATCACCAACATCTCTGAAGACTCATCACTGCACCTGGAAAAGTTTTTGGCTTCACTATGACTTTGAAGTGAACTTTAACTTCTAAAGAAATCTGTGATGACACAAAAGGCAGGTAAGATATATAGTTGAAAGATCAGCCCCCACATGTGGAAATGGTTTGTTACACTCTGGAATGTACCTGTGAAAAATGCAGCTTTGAAAATGTTAATAGCAGATGCTTCTGTTCATCCCCGTGCAATTTACTGATTATGATGTGTGATCACTTCCTCTCAAATTCCAAGTCAGTTGTCTTCTGGAGGTGTTTCCCTCAAACAGGACTGCAGTGCTAACATGTGGATTGGCCAGACTACCCATTAGATACAGGGATACTTTTCTGGAGGCCTGCTGCAGGCTCTCATGAGTTGCTTCCTGTCCTGTTTTTACAAGTGTGATGGCTAAGGTGAGAGCTGTTCTCTCTGAGATGCCCGGATACTTAGTTCCTACAAAGAAAAGCTCCTGGTCCTTAGGTCAGCAGTTCTCCAACTTGAGCATGCATCTGAATCACATGGAGGGCTCATTAAAACACATGTTACTGGGCCCCACCCCCAGAGTTTCTGATTCAGTAGGTTTGGGATAAAACTCCGAGAATTTGCATTCCTAAGTTCCCAGGTGATATTAATGCTGACCACACTTTGAGAACCAGTGTTCCACGTAGTAGAGCCAAAAGATAATGATAAAGGATGGAGTAGAAAAAAATAGAATTGATTTGATTTTTAAAGGGGTATGCATTAAGGTTACAAATGCTTATAAAGGCTGAGAAGAGAGAGGAATGTCTATGATTCTTACTGTTTTAAGGATTATTCTGTGGCTAACCTATGTTACCCTCTAGCAACAAGGAATAAGGAGTAAATGTGTACATGATTTTCAACCACAGGCTGCTCTGAGTTATGAGTTTGTGGATGAAGTTACACCATGAGATGAGAATTTAGAGGGAGGTTATGTCTCTGCCACAGAATGTTTTTTTTTTTTTAATCACAAGTGTGAAGCTTTATCACAGTATAAAACAGACTTTTCTAATAAGAAAACCAACTTTACTGACCACGGCTCTTACCAGACACATGAAGCTCCCAGTCTTTGCCTAAACCGCTAGAAGGGCAAGCTCCTGGCTACATCCAGAAGGATGCACTGCAGCAGGAAGAGAGAACAGAGTAAAAATAAAGGGGGGGGGTGGATGGTTCTCTTCCTTCCAGCTTACATTTTCATGTACTGTTTGTGTCAAGTCATAACTCTCTTCTAGGGTATTGAGTGGGTGCTGAAAAAGCCCACAGACAAAAGATGAATCAACCCCGTGTTTTCTCGGTGCCCCAACAGAACTCACTGCTTGCTGTGGACACAGGAAGTCCCATGTTAGGCTATGACTGGGAAGGAAAAAATAAGTCCAAGAGATGACCCAATCCATCAAGAAGCTACAGACTATTTTGTGAATTCAGGAAAGACAGAGCTGACAAAACAAATGCATAGTTGGGGGTGGGGAGAGTGAAATAGTGTGTTGGGGAATTGGATTCCTATACAGAGTAAATAGCTAAGCGGATGCCTACCAGATCATGAGGCGAATCTCTAGGTTTCTGGTGACAGAAGACCAGGACTTTAGGCTTGATCAAGGTTGGGTGAGGTCTTCAAATACCCTTTTCAGCTTTTCTTCTCAACTAGTCCCCATAAATACCTACCCCACCATTTCCTACCCAGTAGCATGTAGAGTGTTCCCTGGTATAGAAGATGGGGCGGAAGGGGCTGCAAGCTCTAGCACCAAACAGCCATGGGATTTGGGAGAATAGTTTCTATACTTTGGCCACTGCGGGGGTTGGGGGGAATGTATGTTGGGCAGGGAGGGGAAGAGCAGAGCCTGTGCGGGCTGCAGGAGCCCTTAGGAATGTTAGCTAAATCCTTCAACTCTACAGAAGTCTCTCACCTTCCTTGAAGTTTAGTGCATGTCCTCAGAGTCAGAATCAGTGGGGAGGCCCCCATCAGCTCCTTCTCTTTCCCCTCTCTGCAGGTGAAGATACTCCTGTGCAACCCCTATTCAGGAGATCTTCCACATCTGTCTGTTTTTCACCCAGCAGAGGGTATAGGATCTTTTTAAATTATATTTTTAAATACTGGGGTGCTCTTTTGAGGACCCATTAGGGGAGATATTTAGATATTCTTTCCATTGGCACCTTATGATCCAAATTCTTGCCTGTTAAATGCAAAAAAAAAAAAAAAATCCTAAAGAATTATTTCTTTGAAAGGACCCAACTTAAATACATCTGTGGAAACTAAGCATAATTTATTTTTAAATTAGGTTAAAAATGTTTGCAGTGTATGCCCAAACTTTTCCAGATGTTAAAACAAGTAAACACTATTAGATCAAATTTAATTTGGTTTGGTGTTTTAATCAACTTTTACCTTGATTTTCTTTTTTGCTTATAACAAGGTTTACTCGTGTGTCAGAGGTGGTCTTAAAAGTGTTAATTTTAGCTTTGCTTTACAACACAAATACACACACCAAGGCATTTTCTTATTATAAACTGAGTTAGATAAACTTTCAGTGTAGCTTTGCTTCATTAAACCAGGAAGTTTATACACCCTAACAAAAAAAATATGTATTTCCATTTGATGTTGGCATCAATGGTGGTACTGTGTATAATGTCGTTAGTACTGGTAGCTGGAATTCTCCGTGGGAGACTGATGAAAGACAGATGACAATAAAAAGGGCATCAGAAACCAAAAACAAAATGTGAGATGTGGATTTAGAAGCAAGGGCACTATTTCCTAAGGAAGAAATTGTTTCTTGGGATGTGGCCTTGGGAGCTTGGAAGGGACTGAGATTGGGGTTTTCTATACAACATGGCAGTCAGTGGAGGAGGCTGGACCTGCTCAGGGAGAGCAAAGGGTGTTCCCATCTTCCGAATTTGCAGGGAGGAGAGATGATTTATGGAATGTGTGGTGCTTTGTGTTATTTTTCAAAAGTAGTTTTCTGAATGGCTTTGAATGTCATGAAATGTGCTGATGAAGCTCCTGTTTGGGGGATTGAATGACACAAATTATAGTTTAGCCAAGTTAAATTAGAGGGGTGGGCCAAGGTGGGAGTTAGCATTTGATCCTTATTATAGCAAGCCTTTTTTGAGGAAGAGTCTCCTGGATTCTATGTGTTAGTAAAGGCACATGAATGCATGTGTCTAAGCATGTATTTTAATTATGCATATCTATGGGTAAAAGGTAATGTTACGGACTCTCATCATCCTTTTCATGCTAAAGATAATTTTGTCTTTGCAAGTTCTATTCCTGGTGTTGTTGCACAGATATGGATAATGGGTAAGAAGGAGAAATAAAAGCAACCAAACCAATTTAAATGAGTTACTTTGGAAAAGACAAAGAAGCACTTGCAGTAAGGAATAGATTATAAAGGTGTGAAGAGCTGGGCAAGAATAACAAGGTGCAGCTCAGAACAAATTTTGGGAAAGTTTTGGGGGTGCATTTTGAAAGAGAGAGAAAGACTAGGACATATCATTTTAGGATGAGAAGGACTTTGGGGTATAGACAGCAAAGGGAAGTATAAATAATTCTGTAGTGTGTTATGAACAGGTTTTGAAAAGCCTTACTCAGTGTTCCCAGTGAACCCCCAATTACCAAGCACTCTTCTTCCTCAATATTCTCATAAAACCCTTTTCTTTCTATGTGTTCCTTATGGCACAGTTGAGCAGTCCTCATTTTTGAAATCTTTCCTTGGATTCTCAGAAACTGCTAGATTGCACATTCATAAAATTCTGTAAAAACGCCTCATCCCCATCAACTAGGATTGCAGTTGGCTGCATGTAACAGATAATCATCTCCAGTCGGTTTAGTTTTTCCACATGACAAGAAGTCTGGAGATTGGTAGTTTGGGAACAGTGCACTTCCCATCCTTACAGTAGTTTTTCAAAATGGCTGTTCTAGCTCCATACATTAGAAGTGTGTTCTAGGGATCTCGGGAGCAAGATGGCGGAGGAGTAGGAGACCTGGATTTCATCTGGTCTCGGAAATTCAGCTGAATAGGGATCAAACCATTCTGAACACCTACGAACTCAACAGGAGATCGAAGATAAGAATAGTAACAACACTCTGAACAGAAAAGCGACCACTTTCTGGAAGGTAGGACGTGTGGAGAAGTGAATCCGAGGCGATATTCGGGAGGATAGATGGCGGGGGAGGGGTCCTCCGGCGGCCGCTTCTGGCAAGTGCTAGAGCCGCGGAGCACAAAATCGGAACTTTTAGAAGTCGGCTCCGCGGAGGGACGTCGCTCCAGTGGCTAAGCGGGGGGTGGAACCCTCGTGGGACAGTGTGGTCTCAGGACCCTCGGTGTCACAGAAAGACCGGGGGTGCCTGAGTGAAGCAGAGCTCCCAGGTAATTGGAGTGGGGAAGCCGGCTGCAGAGACGGAGCCGAGGCGCGGGATCTCAGCTCGGGGTGGCCATAAACTGTGATCCGCGGCCCAGTTGGGCCACTGCTCCTCCAGCAGAGACCCAACAAGCGGCAGAGCCAGGGAGACTCCCCTTCCTTCCCTGGGAGGAGCGGCCCGGAAGCGCACTGCAGGGATCTGCTGGGTTTGGAGATGCCACACGGGGTCGGGTGCCAGACATAGAAACGCTCGATCACAGGCCGGGTGAGCATGGAGTGCGGCTGGAGACCGGGGAGACAGGAGTGACTGCATTTCTCTGGGGGCACACTGAGGAGCGGGGCCCCAAGTTCTCAGCTCCTCCGGGCGGAGATTGGGAGGCCACCATTTTCACCTGGTCCTCCAAAGCTGTACCGAGAGCTTGCAGGGAACAAAAGCTCCTGAGAGCAAACCAGAGCATCTTGCTTAGCCCGGACTCACAAGGGCGGGGCAATTCCGCCTCCGGCAAAGGCATTTGGGAACCACGGCAACAGGCCCCTCCCCCAGAAGATCAGCAGGAACAGCCAGCAAGCCAAGACCAAGTTTACCCATCAAGGAGAACGGGAGAACTCCAGCGCTAGGGGAATACTGCACATAGAATTCATGGCTTTTTTACCATAATTCATTAGTTTTTCAAAGTTAATTTTTTTAACGTTTTTTTTTTTGAATTTTTCTTTTTCCCTTTTTCAAACAACATCTTATCAATCCCTTTTTTAAAAAAACATTTTTTATTTTTCATTTTTAGGGTCATATTTTTATCCCTCCATAGTAGTTACCCTTATTTTTACCATATATATATAAGTTGTTCTCTCTTTAAAATTTTGAGATACAATTTCTTCTAACAGATCAAAATATACCCTAAATCACTAGTGTATGGCTTTGTTCTATTCTCCTGCCTGATCACATTCTCTCCCTTTTTTTTTTCTTTTTCTTTTTAAATCTTATTCTTTCTTTTTAAAAACAACTTCTTATCTTATCAATTCCTTTTATAAAATCTTTTATAATTTTCATCTTTACAGTCATCTTCAATCCCTTCATTGTATCAACCCTTATTTTGTACATATATCTTTCTTCCTTTAAAATTTGAGGAGGCACTTTCTTCTAACAGACCAAAATATGCCCAAAATCTAGTGTGTGGCACTGATCTATGCACTAGCCTGATCATATTTGATCATATTCTGCCTTTTTTTTGTTTTGTTCTGTTTTTGTTTGTTTTTATCTTTTTCCTTTTCCTTTTTTTTCCTCTTCTTTCTTTCCCTTTCTTGTCCCCTGGTTTCAGGTCTTTTCTGATTTGTATAGAGTATATTTGCTAGAGACGTTGTTAACCTGTTAGCACTCTGTTCTCTCATTCATCTATTCTCCTCTGGACAAAATGACAAGACGAAAAAAATCACCTCAGCAAAAAGAACAAGAGGTAGTACCGTCTGCCAGGGACCTACTCAATACTGACATTAGTAGAGGTGTCAGACCTAGAGTTCAGAATCATGACTTTAAAGATATAGCTGGGCTTGAAAAAAGTGTGGAAGTTATTAGAGAAACCCTTTCTGGAGAAATAAAAGAACTAAAATCTAACCAAGTCGAAATCAAAAAGGCTATTAATGAGGTGCAATCAAAAATGGGGGCACTAACTGCTATGATAAATAAGGCAGAAGAGAGAATCAGTGATATAGAAGACCAAATGATGGAAAATAAAGAGGCTGAGAAAAAGAGAGATAAACAACTACAGGATCATGAGGGCAGAATTCGAGAGATAAGCAATACGATAAGATGAAACAACATTAGAATAATTGGGATCCCAGAAAAGAGGAAAGAGAGAGGGGCAGAAGGTATATTGGAGCAAATTATAGCAGAGAACTTCCCTAATGTGGGGAAGGAAACAGGCATCAAAATCCAGGAGGCACAGAGAACCCCTCTCAAAATCAATAAAAATAGGTCAACACCCCGACATCTAATAGTAAAACTTATGAGTCTCAGAGACAAAGAGAAAATCCTGAAAGCAGCTCGGGAGAAGAGATATGTAACCTACAATGGTAGAAACATTAGATTGGCAACAAACCTATCCACAGAGACCTGGCAGGCCAGAAAGGACTGGCATGATATCTTCAGAGCACTAAACGAGAAAAATATGCAGCCAGGAATACTTTATCCTGCTAAGCTATCATTGAAAATAGAAGGAGAGATAAAAAGCTTCCAGGACAAACAAAAACTAAAGGAATTTGCAACACAAAACCAGCCCTACAAGAAATATTGAAAGGGGTCCTCTAAGCAAAAAGAGAGCCTAAAAGCAGCATAGATCAGAATGCAACACAGACAATATATAGTCACAGTCACCTTACAGGCAGTACAATGGCACTAAATTCATACCTTTCAATAGTTACCCTGAATGTAAATGGGCTAAATACCCCAATCAAAAGACACAGGCTATCAGATTGGATTAAAAAACAAGACCCATCGATAATGCTGTCTGCAAGAGATGCATTTTAGACCCAAAGACACCCCCACATTGAAAGTGAGGGGGTAGAAAACCATTTACCATGCTAATGGACACCAAAAGAAAGCTGGGGTGGCAATCCTTATATCAGACAAATTAGATTTTAAACCAAAGACTGTAATAAGAGATGAGGAAGGACACTATATCCTACTTAAAGGGTCTATCCAACAAGAAGATCTAACAATTGTAAATATCTATGCCCCTAACGTGGGAGCAGCCAATTATATAAGGCAATTAATAACAAAAGCAAAGAAACACATTGACAACAATGCAAGAATATTGGGGGACTTTAACACCCCCCTGACTGAAATGGACAGATCATCTAAGCAAAAGATCAACAAGGAAATAAAGACTTTGGATGAAACACTGGACCAAATGGACTTCACAGACATATTCAGAACATTCCATCCCAAAGCAATGGAATACACATTCTTCTCTAGTGCCCATGAAACATTCTCCAGAATTGATCACATCCTAGGTCACAAATCAGGTCTCAATCCGTACCAAAAGATTATGATCATTCCCTGCATATTTTCAGACCAAAAGGCTTTGAAACTAGAACTCAATCACAAGAGGCAAGTCGGAAAGAACTGAAATACATGGAGGCTAAAGAGCATCCTACTAAAGAATGAAAGGGTCAACCAGGAAATTAAAGAAGAATTAAAAAAATTCATGGAAACCAATGAAAATGAAAACACAACTGTTCAAAATCTTTGAGATACAGCAAAGGCAGTCCTGAGAGGAAAGTAGATAGCAATACAAGCCTTTCTCAAGAAACAAGAAAGGTCTCAAATACACAACCTAACCCTACACCTAAAGGAGCTGGAGAAAGAACAGCAGGAGAAGAGAAATACTAAAATCAGAGCAGAAATCAATGAACTAGAAACCAAAAGAACAGTAGAACAGATCAACGAAACTAGGAGCTGGTTCTTTGAAAGAATTAACAAGATTGATAAACCCCTGGCCAGACTGATCACAAAGAAAAGAGAAAGGACCCAAATCAACAAAATCATGAATGAAAGAGGAGAGATCACAACCAACACCAAAGAAATACAAAGAATTATAAGAACATATTATGAGCAACTCTATGCCAGCAAATTAGATAACCTGGAAGAAATGGGTGCATTCCTAGAGATGTATCAACGACCAAAATTGAACCAGGAAGAAATAGAAAACCGGAAGAGACCTATGGCCACTAAGGAAATTGAAGCAGTCATCAAAAAAAATCTCCCGACAAACAAAAGCCCAGGGCCAGATGGCTTCCCAGGGGAATTCTATCAGACATTTAAAGAATTAATACCTATTCTCCTGAAACTGTTCCAAAAAATAGAAATGGAAGGAAAACTTCCAAATTCATTTTATAAGGCCAGCATTACCTTGATCCCAAAACCAGAAAAAGACCCCATCATAAAGGAGAATTACAGACCAATATCCTTGATGAACATGGATGCAAAAATTCTCACCAAAATACTAGCCAATAGGATCCAACAGTACATTAAAAGGATTATTCACCCCACGACCAAGTGGGATTTATCCCTGGGCTGCAAGGCTGGTTCAACATCCGCAAATCAATCAATGTGATACAATACATTAACAAAAGAAAGAACCAGAGTCATATGATCCTCTCAATAGATGCAGAAAAAGCATTTGACAAAGTACAGCATCCTTTCTTGATCAAAACTCTTCACAGTATAGGGATAGAGGGTATATACCTCAATATCATAAAAGCCATCTATGAAAAACCTACAGCGAATATCATTCTCAATGGGGAAAAGCTGAGAGCTTTTCCCCTGAGGTCAGGAACACGGCAGGGATGTCCACTCTCACCACTGCTATTCAACATAGTATTAGAAGTCCTAGCCACAGCAATCAGACAACAAAAAGAAATCAAAGGCATCCAAATCGGCAAAGAGGAAGTCAAACCCTCACTCTTTGCAGATGATATGATACTGTATGTGGAAAACCCAAAAGACTCCACCCCAAAACTGCTAGAACTCATACAGGAATTCAGTCAAGTAGCAGGATATAAAATCAATGCACAGAAATCAGTGGCATTCCTATACACCAACAACAAGACAGAAGAGAGACAAATCAAGGAGTCGATCCCATTTACAACTGCACCCAAAACCATAAGATACCTAGGAATAAATTTAACCAAAGAGGCAAAGGATCTGTACTCCGAAAACTATAAAATACTCAGGAAAGAAATTGAAGAAGGCATAAAGAAATGGAAAAACGTTCCATGCTCATGGATTGGAAGAACCAACATTGTGAAGATGTCAGTGCTACCTTGAGCAATCTACACATTCAATGCAATCCCCATCAAAATACCATCCACCTTTTTCAAAGAAATGGAATAAATAATCCTAAAATTTGTATGGAACCAGAAGAGACCCCGAATAGCCAGAGGAATACTGAAAAAGAAAAGCAAAGCTGGCGGCATCACAATTCCAGACTTCCAGCTCTATTACAAAGCTGTCATCATCAAGACAGTATGGTACTGGCACAAAAACAGACACATAGATCAATGGAACAGAATCGAGAGCCCAGAAATGGACCCTCAACTCTATCGTCAACTCATCTTTGACAAAGCAGGAAAGAATGTCCAATGGAATAAAGACAGTCTCTTCAACAAATGGTGTTGGGAAAATTGGATAGCCACCTGCAGAAGAATGAAACTGGACCATTTCCTTCCACCACACACAAAAATAGACTCCAAATGGTTGAAAGACCTCAACGTGAGACAGGAGTCCATCGAAATCTTAAAGGAGAACATAGGCAGCAACCTCTTCGACCTCAGCCGCAGCAACTTCTTCCTAGACACATCGCCAAAGGCAAGGGAAGCAAAGGCAAAAATGAACTACTGGGATTTCATCAAGATAAAAAGCTTTTGCACAGCAAAAGAAACAGTCCACAAAACCAAAAGACAACCGACAGAATGGGAGAGAATATTTGCAAATGACATATCAGATAAAGGGCTAGTATCCAAAATCTATAAAGAACTTATCAAACTCAACAGCCAAAGAACAAATAATCCAATCAAGAAATGGGCAGAAGACATGAACAGACATTTTTCCAAAGAAGACATCCAAATGGCCAACAGACACATGAAAAAGTGCTCAACATCTCTCGGCATCAGGGAAATCCAAATCAAAACCTCAATGAGATACCACCTCACACCAGTCAGAATGGCTAAAATTAACAAGTCAGGAAACGACAGATTTGGCGGGGATGTGGAGAAAGGGGAACCCTCCTACACTGTTGGTGGGAATGCAAGCTGGTTGCAACCACTCTGGAAAACAGCATGGAGGTTCCTCAAACAGTTGAAAATAGAGCTACCATACGATCCAGCAATTGCACTACTGGGTATTTACCCCAAAGATACAAATGTGAGGATCCGAAGGGGTATGTGCACCCTGATGTTTATAGCAGCAATGTCCACAATAGCCAAACTGTGGAAAGAGCCAAGATGTCCATCGACAGATGAATGGATAAAGAGGTGATATATATACACAATGGAATATTTTGCAGCCATCAAAAGGAATGAGATCTCGCCATTTGCGACGACGTGGATGGAACTGGAGGGTGTTATGCTGAGTGAAATAAGTCAATCAGAGAAAGACATGTATCATATGACCTCACTGATATAAGGAATTCTTAATCTCAGGAAACAAACTGAGGTTTGCTGGAGTGGTGGGGGGTGGGAGGGATGGGGTGGCTGGGTGATAGACATTGGGGAGGGCATGTGCTATGGTGAGCAGTGTGAATTGTACAAGACTGATGAATCACGGATCGGTACTTCTGAAACAAATAATGCAATATATGTTAAGAAAAAAAGGAAGAAGCTAGCAGGAGGGGAAGAATGAAGGGGAGTAAGTCGGAGGGAGAGACGAACCATTAGAGATGATGGACTCTGGAAAACAAACTGAGGGTTCTAGAGGGGAGGGGGTGGGGGGATGGGTTAGCCTGGTGATGGGTATTAAAGAGGGCGCATTCTGCGTGGAGCACTGGGTGTTATGCACAAACAATGAATCATGGAACACTACATCAAAAACTAATGATGTAATGTATGGTGATTAACATAACAATAAAAAATTATTAAAAAAATAAGTGTGTTCTAGGGCGCCTGGGTGGCTCAGTTGTTAAGTGTCTGCCTTCAGCTCAGGTCATCATCCCAGGGTCCTGGGATCTAGTCCCACATAGGGCTCCCTCCTCGGCAGGAAGCCTGTTCTCCCTCTCCCACTCCCCCTGCTTGTGTTCCTGCTCTCACTGTCTCTGTCTCTGTCAAATAAATAAATAAAATCTTAAAAAAAAAAAAGTGTGTTCTAGGTGGAAGCAGGGTAAAGAAGTAAGGACAAAAGGCATACATGAGCTGCATTTATCTCTTTAATCAGAAAAACAAATTTTCTATATTTTACAGACTTCCCCTAAATCCCAGCCACAATTTTGTCTCCTGGTCAACCCCTAGTTGCACGTGAGCCTGAGAGACAAAGTATTTTATCTGTGTTCATTATTCCTCACTTCCCCAAACAAAACTGGGGTTCTGTAAGTAAGGGGGAGGAGGATAACAAATATTCAGTAGGCTATTAGTAATTTCTCCCATATCCAGCTTGTTATGTAAGGCTGGATATTCAGACAGAGGTTGGTGGAGACATTGACCAAGTTCTTCCCCCACCCACTTAGAAAAATAAATTTCTAGTCTGTGATTCTCACTGTTAGACTTTTCATGTCTTTCTGAGTGTACTAGATGATATTGCTAATTTTATATGTACTGTGTTAATTAGATCAAGCTGGAGAAGGCTGCTTCCCCACCAACTGAGGCCTTTGTGCCAAACCAAGAAATTGAGCCCTCCCTGTTTTATCAGAGCAAATAAATGTGCTTATTGTCTGTAACCCGAAGAACTGACTTTTATAGGTAAGAGATCTGCTTGTAGTAGAGGAGATCACTCTCATGGCAGACAAATGGGGAAGGGTATCAGGGTTGGAACCTCCCTGGGCTTCTCCAGTCATACTCAGTAACTACGTAATCTGCTTTGCTGACATAGAGGTGCACACAATTTTCCTCTCAATATCTTTTGATATGGTGGGCCTTTGAAATCCTACTTATACTTTTTTTTAAAAAAAGATTTTATTTATTTCCCTAAGAGAGAGGGGAGAGATAGAGCACAAATGGGGGGGAGGGGCAGAGGGAGAAGGAGAAGCAGGGAGGCTCCCTCAGGGCAGGGAGCCCGATATAGGGCTCAATCCCCAAACCCTGGGATCATGACCACAACCAAAGGCAGAGGCTTAACAGAGTGATCAACTCGGGCATCGCCCCCAGCCCCCAAAAAGTCTTAAAGTTTCTGGGTTTTAGAAACTAATGCAGTCTCTGTTTCTTAAGAACAAAGAACTACCAAGGGGAGTTAGCTGGAAAAGGAAACCAGCAAGAATAAAACACCTAGAAGGAGTGGTAAATTAACACTAGCACCAATAGGCACTTTTTCCTTGGGGACTGTCATCGGATTCTGGCCCAGAGAAAGGCTTGAAATCCAGGCTTCGTTTCTGGCAGAAGGCTGCTACAGAGGACAGAAAGGCAACAAAGATTTTGGTGGTCATCTGCAACTGGAGTGTCAAAATTGGAAGCCTTTCACACGTGATTCATCACCCCTCAACATATTTATGAAATTTCCTATTTATGAAAGAAGCTACGGATTAAGCTTTTGTCTTCCAGAGTAGAGGACAAAAAGGATTAAAAAGCTGTTTTAATTAAGACTGTGGCATTAGCACAAGCAAAGACACATTCAACAATGGAACAGAATAGAGAACAGTCTAGAAAGAGACAGGTATGTGTGGTCACCTGATGTATGACCCATTTTATTGTTCTATCCAAGATTCTTAAGGTATTTGTTAGATCAAACTTGAGAATCATGTTATTCAAGAATCCTACATGCTTGCTTTTTTTTTTTTAGAGTAGGATTATATTATTTTTTTATTATGTTATGTTAATCACCATACATTACCTCATTAGTTTTTGATGTAGTGTTCCACGATTCATTGTTTGCATATAACACCCAGTGCTCCATGCAGAACGTGCCCTCTTTAATACCCATCACCAGGCTAACCCATCCCCCCACCCCCCTCCCTTCTAGAACCCTCAGTTTGTTTCTCAGAGTCCATAGCCTCTCATGGTTTGTCTCCCCCTCCAATTTCCCCCCCTTCATTTTTCCCTTCCTGCTATCTTCTTCTTCTTCTTCTTCTTCTTCTTCTTCTTCTTCTTCTTCTTCTTCTTCTTCTTCTTCTTCTTCTTCTTCTTCTTCTTTTTTTTAGCATATAATGTATTATTTGTTTCAAAGGTACAGCTTGGTTTTTTGGATCAAAGTAGTTTCTAAGAGAAGTATGTTAAAATCACCCTTTCTGACAGATTTTGATAAAATGTCCTTTATAATTAAGTCATATTGAGTTTTATATATTGCGGACATGTTTGGATAGGAATATTGTAAATGGCCATTTCTTTATCCCTCTTTGTTATACCCTGGTAGGTTTTCTCCATTCTGCCTTCCAAGGAATTGTTCTTTCTTCAGAATATCCTGTCTAGCTTTTTCTAATTTTTTATTTCAGTTCTAATTTTCAAATGGCTTTTAATGTCTACCTTTAATCTTCCATAGTTTCTAATTCTTCCATGATGTTAGTTTCTCCTTTGGCTCTTTGAGAATTTTAAACATCCAGTATTTATTTTAAAGTCTTTTCCAAATACCTCAATCATCTCTATATTGTCAGGAGTAAACAGTCCCATCTGTTGCTGCTCTTGACTTCCTTTCTTGGCACTGGAATCCTCTTTCCTTCATTTTTCCTCCTGTCCCATTTACTATTGGAATGATCAAGTTTTTTTTTTTTTTTTTTTTTTTTTATTCTACCTTGTCTCATGCTCCCTTGGGTTGGAAGTTTTATTTTATGGTTTTATTTTTGAGATGGTTATACTTAAAATTTTAACATACATGATTAATGTAAAATGTCATTCATAGCAGATCTGCATCACTTCAAAACTACAGGGGAACACTTAAGCCTCCAGCGATGTTGGAAGCTTAAGTGGTAGTGAAATTTCCCTCACATTGTAAACAACTAGAAACCTGGATAACATATATGAAATAACTGTTTTCGGGACCATATTGTGTTCCCTGAGAGAAAGAAAAGAAACAAAATGAAAGTAATGAGCATCCTGGCTTTCTCCCTGGAGACATTTTGTGTCCTGAAACACAGGAGGGAGAACCCAAGCAGAACATGGTGATTTTGCTGAATCTTGGAGACAGGAATTGGAGTAACGGAAGCTGATGGAGTTGGAATTCAATGGGCAGAACACAGCCCAGGACAAAACCACAGATGGAAAGAGTTGCAGAAATATGCACAGGGGTTCTCTTGAATGTTTTCTTGAATACTAAGCTACATAGATAGAGTAAGATGCCATGAGGAAAGACAAAGAGCAAATATAGGAGAGTTGTCAGCTGAATAATTCGCAGAGCTCAACAGACAGACTTGGGAGAATTAAAGTTCCAAACAGCCAGAGTGGAGAGACCAGGTTGATAACCCAATTCCTCAGTAGGTTTTGTTTCATGAATGATGACTTTTAATAAAGTAGCTCTCATAATTACAGTGGTTCTCTCCTTTGTTCTGGTATACTGTTAATGCTTGTGTTAACAATGGTTCTCTCCTTTGTTTCTGTATACTGTTAATAAAATGGGAATCATCACTGAAAGGGCCAACTTCAAATACAACTCCTGTGATTTCTGTTGCCCTCTATATGTCATGGGTCCCATGTCTTCTGTTTCTTCTACCTAGATCCAATTATCTATTTGACATCTCTACTCAGAAGCATCTCAAATGGATGGAACTCATTAAATCATGCAAGAATGAGTTAAATTAACTATCGTGCCATCATATGTAATTTACTGATTCTTTCACATGTTTATGTTTTATCTCTCTATCTACACTGAAAATCTTTGAGGTCAAGTATCTGGGTTGTATCCTGGCTATGTCACTTCCTATATCCCCTTGAGCAATGTTTGTTTTCTCATTTATATATTATGGACAAACACTTCTCAGATTTCTTTGAGGACCAAAATTTAAATGAGCTAGTGTGTGTTCAGTGCTTTGTAAATTGTAAAGGATTATGAAAGTGTAGGATGTTATTACATTCTGGCATTCTCCAATAGCACAACCACCCTCTACTTTCCCCAGCACCCATGAGAGCACTAGGCATAAAGAACATGCTCAATAAATGTGTGAATACATGTGAATGAGCCATGTAGACATTGTATGGTAAGACTGGAGGGATACTCTTTCAGTGTTGGTGGACCCAATTCCAACTTGGGGGAGGGGGTTCCCCTACACATAATACCAAGTAATTATCAGACACCAGAAGATTGTCTGAGAATTCAACTCAATTCTGACACTATTTTCCTGGAGATAGCATCAGTTTCCACAGGCTAAGGGCTTGGTCCTACAAGACTGCCTTCCATCCTCACTTCAGATGCCAACACAAGCCCCAGGCTGTTACCTGTGATTCTGATCCACCAGCTATGGATTGGAGGATCCAATGACCTCCTCCTTAGGTTTGATTAATTTGCTAGAGAGACTCACAGAACTCAGGGAAATACTTATGTTTACCAGTTTATTAAAGGATATGAATCAATAGCCAGATGGAAGAGATGCATAGGGTGAGGTATGGAAAAAGGGCTCTGAGCCTCCATACCCTCTCAGAGCGCACCACTCTCCCTAACCTCCACCTGTTCACCAACCAGCAACCTCCCCAACCCAGTCCTTTTGTGTTTTTATAGGGGCTTCATTACATAGTCATGATTGGCATTCAACCCCCAGCCCCTCTCCCTTCCTCAGAGGTCAGAGGGTGGGACTGAAAATTCCAACCCTCTAATCACATGGTTGGACCTCCTGACCACCAACCCCTTCTCCTCCACCCTTGAGTGGGGTACAAAAGTCACCTTAAATAACATGACAAAAGATACCTTCAGAGCCCTTATCACTGGAAATTCCAAGGATTTTAGGAACTGTGAGGCAGGCAAAGACGAAATACATGTGAGAAATATACTTTGATCATCCGAATGAGCAAATATATATTTCTTATAAATCACAGTATTGCAGACACTAAACCAGGACTAAGAGGAACTGACTCCATCTGTACCACTAACTTCCTGTGTGAGCTCAGGCAATCTCCTCACTTTCTGGCACATATTTTTTAACCCGGGTAATCTCTAAGAATTCTTTCTGTTCGGCTAGTCCTGCTTCACAGATCTCAAAATGAGGCCCACATACTGCCGGTACTGCCAGATCAATATTCTCTTTTTCTGTGTGTTCTACTTTCTCCGCCCTCTCAGGTGAGAAACTGGAGGGCGATAGTGGACACTCCACTGAAATCTCCACAACAGGAGGAAAACAAATGTGCAATGCCCTTTGACCCCCTCCTAGCCTGCAGTGCCAGTCCTGGTCTTTCAGTCCTTATTCCTCATGGTGGACAGCTGAGGAAGCACAGCTGGCTATTCTGTAAGCTGGTCAACAAATTTCTTGATGTAGGAAGTTCTTTTCTCTTTTTTCTCTCAACAGGGAGGGGTTGGGATCTGTTTCTGCCCCAGGTACTCAAGGTGGAAATGAAGATCCCACAGGCAAAGGGTCTTCCAATTCTGGGACTGTTTCCAAAAATAAAGTTACTGTGATACCCCAAATCAGCAGGCACAGGACAGAGCAGTCACAGCTGATCACTGGCCTTCTACCGCCTTGTGGCCTCCAGCCAGAAGACTGCAGGGCCCCTGAAGGCTGTGTGATGAAATGTGTTCCTCAGGGTCCTCGCCAACATTTTTACACTCACCATACAACACACTGCCTCAGGATGCCACTTACCTCCAGCACCTCCCAGGGCTTTCAGAGGGCACTGGTGACATAAGATGGCCCTTGAACTTTCCTCTGTCAACCGCTCTTTCCTAGCAGCTCTGCTTTGGAACTTTTCCCATATGCTTCAAAAGTATCCTTCTCTGCTCTGTTTTTAAATTCTAAAGCTACAAAAAAATTTTTTTTCATTTAGAGGCAAAAAAAAAATGTTTCATCTGTATAATCCCCCCCCCTTTATCTCTACTATCTCTTTCTTTTCTCCCTCTCAAATATTACCTGTGATCAGGGATCTGGAAGCCTTTAAAGAAGGAATGGAAAGAGGAAGCAAAGTTGATAGGAGAAAAAAACCAAAGGTCACTGCATTTAGATCTTGGCCCCACGATGCCAGCCCCCCAAGAAACTTGGGTTCTTGGCTACTAGGTGTCCTGTACTGACATTGACCCAAGTGGGTCTGAACCCAAGCTTGGGGCCCCACAATAATCTAAACCTGACAGCAGCTTTGGTGCTATTCTTCATGAGCAAAAACAGAGTTCTCTTTGGGGATTTATACCTAGACATTTGAAACACATACATTTCTGATGTCAATGGCAGGCTGGAGGTGGTTTGGGCAGCAGGGGGTGACGGGTGTACAGAGAGATGGAAATTAGCTGGAGCCTCCTGAAACAGAGTTGAATGTACCAGAATTAGTCAAAGGACTGAATTGTCTCATGTGGCTGACATTCTGCAATAATGGAAAGAGATGATGAAGAATTAATTTTTTGTAGGGGCACACTACTCAGTTGTTGGTTACTTTTGTGCACTGTGTTCTTCATTAGATAAGAAAATTGTAAATAAAGGGTGAGCCCTTTCAGAGAATGAGCTATTATTTCCCTGTATCCTCCTAAGCTACAGAGGAAATGTAGCAGCTTTTAGCATATGACACTCTCAATTCACTTGATAAAAAAATGTTCTGATCAAAGTTAAAAAGAAATTTCCTATTATAACCTTGTTGTATTCTCAAACTTTGAGATTAAGGTCCCAAACTCAGAGACTAATGACTTAATGGGCAGCTGTTTCTTCTCTACCTGAATCTGATAGGCAGAGTTGTTTCCTTGTGGTGGTGGTTGTTGTTTTAATCTACAACTCCTTGCAAAAAATCTTGAAAATATTTCTAAATTAAGATATCAAAACTAACTCCAGATGAAGTAGAAAACTTAAATAGGAGTAGCACTGTAATCAGCATAAAATGTTTTTAACAAACTACACCACCTAAAAGGAAAATGGCCATAGGCCTGGAGTTTTTTCTAGTGAATTCTTTCAAGCTGTCAAGAATAGATTTTTTAATATCCTATCTAAACTGTTCCAAATGATAAAAATGAAGTTCCTAATACACTTTTAGAGCCCAGAAAACCTCAATACTAAAATACAAAATAGAAAAAGAATGCTATAGATCAACCTTACTTGTGAATATCGACTCACAAATACCAAATATAATATTAGCTAATTAACTTCAGCTGCATGTGAAAAGAACTACATGCTACCACCAAGTGGAGTTTATTCCAGAAGTAAAAGGATGTTTCCATGTAAGAAATCAATTGATATAATACAATTTGTTATTAGGTGAGATAAGTGAAGCCATGTGGTCATTTCTTGAGATGTTGAAAAGACATTGCTACAATATCTATTTCTATAGTAATAAAAAAAATCTTTTAGAAAACGGAATGGTAGACAATTCTCTCTTTTTTAAAGATTTTATTCATTTATTTGAGAGAGAGAGCTAGCATGAGCAGGGTGGGAGGCAGAAGGAGAAGCAGACTCCCCTCTGAGTACAGAACCCAATGTGGGGCTCAAACCGAGAACGCTGGGATCGTGACCTGAGCTGAAGGCAGCCGCTTAACCCACTGAGCCACCCAGGCACCCCTGAATGGTAGGCAATTCTTAACATGATTTTTAAAAACCTTAAAACAACAAGAATTATTATATTTTATGGTGAAAGCTAAAATAATACTTCTTAAATGCATAATGACTACTCTGCCTTAATTATTAAGGCTTTTAAATTACAGCCAGAAAAGGAATCAAGTGCCTTCCTCCATGTACTTTATCAGTGTTTTTATTGTCATTTTCATCTCTTTCCTCTTTTGTGAAAACTCTATTTGAGTCGAATTTGATGTTATTGTACTAAATGTAATATATTATTTTGGGGAAAGAATAGAAATATTTATGCTATTATCTTCCCAAGGATGAACTTGCTCTATTTCTCCATTTATCCAGAAAGCTCTGTAATTTTTCCCATAAATTCCTTAAACATGTACTGTTAGATTTATTCCTAAGTACTTTTTAATTTATTGCTGTTTTAAATGGGATATTTTATTTCCTGTTACATATTAATTAGATATTGTTCATTTATAAGACTGTATTAGTCTGTTAGGGCTGTCATAACAAAATACCACATCCTAGGTGGCTTAAACAACAGAAATTTATTTTCTCATAGTTTTGGCGGGAGAAGGCCAATATCGAAGAGTTGTCGTGGTTGGTTTCTTCTGAGGCCTCTCTCATTGGCTTGTAGACGGCCATCTTGCACTGTGTCCTCCCATGGTCTTTGGTCTGTGCATGAATACCCTGGTATTCTCTTTGTGTGTGTTCTAATCTCCTCTTCTTATTATGACACCAGTCATATTGGAGTAGGACCCATTTGTAACAGCCTCATTTTAACTTAATCACATCTCTGAGGGCTTTATCTCCAAATACAGTCCCATTCTGGATTGCTGGAGGTTAGGGCTTCACTGTATGAATATTGGGGGAATACAATTCAGTTATAACAGTACTCTCTAGGAGCAGAGAAGAGAAGAAGCTTTACACCTAATGACTGCTATACAAACATGGAATCAGCAACAAAGACCATTATTTATTTCTGAACATTAATCTTTCTTATTAAAACTAATAATTTGTATATATTAGCATTTTAAACTGGACCATCACCTTGTCTGAAAATAACATTTCCTCTTGTCCTTTCCACTTATTATTCCTTATGTAAAAACTTTTCTAGCCTTATTGCATTGGCTACACTTTCCAGGGCAATGATGAATAGAACCAGTGGATGTGATCATCCTGATCTTTTCTCTGACTTAACAAGGGTACTTCCAAAGTATCACATTAAATGTGTTCCCTGTGGTTTGGATTGATAGTATTTATCAAATTAATATAGTTACCTTTTTTTCCTGGTGTAACCAGCTTATTGAACAGGCTGGATTCAGCACAACACTGGCAGAAATAAATTTTCCTTTCCTTCTCCCCTCATCACTCTTGATTAACTTAGCTCTGTTGAATAGTTCTTTCTTACCTGGGATGAAAGCATGGTCAGATTCCCTAGTTCTGCCAGTTGTCTCAGGTCATAAGATGTTCTCCAGTTACTTTAAGGTTATAAATAGTCAAGTCCAGTTTAATAATAAAACTCCAGACTTTAATCCAACTTAAAACGCCCCTGCTGCACATGGGGTGCGCCTCCGGCTGTAAGCTCCACAGTGAGAGAAAGGGGCACGGCTGCCTCCTCACTGTTTCTTCACTATCCCTTTTCTCAGACTCACCGCTTGGTGTTTTGGCCTTTCCAGGATTGGTCTAGGGTGGGAGGAAGTTAGGAAGTCTTCCTTGACTGTCATCGCTCATCTCTGGGTATGGTGGATGTTGAAAAGCTGACTTTCCTTTCATGGAGTGCTTTTGTGGCTCTTTGAAGTGATGCTCTCCGTGGGTTTCTTGCATTTAGTGCCTTTCACTCAGGCAAAGCCTTCACCATCCGGTCTTTTATAACTCCCCCCTCAGGCTGCTGGTTTCCAGTGGTCCACTACTCACTGGGGATGTCCTTGTCTCTTCCTTCAGTCCTTTTAGACAGGGTTCCTTTTAGGATGGCCCATGCTTGGCCCCGTTCTGTGGAACTCTAAGATGGCCCATGAGATATACACACTCATTCCTATTCTCACCAAACTGGGGGAGCAGGAGCTCACCCCATGAAGTACTGTCTCTGCTACCCCAAGGCACCTCAAGATACAGCTTCTTTCTTTGAGACTTCCCAAGGCAAGCCACCATGATAGGTACCAATCCTAAGTCCTCAAATTAAAGGGCACATTCAGATTTTCCAGGGCCTCTTTTGGAATTCCTCTCATTTGATTTGAGGTGGAGATGAGTACCTTCTTCCTCTCCATAATGCATGCATATCAGATTGCCCAGCACAACTGTCTGATTTTTCATCCTTCTCAAAAGGACAGAAAAGGAATTTGATCATCCCTTCCCCAAGTCCCTCAGGGGTAAATTGAGCAACTTGCTTTAGAATGTGAAGATACTCAAAACTTTTTGCTCTGTTCTAAGCTTTTAGAGCCTCACCCCTAACCTAGAGACAACAGGAAGGATCTGATGTCACATTCCGTTATGCCAACATTTTTTCTGTTTAACATGAATGAATATTAAACTTTAAATGATTATTCATGGAGATGATTATGTAATTTTTTCTATTTAATTATTTAATGGGATTATTTATATCGGTGGATTTTTTTTATGTTATGTTAATCATCATACATTACATCATTAGTTTTTGATGTAGTGTTCCATGATTCATTGTTCGCATATAACACCCAGTGCTCCATGCAGAATGTGCCCTCTTTAATACCCATCACGAGGCTAACACATCCTCCCACCCCCTCTCCTCTAGAACCCTCAGTTTGTTTTTCAGAGTCCATAGTCTCTCATGGTTCCTCTCCCCCTCCGATTTCTGCCCCTTCATTTTCCCCTCCTGCTATCTTCTTCTTTTTCTTCTTTTTTTTTTTTTTTACTTTTAATGTATTATTTGCTTCAGAGGTACAGATCTGTGATTCACCAGTCTTGCACACTTCACAGCGCTCACCATAGCACGTACCCTCCCCAATGTCTATCACCCAGCCACCCCATCCCTCCCAACCCCCCATCCAGCAAACCTCTGTTTGTTTTTTGAGATTGAGAATTCCTCATATCACTGAGGTCATATGATACATATCTTTCTCTGATTGACTTATTTTGCTCAGCATAATATCCTCCAGTTCCATCCACGTCGTTGCAAATGGCAAGATTTCATTCTTTTTGATGGCTGCATAATATTCCATTGTGTGTGTGTGTGTGTGTGTGTGTGTGTGTGTGTGTGTGTGTGTGTGTGTGTGTGTGTATACCACTTCTTTATCCATTCATCTGTCGATGGACGTCTTGGCTCTTTCCACAGTTTGGCTATTGTGGACATTGCTGCTATAAACATTGGGGTGCACATACCCCTTCGATCCCTACATTTGTATCTTTGTGGTAAATACCCAGTAGTGCAATTGCTGGATTGTATGGTAGCTCTATTTTCAACTGTTTGAGGAACCTCCATGCTGTTTTCCAGAGTGGTTGCACCAGCTTGCATTCCCACCAACAGTGTAGGAGGGTTCCCCTTTCTCTGCATCCCCGCCAACAACTGTCGTTTCCTGACTTGTTAATTTTAGCCATTCTGACTGGTGTGAGGTGGTATCTCATTGAGGTTTTGATTTGGATTTCCCTGATGCTGAGCAATGTTGAGCACTTTTTCATGTGTCTGTTGGCTATTTGGATGTCTTCTTTGGAAAAATGTCTGTTCGTGTCTTCTGCCCATTTCTTGATTGGATCATTTGTTCTTTGGCTGTTGAGTTTGATAAGTTCTTTATAGATTTTGGATACTAGCCCTTTATCTGATATGTCATTTGCAAATATTTTCTCCCATTCTCTTGGTTGTCTTTTGGTTTTGTGGACTGTTTCTTTTGCTGTGCAAAAGCTTTTTATCTTGATGAAATCCCAGTAGTTCATTTTTGCCCTTGCTTCCCTTGCCTTTGGCGATGTGTCTAGGAAGAAGTTGCTGCAGCTGAGGTCGAAGAGGTTGCTGCCTGTGTTCTCCTTTAGGATTTCGATGGACTCCTGTCTCACGTTGAGGTCTTTCAACCATTTGGAGTCTATTTTTGTGTGTGGTGGAAGGAAATGGTCCAGTTTCATTCTTCTGCAGGTGGCTATCCAATTTTCCCAACACCATTTGTTGAAGAGACTGTCTTTATTCCATTGGACATTCTTTCCTGCTTTGTCAAAGATGAGTTGACGATAGAGTTGAGGGTCCATTTCTGGGCTCTCGATTCTGTTCCATTGATCTATGTGTCTGTTTTTGTGCCAGTACCATACTGTCTTGATGATGACAGCTTTGTAATAGAGCTGGAAGTCCGGAATTGTGATGCCGCCAGCTTGGCTTTTCTTTTTCAATATTCCTCTGGCTATTCAGGGTCTCTTCTGGTTCCATACAAATTTTAGGATTATTTATTCCATTTCTTTGAAAAAGGTGGATGGTATTTTGATGGGGATTGCATTGAATGTGTAGATTGCTCAAGGTAGCACTGACATCTTCACAATGTTGGTTCTTCCAATCCATGAGTGTGGAACGTTTTTCCATTTCTTTATGCCTTCTTCAATTTCTTTCCTGAGTATTTTATAGTTTTCGGAGTACAGATCCTTTGCCTCTTTGGTTAAATTTATTCCTAGGTATCTTATGGTTTTGGGTGCAGTTGTAAATGGGATCGACTCCTTGATTTGTCTCTCTTCTGTCTTGTTGTTGGTGTATAGGAATGCCACTGATTTCTGTGCATTGATTTTATATCCTGCTACTTGACTGAATTCCTGTATGAGTTCTAGCAGTTTTGGGGTGGAGTCTTTTGGGTTTTCCACATACAGTATCATATCATCTGCAAAGAGTGAGAGTTTGACTTCCTCTTTGCCGATTTGGATGCCTTTGATTTCTTTTTGTTGTCTGATTGCTGTGGCTAGGACTTCTAATACTATGTTGAATAGCAGTGGTGAGAGTGGACATCCCTGCCGCGTTCCTGACCTCAGGGGAAAAGCTCTCAGCTTTTCCCCATTGAGAATGATATTCGGTGTAGGTTTTTCATAGATGGCTTTTATGATATTGACGTATGTACCCTCTATCCCTATACTGTGAAGAGTTTTGATCAAGGAAGGATGCTGTACTTTGTCAAATGCTTTTTCTGCATCTATTGAGAGGATCATATGACTCTTGTTCTTTCTTTTGTTAATGTATTGTATCACGTTGATTGATTTGCGGCTGTTGAACCAACCTTGCAGCCCAGGGATAAATCCCACTTGGTCGTGGTGAATAATCCTTTTAATGTACTGTTGGATCCTATTGGCTAGTATTTTGGTGAGAATTTTTGCATCCATGTTCATCAAGGATATTGGTCTGTAATTCTCCTTTTTGATGGGGTCTTTGTCTGGTTTTGGGATCAAGGTAATGCTGGCCTCATAAAATGAATTAGGAAGTTTTCCTTCCATTTCTATTTTTTGGAACAGTTTCAGGAGAATAGGTATTAATTCTTCTTTAAATGTCTGATAGAATTCCCCTGGGAAGCCATCTGGCCCTGGGCTTTTGTTTGTCGGGAGATTTTTTTGATGACTGCTTCAATTTCCTTAGTGGCCATAGGTCTCTTCTGGTTTTCTATTTCTTCCTGGTTCAATTTTGGTCGTTGATACATCTCTAGGAATGCACCCATTTCTTCCAGGTTATCTAATTTGCTGGCATAGAGTTGCTCATAATATGTTCTTATAATTGTTTGTATATCTTTGGTGTTGGTTGTGATCTCTCCTCTTTCATTCATGATTTTGTTGATTTGGGTCCTTTCTCTTTTCTTTTTGATAAGTCTGGCCAGGGTTTATCAATTTTGTAATTCTTTCAAAGAACCAGCCCCTAGTTTCGTTGATCTGTTCTACTGTTCTTTTGGTTTCTATTTCATTGATTTCTGCTCTGATCTTTATTCTTCTCTTCCCCCGCTGGATTTAGGCTTTATTTGCTGTTTTTCTCTAGCTCCTTTAGGTGTAGGGTTAGGTTGCGTATTTGAGACCTTTCTTGTTTCTTGAGAAAGGCTTGTATTGCTATATACTTTCCTCTTAGGACTGCCTTTGCTGCATCCCAAAGATTTTGAATAGTTGTGTTTTCATTTTCATTGGTTTCCATGAATTTTTAAATTCTTCTTTAATATCCTGGTTGACCCATTCATTCTTTTGTAGGATGATCTTTAGCCTCCATGTATTTGAGTTCTTTCCGACTTGCTTCTTGTGATTGAGTTCTAGTTTCAAAGCCTTGTGGTCTGAAAATATGCAGGGAATGAACCCAATCTTTTGGTACCGGTTGAGACTTGATTTGTGACCTAGGATGTGATCTATTCTGGAGAGTGTTCCATGGGCACTTGAGAAGAATGTGTATTCCGTTGCTTTGGGATGGAATGTTCTGAATATGTCTGTGAAGTCCATATGGCCCAGTGTGTCATTGAAAGTCTTTATTTCCTTGTTGATCTTTTGCTTAGATGATCTGTCCATTTCAGTGAGGGGAGTGTTAAAGTCCCCCACTATTATTGTATTGTTGTCTATGTGCTTCTTTGCTTTTGTTATTAATTGCCTTATATATTTGACTGCTCCCACGTTAGGGGCATAGATATTTACAATTGTTAGATCTTCTTGTTGGATAGACCCTTTAAGTAGGATATAGTGTCCTTCCTCATCTCTTATTGCAGTCTTTGGTTTAAAATCTAATTTGTCTGATATAAGGATTGCCACCCCAGCTTTATTTTGGTGTCTTTTAGCATGGTAAATGGTTTTCCACCCCTTCACTTTCAATGTGGGGGTGTCTTTGGGTCTAAAATGAGTCTCTTGCAGACAGCATATTGATGAGTATTGATTTTTTATCCAATCTGGTAGCCTGTGTGTTTTGATTGGGTAATTTAGCCCATTTACATTTAGGGTAACTACTGAAAGATATGTACTTAGTGCCATTGTATTGCTTGTAAGGTGACTGTTACTTTATATTGTCTGTGTTCCTTTCTAGTCTATGTTGCTTTTCGGATCTCTCTTTGCTTAGAGGAGCCCTTTCAATATTTCTTGTAGGACTGGTTTTGTGTTTGCAAATTCCTTTAGTTTTTGTTTGTCCTGGAAGTTTTTATCTCTCCTTCTATTTTCAATGACAGCCTAGCTGGAGATAGTATTGTTGGCTGCATTTATTTCTCATTTAGTGCTCTGAATATATCATGCCTGTCCTTTTTGGCCTGCCAGGTTTCCATGGATAGGTCTGTTGCCAATCTAATTTTTCGACCATTGTAGGTTACATATCTCTTCTCCCGAGCTGCTTTCAGGATTTTCTTTTTGTCTCTGAGACCCATAACTTTTACTATTAAATGTCGGGGTGTTGACCTATTTTTATTGATTTTGAGAGGGGTTTTCTGTGCCTCCTGGATTTTGATGCCTGTTTCCTTCCCCACATTAGGGAAGTTCTCTGCTATAATTTGCTCCAGCATACCTTCTGCCCCTCTCTTTCTTTCTTCTTCTTCTCGGATCCCAATTATTCTAATGTTGTTTTGTCTTATGGTATCGCTTATCTCTCGAATTCTGCCCTCGTGATCCAGTAGTTGTTTATCTTTCTTTTTCTCAGCTTCTTTATTTTCCATCATTTGGTCTTCTATATCTCTGATTCTCTCTTCTGCCTCATTTGTCCTAGCAGTTAGTGCCCCCATTTTTTATTGCACCTCATTAATAGTCTTTTTGATTTCAACTTGGTTAGATTTAAATTCTTTTATTTCTCCAGAAAGGGTTTCCGTAATGATTTCCATGCTTTTTTCCAGTCCAGCTAGTATCTTTAGAATCATCATTCTGAACTCTAGTTCTGACATCATACTCATGTCCGTTTGAGTAGGTCCCTGGTAGTTGGTACTACCTCTTGTTCTTTTTGTTGAGGTGATTTTTTCCATCTTGTCATTTTGTCCAGAGGAGAATAGATGAATGAGAGAACAAAATGCTAACAGGGTATCAATGTCCCCAGAAAATATACGCTAAACAAATCAGAAAAGACCTGAAACCGGGGGAAAAGAAAGGGAAAGAAAGAAAAAAGTAAAAGAAAAAAATAAAAACCAACAAAAACAGAACAAAACAAAAAAAAAAAAACAGAATATGACCAAATATGATCAGGCTTGTGCATAGAGCCATGCCACACACTAGATTTTGGGTGTATTTTGGTCTGTTAGAAGAAAGTGCCTCCCAAAATTTTAATGAAAGAAAAACATATATATGTAAAAAAATAAGGGTTAATATGATGAAGGGCCGGAATATGACTGTAAAGATGAAAATTATAAAAGATTTTATAAAAGGAACTGATAAGAAGTTGTTTGAAAAAAGAAAGAAGAGGTTTTTTAAAAAAAAAGAAAAAAGGGGAGAGAATGTGATCAGGCAGGAGAGTAGAACAAAGCCATACACTAGAGATTTAGGGTATATTTTGATTTGTTAGAAGAAACTGTATCTCAAAATTTTAAAGAGAGAACAACTTATATATATATATATGCCAAAAATAAGGGTAACTACTATGAAGGGATAGAATATGACTGTAAAAATTAAAAATAAAATATTTTTTTAAAAAGGGATTGATATGATGTTGGTTGAAAAAGGAAAAAAGAAAGACAGTTAAAAAAATTAACTTTGAAAGACTAAAGAATCATGGTAAAAAAGCCATGGATTCTATATGCAGTAGTCCCCTAGCGCTGGAGTTCTGCTGTTCTTATTGATCCAGTAGCTTGGTCTTGGCTGGAGGTTCTTGCTGATCTTCTGGGGGAGGGGCCTGTTGCCGTGGTTCCCAAATGTCTTTGCTGGAGGCAGAATTTCCCCACCCTTGTCGGTTCAGGCTAAGTAATCTGCTCCTGTTTGCTCTCGGGAGCTTTTGTTCCTTGCAAGCTTTCCGCAGAGCTTTGGAGGACGACAGTGAAAATGGCCGCCTCCCGATCTCTGCCCCGGAGGAGCTGAGAACTCAGGGCCCCGCTCCTCAGTGAGCCCCAGAGAAAAGCAGTCAGTCATTCCCGTCTCCCCGACCTCCGGCCGCGCTCTGTGCTCACCTGGCCTGTGACCAAGTGTTTATTTCTGGCACCCGACTCGGTGTGGAGTCTTCAAACCCAGCAGATCCCTGCGGTTTGCTCCTGCGACGCTCCTCCTGGGGGAGGAAGGGGAGTCTCCCTGGATCTGCCGCTTGTTGGGTCCCCGCTGGAGGAACAGTGACCCGACTGTGTCACCAGTCACAGTTTATGGCAACCCCGAGCTGAGAGCCTGAGCCTCGGCTCCGTCTCTGTAGCCGGCTTCCCTGCTCCGATACCCAGGAGCTCTGCTGCACTCAGGCACCCCCGGTCTTTCTGTGACCCCAAGGGTCCTGAGACCACACTGTCCCGCGAGGGTTCCACTCCCTGCTTAGCCACTGGAGCGACGTCCCTCAGTGGAGCCAACTTCTAAAATTTCGGATTTTGTGCTCGGGGACTCTGTCATTCGCCGGAAGGGGCCGATGGAGGCCCCCTCCCCTGCCATCTATCCTCCCGAATATCGCCTTGGATTCACTTCTCTGCACATCCTACCTTCCAGAAAGTGGTCAGTTTTCTGTTCAGGGAGTTGTTGCTATTCCTTTCTTCGATCTCCTGATGAGTTCGTAGGTGTTCAGAATGGTTTGATCCCTATCCAGCTGAATTCCTGGTACCAGATGAAATCCAGGTCTCCTACTCCTGTGCCATCTTGCTCCGCCCCCCTATTGGTGGATTTTCTAATGCTGGACCATCCTCATAATCCTGGGAAAGACTCTCCATGTTCATGTGTTATTTGTGCATATTGCTGCATTTAACTTGTTAATATTTAATTCAGAACCATTACAATCATATTTATAAGTCAGATAAGTATATAATTTCATTTTCTTATACTGTTCTTATCAGATTTTTGTGTCATGGTTATGCTATTCTCAGAAAAGACCTTGGGGTAATATCTGTCTATATTCTGAAACAATTTGTTTAATAATTATTTTTTCCTTGAGTATTTCATAGTCTTACAAAATAGCCTCAGCTTGTTGTCTCTATGGAAGAGATATTTCTGACTACTCACTCAATTTCTTATCAATTTCTTTGGTAGTCATCAGTCTATTGAAATATTTCTTGTGTCTTTAGTAAATTATTTTCATTCATATTTTTTCCAGGAAGTTGTCCATTTCATGTACACTCTCAAATTAATGGGACAAAGTTATTCCCAGAAATTTTCAAGATTACTTCTATCTCCCCTGAATCTGTTCAAATGTTCCATTTTTTGTTCTTAATATTGTTTATTTATCCCTTCTCTTTTTATTATTCTATTTTGTTGGAAATGTGTCATTTTTATGTCTTCTAAAAATGAAAGCATTTTCTCTATTATTTCTTTTATACTGAATTTACCTTCTATTTGTTAAATCCTCTCTTATTTTAATTTTTTAAGTTCTAGTTTCTTTGAGTTTTCTGCTTTTCTTATAGCTTCTTTTTTTGAGTACCTACAATTTTTCTTTTTTTTAAATAAATCATTTGAATGTATTAATTCCCTTCTAAGTACACCTCTCCTGCAAACCACAGACTTTGATATGGTGTGCTTTTTAGTTACTTAATTCTAAATATTTCATTATTTACACCATTATTTTCCCCTTTGATATGGTGTGCTTTTTAGTTACTTAATTCTAAATATTTCATTATTTACACCATTATTTTCCCCTTAAATCCAGGAGTTATTTACGAGTGTATTTTTAATTGTAACACAAATAAATTTTAAAATTATTTTTAAATGTTAGTTTCAAATTGAATTAAATTGTGATTAGAGAATGTGATCCTTTACGATCTCAAGTTTTTATTGTATTTTAAGTCTTTTTGGCTCAACACGTGGTTGATCTTTATAAATGTTTCCAGCGTACATGAAAATAATGTCTATTCTTTATTTGTTGCTGGACAGGATTCTGATTACCTATCAGATCACATTTTTAATTTTATTGTTCCCATTTTTATGTTCTCACTTATTTTGTACCCAATTGATTTTTCTGGGTCTGAAAGAGGTATATTAAAACAGCCATTTTGAATGGATGATGACTATTAGGGAGGTCACTTGTTGTGATGAGCACTGGGTATTATATGTAAGTGATGAATCACTAAATTCTACTCCTGAAACCAATATAACACTCTATGTTATCTAAGTAGAACTTAAATAAAAAGTTGAAACAAAATAAAAAATGAAAAATTAAATAGCCATTTTGAACAGTTTGATATGCCTTTACATGGGCTTCTTTGGGTTTATGATTCTTGATTTTCATTTAGCATCTTGTTTCTGCAAATTTCTGTCTTTCATCAAGTTTGTATGCTATACTGTTTGATATTATCTAAGAGATCCCCAGGGCCTTGTTCTTTTTAAATGTTTTCCTCTCTGTTCTTCATCTTGGATAATTTCTATTGCTCTCTCTTCAAGTCTACTTACATTGTTTTTACCATGTCCATTCAGCCATTAAATTCATCTAGTGATTTTTTTTAATTTCTGAAATTAAACTTTTCAGATCTAGAATTTTCTCCTTTTTTTGTCCCTATTTATATTCCATGATTTTTTATTTCTCTGCTGAGATTATTATTCATGGAAAGCCTGCTCTTTTACTTTTCACTGAGCGTACTTATAATGACTTTAAAATCCTTGTTTGTTAGCTCCAACATCTGGTTTATCTCACAATAGGACTCGATTGATTTTCTTTTGAGAATGTATTCCTTTTTTTTTTCTTTGTATGTTAGATTTTAAACATGATGCTTTTATTTGAGTGGCATGCAACTTTGGGGTCATGTGAAGGTAGGACATATTTATAGCTTCTATCTTGGGCTTTCCTCAGGTTCTGCATTCCTGGAGGAGATGGTACGAGGGAGCTCACGTAGCTCTAGGTAGATATAATCAAACTCATGTCAATTAGATATGCTTATGGTGTGACTCTACTGTGTGTGTGTGTGTGTGTGTGTGTGTGTGTGTGTGTGTGTGTGTGGTTATAACTTTTAAAAACCACTTGTGGGGCGCCTGGGTGGCTCAGTCAGTTAAGCATCTGCCTTCGGCTCAGGTCATGATCCCAGGGTCCTGGGATGAGTCCCGGGCTCCTTGCTCAGCAGAAATCCTGCTTCTCCTTCTGCCTGCTGCTCCCCCTGCTTGTGCTCTTTCTCTCTCTCTCTCTCTCTGACAAATAAATAAATAAATAAATAAATAAATAAATAAATAAATAAATAAAATACTTTAAAAACAAGTCCACAGAAGTGGAATTAAAAAAAAAAACCCATTTGTGTGTCACTCTCATCATTGAAGATTACACAGCACTTTCTAGCCTTTATGTCACAACCACCCTAAGGTAAACTATGCTTCCCAAATGTCAAAAAGTTGGCCTCAAAACAGCCCAAGAGACTGTCTTTAAAATTATGATGTTCATATACAAAGGCAGATTTGCTGTCAATTTTTGGAAATTCAGCTTATGACACTCAACTTCTAAATGTCAATTATGCATCAAATAGGTGAAGCCAAAATCATTTTGACTTGCAGAGGATACTGCCAAACACTCCCTTATCTAACTGAATAGAAAGAAGAAAATAATGCACTCATGTCAGTTTGCTGCTTTTGTGATTTATCTATATTTGCAATACCTCAATACTGGTACATCGAGGTGACAATTTTTGGCAGAAGACACCATTTCTATGTGAAAAAATTCTATTGTTTTTCCTAGTAATTTCTCCTTTATACTGAAGCTGGTACATTAGACTCACTTATTTCCTTAGAAAAAATAGAGATAATTGTCTAAGCTGGATGATGATTACAGAGAAGCCATTATACTAATTCTCTATACTTTTTTTTATGTTTGAAATTTTCCATAATATGAACTTAAAAAAATTACTTCTTTGTGGTTAAGAAATGGAAGCCCCTGTTAAAAATTCCAGTGAATTTCTATAGGGAGACTATTCTTAGTATAATGGTTCAGAACATAGTGTTTTGGGCATAAGTATGAGCTTTGGAGACTGCCAAATTTGGATTCTGACTCTCTGTGACTTTGGGAAAATTAATTAACCTCTCTGTGCCTTGGTCTCCCCTTCTCTTTCTCTTCCCCTTCCCTTTCATTTTTTTTCCCCTCTCCTCTCCTTCTCATAAAAGTGTCAAAGAGTCCTCAATTGGTAGTGGGCAAAGCCCTGGATATGACATTATGCCTGAGGTCAGCTGTGACTCCAGTTTTATCAGTCTCAATGCGTGAACTTGGCCACTGAGGGCCAGTTTCCCATAGGCATAATGAAAGGCTCAGGTTGAATGATGCCTGAATCTATTCTCTGTAATACAGATGTTGAGTCTGTATGTGGTCAACTAATAGACAACCTTCTTCCCTATCTGGATTCAAAATGAATCAAAAGAATGAAGAAAACAAAAGAAACAAAAGAATCAGTGGCTATAGAAACAAAACATTGCCTGTAAACCTAATAAATACTAAGTGGAAAGATATGGTTTGGTGTGAGATGTGAGAATCCTTTGGGTTTGCTAATGATTTACCCATCTAGTCACAGGCCATGCTGGATCTCTATTTCTTTGAAGAGGAGCAGAGAACAAGTGCCATTTGGCTGCGTTCTGGCCAAAAAGGGGTGAGCAGAAGTATATGTGGGTCAGCCAGAAAGTCTTCATGACACAGAGGAACACACCCTCTTTCCTTCCTGCTTCTGCTCTCCTACAGTGAGCTAATGATGTTTGGGGGTTTTGAAGCTATTTTACACTCTGAGGTTTTTCCTAATATCTTCTGATTATCCTTTTAATAATTGGGATCTGTGGTATTATCTCCCTTTTCATTTCTGACAGAGTTTTTGCATTTCTCTTTTTTAGATCAATCTTCCTTGTTTTTTTTGTTTTTGTTTTTTGCAATTTTATCAGTATTTTCAAAAGACTCAGTTTCTTGATTTGTTGATTTCTCTCCCTTGTTACTTTCTGTTTCATTGATTTCTGCTGTTATTTCATTTTTTATGCTTTTGGGGGATTGAATTTGTTCATGTTTTTCTAACTTCTTGAGGTGAAATTTTAGATCATTAATCGTAAGACTTTCTTCTTTTCTAATCTGTGCATTAAAGCTATAAATCTTCCTCAGCATTACCATTGGTGCCTCCCATAAATTTAAATATATTGTATTTTCAACATTATTTTGTCAAAATATTTCCTAATCTTTGTGATTTATTTCTTTTTTTTTAAGATTTTATTTATTTATTTGACAGAGAAAGAGACAGTGAGAGAGGGAACACAGGCAGGGGGAGTGGGAGAGGGAGAAGCAGGCTTCCCGCGGAGCAGGGAGCCCGATGCGGGGCTCGATCCCAGGACCCTGGGATCATGACCTGAGCCAAAGGCAGAGGCTTAACCGACTGAGCCACCCAGGCGCCCCAATCTTTGTGATTTCTTATTCAACACATGGACTATTTAGAATTGTGTTAATTATTTTCCAGATGTTTGTGTATTTTCTAGATTTTTTTTTATGGTTATTCATTTCTAGTTTAATTTCAGTGTTAGAGAGCATAATGTGTATTTCCTGGGGAGGCTTGCATAGTTTGGAGAATGTCTATTTTGTAGTTCTTGAGTGCAGTGTTCTATAAATGTAATCATATTGATAAATGATGTTGTTCAAATCTTCCATATCTTCACTTATTTTTTTGGACATATTCTGTCATTTACTTAGAGAAGTATGTTTACATCTGAAATTACTATTGTGAATTTTCTTTTTTTATTCTGGCAATTTTGTCTTATATATTTTGAAGCCACATATTAAATAAATATATATTTAGAATAGTTAGATATTTGTCCTAAATTGCCTCTTTTTATCATTATGAAAAAAACATTTGTAGCCCTATTAATGCTTCTTGCCTTTAAATCATTTTAGTCATTCCTTTCTTTTGGCTAGTGTTTGCAGAGAACATCTCTTTCCATTCTTTTATGTTCAAACTATGTATATTCTTATATCTAAAATATATCTCCTATAAACAGGATATGGTTGGGTCTTTTAGATTTTTATTCAGTATGACAATATTGCCATTAAATTGAACTATTTCATAGATTGACTTTTAATGTAATTACCAATATATTTGGGTCTATGTCTACCACCTTGCTTTTTATTTTTTTTCCATCTCTTCTTTGTTCCTCTTTTTCTGCCTTATGTTCCACTTTATTTCCTTTGTTAACATTTTCACTATATTATTGTATTATTTCATTATCAACTTCTGAGGTTATAACTTGCATCCTTAGTACATTATAATTTAAATTAGCTCTTTATTGCTTCATAAACAACATAAAAACTTTGCAACAGTGTAACTCCATTTACCCTTTTCTTTACCTTTGTCCTATGGTGCTCATATATTGTATTTGTGTGTATAATTTTAAATCCACAAGATGTTGTTAATAATGTTGCAATGTTGAGAGTTGAGAATCCTTTATACCCACAGATGTACCCCTTCTGGAGCTTCTCATTGCTTCTTTATATCTTTGCTGCCTTGTGGGATCATTTTACCTCTGCTGTAAGAGCTTTCTTTAATGTCTTATACTTTGGGTCTACTGGCAGAAAATTTTGTCAACTTCCGTTTGTCTGGAAATATCTGATTTCTCATTTACTTTTGAAGGATTTTTCCAGCTAACTTGAATTCTAGGTTGGCAGTCTTTTAGCTCTTTAAATATATTATTTCACCATCGACTGACTTCTATAGTCTTTGCCCAAAGGTCTACTGTAATTTGTATCATTGCTCCTTTGAATGTAATTTGTCTTTTTATCCTCCCCTCTGGTGGTTTTTATAATTTTCTCTGTATCTTTGGTTTGCACCAGTTTCTTTTGTGGATTAATATCCTGTATCAGTTATGTAAAATAATTGGCCATCATCCTTTTTGCTGTATCCCCAGTCTACTCTCTTTCAGGCATTCCAGTTACATGCATGCTAGAGCATTCAGCTGTGTTCTACACATCTCTTGAGCTCGATTTTGTTTTTCTTTTTAATTCATTTTTTCCTCTGTATTTCAATTTTTATAATTTCTATTTACCTGTATTTGAGTTTATTAATTCTGTCCTCTCCTCAATCGGGTATGATCTGAAGCTCATCCAATGAGATCATATCAGATCACATGTTCTAAGTTTACAATGTCCATTTTCGTTCCCTTCATAGATTTTAATTCATGATCTATTGAAATTCTCTGATTTTCTTTTATTTTTGTCAGTCCTTTCTTCTAATTTATTTAGCATACTTAATAGCCATTATTTTTCAAATCCATCTCTGCTGATTCCAACAAGTGAGTCAGCTGTGGGTAAGCTTCCGTTGTCTATTTTTTCCCTTCATCATCAGTTACATTTTTATCTATCACATTTTTACCCTTCATATCTCTCAATTTTTCATTACATTTTGGACATGTGTATGAAAGAACCGTGGAGACTGAGTTACTGTTATTTAGTCTCAGAGAGGGCTTACCCATTCTTTGTTAGGAAGACAGAGTGAGGGAGTGATCATCGTCATTCAGTTAATAATTGAACTGAATCAGTGCTGGGTTGGAGTTCTAATTAGAATCAATTCATTTTTCATTTCAAATTTTATGAGTGTTAGACCTGTCAGAGTTTATTTCAGGTGTCTCCCAGGATTTGGGAGTCTAAGCCTCAAGAGACAATAGGAAATCTCATTCTGCTTTTTCAGTCCAGTCCTTCAGGCTTCCTCATTAGCCTAGCACCTAGTTTCATGGGGGAAAGTGGCCCTACATTTGAAACTTTTCCAGATTCTAATTCACCCTTCCAGCCCATGCAGACATGAGAAGCTCTGCTGGTTTCTCTCTTTAACTAGTAGAATTCTTCTGACTGATCTTCACCCTGTGCTCAGACTCAGTAAATTCCCCTGAGATGGAAAACATCCCCCAATCTCTTTTTACCTAGGAATCCCTCACTGGAATTTAATTTTTGTAAACCTCTTTGCTTTCACAGCTCTCTTGTGTCTTTTAAGAATATTGTTCTTGTAATTTATCCATTTTTTTCTTGCTTTTATGAGGTGAGCAATGATCTATCACTACTTCCTAGATCCTAACCTTAAAGTGCAGACCCCCTATGTTGCATTTTAAGTCCTTTGAGAATGGAAATCATATGATGAGCTTGGGAAATTTGTAAGTGTGGTAGGCAAAATAGTGTCCTCCCCAACCCCCAAACAATACCCATATCGTTGCAAACTGTGTATAAATTACCTTACATGGCAAAGGAGATTTTGCAGATGTGATTTAGTACCTTGAGATGGGAATTATCCTAGATTATTTGAGTGGGTCCAGTGTAATCACAAGGATCCCTAAACATGGAAGAGGAAGGCAGCAGAGATCAGAGTGATGAGATATGAGAAGTAATCAACCCACCATTGATGGCCTTGAAAATAGAGGAAAAGGGACATGAACTGAGAAATGCAGGTGGCCTCTGGAAGCTGGAAAAGGTAAAGAAATGAAATCTTCTGTAGATACTTTGGAAAGGGACATAGCCCTTCTAACACCTTGATTTTATCCCAGTGAGACCTTGTTGGACTTCTGACCTATGGAACTATAAGATAATAGTATTGTTTTATGCCACTAAGTTTTTTGTAACTTGCTAAAGCAGCAATAGGATTCTATTACAGTAAGATAAGAGCCCAGGACCCCAGTGACGGTTTCCCTGGACTGCCTAACCCTGAACTTCTTTTACAAGAGTGAGAAATCATCTTTCAAATTTTTTGAGCCACTGGCATTTTAGGGCTTTCTATGATGAGCACCCAAAACTAATCCTAACTAAACAGTGGCCTCCTTTTTAACCCAACCCTCCTGTATTATTGATTCCATAGTCATCCTTTGAGACTTACCATCTCCATTAAAATGCTCTCAAAAATTTTTCCTCTCCATACACTATCTTGTATTATTTCAATTTTGTCTCTTCAACTTATATAATACTTCACCTATTATTCAATTGTAACATGACCTCCAAACTACTGAATAATTTACTTTCTCCCATCCTTAGATCTCTCCTTTCTTTACTTCCCTCTCTGTAATGCTTAACTTCCACATACAAATTCCTTAATCATTTTCACAATATCCTGATTTTTTGGGCATTATTTTCTTTTGTTATTCCTGCTGGCAAAACCTCTGCCACTGCTGAGTCCAAACTTCTCTGTTTGATCTGGGACTCCAGAACACAGCTGGAGAAAAAGAACACAGCTTAACAGAAGTGTGGGGTGTGTGTGTGTGTGTGTGTGTGTGTGTGTGTTCATCACTATGGTCCGGACCTGCATGTATATTTACCACCTTGGCATCTCCATGTTGGTGTCTCCAAATACTCATACTCAAAATATCCTAAATTGAGCTTAAAATCTTTATCCCACACACCTGCTCCACTGCTACTGTTTCCTACTTCAGTAAATGGTACAACCATCCATTTAGTTGTTTATCTAGAAATCTAGGAGTTACCTTTACACCTCCCTTTTCCTCCATAACTAATCAATATACCAAACGTTGTTGATTCTACTTTCTAATTATCTTTCATATGCATCCATGTATCTGCCTCCATGGTACAAATCCTTTAGCCAAGCTTCTTTCATCCTTTGCCCATGTTTCTGCATAGTCTATCAATTCATATCTCCGTGTCTACTCTTGCCACCCAACCGCAACCGCTGCTTACCCAGAACTCCGGCTGTTTTCTTTGACTTTGTATTACTACTACTACTACTAAAAGATGCAGAAAATCAGATATAATAATAAAATAAAAACCATATTAATGTACCAAGATATATACATGTGTGTTACTTTGAAATCGTTCAGAAAAAAAAATTACAGGCATCATGACATTTTGTCTCTAAATACTTAAGCACACATGTCCAGAAATGTAAGAATATGCTTCTACTTAACTACACTATTTCTATACCTAAGAAAATTAAAAATAATACCCTACTATAATTTAGTAACAAATATTCAATAAAATTTCCCATATTGTCTCTAAAATTTCTCTTATTGCCATTCCTTATGAAGCCAGGAACAAATCAAGGATCCCTCTTTGCATTCGATTGTTGAATCTCTTAACATTTTTTAAAAAAATCCTCTCTCATCCCCACCCCCACATACACCTTTTTGATGACATTGAATTTCTTTCTTTCTTTCTCTTTCTTTCTTTCTTTCTTTCTTTCTTTCTTTCTTTCTTTCTTTCTTTTCTCTCTCTTTCTTTCTTTCATTAATGCAATTTTTATTTTTTCTTTCTTTTTTATTATTATGTTCAATTCGCCAACATATATTACATCATTAGTTTTTGATGTAGTGCTCATTGATTCATTAGTTGCCTATAACACCCAGTGCTCATCATATCGTGTGTCCTCCTTAATATCCATCACCCGGTTATCCTATCTCCCCACCCTCTTCCCTTCTATAACCTTCAATTTGTTTCCTGGAGTCCAGAGTTTCTCATGGTTGGTCTCCCTCTCTGATTTCTTCCCATTCGGTTTTCCCTCCCTTCCCCTGTGGTCCTCTGTACTATTCCTTATGTTCCACATATGAGTGAATGAAACACACCATTCTCTTACACCATACACAAAGATAAACTCAAAATGGATGAAAGACCTAAATGTGAAAGGAATCCATCAAAACCCTAGAGGAGAACATAGGCAGTGACCTCTTCGACATGGCCACAGCAACTTCTTTGGAGATGCGTCTCTAAAGGCAAGGGAAACAAAAGCAAAAATGAACCTCTGGAATTTCATCAAGGTAAAAAGCTTCTGCACAGCAAAGGAAACAGTCAACAAAACTAAGAGATAACCTACAGAATGGGAGAGGATATTTGCAAATGACATTACAGATAAAGGGCTGGTATCCAAGATCTATAAAGAACTTCTCAAACTCAACACCCCAAAAAACAAATAATCCAGTCAAGAAAAGGTGACATTGAATTTCTAGGGAAAATAGGCCAGTTGTGTAGTGTAATGTTCCATGTTCTATACTTGCCTGTTTCCTTATGTTGATTAGGGGATTTTTTTTAATGCAAATTTGATCAGCAACACTCCTGCTTCAGTGGTTCCCAGTCACTCTTAAGACCAAGTCCAGGGCGCCTGTGTGGCTCAGTTGGTTAAGCGACTGCCTTCGGCTCAGGTCATGATCCTGGAGTCCCGGGATCGAGTCCCGCATTGGGCTCCCTGCTCAGCAGGGAGTCTGCTTCTCCCTCTGACCCCCTTCCCTCTTGTGCTCTCTATCTCTCATTCTCTCTCTCTCAAATAAACAAATAAAATCTTTAAAAAAAAAAAAAAAAAGACCAAGTCCACAAAACTTGGTGAAGTGTGCAGAACCCACAGTGACCTGACCAGGCTCCCCCCACCCCACTCCCTACCTTCTCTTGCTCCACTCTCTTCCTGTTTATTCTTTTCCAAGCCCTTTGGCCTCCTCTCTTTTTTGCAAATACTGTTATCTCCTTCCACTCTGAGGACACAGGGCATCATTTCTGTCTGGAAAGCTCTTTTACCCCCACTTTGCCTGCTTGGATCATATTCATACTTCAGGATACTTCTTTAGGCAAGTCCTTTTTGACCCACAAAACTGGGATATACCACCCTTTGTATATGTCCTCAGAGGTCTCAAAAGTTTCCCTCCATGGCACTTAGCATAGTTTCATTTAATTAGTTATTACTAATGATTTCACATCTACCTCCCTCACTGGACTGTAAATACTATGAGGATGGGGGACATTCCTATCTTGTTACCTTTGGATCCCCAACACTCATTACAGAGCTGAGCTCATAGTAGCTGATCAAAAATTTGAGCACTTTTCTTACTCTATGCCTAGATTACTTTGTCTATCAAATGTGAATAATAATAATGCCTTCCCTAAGGCTTTTAAGCAATAAACAAGATAAACCCAATAAAGCCCTTAACATAAAAACTGGAAAATAAGAGGCCAGGAAATAGAAATTCATGGTAATGAATTTAGTACTTCTGAAAATATGCCATTTTTCAGAATTACAAAAGGTTGACTATGTAGAGATCATGTGCCATTTGTACATGAACAATTTGTAATTTAGTAGAATGTTAATTCTTAAACAAAGTGGTTGTTCAACTAAAATGTATATTTCAATTTCTCTTGTTTGTTGGGCTCAGCTGTCACACAATCCTTCTTTAGTCAGTATTTCAGAAGAAATACCTATAATCTATGTTAGGAGAATAAGAGAAAAGAAAGTAAGAGATGGTTTGCAATTGCATAGTTTAATTAATTTGTGTATTTATTTGACTGCCAGGAATATTATATTCATGGCTATTCATCAATGATTATATTCATTGGTTATTTTGACACACAATTGACTTTTCTCTTGGAGAAAAATAACACCTTTCAAACTTAATTTTGCACTGTGCCAAAATCTCTTTTCAACTTGAATGCATAGGGACAAATTAGTGACTTTTGAAGATAGCTGAGCTCCATTGCACACAGTTGTTCCCCTCAATTTCCCTCTCCTGAGATTGGAGAATTTGTAGGTAGCCTGATGCCATTGCTTGGCACCAGAGTGCAGAATCCCAGACGTGTTCCTGATCTTAAGGGAAAGGCTCTCAGCTTTTTCCCATTGAGGATGATATTTGCTGTGGGTTTTTCATAGATGGATTTTATGAACTTGAGGAATGTTCCCTCTATCCCTATACTCTGAAGAGTTTTAATCAGGAAAGGATGTTGTATTTTGTCAAATGCTTTTTCTGCATCAATTGAGAGGACCATATGGTTCTTCTCCCTCCTCTTATTAATGTGTTCTATCACATCGATTGATTTGTGAATGTTGAACCACCCTTGCATCCCGGGGATAAATCCCACTTGGTTGTGGTGGATGATCCTTTTAATGTATTGTTGGATCCTATTAGCTAGGATTTTGTTGAGGATTTTGGAATCCATATTCATCAGGGATATTGGTCTGAAATTTTCCTTTTTGATGGGGTCTTTGCCTGGTTTGGGGATTAAGGTAATGCTGGCCTCATAGAATGAGTTTGGAAGTTTTCCTTCTGTTTCTATTTTTTGAAACAGCTTCATTAGAATAGGTATTATTTCTTCTTTGAATGTTTGGTAGAATTCCCCAGGGAATCCATCAGGCCCTGGACTCTTGTTTTTTGGGAGGTTTTTGATCACTGCTTCAATCTCATTACTGGTTATTGGCCTATTCAGGTTGTCAATTTCTTCCTGTTTCAGTCTTGGCAGCTTATAGGTTTCCAGGAAGGCCTCCATTTCATCCAGATTGCCCACTCTCACCACTGTTGTTCAACATAGTACTAGAAGTCCTAGCAACAGCAATCAGACAACAAAAAGAAATAAAAGGTATTCAAATTGGCAAAGACACATCTCTTTTTGCAGATGACATGATACTTTATGTGGAAAACCCAAAAGACTCCACCCCAAATTACTAGAACTCATACAGCAATTCAGTAATGTGGCAGGATACAAAATCAATGCGCAGAAATCAGTTGCTTTCTTATACACTAACAATGCAACTGTAGAAAGAGAAATTAGAGAGACTATTCCATTTACAATAGCACGAAAACCCATAAGATACCTCGGAATAAACCTAACCAAAGAGGTAAAGGATCTATACTCTAGGAACTACAGAACACTCATGAAAGAAATTGAAGAAGACACAAAAAGATGGAAAAATATTCCATGCTCATGGATTGGAAGAGTAAACATTGTTAAAATGTCTATCTGTGCTACCCAGAGCAATCTATACCTTCAATGCCATCCCGATCAAAATTCCAATGACATTTTTCAAAGTGCTGGAGCAAACAATCCTAAAATTTGTATGGAATCATAAAAGACCCCGAATCACCAAGGAAATGTTGAAAAAGAAAAAACAAAGCTGGGGGCATCACGTTGCCCGATTTCAAGCTATATTACAAAGCTGTGATCACCAAGACAGCATGGTACTGGCACAAAAACAGACATATAGACCAGTGGAACAGAATAGAGAACCTAGATATGGACCCTCAACTCTATGGTCAAATAATCTTTGACAAAGCAGGAAAAAACATGCAATGGAAAAAAGACAGTGTCTTCAATAAATGGTGCTGGGAAAATTGGACAGCCACATGCAGAAGGAAACTCGACCATTCTCTAACACCATTCACAAAGATAAACTCAAAGTGGATGAAAGACCTCAATGTGAGACAGGAATCCATCAAAATCCTAAAGGAGAACACAGGCAGTAACCTCTTTGACATCGCCCACAGCAACGTCTTTCAAGATACATCTCCAAAAGCTAGTGAAACAAAAGCAAAAATGAACTTTTGGGACTTCATCAAGATAAAAAGCTTCTGCACAGCAAAGGAAACAGTCAACAAAACAAAGAGGCAACCCACAGAATGGGAGAAGATATTTGCAAATGACACTACAGATAAAGGGCTGGTATCCAAGATCTATAAAGAACTTCCCAAACTCAACACCCAAAAAACAAATAATCAAGTCAAAAAGTGGGCAGAAGATATGAAAAGACACTTCTCTGAAGAAAACATACAAATGGCTAACAGACACATGAAAAAAATGTTCATCATCATTAGCCATCAGGGAAATTCAAATCGAAACCACATTGAGATACCACCTTGCACCAGTTAAAATGGCAAAAATGGACAGGGAAAGAAACAACAAATGTTGGAGAGGTTGTGGAGAAAGGGGAACCCTCTTACACTGTTGGTGGGAATGCAAGTTAGTATAGCCACTTTGGAAAATAGTGTGGAGGTTCCACAAAAATTTAAAAATAGAGCTACCCTATGATCCAGTAATTGCACTCCTGGATATTTACCCCAAAGACACAGATGTAGTGAAAAGAAGGGCCGTATGCACCCCAATGTTCATAGCAGCAATGTCCACAATAGCCAAACTGTGGAAAGAGCCAAGATGCCCTTCAACAGATGAATGGATAAAGATGTGGTCCATATATACAATGGAATATTACTCAGCCATCAGAAAGGATGAATACCCAACTTTTACATCAACATGGATGGGACTGGAGGAGATGATGCTAAGTGAAATAAGTCAAGCAGAGAAAGTCAATTATAATATGGTTTCACTTATTTGTGGAACATAAGGAATAGCAGGGAGGACATTAGGGGAAGGAAGGGAAAAATGAAGAGGGGGGCAATTGGAGGGAGAGACAAACCATGAGAGACTATGGACTCTGAGAAACAAACAGAGTTTTAGAGGGGAGGGGAGGAGGGGGGATTGGTTAGCCCGGTGATGGGTATTAAGGAGGGCACGTACTGCATGGAGCACTGGGTGTTATATGATAACAATGGATCGTGGATCACCACATCCAAAACGAATGATGTAATGTATGGTGACTAACATAACATAATAAAATTAAAAAACAAAAAGAATCCCAAACACATGAAAGAGTTAAAAACCAACTCCCATTAATGATTTCATTGCCTCAACTCCATTTGTAATGTAAATCCTTCAGAGATGCTTTCTATTCTTAGAAGAAAAGTCACACACTGGGGGGAGCGTCACCTTCACAATCAGCACCCCTTTTAGCTCCTAATGTAGAACATATGGCGGTTGAAGAGGTTACAGAGTTACAGAAATGTCATTACAGAATTTCTCTATGTTCACATGTATCATCTGTCACGTAATTGTTTGTTTTACAGCCCATACCTATAATGGGCTAAGTGGGGACTATTTATATCAGTTAACAATGAGTGCCTTTAATTAGTATTTCATGCAACTGGAACATGTTAAGAAAGCTGACACAAATCTGGCTGGGTTGGGAGATTCCATGTGAATTTCATTATGGAATTGCTAAGATACTGCAGTTGCACAGGTACCAAGGTTTCTGCCGCCATAAACGCTCTGGAAGTTCACCATGTGTGAAAATGACAAACCATCACATTGGGTCTCAGCTGATGGGCATGGGGAACTTGTCCACTCTGTACCCAAACCCCAAATTCCTCATGCTAGCCCATGCAGGGCCCTGTGCAGGCATGCGGAGAACATGTTACAGAGCCCGTGCAAACCTTGGGAAAGAATGCCGGAAAAAGAAAGAATGAGCAAAGCCTCTGTGGTACAGGTGCTTAGTGCTAAGTGAGAGGTTGGCAGTTGGATAAAGTATTTTTGTTAACCATTTGCAAATGGCTTCATTTTTCCCATTCTCATTTTTAGACCCTTTTATTGAGTCAAAGACACCTCATCAACATCCTAGATGCACTAAAGCAAGACTGGTTTTGGTAGACAATGAAGACATAGTTACATGTCTAGACCTATAAGAAAGCGTCTCCAATTAAGATATTGAAGAAGATAGCCATGTCAGCAAGCCATCCTTCAATTCCTTTGAAAAGGAATCCCCACCTTACAACTACAATAGAGGCTGGCGGGCCATTCTAAACAAACTCTGAGCAACTCCACGTGCTGTGCCCTCTCTCCCTTTTAGGATTTTGTGAGGTATGCACAGTATATCCAATCTGTCATCTTGGTTTACAGAATCAGACAACATTTTCACATGTTGATCTCAACTTCAGAAAGAATGCTAATTGTTTTGTCAAACGAAAATGAATTTTTAAACAGTGAAGTTATATATATATATATAGTGATTTATGACTAGGTGGAAAAACGATCCTGTTTTTTTGACAATGTGGTCAGTGTTACAGAAATTAGTAATAGACTTTCCAATGTTTCCTGTGAAATCTTTAAAGTACTGTTTAGTCATAACCTGATGGAAATTTTCTGGGGGGCATATCTTGGCAACTGAGGCTGCTCATGCAGGCCAGAGTGTCTTTGCTTGGTAAATATACCCAGACTACCGAACATCTCCATCAGAGAAAATCTCGGAATCTGAACCACTGGAAAATTCCAAGCAGGTTTCTGCTTCCGGTGAACCAAAATGCACAGGTTAGGACGGTGGTTGCTAGTGACGGCACATCGCGCCGCCTGACAACAAACTCCCGGGGGGGGGGGGGAGCGGGAAAAGGGGGGCATATTCATCACTGTTCTCCTCAGTGTCTTTCCTGGGATGGTGAGGGGCAAACACCTAGTGCATGAGTCCTTACCACACCTTTGGCCATGACTGTGTCCTCGAAAGTGTTTTGCTATGGATTTTATTTGTTCTCAGAGAAAGCCATGGGCTTCTCTATCTGTGTCGACACCTGGATCTCTATGTGAAACTGTATCTCCTCTCACACCTACCACATCGAAATCACTATGTCCACAGGCGTGATACCTGACCCCTGACTTCAGACTATGCATTCACTTTGAGTCTCTTTAGGTCTCTGGATCTTAATTATCTCACACAAGCAACAAACGGTTGATTGCAAATTTTTAATACCATCAGCAACTTTCATTCCCCCCATAAGTCTTATCCTAATTATGTTTACTGTTGTACTTAGACGATGGTTATCAACTTTCAGTGTCTGCATTTATGTATGATGTGACTCTTGCATTTCTCTTTCTGTGTAAGTGGTATCCATAGTAATTTTTACACTTTCCATCTCACTTGAAATCAGATATGAAGATAACTTTCCTTGACTTTTGTATTATTTTCTAATATCTTTAGCATTTAACACAAATGCTTTGTTGTCTTTATGCAGTCATATGAAAAGGTTAAGTCGATGTTGGGAAGTTTTATTAAGAGAATGTATCGTATCTTGCTGCCTTTAAGTCAAGATAGAGAATATAGAACAAAACAAAATAAAAATTAAATATTTCACATACAGAATGTATCCAGGCCTATATTGAGCTTTGGGGGCTCTGAGGTCATGTTAAGTCCCCTACATCCCATAAGAGTGCCTCCAGGGTTCGTATATTCTCATTGAAAACAAAGTCTGGAGTTGCAGCCTGCATAGGATGTTATCTGAGTTTTATTGGGTTTCTGGGGACATCAAGATAAATGCCACTGTGAAACTTGCCAACTGGATGTATGCAAAACAATGCAGGGAGGGAAAAGAAGCAGGTAATATCATCTCTGACCTGGGAGTTCCTGGTCCAGGAGAGGAGAGTCCCTTGCTGGGCAAGTGGTTTGCATTGGAGAGGGCTGCAGAAATGGGGGTCCACCCAGGAAACAGGCCCAAGCTGCTAACCTGAATGCTTTTTGAGAGAAATGAAAAGGAGGATGAGATATACAGGGAGGGCTATGGCTCAGGACGGTGATAGAGGCAGCCCAAGAATTAGCTCTGCTGCTACAGCGATATGATCTACCAACTAACTGGGTCCCTTTGCATCCAGCAGGCATCTTTGCTATTTGCTGACCCAACTGGATGGGAAAAATTGTCAGGATGTTTTGTTGGGAAACCCTAGGCAAACTAGAGAATAATGGTGTCATGGAAAGGCTCTCGTAAGTATTTGTTTCATTGAGTTTTACTCCATTACTCAGATCTCACCAAATAAAATATTCTAGGCAAATGCTGATCAAGATAAAAATATATTCCTACAAAGAATCTAAAATAACTATGATGGCACACAGAATAGCAGAGCTGGATCAGCCATATTAATAAAATTCAAAGACTTTTAATTCTGAAATCACTGAGAGCTGGATATTGGGCAAGTTTGTTTTCCATGTAAAGCAAGAAGGGATTAGGTTATGGCTCATCTCTTCTTACTTTCTTATTGAATAAAATAAATTGAACCAGGAAGAGTTTAAGTGCCATCAAGACAGAACCACACTAACTTGTTTCTTTTGCATGTGTTTGTAAATGTCACATCAACACATCAACTAGATCCAACGGGAAGGAAGAGAGTATAGTAGATACCAATAAAATACTTTGCCAAAAATAGTCACTAGAGATACAGTAGCTTAAAAATTAAATATGCTTAAAGTAGCAGAAAACTATGGCAACCAATGTATTATATGAGGTTGCATGATTAAATCTAAATGTGTGGATTCAATTATAATTGCAGATGTAGGAGCGGGTACATTGGCAGACGGACTTACCAAGTTCAGCTTGCAAAATAAAGTAACAAAAGCTGGGACCACACCATGAAAAGAGTTTCTCTCTGATAGCCGGCTGCCCCAGGAGAATAGTTATTGGGAGGTGGGCAGGGACTAGAACAAACCAGAATATGATTAGATATGATGATTAGATGATTCTTTGTATAGTTACAGGAGTATATAACAAATATTTGAAATACCAAGTATAACAATGTCAATAAGGAATGCCCTCCAGTTTAGTTATTCACGTGCTGACTTAAGAGAGCAGAGCTCACCACTGTCTTTGCCACTCTGTTGGAATAATTTATGACACTCCTGGGAGTGGAGACGTAGAAGGATATGTGTGTGTGCCTACATTGATAAATGGCTACTTTGATGGTTTGCCCTGTTTGGGCTGGGAAAGCCAGGGGCCAATTTGGGTTACGGAAAGATTAGTTTACTTTTTTAAAATCCAAGAATGCCCAAGTAAGTTAAGTAGTATATTCATGCAGCAGCACTGAAAAGTCATTTAGTTTTTTTGAATTGAAGTGCAGCAGACCCCAGCTAACAGATATTGAGTGCTTACTGTTGGCCAGACAGAGTTAAATGTTTTACATTTTCAGCTCCTTTATTTCTCACAGCAACCTTAAGGAGTAGACATTATTGTTATCTCCTCAATTTTATAGATGAAGAAAATGAGGCCTAAAAATGTTACTTCCATAAGGTCACCCAGCTAGTTAGATGAAGCATCAGGGCTAAATCCAGGTTGATCAGACTCTGGAGTGTAGGTTCTTTCCTACACTCTGTTGCTTCCCGGGAGGCATCCATTCCAAGATATTCCATCAACCATGAAATTATAGAAAAAAATGTAAATGAGAAATGTGGTAGACATGCCCCCCAAAGACATCCACATTCTAATTCCTAGAACCTGTGAATATGTTTCCTTACCTGACAAAAGGGCCTTGCAAATGTGAATAAATTAAGCATCTTGATCTGGGGGAATTATGCTGGATTCTCTGGGTGGGCCTAATGTAATCACAGGGTCCTTATCACAGGGAGGCAAAAGCTTCAAAGTCAGGAAATGATGTGAAGTCTGAACCAAAGGTTGGAGTGATGGCTCTGAAGAAAGAAGAAGGGGCCGTGAGCTGAGGAATAGAGCTGGCCGCGAGAATCTGAAAAAGGGAAGGAAAGGTTTCTCTCCTAGAATCTGCAGAAGGAATGCAGTGCTACTGGCACCTTGCGCTTGGCTTAACGAGCCCCATGCTGAACTTCTAACCTGTATATAGAAAAAATGTGTATGGCTTTCAATCTCTAAACTTGTGGTGGTTAACACCAGTAATAGGAAGCTAATCCAGGAAACCTCATCGAAATTCAAATGTAAAGGAGTTCCATAGAAAAAAGTCTAGGCCAAATTTATGCAAATGGCATTCTAATGGTGATGCACTGAGAAAAATATTCTTGGACTTCCCATCCTCTGAGAAGCAGGTCAGATTGCATAGAATCAGAAGAGATCATGACTTACCTTCACCACACGTGCCTTCCTCTGGATGGTAGGGATTCATCTGATCGGAGCAAATAAACCAAAACTAAGCCAGCAAATGCCAGGCCCGTGCCCTAACTTGGAGCTCTCCCTCAGTCAACAACTCTTTCTTCATGTGGACTTGGTGATGATGATTAAGCAGCCCATGACATAATGAGGGTGGAGTAGGGTAGATCTCAGCATAGTGTGTTCTGAGGTGCTTTGTTATCTATGGAAACCAATAGATTTCACATGTGCAAATAATAACCAGCTAGAAGATAAAATGAAAGAGAAAACCTGCTTATGATAGCAATAGAAAATGGGATATTTTAGGAATAAATTTAGGAAGAAGTGTTCAAATGCTATATTTGAATAGTCATTCTTTTTTTAAAGATTTTATTTATTTTAGAGATAGCTCATGAGCAGGGGCAGAACAGAGGGAGAGGGGGAGAGAGAAACTCAAGCAGACTCCACACTGAGTGCATGGAGCCCTGTGCAGGGCTCGATCTCACCACCCTGAGATCACGACCTGAGCTGAAACCAAGAGTCAGATGCTCAATGGGCCGTGCCACCCAGGGGCCCCGGAACTATGATCATTCTTGAAAGATCCAAAAGTAGGCTTGAATAAATGGAAAGATACTGCTCATTTTTGCTCAGGACATCTCGATACCATCAAGATATGAGTTCTTTATAAATGAATATATAAAATTGATTAATTCCCAATAAGCCTTGATTAAAGCCTGGTAAGAACTGGACGAGGTGATACCAAAGTTTGTATGGAAAAACAAAACCTGCAGGAATAACTCGGAAAGCCCTGAAAAGGAATAGTCATGAGAAGGGAAGTGGCCTTCCAGATACCTAAACATATCCCAATACCTTGATACCCAAAATGGCAGTAATGGTGTGCAGATAGACAGAAAAAACAATTGCAAGAATAGAAAGTCCAGAAACGGGTGAAACGATGTACGATAATGGTGGTTCCGGGGATCACTGGGGCATAGATAACCCTTTTATATCATTTTGTTGGGGAAAACTGGAGAGTCATTTGTAAAAAGGTAAAACTAGATCCATTTCTCACAATACACAATGAATCAAAAATGTAAATGTAAAGGAAAAAAATGAAACTCTACGAGTAGAGCCAAAAACATAGCAGAATTCCTCTATAACTTGGGTGTGGGGTTTCTACGAGGTGCTTTCGTTTATCCTATTACTTTTGATATTCCTCTTACCTGTTTTAGAAGCTGCTCTTGTATGCAATATGTTTGGATTTAGTTTTTGTGACACAATCTATGAAACTTTTACTAGATTGTTTTGTTCAATTTACATGCATTAGTATAATTAATATTATATACATATTTTGTCTTAATTCTGTCATCCTATGTTTTTAGTTTTTAATGCTTCTTGGAATCTGTTAGCTAAACTGGCTACAGCATAGATTCAATTTTTCTGTGTCTGCTTTTCTTTGCAAATAGTGTGACTTTCAGTCAGGAGGCTCAATAGTTCCTTTATCCCTTGAATGTTTTCTTTATTAGGACTTCAGTATATACTTTTTTTTTATGTACAGGGTTCTCCACTTGAGAGACTCCAGTCATCTTCAGTTTAGATGGTATCACCCCCTTTCCCACTACTTTTAAATTGTAACCTTTTTTCCCTTCACATTCAGTAGGATTATTTTAGACTTTTCCTTCATGCCAGTAATTCACTTTGAAGTAGTCAGCTCTGTTAAACCTGTTTTTATATCACAGATATATAAACAAGATAAAAATATAGAGATACATATCTGTGATATGTATTTCCTATGATACACAGTATGATTTATTGATTTCTGTGATATAGAAAATAAAATTAATTAGTCTTAAGTGTTGTCTTGGTCCATGGTTTCTTTCCTTGACTCTGCAAACTCCTTTTTCTTCTTATTCTGTTGTTTGAACATCTCATCTCTGAGGTCATCTTGACGAGATGCTGTCTTTCTTTTGTGTGTGGTGCCCCTTTCTCTCTCATATTATCATCAACCTCATCACCTTCTCTTTCTACAGTGTATTTGCAAGCTCTTCTTGGCCTTTTGCATGCTGAAGGGGAGCAGCTCTGTCTAGCCTTCTCTTTGTATTGATACAACGTGATTAAATTCTCTTCAAGTCCCTTCTGATCTTGGCTGTGAACTGTCTTTCCCTTGAAAGGTGCATTTCACATGGGGTTTTCTGCTACCTAAAAACCAGAGGAGGGAGAAGAGGGGTTAGCAATTTGAGGAAAACCCTCACCAGGACCATGAGCAGCCTTGGTTTGCAGTTGGATTCTATTCTCCAGGGTTTCGTGAAACTATCTTTCCCACCGAATCCCACAGATAATTTTGTACAGAAACAGCTTCATGTTTTTGTTGTTTTTTTTCCCCCAAAGATTTTATTTATTTATTCATAAGAGACAGAGAGAGAGAGGCAGAGGGAGAAGCAGGCTCCCCGCTGAGCAGGGATCCCGACGTGGGACTCGATCCCAGGACCCTGGGATCATGACCTGAGCCGAAGGCAGACGCTTAACCATCTGAGCCACCCAGGTGCCTAGCCTCGTGTTGTTTTATCCATTAAGCTTTTCAGCGTTCCCTGTAAAGGGTGGAAACAGGAAATTATTATTTGTATCCAAAGGACAAATAGAAAACTGGAAGATCAGAAGCAAGGGTTTGTTAACGATGTCATTAAAATGTCACATTATGCTAAATGTTTTCATTTTTAAATTTGATATTAGTAAAATAAAAATTCATTATACCTGAACTGCATGCTCGACTTTCTTATTCTGTAAGATTTCCCGAGCTTGCATGGTCATTATGATTTAGTCATTACAATTTTTAAGTGGAAGAAAGTACTTGAAACAAAAATAGGTTTTTTTAAAATTTTTATTGTTATGTTAATCACCATACATTACATCATTAGTTTTGGATGTAGTGTTCCATGATTCATTGCTTGTGCATAACACCCAGTGTTCCACGCGGAACATGCCCTCCCCAATACCCATCACCAGGCTAACCCATCCGCCCACCCCCCTCCCCTCTAGAACCCTCAGTTTGTTTCTCAGAGTCCATTGTCTTTCATGGTTTGTCTCCCCCTCCGACTTACTCTCCTTCATTCTTCCCCTCCTGCTGTCTTCTTCTTTTTCTTTTTTCTTAACATATGTTACATTATTTGAAACAAAAATAGTTTTAAATGTAAAAGGAATTTCCCAGAAGAATGTATGGGCAACATTTCTGTTTAATGGGGGTTGCAGGTGAATTTTAATACATTTGTTATCCTGGAGTGGAGATTCCAAAAACAAGACTGCCTAGAGCTGCGGGCAGCCTAAGTGTCCCACCCAGTGTTCTTGGGCTGCTGGTGCTTTCTCTGCTCAAAGGGCCCTGCATCCTCTGCTTCAGCCAGGAAGTTGCCTGGCGGCGTTCCCTCACCCAGTTTCGCCTTTCTGATGCAGGCAGCCATTTCTACATCATCCCAAGCGAGCCGGGAAAAAGCAACGGTAAAAGTGTTGCACTTGGGGCGGCCCAGAATTTTTGAACGCCTGTCCTGTGGTTTTCCCACATGATGGGTCCTGTCTCCCTGAGGTAGAAACTAGAAATCAATTGTTGAATCTTTATGTGGCCAAGGCACAGGACTAGGACTCCAGTTACTGTCAATTATGCTCGCCACCCTGGGCAACAAGAATTGAAGTTGGACCTCCTAGTGAAATCTGTGTCTTTGCCACACTTTTCACATGCTGCGGAAGACGAAAGTCAACGTGGACTCTCTTCCTGTTCTGGGAGAATCAGGGAGCATGGTGGACACAGACTTTCAGATGCAGAGGTGGCAGGGGTCCTGGCGACAGTGCCTGTGGTGCAGCCTCCCCGCCCCGCCGCGGGGGTGCCCCGCAGCACCTGGACGTGGAGACGATGAGATCCCCCCCGCAAGCAGTTCGCCAATGTGCATGGCTATCGCTCCAGGATGCATGGCAGCCAGCCCGAGTCTCTGGCTCTCCTGCAGTGGCTGTGGGTTTCCTTTTGGAGACAAAATGTCCCCCTTAAACTAGCCAGAGTGACTGGCTGCACTTGGATTTTGGTGCCAGTGTGAAGAATCCATAATGTGGGGATGGGCAGCCCCGCCAGGTTCTCAGCGTGCCACTTTCCCTACCTGCTCTAGCATATTTATTTTCCCGTTACATTTTCTCCGGCTGCCATGACTCCTCATTGCTCTACACAAATAGCTTGGGCTAGGGCTGTCAGATTTCAAAACTAAAGATACACACTTGCACCGCGGATTGTGTGATTCAGTTATGTGAAATGTCCAGGGAGGTGAGTGTATGGGCACAAAACAGATTAATGGTACAGAGTGTAGATTAGCGTTTGCTTAGGGCTGGGGGCCAGCTGTGAAGGCACCGCTAACGGGTACTAGCTTCTTTTTAGAGTGATGAAAATGTTCTAAACAAATCATGGTGATGGTTGTACAACTCTGTGAATATATTAGAAACCATTTAATTGTAGACCTTAATTGGTTAAATTTATGGTATATGAATTATTACTCAATGAAGATGTCAAAAATTAAGACACCCAGTTAAATTTGAATTCCAGATAAATTCAAATTTAACTGGGTGTCCCGGATTTTCCCTGGCAAATCCACTCTAGATATTTATGGTGTCCTTGCTTTCCTATCCCACTTCACTTCAAGTAAGGATCACCAGAATGCAAACCCCAGAAAATGTTCTATATTTTTTATTTTTTTCAAGATTTTATTTATTTATTTGAGAGAGAGCACGAGCCAGGGGGAAGGGCAGAGGGAAAAGCAGACTCCCCGCTGAGCAGGGAGCCCAACTGTTCCATCCCAGGACCCTGAGATCATGACCTGAGCTGAAGGCAGATGCTTAGCCTACTGAGCCACCCAGGCACCCCTTGGTATTTTTCATTTTTATTTTTAAAATTCAGGCTCTTAGCTGTACCAAACAAAATCTTGTGGGCTCTTGGAAACTTGTGTCTTATTATTTCAGTGGCCACCAATCTCTCCTTTCTACGATTGTTGTTTTCATTCCCTGAAAGGATCTGGTTTAACCATACTCAAGTTTCTTTGCATGGGTTCTCTCCACCTTCCGCAGGGTATGGAGGACTGAAAAAATTCCCAAGTTCTTTACCTAACATATCTCATATATATTATTAAAATAGCTGATTGAAGGAATGTGGTTTATTTCAGTGGTCTGATTGGTCTCCCTAGCACTTCCTCTAAAGACAATCTTGTGTAGTTTGCTGGCATAGTTCACAATCATGGGCCTTCTTTGCAAAGGGCCGCCCTCTGCCATATGGTGGAAGATCAGCTGATTACTTGCATCCTGCAGAAACTGACACCCAAAATAGAGAGATAATAACAAGATTATTTCTTCCAAACTCATTAATCAGATAATTCACCTCGCGTCTGTGGGAAGGGATGAGTAAGGAATGTGCATCAGCCCCAAATAATTACTGTAGTGAAAGCTCTTTCTTGTGAAAACATAAAACTAGAGAAATAGAGATTTTTTTTTGGAACTATGAGGAGTGGGGATAAAATAAATCTGGAGAAAGGTGTACACTAGGAGTCTGTTTTTGTACATATGCATAAACACAAATCTTGGAAACAAGAGGAATTCTGCTAGATTGCCTTTAGGGAAGAATGGAGAGGGAATGGGATTGCAGAATATCAGTTTTGAATTAAAAAAAAAGACAGGAATAGAAGAAACTTGTCATGATTGTTAATTTGAGGGGGTGTAAATATGGTTTTTTTTTTAAATATGTTATGCAATAGATTCGTGTACAATGAAGCAGCCTTTCCCAGCAGTGCCAAACATCCATTTTCCTGCTTCTCTTCTTGTTTCAGTTTTTGGTCTCAGAGGTACTCACAGGTTAGTGTAGTTTTTACCATGGGCCTCAGTCAGTCCATCTCTTAGGAGTACTGGGTGAGAAAATGATGGGGCTATCAGGAGGTTTAGAAATTAATAGGCAACTTTCATGCTGTCCATGTAGGCTGCATCCTCTTTGGTGACTACTGATAGATTGAAGCTTTTTTATAAGTTCTCAGTTCATGGATCCCACCTCACCCAGCTCTGGGGCAGCCTCATTCCAAGTAACCACTCTTGTACCCTTCATCTGGGCTTCAGAAACAAAAAGGACCTCAAAGGAGAGTTTCTTCCTTATGATGGTAGATGGGTTAACTTAGCTTCAACAAATGCCTTCTCCATAGTTAAAATGAAGCACCATCTGTCTGATTTCATGAGATGGGTCTTCTAGGGAAAGATCTACCAAGCAGATTGGTCTGGGAAGCCCAGAAAGACTCCCTATGAGTACTGTTAAGGCAATGTCCAAATGAAAGACTTTTGCCTCCACCCTTTCTTTTTCTGTCCTAATTCAGAACAGTTGCAATTTATGTTCATTTGGGAAAACAGAAGAGAATTCACTAAACCAGAGAACATGGGGGAGGGCATACCCATGTTCTTCTGCTATGAGTATACAGCAGACCTCTGAGATGGAGGACAAATCATAGCTCAGGGTCTCCATGTCCTCACCTATAAAACAAGGGGTTTGGTGAAATGGACTTAAAGAGTCCTTCCAACTATAACCTCTGCAAATTCTACGAAGCTGCATCTCTAGAGGCTTGGCCTCTGATGCCTTAGCACTTGGCAGCTGCTTGGAGGGGCCTTGGCGTACTCTTGAGACAATGTTGGGTGACATGCTGTCCCTATCTAGACCCCATCATTGCTCTGACCAGCTTTGATGGTGTGCCCCAACTTAGAAGCTGTCCCACTCCTGAGCTCTGCTCAGCATTTCTTTTTATGAAGACTATTTGAGTGTTTCTGTTATACATCCTGGTTGCCATGCAAACTTGGCTCGCAGAAGCCTGAAACAAACCCCAAACACCTCCTTACATACTTGCTTTATGACATTTTATTTGAATGCCAATATAACAAGTTTATAGTAAATGGAGGATATGGCAGGAGACTAAAATAACACCATGGTCTTTGAACACTTTAATCTGAGCTTAATAATTTTAAGATTTTTAGACATTTGTAACTCAACCTATGGGCATAATCTAGTAGTAATGGTACTTGGGTAAAGATGTTATGCATGGAGCTCAAAATGATTGTACTGGATCAAATAACACAGTGGTTCCAAAGGAAACTAAATCTTTTTAAAACCCTCAAACATCAGTTTAAACTGTTAACTTTAATTTTATTTTAAATTCATGTTAAAGTAATTGCATCAAGCTGGGATTAGGTACCCTCTCTGACTCTCCTCTACAGAGTTAACCATTTCACGTATTCAAAATATAAATATGGTTATTTAAAAGGGGAGGAGGTTAAAAATAGGCTGGAGGTTTCTGCCTACTGTGGTTTTGCAGAAGCCATCCCCCTAGGTGCTTCTCCAGCCTGAACGTCAGTCACCCATTTCTCCATTTGTTGGAAGACAGAGCATCCATCTAAGCAAATCGCTGAGTGTGGAGACCACAAAACAGTTCTCACGTCCATGGACAAAGTGACATTTTAGCCAGCACCTTGCTCGTTAAGAATGGGAGCGTTCAAAGTTGGTTTGATGATGTTCTCAAGGCAATAATTCTTCAAGGGTGTGGCCTTAAAGTGTAGAGAGAGCACTGGGCAGGGAGTCACCCTGACCAGGCTTCCGGGGCCAGCCAGCCAGTCTCTAACATCCTAACTTTAGAAAGTTTATCTCCCTTAGTTTTAATATTCCAAACCATAAAATTAGGGGGTGAATAAAATCTCAAGGGTCCTGTCAAAGCCTGACGTTCTGGGCTCTTTCATTTAGCAAAACTCTCTGGAGGTGAGCTGCAAGAAAGCAGCCATCCACATGGAGCACTGTGGAGTGGATATTTCCCCTACTCCTTTTTATTTTCCTGTGACCCCAGACTTGGCCACATCAGGAAGTGGCCGGGAAGTGCCTGAGTGCTCTGATGTGGGCAATCTCTGGCTGCTTTGGGGCCAGGATCTATGTCATTAGGTGGGAAAAACAGGGAAACGGAATAATACCGTCCTCCAGCACCATCGGGAAGGCCTGGGAGCCCCAGCAGAGGAGCTGCTGCTGAGTGCATTAGAGCCTGGGAGAGCAGACCAGCAAGAGGAGTGTATGCAGGAGGCTGCAGGACGGACTCACGGGGTCAACTGTGAGTGGACACAGTGCGGCCATCTGAGAGCGAGGCCAGGAATGCAGGAGAGCAGTCCCCGCTGATTGTGAGAAACAGCCCAAGTCAGAATAGAGGGGCACTTCCTGACCTTGGCCATCTGGGACCAGAATCCCGTTCTTTCCCATGCCTCCACTTCTGTTGGCCCCATGGCACAGTGTAAACGTGAGCGAGCTCCCAGAAGGGGGTCAGAATATGTTTACACCTCAGTATTCCAAGTTCTGAGTAAGTGTATACCTGTGCTGGATAAAGATCATTCCTTGGTAACCAAGTGCCTATTATTCCATTCAGAAGAATTTCCATATAACTTTCTTTAGTGCTTTTAAAATGTAAGTGCCCACGTGTGATCTTGGAGGCACTTAGCGACCCTGAGACTCATGCTTCACATAGAATCCAAAATATTTTATTTTCTTTTTTGAACACGAACATAAAGATTTGAATTGGTAACTTTTTTTTCATTCTGTGGCCCTCAACTTAATTTTCCCAAATAACTTTTTGTTCTGCTAAATATAGAGGAGAGTCACCTACAGTGTGGCTTCAATATTTTATTTTTTTGATTTTTTTGAATTTATAAAATCTAGAAGAAATGAAATAGAAGTCTTATCTCAATTTCCTTGTTATAAATGGAGATTTAAAAATATAACTGCATCAAAAATAAGATAAAAAAATTTTAAAATATATGCTATTTTACCAAATAGCATATATTTCATGTATCTATGTAACTAAAGCTTTTTTTGGCAGGAAAAACATAAAATTATTAACATAGGGTTTGTTTGGATTTTTATAATCATGTGTAATTGTTATTTAAGATTTAAGTTAAGGTTTTATTCCTTTTTTAAAATAGTTAATACTTACCCCACAAATTAGGTACTTGAATTTCTTATGAGCTTGTTTGAATTTCTGCTCATAGTGTAGGGGTCCAGACTTAGACAACACTATTCTGTATTCCCTATGATGAGACATGAGACAGCACTTCAATAAAGAAAGATTACTTTTGCAATGGACTTGTGGATTTGTTTAATTTAATTCCTTATTATAGAAATTAGCTGTTTTAGGGTCTTTACAGATTTTATACATTGTCTATAGAATAGAGTTCTAGATGATTCTAGAAGAAGGAGACCATTCCTCCTTAAAGAGCACAATAAGTGTTTCAAGTAACAATGCTGGCTGACACCTTGGCACTTTGTGAATTATTCGGCCATTAGTAAGCTCAGCTTTGGGTGACTGGTGTGTGTTTGGGGGAAAGGGGAAGTTCTCTGCCCTCAGAGAATTTTAAATCCAATTAGGAACATAAGCAATTAAGAAACAGTTAAAATTATGTTTGGGATACATGAAGTATATCCTGCTCTTGTAAAAGGGTGAGGTAGGATAACCTCTATTTCTCCAGGCTCTAAAAGGCCAGTTTTGCATTGTCCCTCATTTTCTTCCAACTACTAACATTTTCCAGGAGACAAGACAAAGGAGGTAGGGGGCTGTGATGGTTAATTTCATATGTCAACTTGACTGGCCACAGGGTACCCAGTTATTTGGTCAAACATTATTGTGGGTGTAACTGTGTGTTTCTGGATTAGATTAACACATGAATCCTTAGGCTAGGTAAAGTAGCTTGCCCTGCCCAAAGTGGGGGGCCTCATCCAGTCAGTTGAAGACCTGAACAGAAGAGAAAGGTTGAGGAAAAGGGACGGCCTCCTGCCTGACTGTATGAGCTGGGACAGTGGGCTTTTCCTGCCTTTGGACTTGAGGTGAAACATTGGCTCTTCTTGGGTCTGCTGTTGGTCAGCTTTCAGATCAGAATGCATGTCATCTGTGTGTAGCTCTGTTTCTCAGGCCTTTGGACTCAGACTGAAACTAAACATCAGCCCCTGGGTCTCCAGCTTGCCAGCTGCAGATCTGAGGACTTCTCAGCCTTCGTAATCACATGAGTCAATTCCTTATCATGAAACTACATATGCATAAACCTACCTATGCATAATGCATACATATATGCATGTGTATGGGTGTCTATCTTCTATTGGTTCTTTTCCTCTGCAGAACGCTGACTAACACAGTGGTCTTGCCCTTTAGTTTATCAATGTCCAAAGTACAATTTTAGGCATTTTCCAAAAGGGAAAATATTAGAGGGAGAGAAAAGTATCTCTCTTTGCAATTAGCCAACCAATTCCAGGGCAAACTGAGCCTTTCCAGCTTTTCCAGCCTTCCCAGCTCTGCCCACTGGCTCCCTCATTCTTCCCTGAGCTGTTGCTGCCCGGGGTATCCAGCTGTCATTGCCTAAAGACTGTGACCATTCCTCCCAGTACAAGCCCACAGGCTGGAGTCAGCTGCTGTCTGCAGCCTCACCAAGTGCTATTTGGACCTCATTGAAGGCAGCATCCTAGGAGTGCATGTACCACACTGTTCTCCTGACCACCCAAGCTGCACCCTACCCAGGATCTTGGTGTCTTCACCCAAAAACCCTCCACTTGACAGCATCCTTCCTGGGGACCTTAGGTTCCCCAGGCTCTTAAGGGCTCAGCTGCGGGGTCAGGAAGCCAGCGGCTCTCAGACAATGGGACACAGCACCCAGAAGAGACTCATTACATGCCTCAGGCACTGGTTTTGCACAGCAAGCAAGAAGTATGAGGATTTATGGAGAAACTGTCCATTAGAGAAAAGATGAGTCCCACCAGTTCAAAGAACTCACTTGGTTAACCAGGGTAAGTTGAGGCTTGGAAAAGCCTAAAGCTTGCCCGATTTGGGAGGCCCTCTTTAAGAAAAAGAATTCAAAATTGCAAAAACAAAATTTGATATGAATGTGATACTTATTTGGAATAAGAAAAGAAAGCATAAAATTTACATATTTTAAAGAACTGACAAATATAACCTGTGTCACAAAATCCAGAAAAATAACTATTTTCAATAATTGCCTGATGTACCTCCATAGTGAATTATCCCAACATTTTTGGCTATATACTCTTTGATGACCTTTTCATAGAAGAAAAATTTTTGATATATAGAGAATAAAAAGATACTTTAGTCTTTCCTCTAGCATGATGGACCAAAATTTACTTTTTTTACCATTTATAGTTTAGGCAACTTTATTTTAGCTTTACAGCTTGCTATTGGTAATACTGTAAATGTTTAAAGTTTAAGAAAACCTTCATCAAGTGTCCCTCATATGAGTTAAAAGTTGAAAAACTTTCCCACAGACTAGCTTCTAGCTCCAGTTATGTGGTTTTGTTTGTTTGTTTGCTCTACCCACATACTTCTGGTGGGGGCACCTCAGAACTCATGCATAGCCCAATGGCACCTCTGGTCTTCACCTTCATGTTACAGTGCATGGTTGTTCTGCAAAGTGGGTGTAGGAGACTATCCATACATAATAGGAAATGTCTGATAGTCAAAATAAAAGAAACGGCAATCTTAACTAATCTCAGTTAAATATCTTACTTTTTGCAATTTTACAAGAACATACGATAAGATTATAGATTGCTTGACTGCTGCCAGGATCTTGGAAAGGCCCGGGACAAGTGAGAGGAAGCTTGGCCAGTTTCATGCTAAATCTTTCCCTGAACAGTCCAATGAATTTTGGGGGGGGGGGGGCGGGTCAGACACCTGCTCTCAGGCTTTTTAGTTGTTATTCCTTATTTGCAATCTGCTTCCCTGAGTCTGATGTCACCTTGTCCAGGAAGACCCTCCTTGAATTCCCAAGACCAAGCTAGGTGCCCACCCTGTGTCCTTCAGTAGCACCCTGTGCTCCCGTCTTTTGTAATACCCACCATGCTTTGTCATGCCTATCTCCCCCAGGCAATTAGAAGCTTTACTAAGATCAAGAACTGTGACTTCTTCACCACCATGTTTCTGGTGACTTCCAGTGTCTAGTACTCAGTGAAACTTGTGAGCTGTACATTGAATGAATGAAAGAATCAGCGGTTGCTCTGGTTTTTCCTAAAATTTGGCCACCATACCAGTGATCCATCCTTTGGTTTAAGGCCTCCTTGGGGAATACTTTGGCAGTGACTGCTCATTCAATTCAAACTTGAACTCCATCTCTGGAATTCATTCTTCCCGAATTTGTTTGACTCTTTGCAACCAGCCCCCGCCTCCTGCTGCCACCCCCCTCCTGAAGGCAGCTGGGGTCCATGAAATAAAAACATCTACAAGCCTTCCCTTCTGACACCATCTTTTGCTCTTGTGCACTCTGTATCCTGCACACTATTTTCACAAATGTGTCATGAAGATCCTTCCCATGAATTTGGCAATGCAGTATGAAAGAGATATTTTGTTCTGTGTCATAGAAGAAAAGAAGCAAGAGGAGGAGGAAGAGGAGGGAGGAGAGAAGAAGGATGAGGAAAAGAAAGCAAGGGAGGACAAAGAAGAAGGGGGCAGGAGGAAGAAGGGGGCAGGAGGAAGAAGGGGGCAGGAGGAAGAAGGGGGCAGGAGGAGAGGAGGAGAGAAGGGAGGTGTGAAGGGATCTAGACAACATCACGAAAGGACCTGGAACAAGTAGGTAAGCTTTATAAATCCCAATCCAGGGCTCTTTGCACTATACTGTCTTTTTAAGATAATGCAATGGAGTGCCACACTGGGAACTATTCATCTTCAGAACTTTAAGGGAGAGTGCTAGAAACCAAAATGGTTGATGAAGCTTTTTAGAGGAGATGGGATTTAAATGGAGCCTTAAAGTTTGGATTCCTGGGGCAACAGGGATGTGCAAACACTTGGAGACCATTAGAACCCCTGCTAGGTAGGCGTTCTTGCCATCCGCACCCAATACCTTTCCTTTCCAAGAATAGGAACTCACAATCACATCAGCATAGCAAACTAGCCAGTGTGCAAAATGTGCTTTCAGTGACCAGATGTCTACACTATGTGCAACTTGTCTTTACCCAGAAGCAGTGAGCCCATAGTGTGGGGCATTCTAGTTCATTAAGTGTGGCTATGGCAAGTATGGAATGTGCAGGTTGCTCGTTGCCCTTGGCCCTTCCTTTCTTCTACACATCAGTCTACAGCAGTAGCCTGCCTGCATCTCTCGAAGGAAGATGGAGAAACACAGTCTGCAAGGACAGTTGAGGCCCCCACAGGAACATAGAATTGCCTCGAAATACAAGGGCTCATGAACAGTTTACATCCCCTTTGGAAATCCCCCTAAACTCTCTGCCTCACTAGTTTCCTGGTACAAGATCTAATAAATCTGTACACTCAGCTTAAACTTAGTGCCAGCCCTCATAATGGAATGATTACATGTGTTTTGTGTGTCAGAGACCTGACAGAAAGATTATACAGCATAGTGAAGCCATCATTGGGGTTTTGGCAGGGGAAGAAGGAGATAAATATGTGTCCAGGGGAGAAAAATGGCAGCTCATGGATTTGCCGCCTCGATGTCATTCAATCACTCAGCAAAAATGTATTAAGTTTAGGTCAACATGCATTTATCAAGTGCTTCCTATGTGACAGGCATTGTGTTACGTCCTGTGAGCACAGAGGTGCACAAGACACATCATTTATCCTCGGAGCTTATGGAGAAGCCCATCAGAAGAGACAGGAATGTAGGAGGTGATTTCAGGATAATGTGCTAAGCGCAATGACAGAGGCTGTAACAGGAATGATGGCAGGATAGAGGAGGTTACTCAGCTCAGCCTGGGGGATCGGAGGAGGCTTCAGCAGGAGTCTGGAGGGGTGCGTCGGGTGAAGGGGAAGGAGAGCTACAAGCGCAGGAAACAACTTGAATAAAAAAGTGCAGAAGTGCAAAATATCCTAGTACACATGGGAATTAGGAAGGGGGGAAGTGAGAGGGATGGGCCGAGAAGGACTAAGGAGAAGAAGTCAGATGTTACTAGACTGGAAAAGATTGATGGGTGCTGTGAGGGATTCAAAGATGAAGTATAGACAGTTCTATCAGGGAACTTACCAACTGGCCAAATTGACAATTAAAGATGCATTTAAAGTTACAGCAATATAAGACCACATTATAAAAGATACCAAGCCCAGGGCACCTGGGTGGCTCATTCGGTTGAGCATCCGACTCTTGATTTCAGCTTAGGTCATGATCTCAGGGTCGTGGGATTGAGCCCCATGTTGGGCTCTGTGCACAGAGGGGACTCTGCCTGAGATTCTCTCTGCCCCCTCCTTTTGCTCCTCCCCCACCCCCTCTTTCTAATAAATAAATAAATATTTTTTTAAAAAATAAAAGGTTTTTTATTGGGCTTGGTAGCCCAATAAAAAGTGGTAAAGTGCCAAAAGTGAGGTAGAGAATTTCATGAAATCAGTTTGTAAGAGGATAAAGGCACTTGCCAGGAGGAAGGGCTCAAGGAGGTTGACACTTGAGCAGAAGAGGATCGTCTGTGAGTAGGTTGGAAAGAAGGGGAGTGGCATTTCAGGCAAAGAGAATACTTTGATCAAAGTCTTGGGGATAGCAGTGACTCCAGTCATTTTAGGATTGCACAGGAAGGGTGACCATGGTGTGGAAACACTTTCAAAAAAAAAAAAAATTAAGTCTTTGTATATAAAGCATTCCAAGCAGGAATAGTTGCTTCCCTAGTAGATCAGGTTGGGGTGGGATGGATGGATGAAAATACCCACCAGGGGCTAATTTGTAGAATTACAAGAAAGAGCAATGGTTTTGTTGCTCCAATTCTAAGCTGTATTCAAAAAGCTCTCTCTTCTTAAACAATCGATGCAAATGCCTGTTTCAAAGTAAGTGAATATGAATATGACTCTGGATCAAAGAAAGAGAAATGATAGAAATCTATAGAGAGAAGCCTAATACATGTAAGTGCTTACAGTCCTTCCCCTATGGCCTATTAAAGGGGACAACTACATCTAAGTTGACTTTGTTTTGCATTGGAAACCAAGACAATTTTATATGGGACAAATGCTAAACAAGACAGGATGCCAGGAAAACTAGTGGAAACCAGGGTAGTCTAGGCAAACTGGGATATATGATCCCTGTAGTGGTCAGAGTCCAGCTGGGAAACCAGTAACCATGCTAGGCATTTCAACAGAGAGAATTCAATAGAGAAAATGGGTCAAATGGATGGAGGAGTATAAAGAAGTGCAGTGGGAGCACCACAGTGACCCAAAGATAGTAGGGGTGGGGAAACTGAGGCAGAGGTTGGGCTTATCAGAACCTAGAAGCTCAGAGGAGGGACCTTGCAGAGCTGGAGCTCAGCCCTCTGGGGAGGTAGCCCATCCCTACTGCTTCTAGAAGTCTCAGGAGCTCAGAAGAGGAAATCCATGGGTCAGGGGCTCAGTCCTCCCAGTCCATGGGGGGACAGTGGCAGCTGTTGATGGCACCTGTCTGGGGCATGATGAGGCTGTGGCTTGGGAGCTAGGAAAGAAACTGGAAACTGGAGCCACCCGGGGAGACTGAGTGAAGGGCAGTGCTAGGGTAATGCTGACAGAAACGGTGAGCAGACTGCCTCCAGGATTCCCCCACCTGACACTCAAACCTAACAGCTGGGAGAGGAGAAATAGGGTTTGTAGGGTCCCAGCCCCAGCGCCACAGAGTGGGGTGTAGGAAGGTGGATTTGAAGCTGAGTGATATCGGTATAATAACTAGCACTGTCGCAGCAGGCTGAAAACATTCCTGATTTTGAGGAGGGAATTCACCTTAAAGCCCACTCCGTTCACGAAGTTACAAAACCACAATCTGGTCCCTGCAGAAGAAGGAAATAACCTTGATCAGGGTTTCCCTCTGTGCCAGGAGCTTTACAGATGTTGGTTCATTAATCACAATCATCTCAAAGAACAAGCGTTCATCTCGTTTCACAGATAAAGTTTCAGGCGGTTAAGTAGCTTGCCCAAGACCAAGTAGCTAGTGAGACGCAAGGTCAGGACCCAACGCCCAGCCTTTCTGCCACTTCTTGGTCTTTCTGTGGTGGAAGCTGCTTCTTCCCAGGGCTGAGACCCAGGATCCTGGATGGAGGGACAGTGGCTGGACCACTCCTGGAGACTGCTCTGCCACTACCAGCCTCTTGAAAGTTCAGGCCTAGGAGGTCTTCTGCCCTCTGAGTTCATATCTAGCCAGCATCCAGCCTCACCAAATTGGTTTACTCCTGCCCAGTGCTGGCCTCACTCCTGTCTGAAGGAGCCAGAACTTTGAATGAGCTCGCCACCTCTTGGAGGGAGCATCATGCTGCAGCCAGCCATAGATACATTGTGTGATGTCCGGAGAGTGTTTGTGTCTTTCCTTGGATTTGCACGTCTTATAAATTCAGCCTTACTTACCAGGATGACATTCTCGCATAATGGGCTCTTCAAGCCCGAGAGCCAAAAGTTGGAAAGGCAAGAGTTATTTTTTTGGCCGAATCGCGTCTCCAGTGTTCACTGAAGATGGAAGCAAATTGTGCCTGCATTTTCTGGAAACACTGGCGCTGAGATGGGACCTTATTGAGGAATTCACCAAAGCCCAAGGGAGCAGAGAAGATAAATGCTACCAGGCGGTTACAACTGGAGCAAAATTCAAAAACAATAGAACGTCAACTTGAGATCATAGCAGGCTACGGCGAGGGTGACAGAGAGCCAGGGAAATGACTCGGTGCCCAGATAAATGAGGACGTGGATAATGGGGGATGGCACTATAAACACTGCTTTGAAGGGAAGCCCGAGGGGCAGGAGCTCAGGCAGCTCTCCTTATCCAGGGACTCCAGCTCAGCCCCGGGGAAGAGGGAAATGCAGTCGTGGTTTGGCAACCTGCCCACCCCGATGCCCGGTCCCAGCCTTCCCCGGGGTTTCCCCGGGCGGCCTGCGAGGGCCAGGTATGGGTTTATCCTGTCATGCCAGGGGTTTTGCAGAGAGGGCCTTGAGGTCTTTGGAAAGTGACTTAGCCGGAGCCACACGCCTGCCAACTTGGCAGCTGTTACCAGTTACACCAGGAACATCTGGCCTGAAGATTGCAGGAAAAGGGACACTTGTCTACAGAGAAAAAATGTTGAAGTATACATTTTGGACATGAAGAAATAAGTAATGACATTTAATGTTTTCATAAAGCTGCTGCACTGAGCAGCAATCATCCAAAGCCCAGGCGCAGGCATCCATCGTGCATCCGGAGACCGCCACGTGCCTGCCCGGGTCACGCAGGGCCTCTTCCCCGGGACATCACTGCCTGCTCCAGGCTTTGTGCCCTGAAGGTGGAGAACAAAGGGAGGCCCTGGGGAGACCCCTCACTCCCAGACCTCACTCATAAAGATGGGGAGCAGGGAGCAACATGGAAAGAGTACCCACTGGATCGTGTTGCCATCATGGTACTGGGTAAATAATATTTGGAGGTTCAAGTTTCTCATCTGTGAAATGGAGGTGTCAGAGATGTTTAAGTTTCCTCCTGGAGTTGATAACTCTGTGCTTTTTGGAAGAGAGGCGAGTCCATCATTTCTATGCCAGTCCTGTAGGTTAAACATGATTCTTTCCAGACCCTGCTCTTAAAAGGCACATCTTCCTTGATGTGATGATTCTCACAACCCCTCCAACCTCAGAATAAGGGAAGGAGTCATATGGGGTCAGCCGGAGAGCCGTGAGCTCCTGGAGAAGAAGACACCTGGAGAGGGAGAGAGGGGTGCCAGCAACCTGCCCCCATGTCCCTGTGCGGCCCCTGCTGGTGGCTGTCCCCATGGCACCCCCAGCCACCGCACCTCGCACCTCGACTTAGGCATCTCCTGCATGTGATTTTATTTTTTATGTTTATTTTTTTAAAGATTTTATTTATATATTTGAGAGAGAATGAGAGAAAGAGAGAGCATGAAAGGGCGGAGGATCAGAGGGAGAAGCAGACTCTCTGATCCAGGGACTCCAGGATCATGACCTGAGCTGAAGGCAGTTGCTTAACCAACTGAGCCACCCAGGCGCCCCTGCATGTGATTTTAAAGAGGGGGGTTGAAAGAGAAGCTGAGACAGAGTTGCTGAAACTTGGTTCCTTTTTGTTGGCAGAGTGTTGATGAGGATGATATGATAACTTCACTGAGTTTAGCAGAGATTGGGGCTAATCAAACAAGAGTGCATATTTAAGAACTTTAGGATTTATGAGAGAGCGACCTTTCGTGTAATTTCAATGCACCGTCCCTAATTGGGGATGCCTTTGGAATTTCAAAACATTATCTGTGCCAAAATGCCACATCAGTGATGCATTATTAATGTGCAAATATCATCAATAATGTGTATGTTACTGTTGTAAGTTCATGTCTCACCAAAGAAGATCCTGTGAGCCCCTTCCTGTTTTCTCTTCAACTAGGAGGTGGGAGGTAGAGGCAAGTACCGTTGCTCCCAAAATACCATCAGGGGCTGCTACATCTCTCATCGCCCATCTCCTCGAGCAAGTTCTGAAGGCTGCCTGTCTTACAGAGAAGCTGTGCCCAGCTTAACAGTGGGTGCTCTGCTCAGGCACCCTAAACTCTGGAGAGCCAGGAGAGGACAGTGACAGTGGGGAAAGGCCAGAACCAGTTTACTGGCTGGCGATCGGCCCACACTGCTTACTCTTGGGCCAAAGCAGGGTTTGTGGTTCCATAGGGCACCTGTGGTTTGGGGCTACAGCTTTTCTAAGCTTTAGTCTATGGCTCTTTGATTTGATTTTGTACATCCAGGAGCTTTTCCTCTCTATTCTGGAAGCTGAGATTAAATTGTGTGTTTAGGGGCGCCTGGGTGGCTCAGTTGGTTAAGCGACTGCCTTCGGCTCGGGTCATGATCCTGGAGTCCCGGGATCGAGTCCTGCATCGGGCTCCCTGCTCAGCGGGGTGTCTGCTTCTCCCTCCGACCCTCTTCCTTCTCATGCTTTCTATCTCCCATTCTCTCTCTCTCAAATAAAAAAAAAAAAATCTTTAAATTGTGTGTTTAGGGCAAAGACAGTGAGCAGGGCATCAAATGGTGCGCACGGCCCACTTTCATGTGCATACCTCTAGGGGAAGGGCGGATCTTGCTAAAATGCTGCCCTAGGGCCTGAGCTTCTGCATTTTTCTCGAGTTCCCCGGTGATGCGGATACCACCAGCAGAGCACACTTTGAGTCCCTACCGAATGTACCTTCATTATGAACTTTGGCCTTGGAATCAAACACCACTGAGTTTAAGTCCTGGCTCCAGGCTTGCCTAACTCTGTGACTTTGGGGCTAGGTATGTGATATTCGTAAGTCAGAACTCCTCACACAGAAAGAGAGAATATCATTGTACCGACATCTCTGGTTTGCCATGAGGATTCAGGCAGATGATGCAGGTGTGCTGGGCCTACCAGCTCAGGAGACAAAAAGGCCCTGGGAAAACTGTGTCTGGCCATGCCCTCTGAGGCTTCATCCCACTCTAGGACTGTACCCAGGAGCCTTGGCCTTGTGCCACAGGGAGGCTTCTGAACCTCACTTCTCTATTAGGAGTAACAGGAATGATGCCTCCTCCTGGAGCACCACACAGAGTTCCTTTCTTGCAGAAGTTACTCCAGTGATGTTAGTGCTTGAAATCATAGGTCCTTCCCATCAAACTAGGGCCCTGGAGACACCTAACTTAAGGAAATTAATATAAACACCTTCAAAGAGATAAGTAGGTTACCTTACCTACATACATGATAGGTGACTCAAATTGTTAGTGCTCACACAGAACACTTCCCACGGTTTTTAAAATTAATAGACACATAAATGAGTTGTTGCCAAACCAAATTGGAAAGTACTGTCAAAATGAAAGAAGAGCATTAAAAAAAAAAAAAAAAAAAAAACCCTATTGGCTAGAACCTGCTGTCCTGACCCCAAGTAATGCAGGGAACAAGCAACTATTGTGGTGTTTCCATTCTGCTGTCTGTTACAAAGTCTGGAATGTGCAGGGTGAATGGACAAACCAAGGACTCCCCACTCGGCCCACAACCCTTTCCTTCTCCTTGCAACTTCTGATAACACTCATGGACCAAGTTATAAACTCTGTGTACCTAACTTTAGAGGGCAGTTTTGCTCCTTCGTTCTCCTGGGCATCTGTATTCCCAAGAGAACTCTCCTGCAGAAGTGACGACCTTTTTTCTTGTGGGCTGAGATGGGTGTTTTTCCCCAAGACCCAGGATGGCTCTTTCATGGGACAAATCCCACATGTTGGCAACATGGAACTTCCATGATGCGAGTGTCAGAACCCAAGCACCTGCCCCAAATCTCTCATCATCCTATAGCATGCACGAGGTGGAATCTTAAAATTGAGAAACTGAGAAGGCTTTTGTTAATTATCGGGTAAAGTTCTCTTGCAGGTAAAGAAAAGGCGGCTTATGAAAAGACACCCCTACTCCAGTGTATAAGATGCTTTAATGAAAAGCCATTTCTTTGACTCTGGATAACTTTTCAGTCCTTGGAATTTTCCTTAGCCAGACCCGTATACCATAGGCCAGAGTCCTACTTTACCAATGGCTCTCAGTATGTATGTGCTCGAAAGACCACCGACATCCAAATCATCTGTGGAGCTTTGAAACCATGCAGACACTCAGGGCCCACAGCAAGCCTCCTAAATCAGAAACTCTGATGGGACCCAGGAATCTGCACTGTGGAAAATCTCTGGGTGTGACTCTGTGCTACAGGATTTTGAAAAGCACCTTCTGAAACCAGTAACATGTTAACTGCCTGTCGGTTACCATCCCAGCAGGAATTAACTGACCGGCCAGCTCCCAAACGGAGCTGCGGAGCTGCGGGTCCTTGGTTCATCGTTCCTTTCCTCAGTGGGTGGGTTTTGTATCAGGTTAACTAAGAATCAAGTGCCCCGTGTCAAGCCTTCTGCTGTGGTGTTTCAAGCTCCTAGTCACTTTGTTGCCCTTGCGGGACCAGAGGCACTGAGAACCAAGCTTTTTCCATTCATTGGGTTTTGCAGCTCACCCTTGGATAGCTTCTCGGAAAATCAAGAAAGAACAAACCCCGCTACTACAATTCATGGTTTATCCTTTTTTTTTTAAAGATAAATCTTTTGAAATATTCATTATAGACTGAATTTTTGGCAAACCAAGTCATGATTCCTGAAAATTCTTTATCTGGAATACGTTGATAATTTGATAATAACGCTTTAGTTTTGCATTTTCTCCCCACTTCTTTACTGTTGACACATGATATGAAAACTAACACCCAATATACCAAAGGAACCCAACCATTAGTCATTTTGAAGTGAAAAATCATATGCTAATGTATTTCCCCTTTTTGTATTTTGGATCTGTTCAAAGTGTTTCAGCAGACATTTTATCTTCAGGGGAAAGGCTCACATGTAGGGAATGAATGGGACGCATGAACAGCAAGTGGATTGGCCTGGAGCAAAATAATCACCTAGGAATAAAGGGAGCTACAGCAAAGCCCGCATTCAGTGTCCGTACAACCTCAGGCTGAGACCACGGAGGGAGGGTGCCTGACCCTTGTGGTTGGTTAAAACAGGGAGTGTGGTTTCCTGCCCCATGCAGATATTGCACTGCTTTGTAATGCCACTCAGATCCACAAATACCGCTTTTTCCCCCTCCTATGAAGTCTGATTTTGTAGAAATCAGAGCGACAAGGGTTCTTCTAGCAGAGGGGGTGGCCCTCTCACAGCTCGCTGGTCATTCTGGATTTGCTCAAGGGGCCAATATTAGGGAACATTCTCAATTCCAGTCTCTTACCTCTCCCCCTCCCTAAAGCTGGTGCTTGGGTTTCAGTCATAGCAGGGGGAGGAGGGCCACCACTTATTAGAGCTTCATCCAGATGCCTTTCAAGTTCCCAGGGCAATCGCCTCTCTCCTAGTGGGGCCACCACTCGGGACTCAACACTACTTTGGTGTGACAGTCTATACTCAGGAAGCCCTCCTGCCATAAACACTAAAGAGGCAGAAGCCCCCAATCTCCTTCTATCCAGTGAATACCCTTATTCATGCATCAAACTGAGGCATCCCACAGCTTCACGTCACCTAGGGAGTGTTGGCATTGACAGCCTTGGTAGTTCTTTGGAATGTCTGAGTCGGGTCCCCTTCTTTTCCTCCCCTCGTTGCAAGCTCAGGATGTGGAGCTGGGAGACCCTACCTCTTACTGGAGCAAAGAGAGTGATGGGTGGTAGGTGAGCGAGCCTTCTTCTAACAGTCTGGGGTAGGGGCAGGGAGTCTGTCTTTCCCTCAGTCCCTAGCTTGTTTCCTCTGCATCGGTTTTCAAGTGTGAGGAAGGTGGCCGCAGGCCTACAAGAACAGCACAGCTGAAGCTCCCAAGGATCTCCTACCCTGTTTTCCTCTGTAGGCAGAGGTCAGACTGAAGAGCACATTATCGGGTATATTCTGAAGACTTCTCTCTGTCCCTATCCTAAAAGCTGGAGCTTTGATGACAAGGAAAGTAAGCCTCAAAGGTGTAGCTTTGTTGAACTCATGACAGAGTAGAATGGTGCTTACCAGGGACAGGGGCAGGGGCTGAGAGAATTGGGGAGATGTTATTTAAGGGTACAAACTTGCAACCAGTATAAGTTCTGGAGAGCTATTACACAATATGGTGATTATATGTCAACAATACCACATTATAAACTTCACATTGGCTAAGAGACTAGATTGTAAGTGTTCTTATCACCCAAAAAAATAATTATATGAAGTGACAGAAGTGTTAGTACTATGGTGGTAATCATATTGCAAACTGTAAATGTATCAAACCAACACCTTATACACCTTGAACTTACACATCGTTGTATGTCAATTACTTCTCAACAAAAAATTAAAAAAAAAATTTAAATGATGCAGCTTTGATGCCAAGGAAAAAAGAGGGTCCAGCTATAACATTCTGTGAAGGAATTCGGATGGAAAGGGAGCGACAGAGGACCTGGACTCTAATGGCTTGGGAGGAGGCACAAGGGTAGGGAAGCATCACGTGTTTCAGGGAAACTGATTACAGAAGCGGACTCCCTCTCTTCATTCCTATGGTTCTTAAGAAAGCCAGAATTAGAATCCATGGAGGGACCGAATACTAACCAGCGCGGGGCTGGAAGGCTGGGCGCAGGGATCCTCCTCTCCTCACCTGGCAGGCAACCTGGGGGCTACTTGGAAGGTAGGCTAACCCAGCTGGGAGAATAAAGAAAAGTTTCACAGATCCTGGATCATCGTTTTTCCCAGGACCAGAAACTAACGGTGATAGATAGTTGCTAAGGATTTCCAATTATTTTAAAAAACAAAACAAAAACTCACAAATCTGGTTTTGGAGCAGGGAAAACCAGAAACCTCATGGCAAAAGGGAATGCCTCTTTTGTTTGTTCCTTGGAGGCGCAAGAGTGTGCGTGGTTTTAAACGAGGAAGGGCGAATTTCGTAACTCACATAGGAAAATTTAAGGGGAAAAACCCCACTTGTAGGTAAGATTAAATAGAACTGGATTTGAGAGTTTGGGAGGAAGGGGGCCGGGAGATGCCACTTGCTTGCCAGCAGGTGGCGCGTTTTCTTTAGGATTGCTTCCCCGAATCTTTCGATAAAACATCGGGGCCAGACTAGCTCGGAGTCCCTTCGCCGGAAATCGCTATGCAGATAATAACCCTCCAGTGTCTGGAAATGTTTAATTACCGCGAACGCTGATTCCTCCAGCGCCGCCCGCCGCCGATGTAGCCCCGTTAAAGACGCAGCGCCGCGGGTATGGTAAGGTAATTCTATTCCCAGGGTTTCACCCTGACTATACAGAATTCAGTTTAAATAACTTCTCTTCACCATCCTCCGTTTGATTAGACACTGCTTCGTTTCTAATACATTTATTTCCACCTTTGGATAAGAGGAAAAGTTCAGTAGTCTTAGAAGGTAGATGTGTTTAAGTGTCTAAAATAATTCTGACAACTCATTTGTACAAAAAGTGTAAACTCACTACACCTTTTACACACATTTTACACTTGCTCCTCACAAGATAAGACATCATCAACATTTCATTTTACAGATGATAGTATGGCCAGGACTCATGCAATTTCACATGAATATTCGTGCTTTATACGTATTCTTCTTATAAGCCAAGGGTAGATATATGCATACGTGTATTGTTACATTTAGTAAGGTGACAAGTAGTTACAAGATATTTACGGACTCATAAAGAACTTATGAAACGGGAACTGCTTGGAAAAACAGTTCACTTTCCCTTTCAGTTTTGATACTGTAACTTGTCTGTCGCTGTCACAATAAACACCAGCTCTTGGGTTCACCTGGGATCTATTCTGCTAAGACTCTGGAGTTGTTTGTACGTTATCAGAGCGTGTTATCTGTACAAGTGTGTGTGGATGTCGTGTTACTTACCTCCCCTGCTTAAAAACTACCCCCCCCCAAGCTGGATTTTGACCTGATTGATCGTAATGGTTCCAGAGGAACTGTTGAGCCATTACAATCCATCATCTAAATGATTACAGAGGGATACCTAAATCTCCAGGTTATTTGAAAGCTCTGTACATGTGTAAAGGGGGGTCAAATGAGCAGAGCCCCAATTGTCCACAAAGTAGTTACAGGAAAGCTTTCCTTGGAAGCAAAAACTCGTAGTAAGTGCTAAGTAAATTACTTTTTTTAAAAATGAGGTCATTTTTGTGTGGCTGGGGAGTAGGGAGAAGTGGGGTTCATTTTGTTTTATCCAAAACACACCCAAAGCCACAGAGGCCACGTTCTAGTTAATTTTCTGGAAGCTGTTCAATTTTCACTCTGCAGACAGGCTGGGGCTCTTTCCTTCTCAGTAAGCAGGGGTTGGGAGAGGAGCTGGAGCAGGGGCAGGGAGACCTAGGGAGGCTGTCACAACCTCCAGTGTGCCCAGAAAAGGTGGCGGGGAGGGCTCACTGCGGTAGCTCTGCAGCCCCGGCTATGGATCTCCGCTGGACCCCACCTGCACTGGCGGGGTGTATCCCGGACCTGGAGGCCTGGTCGCTAGTGTGGGGACCTTTTCCGAAGGATGCTCAGTTCTACCGGAGACTGGGACCCCCTGGGCCCCCGCGGTTGCGCCCTGCTGGCGGTGGGCGGGCGGGAGAGTCGGAGGGAGCCCCGGCGGAGTTTGCGGCTGGTCTAGCTGCCGGCGGCGGGAGCTTGCAGGCTCAAAGAAGCAGAAGCTGCAGCCGCCGGTGGCGGAGTGCGCTGGCCGCCCGGGAAGGGGATGGGTGTCCACACAGGAGTTTCATCACCTGCAGTGGGCTACGGTGCCATAGAATGGTTGGGTCCCGGCTACGGAGGACGTTTACTAAATTCCAAACGTGATGTCCTTGTGAGTCCTAAATGAATCTGACTTCTCTAAAAAGTAACATGGAAGTCTTTAGGTGTCCTGGGTCCTGCCCTCCTCAATCCAGCCAAGTCGGAGTCCCGTAGCATTGCGACCTGCTTTAGGTTGGTCAGTTTCTCTTAAATAGACCTCCTTTAAGCTGATCAGTTTCTCTTAAATAGTCGGGGGAGGGGATCCTCTGCTATTCCTCCTGGAATGGAGAGCAGAGGGGTTCTTAGCTTTCTGGGCTTCTTCTGCTTGCCCTACTCAGAGGGAACCAGAACCTGGTTGGCTTCCAGTGGAGACTGAGGCCATGGTTTGTGGGTCACCCCCTTGGGAGCTTGGATTGGGGTGGAGGACTCCAGCAACTAGCAAATCTTTCATTTCATTTCTGAGGTTTTTGGGTTTGTTCATTGTCAGAGCAAGACCTAGAAGGAGCATCTTCCAAGCCAGGTATCTGAAACAGGCCCATCTTTGCCCCAGCTGTGCCAGAGTCCCACAGGTCTCACCTTGCCTTGTCCTACCTTGCAGACCAGCTCCAGGGGAGGCAGCCAGAAGGCCTCTGGGAGGCAAAGCCCGAGATGCTGGGCTGTGAGGAGCCAGCTCCAACCTTGCATCCCCATCTTGCCCTACACCCACTAAACCCCAAGATTTGCCCTGAGTCCAAATCAGTTTTCCAGGTACGCTGGCAAAAGTGGCGTCAAACAACCCACTTGCATGGTCCTTTCTTTAGAATCCCTTAAGACTCTCTTTCCAAGAGCTCTTTAGGGATCCTACTACCTGGAGATTTCTACAAGTCCTTGAAGCATGTTGGCCAAGGGCCCTGATTCAGAAGAAAAAGGCAAATGGAAAGATGGAGGAAATAGGTATACTGTGTGTTCTGAGCAGGAGATGGGGTTTGTATACGTGGGAAGCTGCATCCCACCTGAATGTCCTCTTCGGAGCTCTTCCTAAGCAGTCTGGACAGCCAGAGGGCCAACTGTGGGGGCCTTTCTTGGATGCTTTCATGGCCGCTAATGGAGGTTCCTGAGCTTTGTCTCCTAGGAGAGCCCGAGACTGGTACAGGCAAATTCCCTGGACCAAGGTGGAAGCGAGTACAATCCAGAAATGCCCTGCTGGGCTTTCCTTCCAGGCCTTCCCCTCCTCTTAGAACTTGCTGCCATGGAATCTCAGAGAAAGGAGTGATCTCAACTCCTTTCTGCTCCCAAGGGGCTGCTCGCTGGCCAGCATGTCGCCCCATGCTGGCAGCTGCTAGGATTCCAACTGCATAGACAAATTTATGTGGGCCCCTGACTCAGCACTAACCTGTGGCAGGGGATGAGTGCAGTCCCTTGGGGCAAAAACTGCACCCCCTCTTCCTCCTCCCCACCCAAGTCAAAGTTGCCTAGGGGCTGGAGGCTAGGTTCTGTCCTAAAGGCCTGTGGATAAGACAAGGGTCTTTTTCCAACTATGCCTTTTGGGGGCATTTCCACTATCATTTCCCTAGGTCAGAGAATGACACCCAAAAATTGTCACATCAGACTTGCAGAGCGAAGCTGGACAAAGCACCATTTCCTCCCCAGAGACACAGAAGTAATACTCTAGAGACCCACTGAGGCCAGGATCCAGCCCCAAGGGCTGGGTGGATCACTCAGCAGCAACCTTGGGGCAAACCTTGGGAGTGCAGTGGTGTAAATCTGGACCCACCCAAGCCCTGGGAAAACTTTGCCTCCTCCTGAATTCAGGGGCTGGTGTTGCAGAGAGGTGGCAGCAAGAGGTCAGGGCTGGGGTCAGCTGGAGGTCAGCTCTCAGAGCCCAGCAGTCAGTAAGGTATGGGTACTCTCCCTAAGGCGGAAGCAGTGAAGACAGAATTTCTTGCAGCCAGAATCCTGACCCCTCTTTAGGTCCCAAATGCCACCTGAACCAGCTCCTTGGGCTCAGAGGTCCTGAAGCTGAGTAACTTTGCAGCTTGCTCTCCAAACTCCCAACCCATCCTCCCAGAACAAATGAATACGTGATTGGAGGGTGCGACAGTGCCTTAGGGTGGAATCCCAGAGGGTTTTGGAATCTAGGACAATAACTTTCTTGACCTCCTTCCCCCACCTTCCACCTCTGATCTTTCCACCGAACTCCACAACCCAGAGTCTGGGGTCAGCCCTAGGCATTGGGGTCTGGGCTGCCCTGGGGGTGAGCGCTCCGTTGATGTCCAGGAACTGCTCCATACCCAGGGCCCTACGCCTCTGGGAAGGGATTCTGGGAGAAAGGGCGACTCTGCCAGGGGCCAAGAGCTCTGGAGTCCAAGCTACAGGGCGGGGATCCCGGTGTACCCCCCCAACCCTGCATAGGCTGTGTCCCAGGCGCGCAGGAATAGGACCGCAAAATGCGCAGTTTCAGCCTGCTCTCCTCCGCTTGAGGCCGTTTCCTCTAAGCACGCCAGGGGTGCCCTAGTGGGCCTAACAATGCAAAAGGGGTCGCACGGGACTGAAAAGCAGGGGACGCAGGTCTGGAGAGGCTGGGGCCAAGTGAGCGCGGCTGCCAAAGTCTGCTGCCCCGGTCAGCAAAACTTTGTTTCTCAGTGCGCAGGCGCAGGGCAGGGTTGGGGGATAGGGGAGGGAGGGGAGGAATCCTGAGGCAAAGGGAGGAGGGAGGGAGAGAGGGAGGGAGGGAGGAGGGTGGTGGATTAAAATAAGTAGGCGGCTCGGTGCTAAGGGATGAGTGAGTCGGAGCTCGGTCTCTCCCCAGCAAGTTCTCAGCCGCTCCCGGTTCAGACCCAACCAGGGAGCCGCGAGCGGGGCTCACCATCCCCCGAAGGGCAGCACTCCGGGGCAGTCGAGCGCTCCCGCGCGTGTCGGGCGCTCCGAGTCCCCGCAGCCGGAGAGGGGCCAGGACTCTAGAGCTCCGGGGGTGCCTGTGGAATCCAGCGCCTCTGGCTTCCCGGGTCCCCCGCAGCGGAGCCCCAGAGACTTCCCCAGCCCGGGACCGCCGAGGAACAAGGTAACTGCAGCCCTGGGAGCCCCTGCTCGGCGAGGGGAATGCGGGCAGCACTCCCGGGTCCCCTGTCACAGTGCGTGCGGCGGGTGTCTCCTCTCTCTGGGTCCCAGAAGGAAGCTCCTCTTGCCAAACGAAGGCTGCAGGACCTTTGTGAAAGTGAGAGCAGCTGCAGCCCAGGGTGGTTGGGGGTGCTGGCTCGGGGACTTCCCGCGCGGGGTCTTCGGCCTCTGACCTCCGGGGAATGAGGGGGCGGGCCTCCACTCCTGCTCCTCGTGCGGCCAGGCTCTAAGGAATCCAGGGCGAGATGCCTGCGGATTTCGGAAGTCAGACTGTGAGCCCCCCTCTAAGAAACCGAAGAAACTTCAGCGGGCACAAACTTTCACGAGATGCACGCCTAGCTCAGTCTGACCTACTTTAGCTGACGAAGAAGGAAAAGAGAGTGGATGGATGGCCACGGCCGCAGCCGACGGCGCCAGGGACAGGTGCATGCCCCAGCCAGGTCGCGCTTTTCGTGCAAGTTTTCTTTTTTTCTTTTTCGGAGTTGCGCTCAGGTATCAGGCCGGCTGGACCGGGAGCGCAGGGCCTGGTGCCTGACCCAGCCTTGCACTTGAGCTCTGACTTTGGGGTGTTCACTATAGATAATTGCTCTGTGTAGTCAAGGCCTGGGGAGTAACCCGCCACTGTTTCGGTGCAGGGAAGCGTGCAGGGGGGCGCGAAACACTACTTTCCAATCGGTGACCCGCACGCCGATGTAGCGGAAACGCTATGGGTGCCGTGAGTGTCGCCGGTTTGGCGCTTATAAGGGAAGGATTCGTTTCCTCCCCGGACTGTCCCCTAACTCAGCCTTCAGGAGAGAAGGGGGAAGTCGGAGGAGAGAGGAAAAGAAGTGAGGGGCTGCCTGCGGAACTAATTTCTTTCCCGAAATGTCTCTGATCAGAAGAATGAAAACCCACACCCAGTCCTTTTTCAGCAGCTCGCGCAGTAGCGGGATAGGCTCTCAGGGTGTAAAGTAGCTCCGAGGGTTTCTTTGTTGCCACAATTTGGTAAATTTCAGCCGGGCTATGAGCTGCGCGCTGGCTTTTGGGAACAGAAACCACGTGCAAAGCTAGTTGGTCTCCCAGGATCCCGGCCTCCTAGAGAAGAGAGGGGCTTACAGGGAGAGGGGACGACCAGTGGGTTGATGTTCTATCCCAGGCTCCTCAAAGTAATCGCGGTTTCATTAAGATTGGGGAACAGATCGCTAAGGACACAGCGGGAGTTTAAAAAAATGCCGCGGGATGGCCGCCTAGCCGAAGGGTTCGTTCGGTCTCGTTTGTTGGGAGAATTCAACAGAAGTATCCGGTGGTGGTTAGTCCTCCCACCAGGGGTCTGGACGCCTGTCACCGCGAGTGTGTTGGGGATTCGGTGTCAAGGATGATTTTCTGGGGCTGCTGCTGGGCTCCTTCAGGCGCAAGCTCGTGGAGTTCGCTCCGTTCTCATTAATGCAAGCAGTTAACTCGCTCACGCTCAATTAGCCCCGAATAAACCACTTTAATAGACTCTACACACTTCATTAATGCCCAGCGTAGGGCTGGCTGCAGACCTGAGATTGGCGCTCCACCGCGCGAGGGAAGCAGCGCCGGCACTGCGCAGGGGACCCAGGCTCCGAAGCGCGAATTGCTTTTGCTGCGTGCGGTCGGGATCTTTACCCGCACCTCCCAGGTCCCGAAGCTCAAGCTCCTTGCCAAGTGGCTGTCTGGCCCGAGGAGAGGTGTTTCCCCTGGTGTTTAAAAATCTAAAGCGTTCACACACGAGTCCCGGGGGTCAGGGCAACGGGACCCGGAGGGGCTGGGAGTTCGTCCATCCTCTCCGGCTGGAGAGGCGAGTGTGAGACTGTGTTTTTCTCTTAGTTGACCGCCTGAAACCGGATCGTGCATTTCGCCCATTCTTGGTACTAGTGTAAGGAGCCACGTTTCGAACGAATTTCGTCCCCGGGAAAGTCGTTGGCGAGAGCCTGGGGAGCCCTGGCCTCGGAATGCGGCAGAACATAAGAAACTGGCTGCGCTGCTGAAGAAAATAAATTGAGTGTTGGGGGAAACAAGATCGGGCAGATAGCCCGGAAAGGTTGGCTCCCAAGAGCAGTGATGGCTGCAAACGCCCCCTCCCCCTACGGAGCCGCAGGTCCTCTGGGCTCCTGGGGGTAGGCGAGGAAAGGCCAGGTTAGTACCCGACGTTGGTGGGCTCCCCACCGGGGCACCGAGCGGGCTCGGGCCCTTGTGCAGCCCAGAGCCCCAGCACCACTGCCAACGCTCGCTCGGCTGGGGATAGGTCCAGCGGAGAGGAGCAAGCTGAGGCCCCGGTGGCGCCGGGCGGGCCCCGGGGAGCCAGAGATAAGGATCTGATTTCCAGCGCCTGGAGGGGAAGAGGAGGTGACAGCAAATCAAAGAGCGCTCACCTCGCCTAAGTCTGGGCCCACGTTTGAAGTTGGCGAGTCTTCTCTTTCTCCCTTCTCCCTCCTCTCTCCTCCCCAACCCCAAAGGGCCCCTGCTTTCTCTCTGGCCCCATTTGTATTTTGCTTTGCCATGTCTTAGTGCTCTAGGATGATCCCGTCGCTCTAGGATCACGGGGCCACCAGTGATCCAAGCAGCAGAGAAGACTGGTCCGAAGGCCCTGGCTCTTCACTGGGGTGGGCACTCCTGCTTCCAAGGCTCGGTCACCACAGAGTTGTGCCTCCCCTAGCCCGGAGGCTGAATTAATTGCTGCCTTGATGCTGGGTTTTCAGACCATTGCTAAGTAACTTGCAGGGGGAAATTTCTGTAGGCCCTCCGTGTTTTGCACCTTCCCCCCCAAGTAGAACCTCTGACCCTACCAGCCCACTATTCAGCCAGTGACCTCTCTGCCAGCTTCCAAGGGAAAGCATTTCTGGGTCAAGATTGTCCTTACTCCTTCCTGAATGGGCAGGGCACTCTCCCATTAAAAGCTTTGCTGCAGTGAAAGGCTGCGGAGTCTCCGACTGGGACTTTTGGCCTTGTGCTGAGGGTAAGCTAGGCCAGGGAAGCTGTCTGGGTGGTGTCAGTGTATGTCCCTGGAAGGAGCAGAACAGTGGCCTGCACAACTCAGGGAGGGGGACTTACTGAGGGTTAGAGGAACAAGCTGATGAAGAGAAGGGGGGAAAATGAGGAGTAAAGGAAGAAGTGGGCAGCAGGGGATTGAGACAGGCAAGGAGAAGGGCTCCCCAAGTACCCTGCTCCCACAGTGACTTCTTAAGTAGCCCCCAGCTCAGAGCCCAGAGAGTTCAGCACTTGAGCCTCCCAAGGCCCCCCATGTACTTTCTACTTTCCTTCTCCATTTTTTGCTTCCACTGGACAGACTGAAAATCAGGCATGTCTGGGAGGCTCAGGGATGAAAAGTCTCTCTACAGAGCCCTGATCTGTCCACAGAGCCTGGAGACCCTGACCAAGCAGGCCAGGAGATGCCTGTCTGCTTGGTCACTTCAGCTTCCAGGCTTTGCATTCAGAGGGGCAGAGATCAAAGCAGCTGAGGCCCAGCCTCAATGCTGTAGCCCATGGGCAATACCCACCTGCCCAGGTGTCACTGCGCACAGAAACATCCAGAGAACCCAAAGACACCTCCCCCTTTTTTATGGGGTAGGGAGGGCACTGAATCTCCCTCATGTGTGACGGCAGATGTTTGAGTGAATAAATGAATGTGGGTGTCAGTGTCCTCGCTGAAACAAAGGTGATCCCCCGGGGCTAAGGTAAGGAGTCAGTCCAAAAGCAGAGAGGGTGTTGTCCACAGGGCTCCCTAATAGTGAGGCAGAAAAGCAAATTTGACGTCGAAGTTGAGAGTTTTGAGGAGAAAGATGACATGACTTCTGGAAGCCAAATTGAAGATCAGCTAGTAGAGTTTAATGCACGGGTAGCGGGAGACGTACAGATTTCTGTGTGTTTGTGTGTGCGCTGTCTCTCTGTGAGGCCCTTCATGGGTTCGGTGCAATCCCTGTGTGTGTATGTGTGTGTTCACGCACATGTGTGTGTGACCACATTCGGGCCAGTCCCTGCATTTTGTTGAGTAGCACAACATTGATCATCTCCGTTTATCTGGGATGCACCTTGTCAACTGCTTCAGAACGCGTGAATCCGCGTTTATCTGTCATTGCGCGTTTCTCTGTTTATCTGCACATGAATGTGTAAGTGTGTTTCCAAGTTCCTGTTCTCTTTGCAGGAGAGTGCAATTCTGTGTTGACTCGGGCTTGTGTGGATGTAAATTTCCACACACCAGTGTCCCTGTGCCCCTCCCTTTCTCAGGGCTCTGGACACTGGAGGCCCTCACTTAAGTTGGTTGAGTTCCGTAGGATTTAGTTTCTGTAGCAAGTTGTGTGTCTCTGCGAAGGCCATTTGGAGGGAGCCCTTGCATCAGAGAGGGTTCCATCTTCTCTGTGAGGGCAGTGGGTTCCCTCCGCGGGGGTATCAGACTCCCAGCATCTGCCCTGGGGGGGACAAATTGGGTGTGGCTGGGCTGGAATTCAGGAGGAGGGCAACCTACCCTGAACTTCTCTTTTTTTCTCCCTTCTTTTTTTCTTCTTTCCTTTGCAGATTGAGATCAAGAACCCACTGCAACTACCACAATGGGCAGCAAAACCTTGCCAGCGCCGGTGCCCATTCACCCATCCCTGCAGCTCACCAACTACTCCTTCCTTCAGGCAGTGAATGGCCTGCCCACGGTGCCCTCGGACCACCTGCCCAACCTGTATGGTTTCAGTGCCTTGCACGCCGTGCACCTGCACCAGTGGACGCTGGGCTACCCCGCCATGCACTTGCCGCGCTCCTCTTTCTCCAAAGTGCCGGGCGCCGTGTCCAGCCTGGTGGACACGCGCTTCCCACTGCCTGCCTTTCCCTGGTTTCCTCATGTAATCCAGCCTAAGCCTGAGATCACCGTTGGAGGCAGCGGCCCCTCCGCACTCAAGACCAAGCCACGCTTTGATTTTGCCAACCTGGCTTTGGCTGCCACGCAGGAAGATCCATCCAAGCTTGCCCGGGGGGAGGGTCCTGGGTCCCCCGCTGGTGGGCTGGGTGCTCTCCTGGATGTAACCAAGCTGTCCCCAGAAAAGAAGCCCACAAGGGGACGCCTGCCTTCCAAGACCAAGAAGGAGTTCGTCTGCAAGTTCTGTGGCCGCCACTTCACCAAGTCCTACAACCTCCTTATCCATGAGCGGACACACACCGATGAGCGGCCCTATACCTGTGACATCTGCCACAAAGCCTTCCGGAGGCAAGACCACTTACGGGACCACAGGTACTGCGGGTGCCCCCTCCCCCCGAAAAGCTGTCTGTATGTTTCTGTTCTCACCGTCCTCCTCCCTAATGAGGTGGTTCTTGAGCCCAGCTCTGGCTCCAAGCATCACAGTTCCTGGGAATTCTCTAACATAGCAAACGAAGCCCGACAGGGCTCAGGGATAGGTTCTTGGAGCATGGGGTGGAGAGAGCCTGGGAAGAATAAGTCAGGTCTCCACGAGCTCCAGACGGGCAGGCACAGCTGCCTCACCCTTCTCCCATCAGCAGCGCTGTCCACTACAAATTTCTGCAGTGATGGAAAGCGGGACCCATGACACATGTCCCCACTGAGCACTTGAAATGCACAACCAGTGTGACTGCGAGATTAACTTTTTAGTTTTACTGAATTTTAATTTTAATAACTACATGTGGCTAGTGCTGCCCCAGCTTGGACAGCACAGCTCCAGCAAATTGCCCACCCCCCGCCCCAGGTCCCCTCTTCGCCTTTATTGTTAACCCGGGCCTTATAAGGAGACCGTGCTTGTCCCTCTGGGGGAGGCAGGGGCGGGCCTAGCTGGACCTGTTGACGGATCCGATGGATCGGACATTGCCTATGGATTTCCTTCACCTCCCTACTCCATCCACAAAACTTCGCATTTTGCCCACTCCACGCTAGGTACCCCCTGCCTGCCTCCCCCCTTTCTTTGGAGGGCAAGCGCCTCATTGCTGTGGGAGGGGATCTTGGATAACTGTGTATAACATGACATCATTTTGCAAAGATTAATTTCTCTGTTTTTGCTTTCAGATATATTCACTCCAAAGAGAAGCCTTTCAAGTGTCAGGAGTGTGGGAAAGGATTCTGCCAGTCCAGGACTCTCGCTGTCCACAAGACGCTACACTCACAGGTGAAGGAGCTCAAAACCTCCAAGATCAAATGCTAAAGAGAGCCTCCGGGTCACCAGCACCCTGGGTCACGCTGCCCCTTCCTCCAGAGGGACCTGAAGCCGAAGGCGACTCCGGCGGGCAGCGGGAGGGGTTCCCGGGACCTTTCCCTATCCCAAACTTGTCCCCTGGGTCCCGGGCGCACGCGGAACTCGAGAGCCCCGCCCCGAGCCGTGACCCCAGCCACCCGGGCGGCTCCCCCAGGACGCGGCTAAAGTCTTGGCCAAAAGGCGGTACTCACGTGGCGGAAGGGAAACTGCATTTAAAAAAAGAAGGAAAGCTCCGCGGAGCCGCAGCGGCGCCTCTCCCAGAAGTATTACTTTTTCTATTGTTATTTTATACGTTTTCTTTATTATTTTTTTTCTTTGACTATATAAGCTTGTAACTCTGCCTGCGGAGAGAGAGGGGAGAGGGAAAGAAGTTCTGCGCGTTCGCAGCTTTCACCCCCTCCTCCCGTCCCCATCCCCACCCCCGGGAGCCTGCAAAAGTGTAATCCATGTATCTGCTTCAGCAGCCCGGCCCTGGGACCGCGGCGCCGCGGATGCTCCGTTCGTGCGGCGCCGCGCGGCCGCGGGTCGTTGGCCCTCGGACTCAGACGGCGGGGCGGGGGGCCTGGGGCCCTGGGGCTGGAGGGGGCCCGGCCTCCCGCGCCCCTGCTCCGCCGCCCAGTCACCACGAGCGAGCAGCCGGCTAGGAGCAGGGCGTTGTATTGCGATTGGCACTTTATGCTGACCATCGGTAACGGACATTTATCACTGGAGTTTTTTAAAATATGAAATAAACGGTTATTTTACAGGCATTGCAGGATGGGTATTTTCCCTCCCAAACACAGGAGACTGGGAGGCTCCTTTCCTCGAGAGGAGCAGGTTTCCCTACCCGCTCCAACCTGTCCCACTTCCGGGCCCCCGCCTTATTGAGGTGCTAGGGTTGAGATGGATGGAGAAGCCTCCTCTCTCCCTGTCTTGGTCTACCTCGGATTCCGTCCCAGGTTTCTTTTCTTACTTCACTCCTCCATTTCGGTCTTAGGTCTCAGTGTCCCCAGTCCTCACCTCCAAACCGCTGGGGGTTTCTAAAGAAGCCAAGCCTGCAGCCAGGCCAGGACGTCGGCCGTGAGAAATCTCAACGTCTCCGGGTCCCGGGGTCGCTTAGGGTCCACTAAGGGAACAGAATGGCACCCACCTCTCCAACCAAAGGCTTCCGTACTGACCTCCTGCATCTGCTCTGGTGAGGGAAGGGGGTGCCTTCACTGATAGCCTGAGGACCAGTACTGTCCCCTGGGCCCCCATACCCGGCTGCACGTGCACAACCACCGCTGCCGCACCCAAAGCCCCAAACCTACAACCCTCTCTCCATTAGGATCCCCCAGACACAGTTCTCTGGCTGGGGCTCGTCCCCTGCCCGGAGCACGGCCCCACGCCCTCAAAGATTCCCTACAGTTTTTAAAGCCTTGTTAGGAATGGCGGGGGCGGGCGCCCTGGGAGGCCCGGGAAGTTTAGGAGGGGAAATCTGAGTCCGCCCTCCACAAGTTGAACCTTCCCCGGGGCGTCTAGTTTTCCCACAATTGGAGGCCAGGCCGCCGGGGGCTCTCCTGCTTGGGGCGGGGCGGGACTCCCCAGCTCCAGAGTCTCGACCGCTGGGCGGCGCAGGCGGTGGCGCCCGCGGCCTTTCCCAAGCCGAGCGCGCGGCCTCTCGGGCTTCTGTGCCCTGCTCTCAGCGGCCGCGGAGACGGCCGGGCCGAGCTTCCCTGCCGCGGGGACCCAAAGACCCAGCCTCAGGCAGGGCCCTGCGGGCCTGAGAAAGGAAGCCCGGGCCATAGGGGTTAAAACGCTCTCGCCTCTACTGCACCCTCCCCACCTCCTCTGGGGATGCCTCCCCGCCCAGTGCGGGCTGGAACTCCGCGGTTCCGGAACCCAACTTGCCCCTGTGGCCTTAGCTGGGCGGGCGCCGATGAGCCCGGCCCTCCGCGTTCGGAGCCACACTGCCCCCTGCTGGACAGGCCTGGACGGGCGGCCCAGGACTGGGGCACCTCACAGTATTCCTGCCCCACAACCCATCTAGATGGACTCTCTAGATAAACTCTCCGCTGCAGGCCCTGTCCACCACTCCTCTAGATGTCTGGTCTTGCCCTCAAAACCTTCTTGACCGGTCCCACGGCCCACTGAGAATGAGGACCGTCCGGGTTTGAACCGGCCTGGGGGATCTCCCCTAGTGGAGCAAGATCACAGCCCTTCTTCCCCAGCTTCATAAGGACGCTCCCCAGGAGAGAAACGGAGTCTGGATCCCACAGCACTGTGATTTCTGGGCGCAGAGAGGGAGGGTTAGTCAGTGGGCTTGGGGCTTCGACGTCTTTAGCCCAGCCAGTGCAGCCCGTAGCAAGGTGTGCACACTTGGCCATGGCTTATGTTATGGCCCATGGCAGGAGCCACATCAGTTCCTTTATTAGCTCCGTGAGGTCGGCGGACGTGGCTGTTCTAAGATGAGTGCCTGGGTACACACAACCCTAGGGAGAGTTTTGGGCACCTCTGAGGACCTGTGAGAGCGCCTCCCTCAGTTCCTCTGCTCTTTCCGGGGTTCCATCTTTCTCAAGGATTTACTACTGCTGCCGCCCCCGCGGCCTCCACGTTGGCCACCTCCCACTCCCCCAGGACGTCCAGAGCCTCTGCAGTTAGCTCTGCCCCAAGGATCTCGTGAAGGCTATGAAATGGGGAAGGTTTGCAGGAGAGGTTTTTCCATTCTGGACCACCCCACCTCTGGTAACCTGAATCCCCTTCCTTCCGTCCTTCGTAGACCCAGCAACATCAAGTGTGCATCCTTAAAGGATGGATTCCCAGCACAGGGTTTGTAGCGAGGCGCTGGGAGTCGCGCAGGGTACTGTCCAAAGACCTGCACTGACTCACAATGCCTCCACCGTGTCTTGCCCTACCAGTGGCTCGCTATCATCCTGCTGGACCCGGAAGCCATGTCGCAGCATAGCTTGATGCGTCTATCCCCTGACAGTGATTTCATGGATTGCGCAGTAACAGCTCAAGTGGAAGGGCAAGCTGGGGCTGCGGGCCCCAGACACCAAACAGGCTACAGTTCCCAAGCAACGTGGTTGGGGCAGTTTCCAGCTCCCACTCTATGGGTAGCAAGAAAAGGCAATGAGTTGTCCCCCACGCGGCAAGGGGACAACTCCCCCCCCAACACCTCTAGAAGATACCATTCCTCTGTCTCCCCATCTTCCCCGACCCCAGTTCTCAGACATTAAGGCTTCTTTGGTCTCAGGTCCCCAGTGTGTCTTAGGTCGGTTTTCGGGATGAAGGAAGGAAAAGGAGAGTCCAGCTGGGGCCCTCCCCCAAGCTGCTAGGCCAGCTGTTCCTGTGAGGGGCGGAGTGGGCGGGGGGCGCTACTCGGCTGGACCTCTTTGCTGATGGGTAGAAGGCGCAAGAGACCTTCGAGGCATCTTGGAGCTTCCTGGTGCTCGCTCTGGGAGATCAGCAGCGCTCTGGGGAAAGAACAGCTCGCAGGCGCTTCTCCCCAAGAGGAAGAGGTTAGGGTTCCACCTCCTCCTTCTGAATGTAGTCAGGGGTCTGGGGCGTAGGTTGGACCATTTTTCCCTGCGGACCTCTTGGCCGCGGGAGTCAGAGCTAACATAGGGTCGTGGGGAAGGGAGAAACGCAGTGGACTGGTCTAGGGCTCCTTGATAGCACCTCAGAACCCAGAACGTGGAACCTGTGATAGCATACCCAACCCCATCCCCGGAATCTTGGTGTCTCCAGAGCCGGCTCAAAGGCATCCCGCCCCACCTGCCACAGCACTAGGGCGCTGTGACGCCACACAGGCCTCCGGCAAAATACGCCAGGGCTCCGCTAAGTCTACAGCGGGATCTCATTTATGCAGTTCGATGACATCACAGACGGGCGGTGATACTAAGGCTCCCACATTTCCCGGCCCCGCCCTGAGAATCCTGCCAGAAACGCGCGGAGAATTCGTCCGTTCCCGGACAATAGGGTCCAGAGACCCGAAGCGTGGGTAGGTGCCCTGAGCGAGGGAGAGTGCCCGGCAGGGTTCCCCTCCGGAATCTCGTGGCTTAGAATGCTCTCTGCGCGGGTAGGGTTTCAGTGCACCAGCCGCGGCGCGACACTAGCCCCGCCCACGTTGCCCCGGCCTACCCACCGCCTCCACCACTGCGCATGCTCTGCGCGCAGGCGCAGAAGGAACTCGTCGCCCAGCAGCGCCGGCGCTGGAGTTCCCCGTCCCGCGGCGGTAGTGGGCAGTCGGTGTGGACTTCGGTGTCCCGCTTGTAGGTGTAACGAACACAGAGTACCACTGGCCCAGCGGGCGCATCCTGCTATCCGTCTTTATGAGCACTAGAGATGTTAACGCCGAAGAGGGCTGCTCTGGGTTAATGCGGGCTAGAGACCCTTGGAGTCCCTATGGCGCCTCGAATCCAACGGTGCGGTGGTCCGATGGAGGTCTCTGGGATTCGAGCCGAGAGGGAGTGTGCGGCCCGCCCCTGCCCTAGATCCAGTGCGGCCCCAGTCTTTTCGAGCAGGGTTTTTGAGGCAGAGGTCTTGGTCTCCAGTCCCCCGGAGCTCTTGGAGGCACAGGCTTGGTCACCCACCCTGCCAGTTTAGCCTGGCTATCTGGGACGCTGCGAGAGCCAGACTGATGGTTGGGCCCAGGTTGCATATGTTTCAGATGAAAAATTCACTATGGACATGAGATAGGATGAGGGGGTCAAACCTCATGTCAATGGCAGAGGAAGAATTAGAAGTTGCGTTTCCTTTGCGGCAAGGGGCCTGAAGACCCAGTTGTAGCTTTTCCTGCCACTTACAAGGTCAAAGTCATACATATTTTCTCAATCATTTATTCACCACTCGAATCAACAACTGGGCCCTCATGTGTTGCAGAACAACTTTCGCATTTTTGAAGCACCATGTGAAGGTAGTAGAAATGCTTCTCTCAGCATCCTGAAGTAGCCTGCCTCCCAAGCTGCCTTATTCCTAAAAGAATCTTCTTCCCGTCTTTACTTTCTCATCACCCAGAGATAATGAAATGGGATGGAAGAAGGCTGTCGCCTGGACTGGTAGTCATGAAACTTCCTAGAAAATTTTAAAGAAGCAGCCTTTAACTCCATGGAGAAGAACGGATAAATCAGTTCACAGATTATTTTTAAATTTGCTTGAGAGAGAAAGGTGGGAGACAAAATGTAAGTGCCCTACTTACCCCTCCTTTGTGGCATATGCCTAGCGTGAAAAAAAAAAAAACTTGGGGCAGACTGAGGTGTCAGGGCAGGGACCTATATATGTGGCAAGTGGGACTGAATGGGTGGTAGGGGGTCTTTCACTTTGCAGACACACCCAACTGCAGTCTTCTTTGGATATGTGCTTTCTTTGATTTGTCCTAGAGTGTCCATGGCCTACAGAAAAGATAGTTGTACACAGTTGTTACATGGACAGATCTGCAGGAATGTTCCTCTTACCCAGCCACCTGAGCCCTGGCTATCTGATACCACTCTTGGCCATTTTTCTTGGCCAATGCTAGTTCCAGCTCCAGTGATTAGAAAATGGAAGGACTTAGAAAAGTGAGATGGATGGACAAATGGAGTGAGTTTTGTTTCTTATTTCTAAACATGGAGTTGGATCTTAGCAGCTAAGCCATCTCTGGGGAGGTGTAGGCATAATTAATTTTCAATGTTTGGTTTGATTGAACTCTTGCTTGTGAGATAAGATAAGGAGTTTTGTCATAACAAGGGCAGGGATGGGTTGCTTTTTGTCACTGGTAGGAGTGGGTACCACTTGGAGACTGTAGGTAGATGGTAGCATGAGAAACTTTACAGGGGGCATGGAATAAAGCTAGAGGAGATGGGGCAGGAATCGCTAGATTCTTCACCACTCAAAGGACCAGAGAGGGAAAATGAGCTTCTGGAGAATCCTTAAATAATGAGATTTACTTGGGAGGTTGGTTCACTTCTTATTAACCTGGGTCAAGAGCTGAATGTGTCTGTGCAGAATTCAGAATATCTTCAGTATTTCACGGTATCTCACAGCATATATAGCTCCTCCTGTAGGTCTGTGGTGGGTGAAGAACCAGGGCAGGGGTGGTGCTGTACTTGTCAGGGAGAGTTTCTGTTATGGCCTTGTTAGAGAGACCAGCCCACACTGAAATATTTGAGCAGAGTCACTCTAAAGTGAGTGGAGTGGCTCAGAGAGTTCTTGTTAACTGTTAAAGGGATCTGTGCGCCATAGATCTATCTTTTAAATCTTTTATTTTCTATATTATTTTTAGTTTTTCAATTTCTTTGTCTATTAATTCCTAACTTTGGTACTTTAGTGTGTTAAAAACTCCCACCATGATGGTAGAATTGTTTGTTGTTGTTCTAATGTATATAACATGTTAAGATTTGTCTCTCCTTGACAGTTAGCAGTACTCACGGGAGATCCCTCAGTGTGGCATTGGGGACCATGGCAGTGACTGGGGCTTTACCACTTTGGGAAAAGTGTGAGGCCCTGCTAGGGCTTCTCCAGGCAGGCAGCCAGGCAAGCTTTTTTCCCTTGGCAAATGGTGCTTTATTTTAACTATCATAAGTATGTCTTTAACTGGGCCAGGGAGGATTGGGAGTGTTGGGGGAGGGCACTGGGTTGTGATATGTTTCCTCAGCTTTCTCCCCGCCCCATAATTTAATTTAAACCTTTCCAGGCATACAGAACAATAGAGAGAAATTTATAGTTAACACTCAATCATCCACCACCTAAATTCCACAATTAACATTTTACTATACTTGCTTTATCACATTTCCTTCCATCACTCCATCCCTCAAACTTTTTTAAAATGAAAATTTGTAAACACGCAGAATAATTGAAAGAATAGGACAAAGAACACTCTCATATCTTCTTCATAAAGTCAACAATTGATCATGTTTTGTTATATTTCTCTCTCGCTGCCTTTCTCCCTGAACCATTTGAAAGTTAGGTTCAGACTTCATTATATTTTAGCCCTAAATAATTCAGTACACATATTTTAGGAATAAGGGTATTATTCTACATTACCACGACATTGTTATCAATAATAATTTTGCCTAATATCATCAAATATCCCGTCTACATTAAAGTTTCCTCCAATTTTCCCACCAGTTGAATTTTTAAAAATCAGAATCCAATAAAAGATTTCATATTGCATTTGTGTCTTTAGCATTTTTTAACCTAGAACAGTTATGCTTTTTTTAAAACCTGTAATTTGAATTAAGTATAGATTTATAGGAAGTTACAATGATAATACAGGGAGGTTCCATGTACCCTTCAGTACCCTTCACCCATTTTTTTCCCGTGGTTACACCTTGCATAATGATAATACAATATCATAACAAGAAAATTGATATTGGTCCAATGTATGCATATAGTTTTATGCTATTTCCCCACACAAATAGGAATAGGTAGATTCTTCTAACTGCCACCACAATGAAGATACAGAACTATAAAATCACCACAAAGATCTACTTGTATCAATATTTTAGAAGTTTGAGTGAATGTAGAAACCTTACCTCCTGTTGTGGACTGAATGTGTTCCCCTCAAATCCCTATGTGCCCTTCTAAGACGAGTCTTGAGGGAGCTTGCTTCCTCTCTCTCTGCTTCATAACATATGGGGGGGGGGGGAACACAGCAAGAAGACAGCCATCTACAAACCAGGAAGATGACTTTCACGAGACACTGGATCTGTTGGCACCTTGATCTTGGACTTCCAGGCTCCAGAACTGTGAGAAATAAATGCCTGTCCTTTTAAGCCAATGAGTCTCTGGTACTCTGTTATAGCAGCCTGACCTAAAACACCAACTTCTAAGCCCTTTTATCCTCCCTGTTTATGACAGAATAGTCTTAAATATTTCCTTTACATACACTAACATCGAAGTCATTCGATGTTATATTTTTTGCCTTGACCATCAAACATAATTTAGACAACTCAAGAGGAGCGGGAAAGTCTATTGTATTTAGCCTATTTAGCCATGTTCTTGCTTTTAAAACTGTTTTTTTCCCCCTTCCTCATAGTTTTAGTTTCCTCTTTTTATCATTTCCTTTCTGTTTAGAGAACTTCCATTATTTTAGGTTAGGTCTGGTGGTGAAAAATTCTAATTATTTTCCTTCATCTGAGAATGTCTTTATTTCTCCTTCATTCCTGAAGGATAATTTCACCAGGTATGGAATTCTGGGCTGACAGTTCTTTCTTTTCAGCACTGGAAAAATGTGCTACTTCCTACTGAGAGTTTAAAAAAATTTCAATGGTTGTATTTTTTTTAATTCTGAAATTTCCATATTTTTTTATATACTCTGTTTCTTTCCTGAGACTTTCTACTTTTCAGCTGTTGCAAGGGTTCATAATTCCTTATTAAATTATTTTTATGATGGCTGCTTTCACATTCTTGTTGATACTTCCAACATGTGTGATCTTGATGTTGATGTGTGTTGGTTATTTTTTCTCTTTCAAATTAAGGTTTTCCTGGTTCTTGGTCTGACATGTAATTTCTGATTGTACCCTTGAGATTTTTGGTATTGTGTTATGAAACTCTGGATCTTATTCAAATCTGTTTCAGTAAGTTTCCTCTGACTTGCTGTGACATGGTGGGAGCAGGGGTGCTACTTCACTACTACCATGTAGGGGTGAATGTCCAGGACCCCCACTTGGCCTCCCTTGGCACCCTGGAAAGAGAGGGGTGCCACATTGCTACTTGGTAGAGGTGAGATTTCAGGCTCCCCACTAGGCCTCCACTGATACCACCTAGGCTAGGAGGGGAGAGATCCTTTTTGTTGTTCCCACATGGCTTCTGCTGGGGGTAGGGTGGAAGGTCTTGTTACCTCTCGGTGATGGTGCAAGTTTGGCTGCCCACTCAGTCTTCTCAGATACACCTGGGTAGGGCAGGGAGGAGCCCACCTTTGCAGGCAGACAAAGACAGAAGTCCAGAGTCCTCATTCCGTCTTTCCTGATGGGTTATCTATGGCCCTTTGAATATCTTGTTGCATAAGTGAACTGGTATTGGCCTTATGGAACTATGCACTAAGGGACAAATTTCTCCATAAATTCCCATTTCCTGGCATCACTTCTTTTATTGTTCTAATATGATCCTGGGTATCCACTCTAAGGTATTGTGGTGTTTTTAATTTTGTAATATGAAATTCTCACTTTATATTTTGACATAAAATGCTCTGGGGTGGTATTTTATTATAAAGTTACAAAACCTTTGCCTAATCTCAAATGTTGGTATGTAGGATCCTTGTGGATTAAAAAAAAAAAAAAACAATTGATATTTTTAGATTAGCTATAATGTCTTGAATTTTGACCCAGGAAAATTGAGTCTTTTATTATTTTGTTTATGAAAAGAAAAAAAAATCTAATGCATCTAGTTGCTGGGAGCATGGATTTCTTTTTTACTCTACTCCTGTGTCTGATGTTCAGGTTATAATTTTTAATGTAAATATGTCCATAGGATTTTAAGCTTTTTAAAAATTTTTGAGAATGGAATTTCAGAAATCTGTCCAAATTTTCCTAAAAATATTAGGTTAGTTTCCTTCATTGTCCAAATTTTCCTAACAGGACAGGATTTTTTTTCTTCTTGTGCCTTACAGATTTTCTTAGTGTTGCCTTGGTCAGGGAGAGAAATAATTATTAAAGCAAAAAACTTCTCTTCAGTTAATATTATTTATTGACTAAGACCTCTGACTTGTGCCCGATCATAGGCTAAGTGTGAACATCATGCAAATTGAGAGCAATAGTTTTTGCTTTTTCCAGATATATGTGGTTACAGCATAATATTTACTTCCATGAGTCAGGGCAACTTAAATAGATAACCCAGATAAAAGGAACTGGGAAGCAGGAAACCTGTGTCTTGGCACACATTTCATTGCTAACTTTGTTGGGTCGCCTTAGTCATCCCGTAACCTCTTAGGGCCTCAATTTCCTTACCTGTCCGTGAGAATAAAAGTATTTTTCTTTCCTGACTTGTACAGCTTTGGTTAGGGAAAATTTAGATTTGTGCCATAAATATAGAAACTATGGCTAAAGACTATCCACCTCTTTTTATTTAGTCTTAAAAAAGTATAAACACTCATAGCTTTTTGGCTTCTTTTGGTGTCAAAATGTCTTTGAGCAAAGAGAATTCAAAAAGTGCTTGGGATAGCCATAAACATTTTTTCAGACTTAATTGACATAGTTGACTCTGTCCATTTTTGCTATGAGTGAGCAACCACATTTATTTTTCTCTCCTGGATACTCTGATTCTTTAGTTGCCCAGCAGCTAGTTACGTCACTCATGCAGAGTCAGGCAGAAGCCTCACACGTGGTTTACAGAACTGTGTAGCAGACTTACGTGGATCGAAATAGCTATAATTAGAAAATCAGTCTCACACTTCAGAACTATGCAGAAGCATGTGGATGTTCTGACTTGTCCCAGAAGCACAATAGAAGTAAACCAACTGGTCTTGAAGTAAGAACAATTACAAAAACACAAATTTTGAAAAAAAATGAACACAAAGATTTGAGTCGTAAATATTTATTTCTAGAGAAACAAGGCAAACTCATTTCAAATTTCAGAGGAAAGCATTTGTGGTAGTTAGACCACACCAACCATCCTGCTGTGTTGACATGGGGATTTCTGCATAAGGCCATCTGTAGGTGGCAAGATGCCCTGCCGCCAACCCCATGGTAGGCAGGATCTCTTCTCCTTTCTTTGGACTGGTTCTTAGTTGTGGCAAGCAACTAACAAAGAATCCCTGTAAATTTCATCTGCTCTTTGTGATCTTCAGAATCTGAAGTTAGGGAGTGAGCCAAAGCTAACTATGACATGAACTTTATCTGTGGATATTAAGGTCATTTTACAATTGGTCGCAGAGCACACGTTTGAATGGCAGGAAAAAATGTAAAGTAATGTCTCGAGTTTTCTCTGTGTGTGTCTACTATTGGCTTACTTCCCTGTCACCTAAATCACTCTGAGCCATACAATAGGTATGGGCCAGAAAGACACAGAGCATGAGTATCAGTAAGGATCTGTTAGTGTAGCCTGAGGAGGCCAGGTGAAATCCATTCTGACTTTTCCAGCTTGTTGGTTTCATTGTTTTCTACAATGGGTGATTGTCTTCAGCCTGCTTGGCTGGCACCTGGTCCTTTGAGGTTCACAGAAAATCCCCATGTAAATGTGCAGCCAGAAAGTTGGGCGCACAGCGGGCTTAATGTCTGGTGTGTTCCTTGGTGCATACTCTCCTGTGTCTGGGGAGGCATGCTTCTAAGTGATGAACAGAAATTGCCTTAATTGAAAGTACTTCTGTTGGCAGGATGATTTCAGAGTCTACCTTCCTTTGAAAACAAACCCTCACCTGCTCCCCAGGGATCTGGAATCCCTCATTTTCTCATGAGAACCCTTCCTTCCTTAGAGCTAATGTTGAGATGCAGACCTAGGAGATATGCTAGGAGGAGATATTTTGTAGAGCTACCATTTATTGAGTCCTTCCCGTATGCAGAACACGGTGCTGAGAAATTGGTGTTCACAGATACTATTCTTCTCATTTTTTTACGTGAGGAAATGGAGGCTGGAAGTATACATTTGCACAAGGTGATGCAGTATGTTATGAGAACCAGCCTTCAATTCCAGGTTCGTCAGACTCCAAAATCCATGAGCTCACAAGACCCTCTACTGCTTCCCTGTCCTTGAGGTGCACCGAGATCTCTAAGATTCTGATTGCCCTGCCCAGAAGGATGAAGAGTGCTGGGCTTTTACCTCTCTTGGGGAGGGAGAGACTAGGTAGGAGGGGTGGGCTGGGGAAGCTCTGGGCCTCCCAGGGGTTGCTGAGCACAAGCTGAGGAATGATGAAGGCTGGCCGGGGTCCTAGCCTCTGCCTCCAAGCACAAGGCGGAGGCTCTGCTCCTGCCCCAGATTGCTCTGGAGCAATCTGCCAAGGGTCTCATTCAGGATGAAGCCCTCCTGGGAGAAAGGGAAATGGGAGCCTGTGGCTGATCCCTGCCTGCATGAGAGCTATTGTGCTGGGCTTCCATCAGCAGAGGGTGTGGCTTGTTTGAGATGGGCAGTGTGGTGTGTGAGATGTTCCTCTGCATTTCTCTTCATTTCCCTACAAGCTTGTGAGCCTGAATAATATTGAAGCACCTCAGCTGGGCATGGCAAGGACAGATGGTAGAGTGGAAACTGAGGCCCAGGTGGGTCTCTGGGTGCTGTCCTGATGGGATACAGCTAAGACAGCTAAGCTTCAGGGGTTCACCTTGCAGTAGAGGCACCAATGATGAATGTGGCTAAAATACAGCTGGAGAAGGCACTAAGAGGAACTTAGGTCACCCAGACTAGACTCTTTCGGGACATGGCCTCAGCCTCTCGCTTCCACAGTCTGGTCCGGGGATCTCTCCCAAGTGCTCACATAGAAACCTCGCTCATGGCACTTCTAAAACTGGGGCACTGTTGTCTCTTCTAGATTGCAGGCTCCTTGAGGACCTGGGCCAGTTCTGTTTGTTTCAGCACTCCCTACGTCTTTTTGTGGCACCTGAGCCCGAGAACATGTTCCTAGCCAAGCAGGAAGCTCAAGAGCCTTGGCCTGATTATAGGCGTGAGGAAAACTTCACGAGAAAAGAAGTTTTCTGTTAGTTAACTCTTTCTGGAAAAAGCCTCCTTCCGATCATTTGAGAACCATGTGTGTAAATTAAAGTAGAGGGAGCTGTCCGCTGCCTGAGTGATGGGGGCTGGCTAGAAGGGACTTTTTCAGAAAAAGGAACAGCAGCTTTGCTTTGAACAAATCCTATATTACTTTTTCAAATAGTAATCTGCTAGTACGAAGAATATACCTTTTATTTCCATTTCGCCTTGTATTTAAATGAAACATCCTTGAAAATTGAGAAGGCAAATAAAGCAGTTCTGCTAATTTAATGAAGACCAAGCTGTAAATGTTAAGTTTTATGGGGTGTCAGCCACTCACTGAGGAACCTGGTAACCAGAGGGAAAGGAGGGGGCAGAGGTATGTGGTGACTCATCCCAAGAGTCCAGAACTTTTCCTAGTTTTCTAGAGCACACAGGATCTCTGCAGAGGAGGAGGGCTCTGCTATTAAGGAACGAGCTAGAAACCTTAGCTCTGTGAATTGTCCCTTCCAATTGCCTTGTTGTCTCTCTCCTCGATGAGACTGGAGAATGGTGTGGCTGTCAGAAAACACTCATCCCCCTGGGTTGGTGAACTTCTCCCTCTGGTACTCTGTGCCAAGAGGTCCATACTGAAGACAAATCCGATGCCCTCTGTGGTATGTGGCCTATCTACAAAGCTGGTCAGAATGCAGCAGAGGGAGGGCCTGTCTGTCCTCCCGGGCGTCCTTTCTGTAATCCCCTTGTCACAGCCACCTCCGAAGGCTGCTCGCCTTGACAGAGGGGCCGTGATGGGCAGCCCGTCAAATAGATTGTGAGTGCATTAGCAGGATTAGCAGAGAAGGCTAATATTGTAGCATTCCCCAAGTTCATTCACAGCCTCTGAGGCTGGGCTGGTCAGCTGTTAAACTGGGCAGGCACAGGCTCCAGAATTCATGTCACAGGGAGTGGCCCTGAAATGGTCAGAGACACAATAGTCCCATGTGTTAGACTTGCGTGTATGTATTCTTATTTCACAACAGAGCTTACTTTATAATATTAGTATAAAAATGCTAAGTACCCCTTTCCCCCCCATCTGATTGATAAACTAGCTGAAATACTTTAGTAGCCCCTCAAAACCAGATGCTTTGTTCTTGGCAGTTTATTGACGTATTGCTGATTTTATTTCTGCTTGTTAAAGTAATGTACCTCATTTTGGAAAACTTGGGTCAGAAAAGTATAAGGGAGAAATTTAAAATACTCAGTTCTTTCACCACATATTACCTCTCATGCCATTTTGCTGTATTTTCCTGCAGTCTTTTTTCTGTGCATATCAAGTAAAGTTGTGATTGTGTTGTATACTTGCTTTTGGTTCCTTTTAAAAAACCAAATATTATATCCTAAGCATTTGCCAGCTTTCTTGCACTTTTAATGAAAACACCTATTAATACTTTGTGTGGATATATTTGCATTAGTTTTTTATTGATGTGTAACAGATTACCACAGACTCGGCACTTTAAAGTGATACCCACGTATTAGCTCACAGTTCTGTAGGTCAGAAGTCTGGCATGGCATGATTGGGGTCTCTGCTCACATCTCAGAAGGCCAAAATCAAAGTGTCTGCGGGGCTAAGTTCTCTGAAGGCGCTGGGAAAAATTGCTTCCAAGCTCTTTCTTGTTGGCAGAATTCAGTTCCTCCAGACCGTAGGGCTGAGGTCCTCTTGTCCTTGCTGGTTTTTGGCTAAGGAACACTCTTAGCAGCTGGAGGCCACCTGTCTTTCTTGACATGTGGCCCCTTTGATCTGCAAGCCAGCAATGGTGCAGTGCATCCTTATTGTGTTTGGACTCTGGCTTCTTCTGTGATCAACTGGAGAAAACTCTTTGCTTTTAAAGGGCTCATATGCATAGGCCACGCCCGCCAGAATAATTTCATTTTCAGGACAACTATGTCATATAATGTGACCTAATCAGTGGAGTAAATGCTGTCATACTGATTGTCGGCAGGGTTGTGCAGGGAATGCCTACCAGGGTGGAGAAATAGTGGGGCCATCTTAGGCCTCTACTTACTAGACTATTTCCATTTATTTAACAGTTTCTTTGTTTTAAAAAAAGCTGGGCTTATTTCTGATTTTTTATTATTATAAGTGATGTTTTTGGATAAGCATCTATCCTGTGTTAATGCACTAGGTGAAGAACTGATATTTTGTTATTTGCATTTTTGTTTCTAATGGAATTTAACACTCAGTTTCATGTGTTAGCTATTTGTCTTCTTATGTGAATTGTTTCTCTTCTTTTTTGGGGTTTATCTTCTAATTGATATATAATGTTCTTTAATAGTAAGGACATTACAACCTCACTAATTTTGTTACAACTATTTTATCTTTGTGTACGTTTTGATGTACAGAGGTTTTAAATACATAGGTACACAATTCCATTTATATCTTCCTTTCTGTTTTTGCCTTGATGTCATATTTAGAAAATCCTTTTGCTTCTCAAGATTTTAGAAATATATTGATTATATTTCTCTATTTTATAGATTAATTATTTGTATTTAAACTTTAATGTACATGGGATTTATTTTGATATATAGTATGAGGTACATATTTAAAATTTTCCCCAAAACTTATTAACCAGTAGCCTAATATTTAACATGTAACTCATCCTCACTGATTTCAAATGCCATTTCCATGCTTGACCTTTTTTGGTGGCTTTTCATTCTGTTCAATTGTTCTGTTTTGTAGGCTGGTGCCACAGTATGTTCTTTTGGTTATTATATTTTGAAATAAATTTAAATACATTGAAATGTAAATTCCTCCTTGCTTTATTTAGTTTTCAATATTTTATTGGCTCCTTTTCCCTAATGGTTTCATGAATTTTTGGTGGAATTTTAATTTGACGTGTATTGACTTCATAATATTTACGTTGAAGAAATGATGATTTTGCAATGTATAGTCTATAGCAATATAGAATGTCTCTCTACTTATTAGAATTTTCCTGCATGTTCCTTAGGAAAGCTTTATTTTTCTATTTTAATAAAATTTCAACTTTACAGAAAATTTGCTGGAATGTTACAAATAAGTTTTTCCCTGAACCATTAGAAAATAAGTTGCTGGAAGATTTCAGTGTGTAATTCTGACAAAGAAAGACTTTCTGTACTACTATGGAAATCGAAATCAGGGCATCAACATCTATATATGATTGTCATTTCACACAGAGATCTCATTCCAGTTCCACCAGCGTCCCCAAACATGACTTTTAGAGAAACAGGATCCAATCCAGGATCCCATGTTGTATTTAGTTGTTATGCATCTTTCATCTCTTTCAACCTCAGTTTCTAGTCTTTCCGTGACTTTCATGACCTTGTGACTTGTGAAGGCCATAGGCCAGTTATAGGGTAAAATGTCCTCCAGTTTGGGTTTGCCTAACGTGTCCCCATGATTTGATTTGGATCATGCCTTCTTGGCAGGAGTGTCACATAAGGAATGGCGTTAATGCAGCCTGTGAGGAGGCACACTGATTTGTCCAGTTCTGGTGACTTGACTTTTGATCATTTGATTAACTTGTGTCTGCCAGGCTTTACCACCCTAAACTTACCCTTTTCCCATTTGTAAGTAATAAGTGTTTCGTGGGGAGATACTTTGAGACCATACTGTTGTTAAAGTACTTTAAGCTTTGTTCGGTGCTACTGGAATGAGCGTTTAGTTCAGAGCCAATTTTGTCCCACTACGGGGGAAAAAACCCTTGCTTAGTACTCTGCCTGATGCTCTATGAATTATGAGGTTTTCTACTCCACTGTGGCAACAGGAATTATTTCCAGGTGTGTATGAACTCTGGGGCTTGTTCTTGTTGACCCTTTCTGGTGGCTCTTTCCCCAGCCTTGGGTAATTCCCCAACACCATGAAGATGTGAGAGAGACTCTCCAGATCTTGGGACTGCTCTTTCGGCAGCTCTTTTCTTGCTGGCACTCTTCCCTTGGAGCTCACGGGAGCTCCTGCTCTGTTCCTCAACTCAAGAGAACCTGGGCTCTGCCTGGACCCTCCCTCCCAGTCCCAAAGCCCACAAACTCTCTCAAGGCAACAGTAGGGCTCACCTCATTTTTTCCTTTCAGGAATCGCTGTCCCTTGTTGCCTGGTGTCCTATGGCCTGAACACTATTGTTTCATATATTTTGTCTGGCTTTTGACTCCTTCCATGCAGAGGGATAAAAATGGTCCCTGTTACTCCGTATTGACTGCAAAAAACCACTTATGCATTTTGGATGAATCAAATGCATTGTTCTTTTCCAGGCATTTATTAAGATGTAGAAATGTTTCCTTCTGCTCTAAACGGCCCCAGGATGCTGAGATTTTTTTTAAATGTCACTTGTAGTCTGTCTTCTCCTTCCTCAGTGACTGCTTGCCTCTGCTATCAGCTCCATGCCTACTCTCCAGGAGTTTATGCATCCCCTCTGCTTTAGGGCAGTTTCTTAGATAAGGGTCAGTAGGTTCTAAATGAGTGTCTGAAGATCTCTTTTAGGAATTAAAAATGTGAACTGTGTCATATGTGTTTGACTGGGCTGCTTTCTTGCTTCTTTTCTGGTCCTTGGGCACAGTTCCCTAGTCAAGTCTGCTAAAGTACTGCTTTTTGGATACACGAGATATAATGCCACTTTGGAGCTTTGTTTGGGAAGTGTGCTTAATGGTGAGTCAGGGGTGGGAGTGGGGCTATTGCACTCTTGCTGGATCATAGAATAATTTCTATAGTAGTTTTCTAGCATTGTCATAACAAAGCACCATGAACTAAATGGCTTAAAATGATAGAAATGTATTGTTTCCCAGTTCTGGAGCCTACAAGTCTGCAGTCAAGGTGTTGGCAGAGCCATGCTTCCTCTGAAACCTGTAGGAGAAGTCTTTGTTGCCTCTTCTTAGCCTCTGGTAGTTTGCCAGTGATCCTTGGGGTTCCTTGGCTTGCAGCTGCATAACTTCATTGTCTGCCTTCATCACACATGGCCTTGTCCCTGTGCGTCTCTGTGTCTTCAAATGGACATCCACTTATAAGGACACCAGTCATACTGGATTAGGGACCCACCCTACTCGAATATAATCTCATTTTAATTCAACTAATTACATCTGTAACAACCCTATTTTTAAATAAGGTCAAATTCTGAGATATACTGGGGGTTAGGACTTTAGGTTTTTTGTTTTTGTTTTTGTTTTTTTTAGGGGATACGATTTAACACTTAACAGTTGGTATAGAATATTAGGTGACTTTCTTAGTGGAAACTGGATGAACACCCAGAGTGGTAGGCTTTGAACCAAAAGCAGATGACACAGGTGTCAGCAAAGATAAGGAAAGCTGGTTGGGCTAAGGGTAGCATGCTAGCAGGGAGTCCTGTGCCAGGTTTGACTCCTAACTCCTGTAGATAGGAATGCGGCGACATCAGTATCCTGGTGTTAAGCCCAGGTCTGAAATTTCCTGATGTAAAATCCTTTGCCCAAGCTTTGGCTAGTGGCCCCAAGCCTCAGTGAGTGCTGCAGACAAAGGGCAGATCTTAGAGCTGAAGCTTCTCTGACAAGTGGTCATGGTAGCAGTGACCACACATAATGTTGGGAAATCTGCTTCCCCCTCTCTCAGTCTCTCAAGTGTATGATACAGTATTCTTAACTATAGTCACTGTGCTGTATGTGTCCCCCAGAATTTCCTCATCTTAGAGCTAAAAGTTTGTCCCCATTTCTCCCACCCCAGCTCCCAGGAGACACCATTCTACTCTCTGTTACTATGAGTTTAGCTTTTTTGGATTACACATAAAGTGAGATCGTACAGTATTTCTTCGATTTATTTATTTGTTTTACTTAGCATAATATTCTCAAGGTCCACCTATGTTGTTGCAGGTGGTAAGATTTCCTTTTTTATGTCTAAATAATATGATATATCACATTTTTCCTTTCTTATGGCTAAATAATATTCCATCTAGCTATCATCTATCTATCTATCATCTATCTGTCTATCTATCTATCTATCATCTATCTATCTATCTATCATCGTCTATCATATTTCTTCATCCATTCATCTGTTGCTTGTCGTGATTGTCACGTAGGTTGTTTCCATGTCTTAGCTATTGTGAATAATGCTGTAATGAACATGGAAGGGCAGATGTCTCAATATAATTTCATTTCTTTCAGATGCATATCCAGGGTGGTATTGCAGGATTATATGGTATTTCTACTTTTAATTTTTTAAGGAAACTCCATACTGATTTCTGTAGTAGTTGTACCAATTTACATTCCCACCAATAGTGTCCAAATCTCTCCCTAGTTTTAAGATATTCTCAGCCATTATTTGCTTAAATAAGCTTTTGCCCCTTTCTTCCTATTTTCTCCTTCTGGGACTCCAATAATGCATGATTGTTTCTCTTAATGGTATCCCATGGTCCATATAGGCTTTCTTTAATCTTTTTCATTCTTTTTGATTTGTACTCCTCTTATTGGATAAGTTCAAAAGATCTGTCTTCTACCTCACAGATTCTTTCTTCTGTTGATCCAGTCTAATACTCTCTACTGAATTTTTAATTTCATTCATTTTATTCTTCAGTTCCAGAATTTGTTTTAAAAAATGATTTCTATCTCTCTAATAGACTTCTCATTTTGTTATTGTTTTGCTGATTTTGCTGAACTGCCTTTCTGTGTTTTCTTATAGTTCACTGAGTTTCCTTAAATGATTATTTTGTGTTTTTTATTGGACAAATCTCATTTTTTTGAAGTTGGTTATTAGAAAATGTTATTTCTGTGGTGGTGTTATGCTTGCTTACTTTTTAATTTTCTTTGAAGTTTGTGTCATTGCATTCACATTTAAAGAAATAATCAGCCTCCTCCAGTCTTTACTGACTGGCTTTGGGAAATACCTTCCATCATTTATATTAGGGATTCTAAGCCTTTTCAGATCTTTCCTATTGATATTTCTGCTCCACAGTTCTTGTTCCTTTATAGAGGGTGAATTCTTTTTTTTTTTTTAAAAGATTTTATTTATTTATTCATGAGAGACAAAGAGAGAGAGAGAGGCAGAGGGAGAAGCAGGCTCCCAAGGAGCAGGGAGCCCGATGTGGGACTCGATCCCAGGACCCTGGGATCATGACCTGAGTCGAAGACAGACGCTTAACTATCCTAGCCACCCAGGCGCCCTATAGAGGGTGAATTATTAAGACTGTATGCCTTCTTTTGATCCTGCAAAACCAGATTCGGGGCTGTCAGCTACCCATTTGCTTTCTTTAGGATGGTGCTGAATGCTCAAATTACGTGCTTTATCACAATCCTGCTAAATTGGGCTGGCTTTCTGCATGTGCTCACTAGCTGTCTGCAAAGGCTCATTTTTGTTGCCATAGGGATTGTCCTGAGGGAGCTGGCCACAGGATGGTGGGCAGGGTATGGGTGAGCTTGCAACGCATTTGCAGTGCCTCTGGACCAGCAGGAGGATCTATAGGTGAGATATGCCCAATAGCTCATTGGTGGGCTTCCTGATGGAGTGTGCAACATGGTTAGTAGGATATATGTCTCTTTGATGCCCTCCAGGAGGCCTGGCTGCCCTTCTCCCTGACACTTCCCACTCCCCACTCAGGCAGCACACCTCAGGGTTTTGGTTGAAATGAGAAAGAATTGGGTCTCTTTTGTGGCATCCCACAAAGCAGGGGAAGCTGGGCGCTCACTCAGATGCTCTTACTTTCCGTTGTGGGAGAAGTCACAGGCTGAGAAGATCTCCCTTGGCAATGAGCTGTGCCACTTCGGGGGAAGGGTAATGTGGGTAAAGTGAAACTGTTCCTCTTACCCTCTTCAATGCATCAAATCTCATTTTTTTTTCTTTTTTTTTGCTCCAGCTATGTTCTGGAACCTCTCCACTGGACTCCCAGACTTCCACAAAGGCACTCTAGTTCATGGATGATTAAATCAGTGCTTTTGAAGAGGAAGATGGTAGAAAACTATCAATTCCACCATGTTGATGGTATCACTCTTCTCAGCCATTATTTCTTGAGCATTCACGTGCCAGACACTATTCCAGGCCTTGGAGTCACAGTGTAAAATAAAGTCCTTGTAGAGTTTGACTTCTGGAATTGCATCAGTTCATTATTTGTAAAGTGGAGGTAAAAAATGAATATGCTCAATTAAGTTGTGAATAGTAAACGCAATGCTTTGTATAATGAGCTTAGCCCAGTGCCAGGCATAACAGAATTTTCAGTAAGTGTCAGCTGTTTATATGGAGATCAGACACAGTGGAAAGTGAGTCTAATTCTTGTCTCGTTTGGAACTTCAATGCTGTGACGTGGGGAGGACATGCTGAATAGTCTAGGGGGAAGATAGTAGTTTGGAGTCTTGGATGCCTTTTCCGGATTTAGGATTGAAACGCAAAGCTGGACTACAGTGGTGTCATGAGGGCAGTGGCAGGGCATCCCAAAGAGCAAGGCCTAGAGGACATGTACCGGGTTTATCTGCTTGGCCAACACATGCTTCTCTGCTCTGCCCAGAGCTGCAGCCAGAGGTAAAGGATTTCATATTGCACAGCAAAGAATCAGTGAGGACCAAAAGCAATATAACACAAGTTACATTGTGCAGAGCACATTGTTGTTTTAAATTTTGGTTTGCCTAAAATGGCTCACTGTATTAGTTGCCTGTCTTAAGTTCCTATACCTCGATATGTGGTATTAACTCCAATAGAAAATATGCAACCAACCCAAAGACAACATAGTTTAAGAAATGTAATATTTTATTTGCATCACATTTTAGAAAGCTGTTTTTTGTTGAGGAATGGGGTAACTGCTACTGGACATTTTACTTTGCCTTGGGGATACAACTCTGAGAGTTGGAGTTTATACCAGAATTTGGCTAATCTACTCAGATTCAGCATCTGTACTCCTTTAAGTGGCATTTAATATTACAACAGGAAATCTTTACTGTTTTTCTATCATAAAGGAACATTACTTAGACGTACTCTATTATGTGCTCAAGTTGGCTCACCATCTCTGATGAGCTGTAGAAGAAATGGAAACAGATAGTGAGAGAGTTGAGCAGGGATGCTTGTGTGATCAGTCTCACATCCCACAAGTGTTATGGGCCAGCAGCATGCATTTCAGGTGTGCAGATGAGGTCTCAGATCTTTCTAGAGCTCCCTGAGATGGAGAAAGTGATTTCCTTCTCTCAGGTTGGTTGCAATGCTTAAATGAGATAATATGTGCAATAAACCTGGCACCCAAGAGGTATTCAGTAAAAACAGTTTACTCTCCTTTTTTATGTCCTGTTTTAGGAATTTAATTTTCTTCAGTGTTTTTAAAAAGCAGTTAAAATTAAGCCAATTAGTTTCGTATTCCTAGCTGGAGGGTCTGGCATGTAGAAGGTGATCAGTGGGTGTATGTGGGGGATGAGTTGTTTGTGGTTCTTGGGGTAAAGGTGTTTCTTGTCCACATCCCTTGGTGGGTTGGAGATTCAGCACTGTCTCCCAGCTCTTGAGTAGCACACACAGACAGGTTAGACTTGGCTGGTTAGGCTCTTTCCAGGTAACGCTCATGGGAGAGTTTTTCACATTTCAATATTTGAGCCACTTAATGCACATGATCTGTGTTTAAACCTACCTTTCAAATACCTGGCACATTCTATGTGCCTGGAACAGTTCCAGAGCTTAGAAATTCAGGGAAGAATTAGAACACATCCCTCATTCTTAGGAAGTCAGTAATTCAGTAGCAGAAAAAGTACTACCCACACATACACACACACACGCATGCATACACATGCAAGTACTCATGTATACATATACATATATGCTTGTGTGTGTGTGTGTGTGTGTCTATTTTGGGAGGTGGGTGTCCTAAGGTAAGGGGCAACACTCAATGTGAGAGATCCAAAGTTGTGAATGTGTTGACCATGTTTTAATGTCAAAATTAGGATCCATGGACTGATAAGAATATAGCTCCATAGAAAGTCAAAGGAGTAATGCTTAAAGTTGGGGTAGTTCCAGGATCAAGCCTGCCTCCTTTAGAGGTACTTCTTGTCCTCAGTAAGTTTACAGTCTAGGTAGAGAGTCATGTGCATATCCCTGGATGAAAGCTCTATGAGATGTGTCATCAGGGCAAGAGAAGGACCCAAAGAGAGGTATGGCTGCTCAGAACTATGGGAGATGAAGCTGGAAGGGGAGGTAGAGTTTGATGTCAGTGAGTAGCGAAGGATCTGGGAGAAGAGGAAATGCTGAGTCTGGAAGGATACTGGAAAGATGCCTGGCCACAATCTTGTCTAAGCAGGGAGATCAAAAAGCCTTTCCTAGATTTAAGACAATGAGGCCCACATCATTGGGGAGCAAGGTGCTTCTGTGGCCAAGGACTTTGCAGCTTGTCTGGCTGGCCCTCAGAAACATGGTTGAGAGCAGACATGAGGGATTGATTAGAAAACTGCTATGCTTGGGAAAAAATGTAGATTTCAGAGACATGAAAATGAAAACATGCAAGCATTTGTAAATGGAATATGCCTATCATTGTGGTTTTATGTGCCCAGAGACCTTGTGAGCAACCTGTAGATATGGCTGGGGAAAACATGTCTTTAGAGGCCCTTTTCTCTCCCTTGAAGAATGATGGCTTTCTCCTTGGGTGGCACCTGATGGTTGTCATATTTTCCTTTGTGAGAGAGGAACTTCCTGTCACTGATTGTTATCAGGAAGTGAACTGGTGGCCCACTAAACTAGAGCTTCATCGGGCTCTTGGGAGGAAACCTTATGTGTGTATGTGGGGGTAGAGATGGTATTGCAAAGAGATCAAGGACCCACTCTGGAGACTTATTAGTTGTTGACATTTGGACAGTTACTTAATCTCTCTGAACCTTAGATTCTTCATCCATTAATGGCAATAATGATACCTATCTTGTAGAGTTCTTGAGAAGACTAAACATAGTAGTATGATGCTTGGCACACATTGGGTATTCAATAAATCTCACCTGTTATTATTGCTGTCTTTTTGGGCAGACACTAGTGTAATATGGGTACATTCTGAGTATAGTTGGAACATAAAATTTCTTGGGGGTGGGGGCACACAATCATACACATTGCTGTCCGTAGTGCTGAACTATCATTGCATGGGGCATGGCTGTAGCTCCTAACCCCAGGCCACCATTGATGGCTGCTGTCTCTCCCAGAAATTTGAGCCAGAAATGTGTAATGAAGAGGCCAAGATGGTAGAGAAGCAGACTGATAATAGCATTTGGATAAGTCACTGAGAAATTTCTCTGGACAAAAAGAGATATTTTAGTCTCTCTTAGAGATTTGTATTACCAAAGGAAAAGTCCAAACTGACATGGCTCAAAATGCTGCTACAGGATGTGTTATGTGATAGAGGGCTGTGCATGTGTTAATGTGAATGATGAGTTTGGGTAGTTGGCAGAACCCTGGAGGAGTAGAGCTTGTTTAAGTGTGGTATCTTTATCAGTTGGGTTAAAACAACATTTTAATAGATACTTAAACATTTTGGCTCAATAAGATATTTGTTATTTTCACAATGTCACGGAACAAATAAAACTATTACCTGATGATGTGTGTGGTCAATTTCATGTACTGTTGAAAATCAAAACATACTTCTGAGTGTAGTAAGTTTTTTTTTAAGAATTGGAAGTTTTGAGGGACAGACATCTCCCCCACATTCCTTCCTTGGTTATTCTGGTGATGATTCTGGGTGTATTGTTTTCTCTGAGCCCTTGTTCTCCATTTTCTCCAACTCACAAAAGTCCAAGTTGGCTAGCCTACCTCCTAATGTCTGCCCAGTAGTCAATTCATCCTTCCTTCCTTCCATCGTTCATCCATCCATCCACCAATTAACCAATTGTCAGACATGCAATTATTGAGCATCTACCTCATATTATATACTCTGGTGCTCTGTTGTGTGTTTTGCACCAATAGAGTAGCTTGTCTAATCTACCTGTTATCATGACAAACCCTGACCTTTGACTCAGCCCCTTCAGAATCTGCTGGTGCTATATTTAGTCCTTTGTCAACAACATTTATTAGGCACTTACTATAAGCCAGATACTATTCTAGGTAGTGGGGATACAGCAATAAATAGTGCTATCTAGTGTGTGAATTACTGAATTAGGTTTCTGATTGGTTCTTTTTTTTTAAGATTTTATTTTTTATTTATTTGTCAGAGAGAGAGACAGCGAGAGAGGGAACACAAGCAGGGGGAGTGTGAGAGGGAGAAGCAGGCTTCCTGCGGAGCAGGGAGCCCAATGCGGGGCTGGATCCCAGGACCCTGGAATCATGACCAGAGCCAAAGGCAGATGCTTAATGACTGAGCCACCCAGGCACCCCATCTGATTGGTTCTTTTTGACCTGCTGCTGTTCATTGTCAGTACAGCCAGAGGTCCTTTTAAACCTAAGTCATGTCATGTTATTTCTTGACTCATAGTCTCCTGATAGCTTCCCATCTCACTTAGGGAAGGGTAGTGGTGGAGGTGATAAGAGCTTGTATTCTCTCTTTGTATTTTGAAGGTATAGCCTAAGGCGGACTCACTGACAGATCAGACATTGAGTATGACCAGAAGAGAGGAATCAGCAATATCTCCAAGGAATTTATCCTTGGCAACTGGAAAGATAGAGTTACCAATTACTGAGTTGGAGGAGACTTATAGGAGCAGATTTGGAGATAAAAATTCCAAATCTGGTTTTGGACATGACAATTTTTATGTACTTATTTGGCATTTAAATGGAGGTACGGAGCATGTAGTTGGAGATAGAATTCTCCAGAGTTCAGGCTGGAGATACATATTTTGGAGTCATTAGCATATGAAGGTCATTTAAAGCCACAAGTTTATATGAGACTGCCAGTATAGAGAAAAAGAAAGTTCCTAGGACTGAGTTCTGGAGCCCTCATCATTTAGAAGGTGGGAAGATGAGGAGAGTCATGGAAAGGAGACTGAAGAAGAGAAGATGAAGAATTTAGAAGTGAACCAAGTGGGTTGTGTCAAGGGGAAAATATATTTCAGTAAGGAGGGTGGGAGGGTGGGTTGAGGGCTGAAAATTGACTTCTGGAAATCACAGGAGGTCTTGGTAAGAGCTGCTTTGGTGGAATAATAGAATCAAAGGCCTGACTGATTGTGTTCAAAAGGGAATAAGAAGAGAGGAAAGGAGACAGAGTAATGACAAGTCTTTCAAGGTAACCTAAAATATGTCAGGGATTCTCATGATTTTCAAAGGGTTACCCATGAATAAACCATGAATAGCTTTGTTATTGCTATGTTGTTCTAATATTTCCACATACTACATTGGCCTAAAGAGAGATCATCATCTATCAAAACTAGGTCAGAAAGTGTTGAATCAGCCAAAGGCTGCACCACCTATAGCTTCCCTAGAAGTAACTCAAGGCTTGCCTTGTAGCGCCTCTTAATAATAGGAACAACCACAATAGTAGCAACAACTAATAATAATACATTAGAGTTCTCACTGTGAAGCATTATACTGAGTGTGTGTCATGGATTATCTTATTTAGTGCTCAGAACCCAGTGAGGGTGGTGTCTCTGTTATTTCTATCTTACAGACTTGGTGGTTTATAGGCAGAGGTGTAGTCCTTTGGAATATTGGTGAGACTCTGATTTTTATTACTTTTTCATATAGGCATTATTTCAAGACCCTGCCAAAGAGCAATAACATGACACAATTTTTCAGAAGTGATATAGGGAATAAGTAAAGGCTATTTTCCCCAAGGGCTACTATGTGGATTGAGACCTCACTCTTCCTTCCTACTTCACTTTTACTTAGAGTTCTTGGGGATACAGGTGCCATTTTTAAAAAAGATTTAATTAATTAGTTAATTTATGAGAGAGAAAGAGAGAGAGAGAAAGCAGGGAGGGGACAAGGGAGAAAGAATCTGAAGCAGACTCTGTGCTGAGTCCAACATGGGGCTCAATCTCACAACCTTGAAATCACAACCTAAGCTGAAATCAAGGGTTGGATACTCAACCGACTGAGCCACCCAGGTGCCCCACAGGTACCAATTTTAATGGATGATGCTAGGCAATTAACAGACAAGCATGCCATCTTCAGGGACTTTGTGTGGTTATGGAAGAGATCTGTTCTTCTTATTGTGGTCCATCTCCTCTTTGACTCCCCTCTCTGATGCCCATGGCTCTCCTTGCCCCTTGTAGAGTGAAGGGCTTGCTTCATTCGGAAGGAAGAAAAGTGCAAAGTGAGGTCACTGGTTCCTGCTAACTCTTAAGACAACTTTCAGAAACATTTCAGAAATGTTTCCTAAACATTTACAAGAAACAAGAGGTATTTTGATAGGCTTATAAACTTTATTTAGTTTTAACAAATACTGAAGTTACTGGTTTACTATACCAATAGGAATTACATGTTGTGCTATAAAGTCAAAGGCAAAAATAGTTCAGATAGCTACAGCTCTAATTAAGACTTCAGTGCGTGGTAGAGTGTGGGGAAAGTAACACTGCACAGTCTATGGACTATTCTTTTAAAAACAGTTTAGTTACTCAAGTTCCATTTATTTTAAAGAACCTTTTATGGGAAACTTAGAGAACATTGGATTCATTAACAACAATTGTAGGTTTCCATGAGTAGCAGATGGGTCCATTGAAAGGACCAGATGAACAAATATGAATTGAGCATGACCTTCAGAAATTAGGGGTCTGTTTGAAACCCATTAGTGTTTTGTACAGTAGCTTTAATCTTTCTCTCCTTGGGTGGAATTAAATGCTCATTTTTTCCTTTCTCTTCCTTACTACCCTTTTCTCTTTAGTTTATAAATGCACACACACACACACAAACACTCAAAACATTTCATATTGTATTACCACAGTATAATTTTCTCTTTGTATTTCAATGCACGTTTTAGTTTGCTTGTTTTTTTCTGAATTGATGATGATGATGAATGAGACTATATCTACACATATTGTGTGTGTTTTTCTCCAGCTTTGTTAAAGCATATTGACAAATAAAAGAGAATGTATTTAAGGTATACAATGTGATGATTTGATATACATATACATTGTGAAATGATTACCACATTCAAGCTAATACATTCCCATAACCTCACTTAGTTACCTTTTCTTTTTGTAGTAAGAACACTTAGGATTTACTCTCTTAGCAAATTTCAAGTATGTAGTAACTACAGTTGCCATGCTGTACATTAGATCTCCAGAAGTTATTCATCTTCTAACTGGAAGTTTGTACCCTTTGACCAACATCTATTTTTCCTGTCCTTCAGCCCTGGCAACGACTACTCTCTGGTTCTGAGTTTGACTTTTTAAAAAAATTTCGCATATAAATGAGATCATACAGTATTTTCTTTCTGTGTCTGGCTTCTTTCACTTAACGCAGTATCCTCCAGATCCATATATGTTGTCACAAATGGCAAGATTTTCTTATTTTTTATGGCTGTATAACATTCCATATGTATATATTCCATAATATATACACATTTTCTTTATCTATGCATCCATTGATGGACACTTAAGTTGTTTCCATATCTTGGTTATTGTGAATAATGCTATTGCATGTTTTTTTTTTTTTTTTAACATTTCTCCAAATGACTGCCTCAGACTTCACATCCCCTGCTAACCAGTAGGATCAAGACCAGAAGATAACTAAGATATTTGAGGAGAGTTTTCTATACTTACTTTCACTCTGAAAAGTCTTTGGTGATCAAAACAATTAAAAGTGTCATTTTGGTTTCCAATATGTAATTTTTAAGGGATTTTTCAGGAGTTATAAGGTGCTTGTTAGAAAATTATGAAATAAATATTATTTTAGTGCCATTTTTTCCTCTTCCATTCTCTTCTTTTTCCTCCTCTTCCTCCTCATTATTATTATTATTTATTTTAGATACAGCTATCCCATCATTTTAGGTTATTTAGCAGACCCCTGACTATAAAGGCTCTAGGATGAAAGCCTCCTCACAGTTGTAAATGTTTTGCTCTTCCAGTACAAAGTGTCAAAAGTCTTTTTTGGCCCTTGATATTGGTCAAACGCATATTCCAGTGAATTTCATAATTATCCGAAGCCCTTTCAAGTATTTTTTGCATGTATATCTACTCCCCCCAACTCCAATTGAGAACCTGGATTTGAATCTCATCTCTGCCACTTATTAGGTATCTGACCTTGGGCAAATTGTTTAATCTTTCTGAAAATATGTTTCCTTATCTATAAACAGGAACAATGTCTAGCTCATACATTTGTGCTGATTAAATGGGATAAATCTGACATAAGAAATTCTCATTATAGGGGCGCCTGGGTGGCTCAGTTGGTTAAGCGACTGCCTTCGGCTCAGGTCATGATCTTGGAGTCCCGGGATCGAGTCCCGCATCGGGCTCCCTGCTTGGCGGGGAGTCTGCTTCTCCCTCTGACCCTCTTCCCTCTTGTGCGCTCTATCTCTCATCTCTCTCTATCAAATAAATAAATAAAATCTTTAAAAAAAAAAAGAAATTCTCATTATAGGGGTGTCTGGGTAGCTCAGTCAGTTAAGCATCTGCCTTTGGCTCAGGTCATGATTCTGGGGTCCTGGGATGGAGCCCCACGTCAAGCTCCCTGCTCAGTGAGGAGTCTCCTTGTCCCTCCCCTCTGCCCCTCCTTCCCCTGCTTGTGTGCTCTCTCTCTCTCTCAAATAAATAATAAGTAAAATCTTAAAAAAAGAAATGCTCATTGTAAATTGTAAGGTTCTATTTAATAGTAATATAAAATTATTATAGTAATAATAATGTAATTGGAAAAATATCCCCCTGTTGGGGACCAGAGTGTTCATGTGACATGGCCTATTTTAAGTGATATGGTAGAGTTAGCCACAATTTACATAACCATCTTCTAAATTGGGCAATTAAATTGTTTCAGACTACTTGGGCCTGTAAAGAACACTGCAATCGGAGTGCCTGGGTGGCTTAGTCGGTTGAGCCTCTGACTCTTGATTTCAGTTCAGGTCATGATCAGGTTATGAGATCGAGCCCTGTGTCAAGCTCTGTGCTCAGCAGGGAGTCTGCATGGGATTCTCTCTGTCCCTCTCCCTCTGCCCCCCACCCCCACTCTCTCTCTCTCTAAAATAAATAAATTAATTAAAAAAACACTGCAATTATTATGCTTATGCATAGATTCTTTGTCTGCATTTCTGAATACCTCTTTAGAGTTTGATACCAGAAGGCCAGTTACTTTCTCATTGGGCTGCCATTGCTCTGGACTCCTGTCTTATCAGCATTGCTGCTCTGCTCTTTGAAGAGTCCTTTCCCCTTGCATTCTCTCTGGACTATAGAAGGACCTCCAGAAAGACCTGGGTATGAGTGGGATTGCAAAAAGATGGGCTTTGTAATTGTTGGTTGGATGGCAAAATGAGACTGATAATGCCCTGTTGCTCTGGAGGATCTTTGTGTAGGGAAAGGATAGTCTCTGCTTGGGGATGGATGGGCAAAGCAGAGAACAAGGAGAGGGAGGGCACATCAGATCGTGGATGCATGTTCCTGCCCAGAGTCCCCATCGGGTCCCCAGGGCTCTCCCAGCTGGGCTTTATAAGATTACAATTGAATTCACGACTTGATCTCTGCCAGAGAGAGCAGTTCTGTCTGCACCGCCCTGCTCAATGTTGTATCCAAAGTGAAGAGTGGGGGCAGCAACCCTCTAGGCTGTGAGCAGCTCTCCCTTTGAGTGAATGGCCTGTGAAATGTTAGAGAAGACCTGAAACCCTCCTCCCTGGGCGGATATCACCTTCTTCTTTCGGATTTTATAAAGAACCTGATCCTCTTTGCCTGAATGGAGCCAAATAAATGGGAGTCTCAAAGGAGGTTGATGGCTCTGCCATAGAAGTCCCACAGCGACGTCTGGTTTTGATGTATTGCTGATGGATACGATCATGCTTAGAGAGCGAGATCACTTTTGCCAGTTTGAAAGAAAGGTCATGTTTTTAATTTAACTTAATTTCCTACACCAAAGAGAATTTTCAATAGGATATTCGACTTTTGCACCTTTAATGAGACCAGATGCTCTGGGGCCTGCAGCAATGAAGAGAAAACAGATTTTCTAGTTTACACTTCCACTTCGTGCATTTTCTAAATTGGGCATGTGCAGTTTCTTTAAGGATGCCATTCCTCTTGGGTATTTCTTACCTTCTCATTTTTCTTTTCTTTCTCCCTCTCTCCATTTATGTCTTCCTTCCTTCCTTCCTTCCTTCCTTCCTTCCTTCCTTCTGCTTTCCTCCTCCTTCTTAGGGTTACCTTTGCTTGAAGACATAACATGGGTGAAGCAATGTGCTTAGAGCTTTACAAACTTACAATTAATTTCCATTTTATAGATGAAGAGACAGAGACTCAGCAGGGTTAAGTAAGGAGTCTAGTATATATTGTCTAGTGGAATGATAGGCTGAATAACAGTCATTACAAGTTTGGATGATGAAACTAGATCACCCATATTTGGTCATTTATTTGTGGAATGACCTGGGAAAATTACTTAACCTTTGACTACTGGTCTGTGTTGATTGTTTTAAAGTTACAAGTTTAATTTTGTTTTTAAAGTTGACAATTACATATATAAAAGGGCATATGTATTGTTTATAGACTAATAAAACAAATGTCTGGGTACCTTTCAAGCAGATTAGGAAGTAGAACATTGCCCATACTTTTGAAGCCTTCCATGTGTCACTCCCTCTTGGCAATGCTAACCTCACTAAATCCCAAAGCCAACCATTATTTTAGATTTTGATTTTTTTTTTGTTTTTCTATATATGTACACACACACACACACACCCTATTCCTAAACAGTATATTCATTAGTGTTGTTTTTGTACTTTATTAAACTGAGAAACACTGTAATGTATTTTTCTTTGACTTGCTTTTTATACTTTTAACTGTATTTATGAAATTCAACTAAGGGGCGCCTAGGTGGCTCAGTTCTTGAGCGTCTGCCTTCGGCTCAGGTCATGATCCCAGGGTCCTGGGATCGAGACCCACATCAGGCTCCCTGCTCAGCAGGAAGCCTGCTTTTCCCTCTCCCACTCCCCCTACTTGTGTTCCTACTCTTGCTGTCTCTCTGTCAAATAAATAAATAAAAAAACCTTAAAAAAAAAAAAGAAATTCAACTATATAGTTATAGTTCACTTATTTTCGGTACTAAATGGCATGCTACTTTATCTCAGTTTATTTAGTCATTCCCTTCTCAGTGGACATTGGGGTCATTGCAGCTTTCTGATATTACAAATAATTCTGTTAAGCACATTATTAGACTTTTCTGCTGGGATCCAGGGTATATACACCTAAGAACGGGATGGTCATAGTTATGTATGTTCAACTTTATGCCCAACTGCTTTCTAAATTTATTGTAGCCTATTTACTGTCTGGTTGGTGGAGAGTTTCTATTTTTTCCCCATCTTCACCAACACTTGGTATTGTCATATTTTAAGTCTTTTGCCAATATGGTAAGTGTTAAATATATCTTATCGGTGTTTTAGCTGGCAGCTTTCATTTCTAATCAAATTGAGCAACTTTACATATGTTTATACTTATTTGAAATTCCTCTTAGGTGAAGTGCCTGTTTGTTTTTTCCCTTTTTTGGGTCCATTTCTCCTCTTATAGTTTCATCTTCCCCATGCATTAAATGGGGAACTATTCTGGAAACCCTCTAATGCCTTTATAATTACATGCTCTGTGATTCAAAATCTGATATTTTTATGCTGCTCTCTACTTTCACATGTTGCATTCCTTTCTTTAAAATATGCTGCATGTCTTAGGGATTGATGCCAGCTCATGGCCCCCTTAGGTCAAGGACAGCACAGAAAAAGTCTCCCATACAATAGCCCATGAGAGTTTTCTGGCTCTCATTGATTATTTTTAAATTCCCATTAATAATTAAAAATAAGATCTCTTTTTCTCCCATTTCTATTCCCTCAAATATTTATAAGTTAGACACATACTTATGATTGGCCAGAATCCAGATTTTTCTGTCAAAGGTGCCAGGGGGTGCCTCTCTCTTCTCTTTTTCTGCCATTCCTCTCTGGTGGTAGAATAAAGAAAAAAATTTAAAGCTTAGGAGATATAAATTCATCCTGTTTCTACAAAGTTAAATATATGATCATGGTTTATTTTTAGGATAATTTATTACATGCCTCTTCATTGCTGTTTCTAACTCATGTTTTCCTTCAGGTCGATGGTTTCAAAAGCAACAACAAATCAAAACAAAACAAAATTCCCCTAAACCAATGAACCAACTAACCAATGAAAACCCAAACCTAAACCACCACAAAAGAACCCCAACATACGTTATCAAATCTAATATTACCCTTTAATTTAGACCAAGAATCACACATGAGCAACTAAAATTTTTTGTGCAGTTGCCAACATCTGCTCCTACCTCACCTTATCTTTTACCAGATCAGGGATCTCCGAACCAAACAGAAAAATGGGATGACAGCAAGGTGGTATAACAGGAAGTTCTCCACTCATATCCTTCAACAGCAATAATAATTTGGCAGCCATCAATGGACAAAAGTGGCCTTTGTGGGAGCTCTGGGATCTAGGTAGTATGTCGTGAAACCCCAGTGGAGCCCAAGACCAAGGAGGGCCATTTAGTGGAGGGAGTCACACACACTCATGTTGCAGGTTTGCCAACTCTGGTCCTAATTATAGACTTAGAAACAGCCCCATCCTCCTGTGGACTTGGCAAGAGTCCTGTTTGTCCTTGGTCCTGCCAAGGCTATCTGCCAGCACTATCTGCCAAGAGAACTGGGAAGATCCACACCCCTCTATGCCTTGGGTAGCAGGCCAACTGACCTGTCTTGGCTGTGGACCTTGAAGCAACCCATGACCTTGCTCTAGCCCCTCTCAGCCATGGTCTGGGATTGGTCTTGCCTACCCAGAGATCCAGTGGGAGATGTATTTCTGTGTCCCTAGAGGCAGACCTACAGACCTTGGTTCTGACTATAGATTCTGAAGCAGCTCTGTGACTTGGTTTGAGCCATACCCTCCTGTGGTCTGAGGCCAGTCCTACCCACCCAGAGATCTGCCCTGTGATGAAGTAGGAGCCCTCCCAGGGACAATGGTGGGAACCATACCTTTCTGCATACCTGGTAACAGCCCCTCTGTCTGTGTACCCAACTGTAGACCCTGAAGTGGACCCTTGTCCCAGTGCCAGCCTCACTGACCAAGGTCCTGGAGGCAGTCCTGTCTTCCTAGGGACCAGGCAGTATCCATAACCACCTAAGCTCCTGGAAACAGGTCTGCTAACTGTGGACCCAACAGCAACCACATGACGTGGCTCCAACCCTACTCAACTGCAATACCAGAGATACCACCAACACCCAGAGATCTAACAGGAGATCTTACCTGCCAAAACCAGTCTGTAAAGGCTGGAAGAGGTGTTTGCTCCTTCAAATGCCAAAGACACCAATGCAAAGCTATATAGATCATGAAAAATCATGTAAACATGACACCATCAAAGGAAACTAATAAACCTTTAGTAACCAACCACAAAGAAATGGAAATCTACAAGTTGCCTGACAAAGCATTCAAAATAATCATCTTGAAGTGCAACAAGATGCAAGAGAAAACAGGCAATCAAACAAAATCAAGAAAACAATATATGAGCAACATGAGAAATTTGATAAATAGAAACCATAAAAAAGAACCAAACAGAAATTCTGAAACTGAAGAATACGTGATTGAACTGAAAAACCCAACAGAGAGCTTCAACAACAGGCTCTCTCATGCAGATGAAAGAATTACTAACTTGAAGATAAGTCATTTAAAATTAGCATGATGACTATAGTCAATACTCTATTGCTATTTGAGATTTCCTAAGAGAGTAGATCTTAAGTGTTCTTACCATGAACAAAACACAGTAACTATATCAAGTGATGGATATGTTAATTCACCTATTTTTGGTAACACTTCACAATTTATACATCTATCAAACATCACATTGTACATATATACATTTTTTATTTGTCAATTATATCTTAATAAAGCTTGAAAGGGAGGAAAAAATGTGATGCAATGGGAAATCAGAAGGTCCAAGTTGTGGCCACGAATTAAGCATCCAATGTTGCTCTAGTGGCAGAGGCTCAACTCAGTATAAAATTGGCAAGTAGCTATGATAAGAACTTTTGCATCATAGGTAGTGAGTAATGCTTGATCAGGGGTGGTGGTGGTGGTTGTAGAAGTCTTTTGAAAGCACATTGCCTTTGTGTAGTTTCTGTCCTTCATCAGAGAGGTCTGTGGTGTGGAGTGTCTTGTCTCTGTCTTCTGCAGGCCTCAGAACAGAGCTCAGATTCAGGTCAGAAAATTGAACCCAATCTTCACAAGACTGGATGATTAAACTCTCTCTCACAAAGAGGCATGTGAATATACTGAAAGTAGAAACACTTGGCTTTCATATGGAGGTTATAAGAGATGGTTCAAATGATTTTGGAACCAGTAGCCTCTATTTCCACAGGGCTGACCAGGCTAGACTGGGATGGGCAAGGAGTATGTGTGAGCTTGTTGAAGACAGTAAGCTAGAATGAAGAGCACACACAAGTTTCTTTAACGTGGTTTAAAATCCCTGGGAATTCTGTTGGATCCTCTCAAAGCTGGAAATAGAAGAGTTTGGAGGCCCAGTGTACTTCTTAACTAGAGCAGCTGATTCCTATGCATTTTGATTTCAGGTAAAATATTATTTTAATATTTAATATATTTAATATATTATTAATATTACTATATTTATATTAATATATTAAATATTATTTTAACAAAGGTGTATTAGTCTGGGATCTCCAGAAGAATAGGAACAAAAGAAAAAAATATACACACACACACACCACACATAAACATACATATATAGATACATACATATATATGTATATATATACACATACATATGTACATGTTTATTTATATGTATATATATACATACACATACATACGTACATGTTTATTTATATGTATATATATTTATATATAAAGAGATTTATTATAAAGAATTGGCTCAAGTGATTTTGGAAGCTAAGGAGACCCAAGATCTTTAGTCAGCAACTTGGGTATCCAGGAGTCTGCGTCTGAAAGCAGCAGAAGACGTTGATGTCCCAGCTCAAGGACAAGCGGAAAGAGGATTCTCTTTTACTTTTACTCTGACTTTTTGTTCTGTTCAGGCCTTCGACAAATTGGATAAGACCCACCAATGTTGACAAGGTCAATCTGCTTTACTAAGTCAACTGATTCAAATGTTCATGTCATCCAGAAATACCCTCACAGATGTACCTTGAATAATGTTTAACAAATACCTGGGCACCCTGTGGCCTCATCAAGTTGACATATGAAATTAACCATCACGAATGGGTTACAATATTTAAAAGTAGGAAAAAGTGAAAACCCTTGGTTCATAGCCTAGAAGGTGGTAGTGATGGTTGTGGGGATGTTGTGTAAATTGTGATAGAGGCCTTGTTGGCCAACTTTCCCAGCCATGCACAGTCTTATCCTCTAACTGTTTCTCCTCTAATTGTTGAGAGGTCTTTGCATGACATCATATATTAACACTGTCTAAGTGTTTTAAGAAAATATCCACATGCAATCCCTATAGTTCTCTAAGACTTTATTGATTCCTCCCTTGACTAGCTGTTGCTGCTACTCCTGTAAATCCTAATCCACTTTCAGTACTGAGTGCCATGACCCTTTGCTACACTGCACCAGGCAGTCTGTCCTTCTTGCCTGTTTCCTCTGGTTCCTTGGAAAAGTCAGGTTGGATTGTTTTGGCTAATTCATTTGCCTAGGATTTGTTTATGGTTTTGTGTATATTCTAGAGCATTACTTCTGAAAGTTTAGACAGTATCACCTGGAGAGCTTTTTATTTTTTTTAAAGATTTTATTTATTTGAGAGAGAGAGAGAGAGAGAGAAGGAGCAGGGAGGGAGGGGCAGAGAGAGAAGCAGACTCCCCACTGAGCAGGGAGCCTGCTGTGGGGCTCAATTCCAGGACCCTGGGATCATGACCTGAGACAAAGGCAGATGCTTAACCAACTGAGCCACCCAGACACTGCCCCCTGGAGAGCTTTTTTTTTTTTTTAATTTTAATATGTTATGTTAGTCACCATACAATACATCATTAGTTTTTGATGTAGTGATCCACGATCCATTGTTATCGTATAACACCCAGTGCTCCATGCAGTACGCGCCCTCCTTAATACCCATCACCGGGCTAACCCATCCCCCCTCCCACCTCTGCTCTAAAACCCTGTTTGTTTCTCAGAGTCCATAGTCTCTCATGGTTCATCTCTCCCTCGAATTCCACCCCCTTCATTTTTCCCTTCCTTCCCCTAATGTCCTCCATGCTGTTCCTGATGTTCCATAAATAAGTGAAACCATATGATAATTGACTTTCTCTGCTTGACTTATTTCACTTAGCATCATCTCCTCCAGTCCCATCCATGTGGATGTAAGAGTTGGGTATTCATCCTTTCTCATGGCTGAGTAATATTCCATTGTATATATGGACCACATCTTCTTTATCCATTCATCTGTTGAAAGGCATCTCGGCTCTTTCCACAGTTTGGCTATTGTGGACATTGCTGCTATGAACATTGGGGTGCATATGGCCCTTCTTTTCACTACATCTGTGTCTTTGGGGTAAATACCCAGTAGTGCAATTGCTGGGTCATAGGGTAGCTCTATTTTTAATTTTTTTTGAGGAACCTCCACACTGTTTTCCAAAGTGGCTGTACCAACTTGCATTCCCACCAACAGTGTAAGAGGGTTCCTCTTTCCTGGAGAGCTTTTTAATACACAGATTACTGGGCTCTATTCTAGGATAGTCAGTCTGGGGAGGAGGTTAAAGAATTTACATTTCTAACAAGATAACAGGTGATGCTATTGTTGCTTGTTTGAGGACCTTAGCGTAGTGCTATCCTATATGGTCCTCTAAAATCTGTTTACATTTAGTATAGCTTTTTTATTATTGGCTTTTTTATTGTTGTCATGTGGTTTCAACATAAATAATATATTATTTGAATGACTTTTAACCATTGGTTATTTCTCACTAAGTTATTGGCTCTTTGAGGACTCAGATTTTGATGCATCTTAAGGTAGTTTCACAACATGCTCAGGAGGTGTATGTTGATTGAATAGAAAGGAAGAAAGAAATGGCTCAGTTGACAAATGACATATCTCATAAAGGGTTAGTATCTAAAATCTATAAAGAACTTACCAAACTCAACACCCAAAAGACAAATAATCCAGTTAAGAAATGGGCAGAAGACGTTAATAGACACTTTTCCAAAGAAGACATCCAGATGGCTCAGAGACACATGAAAAAATGCTCAACATCACTCATCATCAGGGAAATACAAATCAAAACCATGATGAGATATCACCTCTCACCTGTCAGAATGGCTACAATTAACAACATAAGAAACAACAGGTGTTGGCGAGGATGCGGAAAAAGGAGAACTTTCTTGCACTGCTGGTGGGAATGCAAACTGGTGCAGCCACTCTGGAGAACAGATGGAGTTTCCTCAAAAAGCTAAAAATATCTACCCTATGATCTAGCAATTGCACTACTATGGATTTACCCAAAGGATACAAAAATACAGATTTGAAGGGGTACAGGCACCCCAATGTTTATAGCAGCATTATCAACAATAGCCAAACCATGGAGAGAGCCCAAATGTCCATCGACTGATGAATGGATAAAGAAGATGTGGGGTGTGTGTGTGTGTGTGTGTGTGTGTGTGTGTGTGTGTAATGGAATATTATTCAGTCATCAAAAAGAATGAAATCTTGCCATTCACAGTGATGTGGATGTAACTATTAAGCTAAATGAAGTAAGCCACCAGAGAAAGACCAATACCATATGATCTCACGAATATGTGGAATTTAAGAAAGAAAACAGATGAACATATGGAAAGGGGGAAAAGAAAAAAAGGAGAGAGGGAAACAAGCCATAAGTGACTCTTAATGAGAGAGAACAAACTGAAGATTGATGGAGAGTGGTGGATGGGGGATGGGTTAGATGGGTGATGGGTGTTAAAGAGGGTGCTCACTGGGATGAGCACTGGGTGTTTTAGGCAAGTGATGAATCACTGAATTCTCCTCCAGAAAGCAACATTGCACTGTATGGTAACTAACAAAATTTAAATTAAAAAAAAATGCCCAGTTGTTGGAGGTCCACAGCATTCAGGGCTCTGGGCTCACCCCTCACACCCTTATGCCACATTTCATCCAAACACTGGAAATTGTGATCTCTCTCCCTTCCTGCAGCAACTCACTGGCAGCCTTGAGACCACCCTGCCTCAGGCTGAGAAGTGAGAAATTCTGAAAGCAATCGAACACTGTAAATTTTCACAGCAGTTCAGCTGAAAGCTGTTGGGCACAGATGTTTCTGTAATTGTGATATGCTGGGAACATTCTCTGGGCTCCAAGCACAAGGGCCTCAGCCTCATTCTTCCACCTGGGTGCCCCAGTGGGCAAGTCTCCCTGTCTCGAGGCCGTAATGGGAACCAGGTGGCAGCATGTGTCTGTTTTAAAAGAGCTGAGCAAGATTCATGTCCCACTCCCAGCCACTCCTTCCTTCTTGCCTCAGCTCAGGCCTCAGGGAGCTGGCTTTGGGGATGGTGGCCCCAGCTCCCTCCAGAGTGGGGTGATTTTCAGGCCTTTGTTCAGGATGGGAATGGACTCTCATGTTTGCTGTTGGGTGGAGCCACAGAGGCTTACCAGCTGCTCTCTGATAGGCTGTAAGAAAAGAATCAGCCTTTGCTGATTGAGTAGGACTATTTCAAAGAAAGAATATAACTATTCCAGATGACCTCCATGTGATCAAGATTGCTACCATCATTTCAAAATCCACAGAAAGATCTTGAAACTTGTGACATATTCCTTCCAGACTGAATTTTCTTTTAGTGTATACTATTCCTGCCTTTAGTGAGAGATAGTTTGTTCGTTTGCTTCAGGGTTCTTCCTGCTTGTGGAAACATGGCGAAGGCTATGGATAGCACAGGGGAAAACATCTGCTTCTGTTTGAAAACTGACCAAAGTTCAGTGAACTGGGAACATTTTTCACAAGTATTTCCAGCCAGGATAACTTTAACCTGTATGTACAATAGCCAGAGGAGTGAAGAGGACAGAGGATGAAGGATATGGCACTATGGACCTGGGAAGGAGAAAGAGTGTGCCATTGGACATTTCTTGGGAATAGTTAGCGTCCTGCCCTGGTGACTCAGGCTGAGTGACTGTCCTTGTGTGCACATCTATCCGTGTTACTGCATAGCGAGTGTAGCTGCATCATCTTTCCATGAGACACTTTCCTGACACAAGCTGTTGAAAGACCTATGTTCATAAACCCTGGTATAACATTTGTGTTCTGATTATATCACTGATGTGTAAAATCATCTCTACAACTGTTAAACAAAAGTTTACCCTAAACATTTTCACAGATCTTCTGGGAGCAAGAGGAGTATCTACTTCCAGTTTTATCTCCTATGGAGAACATGTTCCATATTAAAATATAGTCATATCTTTCTTCTTGGGTCGTTATTCACCATGCAGCTTTTTGAATCTATAATCTTCATATGGGAAAAAGGGAAAAAAAAGATTCCAAGAAGGAATATTTTCTCTAACTCAGTGAGGTAACTGTTAAGATAAAACTAAAAGAAGCTTTCATTAATAAAAAAAAATCTCCCCCACAAAACAGAAACTATTAGAAGTAATAATAAAGTTCAAGTTTGCTGGATCCCTCAGCTTAAGTATGTTTAACATGATTTTTTATCAGCAATAATCAACTATCATTTAAAAACATAGTAAGAAGGTAACTGTCATAGATCAATAAAAACTATAAAGTATGTAAGAGTTAGCTTAATCAAGAGTATACATATTTCTATGGGAAAATGTTAAATTCTATTAGAGTACATAGAAGATGATTTATTTAAATGGAGACATTCCTTATTCCTGTGTGGAATGAGTTAATATTATCAAGCTGTTTTCTGCCCCAATTAATTTACAAACCCAATATAATTTCATTTAAAGTTCCAGTGAGGAGATATTTTGAAGAACTTGAATAACATATTTTTAAAAATATATGGAAGACAATGGGCGCCTGGGTGGCTCAGTTGGTTGAGCGACTGCCTTCGGCTCAGGTCATGATCCTGGAGTCCCGGGATCGAGTCCCGCATCGGGCTCCCTGCTCGGCAGGGAGTCTGCTTCTCCCTCTGACCCTCTTCCCTCTCGTACTCTCTATCTCTCATTCTCTCTCTCTCAAATAAATAAAATAAAATCTTTAAAAAATATATATATATGGAAGACAATTCACAGCACTATATATATATATATATATATATATGGAAGAAATAAGGTCCATGAATAGCTAGGTGAACTTTAAAAAAGTAGAGAAAATGGAATATTTATTTTGCCAGAGATTAAGACATGTTACACAGACTGATATTTGGGGCTCCTGGGTGGCTCAGTTGGTTAGGCGACTGTCTTCGGCTCAGGTCATGGTCCTGGAGTCCTGGGATCAAGTCCTGCATTGGGCTCCCTGCTCAGCGGGGAGTCTGCTTCTCCCTCTGACCCCCCCCCTCTCGTGCTCTCTCTCTCTCTCTATTTCATTCTCTCTCTCAAATAAATAAATAAAATCTTTAAAAAAAAAGACTGATATTTGTGTAAAAAGAAACAATCCAATGGAACAGAATAGAGAACTCACAGACAGACATATATCTACGTATTTATTGATCTATATATGTATCTGAAACATCTGTATCTGGGGTGCATGGGCGGCTCAGTTGGTTAAACGTCTGCCTTCAGCTCAGGTCATGATCTCAGGGTTCTGGGATCGAGCCCCGCATCAGGCCCCCTGCTCAGCGGTGAGTCTGCTTCTTCCTCTCCCTCTATGATCTCTCTTGCTCTCTCTTAAATAAATAAATAAAATCTTAAAAAAAAGAAACATCTGTTTCTGAATATCTCTATCATCTCTATATAGTGTATGCGTATCTGTATCATCTTTATGTACATGTATTATATACGTATGTCCATCTACATATATGCTTATTACATCTGGGAACTTAATATTCCAGAAAACTGGCACAACAAATCACAAACGGGTGGGGGGCTGGAAGATAAGTAGTTTAATAGTCGGATTTGGGAAAACTGCCTCACAATATAAAAAGAAATAGACATTAGCATACAAAGGTGAATTTCAGATGGAGTAAAGACTTCAATGTGGAAGGAAATACTGTAATGTTAGTTGAAGAAAATATAGGAGAATATTTTAAGGCCTAGGAGGGAGGAAAAACTTCTTAAATAAAACCATTAAAACACAGCACGCAAGGCAGAAAAGTTGATGGATTTGATCATGGCAAATTTAAGGACATCACGAATAAAGTTAGGAACAGTTTAACGACTGGATAACATTCTTATTATTATAGATAAGATAGTAATATCTAGGATATAAAAAGGACTCTTAAAAATCGATATGGAAAAGAGAGAATCTCAGTGGAAAAACAGGCCAAAGGTATGAATCACTAGTGTAACAGAGAAAAGACCTCAAAGGCTAATGAAGAGATTCAAATTAAAGGAAAATTGAACAATAAAGAGAGAGGACTTTACCCTTGTTATTCTGGCTAAAATTCTAAAATTTGATAATGCCAAGTGTTGGGGAGCGTAGGCATATCAAGTAACACTCCTGCTCTTCTGGAGACATTCAGAAGAGCAGCGTGGGGGCAGTGCTTGGCTAAGTAAGTGTACGCATACTCTAACCCTGCACAGAAATGCTCACCCAGGTCTATGGGTGACCTGCGTGAGGAGAGGCATTGCAGTGTTGTTTATGGGGGAAGATGTTGAAGGCAACCCAGTGTCCATCACTGGACAAGTGGATAGTTAAAATGTGGGTTTGCATATGATGGGGTAGCATGCTGTAAGAAACAATGGACTAAATATTGGTGGACCTTAAAATATGATACAGAGTTAAAAAGTAGAAAATAGAACGGGATCCATAGCACGATACCATGTGTGTACAATACAATGCATATTTTACAAGAAAACAAACACACAAAGGGATGGGCATTAAACACATGAAAATAGTCCGCATGTGGGGGAAGGGTTAGGGTGAAGGTCAGCATTACGGGTTAAGAGGGCAATGAGTCAGAATGGGCATTAAGGGGGAGAAATAATTAAAGGAGAATATGTGTGGACTAATGATGATAATGTGCCCTCTATTGGGAAGCACAGTTAATTTAAAACTTCAGATCTTAAGAAATGAAGGAGGAAAAAGTAAAGAAGTCTCCATTTAAAAGTTGCCAACTCCTCTGCTTTTCTTTCCAGGTGGAATCAGGAAAACATTTTGGAGCGGATCTTATTTCTTTCAGAAAACAAACACTTGAGTGAGGATTCTGCTAAGTAAATGTAAGACCAAATCTTGTGGCTTCACCAAGTCAGTCCCTTCTAGCACGGGTGTACAGGGTTGCTGTTGGGTAATTTGTATAGTGGCAAAAATCTTCCTTTAGGAGGAAAGGATTGAAACTCTTAAGTTTTCTTTTTGGGAACAAGATTGGATTGAGAGTGTTTTGACTAAGTTTCCTCCAAACCATGTGTTCCCAGGAGAACTCAGTGGAATCGGGTCTGGTGACCCACCTCAGTGCCGGGGCTAGGGGACTGCCAGGCAGTGCAAGGAGGAGAGGGGCAGGGCTGGATCTGGCATAGAGTTAGGCTAGGGCTCAGAGCTCCTCCCTCTATCTAGCCCCTTCTGTCTCAGGAAATAGCTAGGCATGTGAAGGTAAAGCAAAGACCTTGGGAAACCAAGCTTGGGACATCCTTGGCCAAACCCAACTCTGGAGTAGGTGGGATTGTTCCTTTTGAAGAAACCACTGTTCGAATAGGGAGCTGGACCAGACAGGGTATTATTATCACTGCTGTGCAACAGGATATATCTATTTTTGAAAGAAATCAATGTGGCAAAGTCAAAAGCCATAGCAGTCAAAACCTGGGCCTTTAGTTGTGGTCCAATCTGACTCTCTGGTTCTCAGTTTACTTGGTGTTTGAAAGTTGAAGTAGCCCCTTTGGTTTAAATCTATATCGGGCTCGTGGACAATTCTAGGCAGAGAAAATCCAAAGAAAGAGACACTGGATATCCTGATAATTTGGATAGGATAGAGACTTGAATGGTCAATTTGAATGTTAAGAAGAAAAGTGACAGTGTCTTGGTGAAGTGGGTAATACCGGTTACACACCCAAATCGTAGTACTTTAGGAAACCATATAGAGTACCCAGTATGTGCCAGGCAGGATGCTAGAAAATGAGACAGATTCAGGATGATTAAGACATGACTTTCTCCTAGAGATCGGCAGTGAGATGATTTCCTGTAACAAGAAGTCAAGCTCTTTGGGGTTCATTGTGATCTTATTTGTAAAGTGAGGATAAAGATGTTGCGCATCAGTTACCGACCTAGAGTGCACCCTCTATAAAGGTTAGCAGGACGATAAATTCTGCTGTAAAATGTCCTCTAGGCAAACCTAGTACACTTCCGAGATAGGGCCACCATACTACCCCAGGCACTCACTTTACTGTGTCTCTTGTGGAGCTCTGTGCTTGGTGCTCAGAGATGCCTGGGAAGGTGGTATGGCCTTACACTGACCAGGTCTTGCTGTTGCATTGGGTCAGGGTAGTTGTTGGAAGAGCATCTCTGACAGAATTCTCTTAAACTTCTGGGAAAGAAAGGCTTCACCTTGCAGGGACCTCTGTGGTTCTCTTTTTCTCTCTGGTTTGTTTGTTCTCTCCTTGCCTGTCATAATTGTGTTTACATACCACCCAACCCTTCCCATTAAAAATGACAGGGACGAGGGGCCCTAATGAATCACTCTCTAGGCATCCAAGTCACAATAATCAATTATAGCTCCCTGTCACTAGGACAATGATCTCTGAGAATCAGTGATCTTTACATAAGCTTGTTAAGAGATCCATTAGAAGGGTTATGGACTCTCTGTCCTTTGGTATATTGTTTCAACAAGAAGCCACATGCCTAGGGGGCCCTTCATTCATGGGACGTGAAGCTTTGAGTCCCAGATTGGCAGTGTGGGAGTAAAAAGCACCTCGGGGACTCGATAAATCCTGCCTGGGAGAAGGTATCAGATGAAGTTGAAGGGTGTTTCCTTCCTGCCCATTGTAGGGAAGGCTGTAGTGTTTGGGGCTTTGCTTTCTTCCTCTCCTTGAAGAATCTCCCCTTTCATCTCATCTCCATCCAGCTCCAGTCGGGGTTGGATAGACCAAGGTGAAGGTGAAGGTGGACTAAAGTGAGTCAGCTGGCTATCGTGGTGGTAAATATCTTAGGGCAAAGGAGAAATGAGGATCCCGTGTAAAGAAGATTCCAGTGGTATTAAATACAGGAAGGAATTTCTCCAGGAAGCATGTGTGTGAATGGGGACAAGCAGCTATTTAATTTGGGAAGAGAGAGGAGAACGTAGAAAGTTGATTTTGAACATGGAGAGGTACCCAGGACTTCCACTGATGAAGTGGTGACCTCATGGTGTATGGGTTCGGGGTGCAGGGTTAGGGTTGACACCTCCAGGCAGCATGCTCTCATGTGGCCCCTTTCTTCCTGGTCTGCTGAAGAGTCTGGCATGGGTGCTGCAATTTCTCCTTCTCTGCAGACTTCCGGTGGAGGGTAAGTAAGGTTATGTCTATCTGTAAAAATCTGCAGGCAGAGGAATTCACAGAAGAGTGATCACTGGGACACAAGGGTCCTCCTTGGACTTGCCTGTGTTTGTTGCTAGCATGTTCTGGTCTTTGTGGCCCTCAGCCTCTACCTTCTCCAGCTCTTCATTTGGGCTCTATCTGTCCCCTGTATCGATCCCTATGGAGGCAGGAAGAACCAAGTGAGCTCCACTATCAACTCCCTCTCCTCTCCACCTGATGGGGGCCTGCTCCTGAGACCTTCCCAGGTCTGGATCAGGTCTCCCAGAGATGACCAATGGGCTTCCGTGTCCACTCAGGTTGAGGTCGCTCCATCCTTGTTCCTAGTTATTGGACTAAATGGCTAACCCCATACCTGTTGCACCTCATTTTAATATTTCTAACAATCCAGTGAAAGAACATTAGTATCCCAATTTTATGCATAAGAATACTTAGGCTCAGAAATTGTAAATAATTTGCCCAGGGTCAAATAAATGATATATGTGAGGTTTTGCCTTGAACCTGTCAGACTCTATATTTTTTGCTTCTTTCTACTACCCTTTTAAGCTACTTCATTGTCTGGATTAGGTTGTTTCTTTCTTCTTAACTTGAATTCTTAGGTTGTTCATCAGTTCCCCACCAGAGGCCTCTTTGGCTCTTATGTCCACCCCATACAGAAACTTTTAAGCCAGGGCAACTGGCTCATGCTTCCACCCCATGCCAATCTGTGAAATCAAGTGGCAAATGTTAGTAGATGTTCTTGGCTGGGGATTTTTAAATTAAAGGATTCTCTCTTTTAGGGATTATAGAGTTTTGTTCTTTAACATATTTACTCTTTTTTTTTTTTTATCTCAGAATAAAACTTTTCCTACCATTGCTGGCTAATTGAAGATTATCTTCATTGTAAAACAATTGGTTAAAAATAGCTATTATCATTTGCAGCAGTTTGTCTCTGTGACCAGGATTTTTTTTTTCTTTTGAAACTGTAGAACCAAGACAAAACACTGAACTAAACTAACTGGATGCTGAGAGTGATAGAAAATTGCAATGGTCAGCCTCCATTTCAGATCTTCATCTTCGTAAAATTAAATTCCTATTCTTATCAGTTGTCTTTATAATTAGTAAATATACTAATTTACTAATAACTGATTAGAAAATCTGTTTTTGTGTTAGGGTTGCATATCTTTCATTTATAAAGAGTTCATCTACTAAAAATGATTGAAAACCACTGCACTGAGGATCCCTCTGAAAGCCCGTACTTCTGCCTCACTCTCACTGTCCCAGCCTTGTAGACACCCTGTCTGCTTGCTTGTGCCCCATCTTTATCGCTTGACTTTGACCCCAGCGAGTGGGGATCTCCTCAATTCCCTTCTTGCTATTTTGAACCCTGCATGAGGTTTTCAGCCTCAGCACCGACCACTTTCTGAGGATAGGACTTACTTCTCCAGCCCAGCCCAGCTTCTTCTGAGGCTGATCCTGCAAATGAATCCTGAGCTGGATCCCCTCTTGGGAGGTGTGGACTCCTCTAACTCTCCATGGATTGCTGGGAGGGCATCTGGAGGCCCCAAAGATGGGTGCCTTGGTTTATATTGTTGCTGCTCTCGTGTGGCAAGTCTTCACGAGTGCTGAGAAGCAGGCTTTCTGGCAATGGCCCCCACCACTCCTTGCCCAACCATTTTTTTGGGCCATTTAAAACATGAAAGTTTGCCTCTTCAAATAAGGCAGTATTGGAGGAAACAGAGTTCCTGACTCTATGCCATGTGCTGTGCTAGGTGGTTCCTTGTGCATTTTCTCTTGTTTGCTTCTGGCTTCAACTAAGTGGCATAAACAAAACAAAGAACCCATTAGAGAGCACTTGTGGGGTTGGGTTGGAGAAGTTTGCTTTTATAGGGGAAGAAGTCAAAGGAAGTGTTTGCCACCAGGGCAGGGATTTATTTATTCTGCTGGTGATTCTCAGATTACACCTAAGGGCTCTGAGGCCTTCAGAGAGCCCTGAAGGATTCTGTGTGCAGGGGTGGGATCATTGGTACTTTGAACAGAACCAAGGGGAATGATTTCTGAAAATGATCAGGGCACCCTCATTTGCCAAAGGACAAACAGCATGAGAAAGCACAACGCCTCTGTTTTTAAGAAGCTCAGAAGCTGGCTTGGAAGAAAAGGCACTATAGTACAAGATCATTAAAGGTACTAGACAGCATGTAGTCATGCATGGCACAGACCGTCAGGGCCCAGGAGAATGAGTGAGTCCTCCAAGCTGGGGGCTGGGGAGCCACTCTGGACAGTAGGGCTGGTCTGCGCCAAATTTGATGGGGCACATTTTTGTGTCCTCTGCTTTTTGCACATTTCTTCATGTCTTGTACATAGACCTTGTTTCCATAGTACTTTCTGTTCCTGTTACTTACAAGGAGAAAAGATTTACTCAGGTTACTTTAAGCACTGGGCAGTGGTCGTAGGGGATAGCATGAGGATTTATTAGGAATTGAGGGGGTAATAAAGGTCATGGGGAGCTTATGGTGTTTCACCATTCTGTGACACAATTAATTCTCCTAATGGGACTAATATTAGTGCCCACTCATTGGGTGTTTTAAAAGAAATAAATAAGATAATCCATGTATTGTTTAGCTTAGTGGGTGGCACACAGAAGATCTTCAATACATGTGATTTCTATTATTACTGATGAGTTTTGGTTCCTCATAACTTTCACTTGCTGTCACCTCCTGTGGCTCCAACTCTAAATTCCCCTCAATGTCTCTATCTTGATGTACAGGCTTTCAGACTCCTTTCAGCTGGACCTTTTTCTGGTCTTTGCCTGAATTTCTTCTCATTTCCAACAATCTTAACAGAGAATCTGGTTGTCTTAGCTCATGGTTTTGGTTGGGTCAGGTCATAGATGACTGGCCATTTTGTTAGCAGGCCTCCATCTGGTCTAGGCCCTCTTCTGGTCCAATCATCACAGACTGATCGCAGGAAAAAAAAAAAAAAAGCATGCATAGAAGGGGGTGTGGACATGGCATGTTGGGTGGGGGGTTCTTGGTGTTCTGTGAATCCCTCATAGCCTAACATTATATAGACATCTGCCCAGTTCAGATCTATGCACAGTCTCTTACACTCAGTGTTGAGAGGACCCATAGAGGAGAAATATATGGTTCTTGTGAGACCTCTCCATGAGGGAGTGGTTTGGGGGTAGGGAAAACAAAGTGCCCAGAGATGGTGATGTGTGTTAGCTTCTGAGAGTAGAGTGAGCGGACAGGGTGTAGCCGTCAGTGGTGGGCCCTGAAGGCCAGTGCGTCAGGAACTGGTTCCTGGAAAAAGAGGTCCTGGGAGAGGGCTTTGGGAGTCTTGTAGGCAAATGGCAGCAAATATGCCAGATTTTGTGCTAAATGGGTTCATTATTTTTTTATAATATGCCACTGAGGTAAGTACTCTCACTATTTAAATTACACATATGAAAGAATGGATGCTCAGAAAGGTTAAGTGATCTGTCTTAGGACTCAGAGTACTAGTGAGTGGGAAAGGAGTGTTTCAAACCTAGTTATTGGACTAAATGGCTAACCCCATACATGTTGCACCTCATATAATATGTGGGCACGAAGCTTCCCACAACAAGAACAAGGGCACAAAGGGAAGACATAGTTTAAGCTCATTCCACTAGGAAAGGCCCCTCAGTCCATTCGGCTGGAGCCCAGCATGCCTCCTGAGGAGTGTTGGGGAAGAGACTGGAAGGTGGGTTGGAGAAGACTGGCGGGTCTTGAATCCTGAGTAGATTGAGGTTGGTACCAGAGTCTCAGTGCCAGTCCTTGGCACTGGGTCTTGCATGTTGTGGAAGTTCAGCAGATACTTTTTGAAGGGAAAAGGATTTAACTGCCAGGTGGAATGGTTATCAGGACATTTTCTTGTCTGCCATCTTGGGTTCCTTAGCCTTGTTCCTTGGCTTTGCTCTCCCTCCCCAACAGCCCCCACTTCACATGGACATCTGAGTGATCTTCCTCAAAACTAAGCCTCTTTGTGTCACTCTTTTGCTTCAAGTCTCCCAACGGCTCCCTAGAGCTCTCAGAGAAAGTTCAAACTTTTAAGTGCAGCATTAAATAACTTTCCAATCTGGACTGATCCCATGTCCTTGTTGCCTCCTCAATGTTCCCGAAGCTGCCACATTGAACTGCATACCTGTACCTCAACAGGATATCTATTTTCAAGACTCCATGTGATTGACAGGCTCTGCCCCATGTTCTGCCTGGAATGCCATCCTTTATTCACTAGCGTTATTGGCTAAGTCCCTTCACGGGACAACAACCTGTCAAACAGACTCTTTTATTTCCATTTTACAGATGAGTAAACTGAGGTTCAGAGAAGTTAAAATGCTTGGCCAGGGTCACAGAACTCATAGGCTCAGAAGCAGGATTGCAACTCAGACAGCTTGACTCCAAGACTTGTACTCCTCAGCACCCTCCTGTGTGGTCTCCCCCCTTGATTTTTTCACTGGATGGCCTCTTTCTTATTCTGCATGGCCCAGATCAGATGCCTCTTCTATGGCACTTTGCTTGATTTCTCCCTGACCTCCAAGTCCCTCTGTCAGATGAATCACTCCACAGGGTTCTGCTCAATTCTCCAACAGCATTTCTCACCTCTTCTCTCAGGGTTTGTTTCCTAGAGCTCTGTTATGGACTTCGTGTTTGCCTCCCTCCCAAATGTATGTGTTGAAGCCCAACCCTCAGTGTGACTATAATTGGAGATAGGGCCTTTATGGAGATAAAATTAAATGCAGTCGTAAGGTTGGGATCCTGATCCAATGGATTAGTGCCCTTATCCAAAGAGACTAGAGATCTCACTCCCTCTCTCTCTGCCACCTGAGGGCACAGTAAGTAGGCAGGCGTCTATAAGCCAGGAAGTGAGCTGTTAGGACTGCATTAAGTTAACCTTTGTCACGTGGAGCACAGGGTGCTGGATGGTGACCCTCAGTTCAACAATGGATCACAAAAGAAATTGAAAAAGAGGAATTTATCACTCCCAGGTCCTGAAGGAAGAATTGAGGGACTACATGGGGAGGTCAAGGCAGAGTGCAGACAGAGAGAGAGAGGGAGGGTCTGTGGGTGAGGCACGTTGAGGTTTCCAGGCTAGGGCTGGACTGGTCAATTCAAAGCAGGAGAACAGGGTGTGGAACTCCTCTTTAAGGGGCACATAAGGCAAACAGACACTGGGGGGCAGGGGGACTGTTGCTCACAAGGGCTGTTAGGGACAGCCTACCAGGAGCTCACATTTGCTGGTGATTCTGCTGCTGCATCTCAGGGCACACTCTTGCACGAGGGGCTGGTGTCAGTGTGGGTCCCTGCCAGCCACTTGGCTGCACAGAACAGGTGCTGAGGCGGCGACTCCACGGAGGAGCTTAGCTCACTTCTCAACAAGAGCCTTATCAGAAACGGATCCTGTGGGATCTTGATCTGAGACTTCTTGCCTTCAGACCTGTTGTTTAAGCCACCCAGTCTATGGTATTTTGTTAGGGCAGCTCAAGCAGACAAATAGAAGCTCTTTCCTCCCTGATTGGGTCTCCCTTCTGGAATGTGAGCTACTCATTGGCAGGGATCCTTTCTGTCACTGTCACCTCCAACATGGAGCTTAATGCCTGGGATCAGGGCATGCTGGAAGCTCAGGGGCTATGGAATCATGTTCACCACCTCACGATCTCACCACCATGGTCCCCAGCATCCCACTACTACAAGCGGACCCGAACATTCTCCCCACTCCTGCCCATGTCACCTGGGCTCTGAGCCCCTGGCACTCCAGAGGTGCAGCTGCTTCTTCTTCACAGAGCTTCCGCTGACTGCTGATTTACTAGCTTCTCACAGAGGGCTTGGCGGCCTGCTGTCTCCTCGGGCCCTCGTAAAGCAGCCCCTCCCCGCAGCCCAGTCCCAGCAGCCGCCCTGCTGACTGCCTGGGCAGAATTTATGACGAGGATTCATCAGATTAGGAGGCACAGATGGGGCAGTTCTTCCTCTATGTGCAGAATGCAGTCGGACAGCATTGTAGGCCCTTCTGCTGGCTGAGCAAACCCACGTGGTAAGCCTGGCATTCTCTGACCTGAGTTGTTTAGAAACGTTTTGATTTGACAAGAAATATTTTTTGAAATGTTCTGGAGCCGAATAGAAATTTAACTCTCTCAGGCCTGTTTGGGCTACCTCCTGCCCAGCTTTGGGAGCTCGCGGTGGTCTGCTCACAACGGTTTGCTCTTTATCAGGACCCAAAGGCAGCCCAACCTCCACTTCTCTTCTAAGAATGGAATATTCACCCCAAATCCTGAAGGCCACTCATCTACTCTCTACTTGTGGCATGTCCATGAGAGGGAGCTCACAGCTGCCCCCCGTCATCCCTTTTATGATTAGACTATTCTGCTTCACAGAAAGTTCTTCAAAGCTTAAAAAACATTTTGCCTCCCTCTTGCTCTTGCATCCACTGGCCTTTTTCTGCCATCTTGGGCAGCAACTAAAACAATGCAGGTCGGCTCCAGCTTTTACATAGGCAGTTTTCCACCTATTTATAGAGAGCAGGGTGTCTTATTCATCAAACACTTATCAAGAGGCTGCTCTTCTGGGCACAGTGGGTGGAGAGATGATCGGGACAACGGGTGCGAGTTCACAGCTGTGTCCTGCACAGCTCCAGGGGGCTCCGCTCACACAGACCACCGCCTGTGCAGGCACGTGGGGCTGCCCTGAACGAACACTACCTATTCTCATCCCTGAGGCCCTCACAGGTTACTCGGGAGTCTTCTGAGTCTTCTTAGCCTAGCTAAACCTTCTGAGCTCCCTTTCAACCATGTCCTCGTAGTCATGGCCCTGAGGTCCCTCACCATCTTGGTCTTTCTCCCCTGAATATATGTTTGTCTGTCAGGATCCCTCTGCCAACGGGATCCGTTAGAGTGGTTTAGGGCTGTCGTCTCCCACCTAGACTTTGAACTCCTGTTAATGCAGCCATCAGGAAGAGCCTCTGGCTCAAGTTTTGCTTCAGTGAGTGATTATCTAGAGACCAACAAGACTTGGAGATCATTTGACTCAGATTAAGGGAAAGATATATGCACCCTTCGGTGACTCATGACATGGTTTCAGCTACATCTAGCCTCACATGTGCCATTCAGGATTCTAATTATCCACTTACATATTTGTCTCCTTTATTAGCTTCTTTGTAGGAGGAGCTAAAGTTTATTTTTGTGCATCTTCTGCAAGCAGAGTGTCTGTCTGGCCCCTGGCGTCTACTTGGTAAATGTGAAATAAATGGCAACTGCTATGTTCATGTCTCATTCTAGGTACTGTAATGCAGAAAACATGGCACCTGCTCTCACAAAGACTTCGACAAAGATTTCTCATGATATGATCAATGAATGATTAAGTGGTGAATTTTGAGAAGTTGATTTTGGGGGAGGCAGTGCTCCTAAGTGGTGGTTACAATCTCATGGGCTTTGCTGTGCCCCAGTGAAGGCTGTGGGTTTACCAGCAGCATGAAGGCTTTTTTTTTTTTTTTTAACTTTTAGCTTGGTATTCTGCTTTTATTTACTTTTTTTCCTTCAAATTTTTATTTAAACTCTAGTTAGTTAACATACAGTGCCATATTGGTTTCAGGAGTAGAATTCAGTGATTTATCACTTACATACAACACCCAGTGCTCATCACAACAAGTGCCCTCCTTAATCCCCATCCCCCATCTAGCCCACCCCCCACCCACCTCCCTCCAGCAACCCTCAGTTTGGTCTCTATCATTAAGAGTCTCTTATGGTCTGTTTCCTTTTCTCTCTTTTTCCCTCTTCCATATGTTAATCTGTCTTTTTTCTTTTTTTCATCTGTTTTGTTTCTTAACTTCCACATATGAGTGAAATCATATGGTATTCGTCTTTCTCTGACTGACTTATTTCATTTTGCCCAATACACTCTAGCTCCATCCACGCCATTGCAAATGGCAAGATTTCATTCTTTCTGATGGCTGAGTAATATTCCACTGCATGTGTATCTATATATGCTGATGAATGGATAAAGTAATATTCCACTGCATGTGTATCGATATCTATTTATCTATCTATCTACCACATTTTCTTTATCCATTCATTACTCGATGGACATTTGGGCTCTCTCCATGGTTTGGCTATTATTGATAATGCTGCTGTAAACACTGAGGTGCACGTACCTTTTCGGATCTGTATTTTTGTATCCTTTGGGTAAATACTTAGTGGTGCATTTGCTGGATAGTAAGTAGTCCTGTTTCTTACCTTTGTGAGGAAGCTCCAGACTGTTCTCCAGCGTGGCTGTGCCGGTTTGCATTTCCACCAGCAGTACAGTACAAGAGGGTTCCCCTTTGTCTGCAGCCTCAAATACCTTTTTTGATCTCAGTAATGGCACACAACCAGGGAAGATGAACTTACAGCTATTTCTGGAAACTCTCAATTTTTAGGGATCATTTGAGGCACTAGGAGGAAAAGGTTTTGCAGGAATTGGCTTTCAATTGAGCCCCAGTATTCCCAGAGACACAATCATCAAGTTTTTGAGGTTGTAAATGTCTGTGGAGGGCAAGATAAAAGTGTCACTGGATTCTCTTGGAGGTCACAAAGCCTTCTTCAAGTCACCTGCCTGTTGGCACCTATATGAAAAAATCAAATACATCCAAAATAGCAGAGCTAAATAACCAGATAGGAAAGAACAAGGAGGGCGAGACTTTGCAGGGAAGGGAGGAAAGAGGGAGGGAGATAAGCTCTTGAGGGAAGGCAGGTGTTGGTTCTGCCTGTATGCCTTCTTTAGGGAGGGCTGACCAGGTCACTGGGTTCACAGGAGCCTTCGTGATCTCTCAGTGTCAGCCATAAGCTTTGTTAGCTCCCCCTCCTCCACTCCGGCTAACCCCTTCGGGGTGCTCCAGACAGTGGCAGAACTCGGCCTTGAATTTGGCGCTCCTGACACCCAGTCCTGCAGTGTCCCATAACAATGTACGTGGCTGAGTTTTTCACTCACTCACTGGTGCTTACGTCATGATTTTATCCAGCCCTGGTAAAACATGCCTAATCACTGGGCTGAAGGAAGGCCACCCCACTCCACTTTAGGGTAAGACAACAAGACAAAGCCACCTCAGTTTTTGTATCCCTCCACACCTCTTGTGCCCTGCTTCTCTGTTTTGTCCCCAAACGCCTACAACTCATCTTTGCGGCATTTTGTAAATTTAGCTGGGGGTTGAATTCATACTAATATTTGGAAACTACCTTAATTTTATAATTAAAAATGAAGTGACTCATCCAACCTTCTCTTTCTCTCTCCACAGATAATCTGGCTGTAAAACAAATCTCTGCTATTAAGTGGTATTTATTTAATTGTGATTTGCTGTAGAGCCGTTGAAGAGGGGGTCATCAGGTTAAAATCATTGCGCTGGTCCTCTGAGCAGAGGATGTCTTGTGCTGACTTACGTTTGGGTGTGTTTTCTCTGACGCTGAGCTAACACAGCCGTGTTTACATTATGCGTATTCTCTAGTTGCTGACTTTTTTGGTTCCTCCAGAAGGAAAAAGACGCAGCACAGATGAATGACCCTATTTGATGTGATATGTCAGGTCAAGCTGGACCAATGGTTGATACTGGCATTAACTACGTTTTCTTCCCATCTTTCCAATCTTCCTCACCCCCAAATCAAGATTGAAGAAGAAATCAATAATTTCAGATGGTCTGAATCCTTTGAGCTTATACTGAGAGTCTCTGAGGTTGGATAGAGTCTTGGGGCTAATAAACCAATGGGCTTCTTTGGCACAGACCCCAAAAGACCCCCTGGGACCTCGGTTGTCTCCAAATGGAAAGGAGTTTGGAGACCTGTGTAGAGCCTTCTTTTTGGAATGTTGAAATGAGGCAGTTTATATACAATACAAAAGGATGTTCAGGGTAGGGCAGGGCTTACCAATAAAACCCCCTCGGGATACTTTCCTCAAGTAGTGTTTCCAAAGTCCTTCATCATCTACCTGTTCAGAGCCCTCTTGGCTTTGCATTTTCTAGGCAGATGTGAGAAATGTCACCACGTTTCCAAAGAGGAACTGAACAAGACAGATGGGCTCTACCCCAGCAGGACACCTGGATGGCAACCTTATCTAGATCCAAAATGGGATTGCATGTGCCTCCTGTTTATTTATTCTCCTCCTGTTTGGAGACTTTCCCTGATTAATTACTTTCTAGTAATCGAGGCTGCTAACTAATGTCTCAGCTGATTAATCTGTAGTTTGGCTCTTGGTCCCAGAGGGTGGGCTGGCCATCCGACTGGGGAGTGAAGGAGGTCATTGGCCAGGGGCCCCTGGGATGCCAGTTTTGGGCTCGTTTATTTGCTTTAAGTCTTGTTTGCTATTCCTGCAGCAGTGACTGGCAACAGCTACCCCCAAGTCCCATCCAACCTAATTGGCCTGCTGAAACAGCAGTGAACACAAGATTTAAGAAATGTTTTCTTTGAAAACTTCTGGTCCAACAGACACTTTGAGATCAGGTTTCACCCTGTTTCAATTGCACACCATTCCCTGGGACTTTCAGGAGAAATAGTGAAAGGGAGTCTTATAGGGGAGCTGCAGCTCTGTGGTTTGGTGGGGGCTGATGAGCCAGAGGGTGGAGGGAAGGCTATGCTGAGGCAGCCCGGCATCTTCAGAATCTAGAGAGCCTGCCAACGTTAACACATCCGAGGAGGTATTCAGTATCAAAGTCTCCAATATTTGGCTCCATAAACACGATACCGGTTGCAAAAACAAAGCTAAGGAGCTCATGCTGATTACTTCAATAAAAGCTGTTTAATTATGAACGTTTGGGAAATGAAGTTACCAACAGGACCAGGAGAGCTTTGGCGTCCAGTGTCCCTGCTCCCAGCATCCCACTGTTAAACTAGATTGTCCACTCAGCTGAAAAGTCTGACATTGAGCAGGGTACACCCTCAGCTCTGCAGGATACTGCTCACTTGCCAGTAACACTCTTGTTGCAGTGGCAAATTTTGGGAACTGAGTACTGATAGAATTATCTAATGTTATCTGTGCCATTTTCAGACCATCCAAGGGTTACTTGGGGGTGGTGGTCAAAGCTCTCGGAAGACCTGCATTTGTTTCTAGGTTTTTCTTCTTCTTAGCTGACTTTTCTCTGCAACCCCCCCCCCCCCCACCTTTCCAGAACTAGACCAAGTAGAATTCTGAGCAGGGAGCTCATGGACCTGGTTGTGACGGCATGTTTTGGAATCCTCAAATGAGTTTTTCTTAATCATAGTTTAGGAAACATGATCTTATTAATGCTTCTATATAATTCTCCTCTCTCTTTGTGTGGTTATAGCCAGTTATTTGATGTTTGATGTAAAAGTTTAATGAACAAAAATCAGAGTTGAATCTGTGTATATAAGGAAAGAAATGTAAGGACGTACACATTGTTAAGGAGTGAACTCTTTTCCATAAGTGACTTTTCCCCAAATATTGATTATTTCTCAAAGAACGGAAATTTTTTATATTTTAGTCATTTTTAATAGAAATCTTTAAAACTTACTCTTATTCATCAGCAGATATTGAATATAACAACATTCTGACATTCGAAATAACTATTGAGTAATTTATGTTCTTTACCATTTGTGTGTGTGTCTGTGTGTGTGTGTGTGTGTGTGTGTGTGTCTACGTCTACTTTGGGTCCTGAGAGTTTGGGGCAAATTCCTTGCTTTAAGCTCATACCTGCCTGGAGAAGGTCTGGAAACTTCCAGGTGGCTGGTGAGCTACAGTGAAGGGGAGGGGCCTGGAGTGTGTGGACAGGGGGAGGGGTTAGGGAAAGGGTGACTCTGGAGTTTGGTTGGGGGTCCTGTAGTTAAACTTCAGGCCCTGGCACATTCACCCGGAGAACATGAACATGTGCCAAAATCTTTTCTTTTCCCCAACTTACATTCAAAAATTCAAGTTAAAGGGTAACTTTTTATGTGTGGTATACAAAGTTAAAATAACACTTCAAATTCCTCTGTGTATGGATTTGTTTTTTCTCCAAATGGTCAGAGTTACTGAAAAAAACTTGGAGAGGTTACTTGAGGTTCACAAGACCCTCTGGGAAGAGCCCACTTAGACCAGCCACTGGGACTTTGAGAAAGACCAGTGTAATGTTGTTACCTGACAGTAGTGAGAAGGGGCCCTGACTGGTTCCCAGGAGCTTCCTGTGTTGTTATTAGCTGCAAATGCCAGAATTTGTGGGGCAAGGAAAGGGGACCAGGCTGGGAATCAAGATGCCTAGCTCCTGGTCCAAGCCCTCCTGCTATTTGTGTGACCCCAGATAATTCATTTGCCTTCCCTGAGTCTGATTCTTTCTTTATTTAGTAAGCTAATGATACCAATGCCTTATCATCAGAAGTGGAAATACAAACCAGTGAGGTAATGGGTGTGAACGAATTTTGCAAAGGTGACAAAATGCTATAAAATTCAAGGGCTACTTAATTCTACATATTTTAGCAACATTTAAGTCCTTCCAGACTCCATACATGCTATACTGCATTAGAGCAATGATAGTCTTAGAGGTCATCTCATTCAGTGCTCTGATTTTATGTGCAGGAAGCTGAAAGAGAGGCATGGAGAGAGGGATTTGCCCACAAAGTAATGTGGCATGGTAGTGCCAGGGCTGAAGCTAGAGCTAGGAGATACGACTCCCTTTAGATGCTTTTTACATTTATTTTTTGAAAAGATTTTATTTATTTGAGAGAGAGAGTGCATGTGAGCCCTAGCAGTGGGGAGAAGCAGACTCCCCGCGGAGCAGCGAGCTGGATGCGGGACTCAGTCCCAGGACCATGGGATCATGACCTGAGCTGAAGGTAGATGCTTAACTGACTGAACCACCCAGGAGCCCTAGATGCTTTTTTTTTTTTTTTTTTTTTATAAAACAAACAACAACAACAAAAAGCAGTGTCTGTTATAGAGAAGGCACCTAGCCAATGATGGATGAGTTCAAATGAAACAGCTTCAGGTATTATACAACAATGAAATTCAAGGGTAATCAGGTGTAGGTATCAAAAGAAGGCAATTGTGGGCTATCCTGACTTTCCTGACTTTGAAATCTACCGACTTTCCAGGTCCTTATGAGCTCCATCCCACAAAGGAAGCACACTCTTCAGTTTCTTCTCTCCATATTTGAAACTTACACATGACTGTGAGCTTTGGGGACTCTCAGCACATAGGGCTTTGAGTAGCTGCTCCCCTGGTCACTTCTGGGCAGATTCATGCCCTACATCCCCAATGGGGAAAAGGGAGCATGACAGAGAGCAGGGTAGCCTCTGAGGAAGGACCAGCCTTTAGGCAAGGGTGCTAGCCCAGGAGCATTCTAAGTACTTAGTATGTCTTTTTCGATTGTGGGGGAGTGGGGTCTCTGAAGAGCAAAGCTGGAACTACTTCTGTTGACTGTCCTTCCTTTCATCCTGGATTTGACTCTCCATAATAGACTTGTGGGGTAGCCCAGTCCCAGCCCAAGAGCCCCAGATTCATGTATCATAGGGGTATGCCATGAAATGTAATCAGTTGACTGCCCACTTGCTGGGCAGTCAAGCTTTTATGGGGGAGCCACTAGATATTTCGAATTTTTGATGCTTTGAATTTTATTTTATACTACAGCTTTCCCCTGTCCCAACTCAATAGTACCTCAGGCAGGAAAGCCCGCAGCTCAGGGTGGGGGACTATGTTGGTCTTCTCTGTTTCCCATCTACGCTGTTTGTCCTTCCCCAATACCTGCCTTTAGTCTGCTCTAGATCATCTAGGGGTTTGTGGGGGAGAGTTAGGGAGTGAGAAAGGGACTCCTTGATGGGGCCTGTCATGATCCAATATTGTTGCCGTCTGGGTTTGGTGGATGCTTGTTACTCATACTGAGTATCAACTGCTTCCCTTAACAAGGTTGCTGCCTCTTCAAATTGGCTACTTACGACTCTAGATATCAATGTCCAACCTTTCTTGGGGTTGTCTTGTTACCTGGTTCCCACAAGGACTTCCTGGGCAGAGCTTTTCATACCATGATATATTCTGGTATCTTTCTACAGGGTCCATATGGAACCAGGGGAAACCCAAAACCCAGGCATCTCTCCTGCTTCTACTCTCAGGGTCACTGGGCCTTCACTGCCTCTCTCACGAGTTTCTCCAGGCTTGGAACCAGTCCCAGTCTCTGGCCTTTAGACAACAGATCGAGCTCTCCAATCTGTCATTCTAAAGCCCCCCACAGGTAAAGGGATGCATCTCCTTTCCTTCCTTCATGGAATGTGTGTAGGGATGGTGGTAATGCTTAGCATTCTTGCCAAAGACATCCTTTCTTCAAGGTCTCTTCAACCTCAGAGTTTTTCAGAGTAGATGTTGGACTAAGGATTGCAAATATGATTTCTGAAACATTTCCTTTGCAAATCCTGCACCAGAGGGCTATCATTTCATTTTATAATGTGTTATTTCAGCAGGATCCCGTTTTAACTCCTGTTACCCTTCCATTTGAGGTGCAGGCAAATCACATTGGAACTTGCCTCGTATGCCTTGTAGGGTAGAGGTAGATTTCAAAAGGGGCCATGGAAGGAAAGAGGCTTCTCAAACTCTAACATCCTATTGAATTATTGAGCATTATTCTTAAAATTATCCTTTTAAATGTAAGTCAGAAAATCTGCATGTAGAAATAAATCATAGTTCTATCCTTTAAAATACATTTACTGTATTTTTAGTGCTGTATCTTTATCATTGAGGCAATTCATTAGCAAATGGTCATTTCCAAGATCGATCAGGTTCAAATCACATGTGTCTTTCTCTTTAAAATGTTCTCTTTCTGCTTTTATTAATGCCTGCTTATCTTCGTGTCAGTGGAGTGGTGGCCTTCGGTTACCCATAGGCACAGACCAAAACCTTTGGTGTAAACTGTGGGTACCCTACAAAGAGGAAATCTGTTTTTGCTGTTTGCAAAGGAATTCAAGACCTTTATAGTCACCAAGAACTCATAAAACCAATGAGCCATATATATGAAAATGATCCCTGGGTCTAGTCTTCAACAAGCCAGTGTTTGCTAATCAGTTTGGGAAATAAATACGAGCAACTAGGGCTTTGGGTTTGAGAGTGTGTAGTGTCTGTTTGTGAGTGGGATTTCTTCTGAAGTCATCTCACTGTTCTGTATGGAAAAATCAGGAGAGTTTAAACAGGTTTGTCTTATGTTTTAATATGCTAAACAACAGCAACAACACCAACAACAACATTAACAAAAAATAGGTAGAGCACAAGCAGAGAATTCATTGTAGGTTTCCAATCCCCAATTTTTAAAGTTTATTTGAAGTTTTAAATTGTAACCAAAGGATGCTTCATAGAACTGTGTACTTTTACTTTTACCTACCCCAGATATGCAATCTCTTACGATGTGTGGCTACCAGAATGAGAATATTGGGTTTTTCCTGACCTTTCTAAATTGTAATTTCCAGATATAATGCCGTATCTTTTATTTTGTTTTCTTTGTATGTAACAGCATAAATTAGCTGATCATGTATGTGTCTAAGTGTATGTATATGGATGCATGTTTTGAGAGGAGGGGGAGAGTGGGGCAAGGGGGTTGATTATGCTCAAAGCAGGCACACAAGATTTATTATGTGTCCCCCAGTGTGGTTAAGTCTGACATTTAGTCTTTCAACAAATATTTATAGTCTCCCATGTTCCAGGAACCTTCATAGTTTTTGGGGCTATGCAGTTAATTAAACCCTGGTCCCTCAAGGTGCTTACATTGGAGTTGGATCTCTTTCACCATTGTAAATGGAGCACAGACCTTGAAAATTATTCCCTATGATACACATTTATTCTTTATTTGGTACCCAAACAATGAGACAATCCTTGCTTAAGTATTTTTTTTGAGAACTTTCATTTAAAAGTACTTTTTCCAATAAAACATTCCTATGTGTAGAGATCTTAGTTTTATGAGGAGTGGGAATTTCTCTTATGCAGATTTTCTTTATAAATGTGGAGTCACTGATGAAGTGGCAAGGGTGGGAGGCTTAGAGGGTGGCAGGAAGATATACACAACATCTTTGGAAGTTGCCAAAATCAAACTAATAAGGTATTCACTATCATAGTTTTCAGAATGTGGATCCATAAAAGTATTGTGGTTATGTCTAGGACCAAGAGGCATTGATTTTTATTTTACTATGGTATTGCAGACTGTGCCATTGGCAACAGAACTTATCATACCATTCTTTTGGCAAGATAAACTAAGTCTGGTTCTACTTCATTCTGCAGTTGGGTTGTCTATGGATCTGGGGTAGATTAACTCAGTTGGTGGGAGTCTAGGGCCAATAAAACTTAGTTGCAGATCTGATTCCCAATTAGACATCAGTCACTTTCACATGGAAGAAAAGGAGAGTCTTCTTTGCCTCTGGTTGCCACATAATGGTGGCTGCCATAACTAAATCATATGGTCATCAGAAGACATGGATAGAGAGGGTGTGAAGACTTGGTTTCTCCAGTCACTTCTCCCAAGGGAATAATTCAACATACTTTATACAATGACTTTATCAGTCGAGTTGCCAGAGTTTTTGTGAAGCAAACCTTGGAAGCCTCACAGAGTAATACCTACCAAAATGGAGCCCAGGTCCACTGGCAACTTCCATCAACAAAGGTGAGCAAGTCTGGCCCCAGGACCTAATTCTGCCTTGACTTTTGCTGAGATAAGGAGCCCCAGGGCTCATACTGTCAGAAGTAGTTCACTCTTCAGTAGGATAGGGTGCTAGTTAGTGCTTCATTCTCTCATCCTACATATCCTGGGTGAATTAGACCCCTATATATGGAGGACAGAATGGGAGTCTGCCTAAGAAGCAGGCCTTTCATGTCTGCTTTTCCAAACATTACCCAGGATTGTGGACATGCCCTCAGGCATCATTTTTCTCAAGACCTCACAGTTTCTGCAGTTGTCTTGGGTTGAGAAAATGACATTACTCAGCTACAACCAGTTTCTTGCCAAGATCTTCCATAAAATGAATAATAAAGCCAGATTTTAAAGAAGAAACATGTTTGTTTGGTCTCTCGTGTTGATGGAGTAATCACTGTAGTTTCAACTTTCCCAGGAAGCTAGGAGACAAGAGGATGGTGGTCTAATGGCTGCCCTGAATGGAGACAGACGGAAAGTGTGAGCAGATCTAGATGTTAGAGGTTTGCAGAAGGATGCAGGTGGTTGGCACTGGAGACAAGAATAGGAGACAGATGAGGAGTTGCTGGGGCATGTGCATCCAGTCAGTACAGTTCTACAGTCCAGGGCTGGGCGCCCCGGAGAAAGAGGCTGGAGAGTGGCTCTTGGCAGTGGAATACCCACTGACTTAGCATGGGCTAAGTTTTCTAGGGTTACAGTAGAGGATGGACTCTTTTCAATCATGCTTTTATGATGGCTTTATACACACACACACACACACACACACACACACACACACACACACACACATAAAACCTTTCCTCATTTTCCCAAACTAAACCATATGCTGTGCATTAAGGACAGAGTAAAGGTCCCTAACTCAGACCTTTCCAGTATGAATTACTTTGCACTCGTTCCTCTGTACTGAGCATCAATTTTTATCATCTTCCAAAAACTAGCAATCATGCCCATATCCTTCTAAGACCAGGCTGCATCCAGGGGTATCCTGTACTATCCTCCAGCCTGGGCTGGATCCAAGGGTACAGGCCACCTCCACAGTGGCACACCCTAAGAATTCCATTTGTCACCTGGAAGATCCCTCACTCATAGGGCTCCCATTGCCTAGAACCTCCACACAGAAGGCAGAAGAGAAGTCCAAGTGGTGTCTCTGACTTGAGATTATGGGTTCTCAGAAGCAGTAGAAGCTTGCAGCGGCCCACTGATTCCTTTGGGGGAATCCCCTGAGGCCTTGGGCCTGTTCTTTCTGGTCGGACCTCATAGTATCATGAGTATCACCTCTATGAATTCACTGCCTTCTCTTCCCCATCTGTCCCACTGACAGACCCATAAATCACACACTTTCAGAACAGAGGCTATCAGGATTTGCCTATACTAGATGTATATTTGTTTCCACTTTTGCTCTTGCTCTTTTGGTGTCTGTATGAGTGTGAGTATGAGTGTGTGAGTGTGTGGGTGTGTGTTTTAAGTAGCTTATGATGCGCCTTAGCCGAGGTCACAGAAGGAAAGAATTTTATGAGGAAGTGGAGATAATGCATTGTCTAGAAGGGTGTGGGCTCACAGTCAAGGTAAACCCAATTTGTCTCCCGGGCATCGATGCACGTACTCATGCATGATGTTGTCAGTCCGTACTCTTGCGGCATCCATCTCTAGGCGCCCCAACAACAAAGTCTGAAAGTTTCTTGTCACCCTGAGGGCAAATTTTGCCTTGAGTTTTAATTGCCCATGAATCTGTCTCACTAGTACAGTTATGTTCACATGGGGTCCAATGGGCCACTTAGCTTCTCAGGTGAGACTCAGCAGGCAGTCCTAGCTAGACAGGAAATCTCTGAAAAAGCATGGCTGAACCAGGGTGATGCATCCTTGCCCAGGGGATATGGCTCTGAGTGCACATCCCAAAGACAATGGGAAGGGTAGGGTTATCTTACTATCAGGAGGCCTGGGCTTCTTGAATTTATGTCCATGGTCCTTTGTTACTCCACCTGGGAGAGTGAGAATGGACCAGTGGCTACTAGTCCACTCTTCTGTCCTGACCCTGCCTGTGATCTTCTTGGGCACATTACCTGGGAAGACTCAGGAAGGTGAAGCAGAAAGTCTGGCCTTCTGGTTGAACTACAGCCCAGGGACCTCTTCATTCTGGTTTTGCTACATTGGTGGCGTGAGTAGGACCCACTAGAGACTACCAGAGGCCCAGTGTATAGCTTAACTTCATTTTTGGAAAGAATATTTATGCAAATATATCAGGGAACACCTCTCAGAGTGTGGTTGACTCATTCATCATTCAATTGTTCCTTCCCTTGTGAACAGACACTGCCTAAAATACAGGCCAAGCTTCAGGAAGGAGACTGCCAAATTATAGGACAATTTCTTCTTTGAACAAAGCTGGATTTAGGAAAAGCACCATCCTTCCCTGTGTTCTACCCAGGCAGCTGTGGGGGAGAAAAGGGGCCCAGTTCTCTTGGGGCCCAACCCAGCCTTATCCATCCCAAAGCTGGGTTTACAGTCTGCCCTGGATGGAAGGGTAGTCAAGAGGGAAGGCTGTGGCCTGTGTCAGTGTTATCACACACACACATACACACACACACACACGATACTTTTGGGGACTCCTGTTCCAATAACTGGGCCCTTCCTCACTCTTTACTCAGGAGTTTTGTGAAAGTGATTCTCCACTTCCAGCTGGTGCCTCCTTAGAATAGTACATGAGGATGCAGAAAGAGCTCTATCCGGACAGTTGATCTCATGATCAGAGCCGCTTGTGTTGTGTGGGGGCCACTCAGAGCTGTGGATGTGTAGGCGTGGAGGACCAATCCATCGACCTCAGTTATGAAGCACCTACTGTGCACAGAGCAGTGTGGGAAACACTGTGGGGAGTGTACAGGTATGGGGCATGGGCCTGGCTTCCAATGGATCATTCTGGAAGAGAGACAAGTGAAACCACATTGCACGCGGAAAAGACAGGATGGATCAATGGGGACCGCAGCTGCAGATTTCAGGGAAAAATTGGGGCTGGGGGTGACAAAGTTATAGAAAAAGAGAGGAGGGTCCTGACTTCTTATGTGGACAAGCGGGGATGGGACACGGGGGTGCTGGGATGCTCACCCAAAATCCCCACAGGCACCCGCATTTTCCAGGGAGTGTGTTCACCTGAAGGCTGCCTTCCCTGCCGTGGGAGGAGAATGGCTTTTAAAATAAAGGTCAGCTGCAGCAGCCTCAATGGGCTAGAGAATGTCAGACATCTGGTTAGGCTAGGCCTCTGGTTGGCTTACCCTCCATTGCTGCTTTTTGAGCTCTTCAGGGTTTTCTCTGACCAATTAAATGACAAAGGGGAACTTCTTGCAGGGGTCACGGGGAGGATATTTTTAGAACGAAGGACCTTTTTAAAAAATAAGACAATTACTGCAAGATTTTGAAATCTGACAAGCAGACATTTTCCATCCCCATCAGGAAACTTTGCCCAATTTCTTGGACCTTTAAATACCACAGATAAGCTCCAGTTTCTGGCTAGTGGCGAAAGGGGCTCAAGCAGAGCTCTGTGCGGGGGCTGCCAGTGAGTCTGGCGTTTCAGACCCAGCTTCCCCTCTGTTACTCCCATTAGCTGGACGCTCTCCTCTACTCTTAGGATTTGGCTTCCGAACATCCAGTTGTAAATTCCGGCTCCAACCTGTTACTAGCTGTGTGACCTTAGGTAAGTGAGTTCACCTCTCTGAGCCGTTGCTTCCTCATTTGTAAAATCAGGATACATACCATTTTAAACTCACACGGTCTGGGGAGGATGATTTGGTTTGGTGCAGTGTGTTTCGGGCCCAGACCAGTGAGAGGAAGAGGGCCTTGCTGCTTCCCCAGAAGACAGGTGATCAGAGCAATCATCTAGTACAATGGGCGCAGCGTCACAGGTGACTGCACGGATGTGAACGTGGGCTGGCCTCCCCGAAGGCTGAAACGAGGGTGCAGTCAGTCTAGAGAGCTAGCTCTGAATGAAGGTAAAGTGTGGAGGCAGCCATGGGCTCACGGAGCCGTGTGACTGAGTGTGACCCACGTGCGGTGTGCCCGGGCAGGGGCTGACTCTCATCGTGGGCAGAGGCACGACATGGGGCCGGTGACAGGTTTCTTCTCTGTGGCTTCTCTCATGACCTGCTTTCCTGAGGTAGCCCCATTCTCCTGCCCTCAGGCACCTGCAGGCCCATTCCTCTGCTTGCTTTCCTTCAGAGCAGTTCTCACTAGCTGAAATTATTTGTCCACCTTAAGCTTAACTCTTAATGTAAGTTAAATGTCTTAATTACTGTCTCCTCGGTGTTTATGCATGTAGTTGGCATGAAGTAGACACAATCAATATTTGTTCAGTGGGTGAATAAACAGCAAGTGATTATACTCAGATGAAAACCAAATTGTCAGCAGCCTGTATCACAGACTATAAGAGATGCCCTAAGAGATGTGGTCAGCATCCCTGAGTCTGTGGAGGACGAGAAAGGAAGAGTTCGCCTTCTTTGCTATGACGTCCTCTGAGGTTGGGAAAGCAGACGTGTTTCCCATGTATTTGGGAATGAGGGAATGAATGTCTAGGCCCTTCCGGTTTCTGCCAAGAGGGAGGCAGAAAGAGGTAGTGGTCAACTCAGAGAACTTCCAGGGTAGAAAGAAGGGGTGTATCACCTCTATGTTTCTGCCACAGACCCAGAAGTCTTTGTGATCTTGGTGATAAGAGAGATGTCTGCTTGGAGCCCCTGGCGTGTTCCAAGGTTTGACACCCCTTGGTTCCTCGGCCACACGTGAACAACCATGATGTGTGGAGTTAATGCGGCTTCCTAAAATGCATCACAATCACACTCGTTCCCACAATCATTCACAGTAGCTGCTCCTGCCTCTTTTATGTTTTGTTTGAGAAAAGATTTCCTGACGAACTCACAAGTTCATTTGTGTTCTCTGACTCCTCCTAATTGCCAAGTAGTAATGGGTTAAGAGAGAAAGCATTTGGCATCTCAACTGCCCTTGGAAAGTTGGTCGCATGTTCTCTTGTTGAGAGCACTGGATTCAGACTCTACCTGCCTTTTGTAACAACCATCTTCCTACAAAACCTGTTAACTGAATCTTTACTCAAATGCTAGAGAAGCCACTGATTTTTACTCAAATGCTAGAGAAGCCTTTCTGTGGCTCTAATGACTCTTTAAGGCAGCTAGTGGAGCCTAATATTGACTCCACCTCAGCTGATGGCTTGTGTGGATCAGTCCCAGCAGAGCTTATTTTTATTTTTATTTTATTTTTTATTGAAATTCAATTAGCCAAGGTATAGTAACATCATTAGTTTTTGATATAATGTTCAATAATTCATCAGCTGAAGATAACATCCAGTGCTCATCACATCACGTGCCCTCCCTAACTCCCATCACCCAGTTACCCCATTCCCCACCCACCTCCCTTTCTGCAACCCTCAATTCGTTTCCTGGAGCCTAGAGTCTCATATGGTTTGTCTCCCTCTCTGATTTCTTCCCATTCATTAAGCTTCTGCACAGCAAAGGAAACAATCAACAGAACTAAAAGGCAACCTACAGAATGGGAGATGTTTGCAAATGATATTACAGACAAAGGGCTGGTATCCAAGATCTTTATTTTTATTTTTTAAAGATTTTATTTATTTATTAGAGGGAGGGAGAGAGAGTGCATGAGCAGGGGGAAGGGCAGAGGGAGAAGGACAAGCAGACTCCTTGCTGAGCAGGAAGCCTGATGCGGGGCTTGATCCCAGGACCCCGGGATCATGACCTGAGTCAAAGGCAGATGCTTAACGGACTGAGTCCCCCAGGTGTCCCCCAGCAGAGAGTTTAATGAAGAAGTTGTAGTCAGAGCAGGGGCAAGTGAAGGGAACTGACGGGGACCAGTCACCTAGGGACCAGCAACCATGGGGAGCCATTAGGCCTGAGGGGCAAGGCGAGGGTCCAGGAGTGGTTACCTGTGCTGTCGTCACAGGCACTGAGGCTCTCCTCTGCCTGTACCCTTCTCTGTGAATACTCAAGAAGAACGGAAAGTTTCTGTCGTACAGTTTAAAATTGGTGTTGGGGAAATGGAATATTTTTAAACTCTGAAACTGTCAACCGTGTGCAGAAGTTGTGACAGGAGGGCTGGAGATTCATGTCTAGTGAGTCCAGCTGCAGGATTTATAAACTCTGCCACCAACCCCAGCACTCTTTGCCTGTAGTCATGGAACAAGAGCTGACAATTAGTGGGTATTTACCATGCATTAGTCCTTGTTTTAAGCGATTTACATTATTAACTAATTTAGTTTTTAGGAACACCCCATGAGAGACAGACTATTTTTACTCCAATTTTAGAGACAATAAACCTGAGCTCAGAGGTCATGTGACCTGATCATGACCACAGAGTTAGTAAGTAGCCACGTTAGAGCCTGCATCTCAGTGTTTTGACGGCTCTGCCCAATTTCTTGATCAGGGAGCTCAGTGTCTCTCTTTTGTTGTATTGTCACTGCTGTATCAATGAGATGTAGTTTGTCTTCTGAGGACCCTCCAATGCACAGCCACCAATATTTCTGCCCGCTTCAGAAACGCTCAGGGATAAGTTTTTGAGTTATTTGTCACTGAGATTCTCTGTGCTACAGTGGTCTGCACCTAAAAAGACGTAGCTTCAAAGCCAGTCTGCAGCTGGTCTATACAGGCTTTCCTTGGCCCTTTCAATGGCCAGCTTAATGCAGTGTACAAATTGTATGTCTGAACAGCCCAGTTCAAAGTGTTCTGATGAGTAGCACAAGTCAAGCTTACTCTGTGTTCTTAGGTTTTCAAGAATCTTTCCATGAGTTTTTAGGAAGAACATTATTGAGTTATTATTAAAGTTTTGAAAACCATATGCAATAATGATTCACAGTTTCTTCTTATACAATGTTTATACAAGGAAGAACATTATTTGTTATTAAAGTTTTGAAAACCATATGTAATAATTATACAAGTTTGTTCTTGTATAATGTTGCAAAACCACAATATTATTTCCATTTTATTGCTGGAGAAACTGAGACCCAGGCTCATGATATAGAATGATATGGACAGCAATGGACTGTGAACACTGAGGTCATTTTCTGGCTCTTCCTTCAACCAGTTGTGTGACTTTGGACATGCCTTCTCTCTCTCTCTCTCTCTCTCTGTGGGCCTCTGTCTTACCACTTACAACATTTGAGGCTCAATTTGATTTCTGAGCTCTTTTCCAGATCTGCAGTTCTATGACTTACTAAGATCAAAGCAAGTTGCTTGTTAATTGTTGTGTTTTATAGATGACATGGTTCAAAAAAGGATTTGAGGTGGCTTATAGGATTAAAATGCACTTAAGTCAAGATAGTTAAAAATAACAACAGAATCGAAAATAATAAAACACAATGCAAAAGAGATGCTTCAAGCACCAAGACTGAATGGTCACTGATGGCCAGTATTATGTCTAGAGTCCCAGAATCCCAGGATGTTGCAGCTGAAATTAGCCAGAGCTATCATGCCTTATCCACATACGTCCCAGCCTCTTAAGCTTCTCCTCTGGAGTATTCTGCTAGTAAGAATATGTTATTTCTGGGTGAAGCCATCTTGGAAATCTATCTTTCTGACCCACAGGATCTGTGAGTCTAGAGCATCTTGGCTGTTACGACATGAAGAGATTTAGCAGCTCAGCCATGAGTGGATCCCAGGTCTCCTGACTTTTTCCCAGTGCTTTGTCCATGGAAGCATGCCACCTCCTATAATGACAGTGACTCTTCACCAGATAGTATACAGGCAAGGATTTGTGGTTCTACAGTCTTTCCGTAAATAGCATCTCTCTGGTTCTCTTAACCTCCTGAAGATAGGCAGGAGAAGTGCTATTATTCCCATAGTATCTCTGAGTGAACAGGCTCAGAAATGTTGAGAATTTTCCCAAAAGCATGCACCTAATTAATGGAGAACTGTACCTGGAACCCAGTTCGTTGACTCTGGAGTGTTCAGTGCTTGCCTAGGCCATCACTGTGTCCCTGCATTCCAGGGATGAGTGTTCTCCATTGATGTGTCAACAGTCCACTTCTCAGGAGGTGAAGCCAAAGCAGCTGGTCTGAGACAGCCTGACCCACACGTGGCCCAGTGCCTCCCAGAGAGAACCTTGGGAAGCTGAGTGTTGGTAGACTCCCTGGCACTGAACCTTTGCCCCAGATGCCAGGCCTTGAGCTTGAACTCTGTCCTCTCAGACTACATTTAAGCTCTGCGAGTCTATAAAAGTTCATGCTATGTATTGCACAGGTCTTGAGACTGAGACTGATGATATTGAGGGAAAGCCAGAGTTTGAAGCAGGTTAAATATCTCTGAGCACAGCAGGGGCTTTTCATCAAATTCAGCTGTGGGAAACCCTTGAACTGGACCACATTGCTACTGAACGTGTCATCAATCAATCAACAAGTATTTCTTGAGACAGCAGTGTGGGAATTCAGTGAGATCACCTAAGTGACAAGTTAGGAAGGCAGTGTGGTACAGAGCAAAGACGTAGGCTTTAGAGGCATTCAGAAATAGATTTGAAGGCTGGTCCTATTACTTATGAGCTGCATAAGCCAGACCAGATCACCTAATCTCACTAAGCCTCAGTCTATCTATCTATGGAATGGGGGAAAATACCTACCTCATCAGGCTTTGGAAAAACACTTACTTCCTATTCATTTTCTCTCCTTTGTCCAACATTTAAACAATTATAAAGTAATATATCATTGATAGTTGTAGATATCATTGATATAGTGATATGTTGATACTATATATTGATAGTACATATCATCGATAGTTGTCAGTTAATTATTCCTATGTTCTTGATATTGCACAAGACGATGGCAATGATAAGGAATGGGAAGACCTGATCCCCTTTCTCCTTATAAAGACAAGACCATCCAACAAACAAGGCAGAATGTGGGGGAAAGGGAGGTGATTGAGAGTTCCTGGGCTAAGCAAGATATTCCTGGAAGAAACAGAGACGGGTCTTGTTGGGTGGATGGGGGCATGCAATAATGCCGGAGACAGGGGTCCCAGGTGAGAGGGCCAGTAAAAGTAATGATAAACAATGCTCTCTGGGTGAGGCAGAAAGAGGAGTCTTTAAAGGTGGGTTTATGCTTTTAGACTCATTACACTACCTGGTACAGAATGCATTAAGCTTTTTCAGTAGAAGAGTGATAAGGCCAGGGGCTGGAACTGTGTCTTCTTTTGTGTATCAAATTTCCATAAAATTTGTAGCTTGGTGTTTAAGGATGCTTAGTAGTTATGTATGAAGTAATAACCAGGTGTTTCTATAGAGCCAGTCTGGCGATGGTATGTGTGATGTTGACACCCTTCTGAATATAGAGCCTCACACCAGATACCAAATGACTAAACTCAGCCAATGGAAGCCATGAATGAGGCCAAGCTGGAGGTGGGTTTCCACGTGGATTCAGGCTCACTGCAGATGACTCTGATTATTTCATTTAGATTCCTGACTTAAGAATACAAGAAGTGTACATGCTTTTTGGAAAATTACTAACACTGTAGAAAGTCCCCATTCCCATTCTCCTCTCCTAGGCTTCTGCCTCTTTTAAAGGCTTGTTTTATTTCCTTACAGACCATTTTGTAAGGTATGTACAGGCCCCAAAATACATATGTAACATCCACTAACATATATACATATTTTCCTTTTAATAAACTTTATTGAGGTATAATTTCCATAAGGTAGAATGCACCAATTTTAGATTTAGCGTCTCCTGAATTTTGACAACTATATACACCTATGTCCTATTGAGTTTTCAAATATAGGGGTGAGGTCACACTGTATGTACTATTCTGCAACTGGTTTAGGCATTTGATGTCATGGACATTTTTTTTTTTTTCATGACACTGACCTCCTTTTAAATTATTGCATAGTTCCTTGGTATGGATACCAGTAATGTAATGAACTATTTCCTTATAGACAGTTGTTTAGAATCCCTATGCATTTCACAATTCAAATTGAGTAATGGAGATCCTTTTCTACTTATCTTTGACATTTTAACCGATATTTCAATAGATTAGAGTCCTAGAAGTGGAATTTCTTGGTCAAAATTTTTAAAATTAAAAAAAGAGATTATAGCAATTTAAGCTCCCACTCATAAGAAAATGCCCTTTTCCTAAAGTATTTTCTATTTGAAATTATTAGACTTTACAAGATTTCCCAGTCTGATAAGGTGAAAAGTGGTATCACGTTGTCACTTTAGTTTGTATTTCCCAAACTGCTGGAGAGGATGAACACTTTTATCTTTATGTTTATTTTCTATTTCCATTTCTTCTGTGAATAAACTGTTCTTATATTTTATCAATTTCTATCTGTTTTCCTTTCTTTTTGTTTTTAAGATTCTATTTTTATGTAATCTCTACACCCAATGTGGGTCTCAAACCTACAACCCTGAGATCAAGAGTTGTATGCTCCACTGACTGAGCCAGCCAGGTGCCCCTATCTGTTTTTCTTATTGATTTGTAGGAACTCTTTTTATATTAGGTCATTTTTTTCCCCTACTAACCATTCAGGTTAATGCTGCTCAAACTTTAACGTGCTTTCATATCACTTGGGTATCTTGTTTAAACAGAGAATCTGATTCATTGGGTCAGGGAATGGGCCTGAGAATATGCATTTCTAACAATCTCCCAGGGGCTTCCAGTGCTACTGGTCCACAAACCATACTCTGGGCCACAAAGTCTTAGGGTTTATGGGTTTTATCTGGCAGAATTCCATCATATTTTAGGAACAATGTGTGGTAGATGTTTCTCTTGTTAAATAAAAGCATTAGGTATGATCTGGAAAAATAATCTGTGTGGAAAAAAGAAGCCAACTGTAATTGTTGAAATGACAGCGAGTGGGTGCTGGTCTGAGTTTTGAGTTTTGTCCCACCTCTACTTACTTTTAGATCACTAGGCTTTCTGTTTCCACCTTGAGAATTTTTAAAAATAAGACAGTAATTTCTGCTCTATTTTACAAAGTTTTGTTGAAGATCAAAGGAGAATTACTGGTATGCTTTGTGACCTGTAACAAGCTGGAACACAGTGGGTATTGTCCCTGTCCATGCAAAGCCCCCAGGAGTCTGAACTGCAGGCCAGGAGCCCATGAGCATCCAGTCTGGCCAGTGTCTTCAGTGAAGGCAAAGTGCTTGGAAAATTTTTGTATCAATCCCCAGATTCTTATTTAGACAAACTCTCTGCCTCAGAGTTTGGATTATCCTAAGTATATCTGAATCACTTTGGACTTCAATTTCATAGTAGGGAACCGCCTCAGGATTCCCTGGGTATTTATCTGTGACCAGTATCAGGTGTTGAACTCTGTGCATGATTCTGGAGCTAGGTCATTATAGCCCAGTTATCTGGGTAACACACAAGACACCGACACACCCCGAACCAAAATGTGATTCCTAAATTACCATGGTAATAACAAAGTCAGTACTCTAAAGTATGGCTTATTAGAGTATGGATGATTCCAGTTGGCTGTCTGTGGTGGACAGTGGCTAGCTTTTCGTTAAATATGTTTCCTCTTCTGGAACACACAGCTAGGCAATACGCCTCAGCTTTCTCTGCAGTTAGGTGATTGATGGGTTGTGAGTGGGAGTCATGTGTGTCCTTCTGGGCTGAGGTTTTTGAGAAGTGGATTGCAGTCTTCCAGTCTCTGATTCCCTGTCTGCTGGCAGAACACAGAGGACTCCACAGTCCTAGCTGAGAACTGAGAACATGATGGAAAGATCATGGGTCCCAAATCTCATGTGAAATCAGCCTGCTACCAATCTGTACTACCTATTTTGAACTTCATGGGAACAAGTTATTTATGCTTATTGAGTTTGGCACATTATGTATTTTTGGGCTTGTTCATTATAGTAGTTAGAGTTACCTTTACTAGTGCATTCTGATATGCATAGATCATTGAGATACTTTTTAATTGATATCTGGCATAAACATTACAGTTCCCTGAGTAATCTATTGAATGATGACACAGGACAGATGAGTAAAAAAGAAAAGGTGAATATGATAACCTGATGGATATGGTTGGAGAGTCTTTGAGAGGTGGAGCATTTAACATATGGGGAAACTTCTGATTGTCCTTTATTTCAAAACCTCAACTTTTTAGGAATAATTGTCACGAGGCTCAGAAATCAGACAGTGAGAAACAGTTAAATGCCCCATGTGACTATTGCACACCCCATCTCCCTTTAATTCCTTTCTTACTGCTCAAGCCTGGAACAAGCTGGCTATTCTTTGGAGAGTGAAAAGCGAGCAAAAGTCCTGTAATGTTTCTGTTTGATGTTTTTGGCAGTGACGATGAAAATTCTAGACTGAAATGATATTGTATGAAGTCTGGACCAATTGCCTTGTTAAAGTCGAATGGATTTCCTCTCTTTTAGCTGTCTGGATCAATTCTTGGAGGAGTTAGTCAGAGAATTTGCTTTCTCAGTTGAAGCAACATATTGTACTGATAACACGTGAAACTACAGTCTGATTGGACTCCACAGGCCTTTCCAACCCACTGCTCATGCAAGCATTAGGAGGGCTTTTGCAAAATAAATAGAGCTCGCCGAGGTCTGTTAAGAAGGGTTCCAGATTCCGTTGACCAAAAGTGGAATGTTTAATACTCCACAGTTTAAAAAAAAAAAAAAAGAACCATGGAATTCTGAGTCCCACCTGTTAAATTATTTGTTCTTCTAATAGAAGCAGGAATGAAAGGCGTATGTTCAACATCATTTTGGACCCATTTTCTGTGGCGGGAAACCAAGGTAAACACATTTTTCCTGATGTAATTGTTGATATTAGTTCAGCTCATATGATGCAGGCGTAGCTGTGTGAACCATTTTACTTGGACCTGTCCTCGGCTGGAGTTGGACATGCTAGTGGGAAAGCCTGGAGCCTCCAGAGCCAGCAGTCTGGGGGCCCCAGATCTTTTAGGGAGCACCCAGGCCCCGACGTTGCTGCTGTAAAGGTGCCCTTTGGTTCCTGGCGTGGGGCTCATTCCTTCGCTTGTGTGCCTGGCGGACATTCACCTCATCTCCTCTCTTGGGTTTGTCCTCATTACTTACTTGGTTTGTCCCAGAGAATTAGCATTCCCCTTTCCTAATTTTACTTAGATACATATAGGTGCTTCTACTATAAATCCTCGAGTTTTTTCCTTTCAATTCTCTCTTTTCATCTGTGGTTCTTGCTCTCTTTCTTCTCTCCGCCCCTCACCCTTGGCCGCCCCCAGCTATGTTAACAACCCAGAGCGTTTTCTTTCCCACATTTCCGCACGCTCTTGTATTTATGTGCAAACACAAATGCGCATATCTATTTTCACTTTTTTGTGTCATTTTTAACAAGAGTTCCTGGGGGAGCATTGGTTCTCAGGCTAGCCTCCCCAAACACAGTTAGCTCATGATATTGTTGCTCTGTCATTTGTTTTTCCCACTAATATCTGTTTTGGGTAACTTTGTGTCAGGTCCTGTGCTAGGGATTGTGGGTAGGAGGATGAATTGGATACAGACTCCGATCTCAGGGAGTTACAAGAGTGCGTGCTTAGTGTAATGAGGGAGAGGGCTCCCAGGAGCGCAGACAAGGGTCATCTAGACCAGGCTGCAGGGAGCAGACCTGGCTAATACCATGGAGCTCATTGCTTCTTGGAAGAACATGTTCCTAGTCCCATTTTGGGATGATTCTAAACCCACATGCTACTACAGGCTCGGAGTGGGAAGGGGCTTTGGCATGGAGGCAGGAGGAGCGGGGCTCTGGCTGCAGGGGTGAGGCAATGGTGGGGGACCCTGCCCCAGGGGCCCTGGACAACTGCGATTGTGGCGGAGGTCAGATGGGCAACACTGCTGAGTGTGAATTGTCCACGAGTCTGTCCTTGTGCACGAGGCCCCAGCAACGAGGATGTCTGTCTTGCATTGCTTATATAGTTATTTCCCACGTGCGACCTGGCCTTCTGACCAGGCTGTAAATGCATGGAGGGTAGGACTGTGTCTCACATTCTTTGCACACAACACAAGGCTGGTCATAGTGGCATTCATTTAAATGCAGTGCTGGTGACCGAAAGAATAAAAATAAAATTGTGACCGAACATTTACACATGAAGCTACATGTCCAGTGAACTTTTAAAATATGTTTTAACATCCTGGCTTCTAGTAACAGAAATGCCTCCATTTGCTCAGTATTTATAGTTCACAAAACATTGTCCTGTACTTCATTGGATCTTCACAGTGAACTTTGGGGGCAGACATCTTTGTTAGTGTCATAGTTTTGCATTAGTGCAGACAAACCTGAAACTTGGGTTTTTTTAATTCCCCAAGAGAGCAGAGCTGTCCCTGGGAAGACCCAGGACTCAAGCTGTGACTTTGCTAACTTACACAGGAGCGACCCAGAGAATGAGGCAACTCTCATGGCCCTGATTTGGTACAGGGCTCCTTAAATGTATAGCAAGTCAGCCTGTGGTCTCAGGGGAGCTAGCCTTCACTGTGGTTTGAGTGGACATTCACAAATGTGGGTGATGAAGGGCACCCACTAGGGCTTCAGAAGGGTCTGGAAGGAACTGCCGTGACACCAAACACGAGTTTAGGATCACGGTGCCAGAAATCCCACTGTTAGTAAAGCCATCTATTGGATCAAACATTGCCTGCCTCAGTCTTCTGTTTAAACCAGAGATGTCTGTAGGAGAGGAAGACCTAAGATTGAAGCCACCAATTAATATCACTGCAATGTCAGTTGGGTTATCCATTGCTCAGGTTATCAATTATTTGAGTTACCAGTTACTTGGGAAAGAGCCCTAAGGTGAAGTAAATTTGTTTTGTTTGTTTGTTTTAGGAAAACTTTGGAGCTTCTATGTGAAACCAGTGGGCTACATTGGGAGGAGGTAGTACAGGGGGTGCTGGGGAGAACACAGAGATCCTCCAGTTTGCCTCAAGATCCTGGTGCTCCTGGCCCGGAGACTTTGAATTTCATCCGATCTTGGACAACTGCTCCTCAGGGCATCCCTTAGAAATCACCTCCACATTTCTGAGGCTGTCCTGGAAGGAAGCAAAGCACAATGAGGGCTTCCTTCCTGTTGACCTTTCTGGGAAGGCAGAGTGGTGTATCACGCAGGCAGGGGAGAGCATCCAGCCAAGGCTCGTTCTGGGAGAAAAGGAAGCTGGTCTGTGTGATGTGTGGTTACTTTGGGGCAAGCAATCACGGGGCTCTTGATTTGAGAAATAGGGCAGCCTCCTGTGCTAAAGTGACGGATTCTGGCCCCAGCAAGGTCAGCCCAGAGCCAGCATGGGGGGTATATCTATTGGGTCAGGGGTCAGCAGTGATCCTCAGCCTGTGATAGACCCTACAGATACTCACAGTCTGCTTTTTTATTACTTGCATGAGAAACAGTCATCAGTGCTGAAGTTCAAAGCCATGGTTTCCGTGTGTTCCTTAACATGATACAGGTGGGCCTTCATTGGAAACACCTTCTGCTCCTCCAGCTCAGTTCTCTTGAAAACAAACATCAGTGCCCTTTGCCCAAGTCGGAAGACGTGGCTGTGAAATCCCCATGAGCTTCCAGTGCACGCCACCTCTTCAATCAGGTCCTTCTGTCGGGGTGAGGACCCACACACCCATCCCAGAGCTGGCCATGTTATCCAGCGTGGCAGAGTCCCGCAGACGGCGTGCTTGCACATGGTCCTGCATAGCCATGCTGAGGTGGGGTGAGGGGTCGGGGTCCCTCAGCTCAGGCCAAAGTGCAGCTACAGCTGGGAGGTCTCCTGTCTTTGCTCAGAAAACACTCTTCACAACCTAGGCTTTGAATTATTCCCTCCTTCCCTTTCATAGTACGACTGCTTTTCAGATGTGAGATCCTTGCAGACAATGGAAGAAACAAATCTGGAGCCTGACTCCTTGCATATGAAAGCAAGGTCATGTGACTTTGTGCAAATCACTAAGCTGTTCTGCATTTTGGCATCAGTGAAATGCAGGTCACACTAGTGCTTACCTTCTAGGGCTCTTTTGAGGATTAAACAAATTGATACATGTAAATAAATAAAGCCACTATAAATCTAGATCATGAATAAAGCCGAATTTACCTCCATCAACTCAGAGTGTCCAATATATATCAAAATTTATACTCAATTTTCAACTCCTGACTCTTCCACAAATGTCCAATGTGGATTTCTGCGGTCTTCAGGATTTCCAGCTGTTGGCCTGTCCTTCACTCAGAGGGCACCTTGCCAGTCACAGCTCACTCCTCTGCATTTGTTTGTGCCCTTAATGCCAACAGCTGGCTTAAAAGCTTCACCATAGCTTGTCCCTAAATCTTTACGGAGGTTTTTCATGCTTTTCCCCATGACCTCAAGTTTTAGAAAAGACTAGTTTTGTTTGCAGTATAATGATTGCAATATAATGTTGCAGAAGAGTTACACAAGAATTTCTAAAGCATAAAAACCACGTACGATTGAAAAGGTGGTAAGATAGCTAAAGACATGAATTAGCTAGTATTGATAGAAATTACTTTAAATTTAGGAAAAAGTCCAAATTACTGAGGGAGTGAATAGAACTAGAAATTTATGACAAAACTGGCACTTTAATCTTGATTGTACACAGTCACAGGTTTAAAGAATGTGAAGTGGTGATTGTGAACATTCATTTTTGACAAATTTGTTTCAGATGATTCATTTTGAGAGGGAAGCTAAGCAAGAACAAGAAAAAAAGAGGAAAACTTAGAAAATACTTGGAAAATGAAAGGAAAAAAGTAGGACAGATCTCATCACCCCAACCAAGAATTCCATAAAATATATAATACTGAATTAAAAAGCTAGAATTTTGAGAAATTGCCCACGATTCACCAAAATTTCCAAGAAGAGAAAAATGAGTGATCAGATTCTCATTTTCCTAACGAAATACTTGTTTTTGATTAAGTTACAGTTACTCAACAGAATAACAAAGACATTAGATCTTCTGAGCATCAGTCCTTGGGAAAATAGTGGTGAATTCCTTCTGCTCACATGTGATATGAGGCCAGCCTTACTCGGTGGACTCCTACCAGCTCCTACTTTACTTGCTTTGAATTTGGGTGAGTCTCTTCCTCTTTGTGAGCTTTAATGCCTCCAATGAAGGGTTTGGACCACATGTTATGTGAGAACCCTTGTAATTCTTATCTTTTCTGACTTCAAACAACACTATGCCCTGTTAATCCCCCAAACACTCACCCAAGACCTAACTTTGTTGGTCATGTTCTTTTTGCTCATTTCTACCAGCAAAGGATCATTTTAACCATGAAACCACTAATGCCAAAGCCACCAAAAGTGACAGGATTCTGGGCAGGACTTCTGATGGTGAGAAAAAGAGGTGGCCCTATAATTAAGGAACTAGAAATAACAGAAATTCTATCTCTGCAAGAATCCTGTAAACTCTAACTCCCATTACACACCATAAAGTTTGAGTTGCTCCATTCTCTTCCACACCCAGCCTCCAGATTGCCATTTTCTGATGATTTACCTTCCAAGGTTGTCCTTAATATGTATTGTAATTGATTTTGACCTACTAATAACAATTTACCATCATGTGTGTGCCTGTGTGTGTATGCGTGTCCTACTATCTCTACATCTCTTTTTTTGGGTAGTGTTGAATTGCATTTTTTCAACTATATCAGCATTTCCATCTTGATGGTTTGATTTAGAAAGCACAATATGCTTGCTATCCATGGACTGACCCACTTTTCCCCCTCTCTCAAAATATGCTAGGCATATTGGGTACATGGATAACGATCACCTTTAATTTTTCTTTCTCTTCTCTTAATGGCAGTATCTTAGTGTCATTTACCTGTCATTTTATGTCATGCTTGTGCCTGAGGAAAGGAGAAAAGGGAACTGAAGACTGGAAGTAGAAACGACCAGTGGGGTGCCCATTTTTCCAAAGAAGGCATTGCACTTGCTTTCCTTGCATTGCATATTGAGTTGCTGTTTTCCATTTATTTTTATAACAATTTTGTAAAGTTGAGTAGAGATTATTATCCCTATTGAACAGATGAGAAAACAGAGGCCAAGAGGGTAACATTAACACATCAGGGTCTCATCTGAAGATCTGTGTATGTAGGCATGAGCCCACACAGAATAATTTGTCCTGAAGCACCCCTTTCTCAAGGAAGTCCTTCCTAATGTGATATATCCTGAAGGGCAGCCTCTAGGCTAAAGTAACTTGATAGTAGATGGCAGTCTTCCAAGGAGTTACTGGTTTCCCTAGGTCTCAGATTCCTTGCTTGTGTGAATATTAAGGCAAATTGAGTGGGATATTGCAACACTGGGTTATCACTCACATGGTAACTTGCATGGGAAAATGTCTCCCCTGCACAGATTAATTAAGAACCAATCCTTTGGAATTCTGTGCCTTGCAGTGAATTACGGGTGGTGGTTTCTGTGAAGTTAAAGGGACGGAGACTGTTTTTTGTGGTTGCTAACTAGAAACTGTAGAGGAGTGTAAGTGGGCATTCAGTGTATTTGTAAAAATGCAGGTTGTTTTTAATTAATGCCACATGACGCATCTAACCACAGCATTTCCCCCCAGTTCGATGATGTCTGTAGGCATGGTAGCCTAGAATTCTCCAAATTGCTCCCATGTTGTGCTGGATTCAGCAATGATTATCATTTGCTGGGGGCAATTGGGATGATAGGAACTTCATCAGTCAGCTGAGGAGGTGTGGACAGCAGATTGGGGTAAGAAGGTAAAATCTGATTCCAGGCTGGTTCCGGAGCCAGTTATGTCCACCTGGCAATAACCAGGGAGTCAGAATTGACCCTTTGCAACTCAGCTAACTAGTCCTCATGGCTTGGGCAAAGGGAAATGCTTCTAAGTTCAAAGGGCCAGGGAGTGCTGGAGCCTAGGCACAAGAGCACCGATCACCATTTTCCTTTTCATAGACGAGGAGCCCACAGATAGCGCGGGGTCACTCCAGTTTTCCAAGGCTTTGTGACTCAAGATTTTGAAGCTGTTGCTCTTGCCTCTGGGAAGACATCCCAGTCTTGCAGTGATAGTGTGACATGAATTTAAAGTAGAAAATAATAGTTGGTTTTGATGTCACGCAGAGGAGGCTCACTTTGCATGGATCGCTGAGAAGTAGGGGGTCAAAGAGGAGGAAGAGTTGAGTAATCAGTATACACAGTAGAACCTCACTGGCTGGGATCAGGGGATGGGATTGGTCTGATTATAAAATATTTAATGAGAAATGTATTTTGATAAAGTTAAGATGCATTCAGGGTTAGATATGTATAAGAAAAGCATATATATATATATATATATGTAGGTAAAATATATGCCATGCTAGCTACTTCACAGTATTAATTTACTTTTCAAGTAGCTAGTGCAATGATAAAATCTAGTCTGGCTTCTAGCCAAATTACCAAAAATTCCAATTAGGGGAATTTGGATCGGGTACAAAATAGTACATGAAGAAAGAAGGGTTTCATTTGAGTGGGTCCAGACCTAGGACTCTGGAATCAAGATAGGCATATGAGATTCAATTTATAAATATTTAATGATACCTACTATAGGCTAAGCACAGCGAAAGGCTATGAGGGGGATAGAATGAAGTGAACAGAGACTGTGCCTTCCTGGAGAATGTATGTAAGACATCTGTGGTTAGTGTGCATAGTAACAATGGGAGATGAGGATGATCTGGCCAGCCTTGGATGCTAGACTGGGGGGGATAGTGAGGAACCATAGAACATTTTTGAACAGGGGGAATATCATGACCAGAGCTATGTTTTAAGAGCAGCCACATGTGGTAATTGAGGAGTAATTCAAAAACTGCTGCGTACTTTGAGTGAGGAGCATGGTCCAAGAATGATAAACTGTGGCAGTTAATCGGATGTGAAGAATCAAGGTCCCCAAAGGGTTCTCTGAGACTTCCAGCCTGGGAGATGTAGCATGGCATTAATAGGGTCAGTCTGGTGTGGGAGAACTAGTTAGAAGCTGAGTTTTGGACAATGGTTTTGGACATTTGATTGTGAGTCCTGCTGGATTATGCCGTTGTAGATGTTCAATTGGTATATGGTCTTGAACTTGATGAAGCAGGATTTCAGTTACAAAATTAAGAGTCAACTGCATCGAGGTAAGATCAGTGTGGGGACTGGAAAGAGGAAGAGAGTAGAGAGAAGTGAAGAAAATGGATCTGGATCTTGGGTAAGGAATCCTGTGGTTAGGAAGTGGCCCATGTGGTCTGTGTCCTCTGTGCCTCCAGTTCCAGGGAGGATAAGCCTCTACTGAAATGACTGAGGATAGAGATGGGACAACTGAGTTTTCTTGTAAAGAATTACATAATTACACCATGCAGCCAAGGACTAGATTTCTGCCATGCTGGCGGACTATCTTTAAATTACAATAGAAAGATCCTATTGGTCATTCTCAGTCTTTCTTTCCTTTTCTTTGACTTTGTCATAAATGCACTTTCAGCTCTTGATTTACTGTTAGAAATTTCCTGTGCAGTTTGGGGGCTGAGAGTTAGGAGGTCAGGTTTTGGGATTTGAAACCCAAACAAATGTTTCACTGCCTTCCTACAGTACACTTAAATTAATTTAGGGGTCAGAGGATATCCTGTGAAAATATCAAGAACAACCTAGTCTTTTACTTCTACGTGGATCCAAAATGGAAACACATTTGAACAGCATGAAGCTCATTCCAGAGGAGCCAAGTTGTGCTATTGAGAACATCAATGTACCCATCTCAAAATTGACTTCTGAGATAAATATTTGAAAAGATAAGCATGTTTAACTTTGTAGAAGTTACTGAATATGAGATACAGTACAGCAAAACCAAAACCCACATCTAATATTAAAACATCAACAAAATAAGGAAATTTTACTGGCAGCCAGTCCAATTCAACTAATGTTTACCAAGTGCCTATTACAGGAAAGCGTAAAGCATGACCAGGATGTGGATGAGTATTCTAAAAAGATTCAGACATGATTTCTATTTTCAAGGAGAGTGGACACCAATGGGTGAGCTTATGTATAAAAATAACAACAACAGTAGTAATGATAACAATAAACTGACTTTAATGCAAAGTAAAATAAATCTGTGATGAGCCGAGATAAAGAAGCACTGAGTATGAGGAGGTGGTCCAATTAATTCTGACTAGAGGATTAGGGAAGTTTTCTCAGAAGCGGTTGTGTTTGAACTACATCTTTGAGGATAATTGTGAGCATGATAGTGGGTGGTTGTGGTGATGATGATGGTGGTGATGAAGAAGAAGAAGGAGGGGGGGAGAAGGAGAAGAAGAGAAAAGGAGAAGAAAGGAAGAAAAGAAGAAGAGGAAGAGGAAGAAGAAGGGAGAGAGAACAGTTGCCAATCATTGAATACCCATGATTTACTGGCTCTGTATTATTTGCCAAACAGATTCAATGTTAGTGTCTTTTTTTTAAAAAGATTTTATTTATTTATTTGACAGAGAGAGAGACACAGCGAGAGAGGGAACACAAGCAGGGGGAGTGGGAGAGGGAGAAGCAGGTTTGCTGCTGAGCAGGGAGCCCGATGCGGGGCTCGATCCCAGGACCCTGGGATCATGACCTGAGCTGAAGGCAGATGCCCAACGACTGAGCCACCGAGGCGCCCCTCAATGTTAGTGTCTTGATAGGTAAAGCAGACAAGGAGGATATCAGATGACAAATGAGCATGAGAAGAAACATTTTGTGTGTTGGTGTGTGTAGAGTAGTCATTGGTGTGTTCAAGGGACAGGGTAATGGAGTGTTGTAGTACAAGATAAGGTTGAAGAGGAATCAGGACCAGACCATCCAAGAGCTCCAAATACTCTATGAACTACGTGAGTCATACCTAGAGCTTTCTGGATACTTTTGTGGGAACTGCCCCTATTAGGCTTATCAAGACAGGCTTTTGGTGTTTGAATCGGTCCCCCAGTTCCCTGGAAAATGCTCTCTGGAGTTGCATGGTCTGTAGCAAAACTTTCACCTGGGGTTTATGAAGGAGAAACCTTGAACCCAGTCATTGGATGGCTCCAGGAAAGATGGATTTGGTGAGGACCTAGCAGACATCATTAACAAAGGAGTCTCCAATAAATGCATCATGGACATTGGAAGAGGTGGGTGATGCTTTCTCAGAAGATGTGGTATTCTTTTCCACTTCAATCCACATGCTTCTTAAAGTAGCCAGCCTTTCTCTATTTTTAAATAGCAATTCCACATATGCCTGAAATAACTTACAAGCACCTCAGTATTTTGTTAACAAAGAATACCTTTTATTATTTAAAAAAATGACTATGCAGTCTATAGCAGTGAAAAAGCTGAAGGTGTCTTTATGGGGAAAAAATTCAGAGAATTCTGATAGCTCTGAAAGAGGCAGAGGAACAGAAAAATAATGACCTCAGGAAAGCATATTATATTTTTTAAACAAGTTGAAATATCTTAGAGATATCAGTTGTGGTCTTTTTTTCTTTAAAGTATGTGGTCATTTGGGGAATGAGGAGGGAACGCATGTGTGTGGCAGGAGGGTGTAATCAGCTTGATAAAGCTCACTAATTTCGTCCAGTTGGGCTGAGTCCAGTTGAGATTAGGAAGGAACAGAAAGGTTTTCTGTAGAACAATTAGTGGGTTGTGAGGAATATTCAGTTCTGGTTTTTAGTTTTGGTAAATTTTCAACAAAATAATGAAATAACAATGACAAAATAAACACAACAAAACCTTAGAAGACCCATATCTGTGTTTTTACTAGCTTTTAGAGCCAGCAACATCAGATACTTGGGACTCACTTGTCTGGACTGTGATGCGAAGAATACTTGCTCTCAAATCTTGATTTCTGACTTCTTCCTGTTGTCCCTGGGCATTCTGGGAGTAGACACACATTCAGCTGCAGGGACCAGACCAGTTTCCTGAGTTTCCAGGCGTCCATGAGGTTTGGTTTTTAGTGAAAAAGGTTATCTTAAAAATTCCAGAGATTTCTAGGCAAGCTGTTAACATGAGAACTGATGCTGAACTATTCTCTCTCAAATTCACCTCAAAACAATCAACAGAATATGCCAAAAAAGGAAAAGAGATCTTTATTGACCTGAGTGAACAGTGAAGGGTGTCATCCACATGTCTAGACACTTGGGGAGTTTTGTTAGAGGCAATGTCCATGGAACCAAATGCAACCAGTATACAGTGGCATGACCAAACAGTTGTGAAAACATTGAAGTGCATTTATATTGATTGGTAGATGGCCACTTCCCAGAGCCTTTTGAATGCTCTCATGCTGTCCTTGTCATCAGGTGGGTCCCTCCTCTGACAGTCCTCCTCCACGATCCAGCAAATAACAGGGTAATGCTTGGCACAACGGGACATCTCCAGAATTTGACTTCAGTGGCCATTGTGATTGCTCCAGCTGTATGTGCTTGTTAGATGGTTTCAGTGTCAGCACTCTTGATTTGTCAGCTGAGATGGTGTGTGAGAGAGAGGTATTGCTCTCACTGAGTGTTCATCTTCTCAAAACAGTAGCCCCTTCTTTGAGGGGACTGCTTCTTCCCTACATCGAACATGCAGTTCTGATGGAGGATGACAAACAGCTCCCCATTACTCTGGCTACAGTGCTTGGTTCACGGAAGAATAGGTAACTCGAGCCAGGTCACCTAGATAATTTGTTTTTAATGGGAGCTGCCTCTTAGGTTACATAGTAGAGAATCTTGCAACTCTCCACAACCATGCCCCTGCCACATGGGGGAGCTTCTCTAAGAGAAAAAATTTCCACAAGGGGAAGTGGAGGTAGAGATTCTACAGAAGTTCTTAGGATGTTGGGTCCCCAGTCTAGTTGTTGAAGAAGCTCCCAATCTAGCCCATCCTCTCTGCTCTTTACTATCCCCTTGATAGATGGTGATTTTGATTATTGTTACTTCCAACCAAAGAGTCTTGACAGGAAATGAGTGAGAACTGATCCTGGCTGAGCCCAGTAAATATTCCAGGTGTGCGAGGGCACTGGCAGTGAAACCCTCCTTGAAGAAGGGAGTGTTGGTTCCCCATTAACAAGAGAAAGAGGCACTGAACTTGCTTAGTTCCCGGTGGAAGTGGTCACACTTACCAGAGACCTGGCCGGCGGATCCTGTCTTCCCCTCTGTGCTGAGATGAAGCTCCCAGTTGTTACTCAGGAGTGACTCTGTTTTCTGACTCCATCTGTCTAGGATACTAGTTCTAGGAATTGGTAAGCCATCATTGAGTTGGGTTTTCCCCTCCATTTTGGTTTCTTTAATCTGTTTAGAGTTTCTCCTGTTAAAGTTTCTACCAGGAAGGTACAGACCAGGTTCTCACAAATCCCTCCCTGAATATGAGCCAATGGTAGGTGACATTATGACACTTATTATGTACTAGGTATTGTAATATGCTTACACTGCCTCACTTAATGGATGCAACAATTTTATGAGGTTGGTATTGGCTTTCTGACTATTTTATAGATGGAGAAAGTGAGGTGAGCAGTCACAGTGCTCACAAGTGGGGAGACATAATCTGAACCCAAGCACTCTGACTCTTGACTGCATAGCTACACTGTGAATAAGGGACTAGACCATGGTCCTGAGAGAACCCTAAGATTCTAGAGCTTAGTTACCACTGAACCTGCCATTCTAGCCTCATCCACTCTTCTGTATTCCCCATGACACTCCTCATCCTCATTTGACCCTGATTTTTTTGGCCGCTTTCCACTTTCAACCAAGAACTCTTGACTAAAGAGCAGGTAGGAGGAGACCCTGGAAGGCCTTAGTGAATAGTTGAGGTGGGGAAGTGAGCACTCGCCACAAGGGGGAAAGTGGAGATTTCCTTCCATGAGGGGACCAGACAGGACAACACTGCAGACATCTGAGAGCTTTCGGCGTGTCAGGAGGTGGCTGCCACAGACCCTGACAAAGCACAACTGCTTGCTCTAAAATAACTTCACCATAAGAAAACAAGAACGTTTGAGAAAGTATTTGACGAGTATTCTTAAACTCAGTAGAGAGCAGGGGACATGCAGAGTATCATTAAAAGGGAGAAAATCAAGGTGAGTATTTAACCTCATCTGGATGAAGTACTTTATTAAAAAACTTAAAATTACTTTTGCAACAGGAATGGCTGATGTGATACTATAGAAAACAGTGAAGAGACAAGAGCTTGAAAAAGTCCTCTAGAGCACTAAGGAAAAATTAAGAAGGAAATGAGAGATTGCTAAAGAAATTTTGGAACTAGACCTTGGAGACCAAACTATGCGCAGTAAGAATTCCTGAAAGAGAAAATAGTAAAGCTGTAACAAGGATGAAAATAAATAAATAATAGCAGAACCTCGCTGGTTGACAGAGATAGCAAGAAAATGGGGGGCGGTGGGGAGGGGAGATATAAAATAAGATGACAGAAACAAGAACAAATAGAACAGATTTATATAACAAGGAAAAGAAAAAACCCAATCAGATTGGTTTAAGTTAAATTGAATGTTAATAAGAGATCAGTCAAGGAAAATCACAGAAAAGGATTAAAAATAAAATTATGAGCAATAACATCTGAGGGAAACCAAAAGAAATCAGCTAGCTGACATTGGTATCAGATAAAGTAGAAATTAAGACAAAAAGCATTTAGGGGGCCCCAAAATGTCACACTCCATTGGTCCAAGAGTCAATTCATAATGAGCACTTTTGTTACAAATACAGTAGTATCCACATAGGTACTGCTAAAACTTAGAAATCTGAGGGAAAATCAATACTCCCATCGTGCTAGATGTCAACATAGCACGTCCGTGTGTAAAAGTTCAAGTAGGCAATAGAAAACCTGAAAGAGATAAACACCATAAGAACCAAGGGATCTGGGGGAAATAAGGTTGAATTTCTACATTATCAATATACTTTATGTCCTTACGGATAAGGTTCCATACAGACAAGTGTTCTTAGGACACTTATAATGTTGAATTACTCCTTTTCTCTGCCACAAAGAACGTCTCAATAAAAAATGCTTCCAGGGCCCCAAACAGAAAGGATTCTGGCTACTGTGTCTGACCAAAAAGCTTTAATAAAAAAATAATGAATACAGCATCCATCATTGGATGAAGCTCTCTGTGAACGCCTCGCCTCTCTGTTCAGACCATCACAGCCTTGCCTTTAAGGACAGGCATTTTGCACTCTGTGCTGTTGGAATTTTCACAAGGGGAACAACATGAAGTGATACACCCCAGCAGGGAGTGAATAGAAAGTTACTGCAGGCAACTTTATGTTAGTTTTTAGAAAGAGAGAAATATAGGAAATGATTTAAAAAAGAAGTATGGAGTTAGGAAGGTTCTTAAGACACCATTCTGTCCCACCATCTCATCTTACAGAGGAGGGAGTGAAGACCAGAGAGGGGAAGGGCTTTGTCCCCGGTTGGTTGGTATAGCAAACAAAATCTGGCTGGTGCCCGAGTCTCCTGGTGGGTTCTCAGTTCTGTGCGTTTGTCCTGCTCTACAGGTTTATCCCGAAGCAAGAAGCGGGGCCTCCAGCACATGCTGAGATCGCTCAGCTGTAGATCCGAGTGACTGTGGCACGCTCATTTGCCTCTCAGAGCAGAGGCTGCTGCCGGGGGACTCCCTGGTGGCTGGGCTCTGCCTGTTTTGTGAGGAGAGCTGAGCAATGTGGTTGCTATTCCTCAAACCCCAGGCTCTCCACCTCTGCCAGGTAACCTGTGAAATAACCTCTGACATCATTAAATGCTGGAATCACAAAATGTACACGTGTGCTGGGGGATGTTTTCTGGAACGCCCTTATGACCTCTTTTTTGTCAAGGCTTATTTTGTTTTTATTTTCCCCCAGGATCTGACTGTCTCCCCCTTTCTTTCCTTTATTCCAGGCACCTGGTATGGCTCGCACCCTCCGCCTCCTCTCTTTGGGTGGCATTTCTAAGTCACACCCGGCGGCAAGCTGCTTTTCCGTATCACTGGGCCACGTTTTATGTTTTTGTGTGTTCTCAGTTGTCTGCCTGGGCTGTGGTTACAAACCAGGTCTTCCTCACAGAGAGGAGAAAGCAGAGATGTAAACGTTGGGCTGACTTTTTCAAGACTGCTGAACTCAGTGCTCCGGAGGGGACCTTGTTTCCAGCCATGAACTTATGAACTGGGGATTTTATGAAATCCAATCCTCATTGTTATTACAGCATAATCCTTGCTCAGTTATCCACCCAGTTTTCCTGTAACAGTTTTATTTCTCCCTTCCTTTCCCTGTCAGGGGCTCTGGGCATCGAGGCTTGGGGCACCCATCTCCTGACCTCCTTTTCTTGCTAAGATGCCAGGGGCCAAAGCTTGGTGGAAAGTGGCTCAGCCTATGAACTCCATCCTGGCTAGGTGTGAGAACTGCAGAGCCCCTCTGAGGTGGAGGTAAGCGGATGTCTCTTTCTCTTGAAATAATGTCCTCTCAACTAATCACATCTTAGTTTGGGCCCTTTCAGATGAGTACTTTGTTTTGAAATGAAAAGCAAAGAATTTTAGAACAAGAAGGGATTTTAGCCATCACTCACGCCAGACTTCCTGTTTCAATTTTCTGTTGCTACATAACAAATCACCCCAAGATGTAATGGCTAATCGACCCCCATCATTTATTTGCTCATGATTTTTCAGTGTGGGTGGGGCTTGGTGGTGTCTCTTTCTGTACCAGGTAGTTTGCACTGGGAACCTTGGTTGTCCTCTAGGCGGCCAGTTTTTCTCCATGTGGTCTCTCACCATTCACCTGTCAGCCTGAGCGTCCTCACACGGAGGCTAGCCTCTGAGAGACACAAGGTGGAAGCTGCCTGGCCTCCCAAGGGTTGGGCCAAAGCAAGTCACAGGGCAGCCTGGCATTTAGAGGAGAGGAAGCAGATTGCCCTTCTTGGTGGGAGGACTGGTGTGAGCTTGCAGGACTGCGAAGGGAGGGAGATGTTAGACACCATCTTTGCAGACAGTCCACCACATTCCGTGTGCTTCGGAGAGCTGCAGTTGGCTCCCTGCAATGCTGCGTCACCGAATGCGTTGGTGACATGGCTGGGAGTTCCTGAGTCCTGGGAGAAAAGCACTCACTTTTCCTACCTTTGAGGGAAGAACTGAAGTTCCCTCTTAGACTAATCTGAAAATATTAGAAAGTGAGGGAGGAGCCATCATGGTAAGAAACTGGGGAGGTATGGGAATAGGGTATGTATTTTGAACTCTGCCAACCACAACGCAGATCTACCCAATCAGCCAAAACCATGTTTCTATTTGGACTTTGCATAAAATCCCCAGGGCTACTTTGTATGTTTGTTGAATGATTATTGATTACATCACCCCATGAAGTCTATTTTTGATCTGGAAATGTGTGGAATGAGCACAGGCAATGTGAAGCACTAGGCTTTTCTTTCCTATACTGAAAGGCAATGACATGATCCTGGTGCTTTAACTAGAAAGCGTGGTAGTGATAGGAGAGGGACTTCCACGCATGCCTTCTCAGATCAGGCAGAATCCCTTGAGGAGGTGCTAAAGGCCTCTGGCCATTTCTCTTTCCTCTTTGTTCATTACAACGAAGTTCAATAGAAAGTCAATGGCCTTGGTTTGAGAATTATATTTTGTGGTGTGTGTTACATTTTACATACTTTTGCAAGCTGCTTGCTTCTGGTCCTGGAAAGAAAGGGCCTGGCTTGGCATAAGGAGGTAAGGTGGGGACCCTGACCCTGCTTACTTACGACTGTGGGCATGGGTTCTCTCTGCTTACCCAGCCTGGGGATGAGCCTCCAGCTTGGGCCTGCTTTTCAGTCTTCTTGGGCAGGAGCGATGCACTTTCGCAAGGGTAAGAAGTAGTTCTCCCGGATTGGATCAAACAGAGTTCGGGCCCCATTACACCTATTATACACAGAATTGATTCCAAGACCTTGAATTCAATAGCTGGGTGAGCTCTTTGGTCTAAATATTACTTGGTGAGGTACCTTGAGGAATTATTTAACCTCGGGGCTTCCTAAAGTAAGTATAAGGATTTATTCAGTGTATGTTAAATATTTAACAAAGACCTTTTTGCTTTCTATTCATCACTTTCTTGTCTCAATCTTTGCGTAAATGCATATCTGGTATGAAACAATATTGGCAAAACTCTTGACATGGTATGCCCACAGTAAAAAAAGTTGTATAATGGCTCCCCAGTTGGAAAATTGGGGAGGTGGTCATGGTAAAGAAGACAGATGAAGTAATAATGACACCTGTTGACCTCACCTTGCTGGTTTTACCATTTGTACTAGTTTTGTATCACTGCTGTGACAGATTACCATGACCATAGTGGCTTAGAACAACACAAATGTATTCTCTTATGGCTCTAGAGGTCAGAAGTCTAAGATGGGTCAGCAGGGCTGTGTTCCTTTGGCGGCCCTAGAGAAGAATCCGTTTCTGGGACTTTTCCAAGTGGGTAGGTCTGCCCGCGTCCCTTGGTCTGTGGCCCCACATCACTCCAGCAGCAGCTACTGTCATCACATCTTACTGACTCTGTTTCCCTGCCTGCCTCCCTCTTGTAAGGACCCTGTGTTTATGTTACACCCAGCTAGATAATCCAAGAAAATCTTCCCGTTTTTTTCAAATTTTTATTTAAATTCTAGTTCGTGAACATATAGTGCAATATTGGTTTCCGGAGTAGAATTCAGTGGTTCATCACTTACATACAACATCCGGTGCTCATCACAAGTGCCCTCCTTAATCCCCATCTCCCATCTAGCCCATCCCCCACCCACCTCCCTCCATCTTGATATCCCTGATCAAGCCTGCCAAGTCAACTCCCTTTTGCTGCTTAAGGGACATTATTCTGTCCACCACAGCACTCATACTTGAAACCTTCATATAGTAGTAGTTGCAAATATCTCATGCGCTCCATTCTGCTACAACATGTTTCTTTCAATAGGCTAAGTGGCATCAGTATAATGGTGATTTGTAACAAAATGTTTTAATGTTCGAACAAAGGAAAGCAAGCTTGTTCTCAAGTAAAGAGAATGCCTTTGTGATATATAAAGACCTTAAAAAAGAAGCTGAAAATCCTGCACAATCCTCTACTTTAGAGCAAGAAGTGACTGATATGATGACCAGTACACTTTCTTCTGTTTTAAACTATTTGGGGAAGGTCTCCATGCATATGAGGAAGCTGCAAATACATTTCCCCTAGTGTTAAAAAAACATCAACGGATGAGGAGGGTTTACACCTTGGATCATATATTACACTTTGGTGAAACTGATCTCTCATAGGTATAAATACCCTCCAGGACCTATGTCTCAAAGGCAGAAATTGAAGGAATTCAGTTAAAAATTAAAGGAATTAAAGATGCAAAGGGCGGAGTGGCTTTGATGCTGGGAGCAAATGCCAGTGATTTCACTGTTCTATTATTTGTGTTACTGATTGTTACTATGTTTGTTAGTGTTCTGGTTAAAATTTCAAATGTTTTGAGTGGTCTGCCCTTAACCATTCCCCGCCCCCCCCAAGCCCTGCTGCTTTTAATGTGTGGTTTTACAAAATGTGAGGTTTATCAGGAACAAAAATATGACATTATTACAGAAATTACTTCATTTGAATTTCAAAGTCACAGTTAATTCCTCCCAAAGTAATAGACAGATACCATCTGAGCAACAATTGCTAATTTTGTTTTTCCTGAAAACCCCCATCAAAGGAGGACACTTGCCCCAAGCAGAATGGGAAGGGAGCATTTGGGAAATGTGGGGAGATTTGCAAAAGTTTAGGTGTAGATAACATTTGAGCTAATTGTTAAAGCATTGTGAACAGGCATTACTCGGGTAAGAAAAGGTGGGAAGAAGATCCAGAAAGAGGGTCAAACACTAAACAAATACTTGCTGCATTAGTTCAGAAATTTCTTAGGAAGCATAAGTTTGATTGTTTACACATACTCAAATGGTTTTGATGCGGGCCTTATTTGTTGTATTCCGCTTAGCATCTTGTTGAAAGGAGGCATTAGAGATCTTGAGGATGACAGCAGTTCTGTTTCCTTGGGGAAATTATGCACCAGGATTCCCACTAGGTCAGTGTTTCCCCATCCCCACCTGGCTGTCTGGCACTCACCTGCTAGGTGATCAGAACTGATTTAGAAAAAGCCACCTTCTGCACAAATGAGGTAAATCATTGGCCCGTCTGCGTGAGACAAGCCCGGGCAAAGAATTTAGGCTCTTTCCATTTGTGTGAGAGCAGTTTCCTTTTAAGTTCAGAATGCTTTATGAATAAATTGATTGAGAGAGAGAGACAGAGACAGAAAGAGAGGGAGAGAGAAAGAGAGGGCAGGAGAGAGGGAAAGAGAGAGGGAAGAGAGAAAGAGAAAGAGAAGGAGGGAGAGAGAGGAACTTGGGTTCTATTCAAGATCCTTGGGATTTATTTGGGGCGAGGTTAGCATGAAGGGCATTTTTTTTTTTTTTTTTTGGTGGTGGGGAATCAGCAGACCAGGGCAGGGGGATGTGATGCGGGGCCCCCAGAACCCTGCGCCTCAAGGTGAGAGCGGGCATTGCCACAGCTCCTCCTGTCTGCCTTAGTTTTGAAACGAGGAGGTACGAGGGCAAGGGGCGGTGAACTTTTGCTATGCAGAGAGACAAGTCAGACAATGTGAGTTTTAATTGAAATCATATCCCGAGCATTTTACTTTTCAGAAGTTGTTAGCATGATCGAGGTTGCATTTTCTTGTGACTACTATTATTACTGTCACGCTGACTGCTCTGGGCAGGGGCTGGAGGTTACATGTGGGCTGGGAATGCAGGGCTGCGCGGGAGGGGTGGGCAGATGGAGCCCCGGCCCTGGAATGCTGCTCCGGAGCCAGCTTCTGGCCGCCTTGCCTCTGGCTCTATGCCCGCCCTCTCTGGACACCGAGAATCATCCTCTCAGGCGTAGGGCGATGCTGTTGTTTGCCTTCTCTTCCTCTCAGACCTCTTGGATCATCAGTGTGTTTCTCCGTGATGGGGAGCTAGACTGAGCGGTGCGTGGCGCGCCCAACTCACTCTGCTTTGAGACCTTCTCTGCCAGAGATAGTGACATCTCAAAGCTCTGCAGGGGTTGTGTTCCAAGAACAGGGGTTTATACCTTAACTAGATTCCCTAGTCTTACACGCATTTGAATCTCCTGAAGATCTTGCTAAAATGCAGGTGCTTTCCCAGTGGGTTTAGGAATGGGGCTTCGGATTCTGTGTTTTTAACAAGCTCCCAGGTGATGCCAGTGCTGCTGGCCCCTGGGCCACACTTTGGCTAGCATGGGCTTGGAATAACAGCTGGAAACCAAGTTAGCTGTGGCCTCTAAGCTGTGTGTGTGTGTGTGTGTGTGTGTGTGTATTTTTTTTTGGAAAGAAAATCCAAGGAGAGGAAATGCTAAGGAACTCTCTCTCCTTGCTGAGTGCCTGGACCTGGGATGCCATGTGGAACATAAGCTGAGGGGGGTGAGAAACATGATGCCACTCTCTGCCCTGAGGCAGCTTGCATCCAGTCGGAAGGACAGGGCGCACACATGTGCAGAGATCAATCCCATGTCTTGTTTTACTGCTGCTGAAGAGCCAGCAGAGGGGTCTGGACTGTGAGTTCTGCATGCTCTGCTGGGGAAAGTGGCAGGCTGTCTGAGGGGCTTTGGAAATCTTGGTTCAAGGGGAGGTTTGTTCCAAGGCGAGGGTGGGTAACTCAAGGGAGGCCGTGTGTAAAGGATATGCCCCCTCTTTGCCTCCTTCCCCAGGATATTGGCTACTCTCTTATGTCCTGGCCACTCATGTTTCTGGTGGTGTTTTTGTTTGTTTGTTTGTTTTGTTTTTTTTATGCAGATGAAGCAACCAGGAGGAGGGAAAGGACACCCAGGATGGTGCATCATGGGAAGTGACCCTTGACCCGGGAATTCATCCAGCGGACATCTCCTGAAGGCACACTGTATTTCAGGCCTGGTCCCCATGAGGTCCTGAGGCCAGACACAGGGAGATACTGTCGTTATCCTTTAAGAGTTCAGGCTGGTGACAATTAGATAACATGACTGCTCTGCTTGTAGAGAAATTTGCTTCTTGTGAGAGACATGGAACTAAGGGCTTTCTGTGAATGGTTTATTTAATGCTTGCCATAGACAGCCATAGAACTTCCTCAAAACTGGCTCACAAGCGAAAATGAACAACTACTTCTCAATCAAGGCCAGTGTTGAGTTGTTTCTGACCGACTCTCAAAAAGAGCTCCCCTCCAAATTCTTCTTGCATTTCCTTCAGAGGTGGCTGTGTTGGAAAAAAGAGTCGGTGTGTTCCAAGTGTCCCTGGTTTTAGGCTTGAGCTCAGGATCTTTGGGAACACTGGGGCTCTTTGGTCTCTGAACATCTACATTATTTGGAAGCGTATGTGGTAGAATGCGTATGTGGGATAGGATTATTTTCCCATTTCAGGCACCCGCGGGCATGCTGGAGATGATCCTTAAGAAGCCGCCTCTGACCTCCTCTGCAGCACAAGGGATCAGCCTGAGTCATCATGCTCATTGAATTCTATTTGGCGGGGGAAGGTTTTGCTGTAACTGTCCCTGGAAGAAAAATCCTGTTTTGTCATACATTTCTTATAAATATTTTAGTACTAAAATGACTTTGAATATAATTACTAAGAAGTTCAAGATGTTTAATGGGCTCTGTGGCAGTCCAGTTAAAATGCCTGTCACTTTGTCTCTCTAATGTGCACTGAACATTCTTGCCTGGAGTAAGAGCTGTGAATGTTATGTTTTTGGCTTGGATCTTGGCAGGTGTGTAACCTGACTCCTGATAGCAGGACAGCAGATTACATTCGGCTATAAAACCATTTCTAAGGCTCTTGGCACCCACACTGTTATTGCACGTCTGCAGGTGTTTAGTAATTGGATTAATGCAGAGCCGAAGGAATGTCTGCTCCCCGGCTCTGAGAAACGTTGAGGAAAGACAAATTCATTTCGGAGAGTGACCTGGAATGCACGATGACAGGCCTGCGCTCACACATGAAGCCAGATCTAAGCCTGCACATTTCAAATGAACTGCTGTGAGCAATCACCTTCCATAGGAAAGTTTATCCAAAGCTAAATATAATAACAATGGCCTTGTGAGTCAGGCGGGAAGGAGCTTCAGCTTGGGTTTTGATCCTCTTCCAAAGGCAACTTAGACAACTTGAGCTTAAGCCTTCCTATCATGCAGCTCATGAACCCCACAATCCTAGGTGTTTAATAATAATAATAATTTTTAGAAGACCCTGGTAAACAGAAGAGGATGATAAGCCTCCCAGTGGAAGTGCCGAGACCACAGTGGTATCCTGGATCATCATGCTCTTGCCAGTTAATTCCCACCTTGATTGTAAAGACAATCTCGCGGTGTCACCGACCTCCTCCGATCTGCTCATAACGCAATGAGCAGGGGTCACACCTCACTGCAGCTATGGCCAGTGCATAGAAGAAGTTGCTGCTTTGGGGGTAATTTTGTCATTCTGGCTAATTGAGACTTATTATACCCTCCGAGAGCTAGAAACCAAACTCTCTGAGGCTCCCATCTGAGTAGATAAAACCTAACGATTTGGCTTTATAAGCCTAACCTCTTTCTCAGCTTTACAACTCAGAAGGGAGGCGGACCATTTGGAGAGAGTCCAGATAGAAGGAAGATAATGGTCAAAAGGCAAGTTTTGTGAAGAAAGGCAAAAGATTTGGGATTGCTTAGTTTAAATCCTAGAGGGGTAACTTGTAGTTCACAAATATTATTACGGAAGGCGGTGAGAATAGGACAGGGAGGAAGCAGAGGAGAAGCCAGTCATGGCATGCGGGGTAGGAGTTCGAAGGGCTCGTAAGGTGAAGGGAATGAGAAATCTGTGTGTGGAGGAAGGAGCATGGCCCAGATGGCTCCTCATTCATTCGTTCGTTCAACAAAGTTTGCTGCTCACAGCTGTGTGCCAGTCCCCGGTGTGTGTGGGCAATGCAACGTGATGGCAATATATTTTCGGCTTTCTGAGAGCTACAGTCTAGGAAGCATGGTATGTACTCATCCCGCTGGATTTGGTAGTGCATGTGGCTGTGAGCATTCACGGGAGCATTTCAGTGGTCTGGGGGAGGACCAGGGCCGCCGGTGTGAGTGGGCAGGTATTGTGCCCCAGCCTAGGCCGATAGGGTTCTAGCCGACTGTCCAGCTGACTTTCTGGCTCTCATTTAGAAAGAAATTTATTGGGGAGGGAAGAGGCAGATCCAGTTCACATATGGTTGTCTGGGTTGTAGGTGAGTGGAAAGCAAAGGCCTGGAAAGCCCCTGTGGTCATCTCAGCATGAAGGTTGTGGAGAGGAAAGGGTAAGAGACCTGTGTGCAGGAGACAAACAGAAACAAATAGCAACAACAATCCAACTTTCAAATGAAAGGCAGCGGTCTTGAGGGGATTGAGGGGGTCAGGCAGCAGGGCCTGTTCAGGAGGTCAAGTGCTCAGAGCTTCCTCACTCAGATGTCCATGTGGCCAGTAGGTCAGGGGGCGCTGCACTAGAGAAGGTCAGGGGAGGACGGATGGGCAGAGGGCTTGGGTGGCGGGAGGCAGTTCTACCTACCAGGCCAAGGGGGAGGGACGTCTGCGCGAATCCCTGCAGAAGGACTGAGCAGGTCCTTAGTAGATCCCAGGATAATGCTGAGCACAGTATTTGACATTTTTCCTGGGGCAGAAAGGAGCTTGGATAATCAAGATAAAGACAAGCCACAAAGACTAATGAGACCAAAAAAGCTTAATTTCTTTCCTTCAAATGTTGAAAATGAAATTATGAAGCTACTGCCTGGGGAACTAACTGAATGACTCTTTGAAAAGTCATGTGTCATATAAACCTGTCAGGTAACACTGGAAAAGGTTCTTACACACTGGAAGCCCAACCCAGTTAGTTTACGCTGAGGGAACTGAGAGGCAATGGCTCCAAGCCCCAACCACACAACTGACCAGACAGGACAGGGATCCCTGGGCTCTAGAAGGCTGGTGGGAGGGGCATACATATGGAGAGGAGCAGGAAGGAGGAGTAGCTTCTCTGTGTGTATTTACTATACTGAAATGACTCAGTCAACCAGAAAGCCAGAACTAAGTGCCAGCTTTGTGAAAGATGAAGTGCTTGCTTAAGAGCTTTCACTCTTTTGAGAAGACTCTCTGGCGGAGAGAATGAGTTCCTGGGGAATTCAGCTGATGGAGAGACCACTGTGGTGGGCACGGTCTAGGAAGGTTTTGAAGAGGAGCTGAGACAACACAAATCTGTGTGTGTGTGTGTGTCTGTGTGTGTGCGCGCGCACGCGTGTGTGTGTAGGGGGTGGGAGGAGGAGAGGAGAGCACAGTCCACCAGGCTTTCAGAGGCTAGTTATTTGGAAAACCATGGTAGGACTTCTATCTGTGATGCATGAAGATGTGTGATCGATTTTGATGCTATGTGCGGATATTTTCTCTGTAAACATGTAGGGCCAGGCCAGAGGAAGCAGAGTGGAATAACATGATTCCTTCAGCTGAGGTGGTAGAAAACCTAAGTTCTCACCATCGGTATGATTAACTTTCTGTTGGTCTCTTCAGGGAACTGGGGTGTCTTATCAGGCAGATGTTTCTATTTCAGCCAATTGCAATGGTGTTGCCCAGGTAACGTCTGGAGAGTCTTCCAGCTCTGAGGCCAGACTTGTTTGGTAAAGGGAGTCAGGGTGCCCACAAATGGTTGGCAGGGTTCCCTGGTCCATGAAGGGGAAGGGCCCTCATCAGACTCCCTCGGCTCCTTGTCAACTTCTTCCTTCAGCACCACCTTGCCCTTGGAAGCCCCCAAAAGCAACGTCACTCTGCACTCGAAATCGCTCCTTGTTTACAAGATATTTGGGCACAGATGGAATTATTGCATCACAAGCCAATTTCTTCACCTCTTTTAAAAAATTTTATCACATAAAGCAGCATGCTGAAAGATCTCCATGCTACTGAAGATTGCAAAACCAAAGTGGAGATTCATCTGCTCTTGGAATTCTGTCTACATTCCATCCCCTTTCACAGCCCACGACGTGCCTACCCCTGACACCCAGAGAGCCCAGGCAGCTTCGTCACGTTTCTCAGGCCAAGGCTGGTCCTGACAAATGATTCTCTGGCAGGCCCTTCCCACGAGAACTTTCCCCAGGTAAAACCCTGGTGAAACCTCAAAGACGCCAATAGTCTCTGACAAGAGGAAAACTGAACTCGGAATTATCAAAACTAACAAAACCCAAGAAAGCCAGTTTTATACCCAAACTAGACCAATAAATGCTTCCTGATTAGTAGAGGGCCTTATGGGATATGTTTTAATAGGAGATTGAATTGGATCACAATTAACATTACTTATGTATACGATCAATATAAATAGTTTTTTCATTAAATCAGACAGAAATTCTACTTTATCGTCCTGTTTGCTTTGCTGGTATTAGTTAATCAAAACGCTTTTTATTCAAAGATGTGGCATAGGTAAATTTTAATCTAGACATTCAATTATCCAAATCACTGCCATTTCCCTGTTCTCAGAAAAATGCTCTAGGAACACAGGCTGCTTGTTCTCCTCCTACCTTGGCTGGCAGAGAACTACAGGGTAAAACATAGAAAACTGGCAAAACTCCATTTTCAATCCATGTTGAAAACTGGGATCAATCTTGCTCCTCCTTCTCCCTAAAATAGAAAGGAGAAATACAAGAAGCCCTTCTTTATATAAAATTGGATCTTAGCATTCTCCAAAGGGTGGCAACTCCTGGATCACAGATGAAAAGGGCCCAGTTTTCCCAGTAAATAATCTGGGACAGGGAAGTGGAGGTGAATGGCTTCCTGGAAGAAATCTCCCCAGCCACCTCCCAGGGGGACAGAGGGAATCCTCTGGGGTCGAAGATCTGAGTCAGCAAGAAGCAGGGAGACCAGAGAGTCGGAGGGAGGCTGGGAGTGGGAGCTGACACCACACAGCCCCTCTGACCTCCTACCTGATCTGGGGCTCAGCAAGACTCCCTGGCGTTCTTTCTATCTTCTCCAAATGCCAAGAACAGGTTGAAAGGGGAAGCACTAGGTAAGAAGATTGTGAAGAACTCCAAACTTGGAAGTATTTATTGATTGATTCGTTCATTTATCATTCAGGAAGTATTAAGTATCCACTGTGCATTAAGCCAAGGCCAAGGTTGGAGGTACAGAGATAAATGATTCCCAACTGCTGTCTCCAGGAAGCTTCCAGACTAAGGGCCCAAGAAGAAGCTGCATCTCACCAAGAGTCTTGGAATTGTGGCTGCCTTTGTGTTTGGGGTTCCTTACTCATTGTTAATTTACTGTGCCAACCTTTTCCAATGTATAGGGAACACCAGTATCTTACAAGATGATGGAAAGCAATATAACTGGCATAACCAGGAGAATTTAGGTAGAGGCTGGGCCTCAGGGCAGGGCCTAGGGTGTGGCAAGCAAGATGCCTAGGGCACAACATTTGTGGAGGAGTCACTCACAGGGTCATGATAGTGCTGGGTCTGCCTAGTGCTGATGGGTAGAGAGATGTCGTACAAGTTATTAAACTCTCTGAACTTCGGTTGCCCATCTGTAAAACAGGGACATGCCTACCTCATAGAGTTGCTGAAGCAAGTAATAATATAATATTTACAAAATGACATAAACATGTTAGTTTTATCAAAAGTAAGAATTGTTTTTGACCTTTTTCATGAAGCACAATGTCATTAATAACCACAACCAAAACATGCTTTGTGGTAGATGCAACACATTGTATTGGGAATGGACTATAGAAATCAAATGATCTGATCCTATGCTTTAAAGAAGCAAGAGTTAAATATAGTTAAACATAATATAGTAGTTAAATATAGCAAGATCTTGAGCGATGGACTCAGACTTGGATTTTTTTTTTAAAGATTTATTTATTTATTTGAGAGAGAAAGAAAGAGAGAGAGAGAAACAGAAACAGAGAGACAGAATCCGAAGCAGACCTCCTGCTGAGTACGGACCTTGATCTCATGACCCTGAGATCATGACCTGAGCGGAAACCGAGAGTCGGATGCTTAACTGACTGAGCCATCCAGGTGACTGAGCCACCCAGGTGCCTCGAGACTTGGATTTTAATCCAGCTCTGTCACCTACAAATACTTAAGCTAGCCTCTAAAGTCTCCCATTTCCTCATTTGTGGAAAGGGAATAATAATAATGGCCCGTAGGGTTGCTACTGAGGACTCCGTGAGACTATGTGTGTAACACTCAGACTGCAGGGCCTTGGAGGGCTCTCCGTAGATGCGAGCCGCTGTTATGTGCAGGCTGCAGCCAAGCCAGTCCGTGCTGGACAAGAATGGCTCCTGACATACCTCATTTTTTCCAGTTCCCTTGGCTGAGCTCATTTTACACCACTCTACGTCACAAGGACGTTCTTCCTATGGGCTTGGTTTTAGGAATAATTATACTAAGTGTTGTGTCTTTCTTTCCTAAGTTTCTTCAGAATTCTAGCTGTGGTATGAGTGCCAAAAATGAAAGCTTTGAACTTTTTCCTTAAAAATAGGAACAAGGAGGTGGAGCAAGATGGCAGAGGAGTAGGAGACCTGGATTTCGTCTGGTCTCAGGAATTCAGCTGAATGGGGATCAAACCATTCTGAACACCTATGAACTCAACAGGAGATCGAAGAAAAGAATAGCAACAACTCTCTGAACAGAAAAGCGACCACTTTCTGGAAGGTAGGACGTGCGGAGAAGTGAATCCGAGGCGATATTCGGGAGGATAGACGGTGGGGGAGGGGGCCTCCGTCGGCCGCTTCTGGCAAGTGCTAGAGCCGCGGAGCACAAAATCGGAACTTTTAGAAGTCGGCTCCGCTGAGGGATGTCACTCCAGTGGCTAAGTAGGGGGGTGGAACCCTCGTGGGACAGTGTGGTCTCAGGACCCTCGGGGTCACAGAGAGACCAGGGGTGCCTGAGTGCGGCAGAGTTCCGGGGTATTGTAGCGGGGGAAGCCGGCTGCAAGGACGGAGCCAAGGCGCGGGCTCTCAGCTTGGGGTTGCCATGAACTGTGATTGGCGACACAGTCGGGCCACTGCTCCTCCAGCAGGGACCCAACCAGCGGCAGATCCAGGGAGACTCCCCTTCCTCCCCCAGGGGGAGCGGCGCGGGAGTGCACCGCAGGGATCTGCTGGGTTTGGAGACTCCACACGGGGTCGGGTGCCAGACATAGAAACGCTCGATCACAGGCCGGGTGAGCACGGAGTGCGGCTGGAGACCGGGGAGACGGGAGTGACTGACTGCTTTTCTCTGGGGGCGCACTGAGGAGCAGGGCCCGAGTTCTTGCCTCCTCCGGGCGGAGATTGGGAGACCGCCATTTTCACTCTCGTCCTCCAGGCTGTACCGAGACCTTGCAGGGAACAAAAGCTCCCGAGAGCAAACCCGAGCAGATTACTTAGCCTGGACCGGCTAGCGTGGGGCAATTCCGCCTCCAGCAAAGACATTTGGGAACCACGACAACAGGCCCCTCCCCCAGAAGATCAGCACGAACAGCCAGCAAGCCAAGACCAAGTTTACTGATCAATGAGAACGGCAGAACGCCAGCGCTAGGGGAATACTGCACATAGAATTCATGGCTTTTTTTACCATGATTCTTTAGTCTTTCAAAGTTAATTTTTTTAACTGCCTTTATTTTTTTGAATTTTTCTTTTTCCCTTTTTCAACCAACAACTTATCAATCCCTTTTTTAAAAAAACCTTTTTATTTTTCATTTTTAGAGTCATATTCTATCCCTTCATAGTAGTTACCCTTATTTTTGGCATATATATATATATATATATATATATATATATATATATAAAAGTTGTTCTCTCTTTAAAATTTTGGGATACAGCTTCTTCTAACAGATCAAAATATACCCTAAATCTCAGTGTATGGCTTTGTTTCAGTCTCCTGCCTGATCACAATCTCTCCCCCCTTTTTTTTCCTTCTTTCTTTCTTTTTTTTTTAAATCCTCTTCTTTCTTTTTTCAAACAACTTCTTATCAATTCCTTTTATAAAATTTTTTATGATTTTCATCTTTACACTTATATTCCATCCCTTCTTTGTATCAACCCTTATTTTGTACATATATAAGTCTTTCTTTCTTTAAAATTTTGGGAGGCACTTTCTTCTAACAGACCAAAATACACCCAAAATCTAGTGTGTGGCAGTGATCTATGCACCAGCCTGATCATATTTGATCATATTCTGTTTTTTTTTGTTTTGTTCTGTTTCTGTTTGTTTTTATCTTTTTCTTTTTTTCTCTTTCTTTTTTCTTTCTTTCCCTTTCTTTTCCCCTGGTTTCAGGTCTTTTCTGATTTGTTTAGAGTATATTTTCTGGGGATGTTGTTACCTGTTAGCATTTTGTTCTCTCATTCATTTATTCTCCTCTGGACAAAAGGACAAGATGGAAAAAAATCACCTCAACAAAAACAACAAGAGGTAGTACCATCTGCCAGGGACCTACTCAATACAGACATTAGTAGGATGTTGGACCTAGAGTTCAGAATCGTGATTTTAAAGATACTAGCTGGGCTTGAAAAAAGCATGGAAGTTATTAGAGAAACCCTTCCTGGAGAAATAAAAGAACTAAAATCTAACCAAGTAGAAATCAAAAAGGCTATTAATGAGGTGCAATCAAAAATGGGGGCACTAACTGCTAGGATAAATGAGGCAGAAGAGAGAATCAGTGATATAGAAGACCAAATGATGGAAAATAAAGAAGCTAAGAACAAGAGAGATAAACAACTACTGGATCATGAGAGCAGAATTCGAGAGAAAAGTGATACCATAAGACAAAACAACATTAGAATTATTGGGATCCCAGAAGAAGAAGAAAGAGAGAGAGGGGCAGAAGGTATATTGGAGCAAATTATAGCAAAGAACTTGCCTAATTTGGGGAAGGAAACAGGCATCAAAATCCGGGAGGCACAGAGAACCCCTCTCAAGATCAATAAAAATAGGTCAACACCCCAACATCTAATAATAAAACTTACAAGTCTCAGAGACAAAAAGAAAATCCTGAAAGCAGCTCAGGAGAAGAGATGTGTAACCTGTAATGGTAGAAACATTAGATTGGCAACAGACCTATCCACAGAGACCTGGCAGGCCAGAAAGGACTGGCATGATATCTTCAGAGCACTAAATGAGAAAAATGTGCAGCCAAGAATACTATATCCAGCTAGGCTGTCATTGAAAATAGAAGGAGAGATAAGCTTCCAGGACAAACAAAAACTAAAGGAATTTGCAAACACGAAACCAGCCCTACAAGAAATATTGAAAGGGGTCCTCTAAGCAAAGAGAGAGCCTAAAGGCAGCATAGACCAGAATGGAACACAGACAATATACAGTAACAGTCACCCTGCAGGCAATACAATGACACTAAATTCCTATCTTTCAATAATTACCTAGAATGGAAATGGGCTAAATGCCCAATCAAAAGACACAGGCTATCAGATTGGATTAAAAAACAAGACCCATCGATATGCTGTCTGCAAGAGACGCATTTTAGACCCAAAGACACCCCCAGATTGAAAGTGAGGGGGTGGAAAACCATTTACCATGCTAATGGACACCAAAAGAAATCTGGGGTGGCAATCCTTCTATCAGACAAATTAGATTTTAAACCAAAGACTGTAATAAGAGATGAGGAAGGACACTATATCCTACTTAAAGGGTCTATCCAACAAGAAGATCTAACAATTGTGAATATCTATGCCCCTAACATGGGAGCAGCCAATTATATAAGGCAATTAATAACAAAAGCAAAGAAACACATTGACAACAATACAATAATACTGGGGGACTTTAACACCCCCCTGACTGAAATGGACAGATCATCGAAGCAAAAGATCAACAAGGAAATAAAGACTTTAAATGACACACTGGACCAAATGGACTTCACAGACATATTCAGAACATTCCATCCCAAAGCAATGGAATACACATTCTTCTCAAGTGCCCATGGAACATTCTCCAGAATAGATCACATCCTAGGTCACAAATCAGGTCTCAACTGGTACCAAAAGATTGGGATCATTCCCTGCATATTTTCAGACCACAATGCTTTGAAACTAGAACTCAATCACAAGAGGCAAGTCGGAAAGAACTGAAATACATGGAGGCTAAAGAGCATCCTACTAAAGAATGAATGGGTCAACCAGGAAATTAAAGAAGAATTAAAAAAATTCATGGAAACCAATGAAAATGAAAACACAACTCTTCAAAATCTTTGGGATGCAGCAAAGGCAGTCCTGAGAGGAAAGTATATAGCAATACAAGCCTTTCTCAAGAAACAAGAAAGGTCTCAAATACACAACCTAACCCTACACCTAAAGGAGCTAGAGAAAAAACAGCAAATAAAGCCTAAACCCAGCAGGAGAAGAGAAATCATAAAGATCAGAGCAGAAATCAATGAAATAGAAACCAAAAGAACAGTAGAACAGATCAACAAAATTAGGAGATGGTTCTTTGAAAGAATTATCAAGATTGATAAACCCCTGGCCAGACTTATCAAAAAGAAAAGAGAAAGGACCCAAATCAAAATCATGAATGAAAGAGGAGAGATCACAACGAACACCAAAGAAATACAAACAATTATAAGAACATATTATGAGCAACTCTATGCCAGCAAATTAGAGAACCTGGAAGAAATGGATGCATTCCTAGAGATGAATCAACTACCAAAATTGAACCAGGGAGAGATAGAAAACCTGAACAGACCTATAACCACTAAGGAAATTGAAGCAGTCATCCAAAATCTCCCAACAAACAAAAGCCCAGGGCCAGATGGCTTCCCAGGGGAATTCTACCAAACATTTAAAGAAGAATTAATACCTATTCTTCTAAAACTGTTCCAAAAAATAGAAATGGAAGGAAAATTTCCAAACTCATTTTTTGAGGCCACCATTACCTTGATCCCCAAACCAGACAAAGACCCTGTCAAAAAGGAGATTTACACACCAATATCCTTGATGAACATGGATGTAAAAATTCTCACCAAAATACTAGTCAATAGGATCCAACAGTACATTAAAAGGATTATTCACCATGACCAAGTGGGATTTGTCCCTGGGCTGCAAGGTTGGTTCATCATCTGCAAATCAATCAACGTGCTACAATACATTAACAAAGGAAAGAACAAGAATCATAGGATCCTCTCAATAGATGCAGAAAAAGCATTTGACAAAGTACAGCATCCTTTCTTGATCAAAACTCTTCAGAGTATAGGGATAGAGGGTACATACCTCAATATCCTAAAAGCCATCTATGAAAAACCTACAGCGAATATCATTCTCAATGGGGAAAAACTGAGAGCTTTCCCCCTGAGGTCAGGAATGCGGCAGGGATGTCCACTATCACCACTGCTGTTCAACAAAGTATCAGAAGTCCTAGCCACAGCGATCAGACAACAAAAAGAAAGCAAAGGCATCCAAATCAGCAATGAAGAAGTCAAACTCTCACTGTTTGCAGATGATATGATACTTTATGTGGAAAACCCAAAAGACTCCACCCCAAAACTGCTAGAACTCATACAGGAATTCAGTCAAGTGGCAGGATATAAAATCAATGCACAGAAATCAGTGGCATTCCTATACACCAACAACAAGACAGAAAAGAGAGAAATTAAGGAGTCGATCCCATTTACAATTGCACCCAAAACCATAAGTTACCTAGGAATAAATCTAACCAAAGAGGCAAAGGATCTGTACTCCGAAAACTATAAAATACTCATGAAAGAAATTGAGGAAGACACAAAGAAATGGAAAAATGTTCCATGCTCATGGATTGCAAGAACAAATATTGTGAAGATGTCTATGCTACCTAGAGCAATCTACACATTCAATGCAATCCCCATCCAAATACCATCCACTTTTTCCGAAGAGGTGGAACAAATAATCCTAAAATTTATATGGAACCAGAAAAGACCCCGAATAGCCAGAGGAATGTTGAAAAAGAAAAGCAAAGCTGGCGGCATCACAATTCCAGACTTCCAGCTCTATTACAAAGCTGTCATCTTCAAGACAGTATGGTACTGGCACAAAAACAGACACATAGATCAATGGAACAGAATCGAGAGCCCAGAAATGGACCCTCAACTCTATGGTCAACTCATCTTTGACAAAGCAGGAAAGAATGTCCAATGGAAAAAAGACAGTCTCTTCAACAAATGGTGTTCGGAAAATTGGACAGCCACATGCAGAAGAGTGAAACTGGACCCTTTCCTTACATCACACACCAAAATAGACTCCAAATGGTTGAACGACCTAAACGTGAGACAGGAGTCCATCAAAATCCTTGAGGAGAACACAGGCAGCAACCTCTTTGACCTCAGCTGCAGCAACTTCTTCCTGGAAACATCGCCAAAAGCAAGGGACGCAAGGGCAAAAATGAACTATTGGGACCTCATCAAGATAAAAGGCTTTTGCACAGCAAAAGAAACAGTCCACCAAACCAAAAGACAACTGGCAGAATGGGAGAAGATACTTGCAAATGACATAGCAGATAAAGGGCTAGTATCCAAATCTATAAAGAACTTCTCAAACTCAACACCCAAAGAACAAATAATCCAATCAAGAAATGGGCAGAAGACACGAAGAGACGTTTTTCCAAAGAAGACATCCAAACGGCCAATAGATACATGAAAAAGTGCTCAACATCACTCGGCATCAGGGAAATCCAAATCAAAACCTCAATGAGATACCACCTCACACCTGTCAGAATGGCTAAAATTAACAAGTCAGGAAAGGACCGATGTTGGCGGGGATGCAGAGAAAGGGGAACCCTCCTACACTGTTGGTGGGAATGCAAGCTGGTGCAGCCACTCTGGAAAACAGTATGGAGGTTCCTCAGAAAGTTGAAAATAGAGCTACCATACGATCCAGCAATTGCACTATTGGGTTTTTACCCCAAAGATACAAATGTAGGGATCCGAAGGGGTACGTGCACCCCAATGTTTATAGCAGCAATGTCCACAATAGCCAAACTGTGGAAAGAGCCGAGATGTCCATGGACAGATGAATGGATAAAGAAGAAGTGGTATAAATATATACAATGGAATATTATGCAGCCATCAAAAGGAATGAGAGCTTGCCATTTGCAATGACGTGGATGGAACTGGAAGGTGTTATGCTGAGCGAAATAAGTCAATCAGAGAAAGACATGTATCGTATGATCTCACTGATATGAGGAATTCTTAATCTCAGGAAACAAACTGAGGGTTGCTGGAGTGGGGCTGGGGTGGGAGGGATGGGGTGGCTGGGTGATAGACATTGGGGAGGGTATGTGCTATGGTGATTGCTGTGAATTGTGCAAGACTGTTGAATCACAGACCTGTACCTCTGAAACAAATAATGCAATATATGTTAAGAAAAAACAAACAAAAAAAAGAAGATAGCAGGAGGGGAAGAATGAAGGGGGGGAAATTGGACGGGGAGACGAACCATGAGAGACGATGGACTCTGAAAAACAAACTGAGGGTTCTAGAAGGGAGGGGGTTGGGGGGATGGGTTAGCCTGGTGATGGGTATTAAAGAGGGCACGTTCTGCATGGAGCACTGGGTGTTATGCACAAACAATGAATCATGGAACAGTACATCACAAACTAATGATGTAATGTATGGTGATTAACATAACAGTAAAAAAATTTAAAGAAAAAAACTAAAAAAATAGGAACAAGGAACTACATTAACGGAATCATGTTTTTATCTTATTAATTTAGTGAGTTCAGTATTTACCTTAAATATTATTTTAAGTTGGCAATTTCAATATTTATTTAAATTTTTTTTAGAGAGTGGGTGGGGGGCAGAGGGAGAGGAAGAGGGAGAATCTTAAGCAGGCTCCACACCAAGCGTGGAGCCCAATGTGGGGCTTGATTTCATGACCCTGAGATCATGACCTGAGCTGAAATCAAGAGTCTGACACTTAACTGACTGGGCCACCCAGATGCCCCTATTTCAATATTGATTTTAAAACTCAATTGTGAAGCTGAAAGTGAAAAAGAAAGACACACTGTGCTGCCTTTCTCTTGCTTCTAGCTGGAAGCTGGAGGCATGAGCTGGGCTGGTGCACAGAGAGACACATGGGGCTCTGACAGTCAGGCTTGGAAAAGAAATATTGTCCTTGCCCCGGAAGGAGGAGCAAGTTTGGACTAAGACAAGGCTATGATCCAGGCTCCAAAAGGGGTCAGACAGCACATCCATGGGTTTAGGGAAAGACCTAGTGGCTTGGAGAGGATGTGAACCCTTTCTCTCAGCAAGTACTTACTGAACACTCAGTGGCACCATCAAAACTGCAGGTAGCCTAGACACGACCTAGACCTGGACCCTAACGAGCTTCTGTCTGGTGTGAAGGCAACAGTATTACACACAGGATAGAGGAACTCACTTCCACAACTCCGGCACACAGAGATTCACAGGTGAAAATGGTTACAGCTCATCAGTTTGCTTTTTTCTGGTCATATCTCATTCTCTCATATTTAATCTATCAGTTCCTGTTGGCCATCGCCTTAATCTAACTTCTGGCCTGAATAGCCCTTAAGAAAAAGTTGTGAATGGATGAATGGATGAGTAGATGGGCCCTTGAGGCATGTCTTAGCCCTGATATCCTAGGAAAGGGATTTTCTTTTCTCAAATCATTTATTTTACAGTTGTCTGGTAAGATTCAGTTAATAAATGAATCTTCATATTTCATGATTGATTTTTCTCACATTTGCATATAAACAGGGCCTAATTTACACAAATCTACTTTTATTTTTTAATTTTTTAATTTAAATTCAACTTAGTTAACAAATAGTGTATTATTATTAGTTTCAGAGGTAGAATTGAGTGATTCATCAGTTGCATATAACACCCAGTGCTCATTCCATCAAGTGCCCTCCTTCATGCCCATCACCCAGTTACCCCATCGCTCTACCCACCTCCCCTCCAGAAGCCCTCAGTTTGTTTCCTATAGTTAAGAGTCTCTCATGGTTTGTCTCCCTCTCTGATTTCATCCTATTTTATTTTTAGGAGAGGGATTCTTAATGAGGATGAGCCACAGGATTCTTCTTCACCAGGGAGGATTTGGGGCACTGTAAATCTCCAGTTATTCTTGAAAAGTAGTTAATCAGATCACTGGAGGGATGTTCTCTCAGTTTTATAGAATGCATTTCTACGCTCAAAAGAGATCAAAGCTGAAGACTGGGATGTATGCTGTCAAGATCCATGTGATAATTTTTTCCTTGAATTTAAGTTTAGAAATAAATATGTCTCTGAAGATGGATTTAAATGTTTTGGATTTGTAGTTAATAACTATTATTGAACAAACATGCTTCCCTTTTGTTTTTAGCAATCAGTGTGCTTAAAATAGAGAGCCCAGTTGTGCTAAAGCTACCTCAGTGCCTGATAATGCCAGGATAGGGCCCATAAAAAATCACTTCTAGCCAATGATAGCCCACAGACTGCATCCCTCAATAGTTCACACTTTCCCAGGATTTCCCATAAGACCTTTGGCAGGTCAAACATCACAAATCCTTCCATGCTAAAAGTTCTGTGGGAAGTGCCATTGACTTTTCCTGTTGCCCTGTGTTGCTTTGGAGAGCTATATAATACTGGTGAAGGAGATCATTAGAAGAAGCTGGAGTGTAAGGACTGATAATGGAAATTCACAAATAGGGCTTGTTTCCACCTCTCTCTGGCTTGTCTTCTCACATTGCAAAGCTGCACGGGAGAGTGTTGCTAGTTGATTTCTAAGGTACTTTCTATAACTCCCTTTGACTCCTGATCACTGTTTCACTTCTTGACACCCAGCAAATTCTGATACAGTAAATTTTTCTCTTATCTTGATAGCATACAACCCAAAGTCTTCAGCTTTGATCACAATCAGAAGATAAGGCAAACATCATAAACTACAAATCTGGGCAGGGTTTGGGATGGTTGTGCTTAGTAGGTAGTTACAGCACCAACAATAAGTCTAAGAGGACATTAAAAGAGATGAAGTCATTTCCCCAAGGTCACAAAATAACAAGAGAAGCAGAGATCCAAACCCAGGCCTTCCCAAATCCATGCTCTGAAACACTTTGCAATACTACAAAGTGGGGAAGAACATTCGAAAAGGTCAGTTATGAGATAAGGGGCTGCCCTGGGTAATGACATCACACATTAATTAAACACCACTTCTTCATGACAGCAACTGGACACCAAGAGTACCCTGAGGTGCTGCCATCAGAACCCAGGACACAGAGTCACCTCCAGTCTCCAAACAGCCAAGGGTGTTAACTGAGCAATCCTAAGTGGATTTGCCAGTCAATTTAAAATTAGAATATGTAACAAAAATCTTGAAAATAAGAAATGCAAACACTTTGTTTCCATGGTTGTATCTTAAAATTTTATTCTAAGGATATAACCAGAGATGTACGCAAAGTTGTACATACAAGATGTTCATTTCAGTGTTATTTATAATATAAAGATGATAGAACTAAACTGATGGTCAACAAGAAGTCTGAGTAAATTATGGCAGGTATGCACAGTGGGTCTTAGCCCCTGTTTTGGAAGAATATAGACTGACAGGGGAAAGGTTTCTTGCAATGTTACTAAAGGAAAGGATAGGTTACAAAACAGTATTTTTATTTTGGAAAAGTATATTAACAGTCTAAAAGAAAGATTTGGGTAAACAAAACACAATGCCCAGAGTGGTGGGATTATGGCTGACTTTTGTTTTCCTTGTCATGCTTCTCCATGTTCTCCAATTTTTCTGTAATGAGCATATATTACTTTTGTAATCAGAAAAAAATGTGAAATAAATGTCGTTTATTAAAGATATAAAGCCAAATCCTGCCCTCTAGCACTCAGCTGAGGACACCCATAAATTATGCTGCTTGATGCCCTCAGTCTCGTATAGGAGCTCTGGCCACACAGCTATTGAAGAGACCCACCCCCTCTGTCCTCCTGAGGACTCAGGACTGGCCCAGAGAGAGCTGGGCTGGAAGACAGTTTGAGTGTCACCTTCCCTACCATGCCATGCACCTGATTTCATGCACCAGACCCATTCCTCCCAAAGAAATTCCTTCTCCTACCCAGTATGCTGCCTCACGGAGTGGGCTCTCTTGCTTCCCCCTGCCTGGAGGGTTCTCATGCTGCAGGATGTGGTGATGGTCAGCACTGGCTTTTCCAGGGGGTGCCCGAGGACCTCCTGCAGAGGAGGCTCGTGGTAGGCCAGGACATGCTTGGGCTTGCCGAATTTGCACGGGGTAACACCCAGGCTCTGCTTTGCTGCATTTTCATGAGTAAATAACAGGTAATCCTTTTGGAAGGAGGTAGGATTTAAGTCACACGTTAATGACCATATACCCAGAGTGAGCTATTGGCCATATCCACTCCTCTACGTCCTGCCTTGCTCAGGATATTAAAGGTAATTGGTTAGACAGGCTCAGGGTTGTAACCGGCAGGCTATGTATGGGCTGAATGCTTTTGAAGGGCAGCTGAGTTTCAGCCTTTAGAAATGCTGTCATTTGCTCGGAAATGGCAGGCGCTACGCCTCCAGTTGAGCTCTCTCTTGCCTGCTGGTGTCACGGAGAAGATGCCCGGCCCCAGGAGCATGGGCTCAAGTGGGGGCCGGGTTTGCAGCCCAAATAGGAGCTGAGGAGGAGGGTGGGCACTCAGAGCAGGAAGAAGCTGGAGAGCAGCTACTTTTCACAGCGCTGTGACTGGGGAAGGCAAAGTCTGGGATGGACCAAAGACCAACTGCTTTTGCACTTCTGAACTCGTGACCTGAACTTAGCCAAGTGCCTCCGTGAGCGCTCAGAGGGCAACGTTCAAAGTTCCACTGTGCATGTGTTCCCTTGGTTTCCTTGCCTTTCTTTTCCCCTCTTTGAAATGAAAAATAAAGCCACCTGTCAAAGCTGGTGATGTGTTCAGACCTGTAACCCACACAGATTCAGGAAGACTTCAAAGTGGAAACTCCTCGGATCAGATTTCATTTCACTGCAGACGGTAAATTTATGCCCTGAGCTCCCACCTTTGCTCTCACTTCTGTTCTTTAAGCTGCTGAAGAGAATATACAGCGGTGTTAGGTGCAGACTAATGAGTTAAATGCCACTTATTCTCTCAAACTTTACAGACTATCTGGATTTCAACAGAGAGGAGGTGAGACTTAGCTTTTTTTTTTTTTTAAATAGACTCTGGGGGTCCTCGAAAGCATTTGCCTATAGAAGATAAAACACCCTTTGAGACTCCACTTTCCCTACTAGGGTGTCTGTCAACCTTCATAGTACTTGGACTTATAATGGTGGGGATAAAAATAGTGTAAACTCATAGGGTGGTTGTGAGCTAATTTAGTTCTTTTTTTTTTTTTAAAGATATTTTGGTTTATTTGAGAGAGAGAATGTGAGCACAAGATGGGGGAGTGGCAGAGGGAGAAGCAGACTCCCCGCTGAGTGAGGAGCCCGACATGGGACTCCGTCCCAGGACTCTGAGATCATGACCTGAGCTGAAGGCAGACACTTAACTGACTGAGCCACCCAGGCGACCCTGATTGAGTTATCTTAGGCAAAGCAGTAAGAATACTGCCTGAGACAAATATGTGTGAACTATTGTTTCCCCGAGGAACCAGATATGGAGGAGGCTGGTAAAAGGAAGGTGAGTCCGTATGCTGACTATTCATTCAAAGCTATCTTTGCCCATTATCTAGCATAAACTCCTCTGAGAGCCATGATCTGGCCCCAGCTTAAAAACGGAGACAGTCATATGTAGAGTGGTTTTATTCCTTGGCTATTTTGTTCTGGAAAGGACAGAAGATCCACCCAATCTTTGCTCTGTTTGTTATCTCCGAAATTCTATAATGCATGTATTCCGGGCCATGCAGTCTCATCCGGTGATTGCACTGACTATAAAGCTGGTGTATTTTTCACATATCCCATAAGGCTCCCTTTACTGCTACCCACATGGCTTCTTTGTTGTTGTACACATCTGTCAACCTCTGGTTTTCATTCATTGTCTCAGCTAAGAAGCATTTGTAAAGAAAGGAGGAGCCATGACTTGGAAGAGATGTTGAGTTCATTCGGAAGCTTCTCCCCCATACTTGGGACAGTGCCCTCCAGGTAAGTAGATCAGACAAGCTCTCAGGGGAGAGCTTGTTGGGAAGAGTGACTACATGTATACTGCTGAGGTGACACTCAGATTGTCTTCCAGTCCCGCTCCCTCTGGCAAGGGAGAGTCCGCTGTCTCATGTGGAAAGAGCACCCATTTGCTTTCCAGATCAGTAACAGCTGACCCAGTAGGAAAGCATATTCCCCCATGGTGCAAGGATGCTGTTTTGTGGACTGTAAGGTTCAGGCAGAGGTCAGGTACTCTCAGGGCACAGGGCTCTTGGGTAGGGTACTCATGATGCCTTGCCTCTTGCTTATGATCTGGTTCTGTCTGGTCCCTCCTCTGGAGGACAAAGGATCCAGATGGAGTCTGATATGATACTGAGTAGGTTACCATAGTCAGTTGGCAATGGGTTAAGAAGTGTCCCCGGAATGAGCATTCCCAGGGTGCCCTCTTCGACTAACTAAAGAGGTATAAGGGAATGCTTTAATCTGCACCTCAAGTGGACTTTAGGACTCCCATTCTTCTCACCTTCTTTTCCTCTTTCCATATGGCATTTTCTGCATGGATGAGAACCTTGTAAGTAAACACCTTCTTTTGACAATCACCATCACCACTGGACTTTCAGCCAAGAATAAGACCATTCAACAGACATTCCCAGGCTACAACTCTGTCCACAATCTTGGGGAAAAAGAGAGAAAATAGCTCCTGTTCTCTCCGGGAGCTCACAGATCTGTGTGGTGGGTAGATGAGTGGAGAGAGAATTGCCAGGAGCCCAGAGACTGTTGCAGTGGAGGGATGCATGAGGCATGGCTGGAGGGCTGTGTTCTTGACCAGCTGCTTTGTGCAGGAGTGGGGAGTTCCTTTCTCGTGGGAAAGGACATTCCCCTAGGGACCCTAATCTTCATCAGATGTAGAACATCTCCTCCTTTGGGGACTGATACCAATGTTAGCCACAGCCTTCCTTCACACTTTCAGAGAGTTTCAGAGAGGCCTGGTGTCTCCACACAGAAACTGAGCCTGGTTCTCAGTTTCTTAGAGCCATTTCTTCTAGCCTCATCACTTCATGCTCAAGCTGGTCAGCTGCACCTGGTTCACTTAGAGATCAGATGCTCCTGAGTTCCTTTCTCCTAGACTCCCTACCTTCTTATGCTCAGGTTCATATTGGGTGGAGTCTTCATAGCCTACCCATCCTTCTCAACCCTTTCTTGAATTTTAGGAGTCACTACCCATCCCCTTCATGTGGCAATTGCCACTTACATCCCAGGTCTGTCTTTGGTCTCAGGGTCTCATATTGCTGGCACTTTAGAATGCAGCTGTAATTTTCAACATTTTGGCACATAGATTCCCCGCCCCCCATACTTGGTTGCCCCTTACAAAGCCTGGAATACTGGATTATACATGGTAGTGACTCAAAAGGTTTCTGTTTCATAATAATTTTATGCCTTTTATTTTCCCATCTGTCAATAAATACTACTTGACTGTATTGCTCTTCCAAAATGAAGACAAACTTCTCACATGCTTACACATGTAATCATTAGAATAGCTCCTCTTTGTTGAGTACTGACTATGTGCCAGGCTATAGATGACTCGCACACATCCTTTTATTTTAGCACGTATGATAACTTGCAAAGTAAGTGTTATTATACTTGTATTAGAGGTGAGGAAAGTCTAGGGGTGGTTCTAAGAGTCTGGATGGAACTGGATGCTGACCATTCATTCAGTCATGGTCTACACCCATCGTGTAAGCACCCCTGCCAGGGGAGCAGTGGGCTGGAGATCGGGAGATGGCGTGTGAGAGGAGAGTTATTTTAGGACTGATGAGTTCCCTTCAACTTCAGAATCATCTTCCCCCCCCCCCCCCCCGCTTTGGCCGTGTTAAGCTTTAGACAGAACTGACTTCACATAAATTGATGACAAAAGGAGGGTCGCTTGGACTTTTGTACTCATCATGTGACTCAGGTACTCAATATGGATTTAGCACAGCTGTGTTTTTAATAATCTAAGCCAGATTAAAGGGATCCATGTTTGAAAGGTGTGTTTTATTTAACAATGTGTTACTTGTAGCACTTCAGATACACGTGGGTTTCTGAGGTTCTATTGAGGAAGCTGCCCAAATGTTCAGTGCACTAGAGTTTTCACAAGATTTGTCTCCTCCAAATCTTATAAAAAATAAGCTTTAGTAGCTCCCATGTCCCTCAAATAAATGAACACTAATCAACTCACACAGTTCAGTTCATTTAATTTTTAAAATAGCTCCATGCTATTTTACTTTTAAAATCTTAAAGAGATTTCCTGAATAGATCATTACCACCAAGTTGGTACTGACTTGTGGAGGCCATAAAACAAATAAAGTCATTAAAAATAATTTGAACAAAAGGAGTAACTTGATATTATGCCATCTACATTTGGTTAAAATGACGTTTTAAAGTTCTCTTTCATCTTACTAAACAGATCTCTAAAAGAAAAAAAAATGTGATTAATAATTATCCTCCATAAATCTTATGATAACTATTATAGTCTTTGGAGAATTATGAATCCACATCTGGAAAAAGTATTTTATATGCTACTGCCTGTAAAACAGCATGCCATGCATTTTACAAGTGCACGTTAGTAAGTAAAAATACGGTATGTTTTTTGTGTTCATCATTTTCCCCTCCAAAAGAAGTGTAAGCCTAGTTTATTTCATTATAAAGAGTGCTAATAAAGTTTATGTGATGCTTGTTTTCCTCCCTTACTTTGGTGCTGATGCAGTTTCCCTCGGTTATTTGAAATGAGCCTTCTATCAGAACTCAGGGAAGCCTTCATTATAAGCCGGGTCATTGGTCCCCTCAGAATCAATGTATGGGCAGAAGCCAGCCGGTCAAGGGGGTGGCAGAAACATCACAGGAGTGAGCTAACACCATAGAAGCCACAGACTTCACTCTTTTTTTTTTTTTTTCTTTTTTTGGCTCTTGAATTTGATTCCTTTTGTACTATTTGAAATGCACAGGTCTCATGAGCTAGTGATTCAAAATGCAAGATCTGCTCATTTTTGGAATTAGAAATTTGATTAAACTTAAACATTTGTTAAATAAAATGAGTAAAGTACTTTGAGAGCCAACAATGTCCCTTGGAAATAGAAAATGTTTTTTCGTTTCCAAGCAGCTGTTTGCAATAAGAAGTGGCTGGTGATTGAAAGGGAAGGACGCCATTAAGTGAAGGTAACCCCTCCAGAGTTTTATGGAGCTCTGCAGTCATGTGAGCGCCATCAGTGATAAATATCACAATAGAGGTTGCAATGTGCCTGGTTTTATTTTCATGTGGATCCTTGAATACACTTTAACTCAAGTCACAGAATACATTTAATGACTGACCATGGAAAACCATGATCCTAGTGTGCACAAAAGCAACCTTAGTGAAAAAAGATGTAGAAATCTTATTTCTAGAAGAATAACCTACAATAACCCATAACAATAACACCTGTAAACCAAATTTTCCTTTGTTTGGATTTCGGAAAAGCAGCAGGCTAAACTCTACTAAAGTAGATACCAGGTTTTCTGTCTCCAGAGAGTTTTAATGCATTTATCTTTTGGGCCTCATTTCCAAGCCTTGAGTGACCAGATTAAGGGCTTGAGATGCTGTTGGAATGGTGAGGGCCATAAAGTTCAGCATCCAGCCCCTTTACCTCACAGATGAGGAATCTGAACGGCTGAGTGGGAAAGGAACTTGCTCCAGGACCATGACAAGCACAGATAGGACGAGGACCCATGTTCACTAGAGTAGGGTCTTCCAGCTCCTAGCGATTCCTGTAGACTGACAAGCATTGAAAATCTTTCTAACTTAAAATGGGGGCAGCTTGGCCTGGGAGGAGTAGGGTTTCTGTTCCTTTCATTGGATCATCAAAACACGTCTCCTGGAGCCTCATTTATTGATGGTGCCACGCAGAGTGTCAGGAAAACACCACTTCATGACCAATAGAGAGACAAAGGTAATCTTAGTGCACTCAGGGCATGTGGAGAAATAGTTCTATTGTTTGAGGTTTCTAGACTTATTTCCACCAATAATTAGATGTGTGAGCTTGCGTAATTCTCATGACAGTGTGCATCTAAATCTCTTCAACTTTAAAATAAGATCAGAAAAGATGATTGCAAAATGACCTTTTATGTATATGTTAAGGAATTATTCCAAGATTGGCTTCGGAGTTCTGATGAGTGACAAGATTTTCTAATATCTGTTCCAATTTCTAATGCTTATAAATGTGCCTGTATCATTTAGGCCTCTTCCAGTAGAACAGACTGGCCCAAAACTTAGAGGGTTAAAGAAATAGCCATGGATTTAACCGGTGATCCTGTGGGCTGGTGATTTGGGCTGGGCTCACTCCTATGTATGCAGGATGATTCAGCTTCTGGGGCTTAACTGACCATCAGCTGTTGGGGTGAGGGAGGCATCTGGGCACATGGTTTCTCTTCTCCTGTAGGCTAGCCTGGGCTTGTTCATATGGTGGTTGCAGGTTCTAAGAGACAAAGTAGAAGTAATCAAGGTCTCTTGAGGCCTAAACTGGGAACTGGAACACCAATTATTTCCATAGCATTATATGGCCAAGTCATAAGACCCAGCAGATTCATGGGGGAGGGGAAATAACCTCTATCCTCCATTGGTAGGAATTACCAAGTCATGGTGTAAAGTCAAAGTGATGTGGATACAGAGATGGATAGAAGATTTTAGCTATTTTTGCAGCCTGTCATCATGCCTAACTCTTATTATTTAGAATACCGTGTGCTCCTTGAATTAGCAGTGCTAAGACTTTTAGATTTCATGAACTGGTAAATAAAGCAAAATAATAAAATAAAATAAAGTCAATAAAGTAAAAAACAGTATAAGGAATCCACATAAACATTTAAAAATTGGCAAATTTTGTTTTTAAGGAGGAAGAACACTTAAAACCATATGCCAATCACCCTCTATCCCCATTATACATATAATATCAAAGACTTCATGAATCTCTAACTCTAGTGGTATAATACTGAGGCTCGGCGCCCTGGCTTTAGTCTTACCTGGACAGCTGGTAGGGGGAATTGGCCCTCAGAGGATTTGGTTCCTACCTCAGTACTGCAGTCAGCAGCTGGGAATCCTTGATTAAACCATTTACTTGGCTGAACTTGAGTTTTCTCATCTGTAAAATGAGACAGTCACAACACTTTTTTCATTGTGTTTTTGTGAGTATTAAATGAAATAACATATGTAAAATGTTTGACCCCTGCCAGGCTCATAGTAACTGCTCATCATAAGGCAGTTGATTATTGGATGGTTGATTTGGTTTCTAAAAAATGTTATTGATTTTTACATACACACTCTTCCCATCTCTGGGTTGAGTAGGAAACGTCACAGATTTCTTTTTTGTTTGAACTCTGATTGGATTGTATTGGGAGAAGCACAATAATAAAATAGATATGAAATTCTAGTTACATTTCATGAAAATGCAAACAAATAGCTATAATGGCATACCTTTCTCACAGATATTCAACTAATATCAGTACCTCCATAATTTAATCCTCACTCTGTGGATAGCACTTCCCAATCATGTGTGTTTTCTCTCAGGGGAAATAGTTTCCTAGGGCTTGTCTGATACCCTAGGAAGTTTTGTGGGAAGTGATTTACTAGTCTTTCTTTTGCTACCAGCTTTTGTGACCACTAACTAACTACCCCAATAACTAATAGGTAAAGAACCACTTATAACTTCTCAAAGAAAAGACTCCCATTTACCCCTTTCAGTATACTGATCTTATTCTTACAATTGTCTCAGGAAAAAGACATGAAGAAACATAGCAGAATAATGTGATGACCTCAGTTTGTGTGAAGCCACTGTTGAAGGGAAGGAGTAGGAAACGGTTTTGTGTGATCCCTCCTACCAGCTGTTTCTGAAGCTATACCATTTTTATTCATAATTTTCATTGAATGGTCCCTTAGCAGCTATTATTAAGACGAGATTACATGCAGAACTGCTTCTTGGTTGCACATTGGAGTTATAAAAATTTCAATATGCTAGAACTAACCAGGCTTTAAGACTAAGACAAAATGATTTTCAACAAGTCTATTTACATCATAGCCTGTCACCAGCTTTTTTTCCCACTGCTCTTCCTATCCAGTTTGCTTTCCCAGTCTATATCTGAGTGGTTTCCATTTTAGGTAAAGAGAAAACAGTGAACGTCACTGCTTGTCCCTGCAGCACTTGGTCATCATTGGGCTTTATTTACACTGGTGACTTAACATGGTGCCTTTCTCCACACTGGTAGGGTTGGTTTCCTCACCTCTGCAGTACACTGCACCCCCACCCCCTTTCTTAATCCCGTGACGTGCCAAATGGGTCCACAACTCAAAGAAGTTTCCTGAAGAACCTGAAGAGTTAATTCTTTCTGTAGCTAACTTATTGTTTTCTTAGCATCCCTAAAGATGTAATTCTTGCCAAAAAAATAATCTCAGACTTTGCTCAAGCCAAAGAAACTGCCTCAGCAGCTTTCTTAATTCTGTCAGTGTTCATGAATCCTTCTCACTCCTCCATACATACCTTTATACCTTGGTGTTGAAAAACGCCTTGGGAGCATCTATGCACACGTGAGTCCCTGCATTCTTATTTTCTTTTGAGGTCTGGTGTCCAAGGTTGTTACTCAAAGTGATTGCTAATGCAGTTTCTGTACCCCCATTCATCTGGAAAGATGACATAAAAGTAGACCATTGATAAACCTGAGAAAAACAAAGGGAAGGAGGATGTTATGAATAATAGCAATAAAATTAACTTCCCTACATTAAACTGTTAATTCCCTGAACTTCATTTTAAAAGCCTTAGATTGGGAACTTGAAAATTTACCACACAGTGTCTCTCGCTCTCTCTCTATTGGATTGAGAGAAACCTGTGGATTACAGCAATCATATATGTCTGACCCTTCATTTGGATTTTAAGCTTTCTTTGGCAAGCATAATTTGGTACCATTTTATTTTTTCACTTTACTCAGAAAGATAAATACCTTTGTGATGAGGTGGCATGCAAATCCCTTGCCATACAGCAAACCAACCTTAAATACTATTCTCTTTGAAATGGAACCGACCTCCATAGAATAGAAGAGAGGCAATAAGAAAACAAAAATGTCTCCCTGAAACAGAACCCAGAATCTAAAACCAGTCATTCTCTTGAGGGTTGAAAATGTTTCCCTTCAAATGAAATTAGACTTGTGTTTCTACCATTATGGTTTTAGCAATGGAAATTTGATAAGGATGGCTATTTCTCTGTTTCCAGATGGTCCAGAAGATCTGGATGCTTCCCCGGCAAACTGCCCACATTGCTGAGTGGCAATTGTCTAATACAGTCAGGTACATTTCTTCTGGTGACACTAATGATGGCTTGCTCACACTGAACCTACACATCCCGTGAGGTTCAATAGCACAACTCTAGATAGGTACAGAATATGTTTTAAAGTCAATGTGTTTACATGTATGAGATGACTGACAACTTTTGAAATACGTGTCCAGAGTTGTGAGTACAATTTGCGAGGAAGAAACAATGAAGAGCTCTGTGGGTAGAACAACAGGCTCGCAAAGGTACAGGTTATGTTGAGTGCCAGTTGAGAGTTCTCAAGGCTGCACTGAGTGTTCATGTAGTAAAACAGAGAAAGAGAAGGTCGGATGGATGCAGTAGACAGCTTCGGCATGGCTCCCAGTGATTCCTGCCTCCTGGTATTTTTGTGCCCTCTCCTTGAAGCTAGGCTGGACCTGGTGACTTGCTTTTAACAAATAGAATATGGCAAAAGTGGTGGGATGTCATGTTCATGATTAGGTTATAAAGACTGTGACTTGCTTCTTGCTAGCCCTCTCTCTCTGGCTCCTTTTGTAATCTTGCTCTGATGAAACCAGCTGCCATGTCATGACCTGTCCTATGGAAGGGACCATATGGCTAGGAAGTGAGGGCAACCTCTGGCCAACAGCCAACAAATGACTTGAGTCCCTCATTGCAGTAATGACAAGAAACTGAATTCTACCAACAACCATGCAAAGGAGCTGGGAAGCAGATCCCTCCCCAGGCAGACCTTTGGATGAGACTACAGTCTTGGCAGAGACCTTGATAGCAGCCTGTGAGAGACTCTGAAGCAGGGGACCCCGTACCCACTGGGCCCAGATTTCTGGCCCACAGGAGCTATGTGAGAGTAATTATAGTTTAAGCCTCTGAATTTTGGTATAATTTACTATGTAGCAATGGATGTTATATCAGTCAGGGTTCTCCAGAGAAACCCTATAGGAGATACACACACACACACACACACACACACACACACACACACACACACACACGTGCATACACACACACACACGTTTGTATATATTTTCATGGAGAAAGAGTGAAAAAGGGGGAGGAGAGGAGGAGGGGGAGAGAGAGAGATATCATCAAGAATTGGCCTGTGAGCCAACAGACACATGAAAAAGTGCTCAACATCGCTTGGCATCAGGGAAATCCAAGTCAAAACCTCAATGAGATACCACCTCACACCTGTCAGAATGGCTAAAATTAACAAGTCAGGGAACGACAGATGTTGGCGGGGATGTGGAGAAAGGGGAACCCTCCTACACTGTTGGTGGGAATGCAAGCTGGTGCAACCTCTCTGGAAAACAGTATGGAGGTTCCTCAAACAGTTGAAAATAGAGCTACCCTACGATCCAGCAATTGCACTACTGGGTATTTACCCCAAAGATACAAATGTAGGGATCCGAAGGGATATGTGCACCCCAATGTTTATAGCAGCAATGTCCACAATAGCCAAACTGTGGAAAGAGCCAAGATATCCATCAACAGATGAATGGATAAAGAAGAAGTGGTATATATATACAATGGAATATTATGCAGCCATCAAAAGGAATGAGATCTTGCCATTTGCAACGACGTGGATGGAACTGGAGGGTGTTATGCTGAGCGAAATAAGTCAATCAGAGAAAGACATGTATCATATGACCTCACTGATATGAGGAATTCTTAATCTCAGGAAACAAACTGAGGGTTGCTGGAGTGGGGCTGGGGGTGGGAGGGATGGGGTGGCTGGGTGATAGACATTGGGGAGGGTACGTGCTATGGTGAGCGCTATGAATTGTGCAAGACTGTTGAATCACAGACCTGTACCTCTGAAAGAAATAATGCACTATATGTTAAGAAAAAAAAAAAAAAGAAGATAGCAGGAGGGGAAGAATGAAGGGGGGGAAATCGGAGGGGGAGACGAACCATGAGAGATGATGGACTTTGAAAAACAAACTGAGGGTTCTAGAGGGGAGGGGGTTGGGGGGATGGGTTAGCCTGGTGATGGGTTTTAAAGAGGGCACGTTCTGCGTGGAGCACTGGGTGTTATGCACAAACAATGAATCATGGAACACTACATCCAAAACTAATGATGTAATGTATGGTGATTAACATAACAATAAAAAATTTTTGAAAAAAGAATTGGCCTATGAGGTTATGGAAACTGATAGTCCATCTTTAGTGTGGACCAGCCGGAGGAGACCCAAGAGAACCATTGATGTGGAAGAAGTCCAAAGGCAGTTTGCTGGAAAATTCCCTCTTGTTTGGGGAAGCTGATCTGTTTGTTCTGTTCATGTGTTCCTATGATTGGATGAGTCCTACCAATATGACAGAGAATAATCTGCTAAGTAGAAGTTTACTGACTTAAGTGATAATTTCATTCAAAAACACCCTCTAAGTTGACATAAAATTAACTATTACAGATGTGAAGTCACACCTTAAAGATGCCTTTCAGAGAAGCTGGAACTCAGTAATATCATGAGCAAGAGAGAGCCCATTTCAGCTCTTCAGCAGGCTGTAGTATGCAAGAAACAGCATTTTGGGAAGATAAATCTGACAGTGTTGGGTGACACTTAGAAAGTTAGTTATATCTCATGCCATGGTAGATGATTTTGAGGACTTGGGAGCAGGAACATGCACATTTCAACCAACTGTTAGAGAGCAAATACCCACGTGGTGCCCACATAGATTATAAAAGAGCACAATACTAGCATCCCTGAAATCCCCATGTGGCCCCACCTGATCAGAACTCCCTATCTTCCATGAGTTTTTATAATATATTCCATAATCAAAGACATTTGGAAAATGTAACTAAACTTATAATTGTGAATATCAGTGGAACACAGAACATATACTGATTGTTTTAGGTGTATTGAGATTTCCCTTCTCAACTAGATATATTCTTCTAAGAGCAAGGGTCTTGTCTCCTGTTCCTCGTGGGGACTTGGAGCTTTCAAGCACAAGCATGGCCACCTTGTGGGTGCCATGTTGGTATTCGCTTTTGGTTATTTGACAACTGGGTTATGAGAGCAGTCTCTCAAATCTCAGATTGAATTGTCAGGAGGTAAGATGTTTTAGTGAGAACACACAGGTACTGCTGAGCCCAAACATCCCCCAAAACCTTTAGTCTTTAGGAAAGATTTATCTGTGTGTAAAGAAAGAGCTGAGGGTAGCCAGCCTAAGCTGTGTTTTGTGTAGACAGAGTTGAAATGATTGGGATTCTGAGCCTTTTAGAAATGTTTAAAGATAACCGCTGGTTTTCAATGCTCAAAACTCGGGGTCTAGGTTTGTGGCTATGTTATGAAGATTAACAGGCATCTTTATTGGAGTTTAGTTTGTGTGTGTGTGTGTGTGTGTGTAGGTGGGAAGGGAGAGAGAGAGAGAGAGAAAGAGATTCAAAGATCAGAGCCAGTTCTGAAGGTCCCACAAGCGCAGTGGAAGCCCACTGTCCTGCCTGCAGTATTTTACCAGGTGACGAAACTTCTAGGCTCTGTGGAAAATATATTCTGAATTTCTTCTATAAATTTTAAGTGTTCGTTTCATTGTGGCCTGCTGGCACTAGGATTTGGTCTGTCAAGGGTATAATAAAAATGGACATAATGCTTTGAAATGCCAAGAAAAACAAATGCTAAACAGGAGCCCGTGCAGGCTCAAATATGCAAACAAGCCAAGGGCTCTTACCCAGCAGCAGGATGGGGAGTTTGGGGTGTGCAGGAAAGGGGGAGTGCTGTGGTGTGGAGTGAACCGTAGGTCTGCAGCGTGCGTGGTGAGAACACTTGCACACCGGGCACTTGATGCATGTGTCCAGTTGCAGGTTTAGTTGAGATTAATGTGCTTTGATGACCAGTCCTATCCTAAAGTTTCCAAGAGGAATCAGATTCTGATGCCAAGTTGCCTCAAAACAGATGGGCAAGATTTTTCCATGGGGAAAGAGCACCAAGGTGAAATGCCACATGTCAGGAGAAGGTATTTCAAACTTAATTTGCAACAGGCAGTAACGATGTAGAAGAATAAACTGGCCTTCAGAACATTCTGGGGTGAACACTGAGAAGGACCCCAAAACTCGGTTCTTAGAAAAATTGTCCTCTCAGGTTTCCAGAGTTCACCTGTTGTGAAATGCTTGCATTTGTTGCTGGAAAAGGACACCAAATGATATTTTCATCCTCTGCAAAAAAATCTGTTTTCATGAATTCGGTGTGAGACCAAATATGTCATCACTTTTGCTCAGTGTTACAAAAGGGGGAATTTTTCAGCTGTCTTTATTGGAACAGAGCATGTTTTCACACTACTTTATGTCAGTGTCTCCCATTTTAAGCTCTTGTTTTTATTGGACACTTTGGATTTTTTCAGCCCAAATTGCACATATCCAAAACCCACTAGATTGTAGGCCAGATGATTGGGCCAGAGAATAGCCACTTATTCCCAGATTTATGTCAAAACTGATTGAAGTAGAGCTCCAAATATTCCACCTGCATGGTCTCATCTTAACTCCCCGGAAACTCTGCTCTTTCCCAAGATGCTACGTGTTGGTTATAACTATAGGCTCTACTTTGACTAAGTCCAAATTTGTGTTATTTAGAACTTAAAAAAACTTCATATCTCACAGAACCCCTAATATGTGTGGATTACCACCACTGAGACTGCACACATGTCCTGTGGGCTGTAACTGGGAGAAGGAAAGAGTAGGGGTCATACCTTCTGGGGGAGTTGCAAAATAGATGGAAATCATTAAAGGTATCTTCCCGTAGATGTTTGGAAAGAAACAATGTCAGAAATGTTGCTAGGACAAATGAGTAACTGGCAAAATACAAAATAGAAACAAATTCCGTCTTTAATCCAAGCACTAAAATAATTGCAGACATATTAATGAATTAGATGTCATACATAAATCATACAATTCTTCTCCACTATGGGATTTGTAACTCATAAGTATTCATAATTAATAACTATTATTTTGAATTCCTAGGTATTATTATACACTTGTTAAAGGTGAGTGTGGTACAATGTAAAGAACACTGGTCTTAACTTCAGAAAATATGAATTTTAATCTAATTTTATTATTAGCTGTGTGACCTTGGACAAGTGACTTCTCTGTGTTTCGGTTTCCTTTGTAGTACAATGGAGATAACAATAGTCATTTTACAGTCATTTAACAATTGCTAAATGATACAAAATATGAGAAGCATTTAGTGCTATGCCAGGCACACAGAAGGCACTTAATAAATAATTATTAGAAGAAGGAACAAAAACTTGGCATTTGTATAGGCGGTCCATATGTGCTATGCCCACACAAGTGGGAAAATAATAGATCTGAAAGAGGCATATTAGAGCTGGGAATGTAGGTGCAATGATGACTAAGGCTAAACAGGGTGCTGGGCTTCTTGGAATGACTATAGCTTTTGACAGTAGAGATTATTCACTGCCCTATGTATCTTCTTGTCCTTATGAGCTGTTTGTCCATCCCAATCCCCCTTGTGATAACAGATTAATCACCTACCACTTTGGACAGGAGTCTTCCAATGCCAACACATAATTGAGTTCGAGCAAAATGACTTTTTAGCTGGGTCGGAGTCCGTCGCTTTGAAAGCATTCCTAAGGGAATACCCAGGACCTAGGCTAAGGGAAAGTGGAAGGTGGTGCGGAAGTGATGGGCAGCCACGGTAACTTCTATTTGCCTCCTTTAGCAGCCTCTCTAACCTGCTGTGGACAGTGCAGTGTCAGGAGCGCCTTTGTCCTGTAGGACTGAGGTTCAGGAGGTTGGAGGAGAGTCACAACCACTCTGCATTGCATTATGAGCGCAGGCTGGTATTTAAGAGCAGAGGCTCTGCCTAATGAGATACTTTTCCATTGTCAGCAAATGCTTCTCTTAGGTCTGCCCTACCCGCTTTTCCATTTGGGCAGTTCAATACTTTCTCATTTTGCTTCGGTTCTCTAGGGTTTATTCAACAGATATTTACTGAGCACCCGCCATATGCGAGATCCACTGTTGTAACTGAGGGAAATCCACCGATGGCTCATTTCTGCAACCAATTCTCACTCCTTCCACTGACCATTTTACCACTTTCTTTAAAGGTGAATTACACTTACCAAACTTTATGAAGTGACTAGCTTGTGGACCGCTCTGTTATGAGCATGGTAGAAGATAAAGGAGAGGCACAGAACGGACCTCATGGTTTCATTCCAGATTTTTGGTCCCTTCCTGAGCCAGCTTGGTGGAAAAGCTTTCCACGAGGCAGTGTGCTGGCAGAATGACTGCCAAGAGAGACAGGGAGAAGAACAAGAGAGTAGGCAGAGGCACGGCCAGGCAAAGGATGCTGGCCATGATTTCAGACATGTAAGCAAGAGTTAGAGTCAGGGTCAGGAGCTTGAAGCAGGAAGGAGATGAGCTGGAAATCCCTTTTACATAACATTTGATGTATGCTCCAGGAGGACGTTAGGTGGCTGAATGGCAGAACATAATATATTCTACCTATACAATGTTAACTAAACTTATTTTAAGATAGAAATAGATACATTGTCCAGAAGTTGTTTTTTTACACTCATAATTACTAAATGATTTATACAGATTAAAATGCTTATAGAAATTGCATTCCATTTATTTATTTTTATTTCAATTTTTAAATTTCAATTCTAGTTAGTTAACCTATGGTAAAATTGGTTTCAGGAGTAGAATTCAGTGATTCATCACTTACATACAACACCCACTGCTCATCACAACAAGTGCCCTCCTTAATCCCCATCTCCCGTTTAGCCCATCCCCTGCCCACCTCCCTCCATCAACTCTCAGTTTGTTCTCTGCAGTTAAGAGTTTATTATGGTTTAATTTTTAGAAAAGGGCTAGATTCCTCATTTTTCCAGACTTGAGGGAAACCTTTCTGGGGGAAGATTCAATTAGGGCTTGGTCTTGAGAGTGAATCTTGGGGAATCAGAGCAAGGCAGAGGAAGCTGACCGAGAGGCAGCCCACCATCCCTCAGCACACTAGGCCCCGCTTTACTCACCTCTGCTTAAAGCTCCTTTGATCAGCACCCCAGAGACTACCACTAAACACCTTCTGGGGCCCAGGGATGTGCTCTTCCCATCACTCCTGCCCTTCTAGTTCCTTTACAACGAGGAACACCTAAATCCTTCCCTACATCCCAGATCCTTCTCCAGCAGCCCCAACATACACCTGCTGCTTTCAATGGACTTTGTTCTTCCAGAGAGCCTACCAGATTGTAAACATCCTCTAGTAAGCCTCTTCCACCCACAATTCCTAATTTTTCATTCAGAAAGCACAGGCATGATTTTGTCATTGGGTACCGAAAGTTTGCCTCGGTCTGCCCTGGCACTGTACCATAGGTCCACAGGTGCATGGATGCCCAAGTCACATGCTTACATTCGATCTCTACAAGAGTACCCAGATGCTAATAGACAGGGCAAGTGTTATGAGTGACATTTTAGAAAAGGGAGGAGTGAGTTGCAGGAAGCCTTGCATGAGTCACACAGCGCTTTGCCTGCTTAGGGCAAAACTAGGACAAAACACAGATCTCCTGATTAATGGTTTGGTACTTCTTCTCTGCCATGTGGTCCTGCCACCATTATCCCTCTTATAGGCAAGCCTGACTGAAGGGGCAGATCCTGCTATTGTGCTCATATTTCAGATGAATTAAAGATTGGAGAATTGACATAACTTGCTCAAAGTTAAGTGAGTGGCAGAGTGGGGCTTGTGCTCAGGACAGAATGAGTGCAAAACCTATTCTGATTACCATCACGTAATCCAGCCATGGTTAAAGGAAGGGATTTGTTCCTTGTGACTTTAAGGCAGAATATACACTCATTGATGGGAAACGGAATCCTGTGCTTTGTCTCAATGGAAGGAGGAACTTGGTCACAGAGGAGTGTTGAATAAAGAAATGAACAACCTTGCGAAGCAGTGAGTGCCCCATTAATGGAGTGTCTATGTTGTTGGAGATGCTGCAGAATAGAGCCCTGCATTATGAAGAAAGTTGGAATAAGTCTTTCTAAGGAGTCTTTTAGTCTTGGCATTCTTAACTTCTGAGAAGTCAGTGCCTACCATGGAATTTGCTGTAAGTGAAAAAGCCATGTTTAGACTTCCCTTCAAGTATCCTTGAGCTGAGAGATAGAAAAGTGGTCTTCACTTTCAGGGCATTTCCTTAAAGGTTGAACGAGTTGTGGCAAGCCTTACAAATGCCATTTGTGTCACTGATGATACCCGGTGAGTCCCCTACTCCTGCTCCTCTGTCCTACCTTTCTTCTTCCCTTGGAGTCCATCTAAGACTCAATCAAAACTGACACTTTCCTTCTGAGTTTTGTAAAAAACTCTCTTAAAAAGGAATAGAAAAGCAGCAAATTTGACTCTGTTGTGTCCTTAAGATTGGGGTACCTGAGCGATTCCTCATTTTCGTGTTTGCTTTAGGGTCTGATCCAAGGTGATTCTTAATCTCTGTATTGCAGGAACGTAGTTTCTAATATGTCAGCTCCATCCTGCTGAGTGTTCCATCAACACTCTTAACCCAGTTATCTGCAAGGACTTTGACCCCAGATGGGGAGTCCCAGATGGAAGCCTGGACATTGCTTCAGGACGAGCTATGAAAAATGCATGTAAGATAGAAAAATGTGAATTATGTGTGAAACAAACAAAAGCACCAGGCAACATGGAATTTGTGTCAACAAAAAGCTTGCTGCAAGCTGTTGCTTGCTTCTAAGGGGGAAGTAGACTCTGGCGCCCAGGGAACGGTAGCAGAGAAGGACTTTTGCACAAGACTTGCAGAAACAAAAGTGGTGAACTGTTTTGGCTGTAATTGCTTTCAAGTTCTTAAGCTCTCCTCTCTCTTGCAACCACCTCCCCCAGCATTTGTTATGCAGCTGGGGAAGTTACTGATTATTGAGTCCGCCTGAGCCATGAGAATGGGAATAACTGACATAAATTTATAACATTTTGACATACTCAAGAGAAGAGAAAAACAGTCCAAAGGGTGGGACCTCCAGTTGACTTTCTTGTTGACTATAAACCAACTCCATGACTCGATTACTTGGGTGAATAAGGGGATGGCAAGTTTCTCAGGGAGATTCATGCACTGGAATGTCTAGCTCACGTTCCAATTAAAATATTAAATCTGGTGATATTAAACTACATAGACTTTTGCTGCCACCAACTGAAAATGTTGTAAGTACTAGTTTCCAAGCTAGCTACAGAAATCCAAAATTATCATTCCTTCACTGAGAGATATTTCTAGGCAAGAGACAACCAATATGCACATTTTTTTTAAAGCAAATTATCTTCAGTTATTTAAAATGATTACCCTGTTCCTCTCTGGATCCCTGCTGGAGACCCAGGCATCCAAGTGCCATAGACTGCTATGTCAAGTATAATAAATAACATTCCAATTATGTTCCGGAGGGGCCTGCACACAGCTCAAAGTTGGCTCACAGCCACCCTTGCTACCACCAGAACTGCCTTCCTAAGGTGTTCTGGGAGAAAAGAGCCCTGTGCAGTCCAACTGGCAAGACTTTTGCATAAATACATCTCCCTTTACAAGGCTGATGAGATTTTGCGGCCTATAGGCCATAGCCTCAACCCAAATCCATGTGCACCGCACACATTCATTCATGTGGGAGGTACCACTTCTCGCTTTCACTTCTCCAAATGGCTCCTGGGGCTCATTGCAGCCTTTTAAAGAGAGATTGAGGGAGGTACTCTGCCAGGTCCGGCGAAATGAGGCACCCTAAAACAGAATTTGATGTCCTGGATAGAGGATATTCAGTTTAATTCCAGTCCGTTTAATTTGAATACGTATTTACTGAGTGCCAGTTTACTGTGGACCTGCTTGGGCTCATTTTCCACCTTTTCTCATCCCCCTAAGTCTTGGTTTCTTCATTTATTAAATTGTCATAGATGATAACGTAGTTCCCTCTGGATTCCTGCAGGCTTAAATGAATATGTGTGTGTCGTGTGTGCCCAGCCCACCCCCTGGTCCAAAGTGGGCATGTAGTGGACAGCAATGTCTCTTATCCTCCTGCCCTCTCTGCAAATGCTCAGAAACAGAAATCCATCAAGCCCCAGGAATCACTCCAGGCAGGGGCAGGAGATCTGTAGAGAGTGTCTCTGATGAAAATCTCCTTCTCAGGACCATATTCCTACATTGAAGCTGTTGGGGTATACTGTCAACCTCATGGGGCTCTATGGGAATTGGATGAGACACCATCTGCAAAATGCTCAACCCCTATTTAGTGACTCACATATTTCCTGCAAAGTTGTTACTGTTATCTATCTTTGTATCAATTTTGTCACTACTGTTTATTTTCTTGGCTTGAAACCTCTTGGATTCTGGAGGTCCAGTGGACCCTCTTTACCTCTGTTGTGGCTTCCTGGCTCCCTAGAGTTTGGGTATTCCTTCATTCATTCCACAGACATTCACTGAACACCTGCCAATTGCCGGATGCTTTGCTAAGCCCATGGGCGCAAGGACAGATGGCGTCACCAAAACTTGTCATACAAGCAGGATCCCTGACCTCTAACAGCTTATAGTTGGTTGAGAAAGCCAGAGAAGCAAACACATCATTTCAATATGATGTAATAAATGCAGGGGCAGAGGTCACCATGGGATGATGTGGGAGCACAGAGTAGGGACATGCACCCTGCTGTGGGGCTGGTGGAAGGGATAACCCGAGACAATTTCTGGCAGGGACAGCTCCGGTAACTGCCTATTGAAGGACAAATGTTTCTCCATTCTCAAGACCTTAAAAGTACGACTTACACTCATGTCCTTGAAACATCATGAGCCATAACTAGTGACCCAAGAGTCTAATTTCTGCCACCAGACTATGCTTGAAAGGCAGCACAGCAGGCTGGGAATTCTGGGAGAATTTCATTTCAAAGGAAGAAACAGAACCACCTTCCTCCCCTTGGCCCCAGAGCAGCATTTTCTGAGCTCTTATGCCTATACCCCAGGTTCTCCTCAGGTTTTTCCACAGCAGGCCTCCCCTCTAGGCTGCCCCACACAGCTGTGTCCCCAAGGTGGCCTTGAAGAAAGCCTAGCCAGTACAGGGACCAGGAAGCACAGCACACCCATAAATATAGAGAAATGCTCACAGGAAGACTAGGAAGGGAAAGAACCCCAAGACTGCCTACCTCCCTAATGTCCCTGTGCTACCACTTTCACCCATGGAGGGACGTAGGGCAAGGCTCATGCCATGGTGATGAGGACAAGAAAGTTTGTGACGCACTGGATAGCAAGTGATAATCAAAGATCTAGAAAGTCCATGTAGAAAAGAATGCTCTGCAATGCCGGGGTTGGCTTCTTCGCTAATGCCTTTGACCACAGAGCAGGAAATCTTCCTCATCATTCCAGAAACATTTTTAAGAACCCTGACTGAGAAGCCTTAAACTTCCATCTCGGTCTGGGGCTGAGCTGGGATCTAGGCATACCCTGTGTTGGATTTCTCCTGGCCATTTCTTCTCACTGTGTTTTTCTTCAGTCCTTAACATCCCTGTTCATTTCCTGTCCCATCTCACTCTCCCCCAGGAAGCCCTGAAAGTGGTCCCAAATTTCATAAAAATTCAAACTGCTAGCTCAGCTTCCAGGATTTCTGAAGAAGCAAATATTAGCTTCTTTTATGAGGCACATGTTCATTTTTTTTAAAAGACTTCATTTTTTTAGAGCAGTTTTAAGGGTATGGCAAAATTGAGGGAAAGGTACAGAGATTTCCTACAGCCGCCTGGGCATAGTCTCCACACGTGCACGCCCCCCCCATGCCCCCCCCCCCCCGTGGTCAACTTCCCACAACGCAGTGGTCCATTTGTTACAACTGATGAACCTACACTGACACATAAGCACCCAAAGTCCTTAGTCTACATTACAGTTCACTCTTAGTGTTATACAATCTATGGGTTTGGACAAATGTATAACGACAGCATCCACCATGCTAGCATCATACAGAGTGTTTTCATTGCCCTGAAAATCCTCTGGGTTCTGCCTAGTCATCCCTCCCCCACAACCCCTGGCAACCACTGATTTTTTACAGTCTCCATAGCTTTGCCTTTTCCAGAATGTCATATGGTTGGAATCAGAGAGTATAGAGCCCCTTCAGATTGGCTTCCTTCACTGAGCAATGTGCATTTAAGTTTCTTCTTAATGCTTTCTCATGTTTTCTCACAGCACATTCAGTTTTTAAACTTTCCTGCATACGATGTTAGACCCCAGGAAGCTGGTCTCTGTCCACTTCGAGACATCAGGGCCTCCTGAGGTTATGAGAACACCCGGATCTGACCAGTGGGCCAGTACATGGGGGTGCATGGGTGGGCAGTGGCTGGCTCAATCTCCATTTCACAGCTGAGGGATCTCCTCTCCCTACTCTACTCTGTGCTGAAACTGGGTGCTAGAAGAGAATAAATGAAACTAATTCCTCCTGGAGGACATTACTGAGCATTTGAAATGGACTATTCAGAAGGGTGCTCCTTCCAGTTTCCATTATTAATCGTCATAAACAAAGGAGTAATAATGGAAGTAGCAAAAGCACAGCAAATATAGGGCCAGTTTATTTGTGTGCTGCGTTGAAAAATTGAAATAGCCCTTTAACGTCCAGCTTTTCATTTGATTCCACAAGAATGATGGTATACATGGCAGGAATGAGACCACCGTTTCCATTGTTCAGGTAAGGAGCCCAAGTCTTTCTGTGGCTGTGGGGCAGAGTGAGGGCAAGACAGTTGGTGAGCCTAGCAGAGCCAGTATTCCGATTCGGGTCTCTGACACCAAGCCCATTAAGGTTTCTAGTGCGTCATCGACCCAACTCACCTTTATTGAGCAACTACTGTGCTGTGCACCCTGGGCTGGGACTCAAGAGAGGGTCCCCCAGGGGGATGGTAGAAGCACACACAAGTCCCTCAGACACAGAGTGCCATGCCTGCTAGTCCAGCTGTGGGCCTCAGAGGCAGCAGGGACCCCCTTAAACTGGGGCTCAGGGGAGGCTTCAAAGGAGAGGTATCCCTTGACCTAGGCCCTGAGGATGGTCAGGCGTTAGGCAGAGATTTGGGGAGTGGTCACTACCTGGCAGGATTGGAGGCAGGCTCAGTACCACAGCGGAATCTATCACATGATGCTGCACAATGTGCAGGTGGATGCAAACAGGCTGGCGAGAGAGCTGGGCCACCAGGATCTTATGTGAGTACCACTAGCACCCCTCCCTAACCTTCTGCTCAGGCCCTGGCCTGCTCTGACTCCAGCTCAGGGGCCCCTGAGCCCCAGACACGGCACACTTCCCCATCAGAGAAGGTGGCCACAAGCATGATGGGGAACTGCTCCTTGCAGGCTCCCAGCAGGAGCCTCTCTCTCTTCAGCCTCTCAGGAGGGGTTCACGCACCAGCTCCTGGGCCTCAGTGAGGCTGTGCGGGGGAGACCCAGCTCCTCAGCAGTCGCACAGGCCTTTCAGCCAGCTGCTCCACATGTGAAAGGACAGAGAACAGAGATTGTCGGAAGGCCTGGCTTGGGGGGGAGGGGGGAAGGGGGACTTGAAATTCAAAGCCAAGGCCCTCATATGCTCTGCACGTGGCATCTCATCAGTCCTTCCTCTTCTCAGCAGTGTGGAGGCTCTTGCCTGGCTGCAGCCTGGGAGGGGCATCTGTTAGCCATGAGTAAAGACGGGGGGCAGTGAGGTGGGGCTGGAGGGGGTTAGGAAGAAGGTCTACTGAAACAAAGTGTGCTTGCTCACACACACAAAACCACAGGCCTCCTGGAAGCAGGCACCTCACGAGGACGCCCTCTGTCTTTGAACTGCTAATCAGGAGCATGCGATTGAAGGATTTAAGACTTGACTTCTCCTCAGTGGGCCTCAGGGTCCTCATTTCTGCCATAGGAGAGGCTCAGGTAAGCAGAAATATCAGGGCCTTTCCGGGGCTGATATCCTGTGTCCAGCAGGGAGAGGCTCACCAGGCTAACTGTGAGAGCGTGCTAGTTCTCACACAGGGCAGGGAACCCTATAGAACTCTCCAGTGTCCCTGGCCCATGAGGAAGGAGGCTGGGTACTCTCTGGTCTCCTGAAGGGTGAAGCAGGCATTTCAGAAAGGCTCCCTCCTGCCCACTGGGTGACATCCAGCTCTTCACCTTTGTACCTAAGGCCTCCAGGACCTGATAATCTGCTTTCCCATGATCTCCGTCAAACTGTAGTACATTCTTTCAAGGTCATGACCTCCAAGGAAACAAGGAGGTAAGAAAAGTGCCAGGGAGGCCTCAAAGCCAGAACTCAGAGTGACTAGAGTATTTCTGGAAGGCTGGACAGATGCAGGTGATCTTGTATAGAGAAAGAAAAACAGTTCTAATTTTTCTTTTTAGCGAGTAATCCTCTTAGGAAGTTATTGGGAGCGGGCAAGGAGCTGAAGGCTCCTTGACAGTCCCTTAAGAACAGGAAATGGGAAAATAAAGTGTCTTCTCCCATTCCTTCTTCCTTCTGTGGGCCTGAGAGGTAGGGGTCCTCTTGTGGCAGGGCTTATGGCCAGTGCTGAGGCCCTGCACCGGTTCCCACCAATGAGGAGAATCAATAAACCACCTCACCTTGGACTGCCTGTGCTCTCAGGCTCTGGTGACTAAGTTATGAAAGATTCTAGCCAGTGTTTCTATTTTTAAGACCCTCCATTGGCTTGGAGCGATAGATGGGGGGTGGGGGTGGGCGGGAATAGGAGGAAAGGAAGAGGAGCAGTGTGATGAGAGGAGGGGTTTTGTGGTCTGGAAGTCTTCTATACCTGGCTCAGAATAAGGGGCTATATCCACCAGGGGTAGATTACACTCAGGGAGGGGCTGAAATAGGACACAGGGTAGGTGTCCCTGATGTAGAGGGAGGCCCCATGAGGGCTGCAAGGGGCTGTGTCCACAACCCATTTGTGTCTGGGGCCAACCTCAACTGTGCATTCTAGGTACAGCTAAGGGGTCATCTTTGGTGAGCAAGTCAGGTGTTTTGTACCCCTGTTATAAACTCTGTGAGCTGGGCCATCACTGACCCACTGTGTGACCCTGGGAATTAGCCTGTGAGTCCCCAAGTTTTTTGCATATCTGTAAATTGGGAATTCCACTGCCCAGACCCCTCAGCAGCCTTGGGGATTAATGAAAGCCTTGTTCACAAATGTCTTGGAATCCATAAAGGTTTAGATCGATAATTAACAAGAAAGAGAAGGCATAAACATTTCAAATATATATCAACTCCCAAATCTATAACAGCCAATAAGTCTAAAAACTGAGTGGCCACAATTTCCCTCAGTGACAGGCAACCCATGCACTTTCAAAAGTAATTCTACAATAAGCATAAATTACCACTTGGGGAAACCTTCCCTGTATGCCATGGCTATAGATTTATTAAGTGAAAATGAAACTTTTAAATAAATATCTGGAACAAAAATGTATTTCCCAATCTAATCGGGCCACAGAGGCAAGAGTTTTTAAAGTGCTCTGTAGCCTGTAGAGTATGAAGCTAAGCACATTTTCTTAGAAGTCACTTGGCTGAGTCAGCCACTGCCCCGCAATCTCCCTCCCTCCCTGTTGAAACACCTGGATCCTCCCGACCTCAGCCAAGAGCGGCAAGGGCACATGAGGCCCCAGGGATCTTTCACAACCCCTCAGGGAAATGGACAGATTCTGAGGCATCTTGATTCCCTGAGAAGGTCATGATTTGGAACTCCATTTGATTCTGAACCAGCAGACTTCATTTATTCACCCTCCCAACACCATGTTCCTGCCACGGTGTCCTCCCCTGAAGGGCAGAATAGTCCAGTTTGATTAGTTTTGTCGGCCAATGGGACCCAAAATATAAGATGCAAGGAACACATCAAAAGGCTAGCCAGCCCCACCGATGCTTGATGGCATTTCCTGTGGTATCAGCACAGTACCGCTATCTCCAGCTATTCTTCCAGTCCTTCCCTGTCATGGAGCTTCTCGGCTCTGGGTCTCAGCCCTTGAATACATTCAATCAATCCTAGCCATTGCTACGACTTTTGACATAGAAGGATGTGAGGACTCAGGCCTAAGCTAATCACCGTCTGGCATTCCCTGGTAGCAAGAATTTGTTCCTAAGTGGGCAGGAAACATACTTTCAAGCAATAAGAGGACGTTTTCCAAGGGCTTTTGGTAAAATTTTCCTTGATCAGAAAAGAACAAAACAAAACAAAACAAAACAGAAAACCCACCACCACCACCAACAAAAAACACACCAAAAAAACCCCAGGAAGAGATGTTCTCCTCTGTTGGCAAACATGAGGAAGTGTTGCTCTTGGTAGGCATCTTGCAGTAGCAAAGAGAACCAGCCTTAGGGTAAAGCTGAACCTGTGGAAGGGAGAACAGGGATGAAAAAGAAATAGGTTTTTGATGACCTCAGAGAGGGACTAGGCTAATTTCTTTTTCCCTTAGGAAGTCCACGTTCTAACACGAGTGTCAAGTGCCATCAGAGTTGGGGTATCTCAGACTGTTGATGCTTCCAGCCTGTTCCTGGGGAGGGATGTCAGGGTTGCATTATATTACTGTACATAATGGCTGCAATTAACATACTTATACAGTATTTTGTGAAGCATTTTTCATTAATGTTCTTGAGGGATATTGATTTGTAATTTTATTTTTTTGTAATGTCTTTGTAGGTTTTGGTCTTAGGATTATGCTGGCGGCGTAAAGTGATTTGGAAAGTATTTGTCTCCATGTATTTTTCTTTAAAAGTTTGTATAAAATTGGTGTTATTTCTTCCTTAAATATTTGATAGAATTCACCAGTAAAATTATTTGGTATTTTTTGATGAGAAAAACCCAATTTCTTTATAAAGTGCTATTCTGATTTTATTTCATCTTGTGCCATTTTGGTAAGTTATATTTTTTTCAAAAAAATGCATCCATGTCACCCAAAATGTTTAATTTGTTGGTATAAAGTTTGTCATAATATTATTTTATTATCCATTTCATATCTGTAGGGTCCACAGATATAACATCTTTCACTCACAATATTGTTAATTTGTGCTCTTCTTCATTCTTTTCTGAATATGATCAGTTTCAGTATTTCTCAATTTTGTTGAATTTTTTCTTTTACATAACTGAACTTGGGGTTTCTTAGTATGCTTTTTTTTTCTGCTTTAAATTTAATTGATTTGTTGCTTTTATCCATATTTATATCTGCCTTTTACCTGGATTTACTTTGCTTTTGTTTCTAACTTCTTTAAGTAGGACCTTAAGTCATTGATTTTAGATCTTTCTTTAGATCTATCTGTAAACATTAAAGCTGTATGTTTTCCTCTAAACACTGATTTAGCTGAATGCCAATTTTAACATGTTGCATTTTTATTATCATTGAGTTTACAATATTTTGTTATTGCATTGTCCTTTTTTTTTTTAAGATTTTATTTATTTATTTGACAGAGAGAGAGAGAGCACAAGCAGGGAGAGTGCCAGGCAGAGGGAGAGGGAGAAGCAGACTCCCCGAGGAGCAGGGAGTCCGATGCGGGACTCAATCCCAGGACCCCGGGATCATGACCTGAGCCGAAGGCAGACGTTTAAACAACTGAGCCACCCAGGTGCCCCTATCCTATCTTTTTTGACTAACGTTATTTAAATATGTGCTGTTTACTTTCCAAGTAGTTGGACTCTTTAAAGATGTTTTATTCATAATGAATCCTAATTTAATTTCACTATGGCCAGAGAACATACTTGGTATGATTTCAGTCCTTTTGAATATGTAGGGCCTTGTTTTGTGGCCCAGTATATGATCTTATACACATTTGAAAAGGACATGTATTCTCCTGTTGCTGGTGGTAATGTTCTACAAATAATAATTACATCAATGATATGAGCAATATATTACTTTTATCTAATTATTTTAATAATATATATTATATTTATATGCTTATACAATATATTATAATTAGAGTATAATATAAATTATACAATATACATAAATATAGTATATAATATATAAATATAATATTTGTATATTTGATATTTATATAATATTTATCTAGCTATTAAACTGTGATTATGAAATTATCTATTTCTCTCTCTTTTTCAAATATACCTTCCCATTTATTTAGATCTTTGGTTTCTTTCTCTCTTTCTTTCTTTCCTTTTTTAAGATTTTGTTTATTTATTTGAGGTAGAGCGAGAGCAAGTGAGAGAGCGAGCGAGACAGAGGGGCAGAGGGAGAGGGAGAAGCAGGCTCTCCACTGAGTAGGGAGCCTGATGCGGAGCTCAGTCCCAGTGAGATCACGACCTGAGCTGAAGGCAGACACTTAACCGACTGAGCCACCCAGGTGCCCCTTCTTTGGTTTCTTTTAAACTATAATGTGTGGTTTCAGCATACATATGCTATACATATTTTTTAGACTTAGATCTAAGTATATACTATCTTTAGTGATTGTAAATGACATTTTAAATTTAAATTTCCATGTGTTCATTACTTATACATAGAAGTACAACTGATTTTGAATGCTGGTATCATATCCTGTGACCTTGACAAACTCACTAATTAGTTGTGGAGTTTTTCTATAGATTCCTTGGATTTTCTTCTATTTCTCTTTTTAATTATGCAAGTTTTTGCTTTATGTGTTTTGAAGCTCTTCTATTAGCCACATAGATGTTTGTAGTCATCATGAATACCTGAAGAATTGACTCTATTATCATTATCAGATGTTTCTCTTTTTGTCCAGTAACACTCTATTTTGAAATCTATTTTATTTGAAAATAGTACAGACATCTTTGTCTTATGCATACTGAATTCAAAGTATATATTTTTCCATTCCTCCACTTTCAAACTATCTCTCTTTCTATTTGTTTTTATTATTTATTTATTTTATTATTATTTTTTTTTTTAGAGAGAGAGAGAGAGAAGGTAGGGAGGGGCAGAGGGACAGGGAGAGAGAGTCTCAAGCAGACTCCACATCCAGAAAGAAGCCTGACACCGGGCTCGATCTCTCCACCCTGAGATCATGACCTGAGCTGAAATCAAGAGTCAGATGCTTAACCCACTGAGCCACCCAAGCATTCCTCAAGCTATCTCTCTTTATATCTGATGTGAGTCTTACATCTTGCTTTCAAGAGTAAAATTTTCTTTTGTTTTAATCCATTCTGACAGTTTTCTGCCTTCTGCTTAGAGTGTTTTATTCATTAACATTCAATGCTATTATCAACGTTTGGTGTAAGCCTACCATTGTATTATTTACCTTCTACTTATTTCAATTTTTTTTTAAATTCTGTTACTCCTTCCTGCCTTTTTTTTTGGATTATTTGAATAAAGGTTTTTTAAAATTTCATTTTAATGTATCCATTGGCTTTTTGGCCTTACCTTTTGCATATTTATTAGTGGTTTATTAAGAGCTCTAGGGTTTAAAATATACAGCATTAACTTTTCACAGTCTAATTAGACTGTTTTTGATATATTTTATATGTATTACATTTGCACTAAATGCCACATGACAATGTTATAATTTTATTTTAACCAGTTTTGCATTTCTTAAATAATTAAAAGAAAAAACATTGTCTTTTTATGTAACCCAAGATATTTACCATTTCCAATGGTAGTCGTTTCTTCTTGAATATCTGAGTTTCCATCTACTTTCATTTCCCTTCTGTCTAACATACTCCCTCTCTGTTCTCTTGGGTTTATTTTATCTTGTTTTGTTTTCCTGAAACCGCCTTTATTTACCTTTCATTCTTGAAGGATATCTTTCCTGAGTATAGAATTATGGGTTTGCAGTTTCCCACCCCCCTCCAGAACCTTAAAATGCTGTTCCTTTGTCTTCTGATACCTATATGTTTGAATGAAGTCACTTAGTTCCTCCATATCAAATGTGAATTTTTGTCTTTATATTCTTTTGTAATTGTCTCAGTAGTTTTCATCGGTTTTACTATGATTTACTTAGGCATGGTTTTCTTAATACTGCGCTTGAGTTTTGCTGCATTTCATAATTCTATAAATTTATGTACTTCACCAAATTTGTAAAAAATGAGTTCATTGTTTCCTCGAATATTTTCTTCTGCCCCATATTCTCTTTCCTCAGCTTCTGAGACTCCAATTACCTATATTTTAGGCCCTTTGACATTGTTCCACATGTCCTAGAAACTGTCCTTCCCTAACTTTTATTTTATTTGTTCTTTAAATTGGATAATGCTATTAATCTATCTTCAATTTCATTGATTCTTTCCTTTTTCATCTCCATTCCACTTTTATCAGGGTTCTCTACGGAAATAGAACCAATAGTATGTGTGTGTATGTATGTACATTGTTTGTTTGTTTGTTTGTTTCAAGGAATTGGTTCTCAACCTTGTGGAGGCTGGCAAGTCCAAGATCTACTAAGTGGCTGAGTGGACTGGCAGGCAAGACACCCAGGGAAGAGCCAATGTTGCAGTTCAAGTTTGAAGACCATCAAGCAAGACTATCAAGCAAGCCATTAAGCAATGCCATCCTTCTTGCCTGGGAAAGGTCAGTGTTTGTTTTAATAAGACCTTCAGCTAATTGGATGAGGCCTGTTCACATTATGGAGGGTAATCACATTATGGAGGGTAATCAGCTTTATACAAGCTCACTGATTTATATATTACTTTCATCCTAAAAACACCTTCACAGAAACATCTAGAATAATGTTTTGACCAAGTATCTGGGCACTGTAGTCTAGCCAAGTTGGCACATAATATTAACCATCACACTACTGTTATGCCTGGCTAGTGAAATTTTTATTTTAGATATTATAATTGTTAAACATAAAAATTTCTATTTTGTTCTTTGTGTAGTTTCTATTTCTCTGATGATAGTTTCTATCTTTTCATTCATTGTAAGCATTTTAAAATATCTCACGAGGCATTATTATAGTAGTGGGTTTAGAATCCCTGTGGGGTCATTACACTACCCTTGTCATCTCAGAGATCATTTCCACTGATAGTTTTTTCTCTTGGGGTCGAACCACATTTTCTTGAGTCCTCATGTCACATAATTTTGGATCACATCCCGAGTATTGTGAATGTTATATTGTGGAGATTATGGATTTTTAAATATTCTTCCAAAGAGTCTTGATTTTTTTTTTTTTTTTGGAAGAGAATGAACTTGGTTTGAAGGAAACTGCAAACTCTTATCTTTTGGGAGACATGTTTAAATCTCAGTTCCTTCCCCTTTTAGCTCAGACACACACATGTACATGAATTAGGGATTGGCCAGAGACTTGGGCAGAATGTAAATGCAAAATTTGTAACTACTTCTCTTTTGTGCTCTTCTTTTTGAAAATCCCCCTTCACTTCTCAACTCTCTTGTTGCTCAGACTTTTTCCTCTAGTTCCTCTAGTTTCAGGCCAGAAAGACTTGAGACATTCACTAGGGTTTACCCTCTGGCTAAAAACTGAGATAACAGGGAATGCACACAGTGTCATTCCTTTTTGCAAGTGCTAATCTGTCTCCAGAATATTGCTACTTTTGTTCTGCTCCAGTAGTTGTAGGTGGTTGTTTTAGTTGCTGTTGTGTGTGTTGCCCAGAATTTATAGTTTTATTTGCATAAGGGACCAGTCTAGTAGAAGCTACTAAATTATACTGGCAGCAAACATCCTATCTTATTTTTGAAAGATATTTTTCTTGTATATATGTGACTAAAAGGATTTTTTTAAAAATTTCAGCATTTTCAAGATATTGTCACTTTGTCATCTGACTTCCATGGTTTCTGTCCTGTTATTACTCTTATTACTGTTCCACTATTTGTATTGTGTCTTTTTTCTCCTGTGGGTATTTTTAATATTTCTCCTTTATCCTTAATTTTATAAATTTGAATATGATATTCCTAGGTGATTTTTTTGGTTATTTTTTATTTTACTTGGAATTAGCCGAACTCCTATCTGTGGATTAATTTCTTTTACCCATTTGAAGAATTCTCAGCCAACATAACCTCAAACCTTTACTTTCCTTATTTCCTCTTTATTTTTTCCTGGGACTCCAGTTTCAAGGATATGAGACTATTTGATTTTGTCCTCTAGATTTTGGATGTTCTGCTCATTTTTTTAATATTATTTCTTTTTGTCTTCCTTCTTCTCTTCCTCTTCTTCCTTCTACATATAATATCAGTTGACCTGTCTTCGAATTCACTGATCCTTTCTTTGCTTTACGTAGTCTTGTTGTTAAATCCTTTAAATGGATTCCTCCTTTTTCATGTAGTAATTTTCATGGAATCATATAAGATATAGTCTCCTTTCACTTAGCATAACAGATTTGAAGTAAACATACGTTATTGCACATGTCAGTTTGTCCATTCATTTTTATTGCAGAATATTATTCAATCATATGGGTATGCCACAAGTTTGTTTATTCATTAGAGATGAAGAACATTTGAGATGTTGCCAGTTCTTGGCAGTTTTGAATAAAGTCTCTGTAAACATTCACACAGAGTTTTATTTTATTTTTTATTTTTTTTAATTTATTTATTTTTATTCACTTGAGACACAGAGATACAGAGAGAGAGAGAGCGAGAGAGAGAGCACGAGCAGGGGGAGAGAGAGAGGGAGAGGGAGAAGCAGGCTCCCTGCTCTGCGGGGCTCGATCCCAGGACCCTGGGATCATGACCTGAGCCAAAGGCAGACGCTTAACCATCTGAGCCACCCAGGTGCCCTCACACAGAGTTTTTATGTAAACATAAGTTGTAATTTCTCTTGAGTAAATATCTGGGAAGGGGATGGCTGAGTCATATGGTATGTATGATAGTCAACTTTGTGAGAAACTAAAATTATTTCCAAAGTGGTTACATGACTTTACATTCCCACTAGCAGTGAATTAGAGTTCTAGTACTCTAAAATCTTGCCAGTATTTGGTATTGTCAGGGAAAAAATTGTATATAATGATTCTTGCTGTTGTGTAGGTTTTTTGGAGCTTTTATTTCCTCTAATGACATATGAATGCTGAGCAAATTTTCATGTGCTTATATTTCACCATTTCTTTGGTAAATGAAAATAACTATCTTAGGGTCATAAAATGAATTGAGAAATATTTTCTCATTTTTGATTTTTTAAAAAAGATTTTATTTATTTATTTTGAGAGTGAGAGAGAGACAGAGACAGAGAGCATGAGTGGGGGGACTGGCAGGGGGAGAGGGAGAAGCGGACTCCACACTGAGCAGGGAGCCTGACCTGGAGCGCCATCCCAGGACCTTGAGATCGTGACCTGAGCTGAGTCGCTGAACTGACTGAGCCACACAGGCGCCCCTCATTTTCAATTTTCTTGAACAATTTGTGTAAAACCGGCATTTTGCCCTTAAATGTTTGATAGAATATACCGTTGAAACTAACTGGGTCTGGGATATTTGCATGTGTGTGTGTTGCTGTGTGTGGGGGGGTGGTTGTGGGGTAGGTTTCTTAACTACAGCTTAATTTATTTAATAAATATAGGAATATTTAGGTTAGCTATTTTTTCTTTGCTGAGTTTAATAGTAGATATTTTCCAAGGAATTTTCCTACTTTATATAATGTATAGAATTTATATATATATAAAATTATTATATTATTAACCTTTTAATCTAAAAGCTCTCTAGCCATGTCTCTCTTCTATTACTGAAATTGGCAATCTGTTTTTTTTTTCCTTGTTAAATCTGGCTAGAGATTTTTGAATTTTATTGATTATTTCAATAAACCAGATTTTTATTTCATTGATAGTTTTCATTGCTTTGCTTTTCTGATATCAAAATTTCATCAGTTTTTGCCTTGTGTGTGTGTGTAATTTAATAGTTGTCTTTTGTAATAGTTGTCATACTTGAGTTTGAGTATTTTTTTCTTTTTAATTCCTTGATGAAGCAGTGCTTCAAAAATTCTTACAGTGAAGGCCTATAACTGTTAAACTATTTTATATTTTGTGTAGGTATGCATATCTTTATTTTGTTCCCATTCCAAAATATACTTTTGTATATAAAATTCCAGATTTGGCTATCTCCTTGCAGCATTTTGAATATTTTAACGTACCATTTTCTGTCTCCTGTCACTATGTTATTAAGTCTGCTTTAGGTCCTACTGTTGAAACATTGTGGTAGCCTATCTTTTTTCTCCAGTTTCATTTGTCATTTTTCTCTTTATTCTTAATCTTTATGATATCTGCATGTGACTGTATTTTTATTAGTCATTGAAGTGAAATAGTCTGCAAACTCATGGGTTCCACCAATTCTATGAAATTTTGTCTTCCTACTTTCTTACTCTTCTATTCTCTTTATTTAAAATACACATTTGACAATTTTTTAAACTCTATAGCTTTTATATCTCTTAATTGATAAATTCCTTTGCACTATTTTCCAATTCCTCTTTTACTGTGTCGTCTGGATAGTATTATGTCTTTCTCATCGAAGTGACTCTATTTTTCACTTCCTGTTCTCGTTCAATTTCTGCCCATTTCTGTTTCATGTCTCCTGTTTGTTTTCATGGAAATTATTCCTTTATCTCTTTGATATTCCTACACAAATTTATTTTGTAATTTTTCTTAAACTATTCTATAAAATTAATTTCATATAAAGAGAACAGCTTTTCAATCAGTATTTGGCTGTTTTTCTTACCATAAGATATATATCTTATGGTATAGATAAGGCCACTTATGACTCAGTCTGTTTTCATCTTAGATGGATTTGAAAGCTTTCTCCCCCCCATATGTATCCTTCTTATCCTATAAAGTTCGAAGGTGCCATGCCGCCTCGTAGCTCTACTGAGACCACAGATGAGCTCTGTATCTAAGGCACTTCCGCATTTCTTCCCTGTGACACTTTTGTGGATATGACAAACCCTGTCTCTGAGCCAGTAGGTAGCCTGGTTCCACTTCTGGTATTTGTGCTTTCCTGTACCCCTTCTCCTATGAACCTGAGCTCGGGGCAGAATCAATCACAGCTTCTTTGGCCTCATGTCATGGTTGGGAGCTGCCCCTGTGGCACTTTACTCCAGGTGCGGACTGTAGCTTTAATCTCCCAGTTTGTGTGGAGCACTTTTAGTCCATTTTGCCCCATGGATTACTGGCCACCACTGCTTTGGTTTGGATCATGACCCAGAAGGCTTGTGGCTTCAGCTCTGCTCACTGCTTTGCGTTTAAGTTCTATTTCAGTCCATGGTGATATTTGTTAGGTTTTTGAGCCCAACTCTCCCTTTTCAGATTTCTCTTTTTATGCTTAATTTATCATTGCTTTGTGTTTAAAGCTGACAGAGGGTATTAGACATATATTTAATGTCATGTCTATCAGAAGTCTTCTTGTCTTTTTCTAAGAAGAGATCTGAGACTCAGGAGGGGGATCTGTCTGGTCTAAGGCCTTAGAGGGGGCTTGTCCCAGAGCCTGAGTGGGTCCTCAGATCTCCCAAATCCAAGCCCGGGGGCCTTTTCACTGTCCCCAGGTGCTCAGAAACTGTGCCGAAGGGCAGGTCTCAGCGCTGAGCTGCTTCCTGCTTTCTTGCAGGAATGGACTAGGAGGCAGCTGCTGGAGAGAATCACCTGATGTTCCCTGAGAAGGTAGAGAAGATGTTTAACAGATTTCATCACCCCCAAATTCTTGTCTGACTAAAAACCTTTTCTTTCAGCAAGCTGTCACCATCTGAGGGAAGCACACCACAGTGTGTGGTACCACATGCAGCCGATGACCTTTGCATTCACCGCAACAACTGAAGCTCTAGAAACGGCAAGTTTTTCCCTTTGGAGGCAATGTGGCTTCCTTATAAAGGGAAATTTTGATTTTCAATTTGAAATAGGCAAACATTTAATTGTGTGCTGCACAAATATAATACAATTGTCAGTTGAAAAATGTCACTCAACTGAAGAAAGAAAGTATTCCAGGTGGTATGTGTATGTGTAGGGGAAAAACAAAAACCTGGTTGCTGGGAACTGTCACCTGATGGGACACCCATTCCTCATAGTATTGCAGAGCTTTGTGATTAAAGGCTGTCTGATGAAACTATTTTACAACTTAAAAGTCTGTAAAGATAAAGCTATCAAGCAAATTCCTAACTGAAATCAAGATTTTTCAATTAGAATCAGAAGGTAGGTATTTTCCCTCCTTTTCATTACTTTAAAAATTAGAGAGAAATACTTTTGGTCTCTCTAGGCCTAGCAAACGTGCTGGAGGTTGAAAATGACTTTAGATTATCTTCACACTCCAGCTGGGCTACCGCAACGCACGGAGATCTCATTCCTGCAGCTACTTGCTTGTTGCATGTCTATGGGGCTACTTTCTCTCTCATTTCTATAATTCAAAGTTCCAGATGGAACCCGGCACCCTCAAAGAGCTACTTTTACTTGCAAAACGCGTATTGGGAGATGGTTCAAGTTCCGTACATTGCACCGTTTGGGATCTCTCACCACCCAGCAGTGGTATGAGTGGGTATTCAGCCAAGCGAATGCCGGAAGGAAGGTGGCTGCAGATAAAGGACAGCCACAAACCTCAGAAGATTGTCATTACTGAGAACAGCTCCAGGAAGGGGGTATTTCCCTTGCTATGTCCTAAGATTAACGTGTGTAGCAATTGACCGATGTGACTAGGCCAAGTGGGGGGTGTTTAAAGGATCAAGTCAGTGTTTGTCTAATGCTTTGAAGATAAAGGTGAAGACAAATTCCTATTCTTGCAAATGATCTAATAATTACTGTAATAATTATCCTCATCCAACCATAGACCAACAATATATTTGAGAACATTGAATTTCATAAAGTATTGTGCGTCTCAGTGGAAGTTGGGCTCATTGTAATAGTGCAGATCAAATAACTGTGGGCAGCAAGGCCCCTCTGCTCACTCACCAGGGCTCACGTTGAGATCCCTCTCTCACACCTTGCAATCAAGTAACATACAATAGCAAATATACTCCAGGAGGCTGGAGGGAGGCCAGGGAGGCGAGAGGGCGGCCCTGCTCCCGGGTTCTCTGGCTCTGCTGTGTCAAATGGTAAGTGAGTATCTCCAGTGAACCAGCTAATATCTTTGTGTTGAACTGACAGGCTGTTTTGACATTATTAGACACAGCCAAACAAAGGATGAAAACCAATTGGTAGCCACGTTTCACAGTTCCTGGTTGTAGGCACAAAGCAATCAAACACACCTGCCAGAAAGCCTGAAATGTGGGCTTTCATCCCAGCATTGTTCAAGGTCTCCACCAACCCTCCCCTCCTTTATGAAGTTCTTCCAGCTAAAGTAACCATGGAGCGAGTCCCAGCCCTGTCCGAATCACAGAGTGAGACTCATGTTTTGCCCCAGCTCTCATAAACAGGTGCTTAACCTGTTTAACCCCAGATAACAATGGGCCACCACAGTTAGGAAGGTATAAGAGAATGACAGGGGGATTCTTAGGCATAGAACATGCTAGAACTTAGAGACAAGGCCAGCAGGTGGGAAGAGAGGGTAAAATATCAGGAGGTGTGATACTCTGTGTTCAACCAAGTTTCCACATCCCAGACCTTGAAAGCCTTGATGCTTAAAGGTTAAGCAGAATTTTGGGGCAAGCCAAGTGGTACTACCTTACATGATGCAGAGTAAATTTTGAAAACTTGATGATGTAGCGATGGGTCCGAAGGAGTTTTGAATCACTTCAGAGATAGTAAGTCTATCATGTATTAGAAAAGAAGCTGTTATGTTCAGGTATCTACCCTTAATCAAGTTCTCCACCAATGGATCTCTTAATATCCTTATTAGAGAAAGAATCCAGGGCTGGAAGGATGGTGGTCCTGGTGGCATGTGTCTTTTCTCTGATGGGGCAGGAAAATTCAGGTTTGGCATGCATCAGCTGTGTCTGAGACACAGGATGCTGCCCTTCCTCTCTGCCTCCAGTCTTTCTGGGATATTCTTACTGGAACGCAATTATGAGTCTTGCTTCAAACACCTCTCCATCTACATTAGGATGACCTAATTAATTATTAATGCTAATTTAAATTTATCAAAATGTTTTTTGTCCTTTCTTTCTCCTCCACTGATTTTTATACCAGCTATTTTCAGTATGTCATATCTTCAATAAATTGATGTATCATATCAAGTTTACAAGATTCATTTCTGGAAGAGTGTGCACCCTTCACAGTTATCCTTGATATTCTTTTAAAAACTGTTTCTATTCCACAGAAAGCAGCGTGACAAGTTAGCTTACAAGACAATGTGGATTTGTCCTACATCTGCTAGATCAGTGTCAAGCCTCAAGAATCGCAACTAACTAGGAAAAGTCTGTCAGAATTATATTCCATTTTGTGACCATTCAAGCCCCTATTCCTCCTCCTTTTTCTCAAGGTGTGGTATCAAATGTCTGCTAGCAGAAGCCTCCGGGTTTAACAGAATGAAGAAGAATGATGTGCAAGCAGTATGCGCTTTGAGTAAATATGGCGCTTCTGAATCATCTGAAACCCTTTTCCCTGTTGACTCCGGCTGCCGACATGATGGTCCTTCAGTTTTCAGGATCAGATCTGATGCGTGGATAAGCCGGTGATATACTTGAGGATTTTAGTATTCTTCACATATAAACTGAATACATCAGCCTCTCTGTGTGTGGGGTGTGTGTGTGTGTGTGTGTGTGTGTGTGTGTGTGTTAGAAATCTGTATTTTCTTCACATATTAGGCCATTCTTTAGCTAAGTTGTGCTTCAGATATGTTGTGTCCCTAATCTGAGGAAAAGAAATATTTTGAGGTTTGATTTTTACAGCAATGGGTTTTCTGACACTCCAATATCTGAATAATTTGGAAGTTGTTGTGACCTTATAATTCAATACATCTCTAAATCTAAATGTATATGTTAATGGATAGGACTGTGTGTTTAATGCTTGCAATATAGACAGAAGCTAACACAAAAAGCACTTTGTTTATTGTAGGCAAAATGTCTGGCTTAAACTTTCAACTTTTCATTCAAATTACCACTTGTTTCTAATTGGCAAAAGTTATGTAATAAATACTCTGTCTGCTCTTTAAAAAATGAACCATTGATAGTGCATTTAATATAGATTACACGATAAACGGTCAGCTCTTTTAATAACCCTGACTCATCTTTGCTCCTGCTTTCTTCTTCCCTTTCTGTCTCATGTTAGAATAATATACATCCTCCTTTTTTTTTTAAGATTTTATTTATTTATTTGAGAGAGAGAGAGCACGAGCAAGGGGGAAGGGTAGAGGGAGAAGCAGACTCCCCGCTGAGCGGTGAGCCTGACGTGGGGCTCAATCCCAGAAACATGAGATCATGACCTGAGCCAAAGGCAGACGCTTAATGACTGAGTCACCCAGATGCCCCTGCATCCTCCTTTAGACCACAAACTCCCTGGAAACAGGGATTGATTTTATTCATTTTTGTATTTCTCCTGGGATGTTACACAGGGTTTTACAGGCAATGGGGGATGCCATTAATGCTGGCTCAATGAATGGTTGAGTGGACGCTATTGTCCTTTGCAGCCCTGGTACTTTGGCTCAGGATCTAGGGATGATGGAGGGTGCGTTTACAGGATGATTCCTGCAAGTGATAGCTAGCATCCCACATGACTCGCCACAGATGCCTGAGGAAACCTGCCTTCTCCCTCTCTCTGTCCTTGCTAGGATGAGTGAAAGACAAGAAGGGCTGGTGGAAAATTTGCATGTTGAGTGAATTTGCAAACACATTATATATACAAACTTTCACGAGTTCTGTGTCTGGGCATCGCATGTCTCCCTCCCCACCTTATTATATTGCATAAATCTGCGAGTGAAAAATACTGAATGAATCTTTACAATTTCTCAGATTCTGAGTGTTTATTTACCACTGTATTTTATATCAGCCACACTCTTTTCCTTGGCCATGTGTCTACATTTCTGTGCGCTTACTGTCTGGACACACTCCTTAATACTTAAACAAAGGCTTAGATAGGCATATGCAGACACAGTATTAATGGGAGAAAAGTAGGAGCCATTTACAACTGGCGCTTGTCCAGGAGACAGACACAGTCATGCCAGTGACAAGAGGAAACGCAGTCTTCTCTGCTTTAGACTCTGAGTGCGTAATGAGCAGGGAATTGAGGAACGGGGCACTGCCTGGGCAGAGAACCAGATAAGGTGGCGGGACCATTCCAAATCTTGCCTCTGCCATACACCTCATAAACTGATAACTCGGGGTAGAATTTCCCAGCCAGCAACTGGAGAAGTGGGTTTTACAGCAAACTGAGACAGGCTGACAGCTCCCAGTAAACAGAACATAGGTCTTCTCTGTAACCTGGATAGGAAGTCGCCATCTGCCTCCCCATATCTTGTCTTTTGCACAGATCTTGTGCTAGTGTGTCAGAAGTTGACCCACAGAAAATAATAATGATAAAATTAGTAAGTAGGTCACATTTATTGAATGCATGTCACGTGCCAGCAACTGTGCCCCGTGCTTTATAAAGATTTTATTTACTTATTTGTCAGAGAGATAGAGCACAAGCAGGGGGAACAGCAGGCAAAGGCTCCCCTCTGAGCAGGGAGCCCAATGTGGGACTCGATCCCAGGACTCTGGAATCATGACCTGAGCCGAAGGCAGACGCTTAACTGACTGAGTCACCCAGGCGTCCCTGCCCAGTATTTTATAAATATGAATCTCATTTCATCTCCTGTAAAAGTCCATTGTACTTATTTTGATTTCACAGATAATGAAACCAAAGCTCAGAGGGTTAAGTAATTTTCCTAACATCTCCCAGCTAGTAAGGGGCAGGGCTGGGGCTATGAGTCAAGCTTAGTTGTATCTGGTGACAGTGCTGCTCTTCACTATTTGCCGTGCTCTCTCACTCCCGGTGTAACCCAGACCATGCCTCCAGAATCCGCGATGCCTTCTGCGGACAGTCGGCATACCTTATACAGCAAAGTAATGTGCTTCCTTGCTTAGGTGTCTTACCCCAGGGGGCTATGAACTCCCTGGAGACAGGACTCGGCTCATCTCTGTATCCCCACTGCCTAGCGTAGTATCTGGTGCAAAGAAGGAGCACAGGAGATGTGTGATGAACGAACCGATACATAAAAGAAACAAACATTTGGTAAGGAGCTGTTCTGTCAAAGACCCCTGATTGCTGCTTTACTGGTAATCTCTGCCCCAGTAGGGAAAATCATGTCACATCATAGGATTTACGTTTATTTTTATTATTTTTATTTTTTAAAGGTTTTCTTATTTATTTGAGAGAGAGAGAGAGAGAGAGAGTAGGAGCATGAGCGGGGGGAGGGGCAGAGAGAGAGAGGGAGAAGCAGGCTCCCTGTGGAGCAGGGAGCCAATGTGGGGCTCCATCCCAGGACCCTGGGATCATCATCTGAGCTGAAGGCAGACGCTTAACCAAGTGAGCCACTCAGGCGCCCATTTAGTTTTGGATGTAGATGGCAAATAGTTTTCTTGGTAAAACAGTCGAGACCTAGAAGCATCAGCAGAAGGAAACTAAAGGTTCTCTTTGGGAATAGGTGATTCAACGGAAGACTGCAAGTTCATAGTTAGGATCTTGAAGAACAGGTAGTCAATCTGTTAAGGTCAAGCTCAGAAAGGCTCACCTCTCTCGTGTTTCAGAGCTCAGGGTAAGCTGTTTCAATGCAAACTGAGAGCCACCTCTGGGAGTGTAAGTCAGCTGCCAGCTGGCTGGGTGAGGGCTGCTTCCAAACCTAGGTTTCCTTCTTTCTGAGACGGTACCAGACAGCAATATGGCCTCTGGGTGCTCCTTTAGAAATACAGCGGTCACTTTGCAGAGCACGTTGGAGGAAAGCTACACCCCATGGACTCAATAGATGTGTTCTGAGTTTGTAAATGCTGAACTCAGAGCAAGGAACAGACAGCTTCAGGCTGGCTCTGTGGAGCCCCAGAGTGCACGGCACACAAGAGGATTTGCACACACCTGAGCCCCCAGCTACACTAGTTAATGGTTCTCACCAGCTCCTTAGAGAGGGAGACCACGAGGTACTGAGGTCAGTCTGTAGTGTGTGCCTAACCTGCTGTCATCCATAAGGACCCAGGGTAAACCATCAGGTTCTCATAGGAGCATGGATCCAATTAGAGCTTTTCCCTGCTATCCAAAAGTGGACCGTTCCTATGAAAACTTTCATAAGCTGAAATGGTGTAAAGCAAAGAAGCAATTCCTATTCATTTATATGAAGAAAAAAATTGAGTGTTTCCAGACCCCCAAAATAACCACTCAGGTTTTTCTGATATCTTAGGACACATATAGCTAAGGAATGCACAAAATAAACCCAGATAAAGACAGATGCTTGCAGATGCAGTGTGAAGCCATGGTGGCTTGTGCGGAGCTGCGGCATGTGGTCCCCTGGGAGGGAGCTTGGCGGAGCCGCCCCCCTGCTCTGATCCGTGCGTGCTGCCTCTGCACCCACTCGCTGTAGAGCAAATACGGGGTGGGATTTTTGCTTTTCAGCCTTTTTCAATAAAGCAGATCCTCTTCAGATTTCTTTCAGTTGGCAAAACCAGGTACTAATGTAGGTCTTTGTGTAAAAGTGAAGTGGCCTTATCACAAACTTTTTGAAAAGCAGAGGCTACCTGTATTCTCCACTAAGCTTTGAATTCAAGGGTTGAAAGCTTTTCCAGATATGAATGGAATCGAGTCCATCCATTTATTAGAGGAGCCAAACCAAGTAGACAGCCCTTTTTGCAAGACGCTGAGTGCCTGACAGACTGTCGAAGACGTGGGAATATGCAGAGCCTGTGTTTTGTTTTTCTTCAGATTGCTAAGAAGTCAGGTGTTTTAGGAGGGTAGCAGGCTTGTGTGGAAACCGTGGACAGGGTTGCAGAGAGAGGTATGCAAAGGTCTAACCAACCCCCGGCAAGCCGTTCATTCCTGTGCACGCCATCCTGGGCTGTCCCGGGTGTGCCTTTGCGTGAATCTGAATCTCAGATTGCTAGAAGATGTTCCCCTGCTTCTGTACTTAGAATAATAGGTGCCCATGATACTGAACAATAGAAAGTGTGGATTTCAGTAGTTTTTAAGGGACCCGGAAGCACACCCAGGGTGGACTAGGTGGCCTGGAACGTCAGTTATATACCTACGCTATGTGCTGCCTGGTGTCCACCATTTCCCAGGGAAGCCCGGTAATCTGATCTCTTTTTATAAAGTTAATTTCCTAAAAGGCATGTGATTTTACAGGGGGAGCCTCCTTTTCTGCGGTGGAACGCTATCAAAGTGCCAATTTCTATGGTGGCATTATGACTAATAGGCACAGTGTGAGCTGAGGGTAGGTGAGATGTTTTCTGATCAAGTCACTGAGCACGTGTAGGATTTGGGTTCAGCAGGGATGGAAGTAAGGAAGCTGCTGCTGGCTCTTCTTTCCTGAAGAGTACAGATTGGGTAGTCATTCTTCTCCTCCTGCCCCCCTCCACACACACGTGTCCACACACACTGCCCTGAACACTCACACCCGAGTCAGGCGCAGACTTCCTCTCCCTGTGTTCAGCCCAGAGGTTTCCCACAGCTGGAGTGGGGCGCACCACCTGCGGGGCTCTGCTCTGTGTCTGCCGCACTCACGCACAGGCAGGCCTGGTAACCATCTGCATAGGTAAGGCCCAGGCCGGGCCTGTAAGCACCAGCACAGCTCCTGGGGCCCAGAGGAAACCTGGACACAAAGCAGGCGTCCTGCCATACCTGAGAGGGCCTGCTTCATGTCCCTGGTTCTTTCACACAAGGAAACTGATGTGCACATTCCCTTTCTTTCTTAATATTCATGTCTCTTTGTTTTCATAGCTGAGTCATTCTGGGAGGGATGAGCTGAGGTTGACTCAAAATTAAGTGCCTCTGTCACTGATTCCTTCCTTCCCTCCATCCCTCTCTCTCTCTCTTTCTCTCCTTTCCTTCCTTCCTTCCTTCCTTCCTTCCTTCCTTCCTTCCTTCCTTCCTTCCTTCCTCCCTCCTTCCCTTCCTCCCTCTCTTCTTCCCTCCCTCCCTGTCTCTCCCTTTCCCCCTCTCTCTTTCTGAAACTTCTCTGTGCCAGGCTGTGTGGAGACAAACCTGCACAGAACTTTAGTCCTGCACTTAAGGACCTCAGAGTCTATCGGGGAGACAAATGTTGACTCATAATTGCAGCCCAGTGTGATGAGAAACTCTTAGATGGGTGCATGGAAAGAGCTTTTCAGGCACAAAAGAGAAAGCTACGAACTTCCTCTGCCAGAGTTTGGAGAGATTCTACAGAGGACATCGTATCTGAGTTGGGCATTGAAGAATGGACAGGAGTTTGCCGAATGGAGAAGTGGAAAAAGGTATAAAGTCACAAGTAAGAAATCACAGTGTTTCTTAGAAATGGCAGATTGGGAAATAAAAAGCAAGAATAAATAATTCCACAGTAGAATTAAAAACCAATAATGGAAAGATCTCAGGAAAAGCCCTCAAACTTTTGGAAATTAAATAACAAATCCATAAATAATTTGTGAATCAAAGAAGCAATCAAAAGGAGAAAAGGAAGAATTTGGAACTGAATTAAAATGTTTATACAACATTAAAACTTGCAGAGAGGGGTGCTCTGTAAGCAGTATTGGGGGAGAACTTAGAGCATTCAGTATCTATATCAAAAGAGGAGAGTGGTCTTAAATGATTAAGCTTAGTTCCTACCCTGAGAAAAGAAGAAACCGAACACAAGTAAGTAGAACAAAGGAAATAGTAAAGATCAGAGCAGAAGTCGATATAATTAATAACAGAAAAGCAATAGAGAAAATTAATGAGACCAAAAACTGCCTCTCTGAGAGGAATGATGAAATCAATAACCTCCAGTCAGATTAGTGAGGGAGAAAAAAGGGAGAAGACACCATGTATAAATGTAAGAAATGAGAAAGGTGGCATTCACAACAGACCCTACAGATATTAAAAAGTTAACGAGGGAAGAATATGAATAGGTTTATGATGACAAAGACACAAACTATCAGAGCTCAAGACAGAGTAGATAAATGTCCCTGTATCTATTTTAAAAATTGAATTTTTAGTTAAAAACCCTCCCTCAGAGAAAACTCCAGGACAAGTTTGTTTCACTGGTGAATTCTGCCAAACATGTAAGAGAGAAATATTATCAATTCTACATATACTCTTCTAGAAAATTGAAAAGAATACTACCAAACTCATTCTATGAGGCCAGCATTCCCTTAATATCACAGTTACAGATACTGTAAGAAAATACCAATAGTACCTTTCATGAACATATTGTAAAAATTCTAAACAAAAAGTTAGTGGATTGAATACATCATGACTAAATTAATTTATCCAAGAAATGTAGGGTTGGCTTAATGTGGAAATATTAACAAACTAAGGAAGAAAAAAGATGATGATCTCAATAAAAACATTAAAAGCATTAAAAAAACCCAACACCCATTCCTGATAAAAACTCCGTCAGTAAACTAGGAATAGAAGGGACCTTCTTCAGTTTGATAAAGGACATTAATAAAATAATACACAGCTACCATCGTACTTACTGGTCAAAGACTGAATATTTTCTCTTTAAAATCAGGAAGAAGACAAAGATGACCACTCTAACCACTTCAGTTAAATTCTGTACTAGATTCTAGCCAGTTCAATAAGGCATTTGATGTAGAATATTTGATATCCTTTACAAAAAAGCTAGTAGAACTAACCGAATATACTAAGGTTTTAGGAAAAAAGATCAATATCTAAAGACCAATTGTATTTCTACATATAAGCAGTAAACAATCGGAAATTTAAATAAAAAACAGTGCCATTCATAAGAACATAGGAATATGAAATGTAGGGGGATACATCTGACAAAAGATGTGTAAGACCTATACACTTAAAATGGCGAGGAATGTCAGGTGATGTGTCATATCAACTATCTGTAAATTGACCTACTGATTTAATGCCATCTCAATAGAAGCCTCAGAAACTGTTTTTTGTAGAAGTTCACAAGCCGGTCCTAAAATTAATATATAATGCAAAGGACTTCAAGTAGACAAAACAGACTTTAAAAAAGAAGAACAAGCTTGACAGAGAAAGAATTTGTGTAGAAAAATTATGACTATATTTATTGATACCAGGCCACGGTGAGTCTTGAATTATATTTTAATCATTTAAAAATAAGAAATCCACACAAAACCTTGTACACACATGTTTATAGCAGCTTTATTCATAATTATCGAAACTTGGAAACAATCAAATGTCCTTCAGTCCATGAGGGTATAAATTAATCTGACGTATATTCAGACAACTAAATCCTATTTAACATTAAAAAGAAATGAGCTATCAAGCCACGAAAACACATGGAAAAAAGCTCAAATGAATATTATTAAGAGGAAGAAGCCACTCTGAAAAGACTGCATACTGTATGATTCCAACTCTATGACATTCTGGAAAAAATGAAACTCAACGGGCAGTGAAAAGATCAGTGGTTGCCAAAGGTTTTGGGTAGAGTGAATGAATAGGTGGAGCACAGGGGATTTTTAGGGCCCTGAAACTTCTCTCTGTGACACTGTAAAGGCTGACACATGACATTATGCATTTATCAAAACCCGTGGAAATGTACCACAAAGAGTGAGCCCTAATGTAAACTGTGAACTTTAGTTAATAATAATGTATCAATATTGGTTCATACTTGTAACAAGTGCACCACATCAATGCAAGCTATCAATGGGGCAAACTGGGAGGTCTGTGGAGAGGGTCTATGGGAACTCTTTGTACTTTCTACTCAGTTTTTCTGTAAATTGAAATTTCTCAGAAAAAAATAAGGTCTATGTAAAACAAATTTAAGGAGTCATTTTTTCAGCAGTGTCGTTATTCCAATCAGAGCTGCGTGGAATTCAGGTTTTGCCTGAAGAGCAGGAAGGAAGACCAAAAGCAAGCATGTCAGCTAGGAGGTTATTGCCATAGTCCAGGAGGAAGGCAGTCAGGGCCTGGGTAGGGTGGTGGCAGCTGGAATGGAGAGTTAGAAAAATGTAAAAGGCTCTGAAGGAAGATTCGGGAGAGCCTGCGGACGTTTTAGCTGTGGCAGTGAGGAGAGAAGTCAGCACACACGGTGTTGGGAAGAACAGTTGCTTAGGTTTGAGGACTTCCGAGCTGGTCTTGGCTCTTGGATCTTGGTAACTGCAGGAATGCCCAGGAGGCATTATTGTGATGCCGGGGCTCGAGGCTCAAGATCAAACCATCTAGAAGTGTGCTGTCCAAAACCTTAGCCATTAAGCTCATGTGGCTATGACGCCCTAGAAGTGTGGCTTGTCTGAATTGAGATGTGCTGCGTGTGTAGAACTTCGTGCAAAAAAGACTTAGAACCAAACATAAAATGTCTCAATAATTTGTATACGGATTACATTATTTGAATTTCACCTGTTTATTTTACATTTTTGCTGTGGCTACTAGAAATGTTAAAACTACACATGTGGCTCACAGGATTTATCTGCACTCTAGGATGTGAGGAGCGAAGCAAGGCGGAGGAGTCAGGCAAGATTCCCGGGGTGACCTCGACACAGTCCAGGTCTCCTTAGAAGTCACTTTCCCCGCCACTTGAGAGGGTGACCTGGGAGGATCCAGCCAAGCAATACCCAGCCCGGACTTCACCAGCATATCTAACGGAAAAGGCCAGTTCTCCTCTAGGAGCAGAGATCATTTCTAATCATTCTCCCCTTCCTCTGCCTTCATGCAGCCATGAGCAATCCAAATCTGGGTCTGACCCAGGCAGCCGCATCTTCCGCCGCACCCTGCCTTGTGACTTGGCAGCGAGAGAAAGCCACGACTGGGGATTGCCATGTCTTCTTGAGGCAGCGAGGACACCTGTGTAGACAGGTGCCCTCACCGCAGGGAGGGTGAGCCTGAGCTCCTGCTTGTTCCACGACTCCCCAGACTCTGAGGTCCTTTTCCGTGCACCCCCACTGTGCAGTACCCAGAGCGCACGTCCCTGGCAACTCTTACCTGCTCCAGGGACACCACGCTGTACATATATCCTGGCCATCCCTTTTCCATTTGGCTTCGTCACGGTGTCGTGTTCTCCCCTGGCCTTCAGGTAAGGCCCCATGTGCTGTCCACATCCCCGTTCACAACCAGGGAGCCTCAGAAACGTAGCCATTTGCCCGTTTCTGCAAGTCCTTGCTCAGCTCACAAACAGTCCTTCCTCTTTTCCTCCACCATCATCCATGACATCCCGAGTCTGGCGCTTAGTCTTTTATATAGTGACCCAAGCCAGCTTTCCCGATGCATAGCTCATGTTCTCAGCAAGCAGGGTTTCTTCCTCTCTCTGAAAACACCCTTTCCCATATGGAACAGGGAAGGTGCTGTGGCACAGTCGTGGAGATGCTGGGGCTGCCAAGGCCCAAGTGGGCTGATGCCAACACCTACGTCTTTGGAGTCTCCTGTTAGGTCTCAAATGTTCATGTAAATTTTATATTCTGTTACACACACATACACTTAAATCATCATTTAGTAAAACTGTTATCCCCGGAAGATGTTTCATTGTTTTACCCTGTTTTCTTATACCTCCTGGCACCTCCTCCCTACCCCCCCACCCCCACCCCCAAGGACTCCTAGGAGTAAATAGTCCTCAGTTTCAGACAAAATAGACAACAGGAACCTACTTCACCAGCCTGGTTTCTGCAGTGAGGAAATATATCACTCAAGTTTCTCTGGCCCCTAGGAACTGCGTGGCCTCTCAGAAGGTTCCACGTATTTGAATTCCTTATAACGACGGCAGGTGTATTCAAGTTTCACTGCTTCCAGGCACCATCTCTGACCGCACCGCCATGACACAGGCTCTCACCTCAGCGAGCTGCTGCCTCAGTGTCTGTCCGTGTGTCCTGCTTTGTCCTGAGCTGCTGTGTTGTGTTCTGTGCCGTCTCCTGGGCCGTACACGCCACGAGGTTTCAAAAGGCAGAACCCAGGTCTGTCTTGTTCATACTTTATTCCTACAAGTTAGCACAGTGCCTGGCATAGAGTTAGTGCTCACTGAGGATCTGTGGAGTCCATGAATGTTTAAGTGAAAAAAGAGTTGATGTGTCTTATATTAAGAAACTATCAATAACCTAAGGACAGGATCTGCCTCCCATGCTCTTGTGTTTTCTTCTGCCCTTTGTGACTAATGCTCATTTGTGTTTATAGAAGGATGGTGGATGTGGTGGGTAGAGAGTTTGGAAATTTGGTAGAATTACCAACCAGCCTAACGTATTTTCTTTACAAATTACTGGAGTGAACCATCCTATATTTGATGTTTCACATGAGGGTATGTTTTCAAGTAGCTCTGTGCCTTGTTACCACACACCTGTTGGGGGCCACTAAGAGCTGAGACGTAGAGGAGATTTTGGAGGGCTCTGTGAGAAAGAGTCTGGGTGGCAAGGGAAGAACTGGATAGCCACTGCCAACAAGGAGGGACAAGTGCTCCCCTCATCAGCATCATCAGTGACTGATGGTGTCTGTCCAGCCTCCATGACTTTGATGCCTTTGATGAGGAGCATGTCAGATGGTACACTTACCATGAGGCTTTGTAATAAGGTGAATAGAGAGATGATATAACCCTGGAGCAGAAGTGGGTTTTCCAGACATGAAATTGCCTTTGACATTCAGTGTACACAGTGGGGAACTGAGAGATATTAGAAAGCAGAACAGAGAAGAGCGAGCAACACACACTCTCCTGAGAGAAAGGAGGTATTTAGTGGGAGTGGGAAGGAAGGGTTTTACAAACTAGGTCTAATCAGGAGCCTAATGTTTGGGCTTTCTGTCATTTAAAGTGCTTTATAGACTTTTGGTTCAAGAGTTTCTGTCCCATGTTCAGCGATTTCCAGAAGCAGTGGGGAAGGTGACTGGGAAAGTCCAGAAAGGGCACATGTGTGTCTTAGTCTGTTTGAGCGGTAACAAAAATACCATAACCTGTGTGGCTTATAAACAACAGAAATTGACTGCTCACGGTTCTGGAGGCTGGGAAGTCCAAGATCATGGCACCCACAGACTGGTGAGGGCCTACTTCCTAGACAACTCTCTTTTCACTCACAGAGCAGAAAGGGCAAGGGAGCTCTCTCAGGCCTCTTTTATAAGAGTGCAAATCCTTGTGTGGGGGCGCTGCCCTTCAAATCACCTCCCAAAGGCCCCACCTCCTAATATCATCACTTTGGGAATTCAGATTTCAGCATATGAATTTGGGGGAGGAGGGCACAAACATTCAGACCATAGCAGAATGGATATATGGCAACCTGCCGTTATTCCTGAATAAATTCATAACTGATTGTAGGAATTACCCTACTCCAAAATGTATTTGTCCTTTTGGCTACAGGAGAATAGAATGGATGAGTGAATTCATAAAGCCAATCCCAGAGGACACCGATCCATGGTCTATAGCAAGTCAGGAGCATACTAGGGCCAGACCCTCTGGGTTCCTCCCATGGCCTCCTAAGAGTGGGGCCCTGCATGCGTAGCTCCACCAGCCTGCCTTTCTGGCACTGGTTTCATTTGGCATGACTGATTCTCCCTAGGTATTGTCATTTACTATCACAAAATATCAGTTGACACCATTAAAAAACCAAGTAACCTATAACCTTGGTATTTGAGATGTGGCCTGAGGACCAGCGGCCTCGTGTCACCTGAGAAGCTCAGGCTGCACCCTGAATTCACAAATCAAGATTTGAATTTTACAAGATTCCCCTGTAATTTACATGCACGTTACAACTTGGCCGCGCTGCCCTCTAACACCCTTCCCTGGGCTGCCTCTTTATAACGGCCATTCTAGTCTCTGAAATTCAGCTTCTTCCATCTCAAATTACATCCTTACATCTGGTCATCAAACGTTTTTTTTCCTTCCCCATCTTACAGCTGGCTTTTCCTGGCCCACTGCTGGCAAACGCTACTTTACTACCTGGAGTGCATTCAAAGAGAGAAGGAAAGAAAATAGTTTAACTTTTTTGTCCACTTAATTTCACATAGGACACACGTGCCTTGTTTTTATTTTCCTAAAGATATCAGTTCCTAAATTTCCTGAAGTTCTAAATCGTTAAACAGTTGTTGCCAGTCTTCTTAAAGTTGGGCATATGAGAGCAAGATAATAGTTTTGATCCTTGATGTTAAGAAAGTAACTTCCCCAATGCTACAAATGCCAATATTTGTGATGGTAGGCCATTTATACAATACCTTTATGGGCCTCTTGGGGAGTTATTTACTAGGCAACTTTTTGTAACCAAGAAGACCCGGATAGGAAGTCTCCGTCCTCTGCCACCCCGAGTGTAACATCCCACAGGGTGAGGTGCCCTGGTCAGTACACTGGGAAAAAAGGGAATGTGCTAAAAACAAACAAACCTATCAGATAATTAAGGTGGTGTTGGCTGGGGATTTCAGTTTGTAATGTGACATTGTTACAATAAACAGATGGGGATGAAGAGGGACTTGACTGACGTTTTATAGTTTCCAAATGTTCACCAACAGTTCTTTAAAGAACTTGTGGCTTTTCAAACTATCTGGATTGCTAGTAAATTTCCCTAAAATTGTCCATTTTATAAGGAAAGAATTCAGGTTTCAGACTAAGATTTAGATTCAAATGCTGGCATCAGCCTGTACTAGTCCTGTGAATTTGGACAACTTGACTTACTCATCTGTGAAATGTGGGGCCTCATAACTAATTTGTAGAATAGTGAACATAGAGAAAATGAACACAAAGTTTCTGGCATGGGGTCAGGAATCAATAGCTGGTAGCCTGCTATTACCTGGCTTCAAGGATAATGCTTAGCAGAGGAAACATACAAGAAATATTTGCTGACTTTGCTTCCTCTCTGAACTCATCTTCATACGATGTGGGACAGATAATAGTAATAATCTGGGGGAAAGGTCTTCTCTTGATAACTTGATTTCCGAGTTAATTTGCATAAGCTGTCCTCAGTTTAAAAACGGACCTTGTTCACTGTCAATAAGACGGATTTTAGAGTGATATTTCAGGAATACAATGAGTCAAATAGGCATCCATGGACACTCTTAAAATAGCCACAGTGTTCCTTTGAGATGATTTCTGGTTCCAGCCTAGAACCCCAGCGGGAGAAGCATACGTTCCCTTCCCATGGAGGCTGTAGCTGTTAGCACAAGTCAAATCTTTTTACTCATCAAGGTTTGGGGGAAAGTATCTCTGATCTTGGCATGGGACAAGAGACACATTTATCTGCCCATGTCGTTTGCATGTTAGGTATTCATATTGCAGCTGAATTGCTGTATGGCAGAAGGGCTAGTGGTGTGGGACTTGGAAGATGGATAAAACATACACGAGAGGGTTTGGGATAAAGTGTTATAGGCAGGCTAGCAGAGGGATGAGGGAACAGAGCTCAAAACAGGATGTCATGCCTTAACCAACAGGGAGGCTGTGGCCGGCCTATAAATCTGGGACCTAACTAAAGACTAAGTAAGCCAGGTTCCTCTTTTGAAATCCAAGCTTGCCTGCGCAGAAGTGCCTTAAATAACCAAGAATGGCCCCTCCACTAGAGGCGCCAGAGGGCACTTAGTGTTTTCTGTGTATATTCAGGGTATAAGCACAGAAAATGCTAGGAGGCATGTGCCAGATAACTAGAAGTAAGCATGTGCGAAGTCCCCAAAGCCTCCTCCATGAAGAAAACCCCTTCATGAATATGCCACCCCTTACCTTAACCTCCCTATAAGTAGACAAGACGCAGACCTCCTGGGGGACTCTCTCTCAGAGTGTACTTTTGCTTTCAATAAACTTATTATTGCTTTCACCTGCCTGGCTTATCTGTGAATTGTTTCTCAGGCAAAGCCAAGAACCTGGGTCGTCTGTCCTGAGTTGAGGTCTCATTCTCACCTCTCTGGAGACCTCCTCCGGCCCTACAGGGTAACAAAAGGACCAGGAAAGCAATACAGTCTGTGCTGCCCTTGACCATGAGCAATGACCTCGAGTACACACTTAATATTTATATTATGTGCTTACATGTTCTATTAATTAAACATTCTATAACCTCATTCAAATAGTGCTCATAATTAAGGGTTAGAACATTGACTGATACTTTTTAGATTCCTTATGTGATAAAGTCAGTTTGTGAAGTTAACGTTCATGGTTGAATGCACGTGGTCTTTGGGCAGGAAGGAGAAGTGCACTAAAAAATCCTTGAACTAGTTCTTACAGGTTGCACTAAAAATGTGGCTCACAATTGAAAAATATACATCTCTAAATTGGTGAGTAATCTCCACTTATCTTACTCTATAATGATAAAAATGGAAATGTTATTCAAACCACTGAAACTTTTTCCCAAGATGGAACCTATCAGATGGTTGGATTTTTCTTTATTCAGTTCTTTATAATGGACACTTAATTTTTTCTCCTTGGGTAGTTTTGCTCTGCTCTTTGAAAAGATGAGTGATATCAGAAAATTAAAAAGTATCTTTTTCACAGCTATATTTGTATGATCAAAAAGCAGTGTTTTCAGATTGAAGAAGCATTTACATGTCTTATTACTTTCCAACTTCATATTCTAAGGATTTTAGTTTGGTTTTAGAGATGCCTTTTAGGAATTAAACTAGAATTTTTTTTTTTCCCACCAGTGCCCCCACCATCCTGCATGGAAATGAGGATATTGACAAAAATAAGCCATGTGATTCTCCTGCCACATCTCCTTTCTCTTCCCAGTTAAGGTAACAATCATCCTTAATACTGTGTTCGTGTTAGTTTTATTTTCTATTTAAATACTGCAGTTTAACATTTGACAAGGAATAGCACAAATCACATTTTATGACACTCTAAACATAGTTCTACATCTTCCATGAGGAACTTGTAGTCAAATAAGAAAACTATGTGATTTGCCATCTAGAACTTGGGTAACTGGCCAAATATACTCAAAGAGGACACAGTTAATAACGAGTTACATGTGTATTTGTCTTCCCCTTTGTGCTGCACAGTAAAATCATGCCAATTTCGAGAGACAGAACATGGCCCTTCTTGTTCGCCCCCTACTATCAGTAATCAGATCAGGAAACAATGATTGGTTCCTTACTAGTGGATAAACACTTCTTAGTAAAGATCAAAACAACTTGCATTTGGGAAATCTATTAACCGTTTTTTTTTTTTGTTACAATTGTTTTTTATGGAAGTATAATTGACTTACAAGGTTATATTAGTTTCAGGTGTACAACATAGTGATTTGACAATTCTGTATGTTACATAATGCTCGCTATGAAAAGTGTTGCTACCAGCTGATGTTATGATTGTTAATTAAGTTTCCCATGTTTGTTATCTACTTGGCTGAAAACCTAGTAGGTAATGTAAATTTGACCTACTAAATAATAAACATTAGTCAAATTTTCAGCTCCTAAAAAATATTCACCTTTGGGGAACTTCGTGGGATTTAATTGGGCAAGTAGAAGAGTTGCTACTATGACCTAAGTGATTTTGGTTCCTGATGAAAACGAGCTACTTGGGCGATTGAAGCAAAAATCTACCAGTGACAAACTGCTCTGATTTCTTTAAAGTGTTCTCATTTTCATCAGATCAATTATTGAGTAGTGAAGTAATGATGTCAGGCCATATCACATGTAATATGAAATATGTGCATTTGCCTTTATAAGAAAAATGATACACTGTATTAGAGAGCATTCAAAAATATGCTCTCAAGGAACAATTTTAGAAAACAATCTCTAGCTATAAAACCTGTTTTAATATATGTACACTTTCACCTTACATGTAACAAGCTGAATAAAGTATTCCACATAAGAAATTTATTGCCATTTCATCCATGGGAAAAATAAGGAGACAAAAATAAAAAGACAAAAATTAAAAATTTCCCATTTTGTAGAACATATCTTTCGATGACTTTTAGCTTCTTATTTTGTTACAGAAAAATCGAGAAATTGATCAAAAGAGTGGGATTGTTAGTTTTGTGTGCCAACTTCACTGGATCACAGGGGGCCCAGATATTTAGCTACATATTATTTCTGGGTGTGTCTGTGAAAGTGTTTCCAGATGAGGTTAGCATTTGAATCAGTGACTAAATAAAGCAGATTGCCCTCCCCAGTGTGGGTGGGCCTCATCCAATCCGTTGAGGGCCTGAATGGAACAGAAAAGAAAGGTGGAGGGAGGGAGAACTTGCCTCTGCCTGATGGCTTGAGCTGGAATTTCGGTTTCTTCTCATTTCCTTAGTTCAGGACTTACACCTTTGGATCCCTGGTTCTCAGGCTTTTAGACTCAAACTGAACACTACACCAAGGTCTTTCCTGGCTCTCCAGCTTGCAGACAGCAGATCAAGGTTCTTCTCAGCTTCCATGTTCTCACGAGCCAATTCAAAATAACAAATTTCTTTATTTATTTGTATCCTATTGTTTCTGTTTCTCTGGAGATCCCTGAGCAATACAAAGAGATTTTTAGAATAATTCTTTTTTTTTAAAGATTTTATTTATTTATTTGACAGAGAGATAGAGAGCACAAGTAGGCAGAGTGGCAGGCAGAGGGAGAGGGAGAAGCAGGCTCTCCACTGAGCAGAGAGCCAGATGTGGGGCTTGATCCCAGGACCCCAGGATCATGACCTGAGCAGAAGGCAGCTGCTTAACCGACTGAGCCACCCAGGCGCCCTGGAATAATTCTTGCATCTTAATGAAAACCTTCATCAGAATTTTTGGTCTGGTTTATCATTTCCTCATCCTTCTGTAAAATTCTCTTGAGTATCAACTGTCACTGTTCAGATTCGGTGACAGGTGTGACAGTGAATTCTTCTGCCAGGTGAGAGATAGAGAGGATGACACCTGAGGTGGCTCCGATGAGAAAGGAGAATAACCTATGGCTAAGCACTGATTAATTCTATTATTTGAAAAATTAATATCTCAGGTTTGGTGTGTTTGTTTTCTAATTGGAGAGAAATCTGCTTTCTAGTTCTCACTTCTAAGTAAGAGGTAACTTCAGTAATTTAAACTCCAATAAACTCAGTACTAAATCATCACAGTGAAAGCATTAGGCCACGCAGCTTCATGGAACTTTCTATCCTGATAATCGTATTTTGAAACTGGGGCCTTTTTTCAATGCTAATTACACTATCACCATTCTGTAGGCTAAGCCTGGGGTGACAGAGTCTTACAAGAATTTGCCATATGTATTTGTCATAAATGTTCAGCAGTTATTCGAGACACCACATCCACACAGAGAGGGGTACTGATGACATCACTCTGTGCTTGCTCCAGATGATTGTAGATAGTAGTCACACAATTGACAATTGTCAATATGTCCTAAGTTGGTCATTTTGCATATGCTTGTGGTAGTCCGATATGTCACGTGCAGCTAACAAACTCAAGAGATCTCCATGGGCCCTGAGCTGTGCCTCCATGTCCTGCACACCTGCCCATCTCACCTGGGTGCTCCCACCACCTCCCAGCTCCCTGTTCTTTTATGACATGTCCCTCAAAAAGCATATAGTCTGATTTTTGTTGTTTTAAAGTTATAAAAATATATATTATGTGCTATGTAATCTTTTGAGACTGACTTTTCACTCAGTTATATACTGCTGTGATTTATTCATATTATTGCCTACAGATATAGTTCATTCTTTTTAAAAGCTGTAAAATATTCTATGGTGCAAATATACCACAATTTATTTCTCCGTTGTACTGTTAAAGAGCCCTGTAACACCTCTCATTTTCTTTCTTTCTTTCTTTTTTTTTTTAAAGATTTTATTTGTCAGAGAGAGAGAGAGAGAGAGCGTGCACAGGCCTGGGAGTGGCAGTACACACACACACACACACACACACACACACACACACACACACACACACACACACACACACACACACCCAGGAATGGAACTGCTGGATAGTAAGAGGTTTGAATGTTAGGTCTAATGAGATAATGATAACTTGTCTTCAAATTTGTTGTAGCAATTTATATTTCCATCAGCAATGTGAAATGGATTCTGTTGATCACATTCTCTCAAATACCAGACTTCTTGATTTTTGTCATTGAATGGTTGCTTCTAAAACATTATCTCATTGCGATCCTGATGTGCATTTTCCTCATCCCTAATGAAATCAAATGTCTTTTCATGTATTTATTGGTTACATATAACTCCTCTTCTCTAACATACCATATTCATGTCCTTTGTCTTGTTTTGGGGGGATTTTTTTTTTTTGGTAGAACTTCTATATTTTTTGTGCTTATGCGAATATCAGTTGCATGTGTTACAATATATTCTTCCAGTTTATATTTTAACATTTTGCTTTTTTAAAAAGTGTTTTGTCACAGAGACATTTTAATTTTAATGTAAACAAATTTATCAATTTTTTATTATTAGCTCCTTTAGCATTTTAAGAATTCCTCCCTCCCTAAAGATTAGAGCAGTAGTTTTCATGTTATGCCAATTATATTAACTAATGTGTTAATTCATTAATTACTGTGTTACACATGTGAGCCATAGAAAATGTGTAAGACTCTGTCCTCAAGAAGCTCTCAGCCTGGTGGAGAAGTAGGCCCATGAACAGATAATTATGTGGAACATGGTAAGTTCTATCATGTAGTACACTTGGGCAGAAATCCGCCCTCTTAAGGGAAGATTCTGTAAGGTGGATAACTTAATGTAGTTTTGTTCACATTTGCCCCCCAAACTTGACTGAAGCAGGTGGGAGCATCTAGTCTACTCATTTATCTATAAAAATATTTGAATGCCAAAGAAAAATGTGTTAAGCATGAGTCATATACAGCGGATTATAAGGCATATTTCATGTGTCTATTTTTTTTTTTTGAGTTTGAAAATACTGTCACCTCCTCCCCCACTAAGATTCTAGGGTAAGCATTTGAATTATAAAGCTGCAACTGATTATGATCCAAACTGGACCATCCTTGGTATGTGCTGTTTGCTCTCATTCCAGTGAACTGTGTGTTTGATTGGATGTCTTCTTGACTCATGTTGGGACACTTACTACTAGTCACACTGAATCCTTAGCTTTTGCCAATGCACTTCATCAAAGTGTAGCTTCTGAGTATGTAGCCAGTTACCCACTGATGTCTATGGATGGCTTTCATTTCATCCGGTATGCTCTGCAAAATGCAAGCTGCCTTCTTTCTTAGTAAAATGACTGTGATGCTCTACCTTTTCTCTCCTCTAATCTCAGAATTTCCAAATTGTTTGAGTACTCTCTGGGGGCTTTTGCAGAATTGATCGCATATGTTATGTCTGAGGGGAGGAGAAGGCTTTAAGTCACCTATAGTGGGATGTTCCACTTCTTGCTTGAAATTGGATCTGAAAATTGATGCCCATGGCACAGAAAAAAAAAAATGCACATCATGGTGCAACTTTGAAATATCATTAAACTTCCTCCAGCCAGCAAAACCTCTAGCATTATATGTAACCACATCATGTCTGAATTTCCTTTGTGTTATACTAGTAGAGGGGAAATAGAGGTTCCATAGAAGAAGGGGAAGTTTCACCTAACCTGCATAGGTTAGTCAGAGAAAATATCTTGGAAAGGATGAATTTTAAAAGGTCAGTAAGAATTAGCTTGATGAAGAAGAAAGAGGAGGGAGATAGTACAATGCAGGGCGACTGTGGTGGAGAGAGACTATGGAGCTTTAAAAGATGGCTCATTTCCCTTTGTGGCTCAGAATGTATTGATATCATCACCCAATTAAAATCCTCCATATGGCATATTTGCTCCTTATGTAGGGGGATCCTGCCACCATCACCATCACCACTGGAAACCACACTACGGGTTAGCATTATATAAATATGATCTCAAATACAGTCATCCAAAGTGACATTTATATCAAAATAGATCATTTCACACAAGGGACAAAGGGCAAAACTTAGCCACAAATGGTGTGCCAAGAGGGTGGTTTTCCAAAAAAATCCCTAAAGGTCTCTTCCTTACCAAGGGCAAAGTGTGCAAATGCAGGATCTTACCACATGTTTCCATTCGAGCAGATGGCAGAAAGGTTTGTCTGCAATGTGGAACTTGTTAAAGGGGGAAGGCCTTTCTGATAGAGATCAAGAAGTCTGCTTAAATTTGTTTAGTGGTGGAATGGTTTGTAATCCATTCATGCTTGTGAGTATAATGCCTTTATAATTACTTGTAAGTAGATTGAGAGCCTGCAGAATCAACTCCAGGGAAAAGGCTGTTTATCTGATGCTTAGACTTCTGCTGAACACTCCAGATAATACATCCATTTCTTGTCACTGCCATTGAATTATGTTTTACATCTACATCCTCTTAATACTGTTGCTTTGATGGTGAAAATACTATTTTGCCCATCCATGGGAAAGGGGTCAAGGACCATCAGAGGGTTACTTTTCAGAAATGGCTTGATGGTCTTTATGGACAATAACATCAAGACCAACCACCATGAAAATATGAACACCATCACCACCGTCCCAGACACTATGTTGTATAGATGAGGATGCACTAGGTTTTGCTATGGTAACAAACAGTCCCTAAATCTCAGTGATTTAAGACAGGAAAGTTTATTTCTCTCTCATACAAAGTTCACTGTGCAAAATTTTCCAAGGCAGCTGTCCTCCATGTGTTGGCTCAACATTCCAGGGTCCTTGAATCTTATAGCACTTCCATATCAACACACACTTCCATAATCTCCTGGGAAGGATGAGAAATGGATGGTCCCACACTGACAATTAAATGCACAGGACCCTGTCCTGTCCATAACCCATTGGTAAGAACTAGTCATAAGAACACACCCAGAGGCAGGCTGGGTTAGGAACTTTAATTCTCCAATATGCCAAAAAGGCAAGAAAATTAGATAAAGAAAAGTATTCACTGTCTACTTTAATGTGAATAGTTTCCAATTTGCACAGCAACCTGATGCAACAAGAATTAAGGCGTTCCTTTTGACCATGAGAGGCAATATAGAGTAGGTGCCTGAGAACATGGGTTTGCAGTCAGTCTTGGATCCCCAGCACATGACCTGTAGGGGCCCAGGCAAAATAGAATCTCTAATATAATCTGTTTCTTTTTCTTTTTTTTTTCTTTTTTTGATAAGGTGGGATAAGATTACCTAACTCATAGGGATGTTTTGAGGTTTAAATGCAGTAAATAAAATGGATTGCATGGTTTGTACATGTGCACATCTTAAAACATCTGTTTTAAGCTAAACATGAATTCACACTGATCTCTCCAACTCTACCCCATTACTAACTGGATCATTCCAGCCTTCTCTTGCTTGTCTGTAGCCTTCCACTCCAACAGTGAGCAATCTGGTTGCCACCATTATCATCTGTTACTTGATTGTTCAATTCCAGTATAGATGTATACTGGTTTCGGAATTGTTAACCCCTACCCCTATGGGCAACGGCTTGATTCAGCTGAAGTACAATTCTTTTTATTTTGGTCTCACAGATGCCACTATTCCCAATGTCACTGAGCTCAGCGCCTTTTTTCTCCCACTCTCTTCGTTCAGTGAGGTCAAGTTGCATCTCTTGTCAGTCTACATTCTGTCCTAGTACCATTCCCTCATCACCCACTAAATGTTTTTAAATTTACGTGCATTCGAACTCACTGTTTGCACTGTAAACTTCTGCAGGCTTGATAAGTGCATAATGTCATGTGTCCACTATTACCATTATCACACAGTGCAACTGTCTGAAGAAATCCCTCATGCCTCCTCTATTTAACATTCTCCCCTTCCCAAACACCTGGCAAACAGCGATGTGTTTCTCCATCTCTCTAACTTTTGTCTATCCATCTCTCTAACTTTGTCTCATATAATTGGAGTCGTACTATAGATCACCTTTCCAGACTGGCTTGTTTCACTGAGCAATATGCCTCTATGGTTTTGCATTTCTCAGTTGCTCATTCCCTTTCATCACTGAATAGCATTCCACTGCATGGACGTGCCACAGACATCTTGGTTGTTTCCAGGTTTGATGACTGTGAATAAAGCTGCTGTAAATATTCACACGCAGATTTTTGTGTGGACATAAGTTTTAAACCAATAAATACCCAGTAGCTTGCTCACTGGATTGTATGGAAAGACTAAGCTTAGCTTTGTGAGAAACTGTCAAACTGTCTTCCAAAGTGGCTTACCAAGTTCATTCCCACCAGCAATGAATGAGCGTTCTTACTGCTCTGAGTGCTCACCAGAAACTAGTGTTGTCAGTTTTTTTGCATTGTGGCCATCTAATAGTTGTGTAGACTTATCTCTTTGTTGTTTTAATTTGCATTTCCCTGAAAACAAATGATGCTGGGCATCTCTTCATGTGCTTATTTGCTATAGGTACAATCTTCTTTGGGTTCTGTTTTTTTTCATTGTTGAGTTTTAAGAGTTTTTGGTATATTTTGGATACAAGTCTTTTTCAGATACGTGTTTTGTGAATATTTCCTTCTAGTTTGTGGCTTTTAAAAAAGATTTATTGATTTATTTTAGAGAGAGAGAGTTCAAGCAAGTGGGGTGAGGGGTAGAGGGAGAAGGAGAGAGAGAATTTCAAGCAGACTCCCCGCTGAGCGCTCTATCCCATGACCTAGGAGATCACAATCTGAGCCAAAACCAAGATTCGGATGCTTAACTGACTAAGCCAACCAGGTGCCCCAGTTTGTGGCTTTTAAGTCTCTCAACAATTGTCTTTTGCAGAGTAGAACTTCTTAATTTTAGTAGAGTCAGACTCATCTATTTTTTCTTTTATGGATTGTGCTTTTGGTGTTACATCTCTTCACCAAACCCAAGGGCACACAGGTATTCTAAAATATTTTCTTCTAGAAGTTTTATAGCCTTGCATTTTTCCATCTAGATATATGATCATGTCTGAATCCATTTTTGTGTGAAGTGTAAGATGTGTGTCTAGAGGCTTTTTTTTCCCCTGTGATTTTAAAAAGTCATTATCCATTTTCCCATTTTTTCATGGGTTTTCTTTATATTATAAACTGAAAGTTTTGATATAATCTCAGTACTAGTCCTTTACCAGTTATGTGTTTTGTAAATATTTTCTCCCAGCCTGTGGTCTGTGGCTTGCTTTTAAAATTTGTCTTGGTTTATTTATTGAATGTGTACATTAGCACAGTGCAATTCACATATACAACTTCAGAATATCATTCACATTGTATTTTACTGAACATGGTAACCCTGCATACAGAAATTTTAAGTTTAATTTTAGGGCTAACAAAATAATCATTCTTGTCCTTCATGGTTAGATTTTTATCTTGTTTATGAAATTCTCTCTTATTTTGAGGAAAAAATTCTTTCTATTATATTCTAGGTTTAAAAGTTTTTTGAATTTACATTTAAAATATTACTATACATGATATTTATGTTAAAATATGAGCTAGACATCCAATTCCATTTTTTTTTCCATATGGGTAAGCATTCGTCCCAACATTTATTGCCTAGTCTGATTTTCTTGCTGATTTATGTTGTTGCCTCTGACATATACAAAGTTTCCTCTCTATTCTGTTTCTTTGGTCTTTTCTTTTGCCAATAAACTAACCTTATATTTATATGAAATAAGTTCAAAAGTTTGAGATGTTAGTAGGACAACTTTTTGACTTATTCTTCTTCAAATTTGTCTTGGTTCTCCTTGGTATTTTAGAATCCCATATTGATTATCAAATTCCATTAAAAATGTGTTGGAATTTATTTTTAGAATTGCATTGAATTTACAGATAAATACAGATAGAATTACCATATTTTGAGTTTGGAATATTCCTATCAATAAATATTGTATATCTGCCCAATATTTTGATATTTTTAATGTTCCTTAATGATGTTTCTTTTTTCCTTTTTGTGAAATCTAACATGTACTTTATTAAAACACTTCTTAGGTATCTTATAATGTTTGTGGCTATTATGAATATATCTATGTTTTCTTGTTTGTTTTAAGTAAGGCTCATGGGGCCCAGTGCAGGGCTTAAACTCACAAGTCTGAGATCAAGCCCTGAGCTGAGACCAAGAGATGGATGCTTAACCAACTGAGCCACCCAGGTGCCCCTGTATGTATGTATTTTTTAAAAAAGATTTATATATTTATTTGAAAGAGACAGAGAGAGTGTACACACATGGGTGAGGGGCAAGGGAGAGAATCTTCAAGCAGACTCCCCGCTGAGTGTGGAGCCTGACTTGGGACTTAATCCCATGACCCATGAGATCATGACCTGAGCTGAAACCAAGCGTTGGATGCTTAACCAGCTAAGCCACCCAGGTGCCCAAATCTATATATTTTTAATTGCATTTCTAAATTGATTGTTTCTGACAGATAAGAGATTTATCAACTCATATATATTTCTCTTATAACTAGTGAACTTGATTTACTCTTTTATCAGTTCTAATTCCCTGTAGATTTTTTAAATGCAATTATAATATCCATCAACAATGACGTTTTTTCTTTAACACTATTTATTTTAAAAATGTACTATTGTGTTTGTTAGGACTACCAGGACAATGTTAAATAGAAATGATAATTTCTCCTTGCAATGCTATTAGTTTTTGTCTTACATAGTTTTATGCTCTGTTCTTAGGTGCTACATATTAAGGATTGTTACATCTTCTTGGAGAATTGACAGCTTATTGTTATGTAATGCTCTTCTTTATCCCTGATTTTTTCCTTGCTTTGATGTAGACTCTGTCTGAAATTACTATACCTACTCCTGCTTTCTTTTGATTAGTGTTAGCATGGTAAAATTTTTCCCCATCCATTTACTTTTAATCTATATATGTCTTTATAATTAAAGTGAGTTTCTTATAGACAACATATAATTAGGTCTTGTGTTTTGATCCTCCCTGACAATTTCTGTCTTTTAATTAATGCATTTAGAACATTGACATTCAAAGTGATTACTGATATAGTTAGATTAGTATCAACCATACTTATTACTGTTTTCTGTTTGTGGTCCTTGTTTTTTGCTCCTACTTCTCTCTTCCACTCTTTATTTGCCTATTGTGGTTTTATTTTAGCATTTTATACAATTCCATTTCCTCTCCTTTCTTAGCATATTAGTTATACGTCTTTTTTTTTTACAATTTTTTTTAGTGTTTGCCCTAAAGTTTCTAATATACATTGACAATTAATCCAAATCCACTCCCACTTTCAAATAACACTCTATTACTTCATGGGTGAGTGCCTTATAATAGCAACATCATCCCAGTGCCTCTCCATTGCCTCCCAATGCCCACTGTTGCTTCTACCATTGCTGTCATTCATTTCACACATATATAAGCATTCCTATATGTATAAGGTGTATGAAGGCATAAGGTATATATAAAATGCATATATGTACACTGATATATGTTCATATATAAGGTATATACATAAGTGTACATGAGGGAATACATTGTTGCTATTATTACTTGGAACAAAAAATATCTGTTGTCTCTGGTAGATCGATTAAGAAAGAAAAATAAAAATTTTTATCTTACCTTCATTTTTTCCTTCTTTGATGCTTTTCCCTTCCTTTATGTAGATTAAGGTACCTTATCTATGTTATTTTCCTTCTTTGTAAGAACTTCTTTCAACATTTCTTGTAAGGTAAGTCTACCTGAAGCAAATTCCTCTTCAATTTTTGTCTGAGAAAGTCTTTATTTCTCCTTCACTTCTAAAAGATAATTTCATAGGGTACAGGATTCTAGGTTGGTGGTTTTTTTCCCTCTCAACACTCCACTCTTCTTTCTTGCATTTTTTAAAGATTTTATTTATTATATTTTTAGTGAGCCCATGTGTGTTTCTCAGTTGTCCTTCCCCCCCCCCCACTTAAATGGGAGGCTAATGATGCCTGGAGTTGATTATTTCCCTTCCCCCAAGTCAATTAGGCTCTGATAAAACCCCAGCAGGTTAGGCTCTGGTTAACTAGTTTCTCCTGAGGGCAGGTTTTGTTCAGGCTATTAGAGTGATGTGGTGTCATTCAAAATGGTTCCTTTCCCCTTCTGTTGCTGAAAGCCTGAAGGAATTCTTTGATATTTACTGTGAAAACCTGGCTGAGCTCCCGAAGGTAAATTCTCATGAAATTGTGGGGCCTTCTATGACTGATTCTCCCTGGAGTTCTTAATTCTCAGAGTTGTCTACATTGAGCCTCCAGCAGTTCATACCCTGTAGTTCCTTGGGCATTGGTTTCTGCTCCTGAGTCTCTGTTGGTAAGCTGTGACTTCCTGCATTTTCCTGTCTCTCTAATCTTGGGGGCTCTTGTTTGCCCTGTGTCCTCCCCTTTCTTGTGGATTCAAGAAGTGTTGTTGATTTTTTAGTCTGTTCAGCATTTGACTTGTTAGGATGGAGTGGTGACTTCTAAGTTCATTAAATGTGGAAACTTCTGAGCTTTTTTTTTTTAAGATTTTATTTATTTATTTGAGAGAGAGAGAGAGAGAGAGAGAGAAAACATGAGCAGGGGGCGGGGCAGAGGGAGAGGGAGAAGCAAACTCCCTGCTGAGCAGGGAGCTCGACATGGGGCTTCCTCCCAGGACCCTGGGATCACGACCTGAGCCAAAGGCAGATGCCCAACCACCTGAGCCACCCATTTGCCCCCTACCTTCTGAGTGCTATTTTGACCCTATTAAAAGAAGATAAATGGCCTGGTGGAGTGCAGACTTAGTTCCACTTGGGTTCCTACATCAGTGCTGGTAAGCCCCCTCTTGATTCCTGATCATGGAGGAGGAGGTTGAAGGCCTGAGCATGGAGGGTGTGGTCATAGTGCTATTGAGGGGGGCCCACTTGATGTCCTTGGAGGGAGAGTAGCAAGTGCTCCACATTCTTGACTGATGATAAAGGATGACTGGGAAACGCTGTTTTACATTTACCTCGAGTATCTCCTCTTGGTCTCTGATAATTATGGGAAGAAGAAGGTGGAAAGATTTCATTTATTCTATATGCAGGATATTGATATCTGTGTTAATAAGTGAAATCTGCCTATAATTTTTTTTGGTTGTCATGTAAAGGAAGGTCACCCTAGCCTTATAAAACAAGTTTGAAAGAATTCCTTCTTTTATTATTCTCTGGAACAGTTTGTGTAAGACAGGGCTTTTGTGTTGCTTGAAAGTTTAGTAAAAGTTGTCTGTAAAACTGTCTGAGCCTCATGGGGTTCATGTTTGGGTTTGTGGGAAGGTGAGGGTATGAAAAGATGGGGGTAGTGAGATGGATTTTTCAACTCTCAATTTCTTTAATAGATATTTAGTTTATCTATTTTGTCTTTGATTAGAATCATTAATTTACTCATTTTTCTATAAAATTGTTCATTGCATCCCAGTTTTCAAATTTAATGGCATAAAAGTATTTCTAATATCCTGCAAAGATTGGAAAAAAAAATTCTCCATTGTACCTATAGGTTTATTCCCTTTTTAATTTTTATCTTGACTAGTTTAGAGATGGATTTGACTATTTTATTAGTTTTTTAAAGAATGTTTTCATTCATTGTTTTTCTCTATTTATCTTGCTTTTCTATATTATTTCCTTTTCCAAATTTCTTTAGGTTATCTTAAATTGCACATTTAGTATATAGGTTTCAAATCTTCATTATTTGCAGAAAGATGAAATATATACATTTGCATAAATATAGATACCTGTGTGCAGATGTGTACATCCCTGTAAGTACTGTTTTAGTTGCCTCCCATAGATTTTAAATGTGATTATTTAAGCTTCTGTCTTTTAATTCACTTTTTGTTCCTGACAGCTGGGCATTTCTCTTTCTTGTGAGCTCTCTTATATATTTTAAATACTTCTCTGTTGGCAATATTTTAATTGTGGAAAATGGGGTTCCATTTTAGGTTAGTCTACTGTGTTGCTGGAATTGGGAGACAAATGTACCTCTTAGATTTGATAATGATTTTCTTTTTGTACTAAGAGGGGAGAAAAATAATGCATCATTAATATTGAAATTTCTTCTTTTATTATTAGTTTCAGAGGTAGAATTGAGTGGTTCATCAGTTGCATATAACAACCAGTGCTCATTACATCACATGCCCTCCTGAATGCCCATAATCCAATTGACCCTTCCACCCCAACCCACCTCCCCTCCAGCAGCCCTCAGCTTGTTTCCTAGAGTTCAGCGTCTCTTAACAGTTTGCCTGCTTTCAATTTTTATCTTATTTTATTTTTCCTTCCCTTTTCCTATGTTCATCTGTTTTGTTTCTTAACTTCCTGAAAAATAAAAATAAGATCTGTTAAGTCAAAGAGGAGAAGTAAATGAATTTATAGGCAGGGATATTTATAAGTTTTCCTAATTAAGTTTTTAATTTTAATTCCAGTGTAGTTAACATACAGTGTTATATTAGTTTCAGGTATACAACACCAGATGCTCATCATGATAAAGGTGCTCTTAATCCCCTTCACCTATTTCATCCATCCCTGACCTACCTGCCCTCAGGTGACCATCAGTTTGTTCTTTACATTAAAGAGTCTGTTTTTTGGTTTCCCTCTCTCTCTCTCTTTTTCCTTTTCTTATTTGTTTTGTTTCTTAAATTCCACATATAAGTGAAATTATATGGTATTTGTCTTTCTCTGACTGACTTATTTCACTTAACATTATACTCTCTAATTCGATCCATATTTTTGCAAATGGCAAGATTTCATTCTTTTTTATGGCTGAGTAATATTCCATTGTACATATATACCTCATCTTCTTTGTCCATTCATCTTTTGATGGGCACTTGGGCTGCTTCCATAATTTGGCTATTGTAAATGATGCTGCAATAGACACGGGTACACATATCCCTTTGAATTGGTGTTTTTCTATTTTAGGGGTAAATGCCCAGTAGTGTGATTATGGACCTTAGGGTAGTTCTATTTTTAACTTTTTGAGGATCCTCCATATTGTTTTCCTCAGTGGCTATACCAGTTTGCAATCCCACCAACAGGGCAAGAAGTTTCCCCTTTCTCCACATCCTCACCAACACCTGTTGTTTCTTGTGTTGTTGATTTTAACCATTCTGACAGGTGTGAGGTGATACTTCATTGTAGTTTTGATTTGTATTTCCCTTATGATGAGTGATGTTGAACATCTTTTTATGTGTCTGTTGGCGATCTGGATATCTTCCGTGGAGAAATGCCTGTTTATGTCTTCTGCCCATTTTTAATTGGATTGTTTGGTTTTTAGGTGTTGAGTTGTACCACTTTATTATATGTTTTGGATACTAACCCTTTATCAGATATGTCATTTGCAAATATTTTCTCCCATTCAGTAGGTTGCCCTTTAGTTTTGTTGACTGTTTACATCACTGTGCAGATGCTTTTTATTTTGATGTAGTCCCAAGAGTTCAGTTTTGCTTTTATTTTACTTGCCTCAGGAGACCTATCTAGAAAAATTTTTCTGTGGCCAATGTCAGAGAAATTACTGCTTGTGCTTTCTTCTAGGATTTTTATGGCTTTGGGTCTCACATTTAGTCTTTAATCCATTTTGAGTTTATTTTTTTTCTTTAAATTTTATTGTTATGTTAATCACCATACATTACATCATTAGTTTTTGATGTACTGTTCCATGATTCATTGTTTGTGCATAACACCCAGTGCTCCATGCAGAACGTGCCCTCTTTAATACCCATCACCAGGCTAACCCATCCCCCTACCCCCTCCCTTCTAGAACCCTCAGTTTGTTTTTCAAAGTCCATCGTCTCTCATGGTTCGTCTCCCCCTCCGATTTCCCCCCCCTTCATTCTTCCCCTCCTGCTATCTTCTTTTTTTTTTTGTTTTTTCTTAACATATATTGCATTATTTGTTTCAGAGGTACAGGTCTGTGATTCAACAGTCTTGCACAATTCACAGCAATCACCATAGCACATACCCTCCCCAATGTCTATCACCCAGCCACCCCATCCCTCCCACCCCAGCCCCACTCCAGCAACCCTCAGTTTGTTTCCTGAGATTAAGAATTCCTCATATCAGTGAGATCATACGATACATGTCTTTCTCTGATTGACTTATTTCGCTCAGCATAACACCCTCCAGTTCCATCCACGTCATTGCAAATGGCAAGATCTCATTCCTTTTGATGGCTGCATAATATTCCATTGTGTATATATACCACCACTTCTTTATCCATTCATCTGTCGATGGACATCTCGGCTCTTTCCACAGTTTGGCTATTGTGGACATTGCTGCTATAAACACTGGGGTGCACATAACCCTTTGGATCCCTACATTTGTATCTTTGGGGTAAATACCCAGTAGTGCAATTGCTGGATTGTATGGTAGCTCTATTTTCAACTTTTTGAGGAACTTCCATACTGTTTTCCAGAGTGGCTGCACCAGCTTGCATTCCCACCAACAGTGTAGGAGGGTTCCCCTTTGCATCCCCACCAACATCTGTCATTTCCTTACTTGTTAATTTTAGCCATTCTGACTGGTGTGAGGTGGTATCTCACTGAGGTTTTGATTTGGATTTCCCTGATGCCGAGCGATGTTGAGCACTTTTTCATGTGCCTGTTGGCCATTTGGATGTCTTCTTTGGAAAAATGTCTGTTCATGTCTTCTGCCCATTTCTTGATTGGATTATTTGTTCTTTGGGTATTGAGTTTGATAAGTTCTTTATAGATTTTTGGATACTAGCCCTTTATCTGATATGTCATTTACAAATATTTTCTCCCATTCTCTCGGTTGTCTTTTGGTTTTGTAGACTGTTTCTTTTGCTGTGCAAAAGCTTTTTATCTTGATGAAATCCCAATAGTTCATTTTTGCCCTTGCTTCCTTTGCCTTTGGTGATGTTTCTAGGAAGAAGTTGCTGCAGTTGAGGTCAAAGAGGTTGCTACCTGTGTTAGCCTTTAGGATTTTGATGGACTCCTGTCTCACATTTAGGTCGTTCAACCATTTGGAGTCTATTTTTGTGTGTGGTGTAAGGACATGGTTCAGTTTCACTCTTCTGCATGTGGCTGTCCAATTTTCCCAACACCATTTGTTGAAGAGACTGTCTTTTTTCCATTGGACATTCTTTCCTGCTTTGTCAAAGATGAGTTGACCATAGAGTTGAGGGCCCATTTCTGGGCTCTCTATTCTGTTCCACTGATCTATGTGTCTGTTTTTGTGCCAGTACCATACTGTCTTGATGACAGCTTTGTAATAGAGCTTGAAGTCCAGAATTGTGATGCCGCCAGCTTTGCTTTTCTTTTTCAACATTCCTCTGGCTATTTGGGGTCTTTTCTGGTTCCATACAAATTTTAGGATTATTTGTTCCATTTCTTTGGAAAAAGTGGATGGTATGTTGATGGGGATTGCTTTGAATGTGTAGATTGCTCTAGGTAGCATTGACATCTTCACAATGTTTTTCTTCCAATCCATGAGCATGGAACATTTTTCCATTTCTTTGTGTCTTCCTCAATTTCTTTCATGAGTATTTTATAGTTTTCTGAGTACAGATCCTTTGCCTCTTTGGTTAGATTTATTCCTAGGTAACTTATGGTTTTGGGTGCAATTGTAAATGGGATCGACTCCTTAATTTCTCTCTTTTCTGCCTTGTTGTTGGTGTATAGGAATGCCACTGATTTCTGTGCATTGATTTTATCTCCTGCCACTTGACTGAATTCCTGTATGAGTTCTAGCAGTTTTGGGGTGGAGTCTTTTGGGTTTTCCACATAAAGTATCATATCATCTGCAGAGAGTGAGAGTTTGACTTCCTTCTTGCCAATTTGGATGTCTTTGATTTCTTTTTGTTGTCTGATTGCTGTGGCTAGGACTTCTAATACTATGTTGAATAGCAGTGGTGATAGGGGACATCCCTGCCATGTTCCTTACCTTAGGGGGAAAGCTCTCAGCCTTTCCACACTGAGAATGATATTCGCTGTAGGTTTTTCATAGATGGCTTTTATGATAATGAGGTACATACCCTCTATCCCTATACTCTGAAGAGTTTTGATCAAGAAAGGATGCTGTACTTTGTCAGATGCTTTTTCTGCATCTATTGAGAGGATCGTGTGATTCTTGTTCTTTCTTTTGTTAATATATTGTATCATGTTGATTGATTTGTGGATGTTGAACCAACCTTACAACCCAGGGATAAATCCCACTTGGTCATGGTGAATAATCCTTTTAATGTACTGTTAGATCCTATTGGCTAGTATTTTGGTGAGAATTTCTGCATCCATGTTCATCAAGGATATTGGTCTGTAATTCTTTTTGATGGGGTCTTTGTCTGGTTTTGGGATCAAGGTAATGGTGGCCTCATAAAATGAGTTTGGAAGTTTTCCTTCCATTTCTATTTTTTGGAACAGTTTCAGGAGAATAAGTATTAATTCTTCTTTAAATGTTTGGTAGAATTCCCCTGGGAAGCCATCTGGCCCTGGGCTTTTGTTTGTTGGGAGATTTTTGATGACTGCTTCAATTTCCTTAGTGGTTATAGGTCTGTTCAGGTTTTCTATCTCTTCCTGGTTCAATTTTGGTAGTTGATACATCTCTAGGAATGCATCCATTTCTTCCAGGTTCTCTAATTTGCTGGCATAGAGTTGCTCATAATATGTTCTTATACTTGTTTGTATTTCTTTGGTGTTCATTGTGATCTCTCCTCTTTCATTCATGATTTTGTTGATTTGGGTCATTTCTCTTTTCTTTTTGATCAGTCTGGCCAGGGGTTTATCAATCTTGTTAATTCTTTCAAAGAACCAGCTTCTAGTTTCGTTGATCTGTTCTCCTGTTCTTTTGGTTTTTATTTCATTGATTTCTGCTCTGATCTTTATTATTTCTCTTCTCCTGCTGGGTTTAGGCTTTATTTGCTGTTTTTTCTCTAGCTCCTTTAGGTGTAGGGTTAGGTTGTGTATTTGAGACCTTTCTTGTTTCTTGAGAAAGGCTTGTATTGCTATATACTTTCCTCTTAGGACTGCCTTTGCTGTATCCCAAAGATTTTGAATAGTGGTGTTTTCATTTTCATTGGTTTCCATGAATTTTTTAAATTCTTCTTTAATTTCCTGGTTGACCCATTCATTCTTTAGCAGGATGCTCTTTAGCCTCCATGTATTTGAGTTCTTTCCGACTTTCCTCTTGTGATTGAGTTCTATTTCAAAGCATTGTGGTCTGAAAATATGCAGGGAATGATCCCAATCTTTTAGTACCAGTTGAGACCTGATTTGTGACCTAGGATGTGATCAATTCTGGAGAATATTCCATGGGCACTAGAGAAGAATGTGTATTCCGTTGCTTTGGGATGGAATGTTCTGAATATGTCTGTGAAGTCCATTTGGTCCAGTGTGTCACTTAAAGTCTTTATTTCCTTGTTGATCTTTTGCTTCGATGATCTGTCCATTTCAGTCAGGGGGGTGTTAAAGTCCCCCAGTATTATTGTATTGTTGTCAATGTGTTTCTTTGCTTTTGTTATTAATGCCTTATATAATTGGCTGCTCCCACGTTAGGGGCATAGATATTCACAATTGTTAGATCTTCTTGTTGGATAGACCCTTTAAGTAGGATATAGTGTCCTTCCTCATCTCTTATTACAGTCTTTGTTTTAAAATCTAATTTGTCCGATATAAGGATTGCCACCCCAGCTTTCTTTTGGTGTCCATTAGCATGGTAAATTGTTTTCTGCCCCCTCACTTTCAACGTGGGGGTGTCTTTGGGTCTAAAATGAGTCTCTTGCACACAGCATACGGATGGGTCTTGTTTTTTAATCCAATCTGATAGCCTGTGTCTTTTAATTGGGGCATTTAGCCCATTTCCATTCAGGGTAACTATTGAAAGATAGGAATTTAATGCCATTGTATTGCCTGTACGGTGACTGCTACTGTATATTGTCTGTGTTCCTTTCTGGTCTATGCTGCCTTTAGGCTCTCTCTTTGCTTAGAGGACCCCTTTCAATATTTCTTGTAGGGCTGGTTTCATGTTTGCAAATTCCTTTAGTTTTTGTTTGTCCTGGAAGCTTTTTATCTCTCCTTCTATTTTCAATGACAGCCTAGCTGAAGCTGGTATTCTTGGCTGCATATTTTTCTCGTTTAGTGCTCTGAAGATATCATGCCAGTCCTTTCTGGCCTGCCAGGTCTCTGTGGATAGGTCTGTTGCCAATATAATGTTTCTACCTTTATAGGTTACATATCTCTTCTCCCGAGCTGCTTTCAAGAGTTTCTCTTTGTCTCTGAGACTCGTAAGTTTTACTATTAGATGTCGAGGTGTTGACCTATTTTTATTGATTTTGAGAGGAATTCTCTGTGCCTCCTGGATTTTGATGCCTGTTTCCTTCCCCACATTAGGGAAGTTCTCTGCTATATTTTGCTCCAATATACCTTCTGCCCCCCTCTCTCTTTCTTCTTCTTCTGGGATCACAATTATTCTAATGTTGTTTCATCTTATCGTGTCGCTTATCTCTCGAATTCTGCCCTCGTGATCCTGTAGTTGTTTCTCTCTTTTTCTCAGCTTCTTTATTCTCCATCATTTGGTCTTCTATTTCGCTAATTCTCTCTTCTGCCTCATTTATCCTAGCAGTTAGTGTCCCCATTTTTGATTGCACCTCATTAATAGCCTTTTTGATTTTGACTTGGTTAGATTTTAGTTCTTTTATTTCTCCAGGAAAGTTTTCTCTAATAACTTCCATGCTTTTTTCAAGCCCAGCTAGTATCTTCAAAATCATGATTCTGAACTCTAGTTCTTACATTGTACTACTGTCCGTATTGAGTAGGTCCCTGGCAGACGGTACTACCTCTTGTAGTCTTTGCTGATGTGATTTTTTTCGTCTTGTCATTTTGTCCAGGGGAGAATAGATGAATGAGAGAACAAAATGCTAACAGGTTAACATCCCCAGAAAATATACTCCAAACAAATCAGAAAAGACCTGAAACCAAGGGAAAAGAAAGGGAAAGAAAGAAAAAAGAAAGAGAGAAAAAAAAAAAGAAAAACAAAAAGATAAAAACAAACAAAAACAAAAAAAGAAATAAAAACAGAGTATGTTCACATATGATCATGCTAGTGCATAGATCAGTGCCACACACTAGATTTTGGGTGTATTTTGGTCTGTTAGAAGAAAGTGCCTCCTAAAATTTTAAAGAAAGAAAGACCTATATATGTACAAAATAAGGGTTGATACAATGAAGGGATGGAATATGACTGTAAAGATGAAAATTATAAAAGATTTTATAAAAGGAATTGATAAGATAAGAAGTTGTTTGAAAAAAGAAAGAATAAGATTAAAAAAAAAGAAAAAAAAAGGGAGAGAATGTGATCAGGCAGGAGACTAGAACAAAGCCATACACTAGTGATTTAGGGTATATTTTGATCTGTTAGAAGAAACTGTATCTCAAAATTTTAAAGAGAGAACAACTTATATACATATGCCAAAAATAAGGGTAACTAATATGAAGGGATAGAATATGACTCTAAAAATGAAAAATAAAAATGTTTTTTTAAAAAAGGGATTGATAAGATGTTGGTTGAAAAGGGGAAAAAGAAAAAAAACAGTTAAAAAAATTAACTTTGAAAGACTAATGAATCATGGTAAAAAAGCCATGAATTCTATGTGCAGTATTCCCCTGGCGCTGGAGTTCTCCCGTTCTCCTTGATCTGTAAACTTGGTCTTGGCTGGCTGTTCGTGCTGATCTCCTGGGGGAGGGGCCTGTTACCGTGGTTCCCCAATGCCTTTGCTGGAGGCGGAATTGCCCCACCCTTGTCGGTCCGGGCTAAGCAATATGCTCGGGTTTGCTCTCGGGAGTTTTGTTCCCTGCAAGCTCTTTGTATAGCATTGGAGGACCAGAGTGAAAATGGTGGCTTCCCAATCTCTGACCGGAGGAGCCGAGAACTCAGGGCCCCGCTCCTCAGTGCACCCCCAGAGAAAAGCAGTCAGTCACTCCCGTCAACCCGGTCTCCAGCCGCACTCCGTGCTCACATGGCCTGTGACCGAGTGTTTCTATCTCTGGCTCCCGACCCCGTGTGGAGTCTCTAAACCCAGCAGATCCCTGCGGTGCGCTGCCGCACCGCTCCTCCCTGCGGTGCGCTCCCGCACCGCTCCTCCCGAGGAAGGGGAGACTCCACGGATCTGCCGCTTGTTGGGTCCCTGCTGGAGGAGCAGTGACCCGACTGTCACAGATCACAGTTTATGGCGACCCTGAGCTGAGAGCCCACGCTTCGGCTCCGTCTCTGCAGCTGGCTTCCCCGCTCTGATACCCAGGAGTTCTGCCTCACTCAGGCACCCCCAGTCTTTCTGTTACCCTGAGGGTCCTGAGACCACACTGTCCCGTGAAGTTTCCACCCCCAGCTTAGCCACTGGAGCGACGTCCCTCAGTGGAGCTGACTTCTAAAAGTTCTGATTTTGTGCTCCGCGGCTCTATCACTTGGCAGAAGTGGCCGATGGAGGCCCCCTCCCCCACCATCTATCCTCCTGAATATCGCCTCGGATTCACTTCTTCACACGTTCTACCTTCCACAAAGTGGTCGCTTTTCTGTTCAGAGAGTTGTTGCTATTCTTTTCTTTGATCTCCTGTTGAGTTCATAGGTGTTCAGAATGATTTGATCCCTATTCAGCTGAATTCCTGAAACCAGACGAAATCCAGGTCTCCTACTCCTCTACTATCTTGCTCCGCCCTTGAGTTTATTTTTATGTATGGCACAAGAGAGTGGTCCAGTTTCATTCTTTTCATATAGCTATCCAGTTTTCCCAACGTTGTTTGTTGAATAGACCGTCCTTTCCCCATTGTATCTTCTTTCTTCCTTTGTTGAAGATTAATTGACCATGGAATTATGGGCTTATTTCTGGGTTTTCTGTTCTGTTCCATTCATCTATGTGTCTGTTTTTGTGCCAGTACCATACTGTTTTGATTATTACAGCTTTGTAATAAAACTTAAAGTCTGGAATTTTGATACCTCCAGTTTTGTTTTTCTTTTTCAAGATTGCTTTGGCTATTCAGGGTCTTTTGTGGTCCCATACAATATTAGGATTGTTTGTTCTAGTTTGTGAAAAATGCTGCTGGTATTTTGATAGGGATTGCACTAAATCTGTAGATTGCTTTGGGTATTATAGACATTTTAACAATATTTGTTCTTCCAACCCTTGAGCATGGCATGTCTTTCCATGTTTTCCATCTTCAATTTCTTTCATCAGTATTTTAAAGTTTTCAGAGTACTGGTGTCTTTCACCTCTTTGGTTAAATTTATTCCTAGGTATTTTATTATTTTTGGTGTAATTGTAAATGGGATTATTTTAATTATAAGTTTTTAAAATGATAATTCTAAAGCATAAGTCAAATTCATGGAGCATTTTAGTTTTTTCAAGTATAAACTGGGTGTTAATGAGTCTTTACTACCTCATAGTCTTAGAGTAAAATGAGAATACTACAGGAAACACTTTAAAAAGTAGACACAGTGTTAGAATATGGCATATGAAAGTTCAGTTTCCAAGTGTTTGGAGTCATGTAATGGAATGTATATGAATGTGTTATGTAGACCTACAACCCTACATACACAGTGCTAATTATTATTTGTAAGTACCGATTTGTAAGAAGAGCTATATAAATTTTTTAGGCTTTTACGGTCTAACCAAATTAGTACATTCTAACATGTAAGGAGCACATTAAATATTCAATTAAGTGACCTCAAAGGGTGAATACCTGGAATGCATTCCAGGTATTCACCTGGATGGAATGAAGAGCTTAGTGTGAGAAAGGCACCTATGAAGTTTCCCTCTTATCTTCTCTCTTTAAGTAGTATCTCAAGGCACCATCTTTTAAAGACTCCACCACACCCTTCTCTGTAGTTGCTTTCTGTTATTAGATTTATTTTAAAAATTATCTCACATCGTTTTCTTGGAAATAGGTAGTATATAAGTGATTCATTAAAAGTACCAATAAAACCCAACATGCATACATAGAATAATGGAATGTAGACTTTTCAATTTCTCTTCTTAAATAGAGAAACATGTCACTAGGTATTAAGTGTTTTAACCATATTCTCAACCATAGCTATCTTTGTTTCTTGAGTTCAAAGTTCTAGTGAGAAAGCATCTTAAAACTGAATTCCTTTCATATGGATAATCTAAGTGAGAATAGTTAATTAGTCCCTTTTGATGCTTAGAAATTATTATATCCAGAATCAGATGTGTACTTATGATTTCTCTATATGTGGATATTACCACTTCCAAAACAGTAACACACTTGTAATTTTTTTTCTTGACAGTAACTTATAAATATCTTTCTATTTATGCTACTCTGTTCCTACGTTTGGGCCCAGTTTAAGTACTTCAGATTACATTTCTTATGGTGTCATAGCCTTTATTACAACACATTAAAAAGTTCATATTTACGTTTAGTCTACTCATGCATTCATCCATTTACTAGTAAATAAATAAGGGTAGAAAAATTGTTATCCTCTGAGGTCTGCCCCTAATCTATATCCTACATGAAGCCTGTATTAGTCATTTTGGCTTACAGAAGCCTCTCTTGAGTACCTGGAGTGTCTCCTTGGGCACTGAGCACAACTGCCCCATGCCCTCTCCTGTATGGCTAGGCAATTTCCACATGCCTGTGTTGCATCCCACGTAGATCTGTGAAAAGGCAGATTGAAAATTTTTGGCTGATACCTTCCTGAGAGATTTCAAATAGAAAATACTTTACAAATGTAGACCAGCAGCATCTTCCTGCTATCCCTGAGACTTGGCCACTATCACCCTGACTCCCTCTCCACAGTCCACGTAACTTGGAGTACAGTGGCTTCTCCATGCCTGTTTGCAGATTCTCCAAACTTAGGTTTCTGCCAACAAGCTGTCACTCCAAAACTTGCTTACTCTGAATTCTCTTTTTCCATGCTTTACCTTGGCTCTGTTTTTTCTTTTTATGTCCTCTTTATATTCAACCAAAGAGGGGAACCCCCAATCCTTTCTCCCTGATAATAGTCCCTAATCTTGCCATCTCTCTGCCTTCTGCGATAGCCCCCCCTCCCTGACATATGATTCAAAAGGTGCAATTTTTTTCCAAAAGGTATAATTTTTGGTAATAAAATAATGATAAACCAGATTATCTTACAGCTCTAATGATTACATAACTTCAATGGAATGCAAATTTCCTATTCTAAAAAATTCCCTTGGTCATTTCTACAGAGATATCTGCCTGCTGCTACATTTTCTCTCCTTTCCTAACCTCTTCCTCCACATCACAACACTCCAGCAACTTCTCCATCATACCTTCCACTTTATCCACAGAACGCACTCAGCATTTCCCTGCCCTGAAACTACGTTCAGTTTCTGACCTCTCTGTACTTACTCAAAAACATATTAATGTGCTCAGCTAGATGATGGTGAGACTTATGCTTTTTCTTTCCCAACCAATCTCCTCCAGGAACAAGGACCAGGGCAAAGATATTCCCTTTATGATATGAGTTATGTTACCCCTCCTTCACCAAAACAAATTGTCTCTCCCAAACTGGGAAATGAGTAGATACTGAATAGTTCTTCTGGAATAGTATCTGCGGATGGCCAGGACCATATACTTATGAGAATTCTTCCTTCACTAACTAGAGTAACGCTTCTGATCTTGGTGTCCTAATTCCAGGGAAGGATCTGATCATGAGAAGTTATGGAGTTATGGTTATGGCATTTAGAGATGGGTTTCTTGGCAGCCACAGCAACAAGGAAACCTGATGAGCTTCATCAATAGAACAAAGGAAATACACTCATTCCTCAAGAGACGCACATTTTCTGGTCTTTAATCACAAAAATAACTTGCAATCAGATATGGTTATATTCTTGACAGTAGTTTTGCAACAAATTCGGAGCCATTTTCATACATCATGTGCTTTATTGAGCCCGTCATAAAAGCCAAAGGCGTGGTATCATGACACGTCTTGGTGAAAGGCATTCTGCTGTGACTAAGGGAATTGGTTCAAAAAACCCTCTGATTACAACAAAGAAGGTGAAAATTGATTCAGAATTAGTACCGCTGAGACACTACTCTCTGACAGAGGCTGTTGTGCCCTGGAACCTCGCTCCATTTACTAGAACATATGCTTCAACCTGAAAAGTGTGTCTAATTTGGATCTTATTTCACAGTTTAAATTCTTGGGACCTTAAGTGATTCAGCCCAACGAGTTCAGTTCTAGAGTGTTTGGATTCTGAAAACAGCATAATATTGATGCGACAGGTTCTCAGTTGGAAGTTCTAATAGACAAACTTGTAAAAAAAAAAAAAGGAGCCCAACACAGTAATAGCACTGATATCCTTTGGGGTTCCTGAACAACAGATTTAGGACAGGAGGACACATACAACAGGAGCAACTCAGTTGGTGGGATCCATTCTCTCAGCCGTATCTGTGTGGCCTACCAGTGGAGGCCTATCAAGCATAGCTCAAGGCTGAGCTCAAGAGCTCAAGTCAGCGCATTCAGCTAGCTCGGTGGGCTTGCGTGGAGCCTTGCAGGCTGGGAGCCCCTGATGGGAGCAGGCTGCCTCAGCGCTTACACAGCTGTCAGGCTCCTCATGTTCTTGGGCTGGCGCATCACATGTGTGGCTTCAAAATGCTCAAACCTCAGGCCTCAAATAATCTTTTGTTCTGCTTTTCTGCTTTGTATGTTTGACTCAGTAGCTTTGTTTATTTTCTTAAAATATTTCCTTTTGGCTTGTGTTTCTTGGCATGGCCCAGCTATGGTTTTTCTAAATGCAATCTTCTCCCGACACCCTTGCCATTCATAATGCCACACCCCCAGAAGAGTGCAAGCTGTTAGCATGCCTTCCAGTTCCTGAGGCTTGAAAGGGCACTCAGGACTATGGTGCCACCTCCTCTTCTCCTGAAGGGTGAATGCTCATCAGTGACACTGCTGTGTAGGGCCCGCGTCACTCTTTTTTTTTTAAGATTTTTTTTATTTATTCATTTGACAGGGAGAGAGAGAGACAGCGAGAGAGGGAACACAAGCAGGGGGAGTGGGAGAGGGAGAAGCAGGCTTCCCGCTGAGCAGGGAGCCCGATGCGGGGCTCCATCCCAGGAGCCCGGGATCATGACCTGAACTGAAGGCAGATGCTTAATGACTAAGCCACCCAGGCACCCCAGGCTCGCGTCACTCTTACTTATGGTTGAAGGGATGTACCCAAGCCAAAGAATCCCTTATTCTCATCTTCCAACCAGGTGTTTTTACCATTGATATCAGCACTACTGGTTTTCTGAAATTATAAGTCTCTTGACCTCACCTTTGGGTTCTACAACTAGGGAAAGCTTTTTTTAAATTTTATTTTATTATGTTATGTTAATCACCATTCATTACATCATTAGTTTCTGATGTAGTGTTCCATGATTCATTGTTTGCATATAACACCCAGTGTTCCGTTCCATACGTGCCCTCTTTAATACCCATCACCAGGCTAACCCATCCCCCCACCCCCTCTCCTCTAGAACCCTCAGTTTGTTTCTCAGAGTCCATTGTCTCTCATGGTTTGTCTCCTAGGGAAGCCTTTAAAAGGAAGCCAGACAGAAGGGTAAGTTCTCCTTTGCAGCCCCAACACAGCCTTAGGCTTTCTTTACACAGATCTACCAACTTTTTTTTTTTCCCCCTGAGGGAAGACATAAAACCATCTCCCTAAGATTGTCAACATTTCAAAGCAACTAGTCCTGCAGGTTTCCTGCATGCTAATGGCTATTGCCCTTCCCTGGAGCTGAGCTCCAGGCTGGAAGCTCTTGGCTCTCTGAGCATCCCCTTCAAAGCGGAAAATACCAGCACCTCCTGAACCAACAATGAGACATGTTTGACTAGTGGTGATGAAATGTCTTCTACAAACACTCCCTACCTTACCCACCTCCCCTTTCCAGGACCGATTCACCGTTGAAATATTTATGTCACCCAAGTTCAAGTAGATGAAACCAAACCCTTTGGTGTTGGCAGTTCTCAAGTGCCATAGAAAGCAGCATGAACTTCATGGGCAAGGGAGGTGATTAAATAAGCCAAAGCAAGCTGCTGGTCTCCAGCAGGGCAGCCAGAACTACGACTGAGAGCCAGGCCTGGGCCTTTCTAGTGCAGATCAGTGGTGCATGCTGGGAATCCATGTTGTACAGTGAGTCCCCCCAGAAGTTCCTGGCCCTCCCCAGCCAGAATACATACTTCCAGCATAAGAAGGGATAGGACTCTCACTGCCTCATGTGTCCTACCAGCAGCACAGTATGAAATCTCATTAGCTCAGGACCTTCTCCCTCAGAGCCTGGGACCCTAACTCAAGTGTACTTTCACACTCTTGTATGGGGACAGGGTATTTTACCTACATTTCAGAATAAGAAAGACTGTGGGGGTTCTCTTCTAATTATTTCCTTGGGAAAAGAAGAAACAAAATAATATTGAAAATACTAGAAGCAACCAATTTATCTACATTTCATTGAGAGTATTGTCAGCAGCAGGAGTGCCAATAAAAATCAATGCTCCCTGCTTGTGAGCAAAAACACTGAGCCCAAACTTCCCTGTGAGCAGATTTTCCTGGGCGTGTCTAGTCACTGGAAAAGACTATCCTGGAAGTCATGGTCAAAACTCCGGAGATAGAAGTAAGAGGAATTATGGTCCTTTCCCACAGAAACTTAAATTTTATTTCCCCTGAATTCCATGTTAGATATAAGTATTGCCTTTGCAGGATAGTCTAAAAATTTAACTTATTTATGATATAGCAATAGTATATTGTTTTTTATTATGGTACTGAATATAGCTGAAAGTGTATGCATTGGGCTGTTACTCTACTGTGGATATTATACAACAGATACATTAGTGGGTGGAAATAAGTATATGGGGATTTTCCAAGCTAATGTTTCAGTGAACACTATTCTCAGGATTTTAATTAAGATAATATGAAACAAAATTTGTTATGTATGGGGATTAATTTTAATGACAGCTGATGACAACTTATAAAGTTTTTTTTTTTTTTTTTTACCTTGGAATCTTTAGTAACTGTGCACTGTGAATCTCCATGTGTGCTGCATTTCCCAAATTTATTTTACAAAGTGATTTTCCTTTCTTTTTCTAGAACTCTTAACTCTTAACATCTCATGAAATACTGAGCTTTGGAAAACAGTTCAGTAAATGTTGGGTTAGGCAGTATTTCCTGAGATGAACTAATGTAGCCAGTATAGTTTGGACTAGAAAGTGCTAGAAGATCCACAGAAGCAACCTATGTTATTTTAGTAACATTCTTCATGGCCATTAAGTTCTGTTTTAAAAACGGCACCTGAAGAGAATTTCAACTTTATGTGGACTGTCTAAAGAGCAAGCCAGCGAACAATCTGGCTACTGCTTTCTTGGCTTAATGCTGCTCGGGTGTGGTACTTGTCACATTATGCTCTTGGATTGGAAAAGCTTATGTGGCCAACCTGGGAGGCTGATCACTTGATCACAGAATCTAAAGTTACATTTGCAAGAAAATTTGCTTGGAGTCATAAAGGGCTAGCTTACCATTTCATGGAAAAATGACTTAGAAGATGGCACTGCCCATAACGAAAACTTAACTGTCCTACATCATAGATGTTTCAGCCCTCATTCCCTCATTTAGACTTTGCCTTCCTTATCTATGTTGGTTTGAATCAGGGAGGGGAACCTGTCCCCAGAGCTATGACATGAATACAGTGTGAAGAGAAAAACCCTCCCTCTCAAGTGTTTCAGTCTGTTTTGCAGCTCTGGTCACACCTCCTCATGTTACTCCTAAATTAGTCAAGCTGCTGGCTCAAGTTGGCTACTCAGAGCAAGGCAACTTGTCCTTTGTTGAGTTGAGGGGCAGCCTCCAGGCTCCTTTTAATCTGATTGTTTTAATTCAATTTAATCTGCCCAGTAAATATTTTTTCTTCGGCTGCCGAAATGTGTAAATCAACTAAGTAGTTGTAATCTATGTATACAGTTAACAGAGCTCATGCTGACCAATGCCATGGGACTTGAAATAAATTTGCTTTTGCTGGGCAGTCACCACAGTTACCCAGAAGGGAATGCAATTCACATAAGAGCAGTAACAGAACTGATACCTCACCTTAGTGGCAACTACCACGTATTGAATATTGGCTAAGTTCTTGCATTTCATTATCTTCATTACACTTGGCAAGGTCGGCATTGCTATTCTCGTTTCGTAGATGAGTTAAGTGAGGTACAGAGAGCGAGTCTAAGGCCTCCCACCCACTATTGGTGAAGCTGGCATTCAAAGCCAAGTATGCTTGGTGCCAATACCTTTTATCTTGCTATTACACTACAAGCATTCTGCCTCTATAAAACTGACTTGCATAATTTTAACCTTTTGAGCTCTATGGCTAAGGAGCCTAGATTTGACTCAATGGATTTGGCTGGGAAGATTTTAATTTTTTTTAACTTGTATGTATGTATGTATTTGAATTATCAAATCTTTAGTAAGACTCAAGGCCCCTCTACTTTACTGGGGTCAGTGTTGGAGATAATCAGGATGCTGTGAGCATGGATGTGGTGATGGGGGTCGGGGGGTGGAGGGTAGGGGTGGGAGGCAAGATGGGGGAGGAGAGGGGTAAGTAAAAGCATGTTAAACATTTTACATGTGGAGAGAGTCAAAGATGACAGTTCTAATAATAATTGCAATTTATTGACTATACACGTAAAATGATTCCTTTCCCAAAATATGCATGTACATTGGTATGACTCAGAGATTAGAAAACTTAGCAAAATAGTATACATACATATATTTTACTGGCAGTTAAGAGGATTGATTTGAGGTAAGAAAGAATTGAGCTTGAATCTCATTCTGATTCTTATTAGTGATGCGACCTTAAAAAGTCATTTACCATACATGAGCCTCAGTTTACTGAGCTAATAAAATAAGAATGACATTACCTATTTTGGAGGGGTATTGTGAAAATGAAATCAGGTATTACAGAGAGTGTGCATGGCCTGACACACAGCTGATATTGGAAACTGGTAACAATAATAACATTTGAGGCCCTATTCCTGTGTTACTGCTGCACCACGAAACAGTCCTGCAAGGTCAAGAGAAGACATGGAGACTTTCCACGGCTACCAGCAACAGCGGCTGGATTTAAACTGAGATCTGGTTACTCTTCTAGTTAATGCTCTTTCAATTATACCTCCATGTTTTGGCTTGAGCCCATTAGACCAATAGATGTATGTTTAAGAATATTTTCAAAAGTCTTAAAAACAATCATTAAAAGAATTAAAATCGAATGCATACCTACTAAAATGCTGGACAAGATAAGAGCAAAGACCTCAAAGTTGAAAAACAAAATAAATATAAAATATAAATGACAAATGCAAAGCAAAGAAAGAATGGCAACAGGTAGATAACACAAATGAATTTTGAAAATAGAGACAAATGGTTTTAACATCCATATGGAAAGACTCAACCTTCTTTGGGGAATAAAAATAAATTATTAAAATAAATGTCTACTCTTTATAAGGGACAGGCTTGATACAATAGTACCACAGAAAAGATCAAAATAGTAATAGGGGCAAATATTTGTCTGGTTAATGCAAATATAATGAGAGTAGAGAGAGTTGGAGGTTTTGGGTCTACTTGGTTACTCTAAGGATGGTTTCCCAGAATCACCTTCTCTCTGTGTTTCCAGATTAAAGTAGGGCAAACAAGGAATTCACTTGCTATTTGCAAGGCAGAACTGAGTCATTACTCTCTGAAGGTCATTGTGGTTACATAGGAGGGCAGATAGATGTAGAGGCAGGAGAGGGTTCCAACTTGTTCTCACCCCTCACCCCAACCATTCATTTTTCCTGATGGTTCGTTCTGCTGACCACTCGCCTCTCCAGGCCTGTCACCAGAAGCTTGGTGGTAGACCTGCACAAGGGGTAGTTAAGCAGAGAATTTAGTTTTACATACACTTTTCCACCCACTCCCCTTCATGACCCAGCTCTGGCAGCTCCATGTCACTGGCCTCCCAGATTTTCCTGCACACTGTGATTCAGCTACCCAGGCCAGTGCTTCTGGAGAATTGGTTAGTGGTTTTCTCTGCTCCTCGATTCTTCCTTCAGACCCCTACTTCCCCGGCCTCTTCTATAATTAGATAAAGACTTCTTCCTATCAAATTCTTGATTTCATAATACTCAGAGGGATTCTGCTTCCTGATTGAACACTGAAAAATAGTGATAGGAGTATCAATTTTAGGCAATGTATAATTTAAGCAAAAGCATTGACTGGGCAGATATGTGTTCTGTGCCTGGGTCTTGATTTAGAAAGGTGACTGAATGACCACATGGAGAGTTCAATGCCATTGGAAGAAAAGTTGAATGTTACTCCTAGTTCCCCCTAGAAATGGGAGGCTCGGCTGGACATGCCGGGCCATAGGATGAATACCAGATCATAGGAGCAAATGATAGATTTAGACCAGAACCTTTAATGTGGGGAAGGTGAGGGCACCTGGGTGGCTCACTCTGTTGGGCATCTGCCGTCAGCTCAGATCATGATCCCAGGGTCCTAGGATCGAGTCCCGCACTGCACTCCCTGCTCAGCGGGGAGTCTGCTTCTCCCTCTGCCCCTGTCCCCTGCTTGTGTGTGTGTGCTCTCTTGCTCGCTCTCTCTCTCAAATAAATAAAATCTTAAAAAGAATGTGGGGAAGGTGAGACAGGGCAGGGTAAACAGTTTAGGATTGGCTATTTTGAATGATTTTGGCAGGTTCTGAAGTGCAGGGATGATCCCTAGTTGCCTGGTACCTGGCCCCGGGGATGATTAAAGTAGAGAAATATCGCTTCCTAGGGTCAAAAGGCCAGCTAGAGGAGGTAGGGTTCTGATTGGTTAGTTTAAATATATATAAAAGGCATGTTCCTAAAGATATGGTGTGTGTGTGTGTGTGTGTTTGTGTATGTGTGTATAATATACATTATAATATGGTATATTTATCACAAACTTATTATATATTTATATATAAATTATGTTATATAATATATACCACATTATATATAAAATATGGAATACATATTTTATATGTGCATGTGAAATATGGAATATTATTCAGCCATGAGAAAGAAGGAAATCCTGTCATTTGTGACAACATGGATGAACCTGGAAGACATCATGCTACTTGAGTGGGGGGCTGATGGGGTAGAAAACAGGGAGAGGGTGGTAAAGGGGTACAAACTTTCAGCTCTAAGATGAATAAAATCCAAGGGTCTAATGTAAAACATGGTGAGTATAACTCATAACATTGTATTGCATAATCGAAATTTGCTAAGAGAGTAGGACTTAAATGTTCTCAGTGAAAAAAAAATAAAAAAAACATAAACACGAGGTGATGGATGTCTTAATTAACTAGATGGGGAAATCCTTTCATGATGTTTACATATTTCAAATCATCACAGTGTAATCTTCAAATATCTTAAAATTTTATGTCAATTGTACCTCATAAAGCTAAAATTGAAAAAATAATTTTAAAAAAGAATGTTCCTGGCTGAGTCCTTTGCTGTCACTAAGAATTGGCTAGCCCCTGGGAGGGGCAGTCTTTTCCAGCCAGAAAGATTTTTTTTTAAGATATTAAAACATCATAATACACAGAAAAATTTAAAAACATGACTAATACAATATTACCCTTTAAAAAAGCTAGAGCCAAAATCCACCATATATATATTAACAGTTGTTAATCTTTATTCATTGAATATCATAATACTGGATATATAAAGAAAAATCAATTAGAAATACAAGAAAAAATGGCCAGAGGTCACTTAGGTAATCACAAACTTGATCATAAGGAAAATCACAATAAATTCCAAAACATACAAAAGAAATTTTATAGGAGTAATTCTCAGGTAGTGCAATGAAATCAAATGAGTACAAATAGAGATCAAATAGATCTCTATTTGATCAAACTTACTAATCATGCTCTTCAGATCTTCTATATCGTTATTACTAATTGTATAGGTTTGGATGCATCCAGATCTGTGTTTATGTTAATATCTTGATATTTGTGAAAGTACTGAAGTGGTGTAATTAGTGAAATTTAAAACTTGGGAAGCAGTGTTATTTAAGAAGGACTAGTATTGTTTTTTCCTCTATTGATTTTTTTCTTAGTCTCTAAGGACTTAGTGGGAGTCAACTCCTTTCTATTCGGCAGACACACCAAGTTACCCAAGCCTCTTTGGTTTGCTGATATTTTCCTATTGGCATGGAAAGCTTGCTGCCTCACCAATTCCATCCCCGCCCCCTTTAAAAACTCTAGAATATCCTTTAAGATCCTCTTCAGTTATCTCTATGTAATGCCTGACCTCCGAGACAGTATTATCTTGTAGTTCTCTCATTTATTGTGGTTAATACTTCATTCATTAATTAAATCTTTCCATAATACGTTCTCATAGTATTATCTCTTTATACATATGTGTGTGTGTGTGTGTGTGTGTGCATGTGTGTGTGTAAATCTTTAATTATATCTGCCTTCTTCTTTAGGTTATACTCTGATACCCATAGTTGGACGCGAAGGTTGGGGAGGGATATGCGTTTTAGTATTCAGAACAATTACTGGTCTATGGTACTGCTCAAATATTTGTTGAATATAGAAATGGATGAATGGATAAACATTTCTTAAGTGTCTACCAGAAGGCAAACCTTTCAGTAAATTATCCTCAAAGTGTCAAGTTTCTATCTCCATTTTCCCTTCTGGTCTATTGAATCTCTCAGCTGATACAGTCACGGTGGTCTAAAATATTACCATTTCTGACCTGGTAGCAGCCTCCCTGGTGCTTTTCCTGCATCCTAGCTCACTGGCCTCCTGTGCTTTCTACACACAGCAGTCAGAGTGGTGAGCTCCTAGAGACATAAATTCACATTATTCACCTTCATACTTAAAACCTTTCTTTAAGAACATCTGTATTCTTTGAATATATAAGGAAGCAACCATACATCCCAGTTTGCCTAGGACGGTTCTATTTATGCCCATCATGCCAGTGTCAGTCTCACACTCAGGATACAAGTCGATGCCCCTGGGGAAGATATCTAGTCTTTGAAGCTATCCAGAAACAGTGGCTTGAAGGCTGCAAAGCGTAGCCATGTCGCATGTGCTTATTACTGATGGGAGTGAGTTAGAGTTGATTAATTGCATGCCCTAGAACTCCTTTTGGGTTATCTTGGTCATTTTTTAATCTTATATCTGTGAGAGCCTTGTATCTAAGTAACTGAATGATAATGGCATCCTCTGGATTCCTTGAGCTGACCCCAGAGTAGTTTTTGTTGACAGACTAGGTGAACATCACATATTGCATTTGAGCCACTCAGTCCAGCCCTGACAATGTCCCTAAAATTTCCACTATGTGTTGTTCTGAAAGTTTGTGATGTTATTTTTGACATGATTCCTAAACATATTGGAGATGAAGATTGATGGCTACCACTCATAGGATATTGGTGTAAGTGCAAAATATATTTTACATGTTATTTTATTTAATTCCCATATTAACAGTGTGAACACTTTAATCTCCATTTATAGACAAAGAAATTAAGACATTAACTCTTTCCAGGCATGAACAATCCAGTGCTTCCTGCATTCAAAGCTAATACTTGGGAGCATACCTACTTAGGCTCAATAGACATAGCTTGTTATCTGGTAAGTAGATAAACAATTACCGGATAAACAATGATCAGTTTCGGTTGAATTTACAGAGTACAAGACATAAATTTGCCTATTATAAATATAATTTCTGAGCAAGGAAACCAGGCACCTTGCCTTGGGCACTTGGGATTTTAAAATACAAATGACAAAGCTCCTGACCTCATAAGAACTGCAGTTTTGTCAGAGAGGTAATTTTCATAAACAAACATTGCAATATTCTAGGGTATGTAGCTTGCCTGGTGTTTGGCATACAGATAGCTTTAAAATATGTACTATTTGAATAAATGAAATAAAGCGTGCCTGAGGAAAAGAACAAATGAAAGTGCAAAGATCAAAGGAAGCAGAGAGGAAAGGGCTTTCTCCCTGGGAAGTGGATAAAAACATCACTAAAGCGGTTACATTGAAAGGGGTTTCTGGAGGGTGTGGATGAGTTTACTAGGGGAGGAAGCCTAGAGGACGGCCTTCTGGGCGGATGGAACAGTTGGGCAAATGTATGGAGCTAAAAACAAAACCATGGCATGGTCAGGAAGTGGGTAAGAGTTCACTGATTCAGAATTGCATGGGCAATGTTTTACCTGCTTGGTGAGGAATCACAGCCTCGACAGCACTGCTGTTCATGACTCAATGGATTCGTTTTGCAAAAAGTGTCATCTTAATATCTTGGACTGAATTCTGAGCGCTTGTGGGCTGGAAATCGGAAGAGACCAGAGCTGAGATGGATGGATGTAGTCTGATACCATGAGCCCCGTTCTTCTGAGACTTTCACAAGATGTCAGACATTGAAACTACTTGCCATTGAGGGAGAGCAGCCTCCCACCTAAGGAGTATTCTGCTTGTCCTCTATGTTCCGGCAAAGAGCGCACAACCCCCCGACCGTCAGGGCCACTCTTCCCTGCACACACAAGTCTTAGGAAGGTCAGAGTCTGGTAACTCCTGGGTTCTCAGAGATTAATACGGATACTTCATGGCCTGTGTGGGGCTCAGAGAGCTTCTGCATTCCCTTGAGGGAAATAGAAGGTTCACAGGGTACAGCCCCGTATCTAGGCGGAGAATTTTCTGGGTGTAGTGTTGTGTGGAGGAGGCTTTGTGTCTGTGGAGGAGACTCAGGAAAGGACACACAGAGAGACAAACAGAAAAGTGACAGATGTGAATGCGCTTCCTGTCATTTTTTTCCCTGAAAGATGAAGGTTGATCTTGAGAACACAAGGATATTATAATAAAACTCTCATCCTTGTAATAGTGAGGGTGAGAAAACCCATTAAAGTTGTGTGTGTGTGTGTGCACACGTGTGTGCGCGTGCGTGTGTGCACGTGTGCGTGTGTGTATGTGTGTGTGTGTGTATGTATGTGTGTGTGGTATCTGGCTACTGTACTTTAACAATAACTCCTCTTGACATTATACAAGGTCAGCAAGTCACCTCAAGACCACCCTGCTTGAGGATTTGCTCTCCGCACAGGGTTGTATGGACTCTCTCAGCTGAGAAATGTCACCCAGCACCTTTCATATTTATGGTGACTCATAAACAGGAAACCAGTCCTGTCCATGACATTGTAACTTTTTTTCATATCAAATCCTTTTATGAAAATGAAAAAAAAAACCCACCAAACAAAACTATAGAACTTAGCTGTCTTATGCTTTCTGAGCCAAAATAAACATTGCCAAATTAGTAAGGCAGACTGAACAAATTAAGCGCTAAATGCAAATTTATCGACTGAAATCCAATGGCAGAGTTGCCAAAGAGCTTAGAGGGGTGAAGCACAGCCCTGTAAGTAGGTGTTTGTGTTGGCGAGTTTCTGCAGAGAGGCATGGGAACAGTAATAGAAAAAGAGAGCGTTTCTGTTACACCCAAGATGAACAGTTTGTTTTAGAAAGTTCAAGTAAACAGTGTCTAACATATATTCACTGAATTCAGAATCTCAGTTGCTACCAAGAGGGAGATGAAAAAAAAATAAGCTGGCAAAATTTCTTTTAAAAAACTCATTTGGAAATGTTCAAGTCAGCCTTGTTAATCATTGGATGGGATGGAGACATCCTTTCTCATTGGTGAGCCATGAATAAGTCCCAGCAGTTCCTCACCAGGGCAGACAAGAGCTTTTCCCTGAAAGATATTCAAAACCTTACACAATAAGGAAAAGATTTATCTTCATGTTTTCTAATGCCCCAAGTGGAATGTATAGGATGTATCCTTTTAAGGTGTGAGCATCGTTTATGATGCCTAGGTTTTGAAAGTTGAGTGTATATTGCTTCAGCTCCATGACTGACTGGGGAGGGGCTGCAGGGAGAGAATGGTTGTGATTGTAATTGCTTCAGTGTTTTCCTCCTGACCATGGACTCGGTGACTTCTCTTCCCACTTTGGTCAGGGTCTCTTACCCCTTTTCTTTTTTTTTTTTTTTTAAGATTTTATTTACTTATTTATTTGAGAGGGAGAGAGAGCATGAGCCGAAGTAGGGGTAGGGGAGGAGGGAGGAGAGAATCTTCAAGCAGACTCCCCAGTGAGCATGGAGCTTGACATGGGGCCCGATCTCATGACCCTGAGGTCATGATCTGAGCCGAAATCAAGTGTCAGATGCTTAACTGACTGAGCCACCCAGGTGCCCCTCTTATCCCCTTTAACATGAAAGATCCTAAGATGCACATTTCTGTTTGCATTGAGTGTTCTTCCTCCTGCTCCTTCCCTCCCTCCTTCTTCTCCTTCTTCCCTTTTACCCCCTTTTTATAGCATTGCATCTGCAATGCAAAAATAAAATACTGGTCATGTTTCTTCCATAATACTACCTTGTATGAGATTTTATTTTATTCTCTAAAAGTTTTAAAAAAATTTAACTGAAGGATAATTCATATGTAATGTTATATTAGTTTCAGGTGTACAACATAGTGATTTGACAATTATATACATTACAAATTACCCTGGTAAGTGTAGTTACCATGTGCCATCACACAAAGTTATTACAATATTATTGACTATATTCTTTGGATGTTGCTTATTCTTCAGGGAAGAGTTCCCACAAGCTTCCTGGGGCTTCCCACAATGCCTTGTCTCTTCTTTGACGGTTGAAGAAACCAGGACACAGAAAGTCATTTTATCATACAATAAAAATTGGGAATAAAATGGGAATACCATAGAATACCATAGTGTGCCAACACCGGATGGATATTTAGAAAGCTGTATTTTATAGAGGAAAATCAGAGGCCCAGAGAGAAAGAGATCATAACATGCCCAAAGTAACATAGTGAATAAGTTCCAGAGAAATTAATAGATCAGATTTTCTTTATCCTTTGACTGCTAGCCAAAGGAGTCAACACGCCACTACATACCACAATCCCTCCCACATACTTACTGTTTAGAGGTCTTTTCTATAGATAATACTCTCTTCCCAAACCCAGCAACATAAAGTAACAGAATTAAATATCTCCTTCTCCAGGACATTCTCTTGCTCAAGGAAATATATTGGTCTTCTACTGCAGAAGAGGTCAAGTATAAACTCCTCAACTATTTTAGGTTTTGAAGTTGAGGAGAGTCTTGGCTTTGGTTGGCCAAAACAGGAGACAAGCTGAGAATTGTCTTGTGGCAGAAAGATGGCAAAAGAATTGCAAAGCAGAAATCGCCCCAGCTATGACCCCTGGAGGAGAAGAAATGTATAAATATTCAGAGGGTGGAAATGAAAATGGCTTATAAATTATCTTTTCCTACGTGACATTCCCTAAGAAATCAGCCCGGGTTACATTTTTTAAAAGAATCTAGATAGTCAAAGAAATGAATGTCAGCTTGGTGTAATTTTTTGCATGGTGTAATTTCAGTTCACTAGTTGTAACACACAATAAGCTGGTAATACCTTTGGTTCACAGACCCACACGGCACAATTGACAACCTCATATATGCAGCTTAATTTATCTGGGACACTGAATTTTTCTTAGATTCCTTTCTAGGTCAAAAGTCTAGGTTAATGAGCATTCCTACCCACACTCAAAACATGTCCTGGAATGCAGGAGAAACATGAATTGTTAACAACAATGACAAACTCTTTTGAATTCATTTTAACCAGAAATGGTATAAAAATAAGTATAATAATTTCAGAATATTGACAATATGTGAATCCCTTGAAGAAAGTAAGCAAAGATTACTGTTATTACACCTGAGTTCTTGCTGATCTCTCCCTTGATTAAATATTAGAATAGGTCTTCTCATGGCCTTGGTTATTGGTGCAAGAATTCATAGCCATCATCAAGCTACTCTCCACTTGAGCAAGGCTATTCAGAGCAATGGTCTACTCCAGAGGCTACATTTTCCACCATCAAGGGATTGGGTACTCCTGTATACAGTGTGTTATCACGTATCTGCTAGTGGAGAGTTCTGTTTTGGAGATTACTTCTAATATAGATATTTTGGTAATTAACAGTAAGTAATGTTACTCTTTTGCCATGGCTGACCTGCCCCAGAATAGTCTTAGGTTGGCATTCCTCCCTCAAAGGGTAAGATTCCTCAAGTCGTGGATGTGAAAGTGCTGCACATAAGCTACTGAGAACTAGAGATTGAAAGAGACATGGTTATTCAAATGGATACTGACAGAGATGCTGTGGCCAACTTAGAACCTGTGCTGACCTTGAAATCTGTCCCTTTGGAAGCACACAGAGGACATAGTGGGGTTGGGGAAAGGTTTCTAACAACAGGACAGTTTTCTAAAACTGTGATTGGGGGTAGAATGGTTGCATGTGGAATGGACTGGGCAATGAATCACCATTTTGGCCACAGGAGTGACCACCAATCCCTGAGAAGTGACCTCCTCTTTAGTCTTGCATAATTAACAACCTAGTTTTGGGGCCCAACGCAAAGCTTAGAGTCCCCAGAGGGCTCACAGATCCTGTAGGAAAGAGCTGGGTTACCATACCCTCTACTTTCTCTGCCAGTTCTCCCCTGGGTCTCCCTTCAGACCTCTCCTTCAAGTCTCTCTTCAGAGTTTCCCGGGACACATGGATGCCATCCAAGCTCATCATGTGAATCTATGTAAACCACTGAATCCAACACCTGGCATATTTAAAGACTTAATAAAGATCCATCATTAATCTTGTTGTTCTAACCTTATCATTATCATCATCATCATCATTTATTTCATCCTTATAACATCCTTGTCAGTTCCTTCATGAGGAAAACCCAAAAGCCAATCTCACACTTATAACTGGTAAATAGATTATTTATAGTTTGTCTTACAGGACAAAATCTAAATTAACTGTACATTTAAAAAAGTTACATTTTTTTTTTGGTTTTTATTTTTTTAAAGATTTATTTATTTATTTTAGAGAGCAGGGGAAGGGCCAAGGGAGAGGGAGAACGAGTCCTGAGCAGACTCCGTGCTGAGCATGGAGCATGGAGCATAGAGCCCGACGTGGGACTCAATCCCAGGACCCTGAGATCAGGACCTGAGCCGAAACCAAGGGTCAGACACTAAACGAACTGCACCACCTGGGTGCCCCTAGAACATCAGTTACATTTTAGAGAATTCGCTCAGCATGTTGAAAATATTCCTTTTTGTGGCCTCCATAGATTTTTAAAAGACATCCTCAGGTGAGGGAACCCGCAGGTCCCTGATCCCCAGTCAGTCTCCCTCTTGCTGGGGGCTGTTCTACCTTGCAAGTATAGACCTCTCATTTTTCATACCATGTAGTGACATTTTTGAGCACAGAAACCTCATCTTTATTTTTCTACCTTTTTTTACAATGTCTGTCACAGGCCTCGGCACATAGTAGGCATTCAGGAAAACCACTGTGATGAATTGGTGAGTGTGAGGGCCACTGGGGTTTGCGCTGAACCAGCAGTGTCTTCAATGAATTGAATGTGAAGACTGGTAATTGTGGAGGCCTGTCCATAGTCATGCATTTCTAGAAAACTCCGCCACCCACAAAGACGCACTTGACACAGGTGAGTGTGCACATATGCAGCTGTACACTCACAGCCGTGCATGAGTGGGCATCCTTGCAGCCCCAAGTGCTGACATTCACCTCTTCTCTACCCCGCATCAGCGGCCCTCCATCCATGGTCACAGCCAAGTACATCAGACACAGACACGCATGTGACTCGCTACAGGAAGGCACCTGTGCACATGCAAATCTGTGCACACTCCAGATGACTTTGAAGCTGGGCCCGAGCATCAGGAAGCATCCAGAATCCCGGCTGTTGTGGCAGTCACAGCACATCACATGAAAAAAAAAATTCTCTTTATTCCCTGGAGACTGCAGGTTGACTTCAGGGTTTTAAAGGACCCCCAAAACTGACTCTCCTCCGACTTTGCTTGGGGCTAGTTCCTGAACAATACACAGATTGTCCGGATCTCTAAGTGCCTTGAGGAGTGTCTCTACCTCCCGAGACAATATTGCTATTGTCTCCAAAGCTCAAGCCTGTTGTTTTATCTTTGAGGAAGTTTATTCCTAGATAGAGATCTTCATAACACCAGCCGAAAATGGAGGCATTGACAGGCTGGCTCGCATTTATTGCTGCCGTATAAGAGAACCATTTAAAAGCTGGCTGAGTTTTTGTCTTCAACAAATACAGCCACTTGCCCTGGTCAGGCCATCAGAGGCCTTCTAGAAAGCTCAGCCCAGTTACTGGCAGAATCCACAGAGCTGTAAAGGCCAATAGGAAGGGTGAGAGTTTAAACTTTAACTTCTTCAGACATCATGGGACCATCACAAAAATGAATCAGAAACACCCAACTGAGAGCATTTTTCACAGTCACTCTGCAGATGACAGAAGATAAGAAATGTTAGTAAAGGTGGAAATTTCCATACTGATAGCATCTCTGGCCTTGTGGATGGAGACCCTCTTTGTCAGGGGTTCACTAGAGAGTTCGCATCACACTGGTGTCTTTCTGACCTATAGAAACAGAAGGAAAAATGTATCCAAAAATCACTGTTAAGACATATCCTCTACTCCCTGCCCCTGGGTCTGGAATGCTGAGCTCAGAGGGCCCCAACCCAATGCCTGTCTTTTTTTTTTTTTTTTTAACGAAAGAAGAACCAAGAACGGGAAAAGAGAGGGACTTGCCCACAATGACCTATAATGTAGGGGCCAAATGAAATCTCATGCCCAAAGTCTTGGACTCTCATTTTAGGGTTTTTTATTTCTGTTCTCCCCACCAGGTCATGCTAGTTCCCCCTCTCATTTAATCGTCCTCCGTGACCACTGGAAAATAGGCATCTTTCCAGTGCAAATGATTGCTCGCGCAGTCTCCTTCTGCACTTCAAGTTTTAATTTATTCTCACTTTTGCTATAATGATTAGTGCAGGATTTTAATTCACTCTTAAATGAAGTCGGTAAAAGAGCAGCTGAAAATGAATTAGTTTGTGATACCAAAAAAGGTCTTTTATCCTAGAGACCTGAGGATTTTTAGAACAGGATTTTCAGGGTAGTAAAGGAAGAGAATCTCCTTTTGACTTCTCTTTGCTCCAGGTATGGATGGGTCAGTCTCCTGGAGTCTCTATGAGGTCAGGTGGTTGCAGAACCATCAGCAGAAGCATGAGTGGCTGGACATATTTTGGGTTTTTTTGTCTCATACCAAAGACCGGGAATCAAAGGCCACTTCAATTGTTTAGGTATCTAGAGTGGAGAGTCTTTATCAGTCTCCCGATATGGGCTGCCAGGCTCTAGTTTCTGGATAACTATTTGCTACCCACCGGTAGACAGAACTGGACAGGTACTTAGAGGCCATGGGATCCAAACCATTTTATAGGTGGAGGAACTTAGTGCTGTAAATGGTATGGTGGTCAGAATGGTGGCCCTCCCCAAAATGTCCATGGCCTAACACCCAGAACCAGTGAATGTGCTACTCTTACATGGGAAAAGGGACTGTGTAGATGTAATGAAGTTAAGGATCTTGAGATGGGGTGATTATCCTGGATTATCCATGTGGCCCAGTGTAATTACAGGGTCATTATAAGGGGAAGAGGGAGGCAGGAGAGTGAGAGTTTGAGAAGGAGAAGGGGCCATGGAAGCAGAGGTTAGGGTGATATAATTGCTGGTTAGGAGTCACCTGCCAAGGGATGTGGGAAGCCTCTAGAATCTTGAAAACTAAGGAAATGAATTCTTTCCTAGAACCTTCCTGCTGGCACCTTGATTAATCGCAGCCCCCATGAGACCCATTTCAGCCCTTTGATTTTTAGAACTCTAATATAAATCCATATTATTTTAAGCTACTACACTTGTGGTAGTTTGCTATAGCAGCAATAGAAAGCCGATAACAGATGGGAACAGGCAAAACTGAGACAAGGACATGCCTTCTTTCTTCTTCCTTTGCCTGGCAAGCTTTTCTCTTCATCCCCTTTCTTCAGTTGGTCAACTGCTGTCATCCTCAACCCTAGTTGAGGCTGTGTCATTGAAGAGCCTCCTCTTGGATTTGACTCAGAACGTTTCCCCAGCTCTCCTACAGTTTCCTGGATCTGCTATGTAGTATTGCACATTATGGACTGTGAGATTGAGTTGTTCCCTTCTCCCCCAGCAGACTGTGGACGCCTTGAGGGCATCAGCTGGCCTCATTCATCCTCTGATCCCAAACATCTAGCACAGGAGAGTCATGATCATTGGTTTTGAGTGAATACATCAAAGAATAAACAAAAGCTCTTTTTCAAACACAACATTTTGAAGCTACTTAGCAAGCATTAGTAACTGTATATTTTTTCTGAAATATTTTCTTGCCTTTTGTTCCTTTTTTTTTTTTTCTTCTCAGCCAGGCAGATTCTGAAGGTGACCGTGGAGCCCATAAATTCAGGAGAGTTGCCTGTGGAGGGACAGGACCCTGAGGCCAGACTGAGAATTGCTGATCCCAGGCAGCCTTGTGCCTTGAGCTCCTCATGAAGGGGCTTCCTTAGGCTTGTTACCGAGTTGTCCCAGCAACCTGGAAAAAGCTCCCCTCTTTGAGGTGGTAGACCAATTTTCTGATACTCCCCAGTCCTCGGACTAACCGGTTCATCTCCTCAAAAAGGAAGCTTTTTTTTTTTTTTCCCCCTAGGCTGCTGAGAAAACACCAATGGCAAATATCATCTGGTTTTCATTGAGTGGTTCCAAAAATCTGTCACAGGCTAATTGTGTATCTCTACTCACACAAATGAAGATAAGCATGAATGAAGATCTGTCACCAGCTCCTGGTTCTTGGTACCTAGGAGTATGGGTTGACCTAGGAGTATAGGTTATTTTGGAGAAGATAGCCCCGTTTTTCTAGGCTCTTCTGTGGCACATACACATGACTCCTGGAGGGTCCTTTGGTGGCTTCTCAAGTATCTCAGAGCCTGAGGAGACAATAGGACTCCTTTGCCTCATCTCTTCAGTCTGGAGGTTGTGGGGCTGTTTCTGTCACCCAGGTCCTTCACTTTAACCTCTGTGGATGTGGCTCCTGCTCAGGGTTCAAAGGGTGTGCCTCATATGCCATCATCAGGAGGTACTCCAGATACTGGTTAGATAGGAACTCAAATTGCTGGCTGCTGTGTTCTCTTTACCAATATTTGTTTCCATTTTGCAGGTAAAAACAATTTAGCATGAAAGATAGCATGCTGATAGCCTGAAATAACCTCCAGTGGGTACAGCCTTGTGAAATACTTGGTGAAGGAAATAAATACGTAGTCAGCCCATGAAACCAAAAGGTTTATTGCTTAGGAGGGGCTCCGTGGAAACTCCTGCTTCATAAGGATATGTCTAAAGCAGTTATTTTCCCAACTTTGGTCTTTAATGTATCACTCAAGAAGGCAAGATTCTGGAGAACCCTGTGAAAAGGAGTTCACTGATTAGGTGAGCTTGGAAAAAACTGCCTTTCATGTCTCTCAGAAATTTACAACACACCCTGAGAAAACCTATAGGACAGAAACCTATTTACATTTGTTTAACTCAGAATTTCCTCTTTCCCCATGAAATCCGCCCCCCACGGAATACCTGTTAATTTGTCACATAATCAGTGTTCTGTACCCTGCATTTTGTGAAGCCCCACATTTTGTGAAGCTTTCTCAGGGCTCCTTGGAGAGGTAGACTCCCTTACCGTACTTTCTAAATTGTGCATGTATATCATTTATGAGGCTGATGTCAGACACCATCCCAGTTAACCCTCACCAACTTTGAGGTCGGTACTAGTCCTTCAGTCAGTAGTTAATTAAATAATTGATATTTATTAGTTATGTACTATGGGTATGACACCAGGGCAGGTGTGTTATTACCCTTATTTTATAGGTCTAGGTGGGGAAATTGAGGCCCATAAAAGTTAAATAATTTATCCAGAGTGACATGACTGGAAACAAAATTCAGAAACAAAGCCAGAAACAAAATTCAGTTTCTCTGATTCTTGCGTTGTTTCCACTTTTTTCAGACTGCAGAGAATTACTACTGCCATCCTCTCTCCCAGCATTGCTCTGAAGTTCAGAACAAGGTTGCTCAAGACGTCTTCGTTATGAACTTAATTTGAAATCTTGTCCTTCTTCATCTCCCACCCTGTGCTGTCCTGCTTCCACCTCTGAGCTGGGGAGGGAGGTTGATGAGTTACTTCTTAAGTAGAGGGGCCCACTCAGACCTCATGTCCACATGATGCTCAGAGCCCCAGTGGCCTTTGCATTTGTATATCCCAAAGGTGGGAAGCAAGATTGCTCAACTCAAGACCTTCAAATCCCCATCTCCTCGGCTGCTATGTAGGAGGTTCTCTTCCACATATGAAGCTTCAGGACAATAATTCAAATGGGTGCCCAGGCACAGTGCATGGGGTGGGAGGCCTTTGGACTCTGGGTTTCCTGTGCTGGGTTTCCTGTGCTGAACCTGTTCAGTCAAGTAAAATTGTACTGGAATTCTGGGGTTTGTGTTGGGAGCCCACAGCCCGCTGTTTATTATTTTAAGAACTCTTGGTTTCTACCTTTAAATGTGGGGGTGGGGGAGCAGCCTACTGTGGAAGGCGGCTGCCACCTTCTTCTGGGAATGACAGTGTTGCTCTGTATATTCCACAAGGGCCCCTCAGGCAGAGCTACCGCATTCCAGAGCTCTCCCCAGCCAGATGAATAGACACTATTTCATCTCATCGGTTACTGAGACAAAGTCAGGGCTCCAGCAGTTGGGTTCCTTTCTGTCATATCACCTTGGTGGGGGGAAGACCCCACTAAGGCCTTGAGACCAGGACGCTCACAGCTTTACCAGAGTCAAGGGTCAGCACGTTCACTCTGGGCTTTATGAAACCTGCTCTTGCCTTCCTCACCTTTCAAATTGTGTCCCTGCTGGGTGCCCCACATGGTAAGAATGTTCCAGTGTCCCACCGGAACATTTGTTATTGCCCAATCCAGCTCAACACCCCTTCCAGCCATGTCCCAAGAAGCCCGCGCAGAGTACTTGAAATAAAACAGAGCGATGTCCTCGAGCTGTGAATGCCTCCCAAAGACAAACGGACAGAACTTCATTGTCTCAGGGAAGAAGGCGCCTCACATAGTGATCACATTGTGGTTACCGGGGGCCTGATGATTAATCTACAGAGAGGATGTGCAGGAGAGAGGAGCTGGCATCATTCCTGTAGACGAAGATTCTTTAAAATTTCATGTCTCTGACTGAACATGTGCACCAGAAACACAAGATTTCCATTGTTAAGGTCTCTTCAGTGACCTCATTTTCCCAGTTGCGAGTTGGCATGTAAGTCATTACCTTTTCTGTCTGCACAGGGATACCGTGTTCCTGAAACTCAAATGCTTCACACTTCAAAATATACATTGTGCTGCTTATAATTATACTTCTGAAGGTGAACACTTACAGGGCTTTATAACATTTCTCATTTAGAGATGGGCTATAAGCAACTGATGCATGGAGAAATGAACAAAATCAGATACTGATCAATATGCATATATTTGGTATAATTGAACTATTTTTAGAATGAATTTTTAAAAAGATCTGTGCTAAGATCTTTTGAAGGCACTCCAGGAGGTTCCAGCAATATCCACAACTATCCACCATGGTTCTTGCCCTTTGTGTGATCACCAGTGGGGAAGTTGACTCTCTTGGAATGGCAAAGGCTGTATATGAGGGGCTGATGCAGATAGCATGATGGTGCTGATGGGTGAAAATCCACAGCTCTGTCACTTGCTGGAGACAACTTCTCTGAGCCTCTGTTCCCTCATCCAAGAATGGACTAGATCGTAAGACGTAAATATAAGATGCTCTTGCTCATAGAGCTTATTAGAATAACTTCTTAAATATAAGGTCAGTTCGGGATGACATTGTGATTTTGGACCGTCCTGAAATGTTTTAGACATGGTCTCAGAGATTGTGCCTCTCCAGTCACTTCAGAACTCATGGAATAAACTGATAGCATAATAGGGATGGATATGGGAGTGGTACAGGGAGTATCTGGGGAATGGATCTGCTATCAGAATGAGGGGGATAGTCTCAGAGAGTTCCTCTTTATGTACTGGGTGACTGGGTCTTTAATTCAGATCGTTTGCTGCCCAGATTAAATGTATGCTGGAACCTCTGGGGAAACCCAGGTCAGTGGGCAGTTCCTCTAGGCCTATGTCCAGAAGTAAGCTTTCTGCCAAGGCAGAGTGAGGTAAGCTGTCACCTGTTTTTGTAACCTACCATCACACAAGACAGGCCTTAAAGCTCAGAAGACAAAGCAGAGAGAGTTGTGTCCCTTTGTTTTGAGCTCAAGGCCTTTTTAAAGCCATCAAATGTCTCCTTGTTCCCTTGTTGTGCAACAAGGCACACAGCTCTGAATGGGACCTTTTGTACCTGGAAATTCCACAGTTCCAGTTCCCCCTGACTCTTGTCCATGCCAGATGACATCCTCAGAGACTTTGAAGTTGCATGTTTGAAGGAAGCACTGCCTCACCCACACCTCTCACCCCACGTGCCTGCCCACAGTATCAGTCAGACTCCGGGAGAGCAGTGGGACGAGCTTCTGGCTACCAACGGACAGGAGCTGGAGCCAGGGGGCCGGTGCTGCCCCACCACTCAGCTCTCCTTGTGTCTGGCCTCGCAAGGACAGCACTTCCAGAAGCTCTCTCTCTAAGGAGGGACTGGGCTCATCTTGAAGGGAATCCATCCAAGTCTTCTCTGCATCCTGGTTCCAGAAATGGTATTCCTGGGAGAGGCCATCTTACCTGATGTAGAGCCAAGCAGCCTTAGCCACATCCTGCCTGGTCTCAGACAGCAGAGTGTCTGCTTTGCCTGCAGCCCCTGCTCTCCTGATTTGTATGTGAACACGTTTCTGAATAGATACCCATGGATTATCTGACACCAACAGAGCCATGTGGATTGAAAGCACATCCAAGCACAGGGATTGCTTTATACTTAAGTAGGAGAGGAGGGAAGAGGGACAACATTTATTGAGCACATACAATCTAAATGGTTATTTGATATTAAATTTCATTGAAGCACCACAACAAACACCATGAGGCCATCTCCATTTGTGCAGATGAGGAAATTGAAGATCAGAGACTGTGAGGTTTGCCAAGGTCTTTATAACTACTAAGTAGAGAGATGAGATTCAAACCAAGTTCTTTTTAACTCCAAGATAGGCTCTTTCTTTTAGAGCATGCTTATTTTCAGATCCCTTTCCCACTGAGCCCAATTATCAATAAGCCTTCTCCTTGCACCGCCAGCTCCCTTAGAGATGTGTCTTAAACAGAAACTCATTCTGACTTGACCCCCTCTAGCTCTTTCCTTTTCTCCTTGGTGGTGACAGTCATTTCCCTGGGCCTCTGTAGGTGTCTGGAGGCCTCAGGTTCTCCTTGTTTCTCCCTCAGTTCCCCAGCCACAATGTATCTGAGATCCTTCATTGAGGTTCTAAAGGCATAAAGGACATTTAGAGAAGGAATTCCTGTGTACACACTGTCCAATCTCAAAATAGGGATTTAAAACCATCAGTCCAGGGGAAGACTATTATAGTTGTGGAGTAACAGCCAGTTCTGATTATGTTTTATAATCCTGGAATCCAGCACAGTGTTGGGCCAATGTGTGGATAGATGAATGAGTGGAGCTCTAAGAAATTAGGCCGCTGGTGGAAGGGCATTTGAGGATATCAGGCATTTTCCCTTGCATCTATGAAATCGTACCATGTTGGCTGACACCTCATAAGCCTGTGCAGAATGCCAGTATCCCAATATGTTAAATTTATTTGTTCATTTATAATTTCATTTAGTGTTTACTGAGCACCAACTCTCTGTTAGATTATGCTGGGGGAGATAGCAAAATGAAGGAGTTTAGGCTCTGTCCTGAAATAATTCAACAATCCAGGTGGGAGAAGACTTGAGTTTCATGCAGAAAGCAAGATGGCAAGGAATAGACACTTATCTCATCCTGAGAGATACATATGAGAAGACTTCCTGAATGGGATGGCTTAGAATTGCTACTTGAAGGATATAGTAGTAGGACATAAAAATTGGTAAAGGCATTTAAAAGAAAAAGCATTGTTTTTCTCTATCCTCACACCAACATTTCTGACATCCCATATGTGGGTTTTTTCAAACCAAGCAACTCTCCAGTTCTCAGCAGTCACCAGTTGGGTGTCCTACAATTAATGAAATTCCTACACTAACTGCTTGGGGTTGGCACAGACCACACAGGATAAGGACTCCATCCCACAAGACTGCCCCCCACTTCATAAACCAATTGCAAGTCCCGGGTTGTCACCTGTACTTCTGACTGACTGGCTATACATGGGGTTCCTGCAACCCCTTCTTGGATTGGGTCATTTGTTAGAACAAGTCACAAAACATGGGGAAACTGTTTACTTACTCGAGTACCAATTTATTATAAAAGGCTACAGCTCAGAAACAAGAAGAAGGAAGAGAAGCATAGGGCAAGTGGGAAGGGGTGCATGGAGCTTCCACATCCTCTCTGGGCTCACCACCTTCCCAGTACCTCAATGTACTCTCTAACCAGGAACCTCTCTGTACCCTGTTATTTGGGGGTTTTATGGGGGATTCATTACACAGGCATGATTGCTTAAATCATAGGCCATTGATAAGTGAACTCAATCTCCATCCCTCGCCCCCTCGGGAGGTTGGGTAAGGGACTAAAAGTTACAACCCTGTAATCAGATGGCTGGTTCTCCAGGAAAGCATCCCTCCATCTTTTGGAGCTTTCCACAAGTCACCTCATAAGTATAAACTCAAGTATGGTTGGAAGGGACTTATTATGAAAAATAAAAGACGTTCCTTTTACCCATATCACTTAGGAAATTCCAAGAGTTTGGCAGCTCTGTGCCAGAAACTGGGAACAGTGATCAAATATATATTTCTTATTATATTGCAATATCAGAGCTTTCCATGTAGAGGGAACAGAACAATCAAAGCAGAGCAGGTGTGAGAAAACAAGTGTTAGGTGTGGCTATAATAAAGAATTTCTGTGAGGGGGTGGGAATGAGCTTGAACAATCAGTAGCAGCTTTTTTATGTTAATGAATTTGAAACTATACTATTCTCTTCTGGGGGCATGGATAATAATACTTTACACATATAGAATGCTTCTGAGCAGTAAGCACTCTAAGTGCTTTACATCAAAGATCTCATTAAATTTTTGCTACCACTCTCAGTTAGGTACTCATATTATTCCCACATGACATATGAGGAACCTGAAGGACAAAGCCACACAGATCATCCATGTCAGAGCTGGGATGGTAAACCAGAAAGTCTTTGAACCACCATACCCTTATGCCTCCCAGAGATATGATGGAGTGAGCTCTCCAGAAACTGGGGTTATGAGGACAAGCAGTTCATTGGCATAAAGGACAAATTATAACCTCAGGCCCTGGCTTGATTCCTGTACTCATTAAGATCCAGCCCCAGATGACAGTGTCAGGATGGCAAGCGCCATTGTGCTGGCCTGGATGGCTCATCACAGGGGCTCAGATTTGTGTGTTCAACATTTAAGAGACATTGAATCTAGTGGAAACAGAGAACACATGGAAAATGACCTCACTGGCTAAGGGCTGAAGTTGAAATGCCTGGCTTGAATTTTGGCTTTGCCCTTTCCTGTTTTCTGGCTGAATCCCAAGGCCACTGTAGAGTAGCTTTCTGTGCACAGGATGGTAGCTCCTGGCCACCCAGTGTTTCTACTTTGCTTCATGGAGGAATCTGCTAATTTAAGTAACAATCTGCAAAATTATCCAAGAAGACCAAGGTAGAGACATTTGTAATGTGTGAACATGTTTCCTGGCTATGAAAAAAAAAATACTGGAAGAAAATGAAGTGATTCATTGAAAAATTTCACTGAAAGGTCCAAATAATCATTTGGGGTACAACATTTCTACATCAGTTCAGTCATATATTTTTTGCAGAGAACTCATATATCTTCTTTTCTCTACCAGCCCAGTGGAGTAGCCAAGTATTCTTTTCCTTTTTTACATGTGAGAAATCTGAAACTCAGAAAGTGACTGAGAGACCAAGCCAAGTTTTCCAAATCAGATCTTTTTGACTTTGGCTTTAGTACTTCTCCTTGTTGGTACTGCTTTTCTGTGTGAAATACTGAAGAAACTGTGAATACTGTTTCTTCCACTTGAGATGATGCTGTTTAATTTATTTATCAGCAAGGATGGTGTTCTGCCTGCTTACACCAGTTTGACATTTTTGTTGTTAATGGATAGCACATTTCTGATTGGCCAATGACCATGCCATAGTAGTTATTAAATATTTTGATTATTGCTTCTGTTTTATATAAATATTTAATATTTCTGCTACATTACTTTACTTCAAAAAGGATTTATGGCAGTTTATAAAAATACCACACACTAGTAAGATAACATCTATCAGAAGTAGGCAAAGAAGTAAAAACAAATAGAAGGATAGAAAGAAATTGGGGCAGGAATGAAATTGACACAAAAGTATAGATTGTAAGCCTGAAACACTTGCTAGAGTAGAGATGAGCTGCTTGTTGGATTCTAAACCTGCCAGGAGCCAATGGCAGAAGAAATGCATATTGGTTATGATGCACTGTATCTTCAAGAAAAACCAAATGAAAAGCATATCTTACCACAAAATCATCTTCCTGAGACTCTCAGGAGAGAGAACACTAATTTAGTTAGTACAATTCCCATGTCATCTATGAATGGTCAAGACAGCAATGAGTTTCAAAGGGTCATTTCCATGGGCTGCTTAACTGACAAGACCAATATCCTGCACTTGCCTCGATTGCCTTGAGTTGTCTGGTGACCTTCTGAGCAGATTTGCCTTGTCTCCCTGCTTAGATAATAATTTCTCTGATGTGGTGACACTAGATCCAAAGTTCCCTTGGAAAATTACCAAAAATAATACTTTTTAAAAATGAGAACAATAAAAGAGTTGAACTACCACTGAGGGGGTGGGAATACAAGGTGCTGCTCCAAGATTTTACATTTCTTACTGAGCTCCTTCGTCCACAGGACAGGCAAGCTAAGTGTTGTCCATTGCCCTCTGACCTACCAGGTGGAACATCTTAGAGATGTTCCTGGAATTCTTGTCAACTTCAGACAGAAAGTAGTCAGTGTGATTCTTATACCCATTCATTGTCACTCATTCATTTGTCCTTTTATTAGAAATGTGTAGAAGATCACTTGCTGTGTGCCTTGCCCTGCAGACACAGAGATGGATAAGAAACAGTGCTACCCTGGAAGAGGTTATGGGTAAAAGGAGAAGACCAAAATGCTCATGGACAATTATAGTACAGCACAGGAAGTTCTGCAAGAGAGATATGTACAGTGTCATGGGGAGAGGGGAAAGAAGAACCATTATAACCATCCGGGAGGCCAGAGACAGACTCCCAGTGGAGGTGACGTTTGATTCCAGTCCTGGCACAAATCCCTCAAAGAACTAAGGATGAAAGGAGCTGACTGACGGAGAGAAAAGCATATTGATGGCAGAGCAGTGAGTATGTGTTTGGGCAACAGAGGAAATCTGAAGTGCACAGGACAGAGCTGATCAGACTATCTCACCCACAAACCAGTTAAGAATCCATGACTCTGGTTATTACATTTTAAAAGAATAAAATGCCTAAACACATGAGTAATTTAAATTTTGAGAGGGAGTTCTTATGGGCCAAAACTTCTCCATCTGCATTCATTAACACTCTGACACGGGTTGCTGAGGGAATGGGCCAGAAGCACAGTGCCGTGTGCTAGGCACATGTAGGGCATCTGATGGTCATGCCTCGATGACTGCCCATTTCCCCACAACCATAGCACTTTTTTTTTTTTTTAATTCAAGCAACAGCATATGATGTTATGTCTTCCATGATGTACTTCTCTCCTTTTTGGTTAAAAAGTTTTGGGCTTTGGCTTCATGTTTTGGTCTTGCGTACGCTCGAATCTGTATGATTAATATGCAGCCCACATGGCCAAGAAAGAATGTGCTGCCTCCAACCCAGTTGCATAGGCACTAATCCCAAAGCCAGAGATTTTCAAAAATCATACCATGAGTTAATTTTTTTTCTAGCAGAAAGATCACATTGCCAGAAGAGTGAAGTGCCTTAGGAGTTGCCAAGTGCCAGGTTCAAACTTTACTTTGGGAGTCAATGAGCTGTCTTCAAAATGGGAAAAAAGTCGGTCTTTACAGATACTAAGTGATGTGCACTGTTGAGGTTGAGTTTTAGAAAATTAAATCCATATTGGAAGTTAACCTCTGAGGATTTGGGACACATCATTCAACATTTTTAATTTCATCAGTAGCAATGGAATCAGTATGAGTAGCAGGGGATTTGCTGTACAAATTAAATAACTTGAAAAATTTTAAAATCCAAAAAATAGATTGTAAATGTTCTAATAACACAGATAGTTGGCCAAATATATAAATTTAATTTTTTAAAAATTGTGGTAAAGTCCTTTTTATTTTCATTAGATCATTTTTTCCCCCAAACAGAAAAGCAGATAGAATCTTTGTCTTAACTTCACAATAATTCATAGACTCAGAATCTATGCTCGCATCTCTTGTTTTCTGTGATTGGAGTCATCCAAGCCAATCGGTAGACCTAATATTGGGTTTCAGGTAGTTGTCTGAGTTTGCCAGATCCCTGAAAGGATTCTGCCACAAGCAAATGCTCATTAGCCAACTTCCTTACTGCAGTAGTAATTTTCTTTCATTCTATTTAAAGCAACCCTCACTCATATCATGCTAAATGATTTTATACTGCACAAAATGTGCTGAAGTGCTCACATTTTGGCTGATCACAAACCACACAGGAATAGGACTTTACTCTTAAAGAATAGTTTGTGCCTGCCTTGGGTCTTTGCTGCTCACTTTCAACACTCTTTGCCAACTCAACATTCTCCAAGAAAGTGTAAATCCTACCATGGGAAAACGAGGTGTAGAATATGTGTCTCGGTTGATGACATCACCTTCTGGTTGGGGCTGTAAATTGTGTGAGACTATGCATACAGTGCTGGATTTTATAGTTGTATATTCTGAGCTTGGAAACACATCATCTGAGGAATGGAGAGCATCCCTTCTGCCTAACTGAGAGTTGTTCTGTGATCTTAAGGGAATGCACTGGCCCAGAAGTCCAATGAATAGGAGGTTTTACACCTGAAACTGCTACTGCTTTGGGACAAATGCTTGTGATCGCTTTATTATAGGTCTCAATTATACATAATTCTGATAAACCAGCTAAGAACTGCAAGGCTGCCTTCATTAAGTGACCTCGGGATCCCCAAGAAGGGCACTAAACTGGTGAATGCCCCAAATTCTATCATCGTAAGACAGTTCATTGTCAATTTCCTGGGAAAGGATCACTGTTAAGGTCCCTTTGGTGCAATAGTTATCCACCTGGGGTGTTGGTGTCCCCAAGGAGACATTTGTCAAAGTCTGAAGACATTTTTAGTTTTCATAACTGAAGAGAGAGGGTGCTACCAGCGGCTAATGGGTAGAAGCCAGGGATGCTGCTAAGCATCCTTCAGCGTACAAGACAGCCCCCCACAACAAAGAATTAATCAGCCCCAAATGTCAATAGTGCCGAGGTGAAGAAATCCTGTCTTAATGTAAATAAAAGAGGTTTATGAAAGGGGGAGGAGGGAAGCAATATGGGGAATCTGGCCACTTGTGTGGGAAGTTGGAAACCAACGGCACAGAGAGGGACACGTGGTGGCAAACTTTTTGTTTTATGGAGGGTCAGCCCTGAATCTATGCTAGAAAAGCATAGTTGTTAGGATTTGTTGCTGTTGTTAAGGGCTCAGAATGAAATCAAACAAAAAAGTAGAATGTCTCTAGGCTTTACTCATAGTTGAAGGAGAAGAAGAACAGGAAAAGAAGAGGCTCTCCTAGAGAATATAGAATGTAGGACCCAGATGAGCGGACTGGAGTAACCCCAGGGGAGCTGTGGCAGTTTCCATGAAGAAAGATGGACATACTAAACCGCTTCCCTTAATTAGTTGGGTTTTCTGTCTTTGTAAAAACACAATTATCCCTATTATCCAGTCAGTTGGGCATGAGATCCCAAACCAACAGCAAGTAGTCGGTCCCTGTCTTTCCTGGTCTGTGGATGATAGATTTGGGATCCTCATATATCCACAGAGAGGTCTCTCTAAACAGGAACAATGGGCAAAGCATGCAGAGCAGCCGTTTTCCCAGGCATATTCTCCAACCGTGGTGCATATTCAATAATTTCCAACCAAGAATGGAACACAGCAATTGTTTGCAAGGCTGTGATAAAAGGGCATTACAGAAGGCTGTGGAAAGCCAGACTGTGAGGCACGTAGAGAAGGTGTTGAAAGGGTGGTACATTATGTTGCGGGCTTGCTTTCCTCCATCAACAAACAACACATGCCCCCTTCCAAACATACACTGTGGATTCTTAAACTTGTGTACATCCCTTTCAGTTCCTGCAAATTCTGTCACCGAGGTATCCGCAGCGACTCACCAACTTCTTCAATTAGGCCATGCATTCACTTTCTCTTTGCTTCCTGTTTGCTCATAAAGAAACTGTCCAGACTTCTCTTGTGTTTTCTTTGCTCAGATGTCAGCTACATGAAGTCACATTGTTCCCAGAAGGGGACTTTTTGCTTGTGCCGCTGCCTAGTGTTAACAGAGCGCTAATGCTGCTTGGCGTGAAGAAGGCTAGTCATTGTGGCCAAACTTCTGAGAGGTGCAAGAGGCCAAATGTCAGACTGCCAATTAAGCAGCAAGGTGGAAAATTCTTGCCTCTCTTTTGGCTCAAGTGAGTTGGTTGGGGGAAAAATTTAAACAGGCAATAAGAAGAAAGATTTCATTTGTTAACGGACTTGAGCAGTGCAAGAAGTTGGGCTACCATTACTGTCCCGTAATAAATGATATAATCATTTATTTATTTATTTATGAATACATTAATTTTAATTAATTTAATTATAAATAATTTTATTTATATATATAAATTATAAATAATTTAATTATAAATAATTAATTTGATTATTAATTATTAATAATAAATTTATTAATAAATAAATAAATCACATTTATCACACGCACACCCACACATGCACGCACCACAAGGACTCCAAGAAAGTGTCTCTTTGGCTTCAATTGCTGGAGCTCCTAGCTAGGAAAATCTGCATGAGAGGAAAGACCACCTTGCACCCCAAGTTAACAGTTCAATCTCTGCCTACATGGCCCTATAAAGCCAATCAGTCCAGTTTTGGGGATTCAGATTGAGTTATAGAATATTTATTATTAGGAAAATAGTAATCATACCTCCACATCATGCTTTCAGCGTTGCACAGAGTGTGCACGTGCATGATCTTGTTTGACCTGCATAATGCCCTTCATTCTCCCATTCATTCATGGCCTAGCATGTATCTGGCCCAGGATTTATGCGATTAACTGGGGAGTGAGATTAAATAACTTGACTTGGATCATACAACTCCTAAGTGGCACACCTTGGACTTAAACCTGCGTCTTCTGACCTGGAGTCCTAGACTTTTCAACCTGCTACATGTGTCACTACTCCCTTCGATAATTGGCATTTAGCTCCTGTAGGGTTAGTGACTGCAACCCCCAATGTAATGATAAGCTAATAATGGTTTTTATTTATATCCTTGAAGTATTCCTCCAAGGAGAGGTGGACTCGGTCCATTCATTGGCATATCTGGTGATGTCTATGATTAGCAAGCCCTTTATTCCCAAATGGGACAGTGTAGCTTAGTGACAGTCCTTCAGGTTTCTCCCAGTGAACGTTTTCTTCTGAGCTACTGTCTGTGTTTCTCAGCCTTCCAAGGATACATGTAAAAAGTGTAAGTGGGTGATTTTTATCGTATTTTACAGATGGCCAAATTGTGTCATGGGGCTATAAAATGACCTGCTTATAACCACAGGCAACATTCCATAGCTCCACGGGCAGATTGTTTTGTACATTTGTTACATGTAGGTTTTGCTTTTTTGGTGTGTGTAAGGACAATTAAATGTATCACAGAGATGTGGACATTTTGGCTCTGTAGCCCTTTCTTTTCCTTGGACTTGCTAGTTGAAGGCCCTGATGACTCTGGCTTGCTCCTTTCACATACACACATCACCCTTTACCCAAAGAATTGAAGAGTTTCCTCTTAAGCCAAACTAAAAGCCCATTGAATGGGCAGCTTGGCTCCCAGTCCACACCTCTAAATCCTAGTTCTGAAGTCAGGGAGTAACATTTCTCTCTCTGTGTGTCTCTGTGTCTGTTTGTCTCTCCCCCCCTTCATTCATTAATTCATTGATTTTTAAAATTCATTCATTCATTCACCTATTAACTTATTCTACAAGTTTTCTGTATTTGTTCAGTACATATTCTGTGCCCGATACTGTAGTTCTCTCAGTATCTTTAGGTACCATCTCATTCATCAATGGTCAGACACCATCCTTGGGGATTCATCAGTAAACGACCCAATGTGTGTGTGTGTGTGTGTGTGTGCGCGCGCGCAGCTATGTATGTGAGTGCATGTGTGAACTAAGTCACCTGTATCATTACTATAATTCATGTACAAAAATTCTCAGTTGTGAAGTCTCCTAGACCGAAAGTATAAGACAAAAACATTTCCTAAGGATATCTTTGGTCCCCAATTTCTCTATGACTTTCCCATAATCTTCTCTCTATAACCTGGGAATGGCTTTTATTTTTAGGATCACCTCCTATCTTTTAACTTGGATGTGCCAATGGAGGAGATGCATACTTTCCTTGCTACTGGAGCCATAATGTAGACTAACTTCCGTACTGTAAATGTTGAAACTTCACATCGTCCTGCTGCCTCAGCATCCCCACAACCAGGCTGTGAACTCACCACCGGGTGGGACCAGGAGTATCGGTATGATAAGGCTGGTCACTGCCCCAAGTTCCCCTGTTTACCCTCCCCTCACGGTGACCCAGTGATCATCATACAAAACAGTAAAATCCTCTCATACCTGATTCCCAATAAAGACACTTGTCCGTGGGTCCTCACTCTCTTTCTTGGCTCCCTCCCTGCTTGGTTGACCCCTCTCTTTTGATGCTCTTCCTCCGTGTGGCTCCCTCATGGCTTATGGTGTCCCTGTCTCTCTAGGATGTTTGAGTATAATACAGTGTGTTTTCCTGTGCCTCTCCTGTATCCCCTTTTGTGGCCACACCTGACTGACCATCTCTGAAACCAGGCAAAACTTGCCACATATCAGACCTCTTAGTCGCTCCTTCTCTACTCCCAAGAGATTAACATACACTTATATCTTAAAACAAACAAAGAAACAAAAAACTGTCCTGCACAAACCAAACCAAGATCTGCGTGGTGAATGACTCCCTGAAGACTTTCTCTTTAGCTGCATGGGGACCTGGCATCTTGATCTGGGATGGCCGGGGAGTTCTCACACTTCCTACCAGTGCTCCACGAGGCCTCCCAACACTGCCTTCTGCTGGTGCTCTAAGGAGATTCTGACCCATGTGAGTATCTTCCAGTTGCTCTGTCCAAGGGAGGCAGAGGAGCCCCAGCCCAACCATGCCTCCATGTCCCCTTCCATCCAGCTCCAGGCAGGCAGCTGGACTAAGTTTGAGGACAAACCCTGCTACTTGGCTTTCTGACTTCTGCAACCATGCTTTCCCAACTAATTTGATTTCAGTCCTTTTCTCAGTCCAACTTCCTGGTACATTTTGCCTGTGGTCATCTCCCTTAACATTATTCTCTTTTTATTGTTCTCTCAGTATCTTTAGGTACCATCTCATTCATCAATGGTCAGACACCATCCGTTTATTAATAATAGTAATGCCTGATATTTGGAGAACTTTTACATACATTATTCTGTTTAATCCATAAAACTGTCCTGTGAGGTAGACGTTGGTCTTACACATATTTAGAAAAAAATGGAAACTAGGGAGCAGGGAAGTAAAGCCCTCGGCTATAGTGGGTTCTAGATTTTTCTCTGAATCAGACTCTACTGGAGCTTCCACACAGTTACAACGAAGATGGAAGGGCAGGCAAGGCTCTGTCCACTGGGGACGCTGGTGTCCTGTGCATGTTTTACTTCTTGTTAAGGCTTATATGCTGCTCCTCAGGTCATCATTCCTTTTGTCTCAAAGTCCATGTTGCCTCTGAACATGGCAACCAATGAGTTTGTTGCATGTTGTTATTATTCTATGATATATAGGTACATTTTATTTCTATATTATATACGTTATGTATCTCTCTCTATATAAAATTATAATGTAATTATAAATTACTATTTACTGAGTAACTCCTTCAGGACAAGCTTTTTATACAGTATACTATTTAATTCTTATGGAAAATTATGAGAAAAATATTGTTGTCCTAGTTTAAGAGGCTCAGGGATTGGGTAATTTTTCCAAAGTTATACCTGAAGAAAGACAGGAACCCTCATCTGATTTTTCCCTAAACTCCTCTTTTTACTACATCAATTAACCTCATTTACGTCATGCAAGACGTAGGTAAATACAAACTATGCTCCTGCTTGAATTTCTACACAGAGAATGGGAAAAGCTGCAACGTGGTGTACTATTTGCTTTGTAATTGGTCAAAAAGGTGAGAAGAGTGACAGGGCGTGGGAGATGTCATGGGCATGTGACTGACCGTGCCTGGGGCACGAGCAGGGGGGACACGGAGCTCCCCTCCTGCTGTCCTCACACAAGATCAGCACAAGGTGTAGAAATGGGACAAAGGATGCAGATGGCTACCTGGCCCATGGCCTGGCTCCCTGACTGCGATCCTGCTCCGGCTGTGTGACATCTCCCATTTGCTCTCCCTCTCTCTGCCTGGATCCCAATGGCTGGGGGGGGGCTTTTCCAGCTCTTTTGCTCAATCTCCTTAAGAAATGTATAGTTTTCTACACCAACATTTAAGTGCTTGCACAGTGATCTGTAGGAACATTTTCCTGGAAAGACTTTGCATGGATTTTCCACTGCCCGCTGCCTTCACTAGTACTTGGGAAACTGCATTTTTTTTTCCTTCCTGGTTGCATTTGCCACTTACCCTACTGAAAACAGGAATTAAGACTTTAGACAGCTGCTTACCACATAAAATTTTCAAATAAAATATTCCTATTACATTTTCTTAGGGAAAAAGTTCACTCGACCAGATTAGCCAAACTAATGTAAATATGAAGTAATGCCAGGGGGCTGCCTATAGAAGGTGTTTTGAACTTTCCATTTTGACTTAAGGGCCCATGCACTGAGGTGTCTGTGACACTGCTCTGTGTCACATTTGTGGGTAGGATGATGTTGTCATGCTCCCATAATGGCCAATATTATGTTAATGGAGATTGATGCCAATGTGTGCTAATATGTATTTAGTCAGGTGGAGACATTCCTAACTGGTAATGTAACTGGTGTGATTAAATAATTTACCCATATAAATAAAACAAGGAGGATTCAACTCTTATTTTGGACGCTGCTTTTACCTTTGTATGAATCGTTGATATTATTCTCTAATGTCTAAAGTCCATTTTCACCCTGATGTAGAAAGTGCAAAAATACTCTGACCAAATTAGTCAATGACTAGAACTCTAGCTAATCTTTCAAAACAGGGGAGCTGTAGAAATTAAGTGCCTCAGCCAAGAGATGGGAGGTCACATCGCCCTGGATGCGGTCTCCTCAGTCACAGTCATATGGTATTGAGCAGAAGGGGTCAGTGGGACAATTGCAAGGACAAATCAAGGGGTGATATGCACTTGCCTCATTCACTTGTATAAATAAAAACAGAAAGATCAAGAGATCAGGGTAAGCTTCTCTCTAGTATTAGCTCCCTATGTGGTTTGGAGGAAATCACTTAACTTCCCAATTCTCTCATCTGTCAAAAAGCTTAGGACTCCCTGCCATTGATTTCTTCTGAGTTGTTCAAATAAAATGATTCTGGTAAACTGCATGGAAACATGAAACACTTTGTGAAACGATGGAAGTACGTAAAGCAATGATGATTCAGTGGATAGCCAGAGTTCTGCAGAGCCTTCTGACCCAGACCAGAAGTGGGTAACCTCTCTCTGGGTCAGCAAGCAGACCTATCCAGCAGTTCCTCTGCAGTTGGTTTCACAAAGCACTCTCTTGCCCCTCCCCCCCCCCAGCCCCTCTCCCAGCACACCTGCCACATTTAGGGAGCAGATTTATCTTATCAGGAACCTTCTCAGAATGTTATGGGAATGTACCTTTCAATAACAGAAAACAGAATATAAGAATCTTTATAGTCCACAAATCACATAAGGAAGCAGAAATGATCTTGATAGATCAAGATGCCAGTCCTTGAAGGCCCCTTCCCCATGCCAGGGCGTCCACAAGAGTCAGTCTTCTTGGCTAGGTTCCCCCGCCTCTTCCTGTGTGGCATGCCTTCATCCCACTGAGCTTGAATTCTGTCTTCTGAATCCTCCCAAGTGGGCACCATCTCTAGAACTTCTGGGGCGTATTGCCTCATGGAGATGGTAGACTTTTTGTTTCCTCTGCCTCTACCAGTCGCAGCCATATGACTTAAGAGAAGCTGCCTAGCCCAGTCCAGCCCTGTGCCAGGAGATTCCATGATCTGGAGAGTAAAGGAGGAGATAGGATCCTTCCATGAATTATACAGATGTTTGGGGGTACTTTCACCAAGATGGCCCTGGCCTCTGAGAGAAGAATCAGAGATGTTTTATATCTGAATTACTAAGAGTTTATTGGCCTTTCCATTTCACTTTGCTGTAAGTACCCACCCAAATCAGTGAGAGCATCCGGGAGAGGAGCTACACAAGGATGGAGGTGAGAAAGAAGTTTTATCTCAATAGGTGGAAGGCCTTCCTACAATGAGAAGTCTGTGAAATTGTATGGGCCACATGAAAAGCAGAGATGACTTAATACTGGAATAGTTCCATCAGAGCTATATGACCAGCTAGCAGAGGTGCTGTAGAGCAACTTTTCATTGGTGTAGAGGTTGTTGGAGGAGAAGTTGCATCAGACATTGTAGAAGTTTGCTTGCAATCCTAAGATATTTGGATCCTACAAATAGGTGCCCAGTGAAGTTGCTCTCCCTCGAGTGCATGCACATACACACAGGAATGTGTAGGTGCTTTTAACCAGTAAGCCTCCCCGTAGAGATCTGGTTCATGTTCAGGAGAGTGAAGGACAGTGGTAGGTGCTCAAGGGAATTTTGCCCATAGGTAGTAGCTGCCTTATTTGTTACAAGAGCAGGAACTCCCGGAGGAAAGAAGAAGGGGCAGAATAGACGATAGGAGAAAATAACCAGGAGGCAAAGCTTACCTCTTGGCCTCATTAAAATACTGTGCGGTGGGCCCCAGGAATCTAGTTCTGAAGCAAGTCCACAAAGTAAGTCTTCAAAATGTTTGCGCAAAAGATTCTTAAGTAAGCTCATAAATGTGACACCAAGCAAATACTTGGCAAAATGCAGCCAAGTCATAAAAGGAGTGGTTGGGACTGTGCAGCATTACCTGTGCTGGCAAAGGCTTGGATCAAGGCTTCTCGACTCCTAATTAGGGATCAGGTAAGTGACAGAGATTTCGAGTTTTATTGGCATTTGGTCCTGGGCCAGTTCTTTCTGGTCTCTGGACTCTTGTCATAAAGGGGGACCAATATAAAGTAGGACAAGAACAAAGAAAGCACATGAACTTTTTGTTGTAGAAATGTGAACTTCTCGTGGTAGAATCAGGCCTGATGTGAGTGCGTTGTTGCTGGGGAAGCTGGGTACTGGGAGCATTTTTCCAGTCATGGACTGTTCTTGGCTTTATCCTGCCTGCCTTCTTCTCTCAACTATTTTGTTTCTGATTGAATCACTAGAATCTTTGATTCAGGCCCTGATTGGAAGTGTGTCCACTGCCAGGCAAAGCTGCACTGGAGCATCCCTCAGCCCGGAAAAATATAATGTCATGTGCATTAGTTTTCCAAGAGCTGCCTTCACAAAGGGCCACAACCTGAGTGGCTTAAACAGCAGAAATTTATCATCTAACAAGAACGGGCATTAAAGTGTGAGACCAAGGAGTCAGCAGGCTTGGTTCCTTCTGAGGGGTATCAGGGACAACCTGCTCCCTGCCCCCCATGTAGCTTGTGGTGGTTTGCTGGTGCTCTTCGGCGCTCCTTGTCTTAGAGAAGCATCATCGTTATCCCTGGCTTCATCTTTATGTGATGTTACGTGTTTGTCTATGTCCAGTTTTCTCCTTCTTTTAAGGACCTTATTTTAACCTGATTAACTCCATACAAACTATCTCCAAGCAAGGTCACATTCTGAGGTCCTGAGGGTTAGCACTTCAATATATGAATGGGGAGTGGGGCACAATTGAACCGATAACAACCTGATTGCCAAACCAGGAGGGGAAGGAGCTATTTATTGTAAATTAAATTCTCTTTAAAAACCCAAGAAAAAAAGTATCTGCAAAGTCCTGGTAAAGACCGTCATTTCAGCTCTTCAGAAGTACCACTTTATTTTTTTTTTTAAGATTTTATTTATTTACTTGACAGAGAGATAGCGAGAGAGGGAACCCAAGCAGGGGGAGTGGGAGAGGGAGGAGCAGGCTTCCCGCGGAGCAGGGAGCCCGATGCGGGGCTCGATCCCAGGCCCCCGGGATCATGACCTGAGCCGAAGGCAGACGCTTAACGACTGAGCCACCCAGGCGCCCACAGAAGTACTACTTTAAATAATTTATTTTCACATGTTGAGATCCTTGTTGTTCATTGCCCCCATATGAGGATGCTTTTGAAAAATCTAGTTTATAGTCAAGTACCAAGAAAAACTGGGTCCTCTTTTCTGACAAGGAGAACCACAGAACTTGCCATGTTTTACCTTTTCTTTTGGTTGCCAGAAGTCCCAGAGTCAAATGTAATACTCAGTCTCGCCTTCCTCATTAATTTCTCCATCTTGGGTTGAGTCTGGTTTCTGTTTTGGGTTTTCTGCTTTCTTCACATAGATTTCATGTGCCTCTGAGCAGTTGCTTCGTGGCCTTTCTGGGAGAGGTGGATATGCTGTGATGCAGCAACAAGACGAGTCTCCGTGTCACCGCTGCCTCTTTGGCCCGATGCCTAGACCATAGCCCATCATGATCTTCTCAATGAGGTCTGCCCCCCGCATTCCTGGATTATCCCTTTAACCGCACCTCTAACCTTTCACCTCTCTGTTTGGTGGACCTTTGGAAAACAGTGGTTAACCCTGCTCATAGCATGGCGCTCTTCACTCCCTTGCGTCAGATTTTATTTGAAGGGAAATTCAGCCCTAAAAATCCAATTGCATAAAATACCAAAGCACCTTCTTCGTATGACAAACAAGAAAGAAGTGGCAAAAAGTTCTGTCTCTGCTTAAGTTGTCTTTAGGGAAGACAGTTGTCATTTTTTTGAAATAGGAAGAATCCAAAATAGAGGGAACACACACACACACATACACACAAGTGCAAACCACCAACAAACTACTAACTCACTTCAATGTTCATTTTGGTCTCTGTGTACCACCTTACACAGAACGGTTGTGAATTTTAGTGACAGTTGTCTCAGCTTTATGGGCAGCAATAAAATATGGAGGATCGGCTCATTGAATTAGGGACTTCGATCCTCCGTGTGCTTGTTCTGTATTGTGAATGAACTCTTCCCCAGGATCTTTCAGATATAAATTGGTACTCAGCTCTACATGCGCCTGCACCCTTTTCAGTTTATCTGTTAAAATTTATTTTTTTTCAGTTCCAGGAAGACTTTAGTGGGTCTCTAAGTGGCTTACTTTTATGATTCATCATTTGGAAAGTTCTCTTCAAATGCTTTCATCTACGCAGTATCAACAGAAGTCGTATCTTCTAGATTCATACCCTTCTCTCTAAGAATCCTTAAGTGTATTGTTATAGTTATTTTGCCTGCTCATGCTTTTCTGTAACTTTGGCAAAGGTGGAGAGGTGGGGAGCACGGGGGGGGTGCAGAAGGCTCATTCTGTGGGCCAACCTGACTGCTTCTGGGCCCCCTGAAAGCCTCTGTGCAGCCTGCCTCAGCCATCACAGTCACTCCTGTGGAGGGAGGACCAGGCAGTCAGTCTCCCTCCAGGGGGTCTGGCGGGAGAGAGGGAACAAGGGGGAGCACTCAGGAACAAGGGGGAGCACGTTTTAATCTCTGTCCAGACTTTGGACAGAGTTTCAGGAAAACAAAGACAACAGTGCTTCAGATACATTCTGCACTGGGGTGCCTGGGTGGCTCGGTCGGTTAAACATCTGACTCTTGATTTTGGCTCAGGTCATGATCTCAGGGTTCTGAGATTGAGCCCTGTGTGGGGCTCCACGTCTGCTTGTTCCTCTCCCTCTGCTCCTCTCCCCACCACCCTCTCTCTCTTTCTCTCAAATAAATAAATAAGTAAAATCTGTAAACAAAATAAAACATTCTGCACTACCTCAAAGTAGAATTTGTCTAAAAAATATGGATAGTTAAACATATTTCAGCATAAGACTTTATTTCAAGAAATTAAAAGAGAAATGCATGTTTCTTGTTGAAATATAAACTGTCATGGTGTGCCTTTCAGCCACCATCCAGGGGCCATATTCTAAAAATCTCTTTATTTTGTTGTCATTCTTGAATGATGGTCCAGCTGGTTTAGAATTCTAGATAGAGTTCTATTCCCAAAGCACTTCGAGGTAATTGTTTTCATTGTTCTTTTACACCCATTGGTGCTGACATGAAGTCTACCATTAGTTGGATTGGCATTCATTTGTAAGTAATCTCATTTTCCACCACTTTTTACATTTTTTTTTTGGTCTTGTTTTTGATCTTCGGCATTGTGCAATTTAGGTTTATTTGTTACCATGTCGGGACTCAGTCCGATTTTTATTCAGAGTACTCATCTCTTTCTTGAAATCCTGGGAAAATAGAAACCAACACCCCCCCCCCATAACAATAAGAACTAAATATTTTTATCATGAATAATAAATAACAAAATGTGGCAGAATTAGCAATTAAAAATTAATCAATAATAAATGGATGACGTTCAAAAGCCCAGATGTTTGAAAATCAGTTGAAAAAGAATCTCTTGAATTAAAGCAGAAATCACAAAGGAAATTATTAATTGCAAATGCTAAGTAACAAAAGCATATGTGCCAAAATTACATCTCACTTTTTCTGCTTCATGTCATCTTTTTCTTCCCCATTTCTTGAGTGGTCATTGCATATTGTATACTGTACATTGTCTGCTGGCATGTGCTTCCAGTTATGAGATCTCCTTCCTTTTTGCCCCTCCATCTTCCTAATCTCTCCTCTGTTTCATTCCGGGGGATTTCTCCAGCTCTAGATTCCATTTTTAAATTCAAGCTTCAAGTTCAAATGCAGGGATGCAGTGTCAAATTCAGTTTTTTTTCTAGTAGACCATTACAGTGCAAAACTGGGGTTGCTTTTTGGTTTGTTTTAATTCTGCGAGTATAATTTTCAAATTTAGAATTGATACTGGATCCTTTTCAGTTGTCTATTCTTTCCCCCCAAAACATCCAGTACTTCTCCCAGATTGTGTTATCTTTTCTAGTATTCTAAACATCCGTATTTCAAATTCTCTGTCTAACCTCTTTGTTAGATACAGATTTGTGGGTGTGAATTATCCATTTGTTTCATCCTCTTGGGGTGTTTGGTGAAGAGCAAGGAGACTCAGAAATTGGATTGCCACGATGAAATTCAGATTCCACTGTTTGATGTCTGTGTGAGCTTGGCTGAGTCGGTTGCCCCCGGGTGCCTCAGTTTCCTCATTTGTAAAATGGAGATGATAGTTTCTTCCTCAAGGAGTTGTTATGATAGAAAAGTTTAATGTGTGTAAATCACTTTTCAGATGCCTTGAGTACTGTAAATTGTTTATTTTCCATTGCATAAGAATGAAAATTCTAGTAGGTATAGATTTGAGGGCTCATTCTGTTTACCCTCACACTCTTCAGAAATCTTTGCATTATTTCCTGTCAGCCTTATAAGAAGCTGATTTGTTTTCTTTGGCAGGTCACATCAATTTTTGTTTACTTTTTTTTTAGTGCTTATAGATTTCTTTCATTGTCCTAAAAAAAAAGGTATGTCTGAGTAAGGATTTCTTTTCACAGATTTTCCTTATTAAATCTCCTACTCTCTTGTCTCAGTCCCTTTTCAAATAAAGAAATATTCTTTTTGTAATACATTTTATTATTGTTTCTGGCTGCTATAGATTGAACATTTGTGTCCCCTCCTCCCTAAATTCATGCTTGGAAGACTAATCCCCGGCATGGGCGTGACAGGATTTGGGGATGGAGGTAAGTAAGTCACGATTGGTCATGGAGCCCTCATGAATGCCACTTGTGCCTTTCTAACAAGAGACACAGAGGCATACTTCCTCTCTCTGCTTCTCGGCCTTGTGAAGATACAAGAAGACAAGATGACTATCTGCAAACCAGGAAGCGGGTCTTCCCCAGACTTGGGATCTGCCAGCACCTTGATCTTGGGCTTCCCAGTGCACAGAACTGTGAGGAATAAGTCTGTTTAAGCCACTCAATCTATGGTGATTTTTTTACAGCAGCCTGAGCTAAGCACTGCCCATTTGCTGTATTTTGTTCTTAATTTCTGAATGCCCCTTTTCTCATCTATAAATTGGAAAGAATAGTACATACCCAGCAGGATTGTTCTGAGAATTACTCATGATGAAGTACATAAGGAATCCAGCCCTGTGCTGCATGAATAAATCATATGCCTACATTAATAATGCAGAAGGAAGGGGCACTTGCTGTCTGTATTTCAAATATTTTCTTATCCTAAATTCTGGCACATTTTGAGCCCTTAAACATCAGCAGAAAACAACCTAGCAGAGGGACTGCACGGGTTCTTCCCTTCCTTGCTTTTCTGAACTTGAATTCACACACTGACTTTTTTTTTTAAGATTTATTTTATTTATTTCACACAGAGAGAGAGAGAGAGAGAGCATGCACAAGAGGAGGGGCAGCAGAGGGAGCAGGAGAAGCAGGCTCCTGGCTGAGCAAGGAGCCTGAAGTGGGGCCCGATCCCAGGACCTCGGGATCATGACCGGAGCCGAAGGCAGACACTTAACCGACTGAGCCACCCAGGCATTGACTTTTTAGCCTCTTTCCCCTATTTGTCATGAGTCTTATTTACATCTCTTCCTTTTCTTCCCCACGTGATGCTGTCTTACAGTTTTGTATTTCATATCATTAATTCAATTTTACCTACGATGCATTTTTAAAAAATTTGGTCACTGCATTAAAAAAGCCTCTTGGACATCTCTTTTCTTCTCCATCAGAGTAGTATTTAATTTCAGAAGCAATGTCCTCTTGTGCCTCACTGAGCACACAAAAAAGAATTTCTGAACAGTTTTTTGGTGGTTTTGCTTCAGAAAGATGAGATTGCTTCTTATCTGTATGATATTTTCTTGAATAATGGATTCCAAATTTGTAACCTTCCTCCCTTTCCACTTGCAGCTGTGTAATCAATAGCTCTTTTTAAATACAGTTTATCAAGCATTGCTTCCAATGGTCTGAGTGTTGAGCTCTTTGAAAAGGCAGTTGGGAATTTGGTTTTGGAGTTTGACTTTTCAGTGTTTTTGTAACTTTCTGATAGAAGGAGTTTAAACTCTCATGATATGAAATATTATAAAGTGTGGTTTGGGTAAAATTTCTCTGTGATGTGGATTCTATGATAGTCGTCTTTGGATGATTTACGTCAAGGGATACCCTATTACCAGCAGAGATTTTCTCTTTTGGAGCAAAATACCAAATACTTAGTGGCAATAATCTACCCAAGCCTATTACGTATGTTCAAAGGAAACTAGGCTCAAGAAAATTGCCTCCACGTTCTACACACCATCACTGGTATATTACTTAAATTACTGTAGACTCTTACGAGGACAGAGAACACTGAACTGTCACAGGTATGGGCTGTTTTCTCACGGTTGTAATTGCAAACCTAGGAGATATTTTAAAAACTGAGTCTGCACAATAAAGACTTGGTTACCTTCCTATTACTTATTGATGCTATTAAAGGTAAAGGGATAGATGATTTCTTTTCTTGGGATTTAAGATGATCTTGAGCTTAGAAGATATTTTTCTTTTAATTAGAGAGACAATGGTCAACAATGTGCTCCTGAGAAGAGTAAGAATTCATTGAGTGTTTGCTCTAAGAAGACAGGCTCTAAATCTCATGGAAACCCAAGTTAAAAGGCTCTGGGCTTGTCCTGCCTGGGTGTCTGTGGTGCTTTGATATTGTGGAAGTGGAAACATTTGTATTAAGTTTCTTTTAAAAAGAGACCATTTTCAGGGTACCTGGGTGGCTCAGTCAGTCAAGAATCTGCCTTTGGTTCAAGTCATGATCCCAGGGTCCTGAGATCAAGCCCTGTGTCAGGCTCCCTGCTCAGCGAGGGCCCTGCTTCTCCCTCTCCCTCTCTCTTGCTATTTCTCTCTCTCAAATAAATAAATAAAATCTCAAAAAAAAGAGAGACCATTTTATCTATGGGTTGATTTATATTTTCTACTGCCAAGAGATGGGGCAGGAACTCATACCTGGCATGCATGACCACCCAGCATCACAGCAGGTTTTATATACATGGGATTGCAGTGTAGCATCAACACCAAGCAAGGCAAGAATGGATGATGGTAAGAGATGTGGGCTCCAAGGGGTAATCACCTGGTAATAAGAAAACTATTAAACCTCTATTGGGGGCCAATGTCCATGTGAGGCACTTACATAGATGTTAACCCATTTAGGTATTTAGATTCAGATGTTCACCCCTTACAAGTGTCCTGTTCCCCTTTTATAAATGAGGGAGTTAAGGAACTTGGTTGAGTGGCCTTGGGAAAGTTCTTGTTCTCTGTCATCATTGTGGACTTGGCCCTTATTATGCTGCAGTCCCTTCCAGCTCTGACACTCATGGCTCTAGCCTACTCCACGGCTTGCTAGTCTATTCCACATACAGGCCAGAGACATTGCTGGCAGACATTGTGTTTTCCTTCACATTTATGTGATTGTGGTTTACAAATATACTCATTCTTTGAGTATGCCAACTACTCTCTTCAGAATACACCAGAGTCCCATACCCCACCAGAAGCTGGCTCAGAAAGTGCTCCAGAGGCTGCTTACGTCTGGCTTGGAAACCCATTCTCTGAAATAAGCCAAAGAAAGATGCCAACTTAACTCTGCAGGGGAGAGAAGGCCTCCTATAGAGTGGGACACAGGCATCCTGTGCTACTCATTCTTGAAGACCAAAAGTAATTATCAACATGCTGTTTCTGGTGCCAACCATGGGCACTGGTGTTACTAGTCATTAATACCATGAATGCGACCTTCAGATTATTACCCAGAGGGATTAAAAGTAGCCAATAAGGCCACAAGGGCTGACTGTGTAGCTCAGGCTGTGGTGGGAGCTCCATATTCCCCGGAGGGCCAGACTCCTCCCTTCATAGAGGCTTTCATCCTGCCAAGAGCCTTCCTATCAGCACTTTGTGGCATTCCCAGTATTCAAATAAGACAATTTACCTCATTCATCAACAGAATGTAGTTTCTAAAACATCGATTTTAGCAGCTATCAGTGCCCTGAGGACTATTCCATGGGAATGAGTTTATGAGCCCAAACGATATGCTTACACTTTAAATGTTAAATATAACATGTAAGCTCTTGCAGAGGACACATTTGTATGACAGGATATGAAAAGAGCTAAACTCTATAAAATCTCTGATGAGGCTATTTATTCATTTATTTTAATAATGTAAGGAAGATCAAAACACTTAGAAGAGTTTAACGAGTGTTCAAATCCCACCATTCCTTGAGTTGATCTTTTTGTATAAAAGGAGGTGGCTAATCAGGATTTCTCACCCAATTATTCTTATGTAGTGGAGTTTGTACTTTTCTCTGGACAATAATATAAGAACAACATGGGATACCTGCATTTGTGGCTCGTCTTCTTACCAGGAGGAAGTTTGCAGGGCACTTGCCAAACAGTCTTATAGGAGCCATAATAAAAGTGGCATAATAAATGGCTTCAAGTCTTTTGGGTGACAGAATCTTGTCATGCTTGGCTTAGAAAATAAGATGCTCTGCTTGATGAACAAGCAAGGTAGAGGTATTAACATTTCAAACACAAAAATACTCTTAACTTTACAGACATCATTATATCTTATTGGTATCCTCTCCTTATACAAAAAGAAACATTGTTCAGGATTCCTAGTTCTACTGATCAAGGGGCCTGATGAATTTCCCAAGTGCAAATATCAACAGTTAATAAATCACTTTTCTCTTTAATGGGATAGAGGAGCTAATAGTTCCGGCAGGGTAGTAAAACCTGGGTAAAGGCATTATCCAAACTCCATTCTATGTGCTAGTCAAGACAAAGTTTATTCTGAGAGCCTTTGTGTGTGTGTGTGTGTGTGTGTGTGTGTGTGTGTGTGTGTGTGTGTGAGAAAAATAGGCATGAACCGTGTTGTTTTTGCAATTTAATATCCATTTCAGTTCAAATTTATGGCAGAAAGAACTATAAAGTTGCAAATAAAAAGCGTTCAAAAGCAAAACATATCCAATCTCCATATCCCTCTATAAAAGTCTGGAATTCTCGTCAGGCATTCTTCAGAAATGCTATCTAGACTTCAAAGTGTCCTTCAATCCTCCCATTGAATGCTAACCCCAGCCTTCAAGCTGCCCTCATTTCTGATGTGACAGCAACCCTACACCCCCATCTTGACAGGAAGATGGCCTCACTGCCAGGTCCCTCTTCCTCCCCCACCTCAGCTGGACTTTCCCTACCAGCTGGGAAGACTTGGTTGCCTTTCGACAATAAGTCAGAGTCCATCACTGTGACGTTTTAAATCTCACATGTGATTCGTACACATATAACAACCTCACTTTCAACCTTCCCTTCTATACCTCTCTGTGGTGACTTTGACTTCATGTTATCATGCCAGTAATAAAGATAGTCGCCCTCAGGCAAATTTATTTTGCCAAATTTGCAGTCAACAAAGGCTTAGAGAGGAAATCTCATTCTGTGTTCCAGAGAAGAAAAATAGAATCTGGTCTTTCAGAATAGAGATGAATGCATGGGAGAAGGAAATAGTACTAAAGTGTAAGGAAGCCTTGAACGTCAAATCCTTGTTCAACTGTTTATAATTCGGGAGACTTTGAAGAGGTTATTTCACTTTTCTGAGACTTTGGTTCCACATAGGCAAAACAAGCTAAAATGTCTTCTTTATAGGGTTCTAGTGAAGATTAAGGATTTTAAGTGTCAGGTACCTTCTGACTGTTGGTGCTACTGTAGTCACAGCAAAGAGGTTATGGTGGTGGAGTTGTCGTAGATGGTGCTCATAGAGTTGTTGGTGTAAGTGGTACTGTTGATGATGGTGGAGGTAAAGATGGAGTTATTACTGGTGGTACAGTTGGTGGTGTTGGGATGGAGGAGGAAGTTTCGGTGGTGGAGGTGGTGATGGAGATAGAGGTGTTGGTAGTGGAGTCGTTGGTGGTGAAAGTGATAACGGTTGGTGTTAGCAGGGCAGTCATGGTTATGAAGTCCCTACGTCACACATAGAGGAACCCCAGGCTTCCAGGGAGAGTCTAACAACAGGCTTCAGTTAACATGGGCTATGGAAAAACAGATTGTCCTTAATTTTCTAGGTAAATAAACTTTGAACAATGGTGCAAAGTGAAAAGTGAAATCAGTTTTGGATGTATGAGATGTAAGTGTGCACTTCAGGGACACTGAAAAAAAAAGTTTTTCAAGGACAAGAAAAGAAAACCATTTGTTTTAAATGCTATGTTCACATCACTTGATGATGCTAGAGAAACAGGTCAAAGGTCAAAGAATTAGACAGAAATTTAACACAGACATGCACAAACATGCATCTCCTTTTGTTCAATGAACAGTCTTAGGAAAGAAGTACTGCATTGCTGTCTCCATTTTACAGATGAGAAAGCTAAGGCTCGGAGATGGCAGGAAGCACTGTAGGAAGTTCATGGGCTTCAGAATGAGACATATCTTATACCAATCCTAAGTTTTGTATGCACCTGCTGTGTGACTTCATTTTTTACTTACCCCCTTTAAACTGTAATTTTTTTTATCCTTGACAATAATGCCAATAATGATGTTGAAGAATTGCTATAGGGAATAAACAAGTTGTATTTTGATCTACAATGGCAGCTTCATATAAAAGAGTGAACATGATACTTATTGTATAGAAAGGCTTCAGCAAAAATACTTGCCTTCCATTCATTCATTCACTGTTTCAATTATCCTTCTAATATCTATTCTTTTATCCAAGCAGTCCAGATAGACTATATGAGAAGTCAAGAAGTCCATGTGAGACCTCCACAAATTCCATCAGTTGGGAATTTTGGGCTTCAAGGAATAGAAAACCTGACCTAAATTTACAAAGGAATTTATTGCTTAATGTGACTGAAAAGTCCAATTTCAGACATGGCTGGACCATGGGCTTCATTGATGTCTATGCCTCTGTTTCTTTCATTTCCATGCAGCATAAGTCCCTATGAACTGCTTCCTTTTTTTGGTCAGACTCTCCTCTAATGATTGTAAGATCAGTAGCTTATAAATGTACATACTCTCATTTTTAAGTACAGCAGAGGGAAAAAGTTTCCCTCATAACTATCTAGTCCAGGACCCGACTTCTAGGCAGGGGGACAGACATGGTCCAGAACAAATCACTTTTCACAGTGAAATCGGTTACTCTGTTCAGCTTCAACCAATTAGTACTTGCCCCTGAAGTATTTGAGGCAATTCCCCAAACCAGACACCCTGGAGGGGAAGAAAGCTGTTTCTCCAAGAAAATGGAAGTTATTGTGTTTATATTAGGGGAAGGTCAAATTGACTCTGGGTAGCAAAGCAACAAGTTACCACTATAGGTACTAACATTGTTCTTCCCAAACCTGGTCTTTTTTCCCATTATTCTCTCTCCATGTTCCATCTTTTTCAAAAGCCTGAAACGCAGGAGTCAGCTTGGACGCATCCCTTGACCTTTCTGTCTCCCACTCTCTCCTTGGCCAGTTTCTGTCAACCATACCTTTTCCTTCTGGCGTCCCATATGCTATTGTTCTATTAATACAAAATACTATTTACTACCCTTTCTCCTAGTTAGTTTAAGGTATTAGCTTAAATGTATCTTTGGGGAAGACTTTCTTGATTTTCTGCTATATGTAAGGTTCCTCCGCTGTTTTTTCAAATTCCTGACCACAGTTTGTAATTATAAATGAAAATGAGTGGTCAGATGAAACCTGGAGCTCACAATGCCATGGTCTCTTTTTACTCACTATTCCCCTAGTGACAATCACAATGCTGACATGGAGGGGGTGGTGTGCATGAACAATTTGAATGAATGAATGAATGAATGAATGAATGAATCCACGTGTCTTGTCCTATATCATGGAGGTAGTAAGTGACCACTAGGTCAGGGTGAGGTCTTCTGACCACATATCTAGTGCCCCTTCTTCTTCCCTGGGAGGAAGCTTGGTGTAACCGGGCAGCGTTAAACAGCTAGCCTGTTAGAGCTTTCTGAAGTGCAGAAGGAAGTAGGGAGATAAGAGTAGCTGGCTGGATAAGGTGGAAAACTGTGACCCTGAAAAGATGGGCAGAGCAGAGCGGTAAGGGATTGAATACCAATGAACCTGTGTTTGAGGGATTCATAGAGGGGTGTGAGCCTTAAGAAGGGAAGGACAATAAGATGTGGACCGGAGCTCCCCTTCCACCATTCTGTGACAAAATTTCTGTGAAGCTGCTAGTCACACTTTCAAGTCCTGAGACTTCTAATAACATTCAGTCCACGGCCTGTAAGAATGGCTTTTCTTCCTCAAACCAACCTGCAGAACCCTGTCCTAGTCTAGGACCCCCAAATGCTTCCCATTCACCCTGGAGTTCTTTTGGGGCCAGAGCCAATATCAACCTCCTTGTCTGTATCCAACAGGTTTCTCAGAGTAACGGAACCGAGAGAGTGAGAGAGAGAAAGAGTGGTGAGAGAGAGAGAGGACAGATTTATTTTAAGGAACTGGATTGTGTGACTATGACTATGGAAGCTAACACATCCAAAATCGTCAGGGTAGATTGCTAGGCTGGAAACTCAGGGAAGAGCCTCTGTTGTAGTTCAAGTTGGAAGGTTGTCTGCTGGCAGTGTTCCTTCTTGCTCAGGGGAAGTCAGTCTTTGTCCTGTTCAGGCCTTCAATAGATTGGGTAAGGCCCACCCACCTTATGGAGGGCAATCTGCTTTATTCAAAGTCCACCAGTTTAATATTAATCTCATCCAAAAACTACTCTCATGGAAACATCAGAAATGATGCTTGATTAAATGTTTGGGCACCATGGTCCCAACCAAGTTGACGTAAAAATCACATTATCGAAGCCATTAGTCTTGGCCAAAGTTAGTGTTTGCCTCTGCGGTATAAATAATGAGAACTAACAAGATCTCTTATCAAAAATTATCTTCCCTGTTTCCTGCCATGTTGTGTAAAATTCCACTATTTGAGATTCATTCTTTCAGATTTATAAGTATTTTCATGTTCAAGAGCCCCTATTAAATTTTAATTAAATTAAATTAAAATTTACATACCTCGTGAGGGTTCTATCTTTATCTTCCCAGTTTTTATGGGCAAATTTTATAATTTAGCTATAGAAAGACAGAATAAAAATAAGAATGTAGTTGTAAGGACTAAAGGAGATTCAAGTTTGGTTCAGTTCCTGTAAGTTGTGAGCACTCCAGAAGTAACAACTACTTCTGTCATTGTCATTATTGTTATCATATATAGAATCTCTACAATTCTGTGTTAGATAGATTTTTCCATTCTATAGCCAAAGAAAAAAATATGGGCTTAGCGAGCCTTAGGGTAACTCCGCAAAGTCATGCATCTAGTCCGGGGCAGAAACAGGGACTGACCTGTAGTCTGTGTGAAGTCCAAGCCCTTCTAATTTTGGCTGTTTTGCTATTCCCACTCCTACCTTCCCCAAACTGACCTTAATCCCAGGAAGAAGGCTGATTGACTCTCCCTTAGCACACAGCCAGCCACATGGCAAGTAGCCTCTAAGTACTCAAAGATAGCTCATACCATCAATGAAAAACCTATCTGGGCCAAAACATGGGTGCCTGAGGGTGATGCCAGGATTTACAAAGGTAGGAGGTGGGAGCCAATCTATTTGCTGAGGAGACAAAGAGTGCTAGAGAAAACCATTACCCAGCAGCCTCAGGTTCCAGGGGAGCCCAGCCCATAGGGTTAGGCCTAAAAGAACCTTGAGGCATCTTCTCAGGATCCTCTGGTCAAGACAGGAACACTGAAGCCCCTTCTCTGAAGCCCTGAGGGAGAAAAAAAACAGATTCTCGCTCCTTCCGGTGCGGCCAGGCTGATGTGTCTGGGTTGAGGCTGAAATGTATACCACACATCTGGCTGGAGGGCAGATGGGGAGGGCTGATGTGGTCAGCAGGGGTGCAAGGTCATTTCAGGGCAATTAAGCTGGAGTAACCCGAGTACGCAGGGCCTGACTCACTCTGGACTCAGGGAGCTCCCGATTGGGTGGGGACTGACACCTGAACCCATCCGCGGCTTTGCCCTGGCTGGCCCTGCCCTGCCCTGCCTTGTCCAGCTTAGCTCAGCCTGGCCAGGTCAGACCCCACTGGTTCCAGCCCAAAGCAACTGACACCAAACTGCAGAGCCAGGAGTTCTGAGCAATAGCAGTGATATCAGCAGGGGTGAGGTGCTGTGTGTGCACAGCTCCAGGAGGTATCTGCCCCTGGGTCCCTGTGTCTGAGGGTGATCTGCTGCCATCCTGTGCTTTCCCCTTGACCATCTGAGTGTATGTTCTGGGCATCTGTGTCTGGGTCTGTGTTCATGTCCATGTGTGTTGTCGGCTTGTGTGTTTGAGTGTGTTTCTCCTAAAAATGAAAACATAACTGACTTTGTTGTAGAATTTGGTTGGTCAAAGTGCAGCAATCCTTAAGGGTTTTAAAAACCTCTTCGTATGTGAGGTATTTAGGAAACTGAAAAGAACTAGCCACTAAACTCAAGGAGTATGTAGTTAGCCTGGACGACACACTTTTCTATGAGAACCAAGCCTGCTGCCCAGGAATGTTCGTGCAGGGCCTAGAACAAGGCATGGATGTGGTCATTGTGGTTTGGTGGCTGGAGACATCAGTCTGGGCAGGTTGGGGTGGGGGCAGGAGAGGTGTGTGTCAGGGTTTGCCACCTTCTTCGAGTAGTTTCCTACTTAGATATAGAAACTTTGTGTCCTTTTATGATACCAAAATCAATATATTTTTAAAATGTGTCAGAGTGATAGGGAGAAATGTCACTTCTTAGATTTTCTCCCCCAGAACCATCCAGACTCCCATCATGAGGATTGGTGGTCCAGTATATGGTCACCATGGCCCACTCTAGGGTCCCCTCCCCGCTGTGTGGTGATGACTGCTGGTATCTGATCCTGCTGCTTAGACTGAGGATGTGACAGTCAGGTAGAGGAGCAGCAGGGAGGGAATCATTCCACTAGGGCCAAACCATCACTGCCCTGGGAAAGGGGAAATGCCATTTAAAAGGGAGGAACTCAACTGTGAATGAGAAACTCAGGACTCTGAGACTTGGAGTCTCTGAAGATTTAACAGGAGGCTAGAGGAAAGAATGAGACATTTGTGAGGACTCCTTGAAGGAGAAAGAAGGGCAGAAAGGGAGAGAATGGGAGGAAGAGGGAGGGAGGAAGGGAGAGAGAGAACAAAACACCAGATAATACTCTGATGACTAATTCAGAGAAGAGGCTTGGAGCCTCTTCCCACATTCTAAGTTGCTCTGTAGACTTCCTTTTTTTTATTATTTAAATTAAATTTAGTCAACATATAATGTATTATCAGTTTCAGAGGTAGTGATTCATTAGTTGCATACAAGAGTGGGTGCTCATTATATCAAGTGCCTTCCTTAATGCCCATCACCCAATTACCCCACTCCCCCACCCATCTCCCCTCCGGCAATCCTCAGTTTGTTTCCTACAGTTAAGAGTCTCTTATGGGTTGACTTCCTCTCTGTTTCCACCTTAGTTTATTTTTTTCCTTCCTTTACCCTATATTCATCTGTTTTGTTTCTTAAATTCCACATATGAGTGAAATCCTACGGTATTTGTCTTTCTCTGACTGACTTACTTCGCTTAGCATAATACCCCCAAGTTCCAATGAAATGGCAAGATTTCATTCTTTCTGATGGCTGAGTAATAGTCCATTGTATATGTAAACATTATCCATTCATCTGTCAATGGACATTTGGGCTCTTTCCATATTTTGGCTATTGTGGACATTGCTGCTATAAACATTAGGGTGCAGTGCCCCTTTGAATCATTATTTTTGTATCCTTTGGATAAATACAGTGCAATTAGTAGTGCAATTGCTGGGTAATAGGGTAGTTCTATTTTTCACTTTTTGAGGAACCTCCATATTGTTTTCCAGAGTGGCTGCACAAGTTTGCTTTCCCACCAACAATGTAAGAGTAGACTTCTAGGCAACTAATGAATCGTTGAACACTACATCAAAAATGAATGATGTACTATATGGGCTAACTGAACATAATAAAAAAAAAGCGTAGACTTCTGAAAACCTTGACTTGCACAGCCGGTGATGGCTCATCTCTCCATATAGCACACAACCCAGTAATCATGGATACGGTAATGAAACAACCCAGCTCCCACCACAGTGCACCCTCTGTTATCCTCTGACGGACACCAAGGACAGACAACTGTCTATGTAGTTCAGCTGCTACCTCAAGAAAATGTCCCCCTCTAGGTCTACCACTTAGTATTGTGATGGCCTTTTATTTCTCCGCTCTAGAGGGAACTTCTGAAAAAGTATTTTTCAAGATATCCCCCATGGGACCAGAAACAGAGCCTTGGCTATTGAATGTACTCCATAAATACTTAATAAATATATGATCATTTAGGACATCCTACATGGGGGATTGTTATGTGAGTCCCCAAAGAGAACTTGGAAACTCCTGCCATGACACTGACTCTGACGCTGAAGGACCTCACCCTGGCATCCTTCCAGCCATTACTAATCCACCTTATATAAGCCTTAGGGTATGTGCTTAGGGAATGGGCATCTGAAGAAACAGCAGGACTGTGCTCACTCTTTTCCCACACTGTAGCCAGTCATCTGCTAGTGACCATTCTATTCTACTCCTGGTTTGGTTTACAAGAGACAAAAAGAATATACTCAGGCATATGGTACTCATGATGTTCTCTCATACCCAACACCACTTTGGATTTGGTGTGGGCAGGCCATTAAAAATTTCACAAAGCCTGAATCACAAGTGGGCTCCAACAATTTGGTGAAGGAAGGTCTCTCAGCTTCTAGCAGGGATGGCTTCATGACACTCACAGAAAATCCACGAAGTGCCTACCATAACGTGGCCAGATACATTGTGCATCAGCCAACATTCTTGACCAATCTCATTCACTGGCTGACGGGTGAGGACACAATCTTGGGGGTCCTCTGGCCACCATGCTTTAAGTGAGGAACCTCCCTGTGAATTTGGACCAAGTCTCCAGCTACCCAACAGAACAAGACCGTGCCAAGAGCTTAGCAAAGATAGACTGCCCGAAGTTCCTCAGCTTCTTAGAAAGCAAAACGGCCCATCTCCATCTATCACCATAAATGGGCTGCCTGAAATGCTGGTGTCTTCAGTCTGCACCATAATATTTCATTCACCTACCCATTTGTTACACACATCCTGAGAGCAAATAATGTTAATGTAAATAATTTGGGAAGCATTGTTCCATCTGTTGAAAATGTGCAGTAGTTGCTTTGCCCCTTGTCTAAACTGGGGCAGCTACTTTCAGGCAAGTTTGGGAGGTAAATGAACTGTCTGGATGCTTTTCTTGGCAGTCTCTCTTATTAGTGGGAGGTGGCAGTAACGAGAACATGAGGAAGACGGAAAGTGTTTACTTAAAGTCGTGGCCAAATGGCGAGGGAGAGTTTAAGATAAATCATAAGCTGTCAATGATGACAACTGCAGACTGCTACTAGTTCACTCCTGTTTATGGAGCTTCAGATGCTACATTTAGAATGTGAAGGAGTTTATTGGTAGAAGTTGCTGATTGTTTAGACCTCAATGTTTGAGGCAAGAAGTAGCAGCCACCCGGACTGGGAATGGTGAAAGCACGAAGCTCTTACATGGTCATTCTGGGTGCATCTCTGCCCAGTGAATGGATGCCACTGACTCGTATTCCCCTTCAAGACTCAGATCATGGATCAGTTGAGGCATACTACACTTTTGTCACATGACAAGCAATAGTAGAGCATCATGGTGAAAGGCCAAATGCATACATGAGCTGGCTTCTTTGCTTTTCTGGTTATTTTTCTTGTCTAAGGTAATTTCACTTGGGTGTTGACTTTTGGATTGCAGCTGAGAGCTTGTGAACATGTTCATGATTTGTTCATGATCAAAAAGATCAGAGTCTTTTGAAGTTAGTCAGTGTTATCAACAGTGTTCTCTCAAACTCCTCTCTCAATGTACACCCATAAAAAACAAAATGAGCTTTTGTGAACCTTCCATGTTTACTTTACTGAACTGCAATATCTTCCTCTGTTCTAGCACTCACTCTTAGCAAGACACAGTATCAGTGGCAAGTTGCAGAGAATGAGTATGTTCTGTCCTTATACAAAAGGCCTGTGAAGACCTGGAAAGAGGTTTTCTGTGACTTGTATATCTCTTCTTTCTACATGCCTCTCAAACATTTATGAGATACCTGTGAGGGTCCAGATACAATGGAAAGTGATTGTCCATATCATCAGAGGTACCAGGTATCAGGAAGAACTGCATTGTCGACAAACAACAGTGAAAAATGGCCAGTAGCTCCTATAATGATAGAAGCTTGTATAAATCATTGAGAAGGGAGTAAGTAGGTAGAGGTCAAATCCCTGAGAAAGCTGGGGAGATGGCACTTAATCCAGATGTTGGAGGTTGACTGGAGTTTTCCAGATGCACAAGTAAGGCTAGGTTACTCCAGACTGAGGAAAAGACAATCAAAAGCATGCCCTGGTTCAAGAATTGCTTAGAAGATCTGTGTGGCTAGAACATGATTTACAGGGACGGTGGCTGAAGGCAAGTAGGAAAATTAATTGTAAATTTTATAAAAATGGGAATAATTAATTGGTAAAAGGAAAAACAAAGCAACAACAGGGAAACAAAATAACTCCCCACCTTGTTATTTTATCTGTGCTTTAACACTGCCTTCCTTTGAAATTTTTTGAAAGAGACAAATCACCCAGGATTTCTAATAATGGGAACTCTACTGGGAGAAAAGTTGATTTCTTTTTCAGAGGAAAACCAAACTAAGATTATCTGGGATGTTTTATCAACAGGGTTAAAATTCTGGATTTTGAAGTAGGAGAGGCAGAGTTTGAGAAGGAAAGAGAAAGTCTCAGACATGACCACTAGCTTGGGAAATTAACTTGGGAAACGATTATGAGGGGGTAGGAGGGGTAAGAGCTTTCAGGCATAGCCTTTTCCCAAACCCTTTCTTTCCCCTCACCCCATCTGTTATGGATTGAATCTTATCCCTCCAAAGGATTTTTTGCCCTAACCTCTAGTACCTATAGATGTGACTGTATTTGGAAAGAGTCTTTGCAGATGATCAAGATGAGGTCATTAGGGTGGACCCTAATCCAAATGACTGTGTCCTAAAAAGGGAAAATTTGGAAACAGAGTTAGGTACATGGGGAGAATGCCATGTGAAGCGGAGATTAGGGTGATGCCAAAAAACAACAAAAATTTCCAGCAACCACCAGGAACTGGGGAGGAAGGCCCAGAACAGATTCTCTACATGGCCCTCAGGAAAAACCTGCAGACACCTTGATCTCAAATTTCTAGCTCCCAGAACTGTGAGACAATAAATTTCTGTTGTGTAAGCCATCCAGTTTGTCCTACTTTAATATGGCAGCTCCAGAAAACAAATACAACACGACATTGCAGAACTGGCTTTAAAACAGCCGGGGGACAGGTGGGGACAAGGGAAGTGAAAGTATGTTGCCTGGCTGTGGGGAGAGCAGGAAGATAGGTGGGAAATATTTGTGAAAGAGCCCAGAAGAATGGTGCCCCAGAAGGTGTTGAGCTTCATAAGACGATTTTCCAGACGAGGCCGATCCGTGGCAGGCTAGTACATGGCTTTTGGTATTTCTCAGATGAAAATGGATTTTATGATAATAAAACAAATGGTTTTAGATCAAAGAGTACTGTAGAACTTAAATAAGTGCTTTATCAGGAATCAAAATAAGGGGGCGCCTGGGTGGCTCAGTTGTTAAGCGTCTGCCTTCGGCTCAGGTCATGATCCCGGGGTCCTGGGATCGAGCCCTGCATCGGGCTCCCCGCTCCGCGGGAAGCTTGCTTCTCCCTCTCCCACTCCCCCTGCTTGTGTTCCCTCTCTCGCTGTGTCTCTCTCTGTCAAATAAATAAATAAAATCTTTAAAAAAAAAAGGCTAAAAAAAAGGAATCAAAATAAATTATTTCTTGACTGAGGAAATATACATTTAATGTAGCTATCCAAGGAAATAATATGACATGGACTTTTAAAGCATGTGCTTCAAAAAAAGAAAGGAATGAATATTCATTTTCTTTCCCCTAAAGCTTACTAGTTGTCCCCCAAAACCCCAGACTTTTTCCTTACCTTAAACAATCAATTTTCCTTTTTCTGCTTTGACACTTCTGTCTCAACACTCATGCTCTTAGTGTCTTTCCTGCTAATAACCCCTAGGTGAGATCTTCAGTCTGTTGGCGCTGTTGTCTTTGCGCACATCTACCCGGAAGTCCCCCTCCACTCTAGGCTCAGAGAGTGAATATTACTCTTTCTGATTCTTACAGCTCAGTTGATAGCTAAGACTTTAACAAGACTTTATCAAAGGCCTGAGGGGAACCCCAAAGTAATGTCCATGTCCAAACCCAAACCTGGCCCTGATGGGTCTCCAAGACGGGGGCACCTCTGTATGTAAGACTCTAAACCAAACCTGTCTCTGGCTCTGTATAGAAGCATGAGCCCTCCCTCAGCCCTGTTGCAGGGTAATCTTGCACCCTACTCACAGCAGCTGTCTTACCCCCATGGAATAGACATTGCAATAAGATTACTTGACCACAGATTGGATAGGATTCAGTCATTCAGCAGGTATCTATTGGATACTGACAACAATGAACAAGATAGACAAACTTTTTGTCTTGTGAAGCCTATGTTCTGCTGGGAGAGGGAAAACCAGAGGAAATAAAGCAGAGCATTTGGAAACGTGGTAAGTGGGGGGTAAAGATACAGGAGCCTAGCACCTGACAGGAAGGGGGAAGATAGTGTTTTCTGAATTAACAAGATGGTGGTATTATAAAGTAGAATAATGTATCATAAGAAATGTACCAATGGGGATGTAAAGGAGGGAGATTTTCTCTCCATTGTTTTATTTCATGGGTTGTAAAGTTGTGATTCTATATAGACTCATCCCTACTGGCCTTTCTCAGTCTTTCATGAGACTTTGTATTCCTTTCATTCTCTCATGATCCAGTTCAGTCCTCTCAAAGTACAAGAGAAGAGCTAAAAAGAGTAAGATGACCATCCATAGATGTCATCCAAATGTAAAATGTCTTTCCATGAAGATTTGTTGAAAATCTGTATAAACTCATGTGTGGCCTACTGGACACTAACTTGGATAGGTTATTAAAAAGCCAGCTCTGTCGTTAACTCTGTATCCTTGGGCAATGCTATTCAAACCCACCATGTCCAAATTTCTCAAATGTAAAATGAGTTTAATAATATAGCATTATTGTGAGAAGTGCATAATATGTGGAAAATGCACAGAACAGTCTCTGACAATACTAGATGTTGGCAAAATACTGTTTGCTCATTTGATGACATAGGCATTCATTCATTTATTGCCCTAGAGATTGGTTGATTGATTGATTGAATGAATGAATGATCCAAATCTATGCTTAAACAGAATTATAGGAGAAGAATAGATAACTCAGCAACTAAGCTTTAGGCCAAATTAAATGTCAATGGTCTTCACTTTCTACTGGTCTCAAATAAGGGAGCTGTTTCATCAGGAGACATTTGTGGCTCCAGCTGCACATCTGTAGGTGTGCAGACAATGCTATGGTGAGAGCATTTCTAATGCACACACCCATATTGAATGAAGATGCAAAAGCAGATGGCCAAGAGAGACCATCACATGATTCTAGGAAGCCAAGAAAATCTATGCTACCACCTGATATAGTCCTGAGGTCCCAAAGGATCTGGAGTGGTGGGCTCTAACATGCAATTTTGTTCATTTTAAGAGAATAGTACCTGTCATTAAGAAAAGGCTTGGGATTGGGTCCCACAGACAATGAATAGTGAGTAAATATATATGAAGTGAATGATAATGGTGTACTTGGAAGACCCATTACAGAATCTTTAGAAACCAACTTTATTGGGTAAAGGATATCTTAGTCCAGTTCGGACTTTACTTGCTTTATAAACTGCAGCATCCCACAGAAACATCACAGCTTGGCAGCTTGGAAATAATCATCAGTTACCTCTGGCTGTTTCTTGAGTTCCCTTTCAGATAGTCCCAACATTGGTGTCATATCTGAATCTGTTTCTATAGATTGATTTATCTCTTGGCATTATATCATTTTTCCTTACCTTTTTAAATACTTTGCAAATTTTTGTTTAAATCTAAACATTTTGTGTAGGGCAGAGACTGAGATAAATGATTTGTTATGCACAGGAATGAGTATACATTTCTTTCTGTCAGGTTTTTAGTGTGGGAGTTTGAGTTGATTTAGTCAAGAGTACAGATGGGTCTTAGGTGATATTGTTGCTGTGGTTTCTCTCAGCACACCAGGAGCTTCCAGTTCCTTTAGTCCTACCTTATATCTCAGTGTCCCTGCTTCTCCCTCAGCTATACTTCTGGGCCCTGAATGGATTCCTGCACCTGCCCCAGAAACTGAGGTTTTCTTCCTGTTTCTTTTGCCGAGATGCAATAGATTTTCACTGGTGCCCTCCTTCCTCAACAGATAAGGATTGTCTTACTTTGTCAGGGAGAAGAGAGAAAGGTCTGGGCCTACACCACAAAGGACACTTTCTCAAGACATTAACCAATCATTTTTTCTAGTGCCCAGTGGGGTCTGTGGAGAAGGAGGTACAAACAAAACTCTGCTTATATTTGTAGGTCTAAGGAGGTCAACACTCTCTTACCAGCTCACACCTGACAGCCACCAATCTCTTGACTATACTAGATGACATTTCCTAACTGGTGTCTGACTGCATGTGCCCCGGGTAAGCCATGGTTCCTGTCCCATCTTTTCCTGCAACCCTGGCTCTCTGTTGCAGTCAAGAAAAGTGAACTTGTAGTTTGTCTGGCTTTTGCTGTTGTTGTAGGGGTGGGAATAATAATCCTTCTAGTTCTTCACATACCAAGCAGAAACCAGACATTGGCCCATTTCTTAATAATAATAACCATAATATCTATATAGTGTACTGTGTGAATATGGATGTATATATATGCACTTATACATACACATGAATATTTAGATGGTGAAATTATGCAAAAGCTAGAAAGCACATTCATATACATTTATGCATAAATCAGGAAACCCCCTTTTCTCTGGAACTTGTTAATGAGGTCAGTCATACCTCCAATATGGGAAGTAAATATATTATGTATGTGATGCAAAATATATGTACATATTCCTATAATTGTTTGCACTAAATGGTTGTTTCAACTCAGGTACCTAGCTACTTGGGGTGAGTAAGCATATGAATAAGGTGATCATGACAACTTATAAGAAAGAATGTTTTCTTTGGAAGAGTGTAGCAGTTCTGTGTGAAGAAACTTCTTTTCCTGACAGTATCAAGATGTCTTTTAGAAAATGCTGCGAAGGGCATGGTGAACAATGCCTGCTTTGTTTCACTTGTGTACAGGAAATAGAACTCAGTATCTACTCTTAATATTTCCATAAAGGCCAAATTGTAATGACTAATAAAAAAAATCAAGTGACTTCCAAAACCTGTTCTAATTAATAGTGCAATTCTGGTATAATAAACTCAGATTAAAAAAAATGATAAATAGCATAGGTTCTGGATTCAGATAACTCAAGATCACATTTAATAGCTATGAGATCTTGGTCAAAATAAATTTTTAGAGGCATATTTTCCTGATCTACGCAGTGAGGTTTGGAATCTGCCTACCTAAAGCAGTAGGTAACTGTGATGTTTGCAGGAGTTCCTCCATAAATCTCCCTGCAGAGTGTAAGAGATTCATAATGGCAGCATTGACCCTGAGAACAAAACTACAACCTAAAATTCATAAAGACCTCTCTTTCTTTCCTGGTCAATCCCTGACTTGTGGGGGATTGGCAAAGTAGGCCCTTCATCCTCTTGATCCATTTCTCACTTCTTTCTCAGAGAATAAGGTCCTAAGCTAACTGGGCCAGATGCCCTGCTGCTGTTTGGGCCATGTTCAGCAGCAGGGCAGTTCATCCTATGCTGCAATTTCCTTTCTCCTGTAGTCATATGGCTGGATCCATGAGAGCACCCAACATCACTGAGCTCTTCTTCTTTTCTTATTCTCAGGGTTGATGTTGGAACCCACAATCCCTCCATGTCTGTCACTTAAGGATTAGGTCCAGGATCCTTATCTGTCTGATGGTGAGAGATTATTTTTTATGATAGAGCTATTTTTTATTTGTTGAAAACAAACTTTTCATTTTTTTGTTGTTGTTGTTTAATACAAGATTCTGTCTCTGAAATTCCTCCAGGTTAATTTTATTTCTTTTTCCATGCAGTACTTCCCTCATTTATTATTTCTGTTCCCTCTTCCATGTGAGCAGCCCAAGGTTGTTAAGATTCCAAGATAAGGTACTCGATTTAGAGTTTGGGGATCTGGATCAGGATCTGAGAGTATGCCATGTGTCCTAGACACATTAACAGAAAATTCTGCATTTGTTTATTTGGCATTGTCCAGGCTAATAATAAAGTGTACTTTAATTTCCCATTTGCTATAGTCCCTTTTTAAAAAAATAATTCCTTTGGGAACTTTATGGGAAAGAGCTATAAGGTTAGGGCAGGATTCCAATGTTCCTGGTCCCATCTAACATTACCAAAATTTTAACATCTAACATTACCAAAATTTTATCCCTCTTTCTAAAACATCACTTTTCTTTTGAGGCTATAGCCGTCGACACGTTTTCTAGATTTGAAGGATGCACATAATTCTTTTCTGAATCTTTTCTTCATTGGCTTTCCAACACAGATGAAAGTTGAATATTAAGATAAAGATAGAGTTGGGAAGTTCTCATTTGTGATATGACCTTTCAGGGCTAAGAGGTCCAAACTGTAAAAGGTGACACCAGGATCAAGTTTTCTGGGTGAGGACATGGTCAGGGAGGTGTCTCATGTGTCCCATTTTGGAGTAGCAAAAGCAGAGTTTCTGGTTCCACATGCTTGAATTCACACAGAAAGCTCATTTCCACCAACCAGAAAAAGGAAGAGAAATTCCCAGGAAAGGAAGGATTATGAGTAAATCACTACTCTTTGTTCAGAGTCCCATGGTAAACATGGCTTTTCTTGTTCAGGCAGGTAGCCCTGATCTGAATCCTTCTGTGACACAGAACATCTATCTTTAGGCCTGTGTCTCACTAGATGGTGAACTCCCTTAGGTGAAGTCCTTGCTCAGTGGCTCAGGGAGGTAAACAGTAAATGACCCGGAGCTTCTGAGATTAAAATTCCAATTTCTAAGAATCTTTTAGATTTAGAATTCCAAATTCTAAAGAATCTTTTCTAATTAAATACAATTAGCCAAGACGAGTCAAACAAGGGTGTGGATTTTCTGGTCACTGTTTTATCTAGGTTCTTTGTTGATTTTTTCCTACTTTTTTGATAGATTTGATCAAATTTATGAATCTTAGAATTTTCGTAGAAGCCGAAAGTAAAAAGATAGCAAGAGTTTAAGACTAATCCATTTTAAATCTTAGTAGTTTTTCAGGGGAAGGGAAAAACAACCAGAGTAGACTTTAATGTGAGACTAATCAAGTTCTTCATTTAATTCTTCCTTCTCCCCAGAGGGCCTGTGTAGAAATGAGCTATTTTTCCTGGCAGACTTATAAAAAAGCTGATCTTTCTCCTGACAATTTATAAGCAACCACGAGGAAGGAACCACCTCTCTTAGTCCTCGATATATCTCTGGTGCCTATCTTACGGTCTAATAACCAGTGGGCAATTAACCAATACTTTTTGAAAGAATATATAGATGGAATGACTGGTTGGCAGACTGACCTTGATTTCTCAATCCTTAGTTAATTATTTAAAATATATTTGGATCTTTTGTTTTTTTGGGTGTTGAGTTTGATAAGTTCTTTATAGATTTTGGATACTAACCCGTTATCTGATATGTCATTTGCAATATCTTCTCCCATTTTGTAGGTTGACTTTTAGTTGTGTTGATTGTTTCCTTTGCTATACAAAAGCTTTTTATACCATATGATTTCACTCATATGTGGAATTTAAGAAACAAAACAGATGAACATAGGGGGAGGGGAGGAAAAATAAAATAAGATAAAATCAGAGAGGGAGACAAACCGTAAGAGACTTTTAACTATAGGAAACAAAGTGAGGATTGCTGGAGAGGAGGTGGGAGGGGGATGGAGTAATTGGGTGATGGGCATTTAGGAGGGCAGTTGATGAAATGAACACTGGGTATTATATGCAACTGATGAATCACTAAACTCTACCCTGAAACTAATTATACACTATATGTTAACTAACTTGAATTTAAGTAAAAAAAAATATTTGGATCTGAAGCACACAGAGAAGGGTTGTCTACTTATTACAGGTGTGCCAGTGGCCCCTTCTTATTTAATTATATCTTATTGTTTCCTCCTCTACCCTCCATTCCTCCATTTCCAGTTACATACACCTGTCTGTCAGCTACCTTATCTTGAATAAGGTAGCATTAGATAGAGTACCTGCATTAGATAGAGTACCTCTATCTATTTTTACAACTAAACCTGGAATTTCAGTGGCTTAACAAAACAGAAGTTTATTTCTTGCTCCTGTGTGTGTGCATGCACACACACTTTGGAGAGACTAGCTCCTTGTCTTTTGTCTCTCTTTGTACATATATACATACAGATAGTGAGACAGAGAGAGAAAGAATTATTTAAAGACATGTAGAGAAGATGCATGAATGAGAGAGAATGAATGGAAAGATTCACAGTGAAAGGTGGACAGTGGTTAATTCTGGATGCTAGAATTATAGGTAGCTTCTATTTCCTTGTTTTCTTTTGAGTTTCCAAATTTTCTGAAACAACAGTATTATCAAAAAAGCAAAAGTAGTTTTATCATTTTTAAAAGGAAATGCAAGCATGGGAATGTAATAGAGGTGAGGCCGTGAGGACTTGGTAAGAAGAGAAGCCACAGGGGATCCAGTGAGCAACAGGAAGTGAAGCCAGTCACAAAAGGAAAAGCAACAGAGAGCGCAAAATCAATGTCCTTCCCCTCTGAAAACTTTAGTGAGGATTTGGATGCCAGGTGTGTCTCTGGTTGAGATTTGCCTAAATGGACAATGAAATTCTGTGAGCTCAGAGGAAAAGGAAAGTCAAGAGATTAGAGGTTCTATAGCCATTCCACTGCTGGTTTCCCCAACACAGACTTCACATTCCCCACCACCTAGGAAATCTTGGCTCTGGCCACTGTGATGTAGAAACCACCGGAGAATGGTTTTAGCTCCCATAGACTGAAGTTCTGAATTTGACTATAGGAATGGTGTTTTAGAATGTGACTAGGTTCTATAATAGGCTTACAAGAGTTTTATGAAGAGCCTTATGGGGGATTTAATCATTTAGAACAATGAAATTACAAATTTAATTTACCCTTAGAAACAAATGGTTTCATCTAAATGTTAGAATCCAAGTCATTCTTAAGTGTGTATTCTAGGTATTCTAAAGAAAACACGACACAAATTAAAAAGACTATAACAAAAGAGGAAATGAAAGCAAGGAACAAATACTTGAAAAACATTCCACTTCACTCATAACCAATAAATGTAAATTAAAACCAAAATGTTTTGCATTTAAAAAAATAGAATTAATTCTATTTTCACTAAAAGAAATCAGGGGTTCTTGGATAAATGGCCAATTCCAGAATGAGAGCAAAACTGTAATGTGGTTTTGTGTGTGTGTGTTGGGGGGTGCTGTTGGGGAGCCAGAATATAAGAAAGGCCTAATAAAATGATGGGGATATGTCCAAAGAACTTCAAAACAAGGGCTTCCATTAGCCAAATCAGGGATAATTTCAATATCAAAATGAATAATAACTATAGTGGATTATAACATAGTGAATATAAAAAGAATCCCTGTATCCATTCTATTAAAATATAAATGAGGGTGCCTGGGTGGCAGTTGGGTAAGCGTCTGGCTCTTGGTTTCGGTTCAGGTCCTGATCTCAGGTCCTGGGATGGAGCCCTGTGCTGGGCTCTGTGCTTAGCGGGGAGTCTGCTCGGGGTTCTCTCTCTCCCTCTGCCCCTCCTCCTGATTGCCTTCTCTGTCTCTCAAATAAATAAATCTTTAAATATATATGTATTTAAATTATATATAAATATTTTAAATATATATACATATAAGCAAATGCCTGACTACATACATACATACATACAAAACAGCAAAAAAAGGTTTTTGTTTAAGTAAAATGACAAATAATTTGGAAGAGATTCTTGATTTAGAAAAATCAGTATTTTGCAACAATCATGGTAATAATTATTTCAAACACATATCAAAATGGATGCTGGGACCCATGGGCAAGAGTTTGTTGAGGCACAGGATATTTACACAGTCTCAAGTATCTTCCTGTAGGTTACTTAGTAATCACAAAAGGGAAAGCTACCTTTACGGTGGAGAAACATGTAGAATCATTTTAACCATGTGATTAAAGTTAATATCACCAAAAATAGGACAAACTGACGTTACTATGTAACACACTGAAAACAGAATGTCGCTTTCATGGGATACTTGCCAAAAGTGCATAATCTGAGTCTGACTATGAGGAAACTCAGAAAAACCCAGATGGAGGGATGTTTTACAAAACAACCTGTCTGTACTCTTCAAACGTGTCAGTGTCATGAAAACTAAAGACTGAGAAACTGTTCCAAATTAAAGGGATTAAAAAGACATGAAAACACAATACATTATCCTGGCTTGGATTCTAGATCAGTAGACAAAGTGCTATGAAGGACAGTATTAGGAGAATTTAAATACAGGGCTCTGTGTTGCATAATAATGATTTCTCAGTGTTAAATGTGCTTACTTTGAAAATACAATATGAGAGAGTGTTTTTCTTAGAAGATAAAAATTGAAATATTTAGGGGTAAAGGGTCTGCAACTTATTCTCAAATGGTTCAGCAAATAACAATAGTAATGGTGATAATAAATAGTTTGAGATCATTCATGCACACATAACAAATATAATAATTGGTGAATATAGACAAAAAGCATGCAGGACTTTATTGTACTGTTCTTATATCTTTTCTGTACATTTGAATTTTGTAAGGATAAAAATTCTTTTTTTTAAAAATTTTATTATGTTGTGTTAGTCACCATACAATACATCATTAGTTTTTGATGTGGTGATCCACGATCCATTGTTTTCGTATAACACCCAGTGCTCCATGCAGTACGCGCCCTCCTTAATACCCATCACCGGGCTAACCCATCCCCCCACCCCCCTCCCCTCTAGAACCCTGTTTGTTTCTCGGAGTCCACAGTCTCTCATGGTTCGTCTCTCCCTCCAATCCCCCCCCCCATTTTTCCCTTCCTTCCCCTAATGTCCTCCATGCTGTTCCTTATGTTCCACAAATGAGTGAAACCATATGATAATTGACTTTCTCTGCTTGACTTATTTCACTTAGCATCATCTCCTCCAGTCCCAACCATGTTGATGTAAAAGTTGGGTATTCATCCTTTCTGAAGGCTGAGTAATATTCCATTGTATATATGGACCACGTCTTCTTTATCCATTCATCTGTTGAAGGGCATCTCGGTTCTTACCACAGTTTGGCTATTGTGGACATTGCTGCTATGAACATGGGGGTGCATACGGCCCTTCCTTTCACTACATCTGTGTCTTTGGGGTAAATACCCAGGAGTGCAACTGCTGGGTCATAGGGTAGCTCTATTTTTAAATTTTTGAGGAAACTCCACACTGTTTTCCAAAGTGGCTGTACCAACTTGCATTCCCACCAACAGTGTAAGAGGGTTCCCCTTTCTCCACAACCTCTCCAACATTTGTTGTTTCTTTCCCTGTCCATTTTTGCCATTCTAACTGGTGTAAGGTGTTATCTCAATGTGGTTTTGATTTGAATTTCCCTGATGGCTAATGACGATGAACATTTTTTCATGTGTCTGTTAGCCATTTGTATGTCTTCTTCAGAGAAGTGTCTTTTCATATCTTCTGCCCATTTTTCGACTTGATTATTTGTTTTTTGGGTGTTGAGTTTGAGAAGTTCTTTATAGATCTTAGATACCAGGCCTTTATCTGCAGTGTCATTTGCAAATATCTTCTCCGATTCTGTGGGTTGCCTCTTTGTTTTGTTGACTGTTTCCTTTGCTGTGCAGAAGCTCTTTATCTTGATGAAGTTCCAAAAGTTCAACTAGCTTTTGGAGATGTATCTTGAAGGAATTTGCTGTGGGTGATGTCAAAGAGGTTACTGCCTATGTTCTCCTCTAGGATTTTGATGGATTCCTGTCTCACATTGAGGTCTTTCATCCATTTTGAGTTTATCTTTGTGTATGGTGTTAGAGAATGGTTGAGTTTCATTCTGCATGTGGCTGTCCAATTTTCCCAGCACCATTTATTGAAGAGACTGTCTTTTTTTCATTGCATGTTTTTTCCTGCTTTGTCAAACATCCTTTCCTGATTAAAACTCTTCAGAGTATATGGATAGAGGGAACATTCCTCAAGTTCATAAAATCCATCTATGAAAAACCTACGGCAAATATCATCCTCAGTGGGGAAAAGCTGAGAGCCTTTCCCTTAAGATCAGGAACACGTCAAGGATGCCCACTCTCACCACTGTTGTTCAACATAGTACTAGAAGTCCTAGCAACAGCGATCAGACAACAAAAAGAAATAAAAGGTATTCAAATTGGCAAAGAAGAAGTCAAACTCTCTCTTTTTGCAGACGACATGATACTTTATGTGGAAAACCCAAAAGACTCCACCCCCAAATTACTAGAACAGCAATTCAGTAATGTGGATACAAAGTCAATGCACAGAAATCAGTTGCTTTCTTATACACTAACAATGCAACTGTAGAAAGAGAAATTAGAGAAACGATTCCCTTTACGATAGCACCAAAAACCATAAGATACCTCGGAATAAACCTAACCAAAGAGGTAAAGGATCTATATTCTAGGAACTACAGAACACTCATGAAAGAAATTGAAGAAGACACAAAAAGATGGAAAAACATTCCATGCTCATGGATCAGAAGAATAAACATTGTTAAAATGTCTATGCTACCCAGAGCAATCTATACCTTCAATGCCATCCTGATCAAAATTCCAATGACATTTTTCAAAGTGCTGGAACAAACAATCCTAAAATTTGTATGGAATCAGAAAAGACCCCGAATCGCCAAGGAAATGTTGAAAAAGAAAAACAGAGCTGGGGGCATCACGTTGCCCAATTTCAAGCTATATTATAATGCTGTGATTACCAAGACAGCATGGTACTGGCACAAAAACAGACATATAGACCAATGGAACAGAATAGAGAACCCAGATATGGACCCTCAACTCTATGGTCAAATAATCTTTGACAAAGCAGGAAGGATAAAAGTTCTAAAAAATTAGAATAACTAATGCTCATGACAGTCTAATGAATTAGTTGGTTTAACATATCCCTGAAGGAAATGTGAGTTGACACAAGCTATCTGTAAAAAAAAAAAAAAAATTCCAGTGATTATCAAGGGTTTTAAAATATCCATGCTTTTAATTCAAACCTTTAGGAATTTATTCTAAAAGTTAATTATGTCATACAGGGGAAAAAACATTTGTTGAAAGATGCTCACTGTTAGACTATTTAAAATACAAAATCTCTAGAAAATCAAGGCCATGAGTTATGGTATATTTGTTAAGAAAGCCTCAGATAATCGTCAAAAATATGTTAAGAGTTTTTATTCATGTTGGCAAGTGCTTGTGTTATATTATTATGTGTTAAAATAGCCATACCAGATTATATATAATTATGATCCAAAGTATATAAAATAAATTTTTCATAATAGAAAATGACATTCACTAAAACATGAGCAAGAGTTATCCATCCAATATGAGTTGTCATTATCATTTTCTTTGTATTTTCCAATGTTTTCCACTTTATTTTCTACAATAAGAGAGAAGAGCTCTGAGCTCAGGCAAAGGGACCCCCCACTAGCACATGATTATTGGCAAGGCCCTTCCTGTCTCATTGCTCTTCCTCATCTTTGCTGAGAGGGGCTTTGATTGGAGCACTTCTCTATTCCCGCCTGAAGAGAAAACACAACATCCAACTTGAGAGCTTGTGGGGTGAGAGGCTGAAGTAGGCATTGTGTAGAAAATCTCTCTGAAGTCTTGGTCTATCTGCAAAATGCGTGTGAATTTTTTTCTCATCCTATTTTATAAGATAGGTGTTGGTTTTAATATGACAATAAAACTGTTGTGTGGACCCTAGAAGCAGGCCATTTTAAGAAACAAAGTTCTCAAGAGATTTCCTAGTTTTCCTGAGAGTCTTTAAACCCAAGTGATAACAAAGCCAAGTGGTCTTCAGATGTTTAGAAAGGTAGGGCTGGAGATTGCATCATCTCCCACTTTTGGACAACTGGATTTCAAACTGAAATAAAAGAACAAGTGAAGTGTGTGCACTTTCAGTAGGAAAAAAAGTTGTCTAGGAGAAGCATGAGGTTAGTGTTTAAAAAAGAAGTGTAACAACCTATTTGGATTTTCAGCAGATGTTTAAAAAAAATCCTACTGTGAGCCTCAGAGGAAAAGAGGTTTTGGGAGGACCCAGAGTGCACAGGAGATGATGAACTTGTAGAAAAACAAAGCCCAGAGGAGTGTCTTTAATTGCGCGCTGTGAGATTTACTGGGGCCCAACAGGGGTCAGACTTGAGGTCCTCCCTGTTCACAATCTATAAAAGATGATATAGACTAGTTAATTCTGCTGACAACACAGAGCTGAGGGAGGCCTAGTCATTCAATAACAACAACAGCAAAAAAAAAAAAAAAAAAAAAAAAAAATCAGCCAAATTCAGAAGTGTTTGGGACTGAAAGTTCTCGGAAATTAGCTGATGTTAGTTCATCAACACTCACATTTGGGGGAGAATGTGTGACCTGCAGAGTAAGTGTAGAAGACCCACCAAAAGTTGTTTTTGGCACAAGAAGGAAGATTACATTAGTGTAACTTGAATTTCTGGATTGTTTTGGACAATGCCAAGATCTGGGACTCAATTCTAGATAAGACAAGTTTCCTAGCCTCCTATTTCAGTCGTGTCATAAGGAAAGTGTAGCAGTCTGGGACAGTGCACACACATTTGTATGTCTTTGGAACACTTCATCTTTACTTTACTTTTGGTAGGCTGGCCCGTCATTGGCACTCTGGCACAAGGTGGGTTCTTTACTACAAACAACCCAAGAAATCATGATACATGAGGACTCCAGTTTCATCTTTCCTTGCCAGTCTATGGAGGCTAAGCAAAAATGCTGTCTTTTCCTGAAGATGGAATGGAATGCATCCAATTTATTGTCATTGAGTACCGAATATGTTTCCCCAATATAGACGGTGTAGGCATTTCTTACAGGAGGAAAGGCCGCTGACACTCATATTTTTTTTTCTGTTCTTCCCACTGTTTTTTACTCTTTCCAAATAAAATATTTTGCTTGGGCTTAACTATACTGTTTGTTTCCATTTTGATATCTGGATACACCACCTGAGTTTGGAAGGTCTCATTCTCTACTAAATTATATTGTTGCACTGTTTGAACAAAGATAAAAGAGTGGGGTTCCAAAGATGATATTTTGGTGGGGGTCACGGTGCTTTAAGAGAGGAAGAGTTCCAGGGTCTGGCTTGTGGTCTTCGGAATGAATTGTCTAGGTGGGGAGGAGAATCTGAAGCCATTTGAATTAGTAAAGTTTTAGGATTGTGATTGGTGAAGTCACCGCTGCGTTTTAGGATTTAATGTGGAGAGTAAGATGTTGTGTCAGGTTATAAGAGGTGCTAAATTATGAAGAAATGACCAACATAGAGGCTGACAGATGACAGCCACACATCTGAGGAGAGCTTGTTAGTGGCCTGACACTCAAGGAGGAGGGTATTCTCAAGGAGGGTAAGAAAGCAGTGGCCTAGAAGCCTCGTAGGTCTAAAAAATTTATTCTATACTCCCTAGAATCAATATCTAGGAGTCCCATAAACACAAGGATTCATCACTAGAGGTCTTCAGGGTTTCTGAGACCCTGAAGGGTAGGAGGAAGAACACTTTCTGAGGAGTTTGAAGATTTAGGAGCCCTGTTATCATGGAGTGGTCCTTCCTGGGAACACAAGAGGATGCCCTGGGAGCTCGTTAGTAAAAGGGACGAGGGCAAAGGCCCCATTTCGTGTAGATAATCACCGAGAAGAGACTGCCACTCTGGGTGGTCCTAGAAAGCACCAGCAATTAGAGAAAGAGAACCACTGGGGCTGGAGGGAAGCAAAAGGGCTTAGAGGAATTTAGCACACCTTTTCAGCAGGTAATACTCTTGGTTCTCCACAAAGCTGGGAAATGGGATTTCCATTTCAGCTGAAGTGCCTGATTCCTAAACCTATCCTCATTTAGATCATTTAATCCTTGTGTGAATTGGTCTTGCCATCTGAGCCTTGCTTTCTCTTCTAAGCAAAGTGGAGGAGGTTCACTCCAGTGACTTGAACACAAGTCTTACATGATTTAGGGAATGCACACCATTGATGCCATGGATCCTAATTTAGGGAATGCACACCATTGTGTGAGAGTGCTCTTCCTTTTCAAGCCATTCTGAATTCTGACAACATGCTCGGAGTGACGGCAAGGAAGTTGTAGCACTTGGAAGGCCTCAGAAGAGGGAGAAGGAGCTGACTCTAAGAGTAAAAGGTTGAATGATTGTCAGGCGGGGGGCCAAGGAAAAGGGGAGCAATTCTGCCAATTCTGCACTCCCCCACCATGCGCTCCAACTTACCATCTGCCGCCAAGACACATTTTATTTTTCTGACATGAGATATGTATATAATTCTAGCCTGATTTTTTAAAGCACAAGAGGGTTGATTCTGTTTATGCCTCCCTCCAACTCCCACCCAGTACAAACATTGGCCTCCAGCCTGGTGGTGACGACAGGATCTAACAAAACAGAATCCTAGAGCCAGAAAGTAGATGGCTAAGTAAATATACTCCCAAACACTGACATTTTAAACCAAATAGGTACGGTGTTGGAGGACTTGGGTGAGGAGGCACAGGAAAGATAACTGCATGGGAAGACAGCAGCAGACATTTAATGACTGACTTTTTCCTTAGAGGCTAATACTATTTGTCTAGTCCCAGCATTGGGACTTCAGGTATCATTTTCTGCATTTAGATCAGCATTGGGACTTCAGGTATCATTTTCTGCATTTAGATCCTGGTGGTTGAAGCAGGGAATGGGTAGCCTCACTGAAATGGGATCTGTTTCAGGATGTTTCACATATGTACCCAAAGTACATAGCTTTCCATCTTCATGCACAAATATGATTCATGTTAAGAAAGGGGGACTTAACGCAAAAAAAAGGAATTAGGCAGTTGACAATATGCAAGTCCGTGAATTAATGTGCCTGTATTATGGAGCTCTTGTGGTGTGCCAAGAACGTCCATTTGATAATGGAGCCACCATGCTCTGCACCTTGCAGCTCTGATCTCATTTCATTTAATCTCCACGTGGCTACATGTCAGCTATGGGAAGAACATTAAAAACACTCCCGTTGCAATAGGCTGGGATCCATGGCATCAAAAATCTTGTATCATTTCTCATTTATTAAGGTTCCTGAACAATCATTAAATTTCATTCTTTGTTTCACTACTTCTGTGAGAAGAGTGGTTCATTTTTGAATGTGTTCATTCCCAGCACCTAGCTCAAAATATGCATTTTTATTATGTGTTTTTGAATAAATACAATCAATGATGATGATTGCTCACTTTGTCAATAGCTTGATTCTGAGAAATAAATAAAAGAAAATGTGTGAATTCAGCTTAATTTCTAATAATTATGCTACTGTTTCAAAGAGCTGTAGAAAGGGTGCTTTCCCAAAACCAAAGCAAGACCTTCTTCTATGTGGCTGCTTCTCTGTGTTCCTTTCCTCCCAGGTATGGAAGTGCAAAAGAGGGTCATTCTTGTTGGTGTGATCAGTAGTTTCAGAGTAGGAAATGACACCTGCCCTCCAGTGGACCAGTCTAGACCTTGGTGAGGGAGGCATTTGACATTCAAGGAGCTATAGAGGCTGAAGTGTATGGATCATATTGGGGTGTGGGTCAAGCTGAAGTTGATTCCTTAACTTTAAAATCATTGGATTTTCCTATTTGATTATTTATTAATAATCACGATTAATAAATTAACAATTTAACAGATTATATTAATATTATTTATAAATATTATAAATATTATTTATTAATTTATTAATATGCTTGAAGGTTTTTTTTCCTGGATCTCTCTTTCTCTCTTTCCCCCTCTGTCTCCCTTAACCCATAAGTCTGTTAACGTCCCTGCCTGTCTTAGAACGGAGGCCTCGAGTATCTGTCACCAGTACTTTGATTGCCCAAGGTAAATTCAAAATCTGAAAAGAATCTTTCTATAGATTATGACTCCACTCAGTGTTGGTCATTATAATCAATATCAAAAGACATGCACTTGTGGGGATATGCCTTTAACTCAAGTTCTTTTTAGTTAGAAAATGTTATTCTTAATAAAATTGGCTGGATGAATTTTGAGCACTTCTAATTCTTGCTTTTTGTCACCATGCCTACAGGATACTCAGCCCCTCACTGGACTGCTCCCTGGCTAATTTCCTCCTCAGTTTTTGGCTTCTCTTCTATCTATGTTTAGACATCTGAGCTCATCACCACACTCCCCTTTCTCCAACTGTTGTTGGGCTCTTTCCCATGCCCCGGCCTGCAAGCTAGACAGCTATCCAGCAGGATTCTCACTACGTGAAGATGGTATCTCAATAGCAACAGGGCTCTTCTCAGCCAGAACAAAAGGAGTATCTTCTATTCTTCTCAGCCAACACGGGGGATTTCTGGAAAATTGTAGACGAATGTGAGATGATTCTTTATTGGGCTGGATGGTCTAATGCCATCTTCCATTTTTTGTGATGTTCCCTTTTGAGATGCATTTTTCCCATATAACACCATATGTATCATAGCAGTTTTCATGTTCCACAACTCCGGGGAGGTGGGGAGCGTTCACAGGGACTGCAGTGAGAACAGCACTCCCTTGAAGTTTGCAGTGTGCAGCCCAATGGCTGTCCTGTGGCATGTATATTCCTCGACACATTGTTTATTAGCACCGAAAGGGAGAGTCTAAATAGTTCACTCCTACTTTCACCTTTCATAGGGGAGGAAATGAGGCCCAACCATGGAGGGTCTTATGTATTTTCATACAACTAGTTGTGTGCTGAGTGGATATATGAATTCATGTACAGATCCCACATCTCCTCACTATAATCCACATTTCAAGCTAATAGCACTTGATGGGGGATAAACTTTTTTTTAACATAAAAAGTTATTTAAAGATAATTTTTCGATTAAATTTAAGATCTACCGTGACCAACACAGATGTCTTCATTATTTAAAAGCCATTGATAGTTGAACTAAAATTAAAATTTTTATTCCAAAATTCCCTGCGTGAAGAAATTAATGCTCTTCTCTTTGGAGGTGGGGGCGAAGGAGAGAGGGAGAGAGAATCTTAAGCAGGCTCCATGCTGGATGGGGCTTGATGTCATCACGCTGAGGTCATGACCTGAGCCGAAATCAAAAGTCAGATGCCTAACCGACTGAGCCACCCAGGAGCCCCAAAATGAATGCTATTCTTAAGGAGGAGGAGTAATAGCATGGAACACAGAAGTATGAGCTTATAAAAAATACTAAAAGAAGACCCACGGTGATTTCTTAAAGAATATCCAGCCTTGGGCAAAACCTACTTTTCAGATGCTATTCACTGAATGGGATAAGATTTGACAGCCAGCTTATTTATTAAAAGAGAGGACTGCAGCCCCCTGTGCTAGGAAGAACACTGGGCTGGGAAGTAGAGGGCTAAGATCCCTAGAACTGGCTATTCTTGACCTAGGCATGTTTATTCCCTTCTTGGGTCCTTGACTTACCAAGTTGTGAAAAGAGGTTAGACTAGACAATCCGTAAGAAGTCTTATCATCTTTAATATTTTACAATTCATTTTTCTAGAATTAGGTACAAGGGAAAGACATATAACTGGACGAAGAGGAGTCTCTGAATAGGATATCTGATCTTCAGACCTGCTGCCTATATCTCCTTTCCATGGGATCATTCTGCTGTACTACTAGTCATAGGTAATATGCAATTCTCTCCTTACAATCTACTAGATGGAGCTGCAGTGAAATGTCCTGGTTCCTCCCTCCCATCACTATCCCTTTTTCTGGATCTTGGAACTTTCTCGGCCTTGAAGCAGCTTGCTGGCTCTGAGCTGGGTATTTGTTTACTTGGTGTTTTCCTTCATCAGAGAATTCTCATCCAGGACTTTCTGTTCTCTGTTCATCGGCTCCCTGCTCTTTGTGCTCCCAGCCTCTTCACTGATTATTCACTTGCACGGTTTCCCTTCATGGCTCATCTTTTTCATTTGTTTCTTGATGCTCATGTCAGTATATTTAAAATCAGGCCTGGTATTTCTGGAATCTTTCTAACAAAACTTTGTTTATTTTTCCCTCTCTTCTTTCTCTCCTTGTTTGATCATCTGTGCCTTTCCTATAGTTTGATTCCAGCAACAATTGCAGAAAATTTATCAACACAGTTTAAAATTTTCCCATTTGTTTACTGGAAACTTACTTCTCGCTCAAGGTCTTCTATTCTCAGGAGGCATCATCTTCTACGTGGTATCTCTTGGTTTCTGAAGCTTCCTCACAAACCAGAACAAAACATGCCTCAGTGTGGTAGGCAAAATTTCTGAAATGACCTCCTCTTCCCCTGAGTGTCCCGACTTAATTTTCCAAACCTGCGAATACGATGATATATCATGTTTGTGATTTTGTGTTCTGCTGTATGGAGCAGTTGCCCTTAAAACAAGGAGGTTGTCCAGGTGGGGCTTGATATAATCACATGAGTCCTTAAAAGCAGAGGGGTGGCTGAAGACTTAGAGTGTGAGGACAGCTCCTGTGAAGATGCAGGGGCCAGGTGGAAAGCAGGAGGGGGAATGTCGGTGGACAGATGAACCAACAAGGAGATGGAGACCCTTGTCTAACAACCGGTAACCACAAGGAACTAAATGTGGCCAACAACCTGAATGAGTTTAGAAGCAGATTCTTCCCCAGAGCCTACATATGAGAGCCCCACCTGGCCCTACCTTGACTTCGTCCGGTAGGACCCCAAGTGGAGAACCCAATTACTCTGTGCTCAGACCTCTGACCTACTGAAACTGTGACATAATAAATTAGTGTTGTTTAAGTTGGTCAATTTGTGGTAATTTGTTACAAACAGTAGAACAGCAATATTCCCAGCTTGTTTGGTGATTGGTGCTTCTCTCCTCCTGCTTCTGGATCCAGCAACTATGGAAGCAGGATCTTTGGGTTCATTGAGTCAAGTCTGCTCGAACCATAAGTTTTCTGAAATACCGAGGGTCCAGGAAGCTTCTAATTAATATTTTATATAATGTTAATTTATGGGATACAGGCTTCCAGTTATGGAATGAATAAGTCATGGGAATAAAAGGCACAGCATAAGGAATATAGTTAATAGTATCATAATAACGAGGGCGTGATGACAGATGGTAGCTACACTTGTGGTGAGCATAGCGTAATACATAGAGAAATTGAATCACTATGTTTTACACCTGAAATTAACGTCACATTGTGTGTCAACCATACTCACATAAAAAAAAACAAAAAAAATGCAAAAATAATTCTAATTTAGAGTTGAAATATTGCCTTATTTGAAGAGAATTGGGAATAGCACAGAGTTTCTGTTACTCAGTTACCAGTAACTGAAATCTCCAATTAGCAAATTATGCCCTAACCCCATTTAATGACACAGTGCGGAAGAGGAGTGTGGAAAGAGGGTGTGAATGGCAATGGACCAATCACATGAAAAATGAGTCACTTACTGCAATTTTAAAAGTAAATAAAAAAGAGTAAGAACAATTTGGAAAAGTAAAAGGAGGCTAGACTAGCATAGAATCAGAAATATTGCAGACAAGTTAATGGATAAACTCTTGAGAATTTGATTCAAACTGCTTATAAAATAGCCACTGCCTTTGGGGGTAAAGAGAATTAGGCTGGAGAGGAAAAAAAAAAATCTACGTATTTAGACAATATGGTATGTCTTTTCTTTCTGCGTCACTACAAAATGAGGGATAAACTAGGAAACTGTAGAGATAAGTTGTATTTTTATGCTGATGATTTGAATCTGTGAATATTAAATACAAGTTAACAGAAGAATAAGATTAAAGATGACAGAAAGTCACATCGACTGCCCTGAAGCTGTGAAACTCTCAAAAGGATTACACCTAAAAAAGTCAATAAGATAGAGGTTCAAATGCCTTGTAGATGCATAAATTTGGAAGTATTCAATTTGGAAAGCATCTTCAGTGAAAAAGAAGATCTAAAGGTGTCAGACAAAATCAAGTCTTAAATTTATGAATTTGGTGATTTTTAACTAAGTGTTTCCATTTCTGTAGATCTGTCTCAGAATGGCATACCGCTTGCGTATCAAAAAATTGTAATTCTGTAAACAAACTTACTTTTAGAGGATAAAAATACAATAATGTGCTGGTGTAGCAACACTTGTGGCCCAGGGCTTGCAAGTACAAAGAATAGTAGAAGCCCTCTATGAAACCGGGGACTTGAAAACTTCAGACAGAGAGAAATTAAGGATTGTGTTCAGACATTTCCCTGCTATTGGGCAAAGTCAAGTTGTGACAACTTCTAAAAATAAATCTCTGGGTGGGTGTCCCCAGGTGGGGGCCATGGCAGTCCCATGTCAATGCACTGAGGTGTACAAGTAAATGAGAGCGGCAGAGATGGCTGGCCTGGGCTGGAGGCTCGGGAAGGGGAGGAGAGGACCACTGCATCTGAAATACGAATACTAATGAGTGAGGTGAGGTGAGGAAGTGGGGAGGAGGAGAGCATTCCAGGCAGAGGAAACCGAATGGGAACTTAGGCGGCTCATGCTACTTCTTTATGGGGCCTGTGATGTTGCCAACCACCATGAAAACGATATTTTCCCACATTTCATAGGTAGTGTCCATGTCTCTTCTCTTATGGTATTTTCAAAACAGCTTGTTGAGATTTATAAGGCAGGAATTTATTATCTCAGTTTTAAAGATGACGAAATCCAAGTCCCAAGGGAATGAAGTGGCTCTCCCATAGTTAATCACAACTGACCACCTGATACAACCTGCAGGCAGAAATGCCACTAGGAAAAAGCCTGTCATTTACATATATTTTACAGTTTTTGCATACTTTTTTACATGTTAAGTTAATTAACGGACGCCATTAGGTATTATTGTTAAGATCATCACCGTTTGGAAGTAAAGAAATGAACATCTGAGGGTTTACGTATTTATCCCAAATCAACTGGTAACTATGAGAACTAACCTTAAAAATACATCCATTGCCTAGCCTGTCTCTTAGCTGGAATGATGAAAGACCTATTTGAGTGATAGAACAAGTCCCAAATAATTCTCATCTTCTTGAGTTAGTCCCTTGGACAAATCAAGACAACTTAAATTTGTTCCACTGTAGGCTTCCTTCCTATATCACCGTGTCCAACGTTGGAAGCTGCCTATGATTCGCTGTGGCAAACATCAAGGTATTATCTCATCTGTCCTGTGTATATTTCAGTGGTTAACAGCCATTGGCAAACATTTGCGAATAGAACATTAAATATCTATCTGCTTTTTGTGTCAAAGGAGAGTTCCTTTAAATTTTTTTAGGGGGAAGATAAGAGAAATGAGAGAAAGCTTGACAGATGATGGGGGAAATAGGGAAGGGGGAGCGTGGGGGATGATGGTTCCAGGAATATGGAGAAACTTGGAGGAATGCCCAGAATTTGGAGTGGGAGCTAGGGAGGGAGACACAGGGAAAATAAGGGAGGCGATAAAGACAGCCTCAATGTGTAAGGAGGCCTTGAATGTCAGGACAGGAAGTTTGAAATTGATGATGGAAGTGTGGAGGAGACAGAAGAGTCATACAGGGAAGCAGGGAGTGATGCTGTCTCAGGAGCCTGGGAGGCCTGCCATGGGCATAGGGAGGCTGGGACTTCGGGGAAGGAAGGATTGCAAGGGGAGGGAGAATTTCCAACTCTCATGTGCCTCACAGATACATTTAAGAAAAGCACAATAAGGGCTATAATGAGGAAATAAATGTCATAAAAATGTTTGATAGCAGATGGGACATAGAAACACGAAGAAATGCCAATAACCTCCAGCCAAGAGCAATAAGGGAAAGAGTTTGGTCTAGCTGACCTCGAAGCTCTGTTCCAACCTTGCAGAGTCTGTAATTCTACACTTTGGTTCAATTTATTGAATTCCACTCACATTTATTTGCCAGCTACCGCCTATGTATAAAACATGATGCAGTGCGCGGTAGTGGAGGGTGGGAATGGGAGGGGGATGTGAGATTGAATGTAATCCCTCCTCTGAAGGAGATGTGGGTATCCTGGGGAGAAGATCTTGTAAACTATAATGAGCAAATGAGCTCCAAAGATTATACATGCAATGGAAGCCCGGAAGAGAAGGTGGACAAACTTAGTTATCTAGGAATGTGTTGGTTTTAGGTACTGGCAGAGAAGGAGAAGACACTTATTAGGCAGAGGTAAAATTTGTCTAAAAGGGGTAAGAAAAGTGCTCTGAGAATGATAACTTTGGAGGCAGAATTTTAGGATGGTTCCCAATGAAACACACTTTTGTATAACTCCCTGTCCTTGAGTGCAGGTGGGACCTATTAGGTGCTTCTAGCCAATAGACAATGTCAGGGGGGTGGATGCCACTCCTGATTAGATTATGTTATAGTGTAAATAGGGTGATAATCACACATTTGAAGAAGTGAGTTGCCATTTGTGAGATGTCAGCTTGGCAAGGAACTTTGGAGCCTCAAGGAGCTGAGAGTATTCCCCAGCTGATAGTTAACAAGAAAACAGGACCTCAGTCCTACAACTGCAAGGGACTGCAGTCTGCCAACATATGGATGAGCTTGGAAAAGGACCCTGAACTCCAGAAAGGAAAGCAGCATGGAGGACACCAGACTGTAGTCTTATAAGATCCTGAGCACAGGATCCGGCAAGGCATTTCCGGATTCCAGACCAACAGAAATGAAGAGATAATAAAGGGATGTTCTTTATTTATTTATTTATTATTTTTTAAAAAGATTTATTTATTTATACGAGAGGGAGAGAGTGGGGGGGAGGGGCAGATGGAGAGAGAGGGAGAGTCTTCAAGCAGACTCCGTGCTGAGCACAGACCCCAATGCAGGGTTTGATCTCATGACCCTAAGATCACAACCCTGAGATCTCCACCTTGAGATCATGACCTGAGCCCAAACCAAGAATCGGACCCTTGACAGACTGTGTCATCCAGGCACTCCAAGAGATGTTCTTTAAATCACCAAGTCTGTGGTAATTTGTTACATAGCGATAGAAAACTAATAGTACAAGTTATCATATCTGGCTGAAGCTCTGAGTACATGTTGGGGGGGGGCAGTGGGAGGAAGGCTCAAAAGATTGTTTGGGATGAGACAGTTTAGATTAGAATTAGAATTAGAATCTAGGTAATGAATGGAATCTGATTCAAAGGAGAACTAAATTAAATTCCAGTGGGTGGGATAATGTTGGGGACACTGTGTGGGCCGCCATGTTCTGTGGTGATGATAGGGGCGTGGTTTGGGGAATAGGCAGAGGAGTAAGCATAGAGAAGCAAGTAGCAACCAACACTATGCTATCTTTCCAGCACTTGGCTGGCACAAGCCTTTGCAGCCATTGTGATGACTTACTCTGTGGCTATACCACAGAGTGGTACTTCAGAGTGAACTTCCAAGTTCACAATGTATGTGTCAAATCACTATGTTGTACACACAAAATTAATGTAATATAGTATGCCAATAATATGTCCATTAACAAAAAGCCTGAGCACCTGCTATTAGAAGGCACAAGGCAGGCGTGAATTATGGCTAGACGAAACTGCCGTGGAATCCGAGAAGTGGGAGGTGGGTGGAAGCCTTAAGTACATCTCTCCTAATCTACTTATGTAATGAGTTAGAGTTAGTAACTCTACTAACAAATCAGTCACTACCATAGAAAGACAGGATTGTTAGACCTTGTCAATCATGAGAAGACTCTTAATCTGAGCTGTAATTTCATGGAATCACAATTGTCGGAGATGAGAAGTCCCTTTACAATGTTTAAAAGATGAAAAAATGAAGACCCAAAGAGGAGACAGTAATTGTCCCATCTCCCAGAGTCACTCCATGCTAGACCACATCCAACCTGCACCCCTTCTACCACCAGCCGCTCAGGTATGGGACGAACAAATGAAGGAGGAAGGGTTCATTTAAAAATGTCAACATTAGGAGTAAAAAGTGGCCCACTTTACCTTCTGAATCTATATACAAACCTAATAATTGCCTAAGCCCTGCCATGGCTACTAGATAGAGCATCACGTTTGTTGTGAGTGCAGTCAGCTCTCTGCCAGACTCTGTTCTTCTTGATTACTTCCATTCCCATTTATTTGTTTTATATGTGCTTATTGCATAACTTTCTACCTTTCCCTTTAGAAAAGCACTGCTAACAGCAGGCTCCATAAGTCCTGGGAGAAGAGAAAAGAAAGGGAACATATAATGTGATGCCTCAGATTTTTTTTCCTGACTCATTAAGAGCACTTTATCACACTGTGTGTGCACCCAGACATATTTTCCTGGATTGGAATGCTGTGGCCAGGCCAGTCCTACAACCACCCACTCGTCAAGCACAGACTGATGTCCTGGGAGGAGGTCAGTGACTACCTCAAGATGAAGCGAAGTCCCCATAGCCAGGATGGCTGACGGGAGCCCTTCGCGTTCCTCTGTGGAGTCTGTCGAAGGCCTCACCTTATAGGAAATGACAAATCGCCACTCTCTAATAGCGGAATTGCCCCTGGGAGGCATTCCTGGGAAAGAGCATAAAACCACAATCAAATGACCATGCTGCTTCCCACGTTAAGTACACAGTGAGTGGTTCACGTGTGGGCTTTGGACAGAAGTCTAAAGCTCCGGATAGATGATTGGTGTCCCTAATGACTTCACTGGCCTTGACATGTGAGGAAGCAGGACATGTACCCATTAGAGGCAAATTTTTATTAGAGTGGCCATTCCAGGGATTATTAGCAACTTGTAAAGAATGTAATTACCACTTAAGCTGTATTCAGCTGGATACATTTTAAGTCTAATTGAAAACAAATGTATGCTTCACTGTATGGTTGGTTAAGCCCCACGATTGTGACTCTTATCTTATTATTTGCCATTAATTAAAACAGCATGTGCTGGGATTTATTTGCAATTATGCAGTTGCAATTTGATGAAGGCTCAAAACAGACGTCTCTGTTTAGTGTTTGCTTGGCAGCAACCAGCTCAACGTGAGCCACTGTGATTTTTGCCACAAACCTCAGATCCACTGAAATGATGAGATAAGATACAGGTGCACTTTTGTTTCCATTCTTTTTAAAGAACATTTTAAACTCATCAAACTCTTCCATACTCTTATGTAACAGGAAGGCCATTGATGGCTATGGGCACCTGAACATTTTAATCTTGATGACTTTCAGAAGAAATCAGTTTCCAGCTTCTCTTGATCATTAAGAGGAGTGTTTAGGGCTTTGAGCTCCTTTGAATATTGTGTCTGTTTTTAACCACATGCAATTGTCAAGGACCTCATAGTATTTTTGTTTTGTTTTGTTTTTACCTCAGTTTGGATGTTTCATCCCAATGTGCTGGGAAATTTGATTTTAGGAGAATTTGATCTAATTACATAACTTGCCTTTTGGGACTGCATTTCAAGGCCTAGATTTGAAAATAAGAGCCCTGGCTCTAGCTTCCTAGTTTGCTGTGAAATCAGGAAGTGACTTCATATCTCTGGACTTCAGTTTTGCCATCTGTAAAACTGGGATAACGAATCTGATGTTATCTACCTAGCAGGGATATGTTAAGACCAAAGGAGATGACAGCAGTGGAAGGGCTTTAAGTCTGTAAAGAATATTCCAGAGGTCAGGATCATAATGATGAGAGTCTTCTTCTCACTACAGACCCATGAGGTTGGCCTCCACGGAATGCAGCAAGGTCTCTACACTTATCAGATGCTCAGTAACGTTTTCTGAAATTCAGCCATGCTTTCATGGTATGCTCCTTAATGGTCACCGTGATGCACTTAGGACAGGCACACAGAAATTAATCTCAGCCACAGATGGGGGGATTTGTGTATTTGAAGGGAAGTGCCCAGTCTTTGCGATGATGAACTGCTGGATTACCTCCTGTAGAGTCCTCTCCAAGTGTTGTTGTTTGTTGTTGTTTTCCACTTGCTCGTCCACTGGTTTTCCCTCACCCTCCTGCCGTGACCACCTAAGGGTTTCTGTCCGGGCATCATTCTGTTTCATATTGTCACATCGTCCTTGTTGTCAATTTAAGGTGTATCTCTGAGCTTCCAGAGGCTTAGCTACACCCAAGCTTACCTCATACATTGTATGTTCCAATGACCATACGATATGGTAATGGGAGGTGTTAGCCCAAGGGGAAGTGCCTGGAAGAATGACTAGCCAAGCTACAGAGAGGACAGAGCTCAGGGTTCTAAATTCTGTAATAAGGGTATAATAAGATTCTGACAGAGATAGGGGAAATTTGATTCCAAGACAACACACTTGAGGAAATCAAAGCTAGTTAAAGATCAAATTGTGCAAGAATTGCCATGTATAAAGCAACTACCAAATAAGCATGGCGTACAGATCTGATCCTTGTCTTTCCATCAGATCTGGCCCTTCTCTATCTTCCCACCTTGGTTTGTCAGCCCCTCTCACCACTCTACTCAATAGATACATTTCCTCTGCACTTGAAGCCCCTGAAATTTCCCCATGCTCTGAACATGCAATGTTTTTAGGCCTTTGTACCTTGTTCCGTGCTATTTGCTGCCTCTGCTTGGAACCTCTCCCTCCTGCCTCCACCTCAGGGGTGGTGGTATGATTGCAGGTTTGCCTTCTTCCCATGAGCCCCTTGAGAGCTGGAACTCATCATATTTGCTTCTATATTTTCAAAACTCAGGTGCTGGAACAGAGTGTGCTTTGACTGGATATAGGTATAGATCATTGGTGTCTGATAGAACTTTCTGTGATGATGGGAATGTTCTATATCTGTGCTGTCCAATCTAATGACCACAAGCCATGGGCATCAAATCAAGGATGAGGGGATGAACTTCTTTGCCTGGGCTGCAGAAGCTGTCCGAATATGAGACAATGCTCTAAGGCCCCTTTTCTGGGTGGAGTCATCTTGCCTTTGGCACAATCATTCCTACAAGGCCAGGGAAGGTATAGGGCAGCCAGGGAGACAGAGCATGTCTGGGTTGGGGAAGAAAAAAGAGCACTGCAGGGTCACCAGCTGGAACAAACTGAAACTGAACACAGCTGGAGGTCATGCTACATGCTTTCCAGATGCCTCCCTGGAACCAGTTCCTATTATATCTCTGCAAAGGAGGTGCTTGAAATAAAAGTGAAATCACCATGGCTCCATGGCCATTTAAGTATGACTCTCTAGAACCACAGTGTTCATGCTGGGGGGTACCTCAATAGTCATCACCCAGAGGGGTTCCTATGGCTTCAGAAAATCCACGAGTCCCCTGAATTATAGGTAAACATTGTGCATATAACTATTTTCCAGAAAGAAGGCTCTCGGCATTCACAAAAATTTCTATGAGATTTATAAATCAAGAAAGATTTGGAACTGTTGTTGTATCTCATATCTCGCCTACCATGTCCTGTGTGAAGAACTTGAGGCTCAGAGAGCAAAAATGTCATTTTCCAGCTCATGCACGGAGTCAGTGGGAGGTCAAGGGGGGGAGGGAAGGCAACCAAGGATACAGTTTATAGTTAAGCATTAGAGACCCTGTCCCGTTGGCCTGATGGTCGTCAGCACCTTTAAAGCCGCTGTCCCACCTCGTATTCACCTGTTATGTTCACATCAACCTTTGTTTTTTTTTTCAGTCTTCACAATATATCATGAGAAACTTTGCTATGCTTGGTGAATACTGAAGCTAACGTCAGAGCTTCATGATTCCCAGGGCCACTGGGAACCTTAGAATTAGCAGCAATCATCACTAAACCAAATATTATCTGTGGACTAAAAAAATTGTATGTTTTCCACATATGTATGAGAATCTTAAAATAAATGCAGACACTGTGGGGATAAACAAAATGCACCCCCCTCCCCCCCCCCCCCACACACAAACAATGGCAACTGGGGCTCTGAGCTTTGAAAGCTTTTGATGCCACAGGAGCCCCCACACTCACAGGGGTATGAACCCCTGAAGTATGTCTCCTACATTTCCCTGGGTCCGGCAATCATGAGGAATGAAGTTCAAATTGATGTGTTCTTAATAAAATTATTGTTTCAAGTGCTTTCTCTAGTCCCCAAATCAAAGCTAACTCCCAGCATTTCTCAGGTGTGAAGACACCCCATCCTACAACAAGGGTCCCTGACTCTGCCAGGCCTCCTCTACCATTTGGAAGAAGCCCCTGGGCTTCTGACTTTTAGGGTGGTAGGGGATAGGTGTTATTGTTTTTAGGGATATTGGCCTCATCATTGGGCAAGTGGGTTAGAGTTAGGGTATCTTCATCAACATTGGGGACGATTGGGATAACTATGTAGTCTGATGGGAAGGTGGCCCAGAGTTGAGTGGGTCACATACTGCCAGTTGAGGGGCAGACATACTGTCTCGTCCAAGGTCCCAGAAGGCAACATGGCCAGCGCCGTCTGCCTGGTTTACTTACAATGAAGATGCCATTTATTATGTCCTCTGCTTTGTTTATTCTCATTAGGGTTTGTCATCAGTAAAAACTAGCTTATGGGTTGTGCCGTTGTGAGCATTTAAAATGTACACTTTGGGACAGACCAGTTGTTTCGCATCATAGTCTTTCCCCTACAGACTTCAATTAAATTCTAGGCCAAGGAAGACCCAAGGGAAGAGGACCACACACTGTACTTTAAACTGTGTTTGAGGAGATGATGGATTGTGCCCTCACAGTAGCCAGATTCTTAAGGAATGCTCCCTGCCCCATTCCCCTCACTCCCGCCCAAGACATTTCCACTCAGTGTTGTTTGTTTAGACATCTACAGACAGGCACCCCATTCAGAAAGTAGAGCACAGAGGGCCTCCTTCTGCCCGAGTGTCTCAGAAGTACATGGACTGGTGGCCCTGGTCCTTTTCTGTGAGGCACACGACACATCTCCTCATGCAGGCTCTGGGGTTGCTCATGGAAAGGATGTCCCCTGAGGGAAGTGAGCATCGGCAGGGAACCTTTTTTGAACGCCCTCTGTTACAAGGAAGTAAGCTCTCTGAAAAAACACATTGAGATCTTGCTGAGGGTTTATTCATAGAACTGAGTGGCTCAGGGGCGCCTGGGTGGCTCAGTCGTCAGGCGTCTGCCTTCGGCTCGGGTCCTGATCTCAGGGCCCGCATCGGGCTCCCTGCTCGGCGGGAAGCCCGCTTCTCCCTCTCCCACTCCCCCTGCTGGTGTTCCCTCTCTCGCTGTGTCTCTCTCTGTCAAATAAATAAATAAAATCTTAAAAAAAAAAAAAAAAAAAAAGAACTGAGTGGCTCACATCCACCAGATCTTCTCCTTGGCTAAGCTTGGCAGTGTTTCACACTCTCTCAGAGTTGGTGTAGTGCTCTCTGGTCTTCCCTCTGCCAGTGACCACCACCGGTGATCTCACTGTCCCTTTTCTTCTCTACAATGGTGCCACACCCTCCCGTACCTGCTGTTCAGGTTCCTTCAGTCTTCCATCTCTCATCACAAATGGATTTACAGTTTTCTTTTTCCCCAGAAAGTAGTTTTGGCAGTGATGTGTGGGGCACAATCTTGGGTATTCTGATTGCTGCTGAGAGAAGAGAAAAGATGATGCTATCGAGGTGAGAGAAAGGATGGGAAATGAGGATGAGAACTCTGTTATCAGCCTACTTTAGGATTCATAAGGAAGAGTCTCTGCTCGTTTGCTGGGAGTCAAGCTCCAGGTGTGAGAAGTTACAGGACCTCATGTGACTGGAGTTGAAAGCGAATGTGGAAGACCAGTAGCGCTTCACATCGTGGGCTTTTCTGTGAGGGTGTCTTGCTCTTTAGCTGCTAGGCATTTGGAATAGACAACTGCAGACACCACTCCTATCTAAGGCAGGCTTTCATAATACCTTGCTTTCAGATATACCCTGTTCAGGATATACTCCTGGGAAGAGAGGGAAACAGCAAAGTTTACCCAATTTCTTAAGAATGAGACTAGCTTTGGAGGTCTGGAATGATGTGGTTCAGATGAAAAGACCGAAGAATGTCATAAATGCCAGGAAAATCTGGAAGATGAGACTTTTACAGATGCCCTAAAGATCTCTCAGCCCTGCAAAGCTGGTGGATAACTGCTATCTCCTTATCAACAGATGAGGTCTTCCTGGAACTCATTCAGAAAATAGTTCATAGTGGACCAGTTGCTTTTAACAATGGGATGGTGAGGACTTTTCAGTATAGATGGAACTTTTACAGAGAACATTTCTCAATGTAGGTTTTAAAAGATGGGTGATTTATTTTAGCAAGTATTTGGTGAACACCTAAATGGATCAGTAACCCAATGTGAAAACAGACTTGGCTCTGAGTGCTAGGCCCACCTAGACTCAGATGGCTTCTGGAGAGCAAAGCTGGCCACTGGATTGAAAGGGAATCCAGCACAACAGTGTCTTTCAAACAAAGTCCCTAAAAATAGAAGATGAGCTATAATAATAGCAGTGGAAACATACATTTTAGGTTCCGTAAAGAAATAGTTTTTATCTTCCTAGAAGATAAAAACATTTTAAAAACAAATTGGAAGTCAGCTACAGTTCTAGAGGGGAGGGGGGTGGGGGGATGGGTAAGCCTGGTGATGGGTATTAAAGAGGGCACGTACGGAATGGAGCACTGGGTGCTATATGCAAACAATGAATCATGGAACACTACATCAGAAACTAATGATGTAATGTATGGTGATTAACACATAACATAATAAAATAAAATAAATAAAAACAAATTGGATTTTTTTGAGTGATTTTCCTTATTTTTGGAATGAAAGAAATTTAGAGAAGATAAAGGAAAAATTGGGTGAGACCCTGACTGCTTAATTCCAAGTTTCTCTTCCCCTCCTAACCATCACTTTTTCTTGCCTTCTTGAGATTCCCTTAATAGTTTTTGGTTTATTGTGCAGAAACTCTGAAGAGGCCAGGATAAAGTAGAGAGGAAGTTGCCATTTGGCTGCATGTGGGCATCTGGGCTTCTTACTCCCTCAAATGGAAGCATGGACTGTTTTTGATTGGGTGGCATGCTATGATAGCAAGCACAGAAGGTTTCTGGATGACTAAAAAATTCTAGTTAAATCTGGTCACCTCCTCAGAAGGTCATATTTTCAACACGTATTCTTCCATAGGGACAATAATGGAGCTATGGTTTGAGCCTTTCCTTCCCCTCCTCCAGGAAGCTGTGTCTCTCCCTACATATTGTAAAGAACAGGACAATGCCTCTGATATGATGGTATCTGGCCCCCATGCAGACCCTGAGGGGAGAGAGGCAATGGTGCTTTAGGGAATCATGGGATGGAGGCTTAGCGGGAGAGAACAGGAAGTCTAAGGTAAAGGACGGGGATAAAGGAACGACATTGGGTAGTGCCAGGGTTTTAGGTGTCAGAGTAAGAAATCACCAGAAACTCCTCTTAGAAACCCTCTTTCCCGACCTATCAGAGTCATGAGATTTTTATTATCACATTGGACCCTGAGATAAAATTCTTCCACCAGGAAGAGAGGGATGACAATTTTATCAGTCATTAATTTTGGTGAGCACATTTGGGTTTTATTCCTAAAAACTGAATGGAAAAACAGCTGGTAAATGGGCTCTTTTTTTTTCTTTTTTATCAGAAGACTCATATATGCTGTGTGTGCTCAACTTTCTGTTCCCACAGGAGTGTCGAATTTATGTTGGTTTCTGCAAAAGACAGATCAACCTTCTCAAGGCTTTTGCTCACTATGAGCTATAAACTACCAATCCAAGGCAAAGGTTGGACAAATGGGCAAAATGGGGAGTGCATCTAGGGACAATCTGTTGGGAAGCTTTACTGGTGATGGTTCTTGGGTTGGAAGTCCTTCAGGGAAGTCTTATAGTGGCTGTTCTTGAACACCCTCAGTGACTCCCATGGTGACTGGTACTTCTGCACTCACGCTCACCTTGGTTCCAGCAGTGAGGCCTAAAAATACTTGCATTTTCCAGGATTCTCTTCTATAAGAGCAAAGAAAAGCTGTCCTGCTCTCACTCACATATTCTTTCTTATTTTATCCCTTGTCAAGACCTCTAGGTAATTCTGGCAATTGCAGGCTACCTCAGAATGTAGCTGTTTTCCATTTGGCTTCTGGGTCAGGTCCAGGTGATGTTTGTAGAGGATTCTTTCCATTCTCATACTGGACTATCATGGAATTCACAAACTGGGAATGTCTGGGTCCTAACAAAGTTATGTCAAGGAAGGGAAGAATGGCATTGGTATGCATTTGCCAAATATTAAGTTATTTAAATAGGGCTAGTTGTTGCAAATAGAGAGAACTAGACAATCCCTGCTATAGAGAGGCCCACAGTGTGGTGGGAGAGCAGATATATAAACAGATGATCACTAAACTGGTATGGTGCTAGTAGACAGGTGTGCATGGAGAATAATGGTAGTGTAGAGAATAAAGTCATCTCCCTTATGAGCAGGAGTAATGAAACGTTTGAGATGTAAGTTGAACTATAAAGAATGATCTAGGCTTCACCAAGCTGTGAAGGGGTAAAAAAAATTACAGACAGAAAATAGCATATACAACACTGCGGAAATGGATGTTATGGCTAATCTACCACTGTAACTCAAGTGGGATAATGTGAAGATTGTATTTCCCTCTTAAAATCATTGCAACTTCCCTTCTGCTTATTGGATTTGTTCATTTTGAGTGACAGATAGATATGGGGGGGAGAGAGAGAGAGAGAGAGAAAAGGAGAGAAACAAGATCAATTTGCTGGGCCATTGCTTGTATTACCATCACATAGAAGAAAGATGAGAAGAATCTCCTTCAAAATCTTGGATTGGTGAAAACACCCAATAACTTCCTTTTGCTGAAATTGTGAAATTGGGCCTGGAATGGAACCTTCTACATCAAGCCTTAGTCATTGGGTCAGGACAGCACTTCATAGAATCCCAGATACTACCTAGCTCAGGATTTATTCTTTCTGTTTCCTCCATGCCATTGAGGTACCTCGCAATGGAGTTCTGTGATCTGGAGAGTATATGAGCATGGCTCGTTGTCCCATGAGTTACCATAAGTACATGAACTGTGGGAAAAGTGTTCCCACAGGGTGGACACAATTGACTCCATGAAGCTCCCAAGGGAGGCAGATCTCTTGGCCCATGAATTTTGGTAAAGCGCCCTAATCCTTCAGTAGCTGTCCACAGAAGGTCTCTCCTTGAGGAATAGGCCCGTAATGGAACATAATTTATGGACAGTGAAGCAGCACCAAAGAAGGACCTGGCCTCTCCTTGAATCCTGGACTCTGAGAAACTCCCCTGGGAAGACTGCCTGACTGTGGCTGTCAGAGATTTTGTCCAAGTTCTAAATTGAAAGGAGCAGTGGAGAGCCAACTGCAGGTGCGGGCATGCCCCTTCCTTCACCCACAGACCTTCTGGAGGAGGCTGTGCTTTCTGAGAAAAGCCTAATGAAAAGGATCAAGCTCACCCAGAGGCCCTGCTGTGCAGGAAGATTGCTTCCAAGAAGCGATTCATTTTTAGTTTAACAACTGTGCACTTGGTCCCCACACAATTTATCTTCATGCAAAATCACATACCTGTGTGCCAGATGTGCACAGCTGTATGTGAGCAACTGCTGATCTATCTGGATCTCATGCCAAGTGCCTGTTTCTTTAAATTAGGGTGGGTTGGGATTAAGGCTGTGTGAAAATGTCATTTTGAAACCAGAAACCAAGCAAGCCCCGGCTACATGGGGGTTGGAGCATAGCATGATGATGAACCAGGGTTGAATTAGTCTTTTCCAGGACCCCCCAGAACCTCCCCCTTTCACGACCTCTGAAATTCAGCCCCATTCTGGGTCTGCAGAGGTTAGGCTATCTGGAGACTTGGTCCTGCCAAAGTGTGCGGCCCTTGTAAATGCTTGTGGTAAAACTGCAAAACCTCTGCCCAGCCCTCGGGAGCTTCTGGAGCAGAATAGAACTTGACATTTTTTAGTTTGTGTTTCAGTTTTTACCCTCTGGCCTCAGAAGAAGCAAGACCACAAAATCCTCAATGGTTCTAGGAGTATGACCATCCATGGAAGAGGAGGGGGCTGGGGTGAGGAGATGGCCTTCCCCTGAGAAACCCAGGGATCCACAGCACTGGCACATGTACGTTTCCTCTCTAGTCTTGCCTGTCTCTCTTTTCACGGCCAAAGAGTCACCACTGAAGAGATGCAGCCATTGTTTTGCCATTCTATGACTGATTTGTTGGGTTTCCACTAATGTTAGGTGTATGCCAGGCATCAATAGGAGGTAAAGTCCTAGGCACATCATAAGTGTTCAAATGTTAGCTGTTGATGGGATTATTGGAGATTTACCATTTTTTCCAATTTTTTTGGTGACCTACCCGATGCCAGGTACTATGCAGAAAGTCTCTTGTTAATTCTCACAAGTCCACAAGGCAGGCACTATTATTCCTATTTTACCAATAGGAAAACTGAGGCTCAGAGAGATTATAGAGCTCACTCAAAAATTACATTATTTCCTTCATGGTGGAGCCAGAGTGAAGATTCAGCTGAGTCTGATCTTAAATTCCATTTTCTTTTCACTATGCTGCTGTTGTTCCCTCTGCCTCGTGGCTGTTACCGGAGCCCAAAGAGAGGGCAGGTGTCTCTGTTCAGGAGTGCACTGTGTTTGCTCCTTCTGGCCATGACACCATCATTGTACCTGAACAGAGGCCTGTAGTGTTTACTGCCTACTTGTCACACCTCTCAGTTCCATTCTGGTTCTCCCATGGACAGGCACTGATAAGTCAGCCATGATACACAGGCTCAGTTTGCATTTCAGCAGCATTCTCTAAAAACAATAACCAGATGCAACTTAACTCACATTGTGTCCACATAAGGAATCCATTCCAAGAAAAGTCAGGGGATGCACTGTGATTCTCAGTCAGATGAATGACTCTACTCTTCCCTGGGCTCATTTTAGAACTCAAAGAAGAAATAACATCTAGATTAATTTTAGAGTTCAATCTTTGAATCCAGGCTCAGGAAGAATGCAGATATAGTTTAGTCTTATAATGATGACCCCTTAGATCACAGATCACTCGTGGGTAGTGGCTCCTTCTAGACACCTGCTGCACTCAAAGCAATTTCCTCTTTTTAGTTTCGAGAACTATTTCAGACTTTGCTTTCTTCCAAGCTACTTAGAAGAACCAGGCCACCATTTTGGGAGTACACCAGGATCCTCCAGGAATTACATCATTTATTTTTCAACAAGGATTAATTTAATTTCGTTTAGTTTAACAAGGGTGTATGATCATATACTTGATAACCAAATAGAAGCCTTGATGTAAATTTCAGTCCTGGTTTAGCTCTCTTCCAGTGAGAAAAACAAAAACTCTCAAAGGTAATTGGTATACCACCTCTCCAAGGGGGGAAAAAAGGGTAGGCTTTCCATTTTCTTAAACTTAAAACTTAAAATCCACATATAATAATAAACAAATGGTTTAAGGCATTTTATGTCATAAATGTGCTCCCATTATTTAGTTATGAATTTTCAGGTTCAGGAATTATGCTAAAACCCAAGGGTCATTATGGAATGTCTGTATATTTGATTTCCAAAGCTCCAGATAGGTTTTAATGTGTTCAGTGTTATACCACTGCACTCCCCGAGCTATTTCTATATCCTCAGAGACATGTCCTAATAACAGGCCTCCGTGTCTTCTGCTTAGTGAAAAGTGTGAATAATAGCTCCAAAAAGAACACACACACATACACACACACACACACACACACACACATATATGTTATGTATATATATATATTTTAACTTTAACATATGTTCCTGCATGGCCAAGTGATTGAACCTAATACAGTTAACAACTTAGGAAAGGATTCATTGAATTTTCCAGGTCTCTCCATGGCCAGCGTTACTTTGTAAAGAGACCCTAAATGTGAAATAATCAACATGTTAAAGTAATCTAGATGTTTATGATTTGATAACTCTTTGGTGCATTGTTTAACAACATGTTTTCAATTTACTTTCCTTCAAATAGCTCCAAATAACCCCGTGATTTTGGATGATTGATTATGGGAATGTTGCTTTTACTGTACATCCAAGGTAATTTTAAAATTACATCTTCTTTTCATTGTTAAGGGGTAAAATCATTTTCAGGTCTTGACATGATTTATCAGAGAAAGGCGGATAAAGGGTCAGTCTTGGCCTCGCGCTATTAGAACATTATTCTGTTAGCCCAGAAGTAAAGCATTAGACTTCATGGAAGCTGGGTTCTAGTCCCCAGGATGCTGAACAATCGGGTCTGTGGTCATAGCAAAGTCATTAACCTTTTACGACTCACCTTCCTTCCATATAAAACCCAACAAAACAATTGGGATCAAAACCTCCCTTAGTGATTCTGATTTATTGTAACTGCGGCAGGCCTAGAAATCTGTATTTTCTTTTTTTTTTTAAGGTTTTATTTATTTGACAGAGAGAGAGACAGCAAGAGAAGGAACACAAGCAGGGGGAGTGGGAGAAGGAGAGCAGGCTTCCCATGGAGCAGGGAGCCCGATGCCGGGCTTGATTCCAGAACCCTGGGATGATGACCTGAGCCGAAGGCAGACGTTTAATGACTGAGCCACCCAGGTGCCCCAGAAATCTGTATTTTCTATTAAGAAGCTGGGGTATATAATCCTAGAAGTTTGGAAAACACTAGATTAAATGACTTCAGTGTCGGGGCCTAAAGTTCTACAGCTCTAGAACCAAGCTTTTTTGTGGTCCAGACATTTTTCTTTCAATACAACCATTTTATTATGTAATGGCAACCTTACTTTAACTATATGGCGGATGTGTATTTCTCGCAGACAAGGCACCCAAGCTTGTGCGTAAATGACCTGTTTAATCCTTATTAGAACCTTGCACTGCGAGCATGTTAGTCGTGGTTATTCATCCTACCTGCTACAAAAAACTCCTCAATCTTTGTCGCTTCACACAACCGAGTTTTATCTTACTCATGTAAAACCCTCCTCCATCTTATAACAGCCATCTGGAATGTGTGTCCTTCATGAGAAAACAAAGATAGGAGGCACTGGATCTTACCTCTCATGATGGGAAATGATGCATGGCCCATGGGTTACAATCAGTCTCCTGGCCCCAATCCAACGGGAAGGCTGGGGAAATACAAAGGAGCACAGGCAGATCTGATAAAGAAATGGTCTTTGACACAGGAGGGGATCGCAATGTTACTGCTTTAAGAAACTGAGGCTCAGGAAACCAGTTCACAGTAGGATTGCACTTGAAGAATGCCAATGATGAGAGGGTTACCTGGTATTTCATTCAAAAAAGGAGGCATGCTTTATTCACAATTTGCTTTATTCAAAAAGGAGGCATGCTTTATTCACAATAGCCAAGATGTGGAAGCAACCTGAACGTCCATCAGTGGATAATGGATGAAGAAAATGTGGTATGGACATGCAATAGATATTCAGTTTTAAAAAAGAAGGAAATCTTGCCATATGTAACTTCATGGATGAACCTGAAGGACGTTATGCTAAGTGAAATAAGCCAGTCACAGAAGGGAAAATACTGCATGGCTCCACCTACACGAGGTGTCTAAAATAGTCAAGAAAAGTGTAGAATGGTAGTTGCCAGGAGCTAGGGGGAGGGGGGAATTGGGAATTGTTGTTCAACAGGTATAAAGTTTTCCCATTTATCTTCCACCCTCCCCCCCAAAGTAAATTGTACTGAGGTAAAGGATGCCCAGCAAAAATTCATAAATAACAAAATATAAAATATTCTTTATGTTAAAAAAGGCATGGCTTCCAAGAATAAAACTTATGTGTTTCCTTTGAAAGAACATTTTCTTCCAAATAAATAACAAGAGAAACAATATTTTTGAAGTTGTCTTCGCCACTCCGTGTCTTTACATGCTGAAAACAGAAGGAATCCTTCTCCCTAAAGCAGAAAGCAGACACGTTGCCCCTACTAAAGGGCCGTGAAGTCTGAGGGGACTTGCCCGTGATCTACTTTGAATGGTACTTGTTCACGAAAATGAAATAGAAACCTCAAAGTATCAGAGAATCATCCTTTTCATCTTAGCTTTTTAAAGCAGTTCTAAGCACAGATTATTTCTTCACAACTAAAACCTATGAAATAACAACTTTGTCCATTCAAAGCACACCTGTTGTAAATAGATACTTTTTTTCTTTCTTTCTACTTTTGACCCTGAGAAACCTCTCAATAATTCCACAAATAATTTTAAAGGCATGGAGAGATTCCAAGATCTGCAGAAACAGAATTCAGGAGGATAGGCCCGGTATTGGAGGAGCAGTGCATCCACAGCGAAACAAAACAAAACAAAACAACAACAATAAAACGGATCCATAAGTCACTGTAAGACATGAAGTAGGGAGCCATAATGATCGACGTATGTATGGAGTAATAGAAGCCTAGGGAAGGGAGTTTCCTTCTGGGTTTGAGGAGTCAGGAAGGGCATCAGGGAGAGAAACTGACAAGTTCTCGAGGCCTGCAAAGACGAGGCATTGTTTGTCAGATCTGCAGAGTAGCCTGCATGTGGGAGAACCGTCCAGGGCAGGCGAGAGCTTGAGCGGGAATACGGAGGTGGTATGGTCTTAGCACTGGGGAGAAGGCGGTGGGCAGCCGGTGGCTGCAAATCTGGGCTTAGGCCAAACACTCAAGAACCTAAATTATCCTTGCAGAGGAGTTTGGACTTTACCCCATGTCCGTTACGGAGACATCTGAGTTTTTCAACCAGGGGTCAAGATTGTGCTGTGGAAATACCTCTTTGAGGCCCACGAAAGGTGCAATTCTGCACTCGCACATCTCTGGGTAGCCCAGACAGACAGGAAATTGTCCCCCATTGTCTGTTTTTCTCTCCTAATATATAATAATATAAAATGATGTGACTGTTGAGAATAAAGATGACACTCTTGCATTTTCCTGACCCAGCTGATGTGTCCATGTGACTGAGTTCTGGGCAACGGGACAGAACTAACAACCTGGTGGCAGCTCCGAGGTATTTTTTTTTCCTTAAAGACAGCTGCCAAGCAGTTGTTTCTCTCGTCTTCTTGCTGCTACTTAAAGCGCAGATGTGATGATGATTTACTTGGGCCACTTAAATGGAAAAGGTCAATTGAATTTTCTTTCATTTGAATTGCTTTTCCGCTTTTGTCAAAACTCAGCTGGGCATATTTATGGAAGTGTATTTCTGGCTTCTCCGTTCTGTTCCATCGATCTATGTATCTCTTTCTGCAAATACTGTGTTGTATTAATTTCTGTATCTATATGGTAAGCTTTAAGGTCAAGTAGAGTGATTCCCCCCACTTCATTCCTCTTTTTCAAGATTCAAGATCATTTTAAGAAATAGATTTTACTTTATAATATAGAATACACACATGTAGACACACACATAAATCTGAAACCCGTTTCATGAAAATGATATATTGATTATTTGTGATGTGCCCTGATTCTTTTCTAACCTATTCTACTCCCTATTCTATTCTCTCCTTAAAAAGTGCTGGTCGTGACCCACTACATTGGTTTCACAGCCCACCAAATGGGTCTTTCCACTTTGTCCATTCAAAGCACACCTGTTGTAAATAGATACTTTTTTTCTTTCTTTCTACTTTTGACCCGGAGAAACCTCTCAATAATTCCACAAGTAATTTTAAAGGCATGGCGAGATTCCAAGATCTGCAGAAATAGATCCACTTGCAGTTTAAAAGACACTGCAGTAGAAGGGAGTGGGGAGGGCCTACTTGCCATCAACCCACAGTATCCCCTACTGAAAACTATAGCAAGAGTGAATCCAGCTTCCTTGGAGGAGGGACAAGCCATGGGGTTGCCTTCTTCACATTAGGTTTCTTCTTTAACTGGAAGAAGGGCTTGGAAAGAATGTACGGTCCACTTCGCGGGATTTTCTCACTCACAGAGAATCTCCTGCACCTAAACACGGGCTTGGTTTTCTTTGACAATGGAAAAGCCACACAGCCAGCAATGTAAAAGCACCATAAAATGGTATTTGCTCTCAGGCTAATCAGTGGGCTCTTTCATGCATTTTACCTTCTTTTGTCCTCCTCCTGCTCTAAGAGATCCTATGTTGTAATGTCCATTTTACATATGAGAAAAGGCAGCCTCGGAAAAGGGAAGGAATTTGTTGAGATTTGCACATCTGGCAGGCAGCACAGTTCAAACTGCAGCCTGTGCCCGCCTTCCTCCCTATCCCCAAATCTCATGCATGAGGCTAAACTGAGGCACACTGTTGTGGTCAAAAGGCAGGAGCCTCTAAAGGAAGGATGGGTTTTTTTTTTTTGGTTTTTTTTTTGTTTTTTTTTGGATGGTTCAGGAGATGGTTCTGAAGATGATGACCTAACTCCCTGCCTGGACCATGAAGCCCAGGGCCACGCCCTGAGCTGGATGGGGGGGGGGGCCTGCCCCGCGGGGTTGGATCTCATGGAAAGCGCCTCCACGCCAACCCGGGACTGCACAGCTGGTCTTCTACACAAGCAAGGAAAAACTACAATCCGGTTTAAGCTGCTGTTATTTCGGGTTTATGTTACTCACAGTTGAATTTAATCCTAACTGATATAACCACTATCCTGTAAGAACAGTGGCAGAAAAATATATATCACATATCCATCACATAAATCTACTTTTATAAGGGAATGAAGTCAAATTATTACCCCCAATAAAAAGGTGTTTTGCAACATGACCCAGGAATTCAGAAGTACCATTTGTTTGCTGTTTCTCCCTGTCTCACAGACGCGGCTCCCCGTGGCCTGTGGGGACAGACGTGAGAGCAGGGTGAGTGAGGGTAAAGGTATAGTGACCCAGGAAAGTAAGAGCCTCAAAGGACAATGCCTGGATTGTCTAGGCTTGGCCAACAGCGTGCTTTCTCCAACTTTGCTGTTGTCAGGGGAAGAGTTTTCCTGTTTTCTCCTCTACTGAGTAAGATTTCTGGGAGAAGGAAGGAAAAAAGACAATGGCAGGTAAATGGAATAGAAGAAAAATGAAATATAAACACACTAAACTCTTCACTGAACAGAAAAGTTCAATTAAAAAAAAAAAAAGAAGAGAAATGTAGGATCCTAATTTAAACCATAGCCCCATGTCTAATGCTTTTAGCTAAGAAAAAGAGAGAAAAGCAAAAGAAATCTGAGTCAGAGGGAAGATGTCATGGTGAGTTTCAATGGGATGAATTCCTTATTAATTCTAAAGAACACGCTGCAACATGGATTTAATTATACAAGTCAACCCACCCACATTCCTCTCTTGCTTTTTACACACATGGGCTTCTGAGGACGATGAAAGGTGGGTGGGGAGAAAGGGAAAAGGAAGAAGAACACAGGGTGGCTAAGGCCGTGGAGAAGGCGGCTCTCCTCCAGGACACAGCTGCTCTCAGCCTCCCCTTTCTAAACGTGCAAACCATGGGGCCTCACTGAAACCCCTGCCACCGCACCAGGCCCCATTGTCCCCCTCGGCCCCAGCAGGTCCATCTACCTTGGCCTCAAGGACACTTCTATTTTGTTCTATTTACTGTGGAGGGAAGATTCTTTAAATTTTGAGGGATGGAGAGAAGAAATATCACAAAGGGGAGAGATAGGAGCCTGAAAAAAAATCTCAGCTGCTTTTCATTTCCTGTGGGATGCGCAACACAATCACACCAAGATTTTCACTAAGAACAAACAAGTCTATTAAAATACCAAAGAGTTTAAATGGATCAGAAATTTTAAAAATTTATATTTTAGTAACAATTGTATATATCTGAGAAGTAAAACATGATGCTTAGATACCCATCTTCATAGTGAAATGATTCCTATGGTCAGGCTAATGAACATATCCATCTCCTCACATATTTACCTTTTGTGTGTATGTGTGTGTGTGTGTGTGGTGAGCACACCTGGAATCTACTCTCTTAGCAAATTTTCAGTGTACGATACAGTATTATTAACTGTAGTCCTCATGCTGTACATTAGATCTCAAGACTTACTCATCGTGCATAATTGCAACTTCGTTGAAAGAGCATTCAGCTTTCCCTAAGTTTTCTCTGGGGCATTTTACTTGTGCTTCCATCAATACCCCAGTCTCTGTATAGTGAAAACATCAGCAATTTCCCCCCATTGTTTCTTCCTGCTTTTTCTTTTCACTTTCGGATAATATCCCACAGAATTCTAGCTGTCAGAGAGTCTCACTGACCATTCTGTGACTTTAGCTAATTACTTTTGGACATGTTGACTATTAGATGGAGGACATCTCATTTGGGAGAGAATTCAGTGGTGGAATGATGGGTCTACAAAGTCACAGGGCATTTGCATCAGAGTTCAGTTGAAGATTAAAAAAATCCATAAACAAACATCAACAACCAAAGATAGCCACTCTACTAAGCAAAGGGATATACCGCAGAGACATGCATGCTTAGAAAAAACCTTGAAAGGCTTTAGGCTGGACTCCATGAATGACTCCCAGAGCAACATCACCCAAGTGGCCTGTCAGGATAGCTGCCACCTCTCCCACCATTGGCAAAATGGAAAGTTGGCAAAATATACTGGAATATGGCTCTAGGAACATCTCATCTTTAATCATAATCCAGGAATCCAGAAACTATTTTCAAAACTATTAAATTTAGAGCTACCCCATGTCGGCTGCCTTCGCACTGACAAAACAAAAACAAAAACTGTTGCCCATGCGTGGCCTCTGGATACCCACAAAGCTAGTGAATGGACACTGACATATCTGCTTAAATCAAGGGTGAGGTCAAGTGGGGTAGGAGAGTAGCCAGATGCCTTCGTGACCACACTCACTCCATCCCACCTGCTCAATATCCTGGGAATGCATCTAAAACCTATATCACGTTTGGAGACCTAGTCTCAAGAGAATGTCTTTAATTGTCCAGTCTCTACAGTATAAAAAAGTATATTAAAAAGATAGCTTTCAACCATTTTTCAGTCATGACCCATTTTTTTTTATAAATTAAACCTATTTTGAGATCATTGCAGATTCGTGTTCAGTTGTAAGAAATAATACAGAGATCCTGTGCACTCTACTCAGTTTCAGTTGCAATGTCTTACAGAACCATAGCACAGCATTACGACGAGGATGTTGACATTGGTAGAATCCACTGGTCTTCTTTAGATTTCTGTTTTACTTGTATGTGTGTGTGCATGCGTGCATGTGTGTGTGTATGTAAACTTTGTTCTCTGCAATTTCGTCACATGTGTATCTACGTATTATCATGACAGTCAAGACACAAGATGCAATACCCCTTGTTGTGCTGAAAATCCAGGAATGACCAGAAAGGAAGCTATGGATTATCTTGGATGGTTCCTAAGATGGTTTTGAAAATGATGTCTCCTGTAGTAAACTGGACAGGGTCCTTGTTCCATAGTAGGAAGTGCCATTATTGTAGAACCAGGTTTCTTTTCTTTGACCTATATTCAGGCGTAAAATTTTCTTCCTATTGGCCTCCTGTTCTGCTCCCTTTCTCCAGCTTTCCCTGCGCCAGGGCTCTCTCGTTGTCTAAAGTCTTGGCTACCTTGAATCTTCTGGGCTCCCATCCACCCTCATAGAGCTTCAGAGTTCCTTTTGTTTCCCATAAATAAATAACAGTTTTCTCAGCAAACTACATTTATCATTCTTGCCCAAAAGCCAGGTATGAAAACTGGGAACTTGGTTCAGAGTGCTCACTGCCATGCCCTAGGCTTGCACAAGACATGCACAGAGATTGCAGAGTGCTGGCACACTTAAAATGCTACTTATAATTTTATTCCTGCTACATCAAAACTTCTTCATATATAACAATTTATTTTTAAAACTTAGCTTTTTAAAAATTTAATAATTTGGTAATATTTGAGTGTTGACTCTCAGGTAAAGAGATATCTACCCCCAAATAAACTGAATATAATATTGAGTTCCATTTCCAGATGAATGATAAAAACATCCTTATGTTGGTAAATGGTCAAAATTTTGTTAGAACTTCCTTCATTTTTAAATATTTCATCATATTTATTTTACTTTTTTCATTTCATAAGTTGCAGTATATCATTTTGTTTGATATTATTATTAGCAATAGTGATTATTAAAGGCCTAATACAAATAGCTAACTAAAATAAAGCATGGTAAGGGCTTACAAGGACATCAGAACAGGATGCTATATGAAAATTAGGAGAGAAATGAATACATGTAAATTTTTTTATACTTCTATATACATTTTCTTTTTTTAAATTTAAGATCAAGTAATTAACATATAGTGTATTACTAGATTCAGAGGTAGAGTTTAGTGATTCGTTAGCTGCATAGAACACCCAATGTTCATCACATCACATGCCCTCCTTAATGTCCATCACCCAGCTACCCCATCCCCCCACCTCCCCTCCAGTAACCCTCAGTTTGTGTCCTATAGTTAAGAGTCTCTTATGGTTTGTCTCCCTCTCTTATTTCGTCTCGTTTTTGAATACGTGTAATTCTTGGTTTTGATTTTTATTTTAAGTATAATCAGTGTGTTAGGTTTGTTATGTGTTCCATTAAATATCTTAGTGCTTACTATGTGTTTGGCATTGTGCTAGGCTTATTGGGAGTAATGAAAGAAATATTAAAAGGGGGAAAAATCCTGGCTAATACGTAGACTGGCTTTGAACTGGAAGAGAATTAAAGTTTGGGGGCCCTATTTTGGGACATTGTTTTTTTAGAGAAGAAATAGGCTTGAGATGAAACAAAGAATTTCACCTGACTACCTAGCTTCCTGGTAACTCATTTCAAGTTTTTCTGATGTCGGATGACAATACCCAAAAGCTTAGATGACCTTTCCAAAAGTCTTGTGGACAACTCTAATTACTGGCGAAACCATTCCTGTAACTGGGAGGCCTGTGGGTGGTGGCAAACCCAACAAGGATAACAGTTGACCCAGTGACAAGAGCAGGTTTAGAGCCAGCAGGACTGGCCTAGGGGTCTGCTGGGATACGAGCAACCATGATCTCTACCTAGCACTTCCTGAGCATTTGCTCAGAATCTGGCAAGTTGCCAGGTGCTTTACGTGCACCGTGGTTGACCTTCATAACTAAAGTCTAAAATAGATACAGTCCACATTCTGTGAGTGAGTCTCACTCTGCTAAGAAGTAGCAGAATCTGGATTTGCCTCTGAAGCCATGGTCTTCCTGACACACTAGGATGCCTATCAAAAGTAAGGACATTTGGAAGGAGAGGTGTCTCGGGAACTTTGGGAACACAGGGGAGATGACTGAGACTGTTGCTCTTGTCGTTCATGTCAGGATCATCTTCATGCTGGCATGGTCTGGGGATACTGGTACGTATGCAGTGACTGTGGTTGAATTAAGTTGAAAAGAGTCTCTAGGGGTCCCTGAGAGGCTCATTGGCTTTGGCTCAGGTCATGATCTCAAGGTCCTGGGATCAAGCCCTGAGTCAGGCTCCCTGCTCAGCCGGGAGTCTGCTTCTTCCTCTCCCTCTGCCCTTCCTCCTGCTTGTGCTCTCTCACCCTCTCTCTCTCTCTCAGTCAAATAAATAAATAAATAAAATCTTAAAAAAAAAAAAAAGAGTTTCTACCAGGGCCCCGGTCTAAGCCTAACATCCTCACCCACAGATATTTAGGAACCTTCTCTGTCCACTCTAAAATTTATTTCTAGCGTCCGCCAGCGGATGGGTGAAGTTCCCAAAGTCACCTTTAAAGAAGAAAGGTATCCCCTAAATGTCTCCCTGATATTTTTGAGGGTTAGAGGGAGGCCAACCAGAGCCTATTAGCCAGGAATCAGCCTCCACAAGAAAATGAAAGAGTCATTGCAGTTACTGATGTGATTTAGACAAGCCTGACTCAGCAGGCTGGGAATTTGAGGCTAAAAACCACCACCACCACTGACAACAAACACATAGCTACTTTTGCCATTCTCTTCTCCTCTCTTCTGTGAGCACTTACGGATCACCCACAAAACCACCTGCATCTTCCCTATGTTTATACCAACCCCAGCAAAGAGCTCTTCAACCACTCTTTGACCAGGTCCCCTCCACCATGTCGCTTCTCCTGTCTCCTGTTGTCTGCCTCTCAGTCCTTCCATGAGCACCTGTGGTCATGTGGCTTCCTGTGCCTTCCCTAGAATTGAGGACTGTTCTTTTTTTTTTTAATTTAAATTCAATTAGCCAACATATAGTACATCCTTAGTGTCAGTTGTAGAGTTCAAGAATTTTTTTAAAAATATTTTATTTATTTGAGAGAGAGAGTGAGAGATCACAAGCGGAGGGGAAAGGTAGAGGGAGAAGCAGGGAGCCTGATGTGGGGCTCGATCCCAGGACCCTGGGATCATGACTTAGGCCAAAGGCAGATGCACCACAGACTGAGCCACCCAGGAGCCCCAAGTTCAAGAATTCTTTTTTTTTTAAAGATTTTATTTATTTATTTGACAGAGAGAGACACAGTGAGAGAGGGAACACAAGCAAGGGGAGTGGGAGAGGGAGAAGCAGGCTTCCCGCTAAGCGGGGAGCCTGATGTGGGTCTTGATCCCAGGACCCTGGGATCATGACCTGAGCCGAAGGCAGACGCTTAACGACTGAGCCACCCAGGCGCCCCAAGTTCAAGAATTCTCAATTGAACATATCAGATTCCATGGTCTAACTCTTAGGCATCCCCCGGGAGCCATTCTCTAAAAGCAGTGTGGATTTTAAAGTCACAATTCGCATGTTGTTCCAGAGCTTATATTTTTTAAAAATTTACAAGCCTTTACAAATAAATGTTTGTGACCAAAATACAGGATGAAATAAAGTTTTAGAGTTTTTATCATGAGTTGGTGCTGTCATGGGAGCTGATAGTCTAAGTGGCCAGGGATGGTATCTCTTCTCCAGCCACTTTGCCAAATCTATCCATGGGGGACATTCAGGAAAAAAAAAAAATCAGTTGTCTATCCTCAGAGCTTTCAATATTTTAAACACTAACAAAGTGAGAGACCACAAGTTTCCTTTTGTACATGCCATATTATTGGGCTGGATATTTCTAGGATTTGGGACAAAAGAGACCCAAATTTCAGAAGCTCTGGTAGTTTGTGTGTCGTTGGAAACAAATCTGACTCTCTTTTCTTGATTCCAAGTAGCCCTGGGATACATGGTGCGTACACCAAGGAGACGCAGGAGAGTCCTCAGAGGGCTGCCCATCGCACCGGTGTGCCTTCTTCCTATCCACGCCACTCTTGTCCTCCTTGGCCTTCTCTGCTTCTCAGGATGTAATTTGCTGTTTAATGAATTCTCTGAGCTTTTAATTTCAACCATTTTAATTTTGTTTCCAATAATGGGCCATCTTTTGCAACAGTTTCCTAATGTTTACCTTCTGCTGTCTGCAGTGGTCCTGTATCTACATTTAATCTTGGGTGGGTTGAAAGGATGATAGGTTCTAGAATTTGGCTTTTCCCAATCCCACCTTAGTGAGTTGTTCCGTGGATCTCAATCCCAGTTCCAATGAAGGGTTGGTCTTCTAAATAGAAGACACCTCCTTGTTTTAGTATATCCTCCTGTCTATTAATGGGAGGGAGGGACGTTGCCGACAAGACATGAGAAGTTTTCTGGGGGTGGCATAAATAGGAATGGGGTCCTGAGATGGTGCAGGGGTGCTCACCCTCTGCTGGCAGCATCTACTCGCCTCCACCTCCACATGTGGAGTGGCCTAGCTCACCATATAGAAATGTACCAGCCACACTTGGTTCTGCATATATTTACAGTCAACATACATTCTGAACCCAGCTCCCCTGCTTTATATCCCTTCACTCAGTCATCACTTCCACTCCTCAAATGAAAGACTTTCTGTTTACTTATACCAAATCACATGACGGGAGATAAATGCTCAAATCCTTATTTATGGGCATTTAAAGATTGCAACACTGCTTTTACAAGGCAGCTATTTGATTCCAAAATGGATAAGCTACAAAGCTACAGTTGGCCTCCATCACGTCTGCAAAGCAACAGAGTCCTAAAGTTGGTTTTGCTCATAAAAAGGTAAACAATGACACACAGATCTGGAAGCAAATAGAACCAGAATGTACCCTGCAGAATGCTAGCAGGGCCCATTAGACTGGTGTCACCATAGTGGAACATTAACATTTGGAGACCCAGCGTAAACTCACAAGTTCTGAGAGTTGCCAGCCAACTATATTGCCTAATCAAGCCTGTCTGCAGTCATGACACCTGACAAAAAGTGTTAACATTCGTCAAACATTTATAGAGGTTTAGGACAGTTCTAGTGCAATGCGTGAGTTATCAACCTAAGTCTCACAATGACCATTAGCACTTATTATCATTTTACAGATGAGGATACGGAAGCACAGAGAGGTTGTACCACTTGCCCCAGATCACACAGCCAGAAAGTGGCAAAACTGGGATTAAATTCCAACCCGCTAGCTCCAGAGACCCTGCCCCTAGCTACTGTGCTCTACCTCTCCCAGGACAGGAGAAACTCAGAAACTCATTCAGCCACTCACACTCAGGGTCACTGTTACTCAGGGGAGGGACTTCTGTTGCCTCCCAGGACAGGACACCCCTCATGCTCAGCTACACCTGCTTGTCCACAACGCCTCACTTTTGTCTTCATCCCACTCCCAGAGACATCCAGAATGGGCTTTTGTTTTCTTTTTTACCTCCTAATAGCCTCTAGAGATTTGAAGATCTTAATTGGTCCTCTCAAGTGCACCCGAATATTACCTCTGTGGTGAGAGGAAGCAGCCCTGGCCTAATAGAAAAACGGGAGCATTCAATAATTAAACAATTTGCCACTGTCCAGGCTCTATTGGCAACATAAGTCTAAAGTTGGATATCAGGTGCCTTAGGAATAATCCCAAGGAAATAGTAAGATATGCTGACAAATATTTATTTAGCTGTTCACAGTGTCATTTATATTACCTACAAATTAGAAATAACCTAAGTATCCAAAATAAGGGAATTAAAAAAAAGCATAATTTAATCATACAGTATTACATGAATGCATTAAAATTAATGTTTTCTAATAATAATTAAGGATCAGAAGTTCTCAAAACATGGTCATTTCTAAAAGTGGGATTAAAAAAAGGGGTACCTGGGTGGCCCAGTCCATTAAGTGTTTGCCTTTGGCTCAGGTCATGATCCCTGGGTCCTGGGATCGAGCCCCAGGTTGGGCTCCCTGCTCAGCGGGGAGCCTGCCTCTCCCTCTCCCTCTCCTCCTCCCCCTGCTCATGCTTTCTCGCTCTCTCTCTAAAAAATAAATAAAAATAAATAAAAAAATAAAAGTGGGATTAAAACAATATTATTGTCCCAATTTTGAAAAAAAATGCCAAAAGGAAAAAAATACCCTCAGAAATACATATACATAGAAAAGAACAGAAAGAAATGTCCCATTCTACTAATAATGGGGTATTTTTATCTTTTCTGAATACTCTGTATATTTTTCTTTCTTTTTTTTTAAACTTTTTATTTATTTATTCATGAGAGACAGAAGAGACGCAGAGGGAGAAGCAGGCTCCCAAGGAGCAGGGAGCCCGATGCGGGACTCGATCCCGGGACCCCGGGATCATGGCCCGAGCCGAAGGCAGACGCTTAACCATCTGAGCCACCCAGGCGCCCATGAATACTCTGTATATTTTTCACATTTTCTAAAATGGGCATCATTGGTTTTGAAATCTGAGGGAATACACTGTCATTGTATGTGTGTATTTTTTTTTTTTTTTTTAGTGATCTAATGTGTCCAAGAATCATCTACAGCCGAGGATGGTTTGAAGACTGGCAAATGACACTGAAATGGGTTGAATCCACCATTCATTTTGATCCCAATGTTTTGGCCCCAAAACGCTTTGAACTCCCCGACGCATTCCAGAACTCAGCAGCCAGGGAATGAGAGCAGCTGTGGCCTCTCCCCTTCAGAATCCATCTCTTTGGGGTTTGTGGTGGACATTGTCAGGGCTCCACCCATTTAGGGTTGTCAGATAAAATACAGGACACCCCGTTAAATTCAAACTTAGATAAACAACGAATATTGCATGGGACATACTTACATTAAGAAGTTACTCTTTGTTTATCTGCAAATGAGATTTAGCTGGACATCCTGTATTTTAGCTACTAAATCTGGTGACTCTACATGCAGACCCCATTCAGATTTCCTTTCCACCAGTTTTGTAAATGTAAAAGTGTTCCTCTTCTCCCTTACTAGTCCCTCTAGGAGCACTTCCTTATTAAATCACTCACCCAGGAATCCTGCTCAGGATCTGTTTCTGTGAAGGCTGAAGTCAGGAGAAGCTTCTCCCCCCTTCCTTGCCCCATCTTTTCCTCTGTCTCTTCAGCTATCTCTCTGTCTCTCTTCCTCCCCCTCTATCTAGTTCTCAAAAACTGTTCCTTTTTACTTTTTCATGGATTACCTAAAAAATAAATATCCTCAGGATTTTCTCCAATGCATAAAAATATTACTAGTACAGGTAGTAAGCACAGCACAAAAACTTTCCCACTAGAGTCCCACTGAGGGGTGGACTGGGCTCCCATTAGCTTCTTGGCAGCAAGGCCTGCCCATATTTATACTCTGTATTCCTCTGACCTAGGTCACTGGACCTGTGGCCCTCCTGCTTTCTCTTCCTCTTGGAGGGCAGAAAATGCAGCTCCTATCTCTTCACACTGTCCTGGGATGTGCAGGGCTCTGAGGCTGCCCTCTGACCCATCTGTGGTGAGCGTCCTAGAGCCACTTGCCTGCTACTCAGGCACACATGTGGTCCAAGGCTTCTTGCTGAGCCTTGCTTTCTTCTCAGCTCTGCTCTTGGCTCTGGAAACATCTCTCAGGATGCCCAGACTTACATGATATAAAGATGTCTGGCCTCCCTAACCAGCCCTCCTCAGGAGCTCACCTAGCATGGGGAGTGGACAGGACCCAGTCATAGACCAATATCTGAACTATGACTTCCCCTAACTCTCCTTTCCCTTCCCCGTTGGTGAGTTCCCAGATTGTCTGAGGTTCAGTGGAAAGGACAGGATCCTTTCCTTATAGATCCTTATAAGCACATCTGCTTTTTAAATCTTTCTGTCTTATTCATAACGTCAAGATTGTTAAACTTAGCTGTTAAGAATTCATTTCTCCATCCTCTGATCCTATTCTGACAAACAGTCCCTGTGACAGATCGGGCAGGTTGATGGTGGGAGAGAGGACAGGAAGGGAAAAAATATATTGTGACTATCTTACATTATGATACCAGACTACACAGTAGGTCAGCAGATGTAGCTGAGGCAACATAAAAAAAATTCAACTAGAAAAATCTGCCCAAACTATATCAAATCTAACTCAAGCTTTTTTCTTTCCTTAGTGTACCTTCGGAAAATTGCTGTAGGCCAGAAGGCAGAATAATGTAAAAAGACACCCTCTCCCAACATCTAACAGGTTATTAACTAGTTTGGGAATAAAGCTTAAGCCCCAAGTAGCAATAAAGGACAGAAACAGCTCCTGTAGCCAGGCGACATTCACTGATGGTGAATTAGGCAACACAGAGAGAAGGAACTATCAGGAGGTAGAAAAATATGGAAGAGTTAGAAAAATACGATGCCACCAATTTTTCGGTTTGCAGTGGGAAGGGAAAAAGCAGGGGCTACAATCCCTTTCAGACATGGCATGCTGGCGAGTTGGGTGTCAGTCAAGAGAAGATATGACTTTTTTCCAAAATGTTGTTGTCTTTAATTTTCTTCATGTCATTCATGTTTTCAATGAACCACTTACTGTTAATGGAAAAATCATTTCAGTTAGATTTAGATCATAAAGAGCTGGTTTAGTTGGCTGGGTAGCTATGAGCAATTTTGGCTAGGCATTTTGGGGTAAGCTTAGAAAGGCTAAAATAACAGAGGCACGAGATACAACCATCCATTTATTCATCTTATTAATTCACTTCGCAAATGATTCTTGAGCATCTACACTGTCCCAGTCCTGTCCTAAGCAATAGAAGGTAGAGAGATGAATAAAAAATGATATGCCATCAAGATGTCACCATGAGGTAGAGGAGATACATGGTAACTAGCTTTATTATGTAAGATGGTGCCATGGTGACCTATGTCATGGAGACCAACTCTACCTAGAGAGGATGGGTATTGACTTCTCAAAGGAGATGCTTCTTCAGGAAGCAGAAGATAACCAAATGTATGCTTTGAAAGAAAGAGCATCCCAGGGAGTGAAAACAGACTTTAATAAGGATGAGAGGCCAGAGAGAGCACAGCATGTTTAAGGGAATGACCCAACTTTAGTGTGAGAGGGCTCAGAGGACTTGGGGAAGCAAATGGAAATGAGTCTGCAGAGGCTAGATTGTAAGGGCTCCTCAGCTCATGATGTAAAATTTGGACATTATCTTTTGATGGTGGAAAGTCAATTGACTGTTTTTAACAGGGTAAGCATGACCAAATATAACACATCTTGGAAAGATCACTCACGTGGTACTGTGTTGAGGCCAAACTGGAGGGCTGTCACATACCCTAGGGGAACTAAAATGGGGTCAGACCTAAATCAGTAGGAGTGGGGATGGAGGGAAAGGTAGGTTCAAGAGGTTGTGAGGGCGTGGAAAACTAAGGAGGTAGAACATGTACAAAGGAGTGGGGGATAAGATGTTGTCCAAGGTTTTGGCTTGGAAAGGGAATACTAAGGCATGCAGAATTGAAAGGAGGTTTCCCTGGAATCAGAGGAAAGATATTCAGCTTTCGATATGCCAAATTTGAGATCCCTGTGGGACATCCAAATGGAGATGTCTTTGTGCTGCTTGCCGTATAGGTCTGAGGCTCAATAGACAGGTCTGAGTCAATTTATTATTTGGGAACTGAGTCTCTGAGGCTGTGAATCAGCACTCTCTGGAACACTGCTATCTAAGGTATAGGAAAGAAGAAAACCAGCCAGTGAAAGAGGCTGAAGATAATCAGCCAGAGGTATAATAGAGGAAGCTGGGGCCTGATTACCAGGAGACAAGGAAGACAGAGTATCAAGAAGGAAATGGTTAACCTTGCCAAATTCTGTAGCAAAGTCACATAGGGCAGTTGCATTATAGTTTGACAGAAAGATGACTGTGCTCCAACCCATGGGAGAACGTCGGACAATCAATACATCTAGTACCCTGAACATAGTAGGCTGCTTACCAATATTAGTTGAAGCCAGGGGTTTTAACAATTGAATAATTTGTCAGACAAGGGCTACACAGAAGCTCATTAAGCAGAGGTGGGTTGCCCACCAGACAGGGTTGTTTAAAGAGGAGTCCATGTAATGAGTGGGAGATCTGTACAAAGAGGGACCTTATAACATTTGGATGGCAAATATTTGATCTGAGTAGTTTTTTTTTTTAATGAAATTATTTTGGGCAAATGAATAGTGAGACCCCAGGCCACCATTTTTTTTTTTAAAAGACTATTTATTTATTTATTTATTTATTTGAGAGAGAGAGAGAGAGAGTGTGTGTGTATGATGATCAGGGGGGAGGAGCAGAGGGAGAGGGAGAAGCAGACTCCCCGCTGAACAGGAAACCCGACATAGGTTTCGATCCTAGGACCCTGGGATCATGACCTGAGCCAAAGGCAGACAGATAGCCAACTGAGCCACCAGGCACGCTTCCAGGCCACCATTTATTTACCATGCTATTCGAGGTCATTCTTGTAACCTTTGTTACATCTCATCCATAAACGTGGGACAGATCATCTGTTCCGTCTACTCCACAGAGAACAAATGTATTTTTTTAGTGGTTTTGAACATTAACAGAAAGAGAAGAGTAATGAAACTGCCCAGGCCTGGAAGATCTAAGCCTGGCTTTGCTACCATTTTACTAGGTCAACTTAAGCAAACTAGTTTTTACATTTATAAAATGAAGGAGATAGACAAGATGGTGTCTAAGATAACTTCCATCTCCAGTGTCCAGGTGATCATCACCATTTGCTTCAGCACAATCACCATTGTCATCTTTCCTTGGTACAGGGTGCATGCAATGCAGAAAGGGCTTTTAAAACACAGCTGGTCCTCAGTGCGGTCCAAGGCTGGGCGAGGGGGAGGGAGGCCAATTTTGCCTCCACATTCCAGGTGACACTGAGGCTCAGTAAGGTCCGCTGGGACAGGTCAGGGGTCACAGAACTGACAAAAGGTGAACTCTTTTGTCTCCAATATCTATGTTCTTTCTAGTTCCTATAGTGCTGTGTGCTTACACTGGACATTATCATCGTTAAGCAGACACCCTTGATTGCTAAGGAAGGGATAGAGCCTCCCTGAAGAAGCCCTGAGGCAGAGTCCAGTCTCCAGCCCTTCTTTGGTGTGCAAACTCGGGAAAGTCATTTCCTCTTGTTGGCAGGTGCTCAATTTCTGCATGTACAAGGGCAGAGCTATCCCACCCTGAGGCTTCCCAAGGTTGTTAAGGGGGCAAAATGAGATGAAGGAGGCAGGCTGGAGAGTGCTATGCACTTAGCGGGGCTGCTCCTTCTGCCAGGCTTGCACACATATTGTCCAGCTGATTGCACAGCAATCCCATGGCTCTCCAGGGCCATGGGGCCCAGCATGCCTGTGCTGTGAGCTGGTTCTCTCCCGATGGCCTGGGTAAAATACCCCTTGGAGGGACTGGACTCTCCCTCCCACTCAATCCAAATATTTAGCTTCAAGCCTGCCTCAGCTGTGCTTTGGCAAGAAGTGTTTGGGAGGAGGAGGCTGCTCCTTTGAAGCCCTGGGTGTCCTACAGTGATGTGGGGCCTGGGCCAAACTAGTTGAGCTTTGAGGCCAGCAGCAGGTTTGAGACACTCTGGGGCTGCTGACTTCAGCTGAGGGGGCCCAGGGCACAAGGCCCCGCACAGTCGTGGCCTATCACGGAGCTCCGTCAGCTGGGAGTGGAGCCTCATGTACCAACATGGTCAGCTCTAGAGCAACCTTCTCAGGGCTTCTGTGCACTGGCCAGTCACTGGACTGGGGCTCAAGGTGGCATCTGGCTCTCTCCAACGGGAAAGGGACTATTATTGTTGAGTCCTGTAGTGAACTCTTTGGGTGCCCATTCAGTGGCCCTCCCAGTCACCTGCTTGGGGAATTTATGCTCCTGGTCCCTGAAACTTTAGCTTCTGGACAGTGTTTCTACCAGAAAACATAGGAATCTCATTAAGTTAAAGCTCCGACTGCTGCCTGGTCACTTTGGCCCACTGTGCTGCTAGACTGTTAAAGAAAGGAGTTACTGTACTGGCAGTTGTAGCCAACTCTCATCTAAGGTGAAGGGCTGCTATTTCACAAAGGGGAAGCAGGTACATGTGGCCATATGTCGTCCACTAGCCACTCTTGGTTCTGCCATTCCCAGTGCTTACTAGATGTACAGGTTTAAAGGCATGGTGATCAGGACTCAGACCCTCAGAGATGGGTTAACATACCAGGCAACCCACCTAGACAGACATAAGCCCTAACCAAGGGAAGGGAGGTGATGGATCTAGAAGTGTGGTGTTCTAAGGTGATGGAGTCTCACTTATTTCTGGGACCCACTACAGTGCAAGAACTGGAGTTAGTCCTGCTACTCTCTGGTATGCTTCCTCTAGAGTTGTGATCAACCAGAAACTTGGAGAAGCTAGGCTTGGAAGAACAGACGGTAATGTGAGAAGCCTGGGCTTGTGAGCAGGCTAGAAGGTGAAGGGTGGTAGATACTGCTAGTGCCTACCAGAATCCCTTTTCCCATGCACTCATTTCTCATTCCCTCACCCTAGAGAATTCTAGAGAATTATGTTCTATTCCCTGGGAGACACATTTTCATCAGGGATGTTATGCACCCCTTCTACCTACCCCCCCCCCATCTTTTATGCCTCAGTCAATGACTCACTGATACAGAATTACTAATACATCAAATTCCATTGTCTTAAGGTGGGACTCTGGTGCAATTCATGCTCCTCAGTTCACAGTGGGATCTGGCTGAAAGTAGACTCCAGGTGAGACCATGGACTTGCTTAGCTCCCTTCTTGTCAAATCCTCTTCCCCTCATTCCTTATCTCCTAAAAGCATTCTAATCCCCATTCAGGCTCTGTTCTTAGGTACCAGTCTTAAGTCTGGTAACATACTTGCTATGTTGGGCATCATGGGAGACCCTTTATGTGCATTATCTCACATAATCTGCAGTTAAACCTGTGAGGTAATATCCCCATTAATCTTTATTATTAAGCTCAGGAAACCAAATCTCAGAGTAGTTAAGTAACTTGCTCAAAGTTGCACAGCTCATCTTCAAGTCTGAGTCTATTTCCAAAGCCCTGGCTGTCACACGTGTTCACTTCTGCTTCTGTGGTAGTGAACCCTCTTGCTGGAGAAAAGGCCTAGATAAGGAAAAGGAGGAGATTTAGAGAAGAAATGGCTCTTGAGAGGCTCCAGAGAGGCAAGACTAAGGTCTGTAAACTTCTGATGTGCTATCAGTTGAGAGAACATCTGATTTAGGTGACCTCTGAATCCTTGAACGTGTCCCAACCAATGCTGTAGAATAAACACTAGAAAGAGACCACAGGAAATTCCTACAGCTGAGGGAAGTAAAATCAAATGGCCCTTGAGGTCCCATCCAACCTCAACACCGTGAAGATCATGAGAACGATTCTATGGCTATGTCTATATTGCTCAAACCCATGTACATCAGTCTGATAGCCTCAAGCCTGAGTAACCTCAGAATCACTGGCTCGAACCTAGACCAACACTTAATAAATAAAAGGTCCTGAGTGCTCTGTTCTGGATGGAAATCACAGAAGACATAGAAAGAGGGATGTTAACTTCACCCCAAGTGCAATGCATGCTAAGTCCCAATTCTGACTTGGAGGGTCACTACACAGGTCCTTTCTCATTCAGGAAGTGGTTCAGCAGAGTAAATGCTAATGACAATGGTGTTGATAACAGTTCTTGCTCTTGTGCCAGATATTGTTCCAAACAGTTTACAATGCAAAATCATTTAATTCTAATAACTGTTAGATAAGTAGGTGCTATTATTATATCCATTGAAAAGATGAAGAAACTGAGGCACATATATGCTAAGTAATGTTTGGTCTTTCGTGAAGATAGAGTTTTCCAGAGGCTATATGTTGTGTGATATGACAGCCGATTGAATGCAGAGGCAGGTATGGGAATCAACCTTCTATTAAACTAAACATTAAAGACATTTGCTTATTCTCATTAACCACTTTTATAAAAAGTATAATTATTTTCATAAAAATATGTTATTTGTATCAAAATATGAGTTTGCCATTATTTTAAAATGAACTAATAAACATTGAAAATTGTCCTCAGTTTTAGTTTCCAATATGTAAATATTGATAGATAAGATCTACATTAAATTTTGAAGTCTTGTGTATACCTGAAACTAATATGTCAGTTATGCTTTAATTAAAAAATTAATGTCCTCTATAATTTCTAAGGGTATAAAGGCATTCTGAAACCTAAAAGTTTGAGAACTCTTAATTGATTCCATTCTTTAATCTAGAATACTCTCACCCTCCCATCTTGGCAAATAATTTGATGAATAAAATCTGTGCCATGTTCACTGGTGCCTGGTCAAATGTAACCACCCTTTGTCCTGCTTATTATTTATCATACTTTTCACTGATCCTTCAGGAAGGATATTTCCTTTTTCCTCTGGAGATGCTGTCCTCTCTAAATAACTAAATTATCTAAATAATTTATTGAAGATACCAAGAGAAGTTGGCACTTACATATTGAAAATGCTGCTTTCCTCCCCCACCCCCATATTGGAACTAGAAGGTAGGTGGAAATGGAAGTCAGAGAGCAGTGGAAGCTGGAGAATGAGTCAATGGGATACTGAGAGGGGAGAGGAAGCTCTCTCCTCTAGGCATAGGTGTGACCTTGGCCACTGTGGAAGGGCAGGAAGCAGAGAAAGTTGGACATTCTTCTCTTGAGTGGCCCTGCTCTCCCTCATCTGTGTTAGAGGTGGTTGTAGGGGAAAAATGCTGTCACTATACCACACCATCATCTCATTTGGAGCAACTAAGATTTAGGTGAACTTCAACTCAAGGTCATGATTGAGAGAAAATGGGTAATCATTTGGGGAAACAAAACCTCTTAAAAACAGAAAAACAAATTGATCCAATGATTAATAGAAAAGTCATCACTTTGTTTTCTATAGCTGAACATTTTTTGAAGTATTTCTGTTGCGATGAATACCTAGAATTGATTGCTGTTCTTGGGGAAGGATACCTACCTCAGCAGTTGAATACTTATAAGTATAATTAAATGATTAAATGTGGAATTATGTGGTTAATGTTTTCCAGGATTATGTTCACCACTGTATCTGCAACAGCTAGGGCAATTCCTGGCACATGTAGGTACTCAGAAAATACTTGTTGAGTGGAAAAAAAAAAAAAGAGGAGAAAGGAAAGAAAAAAGGAGGGAAGGAGGGGTTTCTTCCTTCTGACTGATGAGCTTTAGATGCTAGTCCATGAAAATGTATTTGGCATAACTGGAGGTAGGAAAAATCTATTTTTCCCACTAAATTTTTAAAACATAAGGCATTTACCTTAAGGGAAGAACTGTGTTTATGGAATGGTAAAGTGTTTCTGAGAAAAATGATCCTGTGTGCAAAAGTATGCACCCTTTCTGCTGAGTAAGGGGACATCAGATTTTTACTGTGGCAAATTCAGAAATGTGGAATTCCCTGACTGTCCCTCTTGGTCTGGTAGATGCTTCCTTCTGTCACTCCGGCATCATAATGGAGTCTACTTCTGCCTGCCCCTTAACAGCAGGAATTGAAAGAAAATGTGTAGATATAGAAAAAAAAAAATCTAGGGCCACCTTTAAATGCATTTTTCCAAGGCATATCAAAATATCCTTGGAATTTGTTGTGAAAATTTGACCACATCCTAGTTAGCATGAGGTTAAAATTAACAGTAACATGTGTTTTAGGGATCTCAATTTGCAAAATATTAATAGAGTTCACGGGCAGTTAAGTGCAATAAAGGGAGGAAATGAAGTTTATAGAGCAAGACCCTGGGGATTACCGCCTTCCCTACCCCTGAGCACATTCATATCCCAGAACTTGACATGAGGTAAAGGAGGCCATAAAGGGAACATGGGAGGAAATCTCAAGGTTACTGTAATGGATCTCCTTCTCTTCCCTCCTGGGAGAGCTTGCAGTGCCTTAGAGGTAGCTTCACCCAGCGCTGGCCTCTTCTTCCTTATTCAGAAACCTTACAGTTTAGTCAGAGTTGCAAAAACAGGGAACTTCAGCAAGGTTCATAGCTTCCAGAATATCAGGAGAGAGCCCTGAGCCATCTCTTATAATTTCTCTGAAAATGTGGTCTTTGCTGGGTTGGATCTCCAGCTGAACTACTTAGGCAAGAAAAAGTCATGGAAGACATCCTGGATTGAGAGTCAGGAGATTAAGATTTTTTCCTTCCTTTGCTATTAGTTCCCAAGTAACCTAGAGGAAATCACTTTTCCCTCTGGACCTCTGCCTGCTCACCATTACAGAGAAATGGTGGGATTAGGTAGATGTCTATAAGGGCCTCTTCCTGTCCTTTAATCTGTGGTTTAATGTGAATCTGACCTTGTCTATTGGGTTTCTAGGAAACTCTATTAAATAATGCTTACTTAATACATGATTCAGATATTAGAGCCAGGAAAAGTCACTGCAAGCTAAAGTAATCCCGGTAGGGAGAAAGGTAAGTTTTAGTTCAAAGCCCTGAGGGGCGTATAAAGACTGGAGGGCATTTCAGGCAAAGAGAAGGCTCTGATTAAAGGCCTGAAGTGTGGAAAATAGGCCCTAATTTGAGATTCAGTGGGGAGAGTGAAGTCATTGGAGCAGGTTGGAGGAAACACAAGAGGAGAACCGCCATGGCTTTTCCAGAACTTCATGTGGGAAGGGTGGGGGTCTTCTGGCACTCTCTGAGGTCATCTTTAAGGACACATGTCAGTGTAGTGTATGGAAGCCTTTTTGGACTCAAAAATGTCAAAATCTATGACTGATCTAGACCCTTTCTGGTGAGGGACCTACTGGTCTTGCCTGTCTATCTAGAGCACTGTAGCTGAGATTTGACCCACGCATTACAGTTGGCAGGTATCTTCACATAAGTTCCTTTTCACACTAGCTCCTTCATAGACCGGTATTTTGCTCACCTTCTGCTTGCAGAATGAGGTCATTCTTCTTTTGGGAGAGCCTCCATGGAAAGGATCTGAGAGTGATGACCTTCCAGAATGTTCATGTAGAAAATATTCTATGCTCTGGTTTGCTTCCCTCTTCAGATTCTTAGGGTCTTGTCCTCTGAACTTCTAGGGGGCTTAAGAATACCGAGGACCCAAACCAGTCCTGCTCATTATAGAGGTTATCAGGAACCTTCAACCACTTCAATCCTTGGGCCAGTGGAGCTTAGAAATGTCATGCATCCTTGTTGGGCTCCATGCTTTGATGGCCAGGCACTCTCATTAGATTCCAATCACTTTGGTCACAACGAAGTCTGAGGTTTGGTTCTCCCCAGATCACTGGTGCTACCCTACTGATATATCTGCCCTCTAGTTGTCCATAAGACTGAGATCCGCCCTTACATGCTTATTATTCATGAAACCCTATTTTTTTTCGGTGTCCTAGACCCCCCACAGGACCACAGCTCTGTGAAGAATTTGGTCCATTTATCTGGGGTATTGATATCCTGGCTTACGCTTACCAGAGCCTGCGTTCTTTACCTGACTAGTAGGCACTATAGCAGAGATTGTCTTCTGAGCTCTGAGCAAGACTGCTAGCCTCATACACCCACTTCCTTAGGTCCACTTGTGTGGCATGCTCCCCTCCCCTGAACATTCATCACACATTCTTTCTGCTTACACATCATTTCTGGCCCTCGATTTGTGAGTAGTTGGAGCAATGCAGGCCCCAGAGAAATATCAGAAACTTTGTTATTATTAAGGCTTCATTTTACTCTCATTAAAGATCTACTTGAGAGGGCGCCTGGGTGGCTCAGTTGGTTAAGCGACTGCCTTCGGCTCAGGTCACGATCCTGGAGTCCCGGGATTGAGTCCTGCATCGGGCTCCCTGCTCGGCGGGGAGTCTGCTTCTCCTTCTGACCCAACCCCCTCTCATGCTGTCTCTCTCTCTCTCTCTCATTCTCTCAAATAAATAAATAAAATTTTAAAAAAAGATCTACTTGAGAAAGAATCTCATGACACTAGCTCATATTCTTTATGGGAATAATCTGATAACTACTTAATAAAATTTTGTAGGCTTATAATCAGTTGCTGTAGATCTTCAGAACATCAAGAAATAGAAGGAAATATGTAAGGTTTGTTTGTTTCTTTATTTGCTTGTTTTAATTAAAGTTAGTATTTGCACAAATGTTGTAGCCTCTTAAATTGTGCACACTTTGTGCCTTAGTTTATCTTTATACATTTGCAGGCCAGAGGTAATGTGTTTTCTAAGGAGAATAGACATGTGTCTGAAGCATCAGAGCTACAGGCTCTGCCCATCCTCACCCTACAGACTTTGTCTTCCTCAGTCCAAGGCTAAGGAACTATCAGCTGGCTCATTCCCACTATGCATGGAACCTAGAATTGGTCTGTGCCCACCCGGCCTGGGTCCCAAGGAAACTGGGGTGGATATTAAATATCTAGGAGTCTACTGAGGTCTCTCGACACCCAGAAGTACACCAATCACAGGCAGAGGCCCACTGCCATGCTTCCTCAAGCAGAAAGAACACTCCTGATACCATGGAACTAGTCAGTACTGAGCTAATAGAACCCCTTTGGAGCCTATGAACTGGACCCTTGACCACATCCGTCGAGGGCCTCTTCACACGGCTTTTGTTCCACCAATGGGCCCGTGAAATTGCTGTCCCAGAATGTTTCAGAGCCTGATAAATAGCTGACTGAGTCTTACAGTTTTGCATCTCTTGAGTGTATTGAGTTTGTCATGGAAGGCAAGGACCTTATTCTTTCCACTCATTCAGTTCCAATGAGAGAGGCCATCCATGAGAGCTGATGCACCTAGAGGAAATCACCTACAATCCTAAATAACTCAGGTCTGGTCACAAGAGAGAATCTGGGTAAAATTCCTTCTGAGTCTAATCCCTGAGTCTGTCATACTTTCTGCTCTTCTAGCAGATTCCCGTAAGCCGCCCACATTCCTCTAAAGGGTTCCACATGTTCTGAGGTCCTGAAGGCTGTGGGGAAAGTCAACCTTGGAGACGCAGGGGATGTTTGCACACAGAGCAAGCTCAGCAGGGATACTGCGCTAAGTAGCATTTTCAGAGCAAGGAGGAACTTGGGTTCTTCTCATTTAAGACCAGAAAGAATTGCTGGTCTAACTCAGAGGATCACAACAAGAGCCATATGAATAGGATGGGGTACGGGGGAAGTCACCTTGATATCGCAGCAGGCAGCTCTGGGTTCTAATCCCCACTCACCCACCTACCAACTCTTGAGCCTTTTCTTTATTTCTCTTAGCCCTAATGGCTTCATCAGTTGATGAGAATAACAAATGCACCTCAAGCACTTATCATGAATTAAATATGACCAAGGTTATAAAATACCTAAACAGAATTTGGTACACAGTAAGTGCTCAGTATATAGCAGCTCTTTACTACAATACAGGAGAGTTAAGGCAGGCTGCTGGATTTACTTTATCATTCTCTTTGGATCTGAGAGATTTCAAGGGTGCTGATGTAAAAAGGGACATGGCCCAGTTAGTTCTAGGAAAATCTATAATGAAAATCACTTTTCTTACGAGATTCAGCAGAGCTCATAGAAATAACTGTCCCAAAGTTTGAACAAAGGCCAAAGACTGGATTCTGGTTCTACCTGTGTTGCAGGTAGGTAGACTATCCTTACTGCATAGCATACAAAGGTGCCCATGCATGCAGACACACTCGGACACACTCACCTCAGAGCTCCCACTTTTGGCCCGAGCTGCCTCTTGAATGGCAAGTCTCTAAACACCTGGAAGTATGCCAGTCACAGGCAGAGGTCTGCTGCCATGCTTCCCCCAGCAGAATGGACATTCCTGATATGGGACTAGTCAGTCCTGAGCTAATACGTCCACGCCTCTGTTCTAAAGCCCCTGAACTGTGCCAGAGGAGAAGGAGAGGAGGTTTCCAGCCTGTTGAATTCTAACGCATCAAAATAGTTTGGGTTACCCCCTGCGCTACTTCATAAGACATTTTAGGCATTTTTTCATGGGCCTGGGAAATCATGTTTCACCAGGAATAAACAGAATTGAACCCCAAAAGATTCGAGCTCAAGTTCAGACTCCGAACTGAGGAGGTCAGAGTGGTCTCCATCACAGAAAAGCACAGACTCCCTTTCCTCAACAAAGCAAGACGGATTCTGGAAGGAAGAGAGGAGGCAAAAGTCAAGCACAGCAGTTTCTAATATTTTTCCTCTTGACTTTTCTTAATTAGTGTTGACTAGCTTAACGAAGCAATTAAGGGGCTTATTTGCTTTTTAAATCACATGTGAAATTTAAGAAACCTTGAAATAGAAGAAATATTTGTCCCCATGACCCTACCCCACAAGGGATATCAGTTTGAATATTCTCCAACCACTAGAAAGTGAGAACAACTGGCCCTGCTCTCCAAATGAGGCCCAAGCAAAACAGCAATCTCAGTAGCCAGCTCTGTATGGAGCAATCCTGGGTAGGTGAGCGGCGGCTTCTTAAATGTGCTTCTAGGATTTTCATTAAAAGCAATAATGAGCATTAGTTTTTGATAATAATTAATATCAACAGTAATAATGAATATTGGTATCTATCATTCATTGGTTACTTATGTACTAAAGGCCACGTTGTGCCCTTTTCATGTGTTATTTCAATCTAAGTCTGTAAGCCCCCTTCTTCTTGTTAGAATAGAGAAATAGGGACGCAGAGAGGTTAATTTCATGCCTAGGCTCCCACACCTGGCCAGGCCTGGATTTTTCTTGCTCTGAAACACATGGTCTTTCTATGATATTTTACTACTTCCCCTTATTTATGGCAATTCTTTTTTTTTTCCTTTAGTTTCAGAGGTAGAACTTAGTGATTCATCAGTTGCATATAGCACTCAGTGCTCATTATATCAAATACCCTTCTTAATGCCTGTCACCCGGTTGTATTCCATCCCCTCACCCACTTCCCCTCCAGCGAGCTCAGTTTGTGTCCTAGAGCTCCAGTGTCTCTTATGGTCTGCCTCCCTCTTAACCATGACAACTATGGCCTGAGTACACTGAAGGTTATGTGATAATTATTTTTGTGTATGTATGTTTACATTTATATGTCTACAATAGTACATACAGAATGTTATTTGAATTAGGCTTTTACATTTTAGTAATCATATAATCCGATAATCCATATTATAACCTAATATGTCTTATACTATATATTATATGCTAATTTTATAATTGTTGTATCATTTTGTATCTTAAATTACTTATGTAAATGAAATGATATAATTACATATAACTATATATAATTTATATAAACAAATTAATAATTAATGTGTATTATTACAATATATAATGTAGAAAACATGAGACATGATATAGGACATATAAATGATACAGATTCATGATATATAATACCAACCATAATATAATGGATGATATATAAAACAATAAAATACATGTGTGATATATGTAATATGTATATATAAAATATATAATACGTAATATATAATAAGTGGCAATTGTATCTTAAATAAGTATATACAATTGTTTATGAAATTATATAATTTGGTAAGTGGAGGGTTAACAATTAGATTATTTTAATAAGTAGATACTTACAGGGTATATTTTATATTATTATCTAATATAATGATAAATGAATCATATTATTAAATAAGATTAATGAATCATTAATAAACTGGAGTATCCACAGTCTAATGTAGTGCCTCTAGCTATGGAAAATTAATGCTTATTGCCTACCATATGCTACAAACAGTGCTAGGCATTTCATACATTGCCTCTACTAAACCTCACAAAAAACCAGCAAGGTAGGTGCCATCAGTGGAAAAGAAATTGAGGCTTAGATGAGTTAAATATCTTGTTTTGTTTTGTTTCTCCTTCAGAGACAGAGAGCTGGTAAAAGGGCCAGGATTTAATCCTATCTTCGTCCAAATCACACCGTCTTTTCACCCTACCAGCTTAAACGAGTAGGTGGAGAAGAGATAGTGACCAAAAAAGGAAGAGAGAGGAACTGCATCTTAATGCTTGCCTGGTCCTTACAACAGACGACAGTGTGGCATATCCCAAGTTTCACTGATCCAGTAGAGAAGGCAAAGGAAGCCAGCCCTGGCATCAGTCCAACCTTTCCCTTAGCCTCTTGCTATTCAACATGCTGCTTCTCAGGGTCCTGGGAAAGAGGGAAGGAGGTGGGGTGGCGGCTCATGTCCCGGGTCCTGATGCTGGCATGGGCAGGCTGGTTACCAGGCCCTCCCCAGTGTGATATCCTGGTGACCAGCATCTGCATGCTCATGGCACTCCTTTGGACTCCATCTATTTTTCCCACCTCTGGGATTACAGCCTAAATACTTGGCATTGAAAAGACTGGCAGCTTCGAGACAGATCAAGAGGACATCCCAGATGGGCACTGATTCAACGGTGCCAACAGGAGGCAAAAACATGTGAGTCCAGGGAGATTTCTTAACTATTTACCAAATAAGGGGAATTGTTTATTTTCTGCATATCTCCTAAAGAGTCCATTTATGAGCTCCATTTACAACTTCAAACAGGCAAGTTGGCAGACATATGGCAGTAAAGATAAGATGATGACTAATTAATGGTCTTGCAACAGGTTTCAACACCCAGATCTACAACTACTTATATTTTTTTCTTAACCACTAACATTTATTTTCAAATACAAAATGCTTTTAAGTATTTTTGTTAATACAGCTAATAGTTTTATCTTGTTCCTGGCACTATTTCCTCTTCTTGATAGGGTTATAAATAGGGTATTCCACTTGGCAAGGATCTTGCCTGTGGCATTGGAGAAATGGTTCTATACTTACTATAGCAAAACAGCACATAGTTGGCATATTTTTCCCCAAACTCTCCTAACATTTACACTACCATCTGCATACTTTTCATTTGACTTCACTCTGAAAATTGCTTGTTCCTCTGATACATACCAGAGACTTGGCTACTTGGGAGATTTCTGTGGGGGCGGGGGGAAGCAGAATACGAAAGAGCATTCTTCCCATTTCTGATCCCAGGCATTTAATACTTGCACTAGTATAGTCATTTGTAAGAATGATATAAGGGGCTTCCTTTAAGGTCAATTTCAATTTTAAGATCTTAGGATTCTCTGACTGGAGGAAAAATTCCAGCATCAAGTAACACATTGCTATTGATCACCCCACTGTTTTCCTTTGGTTTATATGATCAATTGCCTGAATTAACATAAATGTATAGTAAAAGACACTGATTCCACATTTTGTCATTTTGTCATTTTATTTACTTATTTTTGTAAGAAAACTCAAACAGGAGGCTTAAAGACACAAACAAATAAAATTATAATTGAGAATTTGGAGCTAAAACTCTTTCAAAAGTTGTGCTGCCAATATTCCAAAGAAATGTTAGATAACTTGAATGAGATTAAGATGCTAGAAAACAGTATCTCTAGAGGTTCAAGGATTTTCATTGTGAGACAAGAAGGGATAGGAGTACAATCTCCAGAGTTCCCTCTCTGAGGTACTCTGGTGGACTGCATCAGCTGATCCTCACTTGCCCTTCAGGTCTAGAAAGGTGGGTGGGAGTGTTTGGCAATAGCCACAGGTGTTATTGATGAGTGGCAAAGAATGTCTCCAAAATGAGGTTTTGGGGGAGGCAGAACACAGAAACCCTGCTCTGGAGAACTGGACAGACCCACTCTAACCACATCATGTGTGGTTGGCCAAGGCAACTTTTGAATCAATTTTAAGGAAAAACTTACTGACTTCCCAATCCTTCTTTCTGAAACTCTGCACATTTTTCTCACATCCTTGGGTAGTGGAAGAGAGGCCAGGTCATCTGGTGAACATTGGTTCCTAACACAGTGCATGGGAGGGTTATTTGGTGACCATTCATCCCCAAAATGTCCACATGTGAGGACTCACCAGCACAAAAATATTTAAGACATATTTGAGAAGGCAGTCACATGATGAGTCCATTTGCAGTTAAAAAAAATAGTAGTTGAGTTGGTGGTGTTGCCCCTCTGTGGCTAGTCTTGTTTTGTTCTTTTTTGCAAAGTATTGTAGGAAAGCCATTACCAACTTTAGCACTAGTTTTCACTTGTGGTTTTGATATTTTGATCTTAAATCTTTGGGGAATCAACTCCTTACAGTCTGGGAGAGCCCAATTTTCTGTTTGTGTTTTAATAATCCTTTCAGCCATAGAATGAGGGAGTGGACACTGACTTGTTTTACAGAATAACTTATCCATAACTTAAGAATCTAATGAAACTGAAACAAGAATATTATTTCCCGGTTTAAAAGAATACAGATAATGTGTGTGATAAACCATGTTTGGGTTTTTAAATTCCAAGTGCTTTGGAGATAAAGAAAGATTAGGGAGAAATAAACCAATGTGTGTGTGCATGCGCGTGCATGCATACATGCGTACACCACCCCCCCACACACACACCCCCACACATGCCAATACATTTTTTAAGGCTTATCTGGTTTTATATGTTGTGTTTAAGTAACTGAATGTTAACTACCTCCATTCTTGCCTTCTATCCAGTCTAGATAATGGATATTTATCTTAACTATATCATATTAACCCATAGCTACATTTGAGTTTGTCAAAAAAATATCACATGCACAACACATTTTGTGTAAGACAGGGCACTGGCTACTAGATATTGTTAAGAGATGAAAGAATGGCCATCATTTTGTTGTTGGACCAGTTTATAAATTTGGTGGAGAACAAATTTTATTATACAAGTGAAATGAGCATAAGCAGTTGTATTTTGAATTCTGTGGCTCACAAATTCAGCAGTTACAACCTGATGTGTCCTCTGATCTCAAATTCTAATTTTTCCACCTCTTATTCTCTTATCTCAGCCTCTCCACGTTCTCTCACTCCATTTCTCTCCTTCAGTCAGCAAGTATCCATTTCCCCTGGGTAAACCTAGAACTCTGTGAGAGCCTCAGTATATATTTAAAGGTCCCTAGAATTGCTCTGTACAAAATGGTAGCCCCCTAGTCACATGTGTCTTTTAAATTAAAATAAAATTTAATTAAAATTAAATTAAACTAAAAAAAATTAAATTAAACTAAATTTTCAGTTCCTTAGTCATACCAACCACTTCTCAAGGGCTCGATAAGCCACTTGTGGCCAATGGCTGCCATATCAGACAATGCCAGTTATAAAACATTTCCACCATCTTGGAAAATTCTGTTGGAAAGAGCTGCTCTAGAACCTGGGTAAAGGCTTGCTTGCCAGCCTCTTCTGCCCCTGGTCCTTCTCAGGCAAGGGATCCTCCAGTGAATTGAATATTTATTGTTTTCTGCAAAAGCCCTGAGATTTGCCAACTATGTCTTTGCTATTTCCTAGTGCTCTTTGGGGATATTGCTATCTTTCAAGGCCTAGAAGAAAGACCTCTTTTTTCCCTAGGAAGCCATTTCTGATATTCCCAGCCTGAGTTCTGCCTCCTCTGAAACCCTAGGTCACACAGTGTACCTCATTCATAACTCTACCTCATTGTGCTCCATAGTGTAGCTTCCACAGGACTTTTTAAACTCTCCTACCAGGTTATGCTGGTTTTTGAGGGAGAGGAGGTAGGTGGGGCCTTGTTTCATATTTCATGACCTCTGGTTTTCATTGTTTATGGGTTTTATTTTTATTTAAGATAAGACATTAATGAGGAAATAAAAGAATGAAGAGGGGGAAAGATATGTGTGACAAAGTCTTAAGGAAGGAGGAAAGAAATGTGGTTATGGTAACAGTATGGACATATGGTTATGTTAGCAGAATAAAGGAAGAAGAATGGGGTTGCCTCACTGGATATGCTGGAAAAAGCCCTCTAATTAAAGTTTGATTTTGCCACTTAGCCTTATGGATCCGAGGGAGTTAATTATTCTCCCTAAACTTCAGGTGTTTTTTTTTTTTTTTTTTTTGTTTTGTTTTTGTTTTCCATTTAGGGAATAAGAATAGTAATACCACATAGGCTGTGGTAAATATCACTGGAGAGATAATATATATAAAAGTGCCTCTTGCAAAAAAGAGAGAAAGAGAAAAGTTTCATACAAATGTGAGGGGTTATGCTTACAGCAAACTTCCAAAATAGAAGGGTGTGGAATAGGGAGAAACACATGTTGCGCTGGCCCCCTCACCAACCCACTTCATTCTGACAAAGCCCAGCTGACTGATAAAGTTCCAGTAGGCTCTATGTGGGTTATCCACAGGATTCTCTTTTTATCTCCCAGAAATATTTATATATCTATAAGTATCTATAATATTTTTTTATTCCACCCTCCTTGGGATACAGTTATGACTGTCGAATGTTTACTTTTCAGGCATTCCTTCTCACTTTGAAGAAATCCACAAAAGAAAGAGCAAAATGCTGACAAGTTTTCAAAGCCATGATTTACAGGAATGATTTCTGAAAAGCGAGTGGACAACGTCCGAGTTCATCATCAAATAATATTTCTAAAGCACCCTCTAGTGCTTGGCCCCAAGCCAGATGATTCAATGCCTGCAGAGGCTGCAAAGTTTTTTAAAGGAAAATGGACTCTCTGTTGGCTTCTGAGAAACAAGTATCTGTCATTTAGGATTCCTTAAGACTATCTAAATAAGCATTAAGAATGGATTGCTTTAGGAAAAAAAAAAAGTCAATACAATTAGAAACCCTAATACTATTAAGTACCATTCAAATCCCAGTTTGAAATAGATATTACAACTTGAAAGACAAGGTCAAAAATTACACTGGGGATTAGAAGAATTTGAAAACTAAGTAAATCTCAGGGCAGGAAAATCTGCTTGGTAAGAGAAGAAAAGTTGTGAGCCTTGAGGAGAGGTAAACATTGTAAGAATAGATATGTGTCATCTAGTAGGAATATGAGACCCATCTGCCATCTGATGATGCTGTGACTGGTCCTAGCCCAGAGTCCTTACTCAGCTGATTCATAAGTGGTGGAGTGGAAAGAGTGCAGTGGGCAGAACCGGAAGACTCACCATCAAGGGTCAACTTTACCATGTACTTGGCTGTGTTATGTGGAACCCATCATGTTAGATTTGTGCACCTTAGTTTCTTCACATGTAAGATAGTGATAATTCTGCCAACTTCATGGAATTGTTTAGACTTTCGAGGATTAAATAAAATACAGTGGACTAGTTCCTCAAACATAGTACTTGCCCCCACAACGTCAATATCTTTCTAGTTGTCTGATTTATTTTGGCAATAAGCAGTTTTATAATATGTATTCAGTATGACTCTCGAACATATCTCCTCAAAGGAAATCACACCCTAATCCTTCATCTTCTCTTTCCCACATCCTTGAGAATGGGACCACAGTTTATAGTAGGATATTGAAGTAGTAGAGTCAATTCCTGTATAGGCTTGTTAACTTTAAAGATAAATGCCCAATCATTGATTGCTTGATTGATTGACTCACCATTAATTAATTAATTAGTTAATTCAATTCCCAATGCTTAAATCTAGAATGGCCCCTTCACTAATTTTGAACCTTTTTAACAAAATGGACCAGATGCTTTCACCACATTAGAAAGATCTTTGTAGGTAGAGGAATAAAGAATACTGAGTCATTTCAAGAAGTCACTTTGAAAATGACTTCAGAACATAGAAGAACTGGATTTGTTCAAGCAAATTATATTTCAAAGTTTTACTTGCAAGGTTATTTATTACTGCGTGGAATCTCACTCCTGTGGTTAGGGTCAAGGAAAATGGGGACACAGGTGTCTGCCTATTTGCACAGGCATTAAAGAGTGTTGTAAAATGAGCTTCGGCCTTTTAAGTTACTGTCTTTTCCTTTATAATAATAATCTCTTCCATTTTACAAGGTCTATATTATTTTTAGGTAAGAAAACACTGTAGAGTTCATGTTTTATTGTTCCTTGCAGTTATATAAATTATATTTGGCCAAAACAAATGTAATTCCTACTGTGTGAACTGGGAATCCAAAATGTTGATTTTCCTCAAGTTATAAACAATGTGAAGATATGTTATACTGGGTCACAATTTTCCAGAGCAGAGCAAAATATATAACTCAGTTTTAATAACAAAACTGCATATATCATTAAAGTTTCCTACTCCACACAGAATGTATTATATTACTCTGCCCAGCAAGAGACATCCTTTGTGTAGACCACAATTTCTAAAATACCATTTGATTGAATGGAAAACATTTTAGCCATTGGTTAGTTTTAAAAAAAATATAATGGCTAAATGCTCATGGAAATTCTGCTTTGTCTTTGCTAGTGAATATTAAATTTCTTCTGACTAAACTTCAGTGCCATGGATTTTGTAAACACCAAGGTCTGGGGGACAACTATTACGACGCTTTTCCCATTATTAGATGAGTCTTAACTTTTTTAGCATCTTGGAAGCAGATGTCTGCTTTTTTATAACACCACTGAACCTTATTTATACATGCATCATATCAACTTCAAGTTGTATTGTAATTATTTATTTATAAGCTTGCCTCTCAAAACTTGTAACTTAACAAGGCAAGGTCCAGATTGCATTACCTTCGTATTTGTGGCCCTTGGTCCAATGCCTATCATAGTGTTGGAGCTCTGAAAATGTTAAGCGAAGAAGAAATGCTGGGAAAAAAAACACCACCACCAGATCATTAATTTCCTACCCACTTGTTCTCAGAATAATTCCAAAATTTAGGAGATTTATAAATGTAACTACCTTTATGAGGAAATGAGGAAAGTTTTTTTATTTGTTTGTTTTTTGTTGTTTTCTTTTGTTTTGTTTTTATGAAAAGCCCATAGATGGGATTAGCTAAACTAGCCTCTTTATTTCACAAATAGGGATGTGAAGACCTGGAAAAAGAATTCTTTGCTCTTGCTATTGTCACAAAAGTGGAGGGAAAACTGATCCTAATTATGTTCATAGTGTTTTGTTTCATACAAAGTAATATATGTTAATACTTTTTAGAATTTTTTAAAAAAATTTTTATTGTTATGTTAATCACTATACATTACATCATTGGTTTTTGATGCAGTGTTCCATGATTCATTGTTTGCATATAACACCCAGTGCTCCATTCAATACATGCCCTCCTTAATACCCATCACCCGGTTAACCCATCCCCCTCCCCCCTCCCCTCTAAAACCCTCAGTTTGTTTCTCAGAGTCCATAGACCTGTACCTCTGAAACAAATAATACATTACACGTTAAAAAAAAAAAGAAGATGGTAGGAAGGGAATAATACTAACATTTTTGACAAGTTAAAAAATACATATAGGAGCCAACAAGCATATGAAAACATATGACAACAAGCACACTCAACATGAAAACTTATTAGAGAAATGCAAATCAAGACCACATGAGATACCATCTCACATCTACTAGAATAACTAATACCAAAAGAAAAGAAAAGAAAAGAAAATGTTGGCAAAGATGTGGAGAAATTGGAATCTTTTGTGCATCGCTGGCAGGATTGTAAAATGGTACCATCACTATGGGAAACAGTATGGTGGTTCTTCAAAAAAATTAAAAGTGAAACTACCATGTGATCCAACAATCCCACTTTCTGGGTATATATCCCAAAGAGAGATTTGTGCATCCATGTTCATGGAAACATTATTCACTGTAGTCAAGAGGCGAAAGCAAACCAAATGTCCATTGACAAATGAATGGACAGATAGAATATGGTATATACATACAATTGGAATATTTCTGAACATTAAAAAGGAAAGAAGTCCTGTCACTACTACAGAACGGATGAAGCTTGAGGACATCATGTAAATGAAATAAGTCAGTCACAAAGACAAATACTGTATGATGCCATTTAAATGAGGTATCTAAAATAGTCAAATTCATGAAACAGAAAGTAGGATGCTGGTTACCAGTGGTTGGGGGTAGGGGGAAATGAGGAGCGGTTGTTTAATGGGCACAGTTTCAGTTTTGAACAAGTTCTGGTGATCTGTTGCACAACAATGTGAATATACTTAACGCCACGGAACTATATGCTTAAAAATGCTTAAGGTGGTGAATTTGATGTTACAAGTTCTTTTTTTTTCCTTTTTTCTTTTTGCCATGATTAAGTAAAAAGAAGTAAATAAAAGAACAGAATTTTTTAAATATACATGGCAGTAGAAGAGGTGTTAAGGATAACACAGTTATTTTTTTTCTGGAATATTTATCTATTTGAAATCATACTGTATGAATGATATGGCACCTTATTTCTATAACAAAAATATGACAAAAATGTTTCTAAAATTTTCTAAATAACATTTAAGAGGCTGAATAATATAAATAAACTACAATTTACTTAATAATACCCCCATATTCAAATTCTTTTTATGTCTATAAATAATGCTTTATTTTCCATTTTTGTACACTCTGTATCATCTACAGTTCTGATTATTCTGTTAGGATAGGATATCATCTCAGAAGTAAAATTAGCAGAATGAACATTTAAAAATATTTGCTCTATGTTATAAATTTAAGAACATATCATTCAAATATCTATTCATAGAAATAGGATGTGAGTGCTTCCATTTTATCACACCCTCACCTGCAGGGTCTCCTCTTCTTCCTCCTTTTCATTACTGTTATTATTTCATTTGGAATGAAGGAAATAGGATTATTTGTTGATTTGTATTTCTTTGCTTAGTAAAACAGATACAATTAAACTACTTTTCAGTCACTTCTATGTTTTCTTGTGTGAGTTACTTTTTTACATTGTATGATAATATAAATTGAATGAGATCTTTATTTATAAAGAAATTTAATTATTTGTCTGCCTTATTGAATTGCAAGTATTTTTCCTAGTTCTACATTTACTTTATATTCTGTGTCTTAAGTACATAATTCTTGAGTGGTATGGAAACCTATTTAACTCATTTTCATTTAAATTTTTATAATTTGATTATTTACTCTGTTTTCAATATTTAAGTAGATATTTCACGAATTTGTTTCATACAATATTCAGTTCTATTCCTTGAAAAATCCCACTAGAGTTTTGCATAGGACTGTGTAAAATCTACACCTGAAGTTTGGAGAGATTATAACAACATCAGTGGCAATCATAATGATAAACAAAATTCTAGTTGTGACTCTTTGGGTGCCTGCAGTCTGCCAGGTTTTGCATTTACCAATCGATCACATTTAATCCGTACAACAAACTTATGAGGCATATGCTATTATTATGGCCCTTTCACAGAGAATCCAGTTAAAGCATACAAAAGTTACATAACTTTCCTGTGACCATTCAGCAGTAAGTTGATGGAACCATGCTTTGACTTCAGTCCACGTATACTGCCTAAAAGTCTTTATAATATTAATTTGTCCCTTCTAAGGACTTTATTAAAATTGTCTATGTTTCTAAGATATTTTTAATCTTTGTTCTAAATATTTTGGGTTTTGCAATTTTTTGATGGTTTTGCATGGCTTTTAATTTTTCTCCTTATATTTTCTTAATGATTATTTTTAGCATCTACACACTATTGAACTTTTATTAATATTAAGAGGTGTTCTTTAATTTTCTCGGGTTTTTTAGTTGTGAAATTATGTCTTATGAAACGAATTGTAATCTTATTTCAACTTCTGTTCCATATTTTGTAGTAGTAGCCATGAGTTCTATAGCCATTAGATTAATAAGAAAGCATGTATGCATGTTTTGTTCCTAATTATAACAGATAATATCTAGGTTTTCACAATTAGGGGTAGTGATGGCTGTCAGGCTAGGAAAGTGTTACTAATCATGTTTTGTGGTATGAGGAAACTGAAGCATACAGGGACTAGTCCTTTGCACAAGGTCACATAACTAGTTCACAGCAGATCTGAGAGTCTGCTTTTCCCTCTTCCTCTGCTCCTCCCCCTGCTTGTGCTCTCTCTCTCTCAAATAAATAAAATCTTTTAAAAAAATAGTCCATTTGGTAAGAATACTCAATTTTTAGAAATCATTTTTAAAATATACACTTTTATATATCAAGGGTGAGCTACCCACTCACCCACCTATTTTCCTGTCCCTTCATAATGGGCAATAAATAAGACTGGAAAAGAAAGGAATCAATTGTTCTGTGTGGTGATCAGAATTTGAAAGTCAGGAAGTCTGAATGGCTGTAAGAAATCAGAGAGGAAGGATGCTGTAGGCATGGAAACTCAGCAGGGAAACTGGGCCAATTGATCCAGCAATCAGTGCCTGCTAAGAACCCAGGGAGAATGGCGCTCTGTGAGATATTATTCATATTTGTGTAACTGAAGAATAGAAAATTTCAAATAAGAATATTCAGGGACTTTGTTTCAATGTTGGGCTGATTTTTCCTGCCATTACTCCCAACTCTCAGGAAATCTATTGCAAGTAGGAGCCTTATGCAGGCAGCCCTACTGATACACTCTTCCTTCAGTATGCCCTGTCTCTCCTCAACAATATCAGGTTGAAACAGAAACAGTAGTATACAAGATCAGACAAACAGAGAATCTCAAACACGAGAAGGAAGACACAGCCAGGAATCACCTGATATATGAGGAAAACCACCAGCATGAAAAAGAATCACTGGAGAGCTAAGACCAGAGGAGGGTGGGGGGATAAATATAAAAAGAGAATACCTGGAAATGAAAGCATTATCTACATACACAGCAGAGTAGGTTACTATGGAATAAGAGCAGTGACATAAAAAAAAAACAAACCCAACTTCAAGAATATTGCCCCAAATTTAAGACATTTATCAATAATTAACAATATCATTTTAAAATTTAAAAATTTCCAGAGTATAAAGTGTAAAGTGAAAAACAGAATTAATGAGCCAGATTTCAAACCAGAAAGTACACTCATACAATGTTGGAGGATAAAAATAACTAATAAATGAAATATTTAAAGAGACAGAAGACAGACCCTAAATTTCCAAAAACTCAATAGAGAGTTATCTTTAAAACTCTGAGTGAGGGGGTGCCTGGGTGGCTCAGTCGTTAAGTGTCTGACTTTGGCTCAGGTCATGTTCCCAGGGTCCTGGGATGGAGCCCTGCATCAGGCTCCCTGCTCAGTGGGAAGCCTGCTTCTCCCTCTCACACTCCCCTTGCTTGTGTTCTCTCTCTCATTGTCTCTTTCTCTGTCCAATAAATAAATAAAATCTTAAAAAAAAAAAACCTCTGAGTGAATATTATGAACCTAGGAATCTATACCTAGATAACCTACCATTTAATTGGGAAGGCAAAATAAAGGCACTTTCAGATATACAAAGATTAAGAAGTTTACCAGCCAAGGACCCTAACTGTATATCTGTATATATACAGATATACAAGGATTAAGAAGTTTACCGGCCAAGGACCCTAACTAATAACTTCAAAGACCAGTTAACCTTGATTCTGGATTGGCCTCAAAGATTGGTTTCCACGTAGGAGAAAGAACACAGGAACTGCCTAGACATGCAACCAACTTGTGTGGAGTAATAGGTATGTTGTGTCTGGTTATTGTTGGTAAAAGGCCACATGGCATTTTGGATTTCTCCCAAAAAAGGATATTTTCTTTTTCTCATGTATTTTGTATGAAGGGTAAAATTATTGGTGAAGTTGGTGTCTCATACCTTCTATATTATTTCTTTTCAATTTGGCTGCACTAACAATGGTTTGCGAGAACCGAATTACAGAATTATGGTGGAGATAATCTTTGCTAAAGGTTGGCATTCTGGAGGAAGAGCAAGGAGGCCAGGGTCCCTCCAGTAGTGTTCAGAAAAGAGAGAACAGCAAATGAGATCAGAGAGATTGTGTAGGGCCTCATAGGGCATTTGTAATGACTGGACAGTTTTGAGCAGAGGAGGATGTGATCTGACTTTTGTTTTAGCAGATCATTCTGACTTCTGTGTTGAAAAAAGACCAAAGCAGGAGAAGGAAGTAAGATGCTAAGGGACAGCACAATGATCCCCTTGAATCAGTAATCTATGGCCATGATAATGCCGTGTAATAAGTAATCCCACAATGCAATGGCTTGAAAAAACAGCATTGCTTCTCAAGGACCTGTATAGATCATCTCGGGGTTGGCCGACCTAGGCTGTGTTGGGGTTGGCAGCTGCATTCAACTTGCAGGTCTGGCTATGCTTACTGCCTTCCTCAGGCTGCTCGATGGATGCTTTTTCTGGACCCAGGGTGAGAGGGCATCAGTGAGCTTGGGGAAGCTCTTCTTAATGTGATGGCAAAGACCAGAAAGAAAGCTCCACTGTGCAATCACATTTCAAACCCAAGCTTTCATTCTTTAGGAGCACCCAATGGGGCTCAAAGTCCAGGGGCAGGGAAGTAGACTTTGTCCACCAGGATGCCATGGCAAACATGTACACAGATGACTTGGGGCTGATAAGTCCATCTACTGCCTCATTTGAAACACAATGATGGCTTGGACAATGGAAGAAATAGTGAAGAGGCAAAGAGTAGTCAAGTCGTGTATATTTTATGCAGATAAAGCTGATAGTATTTGTGAGTTTATCAGACATGGGATGAGAGACAAAAAGAGGAACTGAGGATGACTCTCTCTCCCTGTGTTCAGAAATATCTCTTTCTAGAATTTTAGTTTAGATTGACATTAAGCTCTCTTGTTGCATTTTTAGTGTTTTGACACTTCTCTTGACTTCCACAATCTCTTTAAAAATCATGTCCAGAATTTCAGAATTTCAATTTTATATTGTCTTATTTCTAAGAAACATAGCTGATCTGAATCAGGTGAGGTGATTTATATGTAAATATCCTCAGCAGCAGCATGCTCCCACCACCTCCTCCACAACAAGGCTTCAGTTTCTCCCCTGTGATGTCCATGCTACCCCTTTGGTCCACCAATAATTCCTCTCAAAATAAAAAGTAGACTAAGTCTAGAAGCGCTTTGCTTCCCCTGTTTAGTCATCTGATCTAGCAGTGTGCCAGGCCATTCCTGGTTCTACCTTTTTTCTTCAAACATATCGAAGATCAAACTGTATTCTGAATACAGTGTTTAAGACAGTAGGGAATGTTTAGAAGGATTGTCATCATACATGGTTAACATTTTTTAAAGTTTTGGCACTTAAAGTCACAGGCCTTAGTTATTTGGAATATTATCTATAATAAATAGTCCATTCCCTGGTGATAGTAAATAAATGAGGCATCATTCTGTTGCATTTTTGTTGATTTATGCATCAATATGTGGACTGTGTTCCATTTAACGATGCAAAGAGTATACATGGTCAGTCTGTTTTGTTGCTATGTGTACTGTTTCGTCCCAGGGTATCTTGAACTGGAAAGAAGCCCTGTTGAGTGACACAGTTACATAATTCTACCTTCTTGGTAAACTGTCTTGGGCCTCAGCGTCCCCAGCTCAGATATCTGTCTATCAAGAGACATGTGGGTCTTGAATTTCTCATTCTGGTTTGACCCTAAGCCAAGAACTTTTACAGAAGCCTGAGTTCTGGGCCTCCTTCCTAAGCAACTACCACTGTCATAGAAGTAACCAATTTCTGCTCATTACTTCAGCTGCTGTTGACAGGAAATGGTGTGCTCACCCTTTTCAAAAGAAAGGCAGTGAAAAACTGTTCCCCTGCAGGTGGAGTTTTCTGGCTTATGTAAGGATTAGAAATGAAATTAGCCATTGGAAATTTCATTCAGATCAGTCCAAACATTGCAAAGTACAACAAATGCAGACCTTTCCACATGGGGTAATCAAGTTCAATTTCTTTCCATGTCTTTCCTCCAAAGCAGACAGCTGTGAAACCCTTATTAACGGTTTTCCATGTACCTAGTGGCTGCCAGAGTCTACAGAGATAGAACATTCCAGAATGAGCTCTGAGCCCTGACCTTGCAGGGCTTGCAATCTAGTCTGGAAGACCAGAGTCACCCATACAAACTGCTCAGTGAACTAGGCAGCGCATGATAGAGTAGCCAGCAGTGTGGGTCAGACAATAGGGAGTTCAGAGCCAACAACAAAGGCTAAGTGCATCATGAAGCCAACTTCAGGAGAAATGGGAATGTGACAAAATGGTATAAATAAGATGCCAGATTTGGACATTTCAACCTCTACTGTTTCCTTTCTTCCAACTTCAATTTCCCTGTAACAGATCAAAATCACCTTGTAGCAGAGATTACTTTAAAATAAATTTTAAACTAATATGCCCCCACTTTAAAACAATATTCTCATTTTGGATGGACCTATCATCCATCCATCACCCTGACCCACTACAGCAAAATGATGCATAATCCATCACAGAGCTTTCTGCACATTGCTCCCCTGTTCAAACACATAAATGGCTTCCTACGGCCAACATCAATCAACCTTTGCTTGGAGTCCTATGGTCTCCCCAGCAGGGCCCTGCCTCACCCACTCATATATGAGTTATAGCACAAGAGCTTATCCTTTAGGGCAGCTTCAGTAATGTCCCCCATTTCCCACCACACTGAAGCCGTCATCTGTGACCTCATGAGACCATAATATTTTATAGATCAGGTTTGATTGCTCTCCCTGTGTATTTCTTATCTTTCTAGTTGGATAACATTTTCTTCCAGCACAGGATTATGCAATATAATTGGAAATATATTCACTTTCCCCACAATTTATAGCACATGTTAGATGTTCGAGAAGTCACTCACTGAAGGGTTTTAGTTTCTGTGGAACAAGGCCAGGTGATAAGCATATGCTAATTGCTGCATGCAGAGTCAGGGCTAGGATGAGGCAACTAAGATGCTTAGAGGGAAAATTTAAGCAGGTTTTACCCTCAGTTGTGGACCTTGCTCTTTCCCCATCCTGAGAGTGAGCGCCTCCTTAAACTTTGCTTGCCTTACCGGAGAAGCTGCCATGATTGGATGATATTATGAAATGTCTTTACAGGATCTGTCTTTATGCAGTCAAAGTAGATACTGACTTTGTTTTCCCTCACAGCCGTTCACAAATAGGACGGATATGTGTGTATGCATATAAAGGGGCTAATTCCATCCCACTGGCTTATTCACAATGGTGGCAAAACCTTAGGGTACAGCTTTGGTGAGAAGAGCTTGACTCTAAGTTGCATCTACCTGGCATCAAGTCTTCACTCTTCCCAACCTAGGTAATCTTCACCTCCATATATTTGGCAAAACCGTAAAATAGTAAGAATGAGAAGGAAAAGGGAAAAAAAGAAGAAGAGAAGGAGGAGGAAGGGAAATGAGAAAAAACTCATAAGGTTTTAATGAGGACTGATTGGAATTGAATATGTGAAAACACATAGCCCTACATGAAACTCAGTTACTATTTTTATTTTTGTTGATGATCTTGGTTTGCTTTTTAGAGTGTGTTCGTACTCACTATTGGTCAAGTACAGAATTCTACATACAGGTATCTCTAAATGTATGTCCTGTACATATACTGCTTACCTAATAATGGCAGCAAGAGATTCAATAGAAATTCTGCCTGAGTTATTCCAGCCACTAGGGGACGGGAAATACCAAATGGGACCACAGCATGTATGTTTGGATTCAAGGTACTGTGCAAAGGGCATTATTTACTTTGTTCATCTTCAAAGTGGATGCCTTGGAAGTTCTTAGTATCCCTGTACCATTAACAGAAATTGAGGACTTAGTAGGAAGAGTGGATACAGGGACAAAAAGGAACATTCAAGTTTGAACTGCTAGTGGCATCTATGGTGGACTGTGGATTCTTCTAGGAAGAAAAAAGACACTTCAAAAATAAGGATGTCATCTTCTAATAATTCATACTCAAGTAGTGAAATATATACCACACAGGCCATGATCCAAGGCATTTACATGCTTTCTGAAACTGTTCCATTGAGTTATCATGAGTACGTGTGTGGTGATGAACTGGGTAAGATCGGAACACAGTCTACCAGGTGACGCCTTTTCTCTTACGAGGCATGATGTTTCCACGACTTATTCTGGAAAGAGTGGATTGGCATTGAATCAATAAATAAGATTTACTAAAGCACATCTGAAGTGCAAGTGATCTTACGTAAATTAACTAGGCAGTCATGACTGTTTAGACCTGGTTTGAAAAACAATTCATGAAACCAAAATGGATATTGGTCCTTGATCAGGCAACTTCTCCTTGATCAGGCAACTTCTCAGGGCCTTATGAATTATTAGCAGTAATGGTAGCACTGGATATAAAATATTTCCCTCTTCAATTTGAATAATGAACTAATCTGTGTTTTTCAATCTCACTAAAAAAAAAAATGAGTTTTGTGTCTTGGTGTCTTTGTTGTTTTGGTAATTCTTTTGCTTGAGTCCTCCAAAGATTTTTATGTACACCAAATTCAGAGGCAATGATACAAAAAGAGCGTTTAAAATCTTATTCTAAGGACAGTGGCCTTTAAATATGATTTTAAAGAGAGAAAAAAATTGAACTAACAAAATGGCCTGATATTAATAGTCCGCTAATAATTTTTATACAAAGGACAAGTAAGCAAAGCCAGATGTTAACTGAAATGTCTCCCGGTTGGGTCAGAGTCTGAACATTCCCCTCCAGTGTAAACACTCTAGCCTTGTACCCAGGACTCAGAGCGTGGGCCAAGGACCAAGTCACACAGGTTTCATTGCCCAATCAGAGTACACCTAAAACAATCAAAGTAACATGGAATAAAGACATGTTAAAAACAAACAAACAAACAAAAAAAACCCAACAACACGACCTCTCTTATACATATATAAACACACACACACGTAAAAAACAAACAAAACAAAACAAAACAAAAAAACCCTGGTATTAACAACCTCAATTTCTCTTGTATTAACAGTGGATTCTATTGGTAGCCCACCAAACTGATGGCTTGAAACCTTCCAGGACTCATCTAGGAGTCTCAAGGAGTCTGATTTACTTCTCAATGGCCCATTCATCCTTTAAACATTTACTCTGTAGCCCCTGCAGTTATAACCTAAGCTGGATTTCATACATGAAAACACCTCCAGCACCCGCTACTTTTGCCAAGTCCCAGTGAAGGCTCATGGAATAATTTAGAGTTTGCCATAGTGACAAGTTTAAGATTCAATTATTAAGTGTAGTAATTTATTTTTATTATGTTTGTAACATGGCTTTTGTTCAACTAATTTCACCCCCCTTCACAGCCAAATGGCCTAAGATAGCAACAGCAATCCTCTCGGCAACAGGGCCGCTCGCTCTGGGTTGTTTAATGCCACGTCAAACAGAAGGATTTCTATGGGGCTCTGATGGAGATATTTCCCTTTTGCCTTAGTTTGGGCAAAAAATTGATTTCCTTCAGATAGCTGTAATGGATGGTGAGGACGGCAGAAAGTAATCAGGCCCGGCTCGAGGCAAATGCCAGAAGTTTCCCAGAAGGATAAATCTTGTTTCCTGCCTTACTTCACAGAATTAAGCCTTAAACAAGTCATGTTCTGTGGCTTGGATGCTGTGTTTATATCAGCTTTGGTTCCCTGGCTCGTGGTTGGGAACATTGTATTGGTCTGTAACCCAGGAAGGTCTTCCTGAAGTAAGAAATCACGATCCCGGTATCTTTATCTCCCATTCCATTTTATTTGTTCTATTAATACCAGCAAATGAGCTCTGAATGGTAAGGGGATCACAGGAGACAGTTACATTCACCAGGTGCAGCCTGCAAAGCCAATGATTTAGCACTCTGCTTTGCTAACTGTCTTTCCCAGGAGCTGTATGAAAGATGCCTCTTCATAAAGGATTTTGTTTTGGAAAATAATAACAGCACCTCATCTGTGCACGGCACATTCTCAGTAAAAGTTCAGGAGAAAAATCTTTTCCGTAGAGTTCAGGGTAGGCTGAGAACTTGTGGTCTCTCAGCGTCTGAAATGAAACCAAATCCTCCCGGGATTGCATTCGTTTATGGTTAGTAACAGGCGACTTCCTGTTTCGGAGCGAAATGGGCTTGAAGAGGCTTATAAAAAAGACTCAAAAGGTTTCTTGGACATCAAATGACTCTAGTAAAACATTTTGATGAGTTAAGTGTAAATGCATCAGCAGCATACGGATTAAATTCCCTTCTAAATAAACATTAACAGAGAACATGTTTGGCAAAATGCATTTTGAGTTTTGCAAAACTGAAAACATTTGAAAAAGGAGTGTGAGATATTTGATGAACTCAGAAAGCAGCCGGATTGCCCATCCCATACTTGAATATTTTCTTTGGATGTTCTGCAGATGTCAAATAAATTAGGACACAGATATTAAAACCAGCATCGGCTGCAGAAGTGATCAGCTGCCCTTCAGTTTGGAAGGTGTTTCTGTGGATACCCAGTTCATGTACATGTGCATAGGGAGAGCCCCGGGGGACCTGTAACACTCTCCTCACTCACAGGCATCGTCTCTTTCCTGGATGTGGCCCTGAGAGACTTTCTGTTGTTCACAGCTCTTGTATCTGCTTTCCTGACTGTGAAATATCTTGACTCCCAGAGGGGATTCCTGCTTTGCTATAGATCAGCAACAAAGCTTTGGTGGCACCAGGCAGATGACAGCTTTGGTGTTGCTTGGGCCAAGACCTTTCATCCAGAAGCCTCTGCCCTTGTCAAGACTATCATATCTCTCACCATCTCTTTTTTTCTGACATGCACAATTTATTCATCCTTTGGGATTGTAGATGTGATAGTGGAAGGGAAAGACGAAAGCTGAGATACAGTTGAACAGAGCCTCAACTGGACTCTGTAACTAGGTGTAGAAAGGGAAGAGTCCAGTGTCCCTCCAAGGGCTGAGTTTGGGTGAGCTCATCTATGGTGAAGCCAGTGAACGAGAAAACTGCCATTAGAAATCTAGTGGATCACACATTCCGACGGAGCAGGGGCAATACGCGATTGGCATCTTTTTCATAAAGCACTTGGCCCAGAGCAACAAGGAGGAGAAATATCACACAGATGCCACTTCCTGGCAATCCATTATCAGACTAACTTATGATCATTTCACCTTTGAATGACACTTGCGGAAAGCAGAGCCTCAGAAAATTAACTGGCAAAAAAATAGCAGGTATTTTGTTTAATATTTGAAAGATTAAAGTTTCATCCCAGTGTATTTTAGCAAATGATATTATTTACAGATAACTGACAACGCACCACCATATCAACAATTATACAGAAAATTAATAAGCTATTAATTAAAAATACTTAAAACCTGTACGGAGAGTGTTCACTTCACACTTTGGGTTTATTCTACAGCCTTAGAGGTGCCAGGGTCTTCCTTCCTGCCATCTTTATGCATTCATCAAAAATGGTTTCCCACTAAGGCTATGATGAGGCTGAGGCTGTTGGCCTTGGCTTTCTCAACTTTCAGTTTACTCTACATATGGTTGCCAGAGTGTTCTTTCAAAAGGACTAGTCTTGTCACTCACCTGTTCAATAATCTTTGATGCTTACCAGGTGTCTCCAGAATAAAGTCCATATTCCCTAACTTGGTGTTCAAACACTTTTGGTCTGGCCCTAATTCACCTTTCAGTCCATGTCCCACCACCTCATAATCCAGTTGTAGAAGACAAATTCCCTGTTCCCAGATTGCACATGTTCATATGTTCCCTAGTACTTCTCAGCATTTTGCACACTTGTAAATATTTATTAAATTTTTTGTTTAAACAGAGTTTACCACTAGATTGTCAGTACATGAGCGTGGAAGTTGAGTCTATCTTCTGTGCTGTGGGTTCATCCGTAGGATTTAGCACAGCTTCTGGGACATAACCCGTGACATCTGTGAGCCGATGGAGTCACCGCTCTGTGTCTCATGGCACCGGTTATATACTTCTATTTGGCACTTGCTGGATTCCATGTTTGCCTTCCTGATCTTCCTATCACCAATATTTGAACTTAGAGGGCAGAGGATAGGACTTAATTTATTTCTGCATCCTTGGCACCTGGCTTCATGCTTAGCACACCCTGAGTATTCAATAAATATTTACTAAATTTAAATGGAGAGTATCTGTGGCAGTAAAAGGTTCTATAAAATCCTGTTGATTCCCAGGATAGGCCTAGAGGCAGGACGGCGATTTTGAGTTGTGGCTATCACTCTTGCATGCGCAATAATGTTCAAGGTAAGGTAGGAAAGCTAGAGTCCCCAGGCCAAATCTTTGCCATGACCTGTTTTTTGTGAATAGCTTTGGCAGATCATTCGTTTTCCTACTACTTGTGTCTGCTTTCACACTACAGCGGCAGACTAGAGTGATGGTAGAGACCAGTAACCATTAAGGCCTACAACTGTTACTATTTGGCCATTTATGGATAAAGTTTGCTGATCACTGTTCTAGAGGACAGACATAAGAATATTAACAGTTTTAGTAATAGTAACAGTAAATACTAATTAGTATTAGTAATACTAATACGCTATGTAGAGTGGTTACAAGGATTAAACAAGGTAACCTCTGTAATATGTTCAGCATAGTCTTTGGCACAGGTTAATTGCCCAGTAATTTTTAGGCATTATTACTAATATCACTATCATAATATGAGGATTATTTTCTAACAGTCCAAACCTGAAATAACAAGCCAGCAGGAATTTGATGCAGACCAAGTTAGAGGCAGACACAGGGAGGAGAGAAACGTAATCTAAGAGCCTGGCATTGAAGGAAGAGCAAACTACAAAACAGACAAAGTGCTTATAGAGACGCCATTTGATATAGACCATGATTGCTTTGTTATTGTGCCCATTTTACAGATGAAACATATAAGGCACCAAATGCTTGTTCATCAGTCTTAGAATATCAAGCTAGAAGTGACAGGGCTTAAAAGGGCTGTTACATATGATACAGGGACTAAAAGGGGCTGTTCACAATCTCCGGCTCATAAATGACTAATTAGGTTGGGACAAGTTTTGAGAAAGAATCACCAAAAACGAACCACAGCCCTGCAAACTATAGAAACTCTGAGAGGAAATGTTGACATAGAAATGGATTCCTGGACCAATAAACATATGAGGAGGTGATCAGTATCATTAGTGATTAGGAGAATGCTAATCAAGACCACAGGAGGTATTTCACAACCAGATACATTTTACAATTGGCACATTTAAAAAAAAAAAAATCTGACATTTCCAAGTGTCTGAAAGGATGAATCAATAGAATTTCTTCAACATCGCTGATAGGATTATAAATTGGCGCAGCTACTTTGGAAAGCAGCTTTGCATTACCTTCCAAATCTTACCTTCATATATTCTATGGCACAACAAATGCACCTTAGATGTGAACCAACAACACTCTTGCATACATACAAGAGGAGGTGTGTGCATGAATGTTCACAGCAGCCTTTTTTTTTTAAGTTTATTTATTTAAGTAATCTCTAGAGCCAACGTGGGGCTCAAATTCACGACCCCAAGATCAAGAGTCCAGTGCTCTTCTGACTAAGCCAGCCAGGCATCCCAACAGCAGCCTTATTTTTAATTGCAAAAGCCCGGACATCTGTCAACAGTAGAACTGACAACGTGTGGACAAAGCACTTTTACATCGTAGTCCAAAAAGGTGAATGACAGGAATATATGACAGTGGGGATTCCCCTTAATAATATAAAATTAAATAAAAGCAAAGGAAGTCACTAAATATTCAATATAGGATGGCATGATATATTTCTGTAAAGTTAAAAACAAACTAAATAAATATATTTAAAGAATATATACAGATGCAATAAAAATATAGCAAGGAAATGAACACAGGATTTAGGATGCCCATCTCTTAGTGTATAGGGAAGCAGTTTCAAAGGTTCAACTGAGATGTGTTTGACAAAAGTGTTGATTTATTTACTCCTTTATTCATTCAGCAAATAATATTAAATATTTATATATTAGCTTCTGTTAAGTTATAAAAAATAAGCAGCTATTAAGTGAAAGCACTAGGACAAGTATAGGGCAAAGTAATAGAACAGACAGATATGACTTTGTCTTCATGGGGCTTACGTTCTAATGGGAGAAGAGTTCTGGAGAAGACCAGGATTTAAACACTTTTCTATCTGAATTGGAATGATGACATTCCAATAGGATCCATGGAAACAGAAAGAAAGAGCCTTCCAGAATATCTTCCTTTGGGTAACTTGCAAGTTGAGCAGGACCACCTGTAATACAAGTCCAAGTTGCAATAAATGGTAAATTCACAGACATTGAGTGTAACAGGCCCAACCAACACTCAGGATATATGCATATATGTGCTTATACTTAGAGAAGATAGTAAGAAAATACATGAAGACATTGGTGACTACCCTCTACCATTTACACATGGCTCTTCTCCTCCTCTAGCACCAGAAATGATTTTAACTGATGAATTGATTCAACAAATACTTCTTGAGTTCCCTATATTCGAATCATCATCGTGCTTGATTTTGGAAAGGTCCTAAACAGCCATTACTCAAAATTAATGACATGCCCAGTAGCAATGACTAGAAAAGAGATTTGATCCCAAATGCTGCAGAACTGTGAGTTCACAGTAACTGCGAGTTACTTAGCTGGGCAGTCCATACACGACGCTTTCCAATGATGCATGGAGGTGACAGGTTTTCACAAAGCATAACTCCTTGCCATTTATTTGGGGACTTGCTGACTGCTCCATTTTAGGAGCTCCAAAACCTAGTTTCAGTCAATGAAAAGGTGACAGCTGCATTAGAGACGCAGGAGTGATTCAGGGCACGGGCTTCCTCATTTCCCCCCCTATGTATGACTCCGATCCTTCTGTGGCTCCTCCTCACACTTCCTCAAACCTGGCTTCCTCACATTCACACGTTCAGTATCTTTAGCTCCCGATCTCTTTCTCAGCCAATTTCATACCAATACACATGACTGCAGTTTTGTTTTGTTTTGTTTCATGAACAAACTAGCTGCTGAAGGGACTGGCTAATGCACTCCCCAATGATCTGTTCCTCAGGACCCACAAAGTAGGACTTGAGTTTATTGACAAAATAGGTAAATTGGTTTCCAAAGGTCATGCTTTTCTGGAGAAACTGCATCAAAGTAGGAATTGCTAATTCAAATCTCTGCTAATCTGAATAGTGGCCTGGGTCAAGAGCTGGGATCACGATACCAGTGTTTCCACCTCTCCCTGCAGGACAGACTCAGGAACTAGTACCCACTGCCCAGGCTATAGGATGCCCCCCCCCCAGGCTGAACTACCTGTGGTTTGTTAATTAGTGAGGGGTTCTACTCAGTCAGAACCTTTTTTTTCCCTAATTACAACCAGGCGTCAGCATATCAGACAGGAGGGAATCAGAACTAAACTTTGGTTATAAGAATGGATGTTCCACAGAAACTCCTTGACTGGAACAGTGAATCCCTCTATCAGGCAGGGAAAAGTCGTGCCCCAAGGGGGAAAGCCAAAGATTGTCATCTCAAATGTGCAAGCAGCAGTTTATTTGTTTTGTGGGTGTTTTTCTCCTCTGTAAACATGTTCTGAGGCCAAGTGATTGGTACATGCTTTATAAACTGGAAATATAAACACAGACATTCTCTTCCAAAAATGGATCTTTAGGACTTCCCTAGGGAACTCGCTCCTATTGTTTGTTCTGAATTCTGAACCAGCATTAGTGAAAATGTTACACTTCTAATATTTGGAGTGTTAATCCCAACATCAAAGAGAAAAAAATGTTGAAAAGGTTTTGAGGCACTCTATTGGATTCCAAAAGCCATTTCTGCTTCTAGTGAGGACAGTCCACTTATAGGACATGTTTTAAAGAGGGAGGAAGAAGGAGGAAAACCAACCTGTGTGGGTGGGGAGGACCTGGTGCCAAAGACGATTCTCCTTCAACCACATGCTCTGAGGTCTCTGATCATGCCAACTGGTATTTCAGTTTTCCATGTCATTGCTGTGTGGTTCTATTTTTTTTCTCTCATAATACAACACCTTCTTCTAACTTGGATGTGGTTGCTTTTAAAAGCTGTTTTGTCAGACACTGGAAGTATTAATGAAGCATCTCAATACTGAGTAATGAAGACTTCACAAATTATTCACTTCTAAATAAATGGTCTTTTTGCAAATAAGATGGTTCTTCCCTACCGATTCACAAAGGGTTGGCTTAGAGTCTGGCTGTTGGTACATCTGTTCTTAGCTCAAAAGCCGCCTCTCCCTTTTTCCTTAAATGATATTATTCAGCTGGACAAGAGAATTACAATATTTAAGTGGTCCTGGAAGAAGAACAATGTGTTTGGGGAAAGCTTTTAGCATGTGCTGTCAAGGGAATACACTCAAGTGTTCAGAAATAGCTCCTCCTTACACATCTTCCTTCCAGAAGATGGAGGGCACAGACTCTACGATCTCTTATGTAAACACTGCCCTGTTTGGAGGTCCCCTGGGATTTCCCTAGAGGATCATAGTTATTGGGAATGTCTAGGTTTCTATTTTGGGTTTATAAAACACATCCTTTGTCATTTGGCTTTGAATCGCACATACATAACAGAGACACATACAACGTCTTGGTAGTTTTTGTACTTAGTCAATTGGCATTTAACTGCAGGCACCACCCAACTGAATTTTACATTTACTAAATTGGACACCATGAACAGTATGCTGCCCCATTTCTCACCACTCCCTCAACTCTCTCCCAACCCCAATCAACGTGATAGAAATATAGCCTACCAAAATGGAGGAGGAAGCAGGGCTTTAGTCTACCCCACAAGGAGCCATCTGTTAAATATTTCCCTACCCTCACCACTCTTACACTAAGATTGGTACGTGTTTGCACTTTTCTCACTAGAACAGTGCCTGACATGTAGTAGTTGCTTAGTAAATACTTGTCATTTTCAATAATATTGTGGTCAGTGGTATACCTAGTATATTTGAGACAGACAAAAGATCAGTTTTTACACTCATTTCCTCTACATGGCAAAATTAGTTTCATTTACTGACAGGAAATAAATAATAAGATAGAAGACAGTGACAAAACATATTTTACTTAAGTATGTAATCATTCATGAAAATAAAATTAATAGTATAGTTCAAAAAAGAAAAAATGCACAACTGTTTATTTAATAGCTATTAAATTTGCCATTTGAACTTTGATTGTTTGGTTACAGCCTGATATAAAAATATTTTATTTAAATAATTGTCCAGTAACCAGAAAGCAAACTTTAATGCAAACAAAAGATTTCAGAAAGCACAGTGACTAAGTCATACCATTGATGTAATGTTTTACTTTACTGATTCATTCTTTAGTTTTGCAACAACTAACAATTTGAAAAAATACATTGCAATCTTAAAGATATCACTCAAACTCAGTAAGATATCTATGTATGAACCAAAATATGTACTTATCAAATGAAAACATCACCTCTCTGTGATATAGTCCATACTCTGATTCACTGATTTATATTTTAAAAATAAAAATTCCGAGCAGTCACAGAAATCACTCAAATTCTGTTTCTTTGTCTTCAAAAATCATGATGTTATCATTGTTTATTTCAAATCTACTGTTTACACACCAGAATATCTAGTGGGTACAAATTGTATCTAAATGAGCTTTAGCAATTCTGAACCATTAAACATGCATTTTTGAAATAAACACATGTAACTGAGTATGTGTGTGTCAGGACCAACTTAACAACCAGAAGTTCTCTGAATTAACGTTATGTAGAATGCTTACTAGAGGAAAAGTAATAAAAATGAACACAGTGGAAGCTTATATACATGCATATGTAAGTTTTTATATTATATATTCTTTAATCTATATTTACTGTAAAATGTTATAAATGTTATATTTATTTGTATAATATATAATATTTAAATTAATACACATTTATATTAATATTTTATAAGCAAATGTTTATATATAAACCAATATAAATATATAAATGTATATAATATATAATATATAAACAATAAATATTATTAATAAATAATAAATCATTATCAATATATTACTATATCTGCACTATATAAATATCTTATTAAAATCATGTAGTAATTGCAACAATCGTTTAGAATTTAGAGCAACAGAATACTTTTTCAGGGAGGAGTATTTTATCACTGATATTATTTAGAATTGCTGGTGTGTGTTGAGAATCAAAAGTGGACCTATTTTTAATCTGTTCTATTATTGCATTTAAATTCTCTACAGACTATGCCCACTTTTATTGCTATCTCCGCCCTGCTCTTGTTATACCACTGGTTGTTGGTATTTACCTTTCGTTCCCAGTGCCCAGCAAAGCCTCACGATTGGCAAGTGGTCCATGAATGGTGAACATGTCCCACTGCCTACAGTTAATTTAAGGGAAAAGTTAAAGTGAAGAGTAGTCTTGAGGAATGCATCTCACCACAGTGAGCTTTTCCTCTTTAGAAGCCTGGGGTAAGGAGTCAAAAGTGAGGTGGTCATCCATTCAATTCAACCTCTGCAGTGATGTAAGAGTGCATGGTTCTTAAGCCATCTAGAACCCAAAATGCACTGTCCCTATGCCAGTCGTCCCTATGCCAGTCCACCTGGAACCATTCATCTTCTCTGGGAGGATTGGTGGCAGCTCGGGGATTCTCACGGGGCACAGGCATCGGGGTTCCAAAGGACAGAGCTCTGGGTTTCTTTGCCAGGGCAGGGGCAGCCAGAGTTCTCAAGGTCCAGGACCATATTAGGAAATATATTCACCAGGGGAACAACAAACATGTTTGTTTTCTTCCAGCACAGTCTGCTCTGCTTATCTCAGACACCTCCCTTTCTTCAGCAGAAATCACAGTCCTGGGAGGAATGTTCCCTTGGGGTTAGGGAAGTTTTCCCTCTGTCTAACTGAGGTCTTGCCCTTGGTATTTGTGAAATCATTTCAAAAGAAATGATTTCTCTGAGACCAACAGATAGTTTCTTAAAAATCAAATGTGAACAGCCATGCAAAGGAGGCTTTCCTGAAGGTGAGTGCAATAGGTTTACTGTCTGTCACTCATTTGCTGAAGTAGCATCAGAGGATATCTTCTTCACAATCCTCCTAACCAATCTTGCTGGATATTCATCACTGCACTTAGGGTCATGAATCCTCTGTGCCATGGAGGAGAAAGAAGCCAGGAGCACTTGAGTCTATGTCCTTGTTACTGCTCATCATTTACAGCCCTTGGTGCTTAAAGCAATGCTTTGAACCAGCAGGACATGAGTGTGCTAATCAGAAACCGCCATGTTCCTCCTACCCAACCATGGCCCAGTCACACCTGCTCGTCAGAGTTTTTCTTCCTCCTACCTTTCATGAAATATGACACAGCCCATCAATTTCTGGCTACTTGCTATTTCCCGTCACTGGCACTTAGTTTTCTGCTAGCCACAAAACTGTATTTTCATTAATTAAAATGTCCAATCATACATAGCAAAAGAACCTCTGCAAGAAAACCTCCAGCCTGTGTGCTGGGCCTCCTCACCCTGAAGGTGGTCTCTTGAAGCAGGACTTAAGTCAAACTCAGGCTAACATTGACTCAAGTAGCCCACATGTGGTCTTGCTTAGGTTGCCTCTTTTTTCCTTCAGAATGGAGGAAAGGTTGCACCTTTTGTCTTAAGGTCTTAGATGAAACAGAGATAGGGTCTGATTTTAAAACTACAATAACAACCCAATTCGTACTTGTCTACTGAATTTTAATTTACAAAGTGTTTTTGAAAGCCATGAATACATGGAGATTCAAAGGTTAAATGAAGCAACAAGGGATTATAACTGAAGGGGCATTTGTCTGATTCTGTGATGTTAGATGTAATCCTGGAGTAGAAGGTTTTTGAGTTGAGAGGGTCCTAGGGGTCCTGAGATATTTTCTTCTAACCAAAATGCATGGAAGCCAACAAAACCCCTGTCCCCTTAGCCAGGCTACCCATTCAAACACATTGAACCATGGCGGCATAAATGAAGCATATTACATTGCTTTCATTTGTAGGTTCTAAGGGGGCATTGTATCAGGAAGGGAACAAAGACCGTTTTAGAAATACAGGGAATGAGGCTATGCTGAAAAGAATAGATTCAGGGCAATTACAAACAGAATTTTGGACAACTGGCCAATCAATCAATTCAAAAAATCATCCAGAACGATGAGAATAGTCATGACCAAAAGAGTAACTAGACTATTATTAATATCCCTAGATGTTAAAGAAATACTCAGTGATAGAAAATAATCTGCATATGGATGAGGACATAAATGCAACTGAAGCTTTTTTCCTAAAAGTTTCATCTCTGCTTGGTAGGAAAGATTGGCTCTTAATGTCACCTCATGGGCTAGAGTTAGCTGCATAACATCACTAAGTGTGGTATATACATGCGTTTTACCTATACAGACTGCTTCCATGGTTCTTGAAACACATTCCACAATAGAGTTCTGGATCTTCTCCACCTATCCTTTGGTGGTTTTTGTAAAATCTAAGCTGATAAACACCTTCCAGCATTGTTATGGAGAGATGGTTAGCCAATATTTGCAAGTCACTACCCTATGCCAACCAAGTAAATGTACCTCTTATGAAAATGTGTCTAATCTTGTATCCTAACCTTGTTACCATATGCTGTATCTTTTATACTTTCACAGAGTTATTTCATTTGGCCTTTAAAATACCTTTCTGGGGTAAACAGTAATATTCCAGATTAAAAAACAGGGCTTGTAAAGGTTAAATTATTTGCTCAAGGTTACATTGTGAGTAGTAAAGATGAATATTTTTGTCTTTTATTAATAATATTTCACTTGTCTATAATGTTACAAAAGACTTTGAAGTAGAGACTTTCCCACCAATTATCTATTGATTTTCACAAATTTGGAATTTAGCCAGAGATCCTGTTTCAGAGATGAAAACATGGTAAGTTACCCAGTTTGTAAGTGTCAGATTCCTAACTCAATCCAAGACTTTCTTTACACCACCTTGCATCTGTGTATGTTTCACTTTCTAAAAATGTGTACATTTATTTATTTCCATGTAATTCATAATTACACTTACTAAGAAATGCATAAATGTGGCTGTCACTTATTCCTAATCTCTTCTCCCTTACTTCCTCATTTAAATAGCCAGAAGTTTGAACCACAAGACAGAATGAATTAAAAATCCAGTGTAAGTACTTTTTGTTTATATCAATTTCAGTACTGGTCCCCAAAATACAAACCAGTATCAACAGTTTGAAATTACTGTGTTAACATTTTCTGTTTCTAAGTTAAGCTAAACATTGGAGCAAATTGTATTGCAACACATATTTGTTTTAATTCCAATACAACTGATATTCTTATCCAAGACATGTTAACAAATTTTCTTGTAGTTACCCATGCTGTGATGGAATGGAGTTAATGGAATATTTTGGTTTACAAATTTGAGTAAAAATAAAAATTTTACAATTTTTGTACAACTCAAAAATGCATGTTTTTTTTCCCTATTAAATTACTTTGCTCTGTGTCAGATATAAAAATCCTCTGCTTCATCCAGTAAACATCCCATTTTAGTCTACAATTTGTAGCAGTAGCCCCTCAGGGGAAATATTTTAATAAGAAGATTATTATGAAATTGATTTTTTCCCATCTTACCAACAAATTTTATGGGAAAATAAAAAAAAAAAATCCCCTTCCTGTACTTTACTCTTGTGCAGATGAACAAGAAAAATCTGATCATTTAAATTGTACTTCATGTCCTGATGTGGTAACTAAACTTTTCCTTAGAATACAAGTTTATATTATCAACACTGACTCATTTTCTCAGGGATCATTTGGCTCTCTCTTGGTATAAAACCATGCCCTTGGAAGGACTGTTAGCTAAATAAATTAGACAAATTATCTTTTGATCAAATTCACTTCTATTTGAATATCACAGGCATATAATAGCAAATGTAAAATCCAATGCTAAAAATGCTTATCAGTGTGTCATATATGATAGTAAAAATTGAAAACAAAATAAAGTTTCAATAGATGAGACTGACTAAATAAATTTTGATAGAATTTCTGAGGAAACATTAGGCACTACTAAAATAATATGCCTATAAATTGTTCATGAAATGGGGTTAATTTTTTAAAAAAATATATTATAAAAATTACTACATGTTATTAGCTCCTAAATACACATTTTTTACCTTTTAATATTTCTAAAATCAGAATTCATCTTAAAATTCATGGTGTCTTACAGTCATTGTAAGCCAAGTAGCCATGGTGGCAGTTGTTTTTGCTGGGCCATGTATGAACTTGGCTGTTATTCTGTTAGAATGACTGAACAACTGCCATTCCTCATTGTTTCACTCATAGAACCTTCTGTCCTTACGACAACTTTCAGAAGGAATACAAATCCTACTTGTTGCTTGAAAATCTTATATAAACTCTGTTTTAGAACAAAAAGGTTCAAGCAACATAAATTAGTTAAGGTAAAAGACTGAATGCTCTCCCCACTAAAATTGGAAGGAAGCAAAGGCAAAAATGCTTACTCTCACTATTTGTATTGAAAATAGTACTAGAAGTCTTAGCCAGTGTAATAAGGTAAGAAAAAAAATAAGAATCTTACATATTGGAAATAAAGAAATAAAACTGTCTTTATTTGCATAAGACATGATTGTCTACGTAGAAAATCCCAAAGAATCTACAAAAAAAAAAATAATAATAATAACCATTTGCTAGAACTAATAGGTGGGTATAACAAAGTCACAGAGCACAAGGACAACATTCAAAAATCAATTCTATTTCTCTATATAGCAAATAGTAATGGGAACTCAACATAAAAAATATAATACCATTTGCAATAGTTCCCCACACACCATAAAAAAAAAAGTAGGTACAACTTTAACAAAACATGTGTAAGATCTACATACTGAGAAAAGCTAACCACTGATGAAGGAAACCAAATATCTAAATAATTGGAAAACATTCATGAATTGAATGACCCAGTATAGTTAGATGTCAGTTCTCTTCAAATTTGGCAATAGTTTTATAATTATCCCAAGCAAAGTGAGAAATATTTATTTTTGTATAGACATTTTCTAAAATTTATGTGGTAAGGCACAAGAATTAGAGTAAAACAATTTTGGGGGCGCCTGGGTAGCTCAGTAGGTTAAGTGTCTTCCTTCATCTCAGATCATGATCCCGGGGTCCCGAGAGCGAGCCCTGCATCAGGCTCCCTGCTCAGGGGGAACGTGCTTCTCCTTCTCTGTCTGCCCCCTCCCTGCTCATGCTCTTTCTCTCTTTCATTCTGTCTCTCTAAAGTAAATAAATAAAATCTTTTTTAAAAAACAAAGCAATTTTGAAAAAGCAACTTGGAGTATGTGTGTTATCCAACTATAAGATTAGTTCTAATGTTGCAATCATATAAACTGGTAAAAGTACAGACATAACTCAATGGAATAGACTAGCACAGAAACAGAGCCTCACCAACACATCCACTCAGTTTCTGACCAAGAAAAAGCACACAAAAATTAAATGGAGAAATAGTATCCTTTCAACAAATGGTATTGAAACAATTAACATCCATATGCCAAAAAATAAACCTCAAGATAATTTTTATGAGGAAATTAACTCAAAATGAACAATGGATAAACATAAAATGTACCATTATCAAACTTTCAGATGACACTAGAAGCAAAAATCTTATACCTGAGGTTGAGTAAAGATCTCTTAGACTTTACACTAAAAGCACAATCAATAAAAGAAAACAGCTGGTCAAGTTGGACTTCATCAAAATTAAAAATGTTATTTTGAGAAATACTGTTAAGAGAATGAAGAGTGAAGTCACAGACCGGGAGATAATATTTGGAAATCATATATCCAACCAATGACTTCTATCCGTAATATATAAAATCTCTCAGAACTCAACACTAAGAAAACAAACTCCCCGACTAACAAATGGGCAAAAGACTTCACAAAATAGATTATATCAATGGCACATAAACACTAGAAAAAGCAAAGCTACTTAACATCAGTAATCATTACAGAAATGCAAATTAAAACTAAGATGAGACACACACCTATGAAGATGTCTAAAATAATTTTTTTTAAAGAAAACTGAGAATACCAAGTGCTAGCAAGTATGGGGAACAACGAGAATTCTACATCTTACTAGTGAGAATACAAAATTGTACATGCACTCTGGACAACAGTCTGGCAGTTTTTTATGAACATGCAGTAGTGTGTTCACTCAATCCAGGGCATTTCCACAAGAGAATTGAAAGCTTACGTTCACACCAAAATCTGCATATAAATGTTATAGCAGATTTCTTTATAATGTCAGAAAGCTGGAAATAGCTCCAGTGTCCTTCACGGTGACTGGATGACAAATTCTAGTATATCCATACAATAGTGTTGCTCATCCGCAAAAAGAAAAAGAAAAAGGGAACAAACTATTGATTGTACAACAGTAGAGATGAATTTCAAAGGCATAATATTGAGTGGAAGCAGTCAGTCTCAAAGATGACATACTGTCTAATTCCGTCTATATAACATTCTAGAAAAGGCAAAACTACAGTGACTGAGGACAAATTAGCAGTTGCCAGAGATTGGGTGTGAGAGAGAGTATGCCTGAAAAGGGGCAGCACAAGGGATTTTTCGGGGGGTGATAGAGGTGTTCTATATCCTGATTTTGGTGATGGTTACACAAACCCATACATATGGCAAAACAACAGAACTGTCTAATCCAAAAAGGTCAGTTTTACTTTACATTAATTAAAAAAAAATTAAATTATATCTCTAAGGATGTCTACTTAGTACAAATAAAAAGAGAAGTACATTTTTAAAAAGTGCTCTGTCATAGATTTTCTCGATGGTATATAAACCAAAGTTGTCTTATAATCAAACACCTTAAACTTAATGAAGCATGGTCTATATACATTATTTTAAAGACGTCACATAAAGTTATCATTGACAGTTTTACTCATGGCTGTTTTAGATTGTGAAACAGAGATAATTTTTTTTTTACATTTTTTAATGTTTTTTACAATGAGCAAAAATTCTTTTTATAAGTAGGAAAAAAAGAGTCGAATAAATACTTTAAAAAGTTGAAGAACAAAAGAAGTTGAGGCAAGTGGGGCCGGCTTGTCCCAATTCTGCAAATGCAAAGGGTCTCATCCAAGGATGTGATATGACGAGGTGATTCACCAAACTCAGAACTCCCTGAAGATTTGTTTATTTCTTATTACTCACACCTATCCAATCACCAGATAATTCCTCAAGATACACACATCACGAACAATCTGCAAAGCAATAATCAGTTTGGGATTATTTCTGGCAACTGCAAATGTGTTATAGTTGGAGAACTACCCACAAAAGTAAAAAAAAAAAAAAAAAAGGAATTTTTATCTTTATTGGGGAAACAGGATACTGTCTATGGCTGCTTCTTTTTTAAAACTCAAATTATGGGATGTGATGAGAAAGCCAATATTTCAGAATAGGTAAAATAATGCTTGTGGCAGATATTCATTTGTCTTCTGTCTCTGTCCCCTCATACAAATACATTTCCACATGTCAGTCCTCTGAAACCCTCCTCTCTCTGTATTCCATCAGTAATGACTCCAGTAATAACTGTCAAGGGCAGGATTAGTAAACATTTTGTAAAAGCAAATGGCTTCCAAATGTGGACTTTCTCTCAGCAAGCATGTCCCTCAGAGCCTGACTCAGAACACAGGAGCAGGTAGAAATGCCAAGCCCAGAGCACTGTGAGAGAATCAAGCGGCTAAGTGTGTGAGGGCTCAACTTGAAAGCCACCTGCAGTCTCCCCTCCTTAACTTCAGAGTTGACTGGGCAGTGGGTTCAACAGATAAGAATGACCCTTCATGAGGCTTGTGCATGGTGTTTGCCTAGGGGACTATTTACAAAGGTATCTAAGCACACCCTGCACTATGGGCAGGGGTGTGGTTGGGCAGGGGTGGGAGGAAGTGGTTGATTAGCCCCCCTGGCCTTTGGATCTTGGATCTAGAGAAAAATCCTTTAATTGTACTAAGACTCATTTTCCACATTTTCAGAATGGCCACAAAACCTCTGGGAATTACCACTTTGACTAACTAGGTCAGGAGCCTCAAAGCTGTTTATTTCCTTTTTTGTTTCATGGGTACCCACAATATTATGGAATATTAATAAAAATTTAAGAATGATATTTTCAAACATTTTAAAGATGTGACTAATGAAAATGGTAGTGACAGAATAATTATGTACAATTTTATTAAAGCACTCTATCATGAGGGATGTGTGTGTTAGACCAAAACAATATTTAGGAAAGCAATAACAACTTTTATTGCTGGGTGGTGGGATTAAGAGTAATTATTTCTTTAATGCTATTTATATGTTCTCAATTTCTTTGTCTAGAACATATATTTCTTTAAAAAAAAAAACCCTGAAAAGTTAACAGTCTAAAACATAACTGTTATCTCTACATTTTGGAATTAGATTGGATTTTTATATCTTTATAAAGTGGAATCTTTCTAGTATAATTGCATGTTATCAATTAAAGATGTATTACTTTATTATAAAATTATATAATTTTAAATATTAAAACAGGAAAATTTTTTTGGCATCTTAAAAGAAAACATTTCACTGTATTAAATAAGTATTTCAACCACCCAGATAATGCTCTGTTGGCACCTCCTGGCTCTTCCTCCTGCATGTCCATGCCAGAGTCCCCCATATTCTGCACTGCTCCCCTTCAGCATTCCCATCGATTCTTAGGTCATTCCCTGATGATAAAAATCACTCCAGGAGCAACATGGGACCAGCTCATCTTACAAAACAAAAGGGGTTATTTTAGAAAGCAAAGAATTTCTAGTTTAACTGCCATTTAGAATTTCTAGTCTAACAGCTTCCAGCCATCTGAGCAGCTGAATGAAGTTTGAGAAACACACAACACTGGGACATCCGAAGGTGATCTGAATAAACAAAGTAGAATAGTGCTCACTCCCCAACCAGGGGGCTTTATGCTCCATAACAAACAGCTTCGTCCTGGCTGCCTACAGCTGCTATAATCTCTTCTCTACCAGAGTGGGGCCTAGAAGCAGGGGGTCAAGACATCTGAATATACAGATGCCAGGCTTTTGCTGAGTCAGTCGGGCATACACCATCTTCAAAGGACTTCCCCCCATACCCCCCGGCCCCTTTGTCCCTTTCAAGAACTTGCTTTGCTCAGTAGAAAATATCAAAATTCTTGCTGTTTAGTTTTTACAGGAAGCCAGGGCACTGATAAATGAGAGCTCATCCATACATGTTTTTACTTTGTTACCTAAGAAACTATCTTCAAAACAGAAGTCCTCATAAATACTCTGGAGATGCATCAGACACTCTCCCGCGCTGTGCGACACTGTGTATATTGTTTGGCAGCAGTTCATTGGGGGAAGATAAACTAGCACATTTTGCCAGGATTCTATTACTCTTGACCTTGACCTTGGCTAGAGGCTGTTTCCAGTTATACTCCATCTTAAAGAAAGACAGTGCCTACTCTTTCCCCAAGATTCTTTTTTCCCTTCTCTTCTCAGTTGTCCCAAGTACAACCCTCAGGATGCTGCCTCACTGAGAGGAAGGAAATCCTGCCGCTGCTTCTCCTCCCTCGATTTCTCACTTGAACACAGCATTCAAGTGCCCCAAGACTTCCTCTTCTTTAAGCAATGGAGGTTGCCTCTTAGACAGTACTTGATCTTGACGTTCACAATACTGTATAAGAGCGTATTGTTAACTGCAGGCACTCTGCTGCCCAGCAGATCTCTAGAACTTACCCAGCTCACATAACTGAAGCTTCATACCCATTGAACAACTCCCCATTTTCCCCATCTCCCAGGCCCTGACAGCCACTATTGTATTCTCTGCTTCTATTAATTTGACTATTTTAAATATCTCATATAAGTGAAATCATGCAGGATCTGTCCTTCCATGACTAGCTTATTTCACCTGGCATAATGTTTTCCAGCCTCAATCATGTTGTCACAAATGGCAGGATCTCCTTCTTTTTTAAGACTGATTAATATTCATATACAAACACACACACACACATGCACATATACATACACACGTCTAATGTTTGCTTTATCCACTCACTGGTCAATGGATGCTTGAGTTGTTCCCATATATTGGCTATTGTAAATAATTCTTTTTTTAAAAGATTTTTTATTTGAGAGAGAGAGAGAGATAGAGCATGAGCATAAGTGGGGGGAGGAGCAGAGGGAGAGAGAAAGAATCCTCGCAGGGCTCCATCCCAGGACCCTGAGATCATGACCTGAACTGAAATTGAGAGCTGGATGCTTAATTGAGCCACCCGGGGCCCCTATCATAAATAATTCTGCAGTGAACATGGGAGTGCAGATATCTCTCTAGATCTTGATTTCAGTTCTTTTGGATATATTTACTCTCTTGATTGTGGTGTTGGTATCTTGGGTGTTTTCTTATATTCAAACTCATCAAATTGTATACATTAACTACGTGCAGTACTTCCTTGTCAATTATACTTTAATAAAACTTTTTTTTTAAGTACTTGATCCTGGCACAGTATTGCTCACTATACATTTTTTTCCCCTGACAGCGACGACCCAACTCATCAGCACCCGCTCTACAACATGAAGTTCCCAAAAGTGCATTTCCGGTGTGTGGTGGACGGGGTAAACAACCTGTCCGCATCCATTGCTCTCCCCAGCTCGGTTGGGCTCACTTCAAACATTCTCAAAAAGGAAAATCTTCCCAGTGAAGTGGTACCGGAAACTCCGAAGCCTGTGCAACCCAAATGACTACCACACCTACTCCCTGTGCCCAGCCAAAAGCTTCGCAAGTCAATTCATACTATATAGGAATTATAACCAAAGCTGATATTGAGTAATTATACAGTGTTGAGCTGTTCAGATTTAATAGTACCCTGAAAAGTGAAAATCATGGCTAATATTTGTTGAACAATTACAGTATGTTCTTTACATATATTATCTCATGTTATCCTTAAGATAATCCCATATGGTGGATATTATTATCCCAATTTTACTTAAGAGAAAACAAAAGCTTGGCGAGGATAAGTAATTTTCCTATAGGCAATCAAATGGTCACAGAGAGAGACCAGGTTTGAAGCCAGCTCGTTTTGTTCCAAAGGCTATCTCCCCCTACCCTGCTCTACCCGATCCCAGTATAACACGGACAGATCTGAAAACAATGCAAAAAAAGAGAAAATCCTTATGAATAAATTATCCTCATACAACTAATATGTGAGATATATTTAATTCTTCCGGCAAAATACGGACCCTTCAAGTTGTTAGAAATTATTTACAGAAATCAGGAAGCCAATTCTGACATCTAGAGAGCCTAATATTCCACTAGATAAAAACATAAAAATCCAATCTAATTCCAACATGTAGAGATAATAGTTACATTTTAAGCTTTTACTTTTCATTTTTTTAAAGAAATATATGCTCTAGACAAATATTGAGAACATATAAATAGTATTAAAAAAACCCTTATAATTCCATCTCCTAGCAATAAAAGTTGCTTTGTTTTCCTATTTGTTGTTTTGGTCTAATGCAGCCATCCCCTGTGATAGAGTGCTTTAATTAAATACATAGCTCTTTTGTTACCACCTTTTTACTCAGGCACATTCTTAACATTTTTTGAAATCACAATTTTTAAATCCAGTAGTATATTGTATTTTATAATATCTCATAATTTATTTAACTATTCTTGGGCATTTAGATGTTTTTTAAATGTCCATGTCCTTTTTTTTTTAAAGATTTTTTATTTTTTATTAGAGAGAGAGAGTACAAGCAGGGGGAGCGGCAGGTAGAGGGAAAGGGAGAAGCAGGCTCCCTGCTCAGCACAGAGCCCGATGTGGGGCTCGATCCCAGGACCCTGGAATCATGACCTGGGCCAAAGGCAGCCGCTTAACCGACTGAGCCACCCAGGTGCCCCCGGCATTTAGATTTTTGCAAGTATCTCATGTAATAATCAAACCTGTACATAAATATATCTACATAGTTCTAGTTTTTGTCAGGATACATTTTCTTTTTCCTGATGTAATTACCAGGGCAACAATCTAAACACATTTAAAACCCTATATGCGCAATGCCAATTTGCCCTCCAAATAAGCTATTTTCAACTTGTTTAGGGGGTGTGCAAGAGTCTTTATTCACTTGCATGTTTGCCATACCAGGTATTTTTAATCTTACTAATACAACAGGCAAGGAATGGTACCTTTTAAATTTTAATTAATTCTGTGTGGGATTAAATTTGTTTTCGTGTGAATTTTGGATATTTAACATTTGTCCTTCATTTCTATTTTTTGCCCCATTTTGATCTAAGAAACTTCTAAAATTTATTTCTAAGGATATATAAAATGTTAAGTATTAAGCTTAATATTTGTTCCAAATATTTTCCCAAGCTTTTTTGTGTTGTAGATTTGGTCTATAATATACATTAAACACATTTTTTTGTGATTAAAATATTTCAATTTTATTATAATTCGTTTGTTATTTATTTATTTTTGGTTGTCATTTTCTTGTTTTTTCTCTTTCCTTTTTTTTTTTTCATAAAAGGCCTCATCTCAAGATCAGGTAACTATTTGCTTTTTTCCCCTGGCTCCTCCAAAATTTCTTCTCATTTTATATTAATTTAGAATTAAGTGTGACATATAAAGTGATTTAGGGTTTTAAATATATATATGTGTATATATATATATATATATATACACATATATATATATGTTTTTCAAACTAGTCATGTTTATTATTCCTGGTGAATAAAAATTAATTTCAGAAGAATGGACATCTATAAAACCCAATATTCCCATCTAGGAATAGAATATGGCTCCCCTCTTTTTGTTGTTTTAAAATTTTTTATCAAAATAAATAAAATAAAATAAAATTTCTTATCAAAGTTTTATTATGTCTTTATATGTGAATTGAACATTTTTGTTGGGCTGGATATTTTATATTTTTATTAATAATGTGAATAAAATATTTCCCAGATCATCTTCAAACTGATTTGTGTATCTACATGAGAGAACTATTTATTTTGATTTTTTGTTATTCTCATAACTTAACATTAAGCTATTGTTAATTATAATATTTATTTGATTAACTACTGAGTTTTGGTTAATATATTTTGCAGCTGCAAACTCAGATTATTATTGTTAAATGCATGCGTGTGTGTGTGTGTGCGGGCACTCTCAAGAGTACATTTTGGTATTTGCTTTCTGTATTATTATCAAATTTACAATTATTATTTAACTTCTGTTTCAAACACTTAATATGATTACATTAATACTATACTATTAAATTATAGTGATCTTTTGGTCATTTTTTAAAGAAGGGTATGTGAGAAACATATTTCCTAAACCCTAATCTATCAAAAGAAGAAGAAACTGTTAATTATGCTCATCTAAGACATGAACAGAAGCTTACTTTTTTCTTCTTTACCCCCTTGTCCATATATATATATATATATATATATATCAGAGAACAACCTTAATAAAAAAGTAGCACAAAGCTGGGTTAAGTATTTAAAAGAAGACATGTCAAGGCTAGGCAGATATACCAAAAGCATTCAGTTGCACGGAAATAAGATGAGTTATTTTCTCATCTACTCAGTAAATCCAGTAGACTGTCTACATGGTTGCTGCTGTAAAGCAATGTTAAACATTAGGGCAGTAGAAATGCTGGTTAAATCTTAGACTATCTCCTAATTCCCAGTTCTCTGGAGCTAGCTAACCCAAACTACGTAAGTCTCTAAGGGTTTGTCAACATAATACTTTAATTATTGTGGCGTCTTTAGAACAAGGTCTGCCCATAATCAGCAGTAGCAGATTTCCTAGCCAATATAGAACGCTTTTATATCTCTTTCTAAAACACTTATTATTGATAAATGCTGTTGCATTATCCCATGTTTTCAGAAGATAGGCCATATATTATTCGTATTTCTAGGGGCAAACTTAGTTGTTAAATAAAGTGCAATGTTTCAAAATGTCTTATAATCTACAGCCCAATCATGAGCAGTAGGAACCAACTTTGGTATTTGCATTTTTTTCTTATTGTCAAGAGACTATGGAATTGCCACCTTCTAAATAAAAAGAGGCTCTATTAAAATGCCATGCTCTTGGTACAGAGAAAAATCTTAGTTTATTAAATTTTTCCTTTTTGCCATGTTTATATAAGGACAAGAAAATTAGAGCTACAAAGAACATTGAAAAGAAAACATTGTCTCTTTCTCCTGTCACCCCACACTGTACCTCTGCAGGTTTTTTCTGTCAAGCAGGAAGGGTGGAGGGGAAGATGATAAGGATTATGGAAAGATATACACCAAGAGAGCAAGAAATTTCATGTCCTCAGGAGAAAGGTCACTAACCATTAAGAGAAAAACTAGAGGATGTTTAAGTTCAAACTAGTCTTGAAGGAGAGAAATCTACAGAACCTCATTTTGACTCTGATTCGAGAACGGGATTTAATTGGAGATGTTGAATTAAAGGAAGGTAGAGGGAAAAAAAAAAGCTGGGACTAGATCAGTCTTTGCTTTGCAACTGTTACAGTTGAGGAATAAAAGAATGTCTAGACTTTAAGGCAGGCGAAACAATGTAATGTTAAGAAAGTCCATACACATAAATAATTTTGCCTATTTTGGAGCTGGCGGTCATCATAGTAATTTCCCAATTCAATATGTGGCTCTCTGAGAATGAGTCTCTGAACTGACCTGGATCTGCTCTAGCCAGAGTCTTTCTCTTCATTCTCCAAAGAAAGCTGTAAACCAGATGATATTCTGCAATGAATCCTCTTCTCTTGAAACTACAGGAAAGTGGGTTCTCTAATCTGTACCTTAATTCTGTTTGAGACATTGCTAGATAGATAAGTGGACAGATGGATATATCTACATACACACAAACAAATATAAAGTACATGGATGGAAATTAGCAAATATGAATGTCTAGTAATATACTCTAATAGTTTAGTAAAGTATATATGACTGAGTCACTGCTGCCAACTTTTAGAGGTGACTCCTAATTGCAAATTCTGAATTTTTTCTTAGTTGTGCTTAACCTCTCTCTATGTTGAAGTCTTCGTGACTTTTGTCATATGCAGCTACAGAACAACTACATATTAGCAAGAGTATTCTAAAATATCCCCAATTGTATTATCTTGTAATGGAACTTTCTAGACTTTGCATTAAGGTGCGTGTTTATTGCTTACGGAGTTGGAAATAATGGTCATGATGCATTTCATTTCATATCATTGGTTTATTATTAATACCATTCTGAGAAAAGTATTGGCAACTGAGGATTTAGGTACTGCAAGAGATGTTTGATTCTCTGTGGAAGCTCATTGTATAAAAACAGTTTAGAAGCAGTGGCTTTACCACTGGACTAATAAAATGCGGAGCAAAATATGCCAGGAGCTCCTTGTTTTCTTACTTCTGTGAAATGGTCAAAGGAAAAAGGTCTCTGCCCCCCCGAAAGCTGTCGTGTTCGAACGTGATGCTAGGTACCGCTGATGTGTCTTACGACGGTAAAGGAAGGGGGAAGCCAAACTATTTAGCCTTCCTCAGTTGGGATTCTCTTTTGGGACAACCAAATAAAGAAAATAATAGATGTGCAATTTTTCTTAATTCTCTCAAGGGTGGTTATAATAGTACACTGTTCTAGATGCACAGGAGAAAAGTCAATTCATTATATTCCATAGATGACCTAGGACATTAGGGCTCAATTCCCCAGAGATCTAGTTGAGAAAGGTTGTATGATGAGTGAGATAATGTATCCACTGTATTATTCTGGATTTCTTTTCATGAGAAATAATACATTTTCTTATTATTTAAGGTAATTAGAAGTGGGTTTTTCTGAAACTTGCAGCTGAAAGCAATTTAACCCATATACCTTACAATGAGAGGTGGTGAATTTCAGTTTACCTCTCTGTTTTCCCATTGATGGTCATAGGGCAGTTAATGCAAAGTCAGTAAGTACATGTCAGATAGCAAAGAAGTTTGGTATCTGTAAATAAACAATTATTCTTAAAGTTATAAATCATGCCTCCACTGTGAGTTCCTTTTAGAAGAGTGATAATTTGTTAGCTTCGTTAAGATCTTGCGGTTTCAAGATATTTTATTCATCATTTGAAAAACAAAATTGAATTGTACTGAGCACTGTTAGGGTGAATAAACTTTTGACACTTAATGATTTAATAACTAGCAATAAGGGTAATTCAGTCTCAACAATTTGCTGACTGTTGACAGCAGAACTATAAACCTGACCTCATTTCATGCCTTTGCTGACAGTCCTTCAAAAGTTTAAAGACATGGTTGACAAGTGTGTATCAAGCATGGGGCAATTTATTTAAGATAGTCATGCCCTTGGAGGAAAGTCAGGGACAGTGTTTTCTCAGCAAAGTTTTTCCTTTGCCTTACTGTGGTGACAACGAATGACAAGCTATTCCTTGGGGACTGGCCCTTGTGAGTAGGCTGAGGAGTTGGGTAGGGCTTGTCACAAAGATTTTTTAAAAGAGAGATTCAGTTAATAATTAATTGCACATAATGCTGGTTTTAGTTTTACTGAGTCAGCTGTAGAATGATTTCATTCCCTATTTCTACATTTTATTTCAATGTATTCCTACAAGAATTAAATCTGGGGCTACACTTAAGACTGAATTTTGTGAAGGTTTTCTTGTTACAGTTATCTATCTACCACCTTCAAAGTGAAATCTGAAGTATCACTTCAATATATAACACAGATAATAATGTTGCATCGATTGAAGTTGGGGTAGGGCCACAGATCCCCATCCTCTTGCACCTATTCTCAGTCTTCTAATGGTAACTAAGTGGCCTTCAAGGAACAATTACCCAGCCTCTCAGAGGGTAAGTAAAAATTTAAGCATATATTCATATAAATATACACCTATCCACTGCAGATCCTCCTCTAACTCCAACTTGTTGGTGGCAATATGGGCACAATACCCCAGCTAAAAAATATGGGTGTAAATAGTGGCTTTCATATCATTCTTACAGAGTTTTGATATCATTAGTGAAAGCATGAGGCCATGGGCAACAGATGATTCAGCAACAGATTTATCCGGGTGATGATGATGGAAATCTAGGTAAGGCTGTCCACCAGGAAGTTTGAATTCAAAGAGATTTCATTTGGATCTGTTATTGTTTGTGTTGAGGAAACAAGGTGACTTTACCATCCAGGTTATATGGAGAGGTGTGACCTGTCCAGAAAATAGATTCTGCCAGAGGACTTAGAGGTACTGAGCTCGTTTACCTTAAATCAAGTTCATAGAAACTGACTTATAGGCGAGACAATGACTTTAATTCACACTGAGAATTAAAATTCCAGAATAAATAAGAATACTTAGGCCATCAGGTTAGCCATGCTCTCCCCTCCTGGAAACACTAAAATAGTTTCCAGAATTTTCCTTTGTAAGCATGGGGTCAGAGCTGGGAGCAGGAGAAAGATGATTATTCATCTCTGCCTTGGAATTAAGCCTGTCAATGCTTAGTCCAGTCCATATGAGCATGCTTTCCCCTGGACCATGCAGGAGTAGCAAATATGACCTTTCTTTTGCTTCCCCCCTTTAAATCTCCAAGTAGAAGCATCTTTTCTCTGTTGCTTCATCTTGTTATGGGTTGAATTGTGTCCTCCCCGAATTCCTGTGTTGTGGTCCTAAACTCACTACCTCAGAATATGATCCTATTTGGAAATTGGGTCTTTGCACATAATCAAGTTAAGATGAGTTCATTAGGGTGGACACTAATCCAACATGACATATGCACAGGGAGAATGCCATCTGAAGATGAAGGCAGGGATCTGGGTGATACCTCTACAAGCCAAACAAACACCAGAGGTTGCCAGCACAGCACCAGAAACTAGGAGAGCATGATATAGAGTCTCCCTTAGATCACTTGGAATGAACCAAGCCAGTCAACATCTTGATCTTAGACTTTCAGCCTCCAGAACTATGAGACAATAAATTTCTGTTGTTCCAGCCACCTAGTTTGTCGTGCTTTGTTACTACAGTCCTAGGAAACTAATACACATCTTTTCTCCTGTGATGTTTGCACAATTGTTATGTTTAGTTTTTCTTTCTATGCCATAGATCACATCCTTCAGTTAAATTTCTATTCCTTCTGCTTTGGTTTGGAAGATACTTTGTACCCTAAAGACTTCTGCAGAAATCCTATCTCATTGACTTGGATTTAATTTTACCAAGTTTTAGCTCTTAGAAGTGGTAGCGTTTTTCATGTAAAAGTCATATTCTCATACTTTTACAGCAAATTTGCATAAAGTACTATCCAGGGAACTGTCCTTCTTTCAATTTGGCTACCTACCTACTCTGTGAGATAGAAAGAACCATTTGTTATAATTTGCTTTAATTGTCACATGATATCCGAATTGCAAGCATCCTCATTTTATTTGTCTACAATTACCAGATCCAAGACTGAGGATTTGATTTTCAAAAATAAGGCATAAGACAATGGAGATACCAACAACTTAAAAACCCTACAGACTACATGACACAATAACCCAAAGAAATAATCCATTATACGACATTTGAATGACTTATCCACAAGCACCAGTAGTCTAAATTCCTAGGCATTGAGAACTACTCCCTTCACCCTCACCTGATTTAATTTTTATAGAGGTTACTGGAAGTTCATTATTGCTTTCAATAATTAAAATAACTTGAGTATCTAGTACAGTTCATTTATTTGCTCTCACTCATCCATCAATATTTATTACATGCTTACTCTGTGTTAAGCATAATGCTAGGCACTGTGTATTCAGCAGTGAACCAAAAGGACATTGTCCTCACTCTCATGTTATGTAGTTCTAATGGGGAAATGACATTTAATAAATATATAATTACAAATTGTGAAAAACATTGGAAGGAAAAAGAAATGTTAATGTTATGAGAATAAAATCAAATGTCCAAGTAGTTTGTACTTTTATTAATATATTAGTCAGGACTCCTTTTGTTACAGGTGAGAGAAATTTTACACAAGTGAGAAAAAGCAACAATAATTCAGGGGAATGGGACAGGATTTTAGAAAGAACAGTGACAGGGCTGGCTTCAGGAACAACTGAATCCAAGTACTCTGAATTCTTGACACCGATATCAGTACCCTTTATTTCCACTTCTCTTGTCTGCTTTTCTGTGTCCCAACTCCATTTGCTTCTATTATAAACTCCCTCTCTCCACTTTCACAGATGAGACACAGTGCATGAAGAGGGCCTTTCTTGCTAGTTCTGGTTCCTTGCTGGAAAAAGTCCCTAGGAAATATTCTAATTAGCTCAGCATGAGTATTTTATTTGAGGGATGGGCAATACTAAGAGAAACCGCCTGCAAACACCGCTTAGCTTAAACAGCTTTCATTTACGTGTTTCCTTGAACAAGCTAAGCAGCAAGTGTGAGCAAGCAAGAAAGGATAGGGGTATAAGGCCCATTTCTATCTATGCGGGAATTGGCCAGTATGGCATTGCTTTGGCCTCCACTCATTCCCAGCCAATGTCTCCTGCTTTCTGTCGCCTTATGGTCAGTGTGTGCAAAGCTGAGAGCAGCTGAGAGCAGTTCTGAAGCGATGCAAGGGTGAACGTTCCTTGTGGTCTGGCAGCGGCTGGACATACATGCCAATTAGGAACCTGGGCCCTCCGCTGCCTCACATCCCGATGACTGGCAGCGGCAACCCTCATATTCTGATTGTTTTGTTTTCTTTAAGATTTTATTTATTTATTTATTTTATTTATTTATTATGTTATGTTAATCACCATACATTACATCATTAGTTTTTGATGTAGTGTTCCATGATTCATTGTTTGTGTATAACACCTAGTGCTCCATTCAGTACCTGCCCTCTTTAATACCCATCACCAGGCTTACCCATTCCCCCACCCCCTCCCCTCTAGAACCCTCAGTTTGTTTATTTATTTATTTGAGAGAGAGTGAGAGAAAGAGAGACAGAGCACAAGATGGGGGAGGGTCAGAGGGAGAAGCAGACTCCCCACTGAGCAGGAAGCCCCATGCAGGACTTGATCCCAGGACCCTGAGATCATGACCTGAGCCGAAGGCAGCCACTTAACCAACTGAGCCACCCAGGTGCCCCTCATATTCTGTTTACAACCAAAGTTACCTGAACTATTACATCACTGGCTATATACGGTGTTTATTATCTTTATCAAATGTTCATAATTTTTGGTGTTTTTTCAAATATGTTTATAACCTTGGGGTACAGTGAGTGTTTATCTCTTTTGAGAGAAATAGCCATTGGCTTACTCATAACACAGTCAACATGCTTAAAACTTTACATTTGTGGAAACTGTGTTTACAAGCACAGGCTTGTGTTAGGCAGGAAAGCTTATTTACCACTTTTAAGCATAGGACACAAATTTGTATTTACTCATATTCAAATGAAGAAAGAGAACTGTCACAGCCAAGAGGAGACTAAGGCAATCTGGTAGTTGAACACATGGTGGTATGCTGGACGGGATCCTGGGATAGAAAATGACATCGAGCAAAAACTAAGGAAATCTAAATATAGTACAGACATGAATTAATAATAATGTGTCAACACTGCCCATGAGTTGTGAGCAAAGCACTGCACCAATGTAAAATGTTCATAATGGAAAAATGGGTAAGAGCATATGGGAGCTCACTGTACTATCTTTCAAAATTTCTGTAAATCTAAAACCATTCTACACTTTTTAATTCATTTTCAAAAACTAGAGTGAGACATTCTTTTCAAAAATTCATTTCACATATCACAATGAATCCTATATATGCCCATTCCTGCCAAATCGTCATTGTCAGAATTGCATATTATGATTGAAACGCGGAAAAAAACAAAGGAGAAGTGTTCTAGGTCTCACAAAAGAGTAGCGACTGCATTTGGCTAGTCATTGATATTTGAAGCCTGAATTTACCACCAACCTTGACATATTTTGCTACTGTTAATAGTGCATAGCTAAAACATAATTTCTCGGTGATAAACTGATGAGGAGATTTTGAGATTTAAAAAAAAATTCAATAAATATGAATTGTCTTTATTTCTATTTCCGACCTCATCAATGTGCAGAATGCTTGATTATTCTCTCTTTCCTTATGTGGAAACGTAAAACTAAAAAGCCTATTTCCCCCATGGCTCTCACATTCTCTCTTCCTGTCCTCCTGCCCTTCCTCGTCCCCTTTCTCCCATTCTACTGTCCACATTTACTAAGCATCTGCTCTGTTCCAGACGCTGGGTTTAGGCCCCTTCAAATAACACACCACCTAGTGGGAGAGATGCATGCACAGGACACAGAACTGAATTTGTTCGCCAAGGAGAAATAAGGCAGCTGTCTTTCTCTTCTTAAAAGATCTTCACAGGTTTGTCCCCTTGAAAATTTACCTTTCAATGGCTCAAGATTAGAAAGAGCAATTGGCAGAAGCCGGCCAATGGCACAGAGAGCTTGCAAAGGGATGAGGAAAGTCAGGATGGGTGAGACCCTGGGCAAGTTGGCCCTCCCGTGGCCCAAGCTTTCTCAAGGGGCCGTGGGATAAAGGTGCTTCCATCTCAACTTTGTGGTCTTTGACTGCAAGGGCATGGGCTCTTTAAGAAATATTTGCTCCAGATGATATTTAAAAACGTCTAATTCTCCAAGGATTGGCCAAAGAGGGTTTTCCTGTTTTTCCAAGCTGCCCTGCAGAACATATTATACTGTCCAGAAATAATGTTTAAAGTTTCAATAGCTTCTGGTTCTCTGGGCCACATCACCTTGCAGTTGCCCTCAAATTGTTTCTGAATCACGTTTCCTCTGGCATGAAGCAGGAGCCCTCGGTTCACATTACGCCTTACAATGTACAGCGCGCTCACCCTGCTGCAGAGGGGCTTTAATGTCAGAATGAAAAATGATAAAGCATAAATGAAATAGCAACCACATGTTCTCTGTAGTGTGGCCCTGGGTCTGCGTGGCCTTTCAAAGCAGGGAGCAAACCATCTTTGCAGCATTTGGTAATAGAGGTAGGGTCTGCTGGGCGGGGGCTCTACCTTCATGGCCCCCAGCCTGGGGTAAACTGAGGCCAGAAAGGGTTGTCTAGCAGGCCAGAGTCACCACAGAAGTGGCGGCTGTACGCAAAAGGGCAGCATGGTAAGTGAGAGGAGGGACCCAGCATACTGGGTTCAAGGCTCCATATATCAGTCTGCCCAGTGGATTCTACATCCTGATTGTCAAACCCTTCTTTCCTAGTCATACCCAGCCCTTTCTGTTCTCAACTGAATTCCTGTGGCATTACACTGTCTCATTACCACACGTCTTGCCACCTTTAAATCTATTCACCACTCTGCAGGCAAAGTGAGACATTGAAAAGAAAATGAAGTTTCAGTTATGCAAGAAAAATAAGTTCCGGGGATCTCATGTACAGTGTGGTGACTGTAGTTAACAATATGGTATTGTATACTCAAAAGTTGCTAAGAGGGTAGATCTTAAGTATTCTCACCACATAAAAAAGAAAAAGACAGAAAATGGTAACTACGTGAAGCGATGGATATGTTAATTGGCTTGATTGTGATGATTATTTCACAATGTATATATACATCAAAACATCAAGTTGTACACCTTTTACAGACAATTTCTGTTTGTCAATGATACTTCGATAAAACAAAAAGGAATCTAAAAACGCCTATTTAGTTTCCTCATGATGAAGCAAGTCCAGACTTCTTAACACAACTTAAAATTTTCTTGGTGCTCTTACTTCTTATCTCCTGAGACTCTCTCAGGACACATCCACTTTAATCTCTTCACAAACTACTTTCATTTCCCAGAGGATTCTATGCCCATGGACACTCTCATGTCCCCTTTCCTAGCCTGTGAAACCCTTACCTCACATTGACTGCCTGGAGAATTAACACTCCTTCTTCAAGACTCAATTCATGTATGACCTCATCTGTAAAGTCTACCTGATCATCATTCTAGGAAAATGAGTCTTCTCACAGGTCCCTGTGTACATCTGTATTACATCATTTATAAGATTACATATTGTAAATGTGTATTTACAGTTCTGTCCCTTGCCTAATACAATGAGCAACTCAAACACAGCAAATATTTTCTATCTTTTGTTGCTATAGACTGAATATGTCCCTCCCCCCAAATTCATATAGTAAATCCCAATGCCCAATGTATTGGCATTAATAGGTGGAGCCTTTGGGAGATGGTTAGGTCATGGATGTGAAGCTCTTATGAATGGAATCAATACTCTCAGGAGAGACTCCGGAGAGCTTTGCCTTTGCCCCTTCCTCCATACAAGGAGATGACCACCATCTATGAACTAGGACGTCAGCCCTCACCACACACTGAATCTGCCGGCACCTGGATCTTGGACTTCCCAGCCTCCAGAACTATGAGAAATATATTTTGGTTGCTTATAAACTACCTGGTATATGGCATTTTGTTACAACAACCCGAACCGACTAAGACAGTTGTCCAGTGGTATGCTCAAGACAGTTTTAGGGAGCTAACTGTGCATGAAGAGCTAATTTCCTCACCTCTGAGTTCAACAGTGTCACAATGGTGGTTAGAAATCAGCCATGGTGGGAATATTTATACCACAGTAATTGGCAAACACTATAAATCACCCCCCCAGAGCAATTTGTTAAATATTTACTAGCACACCACTGTTCGCTTGCATCCATCCTCAAAACTTAGTCTCTAAAACATAGTCTTTTACAAAAAGAGGAGTGGGAGCACAGGCGGAAAGGGAGCCCTGAACCTGAAACAGGGGTCCCTTGGGAGGACCTGGGCCCAGCGCAGGCTCCCTGGGGACCTGTGAGCTCACCAGATCACGGATCCCCCACTGTCCTCCTGCAGCTAGAGGGGTGTGCACTGCCAATGCATGAACCATACATTTTAGGGGAGCCGAGGACCTGGGGTCAGGGCAATGTGTTTTGAAAAGAAAATATAGCCGAATGAGTAAATCTATGGATGAGTGACCTACTAATGTAATAAATGGTGAGATCAGAATCCTCTCAGTCTCTCCAATCCTTTCATAATAGATTCTCATCTATAAAACGAGGATATCACATTCTACTCACCTGCAAGGACACTAACAAGGTGATACAGATGGGAAAGCATTAAAACGTCACATCACATATACAAATCACATGTGGTTCAAATGTACCTCTTTATCTCAATACTTCCTAGAAATGGTGCCAAGTGGGTAGTTACGTGAAGGATTTAGAGCATCCTGAATCCCTCCTATAGGTCACATAATCTAACTTTCTCCCATTTGTAAGTTTTAGGTGCCATCCCCAGTAATTTTCAGACTCCTGTAATACCCGAATCAAATTGCCTGAAATACATTCTATCTTGTTTTACTAAAGGATTATATGAAATTCAGCTTTCAAGTGGCATCTGGTTAACAGTCGCTGAATCTCATTTAATCCTTGTTGTCTCCCAGCCGTGAGTTTGATGTGCCGTCCCCTATAACTTTTACCCTACAACGGCTTCAAAAACTAGAACTGATGCTCATCCTATTGCCAAAACCTGGGAAGAATTTCCACTTACTAGAAGTCTTACGAAAATGTAATCAGCAAGATAGTTTGGGGACTATCCTTGCTATGTTTCTGGAACAGAGTGAGCTGCTGGCATGAAAGAAGTAGTGATCTTTTGTTTCTTCCCCTGTATTTGCAACTCGGTTCAGAGTCGAAAGTCTGAAAAATGGGAAAAGTGTCCCTTTGTCACAATGGTGCCTGCTTTTTGGGTCCAACATCACCTCTCACCACCCTTTCTATGAGGCTTTCCTTTTCTGAAACCATTTGGAGATTGCAATTCCCCTCACACAGTCGGCAAGGAAGGTACAAGCCTATGAGTAGAGAGGCCTTGTGGGCATAGAGTGGCAGACAGTAGGTTGGAGGGTAATCATCTTATCACTGGAACTGGAGCCCCCGGCAGTGCACAGACCTCAGGCAGACCTGGAAGCTGGGATGCTACTTATCCAGCAAGTTCAACTTCTTTTTTCAGAATTTATTTAAAAAAAAAAAAAAAATGGAAGGGAAGATGACATCTTGATGAGATTCTTGGTAGGATTTCTGTTTTCTTCTTTAAAGTTTAATAACTTCTCTTATTTTCCATATATAAAATGCACTAATTAGTATAAAAGGGACACTCTTAACTTGAGGCTGGGGGAGAATTATTCCGGCATGTTTGTGTCGGGGGAGGGCTTTCCAGCTATTCACTAGCAGGAAAAGGAGCTCTGGACTGTCTTCCTGGTAAGTCAGAGGCCAAGTCAAAGCTTTGAGAAGCCAGGAGTGGATTTGCTCTTGGCAAGTCCACAGGGGATCTGAATCAGCAGAGAGTGGAGTGTGGCTCCTGAGTTACTGTCTCCAGGCCTCCACTGTGCACGGTTCCCAGGTAAGAGCTGGGGGAGAAGCTACCTCCCCCAGAAAGTTTCCTCTCCACCTCCTCACTCTACCACTCTGTTCACAGACCAGCTCCATGCCTTAAAGGTCTGAGATCCTCACAATAACGCACGGGATTTGTATTTGTTGGAAGGAGATGTTAGCCCAAAGTATAGCTAAACAGAAACTTAAGTATTTTTTTTCTCCTGAGGGCAAGAGAGAATGTCAGAGACTTTTCCTTTCACACCCACAGAATATAACACAGTTGCTGGCATCTGGTAATTTCTAAATTGAAACACAAAAATGTATGTTCAATCGTGTGAGAATAAACAGACCACAGCCCCCGGCACGCCTCTGTGGCACCTCTGAACATTTCTAATGGAAATAACCCTGTGAAGACACTGAGCCACAACGTAAGGGGTGGGCCTGTGAAGGGCAGGGCAGAGTGCTGGAGGGGAAAGCATGATCTTGATTATGTGCCCAGTGAGGTTTAGAAACAGGAAGCTCAGACGGAGACAGTTACCATGATGGCAAGCACCAAGCCGGTGGGTCTTCGGTTGGTGACGGTGAGTGGCACTCTGTGATTCTGCATGTTCTTGCAATAAGTACTATGCCGATTCTAAAGAGGGGGGTGGAATGACTGGTCATTCTGTAGGAAAGCCACTTAGCGATGACTAATCTAGACAGTCTGGCAGGTTGGTGGGCAGCTGCATTTTAGCTCCTCTATTTCCTTACGCTCCGTTTGACCTCCGTCCTTAGCCCTTTGGTCAGAGGGCCCACGAGACACACGGCTGAGGCTGGAACTTGTACCAGGAACTTGAACCTTCCAACTGCAGGACAGATGCAAATGTGCAGGAGCTCTGGCTTTTACTATTTCAGTATTTTCATAGGCGCCTCTGTCCTCCTTGTGAAATTTATTTTTGGGTCTGGAAGCGAGGTAATTTCTTTGCAGATGCAAGGCAAACTTTTTATGAGGAAATGGCATGCCCACAGTTCCCAAACTGGGCAGAGGTGTCCCAGGATGCTGCGGCCCATGCACTGGGGTGCACTGGGGTGCACAGGCTTTTCCGATTTGTTTTAATTAAAAAATAATTTCAAGGGAAGCATAGTGACACTGGACATCTGTCACATCATGAGAACTGGCTTGAGGTGGGGCACAGTTCAACATGAGGTTGTATCACATTCCTTTCAATGACATAATATTTTTGCAAAGCTAGGTTTTTGGTGGTTGTGAATAAAAAGCGAGTACTGTATGAAAATCAATGTGGGGCAGGAAATGGGAATGGCCAGCATCCAATCTGATTTCAAGTTTTGACAAGTTGCACAGAGCTCAACAAGCACACTTAACCCATTAGTGAGTAATTGTGTTTTTTAAAGAATGAAATAAATATTTTTTTTCTTTCTTTTAAGTTATGCACAGTGAGATATATATAAATATATATATTCCAAATGGCTACTAAATTGTTAGGGCATAAATGTGTATCAAGTTATGTGGACCTGTTGAATACATGGAAATGTTGGTATGGTTTTTGATCTAGAGATACCCTGAAAAAATTCTGGAGTCACCAGGGGCACTGTGATTCAAGAAAGTTTGGAACCCTCTGCCTATGCAAAGCTGGCTGGTGATTCTCAAAGTACAACTCACAGGATTCCCACTCCAGTTTAGGCTTTGCAGATCTGAGGGGATGGAGGAAGTACCTGGCTTCAGTAAGCACCCACTCAGTATTTGTGGATGGATATTTTCTCCTAATATTTACTGAGCCAGGCACTACACAAAGCATTTTAAGTACATTATCTTATATAATTCTGATGATGTCTCAATGAAGTGGGTGTTACAGTATTTGTATTTTACAGATGAGAAAACCCAGGCTCAGAGAGGTTAAATAAACTTGCACGTCACACAGCTAGGGTATGTCATTTGAACCCAGAATGGTTTCACTTGAAGCTCATGCTCTTTCTACCACACCATACTCTCCCCAGATGGATGGATGGATGAATGGATGGATTCCTGGAAAAATCAAATACCTGTACAGGGTGGTCAGGGAGGAAATTCCAAAGGGCATGCAATGGTAGAGACACCTGGGGAGCAGAAGTTCTTGTGTGAAATCGAACATATCAATTAAGCAGTCTTCATTAGGGACTGAATAAATAAACCCAGAATGCCTGATAAATCTACACTGAGTTCTGCAAAGTTCATCCTTTCTTTCCTGTTTTGAATATACACAAGATTGTATTCTCTGTTACTGTGGGGTTAATTCCTAATGGCTTAGTAAAGTCATAGGCTGATCCAAGTTCAAAGAGGACAATCCCTTAGGTCTGCATGTCCTTCTAATATTTCCATAGCCCACTAGCCCAAATACTTGGGATGTTTGAGATACTTCTGCCTGAATCAAGTATTTCTATGTGCAAAAAATATTTAGATATTAAATTTCTAATGCTTTAAAAAAAAAAAACACTTCAGAGCAGGAGTATGTTTTCCTTAACCTCATTTGTTTTAAAGGAGAAAGAATGAGAGAGAAAAGAAATGCATCATGTTTTACATAAAGGAAACAGCTCCAGGCAAACCTTACTAAATATTTTAATGGTTTAAACATTCATTTTAGCAAGTTTTCTTTAATTTTCTTAACTTTGTTCCTTTTGAACTGGCTCAACCTTCATGTTTAATCCTTGGAGCTTTCAAGGAACAGCTCACAGAAAGTTATATACACAAATATAACAAACATTTCAAATAAAGCACAATGGGTAAAACAGAGAGCAGGAGAACTCTGACAGCAGCTGCTCGATTTAACACTAATAGTTTTGAAAGATTTTGGCTTGAAGGTTAAGAGTATCTTATGACAATAAGCAGGCTTTGTATATAATGTCAACAGTCCTGTTGCAACATGTCCAGTTTTAATTTATTCTTTTTCATTTGTATAAGACAAATAATATAATTATGGATGTCTGGTTCATGACATTGAAATTTAAAAAAAAAAGCTCAAAATCAATCATGTTTTTCAAGAATAACAACTTTTAAAAACCTCTGGCCTATATGTCTGGTAATAGCTACAGTTTGGTTTAAACATGATAATATGCTTCAAATCCTTATGCATTTATTTTATTCATAGAAGTGTTTGGTGCATGGGTGCTTCTGCATATGTGGAAGTGATTTAACTTTCCACCCAATTTGCTTCTCCAGAGGGTACCATGACCAAAGCTGAGTCTAGAGATGGGGGTTGGGCACAAGCCCCACCTCCCTTGCCCCACAGACCAGGAACACATGGAACTTTTCAGAATCAGCCACTGGCCTGCCCCAGGAAAGTCTCAGGAACCATCTTAGGCAGATCAGTGAGTGTTTTGCACACATGCATACATACACAGAAACATACATGTACATACACACATACGCACACAATTTTGTAAATAATACCATTTATCAGGCTTTGCTTAAGATGTCAAATCAGAAACCTCAGGAGAAGGGTGCTACATAATGTTTAGAAGACACAGAGTAAAAGAAGCCCACAGTCAGATTACAGTCAGATTATGTGTGAGAGGCAGAAGAGGCTGGAGAGAGTGTGGCTTTCAGAAGGAGGAAGGGCTCAACGCAGTGTCGGTGATGAGCCCCCTCTCCTCAAGAACACACAAGCCACCAGTGAATGCCCAGACAAGGTGTTAGTGTGGTATGTGTGCCTATATTAAAGGACACCAGCTCTCTTTCCACATCCAGGTGGGCTTATGTATAGGCCTCAGGTCTTGTGTCTGCAACCCAGTGTCCAGATCTGGTGAGACCAGGCAAATGCCCCACTCTCGTTCCTAAGGGTGTGGCTTGGCCTTGAGCACTATTCTCCAGGAGCAAGTTTCACCGTGAAAATAATAGCAATAATGACAATAGTAGTATTTATGAGTGCTTACTATGTAACAGGCATTGTGATAGGTGGTTTACTAATAGATCTGCCCTGATTCCTCACCACCATCTTACGAAGCAGGTATTATTACCCCTATTTTGCATACAAGAAAATGGAATCAATTTTCCTAAATCCATGGTAAAGTCAGGACTCAAACCAGATGTTTTTCATTAAAGAATATGTGGTTATAATCTATCTTTCTTTCCTACAATGAAAGTGCTGAGGATTGAACAAATGACCTCATGTGTGACGATGGTGTGATTTTTTTTCTAGGTCACAGTGCCCTCCTCTGTCACTCTCCTCTGAGTACTTAAGAACCCTATGCTCCCCCCACTCACTTCATCATCTTTCTATTCCATGATGCTTTCTTTTGTGCCATCTAGAAGCACACCCCTTGCCTTAACCTTGGAATCCTCATGGTCTGCACTTTCAGTGGCATCTGCAATTACTTGAGCCTTCACCCTGATGCACAGAGTTATACACAGGAAAAACTGGGACATCATAGACTTGGGCCCCTCATTTTACTGGTAAGTACACGGAGGCCTAGGAATTGGTGAAAGGTTAAAGAGGACATGAAAGGCAATTGTCTTTGTTCATCCAGCAGATATTTTAAGGGGCCTTATTTTTGTGTGTGTAGGACCATCATTGGTCCAGAAAATAAAAAAGATGAATGCAAGATCCATGCCCCCCTGGGTTAGCAATGGAGAAGAGGACATAGCTCAGGGGAGCTGAGCTTGCTGCTCAGTGTGGGAATACTCCTCCTGGGAGTGGGGAGTGCTGTGGGAGGGGGAGGGTGCCCCAGATACCCAGGTCTCTTGCCTCCAGTTTTTTAATTTGGTAAACATGCAATAAAATGGGTGGTAGCCATTATCTGAACAGTAGAAATTGATGCTCTGTGCTTTTTATTTCTCCATCAGAGATGAGAGTGAACATTTCTTAAGCCCCAGAATTGAGAAGCATAGTTGGCCTCTGTTTTCATAGCACAGAGGGATTCCCCATTTTATGTGGAACTTTTCCAGCTGTCACTAGATAATGAGCTTCATGAGAAGGGGGTTATTCTTTTAACGCTGTTTACTCAGTTTTAGCACAGGGCCTAGTACACAGAAAGTGTTCACTGTAAGTATATCGAAGGAGCAAAAGCCAGACTTCGATGAGAAACTGCATATCAGAAGGAGCCCAGTCTCTTTAATCAGCCCATTGCTCTAGAATGACACCCCATGCACTGAACGCAGGCCTGGGTTTCTGTGCATGGTGACTTCATGCACCTGTGCAGCTTCTGTCTTCCTCACTAAGACTCTGTGGCCTCAGCAGTGGTGGTCTCACTAAACCTACCTTCTCATCAGTTTGAGACACAGACAAGCCACCATATCACCAGGAGCTTAACCCAGTCACAGAATCAGCTTTAGTGCAGAGCAAAGCTCCATCAAGTTCAGGTGTCCTTAGGCAGCATGGTGTGTAGTGGGGAGAGAGAAGTTGGTATCAAGATGCCAGGGCTGCCAGCCCAGCTCTGTCCCTACCATGTGTGGGACACACTCTCCTGGACGTCCAAGAGCAGGAAGATGAAATTATGTGGAAGATGGCATCTTTAGTCTCATTTCACTCTAACATCCCATAGTTCTGTGGGATGTGACACCCTGTGTCAGGGAACTGGAGATGGAGAGTAACGTGGACATCCACAAAAACATCCCAAAGTATTTCACTCTGAGCCATGAATGGCTTAGCCTGGAGGATATTTCAGTGTGTGGGAGTTCAGGGAAAACCCCCTTGAGAAAAAGCTGTTCCCCATCTCACCCCCTGCCCTCAGCCCCATGAGGGGTCAGTTATTGTGAAAATAACATCCAGGATGAAAATGTGAGAAGTGTCAGAGCTCTTCTGAAGTCAGTTGAAAGGAGACAAGCCAAGCTTAAAGTGTCAAGCCAGATTCTCTCTGGGTAGCTTCTTCCTAGGATTCCAGAGTCTAGGAGATTTGGTCTGCTCCCCACAATAGGGCACGTCACAGCCAAACTAGGCTTAGCTGCACAATCTTCCCTCACCCAACACAGAGCTGATTTAATACCATGAACTGGTCAAGAGCTTGGGCTTTGGAAGTGAGATGCTATGGATGAGAGTCCCAGAAAAGTTAGGGCCCTTATATAAGACCAAACAGCCGAAAGGAAAGTAGAATTGACTGACTTGAATCAAGAGTTCCTGCAGAGATCTTCATCACACAGGTGACACACTGGATTAGGGGAAGGTGCAGTGCAATGTCCTGCTTACAAATTCCCCATCTAGCAGCTACCTTCCCACCGGCTCCTCTTTGCCAGGTGTTATCTCCAAGCCCCAAGCGGTTTGTTCTATCCAGCCTTCCTCTGCATCTCTGTTCTACTTTGTCTCCTTCCTTTTTAACTATAGTGCTTTGCTTTTGAAATCCTGTGTTCTGTAGCTCCTTTTCACATTGTAGATAGGTTTCCACATCTAAACTTGCTGATACCAACACACTTACCTGAAGTATGTCTTCTCTGATGCTTTTTCTGACAATCCTGCTTTTCTTTATGTAAACATATGTACTCATCAGAAAAGCTCTTGGGTACAAATGGCAAAAACTATATTCAAACTTGCTTTAACACATGTTCACTGTAAGAATATATGCAAGCACATAAAATTAACACAACAGTTGCAGTAACTGGAAACCTTGGGGACAGGGGACTCACCCTTCCACGGTGCTGTCTCTGCTGCTTCTCCCTGGCGTCTGCGTTACTCTCTCTAGTGTCTCGATGGCGTAGAGGACAAGGTCCCACTAGGTCTGCAGTCACCACATCCATGATGCTCCTTTATTGGTGAGGAAAAGGGATTTTCTTCTACTTGCTTTACTTAAGAGAAGCATGGGGGAAACTCTGATTGCTATAGCTTGGGTCATATTCCCATTCCCAGATCAATCACTGTCACCAGAGGAATGGAACATTATTATTCTCTGGATCTGGGTCATGTACTCACACTGTGTCTTGGGGAGGGGGTCATGGAATTGGCAGCATGCAGAAACCCACAGTTTGAGTAGGAGAGGAGCAGGTCTCCAAAGAGAGGGTTTCTATTATCAAAATAAGGAAGCAAAGATGCTGGGCATATGGAAACAATAATTGTACATCAGAGATAATAATGATTATAGCATAATTTGTGACAAGCCCAATGTGTGTCATGTTTTCACACAGGACTGCATTTCAGGTAGTCCTCATAACAAATATACATGAGAAGGTACTTCCCCCATGCACTGATGAAGAAACAAAAGATCAAAGGATCAGGCTGTATAGATGGTACCATGGCTAGGCAGAAAGCCTGGAGAGATAACCACAGCTTGAAAAGTATTTCTGAATGTTTTAGTTTGCTACTGTCTAAGTCATTCCTCTGGATGAAGATAAAATGCAGTAAATCTATAAATGGATAAATCTTACTGATTATGCATCAAATAAACATCAGACAGAAGAGATCAAGAGGTGTAGGTCGAATTGAAATCATGACAATTGAAGGAAGATTTTGACCTTAAAGTAGCCTAGAAAGCAAAAACCTCTGAAATTGAACCAAGTCTTAAATAGTCACTAATAAAAGTTCTAAATTGGAGAAATTACACAATTTGAAAATGGCAATTTAATAAATGGAATCTCAATTTTAATTCTTTCTTTAGCTTTACAGGAGATGAATCTTTTAGTTATTATTTAGAGAAACTGCCACAGCAAGTATGTAGAGAATCCAAGGATATAGGAACAAAGATGAAAAAATATTTGAAAAAAACCGGTGTATCATTCCAAGAGAAATAGCTATTAATGGCTTAACATATGAAAATGTGACCATGATTTGATGAAAAAAGTAAAAAAAATACCATAAATTTATGTGTATAATGAAATTGACCAAAGAAAATTTGCAAATCTCTGTGGGATAAAGGTGAACAAAATATAATAAAATCAAGTTCATAAATATAACATTCTAAGAAATGATTTTCATGACCTAGTTTATAATAGGGATATTTATTATGTTACTATCTCAGACAGAAATGCATGGGCTAAAAATAATTTAATGTAATTACATAAGTTCAACTGAAGATGATAAAGGATTTTAGGACCCTGAATAATAGAATGGATTTTAAAAGAAATTGTCTACTTATTGAACTGTATTACCTAATGACTAGCTATTTAATGAAAAGTTATTGGAAATGTGTGTGCATCTCCCTGTCAAAATTAAGTTGCAAACAGGGTCATTATTTAGCTAGTGATACTTATGTCAAAACACTGTACACGCTAGCAATGTCTTAATATCAAAAAGTGATTTAAAAGTTATAAGAATGACTTGGGGCGCCTGGGTGGTTCAGTCTGTTAAGCGTCTGACTTCGGCTCAGGTCATGATTTCAGGGTCCTGGGATTGAGCTCTGCATCAGGCTCTGCGATCAGTGGGGAGTTTGCTTCTCCCTCTCCCTCTCTGTTTGTCCCTCCCCCTCGCTCATTCTCTCTCTTTCTCAAACAAATAAATAAAATCTTTAAAAAGTTTATAAGAATTTGGAGGGAGAGATGAACCATGAGAGACTATGGACTCTGAGAAACAAACAGGGTTCTAGAGGGGAAGGGGGAGGAGGGATTGGTTAGCCCCGTGATGGGTATTAAGGAGGGCGCATACTGCATGGAGCACTGGGTGTTATACGAAAACAATGGAACGTGGATCACCACATCAAAAACTAATGAGGTATTGTATGGTGACTAACATAACATAATAAAATAAAAAAAAAGAAAAAAGTTTATAAGAATGACTTTATGAATAATTTGGAGCATGATTTATGACACTTAGTAAAGAGTCCTGTAATACACAGTGTAGCTTGTCTACAGAATAAAAATAACTTTTTTTTTTGTTTTATATATTGACTTGTTTTACCCCATTAGTAGTAAAATATTTTACTATCCTCTCAGCATTTATGGACAAGGAGTTAGGAGAACATAGAGAGCACTCTCTTGTCAGGAGCCAGCTGAGAGTATCTTCTATAGAAAGACTCAGTCATTCAGATGATGGGAAGTTGGATGATTTCACAGACAGAATAGAAAACAGAGAATATTTTGAAGGGAGCAAAACTGTGGGATTTTGAATGTGCAAACTGATGCCTGTTACTTGACCCATTGAGTTAGTTGTAGGGCCTTAGTTTATCTGTAAAATGGGATAAACAATCCCTCAAAATTTAGAATTGAATTATGTATATGAAAGAAACTGACACAGGACAAAACCTATTATAGGTAAATGAAAAATGCATTCTCGTCTGTAAAAGTACTCTGTTTAGGTAAAATGTGCAGTTTTTTTGTTTTGTTTTGTTTTGTTTTGTTTTTTCCAAGCTCATACTCAGGTTGAGAGTTAAGGATTAGAAGAAAAGTAATAGAATCTCCCTAAAGAAAGTATTTCCTATCTGTTCTTAATCTGTTCATTAAATTATCTTTGGTACTTTAAAAAACAATAACAAAGGAATCCCCCAAATTTATTATATTGCATTCTATTAATAAGGTAGCAAATTGCTAAATTCACCTTATTTTTGCACGACATGATACTCACAGTTTTGCTTCTGTCGAGTCATGAAATTATGCTGAAGTTCAGAGCACTTAGTTTGTTGTATATTTTTTGGCTCATATGAAATCCAAGGTAATGAGTTTTAACACTACAAAGGCTCTGGAATGCTTTCAAAAACATTTGCTTCCCACAAGAGAAATTAGCTGAACCAAGCAATAAAATGTGACGTTAAGCATTCAATACTCCCAATTTTATGTAGTCCCAGGTCAACAAAAATGACCTCATTGGGGGCATTTCTCTAATGCCCTTGTTCAGAGTTCTACTAAAAACCTGTCTCTAGGAAGCTAATCAATAGTTATTTATGCGCTGTAGACCCCTAAAGAAAGCCTACCTCATAAATTGAACTCAAGGCATTCTGGAAGCTTCTGAACCTAATGTGGTTTATAAGGATCCTCTGTCAAGTGGACCACCCTGAGTGCAACATATGTCTAGATCTGTATATGTACATTTGTAATTTATCACTTTTATTTAGTTAGTATTGTATCTTAAGGTCTTGAAGAAAATTCTAAAGTTGAACAATGATCTGTGAAATCCTACTCTTCTTGCCATTTTTAAACCTTCATGTTTAGACTTCCTAGTTGTTGAATATCTAGTTTTTAGAATAAAGGATGTGTTCACATCACCTGGAACATTTTGCTCTTTCTAATCAAGGGAAAGCATTTCTCTAAGCAAATAGTAATTGGTCTAAGGAAGGGAGGCCAGGAGAGTGAAGGAAGATCTTCGTGGAACAGTTGTGAAAGCTGGGGGTGCTTGGCCTCACGAAGACAAGGGCTGAGGAGTGGAGGAAGAAGGCAGTGTGTGCAGGTCCTTAAGAGACTATCAAACAGAAGGGACCCACGGGGAAGGGAGGTAGCTGAGGAGAAACAGAGTGATAGGGAGGCAGAGTTTAGGTCAGTAGGAGGGAGAACTTTCTAATACAATGGCTCAAGACAGAATGAATTGTCTAAGCCGAGATTAGTTCGTTAGATTAGAGAACCCAGTTGGTGATATTTTAGACCCTTTCCAGCCCTGGGATGAAGGTCTTAATGATCCTCACAACATATAATTCTCTCCTGTCTTTCTCCTGTTCAGGACACCCTAGTCGAGCCAGTGTTTTCCGTAGATAGACAAGCCTTGCACAAGGAAGCATATTCCCTGGGGATCCCAAGGTTTCTTTCGTTTCAAGGCTAGCTCTTAAAATTTTTGTGAAAGGGGGCGCCTGGGTGGCTCAGATGGTTAAGCGTCTGCCTTCCGCTCAGGTCATGATTCCAGGGTCCTGGGATCGAGTCCCGCATCAGGCTCCCTGCTCCTTGGGAGCCTGCTTCTCCCTCTGCCTCTCTCTCTCTCTCTCTGTCTCTCATGAATAAATAAATAAAATCTTTAAAAAAATAAAAAAAAAATTTTGTGAAAGGAAAAGTACCAAAACAAGGATATTTATTTTTACAAATTCAAATTAATTTTAAGAAATTTTACCTTGGCTGTTTTTTTGAATTAAAACAAAACAAAACAAAAACAAAAAAAATAATTCTACCAGGAAAATTGAGACATTTGCTTAATCAGATTGGTAAACTGCTATCTATTTTATCTTGTCAAAATTATGGGTGCTTTCTCCCCTTCCTCCCCTTAGGCTACTCTATACCTTAATTAATTAATAGTAAGGAGAGGAAGCTTCCAGACACCAAAGAACAGACTGGCCAATCAGCTTTACGTGTCCTTTATTTTTTTGAAATGTAATATGCTAACAATTTACAGATGCTCCCTGCACTACTTTCAGTCTCAGCTTGGAGTGATCCAAGTAGCCCTGTGTCATCAAGATGGCATTTGTTACTTGGTGCCTGGGGGCCAAAACAGAGGGCTGCTCGTGGCCTATAGCCAAATTCTGGTGGAGAATGTAGAGGCTACCATCCTGTCAAGGGCACTCTTCTGTAATATCACAATCCTGAGAGCTGCAACTTATTATAACTTCTCCCGGAGAAATTGAATGAGGATCTCCATTCACTGTGCAACTCTATTATAGTATAATTTTACTTTTTGAGAGCTACAAAGAGATACATGTCTCCTTGATCTATTTAGGGAGCCTCAACAAGAAATTTGAATCCCTCTAAGTACAGTCCCTATCTAACTTACCAGTAGCAATCATAACCTCACCTATTCCGATGAGAAAGAGAAAATTACTAGGGCAATCCTACAGAGGTTAGGAGAACAGCCAGGAGAACTAGAGTAGCAGCCAGGGTGGAAGGGACTCAGCGGGTGTGCAGATTAGCAGCTGTAGGCCTGCTATTTCCGTCATGGGTGCTATGGGTTTTTAGCTGTAGATCTCTTCAGTCTTCTCCAAAGTCAGGGCAGAACGAAAGTCCATTCTGGTTCCAAGATTCTACTTTCTCCAACAGCTTTAGGTTCTGTATCACCCCATAGCAATTTTAACTTCATAAATCAATGAATCAACCAACCACCAAAGACTTAATCTATGTTGACCACACTTGAAGCAAGTTTAAAGCAGAGTCTCCTCTTTCTTTTTGGCCTAGTTTAAAAAGAACATTAGACATGCACATGTAGAAAGAAAGATGCTGGTAGTCACCTCTGTCAGTTGGAAGGAATTGCCATATAGGCAGTAAACGTGCCCATTTCACCCATGTCCTTCACTGGGCTGAGCCAGAACAAGAGATATTTGGATGGATAACTATTTGAACCAAGATTCAATTAGTCCGGTGGGTCTCAAATTTGTTTAGCGAGTAAGGACCTGGAAATCACTGCCTTTTGTGAAATATACATGTTTCACAAAAGGCAGTGATCTATCTATTCATCTATCTATCTAAAGAATTAATGACTAAGTCAAATGCTGAAATTTGGGAGGAAACTGAACCTAAGATGACTCTTACTTTCTGATTTTGCTTGGGAGACCACCTTTGGAGAAGTTTTAAAAATATATCAGTCTCCATCCCCTCTCTGCTTTGATTAGAATAAGTTTTCAGGAGCTTGCTAGGGCCCCATCAGGTTATGTACTGCCCCTCACCTTCCTAGCCCACATGCAAACATAACTTCTATGCCTTATCCTTCTGCTGATGTTAATAATGCTCCCTTAACTCCACCGGGCACAGTCCTGTCTCAGCAACATGCGAAGCCAGTGTTGGGAGGTGATGACCTGTTTCCTTACCCTATTATTTCTCTCTGCTTGAGGGCTCTGCCAGCTGACAAAGTGGGGTCAAAGAGTTTGCCGCATACAGGACGAGACGGGTAACTTTTGAGGATGAGGGTTGAGGCTTTCCCCAAGATGCAGGGATCACTTCCTCGCACTCCTGGCAAAACAAAGGAAGGGGGGTCAAAAGGTGTGAGGATCTTACCTAACACATCACTCGCTCTCACCTTGAGAACTTGAGGTGGCTCTGGCCATGAGTTATATGTGTCAGCACTCACAGATGATAGACTGTGTCATCAAAGTTGCCTTATGATATTGTATTCACCAACACTCTGGTTCTTACTTTGGTACACACTCACATACACACACTAGGCTACAAAAAAAATTTGTTGATTTCATATATTAAATAATTCACCAACTGAAAATTACCCTCATCATATTAACATAATTACTTTCAAATAGTTTTCTGGCAAGCAAAAACTCAGACGGTAATACTAATTTCCAATATGATTAATGTAGTTATTATAAGTTTTTCTATTCAAAGAAAAGTAAGCTGGCATATAAAACTAATAATATTCATAATATATATTTAAAATTTTCCAAATATAGTTTCTTTCATTATGGCAACAAAAGCATTAAAGCCAAACTAGAATTACTTTGTCTCTCTTTTTTTCATCTTATGATATTTTCCTTATTAGAACATCTCAGGTATTTATAATAACAGCTTACTTATCTGGAAATTACCAGGCTGACAACTCTATATATGGAATATAGCCATGCTCTTACTTTGGGAAATGTAGGAATCTGGTAAATTTCTTTTAAGAATAAGGTAATTATAAGCATGTCCTTCAGTAGAATTTATATTTCTGTGTCCAAGTTAATTATTCTATTATAATGTGAGCAACTCGATGGTATAAAATATACCTTAGCTTCTTTTTCCTTCTTGGCCTTTGGTTTCCCTGTAGTACTGCAATGAGTCATCAGTTTCTGAGGGATAACATACCTTTCAAAAATATACCTTGAGGTAACCCTACATAGAGACATTGACAAATATTGTTTAGAAGGTACAAAATATTCTACAAATTTCAACAAAAGCATAGCCCAAATTTTCTCCCCTCTGAAGCTCAGCTTCTCCAGGGCAGAATGAAAGAGTTGGAAGACACAATCTTTAAGTCGCCTTCCAATCCTGAGATTCTGTGATACTCTATGATCTGTTCCTTTGTACAAAGTAAAATAGCGTTCATTTTCACTCAAGTTCTGCCACTGCATGAAAAGGCATTACATTAAAATGTAATGGCTCATGTGTCAGAGGCCACTGATAAATGAGGTAGGTCCCTGGCTTCACAAAATGACCATTATGGTTTTGGGGAGTTGTGATCCTGGGGAGTTGTGGTCCTGTGCAGTATCCACCAGCAGGGTCACCTGCAGAAGCTCCTCCCACACTGCCTTTGTCCAGCTCTGCACCCAGAGGACAAGCCATCCAGTTGCTTCTGAGGGAGGCCAGCACTTGCAGAGGGTCTCCGCAGGGAAATGAGGAGATCACCTCTCAACAAAGAGTTTCTGAGGCTCAGTCAGAGGAAGCCATGTTCTAGACACCTTCCTTCTGTTGCCACTCCCTGTCCCACTCAGTTATGTCTTCCTGCAGACCCTGTTTCAGAATCTAGAGCTAGGTCTCTTTTCAGGTAGTGCTTTCTTTCTCCTTGGCTCTTTTCCTTCTGGTTTACACTAACTTAACTTCTTACAGAGTAGATTTTTGCATTTACTTTTTGTTCATATGAACCCCCAGCAATTTTGACTTAGCTACTTATCCAGGGAAGTCATTGGTTTTTTATCAGCCTCTACTGACTCAGGGATTCAGAGCACAGGGAAGCAGATATTCTTTCTCTTTTTCTTTTATTATTATTTATTTATTTATTTGCCAGAGAGAGAGAGAGCACAAGCAGGGGGAGTGGCAGGCAGAGGGAGATGCAGGCTCCCCACTGAGCAGGGAGCCCAATGTGGGGCTCAGTCCCAGGACCCTGGGATCATGACCTGAGCAGAAGGCAGCCACTTAACCAACTGAGCCACCCAGGCATCCTGGAAATAGATATTCTAAAAAGATGTCAGCCTCAATCTAAGGGAAGGATATACACACTCAGAGTGCATAGAACAGTAGACTACATTTTCTTCATCCCTGGATCTGTTGCTCAAAATGTAGGAAGGAGGTTCCTCATCTACTAGAACACACGATGGCTTTACAGATATTACCTGTGCAGCTCCCCCAACCCCTGCAGCAGCCACCACTTGGAACACAGACTTACTGGTCTGCATCCCACATGTGCCCTCTCTCAAGGCGGTAGGGCTCATAACACTCAGCAATGTCTTATGAGGCTTTTTCTAAAGACCTTCTATATCTCAGAAATTAGCAGAGGCAAATCTGCTTCTCATTATCCTGATACTCAATGATTTACATCTTCTAACTTGGGGGAGGGGAGAGTGCCTAAGAAGGTGAGCCATTTGGCAAGTTATTAACCCTTCTAGGAGAATGTGCTTCCAGCACTTCTCTGGAATCAGTTAAGTCACCATTCCTGGTCCCTCCATCCCTATGAACTGTCCCCTTTCATGGGCAACAAACTTATTTCATTTTCTTGGACAACCACAGTAGAGGGGGCAAGGATCTATAGAAGATTTACAAACCTCCAAAGCCTTAGCCATAGGGCTTTGGATGGGACCCTTGCTGGCAATGCTGCTTCAGCCCAGGGACCTGGTAGCACTGTTTGAGGGAGGAAAGCCATGCTTATTGGAGAGCCCCAGACTTTGGGTAAGTGTGATCCCAGAAAGGAGAGGATAACTCCTCTAAAAAGAATCACAGTTGCATGGGCAGTTGTCCACTCTGACATATGGTAGTAGCAGGAGCAAAATGTCAGCCTAGCCATCTCACTGTAGACACAAAGGTTCTGCCCTTGACTCTTGGTTCATGGTCACTCATGAAAGTACTGGTGGAGCCTTTGCAAAGACATTATGGCAACTGGTGCTGGTGGCATTAATACTCCTTCTGATGGCTGTTGCATCATTTTCCAGTCTAAAAATGCATGCCTGTAAATTCTGACCTTAGCAAAATGAAAGCGACACAAGCAAGATCCATTCTTCAGGAATTCCCTGATGAATTCCTGGACAAATAAATGACGGAGGCCTGAGAAATTAGACCTCATGCTCATCTGGACACGGGGGAGCCTGAGGATGACTCTCTGCGATATCAGTGCACAGGACCATTATCATATCCCAAAGAGTAAATTTGAAGATCTCAGTTGTGTTTGTCATACAACAAATTACCACAAATTAGTGCGTCAAAATAACATGAAGTTGTTATCTCATTGTGCCATGGGTCAGCAGCCTAACTCACTGGGCTAAAATCAAGATGTTGGCAATGTTGTGCTCCCTTCTGGTGGCTCTAGTGGGGAATCCATTCCATTGCCTTGTCCAGCTTCTAGAAGTTGCCTCCATTCCTCAGCTCATGACCTCTTTCCTCCATCTTCAAACTCAGCAATGGAGGGTTGATTCTTCCTCACACTGCATCACTGTGACCTCCTCTTCTATCCCCTCTTCCACTTTTAAGACCCTTATGATTACATTGGGTAATCCAGGATAATCTTGCTATTTTAAGGTCAGCTAATTAGCAATCTTAATCACACTTCATTTTATAAGCTAACATATTCACATGTTCCAGGGATGAGGCACAGACAGCTTCAGGGGCACAAGAATGAAAGTGGATATTATTCTGTCTGTACCATTTAAGCACATAGGCCCAAAGAATCAGCCATGTATTAGATGTTGGGTTTCCAAGAGGAATAGATCTCAAGGGCTTCCAAATCTAGGAGACAGGCAAAAAATAACAAAATAATGTGGGGCAGTGATAAATAATCATCATATGATAATATCAGAATGCCTATCCCAGCCTCTGTTGGAGGCTGGTGGCATGATAGAAGATTTTCTGGAGGTAGAGATGCCTAAGTTTAGTTACTAATGGATTAATAGCCTTCCAGTACATGAAGAAGAAAGCATTCTAGTCATCCACATCCCCAATGTACCCCAAACACGGCATCTTATCCTCCTCTATAGCTTGGCTGATGAAATCTCCTGAAAATCACAAGGCTGATAGCAGCCAAATGGGGAATTCATTGACGATTTTCAGTTGACAAATATATACTGAGGACCCATGACATGTCAGAACATATGTGACTATCAAAGCTGCAATGAAGGGCAAGACACATGCCTTTTTGGTGTTACAGTATTACAGAGGAAGAATGGAAAAGTTCATGTGAAAAACTACTTAGGAGATAAGCTTGTGAATTTGTCCAGAGAGGTGATGCTTTTCAGATCCCAAATGTCACAGGAAGAGAACAAATCTTCAGTCTCCCCAAATTCCTGATGAACAACAGATGCTACCCCCTTGAAGTTTATCATCACAAACCAAAGCAATGGAAGGTCTCAGGCTCAATGACTAGGGTGTAGTTCTGGCTAATGTACTCCCATGCCAGTGACAGAGCTGCTCCAATCCACAGAAGCCACTATCATACACTGCTTATGTCCCCACTGTTTACTTCCCAGCTCTTCCCGTGGCACTGCCCCTTGAAGTCACCAGTCACTGGTCATGCTCCTAATTCCAGAGCTATTCTCTGTCTCAGACTTATGGTGTTTTACAGGCTTTTATGGGTTATTACAGCAGCCTAACTATCATTTCCATGTATTTCTATGGGGAAATGTACTACTATTGACTTCTAAATGAATTATAATAAAATTCCAGAGTATAACTATCCAGAGGTTAGGGAAGGCCTAACCTTTACAGGGACTTAAGATTTTACCTGAAAAAATGTAGCTAACTAAGCTCCCTTTAATCACTCTGAACATCACTCATGTGGCTGCACCACTTTTATTAACTTAATGACCAATAACCAAATACTGTTTGCAGCAGGCAGAATGGCAGATGGAAAGAGCAGGCATTTGGAAGCAATGGATCTCTGCTCAAATCCAGTTCTGCCACTTACTAGCTGGGAGATCTTGGATGAGTTACTTAACCTCACTAAATACGAATATCATCACTATAAAATCCCTGCTTAAATCTGTCACACTCACAGGATCGATAGGGAGATGAATGACTGAAGATATGTACACCATGGGACACCATTGCTGGAACAGAATAGGCACTAAAATAAACAAGTTTTTGCATCAGCAACCTCTGCATTTAATGTGGCCACACCACCGTTGGTTTGGCGTGTTGACGTGTCCCCTACTATTGGGCATTGACCTAGTCCCCAAATCCAGTTTGAAACACCTTTGAACAAACAACATTGAAATATACCTCTGTGTGTGTGTGTGTGTGTGTGTTTGTGTGTGTGTGTGTGTGTGTGTTGCATTACTGAATGCACAGAAATATAAACTGCTTCTGAGTGCTTCTGCTGAGTTGATGGGAGGCAAGAAGGTGGAAAAGGAGAAAGAACTTTAATAAACTCTTATTTCTGGGACACTGCTGTCCCCTGAGTGCCTTGGGCCCTCACACCGATGCAGCAAAGGTACATAGTTATACCAATTACTGCAGAACACTTTAGAAATATTCATTGCTATGTATTATAATCCTGAAAATACCACATTCATACCAATAGGCTGGTCTCTGCTAAATAGAAGTTCCTGTTTCTCCACCACAGAACTTTAAGACACTTTGAACATAAAGAGAGGAATGTCTGGGGCAGATATATGTGCTTTGAAATTGACATTCCTTTTTTTTTTTTTTTTTTTTTGCTGGTGGCTTGGAGGATCTTGAGCAAGACCTTTCTGTAGTCCTTTCTAGATCTTGGTTTGTCAGATTCTAGAACCCCTGGTCCCTGCTGTTTTTACTGCTCTCAGCTCTTCAGAGCCTTCCAGAGTAAAATTTCTAAATTGGCATAGAAGGACTTCTTTGGCATCAGATGATTCTTATGAAACAGCACACTGATGAGTTAAATGAAACGATTCAGAAAAATACCGATTAAATTTCCCCTTAAATACCCAGGGGTTTAGAAATTAAGCAAAACTGCTTGGCACTAGGCAGTCTGGATTTTAACAAACTCAAAATGTTTGAAAAGTGTTCAAGATGTTTTGACAAACAGAAAATGCCACTATGTTCTCTCCTCTCTCCTGACATCACTCTTCATCTGCCAAAAAGAAAGCAGAATCAGGGTGTTCAGGATCTGGAGATCAGCTAGTGTCCCATTAAGGGCTTTCTCTCTCATCAAATGGAATAATCCACAGTCCTTGTTTTAATGCTCACTAGCTTCTTTGTTCTGCTGCAAAGTGATAGAGCTAGTTTGCTTTATTTTAAAAAACGAAACAAAATTAAACTGAGTAACTATGAATAGTATAAAGTGATGACCTTAACCAGTGAAGTCATATTTTTAAAAGAAAAAAAATAATTCCAATTACGTGAATAGAATATGTAATGTTGCCTGGCTTTAGCAGTGAATGCAATGAACGTGACATGCTGCCACTGTCAGACTTACAACATCACCACCAGTTGTCTGGGACACTGACCCTCACTTGCCTGCTCAAGGAAGGTTGTGGTGTTTGGCAGGAAATAGAAAGACTCCTGAGAGGCCGTGTGGTTGAGTAAAAAGAGTACTGAAGGAGAAGTCAGAGAGGTCTGGGCTTCAGCCCCAAACCACTGCTACCTGCATGGATCACCACAAACAAGCCAGGATTCACACAGAAAGCAGCATCCCACATTGACCCCCCCTCAAAAATTATGTGTGGGTATAGTCTTTGAGGTAAATTCCAGTTCTGGAGCATTCTAAGATATAGTCAGGTTGTACTATTTGCACCTCCATAAATGAGGAACATAGTTCTAAAACTTATACTGATAGATAAATCTGGATCACTGACTTTCCAGTTTAATATAGTTTTTCCAACAAATATTATCTCCTGTCCCAAGTGAGGAGATATATATATATATATGTGTGTGTGTGTGTGTGTGTGTGTGTGTGTGTGTGTGTGTGTGTGTATAAAAGCTAGTGAGCCTATATATATATATATATGCATATATATTCTTTCTTCTCAATGGAACTAAATATTACTCATCCATCCAGCCATCCAGCCATCCAATTTTCTCAGTATCTTGCAATTTACAAATTGTATTCATTATCTCCTCTGCTTCTCAGAACCCTGACATGGATCAATTATCTATGTCCCCAAATAATGCTCAAGGAAACATACTTTTCAAGGTGAATTCCTCAAGATGACAAAATGGTAAGTGACAAAGCTGGGACTGAACTCAAGTCTACTGGACCAGAATATTTTCCTTGTAACATGGGCTGGACTCATCTCATCATTCTCTTATCTAAGGCTACAGAGCGATGGAAGGAAGGAAGGAAGGAAGGAAGGAAGGAAGGAAGGAAGGAAGGAAGGAAGGAAGGAAGGAAGAAAGAAAGAAAGAAAGAAAGAAAGAAAGAAAGAAAGAAAGAAAGAAAGAAAGAAAAGGAAGGAAGAAAATGGAAGATGGAAGGAGGGAAGGAGGGAGGGAGAGAGAGAGAGAAAGAGAGAGGAAAGAGAGAGAGAAAGAAAGTCATAGCTCTCGAGCTACAGAGCAGCAGCAAGCCAGTAGGCTCTTTCCTGTGGTTTTGATTACCCAGAGCCATTTGGATAATTACCAGGCTGAGACTGGTGAGACCCAGCCATTCTTTGGCAACTCAGTACAAGGATACACGAGAAAACAGTTTCCATTGTCTACTCCCAATTCCCCAGTCATGTCGGCAAGCAAGCTGGGCTGGTTTGGGTTTTCTCATGGCAATCAGAGTCAATTTCAAGATTTAAAAGCCAAGTTCATGCTAGAGAACATGGAGCCACACCTTTTCCCTTGTCATTTTATATGATCTGTAAACTCTTTCTGTAACTGTGAAACCAGGAAGCTGAAAGGCACCCAAGTGATATTATCATGGAGCTGGGGCTGATGTTTTACAGCACATAGGGACTGATATCAAAGCCACAGAGATGAACATGTTATCATAATAGTTATGAACAATCACCCTGTAGCCCAGACGTTTACCATGCTTTACAGCCTACAAAACCATGTTATATTTTTTACATCTCTTGGTCATCAAAACAGCTTTGTGAGTTAGAAAAGGTGAGGATTTCGCTCCTGCTTTTCAGATGAGGAAAGTGAGAATTGCAGTCCTGCTAAGTGGCATTCACCCAGTTGCCTGGAGGGAAAGCCAGACAGCATCCTCTCACCTCCATCTCCCTCACTTATCACAGCTCGTTCATCACCAACTCCTGGCCTTACTCCACCCAAGGATGCATCAGATCCAGCCACTTCTCTGCGTATCCCCCACCACGGTTCCAGTCAAAACATCATCCGCCCCTGTCTGCACCTTCACAGCAAGGATCTCACGGGTGTCCGTGTTCTTCTCTGCTTTCTGACACTCAGATTTGATCTTCAGTCCTTCAGCGGCATGGCACGGACTTCAGCGTGAACCCAGACTCAGGCTTGATTTTGCCCGCCCTCCGCACAGCCTGTTTTTAACTCATTCTCCTCACCATGTCGCTTTTCCTTTGTGCTCTGTGCTCCAACCACACTGGGCTTCTTTTAGTTCTCAGACTCCCCATGCCCTCTCTTGTCTTAGCATCTTCCCACATGTCATTCCCCCTGCTGGATGTCTTTCCAGTCCTGACCCCTTCTTGCCCCCATTTCCCTTTGCCATAACGACTTATCTTCCTATCCTATTTCCCTATCATTTTCCTCTCCCAGGACTGGAATCTTCATAGCCCAAGACTTACCCGGTGCCTGACGAGCATGGACGAAGTGTTCGGTAGCATATCTTTTCAGAAATAAGTGAATGAATTAAGTCTCACCAAAGGCCCAAAGCCAAGGTTTTTACACATCAGTTTAAGTTTTGTCCCAGCAAACATCTATTTATATAGAATAACTGTGAATAGTACTTCTCTGTTTAAAATTGTCAGGTCACCTGATGGCACGTACATGCAGTCAAACTTTCCATCTTTCCTCACAGACAGAGCTGTTGCCCTGAATCCTGAGTCCTTTTCTGCCTCACTGAAATTGGCCTGTATTCTGGAAAAGAACTGGGTAGCCCCCTTCCTTCTTTCCCTTGAGCCAAGAACCAGTGAGGGAGCCAGTTTTGTGGCCATCCCTCAAAGTTTCTCTCCGCAAAGGGCTCCTTGAATCTTAAGAGTATTCAGAACCCCAAGATTCCTGGGTCATGATGTTTCCTGACTCACTGTTGCTACAAAATGCAGGAGGGGAGTCTGGCATGTCCAGAGGGGTTTATGGGTTGTAGCAGCATTGAGGCATTAAGCCTTGGGCATTCTGGAGAGCCAGATGGCTGAGCAGGGAGGATCCCAGCTCCTACGCTATTGCACATGACAGCAGAGTAGACACTCTTCTGGAATAGGACCAGAGACCCTGATTCAAAGCTGAGTCCATCTCAGAGCATGTAAATCACAAGCCAGAGCAGCCACACCGCAGAATCCAAACTCCTCTTGATTTAATCCAGGGTTCCTTACCTGCAGCACTATTGCCATTTTGGATGGGATAATCCTTTCCTGTGTGTGTGTGTGTGTGTGTGTGTGTGTGTGTGTTGTGTGTGTGGAGGGGGAGGCTGTCCTGTGCACTCTAGGATCTTTAATAGCATCCTTGGTCTCCACCCTGTAGAAAGCAAAAATTAACCCTGCCCCTTTCCACCCCCAGATGTGGCAACAAAAGTGTCACCAAATATTGCCAAAATCTCTTGGGAGAAGGGGAGTGAAGTTGAGAACCACAAATTTAATGGAATTTAGCACCTTGGACAAGTTACAAAAATGCTTCTGATCTAATTTTCCTCATCATCCTAAACAAAACAAAATTAAAAAAACTAAAAATGTTTCTAATATTTTTGTGAGGACTAATGAAAATATTAGGTGTGTAGTATTTAGCCTAGTCCTGGTGCAAAGTAGGTGCTCAGAAAACACGGCTGCGTGAACGTGCAGAAAGTATGTTGCCCATGAAAGAAAGTAACTGAGACTCCAGGAGAAAGAGAAGTGCTGTCAGAGTTGGCTCCTCTGACCTTGTAACTGGGAGCCAGGTGGCCCCCAAGTCACATCTGCAGGGACAGAAACTCCAATGAGGAGAGGAGTGTGAGAATACTTGGCTAAAGCTAACAAATTTTACAAATGCAACTCATTTTGCCACACAGTGGGATCTCTTCTGGGGTCTTCTTTCCACCTGCCTCCAGAAGAGATCAATTTTATGTGTGGGTGATGTACGTCGGGGGTGCTGCTATGGACAGTGTTTTAGGAGAAGCTGTCCCAGAAGGAGGTCCATGGTGGCCTCACCAGAGAAAGGCAGCAGCATAAGCAAGGAGATGCATACACAACACAGGAAAGGTAGAGGTCTTACTGGGAGGCAGAGGTGGGTATGAGACTCAGTCCTGCTACTTGCTGTGCGACCTTCGGGACACAACCACTCTGAGCTTTACTTGCTTCATTATGGGGAAAGGGTAAGAAGTAAATGGAATATGTGCAAGTCTCTTGGCATAGAGCTGGAACATAGCAATCACATAAACAATGTAAGCATTGGTAATATTAACTATTACTGCACCAGCTTTTACTATTATTGTTTTTAGCACTACCATCATTGTTGCCCAGGGTAGTTTACAGAGCATTATTGTTATTAACTTCAGACAACTTCAGGCCTGCCATCTCAGCAGGGCCACCCATCTTTCCCCCGAATTCAGAAGATTCAGAAGGCTGTGAAGCAGGAAGGTCATTTTAGCCCACTTCCCTATGAAAAACATTTTGCGTACAAATCTGTATAGTCTCTGGTCCCAGGACATCAAAGTGGCTTTATCTCTCTTGGCAGGTTAGGCTACTAGGAATACTGAACATTTTTCTGTCTCACCCATTGCCAAGGGTGCAATTTGGGAAAACAAATAGGGATTTACAGATAGCAACTTTCCTCTTCTTCTATTGATAGCCTGAGATAATTCATGGCTAGGTTTGGACAAATGCAAAAATGTGCATTTAGTTTGAATTTGGATTCATTCCTCATGAATATTAGTCATCTCAGCCTAAAATGCAAGCACTTCTGTGTTTCAACAGATGGGATGCACTATGCAATCATACTATAACACAAGGCGAAAACAAGAAGGTTGAAATTAAATTTAAGGATAAGTCTTGGCACAGTGGCAGCAAAGTGTGCAGCACCATATATTTCCCTACAAAATAAGGAATGTGCTTTTAGGTGTGGCTTGCATTCTTGCAAAAACAATGGGATGGGAATATTTATAAACCATGTTTGCTTGATGATTTAACTCGTTGTAGGAATATTTTGGGCATATAACTCTTCATAAATAGTTTCCTTTTACTGAATGCCTAAATCAGAAACTGGCTCAGCATATGTCAGTTTCCATTGTTAATGATGAAAATACAATGCTGGAACCCCTCTGCCTTTCATGTCCCCTTCTGCCTGTTAATATTCCACTGTTTCTTGAGAGCATGGCTGGTGGATCCTACAACATGGCAGAAAATGGACCAGTGCTAGACCAGCTGGTGATCCTGAGGTGTGTGTGTGGCCGGGCGGGGGGAGGAAAGAAACAGGAGAGAAATAGGAGGAAAAGGAGGAGGGTGAAATAAAATGAAAAAGGAAGAAAAGAATTGGAGCAGGAGAACTTCATATTCATACTTTTTCCACTAAATCATACCAATTAATAAAATTCAATAGAAAATGCACTTGTTAATTCCACTGATAAATTTTTGTTGAGCACCTACTGTGTACCAGAGACTGTGATAGGCACTGGGGCAAAATTAAACTTTTATGATAATGAACTCAGAATTCATCTAACATCAAATAGCTAGAGAAGAACGCTAGTTCCCATTATTACTTTTTAAAAATTTCCATTAACTGGTGTGCCACATGCTAATAAAATAATAATTCTTGCCCTGTAAGAATAAACAAAAGGCAGAGCACCTGGGTGGCTCAGTCAGTTAAGGGACTGACTTGTGATTTCAGCTCAGGTCATGATCTCAGGGTCACGAGATGGAGTCCGCATGGGGCTCCATGCTAGGTGTGGAGCTTGCTTAAGATTCTCTCTCTCTCCTTCTCCCTCTGCCCCTCCCCTGCCTCTCTCTCTCTCCCTCTCAACAAACAAACAAACAAACAAAAACAAAAGGCAACACAAAATCTTGAAGTTCCTTCTACATAGAAGAAAGAATGGCATCCAGTATGGTTCACTTTAATATATTTTTATTAACATAGGAATTCACTGAACACAAACAGATCCCATGCACTCTATCTAATACATCTTTTAATATCATGTTATTGATTATCTAGGAATTCCCATTGCCTTTTCAGTGACCTATCAACTTCTCAGAAGCAGTTATGGTTAACTAGGGGTCACCCAGAAAACTTTTTTAGAAATATAAAATTTAGAACTTCGGCTTTGTAAGAAATTCTAGAGATTATTGTGTCTGAACACTCCTCCACTTACAGATGAGAAAATGAAGGAAAAGAAATAATGACCAAAGAACCATTTCATTGTAAATCTTTCTAAAGAGTGGATCAGACACAGCTAAATTTTGTTGAGTACTTCTTTTGTAACTGACTTAGTTGCAGACACCTTTATCCAGATAATCTTCAATCCCTTCATAGAACACCATGAGGCAGATATAATGGTCCATATTTAACGTAGAAGGAAAGAGCTTTGAGAAGGTCAGCACTTCATCCTGGGTCACACACAGTTAATCTCCTTACTTCAAGATAGAAGTCTCACTATGCATACTGTAGCGAGTAACGAAGAGATGATACTACCCAAATTCTCAAACTTTCTTGTACTTCAATAAAATATTTTTATGCAACTATTTTGTCATTTGCCTTTGTATGCTATAGAATTCAAGAAGGCTTTTCCATATATGAGATTTTTTTGAGTGATAAATTAAAATATAAAACTATTTATTTATCAGGTTCCCGGAATCCATATCATATCATTGGCTATATTAATTATCTTTTTCCTAATTCTTCTTAGAAGAAGGATTTTTTAAAATTACTAAAAGAACATTTTAGATAGTAACTGCAAAAAAAAAAACTGTCAGTGAAAACAGGGTCACTTTTATAGCCTATTAAAGAGAAAACTCAAAGTTTTTATAGCCCCAGCTTAGCTCTGACTGGGTGAGTAATTAGGGCTGATAACACAATCTTACTGGGTGGAGTAAAGCAGTTGTACCTACATGACCTGTCCCCCACTGAAAAGAAGCTTTCTCAAATTACTGGAGGTGATATTTTATTTATTTATTTAGAGAGGGCACGTGCATGAGCGGGGTGGGGAGGGGCAGAGGAAGAGAGAGAATCTTAAGCAGGTTCCACTCCCAGTGCAGAGCCAATGCAGGGCTCCATATCACAACTCTGAAATAATGACCTGAGCTGAAATTCAAGAGTCTGTTGCTTAACCAACAGAGCCACCCAGGCATTTTTGAAGTCTTGTTCAGCAAAGTGTCAATATTGATTTCCAGAGATAAGTGAGCTGATGGTTTTGCAACAATCATTCAACTATCTGATAAACATCCTCAGGCAATGTCAGAAAGTCAAGGTTAAGTGTGGAATGTGGGTCAGGGAGTTCTAGTATAAGGGGATCTGCATTATTCCACTTAGGGAGGGTCTTTTTCTTCTTTTTTGGGCGAGAGGAGGGGTAGAGGGAGAGGAAGAGAGAGAATCTTAAGCAGGGTCCAAGTCCAGTGTGGAACCCCACTCAGGGCTGGATCTCAGGACGGTGAAATCAGGACTTGAGCTGAAATCAAGTCAGGCACTTAAACCAACAGAGCCACCCAGGCGCCCCCTGGAGGTGATACCTTAAAATATAGGTTGTTGGTCCCAATCTCATAGATTTTTTAATTCAGCAAGTTTGGAGTAGCTCAAAATTTTTTATTTTATTTAAAGCTCCCTCCAGTGATTCTGTTGTTCAGCCATGTAGAACTGTCAATTGTATTAAAAATATTTTATTTATATTAGATATTCTATTCAACTCCAAGCTTTGTTATCTAATTCTTGTGGAGGCTTGGGCAAATCAAATAAGATTTCTGAGCTTCATATTCCGTGCTATAGATCAAGAGGAAATTAAGCCTTGGTGGTGCCTTGGCCACTGCACAGGGCCATGCTTTGCTTGCGATCCTATACGCTATGGGTGCTAAACTCAAAAGCTGTTCACAATGTCCATAACTTTTGTTGCCACTATGACAACTCTATATGTAAGAGACAGGTTTTGAGTGCTCCATGCCAGGCACTGTCCTTGGTATTTCACCTTCTCAACCATCAGTTTTCATGATTGCCTGGACTAGCTGAGTACAGAATTTTCTCCTTGTTGCACCTTCCAGGTACCTCTCCCCAACACATTAGCTCTATCTACTTTCCTGTGATTGCTGACTTTTGTATCCAGTTCTTGTGCTCTACTTCCTTTCTTGGATATAGTACTTTGCTTGGTTACACACATGTTCCCCTCCCTCTCTCTTTCAAGAGATTCCTGAAATTCCAATCTAGACATAGGTCCTAGGAGTCTGTTTTCCTGGAATGGGCCATCAGAAAATAATCATTCTGCAAGTTAAATGTTATGTTCTGCCTTTTTATAGATGAGAAAAATGAGCCTCCATTATAAGAAACATGCCCAGCCTCCACCACTAGTAAGCAGCAGAACTGCAATTTGCAGCCAGGATCTATGTAGCCCTGGATCCTGAGATCATTCTATTAAATCATTCTACCTCCCAGAGTTCTCAGGATAATGGCAGCCTAGAAGGAGAAAGGAGACTTTCATCTTTTTGACATTGCCAAATGTTTTGCTCTACTTCGGGAGGAGATTGACTATGCCTTTGAGAATCTGTCCTCATTTTGATGAGTGCTTTTAATTTCTCAGATCAATGCCCCTACTCCCTTAGTCTATGCGATCTCTGTTTCTAAAGGGAAGATCTGTTGTTTTTCTGGTTACTATCTATGTCATAGACCACAGAGTTCTCTCAGAATGAATTCTCTGTGCTTATACTCAGTGCTCTACCTAGTTCTTTTACCAAGTCAACCTCTAGTTACTCTCCTAAAAGTAGAGGAATTTGAAGAAAGAGCCTAAAGGTAACAGGAATCACTCTCTTTCCCTTTATATCAATTTCTACATTGTGTGATTCTTTCATTAGGTCTGTCACTCACGTTCGCCTACTAGTTTATCCCCAGTGCCTAACACAGAGCTTGGAATAAAATTCTTGTTCATAAATAAACGAATGAATGGATTCTTTTAAGTTTCTATACCAATAATGAAATTTTAAGGGGAGTGGAATTTGGAGACCACACTGGAGAACTATTTGTCATATGATATAAACTCAAGTAGAAAAATCCCATGGTTTTTAAATGCAACCCATCGGTCAACCACCAAAGAAAACAAGTTTGGGGCATCCACTGTTGTTAATAGGTTCTTTGATCCATGTTAAGGGGAGGCAAAGCTGGGCAAAAAAGTTACTTGCAGGATATACGCATCATTGTTTATGAGACTAGATTGCATTTAACAGTCACCAACCTCAGAAGCAGAGTGTCCTATGTTCCAGGGGACAGGCGGGCAGTGGGGGTGGAGAGACACTTGCAAGAGGGAGTAGAGATCAAGTTAACTAAAGTGGCCAGGGAAGGCTTTGCTCCCAGAAAGAATGAGCAAATACTTGGTGATAGGAATGTGCCTGGCACGCACTACAATAAGACCTGTCTTATCAGCATAATCGGTTCTGGTGCAAAATAAAATAAAGTAAAATAAAATAAACCTGTAAGATACTATTTGGGACAGACTGAGGCTGGATTGTGGAAGGTATCTTTGGTTTGTTTCTTTGTTTATTTGTTTATTTATGTGAGGGAAAAGTCTTGACCCTTAGAGCTCAAACTCAATTATTCTCTCCCCTAAAAAGAAGGTCTCCTTGGCTCATTGTAGTGAGAACAAAGCTGATTTAGCCATATGTAATTTTCCCTACATTTAAAAGGCCTCCATGTTTCTTTCGACTCCTTAAATTTTCAAAGGAAGGGGGAAAAGCATGTTAGTTACTTAATATTTCTGTATATCTTAAAGGACCCTTCATATTTATCATCAGAGACACACCAAAGCACATTACAAGTAATGTAAGCCAGCTGGTGTTTTGCAGGCCAAAGTCAGTTGATGGTTTAATAGTAAAAACCATCTTTTTGTTAACATTTTTCTGGAGCACATCACCAAAGAATGCATGGCCCCTTTGTACATTTTTCAGAAATGAATGGTCTTATTAGCTATTTTCTTAGGTTTCTGAATACTTCTAGGACATGAAGGATTGGTTTGGTTTCTTTTGAGAACTCTTTCAGAGCTGTGTAAACCACCTTCTGAACACTTTTTCATGTGGACTTCTTGGATTCTCCAAATTTACCCACTTAGGTCATGTTTAATAAACTTACATAAGGTTAGCAAACCTTCCCATCTGGGACATAAGCTAACCTGTGTCTTCTGTGCTGGTCGAAACACTGGTGATTGAAAAAGTAACTCAGAATAGCTATTAGAGATTAGGCACTTTCACTGTTCCCTTCCATCTCAAAACTTTGATTGAGTCACAAATCACAGGTTTCACTCAACATGGAATTCAAGAATGGCCACTAAAATTCAAAGGAGAGTACAGAAGGGTAAATGCTCTATGCTTTCAGCCACTTATCAATTCCTCAAATATGCCATGCTCCTTCCTCATCTGTAACTTTACACATATTGTCTCAAATATAATTCAAGTCTCATCTCAAAGACTCCTCCTCCAGGGAGCATATTGTATCCTGCTTCATCTCTTCCCTTCACCCTATTCCAGGTGAGTTTATAGGGAATTGCACATAGTCTTATTATTACACCATATCATCAGTTTATGAGCTACATATAGGCAAGGACTATGTCTGATTCATTGCTCCATCATCCAGCCTTGTAGCCATCATGGTAAATGGAGCTGAGCTCTGAAATGTCATGATGTCTATGCCTGCTACATTGTAGGAAGTTATTATATAACCTGCATAAGGAAAACTGAATAAAGAAATAGTTCTAGGTAGAGTTTTTGTTAAATATACAGACCTATCTTTAGAACAACATAATATACAAAAGAAAAAATATTCCCATCATGTATAGAGCAATTGAGTTTAGTGCATCTAAAACTTTCTCAGCAGAGTTCTTTTGGAGGTAATCCTTAGATCTAAAATCTAAGATCTAATCTTGGATCTGAGGCTTACCTCCAGAAGAACTTTGGTGGGAAAATTTTACATGCACTAAACTCAATTATCCAATTTTGTCTTCTCAACAACCCTGAGGAAGTGGTTACTATTCACATGTTACAGATCTATAAACTGAAATGCAAAGTAGTTAAAATGCTGACTTGGGACTTTACCAACACTCATGAATTTAAATGCTGTGCTTTTCTTTTCTTTCTGTTATATGAAGTAAGCTAAAGAAGCAAAGGGTGAATGATATCATAAAAGGTACCAGAAGAACTCCAAACCATTAGCTGCCCCACTATCCTGACCCCGATGCAAAAAAAACCTGCTTTGATCTTAGTGGGGTATACTAAGATCCTGTCTTAACCTCTAAGGATTTGGCTCCTAGAGATTTTCCTTTGAGTTTAGGCCCTTCCTTTAAGGAGAAGGTCATAAACTCTCAGGGCTCCTAGGAATGCCCCTGTTCCTGGTCATCAGGCATGGTTTTGTGCAGGGAAGATGGTGTACAAAACCCCAGTGGCAAAGGAAGAAGATGAGTCACTGTAATGTGATGATTTCCATTGGTGCAGCTGGGGAGATACACGGCTTCTGCCAAGATCCGCTGACATCTCCATGTGCCAACCCCCCAAAATAGAAACCCCTGAGAAAAACCAGGAGCATCCCTCAGAAATATAAGAAGCCCGTCTGGGGTTTGGTTACATGTAAAGATTATACACTGAGAATCTAGGCTTCTGCTGTTTTGCCCATGTGCTGAATTCTCACCAACCCTCCCCTCCTTCTGCCTCCTGAGTCATCCAGCAGACAGTGATGCTCTTCATTCATTGTCTCTTAGAAGCTCTTTCTACCCTAGGGAAACAAGGCATCACAAGTATGAAATTCATATTTTGGCAACTACTGCCATTTGCCATCTTTTATTGTCCTGCAGATTTCACTGTATTTAAATAAAGTCTTCTTGGTGAACTGGGACTGTGTACACCCACCAAAGGCAAAACCCCAGGCAGAGACAATGGCTTTGCTAGACTGTTTGCTATTCCAAGGGACACTTCTAAGACATTTGCTGCCCTGCTGTGCAAACATAGTTACGCATGAAATAAAGTAAAAACAAAAAAAAAATTAAACAGCAGTTAGTGGTTGGATGTTATTTCCAGTTTGGAACCACTGACGAGGCTGCTATAGAAAACTCTTCCCTCTGTTATTACAAAATAACGGTTTGTGGATGGTGAAAAGAAAACACAACTGAATTTTCTTTTAACTTCAAATACAGAAGCTAGTGCATCTATCATTTTCACCACATTACAATACATTATGGGAGAAGGTCATCATAACTTTAGATGGGTTATTTCCATCCATGTCTCTCATCCTCTCAAAATTGTTATACCGGGACCAGGCTGATGCCAAATGCTCTGCTAAAGAAAACATGCCAAGTTGAAGTGAGCTAATTAAAGAGAGTGAAACAGAACCAAAAGGTCAATGCATAAAGACCCAATACCGAAGCAGGTTTGTCACAATGCATTCTGAGACAGCACCATCAAAAACAGCCCTGCTTCTCTTTCTCTTTTGTCTTTATGTCCACTTCTGTCTTGCCCTACAGATTATCCTTTATCCCATGACCACAGATGTGGTCCTTGTCAGTATCCAGGTAGTCCATCTAGGAACAAAAAAATGCTTCCACTTCTTTCTTTCAAAGAATTTTGTCATTGTCTCCCTGTACTGATACTACCAATCAAGATGATAAAAACAACAATAGCAATAAAGTAGTTAATATTTACTGAGGATTTTACCAGGTGTTGTGTAATATTCTTATTTAAACCACATAACAATCCTGTAGGGTGGTGATTAGAACCTTGATTTGTGTTTCAGCTATGTGTCTAATTGGACAGTCTTCATTATGCAACTTTTTTAATGGGAAAGTCTGAGTTTATTTAATCACCATATCCCTCAGAGTCCCTAATTTGTCTTTAATCAATGCATGTAGAACAACTGTCCACAGGAAAGTCACATGCTGCAGAATACTTAGGGGACATGGCAATCACATCTACTCTAAATAACCAATAGAGATTATACCAGAATAATAAGTATGCCAAAGCAAAAGAAAATACCAGTGCATCAAAATGCTGCTCAAGTTCACCCACCCTCTGACTTGGGTTATCATCTGCAAAGAAAATACAAGTAAACTAACATTTTCAAGTGAACATCTCTTCATAATGTGTACTCCATTTACAAATGTGGTTCTTAAAGGATCATAACTGTATCGAGTGAGGGACAAAGAGCTCTTTGCTATAACATTTACTTCCATTTAATATTGCTTAGCAGCTGGAACACATGACCTTGATTCAGGGTGCTACGGTGTGCATTGCTTTTAAATGGACACTACCTGCCATACATGAGGGAACTCAGCTGTTCCTAGCCACAGAGCTTAGCATCATCATTCAGAAGATTTCTCAGATGTTTTCAGTTTTTAGATGGAAAAGTAAAAATAACTTGTTCTTTTTTTTTTTTCCTCTCTAAAATGAACTAAAACCAACAAGGAGAACACAAACCAGAAAGGGGCATGTCATCTTGGACAAGTCTATGGAACACCTATAACTTCAGACCACAAAGTATGAAGAAGACCTGCTGGGAGAAATGAAATGGGAACAACAGCAAGAGAGGACCCCCAAGAAAAGCACCTGTCTTTAAAGATTTTGGGTCAGAGCCAGATAAGCATAATGACTCTGTATTTGGATGTTACAAAAAGTGGGTGTATACTCACAGCAGGAGCCTCTCTGAATACAGTCTGACCGCATGGAACAGCAGGGAAACTACAGTTAGAAGAGCAAATGAGCACTATCTCTGAAGAAGCAGACGGTGTTAGAGAAAGAATGGGAACAAGAGAGCCCTGAAACTTAAAAATAAGATTACATCACCCCTCTCTACCTCCCACAACACACATACATACACACAATGCACACACATACTCACACTCTCACACATCTGAATCATGTAACATCATATTGTTTTTACTGTAGGCAGAAGAGCTTTCCTCTTCTTCTGGCTCTTGCTTCTACCTACAGTAAGTTTCTGTAGACAGACTTTCAAGCTCCCTGCTTGCCTTCTACTCAAATTTCTTTCAATCACAGCTTCCTCCCACTGATCCCCTGTCCACAAAATCTGTTCATAAATGTCTTGTCCAGGAAGAAGTCCCTCTATTCAAAGAATATAATAAAAAAATAAGAATTTTACTACTAGTATTTATGGTATTAGTAGCAAGAAAAATAAAATAATAAAACAACACCCAATCTATGGGACATTTTTTTTTATGTGAAATTCAACAAGACAAATTAAAGGCAGTTGAAGAACCACATCAGAAAAAGTGTATTATAAAGCAGCAGAAAGTTTTACCAAACATTGCCCAAACAATTAGCACATTTAAAGGAAATATGGCCTGTATGAGGAAAAAGCCCAATGTGGAGCTAGTGGCGATCAGTGGGTTAAAGATTAAAATCACTAAACAGAGGGCAGGAAAGAGATGTAAGGGGAAAAAAAATCAGAGGGAAGCAAGAAAAGAAAAAAAGAAACAAACAGATACAACTGAAGAAATTAGACATAAGGAAGGCAGGATTGAGAACCCTGAGCAAAACTTTTAAGAGTTTAGAGGTTTAATGCAAAGATGATAGATGTGGAATACATATAAAGGAGTGCCAATATATGCATTATTGTTGTCCATGAAGAAATGTACAGGACAAATGGAACAGGAATAAAATATTCAAATATATAATCAGGAGAGCTTTTCTGAAATTTAGAAATACCTCAGTCTTCACATTTAATAGGCACATCATGTCTCAGGAGAAAAATAATTCAGATCAATCAAAATCAATATATATTCTAGTATGTTAGTGGATTTAGAGTTTATAAAAATAATCTCCGAGGCATGCCCAATAAATCAAATCAAATAAGTTACAAATTGGCAAAACGGTTATTTGGCATTCATGCTGGCTATCCCGCTTCTGAATATACTACTATATATAGGCAATTCTTTCTGAATTTTCAGTCTTGGTGAAGTACAGTGACCAATCCTAATTTGAGTAGTAAAAATGTTAGGCGCTTCTTTCCCAGCCTCCTTCATAGTTAGAGCACAGAATCATGATGTGGGATTCAACAATCAGTCACTCATGCCATATTTTGACACGGGAGTTAGTAATATGAGGAGAAAGAGGTGAGGGAGACTTCTGTCCTTGGCATTGACAGCAAGTGGTGGCTGGAAGGTCAGCTTTTTGGCACTGACTCTTGGATGAAATTTAGAAGTAGCAGTGGTGAAAATTGTAGTCTCTAGGATTTGCTAGCAGCAGGAAATTTCTATTTGTCTTAATTTTTTGTTATTTTTGGTCTTTTGGTAAAGAGAGTTAATTATGCTCCTCAGTTTATTTGCTTTAGTATGATTGGTTCAAAGATGGTAACTATTTTGTTTTAATTATGCATTCACTCCTTTTTATCTCCCAAATTTCCCTTTCACACTATAAGTAACACTTTTTTCCCAACCCTTGCCCCCATTCCCAGGCAGCCACTGATGGAACCACACTTTACATACTCTTTTTTGTCTGAATTCTCACAAAGCATAATTATTTTTTAGAAGATTTTATTTATTTGAGAAAGAGAGCACGAGCAGGGGGGAGGGCCAGAGGGAGAGGGAGAAGCAGACTCCCCCCTGAGCAGGGAATCAGACTCAGGACTCCATGTGGGACTCAATCCCAGGACCCTGGAATCATGACCTGAGCTGAAGGCACATGCTTAACCGAATGAGCCACCCAGGAGCCCAGCATAATTATTTTATAATTCATCTATGTTGTGTGTATTTAATAGCTCATTATATTGATGTGTAGTAATTCACTATATGACATATTGCAATTTCATTATCCATTAATCTACTGATGGACATTTGGGTTATTTACAGATGTGGGCTGTTAAAACAGAAGTTGCTACGATTATCCATTTACAATTCTTTATATGGTCACAGTCTTGCAATTCTCACAGGTTCATTCCATAGAAATGGAATGACTGAATCATATAGCAGGTATATAGCTAACATTTTAGGAAATGCCAGACTGTTTACCCATGGTTGTACTATTACACATTCTCATTAATAGTGTAGGGGAATTTCAGTTTCTGTATATTCTAGACAACACTCGATATAGTCATTCTTTGTATTTTTAGCTATTCTAACAGGCAGGTAAAAGTATCTCATTGTGATGCAATTAGCATTTCTCTAATGATTAATGATGTTAATAGCCTCTCATTTGTAAATTTGCTATTCATATATCTTATTTGTTCAAATCCTCTGTCAATTTCAAAAAAAAATGAGTTATTGTTTTCTTATTATTAGTTTTGATAATTTTAAGACATATATTCTGGATACAATTTTTTATCAGTTATACGACTGGCAAATATTTTCTCCCAAACTGCAGCTTATCTTTTCATTTTTTGGTTTTCAAAAAGCAGACATTTTTCATTTTGAAGTGTAACTTATTATATTTTTTCATTTATAAATCATGCTTTTACTGTTGTATTTAAGAACTCTTTGTCTAACTCAAGGTTATACAGATTTTCTTTTCTGTTTTCTTCTAGAAATTTCATAGTCTTAGGTTTTACATATAAATTTAAAATCCATTTTGAGTTCATTATTAATTGTATAAAATATGAATTGAAGTTCATTTTTTTTTTGTATATGGATATCCAATTAATCCAGCACCATTTGTTAAGAATCAGAGAGAAAGAGAGAAACTATCTTTTTTTTTTACACTGACTTGTGTTTGTACTTTTATGGGAAAAAAAAGTTGTTCATAAACTAGTGTGATTCTGTTTCTGGACTCTCTATTCTGGTCAACAGATATATTTATCTATTTTTAGGCCAATACCACAACACTTTGATGAAAGGAACTTTTAATAAGCCCTAAAATCAGGTAGTATTATTCTTCCAACTTAGGTTATTTTTCAAAGGCTTCTACTACTTTGAATTTACGTGAATTTCAGAATTAGCTTGTCAACTTTACAGAAATGTTCACTGAGATTTTGAATGGGTCTGTTTTGAAATTGTAGATTAATTTTGGGAAGACTGACACTTTAACAAATTTGTATCTTCTGACCCATCAACACAGTATATCACACCTTTTATTTAGGTCCTAATTTCAATTAACTGTGTTTTTACAGGTTTTAGTATCCATGGCTTATCTATTTTTATAAGACTTATCTCTAAGTATTTCTTATTTCTCATGCTTGCATAAATGGTATTATTTTTAATTTCACTTTTTAATGTCCATTGCTAGTATATAGAAATAACAATTGATATTTGTATATTGATCTTGTGTGTTACAACTTCGTTGAATTCACTTATTAGCTATAGTAGCTTTTTGTAGATTCCATAGGATTTTCTACAAAATTGATCATGTTGTTTATGAATAACAATGATTTTACTTCTTCCTTCCTGATCTGGATGCTTTCTTCTTTCTTTCTTCAGCTGTCTAGAACCTCTAGATGAACAGCAAGAAAGAGAGTAGACATTCTTGTCTTGTTCTTGATATTTAGTAAAAGACCACTGAGCTTTTCCCCATTAAGAATGATGTTAGCTCTAGGTTTTTCTCAGAGGCCTTTATCAGGTTGAAGAATTTGCATTTTATCACTTGTTTGCTGAGAGGTTGTTTGTTCGTTTGTTTAATCCGGAACGGATGTTGGATTTTATCAAAACCTTTTCTTGCATTCTTAGTGAATGTAGATCTTCATTTAGTAAACAACAAAATATCTGTTTCAAGATGTCAAGTCCATTGTCTGTTTTACAAAATGCTGTATGTGTGAGCGTGTGTGTGTATGTGTGTGTAATTTTAATCTAATCTGAATGGTTCTGTCTTTCATTTAGTGAGATTAAACAATTTTCAATTAGTGTACATTCTGTTCTCTAGGTCATTATTTTTTCCACATTATTTCATATTTCCAAATTTCTGTATTTTCTCCCCCCCTCTTTTGTATTCGTTCCTGCATTCCTGGGGATAATTAAAATTGTCTTCTCTGGCTTAAAAAATCCTACATTCTATTTTTATTCTCACGGCTTAGATCATGACATCTACATGTGTTGTATTATGCTGTTTTGTCATTTCAACTTACCAAACATCTACTTCTCCAGGAAAAAGACAAGCCTGTCATTTTCTTTCAGGTTTCTTTGACCTATAGCATAAACCATTTCTTAAAGTATCTGGAATGAAATAATAAATGTGGCATTTCAATTCAGTAAAGAAAGAACGATGTGTTTAGTAAGTGACACTGGCATAATTATCTACCCATCAGGGCAAAAAAAAAAAAAAAAAAAAACCACACACACACAGTTAAATCCCTATTATGCTCCATGTAAAAATAAATCTCATATGGATTAGAAATCTAAATGTAAAGGACATAAAAAAATAATTTTTAAACTAAAATTTAAACTAATTTTTTAAACTAAATCATTTACAAGAATATTGATATAACCTCAGGATAGGGAATGCCTTGTTTCAGCCAAACAGGAAACCAGAAACCAGAAACGAAATCACGGTGGATTTCTTGCATTCTATGAAATTTAAAAAAAAAATAACACATTTTATTTGCTTTATGTTTTTTACCATGATTATTGTATACTTTTATAAATAAGACATTGATGATTATCTTTCTTTTATTCCTACTGAGAGAAACATGACTGTTTATGCCACATAACAAATCTTGCTTATTCCATCTATCCATTGAAAATACTCTATTCTTTTCTTCTTGAAAAATGTATTTTGCAGCCCACCAACATCCTGTACTAGGCCAGCTGTCATCATGGGATTTATTTTCTTTGTACTTCTCAGCTAATTCCAATGTATCATCTACCTCTTGTTTTCTTTTTCTCACTCATTTGTTTTAACTTATTGTCTTGCGTATATTGTCTAGAAACTTCCTGAGAAGGGTGCATGGGAAAATTTTTATAGATTTTTTTTGTCTCACATATTCTGATAACTTTGTTATGTATATAATTCTAGATTCAAACTAATTTATTCCCAGAGCTTGAAAGGAGTTCTTCCATTGCCTTCATGCATCCGTTATTGGTGATAAGAATTCTGATGCAAGCTTGATTTTCATCCTCTGAGGTTACGTGTTATGTGATTTTACCTTTTAAGGATTTTCTTTTCATCCTTTGTGTTCTGAAATATTGGAGAAAGAATGGAAGAATGTGTGTATGTGTGTGTGTGTGTGTGTGTGTGTGTGTGTGTGTGTGTGTTACCTTGAGGTCATCTGGATGATCCTTTTGAATTGAAAAATCTTGTCTTTCCACATCTATGGTAAATTATTTTCTATTGCTGATTTATTTAAGTTCCTCTCCATTTTCTTTTTCTAAAAAGATTTTATTTATTTATTTATTTATTTATTTATTTATTATTTATTTATTTATTTGACAGACAGAGAGAGAGAGACAGCGAGAGAGGGAACACAAGCAGGGGGAGTGGAAGATCCATTCTCTATTTCTATTCTCTGTTTCTAGAATTTTTTTAAATGTCAATTTTGTTAGTAATCTATATGGCTTATCTATTCTGTCATATTTATCTGTTTTTTACTCCCTTCTGGCAAATGTTATCAATTTTTGCTCTTAGCCCTTTTATTGAACTTTAAATGGAAGCAAACTATTTTTAATTTCCAAGAGATCTTTCATAATGTTTTTATTAAGGCATACAAAATAAATCTCTGTTTATTTGACATGACACTATTCCAGTGCTTCTCTCCAGTAATGCATTGAAAAATAAATAGTGTGAGGTTAATGGGCATTTAATTTGTAGTACGTGCTAAGAATTGCAATTGTATATTAAATTTCTCTGATTAAAATACTAACACACATTCATTGTACCTACTTTAGAAAATGCAACCACTACCAAGAAATAACAGCCTAACACAATTTGGCTTCCTTTCAGGCTATATTTTTTTGCTTGTATCTTTTGCTTTTATTATTTTTGTTATGTAAGGCTTGCTTCCTGTTTTATGATGTGTTTTTTTTTACCTATTATTCTTTATAATGCCTTATTCATGAAATTAAATGTTCTTGGAAAGCAGTTTTTAAGCTAGTGTTACACCAAACACTATAATGTGTTTATTCCTCATAGTTTTTCATTTTTTTTCTTTTGTTACCACAGTCTATTCTTGTTTTATAGAGGCAACAATCTTTCTGAATCTCATATTTATAACTATTTAAAGGTTCTGTTATGTTCCATGAATTATCTATTTACTTTAGGTTTAGTTATCTTGACTTTTAAAAATATCTTCATTAGTGGGGGGCTTGGGTGGTGTAGTTGGTTCAGCATCGAACTCTTGGTTTTCAGGTCAGGTCACGATCTCAGGGTTGTGAGATTGAGCCCCACATCAGGCTCTGCACTCATAGGGAGTTTGCTTGAGATTCTCTCTCCCTCTCCCTCTGCCCCTCCTGCTTCTGTGCGCTCTCTCTCTCAAATAAATAAATAAATCTTTTAAAAATATATCTTCATTAGAAATGGGTGCATTCCTAGAGATGTATCAACTACCAAAATTGAACGAGGAAGAAATAGAAAATCTGAACAGACCTATAACCACTAAGGAAATTGAAGCAGTCATCAAAAATCTCCCAACAAACAAAAGCCCAGGGCCAGATGGCTTCCCAGGGGAATTCTATCAGACATTTAAAGAAGAATTAATATCTATTCTCCTGAAACTGTTCCAAAAAATAGAAATGGAAGGAAAACATCCAAACTCATTTTATGAGGCCAGCATTACCTTGATCCCAAAACCAGACAAAGACCCCATCAAAAAGGAGAATTACAGACCAATATCTCTGATGAACATGGATGCAGAAATTCTCACCGAAATACTAGCCAATAGGATCCAACAGTACATTAAAAGGATTATTCACCATGACCAAGTGGGATTTATCCCTGGGCTGCAAGCTTGGTTCAACATCTGCAAATCAATCGACGTGATACAATACATTAACAAAAGAAAGAGAACAAGAATCATATGATCCTCTCAATCGATGCAGAAAAAGCATTTGACAAAGTACAGCATCCTTTCTTGATCAAAACTCTTCAGAGTATAGGGATAGAGGGTACATACCTCAATATCATAAAAGCCATCTATGAAAAACCTACAGCGAATATCATTCTCAATGGGGAAAGGCTGAGAGCTTTTCCCCTAAGGTCAGGAACGCGGCAGGGATGTCCACTATCACCACTGCTATTCAACATAGTATTAGAAGTCCTAGCCACAGCAATCAGACAACAAAAAGAAATCAAAGGCATCCAAATCGGCAAAGAGGAAGTCAAACTCTCACTCTTTGCAGATGATACAATACTGTATGTGGAAAACCCAAAAGACTCCACCCCAAAACTGCTTGAACTCATACAGGAATTCAGTCAAGTAGCAGGATATAAAATCAATGCACAGAAATCAGTGGCATTCCTATACACCAACAACAAGACAGAAGAGAGACAAATCAAGGAGTCGATCCCATTTACAATTGCACCCAAACCATAAGATAGCTAGGAATAAATCTAACAAAAGAGGCAAAGGATCTGTACTCAGAAAACTATAAAATACTCAGGAAAGAAATTGAAGAAGACACAAAGAAATGGAAAAACGTTCCATGTTCATGGACTGGAAGAACAAACATTGTGAAGATGTCAATGCTACCTAGAGCAATCTACACATCCAATGCAATCCCCATCAACATACCATCCACTTTTTTCAAAGAACTGGAACAAATAATCCTAAAATTTATATGGAACCAGAAGAGACCCCGAATAGCCAGAGGAATGTTGAAAAAGAAAAGTCGGTGGCATCACAATTCCGGACTTCCAGCTCTATTACAAAGCTGTCATCATCAAGACAGTATGGTACTGGCACAAAAGCAGACACATAGATCAATGGAACAGAATAGAGAGCCCAGAAATGGACCCTCAACTCTATGGTCAACTCATCTTTGACAAAGCAGGAAAGAATGTCCAATGGAAAAAAGACCGTCTCTTCAACAAATGGTGTTGGGAAAATTGGAAAGCCACATGCAGAAGAAGGAAACTGGACCATTTCCTTACACCACACACAAAAATAGACTCCAAATGGTTGAAAGACCTAAACGTGAGACAGGAGTCCATCCAAATCCTAAAGGAGAACACAGGCAGCAAACTCTTTGACCTCAGCTGCAGCAACTTCTTCCTAGAAACATCGCCAAAGGCAAGGGAAGCAAGGGCAAAAATGAACTATTGGGATTTCATCAAGATAAAGAGCTTTTGCACAGCAAAAGAAACAGTCCACAAAACCAGAAGACAACCAACAGAATGGGAGAAGATATTTGCAAATGACATACCAGATAAAGGGCTAGTATCCAAAATCTATAAAGAACTTATCAAACTCAACACCCAAAGAATAAATAATCCAATCAAGAAATGGGCAGAAGACACGAACAGACATTTTTCCAAAGAAGACATCCAAATGGCCAACAGACACACGAAAAAGTGCTCAACATCGCTCGGCATCAGGGAAATCCAAATCAAAACCTCCATGAGATACCACCTCACACCAGACAGAATGGCTAAAATTAACAAGTCAGGACATGACAGATGTTGGCGGGGATGTGGAGAAAGGGGAACCCTCCTACACTGTTGGTGGGAATGCAAGCTGGTGCAACCACTCTGGAAAACAGTATGGAGGTTCCTCAAACAGTTGAAAATAGAGCTACCCTACGATCCAGCAATTGAACTACTGGGTATTTACCCCAAAGATACAAATGTAGGGATCTGAAGGGGTACGTGCACCCCAATGTTTATAGCAGCAATGTCCACAATAGCCAAACTGTGGAAAGAGCCAAGATGTCCATCGACAGATGAATGGATAAAGAAGAGGTGGTATATACACACAGTGGAATATTATGCAGCCATCAAAAGGAATGAGATCTTGCCATTTGCAACGACGTGGATGGAACTAGAGGGTGTTATGCTGAGTGAAATAAGTCAATCAGAGAAAGACATGTATCATATGACCTCACTGATATGAGGAATTCTTAATCTCAGGAAACAAACTGAGGGTTGCTGGAGTGGTGGGGGGTGGGAGGGATTGGGTGGCTGGGTGATAGACATTGGGGCGGGTATGTGCTATGGTGAGCACTGTGAATTGTACAAGACTGATGAATCACAGATCTGTACTTCTGAAAGAAATAATGCACTATATGTTAAGAAAAAAAAAAGAAGATAGCAGGAGGGGAAGAATGAAAGGGAGTAAGTCAGAGGGGGAGACGAACCATTAGAGACGATGGACTCTGAAAAACAAACAGAGGGTTCTAGAGGGGAGGGGGTGGGGGGATGGGTTAGCCTGGTGACGGGTATTAAAGAGGGCACATTCTGCGTGGGGCACTGGGTGTTATGCACAAACAATGAATCATGGAACACTACATCGAAAACTAATGATGTAATGTATGGTGATTAACATAACAATAAAAAATTATAAAAAATATATATATCTTCAGTAGCGCTATTTATTTTCCTCATATTTCTGGTAAACTATTTGTTATCCATTATATTTAGGCATGAAGGACAATTGATTTTTTAGGTAGTTGCATTAATGTTCTTATAGGACTTCTTAATGAACTCATTGGGAACTCCACGTCTGGTGTAAAAATTGTCAGCTGGAAGATTTTACTTTAAATCTGCAGGTAGAGTGGAGATGGTCATTACAATATAAATAATAGGTTTAGAACCTTAGCATTTCTTGAGAGGTAAGTTGAGTACTGTCAAAAGAGAGCACTCTTGTTGGTTTTGTTTTTTCCATTTTTTTTCTGCTAGGCAGCCAGTTGTGTGAGGGTGGGGGTGAAGATAATGAGAGCCAACAAGGCTGTTAATCCTCTAAACCACCTTTAATTAGTTCCTCTGTTTGGGGTCCCTATTTTGTACCTGAGTAGACCCTCTCCCATGTTATTCCATAGGATTGGATCTTAGCTCTTTCTATGAGCTGACATGCCAGTGTGGAGAGGCAGAGAGTATATAAGGAAACAAATCAACAAGCATTGTAATTTCAAACAATGATTGTAAGTATGAGAAAAATAAAATAGAATGATAGTTATGAAAAGAGACAGTGTGAGGTACTTTATCTTTTGCTTCAAAAAAATAAAGATCCATTTTCAGAGTAAATATTTGGAAAGAAAAAGCATGGTGGTTCTGATTTCTTTGCTTTCATCAATGTTATATTACTTGCACTTTCGTAAGGCTGGAAATCAAATACAAACAAGCTTTATTCTTTGAGGTCCACTGATTTGAACAGTTGTTTTTGAGATAGGACTTTCAAAAAGAATATTTTTATCTAGAAGTAAAATTTCTTAAGCAAATAAAAGTGGCTCCATAATTTCTGTAAATGGGGGGAAAGGGAAGAATATTTAAACTAAACATAAAACCTTATTTTAAGTTCAATTAATGCAAATCACTCATGTCTATATGTAAAGTAGGAACTCTGTATACGTCCACAACCATAGTTTCTGGCACCATGGGCTTTTGAAAATAATAAAACTAAAACTGCATTACTTTTAAAATATCCTATAAAGCAGACTTCTTACCAAATTAGATTGACCTTTTCCCTTGTTAGTCCAAATCAGTGGGGTTTGATTAAATGCCTGGAAATATATAGAAAGGACCGGATGTCAGAAAGTCAGGAAACTAGCAAAACCCTAAATTTCACATAATTTCTGGCTAGATTGTGAAAACTCAAGGGGAGCAGAAATTTTTTTATAAGTATCTGAAGAAAGAGCCAGCTGAGAGGTTAGGAGTGTTTAGAAAAGGCAGTAGGGAGGATGAAAGACAGGAAGAAATCAAGAGCTTCATGGTAGAATACCAGTCCAAACGGAATCAGCATATTACTTGGGCTATGATTAAAAAGTGTGTACACTGTCCAGTTCTTCCCTTCAACATCATCTACTGCTACCTGATTCTTTTACTTTTCAGCTCTCATTGAAGTCTCCAATAATGATAAAATAAAAGTATTTTCCAATTTATGTTCCATGGAATATGAGTTTCACAGGGAATTAATTTGTGCTAAGGTGTTAGAGGATGCAAAGAGCTCTGTGACCAAATAAGTTTTGGGAAATTCTGTGTTAAACTGGTACTTGCTGTTTATTGCAAAATTTCTCAGATTCTTTAGTATGTTAGCACACATTGTGAATCTCTAAGGTGAGCATAATATACATACTGTTTCCCAAAGGTCCGGAATATTTTTATTTTGCAGAACAGCTTTTAGGGATGATACTTTGTTGTGTTGTATTAAGCATTCAGCTACCAAAGAGGTTAGAGATCTGAGATTAAAATGTGGAAAAGGAGCCCAAATGTTAGGGGAAGACTTAGTCTAGTCTGTGGATTATAACATTTCAGTTAGGACAGTATTTCTCAAAACATTTGGGATAGAGCGCCAGGTTTGTTTGTTGTGTTGAAGTTAATAATTTCATCTTGATTCAGATTTTTACAAAATGCAATAATACATTACTCAGAAAAGGAGAAGACAAAACCATAAAATACGACTTATGAAATATAACTCATTACAATGTGAAATTGCTATCGAACTTTCTAAACCTAGACTCTCAATTTCCATTTTCCCAATTCTGTCATTGCAAACCAGTAACAACATTTGCTTACTGATACCAGTTCACACTGAGTAGTCCAGAGTCAGAGTATGTGCTTGTAAGCAGCATCTACACCATAAGCTGACGCTCTGAATTTGGATTAAATGGATTTTTTTCAAGGCCACTCCCTGCCCCCACATCCCCCATTAATGAGTATAGAGGAATCATGGCAGTGTGTGCTGTGATATATTTTTATCTGAAAACTGAAACCAATAATGACCGCATCAGGCTGTCATAGTATAAATACCCTTTCTTTCCGCTTCCCCCCCTTTCCCACAGAGAATCCTAAAAGACATGTAGAAACTTCAGAGTTTGATGCAGGCTTTTTCTTCTGTTTGTTGTCCCAGTCACAGGACTCCCTCCCTTGCCACAGAAGTAGATTATCTTGTCAGCATTGATTTCCAGGTCTCTAACTACCTGAGTGGGAATCAGTACTGGTTACATGATTTGGCCACCCTGAAAATAACTATGCTAAACGTGAACAGCTGGTGTTCAAAATTGCAATCAGATCTTCCCCCCAAAATATCTGTTATAGTGGTGTGTGTGTGGGGGGATATAAATGCTTATATATGTATGAGTGTTTGTAGATGTCTCTTTGAGGGGATATTTTGTAGCCCTATAACTCATGGTCTTAGGCCTTTGCTTTTTCTATTTCTTCCGTGAACCTCTCTGCTGAAGACTGTGGACCTCTCCCTACTCACAGTCAGAGATCTAGAATCCCTGATTGTCTTCTCCAAATGCTTATGCAATTCCACAGCTCCCAGAGGACCTATTCTAATACTGTGTTATGTTCTTTTGATTGGATGGAAACCATAAATAGAGTATGATTTTTTACTTTTCTCTGCTAGACTTCCTGCATACTTTACCTTTGTTTCTTTTACTCTTAAATTATCTTCAGTTATGGATCTCAATAAAGAAGGCAATGGATTTGCTAATGGCTGTTTAACTGATGGCTTTTGGTGGAGGAATTTTAGCATATATACATCACCAGATAATATTTTAAGTCAACGAACCAAATGGTCTCCAGAGCTATGAAAAGACAATATCCCATACTCTCTCATTTATGGTTAGCTTGTTACTGGCAAGAAATCATGTTTTTTAAGAAACTTTTTTCAGCACATAAAATCTTGAGCTTCTGATTCTTAAAGGTAACACAAAATTGTCCATTTGTCTTTTTGTTTGGATCCTCACTTTCTACCTAGTTACGTCAGACATTAAAGGGAATTTAAACATTCTCCAGAAACCAGTCTGGCCCTGCTTCCTTTCTATCATGAGAGGGTGCCATGTTAGCATTTTCAAAATAATATTGATATACACCACCTCCAAAACCTTAGCCTTCCTAACTTGACTACTTATTCGCAGGAGAAAGGTAGAGGAACAAATAATCATATATCAAATGCTGGGCTGACCCACATTTCTTCTTTTCTGAAAATCTTAAATGCATCAGGAAACTTTTAGAGCAACACAGTAATGAGAAATGGTTTTGCTATTCTTTTTGATATTTCACACTTCTCTCCCTCAAAACTGAAGCTGGCATACACTGGTCATTGTACTTGAGTAACAGTGACAGAGAGGAGGCATTTCATAAGGAGGAAGTTGGGAGACATACATTTATAACTGGTCTACTGATAAGATTTTTTGTTTTTTAGAAAATCTCCCAGATTTTTAAAGTGAGAATACAGCCATCTAGTTTACTGAAAACATAAAACCCTCAAGGAAATAAGCTATTTTTTTCTTCTTTACCAGTTGCCTTGCTCTCTGGAGGTCTTGTTGAGTTACACTGTATGGCCTCATTAAGGATGCACAAGTCATCAAGAATCCAAGCCTCCTAAACTGCCACCAAACAGGGGACCAAAGACTTCATAGAGTCGTTACCCACCCAGTAGTGAACCATGAACAACCTTCAAGTAAAGAATGGAATTTTACTGTCAACAAAAGTATACTGGTCCAACTTCTCTTAGTCATGATAAGGTTGATAATCAGTGCTCCTTGCTTAGCAAAACCTGGTAAATAAACAGACCTGACAATGTATCCAATAACGTCTATATATAATGGTTTCCTGCTACTTAAGCAGAGAATGCCACAGTAGCAATAGATAAGGGAATGCTAAGATCTAGTCAAGCCACAGATTTTAAATAGAGGACAATGTGATCCTTGGGCCTTTTGTAACTACTGTATTTCACCACCCAAAGAACAAATACAAGTCCTCTACCAGTTCAATAGAAAAGAGATCCTTGGCATAGCGCAGATATTTCCTGACTGAGATACATTAATTCATCTTACAATCCCAGTAAAATCAATGAGATCAGTGCTTGGCACTCAAGGACAAGGTCTGAGAAGCCAATTAGTACTTGAGTACTTGCACGCAGATTAACAGTACCCTGTATATGTGTGGGTGGAGTGGGGGTGGAGCAAATAATGGGGTTACCAGGTTGGTTTGTATTTCTCAGTGAATTGAGGCCAGCTACCCAGCAGTCTGACCAACTAATGTGCATCTCATTTAATATAATAATATACATTAAGACCTGTCAGGCTCTATTGTGGAAAATGAAGAACTACACATTGTACCACTTCATATGGAAGTCTGCATATGGAACCCCTTAAGGGTTCTTAAGAGACCCATTGGGGTTTCTAATTATTGTGAAACATCCCCTGGAATCCAGAGAGAGAAGGCTTTTGGCAGAATTGCTTCTGCCATTTCAAATGTTCACTGTGAAAATAATTAGATGATGAGATTTAGACAGAAACCGCTAACGAATATTTTTTTTAAGTCTCCTTTCCTTTTTAATGTACAGAAAATGAAAATCTGAAATCGCCAAGCACGAAAGGAAAACAATATGGTGCAGTTCATTCTGGGGGTGGGATTGGGGGGTTTCTTTTTTCTGACTTTAATGCTTGGCTTCCTGTGGTTGCAAGTGGGGGGGATTTTTTTCATTTTTTGAACATTATACAATCCTGTTGAAAATTGGACCAAGGGTTGTTTTTTTAAACTTCTGTTCTAACTTTCTAAATGCGAGCAAGCCCCATTGTTCCTCCAAGATTATGTCTCTTTCTTCAGAGGGAACCCTGACATTAGAGAAACTTGCTTTAATCAAGCTTTAAAGTTATCTCCCCCTCCACACGCCCAACCAGAACCAAAGAAACCCCATCCTCTGAAACTGCGAGCCAAGCTAGCATGTAACCAATTAGGAGCCATCACTTGTGCCCAAGACACAGAACATATTTGTTCAATTAAAACAAACAAATATGATTAAGAGTTTAGAAAGCCATACTTAGGGAAAGATGGACATTTCAAAAGAAATGCTGGGTTAAGAAGGACATGGCTGTGATAAAAATAAGTTGCATGAAATCAGAAAGGTGAATATAACAAATGGGGACACAATCTTGTGCAAAACAGCCAGGGTCCTTGGGCTGAACACATGAAAGCGCACCCTCTGCTGCCTGGAACCCACCAACTTCACTCATATGCTTAAGATACCCCAGGTCTGAGACTTTTATGCTTCTCTTCATCCACCCACGACACCCTGATTCACAGAACAGCAGCCAAGGCAGAATTGATTTAATGCCATTCTTTCCTATTTCAAGCTCCACAAACTTGAGGACTTTTGTGTTTCATCTACTGCGTGCCAGGCTGAGGCTGCTCTCCACTTATCCTGATGTCTGTCAGCACTGGACTGGAGAGTGGTTGCCGCTGTGTCCCACCCACCCGCTCACATCCCCTCCAAGTGCCTCCAGTTCAGGGCTGGTCATTAAGTACTGGATGGACTGTCCTCACCATAACAGTTTCAAAGCAGAACTCGTGGTGAAATTTCTTAATCCAACATTGGTCAAAGCGTCCCCTCCCCTTCCCTATTTTTTGATAGTGAATTAAGTAAGGTCCAATGCAGTTCAGATTTCCAATCTCTCTTTTGGCTCTTCATGGATCTCTAATGAGTCTGTAACCATCAACCAGGAAAGCCCTCACTACATATTCAATAAGCATCATTTCAGGTGTGGTACATAAGTCAGAACAAAGGATATAATACAAATCCTGTCCACATAGAATTTTCAAGGAGAGGAGGATAGTTAAGACACATAAATATTAATGTATAGGTATTGAATGCCTACAATGTGCACATTGATTACATAGCCCTTGAGAGCTAATAGTCTATCAGTAATACAGTTATTTAACCTATGTACTACACTGAGGTACGATTTTGGATTTGTTTTTGGTTTTGATACTCTAAACATTCAGAATCAGTGAAAACTGTAAATTCCAGCAAGTCTCCCCCCAGTGTCTTTCCTGTTTCTGTCCCACATGAAAATGCAAGGGTGATATCCTCAGGATGCAATGCACCATGATTTTTCTCACCCACGTTTCCTGACCAGATGTCTTCAATGAACTGCTGTTCCTAAATAGACCTAGTTGGCGGGGTTGTCAGGAGATCAAAGAATATATACTGAACGTTGAAAATATGCCAGGCTCTGTTACATGTGCTGGGAAAAAGAGCAGTAAACAAAACAGACAACATCCTTGCCTTCGTGGAGGTTATATTCTATTGGGAGAATTAGACAAGAGGTAAAATAAATACATAACATATTAGGTAAGATGGTGGTATATGCTATGGTAAAAAGAAATAAAGCAGGAAAGAGATAAAGTGAATACATGAGAAGTTCAATAGTTCAATTTTAAATGTTGGTTGAGTACCTGTTATATGCTATATGCTCTCCTCACCACTATTTATATTACATTGAATAAAATTATAAGGGACCAAAATCCATATTGTCAAAGAGCTTATATTCTACTAGAAGGAGATGATAAATAGAAAGGTAAATAACTAAATATATAGCATATTAGATGATAATGAGCAGTAAGGGAAAAAGTAAGACACGGCAGGTCTATAGGGAGTATTAAGGTGGGGATATCTTGGGTAAATCTCACTAAGACAGTGACATTTGTTCAAAGATTGAAAGAGATGAGCTGTGTGATATCTGGTAGAAGTCCACAAGGAATGTCCTCCGATAGCTTCAGACATCAGCCTTGAAATGAATGGGACAGTGATGTCTATGTGTTTTTTTGGTTGATACAAACCCAGGGTGTCTGCATCAGGAGAAAAGGATGGCAGGATTAAGTATATTCCTGTCTTTTTCCACGTAGTCTTATTTTCACAAACCTGGTGAAGTTTATTATTTTTTTCTTTCCTTAATACCATATATGTCTACAGTTGGTGGAAATTCCTTTCAGATGTTGACATGTTTGTCAATGTCCTTAATTTTTCCATTGTACATGTCTTTGCAATATTTTGTTAGGAAACTGAAAAAAAAAAAAACCAACAAAAAACAAAACAAAACAACAACAACAACAAACAGCTACAGGAGTTGCACACCAAACACCACTTTAAGCCATGAGGCATCTTATTTAATCTTGAAGACAAATCTGCAAGATTTTCATCATATTTTCCAATTTTATAAGTGAGAAAACTATTAAGCAGAACTATTAAATGAACCATCCAAGATTGGTCAAATGATTCCACAGATTAATTTAGTAAGTGCTGGCATTTATTTGACAACCAAGTCTATGGTTTCCCTCTTTATCCCACACTGCCTTGTGGCAGAGACTGCTAACTACATGCCCAATATCCATCTCCCTCCATATTTCTTAGTAGCAAAAATTCCTATTTTATTGGGTATGTCGGAGCGACCAGCTATGGGACACTTCCCAGGTTTTCTTGCATCTAGAGAGTAGTCAATGAGATTAAAGGAGAAGTGGCTGTGTGGGGCTTACAAAAAAGCTCTTTAAGGGGCCTGACTCAGATGGGAGGTGTACCATTTTGTTCACTCCCCATTCCATCTTATTTCTTCCTACAACATGGATGTAACAGTAAGACTCCTAGCTGCCATCTTGTGATCTTGAGGATGGATGCCTTGTGAGTGGAGCAGGAAGATGAAAGGGACCCAGAACATTGATGATAGTACACATCTATCACACTGTGTCAGGACTGCCTCCCTCTTGATTTCTTCTACTCGAGAGAAAATAATCTCCCAGTTGGTTTAAGATACAGTTATTTCACATCATTCTTATCAACAGTTAGATGTAGTTTTTAACTCCTACAAGTCTTCCCTATTATAGACTCTGCTGGGACGGGAATTGACAGACTTGCTTTGTTGGTCCCTTCTACATAATAAGTATTAAAACTCTTTGCTTCAAAGGCAAAGAAACTTTTATATGGAATGCAGTGTTTGGCACATGGAACATATTTTTAGAAAATCATGTTGAATAATGGAGTAGTAATATTTTACAGAAACAGATTTCCAAATGATAAGTTCTAGTATATAAGCAAGGCCCCACTAAAGAACTACTGATTCTTGACTGACAAATGCAGTGTCTACTTGCTTGGACATGACCAAGATTCCTTGGCTAGAAGTGACACACTCTTATGTTAATCTCAGCTTTTCTACAGCTTTGATATTCTTTAATTTTCTATACACCCTATCCCTGTTCTAGCAAAAGGAACCTTCATTTCATTTAAGAATCACAAAACTTGGTAATTATGGACTTATGTTCACACAAAGCAAACAAACCTAGTATAAGAGTGTCTTTGCTATTTCATTCCAAATCAATCAGTAAGGATTAGTAATGTATCTGCCCATGTGGTCTACAGCTCCAAATGAATGCCTCATTAAATTTAACTCAGCTGATATGACCTCAGTGAGATAAAGCAGAGGCTGACCTGCCATCACATGCTGAGAGTGGAGTCTTCTCAAAGACTTTAAAACCAGAGATCCATTCAACCTCCGGATAACAGGCATTCTCAGCAAAGGACTATGGTTAGCTCAGTTTGTCCAAAAGTAACTCCTCTTATATTTGCCAGCTCTGTCATCTGCATGCCTCAAATTAATATTAGATGCATACCAGATCTCTGAGTACATGCAGGTGGAAAACAGCCTTCTTCTTACCCTAAAGAATCACCAATATGTTCTACTAAGGCCCAAAGCCTAGAGTACCTGGGTGTCAAATATAAGATAACACTTGTGACCCTAGACTTCAAGGGAGGGAAGGGGAAGGGAGGGGAAGTGCCTGTTTGCATTTCCTACCTATAAACTTCTATTTGCAAAGTTTCCCTCTCTGGATTCCTCTTCTACTCAAATACAATTGAGTTCAACAAATATATAGAGAGAGCTCATTATTGAAAAATATTGTCCTAGGTGCCATGAGTGTTATATAAAACTAAATCAGACATAAACCCTACCCATTCTTTAAGATGTACTTTAAAATCTACATCTTATGTGAAACCCTTTTTACCCCCTTTTCCCCACCCTAAACCCAGTGTGGTCACTCAACCTCTAAACTCTGACAGTCTAATACTGTAATCCTAGGATTCTATAATCCAACGTGTTCTTCTCAAGGCACTTAATTTAATGCAATTCCATAGAACATTAAGCAACATTTTCTTTCTAGGCCATGTGGTAAATCCTACAATATAAGGAAAAACAAGACACGGTTTTTGCCTTTCAGGGGCTATTAATTTATTGGGAGAGAAAAAACACTTAAGCAATTGATTATAATTCTCTGAGTATCTACTCCACTACTTAAGGCAAATAACCTAGAATGACACACAAGAGTATGGCACATACAAACATTGGCTGAACAAAACCCATCCTGTCTTAACTTTTTGACAACACATGCCCACATCTGTTCATAGCAGCAATGTGCTGAGCCCCAAAAGATGTTATGATTGATTTAGGTCAGTTGTGATATTCCGGCTTCCCTGTTTCCAAGCCTTCTTTAGAAGCCTTCCTATACAATCCACGTTCAGCCAGTGAGCTCAATGAAAAAGTCCTTATCTTTCAGAGATTTGGTTGGCACAGGTCCTTTCCACCTTCATCTTTTTACAGCTTTGAACACAAATGATATGTCTGAAGGTGCAGCAGCTATGATTTAGACATAAGAGATGAGGCAATTTAGCTGAAATCAAATATCCATCAGCATATAGAATATGTGATTATCTCATAAATAATTTATTTCACCATTCCTCAATGGACAATCAACTCAACCTCATCCCAGGGGAGGAATGTCTTCTCAAAAGCATGCAGGTTCTTCCTTGATCTCTTTTAAAGATAGAGTTCCTAACACTCTGTTTCTGTGGGACAGGAGAATCTCAGAGAAGTTGGCCTTTACATTATCAAAACACCAACGGTTGCCCACCTCAGGCTTCTTGGTTTAGTAGAAAAATAAACTCCTTTTGGTTTAAGCCACTGTTGCTGCCATACTGTTGTTGGCAACAGACCATCTTTTTAACTAATATATTGTGCCTGGATTTTTCTGTCTGGGGTAAGATGGGAAGAGGAGACATATTCAGCACTGTATTCAACAATTATTTACCATCTGAATTGTTAATTATATCAATACTTATGTGTATATGCTTCAGCTCTCTTCTGAAATTGAAGGAGAAATAATGTTTCTTTATATCCCCCACAGTGCCTAGGATTATTCCCTGTTTATATTTATAATCTACACATATTTCAGATTAGAAAAAGGAAAGGCAAGTGGCCCATATTTCTAAAAATTTCCTGTCCAGACTCCAAAAGAATCAGTTTCACCTTCTCTGACCTGACTTCTACTCAAGGCCAGGTGAAAAGTCTTGTATGTACCTCCAGACATGAGCCACAAACACCCCCAGCATCCCAGGCCCCTAGAGTTCCAGTACATCTAAAGGGCCATGGCAAGTGGACAAGGAAAGCCATTAGCATTCAATGTCTCACACCAAAGTAACTGAGAGTGAAAATTGTGACTTTTTAAAAAATGCTAGGAATGCAAAAGGTTGTATTGAAGAATCAAGCATTTCATATTTCTCTCTAATTACATAGAATTTGTCTCAGGGGCTCTCATGGTTGTAGGACTAACCATGCTCTGAGAAACTGGCACTTTAAAGTTGAGCTTCACTGAAGCCTGTGCCAGCCCTTCTGGTCATTGGGGGACAGGGGAAGAGCAGTTACAATGATGTGAAGGAGATGTTCTCCATCTGTGGCAAACCAATGTTCGTGAAGTCCTAATTGCTCTGATATGAACTTCAGGGAATCTGAGAGTGATAGACCAAAATTGGTACCCACATCAAAGTCTACATGTGTGCCCACAAGGTTGAGACATTCTTGATTATTCAACCCAAGGGCATTTTTATAATTTTATTTTCCACTTGTTACTATCATGTGCATTTTATTGTTCAGCTCCAGGTAGGAATCTGGGGACCCGAGTTTTAGACCAACTTAGGCTACTGATTACCCACACAGCCTTGGGTTTAAAGTCCTCTCAAGCTTTAAAATTCAATAATTCTATCATGTACATTATCTATTATTTCTGATTTTGTTTAATGACAACATAAGCATGTTTAGTCTACAGAAATGAAGACTAGAAGAAGCACTACAGTTTTTTAATTTCATGTCAAGTCCTCAGATCAAGCCATTAGTGAAGACAGAGGTAGCTTTAAATTCGTAAGTAAAGTGATGGCTAAATATGAAAAAATGACTTAAAAGATTGTTAAAAGCAATGATAATTATGGAAAATGCTTATATTGTCAATCCATGATACATATAATACCAAGGACAACATTATTATAATGGAGACAAGTTGTGATAGCAGTTTATTATTATTATTGTTAATACCAATCATAAGCATATTACCTACTATTTTTATTACATTTATTATGTCTCAGACACTAGGTTCTATGTTCCATATACTTTAGGTCTTCTACTACAACTGTAAAAGTTATGTAATATCATTATTATTAGATGATAAAATTGAGAAAACCTGCCTAGATAGATGAATTTCAAATCCAAGAGTATCAATCCCAAAACTCCCTACTATGCCACACTGGCTCTCAAATAAAAACATAGAGAAGTAACAGCCACTTAAAGTACTCATCAGAGACACTTTCAGACTGCTTAAAATTCAGGTCTTTAGGCACCTTTAGATAAAGAAACCAGAATACCCTTCCATAATGGAACACCCTTCACACCTTTTCTATCTGCTTTACAAATGGCAGAGTTGAAGTTCCTGAGAACAAAGGGAAGACAGAGGTAGGAGTAAAAGCTTTAAATTCACAGGAAAGGTAATGGCTGAATATAAGAAAATGACTTAAAATATTTCTAAGAGCAATGATAATTATGGAAACGCTTATATGGTCAATTCCATGATTCATGTAACACCAATGACAACATTTTCAAAATGCCTAGGAATATCAGGGTTTACTCTTCCTTATGGAAGAAACGAGAGGATGTGTAGCCTAGAAATTAAAAGCATGGAATCTGAAGCCCCCAAGTTCCAGCACATTCTGATCTGACCATATGATCTTTGCTTCCTTTGTTAATGAATGTGTTACTATCTTGACCTGTATCTTTCAGCTATATTTAATTTACCTTCAGAATGCATAGCACAGGGTGTTATAGGCAACCAATGAATCGTTGAACATTACAACAAAAACTTATGATGTACTATATGCTGGCTAACTGAACATAAAAAAAAGACTTCATAAGCTGGATCTTCAAACAGAGCTCAGCTTTCATGCTTCATTATTTACAGGATGTGTTTCTTTATATTTAAATTGGAGATAAAACACTGGGTTGGGGGGACTTCTTGACATTGGTCTCGGCAATGATTTCTTAGATTTGACAGCAAAAGCACAGGATACAAAACCAAAAATAAGCAAGTGAGGCTATGTCAAACTAGAAAGTTTCTACACACTAAAGGAAATAACAGAATGAAAGGTTATTTTATGGAATGAGAAAAAAATATTTGCAAACCATCTCTCTAATAAGAGGTTAATATCCAAAACACATAAGACTATCCCACAAACCAATAACAAAGAAACCAAATAATTTGATTCAAAAACAGGCAAAGGACTCAAATAAAAATTTCTCCAAAAACAATACACAAATGGCCAAAGGCATAGAAAAAGTTGTTTAACATCATTAACCATCAGGGAAATTTAAATCAAAACCATAGTGAGATACCATCTCACATCTATTAGGATGGCCATTATTAACAAAAAAAGTTAACAAGTATTAGTAAGAATACAGAGAAATCAGAATCCTTATGCACTGCTGGGGATGTTGAATGGTGTAGCAGGTTTGGAAAATACTATAGATTTTCCTCAGAATTATATAAAAAACTACCAGGTGCCTGGGTGGCTCAGTCGGTTAAGCATCTACTTTCAGCTCAGGTCATGATCCCAGGGTCCTGGGATGGAGCCCCGCATAGGGCTCCCTGCTCAGTGGGGAATCTGCTTCTCCCTCCGCCCCTCCTTGCTGGCTTGTGTTGTCTCTCCCTCTCTCAAATAAATAAATAAAATCTTAAAAAAAAAAAGAACTGTAAATTCTTGGGCGCCACCCCAGAACCACTAAAATAGGTCATCGACATGAGTCCCTATGAATCTCTAAAAGAGTATACACCCACAAATAATGCCAGTAATAAATGTGTGCAGTTTTTTTTTTTTTTTTTGTATGTGAATGATACCTCAGTAAAGCTATAAAATAGAGATAATGTTTGGAGGTTAAATGAAACATCACACATAACATGACTGGGGCACAGAGGAAGTTTAATGTTATTAAGCAGTAAGCCTAATATCAAGGGCTCTGAGCTTTAAATCTATTCCCATACTGAAATATTTTTTTCCTGCTAAGAATATACAGGCTTGGATTACAGAAATTAATTAGAAGAAATACATATTTTTGAGTGATTTGAAATATTCTTCAATGAAAGATTTTTCCTAATTCAATAAACATAAAAAACTGAGAACCTTGGACACTAAAGGATATATTATTGTCTCTTATTTGTTAGTGGAAATGTGTGTGTGTGTGTGTGTACTACAATTATACTTAAAACGTGCTTGTTAACTTTTTTAAACATGATGTTTATTTTGATAAAATTTATACACACACAAAATTGATTATGTCAAAAAGTATAAAATGTATTTGTGTGTATGTGATCTGTGGGTGTATATTGATATCTACCTAAATATAAATATATAAATATAGATATATACAGTCTCCTATATCCTTTTCCTCAATCTACAGCCAACTCCTTCTGGAACTGTGTCCTCAGGCATTTAACAACATACATATAATTGGTCTCTTGACCCACCTGAGTTAGACATTCTCTCTCATTTTCCTGTCATGGCAGATGAGAATTTAGTTCTACTCCCTCTCCCATCCCCACTCCCTTGTTAAACTGTCACCTTAGGGTTGTACTTACTGACTTAATAACTGTCTCCTAAATCTTTGGTTCACTGTGAATCTTTGTGGGGTTATACTTAGATGGTCTTGCTCTAGTAATTAAGTATACAGGGTTGCTTTGAATGGATTTGACTTCATGTTGTTCCTAGTCCTAAATGGTTCTAGATGGTTCTAAATGACACTTTATTTTGTACAAATAAATGAAACAAAACAAAAACAGCACAAAGGTGTTTGTTAATAAATATATATTGAAGTGGAGTTTTTAATATTTTTTCGGTGCTATATTCCAGATGGACAATTAAAGTCATTCTTGATCTAATGACTGTGCAGATGATTACAGGAACATATTTCCCTACCAGAAGATCAAAATCTAGTCTATCATAGAATGATGTTTTTATCTTTCATCATATTGAATACCCAGATAATAGAATTTCTAGAGCATCCACATGTATTTGAGTGCATGTTATTTTCGACAGATGCTTTTACGTATATTTTTCATTTAATACTTACAATAGACCTTCAAGGTTGTTGCTATCTCTGTTTTAGAGAAGAAGAACCAAATACAAAGAGATAGCAACTATCCTAAGAGCACAGCAAATGTGAGACCACCTAGGACTGGGATGGATTTCTGCTCCTTAGACTAGAGCTTTAACAACTCCATCATAGCCAACCTCCTTGGGTTCTGCTTAAAATCCCTAGGTCATTACGACGATGTGATTCCAGTGTAAGGCAACCCAGCTTACCTTCCAGGGTGGGTAGTGCAGCAAGAAAATCCAACCATGTACCATACCCTTCCCTGGTCACTCCATAATTTACTTAAATAGATGCACAGGGCCCTATTTTCTAAAGTGCTCCCCTAAAGCCATCTCATTAGCCACACAACATCTAAAGAAAATCTCTTCCTGGGGCGCCTGGGTGGCTCAGTCGGTTAAGCATCTGCCTTCGTCTCAGGTCATGATCCCAGGGTCCTGGGCTCAAGTACCACATCAGGCTCCCTGCTCGGCGGGGAGTCTGCTTCTCCCTCTCCCTCTGATGCTCTCGCTGCTTGTGCTCTCTCTCTCTCTCTCAAATAAATAAATAAAATCTTAAAAAAAAAGAAAATCTCTTCCATTTGGTTAAAGTAACTGCTTCCAGGGACAGAGGAAATGACAGGGATAGGGATCATATTATTGGTGTCAGAATAATCTAGAGGCTCTATATTCACTATCTCATAATACTTCTAACACTTCTAGGATAGTATGCATCCTTGTTTATGCCACTTGGGAGTTTTTTTGTTCATCGTGCTTCTTCTTCATGTTTCCTGACTGCCTGTATTCCATAATTTTATCTGTCTTGACAATGTGTCCATAGTTTAATAACTTTTTACTGAGGATAAACCATGTTCCAAGCACTGTGCTAAACCTTGAGAGGTAATATGATAGAAGAGAAATGGATTTTCCCCTCAACAAGATCATAGTCATATGGAAGAGGAATGTATACAGGGTGTATACAATTTTTGCTAAAAGTGCTAATTGCATCGACATACGTGTGGGATAACTGTGGAGACATGTAAGGTCAGTTTGGGGGCCTGGAACAGAAGTTAACTGATGTCAAGTTTTGCAGAATGGGTAAGAATCAGCCATGTGAAGAAGCAAGAGATGTGGAGGGTATTTTGAAGGTAGAGACACTGATTGGCACGATCCAGAGATGACTGTGTTGCAAGAGATTAAGAGAAATGAGAACTTAGACACAAGATGGGAACAGGAGAGCACCTCATTTTTTTAGCGACTTACCCTATTGGTCATAGGAAACCACTGAATCGTCTCACTGGGGAAGCGGCAAGGTCAGATCCGCATCATAGAATGGTCACAATGGAGGCAGATATAAAAGACTGATAAGAAGATTAGAACAAAGCAGGCAGACTAGCGAAGAGACTGTTGTAGGGTTCTAGAGAGACGGCCCAGACTAGTGCAATGATTATGTAGAATAAGGGAAGTGTTTGGACTGCGGAGAGACACAAGACAGACTCAATGTCTGTAAATTCTTATCAGTCTTTCCAAGTGTTAACCATGGTTGTAGACCTTTGTCCCTCCCTGCTGGTCACTGCTGACTGCCTAGTCTGGACTTGTGTGAGTGTTGAATCCATCATTCCCTGTAGCCTGCTGGACTCTGCTCCCAACCTTGTTACAGGCTAGGCTATTGGGGGTCTAAATTGTTTCTGAAATTATTCTGAAGCATGTATACCCTGGAGTTTCTCTCCATTTTAATGGTCCATGATCACCTATTTGCATTACAAAACATCAAAAATGTTCCTCACACCCACGTGTTTTTCTAAGTTTGAGAAAACTTACTTGACCACAGAGTTGGACCTGAACTGATATAACTTAGCATAAACACTAAAATGTTTTGTCACACAAATATTAATGATTTTGATTATGAGGCGCCGGCCCAGACCCTTATGGGGATGTATGCTCTGTATTGCCATTCTGAAATTCAAAAAAACCAAATGTGGCTAATGGGGTTACTAACTGGAATTCTAGACTTGTGTCTGCATTTTCCCCTCATACCTTTGATGCAGAATCAATAACCATGACCAGCATTTTCAGCATAAATTTTTCTGATTGAGTCTCTCTCTGCTATTTCCGTGATGCAGTTGTTCTATGAATGCTCCTGTCTGTGCAATTTTAAACTCCATCAGGGAACTTCACTGAGATAGCAGCTCTCCATTTAAAATACTCAAAAATAGCTCTGCCAGTTAAAAAAGAATATAGGATTTCAAAGACCTATTTAATCTTTGCACTGATATTTCAAAGCAGCAGTATAGTCAATTAAAAAGGAACACTTAAAAACAGATATTTTTTTGCAGTATCTTAGCAACAGGTGATTGAACCCATGCCTAGAACTAAGAATTGAAATTTTGCCAAAAGGGTCACATACTAGTGATATCTTCTTTTAACAAATGGAATAAATCTAATATTGTTTTGGACAAGTTATGCTGGATTACATCATAATAGGAAAACCTGACAACAGAGCCACAATAAAGGGAGGACAGAGTTGTGAAAGAGAAAAGCAAACACTATGAGCTCCTTTATGCCGAGGCTTCAACTCAGGTGCCTAAATGATCAGGCGAGTTAATTCCTGCAGTCCCTGGTCATTCAGAACTCAATTGTTCAACAGGGACCTCGGAGGCACAGAACGGTGTCCCCATTCTTTACAGCCTTCCTCAAGATGGATGTTCACATAGAATTAAACTCAGTGACCCTTAATCCATTTAAGAATCTGATATGACCCTTACTCTAGAAAACTGGACCCCCGAAACACTCAAGCAACATATTTATATGATTTCAGCAGGTTTATAGAATAGGTTAAACTTTCAATCCCACAATTTTTCACTGTGCCCTCATCATAATTCCCTCTTTTACATCTTGCTAACTTCTATAACCTCAGTGGAAGCAGGGTGACACAGGTAACTAGTTCTATGATCCTGAGCTCATGTCACAATATAATTTGTACATTCAAAGGGGCAAAAAGTGGAGTAAGAGTGTTGGCTACAAAGTCACATTTGGATTAACTGAGGATGAAATTCTTTTTTTTTTTTAAAGTCCTTCTGCCCTTGGGCATTCATGTGCCAATTGGTGGATGCTGGTAGATATAGTATTAACCACTAAGAAACCCCCTTCCCCTTTTAAAAACTATAATTAAAACAACCTTTAACAGCCTCAAGAATGTCTTTAGTCAAGGCCAGTTGTCCGGCTGCACTTCCAGAAAGTCCGAAGTATGTAACAACAACCTAATACGTTTGCTGCAATAATGGGATTATGTATGTGAAATATCTAACAGCATGATAATATATAGGTGCCAAGCATATTGTAGTAATTATTATCATGATTATTGGATATAATTATAATCTTGTAGTGTGATGTAATTGCTAGCAGCATCTCTGACTCAATTTAGATGAAGCCAAAGAGACCACACATTGAGATGGCGAACCATTTAAAATATTTCTTAGGTCTGTTGGCATCTCTCCCTGATCAGGGGAAACCTAACTCTCTTTTACAGTCAGTCAACCGGCAAATATTTACTATTTTCAGAGGTCTAATTTATGCCAGGCACTGTGCTAGGTGCCAGAGATTCAAAAATAAGTACAATGTAGTCTCTGACTACATTGTAGTCAGAGTACACTAGTACATTGTAGACTACATTGACTCCAGAAGAAGAAAGAGACACATAAATAGATAATTGTGATATTGTGTGGAAAGTGAGATACACATGCACCCCGCATTATGGGAACACAAAGGAGATCAAACTAATCTGAATTGGCCAAGGAGTTATTTAGTGCACTCCTAGTCTTTTAGGAGCTGTTTAAGTTGCTTCTCTGTCAAAAACAGAGACTGAGGGAAAAGCTTACTTGCCAATACTTGGGAGTGCAACCCAGAGGACCTGGACAGAAGTAAGGGGAGGGGAGCTACAGGAGGAACATATTCAAAGATGAGGGGGTACATTGCCCATTTGGGTACAGCGTCATGAGAAAATATGGACAGTGGCTCTTTTCCTCACATCATCTTAAGAAAGAGACACACACACAATATCAACTACCTGTTCTCAGAATACTACATGGGGTTGAGGAGGGGAGAATGTTTTTTTCCAATGGCTTTCTCCTGTCTCTGTCTCCCACTGGTAAAAATCTATTAACTCCTGGATTATGTCATCAGGCTTCCCTGGGCCAGAGTCCCCAGGGGTCCAGTCAAACTCTGTCAGTTGACATAGTATAGAAGACTCCTCAAGCTCTACTGGAGACCAGCAGTTGCAGCTACATGGCACCATAACTATGGAACTAGCTCAAATTCTTGCTCATACCTTTTAATCTAGAAGATTCTAATGGTTAACACCCCAAGACCCAGAGAGAGGGCTAGCATAGCTGCACGGATCTGGGTAGTGTAAGAACTGTATTTTGTACAGAGAGAAAATAAATGGCTTATCAGAAATTGCCAGAAGAAGCTAGACATTATGACATGAGAGGGATCAGAGCATTTTCTAGTAAGAAACTTCATATTTTCACAAAGGTTAAGGCCAACATGGCTCGAACCACAAACACTGAATGGAGAGTATATGAATCTGAGAGAGAGGGAAGCTAATAACTTGAGAGAAGCGATTTCCCCCTCCAGCAAATGTAGACATGATGGAAAAATGGGAGCAACCAGAAGATCAGGGAACATTTCCTCCTGCAGAAACATGACTGCATCCAAAGGAAATGCTTTCCCTGCAGGGATGCAGAGAACACTTCATCTCTTTCATCCGCCCGTTCTCTTATGCATGCATTCATTCATCTAACATCTATTCAGCTCTGCCTGCCAGGTGCCATTAATAGGCATCTGGAGAACAGAGTGAAGAGGTCACTTTTGAGAGGTATTCACAGCTCACAGCGACACACACAAACAATGCCTGGTAGTAAACACTCCAGCAGATATGCGTGACAATGGGAGTGCAGAGGGAGGGACAGATTACTCATTTAAGGGAGTAAGAAAATGCTCCTAGATCCTAAAGGAGGCACATGTAGGATGAGCCTTGGGGAACAAAGGCTCAGTTTGTCCTGCAAGAAACATAAAGCAAAATGTCCCATTAGTGAGTGCGCATGTGAAAAGCAGAATCGGGAGGGGCCATGCTCTGTGCAGGCATTGGTCGAGGGGTCAGTGTGCCTGGAGATTGGGTCTCAGAGAGCAAACCAGGGGCAGACCTAGGATGATAATCCAGAGCACCTCACCTCCACCAGGCTAATCTTCCTACAAACTGACAAGCTTCCCCGCATGTCAATCAAACACCAGCTCCAAAACATCCCATGCTATTACGGCTAGGTCCCGTGCAGCACCCAAAAGGAAGGGACAGAGAATTTGCTCTTAGAACCCTATCCTACATGAGCCCACGCCCAGTCATCCACTGGGGACTGTTTCCCAACGCAGCTCACCTTGGGGTCAGCTCACCAGAAATGTGCTCAGAGTCACAGCACAGCAGATAGCACCTCTCCTTGCCTTTGATCTGCGGGCATGGTGATTGTCAGACTATACTTTCAGCTCGTGATGAAAACACTAACGATACGCCAACCCCAACCCTTAACCCTGAGCCATGGGTTGATAATGTTCCCTAGAGCAAGCAGGGGTACCATCTGGAGCCTGAGCCACGGTGTTTGAAGAAAACCCCAAATAGAGCCTCTCTGGTTTGGGGCCTGACATGATGTACCGGTGGTGCTGGGGATTCGCTCCTTTGCAGGCAGATGTCACATTCAAATGAAAGTTGTTTTATACACGGATCTGAAAAAAAACCTGAGAATGTTTGCTATTAAACTCAGGCTGGCTGACCCACCCCAAGCACGGAGACAATCTGCCTCTCAGATGCGAGAAAACTTGGAAGGATGTCTCTAGGCCTTGGCACAACACAGGCTTTCTGGGCCTTGGTGACATATAGGTGCTTTATAACGTAGCCCATTTGTTATGCTGTTTAAATATGTATATGCTGGGTACAGAAAGCTAATATCTGGAACAATAAGGTAATCCTATATGCTTTTCAATGAAAAACACAAGCAGAGGCCTCCTTGTTGCCAGAATTCTGCCATTCTCACTTAATTTTGTCTTTCAGTTACGTGATATCTCCGAAAGCATACTTTGTTAAAACTGCCTGGAGAAAATGAGCTACAAACAATATCCACTCTGCCTTTGAGAACCACGAGGTCAACGAAACATGTTTTATTTGTGACTCAAAGAGACATTACCAGAGAGAGAGATTGTAGCACTCCTGGGGAAGGCTCCTTCCGGGCTGTCTAGTCCCCATTCCCACTGGCTGCTGCACTGTGCCTAGAAGGTGGTAAATGTGGGGATGGGTGGGCGAAGCGGTGAGAGAGGAGGACAACTATGCTTTCTCACATATTTTGAAAAGAACTTCATAGCAGAAAGAGATTAAGGCTTTTTGGCATGTTCGCAGCAGAAGCCTCCTTCTGGCTTCGTCCATATGTTACAGTCCGCGTGGAACAAAGAGCTAAATCGAAACAGAAATCAGTGGGGGTAGGGCTGCAGGGAGAGGAGCTAGGGAACCTGCAGATAAGCAGGTGCCCATCTGAGCTCTGAAGAGGAGACCCTCACTCACCATCAACGGCTGTGATGTGAGAGTGGGAGGAATCTAAGCTCAGCCAGGCTCCAGCGGGCAGCGCATGCTCGCTTGCAAGTTCCCTGCTTCGGAGTGCTTTCTGTGCCTCGGAGAGGGAATATGCCCTGTGGGTGTACTGGGGTGAATTACATATCCATCCTGACGTCCAGTTCCTTTTTGAGAATTGAATAATGGTCTCGAGTTCATAGGGTTTCTGTAAGAAATCAAAATAACTTACATAAAATTGCCAAGTACCCTGTCTGATATAAACTGGGGTGGCAACAATTAGGTAGCTATCTCGAGATAACAGAATGGCGCCTAAAGAAATAATCCTCTAAAAACATGGAAGGTGAAGTCCTACCAGATACCTAAACAAACAGGACTCCATTGACTTTTCTCCCTCCCTCAACATCCCCAGTGGCCAAGAAGGATCTTGCTAGCTCAGCCTCACCTCCCATACCAGTTCCTCTGAGAAGCCTTCACCCATTCTCTAGGAGAGAAAGCTTTGGGGGCCAGTTCTGTGCTCTTAGTATCACAGAACGTGTCGCACTTCGTTGTGATTTCCTGCATCCTCTTCTGTTTCTTCCACCAGCCTGTGAGCAACTTATGTCTTACTTACCTCTGTATTCTGCCCCACCCACGGCTAATATAAAGTGATACAGAATAGGCATTTTGAACATATCTTATAAATAAATAAATGTATGAATAAATGAATACATGAATAGGATTAAATGAATAACCATTTCCTCTATCTCCCAGCTAAAAGTTCAAAACAGATTTCTCAGTCATGAATAGGCTTCCCCAATCTTGTTGCTCACCATGAAAACACAGGCAGGGAAGTCCTCGGCAAACCACATCTTAAAAGCGATGAGTTTGTGATCTCTGTTTCTCTGGGTGAATTTTTACTCTGCGGAATCATGCAGTTGTGTAAACCACTGTCAGACTCAGAGGAGCCCACTGCTCTAAGAGTGGGGGAGTTGAAATTGTTTAGCAGCCAGAGCTAACTCACTGGAACAAGTATCTTCTTCCTTTCTCTAAATGTTTACAGCATCATTTAGTTGGTACTCTCATGGCCCATTTCTATCTCAGAACAAAGCATGGTTCAGAGTCACTCTTGCACTTGTTGGCCCAGTTACATTCCCAAGAAGATAATTTTTCAGAAGAAACATCAAAGCTCATCTATATTTGGAGGTAGTGTAAAGCACACACCCAAATGACAAGTGTGGCTGATGTCTCCACAGTGGCATCTGTATCATCATCTTTCTGGTCTCAGGAAAGCTCAGGAACAGATTAGCTGTCTTGTTCTCTTGCTCACATTATTTTATACATTCACCCCATCTCTTGAGAGCAACACTGATCCAGAAGACATGGAAGCCTGGGAAGACACACACCTACTGGAGGTATTGATGGAAGTGGAGGATGGGTAAGAACACAGGACGTGAAATACCAGAGTCCTTTAAATCACAGAACCTATTTTTGCCTTGTTAGAGAAACATCAGGAAATGGAGAATCACAGGATGTCTTCAGACCTATGTGCAATCTTTCATCTATCAAACTCTACTGAGTCCTGACATGGTTTAAATGTCCATACATGTGTCTGGGGCCGCTTACATCAGTCTCCAGAGAATCAGGATTCCCACAGATTCTGCTGGGGATTGACAGAGGGCTCAATAAGTAAGTAAATGCCCTTTTCATCCTGAGTTAATTCACAAGATACTTAGAGAGGGTAACTTCAGATTTTCAACCAAGTGGGTTTGCAAATATTTTACCCCATTTTTAGACAAACTTAACACCAGTAATTTGCAGTGATTAATAATTTCTTGAGTCCCTGAAGGAGTAGAACGTTCTGCTCGAAGACTGCTCTCCAAATAATTGTGAACCAGATGGTACTTTCTCTTTATGCAGGCTGGCTTCTAAAGAGGCACATGATGCTTAGTATATTTCCTTTCTCAACTCACAAATTGCATAACTACCTCCTCCTCCAAAGGCATGAAGCGTAGACAGGACTGGAGTGTTCCATTATCTAAAAGTCCCTCCATATGGAAATAGACAGACTCCTCTATCATGTTGCTAATGCTCACACACACCACTAAGAATGGCCTGCTCCTCTCCAAGCAAGAGAACAGCTAGTCCTACTCTGTTAGCTAGACCTTAGCAAAATCATGATGAAAGACCAGTCAATGGAGATTACACCTGCTTTTGGGATATAGTCATAATAACCAAATAAATCAACATTTAGGTGAGTGTTTTTCTCTCTTAATGAGATCCCGTTGCCCTTATTCCACTATAGGAGAAAAAAGTAATCCCAACAAAGTTGATTAATACCTGTAATTTATTCAGAATCATAACAGCTAGTTCTGGTCTGGGTCAACAAACATTTATTTGCCCAATTTCTCAAAACTTCTGCAGCTAAAATTATATGCCATGAAATTTGCTGGTCAAAATAATTGTACTCAAGGAATGGGCCTAACACAGATTAAGGATATTTCTCAGGGACCACTAACTAAGACTGGATAATTAACGAACATTTCAGATATACGTCGAATGTTTAAGGTGGAATTATTTCTCACAAAGATTAATTTAAAAAATTATTACTCAAAAATATCCATTTTCCAAGCATTATTGCTAGTCTGGCTTTACTGCATTGACATTTAAAACAAATAAAATTGAGTCATGAATTCTGTCAGTTAAATAAATATATTCTGCTGAAGCTTAAGTTATCATCCATCTTAGCAAAGGGTTATATATTATATTAGCAGTCAGTGACTGATTAGTTATTTATTCTCTTAAAGAGTAACTGAAGGAGATTAATATTCTGATAAGCATGTCACTGATTTCTGGGGAGTGCCTGGCTTTCTTTCATCACATGAACTATAATGTGTCAGACATAAATTCCATTATAATTACAATTAGTACTAATGCCTCCCAAATTATATTTAATGGAAAGGTCATTATTTTAACTACAAATAATTTCTTTCTTAAAAGTTCAATGGATTTCCACACACACAAAAATCACAGTTAAAATAATGTTGAAGAAAGAACAGTAAGTAAATCAGGAGATAGGTTAAAAAAAAAAGACAGTGTATTTTGCTTATTTTTCCAGCTGTATTATATTTTTCACCCATGTTCTGCCATGTCGGTTTTTTGATGATAGTGGGAGAGGGTGGGGAGGAGGTGAAGAGAGGTAGAAAGAGAAGAGAGGAGGAAAGGCCCTCCCGTTGTCCAAGTACTTGGTATGTTCCCAACACAGAGCATGATGCTTACAAATTCCTTCTTTTAATTCTTACAGTGACCCTGTGAAGTAGATACATCTTCTAGTTTATGGAGTAACAAAATGAGTCTCCTAGTTAAATCCCTGAAGCAATTTTACTCTGCCAGGGTTATGAGGAAGTGAAAATTAAACCTTGGCCTATCCAGCTCCAGACCTCATACTCCCATAGGCAATGGTTGTTGCTTCTCATTCTTCTGGTAATGACCATTGCTGGCAGGAGCCCCACATTCCCATCTGGGTGGATGGGTAAAGACCTGACAGGTTACTCTGGGCTATGTGATGAAGACACCAAGTCTGCCACGTGTACTAAGTCCCTCTCTGATTCTTCTGTGAGCTGGGTTCCCCTGGGCATTTCTTCCCAGTTATTTCTAAAAGCATCAATGAAGATACAGAATACAAGAGACAAAGACAATAACTCTGCCAGAGTCTTGGCAGCATGAGTATAGTTGCTTCTTAACATGAAAACAGCAAGTTATGAAATGACTATGTTGTGAAATGACCATGAGATTTAGAATTAAAAGACAAGTTTGAAGCCTTAAGGAGCTCAACATAAATTAAAAACAAACAGAAAGATGTATTCGGTATATGTTTCAAAATACACGTGACAGAGTTGACTTTGATAAACTATTTAGAAATAAGAATACAGTGAGTGCCTCTGACTAATTTTCTGGCCTTGTACAATTTGCTTCTCCAGTCTGAGCCTCAATGTCTTCATCTACAAATAGAAAGATTGGGTCACATCAGGGGTTCTCAAAGTGGGAACTTGTTGGAACTGTAAATTCTTGGGGCACCTGGGTGGCTCAGTCGGTTAAGCATCTACCTTCTGCTCAGGTCATGATCCCAGGGTCCTGGGCTAGAGCCCTGTGTAGGGCTCCCTGCTCAGTGGGGAGTCTGCTTGTCCCTCTGCCCCTCCCTGCTGCTTGTGCTCTCTCTTCCTCTCTCAAATAAATAAATAAAATCTTTAAAAAAAAAAAGGAACTGTAATTTCTTGGGCCCCACCCCAGAACCACTAAAATAGGTCATCGACATGAGTCCCTATGAATCTCTAAAAGAGTATTCATCCACTAATAAGTGCAAGCCCTTCTCATGGAGCTTTGTAAATCATGTTAGTGTAGAGGACTTCATTCTGTGAGGACAACAAACTTTCCTTTACCATCAACTGTGTGTCCAATGAAGGCATTCTTTGATATATGGAGCCTCAACCCTCTATTCCTTGAGGATTTCGTTGTCTATTGGGGAGGAAGGCAAGCTGACAGAAAATCAGGCACGCCAAGTGCAGTGTTAGAGGTAATACCCTGGAAGACAGAAGAAGGAGCAGTGACAGTAGGGAGGTGCAGATACTCTGCTGGTGAAGGGGGGGTGGGAAGGGGAATTCAGGTTATAATAGAAGGCTTCTGGGAGAGGGAGACTTTGAGATCCGCACATTAAGTTCAATGAGAAAAGTATTAATTTTCATATTTTACAGGAGAAACTGAAGATCACAGCAAAACGTCCAAGTTCATGCAGCTACTGAATGAAAGAGATGAAGTTTAAAGGCAGATCTTTGGACTTAGAAACTCCTATTTTATTTGATTCTGTTCTCATGGTAAAGCAACTCTTATGAGACAATGGATCCTGCCCCTCTCCCATCTCTTGCCCCCAGGAATAAAGAATAATCCCTATAGGTCTGGGGCGAGGGAAGTCCGTCAATAGTGAGGCAGCAGTGGCAGAGAGCTGGGGCCAGGCAGTCACCAGCGAGTCTATTAAATGTATCAGATGTCATCGGTACCTCCTTTATCCTTCTCACTTTGGACCTCACAGGCTGATAAGAAGGGGAAAGCGTTATAACCCAGAAGTAAAACTGTTGCGTGATTATAACCCTGACAGCCTCCCTCTAATGAGCTTCCCTGCAGATAGGGAGAGAGGGGAGTGCTTTGATCTCCATGGGCAGAAGGCTGAAAGGACCACTGTTTGGAGCAAAGCTGTCTGATGGGGTCCAGTCTTCCAGTAATCAAAATCACAAGCTACCATCTGAGCCATTTGTGAACCGCAGATAAGATTAGCTGCTCATTTGATAGATCAACCACTGCCATCAATGGAGGCTAATTGTATCTGAAATATGACCAGGAAAGTGTCAGCTCCTGGAGACAAGCACTTCCTTTATCCTGGATTTGAAGCAAGAACAATATTTTTCGTTTCAAAACTTGAGCAAAATGTTAATGTGTGCTGCTGCATTTTTTTTTCTCCCTCCCCTCCCCCCAGCCATAAGAAAAGAGGAAATGTGAGGTTCTTGGAATGAGATATCAATCTGCACATATGTTTTTACAAAGATTCTCCATTATGGTGTCAGAGAATATGTAATTTTGGGATGCAAGACTGTAGGTCCAGAATACTTGCTCCATGGAGTTCTTACATAGCTTCATAATAATAATAATAATAATAATAATAATAATAATAATAAACCCCAAAACAAAACAAAACAAAAACAAACACACAAAAAACAACAACAACAACAAAAAATGGAAAATGCCCAGGCTTTGGAAAGGCAGGTCTAAGAAGGCTAGCTTTGTAATTCTAGAGTGTTTTGTGCTCTAGGAAAAGAAGGGACGATGGGTCATTCTGAATTTGAAGGCATTTATATGGGTAGCATTTTGCCTCGGAGGCTGATGTGACTGACAACTTTACTTTCTTCGAATTTATTCCCATGTCAGTAGAACCTGAACTCAAAATGAATCATGATCAGGTAGCTTGGACAGCTCTTACACACTAGCAAATAAAGAAATTCCATTTTTCCCACTAGATCCACTGAAGTTGGTTCTTTGCTGCTTTAAGAGATCACCTATTCTTTTGTATTCTCTAAGCATATTGTAGTATGAGCATGAGGAAATTTGGTTTCTCATCCTCCGAATGTTTCTGTGTGGGACTAGAAGCCATTTCAGCCTTCCTCTTTTATGAAGGGGAGAACACAAATTCCCCGGTCCTATCTCTTGCTGCTGCGGGCCTCTCTATTTCCGGCCTAGTCCACTATAGCTCTTAAATTGCTATGTTGTCCCTGTGTCCAGGCGGCTAGTATAAGCTGCCTGAAAATGGCAAGGTATGATGAGAAGCACCTCATTATGGCTCCTAAAATACATAGACCCAGAATAGCCCTGCACAGTTGGGGTAAGAAAAGAAGGAGACCAAGAACAGAATGTCTCCCACCCTATGTAAGAGCTAGAGGAAATTTCCATCACCTTCTAACAAACTCTCAAACTATGATGGCCTTGCAGGGATCACCTTCATGGACCTTCTGCTTGGGCTGACACCCTGTCCTGCGAGCATCTGAGAGCTCAGGTTTAGAAACTGCTTTAACCTTGCAGAAGATGGTGACTGCAGTGGTAACACCCCTATAGAACCACCAGGTTGGGCTCTCAGCATCTCGGAACACTACAGGCAGAAGAACCTTTATAATTAACAGCACCCTTACAATGTACCAGGTGCTGTGCAAAGCATATTTCATTTCATAACTCATTTAATCCTCACCAATTTCCGGGGGAGGGTTATAGTTATTATTTCCTCAATAAGATGAAGAAACTAAGGCTCAGAAAAGTTAACCATATTGCCCCTAGAACACAGCTAATAAGTGGCCGGTATGTGAAACCGGATTTGACTAATGGCAGAATCCTCTCTTTCAAATATTATGCAATAGATCAGTTGGATCATTATTCCAAACTTAAAAAAAAATTAAATCTAAAAAAAAAATTTTTTTTAGTGTTTTGCAACAAAAGATTTGATTGACTGTCTTCAATAACCTTATCCCCACCAGGGCCACCTCTAAAGGTCCTTCTCACTATCTAGTTCAAAAACCACCAATCAAGTTGAACTCTCTAAGGGCACAGCTAGGAGCAACTCTGCAACCCAAATGCACAGCCACTTTTCCCAAGTTGCAAAATCACTTAATTCCCAGGCCATTTCCCTCCTTGCTTTGTGTTTCCTCCTTGCTTTGTGTTTGCTCCAAACCCACTCACCTAGCACACACTGGGATGCTGCCAACAGAAGATGACTGGAGAAATCCCTCCTATCCCCAAGAGGACTATACAACATATTGAGAACCAAGTATTTAATTTCTGACCACTAATAATGAAGCATGAGCTTTCTTTCTAGAACACTCTATGATTCAGAGTTGCACATTCCCCAAGGATTCTAGATGACAAATGATTTCACTATTTGACACAATTATCATTATTATTCTTTTGGATAGTCATACATCTGCCTTTATTGTGAGCAGCAGGTGGTACACTTCCAGCAGTAGTAAAAAAAAAAAAAAAAAAAACTTACAAAAGCAGGAATTCACTGAAGCCACCTGGTTGGAACCCTCGGGAGCTATCATATGTAGGTGCCACCTCAAAGCAGCAGAAAGAGGACTCCAAAGCCCATGAGGAGTGAGGCCATCAAGGAGATGAGGAGCTCTTCATAGATATCCTGAGTGTACTTGGTGGAGGCAACCTCATAAACGAAGAATCAGGGGGTAAAGAACATGCCAATGGCCAATAGAACCATGGTCAGACGGGGGATGACAGCAGGGTTCACTGGGCTGGTGTATCTCCTCATGGCCTTGATCTCCATTTTGCTAGGCATAGGGTAATCCACTGCTCCACCAGTGGCATATTTTAATAACCCTGAGATTTGAGGATCTTCCTACTTTGCTAGGTCTTGTCTGAACCTTACCAAATGGTTTGTGAAATTGAGAGACTAAACTGAGATACAATATGAGATAATTCATGACTGCCACCGTCTGTGTCCTCAGGTCTCAGGAATTAAGATGGGCAGAAAGCACTCTGAGATCAAGGGCAGATAGGTCTTCTCTTTCAGCATTGTGAGTGAAGAAAAGTATTTGCCACAGGATAGGGGAACATTACCCACTCTTTGAGAGCTCTTTTAGGCCTACTGCCCAACAACTATGGCTCTGCTATAAGTATCAGAGGAATACAGATACAAGGAATCTGGCTTTTTTTTTTCCTTGACCTTACTCCACTTTCTCACTTCTTAACCCTCCATGCATTTTTAGCTCATATCTGACAAAAGCTCTTTAGCCATTCTCAGCATTTTGATTCTCTGGCGGAAATCTGAATTCAACTTAACAGTGCTTATTGACCAGGCTCTGTGCTGGGACTCAGGGAACCACGTGGAGCCCAGTTCTCCAGGCATCACGGGACCACACCTAGAGGTCAGACTTCCCTAGGAATTAAGTTTCCCTGGGATTTCAAAGTGGATAGGAAGATAATTCCAGCACTGCCTCAAAAGTCGGGAAGCCTGGGTTTCAACATTTATACATTTTAGAAATGAGGGGCCCCTTTGCCTCTTAGTCTAAGTCCATATGATTCTAAATCCACATCATCTCCAGGGCACATTTTGAAAGAGGATGATTTTCAACAGGCACTAAAAGGATGAGTATAGACATGCCTGGGTGGCTCAGTTCGTTAAGTGTCTGCCTTCAGCTCAGGTCATGATCCCAGGGTCCTGGGATCAAGTCCCACATCGAGCTCCCTGCTCAGCAGAGAGCCTGCTTCTCCCTCTGCCTGTTATTCCCCTTGCTTATTCTCTCTCTCTCTCAAATAACAAAGTCTTTTTTTGTTGTTGTTTATTTTATTTTTTAATTTTATTTTATTATGTTATGTTAATCACCATACATTACATCATGAGTTTTTGATGTAGTGTTCCATGATTCATTGTTTGTGCATAACAAAATAAAATCTTTAAAAAAATACATAAAAGTTAGAGTATAGAGGGACATTCTACAAAACACCTGACCACTACCCTTCAGAGGTATCAAGGCCACAAAAGACAAGAAGGGACAAAGAGACTGTCCTAAACTGGAGGAGACAAAGGAGAGATGACATCTAAATGCAATCTGTGGGATCCTGATTGGATCCTGGAACAGAAAAGGGCCACCAGTGGAAAAACTGGGTAAAGTCTGTAAGTCTACAGTTTAGCTAATACTATTATGTCAATGTCAACTTATTTGTTTTTATATCATGGTTATATAAGATGTTAGCATTAGAGGAAGTTGGGTGAGGAGTTTATGGGGACAGTCTACAATATCCTTGCAAATCTTCTTAAATCAAAAATTATCTGCAAATAAAAAAATTAAAAATAATAAAAACATTAGTATGTATTTTCCCAGAAAGTGAGACTATAAATTTATCAAGGGGTCTTCTTTTTTCTTTCAGTATGTTTCTTAGGGCCTAGCATAGGGGTGTCTTACAGTAAGCTCTCAAACTCTTATTAGAATTAAATTAGTCAAAAATTATTCACAACCACAATTTAACCTGGGATGGAGCAACATGTAACCTCGTCACTGTTATAAGAAGTTAATATTGCAAGTGTGGTATTTCTACAACTACAACACATAAAAAAAGTCTGGGAAAATGCCATTGTTTCCTGGTACCAAGGAAAAGCAATCTCTACATTCAAGGCAGATAGCCAGTCTGATTTTGGAAAATAAAAAGGAAAGAAAGAAAAAGTAACCACACAAAAGATCAAGTAGCTCCTTTTAAAAAACCATCATCGTTGCTATTTGGACTAAGCCAGAAGCTCCAGATAACAGTAACTACTTAAGAAGAAAAGGAACAAAAAAACCCTCGGAGCTTTCAATTTGTTTTTCATAATAAATGAATTGCCCCCACCAAAATGCAGCCTTGAGGAGTTAATTAAACAGCTGCCCCCATGGCTGATTCTGAGATGTTAGAAGGCCCGTGACAGGCCCCTAAACAAATGGGGTAATAAAGGTGTGGGCTGTTTGGCTTGATTGAAGAGCTTGAGTTTTTCACCCCTAGTCTCTAAGCCATCTGGAAGTGAGTTTGTGGAATGTGGGATGGCAGCCTCTCTGCCCTTATCTACTGATAAGATTCTCAGCCTCAAACATGTGTACTAGAAAGGCAGGGAGCAAATATTTCAGACCTTAAACAACTTGCAATCCTCCCTCTAAAGTTCACGTTGTGCTATAGCACAGAAGGAAGGACACTCATCTCACATTCTTCCCCTCCAAATCTAGGGCTTTTGACGTCAACATGAGCCAAGACTGAGAAGTTGACTTAAAGGAAAACTGTGTTCTGATTCATGAGTTCCACCCACCTTCTCTAAGCCCCACTCACTTTAGGCTACAAAAGTCAGGCTTCTGAGAGTTGTCCGAGGATGAGACTGCCACGCAAAGGAGGTTTAACTGAGCAAAGAATCTGAGGATGAGGGCCAGTCTCTGTTTACAACTTCTGGTCTAGCTGAATCCTAGAACACAAGATATCTGAGGATGGCAGAAAGGATCCACTGTGTCATCTGTTTTTCAAAACAGGAGATGTTCTCCCACTCTTGGTTCATCCAACCTCGGACTGATCCTGAAACTCAAAGAAATAGCAAGGCTTTCATAATCGTTTGTGGGGTTGGAAAAATGCAATGGCAAGCTTGATTAAAATGTTTCTCTTCTCTGGTCTCAAAAATCTCATGTGTAAGCTATTTGAATGACTAACAAAATTATTCTTAAAACAACAGAAGTCACCATTTAATTTCATTTATCACCCAAATGTTTTTTTAAAGTACCTACTCTGTGCCAAGTGCTGGTGCCCGTACTAGAGAGTATGGCTCCTTCGACCTTAACTCTTTCAAAAGGGGCCACTCTGCTCTTTAATGTCTTACAAAACTTGATGGTTCCCCTCCGGCACAATAATGTGAGAGCAGAAATAAAGAAGGATGACATTTAAAAGAAGACTTAATTGGTTTCATAGTGGAAAAGTGATCCAATTTCCCTTTCTTGACAAAAAGCAAAGTGATCATTTTATCTACACAATCTTACTAGAGTCATTGGGGTTGTCTAATGGCATTATAACTAATTGCAGAGTAAAACAAAGATAAGGATAGTTTATTGGACAAAATAATTTCAAAAATTCTTAGCTCTGGTGAAACCAAACCAATGGAGTTTCTTTGCCCATTGCAGTGATAGTAATATATATAATGTTCTTGTGAAACAAACACCAGGCATATAAACAGGCAAGCATAGCAGACATGAAAGATTATCTGTGATAAGCTTATGTTGAAATCAACAGTTCCCTTGAACATATTACTGCTCTTTAAGGGCCCCATGTCTGTACTCATACACAAAAACCAACTAACTCTGTCCACTGAGTTTATAACTTTTTATATTATATTCTTACAATACCCTCAAAAATGCCCAAAATATCTAAGTGCCCTCTACAGCTCTTCAAATATGAACTCTGTTGATTTTACCAATTGTGCTCCTGGGTTTAGTTTCTCTAGCTAAGTGAGGAAAAGGCTTCTGCTTCCAGAGGTCAAGCATTATCTTGATTTAGCAGGTTGGGCCCCTGAATCACTGCTATGCTCAGTAGCAAAGAATGCAGGCTGGGAAGGATTAATTACCAAAGCCAGTAATCCTGACTCCAACCTCCAAAAATATGGGGAAGTCCAAAAAAAATCTTGAAAGTGATTTGCAACATTCTGTTCAAATCAGCCTCATGAGTAATGTCACTTTGACACCTCTTACCCATGTAAACATAATTATCGCAGACACATCAGCTATTCCTCTGAACCTTCTCCTTTTCGCCCTAAGGCACAATTTCCCCTCCTCTGAAAGAAGATCAACACAGTCTTACTAATAGCTTCTTCCTCAGTCTTTCTAGTGAAACAAATATACTCAAAGTATAAGAATGCCGGTAGCCTGTTTTATGACAAATCATGTGTATTCCCACAAGCCTGGGCAAAAAAATTAATTACGTACTTTGGTCTCAAACGCAGGGGACACAGATTCTCTTGGCAAAATCTGGCAAGCCGATCCAAACCCTGCAATTCCTGTCATTTGGTATCAGTGAAATCTCATTTTGTTAGCAAGTAATGAGAGAAGAAATTCCCAGTTGACCATTAAAACTCCTGAAACAGGTACCACTTTCTTTCATTTACTTTGATCTGGCCTCAGTCAGCTCAAGTGTTGCCACAAGACCACATGTCTGCTGTATCACCGTAATTCTATGAATGAAGATATTTACAGCCGAGGTTATTCACCCATTAAGTTAAATAAAAGGTGTCAGTGATTTCTACATATGATACATATAGAAAAACCTGCTAGCATGTGATACTGCCTAAGCAAGGATCCTAGGTTAAGAATGCTGAAAGTATCTTAATACATCCCTCCCATCAATAAGAGTTAAATGAAATTATTGGAAAAATCTATAGGAAATGTGGAAAAACAGCATCTAACAAAAAATGGTACAAACACGTTTTACTTAACATTTGGAACCTAATACCATATGCTAGTGTCTGGGCATAAATATAATTAAAACCTAAATAGCTAAGAAGAAAATGTGTTAAAACAGCTGATAGAGCAAGAAATGTAATTATCAAGGGATGCTAAAATCTCAGCTTATTCTGCACATGTACCCAATATGTGTCACATAGGGGAATTCTTTTCCTTTACAAAAAAACCATCAGGGATTAAAAAAATAATAATATTGTACTAAAGGAAGGGTTTAATGAACTGCAGGTTTGGAAACTTACATCCACAACCACTGTGTCCAGCTCATGGTTTGGAAGGAGGCACATCCTGAGACCTGAGAGAAACGAAAGGCAATTCCGATGGCTGCTGGTCCCTTAAACATATCTGGAAATTAACATTGAATAATTGTTATTGCAAGTACATGTTTTTTCTCCTCTGAGCCAGCATCATACATATAACATTATATTTTCATCCATCATTCCTTTGGACAAGGTAAAGTGAGAAGGCAGATTTGTTCTATAGCCCCAAGGCAACCAGGGCATCAGAGTGGAGGGGGTAGTGGCAGGTGCGTCAGGTCACCTCCCTCCTAAGTGTTATGCTCAATGCTCAATGTTCCCTAAACACAGGTGGAGGCCTGTATTACAGGATCACCTGGAGCTGGAACTCTCTTATGAACTTACATTCTCTGACACCTCATTTTCTCTCCAAGAGAGTCCCACTGCTGTTAGGATTGTGTTCAAATTCTTAACCAGTCACTCAAGGCCTTTAGCTCTAGCTAAACACTGCATCCTCCTCCTTCACAATTCATTCCTACTCCCCTTCTATTCTCTCACTTTCCGCAAAACATGCATCATGTGTGTGCTTAGTTGGTACTCATGGCAGGCTTATGATGTGCCAGTACTAATCCAGGCCGTGGTGCTACAACAATGAACAAGACAAGTCCTTCCACTCAAGGAGTTTATATGGGGGAGGGGGCACAGCAAAAGATGATAAACCCAAAAACCAAAAAATAAGTGAATAGTATTTAGGTGGCAAGAAGTGTTAGGGATATAAAGAGAATTTCCATGAGAAGGCAGAGAGGACCTCTCTGACTAGAATGGTCAGAAAGACCTCATTGTGGGTGTGACTTCTAAGCAAAACCTCTATACATATCCAAGGAATAGCAAATACAAAGGCCCTGTGGTAGGAGTAAAGTTGGCTTGTTTAGGGCACAGAAAGAAGCTCAATTGGGCTGAAGTAGAATTCTTGGAAAAGATTACAAAGATGTTTGAAACATGATGGCAGTCGGCAGAATCCTAAGATGGCCCCCAAGATTTCTCACAGAAAATGACCCTTTACACTGCATTCCATCATATTCCCTTCTTGTCTGTGATGTATGAGAGCCGGAAGAAAGGTTATCTGGAATTTTTTCTGCACATCCAAATATATTTATTTTCTTTTCAATTGTTTTATTTGTAGTTGTTTTTTTTCTTTTTTATTTGCCTAATTTAAAAATTTATACAGGTTTATGTTTCTCTTAATGAGATTTTGTGCTTCCCTCCCTTTGTGGACTTATTAAGTGGGCCATAATTCACAGGCTGAGTCTGAGAATGGGTTAATCCCTTTGCAGTCAGGGTGTAGCTGAGTTTCTGCCTGCCCTTAGTTCAAATGCTAAGTGAACCTGCATAACCAGCTTCAGGTGCAGCTTAATCTCTGGGCCACTGTTTATTTGTCAAAGGCCTTGCTGTGCACTCCTGTAGGTCAAAAGGCACAGAATTGAGAGGTGGCAGAGAGGTCAGACCCTGGGGAACTGTGGAAACAGCCAGGACTCCAGTAGGCTTGGCCATTAGCTCCCTGTGTGGCCTGGGCCAGGCCCCAAAGCTCCCTGAGCTTCAGCTTCTACTTTTGTACATGAGGGCCATGGCCCAGAGAATCCATAAGGGTTTCCACCTCCCCCTCCAACCCAAGACCTTACCTAAAAGACAGTGAGCTCTGAAGGAGTGCAGGAGGCCAATCTAACTTGTAGAAATAATTATTCCTGGCTTGATCTCAATCCCTGATATTTGTTGAATATTTATTGGCTGTGGCTCTTTGCTGATTACCTTGATGCATTATCATAGTTAATCTTCATGCAACTCTCTGGAATATTTACTGTGATTCTGCTAAATTTTAGATAATAAAATTTAGACTGAGAGAGTTTAAGGACTTTCCTCAAATCACATAATTAGAAAGCAGCAAAGCTAGATTACCTCAATTTTCATACATACCATGCTTCAGTGTTTTCAGCTCTATTCTAGCTGCTGTGCAGTAAAATATGAATTAAAAGCAATGTCCAGCTACACAAGGATCACAAAATAATATAAATGGCATGTGTGTAATGCCAACCATGTACTGAACACTATACTAGGTGCTTTACATAATTTGCACTGTAAAGAATACATTTCTATTCCCCATTTTTTATTAGAGAAACTAGGATTCAGAGAGTTTAAGTCATTTCCCCAAAGTCCCACATCCAAACTGATGAAGCAGAGCTGCTGGTCTGTCTGACTACAAAGCTCATTCTCTTCTATGGCATTTTATTATTCCTATGAGTCCGCAATAAGTGGGGAATGGGAACACGTGTTAGACAGTGAGGCAAAGGCACAAGGTGGGCAGAGCTGGAAGGACACAGAGCCTAGGACACAGCCAAGTGAGAACTTCTTATGACGAATAAGCCAAAGGCATTAGAGAAGAATGATCCACTATGAGAGGCATCAGCAGGAGGAGGTGGAAGTGCACAGGGTGTAGGTAAGCAGAGTGGGCTGTCCAGACACAGAAGAGTCAGCCTGTACCAAGGTCAGGCTCAGGGTATGACTCTCTCCCACTGCCACACCCAAAGCAATGGGCTCCCCCTCTTTCCATACATCCATCGCCAGAGACCAGGTTCCGAAAAGGGAAAACAAAGGTGAACTCTTTTGCTGCCTTTTCTGATAACTAATCTTTTATGCACTTGACCCAGCACAGTCAGAAATGCATATCCTGCCAGGAAATCAAAGATGGTCCAGAAACACTCCCAGAAAAGCCTTGGTCTTTGTCCAGTGCAAACTTGGCAATTCCACATAGAATAAAAGACACACATTCACAAGTTTTCTGTCCTTGGGAGTGTCCTTGTGAGCTCCAGATCTTTGCTACATGGCTATTATGCTAGCTGGAAGAATTTGCCAGAATTCTATACAAAGAGGAGTTATTATCCTATAACTTAGAATTCAGTTCTTTTTTGGAGGATGGGGAAGGGAGTACATTTAAACTACTGAAATCAAGGCAATTCATTTAAATGGAAAGGCAGACATATTCACAAGATTTATGCCAAAATGTTTTTATAATTGGTATGTCAGTAATATGTGTTTCTATAATTTAATTAGAATGCTATCACATATTCTGGTCAACCATTGTTCTCAGTGGGGCATTATGTATATTTATTTAGAAGAATAATTAGTAAATAAACTTTTTTAAATTTTTTATTACGTTAAGTTAGCCACCATACAGTACATCATTAGTTTTTTTATGTAGTGTTCAATGATTCATTAGTTTTGGGTGTTACAAGTACATAACTTTTGATGTGTAAAAACAGCAACTATGACAACCTTCCCCATCTTGAAGCATTTTACATAACCCTTAATGATGAAATTCTTGATATTTAATTAAAAAAAAAGTTATAGCCAGGTAGTTTTTTGACCACTAGTGTCCAATTTGTAGTAGTTCATTATGTCTTATTAAATACCCAAGCATAAAAGGAACAGAATACCAACATCCATATCTTCCTCAACGCTCTCATTCATGATATATGTTGCCTGGCATTTGGCACCAGGAAGACTGGGAACATAAATAGTAATTCCTAAAGGATTTACTGTAGCCCCCAGGTTTCTATCTTTCTGCAGAAGGCTGTTGGTGCAGGGATGCTGAAGTGAAATTGTCTTCTTTCTCTGTATCTATTGTTGGAAGCAGGGTAGTGAAATCCCCTATGATTACTGAATTGTCTTTTTCTCCTTCCAGTTCTGTTTGTATTTGCTTAATATAGTAGATTCTCCTATGTTGGATGCATATATATTTACAATTGTTGCAAACTTCTTTGTCTCTTATTCAATTTTTGGCTTAAAGTCTATTTTGTCTGGTGTAAACGTAACTGTCCTTGCTCTCTCCCTTTTTTTTTTTTTGATGTAGTGTTCCATAATTCATTGATTGTGCATAACACCCAGTGCTCTACGCAGAACGTGCCCTCTTTAATACCCATCACCAGGCTAACCCATCCCCCAACATCCCTCCCCTCTAGAACCCTCAGTTTGTTTTTCAGAGTCCATCATCTCTCAAGGTTCGTCTCTCCCTCCGATTTCCCACTCTTCATTTTTCCCCTCCTGCTATCTTCTTTTTTTTTTCTTAACATATATTGCATTATTTGTTTCAGAGGAACAGATCTGTGATTCAACAGTCTTGCACAATTCACAGCGCTCGCCATAGCACATACCGTCCCCAATGTCTATCACCCAGCCAACCCATCCCTCCTACCCCCCACCGCTCCAGCAACCCTCAGTTTGTTTCCTGAGATTAAGAATTCCTCATATCAGTGAGGTCATATGATACATGTCTTTCTCTGATTGACTTATTTCACTCAGCATAACACCCTCCAGTTCCATCCACGTTGTTGCAAATGGCAAGATCTCATTCCTTTTGATGGCTGCATAATATTCCATTATGTATATATACCACCTCTTCTTTATCCATTCATCTGTCGATGGACATCTTGGATCTTTCAATAGTTTGGCTATTGTGGACATTGCTGCTATAAACATTGGGGTGCACATACCCCTTCGGATCCCTACATTTGTATCTTTGGGGTAAATACCCAGTAGTGCAAATTCTGGATCGTAGGGTAGCTCTATTTTCAACTGTTTGAGGAACCTCCATACTGTTTTCCAGAGTGGTTGCACCAGCTTCCATTCCCACCAACAGTGTAGGAGGGTTCCCCTTTCTCCACATCCCCACCAACATCCGTTGTTTCCTGACTTGTTAATTTTAGCCATTCTGACTTGTGTGAGGTGGAATCTCATTGAGGTTTTGATTTGGATTTCCCTGATGCCGAGCGATGTTGAGCACTTTTTCATGTGTCTGTTGGCCATTTGATGTTTTCTTTGGAAAGATGTCTGTTCATGTCTTCTCCCCATTTCTTGATTGGATCATTTGTTCTTTGGGTGTTGAGTTTGATAAGTTCTTTATAGATTTTAGATATTAGCCCTTTATCTGATATGTCATTTGCAAATATCTTCTCCCATTCTGTCAGTTGTCTTTTGGTTTTGTGGACTGTTTCTTTTGCTGTGCAAAAGCTTTTTATCTTGATGAAGTCCCAATAGTTCATTTTTGCCCTTGCTTCCCTTGCCTTTGGTGATGTTTCTGGGAAGAAGTTGCTGTGGCCGAGGTCAAAGAGGTTGCTGCCTGTGTTCTGCTTTAGGATTTTGATGGACTCCTGTCAAACATTTAGGTCTTTCAACCATTTGTTATCTATTTTTGTGTGTGGTGTAAGGAAATGGTCCAGTTTCCTTCTTCTGCATGTGGCTGTCCAATTTTCCCAACACCATTTGTTGAAGAGACTGTGTTTTTTCCATTGGACATTCTTTCCTGCTTTGTCGAAGATGAGTTGACCATAGAGTTGAGGGTCCGTTTCTGGGCTCTCTATTCTGTTCCATTGATCTATGTGTCTGTTTTTGGGCCAGTACCATACTGTCTTGATGATTACGGCTTTGTAGTAGAGCTTGAAGTCCGGAATTGTGATGCCACCGACTTTTCTTTTTCAACATTCCTCTGGCTATTCAGGGTCTTTTCTGGTTCCATACAAATTTTAGGATTATTTGTTCCAGTTCTTTGAAAAAAGTGGATGGTATGTTGATGGGGATTGCTTTGAATGTGTAGATTGCTCTAGGTAGCATTGACACCTTCAAAATGTTTGTTCTTCCAATCCATGATCATGGAACGTTTTTCCATTTCTTTGTGTCTTCTTCAATTTCTTTCATGAGTATTTTATAGTTTTCTGAGTACAGATCCTTTGCCTCTTTGGTTAGGTTTATTCCTGGCTATCTTATAGTTTTGGGTGCAGTTGAAAATGGGATCGACTCCTTAATTTCTCTCTCTTCTGTCTTGTTGTTGGTGTATAGGAATGCCACTGATTTCTGTGCATTGATTTTATATCCTGCCACTTGACTGAATTCCTGTATGAGTTCTAGCAGTTTTGGGGTGGTGTCTTTTGGGTTTTCCACATAAAGTATCATATCATCTGCAAAGAGTGAGAGTTTGAGTTCCTCTTTGCTGATTTGGATGCCTTTGATTTCTTTTTGTTGTCTGATTGCTGTGGCTAGGACTTCTAATACTATGTTGAATAGCAGTGGTGAGAGTGGACATCCCTGCCATGTTCCTGACCTTAGGAGGAAAGCTCTCAGTTTTTCCCCATTGAGAATGATATTCGCTGTAGGTTTTTCATAGATGGCTTTTATGATATTGAGGTACGTACCCTCTAGCCCAATACTATGAAGAGTTTTGATCAAGAAAGGATGCTGTACTTTGTCACATGCTTTTTCTGCATCGATTGAGAGGATCATATGGTTCTTGTTCTTTCTTTTATTAATGTATTGTATCACGTTGATTGATTTGAGGATGCTGAACCAAACTTGCAGCCCAGGGATAAATCCCACTTGGTCGTGGTGAATAATTCTTTTAATGTACTGTTGGATCCTATTGGCCAGTATTTTGGTGAGAATTTTTGCATCCATGTTCATCAAAGATATTGGTCTGTAATTCTCCTTTTTGATGGGGTCTTTGTCTGGTTTGGGGATCAAGGTAATGGTGGCCTCATTAACGAATTTGGAAGTTTTCCTTCCATTTCTATTTTTTGGAACAGTTTCAGAAGAATAGGTATTAATTATTCTTTAAATGTTTGGTAGAATTCCCCTGGGAAACCATCGGGCCCTGGGCTTTTGTTTGTTGGGAGATTTTTGATGACTGCTTTAATTTCCTTAGTGGTTCTAGGTCTGTTCAGGTTTTCTATTTCTTCCTGGTTCAGTTTTGGTAGTTGATACATCTCTAGGAATGCACCCATTTCTTCCAGGTTATCTAATTTGTTGGCATATAGTTGCTCATAATATGTTCTTAGAATTGTTTGTATTTTTTGGTGTTGGTTATGATCGCTCCTCTTTCATGCATGATTTTGTTGATTTGGGTCATTTCTCTTTCCTTTATGATAAGTCTGGCCAGGGCTTTATCAATCTTGTTAATTCTTTCAAAGAACCAGCTCCTAGTTTTGTTGATCTGTTCTACTGTTCTTTTGGTTTCTATTTCATTGATTTCTGCTCTGATCTTTATTATTTCTCTTCTCCTGCTGGGTTTAGGCTTTATTTGCTGTTCTTTCTCCAGCTCCTTTAGGTGTAGGGTTAGGTTGCGTATTTGAGACCTTTCTTGTTCCTTGAGAAAGGCTTGTATTGCTATATACTTTCCTCTTAGGACTGCTTTTGCTGCATCCCAAAGATTTTGAACAGTTGTGTTTTCATTTTCATTGGATTCCATGAATTTTTTTAATTCTTCTTTAATTTCCTGGTTGACCCATTCATTCTTTAGTAGGATGCTCTTTAGCCTCCATGTATTTCAGTTTTTTCTGACTTTCCTCTTGTGACTGAGTTCTAGTTTCAAAGCACTGTAGTCTGAAAATATGCAGGGAATGATCCCAATCTTTTGGTACTGGTTGAGACCTGATTTGTGATCTAGGATGTGATCTATTCTGGAGAATGTTCCATGGGCACTAGTGAAGAATGAGTATTCCGTTGCTTTGGGATGGAACGTTCTGAATATATCTGTGAAGTCCATTTGGTCCAGTGTGTCATTTAAAGTCTTTATTTCCTTGTTGATCTTTTGCTTCGATGATCTGTCCATTTCAGTCGGGGGGGTGTTAAAGTCCCCCACTATTATTATATTGTTGTCAATGTGTTTCTTTGCTTTTGTTATTAATTGGCTTATATAATTGGCTGCTCCCATGTTAGGGGCATAGATATTTACAATTATAAGATCTTCTTGTTGGATAGACCCTTTAAGTAGGATATAGTGTCCTTCCTCAATCTCTTATTACAGTCTTTGTTTTAAAATCTAATTTGTCTGATAGAAGGATTGCCACCCCAGCTTTCTTTTGGTGTCCATTAGCATGGTAAATGGTTTTCCAACCCCCTCACTTTCAATCTGGGGCTGTCTTTGCATCTAAAATGAGTCTCTTGCAGACAGCATATTGATGGGCTTGTTTTTTAATCCAATCTGACAGCTTGTGTCTTTTGATTGGGGCATTTAGCCCATTTACATTCAGGGTAACTACTGAAAGATAGGAATTTAGTGCCATTTTATTGCCTGTAAGGTGACTGTTAATGTATACTGTCTGTGTTCCTTTCTGCTCTATGCGGCTTTTAGCCTCTCTCTTTGCTTAGAGGACCCCTTTCAATATTTCTTGTAGGGCTGGTTCGTGTTTGCAAATTCCTTTAGTTTCTGTTTGTCCTGGAAGCTTTTTATCTCTCCTTCTTTTCAATGACAGCCTAGCTGGATATAGTATTCTTGGCTGCATATTTTTCTCATTTAGTGCTCTGAATATATCATGCCAGTCCTTTCTGGCGTGCCAGGTTTATGTGGATAGGTCTGTTGCCAATCTAATGTTTCTACCATGATAGGTTACAGATCTCTTCTCCCGAGCTGCTTTCAAGATTTTCTCTTTGTCTCTGAGACCTGTAAGTTTTACTATTAGATGTCGGGGTGTTGACCTATTTTTATTGATTTTGAGAGGGATTCTCTGTGCCTCCTGGAATTTGATGCCTGTTTCCTTCCCCACATTAGGGAAGTTCTCTGCTATAATTTGTTCCAATATACCTTCTGCTCCTCTCTCTCTTTCTTCTTCTTCTGGGATCCCAATTATTCTAATGTTGTTTCATCTTATGGTATCGCTTATCTCTCGAATTCTGCCCTCGTGATCCAGTAGCTGTTTATCTCTCTTTTTCTCAGCTTCTTTATTTTCCATCATTTGGTCTTCTATATCGCTGATTCCCTCTTCTGCCTCATTTATCCTAGCAGTTAGTGCCCCCATTTTTTATTGCACCTCATTAATAGCCTTTTTGATTTCGACTTGATTAGATTTTAGTTCTTCTATTTCTCCAGAAAGGGTTTCTTTAATAACTTCCATGCTTTTTTCAAGCCCAGCTAGTATCTTTAAAATCATGATTCTCAACTCTAGGTCAGACATCCTACTAATGTCTGAATTGAGTAGGTCCCTGACAGATGGTACTACCTCTTGTTCTTTTTGTTGAGGTGATTTTTTCCATCTTGTCATTTTGTCCAGAGGAGAATAGATGAATGAGAGAACAAAATGCTAACAGGTAACAACGTCCCCAGAAAATATATTCTAAACAAATCAGAAAAGACCTGAAACCAGGGGAAAAGAAAGGGAAAGAAAGAAAAAAGAAAAAGATAGAAAAGAAAAAGATAAAAAGAAACAAAAACAGAACAAAACAAAAAAAAAAAACAGAATATGATCAAATATGATCAGGCTGGTGCATAGATCAGTGCCACACTAGATTTTGGGTGTATTTTGGTCTGTTAGAAGAAAGTGCGTCCTAAAATTTTAAAGAAAGAAAGACTTAAATATGTACAAAATAAGGGTTGATATGATGAAGGAATGGAATATGATTGTAAAGACGAAAATTATAAAAAAATTTTAAAAAAGGAATTGATAAGAAGGTGTTTGAAAAAAGAAGGAAGAGGATTTAAAAAAAGAAAGAGAAAAAAACGGGAGAGAATCTGATTAGGCAGGAGACTAGAACAAAACCATACACTAGAGATTTAGGGTATATTTTGATATGTTAGAAGAAACTATATCTCGAAATTTTTAAAGAGCAAACAACTTATATATGTATATATGCCAAAAATAAGGGTAACTACTATGAAGGGATAAAATATGACTCTAAAAATGAAAAATAAAAATTTTTTTTAAAAAAGGGATTGATAAGATGTTGGTTGAAAAAGGGAAAAAGAAAAATTCCAAAAAAAAGACAGTTAAAAAAAAGAAAAAAATTAACTTTGAAAGACTAATGAATCATGGTAAAAAAGCCATGAATTCTATGTGCAGTATTTCCCTAGCGCTGGAGTTCTCCTGTTCTTATTGATTGGTAAACATGGTCTTGGCTGGCTGTTTGTGCTGATCTTCTGGGGAAGGGACCTGTTGCCGTGGTTCCCAAATGTCTTTGCCGGAGGCGGAATTGCCCCACCGTTGCTGGGCAGGGCTAAGCAATCTGCTCGGGTTTGCTCTCAGGAGCTTTTCTTCCCTGCAAGCTTTCCGTACATCTTTGGAGGATGAGAGTGGAAATGGTAGCCTCCCAGTCTTCGCCCGTGAGGAGCTGAGAACTTGGGGCCCTGCTCCTCAGTGCGCCCCCAGAGAAAAGCAGTCACTCCCGTCTCCCCAGTCTCTGGCCGCACTACGTGCTCACCCAGCCTGTGACCGAGCGTTTCTATCTCTGGCACCTGACCCCGTGTGGAGTCTCCAAACCCAGCAGATCCGGGCGGTGTGCTCCCGCGCTGCTCCTCCCAGGGGAGGAAGGCGCAACTCCCTGGATTTGCAGCTTGTTGGGTCCCTGCTGGAGGAGCAGTGGCCTGACTGTGCCACGGATCACAGTCTATGGCAACCCCGAGCTGAGAGCCCGCGCCTCGGCTCCATCTCTGCAGCCAGCTTCCCCACTCCAATTACCTGGGAGCTCTGCTGCACTCAGGCACCCCCGGTCTTTCTGTGACCCTGAGGGTCCTGAGACCACACTGTCCCGCGAGGGTTCCGACCCTGGCTTAGCCACTGGAGCGACGTCCCTCCACGGAGCCGGCTTCTAAAAGTTCCGATTTTGTGCTCCGGGGCTCTATCACTTGCCAGAAGCGGCGGAGGCCCCCTCCCCCGCCGTCTATCCTCCCGAATATCGCCTTGGATTCACTTCTCTGCATGTCCTACCTTCCAGAAAGTGGTCGGTTTTCTGCTCAGAGAGTTGTTGCTATTCTTTTCTTTGATCTCCTGTTGAGTTCGTAGGTGTTCAGAATGGTTTGATCCCTACCCAGCTGAATTCCTGAGACCAGACGAAATCCAGGTCTCCTACTCCTCCGCCATCTTGTTCCCTTCTCTTTTGGTTTCTGATTGTATGAAATATCTTTTTCTATCACTTCACATTAAGCCTATGTGTGTCCTTGAAGCTAAAGAGAGTCGCATTTAGGCAAGTGCATGTTGGTTTTTTTGTTTGTTTGTTTTATTTTGTTTTGTTCTTAATCCATTTACTCACCCTATGCCTTTTGTTTGGATAATTTAGTCCATTTACTTTTGAGGTAATTATTGATAGGTAAGGATGTACTAATGTCATCTTATTGATTTCTGGCTCTTTCGCACTTCTCTTGTTCCTTTCTTCTTCTCCTGCTATTTTCCTTTGTGACATTGGTCTTGGCGATAATTATTTGGATATGATAACCAAAAACCCAAGCAACAACAGCAAAAACAAACAAGTGATACTACATCAAACCGAAAAGCTTCTGCATAGCAAAAAGCAAGCAATAAAATGAAAAGGCAACCTATGGACTGAGAAAAAATATTTGCAAACTATATATATGACAAGTGGTTAATAACTAAAATACATAAAATGTAACAGTCTCTCTCTCTCTTTTTCTCTTTCACCATTTTATTTATTTTTCTTTTTTTTATTATGTTATGTTAATCACCATACATTACATCATTAGTTTTTGATGTAGTGTTCCATGATTCATTGTTTGTGTATAACACCCAGTGTTCCATTCAGTGCCCTCTTTAATACCCATCACCAGGGTAACACATCCCCCCAACCCCTTCCCCTCTAGAACCCTCAGTTTGTTTCTCAGAGTCCATTGTCTCTCATGGTTCATCTCCCCCTCTGATTTCCCTCCTTCATTTTTCCCTTCCTGCTATCTTATTTATTTATTTTTTTGTTTACCATATAATGTATTATTTGTTTCAGAGGTACAGGTTTGCAATTCAAGAGTCTTGCACAATTCACAGTGCTTACCATAGCACATACCCTCCCCAATGTCTATCACCCAGCCATGAGTCTCAGAGACAAAGAGAAAATCCTGAAAGCAGCTCGGGAAAAGAGATCTGTAACCAGAATGATAGAAACATTAGATTGACAACAGACCTATCCACAGAGACCTGGCAGGCCAGAAAGGACTGGCATGATATATTCAGAGCACTAAATGAGAAAAATATGCAGCCAAGAATACTATATCCAGCTAGGCTGTCATTGAAAATAGAAGGAGGGAGAAAAAGCTTTCAGGAAAAAAAAAAACTAAAGGAATTTGCAAACATGAAACCAGCCATACAAGAAATGTTGAAAGGGGTCCTCTAAGCAAAGAGAGAGCCTAAAAGCAACATAGACCAGAAAGGAACACAGACAATAAACAGTAAAGTCACCTTACAGGCAATACAATGGTACTAAATTCCTATCTTTCAATAGTTACCCTGAATGTAAATGAGCTAAATGCTCCAATCAAAAGACACAGGCTGTCAGATTGGATAAAAAAACAAGACCCATCAATATGCTGTCCCCAAGAGACTCATTTTAGACCCAAATACACCCCCAGTTTGAAAGGAGGGGGTGGAAAACCATTTACCATGCTAATGGACACCAAAAGAAAGCTGGGGTGGCAATCCTTCTATCAGACAAATTAGATTTTATTTTATTTATTTATTTATTTATTTATTTATTTATTTATTTATTCATGAGAGAGAGAGAGAGAGAAGGAGAGGGAGAAGCAGGTTCCCAAGGATCAGGGAACCCGATGCGGGACTCCATCCCAGGACCCTGGGATCATGACCTGAGCTGAAGTCAGACGCCCAACCATCTGAGCCACCCAGGCGCCCCAGACAAATTAGATTTTAAAACAAAGACTGTAATAAGAGATGAGGAAGGACACTATATCCTACTTAAAGGGTCTAACCAACAAGAAGATCTAACAATTGTAAATATCTATGCCCCTAACATGGGAGCAGCCAATTATATAAACCAATTAATAACAAAAGCAAAGAAACACATTGAAAAAAATACAATAATAGTGGGAGACTTTAACACCCCCTCACTGAAATGGACAGATCATCGAAGCAAAAGATCAACAAGGAAATAAAGACTTTAAATGACACACTGGAGCAAATGGACTTCACAGACATATTCAGAACATTCCATCGCAAAGCAAAGGAATACACATTCTTCACTAGTGCCCATGGAACATTCTCCAGAATAGATCACATCCTAGATCACAAATCAGGTGTCAACCAGTACCAAAAGATTGGGATCATTCCCTGCATATTTTCAGACCACAATGCCTTGAAACTAGATCTCAGTCATAAGAGGAATGTCAGAAAGAACTCAAATACGTGGAGGCTAAAGAGCATCCTACTAAAGAATGAATGGGACAACCAGGAAATTAAAGAAGAATTAAAAAAATTCATGGAAACCAGTGAAAATGAAAACACAACTGTTCAAAATCTTTGGGATGCAGCAAAAGCAGTCCTAAGAGGAAAGTATATAGCAATACAAGCCTTTCTCAAGGAACAAGAAAGGTCTCAAATACACAACCTAACCCTATACCTAAAGGAGCTGGAGAAATAGAAATAGAAATAGAAAACCTGAACAGACCTAGAACCACTAAGGAAATTAAAGCAGTCATCAAAAATCTCCCAGCAAACAAAAGCCCAGGGCCCGATGGTTTCCCAGGGGAATTCTACCAAACATTTAAAGAATAACTGATACCTATTCTTCTGAAACTGTTCCAAAAAATAGAAATGGATGGAAAACTTCCAAATTCGTTAATGAGGCCACCATTACGTTGATCCCCAAACCAGACAAAGACCTCATCAAAAAGGAGAATTACAGACCAATATCCTTGATGAACATGGATGCAAAAATTCTCACCAAAATACTAGCCAATAGGATCCAACAGTACATTAAAAGAATTATTCAGCACGACCAAGTGGGATTTATCCCTGGGCTGCAAGGTTGGTTCAACTTCCGCGAATCAATCAATGTGATACAATACATTAATAAAAGAAAGAACAAGAACCATATGATCCTCTCAATCGATGCAGAAAAAGCATGTGACAAAGTACAGCATCCTTTCTTGATCAAAACTCTTCATAGTATAGGGATAGAGGGTACGTACCTCAATATCATAAAAGCCTTCTATGAAAAATCCACTGCAAATATCATTCTCAATGGGGAAAAACCGAGAGATTTCCTCCTAAGGTCAGGAACATGGCAGGGATGTCCACTCTCACCACTGCTATTCAACATAGTATTAGACGTCCTAGCCACAGCAATCAGACAACAAAAAAAAATAAAAGGCATCCAAATCGGCACAGAAGAAGTGAAACTCTCACTCTTTGCGAATGATATGACACTTTATGTGGAAAACCCAAAAGACTCCACCCCAAAACTGCTAGAACTCATACAGGAATTCAGTCAAGTGGCAGGATATAAAATCAATGCACAGAAATCAGTGGCATTCCTATACACCAACAACAAGACAGAAGAAAGAGAAATTAAGGAGTTGATTCCATTTACAATTTCACCCAAAACCTTAAGATACCTAGGAATAAATCTAACTAAAGAGGCAAAGGAGCTGTACTCAGAAAACTATAAAATACTCATGAAAGAAATTGAGGAAGACTCAAAGAAATGGAAAAATGTTCCATGATCATGGATTGGAAGAACAAACATTGTGAAGATGTCAATGCTACCTAGAGCAATCTACACATTCAAAGCAATCCCCATCCACTTTTTTCAAAGAACTGGAACAAATAATCCTAAAATTTGTATGGAACCAGAAAAGACCCGAATAGCCAGAGGAATGTTGAAAAAGAAAAGTCGGTGGCATCACAATTCCGGACTTCAAGCTCTACTACAAAGCCGTAATCATCAAGACAGTATGGTACTGGCACAAAAACAGACACATAGATCAATGGAACAGAATAGAGAGCCCAGAAATGGACCGTCAACTCTATGGTCAACTCATCTTCGACAAAGCAGGAAATAATTTCCAATGAAAAACACACAGTCTCTTCAACAAATGGTGTTGGTAAAATTGAACAGCCACATGCAGAAGAAGGGAACTGGACCTTTTCCTTATACCATACACAGAAATAGACTCCAAATGGTTGAAAGACCTAAATGTTTGACAGGAGTCCATCAAAATCCTAAAGCAGAACACAGGCAGCAACCTCTTTGACCTCAGCCACAGCAACTTCTTCCTAGAAACATTGCCAAATGCAAGGGAAGCCAGGGCAAAAATGAACTATTGGGATTTCATCAAGATAAAAAGCTTTTGCACAGCAAAAGAAACAGTCCACAAAACCAAAAGACAACTGACAGAATGAGAGAAGATATTTGCAAATGACATATCAGATAAAGGGCTAATATCCAAAATCTATAAAGAACTTCTTAAACTCAACACCCAAAGAACAAATGATCCAATCAAGAAATGGGCAGAAGGCATGAACAGACATTTTTCCAAAGGAAACATCCAAATGGCCAACAGACACATGAAAAAGTGCTCAACATCGCTCGGCATCAGGGAAATCCAAATCAAAACCTCAATGAGATACCACCTCTCACCAGTCAGAATGGCTAAAATTAACAAGTCAGGACATGACAGATGTTGGCGGGGATGCGGAGAAAGGGGAACCCTCCTACACTGTTGGTGGGAATGCAAGCTGGTGCAGCCACTCTGGGAAACAGTATGGAGGTTCCTCAAAAAGTTGAAAATAGAGCTACCATATGACCCAGCAATTGCACTATTGGGTACTTACCACAAAGATACAAATTTAGGGATCTGAAGCGGTACATTCACCCCAATGTTTATAGCAGCAATGTCCACAATAGCCAAAGTATGGAAAGAGCCACGATGTCTATGGACAGATGAATGGATAAAGAAGATGTTGTATATATATACAATGGAATATTATGCAGCCATCAAAAGGAATGAAATCTTGCCATTTGCAATGAAGTGGATGGAACTGGAGGGTATTATGCTGAGCAAAATAAGTCTCTCTTTCTTTTTTTTTTTAAGATTTTATTTATTTATTTGCCAGAGAGAGACAGTGAGAGCAGGAACACAATCAGGGGGAGTGGGAGAGGGAGAAGCAGGCTTCCCGCTGAGCAGGGAGCCCGATGTGGGACTCGATCCCAGGACCCTGGGATCATGACCTGAGCCGAAGGCAGACGCTTAACGACTGAGCCACCCAGGCACCCAATAAGTCTCTCTTTCTATTCACACATATGCACACACACAAACAATCCAATTAAAAATGTGCAGACGACCTGAGTAGAAGACATACAAATGTCTTTCAGAGGAAGACATAGAAATGGCCAACAGGTAATTGAAAAGATGCTTAACAGCCTCAATAATCAAGAGAATCCAAATCAAAATCATATTGAGATATCACTTCACACTTGTTAGAATGCTTGTTATAAAGGGATAAGAAGTGTTGGTGAGGGTATGGAGAAAAGGGAACCCTTGTGCACTGTTGGTGGGAAAGCACATTATTATAGCCACTATGGAAAACACTACAGAGTTTTCTCAGAAGAATCAAAAATAGAACTACCATACGGTCTAGCAATCCCACTTCTGGAGAGTTTGTGAAAGAAAATGAAATCACTATCTCAAAGAGATATCTGCAACTCCATTGCAGCATTATTCACAATAGTCAAGACATGGACACAATGTTAAGTGTCCAAGAATGGGTGAATGGATAAAGAAAATGTGATATATGTATACATACATATATATATAGCATACATATTTAATAATATTATATATTATTCATAATATTATTCAGCCATAATAAAGAAGGAAACCCTGCCATTTGTGACAACATGAACAGACCTTGAGGGTATTATGCTAAGTGAAAAAAGTCAAGACAGAATAATGCAAATACTGCATGATCTCATTTATATATGGAATCTAAAAAAGCCAAACTTATAGAAACAGAAATTAGAATGATGGTTTCCAGGGATGGGGGTGGGTGGTGGTGTCTCCAGGGGAAGGGAGGTTCAGGAATGATGAGATGTTAGTCGAAGGGTACAAACTTCCAGTTATAAGATGAGTAAGTTCTGTACATATGATGTACAGCATGATGACTATAATAAACAATATGCATTTTATACTTGAACGTTGACAAGAAAGTAAATCTTAAATGTTTTCATCACACACACACACACATGCAATATATACATATATCAAATCATCATATTGTATACTTTAAACTTACACAGTGTTATATGACAATTATGTCTCAGTAAAGATGGGGTAAAAGTTAATGCAGAACTAACATATTACTGTGTTTGAAGTAAGTACACACTCAAGTTATTTCTCGAAAAATGAGATTGACAGATGTACCTTTGGTATGCAACAGACTTAATCATTTGCCTTTCTATCAAGAATATGTAGATTTTTTGAAAGAAGTTGGTCCAAAAGTGTTTTGGTTATTATATAATCTGATGGTGATTAAGGAAAAATAAAAGATAAGGGATTTTAAAAGATAATTTGCATTAACTCTGGAAAGGTTTAAGTACTGGCAAATGCTTGTTCTTTCAAGGTTAGACCTCCTGCTCATTGTGGTCCTCAGACCAGCAGCAGCATTGCCATTGCTGGGAATCTTGTTAGAACTGGAGACTCTCTGCCCAGCCCCAGACATACTAAATAGAAATTTTTAAGTTCATGAGAGGCCCAGGTGGTCACTATGCACATTAAAGTCTCAGAAGCACTGCTCTATTCTAAACCTTTGCTTTTCCAGCTCTCAAATACATGCCAGTAGTGGACCTAGTTGAGAAGCATTATTTCCAGAGAGTGCTCAAACTTAGACAGAAATCATTTTATTTTCACACTGGAAAGGAAAAAAACAATTGGAACAGAAAAACTCAATATATACAGAAATCTCAGCTTCAGGTTATAATCTGCCAAAATTTTCAAGACTGCAAGAAATTAGCTGTGTTATTACAACAGGCTCATGGAAAGAAAGCAGCATTGTATACCCTCCTGTGTCCACCCATGAAGCTAACCCACTTCAGCAAATTCACTTTCTGGTTGCTGCAGTCCCATGTGGGTGTTTGGAACTCTTACAGGCCGGGTCATTTTTGGCAATATGCTACAAAGCTAAAGATGGACATGCTCTATGAGCCCAGCCAGCAATTGTACTTCTAGATAACAACTCTAGACACGTTTTTATATTAGTACATAAAAGCCTGCTCATTGCAGCATTGGTTCCAATAATAATCATAATAATCATAATAATAATTAGATATAATATATGAATGAATCTTGTATATTGACAGGGATAATTTTCGAAACCATAAACAGTTTGAAGCAAAACACATAAAATGTGAAATTATTCACATCCAGTTTAAAAACCTGCAAAACAATATAAAGTGCATGAATACCTACAGACATAAATATAAAACCACTCATGGGAATGATGAATATAAAAATATACATGTTATATATATGTTTATATTATTCCCTATTTTTGCCTTTGTGTTTAAAATCTTTTATGATTAAAAAAAGGAAAATTTGGAGAGGAAGTAGGTGATTTCTAACTGGAAAAAGAAAACACATAGCAACAACAAAAAGGCCATAAAATTAAAATAACTATCCATAGAATTACTTTATTTAAGAAGTTATGGTTTTTAAAGAAATGAAACTCTTCAGAGTTATTTTTTAACCTAATAATAATTACTTTTTCAGCTGGAAGATGATCAAATTACCTCCTAGTCCTTGCCCCATGGTCTCATTTACCCTGCAACTTGTATGAAAATCAGTACTGATATATGGACATTTCTGTGAGTCCAAAAAGGCACTGGTGTTCCAGAACTACTGAATTCGACATAAATTTAACCAGAGTCAGAATTTTCTTTTTGGTCCGTGTTGTATGAAGGAAATAAATCTTAGAATGTATTTTCATAATGAAATAGATTTCCTGCAGGCTGATAGCATGAACCTTTTAATTGCAGTTCAGTCAATTGTGAGTTGTCTGATATTGAATGAAGTACTTAACCTCACCAAGTCTAGGTGGAAATAATAGTTCATAGCGTTGATATTAGTACGACATGATATATAAAATACTTAGTACTGTATTTAGCTCATATAAGTGTTCTATATATAATGGCTAACAGCAGTAATAATAGTGTTAATAAAAATGTGGCCAGCCTACACTTTGTAAGTGTTTTTACATTCAGGACTGTGGTATCTCAGGAAATACATAATCTATTTTGCAAGATAAATGAGCAAATTGCCAAAATAAAACACTGCATTGATCTGGCTTTTGTTAAGATGCAAAGATGTGTCCAAGAACACTACTAGCTCTTTCTAACTCATTTCCCCCTTTTATTTTATCTTTTCTTCTTGCTCTATCTTGAGGGCAAGTTCACTTGGATTCTAATAAAATTTGCCTGACTGACTTGTTACTAGTATTTGGGCCAGTAGATGAAAATGCAAATGCTAAGGCAAGAGTTTTAAAAGTTTTTTGATGTTTTCTTGAAATAAATTTTTAAAAGCTTGGACTTGGATTGCTTTTTTTAACATGATGTCTCCACACATAAAGTAGGAAGAGACAACCTAAGGTTTTGCCCTGGGACACATTGTCTTGGGCACAAAGTTTAAAATAAGAAATGTAGGAGGTCATGACAAATACCTCTATCCCAGCACCCCTGCTCTACACATAAGCTCTTCTCAGTGACTATGGGATAGGCTTATCCTTGGCCTGAGCCAGCCCCTTGGCAAACAATGGAACTGTGTGGTATGAACAGAGTTGGAAAACCAAGGGCAGAATCATGGTGCTCACTGACCTAGAACTTCTGTGTATAGGGCTTGGGGTGGGACCATCCCACTACTTCTTCATCTGTTCTTCATTGATCAATGGCCACATATTATGCTATCCCCCACCCACTCTCCTGCCTCACTCTCTAAAGTTTTGTCTCTGAAATGAATGAGTTAGGCCTTTCCTCAGCATAGAAAGATGCCCTAGAGATGATAATATAATAATATAATATAATATAATTAATATAATATAATATAATATAATATAATATAATAATCTCAGGGCTTCACTTTGAAAAAATAAATCAGAACATTCCCTTTCCAGAAAACTAAATCGAGTTTTGGAAACTGCAAAAGACAACAATGTTAAGAGATCAAAAGCTAATCACTACACCCAAGTCCTGATGATCACATGGCCCCACTCGACATGCAGCGAAAAGCATTTGTGAAGTTTCTGTAACCTGAGATTGTCAGGCAGCTCAGATATACAAGAACAATATGTGCCTGGGAGGACAGGGGGTCTCTGGCCAAGAGAAAGCACTTGTGACATTGACTCCCCTCTACTCGTATTTTGAAAAAAAGATAACTGAAAATGAAGGGCTCCTTCTATTTGCAAAGCTGTCCTAAATTGTGGCTAATTGATGTTTTCTTAAGAAAATAACCACAGAGGAAGATCAAATCCCCCCACTACAAAGTTGGACATGGCTCACAGAACTAGGAGGGAAGTGAAAGTGAATACCAACTGGAGTCCCAAAGCCAAAGGCTCCTCACTTGCATTAGGGAATTTTAATTGTGGGTGTGGTAGCGCAGGGGAGAAGGAAGAGACAGTGAGGATGGGGGTGGGAGGAGGGATGAACCCTTGTTAGTTCTAGTCCTGAGACTGGTTATAGGAGGTTACTTATTTTAGGACCGAGGAAGAAATGTGGGAAAGGAGAATTGTGTTTGGGGGCAGAGGAGTATGTAACAGAGACATGGAAATATTTATTAAGAAATTAATGAATTCCTATATTGGGAAACATTCTGTCCATTTTTGTTCTTCTAAAAAAAAAAAGTAAGCAGTTGCCAAGGATAAGGTGTCAAGCAGATTTCCTATAAAGAGCTTTGCTAATAAATTATGTACTTGGGAAGAGGAATTGCATTTTACATGTTAGGGCCTTACTTCACAGTTTTACAGATTTCTTTAATCCTGACTATATTTTCTCTGATTTTATATGAGCTGCTGACACTGTGTACGAGTGGTGGCTGGTGAAATTGTACTTTTTCCAGGGTTTTAAATCTAGGAATGGTAGCTGGAGAGGGGGGGAATGGAACTGCAAAATGGCTGTGGCCACAGTTTTATGATTCCAAGGAAAAATGAACATGTCTTATAATATTCAAAGTTTCCTTTTCTTCATAATTTTGTAGAATGATCTCATCAAGAAGTGTGTTATCACTTTGAATTTTCAGAATAAATGGAAAGAAAATTATGATTATCTGAAAATTCAGGAGAGACTAGTAAAGTGAGTTTGAAGAAGCCCCTTCAACATACATTAAGCATTCTTTGATTAAAACCATCAGTATTGGGTGCCTGGGTGGCTCAGTCATTGAGCATCTGCCTTCAGCTCAGGTCATGGTCCCAGGGTCCTGGGATCGAGCCCGACATTGGGCCCCCTGCTCAGCGGGAGGCCTGCTTCTCCCTCTGACCTTCCCCCTGCTTGTGTTCTCTCTTTTGCTGTGTCTCTCTGTCAAATAAATAAAACTTAAAAAAAAAAAAAGCCATCAGTACTGCCTAGACAGTACCGGACCTTTCCTAAGATTTCTTGGAAAACTTTTGGATGTCATTCCTGAATTCTAAAATGTTTAATGATGGAATACAAAATTTTTTCTAGGTTAGAAATATGGAATACGATGCTTCAGTTAGAAGAAGGCACATATGGAAAAGCACGGAAGTTAAATCTGCTGCACCTTCATGGTGGTTTAGGAATATTTTTCCAGTAAGGGCTAACTGGTCAGCAGGAAGCAAGAGCAAAAATGAGCACCTAGGCTCAGGATCAAGCTCAGGTACTTTAATGGGCTGTAGACCAGTATAAGCTGAGGGATCAATTGCCAATCCCGATGGCTTCTATGACAGCTGAGTATTTAAATCAAAACCCCACATTTAGTATGTGCGAATGTGCCACATTTTTTGGTGGAAAATTTTAAGCACTTGCTTCCAGAAGTACTCCTCCAGCCTGTCTTCCCTGAGACCAAAGAAGGTCAGCAGAATAGAGTCACGAGATCCCAAATCCAAGTTCATCTCTGCCCTCAATTGATGTGTGATTTTGAACAAGTCATTTCCCTTCGATCCTCCTTTGCCATGTCTGTGAAATGAGAGAATTGTCATGCATGCTTCCTAAGTTCCTTCTAATTCTAAAGTTACGTGGCCGAAAATCATGTGTTTATTTTGCATTTCAGATCAATATAGTTCCATCTTACCTAAGAATTAAGGTTAAAGAGTCTTTGGAAATTAAAACTTATAAAGAACCTGAGAAACAGTTGTACTCAAATCCCCTCATCATACTCATAAAGAAACTGACCACTTGTGTTTGTTGGCTTTACACTCAGATGCCAGTGAAAATACTAGGTCATTCCAAGTAAGTGCAGCAATGAAACTCCTTTTGAATCTGAAAAATCCAGCTTCATGTTCTCTCACATAGGAATAATGTCATTTCACTGTCAGAAAAAAATACAAGTTCAAATTATAGTAGAAATAAAATATCCATCTAAAATGAAGATGGGGTTTTCAGCGTCATAAAATTAAATATCCCTACATCTATCCCAAAGGTGAAACTTGGAAAAAAGTTACATAGTGCCTCAGCTGTGAGGCTTATCTATGGCACAGTCCTGGGGCCTGGACCCATTTGCTGAAGCCATGTCTGATAAGGAATGCCTAGAGTAAAAAACAAGAATTCCTGAACATTTCTAAAAGTTTAAGGAAAACTCTGGACCCCAAAACCAAGAAATGTGGGGACAGAATGAAGAATAAGAAGCAAACGGAAAAAAAGCAGAAAGTATAAGATCATTCCTAGAAGGAGCAAAGGGCCCAAGCTCCTTTTTATTAGGAGCCAGCCCAATGGGTCATGTGCAGATCAGCTTCAAAATTCAAGGTCAAGGCAGGCAAGAGTGATTATGGTAGAGGGCTGTCCCCCCAAACCATTAATTTGTTTTTATTATCATGCTTTTAGAAATTAAGTGCCACAACTAGTACCGTGGTATGAGATTGTCTTTTAAATTTTTGCTGTCAGGTAAGTTTGCAGATGCCTGTGTCTTGTCTTACTAGCTGAAATATTAGCTCTTGGAAGATCTTATTAATTACTGTATTCCCACAGATAGGGGCCTGTTATAAAGTAGGTGCTCTGTAAATGTTTGGTTCATTCCACAGCTATCAAACACTCTGGTTGAAGTTATATCACCAGGCATTTTATTATATTATTAATGAAAGTTATTTCACAAAGTATGAATTTTGTATATTTTTCTAAGGGTTGATAAGTTTCTATAGGAGTATTATGACAGTTCCAGAGATCTCTGGGTATGAAACATGGGGTAATCTAAACGTATCTGCATTTATGTATTTAATACTTGGCTTAAAAATATTGGGTGTTCAGATGAACAGGAAAACTTTCCATCTTTTTTCATTACCGTAATTTTGTGAAATTCATGGCTCATTTATTTGAATGGTCTTCTAAATTTTACTTACATGGCTGACATATATAGCCAACTCCATACACACAAGACTACAATTTCATTTATATCCTTAAACTTCTTCTTTGAATAATTAGGCAGAGAAGAGACTCATATTCTGGACTGACAAATTATTTTACTATTCAGAATGTAGAGGACCGTAGAGCAATTGCTTATCCTACTCATGGCCCAATAAATAGTTATCTGTCTGTTTAAAAGAGAAAGATGTATTCTTTTTTTTTCCAGTAGGATCATTCTTCCATTTACCCATTCACTCATCCTTCAAAAATCCCTTACTCAGTATCTATTACATGGTAGATATAAAGGAATGAGTTAGGCATACAGAAAGAAGCTAGAAAAAGAATCCTCTGATTTCAAGGCATTTACATTCTAGGGATTGACAGATAGATAAACACATTATCATATTTTCCTTGGTATCCTCTACGTGATATCCTCCGCTGATACAAGCCTGGGGGCTAGTCAGTACTTACAAATCATTCGTTTCCTGAGTGAATCAGTAAATGTAATTATGAGAGTTGGAAATAGTGGGCACATATTTGGTCCGTAAGCCACTATGGGATACATTTTGAAATTTGAGGGAGGCATCTTTTAGATAAAGTAAAATCACACTCTGATTCATGTGTTTATAAAATACGGAGTTTGTTTCCTCAAGAATGGTTTTCTATTCATGAAGAATCATTCCATGGTAGATGTATAAGGAAATCCCTAGCATTTGAAATTAATATAGGAGAGTTGACCAAACAGATCCACTTCCAAGAGGAGTCCTCATATACATGTGCCAAAGCAGAATCCTGGGTGGGTTTACCCAGCTGGCCATCATCCAATCATTTAACTGTGTGCTAACCATGTTCTGTGCTCTCTTTATAGCACAGAAGGTGGTTGATGTCTCCTGTATTCCCTGTCCCTAGCACATAGGATCACAGTGATACAGAAGAGGAGCTCAAGGCATGAGTAGTTGCCTTTCAACTATCCAAACTCTCCATCTACCCTGTATGGACCTTCCCTGGAGTGGCTTCTCCAGTCTGCCCTCATGTGAGAGTGTAAAAGAAAACCAGGCTTTGCTGAGGGTAACAACAAAAAATGGTGGTGCAGTCGGCTAATTCTGTAACAGTGCCTGCTTTGCAGGGAAGGTGGTGAGACATTGACAACCTGCTAATATAATGCAGTGTAGGATTCAGGAAGTCCTGCCTTCCCCCCAAGTTTCTCCCAACAGAAGAACAGAAGGACCAGGTGACAGCAGAGGTAGAAATCAAGCTGCTGAGCCAGCACCAAGTCCAAGCAAAAGGGATTCTCCAGCTTATTTAGGCTTTAAAACATTCCTGAGCTGAATGTAACCCAGTTAATCTTTCCATCAGGCTCAGTTCTGCACTTCAAGATAAGTGTCACTCATAAGTCAGCAGGAGCTGGTGTCTGGCAAGAAGCCAGATAACGCTTCTGCAAAATGCTGGTTCCAAACCTTGTCATCTACCTCATCCCCTCCACTTCCTAACCCAAAACTCAGAAGTTTAAATAATTCATAACTGAACCAAATACAACTCATTCAGAGGCTACACCATGTCCTTTGACTTGGTAATGGAGTAGTCATTGAGAGAGAGAGACCACGAAAATCAGCATTTCATTGGAATAAACAGACCCTTATCCTGTATCATGGCAGCAAAGACTATACTGCTCTCAAGAAACAAAACCAGAACTGTGAGGCCACAGCAGTCCCTGGAGATGACATGCCACTGCTCTCAGCAACTTCCAGGTTGCTGAAGCTTCATATTTTACTGGGTTTTCTTCTCCAACTCAGTGTTCCATGAGATGTCCATCATTGGAGCAATCATTGCCAATCTCTTTACCCCAGGGTGTTGAGCTGGCAGAGACCATGTGTTTATTTTTGAAATGTGATTTGACACAGATGTCATCAGACAATGATTTCTCCACATCTTCGTCACACCAGTCAGAATGGCTAAAATTAACAAGTCAGGAAACGACAGATGTTGGCAGGGATGTGGAGAAAGGGGAACCCTCCTACACTGTTGGTGGGAATGCAAGCTGGTGCAACCACTCTGGAAAACAGTATGGAGGTTCCTCAAACAGTTGAAAATAGAGCTACCATACAATCCAGCAATTGCACTACTGGGTATTTACCACAAAGATACAAATGTAGGGATCCGAAGGGGTATGTGTACCCCAATGTTTATAGCAGCAATGTCCACAATAGCCAAACTGTGGAAAGAGCCAAGATGTCCATCGACAGATGAATGGATAAAGAAGAGGTGGTATATATACACAATGGAATATTATGCAGCCATCAAAAGGAATGAGATCTTGCCATTTGCAACGACGTGGATGGAACTGGAGGGTGTTATGCTGAATGAATACTTTATAAATTTTAAATCTATGCCTTGTTGTGAATATTTTTACCTTGCTTATTTGACTGCATAGTGTACGTCAGGCATTGACTATTATCTCTATCTCTATCTATCTATCCGTCTATCATCTATCTATCTATCCAAAGGACCTCTGAATATTTTTTACAGGTGAGGAAATTGAATGTCAGAAACGTAAACTTATCTAGGATTATAAAAGTAGTTGGTGGCAGAGATAAGCTATGAATCTACAATTGTCTATTAGGAGAGCTGGGTTTTTGTTTGTTTGTTTGTTTGTTTTTTGTTTGTTTTGCTAACTATGCTGCCTTCCTTTTTCCTATGAGGCAAGATAAAGGAAAAATGACACCTCGACTCCTATGGCCTGCAGAAAGAGTGCAGAAAGAAACATGGTAATAACATGGTAGAAATACCCAGAACAAGAAAATCTCAAGATTAATTTGGCCTAATGCACAACTTTGAGTGGACGTGGCTCACTGAGTGCAGCAAATCTGCTTCTGAACCATTATGGGGATATGGGTGTGTTTCCACAGGGTTAGTATGGACCTAGACTCCAAGTGTGTTCTTAAAGATATATATTTTAGAAACAGCCTCTAATTATTTACCCAATCTTGTGGATTTTTTCAAAATATGCCTAGGATCCATCTCTGCTTTTATCAAATCCCTTTTACTTGGACGAATCTCCTAACTAGTTTTCCTGAACTAATTTTATTCCTTTGCAAACTGTCTGTAACACTAACACCAAAGGAGATTTTTTAAAACATGAATCATACCATGCAATGGCTCTGTTTAGAAACCTTTGAAAGCTCTGGAAAACCTGAAGGAAAATTACCAAACTCCTTAGTATAACATACTCCACTTGGCAGCCATGCTGACTTTTGTGATGCCACAAACCTTCATGATGCTGTGCTTTCCCACTACTGCTCCCTCTACCTGCATACCTTCCCCTCACCATCTGCCTCAGCTTGTATGATGCTTCCTCAGGAATCCCCTGAATGTTAAAAAAAAAAAAAATGGCAAGTGGTATCTGTTTGGAACACTACCTTCCATCTTGTGGATTCTACTTTCCAAGGGGGCATTTTTTGAGAGGTTAGAGAAACATGTCACATGGAACATAGTTGATGGAACTGGGGAAATTAAGCAGGAAAAAGTGAAAATTGAAGACAACAAAAATGACAAGGAAGTATCACGGGAAGAAGCAGGCTATGGAGAAGGTTTGTTGAGTATGACCCAGGAGTCAGAATGAGGATCTGTTGGTGAAGTAGTATAAAGTCAAATTTAACATATTTTTAGGAAAGCCTTTCTTGAGATTAAAGATTTACAACATGGGGGCACCTGGGTGGTTCAGTTGGTTAAGCATCTGCCTTTGGCTCAGCTCAGGTCATGATCTCAGGGTCCTGGAATCCAGCCCCGCATTGGGCTCTCTGCTCAGTGGGGAGTCTGCTTCTCCCTTTGCCCCCCCCCCACTCTTGTATGTTCTCTCTCTCTCTCTCTCTCTCAAATAAATAAATAAAATCTTTTAAAAAATAAAGATTTACAACATAATGCCAAATACTCCTATAGAAAGCTCTGGACTCCAGGTTTCAAGAGAAGGCTAAGTGATGCCATAGAAGAGATTGCTACCAGGGTGAGGAGAACAAACAATCAGCTTTTCTTACAAATGTTGACCATCAGGGATGACGAAGAGAAATGAGACAGCAATGGAGTGGAGAGGAAACCAGCTGATCCATTGGAGCCTATAAATTCCTATTAACTCCTCCATGTACAGAGTTACTAATGGATTTAACCACAGCACGCAGCCTTCACATAAGCCCTGAGGATATTACTTTCTTATATAATCTTATAACTGTTTAAGAAATATATATTATTAACAAGAATTCCATGACCTCTACTCTCCAATATTTGTGGGTAAGGAATTTACAAGCAACATTACTGGGGACATGTATGAATATTTGGGTCTATGGACACATTCAAGAGAGAAATGTTTTTATATAAAGGCATAATATTGGCATATAAATGTGTGCATAATTTACCCTCTGGTATTCAGCATGGATATCGTTACATTCATTCAGGCTAGAACAGAGTGATGGTGCAAGACTGTTTAATCTTTCCTTCTAAAAAAGCAGTTTGTATACTTCAGTGTCAATGCTTTCTTGTGCCCAGTTTACTGGTGAGATTTATTTTTAAGTAATTTATTATTAATGGTAGGTAAAGTCTGAAATTTGTGAATGATATAATTTTAGAACACTAGAAATCAGATACAATATCATCCCCCAAATAATGTCATTCATTCATGTGAATGAATATGCATAAGAAAGAATATGCTTTCTCAAAGAGACAGAACTGGGTGGAGTTTGAGTTAGTACTCAGAAAACTGCACATAATCTCTGGTACATCCCATGGAAGTGTTTGATACACATCTTCTGTTATGTGTGTTATCCTGAATCTTTATGTTTTCATGGCCTTTGAAATACACTTGATGGACTGAGGAGCACATGCTGGAATATACTTTTAAGGTAAATATTTCCATTCTCAATTTCACAAGGTGGTAGCTAAATAGAAACACATAATGTATATCAAAAACACAAAAATGATGCACTGACTTTTGTAAGACATTGTAAAGCTCCTATCATTTTGGAGCATGCACACACTTCAGTAACTTGACTATACCAATTGTCCAAAAAGTTAGAACTTCAGATGTAATGACAACTTATTATCAAATTTCGGTAGGAAATAGAAAGATGATTCTATGTTTGCCGGTAGTATTGTTAGGTTATGTGATGCCTTTGTTCATTCAGGTGACAACTACATTATGAGTGCTAGTATTCCTCTGCACAAAAACAAAAGATAAGCACCACTCTCTAAGACAGCAAGAGACAGTATGGTACAAGATATGCCAGGGAGACAAGTGGGGACTAGACCAGATAAAATCTTGAAAAAGCCATATTATAATTTATCTTTCTCCTAGAATCATTCTAAAGACACTGAAATATTTTAAAGGTTTAACATGATAAAATTTTCATTTCAAAAATATAGAATTTTTTCTATAGATATAGAATAGTTGCGGGCTATTAGTTTAGGAAATTTTATGGAAGTCCAAGAAACAGAAACTAGAATAGGGTGGTGGAAATAGAGAAATCTGGGTGAGAGCAAAATACATACAGAAAAGAAGGCTGAAAATCCCTAGTCAGGTATCAGTGAAGGATCAAAGAGAGGGAGGCTTAAAGATTACTCTTAAGTCTCTGGTTTGCACAACTGTAGGGGGAATGCAAATGAGGGAGCTGGCGAACAGAGTGAAAGGATCAGGTTTAGAGAAAAAGATAATGGGTTGAGTTACAGATATATGGAGCTTAGGATGTCTTTAAGGCATTCAAGAAGACATGTAAAATAGTTATTAAAATAGGTTGTGGAGCTCAAAGGAGAGATCTGAGTTGGAGAGAAGTATCAAGTTCCACTGTTCTTTTTGTCTATCCTTACCCCAGTCTCACTCTGTTCTGATGTCTATAACTTTACAGTAAGTCCTGACATCAGATATTATAAGTACCTCAATGTTGGTCTCCTATTAAAAAAAAATCATTTAGAAGATCCTAGATCCTTTTTGTATTTATATGAATTTTAGAATCACCTTCTCAATGTCTTCAAATAAAGAAAATTTTGCTGAGACTTTGGTTGGGATTATACTGAATGTATAGTTCGTCTTGAGGAAAATATACATCTTAAGAAAAGTGAATCTTCCAATTCAGTATAATGTTATATATATCTTGTCATTTATTTAGGTCTTCTTTCTCTTGGCAATGATTTGTAATTTTCAGTGTAGAGGTCTTACACATATTTTGTTAAATGTATACCTAAGAATTTCATGTTTTTGATACTATTGTAAGGGGTATTTTTATATTTTTGTTTCCCAATTATTTTTCTAATATACAGAAATAAAACAACGTTTACATGTTGACTCTGTATCCTGAGATCTTGTTTATTTGTTTGAGTAGGGTTTTTGGTAGATTTTTAAAAATTTTTTAAATACATGATCATATTTTCTGTGAAAGAAATACAGTTTTACTTTTTTTCCCTTTATATTTGCCTTTTATTTTTCTCTCTTGACTTGATTACACTAGCTAGCGTCTCCAGTAAAGTTCTGAGTAGACAGAGTGTATCAGAGGAGATACCCTTACCTTACACCTGGTGTCAGGAAGAAAGCGTTCAGTGTTTCACAACTAAACATGATGTCAGCTATAGGTTTTTCACAGATTTCCTAAACAAGATCCCAACTCCAAAAATTGCCATATTGGGAACATGGGCTTCAACATCTGAATTTTGGGGTGACACAGTTTAGTCCACAGCAGTTTGTTCATTTAGCTTTTCTCATTTCAGGTACTCTGCTCCACAAATTCCAGCTGCTCAGTCTCTCCAAGTTCTTTGACTTTCCCTTTCATCTCAGTGAGACCACCATGCTGCGTTTGAGTTTACCCCCCATGCACCATGTTCTTGTACCAACTGGATAATCATGGATGAATCACAGTATGGCATTTCCTGTTGTGTATTGTCTGAAACAGTCATTTCATAAATCTTCAACAGTTTTTTATAGTGTTTATAGCAAGAGTTCACATCCAGTTATTTTAATCAGGCTGAAGTAGAAAACTAAACTCTGTATTTTTGAAAGTAGGGTATCAAATAAACTGATGGAACCAATGAATTTAATGGTACAGTGCAAAATTTAGTAGAGTAGAATACAGAAAGTATATGTGAATTCATGATTTTGGAGATGGTGCAGCTACTAGTGGTGACACAGTGTCATGATGTGATGGGGTCATTTCCCCTCCATCTTCACTTGACAGCCAAATGGTAAGAAAGAAGAAAACAAAATATGAGTCATATAGTTGGTACTACTGTGCATACATATTTACATACTCATGCTCACTTACTAAACATTATGTGCATTTAATTATTCATTTTTCCAGCAAACATTCCCTGGATATCACTCAGGATTAAGACAAAAATGTATAAAAATTCAGATAAAGTTCAGCCTGTGGCTAGGATGAAAGCCTAGGGAGGAAATTAATCTTAGGAGAAGACATCAAAACTAAGTAGAATAGAACTTTGGGAGTGAAAGTAAGATGTCCTAGTTAATACAGTTGATGATTTTTAAAAGAAATATTCTAGATACAAATACTTTACTATTTTATAAACTTTTATATCCTTAGGCAGTCATCAAATTGCATCCTATTGAGGAAAATAAACCAGTCCATCCATCTATTTCTCTGTCAATGCCTCATAAAATAGCTGGTTTATGTCTTAGACATAAGACAAAACAAAAGTCCATGGAGTATTTTCCTTCCCAAAGTGTTCCAGAAATTTACAAGGTATATTCTTTGGAATTGCCTCTGATATTATCAAAGGATTGCAGTTAACCAAGCATAAGCCAGAAAGGTGATATTACTTAGTGAGTCAGATGGAATGGATTCCAATCCTGGCTCTGTATCTGAATAGCTCAGTAACCTTGGGCAAGATGCTAACTAGGGGAAGGAAATAGGATACAGATTCAAGAGATATGGAGGGAAAATGGAAAGGAATAGTGATTGTCTGGCTATATAGAGAGAAGAGTCAAAAGTGATTTCTTGTTTCCATTTGAAGCGAACAAGAGAATATTGGCACCATAAATAGACACAGAAGAAGGAGGTCTTAAGTAAAGCGAATAAGATCAATTTGAGATATGCAGAATTTGAACTCCAGGTGGAGCTCAATGATGAGCTTCTAGGTGGAGTCTCTAGTAGAAATTAAATGGCTTGACATTAAATATTGGAGCCGAAAAGAAAGCCATTCATACATTTTATTCAACCAACAATAGCTAAATACTTTTTTCCACAGTTACTGTGCCAGTTGCTAGAGATTAAGAAATAAAAGGCTTACTGACTGCCTCCAAGGTGCTCAGCTCAGTAGAACAAGAGTTTATAAGACAGTTAGATTAGGCTGTCCTAGGGGCCCAGTTATTGGGGCTAAGGTAGAGGTGGGGCACATGTGCTGTGGACATGCCATCTAGGAAGCAAGAGGTGAATAATCAAAGAAGGCTTCCGGAGGAACTGAGCTAAGTCTTAAAGGAAGAGTAGGAGTTTGTCAGACAGAGAGGTTGAGGAAGGCCTTGCAGGCAGCAGAGGCAGGGTGATAAAAGTATAGAACATTCACGAGTATGATAGACTCCGAAAACATCAAGGAGTACATATGTAATTACCATTAACACCACATTTCTCATTTTATTCCTACCTCATTGCCTATTCCTTCTTATTATCCTTTATTACCTTCTTCTCTGCTCAGCTCCTAAATGATAGCACTCTTTCCTGGGCTGCTTCTCTCTTCTGCCTATATTCTCTCCCTAAAGGATCACATCTATGGCTTCACATATCATTTTCATACCAATGAGTCTTCCCTGAGCTCCAGACTCTTATGATCCTTTGACATCTCCACCCTACAACACTCACCCAGAAAACAATACAAAACAAAACAAAACAAAACAAAACAAAACAAAAGGCCCACTCAATTTCCATATTTTCCCCAAACCTGCTCCAAGTACACTCTTCTTCATAAACAGTAACATCATCCACAGATTACCAAGCCAAAAACTTAAGAGGCATCTATTATTCCTCCCTTTCCCTCAGATCAATCAGTAAATACTCAAATTTATCTCTAAAATATCTCAAAAATAATCCGACATTCTCCCTCTTCGTTACTACCACTCTGGTCCTAACTACCAACCTCTCTCACTTGAACTATTGCAACAGCTTCCAAAATGATTCCCTACTTTCTTGTTCACATACGTCATTTTCCTATTTAACTGTGACTTTTGATAGGAGAGTTGCAGAGGTTGTGGGACAACTAGACCATAACGGGTTTAGAAGTGAGTAATGAAGATTTTTTATTTGCTCATTAATTCATTTACTCATTCACTGAATTTGAGAGAAACCAAGGCATTCTTTGAGAAAGATGTCAGTGTACGAGTAGAAAGGAAAAAATAAATGAGCATGCAAGGGGATCATGTACAGAACTAAAAATCTAAGGCATTGAAGAGAAGCAGTATAGCACAGAGGTTGGGAAGATAGGCTCTGGAGCTAGATTATTTTGTTCATATTCTAGCAATATGACAGGGGGTGAAGTCTTAAACTTGCCGAGCCTCCATTTTCTTATAAGTTAAATGGAGATGGTGTGTGGTAGTTGTGGAGAGTGAATAAGCTTTATGCATAAAGGGCTTAGAACAGAGCCTGGTACAAAGGAAGCACCCACCAAATTTTTTACGTTCTTAAAAATTAATCAGTGGATACACAAAAATGTCTTGAGGTGGAAAAAGAAGTAGACCTTCAATCTCCTTTGTCAAGTAAAAATCATGGTCATTTATAAGGAGTTAAATGGAGGTCTTGGAGATTAGATAATAATGGTATCAGTTACCCTTTATTGATGTGTAAGGCATAATGCTAAGTACCTTATATATACTTATTTTTATCTTTCCAATAACCTTGTGAGGTCGATACCAACATTATTCCCACTTGTAGATTGTGAAATTAAGGTTTATGGAGGTAAAATAATTCACCCAAGTTCACACAGATAGTAATTCAGGATTTGAATTAAGTCCACCAAATTTCATGCTCTAAACTGCTGTGCTATGTTGCCTGTTAGTTCCTTATTCTTCAGATTTGAACAGAAATGCCCCCAATAATACTAAAATCACTGCCCTTTCAATAAAATCAGAATAGAACAATATTTTATGTTGCATAAGTTGATACTCCCCCTTTACTGAAACATATGCCATACAACTAATAAAATAAAAACAATCTGACTGTCCTCCAGAATTCCTTTGTAATTTGATTTAGTCCTCCACAGAGAAGAAACTGAAATTTCACAGAGCATAAGACAACAGCATCCATTATCTTGAACTGGTACAATTCTGGTGGCTCAGAGAGAAATGTGTCCAGGGACAACGATCCCAAGAAGATATCAATAGAGTTAACATTTTTATAGGGAATTCTAAAATCTAAAGTATGTTTTCAGAAGTTTCTTTTATCCTTAATGCATGTTCTAAATATTTGCTTGTAGGCTTCTGTAATAGAGCTACCATGTCTTTGCACAAAATACATAAAAATAACCCTAGACTGACCTGGAGGGTCCGGGCCTGGTGAGTGATAAATCTGTTAGCCCCAATTTGGAGAGCAAAGTATTTTCTAGAGGTCACAGCACTAGCCATTCACACAGGCCTACAAATGCTTTCAGAGGTGCCCTCTAGTAAAATCATGACCAGTGCTTTGATGTTAGGGTCTCGTTCTTTTTGTAACATGTCCGAATACCCAGGATTAAGAGGCAGGCAGAAGTCAGAGCGAAATTAAACAAACAGTGGAGAGTGACCAGTCAGGGTGACTTCTAGTCCTGAGGTCACGTGCTTGCCTCCTTACTTGCAGACCAAGGTGAAAAGTGCACCCTGAGCACCAGCCAAATATGGTATATAAACAAACATGAAAGAAGGATTAACTCTCTTCCCTGAGACTAATGGGGACCCCAAAAAATCAATAGCTGATTTGTGACAACGAGACTATGTCAATATTGGAACAAAAGATACTAGCTATATCCAACTTACCCTTAATCTCAGGTAAACTTGTAGTAAATTCAACATTATTCATTTCCCTGGCTGCAATTCTCCCTGCCTCTGAAGAAGGAGTTATGTAGGAGGTACACAAAAAAGCCACTGCTTGTTTCTTCTAATCAGATCCCTTTCTTCTCCAACTCATGACAGATTGCTGTTTGCAGACCTTTTTTTCCTAATTTTAGGTCAGCCAGCAAGAGCTCTGCGTGGAGAGAGAGAGAGCAGCCGACAAGCTGCCCACTGTTCTGCCTATGTCCTGCATTCCTAACACAGGCAGAGAACCATCAAGAGCAGGGTCCTCCCTAAGGGAAAAGGCTGCTGATGCTGAACGTGTCATGTGTAAGGTACCCTTAAGCCAGAAGTTAGCAACCCCAAGAGACATGTGAGACAACATTTGTAGGTATTAGGAGTGATGCTGTCATAGAATTTCCTAAAGACTTTAATCTGCATCACAGATTCAAGACCCCCACATCAAAGGATTTCATGAGCTCAAGGTGGGAAGTGGCTAAGTCCCAGGGCCCAGTGTTTCCACTCCTGAGTTCACGTGATGTAAGAGTTCCAGACCAGCTTCTCTAATATACAACTAATCAGATTTCTTTTTTTTTTTTTTTTTTTTTTGGTTTACTGGCCAACCTATGCACAGAGAATTTTCCAAAAACTACCCAAGGAAAAAGTGAGTTAAACTCTCAGGCATGCGCACTATGTTCATCCACATTTTGCAGATGAGAAAACTGCCTGAGGGCATAGGATGAAGAAAAGATGAATCCAGCATGCACACCCAGGGACTCTGATTCCAGGGTCAGCAAGCTTAGCAATGGAACTCTACTGCTACATGATCTTAGCATGCTTTTTCATCTCTCTGAACCGTGGCTTTCTCATCAATAAAAGGCATGTTTTAATACACATCTGGCAGTACTGTAATGAGCAGCCAATAGGAAATGTATGTCAGATACTTAGTAATGGCTTGGAACATAGTGATCAATAAATGGCCAATTCTACCTTATTGTTCTCTTTGATAAAGGAACAGGAAATGTATGCAGCACTGATTCTCTGGGCCACTTCTTGGCACTGCTCCCTGTCTCGTATATTTCCACCTAGGTTTTTCTTCAAAATGAGTATTTTTTTAATTTATACTTTCAATGACATGCTATTGTCTTTGATTTGGGCAAGTCCTCAGGAACATATATCCACATCAATACTTCATCATTAGGAAGGGGCTCATCTTTCTTCTCTTTCTAATGGCTTCAGTTTTTTCACTTACATGAGAGGCTAGCTCTTAGGGTTTTGATGAAGAATCAAGAGATAGTAGTCCAGAAAGTCACCTGGGATGGCAGCTTCCTGGATCTGCACTGCACCCACAGTGCTGAGTGGAGGGAACATTGACAATGCTTGACGAGAATAGACAGAGTTCAGAGTTAGAAGTTCTGGCATCTAAACCTTCCCCTTGTCTTATATGTCAGCAAATCGTGCCACGAAGAGGAATAAACTAGACCAGAGCCGTAATATGTCAGTGGACAGTCTCCTGTATATTGTGATGTCTAGGATACCAGGGAAAACTCCCCTTATCCTCACAACCAGTAGTAATAAAATATGCATCCATGAAGTGCTTGTTATTTTCAGGCAATTGACGACATATTGATTCAAAAGGTACTACACATTCGTCAAGGTGCACAGATTCTGTCCCAGTGCTGAATGGCTGATTGATAAAGTCAATATGTGGCTGGAAGCTGAGGCAGTGACTAAATATCACTATCACAGACAGTACTTTTGAGATACAAGAATAAATCTGAAGTTTTATCAAAAGTAAATATTATTGCTCTGTTTAATTTTAAAAGATTGATACAGCATGGGAAAAATCATTTCTTAACACTCTCAGTTGATGATTACTCTGGAATTCACCATACTTTACAATTGCAACAATAAAGAGATGCTCATTTTCAGCCAAGTTCAATGGAGAAGCAAGGTAGTTTTGGGTAGGCTTTGCTGAAGTTCATGTTGTTACCAAGTTACTGAGTTTTCCCTTCCCTCAAACTGTAACCGGCTAAAGTAAATGGTGATCTTCTCTACATCTTCCTTGAAGATATAGTCACTGATGCCATCCCATAAACCATAAGCTTTGAACTTGCATTAGGAAGATGCTTTCAAGATGAAGAATGCTTGAAGAATATTTTCAGAAACAAGGCTGAGGTTGATGCTCTTACCCATCATCACACACACTTAAAACAAAACAAAACAAAAAAACCTTATTTAATCCTTCCAACAACCCTTTGAGCTTATATCATATCTCTATTTTACCAAGGAGAAATTAAGCGTTAGAAAGATTAAATAACTTATCTAATTAGTAGTTAAATAGGATTTTAATCCAAGCAGTCTTAGGGCTATGTATTAAATGAACAATAGCAACTCTCTATTGAATGCCTGCTAAATAATGCTCTAAATAATTATGCTCTAAATGACCAGATAGCAACTCTCTATTGAATGCCTGCCATGTATCTGGATTGATGTATACATAAACTCATTAATTCTTACACAACTTGAAGTAGCCATTCTTACAAATGGCCTGGGACCTAACCTAATGACTAATCAGTGGCACAACCAGGATTTGAACCCAACTATCTAATTCTTAAATATACGCTACTACCCACTGCACGACAACAACCCAGCTTCTCACCATTTTTTCCATCACTGGAAAGTCTTTCAACAATATTCTGTGACTATTAGTGAGCTCTGGCCATATGCCAGGTGCTGATAAGGTCCAAAATCTAACACTCCCAAAAGAAGTCATGAAAGCTTATTCCATATGGAGAATTAGATTTGCACTGTCACCCAGAAGAAAAGATACACAAAAGTGTGATGCAGCACACTTTGAAAGAATTAAAGAAAACAGTAGATTTGGACAAGGCATAATGAAATGAAAAAAAAAAAATCTTGGAAATAAAACCAGCTGCTTTGTTCCTTGCCATCTCGCCCAGGGTTTCTCTCATACGAGCGATATAAGATTAGAAGACAGAAGAGACCAGCTTCATGATGGTAGCTTCCAGCAAGCCAACCCCTTTTCCACATACCCCTTCCCCACGTTTTTCCCCTGGGAGAGGCCAAGAAGCACCAGTGCAACCCAGGTTTGTTGCTGGGAATAGGCTGGAGCTAATCCTTTCCTGGGGATGTTTGTTTTTACTGAAATATTTCCCCCACTTCAGTTAGCCCGTTTTCCATTATGTGAGTCAATCTGACAGTTTAAACCAACAGAAATATTACATTTTTTCCCCTCAAAGTGTAGGTTAAATGCAAAGTTTAACATAATGAGCCCAAGAGGGAAAAAAGTTCACAGTAAGATGAATACTCCTTCTTAAAAAAAAAAAAATTGACCCAATTAATACTTAGATGGTATAAGTTTGCAAACAATGAAAGGAGAAGCAGTGTCTCTCCTCCTCCTCCTCTTCCTTCTTCTGTTAATTAAATCGAAAAGTCTATTGTTTTGTTTTAAAGCCTGAGTACCGATATATTTCATACATTATGGCTATTTTCTGAAAGGAAAAATATAAAACTATTTTATTAACCACTATTCCCCCATATTTACTGTAAGGTAAACAGCAGCCCTAGGTAACAGCTCTTTTTCTCCTAAATTACTACTTCCCCTTGCTCCCTGGAGACCTAACTAACTCCAGTTTGACAAAGATTGATCCTCAGTCGCGACTGGGGAAGGCGTGCTTCTCACAATGCACTCCTCACTTTGCAGTTCTCAGTGCTTGAGGTCCAAATCCTCCCCAAACCGCTTGGGGTTCATACTCTCTCACTTTTCCCAGCAAAATCAAAACTTGTTTCTTAACAGCGTTCTTGCTAACATTGCTTGTTAAGATGAGTTCTTGAATATTGCCTTTTTCTTAGCTAACAGCAAGCTGAGGATTTAAGTCTAAATGAATCAGAAACATATGGCATGCATTTCTCTTAATAATACGCTGGGTTTTTATAATTAAAGGAGAACAGTGCTACAGGCAAAGTGTGCTTTGAGAAGCTATTGAAAGGGAAACATTGAGTGGGACTGAGGATGGTCCATGAATGCAAAAGAAAGGCCCACTTGGCCTTGAATTTTGGAGTCTTGGGCTACCAGGGAAGACACCACGCCCTTAATGGAAATTACTAAGAGAGTATTCCATTTGCACTCTTTCTTCTTATTTATTATATCCTCGGCTTCATTGCCTACTGTCTCCTAACTCCTCCCCTCCCCTACCTCCCACTTCTGGTTCCTTTACTAAGACCTTCCTTCTTATTAAAGTTAATAGACGACATTTGTTTAGAAGCCTCTATATATGCTAAGACCTACGTGAAATGAAGGTAGATGCTCAATTATTGAGTGTGTAACCAAAGCCTAGTCCTGGGATTATATTTAATTACACCTCATTATTAAGCAATCTTAACGTCAGTGTCATTGAAAATCCATGGGGGCTTGATGTTGACTTCTAAGGGTTATCATCATCTCTCTGTCATCTTTATCAAGTCTCTGTGTTAGTATGTTTATGTGAGAAAAGAGGAGATGGTCTGGTACAGCTGGGTTCTAAACTGTCAACTATGCTCTGCCTTGGAGAAGTCACTTTATTTGCCTGAATCTCAGGTTTTAACCTCCACAAAGCGGGAATGAAAATAATGCTATATTTGAGATTAAAAATTGTTTTGAAGGTGTATTTGAATTAATTTTGAATGCATTGTTTTTACCTCTGGCCTTTAAATATTTAAAAGGCTCTCTTAGACGTGCCCCATATTTTAATGTCTTTATATTTTCCCCTAAATTCTCTATACCATTTTGGAACATTATTTTTCCTCAAGTAGCGAGAAACTGTATAAAACATGTGTCTACTTGGCATACTGTAGCCAAAACTGCCAGGAGGAATTCTCTTAAGAACTCCACCTTTTTCAAGCTTTGGCCCTTCTGAGAGTTGATAAACTATCCAGCCAGGTCTTAGAAATAGCCAAGTAAAGTGATCCTGTGTTAAAATGATTACCTAAACCAGAGTTGGACACCTCAACCTTCAATTTTCTAGTCTGCCACCTTGTCTTTTGGAATCAGACTCAGATCTCCTTCTAGAAAGGACTCAATCTTTGATTCACCAAGGGTCTTTCATGTGTCCTGCACTGAACTAGGCCACCTATGTGTATCTCATTTAATTTTATCTCCACTCAGCCTATGTTAGGTAAGTAGGAGTTGCATCACCTCCCTCCACCCACCTAAAGCAGGGATTCTGAGGGGGCCATGAAGAACTGCTTGGTTTTAAGACCAAAAATAAATCAAGAATTACATTGACAGGGAAGCAAGAACCATATGATGGGGCCTATCTGCGGCCTGGGGACCTGAGGGCTGCTCCTTGGCACATTTGCTAGAACGTTTCATCAAAGCACTGTTCCTCCTCCCTTGGCCACTGGATTGGCTTCTGCTCAGCACTCTGGGAAGGCCTGGCACTGGATAGGTTAAGAGCTCTGAGATATAATCCATTTCAAGTATTTTAGGCCAAGGGAAGCCAACAGGATGGCAGAGATCAGGGACAGGGGCGTTTCTTTGAGACGAGGTACAGCATTGTGCAGTGCAGTGAGCTGTGGAGTAGGCACTGGAAGCCTTGACTCTTATCTTAGCACCCCCATGTCCTAGCTAAGTGACCTTGTGCAAGTCACTCTTCTGGGCATTGTTTTCCTCATTTATGAAATGGGGATAATAATTAGCTCTTCTCACCTCACATGGAAATGGCGGAGCTCAAATAACATTAAAAAAACAAACTACCTGAAAATTGCTGATGTACAGTGTTGAGAGTCACATGGATTTATCAATGACCATTTGTGATGTACCAGGAATGTAGCCATGGCTCTCCTTCCTGGGGTGATGGATGAGGGACATCTCCAGGGAAAACTCTGCACAGGTTTTCCTCTTCCTGATCCTTTGTAGGACATTACAGTGAGAGCCCTGGACCCTCATTGCCTTCCTTGATGTACCCAGGGCCTCCCTCCCTGGCCTGGGCTGAAAGCCTTGCCAGGATGGAGTCGAACGAGAACCTGACAGTCCTTCAGAAACTTTCCAAGGAGCAACAGGATATTGCCTTTTCTCCCAGCTGGGCTAGGTCCTCACAGGAACAGGACTCAGCAGAGGGACAGAGCAGTCAGCTAGAAGCAATAGGAATCTGGAGGAATAGAAGTAAACTGCAGCCAGATGTGGTCAAGGCAATGATCGAAAGCATCTCATGGGAAGAAACACAGTTCACTGAAGAGAGGGACTGTAGGAAAGCTTTTTCCTGCAACTTGTATTAACCAGTACTGTTTGATGCAACTTACAATTGCAAAAGATTCACTATAGCCATGATCAGGCCCTCCAGAATATTATTCCAGATGGGATACGATGGACAAGCAAAGGAGAGGGGCAGGAGGAGAAGAAAGAGAAGGGAAAAAGGAGAAAGAACTAATTTGAGAGCAGAGAAAAACAGAGAGGAGAGAATAGAGAGGACAATTGATCCTTGGGAGGATGAGGTCATTCTTTTTGTCCAGAACAAAAGTTAAGCTGTGTCCATCATTCTTAGAAAGCAAAGTGGTAGCACAAACCATTTATTCCCCCTGTGTTCCTTTCCCTCAACTTCAGCAATATTTGTAGGACTCCCTAGTTCCATCAAGTCTCTATGATCTCAGTCTATGTTCCTCTGAAAAATAATAGAGGGAAAAATAAGCATATGTACATGTGTGTGCATGCTTGTGTTATGTATGTGCGTGTACACATTATTTGTGCACACACGAGTTGCTTGTGTGCATGCATGTGTGTATGTGCACAATGTTTGCACGAGTGTGCATCTGTGTGCACGCACACATGTATTGCTCATGTGATTGTGTGTTTCTGTGTGCATTTAAGCTGGGGCCGAGGCAGAACTGCTCCCTTCCCAGGGTCTGGGCACATTTTGCTGCAGGATCCTTTGCAGTAGGAAGGCTGAGACAGCAAGCCCAGCTCGAGTTTCATGAGGCTTCATCTTGTCTGAAGGCTGGTCATAGAGCAAAGTCGGGTGTATTTCAGAGGCTGATTAAAGCTCTCACAAATGCCAACTTACATCATTTCAATGACTATTTAAAGAAAATATTTGCCTGGAAATAAAGAAAAACATTGCAAACCATTCCTGTTTTATCACTGAGGGTCCTTACTTCTCAGTAGATCCTTTTCTCTGTCACGAAGTGGGCAAATCTGACCTGGGCAAAGTTATCAAGGTAGAGCAATTATAGAAACATGGGCCAGATTCTTCCAATTAGGTGAGTGTGCACAGACCTTTGCCATGGTGATGGCAAAAAAAAAAAAAAAAAAAAAAAAAACTACTGTTCCGTCCCCCATTCCCACTGTTTAAGTGATAAATGACCCCCAGCCTGCTCTCCCCAGAGCTGAGCGAACCCTGTCTCTGGACAAAGGCCAGGGAAAACATAACAAGATTTATAAGAGCCAAAGGCAGGGTGAAGAAGAGCCGCAGGGCATAGGGGAAAAGACCGCATGAGAAAATGTGGCACGTTTTAGTAGCTGCATGTTACTTTATGATGATGGGGTGGGAGCAAAAGGGGAGGTGGGGGGCTGGCAAAGGATAAGCGGCCACAGTCAAATAGCCTAGAGTATCTGGAAGGCCAGGGGGCTTCGCCTCAGTTGGCTCAGCTGTCTGGAAAGAGGGAGCGCTGGCCCTGAAATCCTGGTCTGGCTCTTTCATTCACCCCACCTCCTTTTAAAACAGTCACCGTTAAAGGAATGTATTTAAAACTAAGGAGACAAATGGAGACAGAGAAAAAGTGGTCACGTGCTGCTGAGATTAGAAGGCATGATGGTACAATTAAAGATATTTACCAGAGAAATTCGAATCCCATTACACGCTGGCGTACAGTATGCAAGGAAGAGCTGTTTTATATCATTAAAGACAAAAACCAGGTCTATAGGTAAGCTTTAAGAACAATAAACATCCTGAATTCAAGAATAAGTCTGTCAAATGAAGGGATATTGATTTTGGAACAAGGAATATTATGTCAAACAACATTAGTTTAATTGATCTGAATTTAGTTTAAGTACTAAAAGCATTTATATACAAACAGCAAATGAAAATTAACTGCAGCTGAGCCCCACTGCTGGTTCTCAGGGGCTCCTCAGGATGCAGACGAGAACCTGGCACCCAGCAGGGCCTGGTTGGAGTCATGAGCACACGGCAGAACTGGGGTTTCTTCCCCTGCACGACGATGGGTAAGGCAATGTGCTTTCTCTCAGAGCATAGGAACATTTAACACTGGCCTCTGACTTTTCAAAATACACAAATGCCGTTTCTTGCTCTGAAGGAATTCATGAGAAACACGGGGTGGGCCAGCCACGAGCAGGCGAGTTGGTACCCACGTCAGTGAAATGCTTCTGGTCCCGAAGTGAATGAGACAAGTCCCTGATCCGCCTCTGACCACTTGGCCCCGGATGAACCAACGCCTGACTAGCGCTGCCTGCGCTCGGCACAGAGCTGCTCCTTTCAGCTGCTGCCAGGCCCTGGGAGCCCGGGCACCTGGGCGTGGAGCCTGGGGCCGGACAGGTTGTCAATAAACAGTACCCGCCTCAGGCCCTCCACAGTGCCAAAATGGAGAGAGACTTCACAAGTCTCCAAACCCATTTTCTTGCCTTGGGCTCTTGTCTCCTCCCGAAAGAGAACACACATCGAACGCTTTTTCCTTCTTAACCCTGACCCACAGTTGTCCCACAGTATCTGCTCCAGGGTGGGAGAATGCACAGGCAATGCACAGTGGAAAAGCCAGGGGAGAGATGCGTATTCCTCTATAGTTACTGAAGTCTTGTGTGAAAGCACAGCTGTGATTCTACTGAACGAGTATCCAAAAGACTTCTAGCACAACCCTCTTAGAGTCCACTGGTCCTGGGGACTGGCCCAAGTCTACTTGCCCAGGGCTCATCATCCGGCTGCCACGGACCCCCGTGAACGGGTGAAGGTGTGAACCACTCGGTTATGTGTCAGACTCATTATTTAAGGTCTGGTCAGCTCAGGAGCCAAGCATGCTTTCACTTTGTTTTCAGAAGGCCTGACAAAGGCCCCAAGATGTTGTTTTGTTTACATCTTGCCACCTGTGCACTCTCTCCCTGAAAGCGGAATCTCCACTCTGAGATCAAAGGGCCATTAAGTGGAGCTGGGAGAAAGATCTCTCCACTCCCAGCCCTGAGCTTTCACTCCAACTGCAGAGTGCTGGATGTTGTCAGATTGATAGCTTCATGTGTGAACACGATCAAAAAAACAACAAAAATAGCCCCACGCCGTAGTTTTCTAGCCAGTCAGACCCTTTGCCACGCACCGGAGGTTTAGTCTCAGTCTAGCTGTGAAGGGACATTTCTATGAGCTCTCAAGATACCCGTTACACTATCTGACTTGATTTTTCCCTCTTGAAACATTTTTCTATTCCATACATTTGAAACATTTTCTATCAAAATATTTTTCCCTCTGATATTCCCAGCCAGTGTAATAAATAGGGGACAGAGTGACTGAGGACCAGGAGAGTAGTGTTCTGGAAAGACAGATGTAACTTGCTGAGGACAATGCAATAAGAAAGAGGCTTTGGGTGATGGAACATTCTGGGAACATTTCACTCTGTGCAGTAGGGTCTCATAGAGTCCACAGAGCTAATATTCCTGGACTAATATTCACATTGTATTTGTTAATCAAGAACATATTGAAAACCTCTGGGGTGCCAGGTCTTATGCAGAGCATGCATAAATGCTTGAATACTATTTCTACCTTAGTCAAGGAGAACAGATGATCCTAGCACAATCTGACTCCTATCTGCTGAAACAGGTACAAATAACCCACTGAAAAAACCTTGTAGACAGAAGCAATTGTTCTTTATTTTTTTTAAAGATTTTATTTATTTATTTGACAGAGAGAGACAGCGAGAGAGGGAACACAAGCAGGGGGAGTGGGAGAGGGAGAAGCAGGCTTCCCGTTGAGCAGAGAGCCCGATGCGGGGTTCCATCCCAGGACCCTGGGATCATGATCTGAGCCGAAGGCAGACGCTTAACGACTGAGCCACCCAGGCGCCCCACAATTGTTCTCTCGAGAAAGAAGGCTGCTATGGTTTCGATGTTTGTGCTTCCCAAAGTTTAGGTGTTAAAATCCTAAACCTTAAGGTGATGTTAGTAGGAAGTGGAATCTGGTGATGAGGTCATGTAAGCAGAACTCTCTTAAATGTGATTAGCATCCTTATAAAGGAGGCTCCAGAGAGACCCGCACCCCTTTCACCATGGTGAGGACACAGCAAGAAGTTACCTGTCTTCAATGTAGAGGAGGACCTTGGCCTGGCCATGCCAGTGCCCCGATCTTGGACTTCCACCCTCTAGAATGCAGCCTGAATGGACAGAGGCAAGGGGCAAAGCAAGGAAAGTGTTTGGGAAGGTCCTAACTCAGGAGTTTGCCTGACAGAGCAGGTGAATGGGAAGAAAGGCGATTCCATGAGGGAACTAGAAGAACAAAAGCACAGAGGGCACACCATTCAATGCTGCCTAGGCTGGTGTGGCAGGATCACAGCGGATTGTGATGAGGGCCTGGAAAGAATCCGAAACAAGAGCACTCATGGTTAGGAAACTCCTCAAGTAAGCTCCTCGTTACTTTCCTTTCCCCTGGAAAAGCTGTAATTGACTGAGAGGCAGACAGTCTCTGGTTTGAGCCAGTCTCCTCCGCTTCTTAGACATGTGACCTTGGACAAGTCACTTAACCTCTCCAGCCTTCAGCCTCCTCCTCTGAAATATGTGGAAAATAAGTTACCACCAGAGAAAAGTGGAGGTGAGGCTCAAATAGAGAAAATGTGTGAGAAAGCCTTTCCACACAGTAGAGGACGAGGTCTACCAGGGCCCCCAGTCACATGATCCAGGGGAGTCCGCACATTACAATGAAAAAGGGTTAGGCTTTTGCTGCCCTGAATTTAGAAAAACTCCCAGTAGTTCTACCCATATGATTCTGAGCACACCGCAACATTTCCCCAGGCCTTATTTTCCTCATCTAAAAAACAGGAGTGGAAGGGCCAGGATTGATTTCTAAGGTCTCTTCCGGTTTAGATTTCCAAGGACAGAGTTTAAAACTCACTGGGCAAAAGCTTCAGATTCCTGAAGACCTTGTTTAAATCCACCTCCTGGAGTGTAACTGTTATATGTCTGAACATTACAAATTATGAAATATGAAATAAATATATGCATATATACATAAACACATGTGAGTATATATAGACATGCATGTATATATGTAACTCAATTGTTCCAACCAGGGACATTGGTCCAATGCCTGGAGTTTCTCTTTTTCTTTCACGATTCAACATTTGGCTCAATTCCAATGTATTCCCGAGTTTCTGAATCTTGTTCCCACAAAGATCTGTCTTCTCTCTCTGGTTAAAAGAAATGTATGCTGGGCATTCTGCCAAGCACTTGGGGGCCTTGTAGCATTCTGCTGTGACCCCTGGGGTGTGCCCCTTCCCTGTCACTGATTGTGGGAGTGAGGGCAGGCCTACTATGGCCCTGCTGGAGCTAGGCATTGAATTCTGAGGCATGAAAATCTTACCCAGGCCCAAAAGTGGACTACCCATATCTGTGTCTCAAAGATCCCAGCCAACTCTGTTCTAATGCACTAGTGCCTTATGGAGTGACCCTCAAGAAGAGAAGCCCACCTGTTCTAGGGCCCCCATCACTAATAGTACTTCTCATACTCAAACAACTCTTCATGGTTTACAAAACACAGTTATGTCCTTGACCTGATGTAAGTCAAATCAGGTCATTAGCGTGCAAATAAGTACTCAATTTATAATGCATGTGCGCGTTGAATCCTGGGGGTCATCTTCTGAGGAAATGGCCTCTTACTGGCCTCTAGTTATCCTAGAAGGGCCTGAATATACCCTGCCTGGGGGTAGGGTATTCTTAAACTTAAAGGATGGAAGGGACAGAGGGTGGCCTTTGGCAAAATGGAGAAAAACTAAAAGATGGGGAGACTCTATTCTCCCTTTTCATACTCTGTCCTCATCAAAGTATCTTTTCTACTTCTCCCACAGCCTCCCTCTTCCTCCTGGAAACAACTGCTTTCATGACAAAATTTACAAGTGGTCTCTAAAGGCCCTTAAAACGCTGACGTTTTATGGTTCTATTTGAATTTCATCCAATTTCTTTTCATGAGATGAAGTTTTGGTATTAAGGAGTTTCAGAAATGCTGGGGTCATTTGGGAGGACAGTTAGGGGTTTCCCTACCTAAGCAGATTTTATGGTGGATGTCTTCATGGAAATGGGAGGCATCATGGAACCTGACCATAGAGCCTGACAAGGTCTGCTCATATATTATAAAAGGTTGTCCAGGCCAAGAGAAAATCCAAAGAAACTGAGCCTGCTTCTGGAGAGACACAGCTCTTCTACGGATGAACTTCAGTGCAGCAAAACAGATACAACTCTGAATCTACGGGTAGGAATATGAAGATAAATACTCCATGCCTCTTGGGTTTAAGGAGTTCATTCTCTACTGGTGGAAATATGCACATGAATAGATAATTTTAATAAAATAGTCTAAGTGATAAAACAGATGTAAGTAAGAGTATTGTGAGGGCACAGAGAAGAGCCATTCGGCCAATCTAGGAATTCAGAAAATATTTCTTGGCAGGAATGGAATCTGTTCACGTTCCATTTTAAGAGTGCTTTTTCTTTTTTCCAGCATGTTCTTGTCTTTTCTCTCACAATATCCCCACTCCATTCCTGTGAGGGAGGCAGGGAAAGGAGAATTACCACTGACGGATGAGGGCACCAGGGGACAGGTGAAAGAAACAAGACTGCACAGCTACTTAATGGCAGAGAAAAAGAAACTGTATGTTTTTATGCTCTTGAGTGAAGTGTCAATTAGCCAGAGACTGGATGGAATAATGGTGAGATCTCTAGAGTATTTAGAGCTTAGAGCAAGGAAAAATGAAGAAGGAGATATGATAGTCTGATATAGAAGTACTTGATTTGCTTCAACCAATTTGATTTGCCTCTATAGAAATGTATACTCTATAATTCAAAAACACTATCCATGCTGGGTGGAAGAAATGGGTGAAGGAGTTAAAAAGATAAAAACAAAACTAAAACAATATAAAACAAAAAACCCATAATGCCATTTACAATTATTCCAAAGAAAATGCAATACTTATTTATTCACCTCATACCAGACCTCTGTGCTGAAATACTAAATGCTCAGGAAAGAAATCAAAGAAGACCTACATAAATGGAGAGACATATTATATTCATGGATTAGAAGTCTCAACATAGTAAAGATGTCAATTCTTTCCACATTGGTTTATAGATTTAATACACTTTCCCTACCTTCTGCCTACATGGCATATTCCTGTACGTTCTTAAGAACAAAAGTCAAACATCACTGGGCTCTGTTCCCTTGGGCCCTGGATCCCACACCCCTTGGCTCTCCTTCTAGGATAACTACTTGCTCTTTCGCCTGATTATTTCTTTTCCCTACCAGATAGTGTGGTTCATGAGAACAAGGATGTTATTCTATTTATGTCCCCAGAATCCAAGTGGTAATTGTTTAGTAAATGAACAAATGAGTGGATGAATAAAGAAATGAACAATGGTTAGGAGTTAATCTTAAAAAACAGTGTCAGTGGGTTGCCTCCAGCTTCAGCTCCAGGATATAAACAGCTGGAAAAAGGCAGCATTCCCACACTAATAATGAAAAAGAGCCAGATTTACATGTTGACAGCAGTTTTCAAATCCATCAGATGATGGAGGTTGCAGAGAGCAGGCTCAGAATCTAAGCAGAGATAGATGTGAAAGGAAAGAGAAGGTGTGAACATGTACTTACCTGGGTAGACAGGACCAGACATCAACAAAAACAATTCAGCTAGAGTAGCTAACAAGTTGGTAAAGGACAAGTGGGAGCTGGTGGGACAGAGAACACCTCTGGACGGCGGGGAGGTCACAGAAATTAGAGGAGTTCACAATATCTGTCAGGCGTGTTCTCCATGACCCCCAGGGTGTCCACATAAAAGATCAAAAGGATCTATCATGGTGTAGGTCTGAATGAGAGAAACAGTAGCCATGCAAGAGGGATAAAAACCTCTGCTGGAAAGAGCCCAGATATCCATCAACAGACGAATGGATAAAGAAGATGTGGTGTATATATACAATGGAATATTATGCAGCCATCAAAAGGAATGAGATCTTGTCATTTGCAACGATGTGGTTGGAACTGGAGGGTGTTATGCTGAGCGAAATAAGTCAATCAGAGAAAGACATGTATCATATGACCTCACTGATATGAGGAATTCTTAGGAAACAAACTGAGGGTTGCTGGAGTGGTGGGGGGTGGGAGGGACGGGGTGGCTGGGTGATAGACATTGGGGAGCGTACATGCTACGGTGAGCACTGTGAATTGTGTAAGACTGATGAATCACAGATCTGTACCTCTGAAACAAATAATGCAATATATGTTAAGAAAAAAAAAGAAGAAGAAGATAGCAGGAGGGGAAGAATGAAGGGGGGGAAATCGGAGGGGGAGACAAACCATGAGAGATGATGGACTCTGAAAAACAAACTGAGGGTTCTAGAGGGGAGGGGGTAGGGGGATGGGTTATCCTGGTGATGGGTATTAAAGAGGGCCCGTTCTGCATGGAGCACTGGGTGTTATGCACAAACAATGAATCATGGAACACTATATCACAAACTAATGATGTAATGTTTGGTGATTAACATAACAATAAAAAACCCTCTGCTGGAACCTTCCCCTATATCTATCTCCACTACAGAACACCGAGGGAGAAGGGCAATACCACTGGCCTTAGGACACAGGTGAACATATGGAAGCTGGGGAAAGGGAAGAGTGGGAAGAAAATCCTAGTCCTGCGAGAAGAACAGTTATGTGCCGAGCACACAGTGCAGCCAGGGGAGGGGCAGGGAACAGAAGGGTACCATGCTAAGACCAGGGACATGTATATACCTCAGACCAAGCTTTACTTGGAACAACAGAAACCATACTCCACCACCAGCAGCAGCAAGCTAAGAAGCTTAGAATAACAAGTAACAGGAGAACACTGCTAGAGAGGGACGCAAGAAGAACAAAAGCTCGCAGAGACCTTCTCTGAGGTACAGCACACATGAGAGACCTAAAGCTTGAATCATACAGCTATTGCTCTGGTTAACCACATGCCACCCTAGCACAAAGCATCTCTAGAGGAATGTAAAGAATGTGGTGCACTGAGTGAAAGCAAAGCAAAAATAGTAGAACTCACAAACAGTTGAATATATTTTCTTTTCTAGAGTAGACAGAACATTCACTATGGTAAGTACAGAGTTCAACAGGCAAATTCTACCAAAATTTAAGGAAGTAAAAACAGCCATTCTACACAACTTTTTCTACAACACAAAAGCAGAAAAAACACTTCCCAACTCATCTTACTAGCCCAGGATTATCTACTATGAAAGCCAAATGAAGGCATTACAAGAGAAGAAATCTATAGAAAAATATCCCTCATTAATATAGAAGCAAAATCCTCAAAAGAAAAAAAAAATAGCACCTCTGCCGTAAATCTAAATTTTTTCCAAAATAAAAAGTTCTGAAAATGGCATCAGTAGGTTTAGAACTCACTATGCAACTCCCCCATTAAACAGAGCTTTCTTAAATCTTGCAGTGGAAATCTTAAACTATTAGCTGGATTTGACACTTTAGCCAAGATTACACAGATAACATATAATAAAGGAAGAAGAAATCTGGCAGGTAAACTTTTATCAAGTGATCAAAACTAATATCATCAGATGATACACATTTTAATTGTTGCCACCTGACAGGATACAAACAGAAGATTGAAGTGTCACTTCTGTAAAATTTCTGCCAAAAACACATGGTCTGAATCTACTCAAACCCAACTCCAGAGGCATTCTTCAAAATAACTGGCTTGTAGTCTCCAAAAAGCATCAAAGTCATTATCAAGGAAAGGTTGAAGAACATATTGAAGAAAATTAAAATCAATATGTGTTCTGGACAGAATCCTTTTTCTGAAAGGAATGGATTTGGCTAATCAGTAAAACTTGAATATATTTATAGGAACATGTTTAGGGAAGAATAGTCTATTATGTTAGCAATGTGCTCTCTGAAGCTAAAAATGTTCTTTTGGGGGCTCCTGTGTGGCTCAGTCGGTTATGCGTCTGACTCTTGATCTCAGCTCAGGTCTTGATCTCAGGGTCGTGAGTTTGAGCCCTGTGCTGGGCACCACGCTGGGTGTAGAGCCTACTTAAAAGAAATGTTCTTTTTTACTGTCCTTGAAACTTATGTAGTAGTTTAATTGTAATTTAGACATATATGCACAAGTTTATTCCTAGCATCATTATGCATAATTACAAAATATTGAAATCAACCTATATACTTATACATGGGAGGCAGTTTGAATCAACTATGGCACACCACGGAATGGAGTCTTACACAACTATAAGAAAAATTAGGGAAAATACCTACAAAATAATATGGAATGGTTTTCACAATATGTTGTTGACAAGAAAGAGGACATTGAAAAGGATATTTATAGTGTACCATCTTTCAAGTAAGTAAGAAAAGGACATAATTGAATATACATATATTTGCTAAGTTGTGCAAAAAGAAATACAGGATAGTTCAACCAGAAACTAGTGAGATTAATTACCTGTAGAGGTTGGAGAGAAATGAGGGAGAAAGAACTGGGGAAGGAAAAAAGGAGTAGAAGCGGGCGCCTGGGTGGCTCAGTTGGTTAAACGACTGCCTTCGGCTCAGGTCATGATCCTGGAGTCCCGGGATCGAGTCCCGCATCGGGCTCCCTGCTCAGCGGGGAGTCTGCTTCTCCCTCTGACCCTGCCCCCTCTCATGCTCTACCTCATTCTCTCTCTCAAATAAATAAATAAAAAATCTTAAAAAAAAAAAGAAAAAGAAAAAAGGAGTAGAAGGGATGAGGAGGAAGTGACACTTACCTGAGCTTATCATCTGTACGGTTTGGACTGTTAGAACCACTGTAATGTTTGACCTACCCCCCAAATAAGTAAATAATTACTATCAACCAATGGGGGTCTGTGTGTGCAAGAGAGAAAGAGAGAGAGATAGAGAATGGATTCAAAATAGAACCAAAAAACAATTACAAACAGACCTACCTATATTATAAAGGAATAAAATAATCACAGAAGAGTGAAGAAGAAAACAAGATATAATAGGAAACACTATTTTGACTGTATAATATAAGGCTAAGGGGGAAGAGAACTGTTCTCATACATACTATTTTCCAGAGGGGTGTAGGTTAGCAATTCTAAAGCTACTTTATGTGTACACAATTAAAATATAAGTGAACGTATTAAAGAAAATGAGAGCCAGGTTTCTCACTTAGAGATGGTACACATAAAAAAAATATGAAATAAACCTCATGGTGTTAGATTAGAATCAAAGGTATGAGTGTGAACTCATAGCTTTTATATAAATGCGTAGGTATGCATGTGATCATATGCATACATATATTTCCTAGCTCTTAATGGTGAGAGGCTCTAGAAGCAATGATACCCAAGTGCCAGTGGATACCCAGTATCCAGATCTTGATTTCCAAATTCTATTAATAAATTAAAGGAACGAAGCAATCAGGGAAATGAATGATTTTAAGGACTGGAACAGGGAAAGTTCATGATGAGCCTGGAAGATCCAATGATGCTAGAACTTAAGTAAATGCTCAAAACTTAATACAGTCATGTCAAAAGGTCATATAAGCCAACTTAAAGGAGCTCACAATGGCCAAATCTGGATAATTTGAACAATAAAATAAATGAGAGTAATAGAGTATAACCTATAGGATAAAATAAATACTCAGGACCCCATGCTTAGATAAATAGATAGATGATAGAGAAAAGGGACATTTTCTAGAGTCCCAGTGAATAAATATAGAAAGAATGATGGAAATATAAAATCAACATTTGGCAAACAGGGAGTAATAATTAATTAAAGAAAATGGAATTACTACACACAGAAGATACGGCACAGAAGATTCCTTATCACTCTGGGACCATAATTTGTATTAACCTTGAGCTTAATTTTTGAACATTGTATGTGTAATACAGTATGTCAAATATTAGTATCTATGTAAGAGGTGCTACTTTTATTCATTCATCTATAAACAAAAAAATCTTTCAAAAAATAAGCCCAGAGTTTGGAGATACTCTTGAAAATTTTTGAAATGTGTATTTCCATTAAGAAATCAAAATGGGAAAATGAATATTTTTGAAAATAATGAACAGCAGCTATCTTAAATGAATACTTAATATGTGCTTTGCATTGAGTTAAATATTCTTTGTATGTTGTTCTCATTTAATAATCACAACAACTCAAGTTCATTCATCTCCAATGTGGTAGTGAAGAAACCACAGCTTAGGAAAGTTCATTATCTTGCCCAAAGCTACACATCTTGCATGTGGCCAAACCGATATTTATAACTTGATCTGTCCAGCACCAAAGCTTTTGCTCAAAAACAAAACAAAGAAAATCCAACACATCCACATGCTGAAGTTTCACTAGCAATGTTAAAGCATCAGTCATGCAGCCTTATTCCTACAGACCTCTTATAAAAATTGTAAAAGCAGTAATCTTTACTTAAGAACTCATGATTTTAGCAGTAGGAAATTACACATAAAGTTTGAGCCAAATCTGGACTTTATTAGGGGAATGTGTCATCAGGGAAGCTAATAATCCCCTCCGTGACCAAGCTGTCTTTATGTTTAGTGGAGAGATGCTCAACAAGAGAACAAGTCACAGTCTCACTGTTTATGCTTCTTCAAATGAATTCCCTGCATTTTTCTGCCATGTGACAAAGTCATGAAAATAGAGTGTTATGATTCAGTTAGGAAATGGATGATATCTCTACTGTCTGTTTTCCTTCCTGTCCATCTTTTTGGATTCAAATGAAACAACAACCTCATGTCTGTAGCCCAAATGTGTGAAAACAATGGTCAAGGTGAGTGAAACTTCCTGGTGCTGAAAATATCACAAAGGAAACAAATAGAGAAAGCCATGGATGCAGATATGACATAGAAGGTCATCCAACCTGGTCCAGATGTGTCAAGTTCAGGTGGTCTGTGCAGCAGACCAAAGATTTCAATGGTAAATGCTTGCAAAGAGGATATCCTGATGAATGAATGCAAAGCCTGGAAATTTCCACAACGGAGATGAGAAGACTTTATATCCAGCCAGTTGAGGCTTCTATTTGACCTCGCTTGCTCCGACTTCCAACAGTGTGGCCTATTTGGTTTGCAGAGCTATTTGTTGATTGTGGATCTGAAATATAACTTGCTCTAGTTTTGGAAGGAAACACATAGGAAACCAAGGTCAGTGTACTGTCTCTCTCCCTAGATTTATTTGTCTGGATCTCAGTCAATGGCAGCTGAGAACTGGGCCATGGAGAGAAGTTTTGACAAGGCAGAGAACACCATGAGAAATTCATCATGCAGATGGTGGGTACAATTTTCAAGATTTTTCCGCAGAAGTTAAAAACTGCTTTATAGCTTTAGCAAATGATATATGTCATTCTATTTGTTTTCCATTCATTGAAACCTTTGGTATATTTCAGTGTGTGGGGGGGGGAGGTATGCATTGTTCTACCTAAAAGATACCAGAACTACACAATCATCATATCTACACTCAATGCCTTAAGAAAGATAACCAGGAGAATATTTCAACTTATGTTAATTTTAACCACAAATAAACCATGAAATTGAAATCTGAACAAGTAGCATTGATGTCCAAAAAGGCAGTACAAGTTTTCATTATTGTACCCTGGCATGACTGCAAGCCCTAGCAAGTCCTAAACTTCACTCACACCATATTAATAATTACACTCCCCTATGGAGAGAACCACATCAAATTCTTTGTATGATAATGGTGGCAGTTTAATCTTTGAAAAAGGCACTTGAAAAAAAACTGCTGTAGATCCTAGTGGCTTAGTAGACTTTAAAGGACGCCAAAACATTTGATTTTTCTCACAAGACATTACTTTTCAAGGTAACGGATTTGTGGCTGACACCATGCGTTTATTTTTAATTAACATTTTCTCTCATTTCCTTTACCACCTCTCCTGCTCCACTCTTCACCTGAGCCAAGGGGGTAAATACGGGCTAATGACACCCGTTAGCTTTGTCTTTACAAACATCAAATTGATGAGCAGACACCCCAAATCCTTCATTAGGTGGGTCATAAACTGAAAGAGCTCTTTGATTATAATATGATGAAAGATTTATTAACAAACATGTATTCAGCTAAATCATAGTATTGGCAGGTTTATGAGATTGTCTCTCCCCAGCTGACAGGTGGGGACTGCAGGCTGCTGTGGGAATGAAAACACTAAATCTGTTAGTGTACTACATAATGATCCAATTACTGCCCAACGGAGGGCCGCACAAGGGTCTAGAAGTTCAGAAAGTTTCTTTGGGTTTGTTAAGTCCTAACACACAAAAAAGAAACATGAACCACAGTTTAGGGCACAAAATTAAAATATGTTAAATAAAATGGAATAAACGAGGGTTTCACAGAAGGTATGTAGTCAAGTGACTTATCTAAAAATAGTAAGAAACGAAAGAAGGAAGGAGGGGCTCTAGAAAATGCCAAGTCACTTGCAAACAGCCTTGATTCTTCATGATCCTCTAGCAGATATATCTGGCAGAATTTTTCAATATGTAATGATTGTTAGGAATTTAATAAACATGCCCAACAGTATACTTAAGTCATGTCATATCATAAAAGAAATAACAAAAGTGTTACATTATTAGCTCATTAAAAATTAAATATTTGTACATATCTTGAAAAAATGATGGACAAAAATCATATTTATAATACCTTATACCACTGGACCAGATGAAGTTCTTTCCCCCCACTGGACATTCACTCAGAATTTTAGAATGCTAGCATAAGGTCATATATATGTATAGAGGTATATGCCTACAAAATGGCATCTGAGAAATTCTGAAAATGGTTATCAAATTACCAACATTGTCTAACTTACTCCCCAAAATGCTGGCAAGATTTGTATAGTGAAGGATAACCAACTATTGTGAATCATCACAATAATTTTTTTAGGTTCAGATTTTTACAAGATGTGTTTTCCTTAAGGAGATTTTTTTTTTATTCAAAAACTTATTTTCTTTTTCTCATTGTATACTTTGAGCCATACATTCCTTTTCCCATTTGCTATCTATTAACTACTGCATTGTCAAACACAAACAAATTTTCTAAACTAATAATTATAGGTGAATTAACAATAAATGCCTCGGCTTGAAATGAGGCTTTGGCCATAACATTTGCTATTTAGAGAAAATTTATATGCTTCTGGGTAGATGTTAAAACTGAAGAGTGATATGTAGCATAAAGGGGATTATGTTCTTAACCCCTGTATTTAATGAAGATTGAATGGGGAAAGGAAATTTCTGAGACTCTTAGGAATGAAAGGGACTTTAACCATCTTCTCTTCCAAACCTCTCACTCTAGATATAGTTAGATAAACTCAGATAACTTCTTCAAACATAGTATCCATAAACATAGCATTCATTTTCATCATATGTACACAGATGTGAAACCACAAAAGCCTCTTAAGGAAGTATCAGTCTTCTGATGTTAATAAAGATTTCTGTCATCATAAACTTCTACAGGAAAGTGAGCCACTAAAGTAGTACTTGACATCAAATAATAGAAAAATATTCTTTAGAGTGTGTTTGTGCATGAAACAAAAAAATTCATTTTCAAGTATAAATGCAATCATAATAGCTTTCATGTTTTGAGTACCAGTCACTATACTAAGTAGTGTGCTGGGTATTTTTCATATAACAGTATCACATGCTAAAAGGATATATATTGCTATAAGAATTTAAAAACAAGATGCATTTAATTAGCCATTTGATCACTTTTGTCAATTCATATTATCAGAAGGAAATATTTACAGGTATATAGATAATTCCCTAGCAGATGTACTCTGCACCCTGCCGGCCCTCAGTTTATCATCCAAAGAGGAATACTAATAATTACTTAGTATTACAGGTTTGCTATGAAGGTAATTGTATGAAGGTATTAGGTAAGGTATTTTCTAGGTTCTAGGGATTAAAAGATGAAAATAAGCAACCTACAGTCTAGTAGGGAATAGATAAAATAAAATTTGAAAATGTAACATAGTGTAATCAAAGTGCCACACTGAATAAAACAGGCTTCCATGCGAACGTGAAGGCGGGTGCTATACTGTGGCATGAGGAGGGAGGCTCCCTGAGCCTTACCCAAAATAAGGCACAGGCATGCAGCAAGAATAATCTAAGCAAGAGGAAGGCCTTAGGATCAACAGTGAGAGATATTTTAATAAATTAAGAAGAGGAAAAAAGACTGTCTCACTACGGCTAGAGCAGTGTACCAGGGGATAGATAATAAAAGAAGAAACTAATGCATGCTCTTACGAAATATGTTAAGGAGTCTGGACCTCATCTAGAAAACAATGGGAAGTCAACTGAAAAGCTTTTAGTAAGAGAATGACACAATCAGTTTGTATTTCATAACGATCACTTTGCTTGCAGTGAGAAGAATGACTGGAGGGGTCCAAACAGGAGGCATAAAAACAGTTAAGAGACTATTGGTAACAATTCATGGGAACCCTCTTACACTGTTGGTGTGAATGCAAACTGGTGCAGCCACTCTGGAAAATAGTATGGAAATTCCTCAAAAAGTTAAAAATATAACTACCCTACAATCCAGCAATTGCACTACTAGGTATTTACCCAAAGGATACAAAAATAAAGATTTGAAGGAGCACCCAGATATTTATAGCCACATTATCAACAATAGCCAAATTATGGAAAGAGCCCAAATGTCCATCAATTGATGAAGAGATAAAGAAGTTGTGATACACACACACACACACACACACACAATGGAATAATACTCATCAATTAAAAAGAATGAAATCTTGCTATTTGCAACGATGTGGATGGAGCTAGAGTATACGTATGCTAAGTGAAATAAGTCAGAGAAAGAAATACCATATGATGTCACTTACATGTGGAATTTAAGAAACAAAACAGATGAACATACAGTAAGGGAAAAGAAAAAAAAGAGAGGGAAGCAAACCATATGAGACTCTTAACTATAGAAAACAAACTTGAGAGTTGATAGAGGGAGGTGGGCAGGGGATGAGCTAACATGGGTTTATGGGCATTAAGGAGGGTACTTACAATGAACATTGGGTGTTACACGTAACTGATGAATCACAAAATTCTACTGCTGAAAGCAATATTACACTGTATGTTATCCAAATGGAATTTATTTTTTTCTAAAGATTTTATTTATTTGACAGAGACTGACAGAGCACAAGCAGGGGGCATGGCAGGCAGAGGGAGAGGGAGAAGCAGACTCCCCACCGAGCAAGGAGCCCGATGCGGGACTCGATCCCAGGACCTTGGGATCATGACCTGAGCTGAAGGCAGACGCTTAACCAACTGAACTGCCACAGTGTCCCTTTACATGGAATTTAAATAAAAACTTGAAGCAAACAAATAAATAAGGCAAGTAAAAATAAATAAAGAATAAACCAAAAAAAAAAAAATCCATGGGAGTGATTATAACAGCCTAAACTAGAACAATGAGAATAAGGGTGAATACACGAGGACATCATAGCCAACTATATAATCTATATCATCATCATCTAGATCTAGATATAGATCGAGATAGATAGAAAGTTTTATTTAACTTTTTAAATTTAGATATTTATTTAGTTCTTATGTCTGACTGAATATGGGGAGAGAATAATCAAGGATGATGGCAGGTTATGAATTTAAGAAACTGAATATGATAGCACCATCATCCTTGAGTTTAGCAGCCAAGGTAGATTTAAGAGTAAAAATAATGGCTTCAAGGGAAACATGTTGACTCTAAGATGCTGGTGGGATGACAAGCTGTGTCCATTCACTGGACAACTAAAAATATGGATCTCAAGCATACAATGGAGAGAGAGCCTGAACATGGAAATTTTGAAATCATCAACATCTAGGAAGTAATTAAGTATTTGGCAGTGGAAAGGATAACCTGAGAAATATAACAATTTAGTAAATGAGAGAGGAATAGATTCCCACGAGGGAGAATGAGGAAACCTGGAAGAAAATGAGGGCAGTATCATGTTCATGAAAGGCAAGGAAAAGTGAGATTTTAAAGAAGGGAGTTAGGTAATTACATCAAATGTTGCTGAGAAGTCAAGACAAACACTAAGAAGTGTTCACTGGATTTTATAGCAAGGAGATAGATGGTAACTCTAATGGAGACAGTTTCACAAGCTGATGAGAAAGGCGGTAGTGGGAATGAGCTGGGTATTTTACAAAGGTGGGGAAACTTGACATGCTGCATTTGAAGAATGAATGGAGCTTCTTCTGGGAGGAAAATAGAGACTTCTGGCAGAAGTAAGAGCTAAGGTAGGGGTTGTGCATGGGTTAGTAGGGGAACTAATGAGGTGTCTGATGTGGTCTGAGCATAGCATTCCTGGAGGGATGATGGATAGACTAGTTCAAGGCAGATCATTCTGGACTTTGAATATGCCAGACTGAGACATTTGGACATTATTATTCTTTGGGGCAATAGGGAGCCACTGACAGTCTACATATAGGCAGATGTCAAGTTTAGAAGTGAATTTAAAAAAATATTCTAGGCATAGAATAAGCAATGAATTGGAGAATACTTATTATTACTCAGTGAGTGATAAGAATGGATAGCAATATCCTTTTCTCAGTATTGAAGCTGAACAATGTCAATACAGGCCCTCTAATCATCCATCTGTCTGTAATAAACTGTAAGTCAACAGTTCTGTGGCCTTACCATGTTTGTGACTTTATGAAATGCCTGCATATATGGTAAGGATATGTTAAGAGAGTTTTGCTCCAATTGTTTTCTTTGATGCATTACTTTTTTTTTTTAATTTTATTTATTTATTTCAGAGAGAGAGAGAATGAGAGATAGAAAGCACGAGAGGGAAGAGGGTCAGAGGGAGAAGCAGACTCCCCGCCAAGCAGGGAGCCCGATGTGGGACTCGATCCCGGGACTCCAGGATCATGACCTGAGCTGAAGGCAGTCGCTTAACCAACTGAGCCACCCAGGCACCCTGATGCATTACTTTAAAGCAAGACTACTGGGGGCACCGGGGTGGTTCAGTTGGTTAAACGTTCGATTGTTGATTTCAGCTCAGGTCATGATTTCAGGGTTGTGGGATGGAGACCCACACTGGGCTCCACACTCAGTGGGAGCATGCTTGAGATTCTCTCTCCCTCTCCCCTCCCCCACTCATGTGCTCTCTCTCTCTCTCTCAAATAAATAAATCTTTAAAAATATCTTAAAAAAGTAAAGCAAGACTATTGAATTTCTAATAAATAGTCAGACATTCTATATCCAAATGAATGTAGATAGCAGTCCCTTTCAGATTCTGTACTTATTCGACTTTGGAAAGTGCCATGAGAACTAGCTTGAAAATCACTCAAGATAATCTGAATTTTTTTCCTTTTTTTTTAAAAGTTGTATTTCTTTTTGCCGAGAATGATTATTCGGCAACAATTATCACCATACCTACTACTCTGGATTCCTGGCAACTCAAACTGCCTCTAAAAGTCAACTTCAGGTGCCAAGTTGGAAACACTGCCTTTTAAAAAACTTACAAAAATATATACTTCCCCAAAATTTACAAGTATATCTAAAAGGACAATGCAAAAATATTTGCTATGAGAGTAGTCTGGTTTGAGATGCACCGGCCTTACTTTGCTCCACAGTTACAACTCTCACTTGCCTAGAAAGGAAAAAGCCTGCTAGGCATAGTTCCTCTGGCATGACTTCTAAGTCCCTAAACTAGCTAGAGTCCTATTAACCAATTAACACAGTTGGGTGCCACTTAACAGCCTCCACTCTTACTCAGGACCTACATCCTCTATTTGACCTTAAAACAACTACCATCCTTCATCAAATGCTCGATTCCAACAATTCAGGCATGGGGACACTGATAAGGGAACAGAAGGGTTTTCATTCCTGAAAGCAGGACGCTTGAGTCAATTTGTCCCAATTGTATCTGCACAAGGCCTATTATATGGACTGTGATTTCCAGGGATGAAAGCTGTGAACTCCCAGGTCACTTGTAAACTGATCACTCCCCAGTCTTTCCTCCTCCTGCTTTTAAGTGGTTTGAGGCTGGTAAATTGAAACCTGAAGAAACACAGAGCTCTGATCCCTGGGACCTCCAGAGCAAACCTGGACTTTGGCTGATTTGCTGTAGGAAGTAACTGCTTACTTACCTCATAATTAACACCACAAGCTGATCCTTGGGAGATAAAGTACAGAAGGTCAGACGCAAGATCATCTAGAGAAGGATTTCACTAAAGCACTGCTTTTAGTAGCTCTTGGGGCTACTTCACCCAAGAAACAATCGGGTATAATTTCTAAAAATATTACTGTTCATGGTAATGGAGGAAAAGGTGAATTACACATCACTGAATATGATCTCAGCAAAGCCCCCTTGATTAATGAAGCCAAAGCACACATCAACCCGATACCGTATAGAGATGTAGAACATGCAGTTTGCTCAGTGGCAAGTTAAACAATTGTAACATTTCATTGTTCTATATACAAAATGATCTTTCTCCCCTGGTTGGAAGTATTTACTGGCTTACAGTCCCCTTTTGAGCCTGCGGGGGTCTCCGTGGCCTGGCTGCCTGACAGTCTTTTGTAGCAGCCCTATTCTCATCCTTGCCACCACCCTCGCTCACCCTTGTAGTGTGATGAATGCAGCCCAGTTCCTTGCCTCTGTATTTCTGCACAGAAGACCCCTTCGCTTGGGACGCCCTTACTGCCTTGTGTATGAGTCAGATTATTCCTCTTCCTCGAGATCCGGCTAAAGAATCGCTTGTCCGTAAAGCCTCCTCCAGCTGTAGCTGCAACATCCTCCTTCTCTGAGTATACCACAGCTTATACATATTGCATTGCTATCATGGAAAATATCAATCCCTACTCTAATTTGTTCATCTATGGGTATCAGAATGATAGGAATTGAATGAAGAGCTATGCTAATAGAATAAATTGGTATATAGCCTCTTTGCTTCCCAAATAATTTGTAATCAAGGTCTATCTTCACCCATGTTAATCAGTATCTGGGAGTCAAGGAAATTGGAGGCAGACAAGTTTTTTAACAAAGCAGAGACCATTGAAGTTCAACCCAGCTCAAATGCAGTAACTATTCATTCTTACTTAGAATTCAGGTAAAGATCTCTTATCTGGGAATCAAGAGGCTTAGATTTCAGCTGTGGCACTGCCATGACCCATGGGGAAGTTCCTCCCTTCCTCATTAACATTGTCCCATTTGCAAAATAGAGAAGTTAGAATGTTTCTAAGGATATTTTTCAGCTCCAAGATTTTATGATTCTATGAAATATTCAGGTAGACTGTGTAACTGCAATATATATTTATAAAGTCTATACTCAAACAGTATAGAAAATTGACTTCGTTAGCTTAATTGTTTTAAGTCCACTGTTAATATAGTCAAGGTTTATGGCCCATATGGGCAAGTTAGCATGATCAAGGCAAAACCTCTGCTTCCTCAGTGAAGAGCTATATCTTTTAGCTCAATCTTGAAATGTATTCTACTGGTCCCAGGGGAGCCCAAGATTGAGAGTTCTCATATCATATTCATCAAGACGATTTAGAAGTCACTGGTAGCATGTATGTTTTGCTGACCCCAGGTCAACATCATTACCCTCATGCACAAATGTTTATCCCCTTTCACTCACTGCTTCTATTTTTGGACATCTATTATAAGAAAACAATCCCTAAAATTTGACATAACTTTAAGTTCAACAATATTCTTTGTAGCATTATACATACTATTAAAAAAAGGAAGAAAAGAAGCTATATATCCAAAAATAAGGACACTGACAGACTGGTTTACAGAAGCACAATAAACTATTACAAATCCATTAAAGTTGTTAATAAGGATATATATATCATGGAGATACATTAAATGTTAGGTTAGAAAAACAATAAAATTTGTCTCATAGAAGAGTCACATTCACATGCAGAGAAAAAATAAATGGAAACCTACACTAAAATAATGTGTTGCATAATTGTAATGAGACATGCATGACTTTTATTTATTTATTTATTTGTTTGTTTATTGTTATGTTAATCACCATACATTACATCATTAGTTTTTGATGTAGTGTTCCATGATTCATTGTTTGTGCATAACACCCAGTGCTCCATGCAGAACGTGCCCTCTTTAATACCCATCACCAGGCTAACCCATCCCCCTACCCCCTCCCCTCTAGAACCCTCAGTTTGTTTTTCAGAGTCCATCGTCTCTCATGGTTCGTCTCCCCCTCCAACTTACTCCCCTTCATTCTTCCCCTCCTGCTATCTTCTTTTTTTTTTTTCTTAACATATATTGCATTATTTGTTTCAGAGGTACAGACCTGTGATTCAACAGTCTTGTACAATTCACAGCACTCACCATAGCACATACCCTCCCCAATGTCTATCACCAGCCACCCCATCCCTCCCACCCCCCACCGCTCCAGCAACCCTCAGTTTGTTTCCTGAGATTAAGAATTCCTGAGGTCATATGATACATGTCTTTCTCTGTATCTGACTTATTTCACTCAGCATAACACCCTCCAGTTCCATCCACATTGTTGCAAATGACAAGATCTCATTCCTTTTGATGGCTGCATAATATTCCATTGTGTATATATACCACCTCTTCTTTATCCATTCATCTGTCGATGGACATCTTGGCTCTTTCCACAGATTGGCTATTGTGGACATTGCTGCTGTAAACATCGGGGTGCACGTACTCCTTCAGATCCCTACATTTGTATCTTTGGGGTAAATACCCAGTAGTGCAATGGCTGGATCGTAGGGTAGCTCTATTTCAACTGTTTGAGGAACCTCCATACTGTTTTCCAGAGTGGTCACACCAGCTTGCATTCCCATCAACCGTGTAGGAAGGTTCCCCTTTCTCCGCATCCCCGCCAACATCTGTCCTTTCCTGACTTGTTAACTTGAGCCATTCTGACTGGTGTGAGGTGGTATCTCATGGAGGTTTTGATTTGGATTTCCCTGATGCCGAGCAATGTTGACCATTTTTTCATGTGTCTGTTGGCCATTTGGAGAGACATGCATGACTTTTAAATCTTCTGTCCAATTTTCAATATTTTCTAAAATTTGTATAATGAATGTATGTTAATTAAAGTCCAGACAAAATTCAAATATGTTTTAAAGGGCAGCATTTAAGAATACATTTATAATTCAACAAATCAAAACTTATAAACCATATTAAATATACTGGTGAAATTTAAAAAGTATTCTACTTATGCAATAAACTGAAAAAAAAAAAACCTCACCAGGAAATCTAAATGTAATTTCATCAAATTAATAAACAAACATTATAAAGTTCAAATGAAATACAGGAAACATTTTAAAACAAGTCTCAGGGGGTGCCTGGGTGGTTCAGTCAGTGAAGTGCCTGCCTTCAGCTCAGGTCATGATCTCAGGGTCCTGGGATGCTCAGCAGGGAGCCTGCTTCTCCCTCTCCTCCCTGGCTCATGCTCATGTTCTCTGTCACTATTTCTGTCTCTCCCTCAAATAAATAAATAAAATCTTTTTTAAAAATTAAAAAAAAGTAAAACAAGTCTCACAATGTGTTTCTTAATGCACAATGTAAATGCACTTGTAACCAATAACCCGTGTTTCATGTTTTAAAAATCCATGATGTATAGGGGTGCCTGGGTGGCTCAGTCAGTTAAGCAACTGCCTTTGGCTCAGGTCATGATCTCTGGGTCCTGGGATCGAGTTGAGTCCTGCACTGGGCTTCCTGCTCAGCAAGGAGTTGCCTCTCTCTCTCCCTCTGTCCCTCCCCACTGCTAGTTCTCTTTCTCTCTCAAATAAAATACTTTAAAAAAGATAAAAGTCCACAATGTATATATTTATATTATAAATAGAAAGCACTTTCAAAGAATTGAATTTATGGGGATTTAGGTAATTAAAAGTGCATGCAAGGCACTGTCTAGTGATGTGGCTGAACAAGTTCTTTCCTCTTTGAAAACTCAAAATCAGCAAAATCATGGCAGTACCCAAGATATCCCATACATTTCCATCTGCTCCCAAATACTGGTTTTTTAAGGGCTGTCATTCAGCAGACAGAAATGTAAGGGTAAAAGGTGTCTTAGAGATATGTCCAAGAAAGAAATTTAAATTTCAAGCAGGTAAAAATATCTAGAAGGAAAGGAATATAAAAGAAAGAAAGAAGAAGGAAAGGAAGGAAGGAAGGAAGGAAGGAAGGAAGGAAGGAAGGAAGGAAGGAAGGAAGGAAGGAAGGGAGAGAGAGAGAGGGAGGGAGGAAGGAACGAAGGAAGAAAAATGAAAGGGGTCAATCAGGAGAAGGAAGCAGATTGGAGGGAGAGAAGGCCATCAAAGAGAGACTATTTTATGTGAGGAAAGCATTTTTGAAATGTCTTAGGGATGTTCCGGGATGAAAAAGTAGAAAGTTTATGAGATTCAAGTCCATGTGGCAACCTGGAGTGCCACAAAGTGTCATATTCATTCCTACTCTAAGGCAGCTCAGTAAATGGCATGTCACCTTTTATCCACTACATCAGACCTTGAGGCCACAACATTAACCATGGAATGGAAATAAACTAGGGACCACTACGCATAAGATGAATAAATAGGTCATTGGATTCAGACAAGAGATAATATTTGAACCATATGAGCCATATCTCCAAGCGCATATCTCCCCTGGATGATCCAAAGAACCCTCAACATCTATAGTACCAAACTGGAACTTACATGCTCCACACACTTCTTCTCCTAGAAACTTCACTTCAAGAACTGTCACCTCTTTATGCTTAGACTGTAAAGCCAGATGTCTGGGTACCATTCCAGATGCTCTTTCTAACTTATACCTAAAGTCTCATGACTGTTCAATGTAGCCATTAGTCCCTCAATATCTTTGGAATCAACTTCTTATCAGCCCCCCTCAAGTCTGCTTTATACCAGCAGGTTTCTAAGTGGTGTTTCCTCCAATATCACTTCTCAATGAACATCCACCTACCCCACTGCTGCTAGGTATCTTTCTAAAATGGAACTCAACAATACCATCTCATACCTTTAAATCCTGAACCATTCTCCTTTATGATATTTCCTCCAAAATTAACCCAAACTCATTAGCATGGCATAAAAATCTGACCAGAATCTGGCCTCAGATTCTCTGGACTCTACCTTCTTTGCACTTTACATTATAATAAGTCACCCAAGGTCTTCCACAGGTGGTGTCTCTGAATGGGCTCTACTCCTCATTCTTCGACAGATACCTCAGAAGTCACTTTCTCTGAGAAACTTTCCTGACTGCGCCAGACAATGTTTCCTTCCTCTGGGCCCACATAGACTTTAATGTTTTCCTCTGTTGATCCTTCCCTAGCACTGATCACACTGTGCTGTGATTATCTGTGTTTATATCAGTTCTCTCACTGAAATGTGAATCCTTGTGAGCAAGGGTCTGAGTTGTAGAAATCCTTGTATCTCCTGTATTTGTCCATCTTGTAAATAATCAGTAAATACCCATTGAATTAATTAAATGAATAAAAGGATATCCTCTAAGGATATGTGGATACAAATTTAGCAATTAGAAATCAATGAGTAATGGGGCTCCTGGGTGGCACAGTGGGTTAAGTATCTGACTCTTGGTTTCCACTCAGGTCGCACTCTGCTCTGAGTTGTGAGATCCAGCCCTGTATTGGGCTCTGTGCCCAGCACGGAGTCTGCTTAAGACTCTCTCTCCCTCTCCCTCCTTCTCCCTCTGCCCCTACCCCCGCTCTCTCTCTCTCTCCCTATCAAATAAATCTTAAAAAAAAAGAAATTAATGAGTAATATGTGTTGTTATTTCAATAGTTTTATTAATTTTTAATCTAAAAAACTGACTGTAGTGCAAATACCACTCCATTTCCTGGGTCAAGTTTAGATGTACTATACAAGAAGTTTAGTATCAGGGCGCCTGGGTGGCTCAGTTGGTAAAGCATCTGCCTTCAGCTGAAGTCATGATCCCAGGGTGCTGGGACTGAGCCCCGCATCAGGCTCCCTGTTCTGTGGGGAGCCTGCTTCTCCCTCTCTCTCTGTGTGCCTCTCCCCCTGCTTGTGCACTCTCTCTCTGTCAAATAAATAAATAAATAAATAAAAAATAAATAAACAAACAAACAAACAAATAAATAAATCTTAAAAAAACCCACAAGAATTTCAGTATCTCAAATCATTTGATGGTATTTGGCAAAATGTACCTGTGGTGCCTTGAAGAAATAAACTAGCCTTTGAGTTGCTGGCCATGCAAAGTCACTCTTAAGAAACCACAATATTAAAACAATCAGAAACAATGCATAACTTTGAAATTTTGACCTAGATTAATCAAGAATTGAACAGAAGGGAAATAAACATAATCAAATAACTCTAGGTGTTTTCTTTGACCTTATTCTCTATTTTTTGGAAATGTTTTTAACCACCACCTCTATGTAACACATAGTGGATATAAATATATTCTTTTATCATAAGCTCCAGCATATTCTTTACAGTCTCTTGGAAATCTTTACCTGAATCAGGAAAACTCAAATCCAATATTACTAGACTGTACTCGTTATTTCAATAATCTCTGTCAACTAACGCCTTTTACTCTTCTCCTTAATTCTATAAATGGCACTACTGCCTACCCAGTCACTCAAGGTTTTAGAGTAGCTATTTCCCTCACTCCATTCCTAACAGGTGATTAGTTAGTAAGACCCTCTGTGGAGCACTGGGTGTTATACACAAACAATGAATCATGGAACACTACATCAAAAACTAATGATGTGATGTATGGTGATTAATATAACATAACAAAAAATAATAAATAAATAAATTAATTAATTTAAAAAAATTTTAAAAAGGACCCTCTGTGTATATCTAACATGTGTGAGTGTCTCCTCAGCTTTCCCCATGTTGTCATTCCTCTAGTTCAGCTGTCAGTTACCTTTTACTTGGATTACTTTGAGAACATCTTATCATTGACACTGTTTCTTTCCCATCTGCCTATCTCTGCTCCCCAAACTCCATAAATTCTTCTTTATACTGGTGTCAGAGCCTGAAATCTAGTGTAATAGTGTCCAGTAGAAATTTCAGAATGGATAGACATTTTTTTACTGCCCAATATGGTAGGCATTAGGTCACATCAGGCTACAGAGCACTTGGAATACATCCAGTGCAATTGGAGAACTGAGTTTTAACTTATTTTAATTAATTTAATTTTAAGTAACTATGTGTGTCTAGTAGCTTCCATATAGACAATGCATTTCTAGATCTAATCATCCAGCTCCTGATTTGAAAATATTCAGTAACTCAATTGTATCCTAAGGGTGAAAATGAAATAAACTGAAAACTCATCAACTTCCCATTTGAGATTCTTCAGGATCTGGTTCAATCTAAATGTTCATTTGTGTATCCCACTACACCTTGCTAGGACCCTGTGATATAAAACTATTGGAATCCTCATGATTTTTTAAAAGTTCCTTGGAGCTTCCATGAACTCTCTTTTGCTTGGAAGCCCCATCATGTTCATTTTATAAAATCCTGTCTATTTTTCAAGACCCAGGAAGCTCTAAATTACTATCTCCTCCTTGATAAACTGCTCAGGGCCCCCCAGTTGAGGAACTTCACAGATTCACAATACATCATTCTAATGACACTGTTTGCCTTATATTTGTGCTATGTTTTGTTTTTTTTCTTATTTCCTATTAGAATTTTCTCCACTGGATTCTAAGGTCCTTACGGTTATGCTGTACCTGATTCATGTAAATCCATGACATCCCACATGATGTCTCATCTTAATAAACATTTATTGAATGGGGTATTATGACTCTGTAGACCAGAGACTATCTTTTCTGGTAATCTTTAGTCATTGCATCTTTAGAACAATTGCCCTAACATGAGGTTTGTTTTAGACAACTAGAACTGAGTATATCCGTACACTATAACTTACAAATGTGACATTAATGAGCAAACACTTGAGATGCATTTCATATTAAGAACCACAAATTGAACAAAGTTCACAATACTTCTACATTTACAACTTAACTAGAAATTCACCTCTCAGAACTGTGCTTGTTCCTCTAAAGAGAAGAGGCTCCTGTAAGCAGGAATTGAACATGCACTGAGAATTCACGCCACAAAATTCACTAAATACTCACTGCATGGTCAGTCCTAAGCCAAGTGTTGAAAGGGAGTAAAAAAGCATAACAAATAATTTCTACCTCAGGTGCTAAGAATTAAGTTGGGTACAGATGGTATGCATGTAACAAAGTAAAGAGCAACACAGAACAATCTAGTGGAAGCCGTCCTGTTGCTCCAGTGAATGAGATACTTTTTTAGCTCTAACTGTCTGTGAATATCTGGAATGGGCCATGAGGGACAAGTTTGGTTACTTTGGAAAAAAAGAGAGGCATAAACAAAAACTAGAATATACAAATAGTTACGGAAGGTAAGTGAACCAACCTGTATGAAATTAAGGTGCTTTGAAATGTAAAATATTGGAGATAAATAAGGAAAAAAATGCAGATGCTGGATTTTAAAAAGCACAATCTCCCAGAATAAATAATGTGGAATCAAGGCAGTGGGGAATCTGACAGCAGCTGAGTAGGAGAGAGATGGAATAAAAATTAAAAGCACACAGAAGTGATTTCTTTCATGTAGCTTTAACTTAAAAAACAAATTTTTCCAGGACTTCCAGAATGACAGAATAAGGAGCTCAGCACACCAACCCCTCATCCAAACATCTTAAATGGTGAAACTTATTCTTTAAAAATCATTTCAAGTTTTCAGAAATTTTCCTAAGGGCATACGGGAAATGGAGAAACATTCACTCAAAAATATCTACAAAATGGTAGCTACACTTGTGGTGCATACAGTATAATGTATAGACTTGTTGAATAAACATGTGTACACCTGAAACTAATGTAGCATTGTATGTCAACTCTACTTTAATAAAAAAAAAGAGAGAGAAAATTTACTTAATCTTAGTAAAAATGCTCAAAGTCTGTGGCATTTAGCCATAGTCCAAACCATTAATCTGTTCTTCCCCCACAACTAGGTATTATAGAAGCCCCCCAGTTCCCCATCTGACAAGAAAGTATTATACAAGCAACAGAAGCACTGTTGCACAAACAGTGTAATTCCAATGAGAGAGAGCACCCCTTGCCTGGGTGTGTGTGGGGAGAGGGAGGCAGGCACAGTGAAGATGGGCCTTAACCACTCCTTTGGGGTTTTCTCTGTTCCCACCTGGGCTACCCTAAATCTGTCAAGTTTGAAGGAGTGAGGCTAGAAATGTAAACATCACTCTCACATCAAGGAAGTTCCAGGCAAAAAGACAATGAGCATCTTTGTCTGTTTGGCTATGTGGGGGTGATAAGTAGCCTGCTCATTAGAGTCCCCTGTGTCTTCAAGCTGCCTCAAATGTGAAGTTGTTGATGAACTCAGTGGATGTTACCACTCTGCACTTCCAACAGTCAGTGACTGTTTCTCTTAACATCACAGGAGACTCACACTTTCAAAGAAACTGGGATACCTGCAAAATTCAAAAAGGCCCCTAGGAAAATGACTTTCTGTACAATAAGATGTCATAAAATATACATCATTCTTCCTTTCTTATGCCATTATTGGTTATCTAGATAGGATCCAATAGTTGAAGTTTGTCTAGATAGGGTCCAATAGTTGAAGCTTGAATAGGAATCAATAGTTGGTTATCTAGATAGGGTCCAATAGTTGAAGCATGCCTACGTGAATGCATGTAGGCATGCATTTTCATATATAAATTTATGTAGTATATATTAGTGTGAGATATATATATTTATAGAGGTTAATATTGACTAAACCACAGAGCTTAGTGAAATTAAAGTGTAAAACAAATGTCTGCCCTACATGCGATTTTTTTTTTTTTTTTTTTGGCTGGGTGCATTCCAACTATCTTATTTTATTTATTTATTTATTTATTTATTTATTTATTTTTATTTAATATGTATTTTTTAGACATTTACTATGTGCTTGGCACATCCTAGGCACTTTGTGAACATGATAAGCAAACAACGTCAATATACTCATGGAACTTACCTTCTATTAGGAGAACCATCAATAGATTGCAGCAAGTGCTATGTTGAGAAATAAAATATGATGATATGATAAAGGGATCCTGGATTCCTCTTAGTATCACCTAGTCAGGAAATGTTCACTGAGGAAATGGCATATAGACTGACACTCAGAACTGATTGACAAGAAAACACCCATGATGAGCAAGATGGGCAGGGGGAAGAGGCAGCATTCCAGACCCAGAAAATAGCCATTGCCGAGATCTGGAGACAGGAAATGTCTTAGCATGTCCCAGGATCAAAAAGAAGGCCAATGTGGCAAGAGCAGAGGGAATAATGAGGAGAGTGACAGAAGACAAGGTCAGCCAAGTTAAGTAGCTTGGATTTTAGTTGCATTTTAATGCATTATGGCTGACACTGTAGTCTGAGAATCAAAATTTGGGTGGATTTTGATCAATGTCCTGCCATTAACTTGTCCTGCCACTCCTGTATGACTCCGGAAAACTTATATCCTTTCTCTTGGTCTCAGAGAGACCTCAACTGTGAAACAAAGAGATTGAACTAGAAAGTAGATGATCTATGAATTCCCTTTGAGTGCTAACATTCTATGATTCTAATCTTTGCCCTCAAAAACGAAGTTGAACACTCCCTTTTCTTAAAAGTACTGAGACCCTTCTATGAACTACAGAAGTATAACTCAGGGCATGCTGGTCATTTGCCCTGAAGTGTAAAACTGCCAAGACTTAAGATAGGATGAGGAGCCCAAAACTGCATTTCCCCTGTGTTGTTGATGTTTTTTACAAGACATATTTGCTGTGAGTTTTTATATTTTGCTCTTGTCTTCATTACTTTTCCAGTTTCTTTGGAATGCCTGACTAAGGCTCCCTCAATTCTCTAACTTCCACGTCAACAATTTAAAAGGGAGAGAGAGAGATGGAGAGAAGTGAATGAATATGAATATGGAAGTCATTAATCCCTTCCCAACATCCACTGGCATACTGGTTTTCCATACTTTCCTTTGAGAATAAGATCAAGTGTGAAAAACTGGCTCACTTCTTTCTGAAGAAAGGTGTTTGAAGATGTAACACTGATGTAAGCTTGATCACTCTGTAGAAATTCCCAATATAATCAATCAGGGTAGTGGTTCCCAGAACATGAAATTCACTGTGACCAAAGATTAGTTGGCTCTCACCATAAATAATTTAGAAAGACCACTAAACAAACACTTCAATAGTTTCATAGGTTTGCTAAATAAACAAGCAGTATGTGCACAAGATAAACCTTTTAAAGGAACAGCTAAGAAATTTGGACTTTTAAGGAATATTTACCTTGGAACTGAGATAAAACCCAAGACTAAGTTTAAGGAGACAGAACATAGAACGCAGGCCCTCCTCTGTTTATCAAAAAAGAAAAAAGAAGAAACCCTGTTTCTGATTTGTGGTATTTTAAGTTTCAGGGCTGCATTGATACTGTGACCTCTTTTTCAGAGTCATGCATACTTTAGCAGGATAAAACAAAACACTTTTAAACAACATAGGTATTTACGAGTTTGCTATGTTGTGTGATTTTTATCATGCTTTAGAGGTCAAAATACATCAATTGGAAAACAACTTTATTTTATTATGAAAAATAATATCTGACATATAGAAATTTTATTTGCAAGACAAAATATATTCTATAAAGTGATTTTCAGCTAAACTAAACAAACAATTTAGAAAAAAATGTTTATTTTTTAAGTTGCTAACAATATGAGTCACTGGAAAGGTATTTTATTATATACAAGCAAGAGTACACTTGATGACTAGGTTTTCACACGGCCTCTTTAATAATTAGTAATATAAGCTTGGATAAGTTACTCAGCTTCTCTGAGTATCACCTGTATCTGCCAAATAAGGCAATTGGATTAAATGTTCTCAACCTCTAATTCAATGCTGAAATGCTGGAAATGTATTTTTAACAACACATATTGCATTTGCATGCAGCACGTGGTTAGTATTTAATCAGTTCATTGACAGTTTAGTGCAAACATGAAACAGTGAGACACACTGTTTTGCTAATTAGAAAAGGGCATTACTTATCTTGGTAATGCAGTATCTTGGTAATGTGGAGTCCTGGAGTTGTTATCACCAAACTTGGTTTTCTCTCCTACTGGCCATAAAGGACCTTTGGGAAGATCATATGAACTCTCTAGAGTACAATTTCCTCATTTGTGTGCTGTCTTCTCATAACTGCTGTGAATAATTAAGAACACAGGTGCTGAATCAGACTGTTGCACTTTAAAATCTGGCTCTGCCAATTATGACTTGTGTGATTTGGGAGAAGTGTGTTTCACTTCTGAGTGCCTCAATTTTCCTGTCTGTAAAATGGAGGTGATAGCAGTACCTGATTGAAAAAATTGTTGTAAAGATGAGGTACAAGACCATATGTGTAGCAATTAGCATAGTGCTTAGACATTCAGTAAATGTTAGTGTTCATTATATCATCATCATCATCATTATTACTACTATAAATAGTAGTAGTAGTAATTTCAGCAGCAATGACAGAGGAAAATCCAAGTAGTAAGTAGAAAGAAAGCAAAGTTTTTTAAGGGCAAAGAAAATAAGGTAGTCCTGTAGGATGGAGCTATTAAAGAAGGCTTGAGGATACAGCCATAGTGAGCACTGGGCCTCACTGAAAAGAAAGAAGTTCAGCAGAAAGATGTTATAACCTGCGAAAACAAAATAATCAAAGAGATGGAAGCAAAAAACCTCAGTTAGCTTTCCAGGTGAAGACAGCAAAATAAACACAGGCATGTACTCTTCTTCCTTCCTGGAGCCTCAAAAAAAAAAAAAAATTATGGAAACATTTTTAAAGCATAAAACCACAAGAAAAAATGATAGAAGAGAACACCAATCAACATTTGCAATCTGCTAATCAGTTGGACTAGCACTAAATGGTTTAGCAAACTTGACTAATGTGAGTTCCAAGCTGGCAGTAGGAAAAGCTAAAATGTGACCAAATTTATGGCCACCAAATTCAAGGATGTCCAGAATCAGGCACCTCTAAGAGTGGAAGTGAGGATAGGGCTAAATTAAAATGAAGGATTCTTAAAAGTTTGCTTAAAAAAAACATTAAAATCTGTAGCGATTTATTAGACACGTTGTCAGAGGCAAGGGAAACAAGCAAAAATGAACTATTGGGACATTATCAAGATAAAAAGCTTCACACAGCCAAGGAAACAATCAACAAAATTAAAAGCAGCCCAGGGAATGGGAGAAGATATTTGCAAATGAAATATCTGATAAAGGGTTAATATCCAAAATCTAAAAAGAACTTACCAAACTCAACACCCAAAAAACAAATAATCCAGTTAAGAAATGGGCGGAAGACATGAATAGACACTTTCCCAAAGAAGACATCCAGATGGCTAACAGACACATGAAAAGATGCTCAACATCACTCATCATCAGGGAAATACAAATCAAAACCACAATGAGATACCACCTCACATCTGTCAGAATGGCTAAAATTCATGACACAAGAAACAGGAGGTATTGGTAAGGATGCAGAGAAAGGGGAACGCTCTTACATCATTGGTGGGAATGCAAACTGGTGCAGCCACTCTGGAGAAGAGTATGGAGGTTCCTCAAAAAGTTAAAAATAGAGCTACCCTAAGATCCAGCAACTGCACTACTAGGTATTTACCCAAAGGATACAAAAATACAGATTTAAAGGAGCACAGGCACCCCGATGTTTACAGCAGCATTATCAACAATAGCCAAACTATGGAGAGAGCCCAAATGTCCATTGACTGATGAATGGATAAAGAAGATGTGGTGTATACATAAAATGGAATATTACTCATCCATCAAAAATATGAAATCTTGCCATTTGCACTATCGTGAATGCAGCTAGAGTATATTATGCTAAGTGAAATAAGTCAGTCAGAGAAAGACAAACACCATATAATCTCACTCATATGTGGAATTTAAGAAAGAAAACAGATAAACATATGGGAAGGGAGAAAAGGAAAAAAGGAGAGAGGGAAATAAGCCCTAAGTGACTCTAAATGACAGAGAACAAACTGAGGGTTGATGGAGGAGGTGTGGGGGATGGGCTACATGGGTGATGGGGATTAAGGAGTGCACTTGTTGTCATGAGCACTGGGTGTTGTAAGTGATAAATCACTGAATTCTCCTCCAGAAACCAATATTTCACCGTATGTTAACTAACAAAATTTAAATAAAAAAAAAATCCCCCCCATAAAAGAGGGAAATACTTAAACCTTTGGACTCTCTCCCCAGAAGGCCTTAGCATAAGGAAACAAACACAGTTGAGGCTGGTATTATCTGACTGAAGTTAAAGAGACTGTATACATTTATATGCTGAATTCTGAGAGCCACCTTACTACCCTATTACTATCTTCTATCACTGACACTGATGGACTTCTAGAACACCAAAAATCAAATCTATGTCCTACAAGGAAAAGACTGGAAAATTGTCTCTGGGAATCTGACTAGCCCAAAGGGGAAGACACAAAGGTACTGGCACCAAGATTTCCTTCACAAAGCAGCCCATCCAGATCGCCTCTCTGCTTTGAAGATTCTGGTTGACAAATTCCCCAAAGCACTCAGAATTTCACATCAGCCTTTAAGAGAATCACTCTAAAAAATAATCAGATCATTCAGAAAATATGTTAACATGAAAGAGATCTGAATGCAAGTGAAAAAAAAAGAAGCAACTTGGGAGATAATTAAAAAAAATACAAGATAAAAACTTGAACAAAAATGTTATTCAGGTCTTACATTCATAAAAGAGGAACTGGATGCACTTTACAATAACAGATATTCTGACAATTTTAAACAGGTCTTGGAAATAAATATGACAGAAATGAAAATGTCAATAGAAGGACTGTAAAAGTTAATTACAGAAATTTCCAAAAAAGCAGGACAAAATGTCTAGGAGATAGAAAATGAGAGAACACAAAGAAAACTTAAAATCAGCCCAGAATTTTTGATATTCAAATATTAGGAGTTCCAGAGAGAAAGCACTGATAAAAAAGGAAGAAAGGAAGTTGTCAGTGAAGAAATATACCAAAAATATTCAGAACTGAAGATACGAATTGCCAAATGCCTGGCACAGTGAATAAAAGCAGACCATACCAATATATATCATCTTGAAACTTCAAAGAAGACCATACACATTTCCAAAGAAACAGTCACAGATAAAAGACAAGGAACCAAAACTAGTCTTGGATTTCATAACAACAAAGGTAGAAGGTAGAATACAATGAATTGGAACCTTCAAATTTTGAGGGAAAATGATTTACAACCTAAAATTCTATACCCAACCAAACTTTCAATCAAGAGTGATACTAGAATAAAGAATTTTTTAAAAGACTTTATTTATTTATTTGAGAGAGAAAGAGCACAAGCAGGGGGAGGGGCAAAGGGAGAGGGAGCTGCAGACTCCCCCACTGACCAAGGAGTCCAATGCAAGGCTTGATCCTAGGACCTGGAGATCATGACCTGAGCCGAAGGCAGACACTTAACTGACTGAGCCACCCAGGTGCCCCTAGAATAAAGACATTTTAAAGTATGCCATGGTCTTTAAAAATGTTTACTTCCCATTATCCCTTTTTTGTGAAACTACTGGATGATGAGGTCTGCAAAACAAGTAAGTAAATAAAAGGCAGTCCACCACTGGAAATAGGAAGAAAATCCCCAAGAATATTAAGGATAAACTAGGGTGATGGGTGATAGGGTGTACACCAAGCATAGAAGGTAATCAAATCCATGAAGAGCAAATGACTAGGATTTTGATGAGATCTTTTCTAGAATACAAAATTTAAAGAATACTTGACATTTAGAGATACTGACAATCAGTAAAGAATCTGGGCTGAATTAATAAGGACATAGTAAACTAAACAAAGGGGAGAAGATCAAGATAAATATTCACTAAAGAGAAAAGGAAAACTTCAGAAAAGAGAAGAAATTATGATTTACTGCATGGTTCAGGATTTATGTGGTCAAAATACAGGAAACACTGAATATTCATAAAACCAAAACTGTAAGAATCATGTTGGAAAGGTGGGAGAAATAGGAAACGTGTGTGTGTGTGTATGTGTGTGTGTGTGTGTGTGTGTAAGTCATTGGATAATGCCTGAACTGAAACATCTGTAAATAGCACGCTATTTAGTGCTTGTTCAGTTTATGTGATGTGTGGGCACGCACACACACATATTTATAGGTACACAGGAATAAACGGAAAAGACTGCTTAAGATTGGAAGCAAGATGGCAGGGGCTCAGGCCACTCCAGGTTCTACCTGATCTCCTTGAGGACAGAAAGGATCACTATCTCGCCACACTTGTAATCTATCTGCTGTTTACTGTTTCAGAAGCTCTGATTTAGAGACAGGGAAGTAAATACCAAAAAACCCAAGCTAAATGAACTGAAAGTGATTTCCTCCAGAGAGGGGATTTGGTGGGGTACAAGGAGATGTGCAGGGGGCAGATAACTACCATTTTTCATAATAAACCTTGTAGAACTCTTTGAATCTTTAAACCATATCCACATATTACTTTAACTTTAAAAATAAAATGAAATCAGTAAAAACCTAAACTATACTATGAGCATGATGCCTGAACTAAATATGAAGCTAACATTTACCAAGCCCATTTTAAATGCCAGGCATTCACTCATTTCCCCATTTGATCCTCACGACAACCAAGTGGCAAGCAATAATCATTGCTATTATACACATTTTAAAGATGAAGAAACACATGTTAAGAGAGATTATGTACACTGCCTATGTTTCTACAGTTAATAAATAACAAAGTTGAAATCCACACAGAATTCTGCCACCTACCAGAGCCCAACCTCCTAACACCCTGCCGTGTTGTCTCTCAGATGAGGTCAGTGTAGGTGGTGCCACATTCTGGAGGGTCTTATATATCAGTCTAGATGAAGTCCTCTTACCTAGGCACTTTGGGAAATGGAATCTTCCAAAATCTCTTCACACATCAGGAATATGGGTCATATCAATCTGCTCAAGTCTAAAAGTAGAGTATTAACAAAGCTGGCTCTGCCATCTGCCTGACCCTCCTGCAGACACTTGACCATGATCCCACTGCCACCCTATGTTTTATGGAAATGGTGCTGCACAGCCCTTGGTCTCCACTTAAGCAAGCTTCCTGTTATTTAGAGGTTAACTGCTGCTTTTCTATGGGGCTGCAATACTCTCTTGCTTTAATATGAAGGTTGAAATGCAGGAGCAAACCTCACTGGATGTTTACTATTGTTCCCAACATTGCCTTTTAATTATTTTAACAAGGTCACTATTGGTTAATGTGTTTGCTAATATGGACTCTGCTTTCTTATAAACTTCTTTCAGGTATATGCAAGCATCATATTCCAACCTGAAACTTAGGGAAAAAAATAAAATAAAAAAAACTTTAGAAAGATTGACGGACACTTAAATTTCATAGGAAAAGTGACCCCTATCTTAGCAATCAATACTATTCGGAGGTTTCCTGGCATTTAAAAAAAAATTAAAGTTATTCTGAATATTTACATCGAGAAAAGCTTCAACACACACACACATACATGTGTGCACATGCACACAGATGGAGAAAGAGACAGAGACAGACACAGAGAGAAGGACGGAAAAGAAGAAATTTTAAAAGGATAATAACAGGGCGCCTGGGTGGCTCAGTCAGTTAAGCGACTGCCTTCGGCTCAGGTCATGATCCTGGAGTCCTGGGATCGAGTCCCGCATCGGGCTCCCCACTCTGCGGGGAGTCTGCTTCTCCCTCTGACCCTCCCCCCTCTCATGTGCTCTCTCTCTCTCATTCTTGCTCTCTCAAATAAATAAATAAAATCTTTAAAAAAAAAGGACAGTAACAAAGAGCCCTGTCAAAATAATATTTTAATCATAGGGACCTACTAGAGAATTTATGTTAAATAGATCAATGGAATTCAACTCACTGGGTATGATTTTTCTTCCCAATATCTTTCCATGTCTCTACTGCTGGCAAACCAGACACGCAGACTTTTCCACCATAGATCTTCTTCTAAGATCTTTCAAATCCCCCATACTTATCTCACATGCCCATGTTCCCCCACAACATGCACAAGCTCACTCATAGCCCCAATAATAACAGAGTATTATCACTGTCCAGGACCCCGAGACCCTCTTAGAACCACACCTCATTCCAGAGCAGGGGATTAGGCTGGTCCAGTTTCACCATCTGTGGTTGCATCTGAACTGACCACCGCAAACAAGTCCCCAGCCTTCTCCCTCCCAGCTCTTCCTCACCCACCGCCACCCCCTATGTCCAGAGCTCTTCTTCAGGTTTTACAGCTAGGCAGGAGTCTTTCCTCTGGAAAGTGAGTCTGGAAGGGAAGATTATAAAATAATGTCCCTTCCTTGACAGTAAAGAGATGATCATTTGGTTTTCTTTTCTTAAATAGAAGCATTTTATTATTTAAATATATTGGTCCCCTGGTTTCAACTTGCTCCATAGGGCACACTTCTCCCTTCACAGGCAGCACAAAATGCTGTCCAGGGCACTGACTGCCTTATAGGTGGATTAACTAATACATTTATCCCTTCAATTAAAAAGTATTTCATGTATACCTACTGAATTCAGCAGTGTTTGGAATACAGGCGAGAAATCAAGCATTGTCTCCACCAGGATCAGTGCTAAATGGTAGAAGATGTGACTTCCCGGAATGCTCACTGGAAAAGGGGCATACCTAACCCAGATTTCTCTTTGCTGGGAGTGGAGAGGACAGGTATGTGAGTGTGTGGAAGGAGTTCTACTTGTCAAGGAGAAAGAGTCTTCCCGGCAGAGAGAATTGTTTCCTCAAAGAAAATATTGAGCAAATAAAAGAAGATTATTCTCCTGAAGCACAGAAGGAAAAGGGGCGGGTTGGAGTTAGCTGGTGAGGCATCGCGCTGCAGATGTGTGCAGGGTCAACCCTGAAGAGTCGTGTAAGTTCGCTTGGGCAGTGATAACCCACTGGAGTTTTTAAAAGCTCAGTAACATGATCAGATTTGCAATTTCAGAATTTCACTCATTCTTAGCATCAGCTGGATGCTTGGGAGATCGATTCCATACTTTAAAAAGCAAGCCCACCCTTATGATAGCAACTTTATCAGTATTTAATTTGTTAGTAGTTGTCTAATAGTTGTATAACATGTGGAGATCGCTAAATACTTCCAAACATATTTTCACATTTTATCATCATAATTAAGTACAAGGCCACTGTGATGATCTTCATTGTTACCAAAGAAGAAACTAAATCTCAGAAAAATAAAGTGGAGTCCTAGGACTGGCTCTGGAATCAAGGGACTTTCATCCTACCACTATTAACCAACCAACAGTTCCCTGACCAAGGAAAGGTTCTTGTGCTCACGTGGGCAGTCTGTAACAAACAACATAAACAGAGAATATGCATGGAATGCCAGTTACAGTTGATTGAAATTTATGACCCATAAGATGATCCAGTAAAAAAATGAAAAGACATGAATCTGAAAACCAGAAGACTTTTTAGAGCATTAGCAAAGATCAAATGTGACAGTCAGTGAGGAAACTGTGTGGGGAAATACTAGGTGCTCTCTTAGCTTAATACCTCTCTATTTATGTAAAATGATCTCTGATGAAGTTGTTTCAAAAAGCACATAAGCTAAGACAGAGATGTGCATGTATTATGGTGATATTTGTATACACATTCTTGTATCAATCTAGACTACCTCTGAAAAGACAAATGAGAAACAGGTATGGGAGACCGCCTCCCATAGGAGGAGAACTGGGGACTGGCGGGACATTAGTTTTCACTGTATATCCATTAGCACTGCTTTAAATGTTGCACTGTGCCTGCATCACACTTTGAAAATTGAATTCAGGAATAAAAAGATAGGATATTTCGAAGGAAATGGTCATTCTATCTAATTCGGAGGATGTGTTTTAAAATATAAGTGCAGAAAAGGCAGGCGGGATATCACTGGCCCTTCTGCGGTATCTGACACATTCTGGAACTGGCTTTCTCATGCAGAGCGATGCTCTTTGGAATTATATAACTCCTAGGGAAATAAGATTTGCTCTAAGAACAGGCATTTTATGTATTATCATCCTACGGCTGTGCCAAGGCACTCTAGCCCACAGAGCTTCACGTACTTCAGCCTGTGCCTACCCCCTGAGAAGGGCCACCCCACCTGGTCACTATGAAAATACACGATGTCAGTGACTTAGCATTTGATCCTGAAACTCCCCTGAGTTCAAGTTCTCCAAAAAATATATTTGGAGGGAAAAGGGCAGAAAGGTGGGCGCAGCTGCTCTTAATGTCCTCGTCCACTGTTTTAAAAACAATCTTCTAAAAAAAAACGATCTTCTAAGATATTAAGAGCTGATTCACAAGGGAATGGAAATGTCCATCAAATGCACTTGGAAAATGCCATTTTCTCCTCTTCTAATGTGGACTGGGGCACAGTGCACATTAGCACATTGTCCTTGGGATTTATTACACATACTCTTTTTCAAGGCAGGCCTTTTAACATTTTCAGGACACCATTATTATATGGGAACACCACTGGGACAATCTTCCATGAACTCCTTGGTAGATCTTTGTAGCAACAGCCCCCAACTCATCACTGCCCTACTACCCATGTCTTTGTACATTCCTCTTCCATTTTCAGTCCGGGTTTGGCCACGTGATCTGCTTTGGCCAATGAGACACCAGCAAACAGCAAGCAGAGGTTTTGTTTGTTTTTTTTTTAAGATTTTATTTATTTATTTGAGAGAGAGAGAGAGAGCATGAGAGGGGGGAGGGTCAGAGGGAGACGCAGACTCCCTGCTGAGCAGGGAGCCCGATGTGGGACTCGATCCCGGGACTTCAGGATCATGACCTGAGCCGAAGGCAGCCGCTTAACCAACTGAGCCACCCAGGCACCCGCAGAGGTTTGATAAGAGCCTGCACACTGGGGACTTGCCCTTTTGGATCTGTGCCCTGAGATCTTCATGCTGGGAAAAAGTCTGGGGTAAAAGCCAAGCAGAGAGAGAGAGAGGTCCTGCCGTGGTGGCTGAGAAGGTGAGCCCAGCCTCCAGCCAACCAGCAGATGTAGTTGCATAAGTGAGCCCATGTGAGTGCTGCAAAACTGCTCAACCAGACAGAATTGTGAGAAAGAGCAAATCGTTGTTGTTTTAAGCCACTGAATTTTGGGGTGATTTGCCACACAGCAACAGGTAACTGATACGGATAGTTATATTTCAAAGTAAAGCAGGGGACCAAGAATCAGGACACTTGACTTCTATTCAGAGTTCTGTTCTCTGCCTCAGTTTCCTAATAGGTAGAAAGAGGAAGTTAGACTAGATAATGTCTAATGGGCCTTTTAGCTTTAATACTGTGTTAAATGCAAAAGGAATGTGTTCCACATATATGTACTATTATTTTGGCATCCATTCGACCCCGCATGTCAGGACTTGAGCTTAACATATATCTTACAGGTGAAAAAAGAGAGCTCCACTTTAGAATTGGCAAATCTGGCCCCCAGCCCCCTAGGCTGACTTAGCCCAGATGTTAGAATGGAAGTATCTGGGTCTGGAGTGTGATTCTTTGCAAACTAAAAGGTGAGGCAATGGCCCATGGGTCACAGACTCAGCCTCCTCACTTTTCCGGGCTCAATGGATCTGTCAGCAGCAGTATGACCCTGAGCTTTCTGAGCGACAGGGTTTGTGTTTACAGTGCATGGGACAGAAGAGCAACAAAAACCACCCCAATTCCCAGCCAAGCTTGCTTGCTGTCCAGGAGGAATAGGAGTGTGGGATCACACTTTGTTTATTTGTGGTTCTTTTAAGTGATGTCCAGAGACCCACATTTCATGCTTGTTTGAAAGTGTATATGTAACTGGGGAAGCTGTTAAACAGCAGTTTGCTTTCACTCCAGCTATTCACTTATTTAGTTATATGCCAGCATGCTGTTCATTGAGCCATAATTCTTTACCGTACCCTAAGATGGCCAGCATTTGAGGGTGTCAGAGGGACATGTGCATCTCAAATTTATAAATATTCTCCAGGACATCATATTTGGCTGCTTATATTTCAATTACTGTGGGCTTTTTGTTTGTTTGTTCAAAAAGCTTTCTTTGATTGGTAATATGACTTACAAAAAAAAAAAAAGGAGGGAGAAAAGAAAAATATCTATTTCAGAGGGAGGAACAAAATACAAGTCATCCCAAAATAAACTGAACCAAATTCCTTGAAAGTACTGAAAAATGCTTTAGGATGGGCAGATTCTAAAAAGGGGGAGAAAAGTAGTAATTCGTAATCACTGCAAAGGTCTAACCTAATGCAGCAAAGTTTTGTTTAATTATGAGAGAAAAATCAAAGAAGCTTAATAAAAAAACCACATTTTTGCTATTTTGTATTGTGTATATTGGCAGCAGCAAAAAAAAAAAAAAAAAAAATCCTTCCTAAAGAAAAATACAACTCTAAATCAAGTGAAAACAAACCAGAAAGCTAGATGAGGGTGACACCTCAAAGAAATGCTGCCTTCGCCACTCTCTAAGAGAACTGACAACTGCAATCTACGAGCAACATTTTCTGGCTTGCAAAATGTTCCAAAGTGTGCAGGCAGTGCAAGTGGTCTAACTCCTGGCACAACACCCACAAGGCATTCACTCAGAGGTGAGGCCTTTTCCTTTGACTTCCTGGAGTGTTTCTGGGCAACACAATGAAGGCAAAAGCAGGATGACTTCACATGCCGTATGTGGCAGGAAACTGCTGGCTTGAAACCTATCTTTTCACTCATCTCTCCTGTTCAGCTCTGTGTTCTGTAATTGGCAAATGAGGGGGGGTGGGGGGGATACAAGGAAAGCCAAGTGGTTGGGAATGCTCCCCCTTTTGGTCTGTGAGAAAGCTGAGTTACGCACAGGCCCCAGAGCAGCCTCCACCTTGCTCCCAGGAAAATGCCCACCGAAGACAGCCTCAAAAACCCGGAAAGGTGTGGTCACTTCCTTGGCCACATTCTCACGCTCATTTTTATAACCATCACTAGTAATCAGTCTTAAGAGATAAAAGTTTATTTAGAAACTCAGTCAGCAAGTTAACTGTGGTTTAAAGTGAATGGCTCCCTCTTCTCTCATTTTAGCCAGAGATTTACACCCCTTCCAAGCCAGCCCAGGTCTTATTTATGTAACTGCACTAGAGAGTGGCTTGAGGTTGCTTCTTACAATAACAAACTCTATTTATGCCTTGTAGGGCTGGGCCAGGCAGTTAAAGCAACTTAGATCGAAACAGGCACCTAGAAAGTAGCAGCAGGCAGGGTGGAGAGGCTTTTACGAAGACTCTCCCTCCTGTAATAAGACAGCTTGGGCATTCTGATCATTCAGACCTCAGAGCTATGTGTGATCCCACAGGACCTCCACATACTCTGGGTTCTGAGTTGTTTTAGGCATAAAGTCCCCTGAAATGTGGGCACAACCTTAATACAAAGCATCTACTGTTAGGGACACAAGAAACAGACAGAAATGCTTTTTCAATGCTGTTGTTGCTGATCCTGATAGAAACAGGCATTTTAACATACACTTTGGTGTCAGTTTTTATTCAAAGAAATCCCTCTCCCAATTCCAGATGTTGTACTGGAATTTGAAGGTCGTATGCACATTGTTGTTCACATACATAATACATGTTAATACATTTTAATAACATAGGGGTTATCAACCATTGTTCGTTTTCCTTAACAACATTCTTACATAAATCCACCTAGAACCTGTAAGAATAATTAATATTATGCATACATTTACAATGGAGCTTAGATAAGGTAACCTTGGCTTCATTCTCAATTCAAATGTCAAAGGTTAAGTAAATTGACATCTCAAGAGGAAGATGAAATATATTTCAATTTCATCTAGGATTGTAATACTATCTCTTTCTATAAAAGAACGTTACAAAAACTCTTTCTCCACAAGCTGTTAAATGGCGCCCCCTTCCTGTCAGTGATTAATTGACAAAAAAGAATCACATTGACTTTTAGCATCTCAAATTGTTAGGGTCATATGGATTCCTTAGAGACAGTTTCATGTAGATCCTTCATCAGACATACAAAATAGATTGAGATCCAGGCAACAAAAGGATCTTGTCACTTTAGTGAATTAGTTAAAAATATTTTCAGTAGGTACTGTGCTAATCATGGGAGATAAACAATGGTCCTAAGTCTCAGGGAACTCAAAATCTCATAAGGAAGACTATAAGTAAACCAAGTAAAACAATACAGGTCAACAAGTACTATATTTGATATGTGTACCAAGTGCTGTGATAGAAATAATACGTTTGCCAGAGTAGTTTAATGAGGGTTTCTTTGAGAAGGTAACAAGTAAAGTAGATAAGGAGAGATGATTAACTGTTGACAAAGCATACAAAGCAGAAAGAGAATGGATTCTGAGCAACTCAAATGGAATTTTAAACTCTTCAAAGTCTGAAAGAGTGTATTAGAATGAGGACTGGGGACTTCAGGATGGCAGCTGTGTAAGAATTCTGTGGATAATTAAAAGAAGAAGGAATTGGGGATATATTCTAAAGGCCTGATATGTCAAGCTGTGAAGTTTAGACATCAGTCTGAAGGGGACAGGAACCACAGAAAAGTTGTTAAACAGTCCGGTATGCACTGTTATATTTCACCTCACCCCCTTCAATAATCAGGTCAATTATATATCTGTTGAACAATATTCATAGGCTTACAAGTCTATGCTAAGCCTTCCGGTACTTCAGAGGGATCACCTTTGCTCTACTTAGCCACCATATGAAAATGTTATAAATCCACAGCAAGAACAAGGCAGAAAGAGTGGGATTTGATCTATTGTTCTAGTGAGTTTTGTAAAAAAAAAAATTAGTGAAAAGAGTATATATCATGGTATCTTTTGTGTAAAAAAAAGAGAAATAAGAAAATATATAAAAATATTATTTTTGCATAAGGAAACATGGAGTGATTAACATAAACAATAAAACCATTTACCTGCCATGGGAGCAACAGGAATGAAGGGGTAGTAATACTCCTCTGAGTACATAACTCTGTAGAGTTTAAATTTTGGAAGCACAGTAGATGTTCCATATATTCAAAAATAAAATTCACAAAGACAGTGGAAAAAACTGCAAACTAAGTGCAAAAAGAAATAAATCCACTGTATCTAAAATGAATAAAGTAATCATTGAAGAAAAAAATAGAATTAAAGCTATTAGTTGTGACTGTAGAACACAGTGCTATCAATACAGAACTTCAGTCTGGAGGAAATGAAACTGGATGCAAACCTTGAACTCTTCTGAGCAGGTTTTTTTTTTTTTCCCCCATAGTATTTTGGGCCTAGCAATTCTAAAACTAATTTTTGTGCACTGTAGAATTGAGTAAATGTGTTGATGTAATTGGAAATCAAGGTCCTCATTGCAGAAGAAGGAACACACAAAGGGGGAAGGCAAGGAAGAATCATGCGGAGTTGGATTGGAATTTGGAAGTACTGGTGTAAATTAGTGATTTCTAAAGAAATATGTACATATAATGTTTTCTCCCTAGCTCTGTCTGGTGAAAGTGTTTAGAAGCAGTGACACCCCAGTAGCAAGGGGCACACCTACCACCTAGATCTTGGTGTCCAATATCCCTTGCTAGAGAGATCATTGGAGAAATGGCAGATTCTAGGACTGAAACAATAAAAGTACCAGATGAACCCTGAATACCTTAGTGTGCCAGACAGCAAAGAACTTCTGAAAACAATCCTGGGAGAATGTAAAAAAGACACAGAAGCCAGCTTGAAGAGGCTTTCACTGGCATCAAAATAAGAAGAGGAATGCATTATAACCTACTAACTAAAATAGATGATAGATAGATAGATAGATAGAGATAGATAGATAGATAGATAGATAGATAGATAGATAGATATAGATAGATAGATAGATGATAGATAGAAAGTAAAATGGGGCTTTTCCTTATAATAAAATGCCAATTGCTAAACGTGAATGAAGTGCTATAATCATCATAGTAAATATTGTTTTGGGCAAGGATCACTAATGGGTGCTAAATCTAAAAGAGAAAGCTTATTAATTGCAGGGGTACATCATAACTAAGGAGAGAAACAGAACAACAAACATTTCTTCCAGGCAAATGAGCAGATAAACATCATGGCTTAGGGATGTGCTATCCTAAGAAGGACACAAACTCAGTTTTGTATTATTCCCATCAGGGATGTATAACCAGAATGTAATCATGAGGAAAGATGAGACAAATCCTGATTATGGAAAACATTTTATAAAATAATTATACTGTAGTCTTCAAAAATGTCAATCACATGAAAGTCTTAGCAAGGCTGAGGGACTGTTACAGATTAAAGAATACTAAAGAGACATGACAACCGAATGTACTATGGGACCCGGCATTTATCCTGTAAATGGAGGGGAAAATGCTATTTAGGGTATGATGGGACAACTGACAAAGTTGGAATATGCAATGCAGGGTCAATAAAAATTTTATATCAATGATACACTTCTTGAATTTGGTAACTGTACATTGGTTATATAGGGAATACCATTTTTCTTAGAAAATATATACAAAAGTCTTACAGGGAAAAGGAGCATGATGTATGTAAACTATTCTCAAATGGGTCAGAAAAATTACAAAATGCAGGGCTCCTGGCTGGCTCAGTCAGTAGAGCAATGTGACTCTTGATCTTGGGGTCTTGAATTCCAGCCCCATGTTGGGTATACAGATTGTTTAAAAATAAAATCTTGAAAGTAAAGAACAATTACAAAATATGCATACACACACATATAGAGTGAAGATTGTGATAAAAACGATATGGCAAAATGTTAAAAATTGGTGGGGGCATCTGGGTGCACAGTTAAGTGTCCAACTCTTGGTTTGGGCTCAGTTGTGATCTCAGGGTCTTCAGATCAAGCCCCATGTTGGGCTCCATGCTCAGTGCGGAGTCTGCTTGGGACTCTCTCTTTCCCTCTCTCTCTGCCCCTCCCCCCTGCTCTCTCTCTCTCTCTCTAAAATAAATAAGTAAGTCTTTAAAAAATTGGTGAATCTTGGTAAATGGTATACAGAAGTTTTTACTACTATTTTTTGCATGAAGTTATTAAAAAATGAAAAGTGAAAAATAAACAGAGCCATCCAAGATGTATGTCCAAGTAATAATGTGTGTAACTTGTCCCAGTTATTTTAATTAACCATGTAGCAACCAGCCAGAAGTGTCTGAGAGCCACTTCTAGGAAAACATATAAAAATATCTGTGTACATCATAAGACCTACCTCAATTCAATTTCAAAAGGATTCCCCTAGGGGCACCTGGGTGGTTCAGTCCATTAAGTATCTGACTCTTGATCCCAATTCAGGTCTTGATCTCAGGGTTGTGAGTTGTTTTTTGTTTGTTTGTTTGTTTTGTTTTGTTTTTTTAAAGGATGCCCCAGATGACCTTAATAACTATAATGCCACCGTTCCTGCACGGACTTGGTAACATCAAAGGTATCCCGTACATCTTGAAGTGCAGGGCTCTAATAATGACCCCCAAAATGCCTTAAGCCAGGTGATCCCTAGACAGCTTCCTTATAGACTTAAGAGTGAATTCTCTTTCCCCATGGTCATCAGACTCTACTTTAATGAATGCATTCTGAGACCATGGAGAGCAAAGATAAACAAGGGATGGTGATAGAGCTTTGCAGGCCCCATTCACAGAAGAAATTATTTTAAAAATTCCTTGAAAAAATTTAGAGGCCACATGGTAAGCTAGATAGAGTTCTGGGCCTCAAGTTCAAGCACATTAGAAGTATGACCGAGAGTGTCACTAATATTGAATATCTTGAATCCTAATTTTATTCATTGCTAAATGGCTCACTTTCACACAACGCTTTGCGATTTGCAAATTTCAGGCATACTATCTCCATAGTAATCATACTGTCAATAGTAACAATAATTGTTATTTATGAAGCACTTCATCTGCAGTGAGCACTCCATTAAGTGATTGGCATATATCTAATGTAATCATTCAGATAGCTTCATGAAATAGTTTATATTATTCCAATTTTACATGATGCTCATGTGAGTTAAATAACTTTCCTTTTTTCTTAACTTTTAAAAGGGCTTTATTATCACTGGCATATAAAAATGCACATATTTAAGGTATACAAATTGAAGTTCTGATAAACATATACATTGTGAAGTCATCACCAAAATCCAGCTAGTTAACATAGCCATCACTTTTACATGGTTACTATTGTGTATATATGTGTGTGTTGAAAAGATTTAAGATATATCCTCTTTATTATTATGTGCAATTAGCCAACATATATAGTAGATCATTAGTTTTTGATGTAGTGTTCAACGATTCATTAGTTGCGTATAACACCCAGTGCTCATCACATGTGCCCTCCTTAATGCCCATCACCTGGTCAATGACTTTTTGATAACAAGAGTAAGAAGCAGAGCTAGAAAACAAGACTGACATTAAAATCCATGATCTTAATCACAGTTACGCCCACCATATCCCATGACCATTCCCATTATTCAAATAAAGGAATTGAGGCCTTGAAAGTTAAAGGCTTTATCTAAGTTTGGAATAGCCTAGTTCAGGTCATGTGACTCTAAATTTGGCATCATTCCTACTCAGGATGCTACAAGGAACACATAAAACAAGGGCGGAAAGTGCTTTGTAAATGGAGGAATTTGTGAATACCTGAGGATTAAATCTCATTATAACCTTTAAAAACTTTCCTAGTGCATCATGAGAGCAAGCAGCAGCTGGAATTAAAAGGGGGGTTGAGATACTTTGGAAAACAATTTGGCCATTTCTTATAAACTGAAACATACACAATTCCCACTTGACCTAGTGATCCCACTCCTAGGTTTTTACCCAAGAGAAATGAAAATATATGTTCACATAAAAATCTAGATGGGAAAGTTTATTGCAGTTTTATTCATAATTGCCAAAAATTGGAAACAACCCAAGTATCCTTCAACTGGTGAATGGATAAACAAACTGGAATATCCATGGGGTGGAATAGTATTCAGCAATAAAACAAAATGAATTACTGATGGATGTAACAATGAGGATGAATCACAAATGCACTATGCTAAATGAAAGAAGCCATATTCAAAAAGGCTGCACACTGTATGGTTCCATTTATATGATATTTTAGAAAAGGTAAAACTATAAGGATATACAACAGAGCACTGGTAGTCAGGGGGTGGATATAGAGAAAGTATATAGACTGCAGAAAAGCAAGGGGTAACTTTTTCAGGTGATGTAATTATTTATTGTCTTCATTGTGCTGATGGTTATGTGATTATATACATATATTAAAAATTATAAGTTTCTATCAGAAAAAGGTTTATTTTATTGAATATGACTCATACTCCAATAAATCTGACTTAAAATTTTTTAAAGAAAAGAAGCTGAGGGGCGCCTGGGTGGCTCAATCATTAATCGTCTGCCGTGGGCTCAGATCACGATCCCAGGGTTCTGGGATCGAGCCCCATATTGGTCTCCCTGCTTAGTAAGCCTGCTTCTCCCTCTCCCACTTCCCCCTGCTTGTGTTCCTGCTCTTGCTGTCTCTTTCTCTGTCAAATAAATAAATAAAATCTTTAAAAAAATAAAGAAAAGAAGCTGAGATTCTCTAACTGTGGGCCAAAGAGCTTGATGGATGTAGCACCTGGCATCCCTCCTGGCTCCCTGGGAGCATTTTTCAAGAACGCATCAATGCCCTAGAGATGGTGCATCAAGATACCTCCAGGAAAAACCATGTACACTAAAATCTTACACAGATCCATTGCCAGATAGGATTTTTGCTACTATCTGGCTTACTTGCTTAATTAAGTAAGCAAATTAAATTAAAACTTAATTTGCTTGCTTTATTTATTTATTTATTTATTTATTTATTTATTTATTTATTTATTGCATAATTTAGCACTATTCAAAACACAGTGCATGCTGAGTCACTCACTTGGAATGGGACTGAGTATAGCTCACCTGCTTTATTCCTCTCTCGGAGAACCACTCTGTGCCTCCCTCCTATTACAAGCTCCCCTTTCTCTCTCTAGTTCAAGTCTTGAGACTTAGCTTAGCTCTGCCTCCCTGACCACCTCAGGCCACCTATGTCTACAAAGGTTCTTACTTTATGGTATTGTTTGTGATTGCCTACAGCCTCTTGCTCAGGCTCTCAAATATAGATATAGTGTTGTAGACTTTACTAGATATCATTTTTCTTCTTGCTTCTGGATAGAAGGTAGGCTTTACTTCCTAGATGCCTTCATATTTAAGTGGAGCCATGTGACAGTGGCCAAGATGCTGTGAGAATTGATGTATGTTGCTTATAAAAGATAAAACCTGACATATCAATGGATTTGTTTCCCAGCTTCCAAATGTGGAAGTCACAAATTAATATGATAAAGATTAGAATATTCTGGATTATGGAGTTACCATATAGAAGGCAGCTTTTATAGAATCATCTGGACCTTTAGTGAACTTTGTGTGATGACAAAACAAACTTCCTTGTGATAAGCTGTTGAGACATGGGGGTTGTTTGTTAGCTCACTATAACTGAAGCTATCCTAACAGAAGTTGATAGCATAGAAACACATCTGGATGGAATGAACCCAGATGGAAACCAACCAGAGAAAGGGATAAGTAAATACCTCCAAAACTCCAGGGTTTAACATGCTGTTTGAAACATACCCAGAAGATTTCCAATAAATGCCTATTGAACTAACATTTGCTTTGGTCACATAGCTAGTCAATGTGAAACAAGCACCCCCATTTTAATACAATAGTTGGTACTGAACACACTATTCTCAACAGTACCCAATAACATTAATTTGAGATCTCTGAGATCATTCTTACTTTAACTTTTAATCTACATCTCTTGAAATAATAGAAACATACCTGAAAGGAATGTTGTTTGGAAATCAGATATTTTTGTTTGTTTTTATTTAAATACCAGCTAGTTAACATACAGTATAATATTAGCTTCAGGTGTATAATATAGTGATTCAACACTTGATACAACACCTGGTGTTCATCCCGAGTGCACTCCTTAAATCCTATCATGTATTTAACCCATCCCCCCACCCACCTCCCCTCTGGTAATCATCAGTTTGTTCTCTATAGTTAAGAGTCTATTTCATGGTTTGCCTCTCTCTCTCTTTTTCCCCCTTTGTTAAATTCCACATATGAGTGAAATCATACGGTATTTGTCTTTTTCCTGCTGACTTATTTCACTTAGCATAATACTTTCTAGCTCTATCCATGTCATTGCAAATAGCAAGATTTCATTCTTTTTGTGGCTGTGTAATATTCCATTATATACATATACACACACACATATATATATATGCTGCTTGAAACATATCCAGATTTTCAATAAATGCCTATTGAACTAACATTTGCTTTGGTTTTATATATATATATATATATATATATATATATACCACTTCTTCTTTATCCACTCATCAGTCAATGGACACTTGGACTGTTTCCATAATTTGGCTATTGTAGATAATGTAGATGATGCTGCTATAAACATCAGGGTACATGTATCCCTTTGAATTAGTATTTTTGTAATCTTTGGGTAAATACCTACTAGTGTAATTGCTGGATCATAAGGTAGTTCTATTTTTAACTATTTTTTTGAGGAACCTCCATACCATTTTCCAGAGTGGCTGCATCAGTTTGCATTCCCACCAACAGTGCAAGAGGGTTGCTCTTTCTTCACATCCTCACCAACACCTGTTTGTTTGTGTTGTTGATTTGACCCTTTGTCAAAATAAAGAGCTTCTACAGTGAAGGAAAACAATCAACAAAACTAAAAGGCAACCTATGGAATGGGAGAAGGTATTTGCAAATGACGTATCTGATAAGAGGTTAGTATCCAAAATATAAAAATAACTTATACAACTCAACATCCCCAAAAACAAATAATCCAATTAAAAAATGGATAGAATACATGAATACACATGTTTTTCCAAAGAAGATATATAGATGGCCAACAAACACATGAAAAGATGCTCAACATCACGGATTATCAGGGAAATGCAAATCAAAACTATAATGAGGTATCACCTCACAACTGTCAGATACTCTTTTTAATTCTATTTCCTTTCAAGCAGATTAGATATTTACAAATCTATTTAAGTGCCTTTTTACCCAAAAATGATGCTAGAGGTCTTCCTGATTATATGTAAGTTGACTAAAGGCCAAGTCATGTTAAATGTATCCTAAACACACACTCACACAGACACATATATACACACAGGCAATATTTTCTGTGTAAATAAGCATTTTAGGGGCACCTGTCTGGCTTAGTCGATAGAGCATCTAACCCTTGATTTTGGGGTCCAGAGGGCAAGCCCCATGTTGGGCGCCAAGATTATTTAAAAAAAATAGTAAAATAAAATAAGCATTTTATTATATTTCATCTTAGGAAAACCTTGGACTTAGGCACCTAGGTAAATAAAAATAAAAGTAAGCTCAACAGGAAAGAACACTAGATTTGGAAACAAAATTGGGGTGAGAACCAAGCTCTGCTGATCCTACATGTTTGGTCTTGGGTATTCCAATTCCTCTCTCTGAAAAATGGACATAACATCAATTCTGCTTACCTTACAGAATTGTTGTTAAGATATGAATATATTTTTTATGATCAATATCATTTAAAATTATTACATTCCAGGGGAAAAAAAATCCTTGGTTTAGTTCTCCCTCTTTCAATAAAAGCAAATATTCCACTTAAGCCAACAAACAGTTTTTATTCACAGCAGTATTTTATATTCTTTTAGGAGTTCTACATTTGTTAACTGCTTATCTCAGATGGAGAAAAAAAACCCCACATTTTTCATGTTTTTCTCCATCAATGTTCCTACTCCCAGGCTAACTTTAGCTCCTCACTCAGATCACAGGCTTTGAAGTTTTCTCTTCTCATCCAGGTGTTGTCTCTGCTCCTGACCCTGTTCTTTCTCTCCCACCCATATGGGTTTTCATCAGCCTATGCTGGAGTCAGGTGGGGTTGCCCTTGCTGTGGACGGAACACCGGGGTCTACTAGAGCCTTGCAGGAGCAGGAAGAGATGTGAAGGAAGTGGGGGAGTGCCGGGTGAGGGCATGTTGATAGCACTGTAGGTGGGAAAGCTGGTCTGGGAATTGTTCCCCCCCAGCCTGGAAAATGTCCACAATATTTCCGTGCTCCTGACATCGCTGTACTTCTTTCTATGCCACTTGGTGCGAAACGATTTTGTTCGGATCCCCCTTCATTCAGCAAATCACTTTTCTGAAGCCTTTTGGATTGCAGTTCCTGACTCCAGCTTTCTGCCAGCACTGCGTACCTCAGTAGCTATTTCTCCACCATTCTGGAGCTCCCAATTAAGTTGTAGTCAAGGCTCTCATGGCATAAATTAGGAACAGAAAATCCAGTTTTAACTCATGGCTCTGGAAAACAATCAGTAGAGCCGTGAGGCCCGCTTTGGCAAAGGCTGCTTCTCAGTCGGGGAAAGAGGAGAGCCCAGCCAATCAGTCAGCTGTGCATTTTCGAGCCCACAGAAGCAAAGCCACTGGTAGGCACATGGCCGCCTGTTGGCAGTGGCTCTGCTCCCGACGTAGGGCAGCGTCCTTGCTGTGTTTTTGGCAAGCTCAGAAGAGGAGTGGGAGACTGCTGACGCTAGCGTTCTAATTGGGAGGCTAACTGCTTTCCTTCCAGATTTACTGCTCCCGAGGCCTGAGGGGCACACAGCCTAGGTCCTGGCAAATCATGGGATGGTTTTGTGTTACTATTTGGAAACTTCCTATTGTGTTCTGCTGTAAGGGGTATGAGGGAGTCCCTCCTTGGGATAACCCATTACCTAATATTAAGAGAGACACTGACCTTTTCTATTCCCTTCTCTGCAGGCACAGAAGTAAATCCAGCACGCCTCAGTCTGACATGGCTGGTCAGTCATTAAAACCCGACACCAGCATCAGGGCTGTGGGGCAGTGGGGGGTGGGGTGGGGTGGGGTGCGCAGCACAGCAGCAGCATTCCTGCTCCTCTTGCTCAAGGCCTGTGCTCCAAGCTGCACACAAATCCACAGCTCCGTCTTCCTTTCTTGGCCCTGGGCCCCTTCTTTCCGGCCCTCCTCTGTTTCAAAAACATCACAAGCCACGCAGGTGGTTTTTGTTGCACCACAGCTCGTATTCTTGACAGATCCTACATCTGCACATTAATACTCCTTGATGCTTCCAGCCTGAAACTTTCCCAGACACACTGGCCTAAGAGCCTCAGAAGCCATGCATGAGGGAGACTAACTACGTAGGAATTCCTTACTGGGTCTGAGGGTTGGCGGGGGGGGGGGGGCGGGGATCATGGTATTTTAAACAAGAGAAGCTTCATGGTCACTTAGCTCTGAACTTCAAGGCATTTGACTCCATTAGAAACTCACCCTCCCTTCAGGGCAATGAGTGCTTTAGCCAGGGCTCTGGGGCAGCTCTAAGTTACTATAATCATGAGGTATTACCATTGCCACAATTGCAATCATACAATTCACATTTATTGAGTGAATAAACAAATGACAACAATAATAACAGCTAACATTTATTGGGTCCTTCCTATATGTAAGGCACTGGTCTTGTTTAGACAATTAGTCTTAATGCTCACAACCACTATACAAGGTAGGTACTAATTTACACACTTTACACATAAGAAAACTAACAAAATTAATAAATAAATAGCTGAGCGAGGCCACACTGCTGAATTAATGGCAGAATAGGAAATCAAACCTAGATCACAGGCTCCCAAACCTAGGCTAACTAATTCCATTTAATCATGCTGAGTTTGAATAAAATGTGGGGGTCAGGAAGCATGACAAAGAGACTAGGCCTTCAAAATAAACTGCCAGGAACTGATTTCCGTACTGGGGCCTATCATCCGAGGAGCCATTGGAACACTTCACTGGCCAGAAGAAACACTTTTCTCATTTTACTAGTATGCAGTGAAAAAGAATGGGGTACAGTGGTTTGGACTGAGTGAAGAAGGAGTTTCCCAGATTCAACAAGAAATAAAAATTAGGGGGAAAAAAAAAGAAGAGATTCATCTCCCAGGAAGGCTGGAAAGAAGAGAACAGCATCATCCCTGAGGATACTAAATAGATTAATGGAGTGACCATGAATAAATCAGAGATTTTAGAGATGGTAGCCAATAAAAAGAAACATTGTAGAAGTAGTCTTTGGGTGCTTGTTCCCTCCCTTCCTTCTGAAATAACATGAATTGTGAGTAACCCTACAGACATTATCTACAATTACTCCAAAATGTTGTTTCTTTAAATCTAGAATTTTTATTTTAGGGCTAACCCTGAGAAACTTGGCAGTTGTCAAAGACATCAGCATAGAGGAAGGGGGAGAGGTTCAGGAAACATGGTGGGTCAATACAGGGTTCAAGCCATCCACTGGGGCCTGAAACCAAGCTTGAGAAGAGTGAGCAAACCCATCGACTGTCTGCTGGAGAAAAGTGACAGATGGCCTGAGCCAGAGGGCTTCTCAGAGAGGGAGGCTGGAGTGCTGCCTAGGTCCCAAGTGCATGACTAACTCATGACTTATGGAGAGCCTGACAAGTCTGACTTTGGAATGGTGAAGAATCACACTGGAACTGACCACAGCCCCTTCACTGGGCTTCATCTCGTGCCCTGAGGAGGGCCTCCCTCATTCCCCCATTATGATTTGGGTATGAACAATATCTGTGGTCTCAACCACAGGGACGGGACTGGGAACAGTCTCAAAACACACATCTTAAATCTCTTCCACTTGATTATCTACTTTTGATTCCACCCACTGTCCATGTAGATGGCTGCAACTAGAAAATCAGAGGGAGGTTTGATTCTGGGAAGAATAACATTCTCAAATGCATAATCATGAAACTGAATTTTATTTCTTTAGAATTAATTGAAGGAACCCAAATATAGAAATAATCAAGCTAGGACTTACTGATTATTAGATAAATTCAAGATTTCTGTTGATTTATTTTCACAAACGGATTAGCCATAATGTTAGTATTAATGTTATTAGTTGAACACCTCATTGGACATTCAATGAGAAGCTGCTATGTGCAAAAAAGAAGGTATGAACTATGCAGGAAGGTTGTGACAAAACAAACTTAAGATAACACCCCATTTTACTGGCAGTTTCAATTTAATTAAGAACAGACTGAAACAGACTATGTTGTAGTCTTCCCCTGATGATCTTGAGACAGAAGTACAAAGTAGTATTATATGATTGTGCAATGGGTAGAAAGTATCTAAGTGCTTTCAACATATAACTGACCTCCCTCACCTGCACACATTGGGGGCAGAAGGCACTGAAGGAAAGAGGAAGGAAGACAAACTTGTTCAACTTCTAGAACACAAAGAGTTCTTTTACCCTAGATATGCTGAGATGCCATCATAAAAAGCACATAGGGTTGAAAGGGTAGGATAAAATGGTGAGGGGCTGCTTCCAGGTGGTTAGTCTGTTAGGAGACTAACCTAACTAACCCTGCATAAAGCTAGAGACCCAGTGGGCTAGAGTCCCAATGGGCTATACGCTTTGTAAAAGGTTGAATGAGAAACAAATTCACTGCCAAAAATAGAAGATCAAGAAAATTTTCCAATCTGTGGGGTGGGAACACAAGATTTTATAACCACAACAGACCCTTCACAAGTTTGCCATCCAAATTTATGCCACCTGTGAGGTCTGAAAAATCTCAAATGGACAATTTAAAGTGGTCCTATGTCAATGGTGCCTCCAGGAAACTGGCAGAAGCAAACACATATCATTTCTGGAGGAATACTAATTCAACACAGGCCTCAAAGAATTCCCACAGATAAAGTTCCTAAGAAAATGAACAACTCACTGGAAAAAAGAAAAACACGAAAAGACAAGGCACCTTGAATTAAATTCTAGAGAATCCATTTCTTAATATATCAGATATTGTAATTCCCAGAGAACATATAACAACCATATTACTTTGTTTGAAGAAATAAAAGAGAAGCATGAAAATACAAATAATAATTGATATTTTAAAATGTAATAATATTTTTAAAAGATGGAAATAAAATATTAGAAATGAAAAACTATACTTAAAATTAAAAAATAAAATGGATAGGTTAATAGAAGATTAAAATTGACAAGAATTAGTGACCTAGAGTACAGATTTTAAAATGTTAAAAATTCAACTCTTCAGAAAGACAGAAAGATAGAAAATATGAAAGAGAAATTAGGAGCCAGAGCATAGAGTGCAGAAAGCCAACAAATGTCCAGTTGCAATTATAAAAGAAACAAGAATGAGAATAAGCCAATATTTAATGACATTATGTTTGAAAATTTTCCAGACCCATTGAAGAACACCAATTCCCATATCCAAGAAGCCTAGTATATTCCAAAAAGAATAAATAAAAAATAACTTCACACAAAGATATCTCACAGTGAAACAATGAACATCAAAGAAAATTAGTCCTTAAGTAAGTACAGAGGAAGCATACATCACCTGAATATCTAAATTAGAGAGATGTCTCATTTCATAATAGTATGTATGGAGATCAGAAGACAATGCAATATTGTGGAATGCTTTGCCCAGTAAAATTGTTTTTCAACAAAGAGGAGAAAATAAAGACAGTTTTTGTATAATGAAACATGGAGGTTATTATCAACATGTGTTCACTGAAGAAATCCTAAAAGAAATGAAATAGAGAAGTAGTAGAAGTAGTAAGCAAAGAAACTGTGAGTTAATCTAAATAAATACTATATAAAAATAATGTTTAAATTGTGGGGGAATAAAACCAAGAAGTGAAACAACAGTAAAATATAAGTTTGAAGATGAGCAAGCCAAGGTAAGTATTTAAAGACTTTGCTACTCAAAGCACGGTCCAAGTACCTGTAGTATTGGCATCAGCCAGGAGTTTTGTTAGGAATGCAGAATCCCAGGCCCCAACTCAGGCTGCCTGCATTTTAACAAGATCCTCAGGTGATCTGAATATATATTAAAATTTGAGAAGCTACTTGAAGTATTTAGAATTTGTTATTTATGAAGTATTTTTAAAAAGCTGATTGGAGTAACCACTAAAAGCACCAACATAGAGGATCATTTACTAATAATAGAAAAATAATGGAATGAGAAAAAAAAACTTGATTCAATTGGTCAGTCTGTATAGTCAGGTAATTCTGTACTAAAAATGCTCATATATCATAAACTTAAAACAACAACAGATAATTTCTCATTCATGCTGCACATCCTTTGTGCACTGAAAGGGGAACCCAGGGAACTACAGTGTAGTAATTTCTTATATATTTGAGTCTACATCGATAATCTGACAATCTGTGTTCTGATTATTTCTTTTGGCATGGATCTGTTGACAACATTCTCTTTTTGATTTTCTTATTCCTTATTTTGCTTCACTTTTGGAGTATATTTACTTGGATACAAAACTTTAGGTTATCAGTTATTTTCTTTAAGCACTTTCAAGATGTTAATCCATCATCTTCTAGTTTCCATCATTATTTCTGATGAGAATTTAAATGTTAGTCTTATTGTTGTTCATTTGAAGGTAAAATATCTTTTTGTTTTGACTGCTTTTAAGACTATCTTTTTGTTTCCAGTAGTTTTACCATGCTATACTTATTTTCTAAATTTATTTATACAATTTAGGGCTTGCAATTTTTCTTGAATTTTGTGTCTGGATGGTTTTCATCAGTTTGGGATAATTGTTGACCAATAGCTCTTCAAATTTTGCTTCTCTCATAATCCTTTTCCCCTCTTCTTCTAGGACTTCAGATGTACATGTCAGATTTTTTTCACCATATCCCATATGTCTTTAATGAATTTTTAGCTATCTTTTTTTAAAGATTTTATTTATTTATTTGACTGAGAGAGAGCACAAGTAGGCAGAGTGGTAGGCAGAGGGAGAGAAGAAGCAGGCTCCCCGCTGAGCAGGGACTCCGATGCGGGGCTCCATCCCAGGACCCTGGGATCATGACCTGAGCTGAAGACAGGTGCTTAACCGACTGAGCCACCCAGGTGCCTGCATTTTTAGCTATCTTCCATCTTTTTTCTTTTCATGAGTCTGGATATTTGATAATAATCTATCTTTTAATTCATTTATCCTTTCTTCTTCTATGATGAATCTACTAAATCTGTATTTTCAGTTCTTAATTTTCTTTTATGTACTTTTCAGTTCTAGAATTTTCACTACTTTATATATCCTAGTTCCCTAGGGAAATTCTTACTCTTGACATTTTTTATTAACAGTAATCATTGTAACATAAAAGTAAATGTCAAATAATAAATGGATCACCTGTTGATCTGATTCTATTGTCTGTATTTCTTCTTGGTTTTGGTCATTTGGTCCTATTTCTTGATGTTCTTGGTTATTTTTATTTAATGACAGACGTTATGAATGAAAAAAAATGTAGAAATAATTTGAGATTTGGGACTTAATCTTCCTCCAAAAATGAGGACAGAGTTTTATTCTCTAGTAGGCATTTAGAATAGGTACAAATCACCATAATCCAGTCTGGCATTGACAAAGCTCAATTCCTGTGTGTGTGTGTGTGTGTGTGTGTGTGTGTGTGTGTGTGGAATGATCTATTTCCAGTTTGCTTTTACTCCTAGTGTGTACTCCCTTTAGGGGTTCTAACCGGAAGTATGAGGTCTTTATCATGGGCCCATTTCCTCGATACATTGAATCCAATTTTTATCTCCAATGCTTTGCTCAATTAGCTGCCACTCTCTGCTCAACTTTTTAGGCTATTGGCCCCATGCCAAGAATAGCACATATCTTGAGTAGAAAGCAATGCAAAATTTTGGGTTCACTTCAATGCACTTGATTTCTTTCTGGGTTCTGTCCCAGCTGGTAAGTCCTGGCTGCCACACTTGCTCTCCAGTGCCTCTATGGATTTTTTTTTTCCAGCTTGTCTAGATGTTACTGGTGGGAATGTTGGTCTGCAATAAGCTACTCCATCATTAATTGGAAACAGAACTCAAATTCCACCTTTGAATTTAAAATCTTATAAGCACTTACCTATGAGAGGAGAGGAAAATAAAAATGTATTTTGTACATAGAACATGAAGTGCCTCAACATTTTGTAAGAATAAATAAATGAATAAAGTACTCTTCCAAAATTAGAAAAAGGGGAAAAACAGCAAAGTGGTGCCCTACTATGTGCTGTTCATACAGTGTTTCATTTATTATTTATAATAACACTATGAATAAGATATCATTATTACCCCTATCTCATGATAAGAAAAATAAGATATAGAAAATCTAAGTCACCCGCATAAGGTCACATAAACCACAGAACCTGTAAGCTGAATACCAATATTGCATATCTTCTCAATCTAAAAGATACAAAATAATTAGTGTGACCAGAAGAAATAAGGAAACCTGGAAGAAATTAAGAACATCTATTAAATACTGACATTTGGAAGCATCTTTTTTAAAGGACAAAGTTTTAGTGACAAAAATTTACATCTCTTTTTCTAGAAGTCCAATCATGCTATTTGATTCTACCATTAGGAATATTTAAGTAACCATAATATTGTAGATTCTGTTTGTTAGATTTCAGATTTTAGAATCAACCTCTTGACAAAGTGTATTATTGTCACAGAACCACATGTAACATTTGTTTAGTGTTTTCTGACTGTTAGGCACAGTGCTAAGCACTTTACATAGATTGAACAATTTAGTCCTCATACTTACTTATGAAAGAGGTACCATTATTACCCCAATTATGCATGTGGAATTTGAAGTTTTGACAGGAAAAGTATCTTTTTCAAGATTACATAGCTAATGAGTAAATAAGTGATGAAATGCAGTTTGATCTCTGGGAGCTTACTCTTAAGTAGGTTCCTCCCATAGTAGGTTCCTCCCTCCCACAAATAAAGTTAAAAACAAGAAAATGCCCAATAAAAAAATAGGAAGGTGAAAAGAGGAGGTAGGAAGTAGTATGCGTGTGCAAAGTTCCTCATCTTTTATGGCAGAACATTAATAGATACTGTATAAAGATAATTTTAGAAGTAGAAATAGAAGTATGTCATTTAAAATTAGAACAGCCAAGGAAAGTAAAATGGAAACTATTAAAATTGGTTGCCATTGGAGTACAGGATGGGGAGAATGGTAGATAAATGGGGGAAAGGACACAACGAGGAGCCATAATCCGCCACAAACTTCAGAGTACGAAGTTTCTGGGGGTACGTGGGTAGGGAATCGGCTGGCTGTATTTAGAGGGACTATCAATGGACACCCAAAAGGACGTTCAGCCTCCGAAGCAGCAGCCAATGATATATATCTGCGGAGAATGTCACACAGAAAATGAGATAAAATCCAGGGATCCAATCAGATGCAGAGAATGTGGATACAGAATAATGTACAAGAAAAGGACTAAAAGATTGGTGGTTTTTGATGCTCGATGAAACATGGAATTCAGAGGATTATCTTCATTTGGATTTGGATTTGGTGTTAATGTTGTATAGCTTTTGATTAGTGTACATATCCTTACAAACACAAATAACATTTCATTTAAAAAATGGGGGAAAGATTTTATCTACCCATTTGATATCTTTCTCATTTGTTTTCATCATATGTATGTATTACAAATAGAAACTAAGCTATATATAAAAAGATAAATTATACTATAATTATGTTGGAGGGGTTATATTCCACTGAGAGCATATGTTCTTGATTGCTCTTGGCCACATGGCAAACAAGTTTCCCCTGGAGAAAGCCTGTGATATGTGGAAGAGGATCCATAAGTCTTTCTAATTCTAGCCCAGTGTTAAAAAGCTCATATGCCCCAATAAAGAAGTCAAAGTGAACCATAGCTGCCTTATCCATTATAAAGGTTATATTTTGGCCTTGAAATTTTCACTTTTTGTCCTTATTTCTAATTGGTTCAGAACGTGAATGGAAAGAAGTGTGCTTTTCCTCTGGGTTCCTAGGCACCCTCGAACAAATTTAACAAGAAAAATAAGTATAAATTTGAAAGAGAGGAGCAGCATTAAATCATTTTGCAATTGCTTAGCATATCTAAAGTATCATAGGATGCTTGGAACCATTTGACACCTTTCCTGGACTCAAACATAACAATTTTAGGTGGAGTAAAAGCAAATTTGGAATTTGAAAAACGATCAAGATTGTATTTTCATCTTTTTTTGTCATTCCATATCTCTCAAATTATGATTGGATAAATGTAGAAAATGTTTCACGCACTTTTACGCAAAGTATAACCATCTAGGGTGAAGGCTGCAGGATTATCACACTAAACCCTGTTTGGGGAGAGTGCTTGCAAAATAACAATTCTTTTGAGAAGCTTGCTGCTTTTTCACATTGTCAGTCACAGCTTCATTCATCCTCCTGTCACAGAAGCAAGTCTTCATTTTCATGGGCTGCTTCCCAGAGGAACACAAGGGGTGAGGAACCACCTTGCAATCCTGTAGGTGCCAAAGCAAAGAACCTGGAGCTCCCATTGTTTTTCATGAACATATGCTCCTTTTTCCACATTTCCTTCTCTTTGCCAAGGTGCTAAGAAATGGTAAAGCTGGGACAGGCTGGCTCAAGCAATCTGCCCTGACAGCCCAGAACCTACTCTTAGGATGTGCAGTTACCCAACAGCTGTTTCTGCTTCACTCTAATTTGTTCAGGATTTTGTTGGGACCCTAGAGTTCACCTTCTGCAAAATATTTGTTAATTTTTGTTTTTAGCTGAGAAAATACCTTTTCCCCTCCCAAAATGAGAACAATTTGCTCTGGGATTGAAGATGGATTTGTATTATAGTCGCAGTGGAGATTTGTTCAATTGCTTCATAGCCACATACCCAACACTCACTAATTCCTTTTAACAAGAAAATGGTAAACAGGTGGAGTTGAAATCATAGATAAATAAAGAGTCCTCTCCAATCCATTCAGCTGGGTCTTTGTAAAAGGAATTCTACCCAGCTGGCAGCACACATGCTTACACAAATGGAATATTTAAAAAAAAAAAAACAGCATTGAGAATGGTAGACATGATAACATGCTCATGAAATCTACTGGGTAGACAAGACTTCAAAACAATCAACATCATTTTGCTAATTGCCAAAGCTCCTTTCCAGAAATGACCACCTTCACTTAGAAACTATTTTTTTTTTCCCATTAAAACACCTCAATCTATTTGCTTTGGTCTTACAACAAAACCCTTAACATTGTTGGTAGCAACAATCATAGGTTTGTATATTTTAATATAGTAATTTTTCCCAGTGATAGTAATGGCCTTTGTAGGCTTAACAAAGAAAGCCATGTATCTGACACCAACTTCTCTAAAAGATATTTTTCACTCTTAAAAAGTATTTATTTTTCAATTTTCTGAAGAAAATATAGCTTGACTATTGGTTAAGAAGATCCTATGCAGCTTATCAGTCCTAAAAAATATCCAATGAGTCCCACAGAGTCATGAAACCAAATAATAAGACGATTTAATTTGCTCTATCATTACATTCAGTGCCAGGTTGTTATTTGTAAAGAATAATCTAATTTGCATATTTTATAAATAAATACATATTCACACATACACATAAATTCACAATCACAAATAAAGCACATTATAGCTGCTTTCTTCTTTATCTAGTGTTTAGCCCAAGTAGTGTTTTATTTGTTTGTTTTAACTCTTTATTCTTTGAGATATTTTTAAAAAAATTATCTAGGGCAAGATTCAATTTTTTAATACCGAAACAAGTTTAATTAAAGCTTTTATAAAATAAAGAACATGCTATAATGAAATCTCTCATTGTCCTATTAATGTAAAAAAAATTCAAATGCCTCCCTAGTTTGTTTCCAGCATAACTTTACAGCATTGTTTTCAACATTTTTGGACCTGGACTCAGGGTAAGAAATGTACTTTATACTTTACTCTGCCCTCAAAACTGAAACCAAAGTTTTATGAAATCGTACATCTCTTTGCTGTCTGTGATATCACTCTGATCTTTTGTATACCAACCAATTCTGGCCTACTTTATGTTGTTATTGTTGTTGTTGTTTTTAAATGCTTGTAACAACCTGCAGTTTGAAAAATCCTGCCAGGTAAAAACTTATCTTTGCTTCTACATCCGCTACATTCAGTATTTAAGTCACCCTACCTATCTAAGTCTATTCTCTCACTAGACCCTAAAGGACTCTCTGCCAACACTAGGCTAAGAGGCAGGACTTTATGGGGCTTCACTGTCTCCTTGACTTCAAAATTCTAAACTGGTGTCCTGAAGGTGGTTATGTCCGTCTGTAGTTCCATTTAGCCTTGTTAGGCCCCACCCACTCCACCTTATATTAACCATGTGATGTCTGTATTCCCTGTTGAATCAATTTCCATTGAGTGAGAAACTATATCTAATTTGGTATAAATTTTCCTCTTCTTCCCTCTTACCACTCTTCTAACATAGTCTTATTCATCCAGGAGGCACTACATATGCTAAAATTTAAAAAGATACTTCAGGAAACTTAAAAAATGGCACTGATGCATCTCAAATATATCAGTGTTTCTCTAACTTATATCTTCAACTGAATAATATCTAATTTAGTCTGTTCCCACAAATCCAATTTGACAAACAATTTGCAAGATTTAATTTCCATGTATATTGAGTCTCCAACAAAACAGACCTGGTTTCACTTTGAATTAAATGCTTCCAAACCTCCAGTTCTGTCTCTTCCTAGACAGGCACTTCCAGACAGACAGCTGTCAGACTCGGACACCCTGAGTCCTACATCAAACCGTTAGCGCAGAACTCGCTGGACCAGGCGATGACACGACTCAAGAGAAGACCCTGGGCTTCATATTCCATGTCACTTGGTTTCCTTTTACCCCAAACTTGCCCTTAGCTATTCTTTTTTTATCTTTTATTTTTTAAATTAAAATGTTATATATTTAACATGTGAAACATGGTGATTGGAAATTTGATCAAATCACACAGTGAAATAATTATTACAATCAAGCCAATTAATACATCTACTCATATAGTTACAATTTTGGGTGTGCATGCATGTGTGCGTGTGTGTGTGTGTGTTAGGAGAGCACCTGAGATCTACTCTCTTAGCAAATTTCCAGTATTCAATATGGTACTATTAACTATAGTCATCATCCTGTACATTAAGTCTCTAGATTTATTCATTCTACATAATTGTAACTTTGTACCCATTTCTCCCACCTACTCACTGCTGGTAACCACCATTCTACTCCATGTATTCAACTTTTTTAGATTCCACATATAAGTGAGATCATGCAATGTTTTCCTTTCTTTATCTGGCTTATTTCACAGAGCATATCCTCCAGGTTCATCCATGTTGTTGCAAATGGCAAGATCTCCTTTTCAAAGGCTGAATAATACTCCATTATATACAGTTTCTTTATCCATTCATTCACTGATGAATACTTAGGTTGCTTCCACATATTGGCTATTATAAATAATTCCACAATGAAAATGGAAGCACAGATAGCTCTTCAAGATACTGATTTAATTTCCTTTAATTATATACTCAGCAGAGGGATTGCTGGATCATATGGCAGTTCTATTTTTAGTTTTTAGAGGCACTTCCATACCCTCTTCCATAAGAGCTGCACCAATTTATATTCCCACCAACAGTGTATAAGGGTTCCCTTTTCTCCTCACCAACACTTGTTATTTTTTTTTTATAATAGCCATTCTAACAGATATGAGGTGATATCTCATTAAGGTTTTGATTTGTCTTTCCCTGATGATTAGCGATGTTGAGCACTTTTTCATGTACCTATTAGCCATTTGTATGTCTTCTTTGGAAAAATGTCCATTTGGGTCCTTTTCCCACTTTTAAATTTTGTTGTTATTGTTGCTCTTGAGTTGTGTGAGTTCCTAATATATTTTGGAGACTAACTCCTTATCAGATATACAGTTTGCAAATATTTTCTCCTTATCTGTTATGTTGTCTTTTCATTTTCCTAATGGTTTCCTTTACCATGAAAAAGTTTTTTAGATTGACGAGGTCCCTATTATTTATTTTTGCTTTTGTTGACTGAATTTTTGCTGTCATACCCAAAAGGAGCTTTTTCCTATTTTTTTCTGGGAATTTTATGGTTTCAGAACTTATGTTTAAATCTTTAATACATCTTGAATTTATTTTTATGTATAGTATAAGATAAGGGTCAAATTTCATTCATTGCATGTGGCTATCCAGTTTTCCTGGCATCATTTAATAAAGTGGCTACTCTTTCCCCATTCCTGGTTCCTGGTTTCCCTGTAGAAAATTAGTTGACCCCTGGTGCTTGCATAGTTTTCTTCTCTTTTCAGTCAGTATAGCGTCAGACTCTTGATTTCTGTTCAGGTCATAATGATCTCAGAGTTGTGAGATAAAGCCTGGCATCAGACTCCACCCTGGGTGTGGAGTCTGCTTGAGATTCTTGCCCTCTGCCTCTGCCCCTCCCCCCACTCAAGCTCTTTCTCTCTCGCTCTCTCTCTCTCCCAAATAAATAAATAAAATCTTAAAAAAAAAAGTTAAAGAAAATTCGTTGACCGTATATGCACAGGTTTCTTTCTGGGCTCTCAATTCTATTCCATTGGTCCATGTGTCTATAGGCCAGTACCATACTGTTTGATTAATATAGTTTTGTAATATAATTTGAAATAAAGAAGTGTGATGGTTCCAGCTCTTCTCTCTCAAGATTATTTTGGCTATTCAGGATATTTGTGATTTCATACAAATGTTAGAATTATTTTTTATCTTTTTATGTGGAAATGACATTGGGATTTTGATAGGGATTGCAATGAATTTGTAAATCACTTTGGGTAGTTATGGGCATTTTAACAAAATTTAGTTCCTCCAATCCATGAACATATCTTTCCATTTATGAATGTCTTCTTCATTTTCTTTCATCACTGTTTTATAGTTTTCAGTATACAGATCTTTTACTTTCTGGTTACATTTATTCCTAAGTACTTTATCCTTTTTGCTGTTATTATAAATAGGATTGTTTTCTTGATTTCCTTTTTGGATAAATAATTGTTGGTGTAAAGAAATGCAACTGATTTTTTATGTTGATCTTGTATCCTGCAACTTTACTGAATTCCTTTCTTAGTTCTGTTTTTTTTTTTTTTCTGTGAAGTTTTAGGGTTTTCTACAACTAGGGTCATGTCATCTGCAAAGAGATAATTTTATTTTTTTCCTTTCTGATTTGGATGCCTTTTATTTATTTTTCTTGTCTTATCATTTCCAGTACTATGTTGAATAGAAGCAGTAAGTGTGGGCATTCATACCTTGTACTGGATCTTAGAGGAAAAGCTTTCAGTTTTTCCCCATTGATTATGATGTTAGTTTTGTGCTGCTTTTCATAAATAGTCTTTATTGTTTTGAGGAAATTTCCTTTTATACCTATTTTATTGAGAGTTTTTATCATGAATGGATGTTGAAATTTGTCAAATATTTTTCTGACATGGAGATGATTATGTATTTTTATCATTCATTCTGTTAATGTGGCATCTCACATTGACTTATTTGTCTATGTCAAACCAAACTTACATCGAGGGATAAGTCCCACTTGATCATGGTGTTTACTCTTTTTGATGTGTTGTTGAATTCAGATTGCAAGTATTTAATTGACGATTTTTGCATCTATATTCATCAGAGATATTTGCTTGTGGTTTTTTCTTGTGTCATCTTTGGTTTTGGTATCATGGTGATGCTGGCCTCACAAAATGAGTTTGAAAGTATTCCCTCTACTTCTATTTTTTGGAAGTTTGAGAAGGGTTGTTATTAATTCCTCTTTGAATATTTGGTAGAATTCAGCTATGAAGTCATCTAGTCCTAGGATTTTCTTTATTGGGAGATTTTTGATTACTACTTTAATCTCCTCATTTGTTATTGATTTGTTCAGCATTTCTATTTCTACTTGATTCAGGCCTGGTAGGCTGTATGCTTCCAGGATTTTATTTTGTCTAGGTTATCTAATTTGTCCACATATAATTACTTACGATAGTCTCTTATGATCTTTTTTATTTCTGAGGTATCTGTTGTAATGTCTCCTCTTTCATTTATGATTTCACATATTTAAGTCTTCTGTCTTCTTTTTTCTTAGTCTAGCTAAGAGTTCCTGTTTTTTTTTTCAAAAATATGTTTTTGAAATTTTTATTTTTTTCAAATCATTTGTTATTGATTTGTTCAGCATTTCTATTTCTACTTGATTCAGGCCTGGTAGGCTGTATGCTTCCAGGATTTTATTTTGTCTAGGTTATCTAATTTGTCCACATATAATTACTTACGATAGTCTCTTATGATCTTTTTTATTTCTGAGGTATCTGTTGTAATGTCTCCTCTTTCATTTATGATTTCACATATTTAAGTCTTCTGTCTTCTTTTTTCTTAGCCTAGCTAAGAGTTCCTGTTTTTTTTTTCAAAAATATGTTTTTGAAATTTTTATTTTTTTCAAAATAAAAACCTCTAATTTTTGTTGATTTTTTAATTTTTTTCAAAAAAAACCCTCTAATTTTTGTTGATTTTTTTCCTTTGTGTTTCTCTTCTCCATTTGATTTATTTCTGCTTTGACCTTACTTTATTATTTCCTTTCTTCTGCTAACTTTGAATTTAGTTTATTCTTATTTTTCTAGTTCCTTGAGTTATAAGGTTAAGTTGTTTATTTGTGATTTTTTTTTGTTTTTTAGTGTTCATATTTATTATTATAATCTTGCATATTGAACTTTTAATTTCCATGCTTTTCCTCCTAGTTTCCTTTCTTCTCTCCATGCAGATAACCCCATCTGTCCCCCCATATCCTTCTGTGGAAGACCTGGTCGCTCTCTTCATGAAGCCTTCACTGATTTTCAGGCTCACTTGCCAATATGTGCCCCCATATATACAGTCTCACTTTACATTTTTAGTCTTTTGTAAATTTAATGCCCATTTCTCTCCATCCCTGTGGTATAATTTATTAACTAGTCTTTTTCCCCTCAACCCCTTCCCATTGATATATCACATGCCCCTGAATTTCCCTAAGATAAAGTATTTCTTACATATTTTGTTTTTCCAGAACCCTTAAAGAAGTTGTAAAATATTCATAAAATTTACTATCATAACTATTTTTAAGTGTACAGTTCAGTGATATTAAGCACATTAATATTGTGAAAACATCACCACAATCCTTCTCCAGAACTCCTTTTATCTTGAAAAATTCACTAAATAACAGCTCCTCATCCCTCTCCCTATTAGCCCTTGACAACCACCATTCTACTTTCTGTTTCTACGAATTTGACTACTCTAGGTGTCTCATTTGAGTGGAATCATAAAGTATTTGTCTTTTTGTTTCTGACTTATTTCACCTAGCATAATGTCCTCAAGGTTCATCCAAACTGTAGCATGTATCAGAATTTCCTTCCTTTTTAAGGTTGAAAAACTTTCTACCAAATGTATATACCACATTTTGTTCATTCAGTCATTCATCAATGGACAATTATGTTTGGCAATTTTGAATAAGGCTGCCATAAACATGGGTATACAAATATCAGTTCATCACTGATTTGAATTATTTTGTGTATATATGAAGAAGTGAGATGGCTGGATCATATAGTAATTGCATTTTGCATTTTTTTTTTTTTTTGAGTTTGTTTGTTTGGAGCTGCCATACCGTTTTCTAAAGTGGTTTTCTAATGTGGTCATTTTATATTCTTCCAGAGCCTTCTGAATTATGCCTGGCATTGATTGAAGCTTACTCAGTGTTCATTTAATTTTATCAAACCAAACTACAACTCATCCAAATTAAGGTTGAAATGTACTATCTATGTTCTTTTGAACTATTTGGTAAGGCTTAAATGTTAAAAATCTGTGTTGGTGTTTGTGACTTGTTTGCCTATAGTCATCCACCAGACTGGGGGTCATTTCTATCTTCTCTTTTTTGTTTTTTTTTTAAACCTAGTTTTATTAAATATTGCTTCTTTGGGATGTGTTTATAACAACTCCCAGAACATTTTCATGTAAGGATTCAAAGTGGGCATATTAAAATACAGCTTCAATATAAAGTTTATCACAGTTTTACAGTATTCAAAAATGACAGGCCTGCTCATTTCTATCTTTTCAAAACTATAAAAGTCAGAAGGCACAAAATGGGGAAATTATTATTTCTATGGACATCTTATTGTATGCATATCCAGTGAAGCATCTATGTTAATCAAATGGTAGTGAATAAAGACTAGATCTAGAAAACATGAAATGACTATCTCAAGCCAGGAAGATCAGAAGCCTGACTTGCACAGTCCCAAGCATGACCTAATACTGACCTCCAAGCTTGGAAAGACCCCTTATTCTGCTATTTATTAATTTCTGCCAAACAATGGAGGAAATTCTAGGTAAATTATGTTATACCTGAATAATAAAAAAGTCTGTGGGTTTTTTTTTTTTAAAGATTTTATTTATTTGACAGAGAGAGAGATAGCGAGAGCAGGAACACAAGCAGGGGGAGTGGGAGAGGGAGAGCAGGCCTCACGCCGAGCAGGGAGCCCGATGTGGGACTCGATGCCAGGACCCTGGGATCATGACCTGACCCGAAGGCAGACGCTTAACGACTGAGCCACCCAGGTGCCCAAGTTTGTGGTTTTTTGAAGTAGCATTTGCAATGTCATTTAATGATATGGGAAGGTGCTTATACTAATTATATTAGGTGAAAAGTCAAGATAATTTATTTTTTATACAATATGATCTGAATAGTTCAAAAGAAAAAAATCAATGTAAGAAATAACTGGAATGACATATACTAAATGTTAATGAGTAATTTTATTCTGCTTATTTATATCTTATGGGTAGCCCTGATTTTCTTCAGATGAGTATATTTTGCTGCTATAGTCATATAAAATGTATATTTGAGAAAAAAATCTATGTGTAGGATTCACTGGATCTGTGAAAAATGGCAAAATACTCATCCATGGACCTTCATTGTTCAGCCTATTACTCCTAAGGAGATGGTAGTAGTTATACTCCCTGGATTTCAGGCTACAGGCACCATGAGAGAGCCCTGAGGAAAATGGGCTAGGGGTAGAGATGGGGCTGGTTGCTGGTTGGCTGCAGTTGAGAGGTGAAGGAGGAAAAAGTCTTATCTGTTCCTAACCTGCCCCATGGTTGCAACTTACTCCTACCACATCATGGTCTCTCTCACTTCCTCATCCCTTATTCATACATAGGCAGCAGGCATGAAATCCAACTTTGTGAAGTCACCTCTCCAAAAAGTAGTCATCTTAATAAGACCCAAAATCCGAACCTACACTAATGAAGGTCAGAAGACAGAATTGCAGGGGTCAGTATTCAATCACCCAAATACTTACTGAAAAGTCTGCTATGTGCCAGACATCCACCAAGATGAAAGAATCAATAAAACTCCCTGGAAGAATTCATACCTTGTTGGTATAAATGAAGTCTCTGTTCCGGGAGCTGGGGACATACCAGAAAACAAAATAAGGCACCTGCTGTCAAGAAGCTTGTACTACATCAATCTCAGCCCTGTGAGGACTACACTCATCAGTATGTGAGCTTCAGTTTAGGTTTCGGTACAGTGTGATTATATATAAGCAGTGGTCATGGTTAAATGAGATTAGCTAATGTGATAAAGAAGGGAAACCACAATTTTTTATGGAATGATCAGAGATGCTTTTAAACTTACACTAATATTCCTTTGGTCATGGCTGAAGAAGCCAAAGTTCAAGACTGAGAAGCATCTGAAATGTTTTTCTAGGCAGTCAATCTGTTTAAGAGACTTCTCACAGTCACTAAACATCAGATTCTCCATACCACACCCTCAAAACTGGCAAAGAACCCCAAGCCAGGCCCAGCAGGGCTTGACCCCTGAAAATGATGCTGTTTAAGCCCTGTGATATAAAAAATGCCTCTTAGGCCAGACGCATTTGCCAGATCTTTCAGCATGGGCATACTTAACCTATGGTCTTACTTATATAAACTATTTCATCCAAGAAGCCAAACTAAATGGAAACAGGCATGTTCTGTCTGTGTTTGTGCATGTGTGGTATGCACGTGTATGTGGGATATGTGTGTGTGTGTGTGTGTGTGTGTGTGTGTGGTATGTCTGAATGTGTGGGTGTGTGCAGTCAGGACCTAACTTATACTTATCCATGGCTCCATGTCTGTCTGTGACAGGCCTATGGGTACTGCCATAACTAATGGAGTAACTCCCAATTCCATGAGATACCCAATCAGAAAAAAAAGTTTCACAGGCCAAGAAAAACAGCTAGAGGACAGGACAGATGAACTTTAAGAGCAGTTAGTGGTACAGGAGGGAGTAGAGGGAAAGAAGATGATGTGGTTCCCAAGATTAAGTCAATCCACTTCCCTCACCAGCAGGCATTTTTCTTTAGCAACCATGCATTTTGGCCAGAACTGTCAGAAGCCACAGAAAGAGGGTAAATAACCAAAAATGCTTTACTCCATTGTGCTAAAAAGAGTCTGAAATGCCCAGAATTTTCCGCCTTTTTGTCCTATTGAAACTTCTTAAATCTGTCTTCTGAATTTTGGTGTTCTCACTGGGCTAAAGCATGGAGAATGCAGGGCCAGGATCTCATTAATCACTTCAGCTACTGTATAATGGTTTTGAGGGATTAACATATGCCAGGCCTTCTGTTAAGGACATATCATCTTGTGTTTTAGGTACTATCACTGTGCACATTTTTATATATAAGCAAATAAAAAAAAACAATTTGAGCAACTTGCTCAAAATTAAGAAATGTGTAGAATCAGAGATGGAATTCAAATCCCAGGTCTGACTTCCTATACACTCCTGGGCATGAAAATGCACACAGTGAGTGGTTAATAAATGACTGAATGCTGTCTAAAAACATGAGATGGTAAGGGATCCATCTGTTTCACATTCAAAATTGTACACTCTGAGGATAGGTCAGTGCCCACTGGGATCACAGCAGAACATGGCTTGTGGCAGGAACACTGTACTAGGACCAGGAGGCCTGAGCTCTGGATCTGGACTCTGGTCCAGCCACTGGTTCCCCTGTGTGGCTTGGCAAAAGCCAATTTATATCTTAGGGCTTCCATTTTCTCATCTAGCAAACAAAAGAAATTCCACTTTACCCCATAAGTCTGTGAGGAGGACCAGAGGAGATAAATACAAGTGAAAGTGCTTCATATAACTCACATGAGAGGTAGCATCAGCGAGGAACATGTCTTGACACTGGAGCTGTCCTCATGATTGTTCTTTGTTTTCTGCCACCAAGGAGCTCAAACAGTACTACTATTATTTTAAGTAAAATACAACAAATGCATCGGATGTGCAGGAGGAAAAATGTGCCAATGAAACCCTGGCAGGTCAGATGGAAAGTAGATCTCTGACTCACCATCCCTTTCAGAAGAATCTCCAAATGCTCTCTCCCAGCATCCAGGGCCTCTCCCAATGCTCCCCCATTGACTTCATGCTCCAGTAATAACACATGACATGTAATCCCTCCAACAGAGCAAGCTCTCTCAGACCTCTGATCCTTTTCATTTGTGGCTGGAACACTGATGTCCCATCTGCTTCAGTGTTTTGAAACTCAGTCCATGCATCACTACCATCAGGAAACTTCTCTGCTCCTTCCTCAGTGCTCAACGTCACTCATAAGTGATGATGATGATGATAAGTTTACTTCACCATTACACCATTCTTGAGAATCCTTATCTCTGTTACTAGTAAATTCTTCAAAGACAAGCATGCTTCTTTCATCTGATTATTCCCAGTGCCTGGCCTAGGACATGGAACTCCAGAGTTATATGATGAATTTTTAGTCAATTGAGCTAAATTAGTATGTGTTCACAGTACTCTGTATGGTCAGGAGAACATAAAGGCTGACTAGTTTCATGTTGAACAAATGCCCTCAAGCATAAAGTTTCAACATTTGCAGCTATGATCTCTTACATTCATTTCATAATTAGCCCAAAAGATCTCAATAATTTTGGGATTCCTGCACTACACTGTGAGTTTTTCCCAAAATGGAAACCATATTTTATTAACTTGTCTCAATAATGTTTATTGACTGATTGCCTGATTGAATGAATGAACGAATGGATGGATTTACTATACCCATTTTTAGATCATCTCACAGAAACTAGGATGATGCTTGGGACATGTATTCTCGAATTATTTCTAAATGAATGAGTGAACAAATGAATGTCTTTTTCATGTATTTTTTTTTTAACTCCCATGACTAACAAAGGATGTGGCATAGGGCTCTTCAAAATCCTTGCTTGAAAAAAAATCCTTATTTGATGTATGAAAGAATTTAGATTCGAGGACTATCAAGTGAGAATCTGGCTACTTTTAGTTAAATATGAATATATCTGCCAAAGATTCACATTTCTAAATAGGAATCTGCTAGTAAAAACATCATAAAAGTGGCACTTCATGGTTGGTTATCTCAAGATTATCATGATTATACGTGAGGTGACAGGCACCAGGGTGGCTCAGTAGGTTAAGCTTCTGCCTTCGATTCAGGTCATGATCCCAGGGTCATGCCCTCAGTTCAGGTCATGATCAGCAGGGAGTCTGCTTCTCCCTCGCCCTCTCCCTCTGCCCCTCCCCTCTGCTTGTGTGCTCTCTCGCTCTCTCTCTCAAAATAAATAAATAAAATATTTTTATATGTGAGGTGACATATTATTCAACTATGATCATAGTAGATTTCTTAAGCTGATGCGTTTAATGAAGAGTATATTTAGATGTAGAATGACTATTATAGAAATGACAGAAATATTGCATTATGTTGAATTATGCCACCTATTATGCTATGTATTCTAAAAGCATCCCTTCCAACCAATCTCCCTTTCCCCAAGAGCCTAGTTGGTTCCCATTAGAGTCCATGATGTGGTACCTTCTCTGTAATTCTTCCCATATAATAAGATTAGGCCTTAAAGACCAAGTAGAGTCAGGCAAGTTTACTTCACCATGGCATTTTCCTGATCAGTCAAACTATCTCTCTCTTCCAGGAAACTCATGATTAGCTTTTGTTTGGAGAAAGACAGGCTCTTCCAGGCTAAGACTACTTGGCTGAACAGTGCCTTACTCTCCCACTGGGGATCATGAGCTGAAATGAATAGTAAATTTGGTCTTCGAGGAACCCAGGTTCAAAGGTGAAGCCAAGGCAGGGCTTTGTGCATAGATAGTTAGACCCAAAACTGTTGAGCCACATGACTTCTTAAAATAAAACCATCTGGGTCCCAAAACCAAAGGTGCATGACCCAGCATCTCAAAGTTCTTGTTTGAGTAAAAAAAGATAACAAACACAGATAAAAATTTATCACCCTGTAAACTTATACACAACTCTGATAAATACCAAATGAAATGAATAAAATGTTAAAAATGAGGAAAGCATTCTCTATTTACCATAATTTGATCCTCAATTCTGATTTATTCCAATCATAATTTATAAAATAAAGAAGCACAGCTCACTAACAAAGAGACTCATAAGTTAACAATATGGCTATCACCCTTATAAAAGTTAGTGAATAATTTAAAAAGAAGAGTAGACAATGTGATCAAATGAATGGAATCAAAGAGAAATGGACCATTTATATTGTTGTTACACCCTCTCAGTATGCACAAATAAGATGAAAGTAAATGCAAGATAATAAAAAGGGGAAGGCAGAAACAACCCTAAATTCATCATCAGAAATAAAGAAATGTCCAAACAATAGGTACTCAACGATGATTTATATTAACTAATCTTCCCCAGCATCACTTCCTTTCCCTTTTTCTTCCTTTCCTCTGCCTATTTCTCCTTCATCATCATTATCATCATCATCACTAATAAACAGCAGGTGGAAATCCTCTGGGTCTCTTTATAGTGAAATCAACACCTGTGAGAAATTCAAATATGATTGTTAAGGGATAGAGAGACTTTTGGAATTTATGAGGCACATGATTGCCATGCCATGTTGTGCTGTTTGTTTAATGTTTACTATTATGTTTTCCCTATTGTTTTCTTTTTATTTAACATTGTAGCTCACAAAATCTCTCTGTTTCACCCACATTCACATTCATACACAATAAATTCTACAGTCTCTTTATCCCACTCCCCCTTAGTTTAGTTTTACTAAAAAATGATAATTTTACAGAGGTAAAATGATTATTTAAAATAATAGTATCAATTGTTATTTTAAAATCTGATATTTTAAAAATCTTCCTTAAAGAGCATGCTAGCTAACTCATCATAATTATATTCAGGAAGAGAGTGAGACAGAGGAATAGAGGAAGCAGAAGAGGGAAAAGAACTGCTACATAAGATGTCTGAGTAGCCAGCGTGGACTAAGCGTTTTACATACATTATTTTGGTTAGTTCCCATGTTAAGGAGAAGAGAATGGAGGCTCAGGAAGATTAAGTGACCATCTAGAAAGTAACAGAGTTAGGGACTGAATCATTGTCTTTCTGACACCAAAGCCTATGCTTCTTTGTAACTTTATCTCTTCTGTTTATCCTCTTCTAGGACTCTATGTATGTAAAGCAAAACATAAAAATAATTGTATATACTAAAATATTACATCAGTGTTATAATAGAAAAAAAACCTAGAATCAGGAAAACAAGTTAAAGGTATAACAATAAGAGAATCAATCATGGCACAACTCTAAAATGAGCAACCATGAACAGTAATAATTCTGTAGAATTTACAAAAACATGAACAATGTTTAAACTGAAATGATATGGAACATTATAGTAATAGTATAGTAATGGTTAAGCAGAGAAGTTAAGACATAAATTAATTCATGAGAAAATATGGCCATATCTCTTATGAATTTAAAAATAAAAATCCTCAACTAAATATCAACAAATCAAATCCAACAATGAATCAAAAGAATTGTGCACCATAGCCAAATGGTATCTATTCCAGTTATGAAAGGATGGTTCAATATTAAAAAGTCAGGCAATGTAATCCACCACATCAACAATCTAAAGAAGAAAAGTCAAATTATGTAATCATGTCAATTGATGCAAAAAAAATTTAGACAAAATCCAACACCCACTCAAGATAAAAAACTCTGAGCAAGTTAAAAATGGAAGGGAACTACTTTACTTGATTTTTTAAAAAGTCATATGCAAAAAAATCCTATAGCTACCATCAAATTTAATGGAAAAAGGTGATGTTTTCCTCCTATGTACAAGAACAAGGCAAGGATGTCTGTCATCACAACTCTTATTTAACATAGTACTAGAAGTCCTAGTCAGTGCAATGAGACCAAGAAAAGTAATAAAAGGCATACAAAATGGAAAGGAACAAATAAAACTGTCCCTATTTGCTGATGACATGATTGTCCACTTAGAAAGTCACAAGAAATAAAAAAAAAATCTTAGAACAAATTAGTGAGTTTATCAAGGTTACAGAAACAAGTTTATGATATATCTCTCTATATTAACAATGACTTTGTGGAAACAAATTTTAAAAACACAATACAATTTACCATCCTCTAAAGAAAATGAAATACTTAGGTATAAATTTAACAAAACATGTATAGGACCTATCTGCTGAAAATTACAAAACGCTGATGAAACAAATTTTTTAAAGACCTAAATAAATGGAAATGTATACTGTGCTCATTTATAGGTAGACTCAGAATAGTAAAGATGTCAATTCTCCTAAATTTAGCTAAAGATCTAATATAATTCCTACCAAAATCCCTTCAAGGTACTTTGTAGACATACAAAAGCTTATTCTAAAATTTATTTGAAAGCACAATGACTATAATACCTAAAACAATCCAAAAAAAGAATGTGGGATTAATCACTCTATATCCAATACTAAGTTACTATACAGCTATAATATTGAAGACAGTGTGGTATTAGAGGAATAGACACACAGATCAATGGCCCATATAAATATGTCCAATTGATTTCTGATATATTGCAAAAGCACTTCAATGCAGGATGGATGGCCATTTTAAGAAATAAGGTTGGAACAATTGGATATCCAAGTGAAAAAAACATACACACACAAAAACAAAAACAAAAACAAAACCCCCTCACACTTGATAGAGAATTTCCTTCAAAATGGATCATGAACTTAAATATAAACTGTAAATCTATACAAGTTTTAGAAAATGATATATAAGAGAAAATCTTCAGGACAAAGGGCTAGTCATAGCCCAATACCTCAATACCAAAAACATGATACACAAAGGAAATGTTGACCAATGGATCTAAACAAAATTAAAAAGGTTTGCTCTTTGAAAGACCCTGTTAAGAGGAGGAAAAGAAAAGCTATAGACTAGAGAAAATATGCAAATCATGTATCTGATAAAGAACTAGTGATATATATATATATATATATATAATATACATATATATATACTCAAAAGAAAAGTAACAATCCAACTATGAAATGGGCAAAAAACATGAATGGATGTTTTACTGAAGGAGACCTAGAGATGGTAAATGAAAAATCCATTAGCAAAATTCACTTTACAGTCAGTATTATTCTTCAGAAATAATAATTAAGCAACTTCAGTACATATTTTCATATCTTTATTACTTTTCATGTTTTCAACACAACAAAACATGAAAAGAGCAACTGAGGTCCCTTTTGACCTTTCCATGTTCAATAGTCAAAAACCAAACTACAATGTCCATAGAAATATTCCCAAATGATTATCCTTAAACTTTAATTGGTGGACTCAAGGAGCTTCCCAGGTTGAAAAATTACCAATATATATTTTTAATTATGTGAAAAAAAATCAAATTTTATCTTGAATGTGTCTGTAATATTTGAGCTTAAATATCACCATCTTTTTAAGTTGAAGTCATATGCTTAAGCCCCTCTGATTGCACCCCTCAAAGACACTGAGCCTCTAACAGACACTGAAATGTAATAGGACTTGCCCAAGGAGCCAGTCTTTTCCAATGAGGAAAGGAACAATGGCTAAGAAAGTTGTTAGAGCAGTCCAGAGCTCTAAGACAAAGACTTGTTCTTCCTGTGGGGTCCTTGAATTGCTTTCCATCACTCCCTGGGTATTCCTTTTGGATGATATTCTTGGAAAAAATTCACATTGATTTTTGGTTTATTCCATTGCTTCTCTAAGAAGCCAAAGTTAAAAACTGACCTTGATCTCAAGTAACTTCTAATGTGTCACATATGGAGGCAGGGAGATAAAGCTCTGTCTGTGGTTGAGAAAGAATAATTCTGCCAAAGCAGTGTTCTCAATAGCGCTGATAATAATAATAACAATAACTCCACATATTATTAAAGTGCTTTATATTTACCAAATGTTTTCATATATATTATAGCATTGGATTCTCATGAAAATGCTGTGAGGTAGGTGAGCAGATATTATTTATATTATCCTCAGATGGAAATAATATCTGTGCCTTGTCTAAATTAATCAACCAGCAAGTGTTGCAGATAACACTTGAACTTCAAATCTCATTTGTAACATTAAAGAAATTTTTAAATATAAAAATAGATTATCCCAGCAGCCTGTAGTAATTGATCCAAATTTTGTAAATGGTTAAGATTTGGTCCATGGGCATTTGCATTTTACATACCAATCAGAATTACAGTATCATATTCTGCATTTATATATTTATTTTATAATAATCTGGTCAAGTCATGGCATAGTTTTCATAATTATGTTGCTATCCTATGGTGTGGGGAATTATAATTTATTTCATCATTCTACTCTGCATGATTTTCTTTCTTTAATCATTCATTGACTTAGGATAAATTTTTAGGTCTATGAGCCCTTGTCAAAGATTTTGAAGATTCCACATTGTTAGTGCTACTAATTATCATATTCTCAAGTAAAATATAAAAATTTGCATTGAGTCTAGATGTGTTTGCAAATACAACACAAGCTTGTCACTAATTCCAAGAGTTACCATTTTTAAGCATAAAGGTAACTTTATTTATTTACTAACTCAACAGCAAATTGGATCTTTTCAATAATTAGCTAATTCCATTTCCTATCATATATATTTTTTTCATCCATCTATTAAGGTCTTGATAGTTTTTCTTATATTGAATAAGATACTTTATGATAAAAATTAACCTTTTTCATAATTGATGAAGGATTTTCAGATTTGTGTCTCTTTAGTTTTATCTCTTTATTACACATTTTCCTCTTTAGTTTCTTCTGTAGCCTCAAAGCAGAGGAAGTTTTCACCTCACTCTACTATTATCAGGACCATTTTCTGTTTCACTCCGACTGAACTTTAATATTATAGCTCTGTTTTCAATCAAATGGAATATTTATATAAGAAATGCAAATATAACTTTTTAGAAATAGTTTCTTTTGTTTTTGTATAGTTTATGCATACATACAATTTAAACAGTAAAATATATCTGAGAGGCTTATCATAAAATACAGATTCCTTACTGCTACACCATCAATATTCCCCTTCCTCAGTGCTTTCTACTTTCCATATTTCCAGAGATATGTATAAACATGTTTATACATATATACAGAGTACTTATATTGTTAATTTTTGATTTTTTTAGTTTTAGGCATAGATACTAACTTCTCAAGATAGGAGATATGGGCTTAATTCTCTTTCCCCAGCCTACATTTACTATGCACACACACACACACCTTCAGACTTCCATCCCCCCAAAAAAGATATTTTTATGTTGCTCAGATCAATCCATTAAGATTACCTAAGTGTTATTTATAACTGAGCCATGCAGCAAGCTTTAATTACTTTTCCTATCTTGCATAAACTTTGCTCCCTTTGGATTCAATGGATGTTTTATTTACTTTTGTTTTCTTCGTTGCCTGTGTTATTATGACTAATTCACCCCCAAACTTTTCCCCAGTGTTCAAATACATCCAGTTTTCTATCAGTTTCATCTTCTTGGAAAACTTTTATTCCAGAGCCTCTGACTTGCTCCAATCTGGACTACTTACTCTCTGGGCCTGTTATGCATCTTTTATCCTAGCATGCTTCTTTTCAGCATCCCTAGTAGTTAGGGTAGGCTGCAATAACAGATTCCCGGAACAGAAACTTATTTCTTGTTCATGTAACAATCCAAGATGGCAGCCCATGGTTAGTTGGTGTCTTCTCCTCCACGTGATGAGGTTGAGATCCAGGGTTATTCAGGGTTTTTTTGTTTGTCTGTTTGTTTTTCATCTTGTAAATTTACCATTTCCTGGGACCTTGAACCCTCAAGGTTGCCTCAAGGGGAGTTAGAAGAGGCACTTCTTTCACTTCTTGAGAACAGTTTATCTATAACACTCAGTCCTGAGGCCACATTTAAATCCTAAGGATTTAGTAGATACAGTCGAACTATGTCCCCAAAGGACAAGAAAAGAGATTTTTACTGACTACTAGAAATCGCTTGCTAATTATCATCAAGGGTATTCCTTTTGCCACTTGCTTGACTGAGATCTCGTTTCCCAGATCTCTTTTCTTCTCTTACTTTTACTTTCCTGGTTGGTAGAGTACATGCTAAAGTAGCTTTTTGAGAAAGAGGGAGTAGGAGATATATTTTTAGTGATATTGGTTGTCCTAAGATATCTTTATTCTACTCTCATATTTAATGGCTGTTTTGACTGAGTACAGAATTGTAGGTTGGAAAACATTTTCTCGAAAATTTGGAAGGCTTTTCCATAAAAGTTTCAAAGGTCTTGCTCTGTTTCTATAGAGTTTAAAGCCATTTTATTCATAATCTTTGGTATATCTGATTTTTTTTTCTTTCTGGAGCCTCAAGATCTTTTGGCCACTGACATTCTGAAATGACATGATGTGGTTCCATTTTGATCCATTTTGCTGGGTGTTTGCTATATATTTTATTATATAACACATCTTCCCCAATTCTGGGAGATACCTGAATTATTTCTTGATGATTTTCTCTTCCATTTTCTCTTTTTTTTTTTCTATTTAAAACTATAATTTTGGATATTGATCCTCCTGAGATGATCTTCTAATATTCTTATTTTTTCTTTCCTATTTTCAATCTCTATTTGTTTTACTTTCTGAGAGAATTCCTCACCATTAGCTTCTAAAGCTTCTAACCACTTCATCATATTTTATAGTTTTAATTTTCAAGACCTTTTTCTTAGAGTCATAGTACCCCTTTTTGTGGCATACTATTCTTGTTTCATTGATATAGTGTCTTTTCAACTATTTGAAATACAGAGATACTTTTAATATTATCTCCCTGCATAATCTGTTCTGTTCATGTTGTTGCTTTCTATTTATTTCTTTTAGTCTCTATCTTTTCAATTGGGCACTTTGCTCAAATACCTGGGGATCTTTGGCTGTCTGTTTATGAGTGGATCTCTAAAGGCTAATGGAAACCACTGAACATTCTGTATGCTTGTCAACTGTGGGTTTCATTTTAAGGAGTGATGTGACCCAGTCTATTTCATTGAAACCAGCATTGATGTGTATCTTCAGGTCTTTTCTTGTTGACCACTCAAATTCTGCACAGAAAAAGCGTCACCCAGCCTCTTAAAGAAGCACAAACCAAGAAAGTACAAACCAGGGTCCTAGTGTTCTAAGAGCAAAGTAGGAAAAGAATGATATGAGACACCTCACATTCAGTGTACAAACTGATGAAATCTCTCAATTTATAGTAAGATTTCCCTTCCTTCAACTATACCTAATATTCCCAGTCCAGAGACATGCAGCTTTACCCCTCCAGAGAATAAATGTCCAGTCTTCTGCCAAGGAGGGAGAGGAGTAGTTTTCCAGTTGATCAGAGGAGGGAGTAAAATTGGTGGTTTAACTGCATCTTGAAGCAGAATTTAATCCAACCTCCTGTTTTCAACTTCTTCATACACTTCATCCTCCCTGCTTGCAGAGGTACCTGGTGCTGATAATTTCTGAGCCTCTTGGGAGATTTGTGGTGTAGATTGAGTAGCTGTTCAGCTTTCTCTACTGCTGACTTTGGATTCAGTTTTTGTTTTTGTTTTTGTTTTTCAAGTCAGCTAAGTGGTTTAGCACCCACCTTGTTGCGATTGCCATTTCTCAGTTTTTCTCTGTGCTTTTGTATACGTATGCTTAGAAAATCTTTTAGTGCCATTTTAGTGAGGTTTCAAAGAAGAGTGGAGGTAAAGACGCTCAATCCTTGATCTTCAACCTGGAAATCCTTAATATAACTTTTCATTTTCCAAATTGTTTTCCTATCAGAGCACCAATTAATGAATAATCACTATGTTCTCCTTGTTTTGAGTTTAGTTAACTTAGTTAACTTTAGTTAGCTTTAGTTAACTTGACATATATCAAGTTAATTATATTTCTAAAATTCATACTCTAATCAAATGATCCATTTTCAACTAGTAATGTACATTTTTTTCTTTTCTAGAATATATTATCATATATAATAATTGCTCAGTACACGCTAGTTCTGCTTATTGCTTCATTCATCCAGGTAACCCATGTGGAAAGAACTCTGTTAAGAATCATCACGCAAACAATTTGCCAATAATACCACATGCCGACTTTGTTTTTGTTTTAAAAGATAGACATGTCCTTAAAATTAGTTCCAATTCCATTAATCATCCCTCTTCCAGTATATGTCAGCCAAGGCTGTTTCTATTCCAGGCCTGAAAATTAAAAATCCCTTGGGTTGATAGTTTACCATAGAACATGACCCATCCATTTAGCCTAATCTTCTCTAACCAGAAATACACAAAGAGACACATATAACCACACACATACCTTTCTAAGCCATGTGTATCTCACTTTGATTTCTAGCCCTCTGGTGCTCAGTGACATTTTCTGTTTCAGAATATCAAGATATTTTGCCATACATGAACTTTAGCAATCTCAGTAACATCTCTTTACCATATTAAAGATTAAAAGAGGGAATTAGCTTTGTAATTTACCAGGAAAATAGGACTATATGGTGTCATTTCTGATCTTCTAATCTAAGATTCTCTTCCATGTGCATTCCTAAATATTTTTCCCCTTACTTGCCCTTCTTATTGCTGATATGGATTACAAAATGATCTATACCACTCTTCACTTTTTTAATACAAATATCTATTACCAAGATTAAATGACATTTACACATTCAGAATGAGTTTTTTTCTCTCCCATATAAATTTATCCTGGGGGGGAAAATTGCTTTTACTATAATTCTAGTTTCATCATATCTGGCAAATAATTATTAATCAAATAATCATCTTTGAGCTATACTTAATATAACTATCCTCATTATACGAAGTAGCTGCTTTACTTTTCTAATGGTTCCTCAATGCTAAAATTTATTATCTGTAGCCATTAGAATAACCAAAATGTATAGACCAGAAGGACTGCTGGTTACATGAGGGAATAACCTACATGTTTCAAGGTTGAAGTAGAGGTAAGAAAGATCAATAATAACTATGGAAAAAAAGCTTGAAAAATAAAAATTTCATATTTATAAGAAATATTACCCTATACAAGGTACTCCTGGGAAAGATAATTCAGTTATTTATAAAAGAATTGTATATCAGTTTTAAACTGTTTTGTTTCTTATTCTAGGTCTTATTCATCTTAGAGGTTGATTGTGTGATTTTTGGCTTATTCTTGTGATCACTCAGAGACATTAAAACAATGGTGTGAACTCACTGGAACATTCCCCTCCTAATCTCACTGGAAAAGTATAAAGTTTTTAATGGCCTATTTATGGTTCTCAAAAACTTGATTTAGGGTGGGAAATATTGGACTAATCTACTTTTTTGCAATCAAAAGCACATACCAAAGAGAAGATAGTCTCTCAAATTAGGAACTTAGGGTCCAAAAATAAAATGCAATCCAAATGTTTGCTAAGAAGAGACTAGGAAGACAAGATTCTCAGCCCACCCCACCCACTCCCACTCCCACCAAAAAAAGAGAACCTCAACGAGGCATTTGTAGATGCTTTAATGCTCAGACTCGTTAAAATAAGTCATATTTGTAATAAGAAAGTTAAAAAAAAGCAGCTAAAGTAAAAACCAAGGGGGCAGACAAGAATAAGCCTGATCTTTTCCCTACCACAAATATAACTTCTCTCAACTTTAGCTGTTTGAATTTGTTGACTTTGAAGACAATCATCAGAGGCTGAGTAACACCCAGTCTTTCCATTTTGAGGTCTCGGAATTCTTTCTTTTTGGCCTTTGCATCCAAAAATAATACACATCCCAATTACCCCCTGAGCTAAGGGGCCAAATCTACATAGTATTCCATTTCAGGAAATGAACATCTCAGGGTCTTTCCTCTGCTTTTTGCTCCTGCTTAGGCATGTTAACCGGATTATAAGAGAAGATAAAACCGTTTACATATGTTTGTGGGTGTTTTTTATACAAAGAGAAACTAGTTTGCTTGATCAAATAACAAAGCACCAAGCATAATGAAACTGGGTTTTCCCTGCCCTGGTTATTTTCTCCAGCTTCTACATCAGAGCTTGCACAGGTATTTCTGGCAATGTCTAGGTGAGTTAACATAGCCATTTGGAGCAACCAAATAAAGAGAATTAGGACCAGCTCATTTTAAACAGAATAAATCTCAATGTTGTGCTAAATTCTCCCTTAAAAAACAATTGCCAAAAAATAATGTGATTTATCCCTTAGGAAAGACTGGTGAGAAGTATGTGTGGGGGGTGGGAGGGAGCGGGTAATGAGGAAGGAGAGAGAAGGATGTACATGACTCAATTTTTGGAAAAGTCTGAACAAATAATAATCAAGCTAATGGCAACTAGAAGGAAACACCCTAATGATTCTGGATCAGTAATGCTTTAAAACAAACATAGTTTGAATTTTAAGATTTAGTCTTAGAGCTAACCTTCTAAACTAAACACACACACATGCATACACAGAGTCATTTATGATACAATTCAGTTGATAGAGTTATCAGTCATGGTATAGAAAAAAGAATCAATAAAACCATAGGAGACAGAGTTAAATGAGAGAGAGAGAGAGAGAGAGAGAGAGACCCAGATCTCTAACCAGATCTCTTTAGTGGTGCAGTTTAAGGGAAAATGGCAGTCTTCAAAGCCAGTCTCTGCCATAATACCTATTAGTAGAAGCCTTGGGAAAAGCATTTAATTTAATTTCCTGGTTCCTTAGATTCCTTTTATGTAAAATGGAGATGATATTAAACTTCACTGATTTCATGGAGGACTAAATGAGATACAATATGAGAAGGCATTCTATAAATGTAAAAACATGCAATAAATATTAGCAAAATATGAAGGCATTTCTATACTTCATATTCATACATCATTGGTGGGAACACAATTTATTGTTAGAATAAACCTTCTAAAAGGCAATTTGTATAAAGTACAATGAACCTTTTCATACCATAGATCCATACATTTACATACAGGATTCTATTCTAAGGAAACAATCAGAGATTTGGACAAAACATTATTCTCAAACATGTCCATTGCAGTGTTACTTAAGATAGCCAGTCAAGTAGACTCAGCCTTAATGTCCAATAGTAGGAGAATAGAAACCAGGGGAAAGAAAAATTAAGAGGCATGCTAAAAATAACTAATTAGGGTTTTCATGATTTAGATTTACTGTTGCACCTGCTTTCGTTTTGTGTGAGGAGCTCAATTGTTTTCATACCCAAAACATGAGCTAAAACCCACTGCTGCTCTTGGGGGCGCAGAGCAAGATGGAGGAGTAGGAGACCTAGATTTTGTCTGGTCTCAGGAATTCAGCTGAATAGGGATCAAACCATTCTGAACACCTACGAAATCAACAGGAGACCAAAGAAGAGAGTAGCAACAACTTTCTGAACAGAGAAGCGACCACTTTCTGGAAGGTAGGACCGTGCAGAGAAGTGAATCCGAGGCGACATTCGGGAGGATAGACGGCGGGAGAGGGGGCCTCCGTCGGCCACTTCTGGCAAGTGCTAGAGCCCCGGAGCACAAAATCGGAACTTTTAGAAGCCGGCTCCGTGGAGGGACGTCGCTCCAGTGGCTAAGCGGGAGGTGGAACCCTCGCGGGACAGTGTGGTCTCAGGACCCTCGGGGTCACGGAAACATCGGGGGTGCCTGAGTGCAGCAGAGCTCCCAGGTATCGGAGCGGGGAAGCCGGCTGCAGAGACGGAGCCGAGGCGCGGGCTCTCAGCTCGGGCTTGCCATAAACTGTGATCCGCGGCCCAGTCGGGCCACTGCTCCTCCAGCAGGGACCCAACAAGCGGCAGATCCGGGGAGACTCCCCTCCCTCCACCGGGAGGAGCGGCGCAGGAGCGCACTGCAGGGATCTGCTGGGTTTGGAGACCCCACCCAGGGTCAAGTGCCAGGGACAGAAACGCTGGGTCACAGGCGGGGTGAGCACGGAGAGCGGCTGGAGACCAGGGGGGCGGGAGTGACTGCTTTTCTCTGGGGGTGCACTGAGGAGCAGGGCCCCGAGTTCTTAGCTCCTCTGAGTGGAGATTGGGAGGCCACCATTTTCACCCTGGTCATCCAAAGCTGTACCAGAGCTTGCAGGGAACAAAAGCTCCTGAGAGCAAACCCGAGCAGCTTGCTTAGCCCGGACTGACAAGGGTGGGGCAATTCCGCCTCCAGCAAAGACATTTGGGCACCACGGCAACAGGGCCCTCCCCCAGAAGATCAGCACGAACAACCAGCAAGCCAAGACCAAGTTTACCCATCAAGGAGAAAGGGAGAACTCCAGCGCTAGGGGAATACTGCACATAGAATTCATGGCTTTTTTTTTTTACCATGATTCATTAGTTTTTCAAAGTTAATTTTTTAACTGTTATTTTAATTTTTCTTTGTCCCTTTTTCAACCAACATCTTATCAATCCCTTTTTAAAAAAAAAAAACATTTTATTTTTCATTTTTAGAGTCATATTTTATCCCTTCATAGTAGTTACCCTTATTTTTGGCATATATATATATATAAGTTGTTCTCTCTTTAAAATTTTGAGATACAGTTTCTCCTAACAGATCAAAATATACCCTAAATCACTAGTGTATAGCTTTGTTCTAGTCTCCTGCCTGATCACATTCTCTCCCTTTTTTCTTTTATTTTTTTAATCTTCTTTCTTTTTTCAAACAATTTCTTATCTTATCAATTCCTTTTATAAAATCTTTTATAATTTTCATTTTTACAGTCATCTTCCATCCCTTCATTGTATCAACCCTTATTTTGTACATATATAAGTCTTTCTTCCTTTAAAATTTTAGGAGGCACTTTTTTCTAACAGACCAAAATACGCCCAAAATCTAGTGTGTGGCACTGATCTATGCACTAGCCTGATCATATTTGATCATATTTTGTTTTTTTTTGTATTGTTCTGTATTTGTTTTTATCTTTTTATTTTTGTTTTTTTTTCTTTTTCTTTCTTTTCTCTTTCTTTTTTCTTTCTTTCCCTTTCTTTTCCCCTGGTTTCACGTCTTTTCTGATTTGTATAGAGTATATTTGCTGGGGAGGTTGTTAACCTGTTAGCATTTTGCTCTCTCATTCATCTATTCTCCTCTGGACAAAATGACAAGACAAAAAAAATCACCTCAGCAAAAAGAACAAGACAGTACTGTCAGCCAGGGACCTACTCAATACGGACATTAGTACGATGTCGGACCTAGAGTTCAGAATCATGACTTCAAAGATACTAGCTGGGCTTGAAAAAAGCATGCAAGTTATTAGAGAAACCCTTTCTGGAGAAATAAAAGAACTAAAATATAACCAAGTCAAAATCAAAAAGGCTATTAATGAGGTGCAATCAAAAATGGGGGCACTAACTGCTAGGATAAATGAGGCAGAAGAGAATCAGCAATATAGAAGACCAAATGATGGAAAATAAAGAGGCTGAGAAAAAGAGAGAGAAACAATTACAGGATCACGAGGGCAGAATTCGAGAGATAAGCGATATGATAAGACAAAACATTAGAATAATTGGGATCCCAGAGGAAGAAGAAAGAGAGAGAAGGGCAGAAGGTATATTGGAACAAATAATAGCAGAGAACTTCCCTAATGTGAGGAAGGAAACAGGCATCAAAATCCAGGAGGCACAAAGAACCCCTCTCAAAATCAATAAAAATAGGTCAACACCCCGACATCTAATAGTAAAACTTACGAGTCTCAGAGACAAAGAGAAAATCCTGAAAGCAGCTCGGAGGAAGAGATGTGTAACCTACAATGGTAGAAACATTAGACTGGCAACAGACCTATCCACAGAGACCTGGCAGGCCAGAAAGAACTGGCAGGATATCTTCAGAGCACTAAACGAGAAAAATATGCAGCCAAGAATACTATATCCAGCTAGGCTATCATTGAAAATTGAAGGAGAGATAAAAAGCTTCCAGGACAAACAAAAACTAAAGGAATTTGCAAACACGAAACCAGCCCTCCAAGAAATATTGAAAGGGGTCTTCTAAGCAAAGAGAGAGCCTAAAAGCAGCATAGATCAGAAAGGAACAGAGACAATATACAGTAACAGTCACCTTACAGGCAATACAGTGGCACTAAATTCATATCTTTCAATAGTTAACCTGAATGTAAATGGGCTAAATGCCCCAATCAAAAGACACAGGCTATCAGATTGGATTAAAAAACAAGACCCATCAATATGCTGTCTGCAGGAGACTCATTTTAGAACCAAAGACACCCCCAGATTGAAAGTGAGGGGGTGGAAAACCATTTACCATGCTAATGGACACCAAAAGAAAGCTGGGGTGGCAATCCTTATATCAGACAAATTAGATTTTAAAACAAAGACTGTAATAAGACATGAAGAAGGACACTATATCCTACTTAAAGGGTCTATCCAACAAGAAGATCTAACAATTGTAAATATCTATGCCCCTACCATGGGAGCAGCCAATTATATAAGACAATTAATAACAAAAGCGAAGAAACACATTGACAACAATACAATAATAGTGGGGGATTTTAACACCCCCCTGACTGAAATGAACAGATCATCGAAGCAAAAGATCAACAAGGAAATAAAGACTTTAAATGACACACTGGACCAAATGGACTTCACAGACATATTCAGAACATTCCATCCCAAAGCAACGGAATACGCATTCTTCTCTAGTGCCCATGGAACATTCTCCAGAATTGATCACATCCTAGGTCACAAATCAGGTCTCAACCGGTACCAAAAGATTGGGATTATTCCCTGCATATTTTCAGACCACAGTGCTTTGAAACTAGAACTCAATCACAAGAGGAAAGTCGGAAAGAACTCAAATACATAGAGGCTAAAGAGCATCCTACTAAAGAATGAATGAGTCAAACAAGAAATTAAAGAAGAATTAAAAACATTCATGGAAACCAGTGAAAATGAAAACACAACTGTTCAAAATCTTTGGGATACAGCAAAGGCAGTCCTGAGAAGAAAGTATATAGCAATACAAGCCTTTCTCAAGAAACAAGAAAGGTCTCAAATACACAATTTAACCCTACACCTAAAGGAACTGGATAAAGAACAGCAAATCAAGCCTAAGCCCAGCAGGAGAAGAGAAATAATAAAGATCAGAGCAGAAATCAATGAAATAGAAACCAAAAGAACAGTAGAACAGATCAACGAAACTAGGAGCTGGTTCTTTGAAAGAATTAACAAGATTGATAAACCCCTGGCCAGACTTATCAAAAAGAAAAGAGAAATGACCCAAATGAACAAAATCATGAATGAAAGAGGGGAGATCACAACCAACACCAAAGAAATACAAACAATTATAAGAACATATTATGAGCAACTCTATGCCAGCAAATTAGATAACCTGGAAGAAATGGGTGCATTCCTAGAGATGTATCAACTACCAAAATTGAACCAGGAAGAAATAGAAAACCTGAGCAGACCTAGAACCACTAAGGAAATTGAAGAAGTCATCAAAAATCTCCCAAGAAACAAAAGCCCAGGGCCAGATGGCTTCCCAGGGGAATTCTATCACACATTTAAAGAAGAATTAATACCTACTCTCCTGTAAGTGTTCCAAAAAATAGAAATGGAAGGAAAACTTCCAAACTTGTTTTATGAGGCCACCATTACCTTGATCCCCAAACCAGACAAAGACCCCATTAAAAAGGAGAATTACAGACCAATATCTTTGATGAACATGGATGCAAAACTTCTCACCAAAATACTAGCCAATAGGATCCAACAGTACATTAAAAGGATTATTCACCACGACCAAGTGGGATTTATCCCTGGGCTGCAAGGCTGGTTCAACAGCCGCAAATCAATCAACGTGATACAATACATTAACAAAAGAAAGAACAAGAATCATATGATCCTCTCAATAGATGCAGAAAAAGCATTTGACAAAGTACAGCATCCTTTCTTGATCAAAACTCTTCAGAGTATAGGGATAGAGGGTACATACCTCATTATCATAAAAGCCATCTATGAAAAACCTACAGCGAATATCATTCTCAATGGGGAAAAGCTGAGAGCTTTTCCCGTAAGGTCAGGAACGCGGCAGGGATGTCCACTATCACCACTGCTATTCAACATAGTATTAGAAGTCCTAACCACAGCAATCAGACAACATAAAGAAATCAAAGGCATCCAAATCGGCAAAGAGGAAATCAAACTCTCACTCTTCGCAGATGATATGATACTGTATGAGGAAAACCCAAAAGACTCCACCCCAAAACTGCTAGAACTCGTACAGGAATTCAGTCAAGTGGCAGGATATAAAATCAATGCACAGAAATCAGTGGCATTCCTATACACCGACAACAAGACAGAAGAGAGACAAATCAAGGAGTTGATCCCATTTACAACTGCACCCAAAACCATAAGATACCTAGGAATAAATCTAACTAAAGAGGCAAAGGATCTGTACTCAGAAAACTATAAAATACTCATGAAAGAAATTGAAGAAGACACAAAGAAATGGAAAAACGTTCCATGCTCATGAATTGGAAGAACAAACATTTTGAAGATGTCAGTGCTACCTAGAGCAATCTACACATTCAACGCAATCCCCATCCAAATACCATCCACTTTTTTCAAAGAAATGGAACAAATAATCCTAAAATTTGTATGGAACCAGAAGAGACCCCGAATAGCCAGAAGAATATTGAAAAAGAACAGCAAAGCTGGCGGCATCACCATTCCGGACTTCCAGCTCTATTACAAAGCTGTCATCATCAAGACAGTATGGTACTGGCACAAAAACAGACACATAGATCAATGGAACAGAATCGAGAGCCCAGAAATGGACCCTCAACTCTATGGTCAACTCATCTTTGACAAAGCAGGAAAGAATGTCCAATGGAAAAAAGACCGTCTCTTCAACAAATGGTGTTGGGAAAATTGGACAGCCACATGCAGAAGAAGGAAACTGGACCATTTCCTTACACCACACACAAAAATAGACTCCAAATGGTTGAAAGACCTAAACGTGAGACAGGAGTCCATCAAAATCCTAAAGGAGAACACAGGTAGCAACCTGTCGACCTCAGCCACAGCAACTTCTTCCCAGAAGCATCGCAAAAGACAAGGGAAGCAAGGGCAAAAATGAACTATTGGGATTTCATCAAGATAAAAAGCTTTTGCACAACAAAAGAAACAGTCCACAAAACCAAAAGACAACTGACAGAATGGGAGAAAATTTTTGCAAATGACATATCAGATAAAGGGTAGTATCCAAAATCTATAAAGAACTTATCAAACTCACACCCAAAGAACAAATAATCCAATCAAGAAATGGGCAGAAGACATGAACAGACATTTTTCCAAAGAAGACTTCCAAATGGCCAACAGACACATGAAAAAGTGCTCAACATCGCTCGGCATCAGGGAAATCCAAATCAAAACCTCCATGAGATGCCACCCCACACCAGTCAGAATGGCTCAAGTTAACAAGTCAGGAAAGGACAGATGTTGGCGGGGATGCGGAGAAAGGGGAACCCTCCTACACGGTTGGTGGGAATGCAAGCTGGTGCAACCATTCTGGAAAACAGTATGGAGGTTCCTCAAACAGTTGAAAGTAGAGCTTCCATAAGATCCAGCAATTGCACTACTGGGTATTTACCCCAAAGATACAAATGTAGGGATCCGAAGGGGTACGTGCACACCAATGTTTATAGCAGCAATGTCCACAATAGCCAAACTGTGGAAACAGCCAAGATGTCCATCGACAGATGAATGGATAAAGAAGATGTGGTAAATATATACACAATGGAATATTATGCAGCCATCAAAAGGAATGAGATCTTGCCATTTGCAATGACGTGGATGGAACTGGAGGGTGTTATGCTGAGTGAAATAAGTCAATCAGAGAAAGACATGTATCATATGACCTCACTGATATGAGGAATTCTTAATTTCAGGAAACAAACTGAGTGTTGCTGGAGCGGTGGGGGGTGGGAGGGATGGGGTGGCTGGGTGATAGACATTGGGGAGGGTAGGTGCTATGGGGAGCACTGTGAATTGTGCAAGACTGTTGAATCACAGATCTGTACTTCTGAAACAAATAATGCAACATATGTTAAGAAAAAAGTAAAAGAACAAGATAGCAGGAGGGGAAGAATGAAGGTGCGTAAGCCAGAGGGGGAGACGAACCATGAGAGACGATGGACTGAAAAACAAACTGAGGGTTCTAGAGGAGAGGAGAGTGGGGGGATGGGTTAGCCTGGTGATGGGTATTAAAGAGGGCACATTCTGCGTGGAGCACTGGGTGTTATGCACAAACAATGAATCATGGAACACTACATCAAGAACTAATGATGTATGGTGATTAACATAACAATTAAAAGTAAATAAATAAATAAATAAAACCCACTTCTGCTCTTTCAGCACAGCTGCGTGTAGATTTTGTTCTTTATATTTCATTTCTAATTCAGCTGTATTTAGATTTATAAATATTTTAGACCTTCTCTTCATAACCTTCCTCTGAAATGAGAACAGAAAACACAAGTATGCAAAGTTTCTTTCAGGTCTACCAAAATAATGAATAAATGCCTCATAAATGAAAGTACAATTTAACTGTCAAAGTTTTATAATTCACTATCAGTGGTTAAATTGTTTTAATGTTTTCGATTAAAACTCAATGCAAGTCTAAAAAAAATGAGTATATGGTAGAAAGAAAGAAAGGTTACAAATCTAGAAGAGGGTAAACTGGAGTGGAGCAGGTGATGTTCTGGCTAAGGCCACTCTTCACCTTTGTAGAGTTAGGGGGTGCCCACAGGCAGATCTGCTGTGTATAGCTATACAGGTGTACAGCTATTAGGGCTATCCCTGAAAAATAAATTTAAATAATAGCAGTGAGCCACTGTTTCCTGAATTTCTGTTTCCTTCGTTTATATTTCAGTCAGTGGTATAGGAATAAAACAATTTGGTAGATGGTCTCTTTGTAGCTCAGTGTTTGTAACCCACAGACTGCAAATACAAATATACATCAACCACTGTCTATTGACTGAATAAATAATATGGATTGGACATATATGAAAAATTATTTTTTTCAAAATATGCAGATGTAATTGTGTTTAATAAACTACAGATCAGGGGCGCCTGGGTGGCTCAGTTGGTTAAGCCACTGCCTTCGGCTCAGGTGATCCTGGAGTCCCGGGATCGAGTCCCATATCGGACTCCCTGCTGAGCAGGGAGTCTGCTTCTCCCTCTGACCCTCCCCCCTCTCATGCTCTCTCTCTCTCTTTCATTCTCTCTCTCAAATAAATAAATAAATAAATAATTAAAAAAAAACTACAGATCCATTTTAAATGATTATCAGCTTCATAGCAAGATATTTTTTATCAGCATGTAGTGCAATCAACTAAAAGTGTAAGTGCTCTTAAATATAAGTCTGCAAAATATTTTGATATTAAAAATAACTCCACATATTTCTTAGAGAAAATAAAACAAGTTAAGCATTGAACATCATGTCATAACACACAGCAAGGAAGCAATTAAAGACTACAAGGTAGATCAGTAGCACTTAGGAGCCAACTTGAAGAAGATCCCATTGGGTCAACGATGAAAGAATTTCAGCTTCAAAGAGGATAACAATACTTAATTGAAACCCATCAAATGTGCTTAATCCACGAGTTCATAATAATATTTTAAAAACTAATTGTTCACCTTCAGAGGATTTTAGGAAGTTGATTTATTATCTTAAAAACTGGTAAATATAGAGAAAAAATCAAGCATTTATTCCGCCTTTCCTACATTAACAGTATAACTGAGTAACCAATTAGTTGAGGGGAAATATATATTTTTAAGTGTATCTCAAATAACACATGAAAGAAAAATTGTAGAATTAGGATATCATCATTTTGTAATACCTAATAAATAGGTAGATCTAGGAATTGAGCTTGGTGATAGGCAGTATTCTAATATGGCCCCCATGCTCTCTGCCTCCAGTGTTCCTCTCCTGTGATTTTGTTTCTTTTTCTTGCCTTGCAAGTACTGCTAGTACAATGTTAAAAAGGAGTAGTGAGAGGGGACATCCTTGTTTCATAGATGTTATTAGTGGAGAAGCTTGGAGTTTCTCACCATTAAGTATGATGTTAGTTGAGGGTATTTTATAGATATTCCTTATCAAGTTAAGGATTTTCCCTGTATTCTTAATTTACGGAGAGTTTATATTATGAATGGGTGTTAGGTTTCACCAAATTCTTCTTCTACATTTACTGAAATGGTTATATGATTGTTCTTTTTTAGCCTCTTGATATAATGGATTACAATAATTGATTTTCAAATGAACCAGCCTTGCATACCTGGATAAAGTCCCCTTAGTCATGGTTTATAATTCTTTTCATACTTTTTGGATTCAATTAGCTAATATTTTGTTGAGAATCTTTGCATCTATATTCATGAGGGATATTGGTCTGTGGTTTTCTTGTAATATCTTTGTCTGGTTTTGGTATTAGAGTAATGCTGGCCTCATAGAATGAGTTAGGAAATATTCCTTCTGCTTCTATCTTCTGAAAGATTGTAGAGAGTTGATGTAATTTCTTCCTTAAATGTTTCGTAGAATTCACCAATGAACCCATATGGGCCTGGTGCTTTCTCTTTTTGAAGTGTATTAACTATTGTTTCAATTTCTCTAATAGATATAGGCCTATTCAGATCATCTATTTCTTCTTGTGTGACTTTTGGCAGATTGTATCTTTCAAGGAATTGGTGTATTTCATTGAGGTTACCAAATCTGTGGGCATAGGGTTGTTCAGTAGTATTCCTTTCTCATAATTTTAATTTTCATGGGCTTTAGTGATGTGCATGCCATCTTTCATTTCTGATATTAGTAATTTGTGTCCTCTCAATTTTATTGATCTTTTTGATAAACCAGGTTTTGGTTTTGTTGATTTTCTCTAGTGATTTCTTATTTTCAATTTTATTGATTTCTACTTTGATTCTAATTATTTCTTTTCATCTGCTCACTTTGGATTTAATTTGCTCTTCATTTTCTAGTTTCCCAGGGTAAAAACTTAGATTGTTGATTTTAGATCTTTCTTATTTTCTAATCTACACATTTGATGCTGTAAATTTCCCTATAAGCACTGCTTTTGCTGCAGAGCACAAATTTTGATAAGCTGTGTTTTCATTTTTATTCAGTTTTTCAAAATACTTTAAAATTTCTCTTCTTTGATACATGCGTTATTTAATCTCCACATATTTTCTAGTTATTTCTCTCTTCTTGATTTCTAGCCTAATTCCATTGTGGTCTAAAAGCAAACATTTGTGATTTCTATTATTTTAAATGTGTTGATTTTATGGCCCATAATGTGGTCTATTTTCATGAATATTCCATGTGAGATTGAGAAAAAATGGCATTCTGTTTTTATTGGATAAATTAGTCAATAGATGTCAATTAGATCCTGTTGATTAATGGTATTGTTTAGTCTGACTATATGCTTACAGATTTTCTGCGTGCTAGATCTGTCCAATTTTGTGAGGGGGTGTTGAAGTCTCCAACTATGATAGTCGATTCATATATTTCTCCTTACAATTTTATCAGTTTTTTCCTCACACACTTTGATGCACTGTTGTTAGGCATATACACATTAAGAACTAATAAGTCATCTTGGAGAACTGATGCATTTATCATTATGTAGTGCCCTTTGTTATACATGATAACTTTCCTTACTTCAAAGTCTTTTCTGTTTGAAATTAATATAGGTACAAATATAGGTATTCCTGCCTTCTATTTACTCTTTTAATTAGTGTTAGCATGGTGTATTTTTCTCCATCCATTTATTTTTAATTTATATGTCTTTATATCTAAAATGGGAAGGGTTTACTACAAAAGCTATAAAATATACATAATGGGAATACCAGAAAGAGAAAAAGAGATAAAGGAATAGAAGAAATATTTGAAACAATAATGACTGGGAATTTCTCCCAAATTAATGTCAGATACCAAACCATAGATCCAGGAAGATCAGAGAACACCAAGCATGATAAATGCAGACAAGAAACAAAATCCCTATATCTAGGTATATAATTTCCAAAGTACAGAAAATCAAAGAAAAAGGAAAAAAAAAACCTGAAGCTAGGGTTTAGGGGGTCCCTTACCTATAAAAGAGCAAAAATAAGAATTACATCCAACTTCTCTTCAGAAACCATACAAACAAGAAGAGAGTGAAGTGAAATATTTAAAGCATTGAGTGAAAAAATCATCAATCTAGAATTCTGTACCCAGAAAAATTATCCTTCAAAGTGAAGGAGAAATAAATACTTTGTTAAACAAAGAAAAAATTGAGAGAGTTTTTTGTTTTTTGTTTTTTTGCCAGGATACCCATTTTAGATATAAAGACACATATAAATTAAATCTTATAAATATAAATATTGAATATTCTTTTTGAGTTTTTTTAATTTCAGTCTTGGTTTTCTTTGTTATTCAGTTTTTGAGATTCTATTAATAAATCTTCTTGCTTAGAGATTCTTTCCTCAGCCATGTGCATTCTACTAATAAGCTCATCAAAGGCATTCCTCATTTCTGTTTCAATGTTTTTGTTTTTGTTTTGTTTGGTTTGGTTTTATCTCTAACATTTCTTTTTGGTTGTATCTCAAGGTTTCCATCTCTCTGTTTACATTGCCCATCTGTTCTTACATGTTGTCTATTTTATCCATTAAAGCTCTTAGCATATTAATCATAGCTGTTTTAAAGCTTTCATAATCAAAACAGTATGGTACTGACACAAAAATAGACCTATAGATCAACAGAACAGAATACAGAGTCCAGAAATAAGTCCATGCTTGTTGTCATTTAATATACCACAAAGAAGGCAAAAACATACAATGGGGGAAAACACAGTCTCTTCAATAAATGGTTCTGGGAAAACTGGACAGCTACATGCAAAAGAATGAAACTGGACCACATTCTTACACCATACACAAAAATAAACTAAACATGGATTTAAGATCTCAATGTGAAACCTGAAACCATAAAACTCACAGGAGAAAACACAGGCATTAATCTCTTTGACATTGGCCTTAACAATATTTTTCTAGATTGGTCTCCTCAGGCAAGGGAAACAAAAGCAAAAATAAACTATTGGGACTATACCAAAATAAAAGGCTTTTTCACAGCAAAGGAAACCATCAACAAAATGAGAAGGTAATCTACTGAATGGGAGAGGATATTTGCAAATGATATATCTGTAAGGGATTAATAACCAAAATATATAAAGAACTTATATGACCCAACACAAACACACACACACACACACACACACACTCACTCACTCACAGACCCACAAATAATCTGATTAAAAATGGGCAGAGAACCTGAATGGACATTTTTTTCCTAAAAAGACATGCAGATGGCCAATAGACACATGAAAAGATGCTCAACATCACTAATCATCAAGGAACTGCAAATCAAATCCATAATTAGATAACACCTTATGCCTGTCAGAATGAGTAGTACCAAAAAGACAAGAAATAACAAGTATTGGCAATGATATGGAGATAAAGCAACCCTTAGTCATACTTTTGGTGGGAATGTAAATTTGTGCAGCCACAGTGGAAAACAGTATGGAGGTTCCTCAAAAAGTGAAAAATAGAAATACCATACAATTTATTAATTCTATACTGGATATTTACCCAAAGAAGCCAAAAAGAGTAATATGAAAAGATACATGCCCCCCATGTTTATGTGGCATTATTTACAATAGGCAAATTATAGAAGCAACCTAAGTGTTCATCACTAGGTAAATCACACAGAGGAATATTACTCAGCCATAAAAAAGAATAATATCTTGCCATTTACAACAACATGGATGGATCTAGAGGGTATTATACCAAGTGAAATAAGTCAGTCAGAGAAAGACAAATACCATATGATTTCACTTGTATGTGGAATCTAAAAAACAAAACAAAACCAACAAATAAATAGAAAATGCAGAAACAGACCCATAACTACAGAGGACAAACTGGTAGATGCCAGAGGGAAAGGGGTGAGGGACAGGAAAAAAAGGGCTGAGTGGGAAATACAGGCTTCCAGTTATGGAAGGAGTAAGCCATGGGAAGAAAGGACAGCACAGGGGATGGAGTCAATGGTACTGTAATAGCATTGTGTGGTGACAATGGTAGCTCCACTGGGGTGAACACAGCATAAGGGGTAGAGTTGTCAAATCACTATGTCGTACACCCGAAATGAATATAACATCGTATGTCAACTACACTTCAATTTTAAAAAATTATAGTTATTTTAAATTCCAGGTCTGATAATTACAAAATCCCTGCCAGGTATCATTCTGATACTCACCCTGTCTCTTCAAATTGTGGGTTTAGGTTTTGTTTTGTTTTTGTATTTGGTATGTTAAAACTTTTCCTTGACAGCTAGACATGATATACTGGGTTAAAGAAACTGCTCTAACTAGGCCCTTAGGGCTGTGGTGGGGGGTGGAGAGGGGGGAAGCATTCTGTAGTCCTGTGATTAGGTCTGTCTTTCAGTGATCCTGTGCCTCTGGGCTGTAAACCTCACAAATATTTTTCAGTTTTTCCTCCCCCCACCCCTTGCTTAGGTGGGAGAGGATGCCTAGACTGGGCTGAGTTGGGCGCTTCCTTCCTCCCAGGGGGGAGGGGAGAGTTGACTGGAGTTGGGTATTCCAGTTCCTTGGGTCAGTTAGGCTCTGATGATACACCAGAAGGTCAGGTTCTCATTAGCTAGTCTTTCTGAGGGAAGGTTTTGTTAAGAAGAATTGAGTGCTCTGGCCTAATTCAAAATGGTTCCTTTTTCTCTCCCCCTGCTGGGAGGCTGAAGGAATTTTCCTCTGATATTTACTGGAGGAATCTGGTTTTGCTGCTGGAGATATATCTCACAATATTGTGGGAACCCCCTACACCTGAATCCCCCTGGAGTTTTTAACTTTCAGAGTTGTCCACACTGAGCCTCCAGCAATGCATCAGTCATCATTCAGTTTTCCTAACCCTGCCCTGGTTCTCTTGGGAGTGTCTGCTCTGGTAAGCTTGACTCACTATATTTGCCTGTCTCTCCAATCCTGGGGGCAGGAGTTTGCCCTGTGTCTTCCCCTCTCTATGGATCCAAGAAGAGTTCAGCTTCGTATGTTGTTAAAAGATGAAGTGGCAACTTCCAAACTCCTTACATGTGGAACCAAAAAGCAGAAGTCTAATTTTATTACTTTACCTGGCAAAAGATGCAGATGCAATTAAGCTCACTAAGCAATTGGCCATAAGATAGGAGGATTATGTAAGTGGCCTAACCTAATCAAATGAGCTCTTTAAAAGCAAAGAATTTTCTTCCACTGGTGTCCTCAGTGAGATTAGAAGCATGAGATTCAACACAAGGGAGGTTCTCTGATGCTGAGAAGGTTGGTGGCCACATGGAAGGACCTCAAAGTGCTAGAGAACTCTAGGAATTACTAGCAATCCCGAGGCAATGGCTGGCAAGAAGACAGACAGACACAAGATGCTGAATTCTACCAATAACTGAATTGAGTGTGGAAGTGGATTCTTCTCCAGAGTTCCCAGATGAGAGCTCAACCTGGTAGGTATCCTGATTTCAGTTTTGTAAATTTCTGAGCTGAGAAACCACAGCGTGCTAGACTTCTGACCTACAGAGCTGTGAGTTAATAGATGGGTGTTGTCTTAAATTACTCAATCTGTCATAATTTGTTATACAGCAATAGAGGTGAATACAAGCATCAATAGCTGATAATATCCCCGGCAACAAGAGATCAGACATTGTGTCTGCTGATGAAAGAAGATAAAATCAAAATATGTAGAAAATAAGACATAAAAGAATCTCACAAAAAACACAGAGATCAAAAAAGTTCTGATTAAGCCCCTGGATTCAGGAATCAATTTGCAGGAAAACAGAGGACAGAGGAACCTGTTGAATTACACCATGTCAGTGCAATTGCCAAAAAAAAGAAGAGTATAAATGTCACATGACAGACTGTGGGAAAAGAAAGGGCTGGAGAGAGACCTTGTAGACTAAAACACTTATAAGCTCTATTAAAAAAAATGTTTTAAAGAAAAAGACTAAACAAGAATATCTAGAAATACATGTGTGTGAGTTTTAAACTATAAAGTAATACAAAAAAGGGATTATCCTAAAAATCAGATTTTTGTTTTGTACTTTGTTTAGGGGTACAGGGGAAGGAGTTGAGATAGGGTCAGAAATAGGAAAGATTTCTGCAGTGGCTGGCAACACTCTATTTCTTGACTAGGATTTTGTAAAACCTTTATTGACGTTACATGCAATGAATATTTGTTGAGTGAATTAATGAATGCATTAACCAAGCATAAAAGAGACTTTGTCTTCATTATTTTACCTGACAGCCTATAAAGTTGCTTAAAAATTCAAACAACACAATGTTCCTCGCAGAGTAAAAGTTCTGTCTGTGATATTTAATCAGGTGACTCCCAAAGTCATCTGGATCTAGAAAAAAAAAAAAGACCACCTCGCTGCCATTCCCTTAGGAACACCTTTGCAGCCCAAGACCCTACAAAATGGGTCAGAAGTACAGTCCTGCTCAACAAACTCAAGTGTTTACTGGGACTTAAATGAATGCCAGTGTTGTCCAGGAACAGGTGATAAGACTTCTGTTTGTGGAAAAACAGGGAGCTCAAGGGGTTATGGAAAACTGGAAGTCACTGGGCTTCTCGAAAAGAGGGCAAAAACTGCTGTTTTATAGCCTTTCTATGGGGTGGGGGGAGGTTAGGCAACACTGTTGCCCAAGTGTTTTTCAAGGGAGTTTGGAAATTTTTACATTTATGTTAAATCCCCCCCTCATTTTTGTCATTAAATAATGCAAATGTAGAACACTGTGTAGCCTGTGCTGTGCCCGCCAAGCTAAACACTCTGAGGCCAGGCCCAGCCGCAGCCTGCCAGTCTGCCCCTTCTGCAGGAGGATCTGAATGAGGACTTGCACATTTCTGAGGTGCCGCCCCCTTGCTGTGACCCTAGTGGCTTCCACTCTGCAGGAGTGTGCCCAACAGCTTGTATGCTAATTCTTGTGCTATAGAAGGTGACTCCCGGGGGCCATCTTCCTGAATAGGACCTTGCCACAACTTATCTGAAAGATCATCAACTAGGGCAGCTCTTCTCCTCAAGTTAAATCTCTATTAAAAGTGTTGTGCTCTAAAGGGGGCAGGAAAGGATCAACTGGGTGAGGAAGGAAAGGTTCCCCCAGGCTGAAATAAAGTCAGGTCAATCTCTGTCCACGGTGGTAAAGTCTAGGCAATTCTTTAAACTGCCTGAACCTCCCAGCCTAGATGTTCGGGTCACATAGGTAGGAAATTCACCTACCTTCTGATTTGAAATCGGGAATATGCGTGTAGTTCAGCGGTGCTGCGATATAGTGATGAAAGAAACATATGCAGAAGCTGAACATTGCCAAGGCTACCATTAGCACTGAGGCTTTCATATTATTACACTGCTCTCTACTGAGGAACTCCATAAGTACAATTACACAGCTGGTACCATTCATCACTATACCCTTGAGTGTGAAAAAAGAATTTGAAATTATAGCCTGAAATGGGCACAAAACTCCTACCGTAAAATAATATTATTATTTCCAGAAATCCCAAATTGTCATAATTTGGCTTTCACCCTAAAAGAAAAAAAAAGCCCTAAGATTGTAGGGGTCCAAAATTTCCAGCTATATTCCAGATGTCTCACAAGAAAAAGCAACAAATACTGTACTTAGGATAGAAGGTCTTTCCAAAGATATTGTCTTTTATGGAGACTCATTAAAATAAACAAACAAATCCGTATCAGTATGCTAAGTAGAACTTTGTTAGAAAATTCCATAAGACATCAGGTCCCAGGGGTAGATGTCTGTGTGATTAAATTTCCCCAGTACGCCGCTCTGTCGGCTTATTAAAAGGGTACAGAGGTTCTGAGCATTTCTAAGCATTTATAACCCAACTGGAATGTTAGGTGCCTTTTGTAGGATTCCACAGATGAGTAAGGCTTGCTGGAGAATTGGAAATATATTTTGTGTGGGGTTTATGAATACATACTCATCTTAACACCTTCCTTAAATACCAGGCATGTATCACTCCAAGGTGCATGTACCTGAGTATGCACTTTATGTCAGGGCTGCAAAGAAGACTAAGGGATAGCCTCTGTCTTTAAAAAGCTCATGATCTTTTCTGAGCCTCGGTTTCCTTTTCAGTAAATGAGGGGACTAGATTAATGATTTCTGAAGTTCCTTTCAGTAATTCCATAATGTGGTTTCCAAGGACCTGACAGATTCACTTACAATGGCATCTGTCTTCTCTTTTTCAGGTGAAATGTGGAACACAGAACACATGCAGAACACCCAGAAGAGGGTGGCATAATTCTCAGGTCTTGGTATATATGATGAGCTCCATTATAGACAAGGATGTGACTTTCACCTTTGAACTCATTACCCAATTTCTGTGCCCAGAAGAGCAACTTGCATACACAATTGTAGGTTATATAAGAAAGATATGTTCATAATATTTTGAAACTGGGAGTAATGTTTCTTTTCTTAGGAAATCGAGTTTGCATTACATGTTCCATGATACCTATGACACCATGAAAGAGAGTGTGGAACAAGAAATAGAATAGAATACTGTATAGCAAAGGAAATAATCAACAAAATGAAAAACAAGCCTGCAGACTGGGAAAATGTATTTGCAAACTATGTACCTGATAAGGAGTTAATATTCAAAATTCATAAGAAATTCCTACAACTCAATAGCAACAACAACAAAACAATTTAAAAATGGGCAAAGGACCTGAAAAGACATTTTTCCAAAGAAGACATACAAATGGCCAGTAGTTACTTGAAAAGGTAATCAACACCACTAATCATCAGGGAAATGCAAATCAAAACCACAATGGATATCATCTCACACTGTTAGGGTGACCATTATCAAGAAGAGAAGAGATGAAAAATGCTGGCAAGGACGTGGAGAAAAGAGAACCCTTGTACACTGTTGCTGGGAATGTAAATTGGTACAGCCAATATGGAAAACAGTATGGATGCTTCTCAAGAAACTAATAGAACCACCATATGATCTAGAAATTTTTCTTCGGTGTATATACTCGAAGGAAATGAAATCAATATCTTGAAGAGGCAGCTCCCATGTTCATTGTAAAATTATTCACAATAGCCAAGATATGGAAACAACCTGGGTGCCCATCAATGGATGTAAGAAGAAATTGTTGCTTCTATATCCACTGGAATATTATTCAGCTTTATAAAAGGAGATCCTGCCACTTGCAACAACATGAATGAATATGGAGGACAGTATGCTAAATGAAATAAGCCAGACACAGACCAGAAAAACTGCATGATTCACATATATGTGGAATTTTGAAAAAAGTCAAATACATAGAAACAGAAAGCAGAGAGTGGTTTCCAGGGGCAGGAGGTGGTTGAAATAGGGAAATGTTGTTTAAAGGGTATGGAGCTACAGTGATATAGGATAAGTCTAGAGATCTAAAGTACAGTATGATGACTATAGGTAATAATACCATATTCAATATTGGGAATTTGCTAAGAGAATCAATTTCAGGTGCTCTCATCGAATACACATACACACACACACGCACACACCCACACACACATACACACACTATTCTAATTGTATGAGAAGATGTGTTCATTAGCATGACCGCAGTAATCATTTCACTATGTACATGTATATTAAGCCATCATGTTGTACAACTTGAATATATACAATTTTTAGTAAAAAGAAAGAATAGAACAAACTTGTGTTTTAGAATCATCTGTGAAGTGGGAAGACTACCTCAGAAGATTATTATAAGTGAAATAATGTATGCAAAGTATTTAGCATGGCTACCGGATAAGTTCTCAGCAAAGTAGACTACAGCTACTATTAAAGCAAATGAAGCAATACCCAGCACATTAAACATGCTCAGAAAATGTTTCTCTCCCTTTCCATCCCTTCCCAGTAAGTACAGCTCCCTCCTCACAACCACAGATAACTTGATACTTCTTTATCTCCTTTGTATTGCACTTTATATAAATAGTTCCACCATCTACAGGTTGTTCTGATCCTGCCAATCCTAGAATTTCTCTCCATAGTTTCATAGAAAGAACACCAAACCCAGGGACCCACTTAGCAAGCTAGCAGAACTGCTTTCCAGCAGAGGGAAAGACTTCCCCTATCAGCCCATCCTTACTACCATTTATTTCAAAGTCTTTAGTTGATTCACAATGTATGTTAAAGGATGAAATTGATCCCTTGGGTACAAAGATAGTCACTGTCCCTGGCATGCCTCTCCCTGAATCCAGCTGCTCTTTAGGCTCCACAAGCTATAGAATGCCAAAACACTGCTCCTGACACATCACACCTGCTTCCCAGGGCACCTCTCACCCCACACCAGCCAGGCTACAGCCACGGGACACATTTAATGATTCTACAGTGCTCAGATTAACTCTTTTGCTTGGCTGGCTTTTATGGATATAGCAAAGTCCATTTGGTTTTGTTTTAATAACATCCCAATAAAAGAGCTGGGAAATTAGATGCTAGGAATGACATTTAAATCCTCCATTTCCCTTTACTGCAGTAATAGCCTTCTTGATAATAAAGTAGATAAATTTTCTTAAATTATATGAAGTTTTTCCATTTGAAAGCAATTAAAAAATGCTTTCAGTTCTGAATTACCAAACTATTCACTTCAGATTTGAGGCTGACATTTTTATTGGTAATCTGAGTTATAACATGTTCAGCTTTATGCCTATTCATTGGCCCCTGATACTTCTGCCAGCTTTTTATGGTTTTATGTGAAAGTACAGTATTTAAGCCTCCTCTAAATTCATAAGCTTCCCGTGCTTCTGAAAAAGGCTCTCTCAGTGTCTTAACGCACAACCAGGGCTGATGTTTATTTAAAAACATCTGCTCCCTCCTTTGTGGTAGAACATACCAAAGTAGCCTGACATTTTAAATACTTTTTTCTTTACACTTTGTGTCAAACAATGAGAGAACATAACTACTATCATGATGAAAAACTGTTCAGAGCAATTACAAGATGATACAGTAAGTGGACTAAATGGTACCCAAAGTAATCAAAAGAAAACACCGGGATTAGCCCGAATGCTGCAAAAGGCCACTTTTAGGGAGAACCCTAGTTCCCTAAATATCTCCATGATTAGGTTTTACAGCTTAGTGCTTCCTAATTGATAATAAAAATAGTCCCTTGTTATCTTAGTTTTTAAGGTAAGAAAATGAATTATTATTTTTTTGTTGTTTTTGACAAACTGGGAAGAGACCATCTCTGTCTGATTGCTATTTCCACCTGGCAGCCTCAATTGTCCAGAAATTCTTCTAGTGCTACTGACCACTGACTCACTTGAAACCATTTTTCATGGCCATTCTTAGCAATATTCAGTGCAGAAATGAATTAAGAATGTAAGGAAATGCAGTTTTAAACATATTGTGCATATGAATCCCTTAACTATCATAACAATACCCATAGAGTCCTGCTCAGCCTACTGTAATGATAAAATGGCTATTTCTACAAAAACAGGTGCTTCTAATATTTGCAAGGACAATTTTTATCAATCCAAACACACCTTTAACATTCCCCCAACACACACACACAAACACACACACAACACCTGTTTTCTGATATAGATTGGGTAAAAGTAAAGTTTAGTTTAGCCTCTATTGATAATAGCATTACAAATCCCTTTAATCAGCAGAACACCACATGACTGAAGGCACTTAAACATTCTTTTGGGTATGATAAGTGAAGCAAAGGAGATATTGAAGGAAGATGAAAGTCAAACGTGGCTAAATTTCCTGAGGAACAATTTGATAGTCACAGTATATCCAAAGTAGAAGAAAACAGCTCTGTTTATTAGCAAGGGGTGGAAGGGAAGACTGATTTCTCACTGTTGTTGAAAATCTACCCTGCAATCACAAAATCACAGTGCTAGAAGGAAGTCTTAGAACATTCCAGCAGAAAGGGGTACTCTCCTGCTAGTTTGGCAGGGATTCCTACTCAGAATGCTCAGAAAGACTCAGGAAGCTAGTTCTAAGGCAGTTCTCCTTATGAACCTCTTAACACCGTCCTTCAATCCATATACAAAGAATCCACCACCCCATGGGTTAGGAATCATGGTTTGCCACTACTGCTTATAAATGAATTCCCTAAAAGAAGCCAGAAATAGAGGGCCTTAGGATATGTAGAAAGTAGACACAACAGGGGAATGTTATTTGTGACCTTTTAATATTGTGGCTCACTGTGGTACATAAATCTCCTTTTCTGATCATACTAACCTAACTTGTGAACACACAGGCCTTCGATTGCCTCTTTATTAGCTTAGCAAATGGAGTGATGGGTGAGCTTCTGTCATGGTGCTGACTCTGTTACAAACTGTAAAGGGAATTCCCATCCACCCATGGACCAAGAGGCACTCAAATGCCAAAATATATCTGTTTTATTGGACATTCAACAGGAATGTTTTATCAAAAAGCACAATTATAAATCTCTACCTGCTGACACACTTTCCTGAACCCTTCCAATCACCATATGACATAAAAAGCTTCTCCCATATTAAAATTTAAAAAAAATTGGGGGCAGCTGGGTGGCTCAGTAGGTTAAGCGTCCTACTCTTCATTTTGGCTCAGGTCATGATCTCAGGGTCATGGGATGGAGCCCTACATAGGGCTCCTCGCTCAGCAGGGAATCTGCTTGAAGATTTCTCTCCTTCTTCCTCTACCTCTCCCACTGCTCACTTGTGCACTCTCTCTCTCTCTCTCTCTCTCTAAAATAAATAAATAAATCTTTAAAAATCTTTATTTAAAAATAAATAAAATAAAATAAATTTAAAAAGAACCAAACACATCCCTTGCCCCATGTCCTCCTCCAGCTACCGCAATATTTCTGCCCTTCTCTTTATAGCAAAACCCTTAGGAAAAAATAGTTGTAATCTGTGTCTCCATTTCCTCTCCTTCAATTTTTCCTTGAGTCACTCCAGTCAGGCTGCTGTCCCCACAATCAACCAAAACAGCTATTTTTAATGTCACCAAAAAAACTCCTTACTTGCTCACTGGCTGAGTCTTTCTTCAGTCTCCTTTGTTTGTCCATCCCCACGCCCCTAGTTTCTAAATACCAAAGCATCTGAACGTTCAGTCTTAAGACCTTATCTCTTTTCATTTATTCTCTTACTAGATAGTTCTGTCCAGACACACAGGATTCAATTCTACTTATGTGTGGATGATTTCCAAAGTGTATCTCCACTGAGGACTTCTCCACTGAACTCCAGACCCAACTTGCTTCCCCAACACCCTCCCGGGATGTCCAATAGAAATATCAAGCTTAACCTGTCCATTCCATACAGCCCAGTTCCTCCTGAAGTCTTCACCATCTTAGTGAATGGAAATTCCATTCTCCAAGGTATTCCAGCTCACTGCATGCCCCGTCCCTCATAAAATTAAAGTCATCCTGACTCCTCCCTTTTTTTGGTGCCTTATGTCCAATCTGTCAGAAAATTATTTTATTTCTAGTATCTAATTACTTGTAACCACTCTAATTCCAGCTACTATCATCATGCACCCAGGTTACTGCCAAAGACTCCTAGCAGAATTCCTTGCTTCCACTTTGTCTCCAAACATATATTTTGCACAAAGTGGCCGAAGAGATTCTTTGAAAGATATATTTAAAAGTTATCTTTTAAATTACCATACAGTAAAATTGATTCTTTGGTGTACAGTATCATGACCCTGATATGCCCGTGATCAAAACCCTCCAATGGCTTCCTGAAGTCCTTGCTGTGGCCTTAAAAGCCCCATGCAATCTGAGCACCAACTACTTCTCTTCACTCCTTGCTCTGCTTCACACATTGCATGTTTTGCTGCTTCTTAAATTCAGTAATCACCCTCATATCTTTGCTTCTCCTCTGCCAACAGTGTTCATCTCCTGAATATATGCATAGCTTAATACTTCACTTCCTCCAGGACATCCACTTTACTGGACATTCAACAGGAATGTTCAGATGGGAAATGGCATCTTATCGGAAAACATTTTTTCTGACTATCCTATCTAAAAAAGAACTCCCAACTCTCGATGCCCCATACTATATTTTTGTTCTCTCTGCAGCACTCATCTCACTATCTGGCCTAGTATTTCTATTATCTGTTTATTTGTTTGTATGCTTGTTATCCATCTCCCCTTCCTAGTATGCAAGCTTAACGAGGGAGGACATTTGTTGTTCACTACTACACTCCATTGCCTAAAATAGTATGATTCATGTAATACTACCCAAATATATGTGAAATCACTGAATCAACACATCAAAGAACTTTAGATCTGAGAAAGGACCATAGAGAATATCAATTTAAATTGAGATTATCTTATCCAGAAGAAAAAGTCAGACATTATACAAGCCACTAGAGATGCAATAACTTACAAGTCATTTGCAGTATCCTTTACTTGGTGAAGTTAAAAATAAAGTAGATTTTTCAATTTATGAACTTTGGAAGACATTTAATTTAGGATGATGGAGCTGAAAATTCTACAAACTAAAGGGAACCTTAACTGATTATCATTTTCTATGTTCGTGCACATACACACATGTATGATTATCTTGGAGAAGAAATAAAAGCTGGGCAAGCTTTTATGTGGAAGCTACAACCATATACGACAACAATAAGAGAAAAGGAGGGAGGTGTAGAGAATGGTAGTCTGTTGATGTATGCTTGGTTGATTAACTCACTGGATAAGAAAGCAGGTTTCCAGGAAAGTAAACAAAATTTACCATGCGTGGTGGACAATCATTTTCCTGTGCAGAGAATCTGTGATAAGTATTTATTTTAAAGAAATCAATTTTCTTTAAACAAGATGTGTGGTCCAGATTCTCCTCTGAGCGGCAGTAAATACCACAATCCTATGAAAGACTCCATTCATGCCAGGGTAAGCCGTAGGAAAACAGGACCAAATGAGAAAATGTGCATCTTGGTGAGAACATTAAATCTTACATAAACAGATGTATGCACATAAACACACCTAATTTCCACCCCACTTCTTTCCATTTCCATAAGAATTCTCTTCTGGATTAATGTTCTACACTTAGTACTGATGTTGCAAAATGAGAAAATACACCATAGTACCTTTTATAAGTGGTACTAATAAAACTCCCATATAAAGCAAGGTAAAATGTGACCATGCCAAGAGCAGATTTTAGAAGCAAGGACAGCACTGAGGTTCTATTTCAAATGTCCACTACTTTTTTAGTACTCTGAGTTTTGGATTCAAACAGTCTTCCATTCAAATCATGGATCTGGAAACCACCAGCAGTGTGACCTTGAGCAAAATTCCTAGCTCTTAGAACCTCGTTTCCTTTCTTCAAAAACTGAGCACTCCCCACTGCCCCCATAAAAACAAGGTCATTGTGAGACTGAAATAAGATAATGTTGGTAAAGTGGCTAGCACTGTGTTTAGTATATAGTAGATTCTCTCTTACATGAAACCTGCACTGCATGCAATTCAGTATCAATTTCGTCAAGCTAGTACCACTGAAAGCAGAAAGTATGATATGTTCTTTGCTCTCCAATGAAAAAATGAAAATTTTTAGTGTGTGTTTGTTGAGTACTCAGATCCATAAACTTGATCCCACTTCATTTTATTTTTGTTCTAAAATGTTATGAATTTGCTCCCTACAACCTGATCCTCTCATACTGAAGAGTCACTTTATTTATTTATTTTTAATAATTTTTATTGTTATGTTAATCACCATACATTACATCATTAGTTTTTGATGTGTTCCATGATTCATTGTTTGTGCATAACACCCAGTGCTCCACGCAATATGTGCCCTCTTTAATACCCATCACAAGGCTAACCCATCCCCCCACCCCCCTCCCCTCTAGAACCCTCAGTTTGTTTTTCAGAGTCCATCATCTCTAGTGGTTCGTCTCCCCCTCCGACTTACTCCACTTCATTCTTCCCCTCCTGCTATCTTCTTTGAAGAGTCACTTTAACCAGTCCCTTGCAAAGAAAAGAGCCGACTAATTTTACAGTCCAACAAATTTCTATTGTGATTTGTGTACAGAATAGAAAAGGAGCACAATTAAGTCCTTAACCAAGGCCATCTAGTCATCTACCAGTTCACCTTGCCAACCTCATTCTGCACCACATACTCCTCTTACAAATCCTTGCTTTCAACAACCAACTTAAATTCCACCAGATACCACCCCTCTACCTCCTTGCCCTCATTATACCAACAAGGATCCCCACCCAACTCCCTTCATCTCTCATAGAGAAATAGAGAATTGTCCATATATTTTTTTCCGATTTTTCATTTCTCACAATGCCCTACAAAGAAGACCATAAAAAGGGCAAACTAATTCCTATGGAATACAGCTTTTAACCCCAAGAAATTTATATTTGAATATTAAATTAATATGCATTTCTGTCTTGGGGCCCCTGGTGGCTCAGTTGGTTAAGCATCCAACTCTTTATTTTGGCTCAGGGTCATGATCTCAGGGTTGTAAGATCAAGGCCCACGTTGGGCTCCACACTCAGAGAGGAATCTACTTGAGATTCTCTCTCTCCCTCTCCCTGTGCCCTTTCCCTCTTTAAATTAATAAATGGATAAAATCTTTTAAAATATATATATATATATATACACACATTTCTGTCTCCATCTATCTGCCTCACCCAAGAGTGGTGACATCAAAGAGATGTTAGATATCCAATTCTTCTAAGAACATAAAATGTGCTTTATAAATAAAACAGTGTCCTAATGTTAGGGTGCCTGGGTAGCTCAGTTGTTAAGCATCTGCCTTCGGCTCAGGTCATGATCCCCGGGTCCTGGGATCAAGTCTCACATTGGGCTCCCTGCTCTGCGGGGAGCCTGCTTCTCCCTCTCCCACTCCCCCTGCTTGTGTTCCCTCTCTCTGTGTCTCTCTCTGTCAAATAAATAAATAAATAATCTTAAAAAAAATAGTGTCCTAATGTTAAGAACTGTATATAATACATATTATTTTCATAAAATTAATTTTAAAGCAAAAGGTAGACTGGAATAAATGGAAAAGTCTATACTTTATATTGTTGGTTTTTCCTTTTACATATTTACCCAATTAGAATAAAAATATGCAGTCTCCAAAGTGTATTTTGGTTTTTAAATAAAAGACAAATTAACTGTGCAAATCTTTGCATTCAAGAATAAGACAGAACTTTCCTATGGAAGCTTTAGCCTTAAGATTGGAACACAGTTGTGAATTTCAGACAAACCCAGCCTCTTTTATTTTTTTTTTTAAATCACATTTCTGGTCAACAGAAAGCAAGAACATGAAATTTTGGGTTTGCTAGCCCAGAAAAATGGTCACAAACTAGAACTATTTGTCAGATGGGTTTTGCAGATGTGAACAAAACAAAAAAAGAGGTGTCTAATAAAAAAAATGAGCACCTCTTATATGCTATGCACTGTGCTAACCAATGTAACGTCAGACTATCTTATCAATTATTTCAATAATGGGAAAGCACATAGAAATGCTATCATTTGTCATCTTTTTTAAAACACTTTAGAGTTTATAAGAGACTTTCACAACCTACTAGTTTATTAAAAGTCTTTAGAGCAAGTACGATGAAAGGCATTTTGATTTGGTTGACTCACAAGACAAAAGAGGATGGATTATGCTTTGTTCCCAGATGTGTCCTACACAGAGATTTCCCATCATCATTTTAAAGCTCTGGAATGTCTTAGGAAGAAAACAACAATACTGTAAAAATGTGGTCAGAACAAAATGGTAATTCTTTATAACAGTTGTGTCTGATGATAAGTTTGTAAAAGTTAAGTAAAAATGAGTAAAACTAAACCACTCATCCAGATGGAAGAGGCATGTGAACCACACTTTAAATTATGATAATATTTATTTTTTATCCTAAGCTTAAATCAATAGGTGATATGCTTCCAGGCCTTTAAAAAGATATAAATCAGATTCATAAGGGTGTCCAAGATAATTTGACCTTAGCTCACTGAGACAGAAAATTAGCTCAAGTGGATAGCACGTTTGATTTCTGCCTTCAGACAGGCACGTGCGGCACTCAGTGGGAATAGCATGGGTGTTAGTGAAGGAAGAATTGGCCTGGAATAATTAGGGAGACTTTTACAAACTTGAGTAAAAGATTTCATTAAACGTTTGGTTTCCACCAACAACTACAGCTGCCCCCAAAAATCTTCACTCCACTCTATTTTTATTTTGCTGAATGGATAGATGTCAAATAGAATATCTTTCATGGTCTACTAAAAGTGTTCTTATTCTTTTTAGAACTTGGTTCAACCAACAGTAAGTATTATCAAAAGTAAGCAGTTAGTAAATTGGATATTGATTATTTACAAGAAAATTTACCTCTCTTATTTTTTAAATTTTCGTAAATAAAGATTTGACTATTAACTAAATACTTGAGTGATTTATTTACTTTGGTAACAGTCCAGGCAAAAATATTTAAATTATACTCTTGGAAGTAAGAATTATCTAATCATTCACAAGCTGTTATAATAAAACATTTATCATGAGTCATTAATCCATTAGGACTTATTTTCCATCCCATTCTTTCACTAGCACCTTGCTTTGAACATAGTCAAGTTTGGCTGCAATTTTCCCTTTTATCATATATCATAGTTACAGGATGGGATGCACCAAAGCTGGATTCCAAAAACCCTGCACTCTGCTTGAACTTGGCACACAGAAACTCAACGAGTGATTCTAGGGCTGAAATTCATCCAGGCTCAAGGCCCGATATCATGCTTGGATCATGGGGTTCCAAAAGTTTAGGGTTAGGAGACAGCAGGGAAAAAATATCTAGGTGCAACCTTCTCTCACAGAGGCTTAAAAGGAGGTTTTAAAATCACGGGGTGCCATTCTTGTGGCTATCAGAGCTGTCTCTGCATATGCTTCTTTCACCCACAACTCCACAGCTCTTCCACAACCCCATCCACAACCCTTCAACCTTCTGCTTCTCCCTGTTCTGGCCCGGTAGCCTTCCTTTGACATCCTACTTTACTCCAAGTGAAGCCCCTTGAGCGTTTCTTGGACATAAATGACACTAACACATGTATGTAGCTTCCTGTTCAATAGCAAACTACATTTACTCGGAAACTGCTAATAGTGAAAGAATGTGACATAAATAGATAACTATATCAAATCTGGCTTCTGGTGACCCAAGAAGGTAGTGGATTTTGTACTAAGAGAGGCAGAGGAAGTTAGCCCCTTCTCTGCTTTCAATTATGAAAGTTATTACTGCTCTGTCTTGTAGGATTGTGATAAAACTTAAGGAAGCTAGTGTTTCAGAAAATATTCTGTAAACTACCAAGTAACAAGCATATCTGCAATCACCGTGATAATCTCTGGTGATGCTCTTAAGCTGCAATATTTTGGGCACCTGGAGAAATAATTGATGAGTGGAACATGTAAGTCAGATATAAACTTAGTGTATATTATATAGTGAAATAAACTTAGTGTATACTATAGTGATTTTACAGATGAGGATTCTGAGGCTCAAAGAGATCACCGACTTGACAAAAGCCAAGCAGCTACCGAGTTGAAAGGGCTGACATTAAGGCTGGAATCTGCTTGTACAAGAGTTACTCTTTCTTGGGTCTACACCATTCTTTAGAGATGCGCGATATCTAAAGCTCAAATTCCCAAATAGGTTAATGGATCAGCCTCCAGGGGGTGTGCTAACAGAGAAGAAACCAAGTGACATGAGTTCCTGCAGAAGCACAGAGGGAAAAAAAAATAACCAAGTGCTTTTTCCTCATGGAGGATGAGCATTTGAGGAAATGTCGTATATAATTAGAACAAGGTAGGCTAACCACAGATAACCATTTTTCCTTGATCTTTTCAATTTTGAAGATGCACTTTAATTTTTTTTTTTAATGTTTGCTCTTTTCCAAAACTGGGACACAGCTTACACTGACTGCCAAAAGCAACTTGTCATCAACTGGACAGAGAGGCAATTATGAGGTTGTTGTTGCTTACTCATCTGTGAACATGACTCACACACAGAGTATCTGTAAATCAACAGTCACCTTTGGTTAATAATTTTCATTGGTAACATCACACAGAGATTTAAACTCAGATTTACAACATCAATTGCTGCTTAAAATGTTTCAGGATTGTCTTATAAAAGCAACATTGAGAATAAGTATTTTTATACAAGCAGATTGCTTATCACATGCCAGGCAATTCAAATAATGTCAATAAAAGTTGCAAGTTTCTCAAAATTAACAAAGATTTTCAAGCTCGGAAGGCAGCAGTGATAGAGCAGCAATTAAGGCCCAAGCCATGATAATGGAGAGATAAACAAACCAACTATCAATATCTTCTATATCCTCTCAGACACGAGGTACTGTCTTTCACGCATTAGAAAATTGTCAGAAAGATTCTGGCTTCTCTCAAAAGAAGTTTTGAACTTCCAGTGAGAGGTAATTCAATTAAGGGGGGAGAAAAGGAAACTCTGGTCTTCTTTGACAAACCTCAAATTATACTGTCAGTCCTAAGGGTGCTATGTCAAGATAACAAGCCTGAGTGAAGAAAGGTAGAGTGTTACCGTGATGTTCTCTGGAATCCCTAACAGCCAAAATTGATTCAGAAAAAAACACTACAGACTCTGTAGTTGCAGGATTAGCCTCAAATATTGATGCTGAACCTAAAGCGAAAAGTAATACGTACCATATGGATTAATGTACTCTAAAGGTTGTCAGTTAAAAATTAATTAAAAGAGCACACTGAAGCCGTTTTCCCCCAAAGTGTTAGCATTAAATACATTGACCAGTTTATCATTTTGACCAAACCAAAGATTTGGTGACATGTGATCAAAACCATAAAACTGAGGAATTACTAGGTATTTACCAGGCATTGTATGAAGCTTCTAGCTTTTACTACCTCCTTAAATTTCACATCAACCCCATATGAGGGGTATATTAGTTCCATTTTACAGGTAAGAAAGCTAAAATTCAGACAGTGATGAAATCCATTTTCATCATGCAGCTGCGGGGGGATTAAGCCAGAATGTGAGCCCAGGCCTCTCTTATGTCTGGGTCCATTGCTCAATGACCATACTATATGAATTAATCTGTCACTGGAAGAGCACGGTAGTCATCTGCCTAACGGAGTTCCAGAGCTAAGACCACACTTGTCCCTCCAGTGGCTCTGAAAGATTCAGAGGACACTGCAAAGGCTGGGCTTTGGCAAGCTTTTTCCTTTCTAAATGTTTGTTTGCTATCCCATTGATTAAACTGCTCTCCCTAGGCCTCATGTTAGCAGGACATATAGGGCTTTCCTGTGTATTTTTCCAGACATGCTAGGAGAGATTCTTGCCAAACGAAATGTGATATTCCCAGAGAAGCATCTCAGGCCTTTTGACAGAGGCTTCTTAGGCACATGGGTTATGTCACTTTTGTTATCTATAACTCTTCTCTCCCACGAGTCCTGATAATACAAAGTAGACAATAAAACAATTAAAGTGGAACTATTTTTCAACTACCTCTCATCAGTAACAGATCATTCACTCCTAACCTGGCGAGACTGTACGATCACACACTCTAGTATCAGCTTATCTGTAAAGCAGAGTCACACTCTGATCTTCTCCCTTACTTTAATTCATTGGTCATTTAATGATATCACAACGAGACATGTCCCAATGTCTCCATTCCCTGACACACTGCAGATGTCCATGCTTCTGGATTCTGAGGAAAAGTAGCAATACAAAAATGTGTGGCATGCCCAATTCTTTTCTACTCATAGTAAGCTTTCTCTGCATGTTACACATGTGTGTATGTTTATTCAACCATACCAAGTACACACTCACACATATAGATACCACATGCCATGAGTGTGTGTGTGTGTGTGTGTGAGAGAGAGAAAGAGAGAGAGAGAGAGATCCCATCCACCTTACCCATGACTGATGGAGAGATGAAGCTTATTGTAGTGACAGGCCTCTGTCTTTATGATGTTAGGTTCCCCTGCCTGATCTCTTCACCAAGGAGCTAAGTTTTTACATAATGCCTTATACAAATTCAGCCTACAATGCCTAGTTTCTATGTCACCTAGCTAAAGATCCCACATATCAGCAAGCTATGCAGACATTCCATTCATTCAGCAAATATTCTTTGAAGCACTCCTGGATTCAAGGCCCAGTTTAACTATCACCCCACAAAAAGAGGATGTACCAAAAAAATAAAAAATAAAAAAAGTCAACACGATGTTTCCATTCAGCACAATAGGAGTCTCCTTACTCCCCAAAGCTTCAGTTTTTCTGACCCACAGAGATAAGAGAAAGTCAGAGAGAAGGCTGGTATAGCAATTTCAATTTTTTTTAACCCTATTGGTTTCCTATTAGTCCCAAACTTACTTTTCCAAGCTTTATTTTTTTTTTCTGTGAACATGAAAAACATTGCTGTTAAATTACAATTCCTTGGAAGTACTCTAAATATCAGTGCAAACAATTATGTGGATTGCTTGTCTTTCTAAAATCTATCATATATTTAGAAAGGTCCAGTAAATATCCTATGGATCCAGGGTTTTAAAAGCCAAGCATTTGTATTACACATGTCAGGTATGCATTATGCAGTGATTCATTAATATATTTTCATGAGTTTGTTTAATCCCCATTGAAAAAATAACTCAAGTATCGCTGTGTATAGACAAATGAAGTTGATTTACTCAAATAATTTAAAATCCTATCTGGCTTTAGATCACTAGGAGCGACAGTTGATGAGGAAATATTCTTCATAGCTTGATCTTACTAAATTACTTTAAATTATTTTCAGAGGCAATGGGTTTGGTTTGGTGGTTTCAGTGCTGAGGTGAGCCCAGGCTTCACAGAAGAGGCCCCGTTTGCATGTGTATTGGCCACATAGGAGGGGACAGAAAATGTGCCAGGGGCCTTAGTCTTCTGATCTCCCCGGATGAAAGTCTAGGAGTTGACAGCATGTTCTCTCCTCTTCAGGGAGACTGTTAAGGGCACTGGAGGAATATCCAAGTAGCTTCAGAGATTCCCTTCTGAATCTCCATGTGCAAATTCCCTAGAGCCTCGGGAGCAGGCCCACCTTCCTCCCAGCCTCTCAGTCTATAAACAAGAGAACAGCACATTTTAGCCTATGCTCTAACGGAGCAGAGTACAGGATCTAATAGCAAAAATGAAATCTACAACTTTGAGTCATAAGTCAAGGAAAGTCTAAAGTCTTGGAAACAGATAGCTATATGCTCCAGATGACAGGGTTCCAAAAGTCAGAGAAAAAAATGAAAGAAATAAAATGAAGAAAAGAAATTAAAAGTACATCATCTGTTTCTTCCCCTTTGTTCCATTGTATCATGGCTATCCTTTCTGTCCCTCACTGACCCCCACCCCCACTCCCCAACCACCAATATCCTGAAGGAACCTTGAAGAGAAGGAACAGTTTCCACTGAAACGACCCAGAGTTGATGCCCAACAAAACGGGTTCAAATAGTGTACTCAATAGAAGGGAAAACTCGTTTAAATTGTTTTAAACGAGTGAGAGCACCACCAGAACCTCAGGAACTATGAAATTTGAGTCCCCTGTTCTTGGTCTCCTTTGGGAACAGGTGACCTTGAGGTTCACGTGTCTTTATCATGGACTAGCCATGAGATTTTGGGTAAGTCATTTTACCGCACCAAATTCAAAGAGCTTAATAATGTCTCCAACCTCTCAGCCAGGAGGTGGTAGATCCATAAAAAAAGGTCTTACACGTGGATGGAACCGGAGGGTGTTATGCTGAGTGAAATAAGTCAATCAGAGAAAGACATGTATCATATGACCTCACTGATATGAGGAATTCTTAATCTCAGGAAACAAACTGAGGGTTGCTGGAGTGGTGGGGGGTGGGAGGGATGGGGTGGCTGAGTGATAGACATTGGGGAGGGTATGTGCTATGGTGAGCACTGTGAATTGTGCAAGACTGTTGAATCACAGATCTGTACCTCTGAAACAAATAATGCAACATATGTTAAGAAAAAAGAAAAAGAAGAAGATAGCAGGAGGTTAAGAATGAAGGGGGGGAAATCAGAGGGGGAGACGAACCATGAGAGACGATGGACTCTGAAAAACAAACAGAGGGTTCTAGAGGGGAGGAGGGTGGGGGGATGGGTTAGGCTGGTGATGGGTATTAAAAAGGGCACGTTCTGCGTGGAGCACTGGGTGTTATGCACAAACAATGAATCATGGAACACTACATCAAAAACTAATGATGTAAAAAACTAATGATGTAATGTATGGTGATTAACATAATAAAAAAAAGTAAAAAAGAATATAATTAAAAGAATAAAAAAAAAGAAGATACTTTATAATTGTCATCCTGAATGTTTTTTGTTTGTTTGTATTTACATTAAATTAATGAGTAAGTGTGGGCCTAAAAAAAAAAAAAAACTAATGATGTAATGTATGGTGATTAACATAACAATAAAAATTTTTAAAAAAGGTCTTACATCACAAGAGTCAGAGGAATTTCAAAATCTTCTGGATAGAATTCAGATTAAAAGTCAAATCAATGAGATATTGCATATTTGTAAAAATAGAGATATTCAGTAAGTTAAAATATATTCAGGGGAATTGCTAAAAATAAGAATCATCATTTATTGGCATTCATTATGTGCTAGACGCTGCTTTAAGCAGTTTACATATTTCAACCTATTTGTGGCTCATTACATCCCCTCCCTGCTTTGCTCAGGCTGCTTTCTCTGTCCAAATTCCCTTACCTGCCTTGCCTACCTGAAGAATACTCAATTTTCAAGGCTTCGCACAAATTTCACCTCTAAATGTCCCCTTCCCTCCTGTGTAGCTTCATTCTTTCAAATAATGGACTTCTAAGTAGCAATAACAAAAACTGTGAGTTACTTATTTATGTATATATTTGACTATGAACTCCTCGAAGGCAAATACACATCCAGTTTACTTCTATATACTCAGAGCTAAGCTAATAAATTGTTTGCTAAATAATAAACAGACGCTGCTAGATAAATTAACGATTGACTAACGATTTCTGTTTTTACTGCAGATTTACCATATTTCTGAGGGCTAAGCCCAACATAGAAATCTCTTATTATCTGCAAATATATATATATATTTAAATAAAATGTCAGACTGTGGAAGCCCAAATGCACTGAGCCAAAATTATTAGACCTCTGTATGATATCCCAGAAAACACATAAAGCAGCAACCCAGAAGGAAACTCAAAAATTAACAATCGCCTCCAAGTTTGGGAGAAGAGAACAAACCCGAGCAGTACCACCTTCCCTGGCTAACAGTGATTTCTAAACCAGCAAGTTTAAAGGCAGAGGAAGAGAGACAAAGAGTGACAAATGGCAATGTGGTCCACAGAGATGCCTCAGGCGGTGGGGCCTGAGCTCCACTCTATGACCATGACACACTCCTTAGAAGATTTGGAGAGTTTCATATTTTGTTTATCATTGCTCCTGGACTTCATTTTCCTTTAGGAAGTAACATGATGTAGAACTGTTTATAGCATTCTCTTTCTTCTCTCTTCTTAAAAATTAAAAATCTGCATATATTTGAGTCTCTATAAATAGAGAAAAAATATATAGCTCTTTCTTGGGGTTGAGTTCATTGGGCCTCCGGGTAAGACGTTAAAGGAAAGGCGATAATAGCCTGCACTGATGGCTTTGTTTATAACTCTTCTGTCCCTAGAAAAAGACCACCTGCATTCTTCTTGTATCAACACCCAGAGCCAGCCTAGTGCAGGGAGGCTCCTGACCCGGAGCTGCAAATCTTTATCCTGTTACCAGCATTTTTTTCAGGCTAGGCCACGTTCTGAAGCCTTGACTTGTTCCAAAGATGCTAAAATAAAAGCTATGATGAAATCCTTCAAAAGACACATTTTTGCATAGCATATAAAGCCTTTAATAATCTTTCCTTCCCTCCAAAATTAAAAGTATGGGAATCCCTGAGCGTGGTAGGAGACCCGTCCAGGAAGTGGAAGGCGTCCTCCACATAGCTACAGAGGTCCTCCATTGAGAAGCCGAAGCTGGCTACATTGTTTGACATGAGGGTTACTTTTCAGATAGTGAAATTTTAGTTGCCAGGTGCCAGAGGCAATTTATCAGACGCTCATAAAATAAAGATCAGAAAGACCATCCGTCTCCCCATGCATCTGGGATCTAGGAAGGAACACTCACAGCCCTGGATCCTTTAAACAGCTCTCACTTAAAGAGCTTGATGTTTATAATAACAAAAAAAGGAGAAAGGGGTCAGGTCAAATTCTGCCGAATAGCAGGTGTTGTTATAAGTGTTTTGTTCTCTCCCTCTCTCTTTTTTTTTCTGAAAAAGTAATCTGAAAGAATATTGAACTGTTGCAGTAGCATTTATTTTTTTATGTTTCTCCACAGGCATTTATTTTTTTTTTAATGTTTCAACAGAAAAATGTAACCTGAAAACTAGAAAATAAAAGCCTTTGATCATAAAAAAAAAAGTTTTGAAAGTTTTTTCATGAAAATATCAATTACTAAATAAAAACTAAATTTAGAATCAAAGTTCTTAACCATGTTACATGGACTGCAGAATGGTGTCATGTGAGGCTTACAATGCACATGTAACATAATAATTTTGAGTGACATTAATAAACAACTAATAATAATGCTTGTGCATATATAAGAACTTTTTCCTTCATTATCCCCTTGAAGAACAAAGAGAGGAGGAGACCGGTCTGTGATCACATGAGGTGTAAGTGACAGAAACACCTGGACCCTGGCCTTGGGACTCCAGGCCTTGTGCTGTCACCACGGGGCCTCCCTGATGCAGAGCTCTGGGGTGCAATCTGCACTGAGTGCTCAACCAGTCTCATTCTTTCTCAATGAATTGAGATTAATACACCTAAGTTTTTGGTTAGTTGAAAGCCAATTTAAGGGCAGTTACTTAATTAAGATGTCCTTACCTTACCTTAATTCTGAACCTTTATTATTTTGTTAAGCAAATGGTATGATTTTATGTTAGGGACAGTGTACATTTTGCAAATAGTCCGACTTTCTCTTAGTGTTCACTAGACCAAAATTCAAAGCTGAAAATAGTTCCCACTAATATTATGGTTTGCATTTCCTGGTAATGCCCTCTTTACTGTTCCCTTCTTCCATCTTCCCACTTTGTGTTTCTTTTTCCTTCCCCTTATGTCTCTGTTTCTTTGTTTCCTTTCTCCTCCTCCTCCCCGCCCCCCCCAGTTTCCCTTCCTCCTCCTCTTTTTGTTTCTTATTCTCTTTTCCTTCTTTTAAACTTGTGATGCACCTTTAATTTTTCTTCATTGTGGAAGAGATGTAAAAGTAAGAAAGGAAGAAAAAAAGAGAAGTGAGAGAAATAGGAGGGAAGGGGAGAGGAAAGAAAACAGGGATGTAAAAAAAAAAAGGAATCTGGAAAGGTACAATGATGGGAAAAATAAATAAAATACCAAGAAGATGAAAATCTAGCAGAGTATACAAATGTTAATCACATGTAAAAGTTAAAAAAATAATGAGACTAAAGGGGAAAAATGGGGAAATTGAGGCTCATGGAAAAAATAGTTTATTATTTCGGAAAAGAATCTACTATTATTCTTATTTCTAGTTCTAATTTGTTCATTAAATATTTTAGTTCATTAAAATTTTTATATAACCAAGGAAATAACATATTGTGGCAGACCGATATAAATATAGATTTTAGAGCCTAGAAAGGGCTTTATAATAATCCCAAGATTGCAGAAATGAACAGAGGGAAACAACCAGAGTTACAGGAATCCTCAATGGAAATAAGGCAACTTCAATGTTATGCCTTGGAAAAGTGTTGACCTGGAAGTTAGATCTCTAGATGACACTTTAGATATGTATATGAGAGAAGAAAACAGTAGGTATTTGGCAACCTTAGACATTCAATTGTAGGACTAAATTACAAATTAGCCAACAACAAAATATTATTTTCCAAGCATATTGGACACAAGAGAAAATAAATCGAAGATAGCTTGTCAGACATCATCATAGGCTGGCTCTGAAACTCACACAGGGGATCAGTAATTCATGTGTTTGGGGAGAAAGAAAACTTAGAGGTTCTTAGGAAAGATGTTTTTCTTAGCCCAAAGCCCTTCCTAAATGTCACAGTTCTTTGGCATCCTTGTGGAGGTTGTATATCTTGGGGACTTTGAGAACTACTCCCCAAAATTCACGCTTGCTGGGGAAATGGCAATTTAAGGCATGATGCTGATGGGTTTAAGATCAAAGAATTTCTGCTCAGTAGTTCAGAAAGGAACTACTTCTTGGTACAGAGATGTGTTGTGCAGCCTTGGGGCCTGGTTCTTGCCAGTGGGGCTGGACTGCAGGTAAAAGAGATCTGAGCTTTCTGAAGGACTCACACCACAGCTATTTCTCTCTCTCTTTATCCCTCTCTCTCTAAAAAAATAAAATAAAATAAATCTTAAAAAAAAAGAAAAGAAAATCTGAGTCTGGTTAAGAAGATGAGCATATAAATAGCCAAATTCAATACAGTAGAATCAACCCAGGGATAGAGGTATAAGCAGTAAGCTATGGGAGTCCAGCTGAGTGGCATCCAAAGATTTTAGCCTAAGGATGAAGAGAGAGGAATAGACTGCAAGGTCAGTACCTCAAAGCATAGTCCATGCTGTACTTAGTACCTAACTGCTGAAAGAAATTTAAAAAATGTATCGAGTGACTCAAAATTACTTCGTTTTGTTGTTGTTGTTTTGAATCAGAGACATTTCCAGTTTTAAGATCTGAAAAGTAGCTTTATCCATATTTAAATAATAATTTCAACATTTCCTGACTAATTTTACAAGCAAATATTTAATATAATGTCTTTCTGTGCAATCTCTAAAAGGAAATATATTTGTATTGTACCTAAAGAATATCACAATTAGAGAAATTTCCTTAGCTGTAATCTCTAGCATAGCTAAGGGGAGGAAAAAAAAAAAAACCTAACACATTCAAATAAATGAATCTCATTTTTCATCCAATATTGTGTCACATTCTATGCTTGTGGTATCAAAATATAAAAAGGACACCACATTAATAGCAATTTGTAGGATCAAGACCATTTACATAATGCAATAATCAAGTAGATTTATTATAAATTTTACTAAGTTTCTGTTTGGGTTTGATGCCAGGAAAGTTCCGCTCTCTTACTCAATGTAGACAGTTTAACTTCAGTGAATGTACTAAAACTGATAGCATCCCCTCTTAAGATATAAGCTAGCACTATGTCTGCAGAATTGATAAGGAAATTATTTTCTCCAAAACAAAGCAAGGGAAAAAGATAAAAAGGAAATGGCACACTTTATTCTTTATGTTTTTAGATGACAATTAAAGCACTTGGGATTAATTGTCTACCATTTGAGTGAACTCATTTTTTACAAAACAAAGTTATCTTAGGAATTCCCCATTCCAAAACTGAGATTATGGCCTCAATTTAAAGTGTAAAATCTGTGTTTAAACCACACACCCTTTTTTAAGGCAGTAGTTATAAACCAGCAGCATGCTTAAAAGCAGAAACAGAAAATTAATTGCTAAATATTTCACCAGCCTCTGTGACTTTGCTTTGATGTCGCAAACCAATATCAGGAAGAGAATAAACACCTTTTTCTGATTTTTTTTTCACTTTGAGTATTTGTGGATTTAGGAAGTCAAATAGGCAAGGACACACACACACACACACACACACACACACAACTATATATACTCTGATCTGTGAACCCACCCACCACTCCAGAATAGCAAATGTAATGCTTTCCAGGGCTCTCGCGGTCTCTCCCTATACTTCATCAAACTGTTTGTCCCCAGGATGGATGACCAGGAAGCCAGTATGAAAATTCCAACTTCATAGCAGTAAGGAAAAGGGTAGTAAAAAATTGTATTTGTGTCATGGGCCAAATTCCAGCATCTGGTACCAGGAGACAACATCATCTAGTACACAGCTTCTCAAAGAACAAACTTCGTGAAATCTGTATTTAATTTCTAAGATCTACTCCTACTTTTATTGAAATGCAAAGACCCCAATTTCACAAAACTTCATCCTGAGACAGAAACAAGGGCTTAGTAAGTTGGATGTGTTTTAAACACAACATTATGAAAGCTAACAAACACTTAAGAATCCTAACTTCACAAAACTAAAATTTCCTATTATTTAATCTTGAACATTTTTTGTTTATTTTTCTTACTAATTTATTGGTGATGCTATTTTCCTGTACTCTAAAGAGTTGGGGTTTTGGTTTTTTGTTGTTTTTTGTCTTTTCTGTTCAACTTTATAAATAATTACTAGTGGCCCACTATGTCCCAAGCATGTCCTGGTCACCACAAACAGAAATACACATAAGTCAATGTCCCTTCTTCAAGGAACTGAGCTTAGTCAAAAAGACAGACAAGCCAACAGGCATTTATAATTCATGTTTTATGCATTAGCCTCCAATATCATCACCCAAAACAAAAGCCCAGAGAGGGAATTAGAACTTCTTCTCTTGGCTTCTGCCTTATTGATTCAATTAGCTTAAAAATTTGCTGAAACACTTAGCTCCTTCTCCATATTTTCCTAAGCATAATGGAACAATCTAGGCCTCACTCTATAAAAGGTTGTACAAGATCTGGTTTACTCCTGAGAAAAGTAAGGCCCAGCCACCCAGCAGGAATGCTTTCAGGATTGGATCATGTTTTTATTCTTGCAATGCACCATTTAAGAGCTACTGTGGTTTTTCTGAAGTTCCAATTGTGGGGCATTAAACATGTAGGCATTCTTTTGTATATTACATTATGCTACATAATACTACTAGATTCCAAAGTTTTTACCTTTTCCTCTCTAAAATAAAAGGCATCTAGGCTTCAGGGTAAAATGTTCATGGTACTCTTTTTTAATGCCCTACTCTTCTCAAGATGAAGCAAAATAACCTCACAACTATACAGAAACCAGCCAACATTCCACAACAAAATTTAGTGTAAATACCGATTTGGGTAAAGAATTCCTAATATCACTGTTTGATTTAATAACTACAGGATACTACTTCCTCTGCACAGATTTCCAAAACTTAAATAAACCTAGCATTCCTAACAACTGTTTGTTTACAAAAATATTTGACATTTTTTTCTCCTTGGTAGAATTAAAGACTTATTTAGAATTGCACCTGCAAGGAAGGAATGGTTTGATATGTCTGCCATTTCATATTAAATTTGAATAATATCAGCTGAAAGCACATGTCATCCAAAAGTCAAAATGAAATGCAAAACTTCACCCACTTTTATATTCTTAATGTGTTAAAAACTACAACCAAAATGTTCCTGTAGAACAACAAAAATGAGAGCTAGAAGGAAACTTGGCAATCAAGAACTAGATCACTTTACAAATGCTTAAACAAGAGTTCAAATAGGTTAAGTAACTGGCCCAAGCTAGATCTTAGTTGAGCCAGGACAAAAGTCCAGGACAATGACTCTCAGTCCAATTATACTAATGGGTACCTGAGCACAATGACCGATTTACAATTATAACACAGTATCCTTCCAGGGTTCCTCTGCAGCCAGTCAGGAGAACACACAGTCAGGGTCTCCATCTCCAACTTTTTCCTGCAGCACCTCTCAGGATCATGGACAATCCCTAATGTCCATGATTTCGCTCTCTGTTGTATAAAGGAGTCATTAAGTCCAGAAACGAAATGAGAACTCTGGAGGATATAGGCAGCCCAAGGATGGCTCTTCTGGAACAGGACTGAAGAAAAGCTAGGCACCCTCTCCAGCCTGGCATGTTGCTTGACATTTTCACCATTAGAGAATCTTTCTTTTTGACTAAAGGTCTCTTCAGTTTTCCTAAAATCTACTCTGGTTTAAAATAACTTCATGCCAAAATGCACCATGGGATGGCAGTTTGAAGAGATGGAACAGAATAGGAGGTAGTGTTTATGAACATAAAGCAGTGTCTATGTACATCAGGTTTTGTTTAGTGTATGGCATATTCTAAACTGGCACTAGAGTAAACCTAGCTTTATAAGAACAAACATTCTTTTTTAAGATTTTATTTATTTACTTGAGAGAGAGAGAGAGAGAGCACAGAGGGAGAAGGATAGGGACAAGCAGACTCCCCGCTGACTGTGGAGCCTGATGCAGGGCTTAATCCCGGGACCCTGAGATCATGACCTGAGCTGAAGGCAGACACTTAACCAACTGAGCCACCCAGGTGCCTCAGAACAAACATTCTTTTAATGATGATCCAGCCTTCCCTTGCCACACTCCCCACAAAGCACCCTGCATTCCAGCTACTCAGACTGCTCCTTGTTCTGCAGACATTGCAGACTCAATGTCAAGCAACATCAGAGTATATATAGTTCTATCTCCACACTTCTGTTCATGGCCTATTTTGCTAGAATGACTATCCCTTTATCCATACCCATTTACCAAAATTCACATTTCCAATAAAATCCTTTTTCCCCCCATATCTCTCTTTTTCCATGTGTCTTTCCTGATGTCTATATCTAACATAATCTCTAGGTTTTGTTCCCACTGAATTTTTCTTTGTATCTCTATGTTGAATCTAATGATACTTTTTTTGTTTGTTCGGTTTGGGTGGTAACAATTCCTGCAGGAGAATCTCCCAACTAGACCACGCAGGACTGAATCTGATTCATCTTTCTAACCTGTCTGTGGCTAGCACAGTGGTTGGCACGTGGTGCACACTCACAACACATTTGCTGAGTTTGACCTAGTTAATATGTACACTAGAATTACAGAGGGCTTCGCAGGGTTAACCGCTGATGCTAATCTTAGCATTTCTGGTGCGGCAGCAATTCCACTTGCTCCTCCTCTTCTTTCTCTTCTCCTCTTTGAGTCCTTATTGTTGTTGTTGTTGCCATTAGTATTCTTAGCATTATTATCTTGATCAAGAACTCAGAAATATATTGCCTGGAAGACTTGTCAACATATATGGACATACTTGGCTGCTGCAGGAAGTCTATAGGTCTTGGCTCCATTTGGTACAGCACGAGATAGCATCTCCTCTCTTAAATCAACCAAGAGTCTGAGCAGCAGAGAAAGCCTCTGGTCATGCTTCTTTTTGCCATGGCACATATAAATTATCCCTGACCATTAAGGCATAAAATCAACTAACTTTTAAAAATGCAGGAAGCTATAAATTACCCTGAAAATGTTTTAATCTCTCACTATCAGCTCTTCCTTGGATCACAATCAAAGTGTATCCCATTTAAAGAAGCCCTTATGGGTTTCTTCTCCAGCAGAATGCCTTGCTTCAGATTAATGTCTGGGATGGAGGAAAAGCCATTTATGTTTTGTTACAACATCTCAAAAGGATATATTTTATATTCTCAATTAAGCTGTGAGCCCCTTGATTTCATGTTCTGTTTCCAAGTAAAAGAACTTTGAGAAACAATGGCCATTTCACATACCAAAGTTTTATCACAAAATATTATTGTGTAAAATTGTCCAAACAACCCTGCTAAAACAGCTGTTTGAACATCTGGATGACTCCATTACAAAAAACCTCTCTCCCTATGAGTCCCACTCCCACCCAAGAGGCATCTCCTACACCAAGGTCTTTGTGACAAGTGATGACAGTAGACACTCCAGTTTTCCAAGTCAACATCACTAGGCTCCTCATCACTGCAATAAACCAAGGGTTGCTTCAATAGAATCCTATTTATAAAGTGCTATTTATAAGACTAAACAAGTTTATTTGTCCACAAAGAAAGCAAAATATTCAGACAAAATTGATAACTTATCATGTTAACTTGGCAATATATCTACATGTATATGTGTATTTATAGACATTTATGCAAATATATGTATTTATCTATACATTTTGCATATATCCACTTCCCAACATTCAGGCTATCTGTCAGCAGTTTCTTAATTCCTTGCAACCTATATATGAACTCTACCGTAAAATGAATGATCAAATTTATATTTGGGTTCATAAACTGTTCATAAAATATTTTTAATGCCTATAAAGTACTTGGCTTATGTTATTATAAAAGGGAGAAACATGTTATACATCTTACTAAAATCCAGGTTTCAAAATATTGCAAATACACATATTTCCACAAACTCATCAGAAGTGGGCCTGGAGCATTCTGAAGAAAGCACTGAAGAAAGTTTCTAGGTCTACTTAGGTCCGTATCCCCAGTACTTAGTCCACTGCTCAGCACACAGTTGGTATTCAATAAATATCTATAAGCTAAATAAAAAAAGTAAAAATTAAATCTTATAGGAGGCAGTATGGCATGATAAGAAGAGAAAAATTTGAGTCCTAACTTCAATGTCTCCTGGATGCAAAATTTGAGGCCACTGCCGATGTCTCTCTGACCCCAAGCTTCTGTCACAACACAGCAGTGATCCTCAAGGTATGGTTGTGAGAATCAAATGAGGACATATGTGAAAGTCTTCTTATAACAATAATACAACCATCTATTCAGTGTCAACTATGTGCAAAGCAATTTCTATGATTTAAGCTCTCATTCCCAAAACATTTTTTCCAGCAGGTACTAGTATCTCTGAATTTTAGAAAAAAATTATATACCCAAGTTCCTTACCTCTGTTAGTTTCAACCTTTTACTTAACAGGTGGGAGTGGATCTTCCCCTGACCACATTGTAGCCACTCAGAGGCAAGCACCTGGACAGAAAGTAGGTAAGCCAGGTTTTGAAGTCAAATTAAAATGTGTGTGAAAGTGCTCTGGAAACATATGAAAGTACACCCAGTGGAAGATACTATTATTAACATAATTTTATATCTGGTTCAGAGGAATTAGAATAGTCAATGCACACATTTCCTGATTCTGGAAGCCCCGTGTGATATTCAGGTTTCACTTACAGCATGTTACAAAGCATGGCAGGACAATAAAGTGGTGGTAAGAAGCCCAAATAATATGAAATCACTCTTTCCTACAATCCTGGGAGTAAAAGAGAAAAGGAAACTCAAGAACTTGAAGACTGTGCCAGAAATTCCATTTCGGAAGGAGGATACTGTCTTCAAAGCAGCTAGTGCCTCCCACTTCTCTCTGTTTTGATATACACCCCATCACCAACTTCGGTGAAACTATTTCTCATCCTCTACAACAACCTAAGGATCAGATCCCAACTACTTCTGGGGAAATGCCACAACTCCTAGGGCAAGTGAGAAGAGAACACTTCAATTTTATGGCAGCATGAGCAAAAATGTCATCTAACAGAGCCTGGAGGGAAAAGAGAAGTAAAATATTATAAATGAGCATTCCTTCTTCCTCAGTGGAGGGAAGAAGGAAAGAATTTAGGGCCAGATAAGGAACCCAAGCCAGAGATACTATAGCATTTTACAGCCTGAGGTCACCAGAAGGGGGACGGGAGGAGGCCAGGATAGAGGAGTAGAGCAAGTGCTAGGCCAAGACGTGTAAGGGAAATGTGTGGAGGTAGTCCTTGGAGGCTGCCGGGTGAGAACAAGGAAAGAGAAATGGGGAGGCAGCCAGTGAAGGTGTTTGGGGCTGCTTGAGAATATCAAATTTCTTTCTGAGAATAATGGGTCAACATGCACAGTGACAGATTCTAAATCAAGAATAAGCTAAAAACACTAGGATAGCCCAGAGGGAGATTGCTACCAAGAGTCTTCTCTCTCCAGGCAAGATAGGTTAGTTATGTCAGATTGCTCCATCCCTGGAATGAAATACATGTGCAAACTCAGCAGATATAAAACAAAGAATATAGTAATTCTAAATTTGGGAACTGATTGAAGAGCAGAAAAATGCAAATTTCAAGACTTAAAAATGGTGGGGGGATGACATGAGTGGTTGTGAAATTGCAACTGAAGAGTTGTACCATTTATTCAGGAGTTGGTGAAAATTCTCAGAAGGGGACATGTGGCAAAGTTGGCTGTGATGAGTCAGAACTGTATTCACCAATCTCCATGAGCATAAGAGGAATTTGGAAAATTCCAGGAGAAAGCATAATGAGGCTACAAACTGGGACCAGGGGACTCCATCAGACACATCTTTCACTAAACATTCAAGGCATTGGAAAGCTTTTGAGTCTGTTTTTCTCATCTACCTGAGAAAGCTGAATTGTAGCATGAAGTTTTGCTCTTCGATTGAAGAGAATAAATATTTCTTTCCCCTCTCCAGCTCCTAGAAATCAGGAAGTCTCTCCAGTATTTTCAGCGACAAATTCTAGGGTATCTTTGTTGTTTACCTTCTAACTTGTCAGCTTACTAAAAGGGATACTCTCCCAGACAATCCAAAGAGAAGTCTGTATCTCTTTTCTACTTCTGGTGCCCCAATCACAAATCTCTAAACCACAAGCCTGTACATAGATGCAGAACTGGAGCTTCCAGTCTGTATGCTAGTATCTTTGAACATGTCCATCCCAGAGTTGTAGAAATGGCTAGTTTCCTGAGGACACAATAATTATAATCAAAATACTGATAAACTAGCATGTACTGAGTGTAAGATGTCATTCTAACATATTACTACATTTTCCCTCACAACAATCCAATGAGGTAGATAAATATAGTCATTACCCATACTTTACAAATGAAGAAACTGAAGCACAGGGAGTGTCAAAAATCTGGCCAAGGTCACATAACAAGATTTGCACTCAAGCAGATTGACTCAATGCTGTCAATCACTATGTGATAACTTACTGATGTCCAAGTGCAAAAAAAAAAAGGGTGCTCAGCGCTTTGGAAAAGAATACTCTGTACTACCAAAGGCAAAATTTCACTTGATTTTGTAGGCATTTTTCTCTGAGCTCCCATAGTAATACACATTCATCTATGTTAACCCATAGCACACTGCTACAATTATTTGCTTAAACATCTGTGTCTCTGCCTAGTGTATGAGCTACTTAAGAGCAGTGACTATATATCTCGTCTAACATCCTCAACGTCTAGCATAAGAATGGAATATCATTGGTATTCTATAAATTTTGTTAAAGGAGTGAATAAATTAAAGTCAAATTATTGTTTCATTCTTTCATTATTCTTTTCATTAATTTACTATGGGTCTATTATGGGCCAGATCCCATGCTAAGAACTATGAACAACAAAATGAATTGGTTATAGTTCCTGCCTTCAATATGTTCTTAATCTAATCAGAAAGCCAGATGAATAAATGGAAAATTTCAATAGAGAGTAAAACATTCTTTGACAGAATGAAGTATGTGGTATTACAGGAACATAAAGAAATAGCACAAACCAAGCCTGAGGTTGTCGGTCATAGCTCCCTAAAAGAGGTTTTGAAACACCCTCTGGGAATTAGCTAGGCACCAGGGAAGTATGGACATAGGCCAGAGAAAACATAGGGACATTTGGGCACTTTCATGGGTGATTGGATGTTGATGTAGTACAGATTATGAAAGTCCATTGGGAAAGAATACTGAAAATGCAACTAGAGGTAAGACTTAAAGAGCAAAAAAGGTTAAACACTGAATTTCCTCCCCAAAGATCATGGGAAGTCATGGGTATGTGGCAAGCAAACAATACAGTAGTACTGAAAAAAAGAGCTTAGTTCCACTTCAGGTGAGTCATCAACCAGAAACCTGGCACCAAGATGTCAGGAGAAAAAGAAAGCACAAGGCCTGTCAGGAATGGAGAGTAGATTAGTTGTTGGATGTGAAGAAGCAGATGAGCAGAAGGTAGCACACAGTGGCCAAGCAGAGCAGTATTGGAGTCATACAGAACTGCACTCAAATCTCATCTCTTGATGATGTGCTTGTGTAACCTTGGGCAACTTATGAAAATGTTCTGTGCCTTAGTATCGCTTTCTCTACTCTGAGAATAAAATCACTACCATGTAAGATTGATCTAAAGATTAAAGGGAGTAACATGTAAAATCCTCAACTAGAAAGGAAGGTAAGTGTTTCTCCATATTATGTTGACAAGGTTTTGCCAAAACCACAGACATTATACAGAGAAACCCTTACTTCCTCCCTATCTGAGAATTTTATCGGTTATTTACTCTTCATTCCAATCTTACATGATCAGTGTTGTTGTTGTCAGAGAACCCAGGATACAATGAAGAGGGGCACTCTGAAGCTTTTCAGAAGTATTTTTTTCTCTGTACTTACCAGGCTCTCACCCCTCCACTCTACCATTTCCTAAATCCTATGCTATTTAGGGTTTCATCCCTATTATTACCAACACCAGCTGCCCCATTCAAATTGCTCTTTGCTTGGTGTGAAACCCCCTTCTGGGATCCATCCACTGATGTGCTTTGAGAGCCTCAGCTGGTTAGGAAACCCAGGCCCCACCTACATGCACATTAAGATACTGATTATCACTCACGGCCTATACCAAACAGGATTCTCACTTCAAGCAGCCTATTGCCAATCATGTGGATGAATTGGACAGCTATCAACCATGCTAGCAAGAAAACTTCAAAAGTATTAGTCCTATTAAATCGCTATTCCTTAGAACACTTATCCCAGGCCATCACTGTATTTATTTATTAATGCTTTTATTTCAATTGCTCTAAAGATAACAAGGAACCTGAGTGGTCCTATTGTTTCTTCACTTTGAGTGATGAATTAATCTGTCTCAGGTCACACAATCACCTACATTTACCCTTAGGCACATGGTGTGCCAAGTGGTGGGCTGGCATGTGGTGGTGCGCCTGGCTTAGAGACCTGCAAGGAGGAAAGGCTCCACTTCTCTCAAATCTGCTCAGGAAAGTGACCTTGACTTCCCATGGATGATAGCTGGGAAGGAGATGTGCAAGGAGATGATTAGATTTCAGTCTGTGGCTCTTTCATCCAATCAAGGGCATTTCCTTTAGTCAGCCCTACAACCAGCAAACTTTGTACTCAAGATACGGACTCAGCACACAGTAAGTTCTAAAGATGCATACGTATAATAGGAGAAATCCCAGCCCTCAGAGAAAACATAGACATTTTTTACAAAATGATGGGTATTAAGGAGGACACATACTGCATGGAGCACGGGGTGTTATACAAAAGCAATGAATCATGGAACACTACATCAAAAACTAATGATGTATTATACGATGACTAACATAATAAAAGAAAAAAGAAAGAAAAAAACTGCAGTTTAAAATGCTAAAGGTACTACAAAAAAAGAATGTCCAAACATTACAGAAACATCAAGGAGAGTGCAAGTATAACACAGGTAAATAACTTACTCAAATAACAAATTATTACACTGAATGCTTTACTCCATTATCTTATTTAATTATTTTAACAATATTATTACATGGACACTATTGTTACCCTCATTTTACATAGAAAGAAAGAGCTTAAGACTGTACCTTAACCATGCACTGAAGGAAAGACTAAAGTACAGATTGTTGAATCTATGCAGCACCTCAATGGACCTTAGGAAGGATCCAGCAATACCTCACACACAATCATCTAAATCTCCACAGAGGAACCAGAATAGAACCTAGCAGATTCAGAGATAAGTTTTCCATCACATGTCCCCAAATGCCCCAGATGACTGTGGTCTGAGAAGCCCCAGACTCTAGAGAGATCCTCTTCAAAATGAATTCCTACTTCCATCTTCTCCCTCTTGATATCTACTGTCTTGGTTCAGGAACTAATTAGCTTTTGCCTGAGTTATTGCAGCAGTCTCTTTGGGGGTCTGATTGACTCCATTCAGCTGTTTTACTTTTTTATTATTTTATTGAAGTATAATGTACATATAACAAAATATAATAACAAGTACAAAATTTAAGTATTTAGTTTGATGAGCTTTGACAATTGTATATATCCCTCTAACTAAAACCCAAAACAATGTGTAAAATATATTTGTCTTTACCTTAGGTTTTCAACAGTTTGACTATGATATGCCTAGGTATGGTTTTTGTGTTTGTTCTGTTTGGTATTCCAAGACCTTCTTGGATATGTGGGTTGATATCTTTCATCAATTTCAGACAATTCTTAACTGCTATATCTCCAACCATTTTCCTTTCCCATCTTTTTCCTCTTCTGGCACATTAATCACACCTATTTTATGTCATTTGTTATTATCCCACCTATTCTAGATACCACAACCCATTTCTTCAATCATTTTTCTCTTCATGTTTCATTTTGGATAACTTCTCTTGATCTGTCTTCAAGTTTACTACTCTTTTTATTCTACTTAACTTAGTCTATTATTAAGGCCAGTGAATAAATTATTCAGTTCTGGCATGTTATTTCTAGTATTTCCCTTTGTTGTTTTTTTTATAATTTCCATAATTTCCACTAAGTCCCCACATATACATGTATGATGTTCACTTTTTCCTCTAGATCTCTAAATATATTTATCATAGCTCATCTAAAGACATTTTATGACAATCCATCCAGGTCATCTTCATTTATGTGTATAATTCTATGATTATTTTTCTTTTGATTATGGAGTCCTTTTCCATGTTTGTTTGCATTTTGTATAAACTTTTTATTGTATGGCACATATTGTGTGTAAGAAAACAATAGGAGTTGGGGCCAATAATATTTACCCCAGAAAAGTGTATACTCTTCCTCTAACATAAGTCTGTTTATGTGTGTGAGTATGGGGTCAGGAGGGACAGAGATGAGGTTGAGTCCATATAAACTGGATTTTGTTACAGATCTGATTAGACAGTTTATCACTGGCTTTGCGATGATCTGAGGCCAAGATCAGGACTTTCTGTTCAAAGTGACTTGGGATCTGAGCATGGCAAGACTCAAGAGGATACATTAAGCTCACTAGCCCAGGCTACAGATTTCTAAACCAGGGAGATCTCTCCCTATTTTTATACCTCAGCCTCCAGCCTTCTAAGTCACTGAGAAGTTATCTTGGCATTCTAGGCTTTTGCTCTGGGTTTTGGTGCCTCAGCATATCCCCCTCCCCTGCTTCCCTTCCCTCTTACATTCTGAGCTTCCACAGTGCCTTCAATGAAAACCTGTTGCACAACAAAAAGATTTCCCTCAGCTCTCCTGTTCTACCCATAGTTTTCTGCAAGCCCCTGGTTTGCAGTAAGTGAAAGCTCTGTGTGTTCTGGATGAATCTCACAGTTCTACTCTACCCCTTATCTTCCATAAATTTTGCATATGAGGAATGAATTTTGTGCCTCAGAGGCATCTTATACAGTTCTGCCTTACCCTTAGTCTTCAGCCTACTATGTATCTGCTCTCCATGAATACTCATGGGAAAATGTTGGTGGATGGAGACTTATTCTCTAACTGGGAATCCTCAGTATTCAAATCCTCATGCCACCCCACATGTGGCTAGTAGAAGTTCATTAAATTTTAGGTTGTTTCTCTTTACTCCTATATATGGTGTTCTCATGGCTCCTTGTTACACCAAGGTTGAAAGCCACCATGAGTCTCTTCTTTTCTAGGAAAGGCCTGCCTCTTTCTGGAATTCAGCTCATTTAAGTTTCTTTACATCCTTAGCTCTTTTCTGGGCTTTAAAATAGCTATGATTTTGTGGCTTAACTGGCTTTTTTCTAATTGTTAGGGTAAAAGTGGTTGTCTTGTGCAAATTTCTGCATCCTAACCAAAACTGAAAGTCTCCTTCATTAATATTTGACTCCTCAAACTCATCATCCATACATCCCCAGAAGTGATCTTTTAAAATATATCTTATCAAGCTATACCTTGATTAAACTTCTTAGTGGCTCCTTATTGCTCATAAGCTCCTTAGCATGGTTGGCCAGATCTTCCACAAATGAGATTTTGCTCCTTTTTTCAGCTTTATTTACTGACTGACATTTTGCAGCCCAATAATACTGAACTATTTCTAGAGTCCATTTATTCACCATGCTGTTTCTAAGCTTAGAATATCCTTTCCCCCATATTTTGCACTGGTTTACCTCTTAATCATTGCTTAATACTCAGATCAGACATCACTTTTACCAGGAAAAACTCCTGGCACACTACCTCCTCTCTCCCTTCTCCCCTCCAAAAAATTTAGATGTGCCTCTTCTGTGCGTTCACAACCATAGCCCCGTGTACATATTGCAGCCATAATATCTAATATGGATTCATCTGATTATGTTTTATTAGACGAGACTTCCATTTAGCCAAAGGACTGACTCCTAGCACGTGTCCCACATATAATAATTTCATTGTATTCTTACTGAAATAATGAATGAAAGAAGGAGAAACATCAGATTTTCATCCCAAAACTGTTTTAATGCCTGCTATGAGGCAGTATCCTAGGTACTGGATGTACAGAGTGAACTCAGCAGACAAAAATCCCTATTCTCATAGTTTTTTTAGATAACTTCTACATATAATACAGAAAAGAATTAAGAAAATTGGATATTGGGGCGCCTGGGTGGCTCAGTTGGTTAAGCGACTACCTTCGGCTCAGATCATGATCCTGGAGTCCCAGGATCGAGTCCCGCGTTGGGCTTCCTGCTCAGCAGGGAGTCTGCTTCTCCCTCTGACCCTCCCCCTCTCATGTGCTCTCTCTCTCTCTCTCTATCTCAAATAAATAAATAACATCTTTAAAAAAAAGAATATTGAAGATTAAGAGTTTTGGGGTGGGCCACTGATTTGACAAGATGCAAAACAAAATGGATAATTTTAGGAGTCAAAAAAATAAACTAAACATCATCCAATGACATTTTTCCCTATAGGACAAAATCCATGGTCTGGCCTCAGATTTCCCTTTCCTCAGAAGTCTACCCTCCCAGTCCACCATGGGCTCATTCACTAGTCATACTAAGTTACTCTTCATCTTTTTCATGTTTATCTGTGTTGACTGTACATTATAGGGTAGTGATTTTTAAAACTTTTTTAATGTTTTAAAACATTAAATGTGACCCTTCCAGAAAGACTTTCCCCACCTCAAGGAAGAAAGACCTTTCCCACCACTCCTGTCCATTATATTTTTCCAAAAATCCTACAAAAATAGGGATTTTTGTCTGCTGTGTTCACTTTGTATATCCAGTACCTAGGGTACTGCCTTGTAGCAGGCATTAAAATAGTTTTGGGATGAAAATCTGATGTTTCTCCTTCTTTTAATTCATTATTTCACATCCTCTCTCAAGCATTACTTCCTCTTATTGCCATCTTCCAAGTACAGGTAATGCTTTGGCCACTCAATTGATATCATTTTATTATAGATATCTGAACGTTAAAATGGAAATTTCAGCTCAGATCTTAAGGCAATAGATATTAGACATTAAGTGGAAAAATATAATGGACATGAGTGGTGGGAAAGGTCTTTCTTCCTTAAGATGGGGAAAGTCTTTCTGGAAGGGTCACATTTAACCTTAAACCAGAATTTTTTAAAAAGCATTATGATGCAAAAATCTGGAAGAAATAATTCTAGGCAACAGAAACAAGTGTCAAATAAGCTTGGTGAAGTTGAGGAAAAGAAAGAGCAAAATGATACAAGATGAGATCAAGGGAATTGTTAGCTCATAAAGAACTATTGGAAAGAGCAAGGAGATAGAATTTTATTCAAATGTTTTTGGATGCCATTGAAGGGTTTTAAATAGGAATATAAAATATGCTCAAACTTACTACTAATCAGGGAAATGTGTGTTAAAACAAGATACCATTTTATAACCATCAAATTGACAAATGTTAATACTTTGGACAATACTGGGGTGACTGGGTGGCTCAGTTGGTTAAATGTCTGACTTCAGCTCAGGTCATGATCTCAGGGTCCTGATATCCAGCCCCACATGGGGCTCCCTGCTCAGTGGGGAATCTGCTTGTCCCTCTCCCTTTCTCTCTGTCCCCCCAATCTTGCTTATGTGTTCACTCTCTCTCTCTTTCTCTCTCTCAAATAAATAAAGAAAATTAAAAAAAATAAGTTGGACAATACCAAGAATGAGTAGATAGAAGTGTAAATTATTATAACTACCTTGTGGAGTCATTTGGCAACTCCTGTGAAGTTAAAGACACATATAGCCAGCAATTCTACTTCTAATGTATGAAATAGAACAATGGTTCTCAAATTGGGGGTACTGACCCATTAACAGAACATAAAATCAATGTTGTAGATAAGGAGTAACACTTTTATAAATTAGAATCACATAGCATAGTGTAACATAGCGTGGCAAAGAATAGGAAATAATTAGAAATTATCAGAAAGTAATCAAGGTTAAGTATTATTTTATGAAATTTCAATTTTAATCATATAAATACATAGAAATACAAAAGACAAAGGTTATAATGTAAAAAGTATGTCTTACTGCATTAAAAAAATGTTTTAAAAATTAATACCCTAGAGAAATTCTTGCACATGTGCACAGGGAGATATCCAAAAAGGTCAGTTACATTTTTTATATATAGTAAAATATTGAAAACAACTTCAATGTTGATCAACACAGAAAGGAATAAATAAACTTGTGATACAACCATATACTGTAATACCATACAGAAGTGAAACTTAAAAACTAGAGCCAAGTAAGTGAATCTCAAAAACAAATCTGAGGGATGCCTGGGTGGCTCAGTCAGTTAAGCGTCTGCCTTAGGCTCAGGTCATGATCCCGGAGTCCTGGGATCGAGTCCCGCATGGGGTTCCCTGCTCAGCAGGAAGCCTGTTTCTCCCTCTGCCTGCCACTCCCCCGCTTGTGCTTGCTTGCTCTCTCTCTCTCAGACAAATAAATAAAAAATCTTTAAAAAAAAAACCAAATCTGAGAGAAAAACTACTTGATTCAAATAATGCAATAAAGTTGATATAGTAAAAAACATGCAAAAAAATCCTATATCTTCTTTAGCAGTGCATACAGCAAGAACATTAATGCATTCATGGAAATGACATTCACTAAAGTGAAAATAATGTTTACCTTTGAGAGCAAAGGAGAAAGGGATGATGCAGGGCATTCAGGAAGTTTCCCTTCACTTTCATTGTTCAGTTCTAAAACTGAGTGATAGATACATAAATTTCCATTATATTAATCTACATAATTTTTGTATGTTCAAAATATTTCATAAATAAAAAAATAATTCTGCTTGCCATGTGGGGAATATGTGAGGATAAAAGTAGTGAAAACGATAGCCCACAAGGAGTGTTGGCAGTGGTCTAAGAGAGGAACAATGGAGATACACGGTTCATAAAGGCAGTATGCAAGATGGGGAGAAGAAATGTTGGATATATTTTGGAGGTGGAATGAAAGGCCTTCATTGTGAATTACATGGGAAAGGGAGTGGTGAGAAAAAAAGATAAAAATTAAGGTTGCTTCCTGGTTTTCACCTTCAGTAACTGTTGGGATGGTGTTATTGGCACAGGGAAGACAAAGAGGAACAGATTTGGAAGGAAAAATCAGAAAGTTCAGTTTGGATTTGTCCAGTCTGAATTATCTATTCAGCATCCAGCAGAGATGTCAAATAACAATTGAATATAGCAGTTTAGAAGCCAGGAAGTTACAAGGTTCTGCTCTTTAGTGTGTATCAGTATCCTTGAGGCACTAGGTTCTTCCACTTGTTACAAGAAGACATTCCATGTACTTTGCAATTTGTTTTTGCCTTGAGCCTTAGGATTAAAAATTGCTTTTTATCTTTAGTCTTCCATGTTGAAGCTTCCAAATATACTTTAAGAATTTACTCATGATAAACTTTCTACTTCTAAATGAGTCCAACAGTCAACAGCAACACTAAACTAAAGAGCCACTACTGGGCCCTACTTCATTGTCACAAACATTTATGAAGCATGAGCAAATTCTATACACAAGCACTCTGCAGGATTCCTTTGGGAATGAAGTTTTCTCCCAAACCATCACTGCCCCGAGGACATGAAATATAATGGAAACCAGAAGATATACATAACAATCATCCCACAACATCCAACTTTCGTTAAGTATTTTGGAGTGCCTAGTGTGTATAAGGCACTACCCTAGATCTGGGGATTATAACAGTGAGCTTGACACTTATGCTGGTTAGAGCCAAAAAGGAAATGAAAACAAAGTTACATCTCTAATAGCAAATGGAAAGTAAATAAAAATAAGGAGTCTAATAATTAAAATAGTAGAATATCCTCTAGATCAAGGGTCAGCACCCTTTTTCTGTAAAGGTTAGGATAGTAAATATTTTAGGCTTAACAGGCCATACAGTTTCTGTTGCAACTACTCAATTATACCATAGTACCACAAAAGCAGCCATAGACAATGTGGGAAAAAAAAGGCCGTGTGCCAAAAATATATTTTTATGGACACTGAAATTTGAAATTCATGTCACTTTCACACTCACAAAACACTAGTCTTTTGATTGTTTTCAACTATTTAAAATATAAAAACTATTCATCAGTCACACATCATACAAAAATAGGAGGTAGGCTGGATTTAACCATGGGCCATTGGTTGCATACCCTTGCTCTAGATCTACTTCACAATTCCACCTCAGCCATAAGGGTAAGTTACATAATTTGCAGGGCCCATTGCAAAATTAAAGTGTGTGGAGATTAAACATTATTCAGAATTTCAAGACAGCTATAGCAGAGCATTAAACCAAGTGTGGGGCCCTTCTGAGTATGGAGCCCTGTGTGACTGTACAGCTCACATATCCATGAAGCCAAGTAAGTGAATCTCAAAAACAAATCTGAGGGACGCCTGGGTGGCTCAGTCAGTTAAGCGTCTGCCTTAGGCTCAGGTCATGATCCCGGTGTCCTGGGATTGAGTCCCGCATGGGGTTCCCTGCTCAGCAGGAAGCCTGTTTCTCCCTCTGCCTCTAGGCTATCATGTATTTATATCTTAATTGCATTTCTGTTTTCCTGGGTGTAAACTGACTGTCATAGACAGTATTTTAATTATGTTCCCCTAGCATCAAGTATTTATTTTAATTCTGTACCACTGGAACCTAACATAGAACCTGGCACAGAGCAGGTGTTCAAACCGAAGTTAGTAGGATAAAGGCAGAACGCAGGAATGACCATAGCTGAAGATTTCGTATATTTTGTTTCTTGAACTATATGGAAACAATGATATGCTACTGTCTCAGAATGCTATAATTCCCTTGAAAACCCACCCAGAGGCCTAGAGATACACATTTCTGGAATTTGCATTATAAAATCAGCTTGATTTTTCCTTGCAACATTGAGCTCTCTTTCTATAACCTTATCTCATCTCTTCTCCCACCTTGCACCTCACTGTCCAGGAAGAAGCATCCATTTCAGTTTCAAACCTGTCAAGTCCTCTCAGCTCCTGGAGTTTTTGTGCTTGCTTCCTCTTCCCAGAAAGACTTTTCCCACCTCCACCTGGATAAGCCTCAGTTTCTTTCACAGCTTTGTCATCTTGTTCCAGAAGCCTGTGTTCTCACACTGTTCCCTACAGGCTGCACCGGGTGCCGCTCCTGCTGTCTCCCAGACTTCCTGTCCCTGTATCAGAGCACTGATGGGGAACCTTTGAGACTTCTTCCCCTGCTCCTCCAATAGAGCTGGGCCAGCTTGTCAGAGGCAGGGATCATAGGGCACTCATCTTTGTCTCTTAAGCACTTGGCACACAATAGGTGCTCAATAAATGTTTGGTAAGTCCATGAGTGAATGAGTATATTGAAAAGCAACCTAGTAAATGTAGTCCGCCTAGGTCTTTTATTTATTTATTTTTTAAGATTTTATTTATTCATTTGACAGAGAGAGAGAGCACAAGCAGGGGGAGCGGCAAGGAGAGGGAGAGGGAGAAGAAGGCTCCCTGTAGAGCAGGGAGCCCGATGTGCATCTGGATCCCAGGATCCTGGATCATGACCTGAGCTGAAGGCAGACACTTAACTGACTGAGCCACCCAGGCCTCCCCTGCCTAGGTCTTTTAAAGGCTTATTTCCCTTGGGAAATCAGAACTAAAACAACAGCCTGAAGCCCTCCCCTCAGAAGAACAACAGCTTACAAAATCACAAAACTCTGGCACAGTATGCCCCCCTTTGAGGACTGTGGCTCATTGTGGATGGTGAAGGCAGCTGTGGCCACCCAGTGGTCACTATTACAGTTCTCAGCAAAGCCTCAGCAAGTCTGAAGGAAAAGCTCTGCATTTGTTTTCCTCTCGTTTCATCACTGATTCATTCATGTGGCAAATATTTATTAGGACCCAGGCACTGTTGTAGCATGGGGATGTGTCAGCGAACCAAAAAAGTCCCCTTTCTCATTAAGTTCACTCTCTAGTGGTGAAAATAGACAATAAACAAATAAACACACAATAAAATGTCAGATGATAATAAGAGTTATGAAGCACAAGAAAAGCACAGTGAGGGACTTGGGGCGGGTGGGGACAGTCCAACCGAGGGTGGTCAGGGAAGGCTGCTCTATTTAGGTGACAATTGAGCAGGGACCTGAAGGAAGTGTTGGAGTGTGTCAGCAGCAGTCCCTGTGGGGTGGAGGGAAGGATGCCAGAGCCCTGGGGCAGGAAGGAACAGCAAGTGGTCAGTGTGTCTGGAGTGTGGGAGGAAGGGGACCAGGGACAGTGACAGAAAAGAAGTCAAAATCTAGTCAAGGCAAGATCAGGAGGCTTTTCAAAGGCCATGGTGAGGACTTTGGAATTGTTCTTCATTTATTCAATTCTATCATTTTACTTTTTAAAATAATGATAATAATAATAATGCCCGAGTAGATTTGGAGAACCTCCTAAATCCAGACATTGTTTACTTACCTTCAGATTTTCATAATTTGTATTTATTTTATTTATTTATTTTTAAAGACTTTATTTATTCATTTGAGAAAGAGAGAGAAAGACTCAGAGAGACTGAGCATGAGCAGGGCAGAGGGAGAGGGAGAAGCAGACTCCTCGCTGAGCAGGGAGCCTGATGTGGGATCATGACCTGAACAGAAGGCAGATATCCAACCTCCTGAGCCACCCAGGCGCCCCAAGATTTTTATAATTTTAAAAGTGCCAATATGAACCAAGTAGAAGAAAACATTCAGTTTTACCCAAGATTCTCCTGGAGAACCTCAGCCAAGAACTCACAGATAAGTTCTTGGCATACCTTCAGGTAGCACACATAATAGAGCTCATTATCATATTCATGAGAATGGTCAAATCCTAGCCTTCAAAATTTACTTCCATGGAGTATATTTTAGGTATCAGTCTTTTGGGTCTTTTTCTTGTTTTTTTTAAGATTTTATTTATTTATTTGAGAGAGAACGATAGCAAGAGAGCATGAGAGAATGAGGCAGGGAGGGGCAGAGGGAGAGGGAAAAACAGACTTCCTGCTGAGCAGAGAGCCTGATGTGGGACTGGATCCCAGGACCCTAGGATCATGACCTGAGCCGAAAGCAGATGCTTAACCAACTAAGCCACCCCAGGTGCCCCTCAGTTAGTCTTTCTGTGACCAGCATTAAAGAAACCTCCTAGAAAAAAATCTTGCTGCTCCTTGTTGCCAAAAATGATGAACATTTGTATTGTACGTTTATATTTAAGCAATTCTGTATTCAAATATTCATCCTGTTAAGGGTCCAACTTCTGTTTCATTGTGTTGTCATGAGAAATGAAACAGAAATCACAAAGCACATCTCTCACTCTGCAAGGGGAAGATGTGGGTTCAAATCCCAGCTCTACGACTTCCCTGCTTTGTATTCTCAGGCAAGTGTCCTAATCTTTCCTCTTCAGTTGTGTCATCTGTAGAGTGACAGTGCAAATAATAGCACCCACTTGCCTGGGTGACTGGGAGGGTTTAACGTGCCCAGATTGTAGTAGGCATTACATACATGTTTGGTATCGTTAATGTTTATAATAACATATGATTGTATATTTGATTCTGAAAATACTACTTTTTATAAAAATTAAAAAGAATTTAGTCATTTATTTTCAAATTGAAGTTAATTTCACTTTAAAAACTTCCCAATCTCTAAACCCCAAAGCCAATATAATCATCAACTTCTCTAGGAGACTATTTCTCTACCGAAAATGAATAGTTTTAAAAGGAATGAAATCTAAGTACTCTTAAATCAACAATTTTATAATTTCAGTGATTAATCAAGGCATTTGTGTCCTCTTTAGTCCATATGATTTTGTAGGATGGTGGCTGGATGGAGAGTTTAGGCTTTTCTTGTGTATCCCTATGCCACATATTCCTCTGAGGAGGAAGGGGAGGATAAGGAAAGGGCTGAACTATGTGGTCATAGGAGATCCACCACAGTTTGAAAATGTGGCAGTTACAAAATATGAGACCCCATGGTTACATTTTTTTCCTATAGCTTTTCAAACTCATAGAGGGCTCAAAAACAGATTCTGAAAAATATAGTTAGAAAATTAATTTTAATCCATTTGATATTTCTTCCTTATATAGTGACCTATGTAGAGGTTGGGACACAGAGACTTTTTAAACCGGGGCAGGAGACATTACAAAAGCTGAGTAGAGTAGTTGCAATGAAAACCATATAGTCCACAAAGTCTAAAATACTATTTGACCCTTTATAGAAAGAGTTTTCCAATCTCAGTTCTAAAACAGTGCCTGGCATATAGTAGGTACTTAAGAACTTTGCTGGATGAATGAATAAATGAATGAATGAATGAATGAATGGATGAATTTAACCTTCATGACAACTTAATTTCATAAAAGTTTTTTTCCTTTAAATTTTTTATTGTTATGTTAATCACCATACATTACATCATTAGTTTTTGATGTAGTGTTCCATGATTCATCGTTTGTGCATAACACCCCGTGCTCCATGCAGAACGTGCCCTCTTTAATACCCATCACCGGGCTAACCCATCCCCCCACCCCTCTCCCCTCGAGAACCCTCAGTTTGTTTTTCAGAGTCCATCGTCTCTCATGGTTCGTCTCCCCCTCCGATTTCCCCCCCTTCATTCTTAATTTCATAAAAGTTTTAAATGGTAGAGTTGAGATTTGAACTGAGTGTAGTGACTCCAAAGTCAAGTTTATTCCATTGCATCATATTTCCTTCCTAACATAACTACCATATATTTAGCACTTTACCATTTAAAAGACATTGCTATTCTATCCTTGTTTGGCTTTAGTGACCACCTCCTCAGAAGTTTTGCCATTATCATCCCATTTTTTAGATGGGGAATCAGGCTCAGAAAGGCAAAGTACTTTGTCCAGCATCACTCAGGGAGTAGAACCTGGGCTGGGCACCAGGACTCCCCTTTGCCTTTACCATGTTTACAAGTCTGTTTATCTTCATTTATCATCTGTGCTTCTGGAGAGTGTGAACTCATTTATCTTTGTATCCTCAGTGCCTACCATAGTTTGAGACTCATGGTGAACATCCCATAAATGGCTGGTGAATGAATGGTGATAACTTGATCATGCAACATTAACCTGTGCAAGTGACATAAGGACAATCAGTGTGAGGTTCATTGGCCAGACTCAAAACCTGGCTGTGTTCTAGTTCACAGATTCCAACCTTCACAGGCTCTTCTCCCTAATTCCATGCTTATTATTTATATAAGACAAAATGCATAAGTAAGGAGATTACCTTCCAATACAAAAATACTCAAATCTAACATAAGTCTCCTTACTAAGGTCAAATGACTCCCTTTGGGGCACACATGTATCATCTACTTCCTTTTTAAAATCTACACACCAATAGATGTGCGCTGTTCTTAAATTATGCCCCATCTTCCTTGAAGAAGCATGAGACATTCTTTAAACATTAAGATGATGGTAAGGGATGAAATGTTTGTATAATTTTCCTTTTTGACAACTATCATAGAGTTTACGGGAAATATGATTAATAGTATAAAAATTATTTCTATCTTTGGCTAACCAGTATCCGGTAATGAATCAAGTCATCATGACTGAAGATAATGTGTACTCTGTTCAGATTTCTTAAATATGACATGATTGCAGGTGGAAATATTCCAAATCATGAAATATTTACACAGCAATGAAAACAGTGAAGACACAATAGGCATGTAGGAACATTGTTCTGGATAGAAAGACAGACAAAGGAAATGTGTGCTGACAGATGAACAGATATATGGACCCTTTAGAAGGGCCTAGGACACCTCTTAGGATAGGCATGTCTTCTTTAGGAGTTACTGATTCAGAGCTCTTTCTATTTCCGAGACGCAGCAGTCACAGGATATTTGCTCTCACATTTGGGTTATAGGATAAAAGCTAAAGGGAGAAAGAGCTGCTCTAGAAATTGGCCAAGAATCATTTAACACATTTCTCTCAATCCCTCAATCCCTCTCTCTCTCTCTCTCCCACCCTCCCCCCATCATCCTGTTCCTCGTCTTCTGTCTCATTTCCTCCCCTTCTTTCTCCTCCCTCCTCTTGCTCTTCTTCTCCTTCTCTCTCTCTTTCACTACCTCTACCTCTTTATCTCTCCTACTCCTCTTCCTCCACCCCTCACCCCCCTCCCTCTCTTTCTGTCTCATTTTCCCTGAACTTGTAACTTCAATGACTCAGGGTGAAAAATGTATTATTAGCACATAATATTCAGGGATTTTTTTTTTAAATATTGTCAAACATAGAAGAAATTAATGGTCAAATACATGCCAAATTTCTACATATCCACTATTAACATGTGAACAATGTATTGTTACAGTATCTAATCAACTTAGACTCTGGGAACTGACTTTAGGATTCCACATTGAATTAATTTACAAAATTTGCACTGACCCAAGTTTCCCTTCAATGCATCCTCCCTTCCTTCTAGATTCCATTATCACTGGGATAAAATAATCAAACTACTATTTTATAATAATAATCCTAATCTCTCACCAACACAGTTAATATTAAGTAAACAGAGTATTTGTAAACAGGTATCAGAAAGCTGTTATTTATATAAAATTTAGCCCCCAAAATACTGGATTATCTTTGGCATAAGATGAGCCATGAAATTTATTATTTTTAAGAACCTTTACATTTTGAAAGATGCCAAGGATGCCAGGTATAGTTTGCCTTGAATTCAATAATGAATTACTTAATATTTCTCCCACTGTTCTATGATTCAAGAAATTGTTAATAAGAGAGAAAAATGCACTACTGTATTTAATTATTCAAATAAAAGATAAAAAAATAAGACAGCATTTCTTTTAATGGTATTTACCATTCTATTGTTAAAAAGAAAACCACAGGCCCAAGATGGAATCACTTATGCTAGGGCAAATCACCAAACCAGGACTTAGTAACTAACCTAAATGCAGTTTTGACCTTCTCCAGAACTGTAGTCTTAACTGGTCATTCAGGAATTTTCTGGTCAGCACCAATGAAGTAATCTGTCACATGGTCAGTCTCCATCCCCCCCCAAAGGCTGATGAGGTAATCTGCATGATAAGACCTTCTGCCCTACCCCCTAAGGGAAGGTGACCTTGCTTGAAACAATCCTTTTCTTTTGCTAATAACTCTTGCCCCACCCTCCTTCTTATAAAAACCTTCCATTTTTTTTTAAGACTCTTCTTCTGAGGGGTGCCTGGGTGGCACAGTTTGTTAAGTGTCCAGCTCTGGATTTCTGCTCTGGGCATGCTCTCTTGGGACCATGATCTCAGGGTCATGATCTGAGAGTCCTGAGATTGAGCCCCACATCACGCTCTGCGCTGGGTGTGGGGCCTGCCTAAGATTCTCTCTCTCCCTCTCTCTGCCCTCCCATTTGTACATGCACACACGTGCTTTCTCTGTCTCTCTAAAAAAACAATAAATAAATAAATATACTATTCTTTCAGTTTCCCTCTATTTTCTGGATGTGAACAGCCAGACTCATAAGAGGCGTAAAGCCAATTAGATTTACTCAGTTGAATTTTTGCTGTTTTAACACTATAAAACCAGCTTACTCAGCCATGGTCTTTCTTAAAAACAACAATGGACACTTGTATACATCTGCGTTCTTTTATCTTTGATATCATTAGGGGCCTTTAAGTAGGAGAATTGGCAAATAGGAACTGTCTCTAGCTTCGGGTTTATTTGAACATTTAAAGTATTACTATTAATGACATTAATCTCTTCCCTGAAGGTTCCATAGCCTAAAGACTAACTACACAATGTATTTACTCTCATTTACTTATCCAAAGGCAAGGGAAATGTAAATGGCTTTCTGGTGACAATAAGCACCTCTTCTCTGTTTTATTCAGTAAAAGCCCATTCTATGGACTGGTTGACAGCTAAACACCATCTGGGAGCTTCAGGAGAGTTCCCTGAATCAGTCAGTGGTATGGGCAGGCTATAGACAAGGGACAGCTTGGCTAAGTCAAAACACAGTGTGTCTATTTGATGCTGGCTTTTATTGACTTCCCTAAGAAATCAGGCTTTTTTAAAGATTTATTTATTTATTTATTTGAGCGAGATATCCTGAGAGAGTGGGGGGAGGGGCTGATGGAGATAATCCTTAGGCAGACTCCCCACTGAGTGTGGAGCCCAATGGGGCTGAGTCCCAGGACCCTGAGATCATGACCTGGGCCAAAACCAAGAGTTGGATGCTTAACCAACTGAGCCACCACGGTGCCCCAAGAAATCAGGCATTTTTGGTTCCACTCAGATAAATTCACCCATGGATGGAGCAGCTGTGGTAGTTTCCATTGACTATATGTTAATACTGTTACCATTAAATACCATTTATGATGTGATGACTATATGCCAGGCAGTCCACTAAGTATCTCACATATATTATCTCATTTAATCCTCCCAACCACTAAACCATTATAACCATTTTACTGATAAGGAAACTGAGACTTTCAGAGTTTAAGATGCAAGGGCACATACCTAATAAATAGCAGATCAGGGTCTTAAATCCACGTCTGTTGGATTCTATAGTTTAAGTACCCCCCCAACACACACACACACACACACACACAATTCTTTATTGCCAATCATACTTAGTATATAAACAATTAACACAAATTGCATATAAAATGTCTTTTTTATAATACAGTTAAAAATACTCTTCCCTCTAACATCAACCTTCCTCTTGAATTTATTACAACTCTGAAGCAAAAACACTGGGCCTTGCATCAGGAGAAATAAGTTCTGGCCTTGAATTTACCACCAATTTGCTGTGTGATTTGGGGAAATTCATTTCCCTCTTTGGGCTTTAGTGTTGACATCTGCAAAATAATGGAACTGAATTATATTAAATGAATTATATCATTTTGAGATTCTGTGAACTGTCCATTGGTTGAGAAAGCCTTGTCTTCATGAAAAGATATATTTTATCACAACTGCAATGATCATGATTTTTCAAATTAGTGGAATTTTAAGAAATGAGCTTCATCTTTAAAAATTAAGTTATGGCTGAGAAAAGTAACCATCTGAACAGTCTAGCTATAAAGATGGGGAATGCCAGACATTGCGCTAAGTGTTTTCAGTAATGCCACATCAATTCTGAGATAGGTCCCTTTACTCTCATTTTACAGAAAAGAAGATTAAGGCTCCAAGAAGTAGTTTCTTGCCTAAGGTTATGTAGTCAGTAGTGGTACAGCAGTGACTCAGACTCAGATCCCTTCCTGGAATCACAGGCTATCAGGGGTGGAAGAGGTTTTGTAAGTCACGTAGCCTAATGTTCCGTCTAAAATTAAGCTAATATGGGCTGCTCAATCCTGTGAATAACTTATGATCCTTTTAACTGGATATAGGTTTGAAATGTATACCACATCTCCTGTGGTTTAGATGAAGAGAGAGGAAACAGGCATAAAACTCATTAAAAGAAAAAGTGAGATCCAATGAAATGAAAGAAAATCTAAGTTTAACACAGTGATTAGGAACTCAAGGCTTGGGAACAGACTGACCTGGGTTCAATCTTGACTCTGACACTGCATGGATATGTGACAAGGCAAAGCATTTACTTTAAACTCAGTAAGCCTCAGTGGTTTCCTCACCTGTGAAATAGGAAGACAGTATCTACTCTACAGACTTATTATGGAGATTAAATGGGATACTCCATGTTAAACTGTTCAGCAGAGTACCAGGTACATAGAGAAAAGTGGGCTACTGTTCTTACCTCTTTCTCAATGAACTAAAGGGGAGGACATGAAACCGCACCCCTTACTTAGCTCCAACCTCTAGGGCTCCAGCCTTTCTCCCTCATCCCCCCACTGCCGTCATAAAGAAATTACATTTCACTAAAGACAAACTCTGTTCATGGTTCAATAACTGGCCTCAATGCTTTAACCAGTCATTCTGAGTCTGTGTAGCAGTTGCATTAACAACGAACTCTTTAAGAAAAGACAAACAAATACACAAGTACCAACAACCCCATCGTACAGCTTCAGTACTCAGTACAAATCTCAGTCTGCTTGACAACATCATCACAGACCAGGTAGAAACCTATGCAACCTTGCACCAAAAAATATTTGGCAAGGACTAGGAATGTCAAAAAATGAGGAGGGAAGGCAAAGCATGAGGTAAGGATAGTACTTCAGCCTCAGATATGAAGGAGATGGATGGTTAGTGATAGGACTATGCCAGATACTGGTAGCATGGATGATTTGTCTTGCATGAGCTTGTCTAAAACAATAATTCTTGTTTACATGCAATTTTTATAGTACTTTCCTTGGAAAACATGAAGGTTTTCTCAGTACCTCAAATTCTTCCAAGGAACAATTAAAATAAATAGTTCTCAGCTACAACAAGGTGGGCAAAGATTGAAATAACCAGAGAACAATAAGGACAGTGGGCAGCAAATAGAAAAATGGCACAGAGACAATAATCTCTAATGAGTGGAAGCGTAACAAGGGAGGGTAATCACCTAGTGGTGCTGACTTTTCCTCTCTCTCCAGAAAGGGCCTGGTTATTTCCAGGTTGTCTCCTCTAACCTTCCCTCTGTCACCTTTCCTTTTATATGTCAAATTATGAGGGTCTGGAGAACAGAATCACATCTTTCATCCCTGTGTGTTTGACCATAAAAGCTCAGCAAATGCTTTTTGAATGAATGATTGAAATCAGAGTAAACTTTAAGGTGTACAAGCACCTAGACTTATAACACTACATTTTCTGGTTCCTTAAACTCCATAATTATGTTCTACAGTTTGGCATGGCTATGTCTCATTGTCTTTTATTTTTCTTCTAGACGTATAAACAACTAAACAATGTGGTCATGAACCTTGTCTACTTGTGAAGGGTGGGAGGCTGTAGAAACAAGTTTTATGCTGCTAATGGTCTCAGTGTCCTTTGGCTCAATATTTAGTCCTTCTTAACATCACTACAAATTAATCTGATTTCAGTTTGAGAGGAAATACATGATCAGATGCCCCTTTCTATTGAAAGATTCTGCTAAGACTTTTGGGATATTTGGTTGACTATTTTTAAATCATGAAATACACATAAAACTATATATATGTTTTTTTCTATTTTATTCATTTGTCAGAGAGAGAGAGAGCACAGCAAGGGGAGTGGGAGAGGGAGAAGCAGGCTCCCCGCTGAGCAGGGAGCCCAATTTGGGGCTCAGTCCCAGGACCCTGGAATCATGTCCTAAGCCGAAGGCAGATGCTTAACAGACCAAGCCACCCAGGCACCCCAGATATGTTTTTGGATATAGGAAAGCATCCTGGCCTAGAACTTAAAATGAAAACAAATGTTATGGGCAAGGTAGCATGGTATATCAAAAAAGTTGTTGAATGGGAATTAAAGCATCAGAGTTCTGGCTATGTCTCAGCTTTAACTTGTTGTATGATGTTGGACACATTGTTCTCCTTTTCTGGACACCTTCTTCCATTTTGTAGGTTGAGATGGGTTATTAACCTCAAAGGGTTCTTCATGGTGCTAAAACTGAAAGAGGCTGGTAATAAATTAATACCACACATGTATACAATGTTCTTAAGTATAAAAGCATACAATGTATGCTATTTAAAATCTGCCACAACACAGGGCACCTGGGTAGTTCAGTTGGTTAAGCATCTGGCCCTTGATTTTTGGCTCAGGTCCTGATCTCAGTGTGAGATTGAGCCCTGTGTCAGGCTCCATGCTCAGGTGAAATCTGCTCGAGATACTCTCCCTCCCTCTCGCTCTACTCTTCCCTGCTCACTGGCTCTCTCTCTCTCTCTTTCAAAAAAGTAAATAAATAAAATCTTAAAAAAAAAAAAAAGAGGGGCGCCTAGGTGTCTTAGTTGGTTAAGCGTCTGCCTTTGTCTCAGGTCATGATCCTGGGGTCCTGGGATTTAGCCCCATGTGGGCTCCCTGCTCAGTGGGGAGTCTGCTTCTCCCCCTCTCTCTGCCTCTCCTCCTGCTCATGATCTCTCTCACTCTCTCTGTCTCTCTGTCTCTCTCTCTCAAATAAATAAAATCTTTTTAAAAAGAAAAATCTTAAAAGTAAATAAGTAAATAAATAAAACAAGCCACCATCACACACACAAAAAAGATTTAACTTGTATAGCTGGGCAAAGAAATGTCTAATGAAGTAACTTTATCAAGGAAGAAAATGAAAATAATTTGGATCTGAAGGAAATAAATGAGGAAGGAAAAGATTTTGATGACTTTCCAAAACTAACTTAAGTCAAGTTGTTCAATAAAATTTAGCAATATTTATTCAAGATAAAAACTACAGGATCTGAACAAGTTGCTCTAATCTTAATATCAAATGAAGGATTAAAATGGAAATTAATGTACTTACTCCCACAAGATGAAGAAATTAAAAAAAAAACAATTTCAAGCAAAACAGTGGTAACTTACAGAAGTATTTTAGTTATTTCTGACTAAGAAACTAGTAACCATAATACATGTCAGAACCATTTCCTATAAAGCAATCTGAAGATAAAATATGCTTGATTCCCCCCAAAAAAAACAAGCCATATAAACATTTCTATAACATTTTTATAAAATACACATTAAACAGTGCTCTTGAATTGTCTTGAAAATCTAATCAACTTTCACATTACATTGAATCCATGGGAAAATGTTATAGTTTCAAAATAAAAGAATTTAAAGTGAATTATCTGATTATAGCCCATTATCTGGTTATGCATACTATAAATATCAGAGAACAGGATCCTATAAATCCACTTAGGGCATACAAACCCCCCATCTCTATAATTCCTTAGGTTCCCAATCCCACACACCCCCGCTGCCTACAGGCATACCGGGTACATATAAAACAGGAAAAGCTGCACATTCTTTCTGTTCACTGTTTTAATTCAAAACTGTTCCCTCAGATCCATTTCTTGCCACCGACTCCACACTGCCTTCCAGATTCTGTCTCCTAGACTTGCCGCCCATTTTTATCCTTATATTACCTGCTGAATTTGTCTCTTACTGCCACTTTCCTAAGTTCAACCTTGGTTTCTCTCAACAACACTGTTCTTTTTTTTTTTTTTAATTTTATTTTATTATGTTATGTTAGTCACCATACAATACATCATTAGTTTTTGATGTAGTGATCCACGAATTATTGTTTTTTTAATAATATGATTTCTTCTGGCCACCTTGAATGAGCATTCTTAGAGTCCACGTGGCCTCAAGATTTCCTGCTCCAGTGGATGCCACAGACTGGGCCACCATTAGCTCTGTCCAGCTCATTGGAGAAAACAAGGCCAAAATTTTTACAATCTAATAGGCAGGGTTTATTAACTGGTTAAAATCACATAATATTGAAAATGCCTCATCACTGCCTGATTATTTTAAATATTCACTGGCATACAGAAATAAGAGTATATTCATTCGGCAGGATCATAAATGATCATACACTTGGTCAACAAGTAATTATTAGGCACCTACTATACATCAAGCACTGTGTCAGGCATTGGGATACAGTAGTAAACAAGATAGAGTCCATGACCATAGACACTTTAAAATTTAGCAGGGATGGGCGCCTGGGTGGCTCAGTTGGTTGAGCGACTGCCTTCGGCTCAGGTCATGATCCTGGAGTCCCGGGATCGAGTCCCACATCGGGCTCCCTGCTCAGCGGGGAGTCTGCTTCTCCCTCTGACCCTCTTCCCTCTCATGCTCTCTATCTCTCATTCTCTCTCTCTCAAATAAAAAAAAAAAAAAAAAATTTAGCAGGGATGAACTTTTGACCAGTAATTGTGAGATGGAGGTTATGAAGTAGAGGTGTAAATGCTATAGAAATGTATAAAAAAGGAGGCCTAACTTATTTTGGGATGTCAAAGAAATTTCGGTGAGGAAGTGAGTCAGGGAAAGGACTTTATACATTATTCTACCTAAACCCTCAATTACAAATAAAGCCATTTCAAGCTAGAAAGAGGAAAGGATCAGTTTGCCCCATGAATTAAAGGCTGAATGGGTAGTGGCTGACTCTATATATACTTCTCTCTCCATCTTGCTACCTATTCTCTAAATAGAATCTTCCAAAATAAGTAATGAGTTAAAAAGACTACAATAGAGGACAGGGGTGCTATAGGCAAGCCATCAAAATTGTTATGGTAAATAAATATTTGAGAACATTTAATTCAATTCAATGAAAATATAAGCAAAAGTAGACAGCATGAAGTAAAATAAATGTTAGTATACACTGACAGCACAAGTATTCCCTTTGACAGTTTAAATTCAGCTCATCTTTAAAGGCCCAGTCACTTTTTATGTTCTCCAAGAAGCCTTAGTCTGGCCATAGGCAGCTCCTCAGAACTCCAGGCACACCTGACTCTCTGCACCACTCCTATGGCATTAATTTTTATTGCATTGCCATCTTTTCATTTTCACACTGTTTTAAGCGTGAGTACAGCAGGAACTACACATCAAAGCCTTGTGCATAACCTTTAGTGCTGAGTAATAACCAAGGACTCATATCATATTATGGTAAGCAGAAATCTAAGATGGCCTTCCAAGATTCTAACCCGTAGTATATACACCATGTGTAATTCCCTCCCCTTGAGTTTGAGCAGGACTTTTGCATATGATGGGTCCCAAAGCTGAAGGGAGTTTTGCAGATGTAATTAAGGACCTTAACCAGTAGACTATGAATCAATCAAAATCAAGATTATACTAGGTGGGCCTGATCTAATCAGATTAGCTCTTTAAACAAGACTGGAAAGTTCAGAGTTTCTTCTGCTGCATTTGAAAGAGCCACCGTGTGTATATATATACCACATCTTCTAAAACTAATGACAATGTATGGTGATTAACATGACATAAAAAGAGCAATTAAAAAAAAAAGGAATGAAAGCACCACCGTGAGTTCTACAGCTGCGAGGAAATGAATTCTGCCAAAAATCATGTGAGCATGAAAGAGCACTCTTAACCTCAGATGCAACTACCATGCCAGCCAACATCTTAACTGCAGCTTCTAAGACTCTGAGCAGAGAACCCCACACAGGGTATCCACCCTACTGACCCATGGGAAATATATAAAAAGTGAGTGTTGTTTTAAGCCACTAAGTTTGTGGTAAATTATTACGCAGCAATAGAAAACTAATTCAGTATTATAATGTCTGTGCTCGTTGTGCATACCTGTGCAAGATGGTCTGGAAAGAGAAAAGCTCGTCCCTCCAAGAAAAGAGTGACAAATAGTGTATTAGTCAGTTTGGGCTGCCAAGACAAAATACAACAGACTGGGTGGCTTAAACAATAGGAATCTATTTTCTCACAGGTCTACTGATTGGAAGTCTAAGCTCAAGGTACCAGCAGGGTTGGTTTCTGGTGAGGGTTCTCTCCTCGGTTTGTGGATGGCCTCCCCTCTCCCTGTGTCCTCTCTTGGCCTTCCCTCTGTGCAGGTGAAGGGAGAAACAGAGAGTGTCTCTCCCTCTTCTTATAAGAATACCAGTCCTATCAGATTAGGGCCCCACCCTTTATTACCTCATCTAATCTTAATTATGTCTTTAAAGATCCTGTCTCCAAAAAGTCACAGAGAGGGCTAGGACTTTAACATATGAATGGGGGGGCAGTTCAGTCCAAAACAAAGAGGAAATGCAAATGGATGGCGGAGGTACCAGTGAGTGGCAGTGGAAAAGGAGGAAAAGGGACAGAAAACTTATAAAGGAATAAGGGCCTGATGTTTACTTGGATGTTGAAGAATAAGGAGCAACCCAAGCTAAAGCAAGATTTTCTGTCTTGGAGAGATGCAACAGGAGGGATGTAACTGGCATAAAGGAAATCATTGTTCCTTGGAGGACTGCTGTGCTTTTGTTTTGGTTTTGGAGGGAGTAATCAGGAAAAGAGGGGCAGAAACAGGGCAAGGAGTTTTGTTGAAATTAAGGAATCAGCAAGTCACACAAACAGTTGTACCTACTAGACAAGAAATACAGTCTAAAAAAAGTAAATATAAAGTTCGCATTTTAGCCAAAAAAATTGTTGATGTGCAAATAGTTACAGAACATCTTAACTGAAATTAATGAAGAACTTATGGATTTTTCTATCTTTTAAAATGTAGTTCTGGGGCCGCCTGGGTGGCTCAGTCGTTAGGCGTCTGCCTTCGGCTCAGGTCATGGTCCCAGGGTCCTGGGATCGAGCCCCGCATCGGGCTCCCTGCTCCGCGGGAAGACTGCTTCTCCCTCACCCACTCTCCCTGCTTGTGTTCCCTCTCTCGCTGTGTCTCTCTGTGTCAAATAAATAAATAAATAAATCTTAAAAAAAAAAGAATTCTTAAAAAAAATAAATAATAAAAAAATAAATAAAATGTAGTTCTATTTGTTTCATTTCCCAATAAAGAATCAACATATTTTAGGGGCACCTGGGTGGCTCAGTTGGTTAAGCATCTGCCTTCAGCTCAGGTCATGATCCCAGGGTCCTGGGATTGAGCCCCGTGTTGGGCTCCCTGCTTGGTGGGAGTCTGCTTCTCCCTCTCCCTCTGTACCTCCCCCCACTTGCCCTCTCTCTCTCAAATAAATAAATAAAATCTTAAAAAAAAAAGAATCAACCCATTTTATGTTGTTCAATCCAGTTATATGTGAAAAAGTGATCAAATATAAGTTTATCAAAACTGGAAATATTTCATACAGCAGTTCTAAAGCACGTTTTATAAAACATAAACCTCATAAGGCAATCTATTATAGAGTTTTATGGTAATAAAAAATGTACATCTAGGGGTGCCTGGGCAGTGCAATCGGTTAAGCATCTGACTCGGTTTTAGCTCAAGTCATGATCTCAGGGCCCTGATCTCAGGGTCTTGAGATCGAGCTCTGCATCAGGCTCGAGATCAGGGCAGAGTCTGCTAAAGTTTCTCTCTCCCTCTCCCTCTGATCCTCCCCTCTGCTCTCTCTCTCTCTAAAATAAAACAAATAAATATTTTTGAAGACGTACATCTAAGTCACTACCTGAGAGCCATAATGCCCATTACCTTACAAAAGATTCTGATCTTTTGTATCAATGAGGATAGTCTAGATCAGTGGTTCCCAAATTTGGTTGTATATTAGCGTCACTGAGGGAGATTTCCAAAAAGACAGATAAACAGGGTTCACCCTAGGTTAACTGAGTCCGATCCTGGTGCTGGGCCTAGATGCTTCTAAATTCAAATTATCCTCAGATAAATCTGATACATGGCTACGGTGTTGGTCTGGAACAGGTTAGTAAGACGTTTATGCTAATCTTGTGATTTGTCCTTCCGTCATCGTGAACAATTAAGTAATTCCTATTAGATGTTGCTGTTAGCCTCATAAGACAAAGGATGAAAATAAGACTTTTAAAAGTTAAGAAGTCCCTTCCTATTTACTGGCACCAATGGTGTAACCCGATCCAGGACCATCCAACTCCAAGGCATGTCCTTTCCACTATCCTGAGCTTCCTTCCAGGGTTTTAGAAACCTCATATTTCGTTCAGAAATCTCTGACTGCATTCAATGAGTATTTTCTTAGTATCTATCCATTCACAACATAAACAGACGTGAAAGCACAGTCTCTGCCTCTAAGAAGCTTAGAGGTCAGTTCAGAGAAGGAGAGGAGGAGTGAGCACAGGACAGAAGCAGAGGGAGGGAACGGGGACAAACACTGGTAGGACTCTGATAAATGTGGTGACTGGTTTGAGAGAGTTTCTAGGAAAATGCCTGGGGAGGAGGGTGGGAACAAGGCTAAGGAGTAGGGCAGGGGCAGGGTCTTAGTATATCTGAATAAGGGAGAAGATAAGGAATGGCTTCCTGGAGAAAGGGAAGGGGTGTTTGACCTGGTTCTTACAGGCAAACGCACTCCTACCACTTACGGAACAAGAACAAGAAGCAGTATGGTTAGCGTACCTTCTCTTCATCTGCCAGGATGTGCCCTCCAGCCGCACGGTCCACCCTCTGAAGGACTGGCCTGGGAAGGCTCCCCAAAGAGGTCATGGAAAAATGCTTGGAACATTTTAGGTGGAGAATTCTGGAGTCCCAGTTACGTGGAGCATGGGGTAGAATACAGAAAGGGTCAATGTGTAGGCTCTGGAAGGACAGAGGCCTTTTGGCCTTAATGATTTTGTACCTCATAGTGAGAAATATGGCTAAGCAAGGCCAGAGTGGGCTCCCTAAAGCCCAGGTTGTCCAGAAGGTAGTACCTCCTCAAGTCATAATTAGATAGGATTCAGGAGACAGTGCTGGAGGAGGGAGGAAGAGGCAGGGAGAAAGGAGAGAGTAGGGGCGCCTGGGTGGCTCAGTCCGTTAAGCGGCTGCCTTTGGCTCAGGTCATGATCCCAGGGTCCTGGGATCGAGCCCATATCGGGCTCCTTGCTCAGCAGACAGCCTTCTTCTCCCTCTCCCTCTGCCTGTCTTCTACTCCCCCTGCTTGTGCTCTCTCTCTCACTCTCTCTCTCTCTGTGTCAAATAAATAAATAAAATCTTAAAAAAAAAACAAAGAAAGAAAGGAGAGAGTTATTGGTAGAGAGAATTAACCAAAAGGCTAAAAGAGGGGTAGCAAAGAGAACGGTCATGGAGTGAGTATTCAAACTTTATTAGAAGCAGAAGATATTCATTGTTCTTGCTTCCAAGAGGGTCTTCCCTCTTATTCTCCTCCTATAACCTCTATCTCCTGAAAACCTTAACTAGTAAGTGTTTTATTGTGTCCCCACAAAATTTGTATGTTGAAGTTCTAACACCTAGCACCTCAGATTGTGGAATATTTGGAAACAGGGTTATTTCAGATGTAATCAGTTAAAATGAGGTCATATTGGAGTAAAGTTAGTCCCTAAACCAATAGGACTGTCATCCCTTGGACACAGAGACACGTGCACGGAGAGAACACAACACAAGGATGAAGGCAGAGATCGGATATTGTCAGCAAACCCCCAAAAGCTAGGCAAGGGAAGTAGAAGAGATTCTCTTCACAGCCCTGAAAGGCACCATGCCTGCCAACACCTTGATCTCAGGCTTTTAGTCTCCATAACCGTGAGACAATAAATAATTTCTGTTGTTTAAGCCACTCAGTTTGTGGTATTTTGTTATAGCAGCCCTAGCAAACTAATATACTACCCACACACCCATGTGGATGTCACCTTCTCCTGGAAGCTTTTCTCTTTCAGCCCCTCCTAAAACATCTTAATCCCACCTTCTCCCCTTTGGGCCCTGAGAGCACGGTCCTCTTAGAACAGGCACCGTATTCACTTGTGCTACAGTTACGCGTGCACCTGTCTTCTCTCTCTGATGCACTGGAAACTCTGGTCCAATTCATCATTGTATTCCTGAAATTAACACAGTGCTTGGTACAGGACAGGCATTCAACCCATGTTTGTTGGATAGAAATAATTAAAGGGAAAACTTATAAAAGAACAAAGCCTATAGGAAAATGCTCGTGGTCAGTGCTACATAAAAATCATTTTTCTTTCATATGAAGAGCTGCCTTGAGTCTCAATTATTTAGCACCTACTTTCTGAAAGGCATTGTGATAGCCCCCAGTAATGCAAAGATGAATCAGATATAGCCCACAGTTAAAAGAACTTACAGGCTGTTAAAGGACATATTCAAGTAAACAGTCACACTGTAATGTGATAGTAGTAGGTTAGAATGCAGCATAGGGTTAATTCTATGGGAATTCCAAAGCAGAAGTGCCTGACTGGTCTGAGGATCAGGATGAGGGGGGATGGGAAAGCAGTGGATGGTCAGCGACAGTGACAGCTGAGCTGGGACCAGGACTGGGCCTCCCCACTCTTTTGGGGGTGACTGTGAACACACAGGCCTCGATGGTGGATCTTAGTTCTCCCAGCAATGTTTATTTGAACAATGCAGCATTTCACTGAATAGCAGGTGATTGAGCATGAATTTACAGAGAAAGGATTGGTAGGTGGCACCTTTAAAAAACAGCCACCTCCTGCAGTCAGTGGTTACCCCAACCAGGAATGAGATCTGAAAAGGAAGCAGCAGGAGGGGTGGTTACCATGAGTTTGCAACAGACTGGAATGCAGGTCAAGAAAGTGCAAGACAGAAGACAAGGAGCTGCCACTGAGAAAAGTTCATAAGGAATCGACCCAGTTCTTCAGAAAGGGTTCCTTGGGGCACATTGCTCTGCCGGCTCCTGACACTCAAGAATGACCATTCCTCCCTCATGCTTGCAATCTTGGAAGCTACGCCATTTAGCAGATAATCACACCATGAAGCAATGGCCCCTCCTTTTGCCTCTATCCCACTGGACTCACTTGTTAGGGGAGCTATAACAAAGTACCACGGACAGGGGGCTTAAACACCAGAAATTTATTTTCTCACAGTTTCAGAGGCTGGAAGTCCAAGACCAAGGTGTTGGCAGTGTTGGCTCCTTTTGAGGCCTGTCTCTTTGGCTTGTAGATGGCCTTTTGCCTGTGTCTTCACATTGTCTTCCCTCTATGTCTGTCTGTGTCCTAATCTGTTCTTCTTACAAGGACACTGGTCATATTGGGTTAGGGCCCACCCACATGACCTCATTTTATATTAATTACCTTTCTAAAGCCCCCATCTCAGATTCTGGGGTACTAGGGGTAAGGACTTCAATGTATGAATGGAGAAAGGGACATGATTCAGCCTATAGCATTAACTGAAACGGGCACTTTTGTTCTGTGTTAGACTAAGTTTTGTGTTCATGAGGAATTTCAGAATTCTGAGTGGGGAAAATTATCTCCCTGAGGCATGCTAGTGTTCCTTGGGAAGAGGTAAATGCTCCCTCAGCTAACAAATGGAGCCTGGAAGGACAGGTCCTGAAGAAGGCAGACATAGATTGATGAAGTTTAATAAGGCGTGAGCATCAAGGTCTGCCACTATGAGTCCTAGGAGCTATAGACTATTTAAAGGAGAGAAGATGCATGACTGCTATCAAGAAGCATTTCTAGATAAGTATTTCCAATAAATTGGCAAATAGATTTCAAGTAAAGAAATCTGAATATCCAGGTCTCCTGTAATGTGTTGCGATTACAGTTCATGATCTTGATAAGTATTTACTTTTATACCTAATTGTTGTATTCACAATTTTGTATTCTTTCTCTCAAGCTTCAGGCTCCCCCTCAAAACTAGATCTGCCCCATAGAAGGAGACGAAACAGATGAAATTCTTTCTCATAGCTTGGACATTGAACTGTCCAAAAATCTAGGGTGGATGGGCAGAGTTGGGGTGTCAGATATGCCATCTAAGGAGACGCAGGACAGGGTTGGAAAATGGCGAACTCAGGCAATATGTGCTCCACCTCTGGGGTCAGCCGCAGTAAGGCAGACTAGACAGCACCTCCACACTGGTGCCGTCTGTTCTTCAGGGAACTTATCTGCCTTTGAAGTATGCAGTCTGGGCCTGATAGTCACACTAAAAATTTCCACTGTAAAGACACAGAGGAAAAAAAAAAAAAGCTTTCACTGGAAAATAGTTAAAAAGCCTATATATTGGCTCTAAAATTATTTTTCACGAGAACTAAGAGACTCTTTTTCCCGGAAACTGAATTCCCAACTCATCCAACCCAGACCTTTGTAAAATCAGACAAAGGTGACACACAGAGGACCATACAACTCATGTTTACCAAAACTGGCCTGGCCTATGCCAGGGAATAATCCCAGCTGCACAATATGCACCATGCCAAGTGCCAGGCTTAGGGGCCCCAGACCACAAGACCTATGCAAAGGAAGCTGTACCGCCTTACATCAAGGCTACTGGGATGCAAAAGTCTCCTTCTCCTCACGTGATTCTGCATTCTAAATGCCCGTCCCTCTAGCGACGGCTCCATTATTCCTGGACCATGAGTTTACATTGGGAGTTTTAACTTGTGGTAATTACATCTCACCCCTCAATTTCAGCTTGGGGACTAGTTGAGAGTCAGAAATGGCTGTCAGAGAGATAAAGACCAAACATCAGATGTATTACTTAAAATAACTAGATAGGAGGAGGTGAATAAGATGGATAGTCATGGTGAACTATCTAGTATTTCCTCCAAACTTCAATTTACCCATAAGCAGAGTAGACAACTCACTCCCAGCCAACCAAGTCGCCCTGGTAATCTGACCACACAGCAAAGAGAAGACCCAGAGATACTCTCTTTGTGGGTGGACACATCTGAAAGAATTGAATTTAGGAGGAGCTGAACCAAACTGTCTGCTTCCAAACTCACCCATTAGATAAATCATGTCCTCCCTATGGGAAGAAGTGAGTAGAGACAGGAGGGCAAGAAAAGCCCAGGAGGGCCCCTCTGGCCAGAACAATGGACCCAGGGAGTGGAGGCTTCCATCATACAGTATGGGCAACAAATATCTCATGTTTAAAAAAAAATGTTTTGATCTTTAGATCAAGTAACTGAATGTTCAAAAATATATCAAAAGAAGATAATCAGCGATACAAAGAGTTATGTACCAATATCCTCATTTTAACATTAGAGCAGGACAAAAGTCAAAACAATAAGGAAAAGAATAATATGTCTCTATTAAAATGTTTTCTAAATGTTTTTAATAAAATGAAAGACATTCGTGCTGTAATGGTGAATTTTTAAAGAGGCAACAAAAGTGTACTGCAACATAATCTCAACGCATGTTTTTTAAGTGTTTCCACAAAAAAATAAAATGGATAAAAAAATTACATAGGTGTATTTTTCTTATATTATTACATATTTTTCAAATGTTCTACAAAGAGCAAATATTATTAATATAATCAGAACAAGATTATTTCTTCAACTTGCCCAGTGTATCCAATCCACGATGTTTACTATGTATATAAATTTCATAAAATAAAGGAATATCATACTTAAGTATCACTCTTCAGTCATGGGTTATACAAAAAGAAACCTAAACCTGTAGAGCACATTATTATATAGACAACAAATATCAACAAAAAGCCAAAAAAAAAAAAAACCCAACAAAACAACAAACAAAAAACAAAAAAATAGCACATTACCATAAAGACAACTAATACCCATATTTCTACAATATAAAATAGAAAACATATGTTTTTCCTACTGTTGTAATCTACCTAAAAAGATGAGGATAAATATTTAATATACCTATTGATTCTAGCAAAACTAATCAATGATCAAATAAAATACTGTCTGCGAGCAAAAGCAGTATCAACATTTTTTAAAGATTTTATTTTATTTTATTTTATTTACTTATTTTATTTATTTAGAGAGAGCGTGAATAGGAGGGGCAGAGGGAGAGGGAGAGAGAGAACTTCCAGCCTACTCCAGGCTGAATGCAGCCCAACGCAGGGCTCAATCCCACAACCCCGAGATCATGACCTGAGCCAAAATCAAGAGTCGGATGCTTAACTGAATGAGCCACCCAGGAGCCCTTCAACATTTGTTTGTTTGTTTGTTTCATTTAAACTCAATTAATTAATATATAGTGTTATTATTAGTTTCAGAGGTAGAGTTCAGGGATTCATCAGTCTTATATAACACACAGTGTTTATTACATCACATGCCCTCCTTAATGCCCATCACTCAATTACCCCATCCCCCCACCCACCTCCACATAAACCACCCTCAGTTTTTTTCCTATGATTAAGAGTCTCTTATGGTTTGTCTCCCTCTCTGATTTCATCTTGTTTTATTTTTCCCTCAACATTTAATTATACATGATTAGGGTTGCCAGATAAAATAAAGTCTGTTCAATCAAATTTGAATTTCAAATAAATAACTTTTTTATTACAAGTATGTCCTTTGCAATATTTGAGAGCCCATGCAATATTTGGAACATACTTACACTAAGAAATTATTCATTATTTATCTAGAATAACAATTTAATTGGCCACCCTGAATTTTTATTTGCTCAATCTGGCAATGTTGTTCATTAAGTCATTTCAGAAAGCCACATTCTCTCCCCTAAATATCCATTACTCCAGTTCCAGCAGGGGCTAGAACAATTGAATTGACCAGAAAGCACTCATCAAACGAAAATTAGAGCTTTCTAATTCAGAGGGAAACCCTCTTAGGAAAGACACCTGAACGGATTCCATGCTTCTAAAACTTGCTGTGTATACAGCACTATAATTGCCTTTGCAAACTTCTCGCCATCCCCATTCTTGTTGCAAGTCCCAGGGAAACAAAAGCAGCAGGGAATCCAAGTGCCCTCATTTCCCAACTAAATACTAAATGGAATATGTGAGAGCCAGCCATCCTCCCCCAGCCTGAGAGCCACCCCGCTGCACTGCTGCTCCATACAACAGCTGCAGGAGGGTGGTCTGCACCAGGAGTGGTTCCTCTGCAAAGCACAGACACCAGAGAAGCCAGGGACTGCCAGGGCAATAGCTGTCATCATTGGAAGAAACAAGGAAGACACTGTCTGACTTCCCTCTTATTCCAGATATGGTTATATATTGTGATCAGAGTAAAATGGAGGCTGAACAGGACAGGAAGGGCACTTGGACAACTGATGTATTATTATCCTGTGGCTCTTATTCCATCGTATGAACAATAAATACAAATATGGAGCAAAAGATGCAGTTATTCAAACCCTCTCTATCTCACCTATAGATAAGAACTCAATCTCCAAGAAGACTTTGGTAGCCAGGTGGCTCTCTGGATCCTTTATTAAATGCTGACCCCAAACCCCAAAAGATTTCTACCCATTGTTTGGTGCATTACTTCTAGGAAAGTTGTTTTAGAGGAAGATCAGCAACAATACTGAACTCTGAGAACCACATCAGCAGGAGCAGGAAGGAATCCAGCAAAGGACCTCCAAAGAGGACAAGTTCTGCTATCTGACCTTTTAACTAGACGATCCACCATGCCAACAGGGACTCACAAGGGCAGCTGCAGGTTCCTCCCTGGACAATCTGCCCTCTTAATTCTCTGAGACCTGCCCCACCCCAGCAAGGAGGTTTTATAGCCTAGTGTAGAAAGTGACAAGTAGACAAGTAGACAGCAGCTTGGTTAACTCCTGCTGTTCAATCACAAAAATGGCCCTAAGACTCAAGCTAATAAATGATACATTTATAACCCTGCAATTATACATTTATTCACCCTGCAACTGTCCTATTCACCTACAATTGTCCAGCACATACAAAGTGAGGATAAGCACCAATGTCCAACAGTTTGAAATCTATACTATTAACCCAGTGCTGTTTGGATGCAAACCAAGAAATAAAAATCATGCTTTTTGTATTCTAATTCTTGTAACTTAAATATTGTTTGCTTTCAAAACGATTTGTGTATATGTGTGTGAAATTCGCATTTTGCTGCCAAGCCAACGTTATCCGCATGTGTGCATAGCATATTTTCTTTTAGCTCTTTCCTCTGTAATACTATATACTTTAGTTATATGTCATTTGCCTTAAGACCCTGTGAAAACCCTGTTTCCAGTCCTCTTCACCTAATCTGGCTTCTCAGTTGAAATTTGCTTACCTATCTAGGTTGATTGTCTCCAAATGTCCTGTGGCTGGAAGCTTCCATTCAGCCAGCCCCATACCATACCCAAAGAAGCAGAATGCTAAAGGAAATCATTCTTTGCCATTAAGAATAAATTCTATTTTCATCTTCCCAATCTTTTTTCACCGATACCAGCAAAAAAAAGAGAGGCATTATTCCATAAAGGACAATAACCAGCTGGCTTTGAAAATCCTTAAGACATTGAAAGAACATTGACATTGAAGACAGTGACATAAGACACTGAAGTGTTCTCAGCAGAACACTTCTAATAACCATTTGCAAATCAGCCTTGTTCTTAGAGACCCTAAATGTCCAGGCTCTCCAACAACACAGGCACCCACAACAGTTTGCTTCTTCCTCTCTGAATCTATGTGAGTATGAGGTGGCAAAGAATCTTTAATTCATCTTGGTTATCACTCTGTAATGTGAACGGACAGCATCTAAAGTAAGATGACTCTAACAGGCTGCTTTTCCTTCACAGAAATGAAAGTGGGGTTAATCTACTATATATCTGTACCAGGAAAATAAAACTCTATTGATATGCATTGTGAAAGGACCACCTCCCTCCTTCAGTACCCTGTTGGGGTGGGGAGTGGTCTAGAGAGAGAAAGCCTGGTTGAGTCCCTGGCTTCTACTTGCCAGAAGGACCGAAAGGGACTTTGCCTAGTGTGCGTGTCAGCTTTCTCATCTATAACACAGGAATGAAACCCTGCCTACCTCCTAGGCCCATTGTAGGAAATGAGTAAGATCATGTGAGCAAAAATATTCTACAAACTGTAATGACCCCAATAACTGCAAGTTCACAACATTTGAGCTCTAGCTACAGAGGAGTCAGTCTCTAAGGATTCGTCTCAAAGTAAAGGGCAGAAATGGTGACTTGAAAATAATGCTTTTATTTTAATCTAAGTGTTTTAAACAATGTATATCTGGACCAAGCAGATATGTTACTCTGGGGAAAAAAATAGCATGCTGGTATTTTCAGTTTGTTTATTTTATGCCACTCCTACAGAATAACACAGCCCTTCTCTCCATAAAAGCCTTTCTGGATCAATAATGTGTTTAACCTCAATGTTAAAGAGGTGTTTAAATTAGCACGTGATTCTCAAGTTCCTTCTCCCAGAGAAGTTCCACAGAGTAACCTTCTAAATATTGCTTTTGTCTGGGCCAAATCAACTTGAGATGCCAGAAATACATTACCCCAAAGCTGCATTATAAGACAGTGCCATCATAACAAAATGGTGAAAACCAGAGCAGTTTTTATTAATAACAGCAGAACCTAATTTCATTGGTTTTAATTTACCATTTTTACATTTTACTATGACATTATCCAGATATAAATTGTTATGATGAGAAGTTATTCACTAGGGACAAAAAAAAATTACAACTCTGCTTTTAAAAAAAGACTTTGCATATTATCAGTGAAGGACACACTAATAAAGATTGGTCTGGAACATTTCTCTTTATGACGATTGACTTATCAGCAATAGTTACTGCCTCAGAGTTGGAAATTACATAATTGCAAGAAACTGTAGATATTTGACTTGGCAAGAACCCTAGGTTTATCTGATTTATTTTTGTAAGAATTGGGCCCCGTGGATATTTAGAAATGTTTAATGAAAGAACAGTAGAATATAAATGAAACAAGCAAAAATCCTCTTTTCAAAGGCTTCATTTAACTCCATCGTCACTGTTGTGATAACACAAATAAACCAAAGACAAACCTTTGGTGATGGCATTGGGGAAAAGCACTGGTTTAAATTAAAACATTATGAGCTACTAACATCTGGACAGTTTCTCCCTCTTCATAATCATTCTCATCCATTCTCTGCCTACTATTTATCAGTGGGCACTGCATAATGTGACACTGAGCTTTCGAACACATGCACAGTAATGAGCACAAAACACGACGGGGCCATATTCATGTGCAGGCATGTTCTGACCTCTGCACTTGGGAAAGAGGCCATCTCTTGGAGACAGAGACAGCGAGAGAGATGGAGAGAGAGACAGAGAGATTGAGAGACAAAGAGAGACATGGAGAGACAAAGGCAAGTGTTTTGTTAACCCCAGGCTGTTCTCCTGCCTTTGGACCTCCAGTGACTGGTCAATGCTTATTACAAAGCTAATTCTCACAGAGTGCTTTGTTGTAGAATTGAAGCAAATGAGTTACATGGATGGACTAGCTGGATATAGTAAGAAAAATCAGAACACAAAGACCTGAGTTTTCACTCTGGCTGTGTCATCAACACTGTGTGACTTTAAATAAGTCCTTTCTTCTTTTTAGGCCTTGATTTCCTCATCTGTAAATTGAGTTCATTTTGCTTGATGGTATCTGAAATATCTCAAATATCATCTACTCTATTAACCCGATTTTTTTTCAGAAGCTTACTGTCCCACCAGAAATGTCATACTTCCTCCCCAATACAACAAACTATTTGTATTCACCACTATATTTACTCACTAAGTTGACTTATTTTGGCAATGCCGCCAAACAGAACTTCATCAGTAGCTAATTTTTCTGTTCTGTTCTTCTTGATTTCCCCACCTAGCATAGCTCTGAAGCATCCAAGTGTTGGTGGGCAGAGTCACATAGCAAAAGACGTTCACATTTTGGAGTCAGACCAATAAGAGTTTAGGTTTTGGTCCCTTCATTTTCTCAGAAAGTTATTTAGCTCCCATGAAACTTGAACCTACAAAGTGAGATTCCTATTTCCTTCATCACAGAGTTGTAAGGCTAAAATAAGAAAACACATAAAGCAGTCATTTGGACCTAGCAGTTTCCCAATATTATGTTTTTGTTTATAATCCACCTGCTACCTTGCAGATCCATTTTAGAAATGTCTGTATGTCCCCTCTTTCCCATCCCACAGCTTCACATTGTGAGATCAGGCCCAGCAGTGAATGGGTTAAGCAGACTCTAAAGGAAGGGAAAGCTACCCATTTCAGAAGTTAGTCATTTATCCTTCAGTCCTTCAGAAACATTTATTGAGGACCATGATGAAGCAGGACAATACCATGCATCAGAATACAAAATATAATCGAAGTGTTGTAGGAGAGACAACATATAAATGACAATTAAAGTGTCATGTAATATGTTTGATAACAGAGGGATGTACATGATGATACAGAAGCACAAAGGAGCATCTGAATCTGGTTAGAGTTGCCACTGGCTTGGTAGTTTCAAATTTCTCTTGTTTCCATTAGTAAAAGAGGAATATAGTGCTGGGTTAAATACTCTCCCTCTTGAGGCTATTTTTTAAAGCAGGGTAAAACATTATAAAAAATTGACTCCCTCCATAGGAATATAAGTAATGGGATTTTAGTTTAATACTTATTTCACAGATACCTATGCATATAAAAGGATTATTGTAAGATCCATCTGTACATTAAAACATATCAAGCTTGTGGTTTTCTCATCACTATAAAAACATTCATGTACACAAATACTTCAAATGTCCTTAACATCTTTATATACTCAAAGTCATAAGAGTAGCAAAGTTTCTCACATCAGAATATTATTCAGATTTAATAATGAATAACTATCACATAGAACAAATCTCTTCAATGATCCAGTTGCTAACTGGCAAAATGAGCAGAACTCTAATATAATACTTAATATAAACACAGTAAATGTTGACTCTGTTTTTTAAATATTTTTTCAATAAAAAAGACCCAAGTTATTTTTAGATCCTTTGTATTTTATCTTTCATTATCTCTTGAGTAGTAAAATAATGGTTGTAGCATGTCAAAAGTTTAAAATTTTGTGTGGAAGCTATGTGGAGGTAAGAAATTGGGGCAAGAAACACTAGAGGCAGGGAGACAAGGAAGAAGGCTCTTAATTTATTTAACAAAACTATACTTGCACAGTGTTATGAGTTAGCAGTTCTAAAGCTATCTCATGTATACTTCAAAGTTGAGGAATAAATATGCTGGGGGAAGCCAAAAGAAGGAAGTTACAAGTATGAATGGAAGGTTAGACTGAACCCTGCAGAGCTGGATTGTGATTGGAGATATCAATATCAATTCATGGTTTTTAATACCATAGACAGGTAGGTAGACAAATAGATGTGTAAATAAACATAGGTGTGTGCATGTGCTTCTGTGTGTGTGTGTGTGTGTGTGTGTGTGTGTGTGTGTGTGTGGCGTAGCCCATCCATTGGAAGGGCCTAGCAGCAATGACATACTAGAGGCAACAAGCCACTTAATGCCTACATATTGGTTTCTATATACTATAGTCCACTAAAAGGAAATAAAACTCTAGAGAAATAGCTGATTCCAGGGATGGAAGAGAAAAAGTACAAGGTAAGTCTACAGAATTCTGTTATTCTCAAAAGTAAGAAAGTGCTGAAGAATCATGGGGACATTTCAAAGGTATATAGGAACCCACTTGGATGGGTTCCAACCAGCCAAAATCTGAGCACCTAAAAAATATGATAACAAGGAATTACATCGATTGAATAAAATAAAAATATGAGTCCATACATACAGAAATGAGTAAATGCATGAAAACAGAATGCACTTTATTAAAGTAGAATGCCATCTAATAAGTAAAGAAGGAATGGAGCTAGAAAATCATCAGTGAAGCTAAAACTAGAGGTGAAAGTTGGTGAGGATGGGATATTTGCAGTCTCTCAATGTATCTTCTTGCAATTACACATTACACACAAAGGGGCGATTAACTTCACTATAAGGAAACCTGGAAGACACAAATTCAACCAAATCTTCAAACTAAAATCACCAATACTGGGACAAACTGACATTGTGATCCTTCTAATGAGATGCACTTAGAAGTACACAATACTGTGTCAGTGACATTATTCCAAAAATAAGTGACCTGAATCTAATAAAAAGGAACTGTCAGGAAAACCCAAACTGATAAGCATTTCAAAGAATATTTTGCAGGGCGCCTGGGTGGCTCAGTCGTTAAGCATCTGCCTTTGGCTCAGGTCAGGATCCCAGGGTCCTGGGATCGAGCCCTACATCGGGCTCTTTGCTCGGTGGGAAGCCTGCTCCTCCCTCTCCCACTCCCCCTGCTTGTGTTCCTTCTCTCACTGTGTCTCTCTCTGTCAAATAAATAAGTAAAATTCTTTAAAAAATTAAAAATAAAAAATAAAGAATATTTTGCTAATAATTTTCAAAATGCAAGGTCGAAAACAAAACAAAACAAAGGAGAAAGGCTGAAGAATTGTACCAGAAATAGAAGATTAAAAAAGACATAAAAACTAATGTAACATGTGATTCCGGATTAGATCCTGAACAAGAAAAACGATAATTATAAGAAACATTATATTGTGACAGTTGCCAGACAGGAATAGAAACTCAGGATTAGATAATAATATTATATAAATGTTAACTTTCCTGATTTTAATAACTACATTATAGTTATGCAAGAGACCATCCTATCTTAGTAAATGCACACTGAAGTATTTAGGGGCATAAGGGACACCGTTTCTCCAACTCTGAAATTGTCAAAAAAATATTATCTATCTATCTATCTAACTATCTATCTATCTATCATCTATCTATCATCTCTCTCTCTCTCTCTCTATCCATCCAGAAAGAATGAGGAAGAAAGGGAGAAAGAATTAAATGGGATAAAGTATAAACAATCAGGGAATCTGAATAAAAGGAATTCAAGAGTCCCTTTTACTATTTACTTGTCTGTAAATTTCAAATGACAATGAAATCACCTATATCATGCATTTACTCAATGAACATAATTCTGGATCTCAATCAGTTCCAGACTGAGTAAAGAATTTATACCACTACACGAAACACCTTATGCGGGTAGAGATATTTACTGGCACTATGGTGACCCAAAAGAAGAAGTGGTCACTTCTGCTTGGGGAAATCAGTGGACCTAGTTCAGAAGTTCCTCTCAGAAGTGTTGAGGGCTGGAACTAGAGGAGGGGACAGATTCAAGAGATATTATAGAGTGGAATCAGTAGAACTCAGTGACCGGATGAATGGCAGGATGGGGGAACTAGGAGAAGCTTTGCATGCCTTTTGCGTTCCTGCTCAGGTAACAGAGCTCACTGGGATAAGAAACACAGGAGAAGAAAAGATTTGAGAGGGAGAGAATTAATCCAATTTTGAACACAATGAATCATCAGGCATGATCATCAGGCAGGAATGACACCTCTGTTTACTTAGAATAGTCTCTGTCAAGATATCAAGTAGACTAACTAATCACTGAGGACATTTGGCTGAGAGTTGGAAAACCCCAAATAAGTACAATGTCATTCAAGCCTCCCATTGGTGGAAATAGGATCGGGGTCTAATTTTAGGGTCATAGAAAGCGCCTCCTCAAACCTTAGTCTGACCTCTGACACAGAAAGTCTTTCCAAGGGACACAGTCTTTATACTTGTGTTGTTGTTGTTGTTTTAATTCATCCAGGAAACATTTACTTCAAACATTGTACAAGGCACTGGAGATGATTAATTCATAGGCCCTGTCCCCCAGGGTTTATCATGGACTAGTGAAAAAGAAAAATAATTACAAATTGGTGTGCTTAGGATAAAGCCTGCACAGGATGGTGTGGAAGGGACCAGAGTATGACAGTGAACATGCAATTGGGAGCATGGCTGCTTTTGAAGATATTAAGGAAGTCAAGCTAAAAGATGCTAAGAGGTGACCCGACCAAATGTGACAGGGAAGAAGGGGTAGGGGTCTAGGATAAGTTCAGGATGGATTTTACCTGAGCTACCAGAAGGATGGTGGTGCCATCCACCAGAATAAGAACACAGGAGTAGAAGCAAGTTTTTTTGTTTTAATGGGGAGGAGGAAGCAGCCAGGAGAGGGGACTAACTGGAAAAGAAAGGAGAGGCTATTAATCTCAAAGCCAAACTCCAAAAAAACTGAAAAAAATGTCACGAATGCCAATTTTGTCCCTATGCATTACCAAAAATACCGAATGCAAGCTGGACTGGACTTGGGACTCTACTCTGAGCTGCGCAGCACAGATGGACATTCATCACTGACCTATATTTTGCAATATCGAGGGGGAGCACCTCTAGAAACAAGCTGCTTGCTCCTTAAATAGCAAACATGGATATTTTCTCACCAGGAAATCACACAGACCCCAAATCTAAAACAAGCCAAAGGAAAACAAAGAGAAAAGCCTCCTAGTCTTCTGTTCATGAGACCCTGAAGTTCAGGGCAAGGCCTTCTCTAGGTGGTCATGGGGTCCAGATAAAATCCTCCCAGAGCCCTGAAATTTGTTTATGCAGGTGAATCAGGAGGCAGGGGCCCTGGGGAGAGGATGGTTACTGAGTGCCTGCTCGGTGCCAGGCACTGTGCTTCACCCTTCATGTTCCTTGTTTCCTGTCTCTCTAGGAGGTCAGTATTATTATCATTCCTATTTCACAAATGAGGAAACAGGCTGTGAGGTTAAGCAACTTGCAGAGGCCCCTGGGCAGTGGCAACACTAATGTTCAAAGCCAAGCCTGCAGATGACAAAGCTGTTTCTTTTCTCAGCAATGTGTTGCCTGTCTCATGGTGGTAAGCGTACTTGCTGGGAGCTCCTGGTGGCTGGAAGGAAGCAGGTAGGACTGCAGCCTCTGATGTGGGAAACAAAGGCAGAAGGAAATGGAGATAACATTAAATGTCCTTATAAGCTGCAGCCCATTGACAAATACCTGAGGCCGGCAGAGTATAATGCTCCTCCAGAAAGCTCCCAACTGTCTTAATTTTAATGCCTTGCTAGAGGCTAAAATAAGCTTGATCTGAGAATAGCAAGGTCTTCAGTATCCTGTGAGTCTTCTTTAGCACATGAAATTCCTTTTGGAACTTCCCTTACTTTTACTTCCCCCAACCCCGAAGTATATAATCAGTTGTTCCTCACAATCCCGGGGCAGCGGCTCTTTCTGCCCATGGGTCCCCATGCTTTAATAAAACCATCTTTTTGCACCAAAGATGTCTCAAGAATTCTTTCTTGGTGGTCAGCTCCTGACCCCAAGAACACTACTCCAAAAACTCCATCACCTCCTCACAGGAAATCACTTGAGGACAATGTAGGGGCAGTATGATGAACGTGTGTCTGGGTAGGCGTCTCATCCATCCCTTTTTTGTTGTTATTTTCTTCCTTTCTTTCTTTCTTTCTTTCTTTTCTTCCTTTCTTTCTCTTTCTTTCTTTCTTTCTTTCTTTCTTTCTTTCTTTCTTTCTTTCTTTCTTTCTTTCTTTCTTTCTTTCTTTCTTTCTTTTCTTCCTCTCTTTTCTTTCTTCCTTCCTCCCTTCTTTTCTTTCTTCTTTCTTTCTTCTTTCTTTTTCTTTTTCTTTCTTTCTTTCTTTCTTTCTTTCTTTTTCTTTCTTTCTTTCTTTCTTTCTTTCTTTCTTTCTTTCTTTCTCTCTCTCTCTCTCTCTCTCTCTCTCTCTCTCTCTCTTTCTTTCTTTCCTTTCTTTTTCTTTCTTTCTTTCAGATAATCTAATACAGAAAACCCCTTAGTCCCTACGGTTCCTCTCAGCTGATAAAGTCCCGAAGGTTTCAGGCTTTGTTCTACTCAAAACTTGTCTCTGGAAAACAGAAGCATCATAACATCACACAGAACTGGACAGCCCAGACAGCTGCTGTGAAATCCGGTACACGTCCTCCTTCCCACACGGCAGTTCCAGGTGCAGCACTTATGTGCCATGAACATGAGGAGGGCACATACTGAAGTCCTATTTAGCACTTGGTTCATCTGACCGGCATGCAACAGGAAACTGGGTAATTTTTTTTTTTCCCTTGGATGAGGCATAGCAAGCTGATTAATGATGTGAGGGAGAGTGGGCTAAGGAGGGGAGTTCTACAAATGTTCCCTTTCTGAGAGCCATAGCAGGCATGGGAAAAGAAAGGTGTGCATTGTAAGGGGGTGGCAGGCAGCATTTGGCTAATTAGGGTTTGGTTAATGCTGGTGAGTGTCGAACATTCCTGCTAATGGCTGTTACTAATGGGAGAAATGGGATCATTTGTTAACTTTACTTAGGAAAGTGAGTGTTGAAGGCAGGATGGAGAAAAAAAGGTGAGCATGGCCCATTCTGGCTAAGCCAAATGAAAAGTGGAAAAAACTCCTCATGATTTTCTTTAAAAAAGCGAGACCCTGATTTCACACGGGTACCAAGCTCCCTCACCTTTATAAGAAAGTGGTCACCAATTTCTACTTCACCTGCCTGCTTTTCAGGCCCTTTGGCCATTTTCCAATTGACCTTTTCTCCCTGTTCAACATGCAGATTTTTAAATGGAAGCTGTCTTGGAAGCATGTGTTATTAAGACCTTACTGTGAACTGTGCTCTGTGCTTTGACTTGCATGATTTCATTCAAGTTTTACAACACAATTGTGAGATGTATATATGCATCTAATTCCTATTTTACAGATGAAAAGATTGAAGCCCAAAGCCCTAATCTACACAACTAAGTGGCACTTTTATTCTTTAAGGCTTTATGTTTTATAGAGCATCTTTACCTTTAAGACTCCCCCAGGATAATCTTTAAAACTTATTTTCTAAAGTACAAGTGTTTTTCTTCTTTTTTAAGTCTTTCCCAATCCATCTGACACATTCCATTCCAGTGTCCCACAGAAAGAGCTTCTCTGGCCTTTTGAATTCACAGCAACCCCTGAGTCATGTGGGTAATCAAGATGGACTGACCCAAGAAATATGAACTTGAAAAACAGCTTATTCTTCACTAATGAATCTAATTGGCATACTCTCTTCCCTGTATAGCCTTCCCAGAACTTGTACGTTGTAGCCATGACCTACGTAGGTGGAAGGCTGACATAAAAGTCATCTGAGCAGAGCCTAGTATATATGCACATTGGCCTCCAGTCAATTTTTGAACAAGGAATTTCCACTTATCAGCTTTCAGCAAGAGTACTCTGCATCTGCACTATGAATAGGGTTGATATGATGAGAAGCTGCTCCTTAATCATGCTCTCAGACCTGTAAAGACATGGTCTCATCCAATAGGGTTTATATTTAGAAATATGAAGACTCATTCTTTAGACCACTGAATTAACTGCATAGGATTTCAGATTGACCTGCTGTTAACCTGGGTATTGGAGAAGTTTCCTAGAGGCAGGTAGGACTGAGAATCTTGATTCTACCAATTGTCAGTTTTGTGACTTTGGACAAGTTACTTCATTCTGTCTGCTTCGTGGTTGAAAAGTAGTAAATAGTATAAAATGTGTAAAGTGTCTTTTAATTCCTAAAGATTTCAAACCATCCCTATGGCAGCAGCGTCCCAAAAGGGGAAAGAAAAAAAGTAGTCACTGCCAACCTTTGAAGACCTAAACACTTACACAGTGTTACTTCCCCAGAATTATATTAGATAAAGCAAGTCATGGACAGGCCTGAATTCAAGGGGTGGGAAACAGACTCTACTTCCTGCTGGGAATGGCTGCAAAAGAATGTGCAAAACTCAGTCAGACACAGAACCAGGTACTCTGAGCCAAACATACTATAGGTATTGCCCATGTATTTCTCCCTAAAAAACGCTCAAACTAGGTGTTATACACCTATTTTATAGACATGAAAAACAAGGCTTAGAGACAGTAAGAACTTATCTGAGATTAACCAAGTGGTTACTAGCAGATATGGATTTTAATTAGAGGTTTTACTCCAAAACCAACACTGATAACTTAGATACATACTTCAAAGGCCAATAATGAGCAATGCCTCCATTTCTATAGGAAGGAGCTAAGAAAAATATATTACTTTATCTTTACATTTATTTTTTAGGACTATTCCAAAGAAAACATCTTGAGTATATAAACTCTCTATTTAGGTGTCAAGGTGCTCCCAAGTCTGTTCAATGCCAGCCTCAACAATCTATAGAGGAGTGTCCACCACTCCTCCAAAAATGTCCAAAGACATGAATCCAAGGAACTTAGAAACAGGCTCAAACAACTCTTCATATATTACTTTTCCCAGACCATATTCTCAAAAAGTAGGAAATGTCTTTAAATCAAGTGCCAAGAGCAGCCCTAGTTAGGCCATGTTCCCAGAGATCGGTGATATCAGTTAAAGGAGTGTTGCAGGAGATTCTAAGATGACTCCTCCACAAAAAAAAAAAAAAAGCAAACAAACAAAAAAACCCTCACCTTTAAATAATTCCCTTCCCTGTGAGTGCAATGGGACATTACTCCCATGACTATGTTATTGTACATGGCAAAAGGGATTTTATAGCTATAATTAAGGTTACTCATCAGTTGACTCTGAGTTAATTGAAAAGGAGATTATCCAGGTGGGCATAACCTAATCATGTGAGTTCTTTAGAGAAAGGCAGAGAGATTCAAAACATGAGAGGAATTCAACCAAAGCAGGTTCTCCATTAATGAGATGGAGAATGTGGGGCAAGAATCTGAGAATGGCCTCTAGGAGCTGAGAGTAACCCTTGACCAAAATCCAACAACTTGGACTTCAGTCCCACAATAACAAGATACTAGATTCTGCCAACAACATAAATGGGTTTGGAAGCAGATTTTTCTCCAGAGCTTCCAGATAAGAGCCCAGCCTGGCTGACACCTTAATTTCAGCCTTAGGAGACCTTGAGCTGAGAACCCAGATGAGCCTATCTAGATTCCTGTTTTGCAAAACAGTGAGATAATAAATTGACATTGTTTTAAGCTGCTAAATGAGTATTTGTCATATAGCAGTAGAAAATGAAAACAGAAAGCTGATCCAAGTGGCAGATGGAGGCAATAGGAAAACCTGAATCTTTCCCTTTCTCCACAACACCCCTCTGTCATCTCAGACAAGGCATACCTATGTTGACTTATCTTAGGCCTGATAATCCCCAAACTATTTACTCTGTGATATGGACAGTATCCATGGCTTACTATATTAAATTTTCTATTATAGTCTTGATTTGAAATATATCATTAGGCCACATATTCCACATATTTTCATTTTCAATACCTTACCTTATTTAGGTAGTAGAGCATTGGTCATAGGATCACAGCAATGCTCTATGCAATATTCTGTTCATAATTCACCAAAACAAAATGATAATTAACACCCATTATCATAATTCACCAAAACAAAATGATAATTAACACCCATTATCATAATTCACCAAAACAAAATGATAATTAACACCCATTATTGCTAGACACCTTATTATACTATCAGTAATCTTCACAACCTCTCTGACAGATAGATATTATTCCAATTTGGAGGTCAACAGAACTAAAGTTTGAATGGAGTTAAGTGGCCCAAAGATATTGACTAGCCGAAGTAGGATTTGAACCCAGCACAGTCTTACTCCTAAGTTCAGAACTCTATTGGAGAGTGGTGCATAGATCTATAAAATGGGCTGTGAAGAAAGAGGATTAGTGATTACTTCATGCTGGAAATGGGCAGATGGGGGATGATATCTCAAGGGTGCTAGTTTATTTTTGAAATGATGACAATATTCTAAAATTGATTGTAGTAATGGTTGTACAATTCTGTGAATACACTAAAAACCAATGAATTATACACACTTTAATTGGATGAATTTATGGTATGTTAATTATATCTAAATAAATCAGTTTTCTAAAAAGAAAACCGAGAAGGATCTTGTAGGAGAAGTTGAGGTATATAAGGCAAGGGAAGTAGATGAGGAACAGGTGTGGGCTAAATTATGGAAAGCCTTGCATATCAGGCTAATCTGACTGAAATCTGTCCATTCAAAAACAACGGTTCCCCACAAAAGGTTTTTTTTTTTTTAAGATTTTATTTATTTGACAGGTGGGTGGAGAGAGAGAGAGAGCACAAGCAGGGGGAGTGGAAGAGGGAGAAGTAGACTCCCTGCTGAGCAGGGAGCCCAATGCAGGGCTAGATCCCAGGACCCTGGGATTATGACCTGAGCCGAAGGCAGTTGTTTAACCAACTGAGCCACCCAGGCATCCCCCCACAAAGGGTTTTAAATAAGGGAGTGAAAAATCTATTAGTGTTTTAGAAAGATACCTCCAGTGGTTACATAGATGAATTTGAGAAGAGGGATGCAATACTGTAGACTAGGAGGTTGATAAAAAGACTCTTGCTTAACTCACTGAAAAGATGGACTTGACCTAAAGGTAATGGAATAGAAGGCCTAGTGTTTGAGAAACAATGCAGAGAGAAAAGAGATGTAACTTTTTAAGAGCCTGAGATAAGGAAGAAGGAGAAGTCAAAGACAACTGGGCTTTCTAGTTTGAGAGGCCAGGTTTGTAAGGATGCTGCTGCCTCGCCTTTTGTAGAGCCTGGGGGCACTGGACAGTGGAATTTTTAAGAGCTCCTAAGTCATTCTAACATGCAGCCAAGCATGTGAACCTCTGGCTTGGATTGTTCCTTTCCGGCTGAGGCTGGCAGAGGAAGGCACAGCTATTGCTTGCCAAATGCTTGTAGCCTAGCCAACAAAACATGGCTCTGCTGAACAGAGGTGAAGCCCCATCATGAGTAACTTGGGGTCTGATGGGCTGATCCAAGTCGCAGTTTCACTGATGGTGGGTTTTAATAAAACAGATAAAATTTAAGGTAAGGAGAAGACTATTTGAACTATTTGAATTCCATGGTTAACATGGAATCAGTGGGCTAGCTAGAGCTGTACTCTGAGTAGTAAAAATTCCTAACTATTCTAGTGCACTGATTATCAAAGTGTGGTTCTCACACCAGTAACATCAACTTATCTAGGTACTCTTTAGAAATTCTTGGGCTCTAATCCCAACCCAATGATCACAAACCCTGGAAATGAGGCCCAACAATCTGTGAATATTTTTTTAATTAAGTAAACTTCTTAAAAATTTTGAAATAATTATAGATTCATAGGCAATTTTAAGAAATAATACAGAGCAATCCCATCACCCTTTGCCCAACAGATCCCAATGGCAACATCTTGCAAAACTGTAGTACAGTATCACAGCCAGGATATCAACATTGATACAACCAAGTTAAAAATACAGAGTTCAACTGGGTTCAAGTTACACCAGAGATACAAATGTAGTGATCCAAAGGGGCATGTGCACCCCAATTATAGCAGCAATGTCCACAATAGACAAACTATGGAAAGAGCCTAAATGTCCATCAACAGATGAATGAATAAAGAAGATGTGGTATACCCACACACACACACACACACACACACACACACACACACACACAATGGAATATTATGCAGCCATCAAAAAATTGAAATCTTGCCATTTGCAACAACGTGGATGGAACTAGAGGGTATTATGCTAAGTGAAATAAGTCAATCAGAGAAAGACAATTATCATATGATCTCACTAATGTGTGGAATTTGAGAAACAAGGCAAAGGATCATAGGGGAAGGGAGGGAGAAATGAAACAAGACGAAACCAGAGAGTGAGACAAACCATAAGAGACTCAATCTCAGGAAACAAACTGAGGGTTGCTGGATTTGAGGGGGCTGGGAGGGATGGGGTAGCTGGGTGATGGAATTGGGGAAGGTATGTGTTATGGTGAGCGCTGTGAATTGTGTAAGACTGATGAATCACAGACCTGTTACCCTGAAACAGACATTATATGTTAATAAAAAACACACAGAGTTCTTCCACCATCATAAGGATCTCTCATGTTGCCCTTTTGTAACCATATCCAGTTCCCTCTTGCCCTCATCTGCTTCTGAAACCCTGGCCACTACTGGCCCCATTTCTATAACTTTATCATTCAACAATGTTATATAAATGGAATCAAACAGAATATAACTTTGGGGGATTGGCTTTTTTCACTCAGTATAATTCTCTGGAGAGTCATCCAGGTTGTGTGAATCAACCATTTGTTTCTCTGTATTGCTGGGTAGTAGGGATGTTGTGTAACCATTCACCTTCAACAAGCCATCCAGGCAATTCTGATGCATGTTTGTTTTTGAGAACCACTGATCTCTAGACAAAGAACTTAAAAAGATAGGGAAGAAAAAAGGCATTTTTCTACTTCCACTTCTTACTCACTGATCTTATGGGTCGTCTCAGAGGTATGGGAAACCACTTTCTTTCATCTTCACCACTACTGTTAACACACTACTCTGTATCCTGCTTATGGTTGCTATACATTTCTTAAGGGATTGATGTATTTATTTAAGAAATATTTATTACGGTACCTCCTAGTAACTGTTCTAGGCACCATGAAGACAGCATTGGAAAAGGTATACAGGTCCCTCCTCATGAATAACTTTCAGGACAGTGAGGCCACAGGAGACAATAAACAAAGTCAGGTCAAAATAAATACCATCTGATTCCAGCCCAGCCAACCTGATGTGGCCCTCTTGAACACAGCTCCAACATGAGCACTTGGATTCTGATAGGCCCATCCAACTACATGTTTGAATCTACTGGTCACTGTGGAAAGATTTTATACTAAGGAACCTTACTTTAGCTGAGAAAGAAGATACTCAGGAAAATATTATTCATAAGAGAAAAATCCTGGAGATACTCCAAATATTCAATAGTAGGGAAATACTTATGTAAATTGCAGCAGACCCAATCTAGAGCATATGGAGTCATTAAATTAATGATTACTCAGACCAAGTAATAGCATGAAAATACCTGTGTCTAATATTATATAGAAAAAAAATCAAGATACTGAGTTATATATACTATAAAATTCTAATAATATTTTACAAAGGAAGAAAAATTAAACTTCAAACAAATGGATGAGAAAACTTTGGAAGAATATAATTGTAATTATGACTATCAGGATACTGAGTTCACAGATGCCTTCTTTTTCTGAACTTCCTAATTTTCACTAAATTTCATTATCTTTGAACCTACCTATCTACATACATATAAACATTTTAAAATATCAGTAAATGTTGACATTCTGACATGTTAGTGACTTTTGTGTCTTCACCCTCAGAGAAGAAAAGCTATGAAGGCAATAGAGCCACTTTCCACAATATTAATTTCAATAGATCAGGGTGGACATGGTGAAGATAGTCTTCCCCGTATACTGGTGCCTAGTTGTATTACTCAATATGCATCCTACATTATGAAAATCTGGCTAAAGGAGAGTTTACTAGTGTCCCCAGAAATTTTGCATAATATCACAATCTCACAAGAAAATAAGAAATAGCAGAAGGATGACCAAGTAGGAACCATGTCCCACAAATGACTCTGCAATGTCCTCTTAGCTCTGTCAAGGGAATAGGTATATTCCTCTCAGTAACCATGGCAAGAATCAAAACACATTTGCCAAAAATAGGTGAGAATGCCTATTTAGACATGTTTGTGGTATTCTACAATGTCTTTTAAGTCTTTTATGGAGCTCTTTTTAAAACAAAAATTTTATCCACAGCTAGAACTGACAATGAAAATTTCATTATAAAAACCAATTTTGGGTGATCTGGGAAAGGTACATGACAATGTCAGAACTTTGCAGTGTCTTCGCTTTATTACCAAGGTTGAATTCATGGAGAAACAAATCCAAGACAACAGAAGATATGTTGCTGTGATGGTTAATTTTATGTAACAACTGGACTGGGCTAAGGGATGCTCAGACAGCTGGTTAAACATTATTTGAGGTGTGTATATGAGGATGTTTCTGGAAGAGATTAGCATCTGAATCAGTAGACTGGTAAAGAAGATCAACCCTCACCAAGTTGGACAGACATCATCCAACCCACTGAGTGTTCAAACAGAGCAAAAAAGGTGGAGGAAAGGTGAATTCTCTCTCTCTTCTTGAGATAAAACATCCATCTTCTCCTCATGCCCTCAGACATCAGAGGTCTTCATACTCAGACCTTCAGACCCTGGGGTATAAACCAGTGGTCCCTCGGGTTTTCAGGCCTTTGACCTTGGATTGGGAGTTCACCATTGGCTCTCCTAGTTTTCAGGCCTTCAGACTCAGACTGACTCATATCACTGGTTTTCCTGGTTCTTCAGCTGACTTAGGGCATATTGTGTGACTTCCTAGCCTTCACAATCACATGAATCAGTTCCCATAATAAATGACTTCTTATATAGCTATACATCTCCTATTGGTTCTGTTTCTCTAGAGAACCCTAACACAGCAGCCTACATGTATGTGTAGTTTTCAGTGCTCAACAACAAAGTTAATAATTAGAAGGTAATGAAGAAAAACAAATCAGGAAATCTGAAAAAAATACAAATTTAATATCAACCTCAGCGCTCAGAACAAAATGGTATATTTAAATGTCAGTACATAAAATAATTCAAAACACTCATGAGGCTCATATTCTATCCTAGGCTGTGTGTTATGGGAAAAAAACAATAATCAAGGAACTTATTGAATATATGGATGCTGATATACATGGAAGAGTCATGGAAAGACCAGAAGCAAAAGCCAAACTTGGCTGTAGACTAGAAGGACCAGTCAGAAACCAAAGACCCTTTCATTCCCTCATCTCTACAGAATCTTCTTCCTGTATTTTATAGAACACAAGTCGCAGAGCTCTCCAGCTTTTGTTGCTAACTGCTACTCTAACTTCCCACTTCCATTCTGCCCTCCTTGCTCTTTCTCCACAAGTAGGCCTAGAGTTTAGGATATGGGAAGAATCACCAAACTGACATTTGATTGATTATATATGTATATGAACAATAAGTATTTTTAAACTTCTGTTCCTACAACCAGATTGCATTGGAGATTGGAAATTTCTATTTGAACTCTCTAGTATAGATACAGCAGAATTATGAATAAAACAGTAATAGCTAGTATTTATTAATCACTTACAAATACCAGGCATTGTCTTAAGTACTTCATACTAGTTCAACTATCACAACTACCATTTGATGCCGATACCATCATTTTTCTCCATGTTGTAAATATGGAAATTGAGATTTAGGAAGATTAAACACACTTGTTCAGGATCACAGTGAGATATTGGCAGGGGTTGGATGTAGGGGACCAGTGGAGAAAGAATTCAAACCCAGGTCCTCTAAACTTGAGCCTGCATGTTTCACTTTCTGGAAGACCCCTTGGAGAACTTTGCTTAAAGCTGTCAAAAACTTCTGATTTTCAAACAAAGTTATCAACTCCAATTAAGAGAGGTGGAAATCTGCCTTAGTTTGTGATGGTTTGACCAACTCAGGCTTGTATGTGAGTCTGTTATCTAAAGCTTGGGTGAAGATAAAATCAGAGCCATAAAATGTATTACATTAATAGACCCTGTAAATCAGAGTTGGGGGCTGGATTTTACATATTTTCTGTGTGTATAGAAGAGGGACAAATGTGTGTTTAAAAGTTCAAGGATGGGGCAAATGGCAAGAAAGGCAGTGAAAGTATCATTCTACTACGCTGTATCTGGCCATAGGGAGAATGCTTTGAATTTGTGACATAGAAATGGCCTTGGCATTGTGAAAGAAACATCCAACGTTAAAACTAAAAACAAGTCTAAACTTCATGTCTAGAATGAAATCTCAGCTGTCAAAAATAGTCCGCAGATTGCAAAAAGTTCTCCAAAATCTGTCGAGATGAACAATAATAAATGATTGGGTCCACAAATGAGTTTACCATTCATTTTGGCACTGCCAGAAGATGCACAGCCACAGTGGGGTTTATATAATGAGTAATATAGTAATGTTTAAAAAGAAAGAAGCAGTAATATCGATATTGCTTCATATTAAACATTTTAACATTGTTTAGACATCATTTCCTAAAAACTCTAAGAATGGTTATGAGTGGATATACTCAAATATGAAGAAATACTATTGCTTTTTTTTATAGTCACATATTCAGAGTCAGTTTGTTACTATGGAATCACATATGATGTCATAAATTTGACATTCTAAATGCAAACCTAGGCAGAGCAACAGAAACAACAGGAAATGGAGCTGGGGAGAGGAAAACCTGCATAACAACAAAAGAAATTCAGGACTTAAAAGAAATGAGTCAAACATCTTTGAAACAGAAAAAGAAGGTGAGTGAATTAAATGTCCTAGAATCTTGCCAAAGAGCTAAGGAAATGTAGACATCAACAAATGTAGATATCATTACCTCTGGGAATGTTCTGCAATAATTAAATCACTTCAGATAATGACTACATGTGGAGTAAAGGGAAGGAAAATAAAGAATATGAAGAATGGAGAAAAATGAGATTAAAGCATTCAGAATCAGTCAATCTAATAATTCGGCATTTGTATGCTCGTATGTTAGTGGCAAGAGGTGAAAACACTCTTGCTATCTTTGGAGAATGCACAACCTAGTAGGAAAGAGAATACATAAAGTACAATTCAGTGCTCAGTAAAAAGTATGTACAAAAGACACAGGCAACACAAAGGAATGTTTAACTCTGGGAACTTCTCCCAGGTCATACTGAGCTGGATTTTGAAGAACATTAAAGAGAAGAGGAGGTTAGAAGGAAATAGGGTGATATGTAGGCAAATACAGGCATTTAGCACAAGCGAACATAGAGATAAAAGTGTACTGTGGAGGGCAAGTTGGGGGTAGACAGGATACACCATGAGACCCTTGGTCTGTAAAACCAGTACCCAGAAATGAAGCATAATTATATTTATGTTTTATAAATATCACTTTAAATAGATGGGGTTGATGGATCTAGAAGTTGGGAGGATATGAGGTTATGAAATCTAATCAAAAGTCTACAATTCTAAGAATGCAGGCCCATAATGATCTGAGATCTGGAACAAGGCAATGATAATAGGGATGGAGAAAAGGGATTGAGTTTCAAATCTCTTTTGCAGTTATAAGTGACAGGATTTTATGGTTAGGGATGTAGGGAGTGGCTGGAAGGATTTTAGGATCTAGTTCTAGGACCACACAGCTCTGCAGTCATAGACTCAATCATCCAGGAAACACTAATACAAAAAGAGTATTATGCACAGACTGCTCCTGAGCACATTGGTCTAAGCGAGAAGATGAGTTCTTAAAACAGAGAAATAACACTAATCTTGATCGCAATACAGCTACCGAATTAGCATGAAACAATACAAATTGTTTTTCCCACAATCGAAAATGAACGTATTTGAATAGTGTCCATGACAAGAATCATCTCCCTGTGCCCTCCTACATAGTCTTCCCTATTAGTTTATTCATGAGAAACCTCCTTTCACTCTAGCTGGTATGAATAATTAGAAAATATGTACAGAAGGCAGGACTGTCAATGGATCTGCACAGGATTAAGAACCTTGATTTTAAAAATCAAGCTAATATTGGTGAGACTTAGATCCACAGAAGATTGGAGTTAGGGTTTATTGAGTAAACAAACAAAAAAAGTTTCAACTCTACATGGCCAAAGGAAAAGTTCCTTAAGTATCAACCTTCAGAGCAGTAGAGAAAATAAAAGTTATTCTGTGTGAGCAATTTCACATTTAAATCAAAATCCTGCTGAGCTCTGGAAAATTTTCCAATTGCATTTCGCCTGATATCGTTTTTTTAATGATAGATGCCTCATGACTTAAATCTATAAACCAACAAATTTCTATATTAAAAATTATTTAGGGGCACCTGGGTGGCTCAGTCGTTAAGCGTCTGCCTTCGGCTCAGGTCATGATCCCAGCATCCTGGGATCGAGCTCCGCATTAGGCTCCCTGCTCCGCGGGAAGCCTGCTTCTCCCTCTCCCACTCCCCCTGCTTGTGTTCCCTCTCTCACTGTGTCTCTCTCTCTGTCAAATAAATAAATAAAATCTTTAAAAAAACTGTTTATATAGTTCTCTGATATGTGTTATTTTTATTAATGTCTGTAGAACAAAGGGAAATGTCTAGAATTTATATATATATGTATATATATATTTTATATTGGCAAAAAGACAAATTCTAATTTTTATTCATCCTTTTATTCCCAAACTCAAGGTTTCTAATCCTCCTGAGATTAATTAATAAACATTCTTTATTTCCATATTAAGAATGAGACTGGATCGAGGAACTCAAAAGACAGCCTAGACACAGAGAAAAGAAAGGATTCTGAGAAATCAGGAGTTCGTCTGAGCACTCAGGTGAGCTGACCTCTTTAGAGTTGGCAAGAGAATTAAAGAGGAGAAAGCACAACAGAAAATTTAAGGGGGCAGGAAAGTTCTGGGAGAGAAGACTGAGCTGCCAAGATTTCTATTAAGGGATACCTCATGTCCTCATGGAGAGGTTAAGGACAAACCAGGAGAAGCTGGTCTCTGCCTTCCCCACCAGTATACATCCCCACAGTCATCTTCTCTGCTCAGCCTATGGGAGGAGACTGGTCTTTGTTCAGATCAGGGAGGGAAGGGGAGTCTGGCCATCGCATTGATCATTTTCTGCACAATCTTTCAGATGAGGCGTGCAGTCAATCCGAATCACTTGCTGAGATGTTGCCCCATGCGAGGTCACTCGTCGTGTAGACGCTGCCTTTGTGCAGCTGAGGGAACAGTACCTCTTGGCCCCTGCCACACAATACGTATTTATATTCACATGTGCCTGTTGTGGGAGCAGGGCCGGCAGATCACCATGATCAGGGTGAGCAGAGATCAAACTACTGATTTTGGAGGGGAACCACAGGCAATCTGGGTGAGGGGAAGGATATGGGGAATAGAAACTTCCACTTGCCTCTCCATAGTGTCTTCCAGTCTGATTCCTCCCAAAGAAAATGCTAGAGTGCTCTACTCCCCCTTAGGCAGCTGCTTGGGAGCCCTGGTGCAGCTTCACTTAGGTGGTGGCTGCTCTCATCTTTGTAGTGTGCTAAAAAATGGTAAATATGTCATCTTAGCTTCAGCTAACAGGCTTAACCTTAAGGGAAGAAGAGGGAAAAAGGTCAGAAAAATGGTCAACTCTACTATGTTCCATAAAAGAAGGGTCACAGGTGAAAAAATATGAGATATCAGATTTGTTTCTTAGTTTTGGATTCTCCTCCGGGTGGATCTCCACTTTTTGCTCATTACAGAATTTAGGATTGGGCCAGAGCTAGAATAGTACATAAGGGTCAACGTTGAATTAAGGTCATATAGGACAGGGACCTTCTCATTGGGTTCTGCTATGTTCAGCTTGATATGGTTGTTTTGTACGCACAGGCATGGCAGGAGTGGGTGGTGGGGTATTACATCCCCGGGTCTCTTCTTTCCTCCAAAGGGATCACAGGAATTATCATTGCCAAAGACTGATTCGCAAGGGTACCTTGTGCGAAATCAGTGGTCCCGAACTTCACGAAGCCCATCCACAAGAGATCCATCAATAGACGAACCCAGAAGCAAGAGCACCAGTCTTAAGGTAGAGATGGGAGATGAAATGAAGGAGAACATGATATAATAATGATGATGATAATGATAATAATAATAGTTAACATTTATTGATGCTTTCTATGTGCCAGGCCCTGTTCTATGTACTTTACATGTTTTAGCTAAATCAGTCATCATTAAAACAAAAAAGACAAACCCATAAGCCCCATTCTACAGTTGAGAAAATTGAAACACAGAGTAATTTGCCTAAGATCTCACATTAATAACACTAATTGAGGTAGATTAAAACCCAGGGTCACTAAGTCTATAAGTTGTACACTAACTTAATGATTAAGCCCTTTGACTTCTCCGTCCTTCCTTCATTTATTCAACAACTATTTACTGAGTAATCAAGCCTTAGAAGACAGGATGGACCGTGTTTATAGCAGCAATGTCCACAATAGCCAAACTATGGAAAGAGCCCAGATGTCCATCAACAGATGAATGGATAAAGAAAATGTGGTATATATATACAACAGAATACTACTCAACCATCAAAAAAAAAAAAAAAAGAAATCTTGCCATTCGCAATGACGTGGATAGAACTAAAGGGTATTATGCTAAGCAGAATAAGTCAATTAGAGAGAGACAATTATCATACGATCTCACTCATATGTGGAATTTAAGAAACAAAACAGAGGATCATAGGGGAAGGGAGGGAAAAATAAAACAAGATGAGATCCGAGAGGGAGACAAACCATAAGAGACTCTTAATCATAGGAAACAAACTGAGGGTTGGTGGAGGGGAGGAGAGTAGGGGGATGGGGTCACTGGATGATGGACATTAAGGAGGGCTCATGATGTAATGAGCACTGGGTATTATATAAGACTGATGAATCACTGAACTCTATCTCTGAAACTAATAATATACTATATGTTAATTAACTGGATTTAAACTAAAAAAAGAAGAAGAAGAAGGGGTGGAAAAATCAACCAAGTAGATAAATTGTTGAAAAATATTAGATTGTGTGGTGCTTTGGTCCCTTAACTAGGCCTGGCGCCATGAGAGGAAAATGTTAGTTTTGAGATTAAGTTTTTGGATGCAGAGAGAGAGTGACACAGACCTCGCCACTGGGAGAACACGTATCTCTGTGAAATGTGGCTCAATAGTCTAACCAAGAATATGCCTTTTGAAATACATGAAACAATCATAAAAACTGAAATACAGGTGCCTAATAATTTATTGCACACCTTAGTAAAAGTATTTTTCTCTAGAATCCTTCCTTTTTATTTAGGAAGAGGATTCTCTCCAAATGAGCTCCACTGGCACACAGAGTTCTGAAGGCAATGAGAAGATACTTGGTTCTCCAGTCTACCAACATTCCCAGCAATCACTTCATTAATCACAGGAGAAATGTAGAAAGAGATACCTCCAGGTGTTTTGTAGAGTCTGATGGTGGGAACATCTGGTCTAGTTGTTCACAGAGTTAACTGGAGGTCACAGATGAAGGCAGTAGTAAGCAAGGACCTTTACTCAAGCCCTCTATCCTACCTGGAGGTCTCTGAGCAAATATAAGAGAAGCAAGCAACAGTGCTTTGCAAACTACAGGCCAGCTGCCTAAGAGCAAGGAAGAATACCTGTGCCCTATCAACTCCAGAAAAAAAAAAAAAATGCAAGGTGCTGATGGGGGAAGGTAGGGGAAAATAAAATAGGTCTATCTCTGTGTCCGTGTAACAGAAATATCCAATAACTGGGGCCCTGAAACATCTGAGCCCCTTCGAGCCCTACTGAAAGGAGCTATGATGAACCAGGATCCAACTAAGGGCTAAGAATGGAACACTGGGAAGGGGAAGGCTTCTTGACTCCTGCTGGACAGAGATGGGGACAGGTGAGCATCTAACTCAGACTCCCACTTTCTTGCTTCAGCTCCCCAGTAGCTCCACGACCTCCCGGACTTCATCCACCTCCCCCAGCCAGCAAGAGTCCCTGAAGCAGCTGTCAGACCGGCCCTCGCCGCCCACGCCACCTTTGCCTTCCACTCCACCCATGCCTCTCGACTCGCGTCCTCCCACCCCGCCAGAGCCCTATAGCTCTTCCCGGCGCAGCACCAAGATGCACGAGAATCCCGAAGCCTGGGCTCACGGCATCGTGCGGGATATCCGGGACTCCACGCAGCAACGGGGTTACCCGCGCACGCCCCCCACCGAATGGAAGCCCTATAGCCAGCGCAGATCGACCTACTCCCAGCTAGACCGGGACTGTCTGTCGGAACTGCCTCGGCAGCATCAGCAACGGGAGGAAGAGGAGGATGACGAGGAAGCCTACTGGGCCTCCGTGAAAACTCTGTATGAGAAGATCCCGAGCTGCTCCCGCCCCCGACCGGTGAGCAGGGCCCACCGACCTGGTACTGGAAACTCCCCTCCGTGCAACCCTGCAAACCTGAGTCTCCCTTCTCTCCAATGTGTAGTGAAGTCCTGAGCAGACCCCTGCTTCTCCCCTACCCCTGCAGCTTCAGGAGTTGGGAGGGAATACGAGCCCTTGGCTGTCTCCAGCATCACAGTGCTCCAAGCGGGGCCTAGATGTTTTCTTCCCACCTTGCCCTGATGAGCCCCTTTTCTGATCCCTTTGGTCTGTGTGACTGACTCTCCTCCCATTGGCGCCCCTCTCTGCAGCCCAAACCCAAGAATGCCATCACCATCGCTGTGTCATCTCGGGCGCTTTTCAACATGGTGGACGGCAGGAAAATCTACGAGGAAGAGGGTCTAGAAAAGTACATGGAGTATCAACTCAACAACGAAAATGTCATCCTGACCCCAGGGCCCGCGTTCCACTTTGTTAAGGTACCCTGCAAAACTGTGTTTGGAATGTCAGGACCCTGGATGGAGACGGAAGGACCCAGGCAGACCCTTGGGATCTCATCCAGTTTCCCTTATATTTCCCGATTCCCCCATTGTAATTCTTGCCCTTTTCAAATTGACCTCAGGTCAGCTTATGCTTCCACAGAGGCTCCCAGAGTGGTGAGGAAGGGCCTCCAGTTCTAGATTTGGGATGTTGAGAAGGCGCTCAGTGGAGTTCTAATCATGACACCTGTAAGAAACACCTTTGTTCCCTTCCTAGGAGTGGTAACCGGAAGTGATAATGAGTTTACAATCCCAGCAGTAGAAACAAAATGCCTCATTAAAATGAGATGGAATTTACTTGAGCTGCTTTTGCCCCAAACATAACATGTTAAGAAGATCAAGATGATCTTGATTGGCATTGGGGGGGGGCATGATTTTAATAGAAAAAGTAAGGTTCTCTGAACTTACGCTGAAATGTATAGCACTTGTAACACTGATACCCTATATAACTTAGACAAATAACAACCAGGCAGAAAAAAATGACACCTACAAGTTGTGAGTAGAAAGTACTTATGGGGCATGGTAGAAGCATGGGAGGAAGCCGCTAACCTATTCTAAAGACTCATATTTAAAAAATAGACAAAGTGCATTGGTAGCACATATCCTAAAATTGGAACAATACAGAGACCATTAGCATGACTCCTGTGCAAGGATAACATGCTAATTCACGAAATATTCTATATTCTATATTTTCACAATAAATAATAGTCACCCGATGATCAAGAAAAGAAAAGCAGATTTTAGGAATCAAAAAAAAAGACAAGCTTGAAGGTCTTGGCCTGATCCTTCTCTCTACCTGCCCCACAGACAGAATTCTAGAAAACCAAATGTCATAACAATTTTCAACAAACATTGCCTAGCCATTCAGCAAACATTAACGAGGTGCTGTATAAAAGAGGCTGGAAATAGAGAAATGAATGGCATAACCCTGCCTTAAAAGAGCCATAGTCTCTCAGTGAAGAGTCTCCAGAGTTTGAATTTGACACCAATGATGTCGTTTCTCTCCAGACTCCAGACTCCAACAGTCACCTTGCCTGGTCCTCTTTACATGCGCTTACGTTTGTAACCTGCAGGCACTGCAGCATGTCAATGCTAGACTCCGTGAGCTGTATCCTAATGAACAGGACTTATTTGATATTGTACTGATGACTAATAACCATGCCCAAGTGGGAGTGCGGCTTATAAACAGCGTCAATCACTATGGTAAGTAAAATAAATACCATGTGGAAGAACAGCTTGCTGCTCTGGGAGAGAGAAGCCATGTTATTTTGCTGACTGTGGCCTAACTAATGCAGTGTCTTTGATACTGACACCCCCTTCTGCCTGAGGAATGTTTATTTGCCCATGTCAGAGAAAGAGAGGCCATGTTCATTTTTAACTTTAGCACAGAGTTGGGCCCAAAGCTCCGGACTTAACTTGTCAAGTGTGAATTTCAAAGACTTAATCCCAGCTCCTGCAATATGCTTCTCTGTTTTATGTTTTTCACTTCTGAACTTGACTTCAAGAAGCCATCTACCCAGAGGCTTTCTCTGTGTGATCAAACTTCTTGCTCACCACAGATCTGTGTTTAAGGTTTATGGGTTTTCACCTTTCCTTTCCACTCTTACAATCTGATTCTCCCTGACCTCTCTCCCTTACACATCAAATCCACACCCATGTCAGCAAAACTGTCTTTGTTCCTTTACATGGAAATTTTGACTGACTCTAGTTTCCTCATAGCATTTCCATCAGTGTGTTGGATTCTTTAAGAGAAAATCCCCAATTTCCTGTTATGGAATTACATGACTTGTTATTTGGGGACCTTTAGATTATTTTCTAAGTGACCTATCCAGGCTTATGAGTATGTCAAGTCAAAGTAAGGTTGAACTTTGGCATATTTAAATTCAAGGTTTAAAGTGGGCATGGTTATAAATAAACAAGATGTATTACAACTTATGAGTTTTACATTATCCTAATTATAAAGCTTATGTCTAAGGGGCACATGAATGGCTCAGTCAGTTAGGCATCTGCCTTCGGCTCACGTCATGATCCCAGGGTCCTGGGATTAAGTCCTGAGCAGAGAGCCTGCTTCTCCCTCTCCCTCTCCCTCTACCGCTCCTCCTGCTTGTGTTCTCTCTCTCTCTCTGTCAAATAAATAAGTAAAATCTTTTAAAATTAAAAAAAGGCTGATGTCTGAGACATATTTTTTAAAAAAGGTTTGTCTTTCAAAAACAGCTTTTCATAGTATTATGACATGGAAAGAGAACACAGATGAAAAGTTTAGTATAGATGAGTAGATAATCACTCAGTAAACAGCAGCTATTATATTTTACAACACACAATCTTGCACAATTTAGTAGGTAACTTAGGTCTATCTATCCCTCACCAAACTGAGCCCAACAAGGCTAGCGGCATAAGGAAACATAGTTATCTACCTATCAATTCTGCTAATGAGTTGATTGAGCTCCATCTTCTCATGCAGCCTTATTCATGGAATAACAGCCTTTCACCCGGAAGAGTTAGTTGGTTCCTTCCCTTCTCTGGGTGTTGAAGGCAATTTGTATCTCCCTCTGCTGTGGCCTGTTACATTATCATTCTGTTTTACATGCCTGACTGCTCAGTGGACTGTGATCTCCTTAAGAAGGGGGAAGATGTTTTAACTCTTTCTGAAGTCCCCAATGCCACCAAATAATTTCTGATCATATATTAATATTAATTTATAATATTATTTAAGGGTTTGTGGAATACACTTTTGTGCCACTTATGTCCAGTGTTGGCTTTAGTGAAAAACTGAGAGTATTTCATTAATACCATAGCAAACACTTCCACCCCAATTGTCGGTGGACCCTATCTACTCTGTGAGTCCATACAGAGGAAAAACAACTGACTAGACTCGAAATTCTGCTTTATATCATGTGCAGCTACCCAGTTTATTATGAATCTAAAAACACTTTGAATGGGTATATACTATTTATATGCATAATGTTATACTTTATTTAACTACTCTCAAATCATTAAACAGTGTTCTGCTTTTATAAATTATCCTGAACTGAGACCTTTCCACATAAATCTTTATCAGAGTTTCAGATTATTCCTTTAGAATAAAACTAACAAAAAGGTCAAAAGGTATAAACAGTTACATTTCTTGTTACATATTGTCAAATTACTTTCTAGGTAGTTTGTACCAATTTATACTTTCATCTAAAGTGAAAATGGGTGACTATTTTATAAAACTTTCACCAATATCTAGCATTTGTTTTTTAATTGTTGTTGATTTAAAAGACATTTAATGGTATTTTAATATTTCATCTCCTAAATAATTACATTTAAAATTTCAAGTCAAGGGACACCTGGGTGGCTCAATCAGTTAAGCAGCCAGCTCTTGGTTTTGGCTCTGGTCATGATTTGGGGGTCACGGGATCAAGCCCTGACTCAAGCTAGAAGTCTGCCTGAGGATTCTCTCTCTCTCCCTTTCCCTCTGCCGCTCCCCCACCCCACTGCTCATGGTTGCTTTCTCTCTCTTTCAAATAAATAAATCTTTAAAAATAAATAAATAAATACAATTTCAAGTCAAGAAAGAAACAATTTCAGACCTGTTGTTTTTAGAAAACAGTTTAAATCCTAGCACTGCTTGTCATTACTATTACACTGTTCCTGAAGAAATACAGAAATGGTACTTAAAATAGAGTCACATTAACTATCTCTTTCAACAAATGAATAGCCTACGGTTGAATTAAAAGAACTCTGTCTAGTCTAGACAAGAGTCAGTATGAATCAGTGGGCTTAGACAAGTCTTTATGTCTCAGTTTCCTTTTCTGTAATGATGAAAATAATGCCTATCATACAATTGTTGTGAGAGCAAATTGGCATGGTCTATGTAGACATACTTAATAAAAAATAGCTTTTTCATATATAACATAGCAATTTTTCAATATTAGTGCTACAAAGGTAATTCTAAAACCTCAATAAGCATTCACTTATTCCTAAGATAACTTTGGTTTACATTTACAGTAAGTATATTGTCTTTAGTCTCTGACATAACACAGTCTTTCTTGCCCAATAATAGGCTTATTAATTGACCGCTTCTGTCTGACTGGTGGAAAAAGCCCCATTGGCTATTTGAAGGCATATCTTACCAACTTGTATCTTTCTGCAGATTCTGAAAAAGTACAAGAAGCAATACAAGAAGGTATTCATTTGGTTTTATCCCTCAAGTTAATAAAGAGGTTTGCACTAGTGTTGACTTTCATTGGGCTTCATATATGATTATGTGGCTTATGTCTTTGTTAAATTTTCTGCTAAGGTGATTCCACAAGTAGCAGCCCCTAAATCTGTCTTTTAGAGCTTTGACCTTCTTGGAGGTGGACATTCTCAGTGATTGTCCTACATCCCATTTTACACTTTCCCATCTATTATAGAAATGGAGGCAGTGTGTAAACAATTGTTTTGAGATGTGTGGTTATAAAGAGCAATTGAGTCATCAGGTTAGATGGGAAAAAAAATTTTTCAAGGTCTGGGAGGACCTTTTTTTTTTTTCTTTTTTTAATCATTAAAATGGTAGAAGAAACTGATGCCCCTGAGAAGAGTATTAATAAATCTCCATGGTCTGCCAGGGATCGCCTCTGCAACAATGTTTGATGGAGCCAAAGACATGGCTTACTGTGACACACAGCTCCGTGTGGCCTTTGATGGGGATGCCGTCCTCTTCTCTGACGAATCTGAACATATTGCCAAGGAGCACGGGCTGGACAAATTCTTTCAACATGAAACAATGTTTGAGAATAAGCCTCTTGCTCAGGTAGGTTCAGTGAGTTCTAATTAATTTTCATTTACTTATTTTCCAACATATAGATATACATATTTTAAATTATTTCAGGCAGCCACTCTTCATTTCTTATCCTTTATACTTTGCTCCCTTTCATGAACTCCTCATTTTGAAACACCCACTGCCCACTCGGGTTTTTGTTTGTTTTGTTTTGTTTTGTTTTAGCATTCTTTTATCTATCCTTTTTGGAAGTGTTTCTATGATCTTCTCATGATAATGAGTTCACCTCCAAATTACAAGTGATAGAAGTAATATAGCTTACCAGTAAGCTATTTCTACATAATAAGTTCTCAGAATAGTAAAGTGATTTCCAATAGGTCAGTAAACATTTGTGGACCTCTCTGCCCATAAACCTCAAACTCACTAACACATTACTTAACTGAGAAAATTTGCACAAATGAGAGCTCAAATTGAATCAAAATAATGAGCCCCAAACAAGTTCAAGCTATGAACACCTAATCAAAATGAAACTGAATATTTAGGTTTTTTGGAATCAATCCGTGAACTGAAGTGTTAAAGTCACAGTGTAAAATGAACAAAACTTACAACTTCTGAACCAAAGGAAATCTGAAACATCAAAATATTCTTCAAATTGAATCTGAACTGATAGATTATTTAGTTTTAATCTAAGAATTGTACCAAAGAATTGGTCTTTTTTCTCAACTCTTCTTGAATGTAAGATAAACTTAAATGTTGTTATTTTTATTAGACTTATAAAAGTATAAATAGAAAACAGAAAGCTGAAGTGTTTCACTAACTCACCTCATGTTACAGCAAGTGATATTTAAACTGTGTGTGTGTGTGCGTGTGTGTGTGTGTGTGTGTTTTAATCAGAACTGTTGAGGTGTAATTTATATACAGTAAAATTCATAATTTTTAGTGGATGCTTCTAAGAGTTTTGACAAATGTATACAGTTATGAAACCATTACCAAACTCAAAATACTCATTATACTCACAAAATTCCCTCCTGTCTCTCTGTAACCATCCGACTCTGCTATCTCCAGGACCTCTCCCCTACTAATCTGATTTCTGTCCCTATAGTTTTGCCTTTTCCAGATGTCACATAAATGGAACCACACAGGATACAATCTTTTGAATCTGACTTCTTTTATTTAGCATAATGCATTTGAGATACATCCATATCATTCCATGTATTAGTAGTGTCTGTTCCTTTTTATTGTTGAGTCTCTTCTATGGAGGTACCATATTTTCTTTATCCATTTACTTGTTGGAGGATATTTAGGTTGTTTCCAATTTTTGGCATTTATAAACAAAGCCATTTTAAGCATTTGCTTACAGTGTTCTGTATAAACTTAAGATCTGATTTCTCTTAGATAAATACCTAGGAGTAAGATTACTAGGTCACATGGTATATGTGTCACTAGGTCATATATTTAACTTTATAAGATACTTCCAAAGTATTTTCCCAGGTGACCAGACCACTTTGCATTATTCCGAATAGCACTATACGTGAGATTTTGTTGCTCTGTATTTTGTACTGGTAAGTCGTTTTCTGTTTGCTTCTTTTAAACTGTTCTAGTGGTTGTGTAATGGTATCTCATTGTGGTTTTAATTTGCATTTCTCTAATGACAAATGATATTGAACATGTTACCAGGTGTTTATCTGCCATCGTTGGTACTCTTTGGCAAATATATCTGTTCAAATCTCTTGCTCATTTGTACCGGGTTTATTATTGAAGTTTGAGAGTTCTTAACATATTCTGGATAGAAGTCCTTTATCAGATGTGTTTTGCAAATAAAAAGCATGTCTTTTTATTCTTTTTATATCTTTCAGTGTATTTTGATGAACAGAAACTTACAATTTTGATGAAGTTCAATTTGTCAGTTAATTCTTTTATGAATTGTGCTTTTAATGTCATATCTAAAAACTGTCAAAGTCACATACATTTCCTATGTTTTTGTACAAAATTTTATAATTTTAGTGTTTTTTAAGGATTATGACCTATTTTGAATTAACTTTTGTATTTGTGCAAAGTATTGGTTAAGTTCAATTTACTGCTTATGGATATCCTAATTGTTCCAGCATTATTTGTGGAAAAGAATGGCTTTCTATTCCTTTAACATAGGTGTCTATGCTTTTACCAATATCACACTGTCTTGATTAGTGCAGTTTTATAGTAAGTCTTGAGATCAGGTAGTGTGAGTTCTTCAATTGTGTTATTTTTAATTCTTTTGGATACTCTGATTCTTTTGCATTTTTATACAGATTTAACAACTAGCTTGTGCATTCCTGGAAAAAAAAAATCCTGCTGGAATTTTGATTATGATTGTGTTGAATTTTTAGCTTAATCTTGGGGAGGAGGATGTCTTAATATCAAGTCTTTCAGTCATGGACATGATATATCTCTCCATTTATTTAGGTCATCTTTGATTTTTTTCATCAGTGTTTTGAATGTTTTTGTATACAGATATCACACGTACTTTGTTAGATTTCTACCTAAGTATTTCATAATTGTTGGTGTTATTGTGAATGATATTTTAAATTTTTGATTTCCAATCTGTTTGTTGCAATATGCAGAAATACAACTGGTTTTTGCATATCAACTTTGCATTTTACAACTTTGTTAAGTTCACTAGTTAGTATAGTAAAATTTTTGTAGATTATGTGAGATTTTCTCCATAGACAATACTATGAATAAAAACACTTATTTCTATGTTTCCATTCTGTATGTCTTTTAATTATCTTTCTTGCCTTATTACCTTTGCTAGTGCATTCAGTACAGTATTCAACAAGAGTCATAAGAGGACGCATCCTTGCCTTGTCCCTGAACTTCGGGGCAGATCATTCACTCTTTGACTACTAAGTATATATAGAGAATATATTTTGTGTGATTTCAGTTCTTTAAATTTGCTGAGGAGTGTTTTATGTCCAGAATATGGCCTATCATGGTGAATGTTTCATGTGTACTTGAGAAGAATGTTGATTCTGTGTTGTTGAGTAGTCAAAAATGTCAGTTAGCTTAAGTTGACAGTGTATTAGTCAGGTAATATTGCCCAGGTTTTCCAAATTGTCAATGATTTTCTATCTATTTCTATCCACTATTGAGGAGGCAGTGTTGAAGTCTTCAAGTATATTTTGAGGATTAATCTATTTCTCCTTTTAATTATATTCATTTTGCTTCATGTATTTTTAATCTCTTTTGCTTACTGCCCAAATATTTAGGATCGTTATATCTTCTTGGTGAAATAATCCCTTTTCATTATGTAACGTCTCTCTGTCTGATAGTCATATAAACACTCCAGCTTTTTGCTTTTTGTTTGTTTTTTGGACTGGTGTTTGTATTGTATATATTTTCTATAATTTTTACTTTTAACCTATTATGTTTTTACATTTAGATTGTTTCTATATTTAAATTGGCTCTCTTGTAGATTATATATATATATATACACATATATATATAGTTCGTGTTGCTTTTTTTGTACAATCTGACAATCTCTGTGTTTTAATTGCTATTTTTAGACCTTTTACATTTAATGTGATCATTACTCTGGTTGGATTGCAATCTATCATCTTCCTCCTTTTTTCTATATGTTCCATCTGTTGTTTGTTTTTCCTTTTCTTACTTTTTGCTTTTGGATTTATTGTAGGTACTTTATGTTTCCAGGATTCCATTTTATCTCCACTATTGACTTATAACTCATTTTAAGTTTTCCAGTGATTACCCTAGGATTGACAGCATACAACTTTAAGTAATCACAGTCTATTTTCAAACAATATAATGCCACATCATGTATAGTGTAAGAATCTTACAACAGTGTACTCTCAACCCCTTCCTCCCATATTTTGTGCTATTGTCACACATTTTATTTTCACCTATGCTATTAACTCACAATACCTTGCTATAATTTTTTTTTGACTAATCAATTATTTAGAATTAATATGGATAAGATAAAAAATATGTCTTTTGTATTCATCTTCATTGTAACCATTTCCAGGGATCTTCATTTCTTTGTGTAAATCCAGCTTTCTCCCTTGTGTCATAATCAGTTTGCCAGAAAACCATATTTTAACACTGTACGTAGAACTGATATGCTGTTACCAAAAGTTCTGCTTTTCTTTGCCTCAAAAACTCCTTATTCTCCTTCATTTTTGAAAAATATTTTATTTTGACTGGATATAGTTTTTTGCATTTACTGTATTTTTATTTCAGCACTTTGAAAATACCCATCCATTATTTTCTGATTTCCGTAATGGTCTCCAGTCCCACTTCCAGTGGTGGAGGGTTTTTTTCTTTCCCTTTCCCCCACAGTGCTGGAGGGTTTTTTTCTTTCCCTTTCCCTTTTTCTTTCCCTTTCCCCCCTAGACGTGACAGTGTTCGAAGCCCTTCTGCTGGCAATGTAAGACTTTTGTTACTTAGGAAACATGGGGCAAGGTGGAGTTTTAGTCTTTTCTCATAGTGGTAGCTGCTCCTGTCCTCCAGTCTGCACTACCAAGGAGTGCATTCTCTCATTTCCCATCCTGCCTACAGTCTTTCTCATAAACGACTAGTAAAGTCCATGAAAAAAAAAGCCTGTAAGAGAGTGTTTTGGGTCTGTGACTTTCAAGGCTTCTTTGCTCTCTTATTAGTCCAGATTTGGCCTTTATCAATATGCTTTTTTTTAAATTATCTCAGTCTTTCATACTTGCTTCTATGGTATCTGGTATGGCATCCTCCATTGCTTTGCCAAAGATGTGCCAGTTCTTGAATTCCATATGTCCTTGAAGAGAACCTTAGATTTTCCCTTAGATTTTTTTCTTTACATTTCATGTTAGTCTGTTGTCCTATTGCCTCAGCTCTCTAATGGGCTCAATAAATGCTATGATTTTTTTTTAGATTATCTTGGTTTTTCTTTTTAAGATAGGAATATCATCAGTCTTTCCAACTTTCTACATCCTAGGCACATTCTAAATGTTTTAAGTCATACAGCTTCTCAAAAAAGTATTTTTTAGTAACTTTACCTATTTCTATATTTTTATTGACAAATTACATACCTGTACTGCTGCACAAATGTTTAAATTATAGAACATACCCAAAAATAGAAATAAGAAAGGATGATATGGATACCTGGTTTGAATATGGTGACATAAACAGGCTGGTCCCTATTTATTCCCTTTGGAAACTACTTAAAAGCAGCAAGAAGAATTGTATTCCTCTATGTTTTAAAGCCAAACTAGTCATGAGTTGGGTGACTACTGCCAATAGTCATTATACCCCCTTTGCTGCTATTGCCAAAAAAAAAAAAAAGTTAATAGTTTTTTCCCATATATATAGAGATACAGATATTTCACCTTTAAAAAGTGAATTTTATTTGTTTTTTCCCCTGATATATGCTGACAGAGAAACAGTGATCTAAATAATGTTTAGATCTAAATAGACAAATGATCATCTAAATAAGCCATGTTTATTAAAAAACAGTGTGTTTCCTGAACAGCAGAGAAGAAGGGATCTTTTGAATTATGAAATAAAATCAGATTTAGAATATTATCCTTGACCTTTGCCATAAGCCCTCTATTGTTCCAAGGAAAACCAATCTGCTTCAGTGATGAGTAATAAAAACAGAACCAGCACAGAATATAAGCAAAGATACTGAGAAAAAGGCAAAGAAGGGAATAATAAGAGATGTAGATCTCTCACTAGAAATAGTAGCCAAAGTATAGGTAAAAATTGTGACTAAACATTTACGATAACTTTTAAAAACTTAAAAAAGCAAGTCAGGGTCATAAAGTAGAAATGTAAGAATCAGGGGAGAGATGGTAAAAAGTTAAATGGTAGAACTCTGGAAATGAGTAGAACTGAAAAATAAGATTTGAGAGAGAAAAATGACAGAAAATAGATCACAGGTAAAGAAAATCCAACATATGCATAACTGGAATCCCTGAAGAAAAACATCGACATTATGTTCTGAGGGGAGGAGGAGAGGGTTGTATGTGGTAAATACAAAGATGCAAATGTATATAAAAATATAAACCAAGAAAACACCTTAAATTGTCAGAAGATTTTAATGCATACATTAAACTATTAAAAGAAATGGAACAAAATGATCATCATTAAGACGTGCCCTACTAAAATTTTTTGACATCAAAGATGAGGTAATTCTTTGGGCAGCCTTCACATATGAGTGGGGAAAAAAAAATCAAGCTGTCCTCAGTCTTTTCCCACAGCAGTACTCAATAGCAAAAGACAGTGGAGCACTACTTATAAAAAAATCTAAGAAAACGGAAAGAAAATCTAAATCACTGATTCTATATCCAGCTAAAAGTTCATTTAGGTAAAAAGAAAACAGATCAACAGTTTAAAATATCAGGGATTGTTATTTCCATAAGATTTTCTTGAGAAAACTAGAAGACAACAGTTTGGCCAATATGTAGATGACTAGAAACACAAATGGACCTATAGCACAGAATATATTTAATCACAGAACTAAAACTTAAACATTTGTAGGGAATAGGGTGGCAGGAAAGAAAGCACATATTATGTGTTCTAACAATGGAGAAATTACATAACTAATGAAAACTGGGAAAATGTGGAGGAAAAAGACCTAAGGAAGAGTAAGTATGTTTATATCTTCAGTTATAATAAGTAATCAAAGGATAAGATGTAAAGGTGATAAACAGAAATATAAGAATCTTTAATAATGAAAATATAACCACTGAGAAAGAGGAAGCAAGTAAAATTGGATGGTTGCAGAAGAAATCGAGGATAAGAGAGAGGTGAAGAAGTACTGTAATTTCATTATTTCTCACTGTAAAAAATAATAGATCCTGGATTTAAAAAAAAAAAGGGACTAACAGTACTATAAAAAGTTACAGTTACAAAGGTAACCAATAGAAGGAAATAATACAAACCTTCCTAAATCTTAGACGAAGCACACATACACACATGCACAAAGAAAATAAACACCCAATGAACAATCCTTTAAAATATTTAAACAAGGAAAATGCAATAAAAATCATAAGAAAGAACCATTATCACATATATTTGTAATACCAATAAATTTAAATGGCCTAAAACTCAACTTTGTTTTAAAAATTAAGACTTCCAGATTGGAACACATAGCAGAATCCAGATCTTGCTCTATTCCAGAGAAACAGCTAAAACTAAGTGTTCAGAAAGGTTGAAGATAAAAGTAAGTGTGAAGATACACACAGGTAATTGTAAATATAGGACAAGGCTAGATTCGAGCCAAGAAGACACTGAACTAGATAAAGGAGTATACTTCATAATACTAAAGTGTGCAATTCAGAAAAATAAAACTAAAATAGTTCTTTTGGTGATTAACCAAACTTTATTTAGAGTATCCCATTTAGCCATGGATAATTTATGTCTGTTGCCCTTTTACTTTTTATAGAAACTTTCACTCTCAAAACATCAGTGTTTAGATAATAAAATATATGGTCATCCTACACTTATTCTAGGAATGCAAGGATAGTTCCATACAAGGAAATATACTCACATAAATGCAAGGAGTTTCAGGACTGTTCCATTGGCCTTAGAATACTGCATGTCTAATGCAGTACTATAACCTTTTATAACCTCTTGTAAGCCTCTGCCTTTTCAGCATTCACTTCCTTTAGCTCACTGGATCACAGCTGTGACATATGTTCCTTTTACAGGGTCCCTTAAAAGGCTTTCTGGAAGATTTAGGCAGACTGCAAAAGAAGTTTTATGCCAAAGATGAACGGTTACTTTGCCCTATCAGGACCTACCTGGTTACAGCCAGGAGTGCAGCCAGTTCAGGCGCCCGAGTGCTGAAAACCCTTCGCCGCTGGGGTCTAGAGATAGACGAAGCTCTTTTCCTTGCTGGAGCCCCCAAAGGTCCCATTTTGGTGAAGATAAGGCCCCACATTTTCTTTGATGACCACATGTTCCACATTGAAGGGGCACAGAAGCTCGGCACCATCACAGCTCATGTACCTTATGGCATTAGTCAAAAAATGAACAATTAGGGATGGGGAGGAGAAATAAAGCAGTAAGTCCGGTATTACAGAAGCCACTTCTTGTGGATCTCTAGGGTAATTACATAGGTATTTCAGAAGACTGGACCAGAACTTAGTTCATTTGGGAAGGTTTCCTCTTGTTTCTCTTGAAAACATTTTGAACCCTCAAGTTACCTTCAAGCTACATCTCTGTGAGCTGCCAGTGCTGTTGAACACAACTCACCTACCCTTGTGTGTAAGTCATACTAATGACTCTTTAGGATAAGTTTATAACTAGAATGCTTGAATGCTGAAAGGGCTAAAGCCTAGTTAGTTTTACAAAGCATTGCTCATTTTTGGATGTTAGTAGATAGAATGAATTGTTACCCATCATCATTGCAGAATATTGGTCTTCAAAGAAGGAAAGAGAAGGGTTAAACACACTCTTGAAAATTAGAGTTTTTTATTGTTGCCTCTGTGACCAGCCTTTTAATCAATGCAAAATTAGAAGGTCACTCCATCTGCAAAACTATACCAATCTGACACTGCTCATTCAGAAATAAATCAGCAGGTTATTCATATAGGGCACTTTCTATCTAAGATGAGCTCTAGACAGAAGCTCCTGGGAAAGCTTCTTCGAAGCTTACCTGGTGGGTGCATTGCCTGTGCACCACAGGACTTCATATTTGAAGTCTCTGGCTCTGGGCCTGGCAGGTAGGTCCAATGATTACATGGAAAAAAATGCCTTGGCTACCACTTCAAAATGTAACATGAAGTGTAGTATCCTAGCCTTTCACTGTTACCATTCTTTTATTTTTGTTTTGTTTTCAAGAAACATTGTTTTTTAACCATAATCTACTGCATAATAGTCACAGTGAGCTGGTTATTTTCATGCCACCTCATTTTCTTACAAACCAAATGTTTGCAACAGAATAGTATTATTACCTTATTTTTTAATCAATGAAGAACTTAAGATTCACAAAGAAAAAGTAGCTTGTCCAATAATGTGCAGCTAATAAATGGTAGAACTAAGATTCAAAATCAGGTCTTACTTCAAAAGCTATAATCTATTTTCTCTGTGTTATATAGCCTTCCACATCAAGTTGTTCTTATTAATTCCATGGCCATAGGACCCATCCTGAAAAGATTAGTCATTCCATCATTCTGTGATTAAACTACACAGCAGTTACATAGCAGATCTGGGGATTTCCCTCCTCCTTCCCTCTTCATGCCCTCTCTCGTTCCTTCTACCCCCACCTCTCTCTCTAGTGCATGCATATATACATACTCCACCCCAGCTCTAGTTAAAGAAGACTGCTGCTGATACATAGCTTTTGCTCTGCTTCTTAATTTGATGTAAGCTAGTCCAAAATGTATCAGTCATGACACTCACTGAGTACCTACTGTTTTCTATGCATTCTCCAGTGTGAAGACCACAAGGAAACTCAGACATAATCCCATCCTTTAGGGAATTTAAAACCTCGAACAATCCGTAGAGTAAGTCAAGCACGCAAACTGATATAGTCAACACTAGAGGGCTGTTTGTTCTCAGTGCCAAGAAGCGAGGGTCACACAGGAAGTTGAGGCAGAGATCTGCATGGGCTGGAGGTGATCAGACAACAGAACTGAGGTGAACTTTGAAGGATGGGAAAAATACAGATAGATTGAAAAAGAAAGAGGAAGGAGATGCACTCCAGGATCAGTGAGTTTGAGAGGCAGCTTCAAATTACAGAAAGGGTGGAATAAAGGTCCATCCCTGGTGATTTCTGCTCTGGTGCCTTGTGGAATCCCCCAGGACAGTGCTCCTTCCCACCTGTGAGCTCCATCTCCAGCACTCACATGAAACCTTCTTCTGGCATTCTAATCCTCTTCTATTTGTAATGTGACTGTTCACGGCATGTTACATCCTTCCCAAACGTACAGGAGTGGAGGAGAGTTTATCAAAATAATCTAGGGAGTTTATTTCAAACTATACAGGTTGTGTGTCTCTTCTCTTGTCGTGAAGATTCTAGAATGGGGGCTGTGGCCGGGGAGGTCTCTGTCTCTGTACCAGACAATAAGCACCTCGAGGGCAGAAATGGTGTCCTATTTCTGTGTGACTCTCACAGGGCATGGGGCCTCGCACATATCTGATGGGTGAGTAGATGAATGAATGAGGACTTGAGAAGAGCTTGGTCTAAAAACTATGAAGTTTGCCACTTGAAGATGGGTCCCTGTGGCAATAAGCCCTGACATTTTTCAATCACTTTATAGTGCACAAAGCACTTTCCCTTCCATGATTAATTTAATCGTCTCCTGGAGGAGGTGTGGAAGCACTTGTGAATAGGCCTACTCAGAAGTCTGTGTCTAGACTAAGTCCAGGCTTTCCCACTACATCTCTACCAGTATCAAATAAGACCACTGGAGGATGACTTTTGCTATAGAGATCAATGCCATAATGGTTTTCAGTTCTCAGGCTGTAGTCCACGAACCAGCAGCGTCGGAATCACCTGGGAACTTTTTAGAAATGCAAAGTCTCAGGTCCCATCTGGAACCTATTGAACTCTAAACTCGGGTACTGGGACCCTTCAATTTTGGGGACAGGGTCGGGGGGAGAGGGTTGTGCTGTTTTTACGAGCTCTGCAGGGGATTCTGATACTAAGCTAACATCTGAGAACCACTGGTCCATTCTGTTTCGGACTGGTTCACGTTGCTAAGTTCTTCGCCTCATCATAATAAAAAAGAGCTCTTCCTCAGACTCCAGAGGGTAGGAACCACTCATTCTCCTGAGGGTGAAAGGAAACTGCACTGAGGGTAACAAGTCCCAGGTATCCTTAACGGAAAACACACTAAGCAAGCCCTGATATGTGGGATTTGTAAATTCAAAATATTCATAAGGCATCCCCACCGGGTCGACCACCACCACTCTGGGGCCTGTGCTCACCCTCCATGGGCCGTCTCCACCGAGTCACCGCGACTCCGGGTGCTGTACTGCCCTAACCAATCCGGTGCCCTCGGAAGGAAAACTACAAGTCCCAGCATGCCCCACGCCGCCCCGTCATGCGGCAACAGGCCCCGCCCCAGAGTTCTTCCCGTGCAGGTGGCAGCCTAGGCACCGGGCGCGCGGCGACTCCGGAAGTCCCGCGCGGGGGCCGGTGGGCCCTCGGCCCCGGCGGCCATGGCCATAGCTACAGTAGCGGCGCTCCTGGCCGCACTGGGTGGGGCCCTGTGGCTGGCGGCCCGGCGGTTCGTGGGGCCCAGTGTCCAGCGGCTGCACGGAGGGGGCAACTCGGGCCTCATGCACGGGAAGACCGTGCTGATCACTGGGGCGAACAGCGGCCTGGGCCGCGCCACGGCAGCCGAGCTGCTGCGCCTGGGGGCGAGGGTGATCATGGGCTGCCGCGACCGCGACCGCGCCGAGGAGGCGGCGGGTCAGCTCCGCCGCGAGCTCTGCCAGGCCGGGGGCCCCGAGCCGGGCTCTGACGCCGGCGAGGCAGGCGAGCTCGTCGTCAAGGAGTTGGACCTCGCCTCGCTGCGCTCGGTGCGCGCCTTCTGTCAGGAGATGCTCCAGGTGTGGGGCTCCGGGAACCAGCTGGAGATCCGGGACGGGCGCGGGCCTCGGCGGCTGGCGAGGAGGGGCCGGGGGCTGAGCGGGGGAGGAGGGGCCGGGGGCGGGGGCAGGGGGTGGTACCGCCCAGAGTCCGGGGGGTGTGACCTTGGGAAAGACCGAGCCTAAGAGTCAAAACCGTCGAATGGTATGAGGACTTGAGAGTGCAGGCTGGGGAAATTGGTGGGAAAGGCCTCTGTTTTCCAAAGATGCTTAGAAAACAATGGCCCCGAGAGGAAAATTAGCCAGTTTCTGAATATTTCCTTTTGTTATGTGAGGATGGCCCAGGGGGAGATCCGCCAGATCTTCGGATTGTTTGTTTCTGTGTCTGAAGTCCGTGCACCAAGTCATCTTCCAGAGCCTGGGAGCCAGAGACCTTGAAGCATTTTTTTACCCCCTCTGCTGGGGTAGGAAGTTTAGCTCTCTGACACCAGTAGATTCATTAGCACCAGCTCCTTAAACAGTCTCTGGCCTGATTTCTAAATAGATTGGAGCTAGGAATCCCAGTACCCATGTGCTCTAAACGGGGACAGAAATAAATATAATACTTAGTATTTATTGAAGGTTTCCTATGTGCCAGGAGCTATTCCAAGAATTTCAGATACTTAAAAAAAATTTTTTTAATGAAATTAAAGGGGCTTTGGCTATTATTGTCATTGAATCCTCAGTAACCCTGATAGGTTTGTTTTTTTTTTTAAGATTGTATTTATTTATTTGACAGAGAGAGAGACAGCGAGAGAGGGAACACAAGCAGGGGGAGTGGGAGAGGGAGAAACAGGCCTCCCACTGAGCAGGGAGCCTGATGCAGGGTTCATCCCAGGACCCTGGGATCATGACCTGAGCCAAGGCAGTCAATGACTGAGCCACGCAGGCGCCCCTGGGCATTATTATCCCCATTTTACAAAGTTAGGAAACAAAGGCATAGGTAAGCCAAATAATTTGCCCAGGATTTGTCCAAAGCCCTTTCTTTCTATACCCCTGCTGCCTGCCTATGAGGTGTAGGAATCTTTGTTTAGATGATAAATATTCCACTGAGGTGGATGTCCTCTGTTGAAATTGAGGTAGAAGAGTTTCCTGCAGAAGTGACTTGCAAAAGGGCATATAGAAGAGTGAAATTTAAAAATCGCTGGTGTGAGAAAGGTGCCCATATGAAATGGAGTCTCTTGAGTCTACAGCTTAGGTTCCCAAACTTTCTAATTTTTTCATGATGCCAGTAGGCCAAAGGAAGTATCTATCGGTTTATTAAGCAATTAGGTCCAAACAACCTAATAAGTATTTATGTCCTAACAACTTAGTAGCTGTTTGAGAAAATAATATACATAATTGAAAGAAAAAAGATACTCCATTCTTCAATAATCATAATTACTAATGGGAAATGTGCACCTGTTGTTTAGTGCATCACCTTCTCAGTCTATGGAATCAGATTGAAAATGTCCACCCCCGTGTCTTGTTCTAAGTTGATATTTAACATAGTACTTGCATTTTACGAAAAACTCAGCTTTACAAAGATAGGACACCATTGAAAGGAATTTAGCACAATTTAATGTTGAAGGTGTGAACTCTGTGAGGCTCTGGGGCACCTTGATGCACAGTTTGGAAACTTGCAGATACAGAGAGGTTTTCTGTTTGTCTCTTTGTCTTAATGGCTAGTATTTCATTATCAGGTAAAACAGGTTAAGAAATAAATAATACTAGTGTATAAAAGATTTTGAAGCATTAAAAGTGGGTCTTCCTGTTGTTCATTAAAAATGTAGTAGATGAGTCCGGGTATACTTCTCATTTCAGACCCTTAAGGCATTTTATTACTTTGACCACTTGAGACAGAACCAATTAAAAGTTAAGGAGATAAACTTTACTAAGTTTCTTTCTGCCTCTGAAGTCCAGTGACTATAAGCAGATTTTTTTTTTAAATGGAAGTATAAATTTCCCACAGGTTGGTATTCATGGTATTTATGTCATTTATCTCCTAGAATTTAAAAAATAGTGAATGATAAAGTCTTAAAATAACACAAGCCCAGCAAAGAATGATGGCTCGGAAATGATTAATACAGGAAACTCTTCCAAAGGATTAGTGAAAAAAGAACACTCCTTTCTTTCCCCCACGGGTGAACTTTTGCCTTCTTTTTGAAGTTGACTGTTGGAAAAGCCAAAGGTGCTTAGACAGACGGAATGATAAATAGTTAATCCTCTGGCAGGTAGGCTGTGATAACAGTTGTGAAATTTAACACATTTTTCTTTTTACTTACACTTGGCAAAAGGGCCAGTGAAATTTGAAATTTGACCTCAAATTAATTTAATCATAGGTCATCACTGTGTCTTTACACCTGGAACATGTTGTACATTTCTTTTTCTCTGCCCATCAAAAGAGACAGAGAGGAGCCCGGAAAGAGCTAGGGAAAACCAACTTACATGAATTAAGGAACGAAAAGACTTCCTTTTGAGGACAGTCTAAATTTTAGCATTTAACTCTGGAGAAATGCAGGAGGGTACAAAGTGTAAAATTCTGACTATAATAGATCCCCTAAGCTGGGGGTCCTTCAGAGTTTGAAAGAGGTAGATTTTATATAGGGAAAAAAAGAATGGAATTCTAAATTTATAGTGGAGGTTAAAGGTGTTTGTTGGTCCTAACTCCTCTCTAAATGTCCTTTGCTGTTACTGTGAGACTTAGTATTTATGATTCATTGCTTTGTTTCTGCTATTTTTTATTACCTAATCAATTTTTTTCTTAACGTTTCTTTGATTTAGTCATGATGTTCTCTCCAGTTTTAATTGGCATCCCTGACCCTTTCTATTGCGTGCTCCATCCCCATGGTACCATTTACCCTTAGAAAAGTACAGAATGAAGCAGTACTAGTTTGCCCCTGGTGTTGATAATAGCAGCTCTGGGAATAAATCATGCTGACCTGCCTTCTGCCATATTTCCACTTCCTAGCTCACACCGACTCTTTAGCTATGATGTGAAACTCCCAGTTAGAAAAGCAAGCTAGCTTACTAACTAAAAACAGGGGCATTGGTGTCAGAAGATTTCATCTTCCAGTTTTTGTTTGCCACCCAAGAGCCCTGTGATACTGCACAAATCACCTCACTTGGGTGCTTAGTTTGCTCACAGCGTTGGTGAGGGTAGATGAGAGAGCATGTGAAAAGCACGAGGCCAGTCTTCCATTAAACATGCAAGTCTTTCCACTCCCCACCCCCCAATTGTTGAAAACCCACAGAGGCACTTTATGGAATTTTAGTAATTTGTAAGAACTTTTAAAAATTTCATTGTAGGCCTGTATTCATAATTGCCCCATTCTCTTTTTAACATTTAAAGGAAGAACCTAGACTGGATGTCTTAATCAACAACGCAGGGATCTTCCAATGCCCTTATATGAAGACCGAAGATGGGTTTGAGATGCAGTTTGGAGTGAACCATCTGGGGCACTTCCTACTCACCAATCTTCTCCTTGGACTCCTCAAAAGTTCAGCTCCCAGCAGGATTGTGGTAGTTTCTTCCAAACTTTATAAATATGGAGACATCAACTTTGAAGACTTGAACAGTGAACAGAGCTATAATAAAAGCTTTTGTTATAGTCGGAGCAAACTGGCTAACATTCTTTTTACCAGAGAACTAGCCCGTCGCTTAGAAGGTACAAACGTGACTGTCAATGTATTACACCCTGGTATTGTGCGGACTAATCTTGGCAGGCACATACACATTCCACTGTTGGTCAAACCACTTTTCAATTTGGTGTCATGGGCTTTTTTCAAAACCCCAGTAGAAGGGGCCCAGACTTCAGTTTATTTAGCCTCTTCACCTGAGGTAGAAGGTGTGTCAGGAAAGTACTTTGGAGATTGTAAAGAGGTAGAACTCTTGCCCAAAGCTATGGATGAGTCTGTTGCAAGAAAACTCTGGGATATCAGTGAAGTAATGGTTGGCATATTAAAATAGGAACAAGGAGTGAAAGAGCTATTTATAACACTGGCTGCCAGTTCTATCTGTAATCAGAAATGGTGTGGCTTGAGTACTTGCTACTCGAAAACAGTTTTGGTTTTACACTAATACTGCTGAGAGGTACATAACGGATATTTCGAAGTTACTCAAAAGTTATTTTTTGGAGAACATAAAATTTCAGAACAGATGTCTTAAATATATAATAAGCATAATGAATAGTAAAATGAGCAGTATAATTATCATATACTTTAGAAATTATAATTGAGCAAGCATGGATTACAAATATTAAAGAATCCAGTGACTTAAACACCTTGAGAAGTTTTTCAAATATCTTTTGAGTTTCGTGGCCAAAATATTAATTATTTTTATTGCAGTGCCGGTTTTTGTGTGCAAATAACATGCCTGTTGTATGCACAGTTCTTGGAATAAATTTAATGATGCAAATTCTTAATTGTGTATTTTTTTTACAAGTTTCACTGAAATGAGTCCTTTATCATCTTATTAACCTCCACTGATCTTGGTATGCCCACTGTCCTTTCTTCCCACATATCTTGCATGCTGCAGTAAGAAGTAATATTTCTAAAACCTAAATCTGTGTCATGGTGTCATGTGCCTGCTTAAAAATATGTGGTGGCTTCCAATTGCCCATAACAGTGGGTTTCCAGCCTTTTTTTGTTAAGCTGCAGAATTCATTCTTCAAAAGAAGTCTCAAATACAGAATCTAGATGGGTGAAACAGGTCATAACAATATTGCAGGGGTAAAGTCTCCCTATAAATATGTTCCTTTTGCCAGTTCCTGAAAGGACTTTGCAGAATATGGTAATTTACAAACCATTTTCATTTAAAGTTTTATAAACTCCTTAATATATATATGAGACTGTCCATGAGCTGGCAACAGGCTTACCTTGTCCTCTTAGTGCTGTCCAGTAGAACTGTCTGCAATGATAAAAATAATTGTGTCCACACTGTCCTATATGGTACACTTCAGACTTGTGGTTATTGAGTACTTGAAATATGACAACTGAATTTCTAATCTTATTTAATGTTAATTTAAATTTAAATAGGCACATGTGCCTAGTGACTACTGTCTTAGCACATCTCTATTCGTTGCACTGTATAACCCTGTCCTCAGTATAGACCATACTTGTCTCTTGGCCTTTCCTTATATTCTTTGAATCCCTATAGGCGGAACCAGTCCTTTTTCTACTTTGTTTTAATTGAGCTTAGCAGCTTTACTAATTATTAAAAATCCAGTTGGGTAATTAGAATAAAAATTCTCCAAGGAAAGATTTTATTCTTTTATTATATTCTTATTAGTTTTCCTTCCCCAAGTATCAAGAATCGTACCTGACACACAGTAAACATTGAATAATGATGTTTGAATGAATAAATATTGAATCAGTGGTGTGCACATAAAAATAATAGTCTGAATAGGTATATTTTAGGTATCTGTTAAAGCATCAAAAATAATTAGTAATTCTTTGTCTTAACCACCTATTATTGGAAAAAGGAATTATGACAGTAAAGGATAGACAGTACTGCACTGAATTTAATGGCCATTTTGGTCAGGAGTAATCCTCGATTGGTTATTGCTTTTAAGACTTTTTATATTACCTGGTTATCAGTTCTTTTTGAGAATGGCAGGATCTTGGCAGATCATACAGAAGATCTGTTTTCCGTTAGAGCATTGGGTTGTGAATATGAGAAACATTTAGTGTTTGTACTATCACAGGTGTGACTTTGCAGGTGTAGTGGGTATATCTGCATCATGTTCTTTGAAATGTATTTTTAAAAAATAATCCTACAAAGAGACTTGCTGAACTTAGAAATATGGGCAGGAAATACACCAGAATGCAACTTGGAAAAATGGAAGCTAATAAATCTGTCCTACACCTCGACTTCATTAAAAAGAGCGCTTTAAAAAAAAAAATGCTTTTTTTTTTTCTTTTTTATTCAGTTAATACCATCTTTTCTGGCTACATTTTGATACCTGATGCTTTTCAGGGGAGTTGGGCCTTTTGTAAGAGTTGAGCCTTTCAGAGTTCTTGTTTGTGGCACCATAATAAAATAGGATATATTAATTTATGATGGAAAACTAGAAGCTCATCTGGAAACACCAACTATTTAGGTAAAATGAGCTGCCATTTGGAAGATGTCCTTCCCACCTGTGTTAGATGGAATCGAGGACTAATAGCTATAGTATGACTAGTTGGATTTTGAAGATTATTAAAACTTTCTGTTCTGCTGACTTTTGTTACATTGATACTTATTCTCACCCTTAGCAAAATATTCATAGAAGGATAAAATGTGCCAGATAATGGACTCATTGAGCTGGAAACCCATTTTCATGTTGGTTTCTGGCTTCATCTTTGGAAATGTTGACTTCTATTTCAAGCAACTTGTTCTGAAAAGAAGTGAGATTATAACTCTTCTATCTCAACTCTACCAGTAGAGTAACAATTTTTTTAGGAGGTTCCCAGTAGCATTTATCTGGGATGGGGATCTCAGGGCGTAAACACACCACCACTTTGGGTTTGATTAACAGCTCCACCACTCAGTTCTCCCTGCCACATGGGCAAGATACTTCACCACCCCTCAGCTTCTGTTTTCCTGGCTTTGTCACTGAGATAATCCTTTAAAGGATTGCCCAGTGAATAAATTAGCAGAGTATATAAAGCATTTAGCAAAGTGCCTGGCACATGATGGGCACTCATCCCTTTCCCCTTCCCCAGTGCACCTGATCATTACTATTAATAGTAACAGCAATTAGTAACAGTAATGTTTACAAGAGTACATATGATGGAAACAAAACTAAACCAAGGGTCAGCAAACTTTTTATGAAAGTCCAAACTGTAAATATTTAAAGTTACTAGGCCATATACAATCTGTTACATGTTCTTTTTTTTTTTTCTTTTACAACCTTCAAAAATGTAAAAACCATTCTTAGCTCATGCAGGCCATACCATTATACTGATGCAACAGTCTAATGGACTTTTTTTTGTCTTTCAGGCACTGTGCATGGTAGCAGTTCTTGTGTGTACTGTAATTCAAGTTTCTTAATTTGGCTCCTGTTGTTTCTCCATACCATTTCTAATCTTGTATGACTATTTGTTTGCAGACCCAGGAAGTCTAGAGAATGTATTTTTTAAATCTCTCCTTTCAGCTATCGATTCTGGTATGAGGAAATCATAGTTATCCGCCTTCATCTCTCTCCCCTCACAAACCTGCTGGGCCTGGCCTGAGATCTGAGAGAATCTCTATTTGAATATTTAATTGATTCCAAATGTCCTAAGGAAGGCTGAAGAGAGAACATGTTACTAATCACCCTTCAGGAGCTTGGCCCCCACAGACAGCTTCAGATGTTTCTTTCACAGAGCTTATCTGGACAATAGGGAGTTAAATTAGTTACAGGTTAACATGGAGGAAGGTAGTTTATGCCTAAAGGAAAGTTAGGTGGAATGCTCCTTTTTATGCAGACAGTAAGGAAGAGTTTTTGCGAAATTAGATGTTTAACCCAAGTACAGAGAATCACCTTTAACAAACCATTGCCTAACGGACTTACTACAATAATTCCTTTTTTTTTTTTTTTTTTTGGAAAACGTACTGACACCCCATCGCATGCAAATGCTCTAAGCTGGTAGGCTACCCTCCAGCACACCCTAGGCACCGTCAGTCTCACCTGTTGCGTCATATATTTAGGAAGAGAGTTGTGCAGCTTTCAGTTATTCACTTAACAAATATTCATTGAATGCCTATTATGTGCCAGGCATTATTCTAGGCTTTGGGGACGCAGGAGGCAACAAGGAAAACCCAACCAAACCTGTGTGTGTGTTAGCTGTGCTTGTTATTAACCATCATACAAGTTATTCATCATAATACAAACCAATGAAATACCAGTACAAAGAAAAAGAATTTCTGTGAAAAGTAAGCTGAGTGCTTTCTAAAAACTAAACGAAGGCAAATCACTAGAAACACTATTGAATAAAGTTTCATAACAACCGTCAAATACTAAAAATAGATACAGCAAAAATCTAAAAGGTGTCTATTTAGTGCTTTACAAGTGACTTTAAACTTTGACCCCATTTTAAAGATACAAAACCGGGAAATAATAGACTATACTGCTTAAGTGAGTATAATGCAAGAAGATGGAATTCCAAGTGAACTCATATTCAAAAAAAAAAAAAAAAAAACAGAGAAAAGCCCTTAGCCTTGCATCAGAAGATAGGCAAATGAATGAATGTGCCATATGTTTCAAGTTCAGATAATAAATCCCGGGTGCATATGATTCATCTTTATGATTTCCTTCTTTAATCAACTTGTTCATGTAACCAACCAATTCTAAATAAGAGGGCTAATACCATATAAAATAGAGCTATCACTGACATCAGAAAAGTTTCAGTTTGGAGGAATTGACAATAAATGTGCTCTGCATAGTGAGTCATATTTTCCCAAAGGCTCCTCATCTAAATTTGAGATGTACATATTTTTAGTGCCCCAATATACCTAATTGATTATTGGATTTAATTGGTCCTAACCGTTTTTGCAGCCTAAGATTTATTTTCATCATCAACCCCGTGTTTGTTTCTCTTCTTCATTTAAAGCTCCTACTAATGGTGTTAAATAGGTAAGTTCCTGAATATTTAAGTGATTTTTTTTTTCAGTATGTCATTTTACCTTTAGAAGTTGCCATGTTACATATGACATATGACAACCTGGTCTGTCCTCAGTTGCAAGTTTTAAAGTCTCTTCGAAAAACAACAACAAAAAAGAAGATGCTGACTTCCTTTATAAATTCTGACTTAAAAAAAATACTTGTACCTTTTTTTTTTCTTCAAGGGGGTATACCCCATAGTCTAGATAGTTATCCAGTTATTAGCAGGATGGTTTTAAATCCTAATGGTAACTTTTCTGCTACTATAAGAGAGGTGAGATGAATGAGTAAATATGAGTTTAAGTTGTAAATATATTCAAAAGATCATTATCTGTACAGACCTACATATAGTGTTGGCATTTTAGGAATATCTTTAAGTTGTACACATGGTTTGAGGAAATGCTGAGCACAGAGAAATACATAATCATTATTAGTTTGTGAAAAAAGCAAAGCAAGTTTCTGCCACCAACCCATGAAAGCACAGGAAATGGCTTCATGTAGTAGGTGTTGGAGTCTGAGCATTCTGTTGACAGAAGCGGGTTCTACCCAGGGGTTTTGTGTTAATGTAATCAAACACTTCAGAGCTGCAGCCTAGCAAGCTCAAGTCCACCCACCTCAGAGTTTATCTTTAGCTCATCTGGAAGAGTTTATTTTAAACACTGAACATTGTTTGCTGCTGTTGAAATGAAAGTGAGAGAGTTACAAGCTTTCTTCCACTGCCATCTGGCAGATTTACTGATGGATCGGGTTCTTTAATCCATGTAGCCCCGTGTGTGGGAGCTATTGTCTTTGTGTTGATCATGCAGCTGGCTTGGCTGAACTTTAAAAAGCTCACACAAAGCTATCAAGAGCCATCCTATAGATAAATGAAGTTGGGGGTGTTGCAAAAGTCAATGGAGCCTTTTGCAGGAGGGTGGAGAAGGCTTGGAGGTATACTTTTCATTCTCCTCTGAACATATACTTTAAAATCTATAGCTCTCTTTGTGACCCGTAAAAGAGGGAGAAAACCATATCGGAATATTTTAAAAGAAATAATTGAAGCTACAAAGAAGTGACTATAGCTAAATTAGAAAAGTATGCAGCAGAGTAGAATGGAAAGGAACAGCAGATTTAGGGGGGTCTATAACTCATTACAGTAAATGTGGGATCGTGAGGAGTCAAATGAGTGTACTCTTCAGTGGGGATTTGTCCTGTTTTTTGTTTTTGTTTTTGCACTACATGTCATATTGGGACAGTCAAAAATACACACATCACGTACCTAATCCTTAGTTATAGGCTTTTGGGGGTATGGAACGATGTAGGATCTCACTCAGTACATTACATTGAGTATAATTCACGACTAGTTCCGGTGCATAATTCTTACCGTAACCGCAAATGCATACACATGCATTAAGAGATTGCATGTGAATGATGGGCTAAGTGCAAAGGAGGATGCCTTCAATATACCCTATATTAAGTTTATAAGAGCACAAGAAGACATAGGAAATATCTTGGATATATTCGATTGGCGTTCAGTTTTCTTTCCTAACAATGAAAACAAGGAACTACATGGCACACATTCTGGATGGAAACCAGTCTCCTACAAATAGGTGCCCTAGCATGAGATTTGGAAGGGAGGATTAAAAGGAGGCCTTCTCTCTACTGTTTTTGGCTATCTTCTGGTAGTCCTGGAAACAGAGTTGCTTCTTTTATTCAGTTTTGGTTTTCTTGTTTCGTTTTGTGTTTTGATGATAAGAGGCAATTGAGGTAGACCCTGTAGTTCTGTGTCCTCTCGCTTCTCCCTGGGTGTTGAGAGGAGGTTACAGTGGTAGCGGCATCCTGATTCTGGTTTCCCGATCCCAGAATCAGAGCGGTGGTCTCCTAACTAAGCATTTCTGTCAGCATCCTCCAGGTCCCCACCTTCCCGACCACGGCAGAAGGAGCAGCTTCCTCTTACAGGTCAGCTCTGTAGTACTTCAGCGTTCGTTCTTCTTAGTGTAACCCAACCCACTCTTTCAGCCCTTCTCATGATTTTGTAGTTGGGTACAAACTTTGTTGTAGGTTGGAGTCTGAGCAAAATCACATGATTTCGTAGTTGTAGGTAACTACAACTTTACCATATTCTATCCCTTTCTCCTTAAAATATCTGGGAGGATTCTGTTTCCTATTTAAGAAACAACAACAACAACAAAACAGATTAATAGGATGACTGACCAGAGAGAAGAAGCATAACGTTTCAAATAAAAACCACCTTGTCAATGAGCAAGCAATGGCAGAGACAGAAGATACAAAGAAATTGAGCGTTACAGCTTGAAAGGGTGGAGGCTGAGGAAGGAGAGGCCAGCCATCACGGTATTTCTTTGGTGAAATCACTAACCTACAACGCTTGGGCCCTAGCTTAGCAGCTTCACATATTTGAACTCATCAAAATGTCAGCTGACAACGTGAAACTACCAAAGGAACTGGAAACCTACCAAAGAAATTTGGGTAGCACACAGTATCCCAGTGAGGAGATCCATGTGGGGAACCAAATTATAGCCAGAAATTTGATTAGCTTTATAGGGTCAGAGAGAGGAAGTTCATTCTGTCGGAGGTTGAACGTTTGGTGACATTAGCAGTGATACCCGTATTAGGTGAATTCATAAGCAAGTGCTTTATGTGCTGGATGATCATGGTTCTTGAAGTGGGCCTTGTAAGGATGTGTTCTGTTGTTGCCGACTATGCCACCTTCTAAGCGACGTTTTCTTTTTTTAAATATGTGTTTATCACCTAAATATTGCTGCTAGTCTGCCTCAGGAAACATTTCTCCACTATTATACCCCACAGAGAAGTAAAAGGGGCCAAGTGAATTAGCCACACTCAGAGACACAGGTAGGGGTAAAGGAATATATTATTCATAGTTGGAAAGGCTGACATGTGAGAGAGTATCTGTGAATCTTTCCTAATATGAAATTTCTGGTGAACAGATTAATTTATCACAGCTGTTTTCCATTTAGGAAAAATGTAATAAATACTAGGCTTCCTTCAGCAGGCAATTTGATTAAGATTGTAGAATGACGTGTGATGGATAATCCTGTATAAGTGTTTTGGGCAGTGTGAATGGATTAGAAAGACATTCATAACTGAAACCCTGGCTACCCTAGGAATATTTATTTCTATTTATCTGCTGCAAATCAAGTCAGAGAATTAAAGGTAAGAGGGGACTCAAAGGCTAGATGTGAGTTTTTAAGAAGCAGACTATAGTGCATTGAAGGCAAGAACATGTTTGAACATTTTCTGCTTCCTGCTAACATCTGGCACAGGGCTATAATATATCAGTTACTCACAAGATATTAGATTGATTATTTAATTGGTTATTTAATGACCAAAAACTAAGGTGTCTACCATCCTATTGATGGCCAGGTGAGATGGAGCCTATTTAACTGGACTGACAGATAGTCTCTTCCTACACCTTGGAGAATAAGCTCAACCTTCACAGGGAGCATAGGGCTCTTTTAGCTTGTGACAGAAATGCTGGATTATCCTGTACACTCTTACTCAAAACATGGAATGATACATATGAAAGAGCCTTGAGTAAGTGTGCCATCATTTTTGACAGCTATAGTCAATAGTAATTGGGACTTCATAGGAGGGAAAATAGAATGTCAAACAAAGAAAGCTCACAGGCTAGGGGCGCCTGGGTGGCTCAGTTGGTTAAGCCACTGCCTTCGGCTCAGGTCATGATCCTGGAGTCCCTGGATCGAGTTCCGCATCGGACTCCCTGCTCAGCAGGGAGTCGGCTTCTCCCTCTGACCCTCCCCCATCTCATGTGCTTTCTCTCTCTCTCATTCTCTCTCTCTCAAATAAATAAATAAAAATCTTTAAAAGAAATAAAAAAATAATAAAAAATAATAAGAAAAAGAAAGCTCACAGTCTAAAAATATTTAATCCTCCCACAGATTCCCCTAGAAACATCTATATAGTTCATTCGAATTATTGACTAGTGCCTTACAGTTCTTTCTGCAGATTCCTCTGGATTCCAGTAAATAGTCTGCCTTCAGTTGATGAGAGAGGATTTGCCAAAACTAACACAATTAATTCTGCTACAAACAGTTTGTATTTACTGTGGCTCATAATTAATTTTCAAATAAGTATATGTGCATGAAAAAAAAAATAAAGAGGGCTTATTTTCTTTTTAAAATAATGCCACCATTCTTGCAAATCCCTAAGATCATCAATTCATAGGACAAATTAGGAGATGTGATTAAACTCACTAGAGAAAGTTCTTTCTTGAATAATTATTATTTATGTGAGATATTTCACATATATTATCTCTAATCCTTGTAACAACACTGTGAGGGAATCTTAGTCCTAATTTGCAGATAAGGGAAGAGAGTTTCAGAAAGTCTAAGTGATTTGCCTCGAAACTGATAGGCCCAGACTTTGAACCAAAATTTTTCAGATTTTAGAAGCTTTGGCTCCTTCCTACCAGTGTACACTTCTTTTAGTGAACTAAAATAAGGTCCATAGAAAAACTTAAAATTGTCTCTAAAACCAAAATAATAGTAGATATTTCATTTTCATATTTATAATTATTGTTTTTCTCAGTCTGTTCCTTTAATATATTCATTTTCTAGAGTAGATAATATTTTAAATATGGTTACTTCTGCCTGATGGGTCAAGAATGTGTTAATTTTTTTTCATTGACTACTATATTTAGTTTCTCTGTCAACACAAGTTAATTGAAAAGGTTTCTGCATAATATCCCTAAGTGTAAATTATTTATCAGGGTGGTTAAAAAAACCAGTGCCCCATCCAGAGTGTTGGTTTCCTGCCAAAGGGATATATATATCATCTTTCATGGGTTTGCTGAAATTGCACAAACAATCAAATGTCTGAGTTAAATCATAATGCAATGATCAAAAGAGCTGTATTACTGTACTTTATAGTAAATGCATCCATTTCTTTTGAAATAAAGCAGTTTTAACTCTCCAACATCTGCTGAAAATTCAGAGATTATACACACCCAATTAGTGAAAATCCTCTAAAGAGTTCAAACACTTAGAATAGTTTTCCCACTTTGCAATTGATAAAACATTTGATATATCAATATTATTTCATGTAAAATTTTCTGAATAAAGTAAGAGGTGACAAGGAAAATACTTTTTGTGTTTCATTTTCAAAAAGATTATTTGAGGGAACTTTGGCTTCTGGAAATGACAGTCTAGGTTACTTAGACGACTACTTAAGGGCAAATGACAATTCTGGATAAAAATAGAAAAAATATGCAAACAAGGTGGTGAGAAATTTTAGATCAAAATCAGGCAAACATGAAGTAAGAATCCTAGAAGTTAAGAGAGAAAGCAAAATTACCTTTGCCCAGAGGATATTTGTCTCCTTAGCAGAATCAATGATGAATGTGAAGTTTTGTTATGCTTGTCCAGAACCTGAAGGAGGATAAAAGTGAAAGTGTGCACAAAATCTGGGATTCGGTACACACTCACACAAATTCACATTAAGCTGGGATTCGGAAGGACTCCACACTCATGGTAAGTAGGAGCAAGAACTAACGTTGAATTATTCTCCCACCTGTCCCATGGAACAGGGGAGTTGTTTTCCCACTGAGCGGAAGAGGGAGCATATAAAAGAAGAGAAAACCCATCACTGGAAGGAAGGCTAAGCCCTAGTCCCCAGGCAGAAGTTCACATTGATTTCACCAGAGCAATCCAAGGTAAGCTCAAACCATCAATTTGGCCTAAAGTCATTTAGGACTGGCAGTGCCCTAGATGACCAGCAGAAGGGACCTTCATAAAAGGGCTGGGACAACCTCCATAATTAATTTTTTTTCAAAGTCGATAAGTAGCTAAGGTACACGCACCCGTACCATGAGTAAGAATAAGCAGCACTGATCCAAGAATTTCAGATATGGGAATTATCAGACATAGATGAGGTAATAACTATGTTTACTGTGCTCAGAAAAATAAAAATGAGCTTGAAAGTTTCATCAGAGAAACTACAAAAGTGACAACTTTTAGAACTATGTAACACTTCTAGAAATGAATTTATTGGTATATTTTTTGAGGAGAGGGAGAGGGGAGAGAGAATCTCAAGCAGGCTCCACGCTCTGCACAGAGCCTAATGTGAGAACCCGACCTGATCCAAAACAGAGGCAGATGCTTAATCGACTGAGCCATCCAGGCGCCCCTAAAAATATATTATTTTCTATCAACCACATTTCTTGATCTTTCCCCTAAAATGTCCATTCTTATGTCTCCCTTTGCAGTTTCCTGCATTATTTCTTCTTATCTGTCTCTTTAGTTTATTACTTCTCTCTTCTGCTATGTTCAATCAGCAGCAAATCCACTTTCTGAATTTTTCATTTGTTAGAATTTTGTTATAAATTATATTTGTTATAACTTGCACACACCCATGCTCGCTCTCTCAAAAAAAAATATATTTTTATTGGAGTTACAGAAAGAACACAAAGAGAGATAGGGACAGAGGCAAACTTTGAAGAGATGGTGACAGAGAATTTTCCAGAACTGATGAAAAACAATACTCCACAACTTCAACAAGCCTAACTCTAAAAGGAGTACTACAAAGGCACGCACTGAAAACTTAGGTCCACACAACAAACTGCACAACAGATATTTAGAGCAGCCTTACTGCTGAGTGCCAAAACTTTGAAGCAATCAAGATGTACTTCAGTAGGTAAATGGTCAAGTAAACTGTGGTACATCCAAACAATGTAATGTTACTGAGCACTAAAAAGAAATGAGATCTCAAGCCACAGGAAGACACAGAGGGACCTTCAGTGGATATTGTTAAGTGAAAGACGTCAATCTGGAAAGGCCACATCCGAAATATATACCCATGTGAAAGATATGTAATGGACTGAATGCAACTAACTGCCAACCTAGAATTCCACACTCAAAGTATAGATCCAGAAGGGTTGTAAAATAAAAACGTGAACAAACATAAACATACCAAAATGGAGAGGACCACCACAGCTGAACCCCATAGAGGACATTCTAAACAATTCACTTCAGGCACAAGGAAAGTAATTCCAGATGGAAGTCCTGAGGAGATAAGACCAAAGAAAATATTAAGTATAAAATGGATAATTATATTAGAAAATAAGAATTCTAGGAACATTTATTGTATAAAGATAATAACTTGAAAGATAGGCTTAATATACCTGATAAGATTTAAGCAGAAATCAGGAATGCGTGAGCTGAGTTAAAGTGTACTAAAGGTTTTCCATTATCCAGGAGTAAGATTAAAAAGACAAGATTGGTATTAAAGGATGCATGGTGTACTAAAGAATAATCACTGAAATACTTTTTAAAAGTCATAATCTCCAAACTAATACAGCAGGACACACACACACACACACACACACACACCCCAGAATAAAAATCATCTTTCTAGGAGCGCCTGGCTGGCTCAGTTAGAAGAGCATCCAAAAGACTCTTGATCTCAGGGTTGTGAGTTTGAACCCCATGTTGCACGTAGAGATTACTTAAATAAATAAAAAGTTAAATCTGAAAAACAAACTGAGGGTTTCTAGAGGGGAGGGGGGTGGGAAGATGGGTTAGCCTGGTGATGGGTATTAAAGAGGGCACGTTCTGTGTGCAGCATTGGTGGTATAGTGGTGAGCATAGCTGCCTTCCAAAAAGGGCACGTTCTGCATGGAGCACTGGGTGTTATACGCAAATAATGAATCATGGAACACTACATCAAAAACTAATGATGTAATGTATGGTGATTAACATAATGTAATAAAAAATATTGAAAATAAAAAAATAATCTTTTAAAAAGAAGATTAGAAATAAGAAAAAGAGAAGAAAACGTGAGACAAATATAGGACACAAAATAATATAGTAGATTTAACCCAAAATGTATAGTTATAATAAATGTAAGTGATCAAATACTCTTGTAACAAAAACAAAGATTTTTAGGCTGTTTTTTTAATGTAGTTATGCACTGTTTCAAGAGATACATCTTAAATGTAACTATAAAGATATTGAAAGCAAAAGAAAGTAAAAAGATGCATCAGAAATAAAAAAGGGTCACCAAATGAAAACTGACATAACTCTAATGTAAAACTGAACCCCAAAAAAATCATTATAGGTAAAGAAGGTCACTTCATAATGATAAAGATTTTAATTCACCAGGAAGAGATGACAGTTTTTTCAAACATTGCATGAACCTAATTGTATGAAAATTCAAAATTATAGAGCCTCAAAATATACAAAGCAAAAAGCAGAAAAGCATATCTACTGTCATAGTGCTTTTCTTTTTTTTAACACATATCACTCAGTAGTTGATACAGAAAGCTGACCAAATGTCAGTGGCCTGCAGGAGATTTGAACAATAATTTGATTAACAAAGTTAATTTAATGGACAGCTACAAAACACTGCACTCAACAGTTGAATAATGCATGAACTTTCAAGCATATGCAGAAGAATTTCAAAGTGCTTTTATATTGGGGTATAAAGCAAGTTTTGATATATCTCATGAATTTGAGATCATATAGAATGTATTCACCAGGGGCGCCTGCGTGGCTCAGTCGTTAAGCGTCTGCCTTCGGCTCAATTCATGATACCGGGGTCCTGGGATCGAGCCCCATATCCGGCTCCCTGCTCAGTGGGAGGCCTGCTTCTCCCTCTCCCACTCCCTCTGCTTGTGTTCCCTCAATCTTAAAAAAAAAGAATGTATTCCCCAATCACAATGCAGTTAAAATAAACATCAGGAACTAAATAATAATCAGAAATTCTCTTACATTTCAAAATTAAGAAATATACTTCTAAATTATCAATGGATCAAATGAGAAATCAATATAGAAATTTTTAAATATTTTGAAAAAATGATAATAAAATTATAGCCTTGAATGAATATATTAAATATATTAAAAATAGAGAATAGTTAAAAATAGACAAAAATAGAGAATAATTGGGAATCAATGCATTCATTTCTAGAGGCTAAAGAAAGTACAGCAAATATTAGCTCAAGGAAAGTGAAAAAAATTAAACATAAGAGCAGATAGTGAATGAAATAGAAAATAAATTTATAATAGAGAAAATCAACAATGCTGGATCTTCGAAAAGATTCATGAAACTGGCCTACCTTTTGTAGAGAAGACACAAATAAATAAAAAAAAGTCACTTAGAGCCCTTCAAGTGCTCACAGAATCTTCAAGATCTTTCCTACTTTCACTAATTATGTCTGTGAGGCTCTTCCAAGTTCCGCCTGTTATCTAGTCCCCAAAACCACATAACCTTTATATGTAGTTATTTATTTTATGCCATTCCACTTCTAGGTACCAAAATTTCTTCTGCTTCTCCATTGCTGTGAAACAAAATGCTCTAGAACTTAGTTACTTAAAATAATAGAAACCACGCATTTTGCTCATGAGTTGGCAATTTGAAACTGGGCTCTGCGTGGGGGGCTCATCCCCTTTCCTCTTGGCATTAGCTGGGCCCCGAGCTGGTTTGGGGGTATGCAGTACATGTAGGTGCAGAGGACCTCATGCTCGTAAGAGGGCCCATGGTTGGGTTTAAATGCTCTGTAGTCTCTTTCTTCAACTTCTTAATAATTTTATCTTTGAATTTGTGTTTTATAAGTGAAATCTGATGGGACAATGAAACGTATGGGAAAGGCTTTGGAGCCTAAGGCTGCATGTAGCTCAGCCTCTGCCACCTCCCAGCATCCTGAGGAGAGTTACTAGCTGCCCGACTGTTGCCTCCAGCAGGTACCCACCTGAACCAACCCTATTCTCGCAGGGTGCCCAGGTACCTTTGGGGGTCTGCACTCACTTGGCATTTTCCCTGTGCCAAAGGACACATGATATTAAATAGCAAACAACAACAACAACAGTAAAAATCCATAACAGGTCAACCAAGATGCCTTAAGTAAAAGAAAAAAAGGTTTTCTCCTACTTTAAGAACATGGTCTCTGAATTTTCAGTTGCACCAGGCCCTACAAATTATGTAGCCGGACCAAACTGGGCAACATGTCTGAAATGGAAGATCCACCTCCAAGAGAATTCATTCACATGGCTGGTTAGTTGGCGCTGGCTGCTCAGCCAGGACTGTTGGGTGGGGGGAGTGGTTCCTCTCCTTGTGCACCTCTCCATTTGATGGCTTGGACTGCTAATAACATGGCATCTGGGTTTCAAGTGGCAGCTGCTCTTTCCTAAGGCCTGGGCCTGGAAATCTGCCTAATATAGCATTGCTTTTGTCAGATCCTATTAGTTACACTAATGATAGATCCCATCAGACTTGAGGGGAAAGAGCATAAAACCCACCTTTCAGACGGAAGAGCTTCAAATCGTTTGTTCGTCTGTGATTTGCTATACACATATGTGAGTGGTAAAACAATACAGCAAACTAAGGAACTGAGCATCTCAGAAGGCAGGATAGTGAATAACTATAGGAGGGAGTGAGAATATTGTGATCCAGGTGTCTGGGGTGCTGGGAATGTTCTGTCTCTTGAGTGGTTTGGTAGAGGCACTTTAAACTATTTGCATATGTGTTATGCTTTTTGTTTGTTTGTTTTTGGTATATATGTTATTTTTTAAGTAAAAAGTAAAAAGTAATTGAATTTAGAGCTAAGGTGATAGCTTTAATATTAAAACCATTGCTAAGTCACATTTGTATCCTAGAAATGCATCTTTTTCCTAAAGTAATTGTAAATGAAATAAAACCTCATCATTTAGGCTTAATTAATTGAGATTTGGAAATAGCCTGTTTGAAGATGAAATGAGTTGCCTTCACATTCTCTGAGGACAAAGCGTATCAAGCAAATGAACATGCAATGCAGGGTTTCACCTGGTCAAGAGAAATTGTTTTCAAACATGTAAATAATTGACATATCTAATGATCATCATATTTCATTTAAGGTTTGTCCTCTATGGACATGTATATATTTGAAACAGAATTTGTAGTTTATAAATAATGATCCATATTAGCCCTTCTGACAAATCTGAATCATTTTTCCATGATAATCTACTACCCTGCCTAGAGTAACTTAAATTATAGTATTCTGAAAATTAAAACTCAGATTATTTTTATTTATAGATATATCAGAATGATCGCAAGTATTACAGACAATGTCTCTAAAATTTATAATCCATCTATGTTAACATTCCCTAATTTCTGACTATCCCCAAATACAATTTTATATGTCTTTTGCACATCACAAGAAAGTTTCCCCGGGAAGCAGATTCTGAAGTAGAGATATTCATGCAAGTGGCTTATTGTAGAGTGCTTATTTCATATAAAGAGATAAGGAAAACAAGGTTGGGTATTGGAAGAAGTTTGAGAACTTACTTGGATATGGACTGCATTTCATCAATATTCTTAAAAAATTGTTCGAAATCTTTTTTGAAAAGGAAGAAATAAATCAACATAAATCTCAGAATACTAACACATTTGAGATTAAATTGTCAAGTAGTGGATATTCATTTATTTGTTGGTGTTTGTTGAATGAATGAACAAAATGAGTGCTGAAAGCAAACAACTTATAACCTCAATCATATGCTCATTGGGCTTAAGCTCATTATCTCTGTATTCAGTTGTAAATTTAAATATATATATAGGGGTATATATATTTACATAGATATAGGGATATAAACAAAATACTAAAAATATTACTCTTAAGATTGTACCAAAACAGGTCCAATTATGGATTTTGTCACTTATAATTATCTGGGATCAGCTATTTCTTATAATACATCTATATTGATTGTTCAGCCTAAATATAGCTGACTTTCATGCACCTCCAAGAAACATATCATGTACGGAAATAGCCACGTGATTTAACCTTTGTCTTTTGATCTTCACAAGACTTTGTGAGGCCAGTATCATTAGCCCCTTCTAGAGATGAAGAAACCGCGTCTCGGAGGTATGCAGTGGCAGCTAATGAACAGCCTCAGGCTTCCCTTACCTGCCACCGTCCTTCAGCCTCACACACATTTAGGCCTTTCCTTCAGCAGATCCACGAATCTCTGTCAATGTGATCCAATAAATCTTAAGATGAGACTCACCTGTTTCTGGGTTAGTTTTACTTTTTTAAAAAGGCTCTGAAAGACCCAGTGGCATGATTATGATGTCCCAGGAGATCGTCAAAAACTGTAAATTAAACTAGGAAAGGTGGGTGGCTACTCCTGAATCCCATCCGTCGATGCATGAATGCCAGTTGCCAGGGGGAAAAAAAAAATCTTGTCTGGGAGAAAAAGGCTCTGGCCTCTTCTGAATAGTGGGAAACCTTTTGCAACTGATCACCATCATCTTAAAGGACTTCCAGAACGGCATAATACCCCAGAATTAAATAAATTACACGTGTGGTTATGAGCAAGTTAAGTACTTATTTATCCACATCATTAGTCATCGAAATTCTTGTAGGGAGTAACAGCCAGCCCCACAGGTCAGCCACTTCATGTTTCCTCAACACTTCCACTGTTTTTTAAACACCCGCTCCTTGATTTATGGCCGTACTGTGGCCTCAGCCTGGGCCTAATAACACAGTACGTACCACCCCTGATCAGAGTGACACACACATTCCCTCGCACCCATGTAAGTCATCCCATATGTGGGCCCTCGCCTTTTATTCTGCTATCTGGAAGTTCATGCAAACAGGTGACCGGCCTTGCAAGCCAAGGACCTTCACTTCAGCATGAAGACTTTCAGCAAACGATACTTACTCCTTGGCTAACGTCAGCCACTCGGTATTCTTGAAGCTTTTTTGGCTGCTGGCTTCTTTTCCTCCAAAGGGACCACTCACTCCTGCTGGGTATGCTTCCCCTTGTTTTCACCCTCCACAGGCAGGGGATTGTTTTTCACTTCCTTCATAAAATCACTAGCCGTGTGATGAACCCCAGATCACATGCCACCTCGACAGGAAGTCCTTCCCACCCCCACATCCTTTCGGGCCCTGAACGCACTACTGTTAAGTCACGTCTGTCTCTAGGTCAGGCCCATGTGCATCTCTATGCCTGGCATGTATTAGGCATCCAGAAAAATTCTACTGTTTCTGAGTATCTATTATGTTCCAGCTACTGTGCTGGGTGCTGGCAATACATTGATGAATAAGACCAATTTTTGCCCGTGAAGATACTCCCAGTCTAGCAGGTAAAGATAAATACATGCTTACAAAGGAGCTAAATTCTAAGTGATTGGATCTGTGATAAAGAGCTCATAGGACGACCAACAGCAGCAAGTGGGAAAGCTTTGGTTAAGCATGTGGTTTTGTGTCGGCCTGGGAAGCGTGGGTTACTCGGGGAAGAAGGGACAGAAGATCACAGCAGTGGGAAAAGCACAGGCTGAGGCACAGGGACTTGGCCGTGGTGTGGCAGGAGGGTGGACACTAAGAAAGACATGGGAGAGACAGATGAGGCAAGGGTCACGAATGTGTGAAGGGCAAGTGAGGGACGGAAAGGCAACCCAGGCCTTTACCGTGGGACATCATTGGAGTCTTTTTAGCCGATCAGTGGCCCAGCCAGCTCTGTGTTTCAGATAGACTGTGATCACAAGGTCAAAGTAATTAAAGTGGGGGGCGTGGGGCAGACAGACCAGTTACGAGGTTGAAGCTCTGAGTCCAAGCCAGAGCTGGTTAGAAGTGATAGCTACTCTGGAAGGAGAATTGGCAGCTCGGGGAGATGTATTGGATGTTGGAAGAGAGCAAGAGAGTGGAGGCGAGGAAGACTTTAAATGGCATAAAATAATTAATCTGACTCTTGAGCACTCAAATACAAGTATCCCGACAGCACTGCCCTCTCCTGAAACGGGCCGAAGGAACTCTGATTACCTCACGTAGAGTCCTCTCTCTGGTAGACTTCAGTGAAGTCACGAGGATCTTCTCAGACCCACCAGAGGAGAGACCAGGGGGTGGCCATTGCCCATGAATGAAGGGTCTGTTTGCCCTGGGGAGGTACAACGTTTTCCACTCACTCACTCATTCTTTCATTCCATTGTTCATCAAACGTTTACACAGCAGCTTTGAACTTTATAAATAAAGTTCACAGAGCATGTCTCATTAAGAGGGTGACATTTACATGATCCAAGTCCTGGGATCTAGCCCCTCCTCGGGCTTCCCCCTCAGCAGGTAGTCTGCTTGTCTCTCTGCCCCTCCCTCCGCTTGTGCTCTCTCCCTCCTCCTCCCTCTCAAATAAATAAATAAAATCTTTAAAAAAATATCCTCTTTTTTCTCAGGCCTAGGTCTCTAGCCTCAGTGAGCTAACTGTTCCCCAAGAGCTGGGCCAGCACGTGCAGAGGGCCTGGTCTGAGGCATAGGGAGGTGGCTGGGGGTGGCGGAGGTGAGGGGTGATAATGGGCGACCCCACTCAATGACAACTGGCTGTTAGGGTCACCTCAAGCCTAGAGGACCTGAAGTGAGTGTCTTCCTGCCTTTTGATGCCTCATCACCTTGGAATTTGGAAGCTGCCTGGCATGCGGGTAAAAACAATGGTTCTAGGACCAGAGAGCTGGACTTCAGTCTCAGCTCTGCTATCACTACGTGTGTGCTGGGGCCGAGTCTCATGATCTCTCTAAACTTATCTCGTGGGCATGCAAAATGAGTATAAGTGGGACATAAGTAAAATACTCAATGTGGGGCATGGCACACAGGACGGACTCTGAATATTAGCTCTATCTATAAGCACTGAGATTTAAAAGCCCTGAACTCAAGCCCTGTTCTGTCGCTTCTCCATTGTACGGACCTGAGCAAGTAATCCTCCTCTGAGTCATCTGTAGCACGGGGTTCACGATCCCTGACTATCTTCAAGCATTATTTTGGAGACTATGTGACATCAGAGAGGTGCAAGTACCTTGCCCATTGTCAATGTGCTGTACAAATATGAGATCCTTCTTGTTACAAAGCAAATAATCTCAAGGAGGTCTTGTACTTTCTTTAGAGCTGGATAAACTGACGAAGGAAAAAATATGCTTCATAGACTTGGCACAGTTGAAGCTGCAGCCAAGAACAGAGCTATTCATAGGCTGGGGCCCCCAAGCTAAAAAATATTTCCCGGGGGGCAGCAGACAGTGGGACCGCCATCTTGGTTTTACTATGAAATGGGTTCCATGAGAGGGTGCTTCCTTGAGACCTGTAAGCACCATCCTCAAGCAAAGTCTCTCTCTGCTGCTACTGAGCTGCCCAAATTTGAGGGCACACTTATGCACTGCTTTGGTCCAGGAATATGAGGAACCAGACAGGAAGTGGGCAGGAGGTAATGGAGAGAAAGTGAATGTCTGTACGTACACAACAGGACTCCACAGGTGTCAAGACCAAGCTAGTGTGTGTGGAATTCCCTTCAGGACCTAGAGTTACACAAGCATGGAAGGAAACACAAAGTCACAATGATAATGGAAATGACAAAGATTTTTTGAGTAATTATTAAGTCAAGCATTCTGCTAAAGGGGTGAAGGCATTAATCTTCACAATATTTCTATGAGGCCAGTATTGCTATTCTCACTGTACAAATGAGGAAACAATGCCGAGAGTTTATGTGGCTTCTTCAAGATCACACCCTGGTAAAGACAGAGCCCGTATGTCTGACCTATCTGCTTCCAAGCTCTGCAGCACTCCACTGATGGGGGATGGGGGGTGGGGGGTGGGGGGTGGGGGGTGGGGAGGGACAGTTCTAGACAGTACCAAGCACAGCAGACAGTGAAAACAGCAGAGGTAGGTTTTCAGAGGCAGGAGAGGTCTTTGTGGATGAGATCTGTCTGGAAAGCCTTCCTGGAGTCAGTCAGAAATGATCTTGGCTGGAGTGTTGGGGAAATATCATAGAAGAGCAGCAGAAAGAAATTAAAACCTGAAACCATCACTATTTGTTCCTTGCTCAGGATGAAAGGGTGAGAGCACTCTTGGGCTTTCGACGTAGCCTATTTGAGGAAGTCACCCTTGACATTTGAAACTGCAAGGACTGCTCCCGCGGGTCAGGTCTGTGGTCTAGTGGGCTCGGAAATGTAATGGGGAAATAGACTAGAGACGGGAATAGGCATTTCCAGAAAAGGCACCCTGAAATGTGATGAACTTGAGAACTCCGCTCATAATCCAAGTAAGAAGATACAAATCCATTTCCACTTGACGAGCAAAAATTAAATGGTCTGATTAGTCAAACATTACCAAAGCTAGTGGAAATGTTTTATACAAACACTCATGCACTGCTGGGGAAAATGTAAAGTGGTCCGTCTACTTTGGAAAGAGAATTGGCAATAATAAGTCATGAAATTAAAAATGAGCATCCTTTTTGGCTCTACGATTCCATTTCCAGATGTTTATTCTAAAGGGCTTCTCAGAGATGTGCACAAGAAAACACGTGCAAGAATATTCATTGCAGCAGTGTTAACAGTGAAAAATTGGAGAACACCCCAACGTCCATCTATAAATAAATAAATACAATGTACTATATATGTAAATTCTATTCATCTGTTAAATAGAATGACCCACAACTAAATATACAAATCTCAAAAACATGTGTTCACTTCCACTTCTGGTTGTGATGCAGTAGCTGCAGCAAACCACTGGTGTAGCTGGGAAGAAGAAAAGTAGATAAAGTAAAAAGGCAGCAGAAAGCTACTGAAGCAGCCAAGACTTCCTGGGCTGAGTTGCGCACACAATTTTTTAAACGCTGTTTTGATACAGTGTGTTTGCCAATTCTTGGTTCAGGGAGAGGGGTGGGGAAGCCTGGTGGAGGGTAGTGGCTAAGAGGCAATCTTAACAGCCTGGGCGGATAAACATTGGAGTTTAGGACTGCCACAGAAGCCAGGGACACCCGGGGCCCCAATTCTGGAGACAGCAGAGACTCAAGAAAGTGACAAAAGTACTCTGTGGTCACCCGACCATAAGGGTACTGCCATCATGGTATTGTCACAAGAACGGAATAAAATGAGTGTGCCTGTTAGGGTGCTTTCTCAGCAGTGATTTTCCCCCAAATAGGCAATGGGGTGTGCTAAATGTGCTAAGAATATAAGAATGGTACATTACTGGAGGATATGTTGCTGGGTAAATCATATATGAAATTTTAATCTTGATTCTAGTCTTCTTTCCCTACTCCTTTCTCTGAAATTCCCCATTATTTTGTGTATTGTATGGTACGGTAGAAAGTCAGATGAATTTAAACATAGTACATGAGGGACGCCTGGGTGGCTCAGTCGGTTAAGCATCTGCCTTTGGCTCAGGTCCTGATCTCAGGGTCCTGGGATCGATCCCCACATCAGACTTCCTACTCAGCGGGGAGTCTGCTTCTCCCTCTCCCTCTGCACCCCCCACCCTGCTCGTGCTCTCTCTCTCTCTCTCAAATACATAAATAAAATCTTTAAAAAATACTAAAATAAACATACTACATGAAATGATCAAAATTCAAAATAACTCTAATCTCCAAAATTTAGAAAAATTGAGAATTGCATAATGAGCACTCGTGATGACTTAGTTATAACCTGGGCTCACGATTGCCCATGACAATGCTATAGTTGTTGGTGCACACAAGTCCCTCCCCTGTCCATTCTGCTGTTTACCCAAAAAAGGTGGGGGGAGGGAACTCTTGCTGTCATTTCTTTCACTACTCTGTGTTCTCGTCATTTAATTTTTTTTCTATCTTTTACATCAATTCCATCGAAAGGTGCATTAAAGCGGTGGTGATAGTGCTTTTGCTGGGAAACATTCCTGAGAATAAGAACCTTAGAAAATAGATTGAGATGTGATAAAATACCACAAAGATGACCAACTATGTGCCAGGATAACCCAAGCAGTTGATTTAGAGTTGATTTAGGAAAACACTAGAGCTAACCCCAAGAAAATAAAAAGCAGCATTCAACAAACATCTTTAAGTTTCCTGAAAGTCTTTATTCATATACTACGTATTTATTATTTTAGAAGTAAATTCAAAGCAAAAAAAAATTCAGTTTTTACGATTATTATAAATTTGTAAATCTCAAAAATGCACACTTCCTTCCTTATGCCTATAAGAAAATGAGTTTGGGATTATTCAAATTTGTAATTATGGCAAGTCTCCAGTAATAAATCACTCACGTAGAAGGAGGTTGCCCTGTACTGACCTCTCCGTTGCTTCCTGTAACCCAGGCCCTAGCTCTGTGCTGGTGGCCTGTCTTCCCGCCTGGGGTAGTTCCCGGTGTGGGGAGTTTTCCCAGAGCCCCTCTCCCTGCTCAGTCTTCGGAGGGCCATGGAGCCAGCGGAGCTCCCATACCTCCCAGAATCCTCACCCCAGGCCTGGGGGACAAGCCCAAGATTGCAGGGCTTCCGATGAGGCAAATAAAACTGACTGGCTAAACCTTGAGAAGTTCAAGTGTAGGAACTCGATAAGGCGGTGAAAGCTCAGTGCGAAGAACGGCTGTGCTCCAAGTCTTGATAATTTCAATATGTTTCTCAAACTTCACAGATAAGCCCGGCCTCCAGCCAGGCTCTCACAATGACCTTGAGGAAAGGCAGCATTACCCTTGGATGTCCCTCTGCTGGGAGAGTCAGCCCATGGAGCATGTGAAAGAGTTTAGGGTGGGAGGCGGCGGGGCATATGGGTGACCATGGGGGAGGGTTTTGGTGGGGTGGGGGGGCTCAGCTTTGCCCACACAGCATGTTTAACCAGTTCTTTTGGCCTCCATTTCCTCATATGCAAAATAAAAACTGCACGTGATTTTTTCTGAAGCTCCATCTTTCTTTATGGGCATATGAAAATAAAAAGGAACTACCTACTGCCCGCTTCCCTCCACCCCCATTAAACTGAACGTAAATTAAATATGCTTTAATAATAATAAATGATGTTGAAGTTCTTAAAAATGAGCACTGGGTATTATAGAAGACTGAAGAATGTAAATTGTAAGGCACCGCAAACCCACGCTGTCTTCCTTCTCCCAATGCTGCTCCTGCCACCTTGGGTTTGAAAATGCTCAGAGACCCTCCCTGGGCTTTCTGTTTTATGGTTTGAACTTGACAGAGTCCAGAGAAAAGGAAGAGAATGTCTCCCTCTTCTCAGGACCATCCCTCTGTCTGCACGTGCTCAGCTGTTAAAATGAGAATAACAATCATTACCATAAGGAAATACTTATCTCCAAGGGATATGGGGAAAGTTCATGAGATAATGGGTCCTGTAGCTAGCTGCCAGGAGGGGAGGATGGGGAGCAGCTGCCCCTACCCCCACCCTGGGGTGGAGTAACTCCTTCAGGATCAGAAGGAATTACTCTAGGTCAGAAGAAGGTGGGAGCATCAGGAGCGTGGCATCCCAGGTCAGACTTTTTAAACCTCCAAGAGCTTTTGGTTCTCTGTCCTTCCTCCCGCCTGCTGAAAGACGCCGGAGCCACCGACCCCAGGACCTCCTGCCTGGAGAGCCCCTCTCCCGGTACCTCTGTACCTGACATCTGTTTGGGATCATAGACAATACTCTGGAAGACACAATACATGGACATCACCGCCCTCCCCCCACAACAAAACTACTTCTGAGCTTGTATTAAAAGAGCCGACATTTTCAAAATTAGAATTGCATTTCATGGCCCTCCTGTCATTTCTAGGCACCCAGGCCAGTGTTGGGAAAGGCCCGTTTTATTTTTAGGTGTGGATACGGCCTCACCTTTCACCCACAGAGAATCTGGATGCTTTTGGCCTGTGGCCACACAGACGTCCTCGAGGCCTTACCATTGCTGCGCTCTATCAGCTCACACCTGCATCATTGCATTAACCACTACGAGGTGCCCTGCCCGTGCGCCCTGCCGACCCCAGGTGCGCTCATGAGCAACCTGCAGACCCTCCTGGTTCCCAGCATCAGCCCATGTCTACCTGGCTGTTCCTCTGGGCATGGGCTTCCTCGGGGGATCTCAAAGACCATATTTTGCTTTGTCTTCATAATGACCTTTTGAGGGAGGTAAGCAGTCCTGTTATTGCCCCTATCTCAAAAATGAGGAGCAGACAGCATTTTGCCCCATCTAAGAGCATTGTGAATGCCAAGACTGGAACTCCAATCGAGGATTCATGAATCTAAATCCAGGGCTCTTTATCTGCCTTATGTCCTTTCTTCCTTTCTCAGTGATTTTCAGCCTTTGTTCTGCATCAGAGTCATCTGTGGGGGAGGAAAAAAAAATAATGAGTGCTCCAGACCATCCCCGGAGACTCTGATTCAGTAGATCTGGGGACTGGGGATAAGTATTTTCAAAACGGTGAGGCTGCGCTTCATCCTAGGTTGACAACCACTATCCGTCCAGTCGAGGAGAGACCCAGCTGTCCATTCTGCCTGCCTCCCATCTCATCCGTGGCTATGGTGGGCATGTTGGGCTGGTAAATCCACTGCGTTCTGAATTTCCCTGTTCTGTCCCCCCTCTGCTCCTGTGTTCCTTGGGACCTGCTGCCTCAGTGCTGCTCTGAGTCCTCTCCACCTACTTGAGTGCTCCCCTCCCAGGGTTCTGGTCAACCCTGCCCCTTCCACTGAACCTGCCACAAGTGTGCGAGGCCATGGGATGAGCTCTGTGTGGAAGTTTTCCACACACTTGGCAGCCTGAAGCATGTATCATTTACTGCCTATGTCACTATAGACACGTTTTATAGATTTCTCTTGTCGCTGCAGAGGGACTACGAGGGACACAGAGGGTGAGTGTGGTGTGGCTCCAGGAGCGTAATGTTCAAGGTCTAGAGCCTTGGCTCTCAGCTCTGGCTCCACCGACCACTGACTACAGGCCATGGGGTCTTCCTTGTGGTTTTTGGTATTGTTTGTTTCTGTCTTGGAGCGTCAGCTATCTTTCTCATAAAAATGAGATAATGGTGCTCAGCTATCTCAAGATTGCGTCTCAAAAAGCACCTAGCACCCTTGCTGGCATCTAATAGGCTCTTGATATTTTATAGGCTTTGATCCGAGACCTAAATCTAGGCCTGCTGTCCAATTTTGTCCTCTTTATACCACGTGAGTGTGAGAATTGGATTTTTAGAGGCAGTCACTTAAAATGTGACTTCTCATCACCTGCTAAATTCAGGAGAATTCCAGCTCTGCAAATACCTGTAAATAAGTATTGACCATAAGCATAAACAAATGAAGTAAAATAGAAATTCTGTAGGGCATAAGCTAAGAGGAAAAAGGGAGGGAATTCGTCCATCTGGTAAGAGAGTCAGAGAAGGCTTCTTTGAAGATGTGATATTTGGGTGTTGAGGTCTGAGGATATAATTAACTTCTCTCTTCACCCTCAGGATTCAGAACTGATCAAGCATGAGAGATGGAGTCATATGAAGGAGCTAAAAGCATTGGCGTTCCTGCTGCTATCTCTGGATGGGAGAACATGCCCCCCCCCCCAACCAAGCCTTTGCGTTTAAAGCTTGGGAGGCCACCTGTGAGGGTCTGCGGAACAGATGTGCTTACACTGCCCACTGCAGGGGCATCCCCTAGCTCCAGCCAGTCCTGCTGCAGTGGATGGACAGGCGCAGAGAGTGGGGTCTAGTGACTGCTTCTAGAAGGCAGCAGGAAACCCTGGCCAAAGGCAGCTGGTAGGGACCAGGCAGGAAACCACTGATCTGCAGACAGAGGGAGCCCTCCAAATAGGGAGGGAGGAATGGCGGAGCCAGTGTGTGTATGTCCTTGGCCCCGTCAACCCTTCCCTGTGAAAGGTAGAGAGAAGGGCAGAAATGTTCCTCTACTTTTCCGCTTCTGGGAGAGGCTGGTGAAACTCTCCACCTTGCCTCTCCTTCTCAGGGGAACTATGAGGGGCGTATAAGCTTTTCTCCCTAAAAATGCTCATGAATGTAGCAGGCAGACAGTCCAGAAAAGAATTTCAGACAGAAGAAATATTACGTATAAAGGCTTGGTGTGAGAAAATGTGGAATGCTCGTGGTGCCTAAAGCCTGGGGTGCTTATAAGGAGGAAAAGGTAAGAAAGATACTGCCAGATTTGGAGAGCCTCGAATTCCAGGCTTAGGACTTTGACTTTGATCATTAGGCAGTGCAAATCCATGCCTCTTATTGGAAACATAACCCTAAGCATCTGCCTCCACCAGAGCATGGAGCAGTGCCGGGTTCTGGCAAAAAGAGCTGGTTTTAACCTCCCCCTCCACTATACCTGCTTATGAGCAATGCTAGGTGCACTTCCCTAGGCTCCAGGATGAGATCACATTGCACATTTACCTGGAATATAATATAGGAAATCTGCAACCCCTAATCCCTGAGGTAAGGTTTTGATTTCGGCTCAGGTCATCAGGAGATCAAGCCTTGTGGAGGGCTCCACACTCAGCAGGGAGCCTGCTTAAGATTCTCTCTCTCTCTCCTTCTGCCCCTCCCCTGCTCACTCTCTTTTCCCTCTCTCTCTCTCAGAAAGAAAAAAATGCAAATCGCTGGTGACTGAGAATGGGCCCCACTGCAGGAAGGAGCCGAGAGGCGGAGAAGCAGCCTATGTAATGTCTGGCCCCCCAGCTCCTCACCTCACATCCATGCTAAGGAAGGGGCAGGGCTGTGCATGAGCACGGAGTGAGGGTCTCAGCTAACATGCAACTATGAGCTTCAGACTTGTTAACTCAAGTCAGAAATAGCATTAGGGAAAAACAAAGGTTGTCCCAGAAAGGAATTTTATTCAGCTTTAGAGAGAATCATGCCAATAATCCAATTTAAGGGATGCAGTGAACCACTATATGACGATTGTTCCAGTTTCTCTCCCCCCATAACGAGAGCATTAACTCTTTTTATTCATTCAGCACACTGCGATTGACAAATCCCTTTCATGTGATGTTATCTCATGAATCCTCACCAACAGCCCTGTGAATTAAGGAGAGCCAGTCCCATGACCCGGTCTAAAATCAGGCCAGCTATTCCTCTGGCTCTATCATAATCTTGTGGGTTTTGTTGACGGGGGCTTTCTTTGAGGAAGGTGATGCAAGGATTGGTCATTAGCTCTTTAGTCTGTCTTCCGTATGGGGGTCTGCAGTCGAGAATATTTCTATCATCCTTCAGTCTATATGATACAACCCATATATATGATTTCCAAAGTGACTGTGTTGAGCTAATCCAAAGTGGGCAAGTAGAATGGGAGAGAGAACTGTATTTATGAGCAAGAGGAGGATATTAAAATCAGGCTCCTCAGATTTAGGGTTTCCTACACTACCAAATTTATTTTCCTCCTTTCTTGGTCTTTTAAGCACAAAATATTTCAAAGGACGTGTAGAGATACAAATCAGTAGCCTTTGGCTTGGAAGATATTTAGTGTTTTCAAGAACTGTAACTTGAACACCAAAGACGGTGTATGTACCATGGTCCCCCCAACCCCTTCCCTAATGCCTCATACCAGACACACTCTTATTCACTCATTCAGTCAACAGATATTTCCTGCACACCAGCTGTGTGCCAGGAATGCCCTCAGAATTATGTTTGCATTACTTGCCTGGACCCCGCAGACATTTGAGTAAGTGAGGGCCATCCTACAGAAGACCCAGGCAGGTTAATAGTGACTAATGTCCCTCCATTCTTCTTAGTGTAACCATTGTAACCTGACATTTGAGTCATTTTGAGGCTAGGATAGTGTAACTAATGTCCCACCAGAGCCTCCAGAGACCGGCTTTTCTGAAGACTTGCTATTTTCGTTTCCATATCCCCATGACCAGTGGCAATGGTAAACGTTCCTGTCCCCAGAGCCCAACCAGATGACCAAAGCCAGGAAACTCTCAAGGACTTGCCCAAGCCCCCAAAGGCAGCAGAGTCTAGGCTGGCCTGGACAACTGGTCGCCTTGATTCCAAGCTGGGGGCTAGATCTCCTGTCCTTGAGCGGCTCTGGTTTCAGAGCCTGCCTGGGAGAACAAAAGAGATTTCAGTTGTCACACGGACCCAGCCAGAGCTGCTCTCTTTTCCGACTTGGCTGGCTTTCCCTGTGTGCTGTTTCACATCACATACCTTCTCCTCGCTGCTCTCGGATGATTGGCTGAAATTAAATATCCTGAAATTACATTGAAGGGGGAAGAAAAGCTAATACAAAATTTTAATCAAAACACAAACTTAACAGTTCCCAGGCTTTGAAATGTGAAGCAGACACTGGTTCTGTGGGTACGTCCCAACCTGTGCTCAGGTGTGAAGTTCCTTCAAGGAAGGGACAGTCTCCTGACTAAGAGAATTACAAGGAAACCAGCACGTTGCAAACTGAGGATTTCCAAAAGCACCTGGACCTTCCTTCCCTTTCCACAGTGTGCACAGGCAAGCCAACCCAGAACAAAACGCTCGTGGTGGACTATGGAGGAGGAGACCTCCAGAAAGAGCGGGGTTTTCTTCCCCATCCCCAGCCTGCTCTGATCCGTAAGTCTGCATCCCGGGCCTGAAGATTACAGGAGAAGGAAAGGACTGGACAAAGGGCTTCCAGGAGAGGGGCGGGGAGGGGGGGGGTGCCTGAAATCCCCAGTGAACCAAGAGCAACCCTGACCACAAGAGGTGGGCATCGGGCTCCCTCTGGTGGAAGAGGCCCCACCAGACAACCTGAAGGATTTCTCCCTGGATTAACTCTATAAATAGACAGATGATTTATTAAACAGATTTGAGGCTCATTTGAGGCGCTGGGCCATGATTGCTTCAGGGCTCAAATAAGGGAGTGCTTAGGACCCTGCCTCTTATGCAAGCACCTGGACTTACTTAGCGAGTCACTAGCATGATCTACATTACAAGTGCATCGGACTGTTGGCTCAAGCCGCTCCCAGCCGGGAGATGCCAAATTCCTCATATATAAAAGGAGCTTTAGTAACTGAAGCAAAATAAGCACACTTTTCCCCCCACCGCCTTCCCAGAGACTGAGGCGGCAGGGTTTCTGGGAGGATACACAATACCTTGTTACAAACCATGTAATGTTTTAAAAAGTATCTATCTGACAGCCTTGGCTAAAGCCAGATCTTCTATCTCGATTACTTCAATATGTCACAGCCATATCGCACCACAGCGTCCAGGCTTTCAGAGCCAAGGCCTCTCTGTCTTGTCCAACCTTCCCATCTGGAAGCAATGAGCTTAATATTCTGGCTCTCCCCCCCATAAAAGCTATGTCACAAAAAAGTAGCAGCCTGTGAACTATTTTATCCTCCCAAGATACACCGGAGCTCACTCTATGCCGTTACATTGAAAGACCGTCCCCAACGCCCCACCCTCTGTTGCCCTATGTCCCCAGATGGCTTGTAATGCTCAGCACAGTCCCAGGGGGGACAGGAGTGAGTTGACAATCATTTACACTTTAATCCCACTTTTGACATTTTGAGGGATGCAGCTTAAAATATAGCGGAGGCTTAGGGACTCCCTCCGGATAAATGTGTTTGCGAGAAGAAGCATCCCTTAGCAAGCAGCCTACTGTTTCTGGTGACATAATGGAGACCCAGCTTCAGAGCCTGTCCTGCACCCTTCTCAAGCATGGCCTGATGGTTCCAGCTGACCTCAGTGTTTGGTTGTGTGTGGCGATAATGCCCTTCCCTGTTATCTGGGTCTTATTCATTGATTGATACCCTTCCTCATCAAATTGGGGTTGGATACCTGGCCTGCCCCTTTGGCTATGCTCTCTGTGCCAGAGGGGTCCCTGGCCTGTGGGAGACTAAGTATGTGAAGGGGACAGACCCCGAATTCCTAATAGTTAGAAAAGTGGCCCCAGGAAACAAGGAATCCTTGGGGGGTGGGGGTGGGGGGCATGTGAAGCATGCCTCATTCCTGGCCCCAGCCCAGACCTACTGAATGAGAATCATTTGAAGCAAGGCCCAGGAATGTGCATTTGAACAAAATCCCCAGGTGACTTCTGCACACTTTTAAAAGCAGCAGACTCACTGAGTTAGGTCAGACAAGGCAGCAGATGATGAAGTGTAAAATTCGGGGAGAAATCATGCAACCTGAAATGAGAACTTAGGTCTTTGCCTGGAAATGATATAATTCTGTTGCTCTTCCTTCAGTCCCAGAGTTCTGGACGAATTAGCGAGGATGGAAACCACCCCACAGCTGAGCTCCGAGGACTTTGGCTACTTGACGGTTCTCCTTCAGTTGGAAGCTTCTAGGGGCAGAAGCCAGCCTTCCTGTGCTAAGCCTTTGGGGAAGGGCCTCCGCATACTGGAAGGGATTTGAAAGAGCAGCTCATGTAAGCTCCTTGTCTTATAGGGAAGACACCTAGCCTGGGAAGGGACGGAGGCTGCCCAAGGTCATGTAGCCTTTCAAAACACATTTATTTGGGCGAATTCTTTGATTTGGAGACATCAACATTTGGGTCTAGGCCAAGCCCATGTTTGTGAAGGCTCATATTCTCCAACTTCTGAAAGCATTGCCCGTTTGCTAATGTATACTAAAGAGTGTTCAGAAGTGCTCATGTGAGAGCCATTCCTCCAGCAGGGCCTCGAGTGGCCCAGCCTCCACAGACCACATGCATAAAACCTGTTTCCTGAAATGCTGTCTTGCTACATTGAAGTGAACCTCCTTTTGGCAAATTAGCTCATGACCCGGGGACAGTTAAGTGAAACTGTAGGCACATCAAGAGGAGGTTATTTGTGTTCTGTCTTTTTTTAGACTGAGCCTCTGATGTGTTTATTTGGAAGCTTGGCTCCAGCTCACTCTCCCACTACTTACAGTTAATCCTATGTTTTCTTTGAGCTACCTTGAAATCTTTGTTGAATGAAAAATACTCCCTGATTTTGAAGTACGTGGTATTATAAAAGGAATCCCAAGGTTTATGGTCTCAAATTTATTGTCAAACGTATTTACTTCTCATTTTTCTTTCTTTCTTTCTTTCTTTCTTTTTCTCAAGTTCGATCCAGACTAGAGGCTTTTAGTGTGAGTCATGAAAGAGCAGGGATAGAAGATGCTGGGTAGAGTTTCCTGGGGAACTCTTTGTCCTACAGAAGAGATGTGCATAGACAGTACTCCTCAGCTACTGCCTCTTGAGGAGCAAGGTGGTTTCAAGGCGCAGCGACCATGTCTGAGTCGCTCTATCCTCAGTCCCTGCCCCGGTGTGTGGCACAGAGGGGCACTCAGCAGCTATTGGCAGGGTTAATGGCCTGAAGCCTGTGCCTCCACCCTTCTTGGCCTTGCTTCTCTATTGGAATAGGTTTTTAAAGAGCTGAAATATTTTTGTTATTTTCTTATATATCTGTGAGACAAAACAACTCACTCTCAAAAAAATATTCATCTTTTTAAAGCAGTTCTAGATTTAGTTAAATATTCTTGAACTGACTAAAACTGTACAAATATACACATGCATCTGATGTTTGCTTTCAACTAGTTATTACAAAGCAAGACCCGGGGAAGATAAAGCTGGCTTTTTATAACAATATTTTTAATCTTAAACTTTTTTTTTTTTTTTTATCACAGCTCCTCTTTCCTACTGGTTTAAGGACTCTGGGCTGGAAGACTTGCAGACTCTGGTGTATCCTCAGTGAGATAAGGGAGGTTTACCATGTCCTCACCCAGGCGCTAGGAAGGGTGGTTTCTTGAGGCTTGGTGTGAATCAGGCAGCGGCGACACAGAATCTCAGAGCTGTCCCTCTTTCCTGAACTCTGTGGCTCTGTCATCTCTAAAGGATCATAAGTAGGATGTGTGAAGAGGATGGGAAGGCAAGAGATGAGACCCAAGCTGGCAGATCCGGGGTGGAGAGGGGGAAGGGAGTCCACTGCTCCTCCCCCTCTCTTTTTCCCATCACTCCTGGAACCACACTCTTCAGCTCAAGATGACGGGTGAAGAAACACCAAATGCTTGTCAAGTTGGTTCACCTCAGACTTATATCTTGAATCTGCCAGTGCACATTGACAGATCTTACCAAGTCCTTCAATGTCTGGCTATGTCTTCGACCATATCCCTGGACATTAGGTTTCATTGTTCCATTTGGTTCTGTATTTGTTTCCTGTAAGGTGGCCTCACCTCTCAGTCAGACTCCAGAACCAAAACCTGTGTTCTGCTCGGTGATAGGCACAATATGGATGTTCACTAAATGTTCAATAAATCCAAGAGGTCACTCCCTAACCTCATCACACCCTTCACCAGAAGGTCCAGCATTCTCTCCAGATTTCTCCAGACAGGAGATGACCCAGGTACCTCCAGAAGACTTAAGCAGGCACGAAGAATCTGCAGAGCCCTGTAGCTAGTTGACCTCTGAACTGACTAGAGATTTTGAAATAATGGTTAAAACCCACAAAGCTGCCTAGAAATGCTGCCCGACCGCATTAGGCAGATTGTGAATCACAACGTAAATATTTTGCATGTTTCATTCTATTTATCAAGCCCCTGCCTTCTGGGGCTGTGGAATTTAAGATGACTCGACTCCTGCAGGGTTAAGTTGACTCCATTTGGGTTCACTCTAAACAAGCTCACATTCCAGCCTCGCAGCCTCCGAGGCGCGCACACAGAGCCCGCAGCACGTCCCGTGCACCTTTCACATCGGAACCGTCCATCAGACATTAATGTGACAGAGCCATCACCAGACAAGTTCATCTTGCCATTCATATCCTGGAATAAGAACACTGAATATACACATCCTGAGATTTAATCTGTAAACAGAGCCCCAAGCATCTGGGGAAAGGAGGTGTGTTTATGCTTCAGCAGTGCTACTTCCATAAAGCTCCATGGGACTATCTTGGGCACTCATCAGAGACATTTTCTGAATGGCTGGAGGGTCAAGTCTGACAGGATGTTTGGCCCTACCGTCTGCATGTGCCCCGATGGCTGGTCAGGAGCTCTGACGCTGTTAACGAGCCTCAGAGAATCCCCAAAGGCTCATGCAGGTGCCGTTGATGGTATTTATCTTGGGTCTCCTCTGTCGGGGAGTCAGGGGGACGCCTCTCTCTCTTTTTTCCAGGAGATGACGAGTCCAGTGGCAGAGCCGCCCTCTGCGGCCCCAGGATTCGAAACAGCGCCGTCAGCATCTCTCTCTTCGGAGTGGAAGGTCCAAAAGCAAATTTAAAAAGAGTTTGGTTATCATTTCTGAAGAACTGAAATATGTGAGAGACTCTGACACTTAGAATCACTCAGGGCAAATAATTTCCAGCTTTCTCCTTTCTATCCTATGCCAAAAAGTGGCCTATGCCACCTCCTCTAAGAGTAACTGCTTCTGTCTCTGCTACCCAATTCCGTGTGGGCTCTCTGGGTCTGTGGTGACGAATTTAGGATTAGGAGACATGAGAAAGGAAGAAAAATGTGCTTTCTCAAAAGAAGAAGAAGGAAGAGGAGGAAAGGAGGACAGGGGAGGGGAGGAAGAAAGAGAGAGAGAGAGAGAGAGAAAGGAACAAAATGGCCGCCTGAAGTGAGCGTGAAGCATTGCCTTCGACGCTGATTTTGAACAGACTACCTTCCCTTAAGAAGAGAAGACTCAAACTGGCAGTCACACGTGGCATCCTGCTCTCAGGAGTATTTTGTTTGGCCCCAACAGGGTTGGCCTGGGGAGTCCCTTTGAAACAGAGGCATACGTTTGGCTCTGAGAAACTTCTACACATTTGTCCTCCAACACCCAGAGAGAGACACATGTAGGCCCGGGGGGGGGGGGCGGTGTTAACTCTTGGTGGGACCATGGTGACACAGTCTAGACAGAGGCAGCTCCTGGAGGGATGTTAACGTAGTCTCGGGGGTGTGCGATTACTCATCACTGTTGCTTCTGCTCTGCTTCCATAGACATGCTGATGGCCCAAGCCCTTCCCTCTTACCAGGCACGCCCAGCACACACACACAGACACACACACACACTCTCTCTCTCTCTCTCTCTCTCCCCCTCTCTGTCCCCACCCAGTATGGCTGCAAGGAGCTGCAGTTGAGTTGTGGCTAGCCTCCTTTGGGCAATATGTGCTCTCCTGTTGGCCAGATTCACACATATTTATCTGTCTGGTCCTGTAGGCATTGAACTTTGTAAGCAGCTCTGATACCTCCATTGTTTTATAGCTTCCAGACTTGTTTCTCTCTTTCCCTCTGCGATGACGTTGGGAGTCCTAGCAGAGGCCACCAGAGACAAGAGGTCTGGTGTTGCATCCCGGGCCAGTGTGGCCAGTGATCCGCATATAAGCACACTCACTTATTTCCAGCTTGTTCTCCTTTATCCAGGCTCCTTGTCCCCTGCAAGTCTCGACGCACAGAGACCCTCTCACTGGTGGGCACTCCATGGTTAATATCCTTCTCTGCTCTTCTGGGATCAAAAGAAATTCTGTTTCCTCAGAGATGCTGGAAGTTCCCTACGGAGAAAAAAATATTATCATTTCTCTCTCATGTTCTTGCACTCATGTGCTAACAGAGCTTCTCAAAACTCAAGGGTTCTGCTCACAATCACCAAACCAAGGGAAAAGTAGCTGGGAATACAGCCCAGAAACGTGTTCCCAGAAGTTTAGACTGGCTCCATGAACGGCCCCTCACACGTGCACAGCCTGCCTGTGTTTACTCAGAGCACGTCCTCCCGCTCAAGCCTGATTGTCACAACAGCCCCCACGGCACCAGGACAAATATTATCATCCTCCCACAGGACAGATGATGGGACGGGACCCTTTGTCCAGAATCTTCCAGTGGGTCATGGTGGGGCGGGGACCAAAAACTCAGGGGCTGGCTTCCTTGCCATTGGCAGCACAGTCTTCTGTGTACTAAGAATCTGAAACAAATCAAAGAGGACCATTTAATTTCAAGCCAGAGATGGGGCTCTGAGCTATAGATAGGAAACACAATTGACAAATTCATGACTTAAGAAAAATCGTGCTAATGTAGGTGATGAGTGAGGGTGAGGGATGAATGACAGGTAGGGAGGAGGGGGAGAACAAGGGTGAAGAAGGAAAAGGGGCCATTTAGGCTTTTGAAAGTCTCATCACTGGACTCTCATTCAGTGCTGGTTGGAGTGCAAGCTGGTACAATCATCTGGGAAAACAGTTTGGCATAATCTCCTGAAGGTGAAGATCCATGGAGCCTATGATCCAGTCTTTCTACTCCTGGCTGCATATGCTAGAGGAACTCATGTGGACACATCATCTTGGCGTGTATAAGCCTGACCAGAGTAACACAAACTGGAAAGACCTCACTGTCCTCCAACAGTGGAACTATTAAATGAACTGTGGTACATTCCCACCAGTGGATTCTCAACAGAAAATAAAATAAACATAAGCTACATGCAATAGCATAGGTAAATCTCCATACATAGTGTTGACAATGAACAGGTCACTAAAGTCATTGAAGCATTTCAGGAAAACAAACACAGAATTATGACAGTAGTGAGCATCACGGTCACAGTCACCACTAGCAGATAAGAAGCTGGTGATTGGGTAGAGGCAGATTCAGGGCTTCTGGGATTCTGTAAATGCTCTATTGTGGGGCACCTGGGTGGCTCAGTCGGTTAAGCATCTGCTTTCAGCTCAGGTCATGATCTCAAGATCTTGGGATCGAGCCCCGCATGGGCTCCCTGCTCAGTGGGGAGTCTGCTTCTCCCTCTCCCTCTGACCACCCCCCATCATGCTCTCACTCTTTCTCTCTCTCTCTGCCTCTCTCTCTCTCAAATAAATAAATAAAATCTTTTTAAAAAATGCTCTATTGCTTGATTTTCACAAAATTTTCCCTTTGTAATCACTCATTAAACCTTGCATATTATATATATGTGTGTGTGTGTGTGTGTGTGTCTGTATGTGTATATATGTCTGTGTGTATATACGTGTGTGTGTATACATATATACATATATAATCATATATATATGATTAACCTTTAAATATATATCTCACAATATGAAAATGTTATGAACAAGGAAGGAAGGGAGAAAGAGAAGGAAGGCGAGAGGGAGGGGCTAAGGACAGGAGGAACGGAGCTGGACAGATTTCATGGATGCAAATATCAGATCCCATCCTCCCCTCTAGTTGTTATCCAAGCTTTGGGGATGGGCTTATTGTTTGGATGGCTGGATAGGTCATAACCATCCCGATACCTGCCTCTGGAATGCTGAAGGAGCCATCACCCCACGTTGCCAGTGCAATGAAATTTTCAAATGCCAGATTCCATACAGACCTTAACCTTGCACCTCTGATCTAGATAAACTCCAAACCAACGGTGCCTTGGATTGCAAGAACCTGAGACTGCACTCTGCTTCTGTGAGGAACTGCCAATGTTTTGCCCTTAGGCAAAAAGGAAACCCGGACCACATCTCAGAATGTCCAGTTCCAGCAGTTAAGATCTCTCCCCTGCAGCAGTTGCTAATTAAGACCATATTCAGTCACCTCTCTGTCTCCGTTGCTCTGTCTCTCTGTATCTCTCTCTGTCTTTCCTTTTCTTCCTTTTCCATCCATTCATGCCTGATCGTCCTATTCTGTGGTACCGTTCAGTGAGGCTGGCACTTGTTTCAGATGTGAAATGGCACAACCTTTTTATTGCTTCGGTCATGTCTTTACTGTCAGGACAAGGAGAGAAATACCATTATCTTCCAGAATTTCAAGTCGTGTGGGGATTTATTGTTTTAGTGGCTCCCTAAGAACTGAAATAATTTAGACATATTTTACCATAGCTTTATGGGTCGCCTGGGTGGCTCAGTCAGTTGACTCTTGATTTCAGCTCAGGTCATGATCGAAGGGTCGTGAGATCGAGCTCTGTATGGGCTCCACACTCAGCAGGGAGCCAGCTTAAGATTCTCTCTCCCTCTGTCCCCCTCATCCCCACTTACACACACGTGCTTGCTCTCTTCCTCTCTAACAAACAAACAAACAAACAAACAAGCAAACAAAAAGAAAACCCCTTAACTTTAAGAGCAGCCACTTTCTCACTAATATAATTTAGAAATGAACTGATGTCGGGTGAATGTGAGGAATACGGGTACAATTCTTTGTTTCTCTGGAGCTTCCAGCATTGGGAGGTAGCAGTGGACCAACTAATACTCAACTGTCAACAGACCATATTTTTTTAAGTAACCTCTACACCCAACGTGTGGCTCGAACTCACAACCCTGAGATCAAGAGGGGTGTGCTCCACCGACTGAGCCAGCCAGGCGCCCCTCAACAGACCATATTAATGGAGTGAGTGAGTGTCCATGTTTCTAACATACAGGTAATGTAAAAATAATTTAGGAACATTCTGATTTATACATAGATATATTTTATTAGGATTCACTCCAGCTAAAATGAAAATAACGATAATAATTCCATTCGTCAGTAAGCCCATCCTATACATTAGGCACTGTTACTAGTTGCCTGAAACACACGATTCAACTTAGCCGTCACTAGTTCTGCAGGGATGTGTGGTCTCTTTGCAGATGAAGAAACTGGGCTCAAAGTACTGAAAGGAATTGAGGTTATGGTGCAGGTGTTGTTGCTCCTTCAAGAACCAGCTCAGGTGTCTCCCTTCTCAGTTTCAGGAGCTTCTCTGGCTGAGCTGGCCCATAGGGCTCTCTGCTCTCTGAAAAGAAAGTTCTCACTGTCCACACCAGTAGTTCCTCTGACTTCTTGTCTATCTTGTCTCACAATGCCTCTTCCTGTTTGATTGTCATTCACATTGTCACAGATACTTACCAGATTCCCCGATCTGAGTGTTTAAAGCACACTACGACACATTTCCAGCTTTTGTTTCTTCTCATCATTTAACTCAGAGATGGCCCACAACATGGAGAAGCAGTAGAATGGAATGTACAGGTGAAAGGATGGGGACTGAAAGCACCAGATCCTTTCTTTGTGTCCATCAGCAGATGTGGAGGAAGATGGGGTGGTCTGGGGAACACTTCCAGACAGCTCCATCTGCACCTACTTCATATGTGGCCCCTTGGCAACTGTCCTCCATGGGGCGAACATTAGCAGGTTCTCTCCCCTCAAATAGGAAACTTTATCATTGTATCTGGGAGGTTTGACTGAGTCTGAAATATTTTGAACAAAAATCAAAAATGTAAACTAGTGATAGAGTTGTATAAGTTGTAGGGGTGTTGAGGATGGGGTAGTGGGAGTGGCGAGCTTGGAGATAAAATCCCTAGAATCACCACATGGTATACCATAGGAAACCACCAGCGGTTCTAGGACCTTCCTTCTCTTGTCCACTGAAATCCAGAGATGGGTCTGTCACTTCAAGTCCATGTTGGTGAGGATGCGTGTCAGTGGTGTTTCTCATTTGCTTTAAAATTCTGTCATTTTTTCCAAAATCCCTTCAGAGAATCTCCCAAACCAAAAATTAAACTCAAGGAAAGTTTCCTTTTTGCAATTTAGCAGTTTGGAGTTTTTCGTGCATGAGCTCCACTCCACCCCATCCCACTCCATCCTAAATTGAGTTTGAGGCTTTTTTGTTTTCACTCTTGCATAACATGAAAACGAGTGAACACATTTTACTCAAAATTTCCATCTCCAAATCTCCTAAGTGGTGTGAAAAATCCTGGAAAATCTCAGAGCAAAAGAGGACGCTAGGAAAAATCAGGACAAGTGGAAATAGCAGTGAGGGATGTAACCTAATGTCTATGTCAACATGACCAACATTTCCCAAAGATGTCTTCCCTCCAATGAAGCTGGGCTTTTAGAGCAAAACCACGAGCTCACCACCACTTAACAGTGATGGTCACGAATCAATCCTACCCCATCAGGCACCTGACACACATCTGCTTTGTCCCCTAGGGCACTCTAGGCCCAGTGCCTGCAGCCTATAATATGGTCAAGATTCCACGAAAATCATGTCCCCAAAGAAGTACCAGTTCTAACATAAAAAAGAAAACTGGAAAATTGAAATAAATTTGGTCAACTAAATATCTATGAAACAGAACGTTATGTTAACTAGTGATATAGAACTCATTTTATGTATGTAAGATGTATGGGCATATATACACACACATATAGAAACATACATACATATGCACATATGTGGGGTTTTCCAAATATAAATATGCATATATACACAATATCTAATTGAGATATGAGTACATTTTAATTTAGCTGATATAATGTGGCTTGCTTGGGCCTTAAAGAATACCCTTAACATCCCTGTCCAGCATGCAAACTTTGTACTTCATTACCTTTCATTTAGTTGAATAAATGTGCTAAGTACGCATCACACGAAGAAAGGGAAATAGATTTCCCCTTATGCACAGGTCTAAAATGTACATCCCCTGACTTCAAAGAACACAAAAATATACCCGATACAGCTAGTTATTTCATAACAAGACAAATTATGGTATAATTTAAAAAGGTAGTTGGGAAACGAGTGATATCAACAATTAGGAGCGAGAGAAGGGCTGATTCTCGGACTACCATACGAAAGGGTTCAAGAAAAACCTGGGCTTCGGGTTAGATCTCCTGATAGGGCTGAGGAGGTGGATAAAGGAAGGGATATGTGCAAGAATTGAAAGAAGGATGTGGAAGGCATAGGTAGAGTCTTGAGGACAGGGGCCATGGCCTAAATATCTTCAGTGAACTTGGGAAAGTTCATTCACAGAGGAGGTTTTAAAGGAGTTGATGCTCTTTGTGTGGATTCCAGAAAAAGCATTCAGTAATGGGTCTCCAACAAAAGAGCTGTTAGTATTTTGGAACTTTTTCTTTCTTCCCACAACTAAAATGGTAATGCCTTCAAGGTCCAAACTAACTACTTCTTTATTCCTTTCTGGGAAGCTTCCAGAAATCCTTTCTCAAATGATTTCCAATAGATGGCATCATTTCAGGCACCATGATATCAAGACAGGAATATAGATTTGAGGGACTTGTCAAAATGACCTTCTGTTGGTTAAGACTTCCTCTTGTGATCCGTTTCTTTCAGTGATTATCCAATCTTCAAAAGAAAGAGTAGAGGGATCAATTCCTCTTCTAAGAACCCACTCCATTTTCTCTATATTATTATATAATGGATATGTCAATCCTTGTGTTAGAGTTATTTTGGCACATTTGAATCCCCCGGTGGACTGCGAGTCCTGTGTGTGAGGTGATGATGATGGGGTATCTTATCTGTTTTGGTGTCCCCAGTACCAAACACAGTGTCCAACCATTAGCAGGTGCTCTGTGAGAAGAATAAAAGTAAAAATCACTTGGATAAGTGAAGACACTAAAAGTATACACGTCTACAAATGATGTCATGTGTACATACATACATTCATGACGAGAAAGACAGAGAGAGAGAACTTGAGGTTGATGTGATTTCCAGAAGTCAGAGAGACAATTTCCTTTATTCTTACAGAAAATAATAATTCTGGGAGCTTAACATGGCAGAAATTGTTACTGTGAACCACTGTTCACAAATATTCACCCTGGGTATAATAATGAAGCTTTGGTTCCAATGGCAGGAGTGAGTTTATATTTCTTGATCTCTGATTACAGAAATAATGGGCTTAGTGCTGTGCAGAAGGAGAGTTGGATCTGAGAACATAACTGGGTCCAAATCCAGCACCCCAAGCAGGTGGTTCTGTAACTTCAAGAAGTCACTCATTCTCTTGAAAGATTAATTTCTCCTCTGTAGAACGAAGACACTAACACTATCACTATTCTTAGGAGTTGCTGTGAGGATGACATACATGTGGCACCCTATTAATTGCTAAGCTTTATAAAAATAGAAGAGAAAAATATTCTTTGTTTCAGATTCAGAATTCTTTGCTCCTATAACTTTCTCCAAAACACTATATGGAAAGGAAAGAAACACTTCCTGCAGATTGGAAGTCACGTGAAGGACTCATGTGACCCAGGGATTACCCCTCCTCTCAGATGGTTTCATCTCAAACTTGCCCCAGGTCCTGGGTGAGATGCTCAATCAGCAGATGTTGCTGTTTTATTACAAAAATATGATGAAAGTGTTTCATGCCATAGTTAACCCATGACTCTCTGCTTTATCTAATCATGGGATAGTTAATTCTTGGAATAGATAGAAAAACAAAAGAAGAAAATCAGAGGGGCGCCTGGGTGACTCAGTCAGTTAAGCATCTGCCTTCAGTTGAGTTCATGATCCCTGGGTCCTGGGATTGAGCCCCACGTTGGGCTCCCTGCTCAGTGGGGAGTCTTCTTCTCCCTCTCCTCCCCGCTTGTGCTCTTTCTTGGTATCTCTGTCTTTTACTCTCAAAATTTCAATATGTGAGAACAAAATGAGGGTTACTGGAGGGGGGTGGGGGATGGGCTAAATGGGCGATGGGGATTAAAGAGGGCACTTGCGATGAGCACTGGGTGTTGTCTGTAAGTGATGAATCTTTAAAGTCTACACCAGAAACTAATGTTACACTGTATGTTAACTAACTGGAATGTAAATAAAAATTTGGAGAAACAAAAAAAAAAACTAAACTGGAACAAATTAAAAAAAAATGTGTACATGTAAAATCATATTCTACCCACATACACTACAAGAAATGTATTAGACACATGTTCATGATGATCAACTTTGGGTAAACCACCCAGAGATGAAGAAGTAGAGTTCTTTAAGCACCTACACAGTTGTTTCCAGAAAGACAGGGAACCACAATTCACCAGAGAGCGCATAATGCCACAGTGCTAACATGAAACATTGCTACACATTCATTATTATGGATTCCAAGTGACATGTCATGCATATCCAGGGCAGAGGACTTTTCATTTGCCCCTTGCATTAGTTAGAATACAAGCAACAGATTCAGTAATGGCCTTGGCACTTTACATGTAGGAGAAGAGTTGTTGCTCAGAGATGAGAAGCACAGATGAATGAAGGGAAACCATGAATGACCCATATGGAGTCGGGTATAAGCTTAGGTTCATAGCACCTGCATTGAAGAACTGAAGTATTTCTTTCTAGGGCCCTTGCTTGAAATATTTCTCAATTAGGATTTTATTCTTTAGAGCAGTTTTAGATTCACAGCAAAACTGAGGGGAAGATAGAGATTTCCCATATATCCCCCGCCCCACACATGCATAACCTCCCCTATCATCCACATCCCCCACCAGAGTGATATAATTCTTATAATCGATGAACCCACATCGATACATCTCAATCACCCAAAGCCCATAGTTTACAGTAGTGTTCACTATTGGTGTTCATTCTGTGGGTTGGACAGATGTATAATGACACGTATCCATCATGATGGCATCACGTGTAATAATGTCACTGCCCTAAAAATCCTGTGGGCTCTGCCTATTCATCCCTCCCCCCATAATCCCTGGCAACAGGGACAGTAAAAAACTGTCTCCAGAATTTTGCTTTATCCACAATGTCATGTAGTTGGAATCCTACAGTATGCAGCCTTTTCAGATTGGCTTCTCTCACTTAGCAATGTGCGTTTAAGGGACCTCCACATCTTTTCATGGTGTCATAGCTCAAATCTTTTTAGTGATGAATAGTATTCCATTGTTTGGATGGACCACAGTTTATTTATCCATGGAGCTACTAGAGGACATCTTGGTTGCTTCCACGGTTTGGCAATTATGAATAAAGCTGTTTAAGCATAGTGCAGGTTTTTGTGTTGATATAAATTTTCAATTCCTTTGGGTAAACCTTGCTTGAAATTAAAATAAAATGCACATAACAATACTTCACTTTCCCTAGTGCACTAAGAATAAATTTGGCTGCATATAACAACAAAAACAACAACAACAAAGCATTCCAGAAGCTTTAGCAAGGCACACATTTTTGTGTGCTTGTCTATTACACAAAAAAGTAAATAGTTGGGGGTCACTTATGATAGCTCTGAGGTCATCAGAGACTTAGTTTAATTTTATTCTTATTTTCTACTTTCCTTAGCATACAAAGTTCATCCTCGAGTTTATATCATGTTTGTAAGATGTTATCTGCAGTTCTAACCATCCCATCCACATTCCGAGCTGCAGGAAAGAAAAGGAAAAGCATAGATTCCCACACCTTTCTCTTAGTCGGCCCCAGAACCTTCTGGGAAGATCTGCCCACCCTTTCAATGCCTCGACTTACCTGGATTTATACCTCATTGGCCCCTTTCAGCTGCAAAATAGGCTGAGAGAGGTAATCTCTTAGCTGTGTGTCCTATTGCACTGAAGAAAGTCAGGTGTCTGTTAGTAAAACCAAGGAGAGAAAGAACATGGCCCAGGCAACTAGGTCTCTCCTACAGCTCACATTCAAACCATAACTTAATTGGTGGATGTGATTTCCTGAAGTCAGAGATACAATTTTTTTTTATTTTGACAAGAACATATTTCTGGCCAATATTTTTATATCAATTTATGGTTTATAAAAAATTATCTTTACATGATTCTATAAAAATCTTCTTTACAAAAGAAAGCAGATGTATGATCTATTTGATTCTCACAGCAATCTGAGAAGTAAATATTTTGTGTACATTGTGAAAGAATGAAATGAGCTTAGAAAATCTTAGTACCCTGCCCAGCGCTAACTGGTTAATAAGAGGATGTGACAACAATTTAACCAGATCTGACAAACTCCAGAGCCCATGTCCTTTGATCTGGAAATTGATCAACAAGCTGTCAATACTCCTTAATTATTTTTTGACTAATGAGTTATAATTTTCCATTTATTCCGTCTCTTCATTGTAGCTCACTATTTCTTTTCAAAGGGGTCAAAAAAATCAAAATTATTTAATCCAGGGTCGAGAAAGGAATGAAAAGAAAGGAAACCTACTTGCAAGCATTATCTACAAAGTTCTTTTGAAATGCATGACCAATTTTACCTTCACAGCAGCTCTGTTGAGCAGGTAAGACTATCCTGCCAATGAGGGAACCGAGGTCAGAGAGGTTATGGCACTCTTGGAAACTCACCCTGTGAGGAGGTGACAGATGGGATTTGAACGCAACTCTTCCTGACTCCCTACCTGCACTTGGACTTCTTCATATCTCAAAATATTTGGAAGGTTGTTTCCTGATTATTTATCCATGTAACTTCACAGGTGTGAGCAATAACAAAGGAACACAGTAGACTCAAGGTCACGTGACTAGCAGACCTGGTGAATAATGAAGGAAAGATAAACAAGAATAAGAAGCTGTGAAAGATTTGAAGTGTTTGTAGCTGGTTCTTTGGGAAAATTTCAACTAGCTCTTTTGTCCGGCTTGTGTTAAACATCTGTTTGCTTTAAAGACAGGGGCTGCACATGGTTTCCTCAACTGCCTCTCTCTAGTGCTAAGTTCACAGTAATAATAGCTAACTTTGCACACTTACACTATATGACTAAGGTTACCGCATATTGCATGGGACATACACGAAAACAATTGTTGTAATTTCTAAATGAAAAGATTTAGAATTTACTTTAATTCTTGATCTTAAATCCTAATTTAACTGAATGTCCTGTATTTTTATCTGCTAATTCTGGCAACAGCTCTCCGGAGGATTAGATGAAGAGATTCATATCCAGAGCAATTGACTTCAAGATCACACAATTGAAAAATGGTGGTTTCAGGACTCACCGTCATATATGGCCACTGCACAGTCTTTGGTCACAGCATTTTTTCTCAAGCTCTGCAAATAAAAACAACCTTAACATTCTCTAACAATGAAATAATTTAACTATTGATCGATTATCCTAACAGAGGGATCACATGAAAGCTATAAAGAATTCAAAATCTGTCTCCTGAACAATGGCTAAAGCATGTGATATTTTTAATGTCTTCCAGATCATTAAGAGAAACAAAAATCAAAGAAGTGTCCTCTCAGTGGTTTTCAACAGGGAGTGATTCTTTACCCAGGGGGACTTTGATAATGTCTGGAGACACTTTTAGTCATCACAACTGGGGGTGCTCCTGGGATCTCGTGGGCAGAAGCCAGGGATGCTAATTATCCTTCATCGCACAGGACAGCCCCCACGACTAAGAAGGATCCATTCCCACGTGTAAATAGTCCTGAGGTTGAGAAACCCCAAATTAAAATAATCTGTTGGGGTTTTAATGTTTTTCTTTTCATTTTAAGTTGCTATACTGAACAGAGAGCTGGAATGTGGAGTTTTGGGAGCATCCATGAAAGAGTGATTTCTACATTCCAAATCACAAAACCAAATCCCTTCATGGCATTTTCTGGAGGCTGCAGAAGTCCAGGACGGGTGGAGGTGTGGTGGTAAGAGGAACCTTTTGGAAACTAGCACCTTGTAACACATCCCCCACATCTTTAGCTGTCAAAGCTTGTCTTTTCAGGATTATCTTTTCTGTGTTTCAGGACGGTTGGGTTTTCTTCTTTGTGGTGATGCTTGCATTGGTTTTCCATGTGGACTATTCTTATTCAAGAGTGTTTTAGTTTTGAACAACTCATCCCAAAGGCCACATGCACAGGGACGTGGATTAGTCTGCGCTCTAAGTCTCCCCCATCTGCATCTGTGTGTCTATTCCCAGCCCCACACCGGCTGTCTAGATGGCCCTGGCTGTTTAAATCTGGGGGAAAGGGAGATTGTAGCTAAAGCACACTGGATCAGTAGAAAATGCACGAAGCTTGGAGTCAGGCTAACCTAAATGCAATCTCATCCCATCTATCATTCTGGCTATGTAACCTTGCACAGTTTTTAAACTCTTCTGAAGAGCATAGTTTTATCATTTATAAAATGCAAATAATTTTACCCACCTCAGCAAGTTGTGATAAGAATTAAATGAGGCAAAATGTCTTAAAAATTGTCTTATAGTTTACAAGGCACCATTAGAACAGATTAAAGTCCTCATGGACTATTCTCAATGAGGGTTTGAAAGCATGTGTGTTAGGTTAAAGCAGCTGTCTGTGTTTGTAGCTTCTTCATTCTATTGACCAAGTCAGTTTTATGTATCATTGTATGGACCTCCTGTCCTCCCTCAACTGGAGGAAGAGGGCTATTTTGTGAAATTTGTTTGTTTAAACACTTTCTCCTTTTTTTCAGGGCGGGGGGTTAGAGAGAGCAAAATAACTTTTTCCTGAAACAAACAAATGCAAGATATACCTGATTATGGTTGACAGAATTTGGTAAACAATGGCTGTTTTTTAAATGTTGATGGCCTTGGGGTACATTTGACTGTGAGTGGTGCCTTTAGCACCTCTTGACAGATGAGAATTTATAAAGTGAGAAACACCAGACTGACCTTGGCTCTGCGTTACCAAACTCAAATAGGACATCACTCAGAGTGGGGGAGTGGTCTTCTTCCAGGGGGCTGGGGAGGGCTTCCAGGGCAAACACTCAGGGGGCTGGATTCTTTAAAGTTTTCTTTGAGTAGAGGTTTCCATAAGGGCCTGATTCATTTCAAGATTCTTCTGTTCCTGGGCCATGTCAGAGTTACAGAACACCCAAAGCCAGAAGGAGGCTGATTTATGAAACGGAGAGACATGTGTCAAGAATCTAGAAAGAGAAGCCTAAAGTCAGATTTAGGTGTCTTTCCTCTTTGCATCCTTAGCTCTCTGTTCCTTGCAACTTTCCACGTCGTGTTCTCATCTATTTTCACCCTTATTCTACTCCATGAGACTGTGAACCCCCTTGGGGATAGGGAGTGAGTCTTATTTATTCTTTTAACTACAGTGCTTTGCATGCGACATCTATGACATAGAATGTGCCCAATAAATAAAAGAGGACAAAGGAAAAAAAAAGAAAGGAGGAAGGGAATAAGAGGGAGAAAGAAGGGAGGCAGAAGAGAGGGAAGGAAGAGAGAGGGAGGGAGAAACAGATCGCTGGGCTAACAGCAATAAAAGAAAATTCTTCAGTCCAGTGAAGTTTATCAGATAAATGATTATTACCTTAAAACCATAGTCTCTTTGTGAAAAAGCATAAAACACACTATACTTCTGCATTGCTTGCCCAGGACCTGGTTCTGCAAGATCAGGAGCCTCATCTTTCTTGGCTCACCATCCCACCGAGCTCTCCTGGTACCCTCACAAACCAGCATCCCTCAGATCCCTGCTCGTTTGCCTATGTGGGCTGGCACTCCATTTCGTTGGCCCTATTTGGACATAGTGATCCAGTTCTGGGCACTGTACCTGCCATCTGAGAGGAAACCCTGAGGGACTTTGCTCCTGGCAATAGCCCAGATGCTCACTTACCTCTCTGCACGTCAGGGGTTCATATTGGCACCAAGCTCATTTTCCCAGACACCAGAACCCTGAATCCTGCCCCTTGGAAAAGGAATCAGAAAGTAAAATTTTCAAACAAGACCCCTCAGCAGGTGAGGCCTACAAAATGCTAGCATTTCCTTCCTACAGCAAGTCATATCTAAAACCAGCACAGACAGGTAGAAAAATATCCACCTCCTCTGAGTGCCAGCCAGTGGTGAAAGGCTGCCATGAACTGAATAACAGAGCTGCTATCCCTATACGACTGATTATTTTATTTGTGGTTGTTCTTTGATGAGCACAAACCTTCAAGCCCAGGACCTCCCTTTTATCAATCTTCAGAGTCCCCAACCACCACTGGACAGCCACTTTTATTGTGTCTTGCAAACTTTCAGAGAATGCATTACAAAATCCAAATTCATCTGAAGGGAGCACAAAAGCATATTTTTTTGTGTGTAGATTAGAATGAGGGAACAAAAAATTCCATATATGGATCATTCAACCTAAGAGCACTTTATTTCTAAATCACTTAACCTCCTGGGATGGCTCCAGGTCTGTGGCTGGTGAGGGAACTCTGCTCCATGCGTCTATTCAAGAAACCTCAGAATGATAGCAGTTCTCAAACTGTGAACATGGTGCTTACAAAGTTGAGGGGCGAGAAGGTCCTGACTCCATTCAGCTTTAAAGGTAAAGAGGCATGAAAGAGCAAAAAGGAGAAATTTAATGGGCCATGTCTGAAAGGGGCACTCATGATTTCATTGGCTAGAGCTCAATCACATGGTCACAGCCAAAGCAAGGGAATCTGGGAAATGTAGTCTAGCTCTGTGCTCAGGAAAAATGGGGAGAATAAATGTTGGCACACAGCTGATGGATCCATCACAATAAGCAAATTTCTATTAAAGGTGAAAGAGAATCAATTGATTTCTGGATAAGCTCTGGTCTCCCCAGGAAAATGACAAACAGGACAATGTGTCTGGGGTTTAGGTAGAGTGTGGTAGGCAGGAGTAGGGGACTAAAAGAGAAAATGAGATGATGCGAAAGACCAGCTTTGCCATCTTTTTCATACATCTGATCATCAGCTGGGAAGTTAACACAGACTCTAGGGTTCTCATTATTGTCCCAAAGCTGTGAAGGCAACTGTTCTCTTTCTCTATGAGGGTCATGCAGTATGGTATTTCCCTTGCAATACATTAGAAAACAGAGTTGCTTTTGCTATCTAGGCAAACTTTGCCATGGCACCCCTGAGAGAGGACATCCATTGCCAATCCAGGGTATTTCCATGAGTAGTGGCAGTTTGTAATTTAGCATAAGAGACTGGCACTGTACAAATCAGGCCTTGAAAATATAAGGTACAGCACTCTGAAAAATAAGAGTCCTACTTTGCAACTCATTTACAAATGTTGAAGAGGTCAAATCCAAGTTCAAAAGGAAAAATTTGATTTAGTAACTGAGAAACAGTCAAGTGAAAAGTGGTAATCACCATGATTACACAAATCCTTAATGTGTCCAAAAGCAGGGAGCTTTAAAAAAATCTGCATGCAATTGCGTATTTTTTTTGTCTTTTTCTACTATTTATTCTAAAACCAAGACGTAGGTGGAAAATTTTATTAGCATCTGGGTAAGGCCCCCTGCCAGCCTAGAAAACCTTCATTAATCATTGAGATGCTCACCCCCATTTTTTTAAAGAACAGTGACTCACCAGAACTTACATGGCAATCAGGGCAAAGGTAACCGAATGTTGAATTTTCAAACTTTCCTTTCTTAAGAATGTCTTCACTTCTGGAATGTAAGCCTGCTTTAAGTGAATATGCATGTGTTTATGAGAGAGAAATAGGGAAAGGAAAATGAACTGTAATTGAGAGGTGATATTTATGTTAGGATTTCCTCTCCTTTTCAGTTTTAGGTTTAGTCTTAAGCACCTTTGCCCCAAGGGAAGAAGGAGCCCCAGAGAGCTACAGCAGGCCCATCTAACGGCTTGTACCTCACCACTCAGTTGGAAGTACACCAGGTCACATACTCTCCTATACCCTTCATCCATTACATTCTGAAAAAGATACAGCGAGAAGAGGAAGCAGATGAAGTCCTTGGGGCCCAGGACAGAGATGATGTGACCATCTCTCCTTTCAAAGGAGATGCATTCCAACTGCAGTCTTTGTCACAGCCCACATACAGCAAATTTGGTTTTAATTCACCTCATCTGGCAATGAAGTTATTCTTTGAAGGAAAGAACAGCCAACAGAATACCTGGAAAAGAAGAGATGTTGCAGAATGCTTCAATGTCTGTTTCAAGGCTTTGAAAAAAACTATGAGATACATTGATAAATAGGGAAAAATTGGCAAATCGATAAAGAGCTTATATTCTCCTCCTTTCAGCTTTGCTGCCTTTTTTTTTTTTTTTTTTTACCAACCGTCTTGCTTTCTTCCGCATGTCATCAGCTCTTCCCCAGAAATTGAGACTGATCGGTTTATCATAAGTGGGTTGACTTCCCCCTACTTGCATAGATGTAGACAATTGTGTAGCCTAATATCCATACACATGAGAAGACAGGTCATCTGTTTTCATCAGGTGGCCGCAACGGAAGAAGGCACCCTAGTCTCTTTTGCTCAGGTGATTGGGGGAGTTAATCCATTTAACCTCCATGGCTCACGTTGCTTCCTCTTCTGTGATGAGGTGCACGGTTTGGCTTTGCTCTCTTGGGTCAGCAGCTGCAGGAAGAAGAAATGGAAACTCTTCATTGTCATCGAGCCTCTTTCTCTGCCAAATAACAATTGATCCCTGAAACTGCTAGCAGAGGGAAGAGGCTTTCCAAGGACAGCAGAGAAAGAGACTAACTCAAATGATCAGCCTCCCTGGGGACAGGGAGTAGTCTACAAGCGAGCAATAACAGGAGAGTGTGGAGGGCGGCGGAGACTGCCAGGGAATCAGAATGTCCTGTTCCAGCCCTTTGGGGGCAGGAACACAGGAGAGATCTGGGAATCCTGCTGAGATCTTATAAGATCCTACAAGATGCACTTAGTAGGATGCTTTCTGTAATGTAATGTGATTGTATTCCTTTTTAAATGTGTTATGTAAAATGTTATTTGAATCAAAGGAGACCTAATTCCAACCAAGTCATAAATCCTTAAGACAATACCGGGAGAAATAGCCTTGGGGATAGCTAATCATCACTTGCCTTCTATGAGTAGTATTTCAACTTTGGGTCTCATACAAGAGCAGTTGTAGAAAATGAGCATACTAGAGGTCAGGTACATGTGCTGCCCTCACCCAGATGAAAGTGGCAAAGAATTAAATGGTTAAAAAGGAACCCCGGAAATAAGAACAAGGTTGCTGCTCACAGATTCTCTCTGGAAGAAATATTAAATCATGTACTTAAAGCAAGAAGAAAAATAAACCCAGAAGGAAAGAATGGGACTGAACAAGAAGTAATATGAGAAGAGATGATGGTAAAAAGATGGCGGCATGTCAAGATTTTATCAACCACAAATATCAGTAATATTTGGGGAAGTTAACATCAGAATGTGATGTAATTACAAGGAAGTGAATACACGGAGGACAAGAGAAATAAATTGAGAGAGAAATTAAACCTTTCTAAGGTTCCTGTCTTATTTAGGAGAATGAGATATTAGTTTTAGGGTTTGCTAGAAGGATGTAAATTTAAGTTTTCATATTACTTACTAGTATTTTTTCTTTTATTAAAAAATTAAAAAAAAACAAAAAAATTAAAAATTAAAAACTTCAAAGCAAATATGATATAATATTAGCACTCGTTAATTTTGAGTCCCGAGTACATCAGTGACTTTTCTATTATTTTCCGTATCTTAAAATTGTTTACCAAATTTAAAAGGGACAGAAAATGTGAGGAATAGAAGGGAGGAGAGGGAGAGAAAGAGAGAGAAAGGGAACCGAGTTATGGAGCAAAGTGGTCAGATTTGAGAGGAAGTTACAGAACCAATTGAATAAAAGCTGAGGCTAACCCAAAAAAGAGGGCAGTGTAGAGCTATGGAAATCAGTCAATAAAGACAGTTCTTGGGGTGGGGAGGATTGAATAAAAAATTAAGATTTTTCTGCAAGCAGTAACAAGGAAATGATAAAATGACATCGCAGAGAGCAGAGAACCTAGGGTAAGCAAGAGGGATCCGAGCAGATAAGCTCCAGTTCTTCCAACTCTCTGACTAGGGGTTCCCATAAGAATTGCAATGAGCAGTATCTCAAAGCTTGTACTAGAATTCCTGATATTTTACTTCAAATGTGATGCATGTGTTGTCCCAGTTCGTGAGTTGTGTCCAATCCCATTTATGGTGAGGGCTCTGTTCTTCACAATGCTTTTGTCATCTTCATGGTGTCCCCAGTTAAAGAGCCTTTCCAGTGTTCTTTTAGAATCTAAATGGATGGTCGGCCAGGTGGTCATGGAGGCTAACAGTGAGTAACATTTTAGCCATTCTCCCCCAGGGAAGGCCTTGGGTCTTAGCCTACTAAGCACCATCATCCATCACATAGACTTTAGTTTTGGAATCCCCATTCAAGCTGGCCACACAGTGGGCAAGTCCTAGAGAAAGATTGCTCAGCCCAGTGGACTCCTTCCAACTCTTCTGAGTAGTTCCCCATAGGGAACCCAGCTTGGAGATGTTGTTCTTCCAAATGGAACCTTGGAGTGAACGAACCCAGGTACCAATCTAGGTGAAATGAGGAGCTAAGAAAATGGGCCTGGGAATTATAGCTGGGCATCATCACACTGAAGGAAATTCCCAACAGACATGGTCCAGACTATACTAGTGTGACCAACCTTTGAATGAAACAAACATAGTGTGTGTGTGTGTGTGTGTGTGTGTGTGTGTGTGTGTGTACCAGTCACATGTTAAGGGCCTTCTTACTCATTATTTCATTAATTTCTCACAACTCAAAGAAGTAGACATTGCCAGCTCACTTTAGGAAGAGGGGAAACTGGACCCAGGAAGCCTAAGTGTCTTATCAAAAAGCACACAACTCATGAACGACAGAATTGCGTTAGAAACCAGGTCTATCTAAATGTGATGCTTATAGTCAACCGACTCATTTGGAACTGAATGGGGGGCAATATAGACCAATGGTTAAGGCCGTGGTGAGGATTACACCTAGCACCTCTGTTGAGGGAATGTTTTCGTCTGAGCCTAATGTTTTAGGCCTAGTGGGGCCTATGTGGAGCTGGAGGAGATGGAATAATTGAATATCAGGGTGAGGATATCCAAGAAAATGGCTAAAATAGTTATTTTATAGTGACATCAAAGGTAATTTGCACTGGTATTTATTTCACTGACTAATAGCACACTTTTTGGCAAATTGTTAAACATTATCCTATTAGAGTCAACTAGTCACCCGGTAAGAATGAAATTGTGTACATTTTGTTGTTCTCGTAAGTTACAAGGAAGTTTGAAAATTGTCCATTACTCATTGTAAATTGCAAAAAGAAAAGCATGGGGCAATTTTTCATTTGGAAATGAGCTTGTAACTAAACTGAATAAACAATGAAATACATTTATTTTAGATGAACTTCAGCATGCTGGGAGCTAAGAAAAAAGTGGGAGGTTGTTAGGCCCATCGTTGGCCTCTGGAAGGACCTCCAATTAAACAGGATACAGATCTCCCTTCCTGTAGTGGTTCTCAACTGGAGGTCATTTTGCTCCAGCCCCCAGCCTCCAGAGAATATTTGGCAAGGAAAGTAGGAAGACATTTCTAGTTGTCACAACTGAAGCATGCTCCATCATCCTGTGGGTAGAGGTCAGAAATGCCGCTAAACATCTGACAATACAGAGGACAGTCTCCACAACAAAGAATTATCTGGCTCAAAATCTCCCGTGCCAAGGCTGAGGCAGCCTGCCTCATTGAAAGAAAAAACAGGAGGCCGCCCTTGGAGTAGATGAGTAGGATGCAGACACCCAATGACCCCAATGCTAGCCTCTATTATTTTCCAGATTTAATAGAGTTAGCCGAGGAAGTGACCAAGCTAATACTTGACCTAAACTGCCGTGTGCATTTTACTCTGTGTGCCTCAGCCTGACCTCTGATCAATTTCCATGTGTTTCTGCAACACAATAAAATCTAACTCCACAAAATCACTCCTCTTCAACATGGCCTGCAGTTAAGTACTATCACTTGCAATGCATTTGCGCTTCAAGCAATATTTCTATGCATAATGCACATCTTAAAAAATAATGACATTCTGGCCAGTGAGTTCCCAATCACAGCTCACAGCTCACTGCAGGAAATTAATAATTTCTCTGAGCAGCTGTTCTAACCACTGACTTCAAGAAATGGTATTGTAATATTAAATTGCAGATTACTATCTTTGGGGGAAATAATCTCTTTAAAATTATCCATTCTCTGGTTTTAATGAGAAAATCGGCCATTTGGAGGTCGATGCCAAAAAAAATTCATTCATTACTTTTCAGAGTCTCCATTCCAGGTTAGAAGGATGTTTCAGGATTTACAATAGATCTAACTCAATTCCACACTCCATTCCAAGATTGAGGGAAACTAAGGCACAATGACTTATGAGCAACCAAACAAAGGGTTAATGTAGAAGGCTGGCAGGCAAGCCTCTGGGCCCTTCTCAGCCATATCCTTTGAGGACTCCTTGCTGCCTCATTTGCTGCTTCAGGGAGAAAGCCGGGCCAGCTCTGCTCCAACTCTGGCTCTGCCTAGCATCCTTCTACCCAGTGACTTGAACATTTAAGGCATTCCACATGGCTTTTAACAGAAACTTGAGTATACCTTAACAAAACGTTCTCCCAGTGCCAATAAGGAAGACCACTGGTTAGCAACAGAAACTGATCTTGTCCCCGGTCTGCCCCATTGTAAGGGCATATCGCTTTCTGCCCTCTGTTTTCACTTCCTCTGGGTGGTCAGCAGTTTTAAGGGTAGGGGACAGAGCCCCATGCTGGGTTCAGCATCAGGCACCTCCAGCCTGTCTTCCCACCACTGCTACCGATTTGCACACCTTCCCTGCTTGCCCACCATTTCCTCTTGGTTCAGGGAACCGGCTGTTGCTGGGGGCTCCTGAATGGCCCACCCTACACCCTCCGTGAGTCTGTGGGTCTACAGCCCTGGCCTGTGTCTCCCTCCTGTCTCGGGAGCGTCTGGGAGGCAGGGCTGCCTGTTGAAGCTCTCTGTGGGGTTCTGGGACCCCTTTGTAAGAGGCAGACTTGAAGCTGGTCCTGGAGGGTGAGTGGTGGTGTACAAAGAGAGGTGGTAGGGGTGGGGTGGGACCGAGGCGAATCACAAGCACTAGGAGAATGCACAAGCAAAGCACTGGTTTGCTTAGGGAATGGCGACCAGCTCAGACAGGTGCAGTACTTTGTGTGTGGTGGCGAGAAATGAGTAGGTGGGTTGAAAAAGTGGGTTGAAGTCAGATTGTAGAGAGTGTTGACTCCCAGCAAAGGAGTTCGGACCCCCCACTGACTTGCCCAGACTTACTGTTCATACCTCTGGTACCACTACTTTCTCTTTAGCAAGTGAGATCCTCAAAGTCAGAGATGTTGCCTCTCATCCTCTCCCCAGGCATCCGGTGTGGCCAAGGTGGAAGTGGGGTGGAGAACCCGGTCTGTTATTTTTAGATAAGTTGCTCTAGGAGAGATAACCCTCCTGGAACGGCCATAAGCCACCTTGCCAGCTGCCTTCCACGTTGCTATATAGAGTAAGAGCTGCCATGGAGCTAGGCACCTGGGTCAAGAAGCAGGTGCGTGGCCACGGGATATCCTGCCTTCATTTTAGTTCTGTGGCTCTGAGTCTGTTTTCCTGATCCCCGTCTGAGAAAACAATTCCAAATGTGAAACCAAGGATAGTAAGACCATTGGACTGGCCCACACCCCAGCTAGGCTCACCTTTTCTGAGTCTTACTAGAGGAGCAGTGCCCAGAGTTACCAGGGGCTGGACAGCATGAGGGCCCCAGTGTCCTTCCGAAGACAGAATCACTGGGCAGTCTTGGCCGACAGGAAGGGAGCCAGGACGGATGAAGATAAAGGACCTAGAGGCACTAGGCCAGTGCGAAATGAAGCCGCTGGGAAATGTTTCTGTGTAACCAAAAGCAGGTTGCTCAACTCCTCTGAGCCACCTGCTTCTCAACTTTAGATAGGAATTATGAAGCTACTTTGCAAGAATGTTGTAAAAATTAAATAAGGTCACATATGCAAACCATTCGGCACAGAGCCTGCTGCCATGGACGTGATATGGAAGTCATGATAATATTCAAACGGCATCTGCGAGCCTTCCTTCAGTCCCTTCAGCTGAACACTTAGTAACCAAATAGAATATCCAGACAAATCCGACGCTGGTCCTCTAAATTCTCCCTAGTTTTATAGTCCATCCAGTGCAAGGTTATCTCCCAATTAGCTTTGGGGCCCCTCAAAGCCTTAGATGTCTCTGAGTCCTTAATTTCTAGCACAGTGTCTATATGCGGGAAAATACAAAATTGTAATCCCAATCAAGACTTTTTAAACTAAATACCTTTTTATTTATAGGGCAGGCTTTTCTCAGGATTTGCTATTGACTACCTGTCCTGACTTTAAAATCTAAGGAAGAAATGATCCGTGACCCAGTGATTATCCATTTCACTGGGTCCTTGGTAGGCTTCCAGAGTCATACGTATGTATGTACATTATGTATGTATTAATATATATGTACTGATATACATATAACATATTTATTATTAGGTATACTTTATTATTACAATTTATTATTATATAAACTGTATTATATTTGTAAAAACAAGATCCTGCTTTATATACACCATACATTCTGTTTTGGAAACCTTTATTTTCCAGTCAATTATTTACCTCCCTTTTTTTTTTTCATTTTGGTAAGCTTTCAGTAAATCTAATATCCAGACCATATTCAAATTTTCTAATTTCCCAATTCATCAAAAATTATCATTTACAGGTAGTTGGGGCAAACTAGTTTTTCATCCAGAATCTTAATTTACTTTGAAGAGTTATTTTGAGATGGCTAAAGTTTGCTTTAATGTTCCTCACCGGGAGATCACAGCTTGTTTCCTTTTGGGGAAATCCTTTCTTATAACAAATGCTATTATACAACAAAGAAGCAGTTTATCACAAGGATAATGGGCTTTCTGTTTATTGGGTCATTCAGATTGAGCCACCTGCTGGCAAAGATAACATCACATTGAGTTGATTTTGGTACCATGTAAGAATGCTTCAAATAGAAGCATCTAGAGCTGTATGTTTGTGATCATTTATGAGTTCAGTTTACCCCCAAATAGATTCAAACCTGAGTTCTAAGTACCTGAATAAAGAGGTTTCAGAATTAAGGGGAGTGACTTTTACATTGGTTGGTCTTTTAAGTGTTCCAACACACTTTTTCAATGCTTCTAGACGGGAGTATGACTTGCACCACCCAGGAGAAAGCCAGGTCTCTGGACACAGTACTCTCACCTCAGACTACCTGCCTTTTTAGGTAGCAGGGAGGGACAATCTCATTTCCATTCTAATGCTCCAGAATCCTGTTGGTTTCCAAAACCATCCATACAAATTCACTTGTTTCTTTTCCTTTCCTTTCCTTTCCTTTCCTTTCCTTTCCTTTCCTTTCCTTTCCTTTCCTTTCCTTTCCTTTCCTTTCCTTTCCTTTCCTTTCCTTTCCTTTCCTTTCCTTTCCTTTCCTTTCCTTTCCTTTCCTTTCCTTTCCTTTCCTTTCCTTTCCTTTCCTTTCCTTTCCTTTCCTTTCCTTTCCTTTCCTTTCCTTTCCTTTCCTTTCCTTTCCTTTCCTTTCCTTTCCTTTCCTTTCCTTTCCTTTCCTTTCCTTTCCCTTCTTTTTTCCTTTCCTTTTTTCATTACTCAGGGTTCATCACAATAAATATATTCTCAATCTTCTTTATCTATTTCAGCCATCCCCCCCACCTCCCCTTTGGCAATCATCAGTTTGTTCTACAAGTCTGCCGTTTGTTTGTTTGTTTGTCTCTTTCATTCTTTGATTGTTCATTTGTTTTGTTTCTTAAAATTCCACAAATAAGTGAAATCATATGGTATTTGTTTCTCTCTGTCTGACTTATTTCATTTAGCATTATATCTTCTAGGTCTATCCATGTTTTTGTAAATGGCAAGAGCTCATTCTTTTTTATGGCTGAGTAATTTGGTGATACATTATATTATTTGGTGATATATTATATCATGCCTCTCCCTCTGCCCCGCCTCTCCTGTCCCAGACACCAGAGGCTGGGCCACCTGCAGAGGAGACACCATGGGGCTAAGCCCAGTGGCCACGCCCTGGCCCCCAGTGGCGCAGTGAGGCCACCGTCTGCTCTGGGCCGTGCCTGGCCCCTGGGCCAGGCTCAGGGAGCACGCTGACTTCGGACGGCATATTTAATTGCAATTAAAAAGGCACCCTTTTTTCCTAAAAAAAAAAAAAAAAAGCATTCTGGGCGTGCATGTATCTCTTTGAATTAGTATTTTTGTATTCTTTGGGTAAATACATATATATATATATATATATACACACACATATATACACACACACATATATATATATAATATATCACCTCTTCGTCATCCATTCATTTATGGATGGACACACTGAAATAGATTGCTAGCAATGAAATTGAATCAGTAATCAAAAAACTCCCAACAAACAAAAGTCCAGAACCAGATGACTTCACAGGAAGATTTTACCAAACATTTAAAGAAGAGATAATGCCTATTCTTCTCAAACCGGTCCGAAAAATAGAAGAGGAAAGAAAGCCATCAAATTCATTCTATGAGGCCAGCATTACCCTGCTACCAAAACCAGACAAAGACACTACAAAAAGAAAACTATAGGTCAATATCTCTGATGAGCACCGATGCAAAAATCCCTACTTGTTCATTTAGTCATAATTACTTCACTCATTCCTTTTTTTTTTCACTCATTCATTTCTTTAACACATATTTACTGAACACAGATCGCATGTCACTTACTAGGGACATATCAGTGAAGAACGTGGGCATGATACTTGCTTCCTGAAGCTCCAGGTGCACCTAGCAGCATCTGGACAACACTATGGGTCTGAGGGCGATGGGTCTTTCTCCACTCTCATAATTCCTGGCTGGGAAAGAGGGTCTTCAGTTCTTTACCGGTGAGGGTGAAGACAGATAATTAGTGGCAATTAATTATTTTTGAGGCTCTGGCTCTGCAACCCCTCTCCCTAGAGGAAGCCAGATCTCCTCTGATCTCAGGAGTTCTTTGGGGTTGGTGGGGGAGTCCCGAAAGAGACTGGGCACTCCAGGTACCAGAGGCCTCTCGTGCCTGACCCATCCTGAAGGAGAAGCCCTGCCCTATTTTCTCCCTTAAGGGGACAATCTAATGTTCAGGACCCAAAGAAATCCAGTGCAGTCATATTAAAAGAGGAACCCCTTATTTAAGACTGGAACTGGAAATATGACCAGCTATGTGGCAAAGACAGTTCCTTCCACCATCTAGAATGTCAAATCCATCTTTCTTGTGCCCTAACTTCTATTTGTTCTTAACACCCCATTCATGTTCTTCCCTCCAAGGGAAGCCCTTCGTGACGCCCAGCTCGCTCCCAGTTCTCTCCTCTTATGACTCCTATAGCCTTTGCCTGGGGTCCTCATTAGGATCTGTCACATGCTGCTTGTTTCTTCAGTTAGACTGCCAGATGCTTGTCTAAGGGGTCTTATCCCTTGTGCATGTAAAGAACAAACATGCCAAAAGTTCTCTGTGACTTAAATGTGAAGCCAACTGACTGATTTCTTTGGGGCAGGCAGGTTAAGTATAAGGCTTAAGCAGATGACCTCTTAAATCAGATCGCCTCGGTTTAAATCCTCTTACCAGCTGTGTGACTTTTGACAAGTTTTCTCAACCTTTCTGTACTTCTTTTTTTCTCACTTGCAAAAGAAAAAAAAAAATAGTACCAATCTCTAGCATATTTGCAATAATTAAATTATTCAATGCATGAGAAGTATACAAAACAGTACCTGACACTTCAGTGAGCATTAGTAAAGTTACTATTGTCTTACTTTTAAGAATTAGACACCTAATAATAATACCCCATAGGATTTCAGACAAATAGTTGTTTTTTCTTCAGTTTTATTTAAATTCCAGTTAGTTTACATACAGTGTAATATTAGTTTCAGATGTACAGTATAGTGATTCAACACTTCCATACAACACCCAGTACTCATCACAACAAGTGCCCTCTTTAATCCCCATCACCTGTTTAACCCATCCCCCCACCTCCCCTTTGGGAACCATCAGTTTTTCTCTGTTGTTAAGAGTCTGTTTCTTGGTTTCCCTCTCTCTCTTTTTCTTCCTCCTTTGCTCATTTGTTTTGTTTCTTAAATTCTACATATGAGTGAAATCATATGGTATTTGTCTTTCTCTGACTGAATTATTTCGCTTCACATAATAAACTCTAGCTCCATCCATGTCATTGCAAATGGCAAGATATCATTCCTTTTTATGGCTTAGTAATATTCCATATTGTGTGTGTGTGTGTGTGTGTGTGTGTGTGTGTGTGTGTTGTTTGTATCTCACACCTTTATCCATTCATCAGTTTATGGACACTTGGGTTGTTGTTTCCATAGTTTAGCTACTGTAGATAATGCTACTGTAAACATCAGGGTGCATGTATCTCTTTGAATTAGTATTTTTGTATTCTTTAGGTAAATGCCTACTAGTGCAATTACTGGATCATAGGGTAGTTCTATTTTTAACTTTTCGAGGAACCTCCAAACTGTTCTCCAAAGTGAATGCACCCAGTTTGCATTCCACAAATAGTGCAAGAGGTTTCCCCTTTTCCACATCCTTGCCAACATCTGTTGTTTCTTGTGCTGTTGATTTTAGCCACTCTGTACTCTGAAAAGTATAAAACATCAATGAAAGAAACTGAAGATGACACAAAGAAATGGAAAGAACTTCCATGTTCATGGATTGGAAGGACAAATATTGTTAAAATGTCTATACTACCCAAAGCAATCGACACATTTAGTACATTTTTTATCAAAATACAAACAACATTTTTCACAGAGCTAGAACAAACAATCTTAAAATTTGTATGGAACCACAAAAGACCCCAAATAACCAAAGCAACTTTGAAAAAGAAAAACAAAGCTGGAGGCATCACAAGTCCAGACTTCAAGTTATACTACAAAGCCATAGTAATCAAAACAGTATGTACTGGCACAAAAACAGACACATAGATCAATGGAACAGAATAGAAACCTCAGAAATGAACCTACAATCATATGGCCAATTAATCTTTGACAAAGCAGGAAAATATATCCATTGGGAAAAAGAATGTTTCTTCAACAAATGGTGTTGGGAAAACTGGACAGCTACATGCAAAAGAATGAAACTGAACAACTTTCTTACATTACACACAAAAATAAATTCAAAATGGATGAAATACATAAATGTGAGACCTGAAACCATAAAAATCCTAAAAGAGAGCACAATCAGTGACTTCTTTGACCTCTGCCGTGGCAATTTCTTTCTAGCTGTCTCTTGAGCCAAGGGAAGCAAAAGCAAAAATAAACTATTGGGACCATATCAAAATCAAAAGCTTTTGCACAGTGAAGGAAATAATCAACAAAACTAAAAGGCAACCTAAGGAATGGGAGAAGATATTAACAAATGACATATCTGATAAAGGGCTAATATCCAAGATCTATAAAGAACTTATAAAACTCAACACCCAAAAAATGAATAATTCAATTAAAAATGGGCAGAAGACATGAATAGGCATTTTTCCAAAAAAGACATACAGATGGCCAACAGGCACATGAAAAGATGCTCAACATCATTTATCATCAGGGAACTGCAAACCAAAACTACAATGAGGTATTACCTCACACCTGTCAGAATAGTTAAAATCAACAACAGTAGACAAATAGATTTGAAGAGGAACATAGAAGTAATTTGGTCCAACCTCCTACCAGATCCTTATGATTGATTAGTGAAAGGATAAGGAAGTAACTCTAAGCCACTAAAAATAATCTTGAAGGCCTCTGTGCATCTTCAAACACAAGTATACTAAAAATAGCACAACAGTTGAACCCACTGGAATACACACTCTTGAAGTCACCATGGAAGCACTTTGACTTTCCAGAGGCTGCCATGCTATGAGGCCCAAAATAAGCCAGATGGAAAGAACACATTGAAAGTCCCTGAGACTATATGAAGAGGGAGAAGGAGAGGTAGAGAGAGGGGAAAGGGATGCCCCCCAACAAGACCCCTTTGGCTTTCCTTCAGCTCCTGCTTTTCTAGCTCCTGATGACAACTGCATGTCATACCCCATGCCGGAACTGTCTATCCCATTGTCTCCCAAATTCCTGACTCTTAAAAATTCTGAGATATAATAAAATGAATGTTAAAAAATAATAATAAAATAAAATAAAATGAATGTTACTTGATGCCACCAGGTTTTGTGATGCTTTGTCAAATATGAACAGATGATCAGATTTTTCTTTCTCAACTGAAATCTTCCTTCCTCCCTCCTTCCCTCCCTCCCTCCCCCTCTTTCTTCCTTGCTTCCTTCTTTCCTTCCTTCCTTCCTTCCTTCCTTTCTCTCTCTTTCTTTCTTTCTATCTTTCTTCCCGAATGCAGCAATGAGTTCAGGAAGGAGAGGGTTTAGAGTCTTGTCAAAATTGCCATATCTTTCTAGATCCTTTGCATGCTAGAGGAAAGGGAAAAAGGTAAAATTATTTTTAAAAAAATCAAATAATGGGCATTTCCTCCAACAGAAAACCAAGAAGAACACAAATAGGAAATTCTGCTTGCTTTATTTATTTTTTAAAGTATTTTTAAATTTAAATTCAATTAGCCAACATATGCTTGCTTTAAATATAATGCCATTGCACATGGTTTATCACCGAGGGAAGCAAGATGGTGCTGTATGACCCTGTGAAACATCAGGCCCGCGTGCCTGGCCTGTGGAGCAGTGGAGCAGTGGGTCTTCCCTCGGCCTTAGCTGCTCAGTGGTTGGGGCCTGCTCCTCGTGGGTTCACTGTTCCACAGGCTTTGTCCAAGGGTCCGGGCAGAGGTTCTGATGGTGAATGTGTGCTACATTCCTCCTCGGACCCCTTCCCAGTTTGACAAGCTCCAAGAAGCCAGCACATAAAGCAGCACAGGAAATGCAAGACATCTGTACTGGGGCCTGGGAACACACTTTCCTCAGTCCCCTTGCTAGTGTGGTCCTGGCATGGAGTGGGGCCTCTGGAGAAATGAATTAAAGAAACAAGTCCAGGGGAGAACATGGGATTCCACTTCCATTCATCTTCCTTATTTTGCAAACACCACATTCTGCAAATCCCATGCCAGTAAAGCTCTTGGATCAGCCCTCAAATTCTTCTGGATCCTTAAGGGAGGAGATGTCAGGGCTGGCCAAGAATCTAAGTGGAAACTGATGACAGAAGCTGACATTAATCAGCTACACAGTATGTTCTTCCCAGCAGGTTTCTTCCAATAAATCAAAGGCCAGCAAATCCGAGGGGTGTTTAGCCATGAGAGAGCAACTGTTTGCTGTTCTCTTTCCTTGCTAAAGATGATGAATTTAATGTTTAATTGAATCCAACACTGGTGGCCGTGGGAGTGTTTGCTGTAGGTGTTGGGTGCACATACCACGAACAGTCACATTTCCTCATAGGCCAGGGGCTGTATCCAAGCATCCCCTGCTACACATGGTTCATGGTTGATGTTAGAGTTTCCTGGCCAAATGGAGCCACCACCCTATTGAGTGATCTGAAACAGACTCACTCTTTCGAGTTGGAACCCTCAGGCTGTTTTTGGTGACCAAATAATTTCTTTTCCTTCCTGAAAGGCCTAATTAAGATACTTAAAGATATTAATGTAATAATGTCTGTTTAAAATCCAACCAGGGCCAAGCTCTCTCAACATAAGTATATGTGGGGGTAAGGGGCTGGACTCCGAGAATGGGTAGCCTTTTGTCTGAGGCCATGTTCTCCCCATCCTAGCTGTGCCACCTTAACGACATCGCTTTACATCTCTGAACTTCCTTTTGCTATCTTGAAAATGAGAATTAAAACCTCCATCACTGATTTGTGATAAAGATAAATGAAAAAAATGTGCATGAAGATAGTTCCTCGGCAGCAAAAGCACTATGAACATGAAGAAGTCAGATTATTATAATTTGTACTATTAATAATAAAGTATTTACTAAGGAGCGTGAAAAAATGTGACTGGCTCTTATGATACAAAGTTCTGAGTGAGCAGCATAAGAAAAGCAAATGTCATAATCTCAGCAACAGATCCAACACGAAACTCTTTTCTAGGACAAAAATCTTGAAGGAGATAAGATATTTATCTCCAAGGCAAGACTCATAACAAATCTACACTAGGCCAATAAATGGGAAACTTATTTTAAAAATTCAGCTACTTATAACCAAATAATTCCAGGATCAATTATTTGGGTAATTAATGCAACAGTATTTCTTGGGCATGAATAATAATTCAATTGCAAAGTGACTTTGCCTAATTTTGGAAGGTAGACCTAGTTATGTGGATACGTCTCCAGTTTTTTTTTTTTTTTTTTCAGATTCTACACCATAAAGATCTTGGCTTTGGTAAGAAAAGGAATACGAAGGATTGCCAAATTAATACAGTCAAAATTACTTATATTTATATATTTTAAAACGTTATCACATTTGTTATGACATTAGAGTCTTACAATGGTCTTGAAATAAGGAGGGCAAATATCACATCCATCTTCAGACACAGAAACTGAAGTTCAGGTTGAAAAAGGGACCTGCCCAAGGTCCCGGAGATACCTGGTGGTCAAGTTGGCACTGAGGGTGGTCTTCCTGATTCCTCATCAAATCTCTTTGTGCTATGCTTTTAACAGTCCCCTAATTTGAACCTAAAAAGAAAAGAACATCTAAATTGCTGAAGACAGTTTTGTGACATGCATCAATCCTGCTAAGAATTTCATCCTAGACATCTCACAAAAATGTGTTAGAGTACCCAGTGGATAGACCAGTGCCACACGTCTAGAAACATGTTCTACAGATGCATAAGATCCTTGTTCCACTCACTTTCTCTTCTACAAGCGACAACATGATATAATGTTTACACACGGTGGTTTTGGAGTTGAACAAATGTGGCACAAACTCTTGGGAGGCCACTTACTACTTTGACTTGAAGCAAAATTCTTTCTGGGGCTGGGTCTTTGGGCATATAAAATGGGGATATGCATAGATATATAAAATATATACCTAATAAGGTTGTTGCATGGATGAAACAGTTACCGCACGCCTGCCTCTGCCTAATGATTTGTCTCAACTCCAAGTTTTCCTCGGCAAGAGAGGTTTTTCCAGACTCCAGTAAATAGCCTGCCCCTCCCCCATCATCCATGGCTTTGATGCCATCATCCTGTTTTCTTTCTTGGGGCACTTTTCATTATCTGGATTTATATGATTTATTTATTTGTAAATGAGTTTATTGTTTTTCTTTTTTTTTTTTAACTGTAGGTTCCAAAAGAGTAGGAACTTGACTCATGTCTTGATTGCTTCTCATGGATACTACAATATGGTTAGACAGCAATTATGGGGACACTGTTCCCAACATATTGAATGTTAATAGCACCCCCTTACACCATAGGATGCAATCTTTCTAGTGACATATATGACAGCCTTGTTGTTCCACAATGAATGCTTAGTGAGTTCTTCGTGCACAAATTAAGTGTGCAACAATAATATTAAACATCTATCTCTTGCCAGGTCCTACAGTAAGGGCTAGAAATGCAAAGATGAATAAAACACAGTCTCTGCCCACCATAGGCTCATACTCAGGCACTGAAATGTTTTATAGCCTTAACATGGTTCTAAGGTTCAAATATAGCTAATTTTATATAACTGTCAATATATAGAAGCCATTTGAAAAACATATTACTATATTAAATCATTTATCTTCATCGTGATCATGATCATTAAAACTAACACATGATTTCCTGAGTGACTTCTTCCCACAAAGTTTTGTACTAGTCACTGTTGGGGCCCAGAAATGACTAAAATATTGTTCGATATTTACTGTATTCTAAATGTGGTTAATATTTTCAATTTTCAGATTTATATGTGACAGAAATTCTATGACACCTGAAAGCCACTGATAGGGTGGTACATTGGTTCATACCTAAGATAAAACCTGGATACAAATGTTCCCAGTAACACAAATGTTCCCAGTGGCACCTACTCCATCCAGTGTGTGTGATGAGGAGGAGAAGGAGGGTGATGGCTAGCTAATAACCTAGTATAGAAAAGTGAATTTTGCCCCTTTAATCACAAGTCTACATCAGATGATCCAACATGAACATCTGAGGTTTCCAGATCAATGGGTAAGGCTGAAGGAAAGCATAGGGTATCTGGAGTCTTCCTTTGGAGTTCTGCAATCTTCTTTTAATGAGGGAAGGCTGTTATTAGCAGAGGAGAGTGTATTTTTCCCCCTACATCCAGGTGGACATCTGCCCGTATTGTAAAGTCAGTACCCTGCCTCTTACCAAATACTTCTTTAACCTCAGAGAAGCCAGATCCTCAAAAGCTACTGAAGCCAAATTCCAATGGAATTAGTGCTGTGACCAACAACAAGAGCTGTTGTCAAGACATGTGCTAACCCCCAGTCTGGTGCTGTAGCTGCTCCCACTGTGCCATGTACATTAAAGAGCACAGGACATAACACATTAGATGCCAAGGACACATTCAAGGGCATTGAGAAAAAGAGAGACAGCAGTGTCTTCAGACATATTTTGATGCCTTGCCTAAGATTCTAACCCTCTTTCTCTATTCTCTGATGTTTCTTCCCCTAAACCATCAATGACTCTATCACGCATGTCCATCAGAGCTTGATTTCTCTTTGTTCCTCCCTTACATTGTTCCGTGGATGCATTACAATCTCATTTAGTCTCTCATACAGGGGACCTCAAAGACCATCATATGCAACCCTTCAACTTACAGATTAGGATTTGAGAGAAGAGTTGATGCCCAGAACCAACTAAAAGATAGGACTGCTCTTACCAGGAATGTGAGAAACCTCTACTTTCTGAAAAGATAAAAGGAAGAAGAGAAGGAGGATCTTGAGGAAGAATCTGGAGGCTGCATAAATGTCCAAAATATAGCAACTCATAGATTTACTTATGAGTCATGTAAATTTATGCAGTAGTGAGTGAGTATGCCAAATGAATGAACAGGTCCACATGTACTCCCAGGTTGAAAGGACAAAACAAGTTCTCTTCTCTCTCTCTCTCTCTCTCTCTTTCTCCCACCCCCCTCTCCTCTCTCCCTCTCCCCCCACTCCAACCCCTCGCCATCATTATCATCCTCATCATCATCCTAACACATAAACTATCAGAAAACTATCAGAAGAGGAGTTAAGATACCAGTAGAGACAAGTTGAAAAATGTAATGATGTAAGCCAAGAAGGCTAAGAGGGAACATTCAGGGATGATGTCAGATTAGGGAAATAGAAAGATAGTAGAGTTGTCAGAGGGAATCAAAGATATTTCTAGAAACAAGGTCTGGAGAGCCAAGGGGAAATTAAATGAATATGCTGATGTTTACTTTCCCAGCTCTTCATAGGAAATTGAAGATGGTTTTGTGGAAGACAAGTGGGGAAAAGGTGAGTCTATAAACCATTAACCACTCAAAGCCTTGATTTAAAACATTTGCTTTCAAACACACTAAGGATTCAATATTTAGTTGTTAAGATTTGCAAAGTGATTTTTTTTCACAATTTATTTGAAGAAAATACCTTGAGGAATTGGAAACACGCCAAACAGGAAAAAAGATATCCAGCATAAAGGCATACTGTTGGAATTTTAGGGGCTACAAGCCAGGGGCTTCCCAACTGAAGAGCTTTCTTCCTCCTACCCTATCCTCTAGGCTTTTTGGTCTAAGGTGTCAGGGCGGTTTGGTTTTCAGGGACCACAGGAAAGAAATGCCTAGCACTTGGCTTCAGAATATCTTGGATGTATTTCCAGCCATAGGTCACGCTTTGATTAGTGGAAAAGTGAGGACAGGAAGGTTGTAGACAAAGTCTTATCCTACCTTCAGTGTCCTTGAAGGACAAGACTGAATAGTGTTCCCCAGTGTGGGGATTGTGGGGGTGACTGGGAGTACTTAGGTATTCTGAAAATCTAGATCAGACTGGGAAAGAGAAGTAGCATGACTGAAGGCAAGCGTGGCTCTTAGGAGGGATCTGTTCCCCACCTGCCTCCCTCCAACTCCATCATCTCATGATATTAGTTTCCCCGGATGGATCAGAATCCACCTTTCAAAAAAATCCACTCTGCCATGGAGCCATGGCTGGACAAAACAAGGGGCCCAGAGGGCACAACTGGACGGAGTCTATGGTCATTCCCTCAATCTCTGCTGGGTACAGGTCAGGAGACTCCTCTGTAAACCACAAAGGAAGGGAAGAAAATTAAGGATCAGTTAATTGTCTAGGAAAAACAAAATGGAGCTATCAGGTTACTGCAGCTAGAAGAATTCGGAGGTCAGTAATTCGTTGCACTGCCTCTGGTTGGCTTCTACCCCTGGAGTGCCGTTAGTCCCCAGGGTCATTGCAGTGTGTGGGCGGAGTGGGGACGGGGTGCGAGGCTGCTCCGGGTCTCTGGATCTTACTGGGCACTGCAGGCACGCCTGGCCTGTGGAAGAGAAGAGGCTAGTGCAGCACACCCAGCGCAGAACATGCAAGGTCAACCCTCACAGAATACCTGGCGGATGGCTACAAATGGAAAGGAGTAGATAAATGGAAGGCGAACAAATGGAGATGATGGAGAAGAGACGGAGGTAGTGGTGAGTGGTAGAGAACAGGCGTCTGTGTACCTCGGTCCTCCTTGTCTCTTCTGTCCTGGACCTATAAATAATGAACACACCATCATGACCTGCTTGCCGTGATGTACAGTTTTTCAGACCTTTCATTCTACTTTCTCCATTATTATATTCCTCACGATCAGCCCACTGTACAGTCAGCCTTTGCAATCCCATGTTATGAATGAGTACGTGGAAGCTCAGAAACGTTTAGGAGTCCCTGGAGTCATCTAACTAATGAGGGGAAGAAGGTTCTTGTAGCCCAGTCGTCAGAACGGAAGAGGGGAGCGGCAGCCACTCTTCTAGTGATCCACCAAAGAAGTTTTCATTGCTCAGAACTCTCAGGGAGCAGAGAGGGAAACAGAGACACGTGGTGAGAGGTCTATGGCAAGACATGCAGAGGAGAAGGCCAAAGACCAGAGGTTAAAGAGAAAGAGGTGTGAAGGAAAGAAAACACTCGGTCCACAGAGGCAGCTCCTGGGCTGACCGCCGGGTTTCACTTCACAGACTGTGTCCTGGGTTGGGAGGGGGATGAGAAGATGAACAACACCCACGCTGCTGGCTAAGGCCCTCAGGGGACGTGGCAGAGTGGAAGAGAGCCACAGACTCTCACCCAGGCCTTCCAGAGGCAAGAAGGAGGGAGTCTGTGTGATCATCAGTCGTGGCCAGAGAGGGCAGGATGAGGTCGGGAAGGGCAGCCTCTGGGCAGAAGCCATGGGAAGCAGAGGGAGAGAGTAACCACCACCCCAGCAGGTGGCCTCATCAACTGCGAGTCCCTGATCAGCCTTCCCCTTTGCTGCTCTCCACATCCATGGGATTCTATTAGCTAGAACACCTCCCACGCAATGGCACCCCTGATGTTCTCATAACAAAATTTTCATTAATTCAATCAATGAGTCACTCATTCACTTGTTCAGTAAACATTATTGGGTGGCAGGTAACTCACTAGATAACAGACATGTCTAGCCTTGCAGGTCCCAGGCTTCTGGGATGGCACAGTTTGCTGGAGCAGCCAGGCAAGTCAACAGACAATTTTAATTTAGTATGATTGGAAGATGTGATCCAGCTGGGTGCTGAGTGGAGCTGCACTGAACCTAGACGGAGGATGGACAGTGAGTGGGAGGAGAGTCTGGGGCAGTCCAGGGGTGGCCTGACCATGCCATAATCCTGTAGAAACTGGACTCCATCCCAAAAGATTCCAAAGAACATTCTACAGTACCCAGGGTGTGCTTTTGTCCTCATGACCCAAATGGTTACTAGAGCTCCAGCCATCACCTCTTTATGTTGTAACAGGCATGAGCAACAAACCCCATGGGCCTCATGCTACTCAATAGTACTAGGGATCAATAAGTGTCTTCTTTCATGTCTGTCTTTATCATCATTAATTCACCCATACCACCAACCTCAGCATTCCTTCAATGCCCTATCTTGAATGTGGAGCATGACATTGTACAAAAGAATGTAGTTAGAGCCATCGACTCTCATTAGTTACCAACATTGTACAAAATAATTTTTGCTGTCCTTGGACTCATCAGCTCTCTCCCGCCCCTCAATATACACACATGCATACACACACAGACATGGGTTGGATTATTGGTAGGGACCACAGAGACCTGGGGCTTAAAGGCACCATAAAGGATTTTGAGTCCAGCCATCCCTCATAGCTGTTAGTTTGCAAAAAATCCAGCCTTCCCATCGGAGTGGTCTAGTAGGACACTGAAGTAACTGCCATGGAGGCTGAGTGACAAGGTTAGGACCCCAGGTCCTCTTCTGGATCTTGGCAATTCCCATACCTGATGAGTTGACGCCAGACTTGCTTTTGGCCATGGACTTTGATGATCTGGTCTAATTTGTAGCTTTACTTACAGATTTATGTCCTTTCTCCTTTTTCTTGCCACTGTCTCTTTCTACTTGGAAAGAATGCGCCCACAGCCTGAAAGGTTGTATTGTCTAAGTGCCGAACGTGGATCCAGGCATTCGGCAACTCTGAGCCAGGCCCTTATAAAGTTGTAGGATATGAGATAAGTTACTTCAATGTAGAGCCTGGTTCTTGTAAAAACAGAGATGGTAATAATCCCTGCCTCAAGGTTTTTATGAACATGAGCATTTAAATGCAAATAAGTCTGGCAGAGCCTTTCAGTAAAAATAATAGTTCCCTTTCTTTTCCTTTAAAGGGGTTTTCTCTTCCAAAATATTTGCATCCTAGGAAATGGAGGGTCTCTGATTAAAGGGGAAGTAACTCAATTGCAGAAACTAAGTGTTGGCCTGGATTTGAGGAAGCTTCCATAACTAACAGCACAAATTTCCTTTTCTCTTGGCTGACAGAATTGGAGGCAAAAGCCTGATACTTATCTCCTTCCATCTGTTTCTGTGTGCAGACTTATTATAACGGATGTTTCTATTCCAAAACAGTGGCCCCTTCTATACAAATGTGCAAAACATTTCTCTTAATTTCCTTGTGCTTTGCGCTCAGGCTTCCAAATGCAAAATCAAGAGGTGCTAAAAAGATGGCTCCCTCCTGACTTCTTTGCTAAGAGGCAACCCCTGGGGAGAATAGGACCGTGAGCCCAACTCTGGGGTGGGCAATGTTATCTCCAGAGACTTTCCTCACTCCCCAAGTTCCTTAATATCCCTTCAACCTTCTCTGAGCACACCCTTAGTTTGAGTCAGATTAGCTTCTTCCATGTTCCCCAAACATAGTATTTTTTTCTCACTTTGCTGGTTCTGATCTATTCCCCCTGCCCCTTTGCCCCTCTTCAACCTTTACCCAAAGCCCTGATTCTCATCAATAGCTCCCACCCCTATCCCCCACTCCACCCCCAAGGTTGGGTTGTGCTTTGCTCTAAGAGTTGGGAGAGAGGGCCAGGGAGGGTTTGGGGTGCCTGGGTGGCTCAGTTGGTTAATCTTGATTTTGGTTTTGGCTCAGGTCATGATCTCAGGGTTGTGAGATCGAGCTCCCCACAGGGCTCTGCACCAGGCATGGAGCCTGCTTAAGATTAAGTTTCTCTCTCTCCCCCTCTCTCTCTGCTCCTCCCCACACTGCGTGCACATTCACACATGTGATCCTTCTCTCACTCTCAAAAAAAAAAAAAAAAAAAGCATTGGGGCACCTGGGTGACTCCTTGGGAGAGTAGTAGATTATGTTCTTAGGCTAGTCTGGGAGGACCGGGGCCTCCAGCATTGCTCAGTGGGAAGCCAAGCCTTTCCAAAGGCAGAAGCAGACACTGAGGGAGCTTTGCTGACATCTCATGGAAGAAGTCAAATGGGCCAGCCTTCCTGCAACCCCTCTGATTCCCAGGAACCTACATTCCCACAGGTCTGAGTCTGTACTTAGAAATTGTTTTGGACTGAGTGTGTCCTCCCAAAATCATATGTTAAAGCCCTAACCCCCAGTGTGTTGGTATTAGGAGATAGGACCTTTGGGAGATAATTAGGTTTAAAGGAGGTCATGGGGTCTCAGTTCAGATTGCTATAACAAAAGGCCATGGACTGGGTGGCCTCTAAAACAAACATTGGCTTCTCACATTTCTAGAGGCTAGGAAGTCCAAGATGAAGGCAAATCCCGTATCTGGTGAGGCCTCCTGGGTTGCAGACAGTCACCTTTTAGTTGTATCCTCACATGGCCGAGAACAAAGAGAGAGAGCAAGTCTATGGCTCTTCTTACAAGGGCACTATTCCCATTCATGAGGGCTCCACCTTCATGGTGTAATCACCTCCAAAGGCCTCACCTCCTAATACCATCACATTGTGGGCTAGGATTTCAGTGTATAAATTGTGAGGTGACACAAGTATTCAATCCATAACATGGCCTGAACTGAGACACAGAGGAAATTCAGAGGCTCAGGTAGACATCGATATCCCAATATGCTTTTAGAAAATGCGTATCCAACCTGGAAATCCATCCAAACTAGTTGATGTAAGCTGACTCTACTGCAGGGCCTGGAACCTAACATTCTGGGGCCATGCCTCTTAAATAATAAGCTTGTAGGAAAGTCTCTTAACCTAGACTGAACTGATCTTCTCTCTAGAAACATTTTCCTTTTTGCATATCTTCTGCAATTGCTTTTACTCTAGGAACAAATGAACCTGTGTGCCATGGGCATGATTTTTTACAAATAAATCTGTAATTTAAACCTCAAAATAACCCACTGAAATATATATGACAACTCCCATTTTATGGGCAAGGAAACTGAGACTGAGAGGAGTTACTTCCTCCAGCGCCAGACAGCCAGCAGGTGGTGGGACAGACTGGACAAGGCAATATTCTCTACATCCAAACCTCTCGTTTCCAGTGCCATCCATTTCAGATTGTCATTTTAGGTGCTCGCTTCGGCAGCACATATACTAAGATTGTCAATTCAGATGCAGAAGTTTCTATAGACATCAGATTAGTATGATGAATCAAACAAAAGAATTCCCTAAATCATTCTTAAACGACGTTTCAGGACAATAAATCCCCAACTGTATAATCACATCAGTATATTTCTACTTTGTTCTCTTTAGATTGATCAAATAAGGACTATTTTTTCTTTGGACTTTCTACTATATCATCCATATGTCATTATCATGGCATCTATAACACTTGTGTGAATTTATTATATTACATGGCATGTGGAGTTAAAAGAACACTTCACACGATACGAGATCTCCTTGAGACCAGGAATCATAACTTAGTGGCCAATGGATGTCAACACCACCCCCAGACCCAGGCAGAGGGGTGCCTACCACAGCCTGTACATCAAGCAGCCTCAGGCTTTGGAGTGGCTTCCTGCATATTTTCTAAGTCTCCCTTAGAGACTTAATGCCAAAGGCCAGTTCAGGCCAGCAGTTCCATTTTGGTGGATGGAATTCTGCTAGGGCCACATGGCCAGGCTCTGGTTCAAGATTTCTGGGAGGTAACCTGGGGAGAAGTATCTCTCACTGGCCAGCATAGTATTTCTCTCAAGGAATGGCATGAAATTGTGTTGCCAGGTGCTGCTTCCATGCTGATATTTGTGACTTAAATGGTTATAAAGAAAATTACGTATCTGGAGCCCCATATACCCAAAAGGCAACCTTGATCTGTATCTGTGTCTATAGCCCCCAGGCACAAAGTATCTGCTCAGTAAATACTTGCTAAATCAATGGATGAATGGATAAATGGTCTGTGATACTTCAAAATAAATTAGGAACATCTGGATTTTTTCCTGACTCTGGAATTGGCATTAAAGGTCATTTTCCAAAGACAAAGTGTATAAAACTCACTCCAGTATCAGAGTCCAGTGAATTGTTCCCAGAGTCAACTTAACTCTGGGAACAACCGATACCAATTGGTCCATTCTGAAAGCCCAGAAAGCAATTAAATGTGCCTATATTCCTCAGTCATGGGAAACCTAGTGTCTTTAAATAGCTGCCCTCCCCCTACACCCACCATTATAGGGTCACCAGGGCCAGGAAGTCCCAAAGATGTTTAAAAAAACCTGATTTATCTCAATCTTGTTCAGGGCTAAAATGACATTTTTTTTTTTTTATTCCTATGCTGATGTTGAAAATGAAATCTTCAAGACAAATGGCTTTTGAGCAGTGGAAATTCCAGCCCCAAGAGAGAGGAAGAAAATGAGCTTTCTGTAGCAAGGGCTGAAGCCACCAAGACTGTGGTATCTGATTGGCTAATGTGTTATATTTTGAGTGAGGACTGACAAGAGCCTTATGTGAAACCATTATGTGATTATGTGGAAGATACCTCCCTTATTTCTTACTACGTGATTTCTAAAGGAATTGGGCCTGTTGTCAAAAATAACATGCTTCATATGAAATACAGATTTATTGGGACTCGGGTAAGTTATTTATGATCTTGGGTTTATGGCTTTAATAATCTATTCTTCCAAGAGGGTGTCTGAAGAAGGAAGGCCCTATGGCGAAGGGCCAGTGAATTACACACCATAATAGAGGGGGAGGCCACAAATTCCTCTCCCATAGATGGCTTGTCCTTACAGATGTCCTGAGCAACTAGTATGTGTGCAGTACCGCATTAAGCACTGAGTGTACACATACAAGACACAGGTCCTAAACTCAAGGCGTTATAATCAAACTGCTCTAACATGAATATATCATGAATCATTTAAATGGATATTTAATTTGCACTCTAAGAATTCAGTTCCCAGTAGACTGAGATTCTTAGAAATTTCTGAACTTAGTATATTTTGAGAAGGGCCCTGAATATTGGATTGGTTTGTTAGGAGTTTAAAAATTAAGGAAAATATTTGAGTAAACATATGAATGGAATAATACGTATAGGAGAATTCAAGTTACTTTCAAGCGCAAAAAGAGGACAAGAATGGTTGGAGGGTCAGGATTAGAGTGGACCAGAGGAATTCGGGACGAAAATGCAGATTTGCTGATTTTATCCTACCTCAATATTTCTATTTAACTAACACATTGAGTATAGTAGTCCACATCCTTGTTGAGAATTATTGACAATGTGTCTCAAATCTATCACAATTGATTCCTCTCCCAGTATGTATGCATGCACATTATGCACTGTGTCTGACTATCTGTGTGTGGATGGCAAGTGTTTGGTGTGTGATATGTACATGAGGGCATGGTGGGATGCAATGATGTAACATGTGTTGTGCTTGGATATACATGTTTTATGTGGAGGGGCCTTAACTGAGCTAGGCAGAAATGTGACAAAATTTTCCAGCCACTGAGCCCCGCCCCCAGTTGGGGGCTAACCTTCTAGGATAGTAATGCATGTGATAGAGACCCCAGCCTTCTCAGGAGACAATCTTCCTCTATCGTAGCTTCTTGCCACATTAAGGCATAAATGATTTTATCTTTCTATTGAAACCAGAGGCCGAGAGGCAGGAGCCTAGACATTTGGCCAAACTACTTTGTTTTAAAGCTGTGGACAAGGGCACTAAGAGCAGTGATTCAGGCATTACAAACAAAAAGACAGAGCTGAGCTGTGCTTTGGATCCAGAGATAATCATATATAGTTCCTACTCCCAAAGAGCTAACTGACCAGTGGGGCAGACAAAAAATACCCTGGAGGTAAGTAAGGGCTGAGATAAAGTATCAGCTCTACCCTCTGGGAATACAGAAAAAGACACAGGCTGGAAATTTAGGGAAACTGATGTGAGAGTTTTTAAGCTGTATTTGTAGGATCTTAAAGTTGGGAAAAATATGGGGTGAAGAAAGATTTCCAGGATGAGGGTGCCAGGGATAAACAAGGCAGACACTAGTTAAGTAGGGCAGATTTCAATCAGTAATATACTATTGCAATAGGAAGGAGAGTCCAGAGTGAACTGAACCCTACTTCCATCTGTACAGCAGTGCCCAGACATATTAAAGGCAGAATGAGGGATTAGGGAGGGGCGTGAGTGGAGGTGAGGGAAGTGAAGAATTACAAAAAGTGGAAAGGAGGGGTTGGTCCATGTGAAACCCAACTGAGTTTGCTACTTGTTGCTTATTGAGGTTAGACTCCTACTTTCCCACAAATGCTGGGAGATGGGGGACCCATCTTCATGTGTTGGCTGGAACAGTGAATTCTTTTGATAGTACTGAGTTTTCTCAGGCAGGCACTTTAATGGAGGCCAGGGTCATGCTAGGGATGTGGCCTTGAGCTCTTACAAATTATGTCAGTGTTTTGCTCAAATTTCTACAGGCCAAGATTAAGGCTTCATCCAGAAGGGCTCAGAGGAGCCTAGCTAGAGTTTGGTCAAGGAGAGAACTTTGTCAAGGAACAAAATGAACTGAGGTTTCGAAGCTTGGCAGTTTGTAGCATGTGTGGTGAATTACAGGTGAACTAGGGCAATTAGGCCTCAGGTGTGTGTAGTAGAGGTGCATGTAGTAGAGGGTTAGTGCAGGAGATGAAGCCAGAGAAGTAGTTCAGGTCCAGCTTTGGGGTTGTCTGGTGGAAGGATGACTGTTGTTCTATGATATATGAATCCTGGTCAAGGAGATGCAATTGATAGTAGAATAAATATGAAGGAGCTATAATATGTAAGCCAGACTATTTAATTGGATATTGCTCTTCATTTAATTCCCTTTAACCCTTTGCAAAGTGGAAGATAGTCCTTTAACTCTTAGAAAGACCTTATTTAAATCTTCCAGTTGAATATAAGCTGTGTTATTGAGAAGTAATGGAGAGTGTTAGTTGTAACCTTTCTGGTAGCAAGTGACAGGAATCTAACGGACATATAGGGATTGGATTGAGAGTGATTTAAAACAAGATCTTTCTAGATCGTCAGAAAAGACATTGCTTTGGATAGCTGTTCATGTGTGCAAAGGTCTCCCACAACATTGTCCCTGATTACTACCAAAATGCTCTAGAATCTTGCTACTCAAAGAGCAGTCCACAGATCAGCAGCATTGACATCATCTGAGATCCTGTTAGAAACACAGAATCTCTGGCCTGTCACCAGAAATCAGAATTTGCCTTAATTGGATCCTCAGGTGATACGTATGCACATAAAAGTTCTAGAAGCACTTAAGGCACCCTCTCTCCTGTGCCAATCACTACAAAAAAGCAAATATGGAAATTTGAAAGAATTAAAGGAAGGATAAAAGACATGAGCTTTGCAACCAGGCAGAACTGATTCCAGTTCTGACTCAGTGACGTTGAGTAACTTACGTACGTTAATATATGCAAACATTAATCAATTTCTGGAGCATATCAGGTGCTCCAGAAATGTTAGCTTTGTTTTTCCTCATTTTCTTTTTTCTTTTTTTAATTTTTTAAATTTTATTATGTTATGTTAGTCACCATACATCATTACTTTTTGATGTGGTGATCCATGATCCATTGTTTTCGTATAACACCCAGTGTTCCAGGCAGTATGTGCCCTCCTTTTCCTCATTTTCACCTAAATCCAGGGACACTAACACAATGTGCCTTGGGTTATGCAGTCTGTACAACATTTAATGAGTAGTTACTGGCATTTTCCATGAGCAAAGAAACAAACATTCATGTATCAAACTTCTAAGATTATAGAACTAAGTTGTATTGTGGCATAATCTACTTTAATTTGGTTATTATAAAATTAGCAACAAGAGGTAGGATCAGTAAAAAAAACTTCAAATATGTAGTATTGGTTTGCACATGAGATGGTAGGAAGAGGCCCCTGAGGATACTTATATGGAGGTGGTAAAATTGGTGATTCATGGCATGCCATGCGGAAATGTTAAAATAATTAACAATTACAATGTGAATTAATGAAATCATGGCTCTAGGAGAAGAAGTGAGAAATAAAGATGTTAATAGTGTGTCCAAAATGGCAGCATTTGGCAAGGTACTATCAGAAAGATAGCTCAGAAAAGAGTTGACCAGTTTAAAGGCAGAAATAATGGGAAGAAGAACTAAGTTAACAAAGAGGGTGGGTCACTCAGTGCCCATGTCAAGAGTGGCTAAGAAAGCTAAAAATGGAAAAGATGCTTCCAGAGGGATCCAGAGGCCAAAGAGAAGAAAGAACTAGGGTGTGCCCCTGCAGAGAGCAGAATCAGAACCTAATTGGGTATTAAGGAGGGCACGTTCTGCATGGAGCACTGGGTGTTATACACAAACAATGAATCATGGAACACTACATCAAAAACTAATGATGTAATGTATGGCAATTAACATAACAATAAAAAATTAAAAAACAGAACCTAATTAAGGAATATTCTCCTTCCTCAGGTTAGGGAGCTCTAGAATATTCCCTCAGTTGGATTCCAGAATTGTCAGTTCAGTGCCTGGTGAGGGTTCTTATTCTTCGCCCTTCTATGTGGTAGTATTTATTATGGTAACCCTGCCCCTATTCTGTGATTGCATATTGCTTTTTTGGTATATAAGTCTTTGGATCAAGAAAAAAAAATGCCCAGACCTAATGTAGAAACTTCCGTTCATGCCCCTGACACCCTGGATGTTGATAGATTTGTGATGAATGAATGAGATTTGGGGTTTTGTACTGTGGGCAGGGGGATAAGGGCTTCCAGTACGGGAACAAAAGTAAAGCAATCATTTGATGACCAGAGGGCAGATGTTACTGACATTGTCAATACTGACCAATATTGGGTCCTTTCTTCTTCCAAGTTCACAGGGAATTGTATTTCTTCTCTGCTCAGCTAAGGTGGACCATGTGATTGCCTCTGACCAAAGAAATGCAAGCAGAAATAACAATTGTCATTTCTTGGCTGAAGCAGTAAAAAGCCCATCTGAAATTATCTACTTTCTTTTTTTCACTGCCACAAAGACCAGAGTAGGGGGTCTTTGTCCACTGGGTCCTTGTGCAGTTGGGGGTCCCCCTCGGGCTATGTTGGACATGCCATGTAAGCAGAGAAACATACCCTGGTGTAGTAAGCCCTGAGATTTGGGGGGTTAATCTGTTACTGTCACATAATGCAAGGCTACTATGACAAGTGTCATGACGGTCCCACGGAATCTTATAGAGCATAATTACTCACCCAACTCAGGCTAACCTGTCAAATTTCAAATGGATTAAAAACACTTTTCTTCTAGGTCCCTCTGCCTTCCCTTTCAATTTGCCAATGGCACCACAGGCTACAGAAATTGTCACTGCTATGAAGGATTAGCTTGCTTTTCCAGCTCTCTTCGATTTAACAAATCCAATCTGCTGTGCTAATTTTAAATAAGAAGATGCTGCAATATGAGTCATTAGTTTGTAATTGAGAAATACCAAGCAGGATTTGCCAAAATGAAGAAAAGCAGCTGACTGAAACATAACTCTTTGGCAGGGACAAAGTAAATACCACTCCAACCAGAGAGAACAGCAGAGAATACAGTCTCTCCACTCCCTAGCCGTGGAGGGGACATGGATGACAGACAGCGGAACCTCACAGGACATTGAGGTGGTGCTGTTCTCGGGGTGGGCATCTGGGGCATTTGGAATGAGGGAGTGGTTTTGAAAATAAAGGTCTGCTTGTGCTCGCTCTCTCTCTGTCAAATAAATAAATAAAATATTAAAAAGAAAAAGGAAAGCAAACCCTAGGACAACTCCATTGCCCATCAGTTAAGCAATCAGTTGTCAACGTATACATATTACTTATTATGTATCAGTATTAACAATATCAACTGACCGAAAACCATGATGTAAGATACCAGGATTTTTTTCTGTCTGAGTCAGAGGCCATTTTCAACCAGAGGATAGAATTGTCTGTAAAAACTCCCTTGGTAATTTATTCAAAGAACTGCACATTTCCAGAGAAGAGAGACAAGATAGTTTCCTTCCAAGCTCAAAGCTCACACGGCCTAAAAGTTCTAAAAGTGACCAAGAACCTATTGGAGAAAAAAAGAGCCAAAAATTCAGGCTCCGTTCATGTTAAATGTATGAGCAAGGGTCTGGGCTCGCTGGAGTCAATAGCCATTTAACTGGGGAGAGTCAGTGTGAACTGTGGTGTTTCCACCAACCAAGCTCTAATTCCGTGTCCACCGACTAAAAGTAAACTGAAAAGTAGAAACTCACTCCCTCCGGGTCAATGGGCCAACAGACACAGGGCAGCTGTGAGGCTGGTCCCCAGAGTTTTGTACTACAGTGGCTCATTCCTTCTGAGACTGGGACCTCCTCTGAGGAAACCAGATTGCTTAGAGTAGTCTCATACCTGCTGGATGAAGCCATTGCTGCTGCTTCTTCTGCAGACTAACAGCCATTCACAGATCAGGCTTTCCCTGAGCACCTGCCAGGCTCCTGTCTCTGCTCCAGGTAGTAGAGAAGGATGCCAGCTTCCCACCATAAGGGACAAACGGGGAGAAAGGTTACTAACAGATGTTCGATATCCAGGTACCATCATAAAATCATGTAGCAGTAAGGGGGAGGTATGCCCGTACAGTTCCTGCTTCCCTAGCTCCAGCCTGTGGGGTTTAACCCCCTGTTCTTTGTCATAGCCCCATGGCTTCTGCATGTGCTGGTGCCTTAGCATGGACGGCACTCCCTACTCTCCTATGTGTTGGAACTTGTCATTCATTGTCCCTGGTGCCATCTCTTCCATGACAGTTCCCTTAGTTTCCCCAGTCAGATTCTCTGACCCTTTTCCTGCATTCCTTCTGCCTTGACTATGTTGGTGTACACCCATCACATTTTTTTAAAGATTTTATTTATTTATTTGACAGAGAGAGACACAGCGAGAGAGGGAACACAAGCAGGGGGAGTGGGAGAGGGAGAAGCAGGCTTCCCGCGGAGCAGGGAGCCCGACGTGGGGACTTGATCCCAGGACCCTGGGATTATGACCTGAGCTGAAGGCAGACGCTTAAGGACTGAACCACCCAGGCGCCCAGTGTACCTCCATCTAATCCCATTAGGGTGTGTGCTCCCTTGGAGAAGGGCCTATGAGCCCTGTTTATATCATTTTTATGTACCAAGTGCTATCAGTCAAAGCTCAGTAAATGACTATTGATTGCATTTATTCTGAAACAAGGAAGTGATGTTTTTTTTTTTTTTTGCCTTTCGGGAAAGGAAGGAAGACAAAGGGGTTTGGGGCTAGCTAAGACTTTTGGGAGTTAGGTTGCCAGAGCATGAAAGGTAGTACAACACTGGCCGTGAGGGCCAGATCATCTCAAAGGGGGAGTGGGGAGCACTTTCTCCAAGATGAAAGTGGGAATAAGAAACACGTGTTGGGACAGGCAAGGGAGGTCTCAGATCTGAGCCTCGTGACTCCAGACAAGTCAAAAGCAGGAGAAACAAAGGTGGCCATCAAACATTTAACTCTGGAACACAGTGTGAAGGCAGCGGGATGGAATGTTCTCACAAGGCCCCTCTATCGTGAAAGTCCTCTTTCAACCCTGTGACAAAGCAATGTTATTTTCCTGAGCAAATCACCAAGTTTCTATTCATATGGAGAAATATGCTCTTGAGGTAAATGAGCCTGTGCCTTCTCAGATGGGGTCTGGGAATGCTCAGTGGGCTCAGCTCAGGGATTGCTGTCCTTCCCTTGGTCCTCACCCAGAAGACACACCGTGGCTCTGAGGAGCTGCTTCTCCACCCTCCTGGTGCCCGTGGTGGAATCTGTGAGATCCATTTCACCCATGTGATCTCCCAGGTCACACATGCTCGGCTCTATCACCACATTCGCATGTCTTCCCATCATGCTCTCCTCTTTGCTATGTGATTGTTATTTACTACAGTAAGTTGCCCACCCATCAGTTGTTATCTGAGAGCATTCCAAGAAGAGTGTGGCCATGGGACTCCTAACATACTGATCAAGTGTACGTAAGTTTAGTTTGTCAAACCCGGAAGTGGCCTGGGATGGTAATAATCAATAGCAACAGAATTCCCTGCTGATATGAATTCACCCCCTCTAAATAAGTGATGAACAAATACTGAAAGAATACTGGTTTGGTGGGGAGCCAAATTATTGGTCTGCCTGGAGAAGCCATGGGTCTCAGACTGGTCCTGCGTAGAGGCTCCTTTCACTAAAATAATAAAAAAGCCCCGGGGTCCCCAACTTCTCCAAATGTCCTGATCTTTACTTTCCACATGATCACTCCTCTTTGCCTCTTGCCACTGTCCCTGAATATCTCCAGGTCCCTTTGCTCACTATCCTTCTCTCCACAATTCCTCTCCAGCCAGTGAATCTTGACTTGGATGCAGAAGATGAATCATAGTCTCAGAAGGGATGTCAATCTCAGGCACCCTGACTCGTCATTAAGAGGCACAGATAACCTAACAAAACAAATTTATAGTCGAGCCAAGTATTTTCCTCATCTTAGATTCATTCAACAAAAATAACTGTTGAGTGCTTAACATGTGTACTATCATATCTTTTTGGAAAGTATACCCTTATTCCTGGTCCCGAAATTTCCTTATTCTCTCGTTTTCTTATGTTTCTACAGTTTCATTCAAAACTATTTATTGGTGGCCTGTTCTGTGTCAAGAACTTTGCAGAAATTTCCTACCATTCCACATTTTGTTCTATTCCTGAGGCAGGATCACTGTCAGTGCATAGAACTAGTTTATAGATTTGGTTTACTAGCAACCGATTCTGTTATTGAAAAGTATTTCAAGTATAAGTGACAGAACCCAATTCAACCCACTTAAGTTAAAAAAAAAAAAAAAAAAAAGAAGAGAATGAGTCAAAGAATTCAGAAGTAGATTTCAGGCCAAAGGAAAAGTGACAGAAAGGAGGATATCTCTGAGAGCCTCCAGCCTGGAGACTCTGGATCCTGAGGCTGTTGCCTCTACTCTTCCCTGACCATTGGATTCCTTGTTTAGTCTCATTTCTATAGTGAGTTGTATTATTGTTAGAAGTTCTGTTCCCACCCTTAGCTCATCTCTAATAGGAAGGAGAGAAAAGTCCCTAGGTGTCCATGTGTCATATCGTGGGGGAGGGCCTGACTGGATTGTTTTAATGATTTGCCCACTTGAACCACTTAAACCAGAGATAAGAACACTAATTAATCTGACCTGGCTCGTGTGAACGGACCAATGGCAGTAGAACAAGAAAGCAGGATATTTGCTTGATAGTCTACCATAACTCCATGTTTGGGGCCGGAGAAGAGCAGCTCTCCAGTAAGGTGGTTGGGTTTACATGGGGATTGCATTATGACAAGAAGGGGTCAAATGCACGGTGTAGGCAAAAATAGCACATGTCCACACACTGCCTGTCAGTTCAGGTTCTCTGAGAATCAAATGCCAAAGTGGAAATCAGGATGCAAGAGATTTATGGGGGACACTTCCTGTGAAGAAAAAGGGGGAGAAGAAGCACGAACAAGAAGAGGCGTCTTCCAAGTGGGATGCTGGTCTGACACTTCCAAAGCGAGAGAAAAGATGGAAGAAGGTTGTGCAGGGAGAAGCTCAGTCTCCAGTGCAGCTCTGAGCAGGCTGGCCAGGCAAGAAGGAACCCGGGGCACCCACTGCCCATTAAACCAGTCCTGTGTGAAACAGGATGGCCCTGCTCTATATCTCTGCTGTTCTCAGTTGTTATCTGGGAGCGTCCCAAGAAAAGTGTGGCCTTGGCAAGAATGCTATGGTAGACCTTGAATGTGTGGCAGCCAGAGATATCAGCTAATCACAATCCTCACAGGAGATTTTTTCCCTGAGAAAGATCTGAGTCATGCACGTCCATGGTGACCACACTGATGTCTAGAGTGGTCCTGGCTCCTGCAGAAGGTGAATCACATGGTTAGCTCAATGGTGGAGCTAAGAGCTGAAGTCAACATGTTCCACACCTACGTCCTTGAACTTCCCATTGTACCATACTTCCCCAAAGCATACGTCTCCTGTTGCTTTGGAATCTGCTTCTTGTTTGGCCATTCTGTTGATGTGCATTAGAAGGCTAAACTTTATCCTGGGAAGGCTTTCATTCCCAAGACAGAGACCTGATCAAGAAGCCAGAAGGAAAACTGGTCCAGCCAAAGCAGTAGGAACCATGATAAGTCTCCCTCAGCTACAACGTGATATGTGAGCATGTTAAAAATACACCAGTCCTTAGCCTGATGTTACCATAAATCTTGAAATCTTGTCCAGCTAGAATGGACTATCCAGAACCATAAAACAGTGACACAAACAACTCAATACTATTCAGTTTAAAAGCCCCATAGGTATATTCTTCCTAAATGCAAAATCTCCCATCCAACTTGTCTCCACTATAGGATTAGATTTATAAACTTTATATTACCAACTGGTTAGACAGCAAGAAATACATCAAGAATGACACAACCACCTGCAGAGCTCAAAATTCTGGTATTTGCTCCTCCACTGAAACAGGAGCTGAATGCACATCCACCAATGTGGCCAATGCACAGCTCTGCCTCTGCCCACCAGCAGTAGCCGGCAGTCACACCAGGCATGTCCACGTGTTGACAAGAAGAAATATCATCATTTTTTAAAGTTGGAATCTAAAGCATGAGAAGAAATGCCTTTGCGGGGTCTAGCCAATCCTGCTCATCTCTAAATATACCTGAGGCCTGGAGTTGGGTCATGTGCATAAATCATACAACATTTTAGTGACCAGTGACCCTGAAATTCACCCAGGTCACTGTTTTCCACCCATGACCTGGTGTTGCTTTGAAAGAATTTATTGCGTATGTCCAGGGGTGAGGTTAGAGAAGGTAATCATAATAAAGGGAAGAAAAGGAAGGTGATGCCAGTACACATGTAAGCATACAGCAGTGCCTTACTTATGAGGTGGACACATCCATTTACCAAAGAATGAATCCTTCCAGATATCTGGATGTAGTTATCATAAAAGTCAATCAGGTAAACAGAAGCATTTATGAGATGCACACATCTATTTAATACTATTTTGTACACAATCCAGATAGTTTTGCATTATCTCGATTCCAAGTTCATAGTCAATTACAAAGTGCAATTTAGAGGGGATCTTTAGGGGTAGGGAGTCTTAGAGTGACTCAGGGTGATAGCCAACTGGCTGGCAATGAGGTGAGGACAAAGCAAACTAAAACACAGATACAAGACCTGAATAAGCAGTAAGATCTAGAATTTGTAGTAGAACATTAAATTCTCAGCATTTCAGTACTCCTTGGCACTTCTTATAGTGATGAAATTGCTACCATGAATACTACTACATCTAGCAATAATTCTAGTAGCTCACACGGAGTGCCTACTATGTGACAAGCATTATTCTCTAGCACTTTTCATATGCTAACTCATTTAATCCTTTAATTCTAAGGGGTAGGCATTATTATCCTTGTTTTACCAACTTGGTAAGTGAGCTGTGGAGAGTTTAAGTAACTTCTCCAAGATTACAGGATTCCTGAAAAACTATATTACATTCAAGTGAACCCACTTCAGTTAAAAACAGATTGTGCCACTGGGTGTTATATGCAAGTGATGAATAACTGAACTCTACATCCGAAACTAATGATGTACTATATGTTGGCTAATTGAATTTAAATTAAAAAAAAAAACAGATTGTGCTAGTTATTTAAGATACAAGTCTATCCAAGATATTTACAAACCATCCCTAGACTAGCAGGCTTTAGCTCACTTTAACAGACATTTACCTGTTTACATACTCTGTGTTGTTCATTGAGCCAGGTAGCAGAAATTCACAGACGCTAGGACTCAGTTCCACTCCCCTAGTGGATGTCTTCCATGAGCAATCTGATTCACTGATAATGCTGATTTCTCTCTCTCCTTCCTCTCTTTCTCTCTCTCTTTCTCACTGTGCGTGCGTGTGTGCATGAGTGCGCATGTGTGTGCTAAACCTAATGTTTAAGAAAATTGTACTAGGGAAAGGTAAACACAGTGAACACATGTGCTTATTTGTATTTTTGTGTCTCTATAGGTTACTTCCATCTCACTTTTCTATAGTTACCTTTATATTTTATATGGTATTCATATAAAACTATGAGAAAACAAGGCTTTCTTCAGGGGAGAAATAAGATAGAAAATTGAAGACGCTTCCCCAATGCCGCCACTGAACAGACAATGGAGTTATATGTCTGGTAATACTGTAGTGTGTGTGGCCTGGCTTAGAGCCTGGGTTCTAGCAATCTATCGCTTTGGTGGGGATTTCTAGCCACAAGACAGGGCAGGGAAAAATAGAGAAGGTGCCAACAGAGTGGAAGAAGAGGAAGAGTGAACTATGTCCTATTTCAGGACATATGCTTGGCCACATAAGGCCACATCCACATGAACAGCCTTTTGCAAGAAGGAAGATTTCTATATCTGCACAATATTATCTCAAAGGGCTGGAGCAGGGGTTTCTACCTGGGGCCCACACTTCTCCCCAAGAGATCCACGGGCAGAATTCAGTGGATTCTTAAACTTGTTTGAGGAAAAAAAATGCCTTTTCCCCCTAATAACTTTAACTGAAATTGAACATTTCTTTCATTATAAATGTAGGCAATAAGCCACAGGAACATTAGCGGAACTCATGACTTTTCACCAGTAAAAATCAGATATTGCCCTGTTGTATTACAGTTATTGCTGATATTTCAAAATTCTTTAAAACTGTTGCAGTTATTAGACCTAAGATCTCACATGATCACAGTTTCCTGGGCAGTGCTGCCAGATTGCTTTCAGGCAACCCCAATCCAGGTATCATTCAGCCACCAACTACTAGTTACCCGGACATCTGCAATACATTCTCTACAATTGTTTGTTGATCAATATGTGGAAAAGGATGAGTCATTTTCATTATGTGTTACTGAACAGTTTCAGATATAAACTGTATCAAAGATGTTGATCTAGCCAAATATGAGCTCATTGATCACAAAAGTGAAATCTTACTACATCAGAGTCTAACTCAAAAGTCCTTGGAGAGTTCTGGTATTCCTTGAGAGAAAATTCTCCTGGCCTTTTAATACCATCTACGGAAGTTTTCATTCCAAATACCTCAATATATCTCTGTGAATTGGGATTTCTACACTTGCAACCATCAAAACAAAGAAGTCAACATTGACTAAACGTGACATGCGTGTTGCCTTGACAAAGGCCACCCCACAGTTCAATATTCTTATTCAAGGCGAGCGACACGGGCCAAACTTCACATATTGGTGGGTCTGTAAAAACTCCACTTCTAGCTTGCTTACATGTTTAAGGTGTTGTTTTGCTCTTTAACATGTTCATAACAGTATCATAAATTTTAATCATTTTTGCCCATCAGCGGGTAGCCGTGTGATGAGCACTGGGTGTTATATGAAACTAATGAATCATTGAACACTACATCAGAAACTAGTGATGTACTATATGTTGGTTAACTGAACAAAATAAAAAAAATTAATTATTTTTGAAAGGTAGTTTATTTTTTTAAGATTTATTTATTTATTTATTTTTAAAGAGAAAGTATGCAAGGTGGGGCAGAGGGAGAGAATCTCAAGCAGACTCGGGGCTCGATCTCATGACCCTGGGATCATTAGCTGAGCCAAAACCAAGAGTTGGACACTCAACTGACTGAGCCACCCAGGCACCCCTCAATTTTAATTTTTTAAGGTTATGGCAATGATTCCAATCAAAAGAGTTTCTTTTGTAACCCTGGATAGTTAATTTTAAGCATTCAAAAATATTTTATTCTGAAATCTATCCATAAGATTCACCCGGCTGCCAAAGGTATCCATGGCACAAGAAAAGTTAAGAACCCATCAGCTAGGTGATCTTACAGTAACTAGGAAGCCACGAGGTATAGGAGATCAAAGAGTACCTAGATATTCTTGAGATACATCATGGGAATGGCTGATTCACCATTACCTTTTATCTAACTGTATTAGTTAGTGGTGTGTCAGGTGTTATAACAAAGAGCCCCTAAATGTCAGTGGCTTGACACAGTATAAGTTTGCTTCTTGGTTATGTCCCAGTAACCAGGAGGAGTAAATAGGTCAGCAGCGAAACCCTCTTCCCCGCAGTATGTCAATGATTCAGAATGACAGAGCCTGTGCCACTTTCAATTCAGGACTTTCAAGGTTTCTAGGGGTATTGACTCAGACAACTGGAAAAGGAAAAGAGCGTGGAGAAGTACATATGGAAGGTTTTTATGGGCATATTAACTTCCATTCACAAGCCAGAACTCGGACACATGACCTTAGGGAACTGCAAGGGAGCTGAATGTCTTGAAAGGAGAGGAAATAGGTTTGGTGAACATCTAGCCAGTCTCAGCCACTTGGTCCCACTAGGAGAAATACAGGTTACAGCCATGATATACATTCTGTCTATAAAGATAGCAACACCCTGCACTTGTTTACCTCGCAAATTACATATAAAATGGTGTTACACAAACCACTTAGAATCACCTTGGGAGCTTCTTGAAAATACAGATCCAGGATCTACTGAATAGGAAGCTCTCAGGGCGTTTTATTTATTTATTTTTTTTAAGCACTCTAATATAGAGTGATAGAGGAGATTACCTAATGTCTTTAGTAAGGAATAATATCACTACAGGGAAGTAGGCAGAAGAGCCAAAGCAAGAAACTCACAAAGAGAATGGATGAAGGAGTAGGAAGTTACAGGAATGAAAGAGGCATTCCAAGAAGGAGGCAGCAGCCAACGGCATTGAATGTCCCGGAGATGCAAATGAGATAATAAAGACAATCTGCACAGCTTGTGACTTCATTCTAAGCTCAGATGTGTATCTCATTCTTTTTCAAAGAGACCTGATATGATCAAGCCTTTAGGACAATAGCTCTGGTTAGTGGTGCAGGTATTTTTTGACTTTGAAAGATTGGATATGGGGGACCATTTACTAAGACATCAGGATGGAGGAGGTACTGGTTTTGGGAGAACAGGATGGGTTAGGTTTGGGGAACATGCTTAAGGGGTCTCTGAGACAATCAGGAATGTCTTTGTAGACATGATCAGAGCTCAGAAAGGAGATGAGTCTACAGTTTACAAGTTAGGTTTTATCATCCCACATGTGGTGTTAGGCTATGAGCTCGAACGAGATTGTCCCGAGAGAGAATGCATGGTTGGAGAAAAAAGTGGGTATTATCTGTATGAGTTGAACATGAAATGTTCATACAATCAGAGTGAAGGTTTGGGCCAGTGTCTGGATGACATGACACAGAATGAGACAGTTATTCAACTGGGCTGCAACTTTCAAAATCTCTGTTTCGGATCTCTGTAGGTATTGTACAAGTTCTGCTTGCTTTTCCTGCTCCTTTCATTTCAAAGAATCCACTGAAGAAGCTATGGGAAAACTTGGCTTAGGTATTAATCCCCTCCCACTAATGGGGAATTCTTCTCCCTTTTGACTTCATTTCTTGGTAAAAAGCATTCAGTGTTATGTTTCTTTTCTTGGCTCTTTCATCTCCAGATAAGAGAAACCGTGCCCCATAGACAACTGTCCTGCCTCCGGTCTCCCTGTGGACATCTTCCTTTCCACTAACCCTGAGATGGACACTTCATGGAGGAGGAGAGAGTCTTGCACAATCATGATCAAATGTATGACTTATTTTTAAACTAACAAACAATCCTTCTGACTCCCTCAGGAGACAAATTCTAATATTTCCAAAAGAAAGTAGAGTCAACACCACGGGCTGGCTCCCTGGATATACTGTAAATAGCCTCCAAATCAGGAGTAAAGAATGCAGTTGAGCTGGAAAGAATGAAGACAAGGCCCAGAGAAATGACCACGTTGGCTTTGTTGTTTTTCTGAATATGTGTCCACATTGGCGCTGCTCAGCCTGATGTCGGCAGAATATATTTATTGCCTCACATAGCCAGGCGCTGTCATGTGCAATCAGTTGACATCTGGGGGCTGTTTCATGTTTCTCTCCTTCATCTGCCCTCACTCAAGCATTTGGAGACATCAGTTACTAAACCAAGCATGAAGAGGGAAAGCAGTGATAATTAGGTCATCTTCTATATTGTACCACCCATAGTAAAACTATAGTGAAATAAAGAATGGAATCATTCATTCATTCTTTAACAAATTTATTTCCTGCCTGTGTGAGTCTCATGTGGGGGCTGGTTTCATTAAGGAGCAGGATTTAAAAAAACAGACCTGTGAAAACATTCAGGATATCAAATGTTGGGGAAAGTGGTAAGACAATGTGTTTGTTTTTATCCTTTCCTCAAGTCATGTCAGGAATTGGGAGGTGGGTTTTTATTAATCATTTTCTACACTGCATATGTAGGGGGCAGGAGTTGGCACATAGAAAGGTGGGTCTTCCAACTAACAATGATTCAAGAGCTACCCACCACGGTGGACAGTGGCCCATATGGCAGCCAACATGGGTTCTTGTATCATCTTGGCAGGTCCAAAAGGGAAGCTAATCCCTGATGTAGAAACTTTCTTATTCAAGGAATTGAGGTTTAAGAGTAAGGCTAAAAAGTCTAGAAGTCTATTCCATAATGAGCAAACATCCAACATCCAAGCTTCACCCTGAGTCAAACTCATTGGTTTTTTTTGTTTGTTTGTTTTTTGGTTGTGTGTGTGTGTGTGTGTGTGTGTGTGTGTGTGTGTGTGTGCGTGCGCGCGCGCACACACACACGCTCCTGAATATAACCTTCCCTGGACCTAATGGCTGCTCTTTATTCACACCTAGAAAATCACATGCTGAATTTTCTCCAACAACTGTTTAAAACCATCCCAATTTTGTTCTAATTCTTTTCCAGACTCTATCCTGGTTATTTTCTAGAAATAGCTTTGACTACATTTTTGCTAAGATCGAGGCCATCTGAGGGTGGGTTCCTTTTGCCTCTCTCTTTATACAGCAGAAGTTGGTGTAGCTTCTCATATTTTCCCTTAATCCTTGGAGGAAGCTCTGCCTTTCTATCAGACCACAGCAGGACTTCCCCTCCCCATTTATCCTCAGAAGCCATCAGTTCCCCCTTCTCAGGGCCTTCCCCCACCAACTATTCCCTCTCTCCCTTTCTCTATTCACTCCCTCCTGTATTAATCATGCTTTGACAACAGGTGTGTGTAGGGGGTGGCTAGCTGGCCAGGGAGAGGCTGCCCTTCCTAGGACTAGTTAATTCTTAGAGCTAGTAAACAACTTGCCTGCAAACACACCTTTCACATGCATCCCCCCTACAGCCACCTGCTTCATCTAACTCACACGCAGTAAGCTAGCATTTCCCCTGCCCTCAATCAACCTGGGGCCAGGTGCCCAGTAGCTAGAGACTACTTCTAATCCCAGAGCCCGCAGACATTAGTCCAATAAGCCAGTTGTGAACTGCTTCCCCTGCCCTGCCTTATCTTGCTCTCAGAAACCTCAGGAAAGCCTCTGGATCATAGTTTCTCCTCACTGCTTCTTCTGCCCCTAGGAAAAAACTGGTGCTTCCTTGTGTGGCCTTGTGTGGCATGGTGTGCCCCCTTGTCTTGAAAAGTATAGGTAATCAGCTTTTCTTTCAATGCCATTGGTCTCTCTGTATAGGCATCTAGTCATCTCCATAAATTAAAACCCCATGGGTACCTTTTAATATGCCTCCCTCTCCCTATGTTTCTCTTCCTCCTTCCCACCTTCCCCCCTTTCTTTCCACTTCCCCTCTTTGGGTCCTTCTCTTAATTTATTTTATGTATTTTATTTAAAAATGTAATTGTTTGGGCAAAAAATGCTTTGGAAATTTAAACATTGAAACAACATAGAAAAATGTACCAGAAATCTTATGATCCAGAGAAAAACACTGGTGACATTTCAGTGAACATCTCTCTAGACATATCTTGTATCAGTGCATAAACAAACAAGCATATGTATATTTAGGTATATTTATTATATATAGTATTATAAATAAGTGCGATAATACTACACATCTTCACTCAATAATGTGTGAACACCTTTACATTTAAATAAATGAAGATCCATGTCATCAACTTTATTATCTCAAGAAAATTTTAGGTATATCACAGTTTATTTACCTAATTTATTATGTATTTATTTCTATTTTTTTTTGCCAATTTAAACAATGCAAGAAACATCTTTATTTATTTATATTTTCACACTTATATATCTATCTTCTTCATGTAAAGTCCAGATGTGGGTCTGATAAATGAAAGGACATATCACTTATACCTACTAATATGAATTATCAAATCGAACACCACAAAGACTGCTATATCTTATATTTCATCTCCACCCCAAATAATGCACAATAATAATCATTTCTCAACCCTTCATAAAAACATTATTCTCAATCTTTTTCATTGAATCACCAATCTAGCAGGTAAAAAAAAAATCCTTTATTTAGATATCTTTGATTAAGATATAATTGGTTTTCTCTTATATATTAATCATTTGTATTTCTCCTTGTATAAATTATTCATTTATACTCTTTGCCACTTTTTCTATCTGGCCACTCATTTGTGTTTTTAATTGTTCTGTAACGCTCTTCAGGTGTTTAGAAATCCATCCATGTCAGTCACATGATTGGCCAACAAGTTTTCCTGCTTGCTATTTTCCTTCCGATCCTATTCATTACTTTTTGTTAAAGAGAAGTTATAATTTCTTTTTTTCTTTTTTTTTAGAGGGGGAGGAGCAGGGAGAGGAAGATGAAGAATCTTACGCAGGCCCCATGCCCAGCCCCATGTGGGGCTCCATATCACAAACCTAAGATCATGACCTGAACTGAAACCAAGAGTCAGATGCTTAACCCATTGAGCCACCCAGGGGCCCATTAGGCTCAGGTCATGATCTCTGGGTTCTGAGATCAAGCCTTTCGAGGGGTCCATGCTCAGTGGGCAGTGTGCTTGAGGATTCTCTCCCACACTCTGCCCCTCCCCCTGACTCTCTCTCTCTCTCAGTCAGGTAAATAAATCTTTGAAAAAAAGAAGTTGTAATTTCTAATGCAGCCCAACGTATTAATAGTTTTCCTTTTTGGTTTCGAGCTTCCCTGGAATTCTTAGACAGAATTTCTCAGCGGCTACATTATATCCTCAGTGGTTTCGAGTTAACAGTGTAATATTTATCCAGCTGGAGTTTATTTTGAGGGGCCAGGTGAGTGGGGGCCCTCCTGGCCCTTCCTCCTTTCTTCATTTTCCAGCCCATGACTCTCCACCTTCAGAGTCATCTTGGTATAAAAACCCGAGGTTCATCTGAGATCCTTCACTTCTGTTCATCCGATAAATCCAGGTAGTAACTGAAATAACCACAATAAACTTCTGGGTTGTTTTGTTTGTTTGTTTTTTTTTTTTTTTGGACTTTATGAAGTGTTCCCACATCTATTATCTCACCTGAGCCTCGCCACAACCCAGGAGGAATTAGATGAGCCTTCAATCACACATGCGAGTGGACATTGCTGGGGAGGAAGACAGGGAGGCCTGGAGAAGCTGGGGCTGCCTCCAGGTAGTTCCGAGTGAGAAGAACATGAAGGTCATGTCTGTCTGATTCCAAAAACCGCACTCCTTTTCTAACAACGTGTAGCTCCCGCACACATGCCCGTGCCTCTGTTGCATATCTCTGTGCATCTCCTCGTCTCCATCCCAACTCCTCCGGTGCAAGTTTTTTATTCTCTCTCAACTGCATTTTTTTCAGGTGTCCCTACTGCAATTTATTCATGATCTTAGATAATCTTCCTGAATTACAGTGCGATTTGCACACTCAGAACGCTTCAGCCAGTCGCATATGCTTTTGCCAAGGCACGTAGAGACCTTCAAGGTAGGGCGTCCGGCTGCCCTCCCTCTTCGTCTCCCATTGGTCCTCCATATGGACGGTGGGTTTCAGGGAACCAAGTACTGTCCAATACTCGAACACGCCTCCATGCTGCCCTATACCATGCCTTGTTTCAAGCCGTGAGTTCTTTTTACATCAGCATGGATGGGACTGGAGGACGTTATGCTAAGTGGAATAAGTCAAGCAGAGAAAGTCAATTATCATATGATTTCACTTATTTGTGGAACATAAGGAACAGCATGGAGGACATTAGGAGAAGGAAGGGAAAAACGAGGGGAGGGGATTTGAGGGAGAGATGAACCATGAGCGACTACGGACTCTGAGAAACAAACTGAGGGTTCTAGAGGGGAGGGGGGAGGGGGGATGGGTTAGCCCGGTGATGGGTATTAAGGAGGGCACGTACTGCATGGAGCACTGGGTGTTATAGGAAAACAACGAATCGTGGATCACTGCATCAAAAACTAATGATGTAGTGTATGGTGACTAACATAATAAAATAAAATTAAAATAATAATAATAATAATAATTTTTAAAAAAAAGAAAGAAAAAGAACTACAGTCTCTCCTTTCTCTCTTTCAGCACCCTATCCTGCCTTGAGGCCCAGCCCAAATTCCACATCCCTCACAAAACCCTTCCTGGAACATTCCAGTATTCTTTCTTTCCCCTTTAAATTTCCCCGATCCTTTATCTGTGACTCTCCCATGACTCATAACTTTCTCCTTCAGTTTGTGCCAGCATCGTACTTTTCTTATCGGACTGTGGACTTCTTTAGTTAATGGATCAACTCTTCTCTAAATTTTTTATTGCCCACTTCCCAATACTTAACACAATGACTAGCACAGGTAAATATCTAAAAGCCAATTAGTGAGTGATGTGCAAACAAACTATAAAATGAATGGATGACTTTGGATTACTTTGGGAAGCCTCTATATTCCCAGAGATTTTCTCCTTTTACACATTTTGTCTGCCCCAGCGCCCACCAACACATACTCTTGGTGACTAAAGTCTGCCATCGCACCAGTAGAATGCCATGATTTCCATTCATTACTCTGGTCAATGCAAAAGGCTCGTGTCCCAAGGATCAGATGCCCACATTTCTTGGAGAAATATTATATTATCTATGATAAATGAAGGACTCGAAAGTGGAATTTTCGCCAAAGTCTGGGGATGGCTGCATATGGAATAAAACAGTGTGCCCCGATAAGGCGGCCGAAGTAGTAGCTGAAGGAAAAATTGGGCCGGTTTGGAGGAGTTAGCCACTGACATAGGACCCACCTGCTTTGCAACTCTGTGGGTCAGTTTTATAGCCTTCGGAGTTGTACATATGAGTGTCTCCTACTTTGTGCTCTCTTCCTGCCTATGACACCCTGGCTGCCTTCTGGGGCCTTATGGCTCCAGATTTACTGCAATGCCCCTTGAAACAGCAGACCACGTTACATACCCCTGCCACCCCTCTGCCCAGGGAAGTTCTTGTCCTCAATAGGGTCATCATCTTGGGCCATTTCATCCCAGAGAAAAGAGGAGCAGTCCTAAGACATGTGGAAAGGATGGTGTGTTCACAAAGAAAACTGACAAACAACACTCTCTTGCCCCAAAGGCAAGGCATTACTTTAGAGAGGGCTGAGTGCCAATTTGTTATAATTGAATAAATCAGATTTCTAATGTTTAATAACAGATGTTCTGGCTACAACTCATGAAATCATTTAATATTGCTTTATGCTCTGGTAATAAAAAAAGTCATCTGGCTCCACTTGGCCCAGGTTACATATCTTCCTCAAAGGGTCAAAATGACTTGATGCAGTTCTTGGATCAAAAGGGCTGATGTTTTCTGTATGTTATGGGCTGTGGATGGGGTGTGCTCACAGAATGGCACGGATGCTGGCATAATACAGGCTTTGCAGACAATGGCCTGAGGTATATCTCTGACCCCGAAACTTGCCCTCACCTTGACCTTGGAGAATCTGCATGCTACCCAGGAGGCTCACTCTTTCCACTCTTCATGTTCCCCACACCTGCCAGTGCCAGCTTCCAGGGAAGGCTAAAGTAGGTTGACCAGCCACTTTGGGCGAGGTTGCCAGGGTACCGGAGCTTAATGCCTACAGCCCCCAAAGGGAGCAAGTAAATAGGAATGACCCTGACTCTCTGGGAATAAGCTTCACAGATGAGTTTGGATTAATCTAGAGGTGGGGAGCAAGGGAAAATGTGCCTGATGAAGGCTAGCAATAAATCAGAACTTGCAGCATGGATAAATGATGAATTGCCAAGATGACTCAAATATTAAAATAACCAAGTTAATCAAAAAAGATCTTTTAAAGAAGTTGATGATAAAACAATGGGATTCCTTATCCTCAAAGAAAATCTAAGGGAAAAATTAAACAAAGGCAAGCAGAGGTCAAAGAGGGAGACGGTGGGATAATTGAAGCATTGCTTGAGAAGCCAACTGAAAGGAGGTAAAGGAAGATCCAAGGCTATAAAAAAAAAGGACCTTTGCTACAACTTCTCAAAGGGAGTGATAATTCCTTCCAGGGAAGCATGATGTCAATACTTAGTAAAACAAAAGGCAAATTCTGAGCTACAACATAAACACAACTCTGGATAATGAATTCTAGAGAAGCATACTACATGCACTCATGGCATCCTGGAGGCAAGAGTGCAGGGTAAACTTCACAGTCAAGTTCACACACACACACACACACACACACACACACACACACACACACACACAGAGGACCCAAAAGCAGGTAGGAGAAAGGTAGAAAATAATCTAGGAATTTCTTCTGAGGTCTTCTGCTTTCTCCCCACAGCAGTGTTCCCCTGAGGAAACCCCTTCCCCTATCCGTGCCCCCAAAGGAAATCTCATGTTTAGGTGCTCACTCAATCCTGCCCTTCAAGGATCCAGATACATCAGGCGCATTCTGAACCTGCAAGTAGCTGACACCTGTTTGGGGAAACCAATGTGTAAACAGACAACCGCACACACAAGGATAGAGTTGTGTGCACAGGTGTGGTGGGATCCCAGAGGGAAGATGAACATTGGGCCTGAGAAGAGATCCTGGGCTGTTTCAGGATTCCAGTGATACCATGAAATGTGTAAACATGTTGTGATCCCCAGAGCATTTCTGTTTATGTGGGCAGAAACAAATGCAATCGATGATACTGGTGCCCAACCCAGTAAGGAGAGGCATGTCAGACAATCAGAATGTCAGGGCTGAGAAGGATTAGAAAGAGTATCTAATTCAAGTCCCTGAATGATAGATGGTGAGATTGAGGCTTAGCAGGAACTGACTTGCCAAGGCGATGATTGGCCAGTGGTAGAACCGGAAGTCAGTTGTAATCTAGCTGTATTTTTTCTGAAAGGCAATATAATTTCATACTCACTTTTCAGTTTTAGTAAAATTTGTGAGTGAGATGAAATGCAAGCGCACAACCTGTCTCTGCGTTGACATTTTATATTAGTAAGACTTTCAATTTCTTTATCTTAGACATCTTATTTTGGAACTTGCAGCCCAAGTTCTAATTGTCTTCCCGCAATCTTAGCAGAATCAATGAGGGGGTGGAAGCAACTTATTTCCTTGAAACACAAAAGTCAAAGAGATGGGATACTGAGAGTCACATTGAGTTTGAGAGTATTTACAGACCCAGATATGCAAAAGAGAAAGACAGGCCTGTGTCTGCCAGAGCTAGGGTGATCCCATAGTGCCGAAAGCCCACTCCAATCACAGTCCAATCTAATTGCAGGCTTGCAAACTGATAGCAACAGTGATACAATACTGAGGTCATTTGTTGAACACTCCCTGCCCCCCAAAGACTTTAGGCAGCACCAAACTCACTTCTGAAGTGCCCAGCCACTGGCGCCTATGAGCCAAGCTCCTATGTGTCTGGCTCTCGGTGTTCAAGGAGCTCAGAGCTGGAGGGTCATGGAGCGAGCGAGTGGTGGCACAAGTTGGAGGACTGTAAAGGCTGCCGTAGAGCAGCAGAACAGGGCGGCCAGAGGAGGGCAGAGCTGCTCCAAGACCCGCTGGGTGTGGAGAGTGGCTGATAAGGGAGAATAAGCATTGACTTGGAGAAAAACATTGTGAGTCCCTGGCGTCCCTTGCACTAAAATTTTGGTTCTGCCACCAGCTCTGCCTGAGGTCAGGCAAGTTCCTTACTATAGTTCATTGGTTTTAAAGGCACATTTCTGCCCCCCCCCCCATTTTAAAAGTCTCTGAAATTCCAATGTGTCTTGTAACTGGTGGAGTCTTATAATTTTCAAAGCTTTTTTATTTTATTTCCTTTTGTGATGGTAAATAAAAAAAATGACATGCCTTACAACCAGTGGCATTTCACATTTGATGACATTTAGTAGTATTTCTCATCTTCTGTTTATAAGATAAAAATAATATTAAATTAAAATTTTAATATTTGAGGTTTAATGTAAGGGTTAGATTATATGATGTAAAAAAACAATTTTAGGAAAGTATCCAATATCTAAGAATGGCCTCAAATGGTAAATGTAGATGCTAAATGATAACTGTCTGCGGGCTGCCTGAGCCCATTCTGGTTCACAAAGATTATCTGGGAAAGTCAAATAAGAAAAAATTGTTGATTTGGTGCCAATTGATTTCATGGGCTTTACTTCACTTTGTCTTACCATGCTCTCAAGATACAACATCAGAGATCACACCTACCTGTCAAAGATCCCACAGTTAATGACAAAATGAGGACTTGAATTCTTCTCTGTGACAAGCCATGCTTTCTAGCATCGAACCGATGAGTGCAGTTGATTACCGTGAACCCTAGGAGTTTCCAGAATCCGTCCATGCTCTGTACACCAGACCTCTGGGCTCTAAGAAAGGTGAATGCTGGTCTTTTCCATGCATCCTAGGAAACTGGATTAATATGTTGGAACAAGGTGTCAGGAACTGGGTAAGGACTAGCCCAGGTATTAGAGAAAAGAATCCTGCCAACATGCCTAACCCTGACTCAACATCAGATGGTTCCTGGCTCCTCCTGGTGCGAAGCTCCCACCGTGACAACCTCAAGTAGAAGCAAAAGAGGTGGGGAAACACCCTCGGGGTCTTGTTACAATGGTTTGAACTCAAACAATCTCCTGATGGCTTCTCTGGGCCAAGGCCAACTACAATGGTGTGTTCCTCACAAGTAGTCTATTCCCATTTCTGAGACTCCCTGAGGTGTATTCAATAATGCACTCCTCATTCTGAAGCAGATGGAAAAGTGTTTAAAAAGGTGCCAGGTTTATTTATGGAAGCATGAGATTGAATTTAAGAGATGCGCTTTGCCAATATGAAATGTGAACTCTCAAAACAGGAAGTGTGTTTTACTGCCTATTTATTTTATTGCCGTATCAGCTGCCCAGAGCCTAAGAATCCTTCCTCTCAGGAATTATTTATTTTCTAACTTCTGAACCAGAACATCTTGACCATCAGCCCTCGAGCTCCTTACTGCCAGATTCCCAACTACAAACATGTGCCTTACTGTCTCTCATAGGGTAGCCACTGAGGCTTCAGTGAAAAACATTTGGACTGTCCTATTTTGTACTGAGTCTTCTTTTTTTCATGGAAGTAGAGATGTTTCAAGTAAGTTGAATCAAATGACCAAGAGAATGAAAACATTTAAAAGCCTCTTAGAGTAATGGTGGAACTATTGAATTTTCTCATATACTTCAAGATACTCAATAATCAATATTCTGTCATTACCACTGAATCATTCTGAAGAATTTAATGGCAGAAAATGAGTAACTGGATATACATAATCTGAAAACAGGCTCGGGGTGGGGAGGGGTCAAACGAATACGTAATATAAAAAAAGGACAGAGCTGCTGTGTAAGAGTTCTTTCACCTTTTAGGAAAATCCACCCCAGTCTAGTCTACCAGAATAATCTAGACCATTTTAGTCTGAGTACTTCAGAAAAGGTACGTTTTCACATGTGGACTTTACCTGCAAAGCTCAAGCAGCTAGAAGCTCTCAGGCAAAAGACATGTTACAATGGTGCCATCTTGTGGATACTCTCTGAAACACATCTTTTCTTCTCTTCCACTCAAAACTCCTCAATGGCTCCCTATTGCTGACAGAAAGGAGTCTAAAATTCCTGGCATTCAAGGCCTTTTATGACCTAGCACAAGTTTATTTTCAGGCCTCCTGACTCTCCTTACATGGGTATTATGCGCCACTCCCCAGTATAAATTCAGAATTTCCTGCCTCTTCAATCTCAAGCCCAGCATTAATTCAATGCAATAAACCAGCGGAGAATCACAGAACAGCGGAGGGATTAGGGGCCAGAATCCCAGTAGGAAAAAGGTGAGAAGGCAGGGGGTATCCCAATATCCAATAACCATATTATGTACCACGTGTTTATAACAACCTGAAGGCCATTCTGCTCTGTGGTTATGTAGAAGGTTAAATAGCAGAAGAGTGAGCAACAGGAAAGCAAGAAGGAGCAGGAGCACACACACACACACAAAATATATACTAAAATAAATATGAGAAAACAGTTGGCTAAATTCACAATTGATCAAAAAGTGCAATAATGTCAAGCACTATCAGGTTAGTTCATCAAATTTAAAATGACTAGTTGTAAAATGGCACTGGGCCATGTTCTTGAGTATTTAGAAAATGGATCATCTCATACTCCTGTGCAGGGTAGTATTTCTGCAGGGCAATTCGTGAATACTTGTCACAAGCCTTAGAAATGCTCTTACACTTTTATCTAGAAATTCTTTTTAAAATGTCTAGAGGATATTACCACAGGTTTGTACCAAGCTATATCAGAATGGTAACGACCACTGAAACACTAATTGTGATAGATTAAAAAGTTGAAACACATTACATGACTAATCACAGGACATTTGATATATTCATATGATAAATTTAAATAGTCATTACAATTGATATGTGACAAAAATATTTACCACATATGTACTGTTCATATTCTCGTATTTAGTGAAAAATGGAAGACTGAAACCTTGCATGTTCTATTTTTGTTTTTAAAATATGTGCATAGAATAATAATCAGAGTTACTCCAAAATATTAATGATGTCTTATCTAGGTGGCAACAGTATGAGTGGTATTCATTTTCTTTTTCTTTTGTAATGAGTCAAATATAGTATATTTTAAAGAAATAAAATGATTAAAAAAACAATAAAAACAAGACCCATATTAGGTTGCATCTGTACATAATTTTCAATTTGACTGAATTCAGCTTATCACGCATTTTTGGTTTTGGTCAGCTCCTACTACAGTTCAAGGTCTCTGGGATTCTTAATATTTCCCTCTTCACCAGGTCCCATGTGGGTGTGGGTATAGTGAAATTGTACCTGAACAATGCCAGGTAAATACTGTAACTGAACAAAAGCGCTTTGGAAGGCAAAAAAACATACTACCATCAAGAGCCATAAAAATGGTTATGTATTTCAACCTGATAATCCCATTAGAAGGAGTCCATCCTAATGACATCCTTCCCTCAACAGAGGAAATATATTCATGCCTCAAAATGTTCATTGAGTTATCATTAATGGTGAAGAGTTTGGAAACAATTTAAAACTCCAGTTGTAGCGGTTAACTAAATTCTGGGATATACACTCAATGAAAACTTTAACTCTTAAGAAAGTTACAGAGCAGGATTTAAATACCTATGGCATGACGGTGAGTGAAAAATAAGTGGATTAAGACATAGTTGACTTCTTGTGATTATGAGCACATAAAAGAAGTCTGCATGTGATGAAAGAGGAAAAGGAAATATGTAACGAAACATGTAACAAAATAGTCTTGAATTTTGTTGCTTTTTATTTGAAATAAAAGAAACCTATGCTAATGGTTGCAAATCTCTTCCCTGAGGATGTGAGACTAGAATGCAAGACCCACAGTTGTCCGGTGTGATGGAAAATTGAGAACCTAAAGGTGGCAGCAAGAGCAGAAACGCTTCATCTCCATGGATGGCGTCCTAAGCAAGTCTGCTCATGGCAAACTCCATTCTCTGGTGGCTTTCTCAAAGGATGTGTTTTGTCTACTAAAATAATAATAATAATAATAATAATAAAAATAACGATGTCTTAGCTCTGATGTCTCAGAGCAATATGGAGGGCTCTGACCTCCCACCCCACACTCTTTAACTCAGTGACTAGAGATTTTTATAACAGGAACTTGGATATTCAGTTTATATAACTTAATCCATTTGTAATTTTCTCTTATACAGAGACATCCTATTTTGCAGAGTAGTAGACCAACCCTCCCTAAGTGACCTGGAGCACCTAGATCCAAACAAGGGAAGAGAGATTTTTTAAAAAGAGACAAATTGCCCTTTAATTGAAGGAAGAATGAGCCAGCTCAGTGCAACATTCTCTGGAACAGCAGATCCTCTAAAGACATGCTTCTGCTCTCAAAGAGGTTGGCCTGGCAACTCACTTACACACTCCACTTGGGGAAAATTCTTTTCAGCACTGGCCAAAATGCCGATCCAGGTTCCTTTGCCTAGCAGCCTTGAAAGCTTGCACACATTTACAGAAAATACTTTCAAATGACTCTGGAGTTCTGCTTTATGTTTCATGTTCCTTTGAACTTATTACCTCTTTACAATGTCTTGGACTATTAGTTTGGGAACATTTAAAGTTAATGACTATATGGAAAGTAAAACAACACTTTGATGTTGTCCAAGCCATCCATTTCTCTCTTTCATACACAGGAGGTTATAGAAGGCTGGCCGATGCCAGATCAAGTCATTTCAGGAATAAATAACTTATTTGGGGGTCTATATGGATTGTTGCTTGGGGGAAAAGGGGATAGATCAGCTCTGGAATGTCTAAGAGAACCAGAGCCATGATTAATGAGGGTCAACTTTAAAACTTGAGCACACACAGATAGGATTACTTCACACAGAACAGAGTCTGTCTGACCCAGGCTTCCCCAGCAGAGCCCCCTGAGGTACATCATTCACAAATCTTGTTGGTTTCAGGGATACACTGACAGCAAAAAGAGATATGGAGAGGACCTCCTCGGCCATAAGAGACAGAACCCAAAGTACTATAAAATGCAAAGATAATGGCTATTAAAGAAAGTTGGCCAATGTTTCTAGAAAAGTCAAGATTCAAGCTTTCTGGTCGAGTGTCTTTCAATAAAGTAGTATGCTCTTCCAGATAATAGTCATTGCAGTTTTTGTTGGTTTGTTTCTTATTTTATAGGTAAGAGCTTGGAAGCTATTTGTGGGAAGGATTTCTCTGCGATACTTAGGAGACTCAGAAGCAGAGGTGGTCCCAGGGAAGCAGAGGGACAGAGGAAAGAGGGAGAACTGCTCATCCTAGAGTTCTTAGATATTGACCGAATTTGAGATTTCTGAAGGAGAAACAGAAACTATCCACAATACACTGCCTTATCTTATTGAAAACCCAGCAAAACAACAACAACAACAACAACAACAAAAAAAAAAACAGGGGTAGAATCCCTAAAACACAAGAGAGACCCAAAGGGTATTCAGCAGAAACTCTAGAACATCATTCCTCGTTCCCCTTTCCAAAACAGCTAAATAAATGTTTATCTGTGTTAAACATTGTGTTCAGTTGTGCATGGAAAAGCATAAGATGATGCTTTTTCTCATATAGCTTGTTATTTAAAAAACACAACTAGCACAGATGATGTTGCATCTAATCATTGGGCAAGTATTTGTTGAGCATCCACTATATGTTTGGGGCTGATCTAGACATGGAGAGACAATGGTAAGAAAACAGATAAGGTCCCAGATCTCATGAAATTTGTATTCTAGGGTAAGAAGATAGGCAATAACAGTAAATGAAAATTGGTTCAATTGTTTAGAGCAGTGAAGGAAATTGAGCAGACTGGTTTAGCAGAGGGTGAGTGAAGATGGAGCCATATCAACTGAGTGATCAGAGAGGAAGTCCCACTAAGGAAGAGACACTCCAGCCAGGACTGTTTGGACAGTCCTGTAAAGATAGGCAGGAGAGTGTTTTCAGGCAGGGAAAGCATGTGCAAATGTCATATGGCAAAGGCCTGGCTTTGCTTCTTCAAGAAACAGAAATAAAGTCACTGGAGCTTGGGTTGCAAGGAAGAGAGAGTGGAAGATTACTTCAGAAAGGTGCATAAAGGAGAGGTCATATTAAGACCTTTTGGCTCTAAAAAAGGGGGGGTGCACCTGGGTGGCTCAATCGGTTAAGTGTCTCACTCTTGATTTTGGCTCAGGTCATGATCTCAGAGTCCTGAGATCAAGCCCCACCTCAGGCTCTGCAACCTGCCCCTAGCCTTACTCTCCATCCCCCCACCCCCGCAAAAAAATACCTTTAGCCAGGGAGCCAGGGTAGGGACTTTTCATTTTATTTCGGGTGCAGCAGAAAGCCATTGGAGAGGTTGAAGCCCGGGAGTGACATCGTTTATGCGTGGAGATCACGGTTACTGCCTTGCAGAGAATGGATGGCAGAGATAAGGGTAGACGGAGGCAACTAATGGGGAGAGTGTGAATGCCTCAGGCAAGAAGTTGTGCTGTCTGGGCTGGATGCTAATAGTGAAGTGGACAGCATCGGGTATGTTAAGCAGTAGAGCCTGCCAGCCTGCAAAACTTGCTGTAGAATCGGATAGTGGTGCCACATTCTGAGACAGGATCAGTCAGAAGGAACTGGCTTAGAAATGCAGTATTTGGGGAAAGCCACGTGAACTCAGAGTTATGTTTGGAAGAGTTTTGGAGAAGAGGTGAACCTGAGCTGGATCTCTAAGAATGGGAAGAATTTGTACGTGTATTTAATGATGAGTTGCTGAGATTGATTTTGGAGTGTGACTTCACCAACTTCAGCCATTAGTGATTTTTTTTTTTTTGCCATATCCAATGTACTTTTATGTCATAGGTTTTCCTTCAATTGAACCCTCCTCTTGACTTAAGTAATAATATTTTTAAAAGTAAATATTGTTGGGTGGTGGTGGGGTAATTGGGTGATGGGCATTAAGGAGGGCACTTGTAATGAGTACTGGGTGTTATAGGAAACTAAAAATCACTAAACTCTCCCCTGAAACTTATAGTACACTATATGTTAACTAACCTGAATTTCAATTAAAAATAATGATAATAATGGAAAAAAATATTGTACCCAGGAATTCACAGGCTGGAACTCCTTGAATACTTGATTGAGTTACTTTAACTCTTTTAGCCACCCTAGTCTTAAAGCTAGTGCTGTGTGTCTCTTTTAGCACTCCCTCCCCTAAACCATGCTGTATAATCATCTGTGTCTTTCCCAGTGGTTGTAGGTTCCTTGTCAGAGACAGGGAGGAATATTTTTTTGTCTGTTTTCCTATTGTTTTGGGGAAGTGCCCGACAGAACCATGTCAGTTTCCTCTTTGCCATCTTTATCCTCGTCTGCCTTGGAACTAGTAGTGGTAGGGACAGAGTAAGCACTCTGTCCCTACAGCAAAGATTTGTTGAACAAATAACTCTATTCAGATTATCTTATGGTTTGAATTTCTGGATTTCAACCTCTTGATTCCAATCTGTTGTGGGTTGAATGATGACTCCCCAAAATATATGTCCACCCCCAACTTGTAAATATGACTCTATTTGTAAAAAAGGTGTTACAGATGTGATTAAATTAGGGGTCTCAAGATGTGATCGTCGTGGGTCATCTGGGAGGTCCCTAAATCCAAAGACAAGTGTCTTCATAAAAAGAAGAGAAGACAGACAGGGAAGATCATGTGAAAACAGAAGCAGAGGTTGGACGTACATTGCCACAAACCAAGGAACACCAGAAGCCAGAAGATACCTAAAAGCTGGAAGAAAGAAGGAAGGCTTCTCTCCTAGAGCCATTGGAGGAAGCACAGCCTTGCTGACACTTTGGTTTTGGACTTTTGGCCTCCAGAACCATGAGGCAATAAATTTCTATTGTTTTAAGCTACCAACTTTGTGGTAATTTGTTATGCCAACCCTAGGAAATGAATATACAATCTTTATATCTAGCTCAGTGAAGCGCTCAGTGGGTATCTTCCTATGTTATCTAGCAGGGCTAGGATTAGGGTCTGGTGGGTGAGTGAGGCACCCGGGGCACAGAATTTAAGGAAGCACTCACTCAAGCATGCGCATGTCTCCTACCCCTGCAGCCCCAGAGATTATCCCAGGTAGTCCCCAGAGGGGGTTGACGTTTAGAATTCAAGACAAAGTTACAGGTATATTTTCAATTTAAGAGAGTTGAGGCATTGTGATGGGAATCAAGATGCCTAAATATGCCCCTACAAATAAATGTTCATAGAGACCTCGTTAGAGACAACAAGCCCCCAGGAGAGTCTGTTCAGAGGGTTGGCTACAAATTCCAATCATTCAGACACCTCATTTTGAGAAAGGAATAAAGAGAAACAATCTCAGGCTGAATGGTAATTCTGTTAGCATTCCCCTTGATTCTTCTGGGTGTGCCAAACACAGATGGCGAGGAGGAGAGCCGGGGAAAGAGCAGAAATTTCAGAGGGTGATAAAGAGAAGCCCAGAAAAGGGTTGGATAGAGAGAAATTTATAGATGAGAGCCCAGCAAATGCAGAGCATCCCCTGCCAGCACGGTTATCAGTCCAAGTGGTGAGTTGGTCCTGAGTTGTTTTTCCCCCCAGCTGCTCCCCAGTGAAATACAGTAACTGATTCCTATTGGTGCAAATTACCCAGGCAAGTAAGCTTCTATTTCTAGATTTCTAGATTTTTTTTTAAGAAGTTAGAAATTCCTCTAATTTTCAACAGAGCTAGAGTTGCCATTGTTGTGGTTAAAGAGATTTGTGTTTTATTAACAGCTACTCAAAAAAAGAAATAAGCCAAAGATAGAAAGATAGTAATCCATAAAATGAACTAGATGATCTAATCTCTGATTATTTCATACACAATCTTAAACGGCTAATCTTTTCATATCCAACTTCCAAAATGTCTCCAACTGGATGACCAAGAAGAAATACTTTCATTGCCCTCAAGTCCGTGATTAAGTGAGAAGAGGGAATTCCCTTATCTTTTGTCTTCAGTTTATTTTCTTAAGTTCTTGTTTTTATGGGGAGAATGTGTACAAGTCAGCTTTGTCCTGTGATGTGAGTTTTCAAGTTGGCAGTGACCCCCAGAATGTCTTCTGGAACTGAATTGCTCCTTTACAGAGGCGGCAACTGAGCCACAGCATGAGGAAATGACTTGCCAAGGCCATCAACAAATTAAGCAAAGGAAGGCTTCTTGCACCCTGTTTTGCTGGCATTTTATTAGATATTTGACCAACATTTTCTATCTTAAATTGCCCGACAGTCCTATGAGGCGAGTATCACGTTGTCATTTTATAAGTGATAAGAATAAGATTCAGAGCAAAGTGCATTTTATTTTACAGCAAGCTTCTTTCTTTGAGGTCTTTCCCCCTCAGCCATCCATCTACTTATTAAATTAGACATCTGCTCCAATGGAGGACAAAATTTAAGGATGCCTCCATGTTTCCTCTCCCCCTGGTATTCACAGCCATATGCAATGTCCTCCTCTTGAGTGTGGGTGGGACCTGCGACTTGTTTCCAAACAATAGAATATGGTAAAAGTGATGGGATGCCGCTCACAGGATGTCAGACTCTGTCTTGCTAGAAGACTGACTCTAGAAATGTTCTCCCTTACGGTCAATGCAGGGTAATGCATTCATTCTGTACCTTTTTTTTTTTTTTTTAAGTTTATGACCATGAATAGGAAAGACAAGAAGGAGCAGTGGCTCCCTCACCTCCCCCCTGTCCTCAAAGGCTCCCTTCCCTGTTCCCCACCTTTTCCTCATTCCCCTCATTCCTATGGACGTGTCAGGATTGATGACACCCCAGAGTGACATTTCTATTTCCCGCAAGATAGGGTAAGGAATGTGCTCCCCAGTATCTAGGCGTTCCCTCTCCTTCTTTGGCAGGTGGTATAGAAATCTTGTGGACTGTTTAAAAGTGGGAGTATAAGCCATGTGACAGTTCTGGCCAAAGGTGTGTTGGTGTAGTGAAGTGTAAACTTCCACACTTGGTTCCTAGAGTCCCCTGCAAGGTCCTTCCAAGAGAATGGTTTTCAGACAGAATGAAGAGGATCCGATGGAAGACTCCAAGGCCCTGGAAGATGGAAGGATCCCGGGTCCCTAAACATGTTGTGGAAGGACGCCCATCACACAACTGTCTCATTGTGGGATAAGCAAGAAATAAACCTGTGTAATGTTCGTCACCGGGATTTGGTTTATTACTGCCGTTAGTCTATAGGGAAATTGAATTTTAACTGGTATCAAAGATAATTAAAGAGATAGGACCAATGGATGGAGACCTTTCGCATTGCTGTGTGTAGTGTCTCTGAGAGCGCCAGGATCCTCAAGTTGAACCTCGGTGAACATATCAACCCCTGGGGGCTCTGAGGGTAGGAACAAAGGCACAGATGGAGTCTGTACCCATGAACAGCTCTTTGCAGTCCTGGTCTAGGCAGTAACAAGGCCAGTGCTCTAACCTTCCCATCAGCATGGGCTCTCCCTCCCTAGCAAGTCCATAGTCCAGACTTCCCAGTTCATTTCTAGCTGGTTTCTAGGACTATACTTTTGGGGTGAGGCCTTTTCCAAGGGCTATTATAAACTCTGGGAAAAAGGCCAGAATGTTTCATATTGTAATGGAAAATAATCCTTCCACCCTCAATCTGCACATTTTATTTAAGGTGTGAAAAATGCTTTCCCAGCTTCAGCCAGGAGCATTCAGGTCTCCATGGGGACCTGGGCTGAGAGAGGTGGGGGGCAATGATTAGGTGAGGGAGAAAGCCCTCCCTGCAGCACTTTCCAGAGGAGCAGCAAGCATGTAGTCAGAGGAAAATAAGACTTGACCTCCAGGATGGTTCATATTACATGTCTCTGCCTCACCCTGGTGCCTAGAAGCTCCAGCTCACACTTGGCCTGGGACCAAGGAGACGGGAATGGAGGGGGACCCCTGGTGTGGACTTGGAGTTTAGAAGCTGTAGTGCTGCCTTTGGAGGCTGATTTGATCATCAGACCAAGGGCAGGTGAGGAAAAGGGGACCCCCTCCAGGTTAGCACTTGGGGAGAGTAGACAAACACTCAGACCCTTAAGTTTAAGAGTTGTCAGGGAGGCTAAAATCAAATCATTTTCAAAGGGACAAAGTAACAAAGTAGTTAGGTGGGTGATGTGTGCAGTAGGTTAAGTTTAATTCTTTCAGAATTCTGGATCCTTATTTAAGTACTTCGTTATTATGTTTCCTTAAATATTTGTGATTGATATTATACCATTTCCAACAATGGTTTCCAGGTGACTAGATAATTTATTATACAATAGTTAAATTTGCAGCTAAAGTCCTTTAGATGCAATGATGTGATATTTGTTGACTACTAATATGGTGATCTTATTCTAGATCTTTTTAAACATCTTTCAAAATTTTAAATGAATCATTAGCAATGTTCTAAGAAATTCATTAATTTTTAAAGCATGATTTACTTTAGAATCATTAATTTGCAACTTTGCTTTATTATCTGATGAAGTAACATTGAAATTTTTAAATTAATGATCTGGTATTTTTTTAAACATTGAGTTTCTGGCTCCAGGTTACAGACCAACTAGTATAACTTCCATTGTAATTGTAAGACAACCATAGCCAAAAGAGCTTACTTCACAAGTTCAAGGTCTATTAGGGAGTAGCAGAGTTGGGATTCTCCACTGTAGGACACACTATTTTTCCCTGACTTTGGGCAAGCCAGCTGAAACATTAGGGCTTCTTCCTCAGTGAAACGAGTTTTTTCTCAAGTCTTCCACATTCACCCCAACAATCACCCTACCAGGAGAGGTTTTCTAATCCTGGTCCACATTGATTTTCCTTTTTTTATAACATGGGGAGAGCACTTCTCATCAGTTTTTGTCAGTTAGACATGTTAAAGAGATATTGCTTCACTGGTCTGTGAACGCATCTTCCTCATCTTGGAAGGGCTGACACTTGACAATACCATCCACTGGCTACCTACTGCATGCCAGGCACTTGAAAGGTATTTTACAGGCATTATGTAATTTAATCCTTGTGACTACTTTATGGAGGAAATAATATTAGCTCCATTTTACAAATGAGGAGACGGAGACTCATAGAGATACAGTTACTTCTTAGAGACCACGTAGCTGGCCCATGCTGGGGTCCATTAACTTCACGGTGGCATAAACTCTTTGTGTCCTACTTGATCCCTCTTTTCCCCCCTACTTTCTTTACATCTAATCCATCAGCTAGTTCTGCTGGTTTTTAGCTCAAAATAGATCCTGAATCTAAGCATCTCATACCATCGCCTCTGTTATGATCCTAATCCAAGTCACCTACACTTCTTGATGTAGTCAGAGAATTCGTTCTCTACACAATAAACCGAATGATCTTAAAAAAAAATCGTATGACAAACTCCCAGTGGTTTCCCATTTTGTCTCATACTTCGTCTCATAGCCTACGATGCCCTGATGACCCAACACTTACCTAAATGTTATGTATTACAATAGAAAATAAATCACCCACTTTCAATGGACACATTTTATTTAAAGTATGTGTTATGGATGAACTGTGCCCTTCCCCACCAAATTCTTATATAGAAATCCTAATATCCCATACCTCAGAATATGACTGTATTTGGAGAGAGGGCCTTTAACAAGGAAATTCATGTAAAATGACACTCTATGCATACTCCATAATCCTCTACGGCTGGCGTCCTTCCAAGAAGAGGAGATTATGGCACAGAGAACACACACAGTAGGATGACTATGTGAGGACACAGGGAGAACTCATATGAGATAGACAGATAAGAGGAGATTTATTATAGGAATCGGCTCACATGATTTTACAGCCTAAGAAGTCCCATGATCTGCCACCTACAAGCTGGAGAATGGGAAAAGCCAGTGGTATGATTCCGTCTATGTCTAAAGTCTGAGAATGGGAGGATGGGGGGTAAGGGCTGATGGCGTGAGTTCTGGTCTGAGTCTGAAAGCCTGAGAACCATGAGTGCCCATGTCTTAGGGCAGGAGAAGATGGGCGCCTCGGCTCAAGCAGAGAGAGTGAATTCTCTCTTCCTCTACAGTGTTGTTGTATTCAGGCTCTCAGCAGACTGAATGATACCCACTGGTGATGGTGAGAGCAATCTTCTCTACTCAGTCCACTGATTCAAATGTGCATCTCTTTCTGAGACACTTTTACAGACACAGACCTGAAAATAATCATTTGACCAGCTATCTGTACCTCCCTTAGCCCCATCAAGTTGACACATAGAATTAACAACCACACAACCCTAGCAAACTAATATAGTCTGACAAATGCTTACCCAGCTTTAGCCAGGAGCATTCCGGTCTCCATGGGAACCCCGGTAAGAGGATAGGGAACAGTGATTAGGTGAGGGAGAGAACCTTCCTCCTCCTTGAAGCATCCGTTTGCCCAGCTTCCCTTAACCATACACGTCCAGCTTCTCTGGCTTCTTTTCTTTCTTGAACTTACTTAACCCATTCCTGATTATTTTCTTAATGGAACGATCCCTCTGGCTATTGAACTTGGCAGGGGTGTCTTCCTCTTTTAATTCAAGTACCAGTGAGATCTTTCACCTAATCCAATTAGCCTCCCATCACCGTTTTGCTTTTGTTTTCCTTCATAGCACTTTTTACTCTCCAATGTGATTGATGTATTTATTTGATGAACTGTCTCCCCTGACCAGATTCATAAGAGCAGTGCCTGATTCATAAGTAGAAGCTCATTAAATCTTTGTTCAATGAATGAATAGATGGGTTTGGCTCTAACTTCTTTAAAGCTTATTTATCTGTATTCTCATGTCTCAATATAGAGCTTGTCACAAAGTAGATTCTCAATAAAAGCCACATAAATTAAACAGACTCACAAATAGACATTGCGTGGATGCTGAAGGAATAAAATTAGGAACATATTTTATATATATAGCTCATGCTTATAAGTCTCTTCCTTTATGACTTTGAAGTTGGGAAGAAATATGAACAGAAAGGAAAAAAATCTGTTGTTAATAAACCAGAATATTGAATTTTTGCCCAGAGTGTCAGGAGATATGTGAGAAAGTGATCTGGAGGGTCACAGAGCCAAACCGAGGTCCTGTCTTAGTCCTTTCCCAGTCACCGACATCATTCCAGAGCATTCCTAGAACAATTCGCCTATCTCTCTTTAAAATTGGAAATTGATTAATTCCTTACTTCCAGTATAAAAAGGAATCTGAACTCTAGAGAAGGCCATCAATATGTTCAAATATCTTAAAGCGCGAGATTGAAGATAAGATCATATGCTGCATCCATATCCCCAGGCCACTTTAACTTCTGTGAGAACCACTCCTTTGCTACTGATTTCAATCCTTTGTTTCAATTCTCCATTCAATTTGAACACGAATTTGATATACTCAAGTTTGTGGAATGAAAAAAAAAAAAAAGGACAGAAACTGGATGGATGGTCACCAATCTTGTTTCCCCTTCTGGACACACAGCTAAATCACATTTCCTGGCTCTAATTTAGGAAAGGTCAGGCCCCAGTACTAGTGTTTGACCATAGAACGTGAGTACAAGTGGCATGTGTCACTTCCAGATTGAGACAGTCAAGAGCTTCACAAAACCCTCTCTCCTACTTCTTTTCTCCTGGGGACTTTAGAGACCAAGTGTGGACGGTTGCAGCTCCTTAAGATGGAAGATATCTGGGTCGCAAAATGACTCCATGGAACAGAAACTATGGCCAACAAGCATTAGATTATTCCACATCGTTAAGAAAAATACTTCTATTATTTTGAGTCACTGACATTTTGGTATTGTTTGTTATAGCAGCTTTATAGTTTGTGTTCTCACAAATATAAATAAAGTGACTTAACAGAATTCCTTGGGTTGATTCTGTTCAGTATTTAGGATTATGGATATTTTTATTTCAGGATATATTAAGAAGTTTCAATGCAATTAATTGTCTTCTTATTATGAGTAATAACAATTTAATTAACCATGGTGTTAAATGTTTTGGAATACAGGAAGATTATGTATCTCTCAAATTTTTAATTTAATATTTTAACATTATATTTACATGTATAAGTGCATATTGATTTAACTATATTATGAATGGGATCCTGATCATCTTGAAGTCATTAAGAAAACCCATTCCCTGGTCGGAGCAAGGGAGATAATGACTTTAAGATTTTAAAAAGTCAGCAATATAGTGAAGGTAGAAAGGAAATGCTGTCCCAGCCTGATAGACCTCCTAAAGGCCAATATAGTCCAGGATACATCTATGTACTGATGCCAACAATATGATGGACGCTCACACTCTGTAGTTCATCCTATACTTCTGTTCTCCATTGAGTTCTATGATTACCACGTATCTGTTGTTTCTCTTCTCAATCCTGCTTATGGTAGTTGTACTTGCTATTATACTTAAATAATGTAATTAAAGGTTATATAAAATGATAAAATATCAATGAAAAAGGAAAATTGTTGTTTTTATGAAAACTAGATAAAAGAGAGTTACTGAAAAAACTTTGGTTGAGTTCAGTATCTAAGAGGCAAATGTCTAAGAGAATGTGTGTGTGTTTGTGTGTGTGTGTGTGTGTGTGTGTGTTTTGGGGAAGTGTATCATTTAAATTTCCCTGTATAATAAACCAACAAAAATGTTATACCTTACAACAACAACCAATTACTTAGCTAATTATTCTGCAAGTTGATAATTTGATTTGGACTAAGTAGCATTTCTCTGACTCATATTCCTGGGGGGCTCTAAGCACTAATTAAATTAAAGCGCGTCAGTCTTGCTGGTCTTCTTTTCCCCTGGGGCAGAGACCAAAAGGTACTTTCCGTGAAGCCTCCTCCTACCTGCTCCAGCAGCTCTCGGGAGTCGGACGCTGACGGAGAGGAGTGTGAAGACAAGAGCGAAGTGGAATCCAAAGAGTCCTCAGAGTCCGAGATGCTGAATTTGGAGGAGGAATTTGATGGGGTCCTGAGAGAGGAGGTTGTGGCCAATGCCCTTCACCAGTTGGGGCGCTCAGACTCCGGGACTGAGCAGGTCTATCTCAATCTAGCTTTATCGGTTGTGATTTAATTGACATTAGCATTCTCTGTGAATATGTTCACCCACAGAAGTTGGATCTTTCAGTAAATAAAATTGAAGATCTGTCTTGTGTGAGTTGTATGCCTTACCTTCTAGAACTTAATGCTTCTCACAATAAACTGACGACATTCTTCAATATCAAGCCACCCCAAAATCTCAAGAAGGTGGATTTTTCCCACAATCAAATTTCTGAAATGCGTGATTTGTCAGCATACCAGGCTCTCACTAAGCTAATTTTGGACAGTATCCTTTGAATGAATAAAGGGGAAATTTGGGTTAAAAAAAAAAAAAAAAGACCTGATCAGGTTGACTGATCTTGGGTGGGCTTGTTTATGTGGCAGCAATCAGCCAGTTGGTTGACTGAAGACAGTCCAGATAACTGGAGCCTCTCTCCGCATGGTCTTGGTCTTTTATCCTCCATGTGCTAGCCCCCACGCTGTTACATGAGGCTGCAAGGTGCCAAAAGCATCCAGAAGATGGGCCCTTTCAAGTCTGTTCACGTGTTTGCTGCTTATGGTGCCATTGGCCAATGCAAATCATATGGTCTCGGCCTATTGTCAGTTTGAGGAGAGCATGAATATTGAAAAAATGAGACTGAATCTGGGTTAGAACTACAATTATCTCAGCACAAGAGGAATAATCATAGGAGTTCTTCACTTAAGTCATTGTACAGGTGCTTTTAATTTCTCGTTCCATTTTAAAGAAACCAAAAAATCTTGAATGTCATAGATAACATGGCAATGGTTAATGCAAAAAGATATGTATATATATGTGTGTGTTGTGCAAGTGTGTGTGGTATTATATATATTAATATAATACATAATAATAGAAGTAACATAATAGAAGTAACTTCCAATAATAATATATATTTAAGATAATAATATATGTAATACATATAATTATATTAAATAAATTCTATACCACACACAATTAAAAGATATAATTCAAACTGGGAAAATACCTTCACCAAATGTGAAAGGCAGTGGTTTACAGCTCTTACTGTAATATGTAATATGGCCTTACCAAATTAATTTTTTACATTTTCTGTATTTAGTTTTTATTAAAATTATGATAGTAATTAGTTGTTGCTGAAACAAATGATGTTATATATACACAAATGCAACACATTTCAATCCTTTACCACCCTAATATTTATAGATACATTAAAGTATTCCTGATTGTTTTTTATTAAAATACGATTATATTATACATATTAGTCAGCCAATTACTTTTTCTACTTGACAATATATCATAGCTACTCCTACAAGTCAGTCATATAGAACTGCTATTTTTTTCTAAAATTTTTACATATACGTGCATTTTATATAAACGGCACCATATACATATATTCATTTCATTTTATTTATCGTGATAAAATATTTATAGCATAAATATACAGCTATATTACCTTTTTTGGAAAAATATTTGAGAAACCATTAATAGTGATAACCTCTGAAAAGAAAGAAAAGTGATGGTAGGATAGTAAAGGGAGATGTTTTCTTTTTATGTATGCATTTTCTAGTATGCATAATTTTTTTAGCCATGTCATGCACTTTCTTAGTAAACTAATTTTTAGAGAAAACAACAGAGAAGATCAAATAAGCAATATGGAGAACAAGAGTCTATTTGCAACCATAGTTACAGAAGTTTTTTTTTTTTAATTACAAGAAAATACTATGTATATTCTTATATCTGTAAACTAAAAATCTAAAAAAGAAGCCCTGTATATCATAATAATATATATCATAATATCTAATATTGGTAAAAATACAAGAAAATGAAATGCTCTCACTGATGGGAATGCAGGCTTTTCTCCATAGTCTTGAGATGAATTTGGTGATATGTAGCATGAACATTAAAATTGTTCCTGAGTAGGGGCACCTGGGTGGCTCAGTCCGTTAAGCATCTACCTTCAGCTCAGGTCATGATCCCAGAGTCCTGGGATCGAGCCCCGCATCAGGCTCCCTGCTTATTGGGGAGTCTGCTTCTACCTCTTCCCTTCACCCCACTCATGCTCTCTCTCTCAAATAAATAAATAAGAATCTCTCAAAAAAATTGTTCCTGAGTATACAGTTAATGGAAATAGTCACAAATCCATTCAAGGTTTTATATAGAATGAAAGATGGATTACAAAACTAATTATGTATAGTAAAAACTCAGATCTAAAATAGTCTAAACTAGAAGGGCAGTAAAACTACAAATATCTTTAAATAATAAAATAGTATGAAACCATAGTTTTTTCTAAGAATCTTTAGTGATATAGTAAAAAGGTTCAGTATTTAATGTTAACTGACAAAAAGAATTTTGTTTTACATTCAATACCAATTTTTATTTAAAAGTATATAAAGTATGGGAGAAAATTTATCCAACATTAATAGTAATTGTCTCTGTCTGTATGCTTACTCATTTCTGTGTCTTCTGGTTTCTTTCATACCACTTTGTCACATTTCACATTTTCAATGATGAATTCCTTTCTTTTAGAATGGGAAAAAATACAATGCTTTAAAAAAAAACTAAGATGTTCCTAATAATGTATATTAAGTACACATATATCAGCTAAGGTCAACATTTAACTGCTATTTTCCATATGGTAAAGGACAATTCTGGCAATGTTATCAATTACTGCTCAGCATTTTTCTCACCATTTATTTAATTATGGTTATAGTTATTTGTGTCTGCAGTAATTCAATAGAAATATTTTTATGACAAAAATTCAAGAATATATCCCATAAGGATATTGGTAGAAATGCTGTTAGGATGTTGAATTATGTGACTTTTTCTCTATTTAAAAAAATCTTATTATATGTTGTCATAGCATTTACAGTGAGTCAAATTTTATTCGAAAAAAATGATAATACAGATCTTCCTGTATGGGGTTATGTCTGGATAAACCCATCATAAGTTGAAAATAAACCAGTAAAAACAATGCCTTTACCTAACCTACTGAACATAATAGCTTAGCCTAGCACTGACTTAACTGTGCTCATAACACTTCTATTAGGCTATAGTTGGGCAAAATCATCTAATATAATGCCTCACTTATGATATCGTGTTGATTATCCCATGTCATTTATTGAAAACTGTGCTGAAAGTGAAGGACAGAACAGTTGTATGGGGGCAGAATGATTGGTGTGTCTGTCGTTCGCCCTCGTGATCATGTGACTGATAGGAGCCACCACCACCTGGCCGCTGCCACCACCCAGGATCGCAAGAGAGGATCACACCCCGTATCTCCAGTCCAGGAAAAGATCCGAATTCAAAATTCGAAGTAGGATTTCTCCTGAATGTGTATAGCTTTCACTGTAAAGCCAAAAGTACTAAGTTGGACCATCATTAAGTCCAGAACTGTCTGTTTGAAAAGGTAATTGCATTTATTTATTTTTTTAAAAGATTGTATTTATTTATTAGGCACAGAGAGAGAGAGCACAAGCAGGAGGAGTGGCAGAGGGAGAGGGAGAAGCAGGCTCCCCGTGAAGCAAGGAGCCCCATGTGGGGCTCGATCCCAGGACTCGGGGATCATGACCTGAGCCAAAGGCAGACGCTTAACCAACTGAGCCACCCAGGCACCCCTAAAAAGGTAATTGCATTTAGCCTGAAGATAATCTTTATTAGAAATATTCTACCCACACAAAATCCAGAATTCTCAACTCTAAAAGAAGTTTAGAATCATCAAATTAGTATCATAAATTATCCTAACGTTATTATTAGGTGCTTAATTAGTTAATTAATTCAAGTTTTCAATATTCCACTGATACTTATTAAGTACCATCTCTGTGGCGATCCCAGTACTAGGGATTGGCTTTTTAAAAATGTATTAAGACAAAGTCCATGCCTTTGGGGACCTCATAGCCCAGTAGGGGAGAGGCGCAGATAAAATGGCAAATAATTACAAACTAGTATGCTCAAATGCAAATATATCCTAAATAGAGAATAGAAAGGCAACCAAGAAGTGAGGGGGGGCGGAATTTGGGGGAGGAGAGAACTGTTAAGGAATTACTTTCAGGGGTTAGAGGTTAGGGTGGGGCCGGAGAGCATTTCGTTTAAGCTGCAATTGATATCAGGATTTGAGTGATATTTGTTGGACAGTCTTTAGTTCCAAAAAAAACCATAGATTAAAGATTTTGAAAAACAACAAAATTTTCCCGTCTTTCTTAATTCAGCTAATACGTACAGCTAATAGCTTGTTTTGAAAGAGGCAGAAACATGAGTCACCTGGAATAAGACCCACAGAGTGGACATTCCCAAAACACCAGCTACTTTGCATCTCATTATCTATTCTGATTTAGGGGGGAAAAAAAATCTCCAAATTCTAAGATAAAAGATATTTAAACAGTGCCAACCTCAGAAGCCATCAGGAGGAGGCTGTGCCTTTCTTTTTCTAAACTGGAGGCCGCTCTCAAGACCCTTGACTCACCTCAGACAGTGAAAGCTTTCTGGCAAACACGCTTGCATTAGGACATGGGAGTGAGGGATGTTGAGACCCCTTGGCTTCCCTCCCCTCGGTGACAAGTTATTTTCTTGAACTTATTGCATTTAAAGATGTTCTTTCTTATCATTTGTAGAAAATTTTACAACAGCCAAAGAGAAAATGTCTTAGACTCCACATTCATCAATAGCTTGCTTACATGGAAAGTTGTATTTTATAAAAGGTGACTCATGTGTTTATGTAAGCATATCTAAGTGTTCATACTGTCCAATGTGGCAGCTCACGATAAATCTTTTGAACAAATGTGTTTTTGCATTTCTACACATGTAACACATAGAGTTGCAACTGAACTAATAATTTACATTTTCAGATGTTTCGTCTTTCCGAGCTAATTGACTTCCTGAGCTGGGACTCTGCTGAAATCTGCTGAGCCAAATTCTCCCAGTGCCAAAACTACTCCCTAGTAGGGTGAGACCCATTTGGAAGTTGCATTAAAACTTCTTAAGGCTTCCAGGCAATGACTGTTTCAAGAAGGGCTCAAAGCTACATTAGAAAAGTCAATATATCTTGAAACAGGAATATTTTTTAACATAAAATGAAAGCATGTATTAACTTTTTAAAATGATGAACTGGAAATGAGAGATTTGTCAGATTTTTCTGTATAGACTACGCATCTGTGTGATTACCAAACTGGAAAAGCTAATTGAAAAATAAGCTAAAAAAAAAAAGAGAGAGAGAGAGAGACAGACTGAGGGAGTGGGTAATTAAAACTCTTGCTATTTTTTAAAGATTTTATTTATATGTTTGTTTTAGAGGTAGGGAGGAAGAGAGAGAGAGAGAGAAGGGGAGGAGCAGAGGAAGAGGAACAAGCAGACTCTGCTGAGTGTGGAGCCCAAAGTGGGGCTCAGTCCCATGACCTTGATGATCATGACCTGAGCCAAAATCAAGAGTCAGACACTTAAACAACTGAGCCACCCAGGCGTCCCTGAACTCTTTCCATTCTAATTTCATTGCTTTAAAATTTAAATACCTTCCTCAAGAGAAAGCAAGCTTCCCCAAAGTACAGAAGTAATCACTATGGTCCTAAAGGAACCATGTTGGCCATGGAATGAAAAAACTAAAAAAGAAAAAAAGCAATGTGGGATAGTGGGTATGTGCCTATTTTTTAGATATTTCTGTGTCAAATATCATTCTTACCACTTACCAGCTATATGCTTTTTGGGAAATTTAACCTCTCTGAGCCTCAATTTCTAAACTGGTAAAATAGAAATCATATTTAGTTAGGTCATATATATAAAGGACTTATGTGAGTAAATACTTAAAAAGCAGTAGCTAAGGGTTTATCCTTTTAAGCACTTAAACTTAAAAAAATCATTACTTCAAATTTAAATCTTTCTAAAAATGCTTTATGCACATTTGTACCTTCATAAGCAGAAGATACTCAATATAATTTAACATTTTTAAAATAACTCAATAACTTGCTGGATCCTGCTCATTTCAAGACTGCAAACCTGGGTTCTTGCACTAAATAGTCCTCACACTGACATTTAGCTGTGCTGGCTTTATATTATTTAAAAATGTTCTTATTAGTGGTAATGTGGCCTGAAAGAACCCCCCCCCTTTTTTTTTCCAAAGCAGATCCAATCTTGCATTGAGAGAATGGGATGGGCACAGGGAAAAACCTAGATATTATATGATGAATTTTAGAAATTTTCTAATTAAAACTATTTTGGAAGGAAACAGGTCATATAATGATAGAGGAATTGGAATTTAAACTTTCCAAAGTTTAAATTATACTCCAATCCTCCAATTGAAAGAGAAAATATCACTATCAAATAAATAGTAATCACCCTAATTGAGTTACCATATATATTCCTCCAATAGTGACTCAATATTTTACACTGAAGTGCATATTTAGAAACAGAAGGCTCAGCTCTTGTTCTATCCTGCCCTATCAAGTTTTTATCTGGAAAATCATATGTTTCTGTATTTTCTATTTAATCATTCCTTGAGACTACATAGGATGATGGACTTACAACTTAGAGAATGAAACAATTTTTTTTTGCTTTTTTTTCTAAAATAAAATCCCTATAGATCTCTTATGATGAGAATGTGCTCCAATAAACTTATTTCCAAAAGAAGGGATTTTCCTTACATTTCCCAATGATTTAATCAGAGTACATTGGCGTATTCACTCCTGGAAGAGCCAGGAAAACCTATATGGATTATTTCAGTGCCACAGAAATGAAAACTAGGAGGTACTTAGAGCATTTTACAATGATTTACTCACTTGGTATGACAAAATTTTCCAACCTTAAGATTAGCTAAAAGTAATTTAATTTCAACATTTTACTGAAATGCAAAGCCAGATATTCTCAGTAGCCAAAAGACATGGGGCCAGCTGGAATTACAGAACCCAGAGAGGGTGCCTTAATACCCTTAGGCCACTGAGTTTTTGTTTAGTGTTTCCTGCTAACTTCCTCCCTTTTAACAAAGAAGCAGATCTGGGCACCTGGGTGGCTCAATCAGTTGGGAGTCTGACTCTTGATTTCGGCTCAAGTCATGATCTCAGGGTCATGGGATCAAGCCCTGTATAGGGGAGTGGGGGGGGTCAGCGGGGAGTCTGCTTGAGATTCTCTCTCTCCCTCTAAACTTCCCCACCACGCTCTCTCTCTCTCTCAAATGGATGGATAAATCTTAAAAACAAATAAACAAAAAACCAAGGAAGCAGATCAAGCTAAGTTAGTGTTGAAACGTAAACTAGGCAAAGAACATTCTAATCATCCTGAGAAACAGACTTCAATTCTCTCCTTTTCCCCAAGAAGCTAGAAAGTCAGTGGATTGAGGGGGTCATAGAAACTGCTAGTAATGTCTAGGATTAGCTAACTTGCTTTAAGGATTTGCTTTGAGCCTAAAGTGTTTTCTACCAGCCTAGGATTTGGTCCTGAGACCTCTCTTAGGGGGAGAGAGAGAAAGAGAATCTTAAGCAGGCTCCATGCCTAGTGCAGAGCCCAGTGCGGGGCTCAATCTCACAACCCTGAGATCATGACCTGAGCCAAAATTAAGAGTCGGACACTCAACAGACTGAGCCACCCCAGCACCTTGGTCATGAGACCGCTTTAAACATTATTTACGTAATGGCAAACGTGAGAGCTTCCATCAGTCAGGGTCCACTCACAAGACAGGAACCACACAGTAATTTGAGTAGAGAAAATCTAATGGAACCTAATAGCTATAATAGGGGATTGAAGTAATGAAGAATTAGCTCATAAGAAATAAAGAGAACTCTAAAGAATACAGGAATAGCAGATATAAGGAGCAACCATTACCTGTAGAACTCAAAGGAAGAGCCTCCCATCCATAATCCCAGGGCTGAGATCAGGTACTGGTTGAAGGGCATGGTCCTGGCTCACAGGGTGGCAGAGAAGTTTCTATGGGGCATTCCAATCTGCTCTCCAGGGAAAGCGACTTGCTGGAGGCACTGTGCTATAAAATCGCTGGAGGGGATCACTTGGGAAGCCGGTAGGCTGCTGACTGCCGCTGGTTGCTGGTGCACTTCAGGCTGCTGGAGTCAGGAGCTGGAGGAGTGGCGCATATTCCAAGAGCCCGGGACTGGCAAATCTCTGTGCCACAAAGCCCAGGCACAGGGGAAAAAGGAAAAGGGTGTACTGACAGGGCTAGGCCTGATGCAGGAGTCTGCTGAGAGAGCACACTAGAACCAGGGGCGACTCCTTCTTCCCGCAATGTCTGACAAAGATTTACATTATGCTGGATAGTAAGAGAAAAGGTATTTCTCCATATTTTCACAAAAGAGACAATGGTGGCTGAATTTGGAGCTGATAGGCAATACACCGGTGGCTGGCAAAAAACTCAAAGAAGAAGCACCCTCTGATGTCATGCTGAGAGCTAAGTTACCCTCCCTGTGGGTAAAAGAGATCCTGGTGTCAAGGAGGCTGTATGTGAATGGCTTGGAGGCATTTTCAAAAGTGGAGGCTCTGAGGGGCGCCTGGGTGGCTCAGTCGTTTTAGCCTCTGCCTTCAGCTCAGGTCATGATCTCAGGGTCCTGGGATGGAGCCCCACATCGGGTTCCCTGCTCAGCAGGGAGTCCGCCTCTCCCTCTCCCTCTGCCCCTCCACGCTGCTCATTCTATCTCTCTCTCTCCATCTCTGTTAATAAATACATAAAATCTTAAAAAAAAATGTTGAGGCTCTGAGACTCTCTTCTTCTCCCTGTGCCATTGAGTTATTATTATGATTTTCCTTGGCTTCGCCGCACTTTTATGTTAAGTGCCAGAGCCTCTATCAGAAATAACATGTTCAGTGACAGCCACTGCAAAAATAGCATCCTGTTGGCGTTTATTCTAATGCGGGAATAAGACAGTATATATTTATCATGCTCCTATTATGTGTCAGGCATTCTTACAGGTACTTTTCATGTCTTATTTTAAACTTAAAGAATGTGGGTATTTCATCTCCATTTGATAGAAGATAATTAATAGGGTCAAAATTACTCAGCTAGTAACCATCTGTTTAATATTTTATATGAATTTAAACTTGCAACTTTTGGAAAGTTATAGAATCCTTAGATGTGTCAGTGTCCTCTTTAGCATATGGGGTAATAGTACTTACCTCATAAAAAGAGACAGTTGAAAAGAAAGGTCACCCAAGGCCCCAAAACTTTAAAATACCAAGCTGGAATTTCAATGCAGTTTTGTGAAAATTCAAGGCCCCTTTTCTTTACACCATGCCACCCTTCCTTTTAGGCTACAAAATCTTTTTTACTTAATAATCTTTTTTAAATTTAATTCCAATTAAAGGCTTATAAAATTTCCTTTAGACCAAGTACTTGTGAGAAAAACAAATTTCACTTTGCCATGAGTTGGAAGCATACTCAAATAGGCAAAGCTTCTTTCCCAGTATTTTTTTAGATAAAAAGAAAAACATCTGAATTCTAAAAAAAATGTAAACATTAAAATTCTGACCTGATAAATTACTTAATTTAAAAGAAGAATTCTTTACTTGATAGAATGTTCAGTATAGGTTTTCTTGAAGCAACCAAATCTTTTAGTGCATTAAAAACACTATAGTCGACACAACTTTGATTAGAATAGCATTTTTCATGGAAAATTTTAACTGTTTAGAACACCATTATATGTATGTGCCCATGTGCATGAAATCAGTCTTAACTTGAAGATTATAGACTAAGAGGTAATTTGTAAATGCCATTTGTAATTACTTGTAAAAACATAATAAATTTGACATAGATCTTGATGTATGCCTCGATACAAGGATGGAGTTGGACCAGATCAATGGTTTCCAAACTTGGGTGAGCTGCGGAACCCTTTGTATACCCACCTCATGGAGCAGTGAGCAGGGATTAGCAAAACTACACTGGCTGAAAGAAGAGTCCCTATTGGCTGGACTTGGTGACCTCTAACAGTCTAGGATTCTGCGCTTTGAGAAAGAAGCAGCTCAAGTATGCACTCTATTCAAATCCACCATGAGAACTGTCAGTATCATATTATAACAAGAGCTTGACCTTTATTCAAATGACATTTGCCTAAGATCTGGTGGCCTTGGAACCTCCATGCCCAGGAGCTATAATATTCCTATTGGGCCAGGCCTTTGATGGAGCTCAGATGACTTGTCAGATGACAAGTATCTTAGAAGATGACTTCTTTATATCTTCACATTTAATCCCCATGAAATACTGCAGCCTGGATGTTATTATCCTCATTTTACAGATAAGAAAATAAAATCTCAGAAAGGTTGAGTAGTTTTTTCTTTCAGTCACCTGGTTAACAAATAATGGGCTCGAGTTTGAAGCCAAATTTGTCCAGTACCAGAGCTCTTTTACTATACGATGCTTGTCTCTCCCAAAAATATCAACACACTGTTAATTTTATCATCTCAACACACATGTTGCCACTGCCCCAGTTCCTAACAGTGCCAGACATCAATCCTGGCTGTCTTCATACTCCCGCTCAAGAGAGTCTCCTGAGTCTCCTGCGAAGTACCCTACCATTCCTGCTACCACTCATCTAAAAATCCTATCTTTTCTTTAGTTCAGCCTCCTCCACAGAGCTGCCTGGCTACTTTCAACCTCGAGAACCTCTTATCTCTGGATTGCTTTGGTCCTATTCATACAAAACATTTCATTTTTGATTCGAATTATTGTTTTTATTAGTCATTATTCTAGTTTTTTTTCCATTTTGTATTCTTAACATGAATTCTGTATTTCACATGAAACATATATTTTTATATACTTCTTCATCCTCTACAATGAGGCATGTAACACATGGAGAGTCAAGAGGAAGTATATTTACTCAGGTGCTCAGTAAACACATGTTGAAAGAATGTTATCTAATTGTCAAATATTCTTGGTTATGGAATCATCAAAAGCACAGCACTCAATACAAACATCATTAATGTAGTCATTGGTTCGAACAACAATGACTGAATGTCAGCTATGTGCCAGCCATTAAGAACAAAATGCTTCTATGTATAAATGTATAAATCATAAATAGATTGGAGAACCCCAGGCAGTTTAACAGATGAGGCAAGACATAACGCACGCCTGAACCAAGGTGACGGCCAAACGTGTGAAGAAGTCACGGTCATGAGGAATTTCCTAGACCTGACTGCTGGTCAGATATTCAGAGCACAGAGTACAGGGCAGGAAACAGATCAGGATAACTCCCAAGATTTTAGTCTAGGGCTCCAGACTACACTAATCTGACAATGGGGCAATTTACTGGGGAGTACAGAAAGAAGAGCAGGATAATTGGATTGATCATTAATTTAATTTAGGAAATACTGAGGATAAGACCCAGAGAATATTCATGAGGCAGGTGAATACACAGAACTGAAGCTTCCTGGAGAGGCAAGTCCAGAGATAAATATTTTAAATCATCAATATACAGGTAGTAGTTAAAATTGTGCATGTGGATGAGATTATGTAGAAAGAATGTACAGGATGGAAGAGAAGTAAATCTCTTAGGCATCCAGGAGAACACCAGTATTTAAACAATAGGTACCAATTATACTTCAATAAAGCTAGGGGATGGAGGGAGACAGGTGAAGAACGAATTGCCAGAGAAAGTGACTAAGAAGGAATTTTAAAAGTAAGTAATATCAGAGACAAAAGAAAGAAATGTCCCTAGACATTTATCTTTCTTATTCCACACAACAGATGTTTAAAATTTTTGTCATTCTTCTCAACAGGGACACTGCATTTGTACAACCCTAAGGGGTACCATTTATGTAATATACGTGAATGGACCCTTCAGGAATTGTGCAACTCTGTGATGGGATGGCTCCCCAGGTCCCTTTTCCATTTGACCTCGTGCTTAACACAGAGACATTTTTTTCCCGAATTCATAGACGATATCAAGAATGATCTCCTTGCCCTTACCTCCCTTTCACTGTCACCTCAGACTCTTCATCCACCTAAGCCTAGGGGTGCTTTGGTTCATTTGCACGTCATGGAAGCTTGCTCCTCTATTAACGTTCTCCTGATGATGTCGTCCAGGCCCACACTCAGCTTGAACAGAAATTTTATAGAAATGTATGGAAAAAATACAATGGCAATACAATACCGTCCTCAGAGTCATTTCTGCAAAGGTGTTTTTGTCAATTCATTTAGGATTTGCCAGGACTGGAGGATATTTCATCTACCGTAAAAATAAAACGTTCAAAAGTGTCATCAAATAGAGAACTTTGTACGTGCTCTAAATGAAAAGATGTTCCCTGAAAGATGCAGCTCTTAATGCACAGTGTAAAATGCTTGTAGCTTTTATTATGGCCTAGATGAAAAACATGTTTTACTGCATACCAGAGTAACAGACGTCAACTCACTTTTCAAATTGGGAACAGCTTTTCATTTTGTTCTATTCAACAATTTCTGGGTCCTAATTCAACCTTCCCTCCCTCCATCCTACCTCCCACTACTATGCATTCGTCTTCGCTCTAGCAAAACAGTGTCACAAACTACTTTTTCAAATGGCAAGGGCAACATGTGTGAGGTGACAGAAGGAGAATTTTCAAGGTAGGAATCTCCCATGCTCTTTCCCCTTCCATTCAGCAAGAATAAGAGGGGACCTGAATGGTGAAATATTTACTACCTTAACATTGCTGATTGAACACAAACCACAGGAAACCCCGATGTCCAGAGTAGTAGATCAGAGGGGGAAGTCATGCGGTCGTAGAGCCAAATTTTGATTTCTAGCCTACTGTGTAAAAAAAAAAAAAAAAATGATCATCTGCCATGCTGCTCAAACCCATAATGGAAGTATCTGCCACAATCCTCTTCCAAGTACCACTACCTTATTTACTGATGATTAGCAAAATAAGTTCATTTTTTTTAAAGTTTAAATATAATTGGAAGCTTAAATACAATTTCAGATGGTAAGTAATTGATATACAAGGTTTTTTGAGTATTAATAAATTGTAAGGTTTACTCCTTGGAGGAAAAAATTCAGATCTCATTTCATTTTATAATTGAACACAAACTTTGAACCAAGTTCTATTCATATATGTTAAATGCGAAGTTCTTGGAGCTGAAACATTTTCATCATACATGTTCTCTGCTGGTGGGAAGGGTATGTTTGGTTTTGTTTTAAGAAACAATGGAGCCCAGGGTCTGAACATAATCCTCGAGATCAGGAGATCTGAGTTTTAATCCTGATCCCCAATCTGGACAAGTCTGTAAACTTTCTGTACCAAATTCAAAATGGGGAAGATATATAACTTGCCTCCATTTGCTCCAAAGAGCTATTACCAGCAGAAGTGAGGTAATCGGTGTGAATGCACATTAACCTCTTCAAACAAAGAATGGTGAAGAAAAGCAAGACAATGAACATTTTTTGAAACAATATATGATATTTTTCCTTCAGCCTTTTTTTAGATAGCCAAGTTTAAAGTCAGTGGTGCCCATTTAAAAAAGGAAAATCACAGAAACATGCAGGGAAATTTGGAATCAATTTATTTAAAGACATGTTCTTTGCAGCTGTTGTTCATTAGGACACTTTTATTGACGTGTCCAGAAATCTTTCCTAGTAGTTTAGGCACGCGGGGGCTTTGAGCCCTGTGAAGTATAGCAAATTGCAGATGAATTGGTCCAGAAGTGTAGGTTTGTTTAAAAAAAAATGCGTTGTAAGATAGAATATTCTCAAGGGAGTGATTGGTGGGGGAAGGGAAGTATGTACTGACACTTAAAAGATCCTTGACCTTCTGGAATGCACATCTAAACTTCTGCAACAGTAGCCCAATAGAACTGAAATTCAGTGTTCAAAACCACTCTAATAAAGCCCACTTTCTCCAAGGATCCCAAACAAAATGATCCAGGGATAGTTTATAATAAGGTGATACTTGCTTTAAGAGACCGGTTTCGCTGAGAAGCCTTTGTATTGGCGCATTGCAAACTTTCTGAGTCTTGGGAAGAATGAGAGTGTGCCAAGTGGATTTGGCAAAAGATGAGAAGGGAAAAGAGTATTCCAGTAGATGGAATAGCATATTCAAAGGGCTGGAGGCTAAGAGCGCAAAGCAAGTTTGGAAGAACAATAAGCATTGTTTATTGATTTGTTCATTTCTTCTTTATTTCATAAACATATATGGAGCTCCTACAGTATGCTGGGTATGATTCTGAGTAATTCCTAAGACCCATCTCCAGTATCAGGCAATTGGTAGTACAGTGAAGGAGGTGGAGATCAAAGAATTTCCCTGCCATGTGTTCAGGTTTAGGCAGAGGTAGTAATGAGTCCTGCAGGAGCTCAGTGGTGCAGGGGAGAAGAGTGGGTGTGCGTGTTTTGGGGGGATAGAATCGGCAAGGCAAGACGTCCTAGCAAAATGTAACAGCTGAACTGAGTCCCGAAGAGCAAAGAGAAGGAAGCCATATGGGAATTGGGAAGAAAGGGTCTTCTGGGTTAAGGAGCGATGATTGGAGTTAGCTTTTTAGGGCAGTGACTCCCTGGAGGGTGGAGTGGGGGCTCCCGTGCGGAAGACCAATGAAGGTTGGCGCACAGCCGCCATATATGGGCTGCATGGAAGTGGAGACAGGGAGCGAAAGTAGTCACAGGTCCTGGAGCTTGGCTGTCTGTCCTGTGGGAAGGTTCACTGAGCCCTGCAAGGCCGTGTCCACCACTCCCTGGGCTCACTATGGTAGTAACACACCCTTCTTTCTGCTCATTGGCTTGTGCTCTCTGAAACGGGGGCGGTAGCTTAGTCACCGCTGTGCTTCTACAGCCTGGACTCGTCATGGAGAGCGACTAGAAACAGGTGCAAGGGAGGTGACGCAGGAGGTATAAAGTGTGCCCTGGGAGTCTGAAACCTAACACATAGTAGGTAGTCGGAAATGCCTGCTGCAGTGAATTGGTGAATGAGTCGGTAACACTGACCTTGCCAGCATTCTCACTTGGTAGTAAGGCTTCAAAAAGCAAGACTTTGAAGAAAGACAAGGTCTTGCTGTTATTTAATCAAGCTGAGCCCGCATTTCTGGGAGGTGGAGACAACATCTGCCCTTTTAGATTGGGATTGGGGTCATTAGATAGACTATATGAGAAAGACCTGGCAGGTATTTAGATTCTGAACACATTGTTGGTTTTATTTATAAATAAATAATGAGAACAGATGAGGAAAAACCTTTAATCTGCTCCTCAGATGGGCTCTCCTCAGCTCTCCATCCCCAGTGTTTTTGATTCCCCATCTCCTCGGCCTCCATGACCTGCCCCATGATTCACTGAAAAAGAAAGGTTATTAGAGTTGAACTCATCTGTCTCCCCAAGACTTCTCATCCTCCTGTATCAACGCCCACACTCTCAGTCTCCCTCTGTCACCTTGGAAGAAGGGTGCCTGCTTCTGTCCAAGGGCAACACCCAAACTTGTGTACTGAACCTCGCCTCCACTTGGCAATTGAGATTTCTCTTCTGTGATCATTCTCACTGTCCGGCACCAGCGATTTCTCCTTCTCTACAACATCATTGCCATCATCTTACAACGATGGTGTAATTTCTCCCCTTCACCCCACCTCCCCATCATACCTCTGCACCAGTGCACAGCGGTTTTACTTAACTGCTTTCTCTACCATCCTTCTCGTGTCAAAGTCTATCCTTAATCTTCCCTGATTTGTACTCTGTCCCCCCATACTACTGAGGTTGCTTTTGTCAACATCAGCAATGGTCTCCATGTTGTCACATCCAATAGTTCCTTCAAGGTTTTGGCCTTACGTGACCTCTCAGAAGCATTCAGGACAAATGACCTCATTTTTGAAACACTTCCCTTCTCTGCTTTAGTGAAACCACTCTTTCCTGATTTTCCTCCTACCTTTTTCCTTGTTCCATGTCAGTGTCTTTTGCTGGATTGTTCTCCTTCACCGTATCGTTGAATGAAGGAGTGCCCCAAAGCTAAGGGACCCACTGTCTTCTCTGTCTATGCTTTCCTGCTACATGATCTCCTCCAGTCCGCAGCTTGCCAAACTACTCATTTGCTGATAGTTTCCAAACTTAAATCTCTAGCAGTGACCTCTCTCAATTGTCTTCCGGGCATTTACACTTATAGATGTAATGGGTGTCTCAAAGTTGACATGTTCAAAACCAAAAACCTCTTCTCCATTCTCTTAAACTCAGAAAATGGCCCCACCTTATTTAGTTGATACCTTCTACTTTTCTTTTTTTTAAAGATATTATTTATTTATTTATTTGAGAGAGAGAGAGAGAGAGAGCAAGAGAGAGCATGCACATGAGCGAGGGGAGGGGCAGAAGGAGAGGGAGAGGGACAGAATCCTACGCAGACTCCGGAGTACAGAGCCCAAAACATGGGTCTCCATTCAGGGCTCGATCTCACAACCCTGAGATCATGAGCCTGAGATCATGACCCAAGCCGAAAAACCAAGAGTCGGTCACTCATCCAACTAAGCCACCCAGGCTATCCTGACCCTTTCTTTTACTCATTCTCTGCAACCGCTCCACGAGCATGATTCGTGTGTGTGCACATTTCTCCACCTACTACCACCATTCTAACCCACGCCCCCACCAGCTCCCTCCAGGACTGCTACAGTGACCGCATCAGGAGTCTGACCTTCCACTCCCACTCCCTCCCATTTCATACTCCATACAATTCCAAGAGTGATATTTTCAAAACTGAAATAAGGGTCTTCCCCAAGCTTCAAGTCCTCCAGGAACTCCTGATAGCACTTAGGATGAATCGCTGGCTCTGGTGTGAGTATCCTACATGATCTGGCTCCAAACGAACTTCTCTACCTCTTCTAGGACCATTTTCAACCTTGCTTCATTCCCTAAACCTTTTTCTTTCCATGAAACACACCAAACTCAGTGCTGCTGATGGCTTCTCTGCATGGAATGCTTTCTGTCTGATCTTGGTATGGTTGCCTTTTAGCCTAAATGTCACTCAGAGAGAACCTTTTATTTTATCTCCCCACCCACTAACTATTCTCTGCATAGCCACCATCACAGTCAGATTGCTTCTGTATTATTTGTCAGAATGTGTGTCTATTTGACCACTCCACTCCCAACTAGAATATCATCTTTATTAGAGCAAGGTCTTTGTCCATCTTTTATAACACATTATCCTCAAGACATAGAATGGATCTGGGCACATAGTAGGGGCTTAAAATCAAACAAAAATAAGTGTTGAATGAATTGATCTCCTTATGGGACTGAAATGAACCTTTGAGATCATTCTAGTCCAACACCCTCATTTTACATACGGGGGAACAGAAGCCCAGAGAGGAATCATTATTTTCCCAGAATCATTTCAGTGAGCAGTGAGAAATATCTTCCACACTTGCCCCGTAGAACCCCCTTTTGTTTGAAATAATACCAGAGACCTGCATATAAAAATAAATATACATGAAACCCTACTTTATATTCTGTGAGGGTACATCAGGTCAGTTCCACAGGCTGGTCTCAGGAATGAACCCTGATGGGACGTATGTCTCCCCACAGGTAATCTCCAAAATCCCAACAAGTCCTATGGAGTAAAGAGCTGGGGTTCTGGAAGCCCTAAGAAACCATAGCCCTCAAGTAGGTAGTTTCCACATATGTTTGAAGAGAGGACAAATGTTGAATTTTGTTAGAGTGATAGAAAACACATGTGTTTTCTCACTTCATATCCCAGAGAAGTTAGCTGTCAGTCTCAGCTCATAGCTCCCATTTCTTCCACCCCTAAAAGATCAAATATGTGCCAACATGGCTGCATCCCAGACATTTGAGCAATAGGAGGAGGGATAATTGGGGAGGGTTGAAAAGAAAGACCTTGGATGTCACTGGAAGGTGTTTGGCTTTTAAAATTTCTTTTCTCTAAAGTCAATGTTTCGCCATTTAACATTTTAAGCAGAGGAGTGATGTGATTAGATCCAAATTTCGAAAGGATCACGCCGGCCGTACATGCGGGGGGGATGGATCAGAGGAGGCTAAGACTGCGAATGAGGACCGATTCGAAGGTTGTTCCGCTAATCTGCGCAAGAGATGATGGGGGCCAGAAAAAAGACAGTGGCAGTAAGGATACAGATAAGTGGGCTGATTTGAGGTATAACCATATTAAGGACATATGGTTAACAAGACCTGATAATTAGGCTCCCTGTTGCCAGGTGTGGCCATAGGCTGGTTTCTGGCCAGTGAAAAGAAGGCAGAAGGGACACGAGCAACTCTCAGGTCATCTCCTCCAGAATTCTTACCCTGGGTTCTGTACACACCTTTCGGCTGTGTCTGCTTTTGGTAGCTGTCTCTGATGGGGGCAGTCTTAGCAGCTACATTTATAGGATGGTAGGGCTCCCTTCTGACTTTGACATGAGAAGGAACCATGCCTCTGTCTTAGTTAAGCCCCTCTGGTTTTACATATCCTTTGAGCTGTGTAGCATTTATCCAACCACCCCAGGTGTGGCGGAAGGAATGCCTATGCAAATCCCAAAGCCACAGTGATAAGGATTCCTGCAACAGCTTCAAAGGGCCAGTGCACAGAGCCATCAATTTAGGACTTCCCAGGACAAACCCATTTGATAATTCCATCAAAGGAGGTGGTAGAGGATGTTATGGAAACTATGGTCCTGAGTTTCAGAGGGCTTAGAAATACTTCTATCCTTTGCTCCACTTATATTATTTTAGCCAAAATAAAGAACCCGAGTCTACACAAAGAGTGATGTAAAGGAGTATTTCTTACACTCTTGTTTATATTAGGAAAAAAGCTGACGTCAACATAGATGTCTAACAATATACAATTGAGTGATTAATACATTTTGGTACATTCAAAAACTGCAGTATTCATAATCATGATCCAGAAGAATATAAAAGGCCATGGGAAATACCTCACTGTTTAATATTGCATAATCTAAAAAGAATTTTGATTTCTGTGTATTGATTATGCCAGAAGGAAAAACATCAAGTACATGCTTGAGATTGGCAAAAAAGCAATCATTTTAAACAAACTTTGATTTCTGTGTATTGATTATGCCAGAAGGAAAAACATCAAGTACATGCTTGAGATTGGCAAAAAAGCAATCATTTTAAACAAACAATTCTCATTTTTAACTCATTGCTAAGTCTTTCACTCAACTACTCCAAATTACTGAGGTTTTTACTTTATAGACAATGGAGTTTTTAAATTAAATCAGTTGCAGTTATTCGTTCAGTAAGCATATTGAAAATCTAGAGCCACTCCAGGCAACGCGGTAGCCTTTAGCCACATGTGGCTGTTCACACTCAAAACTAACTGACGTTGAGGAAAATGAAAAGTTTGGTTCACCAGCTGCACTGGTCACATTCAAGGGCTTATTAAGCACATGTGGCCAGTGGCTACCATTCCATCAGCACCGACACTGGCATTTCCATCACCACTGAAGTTCTAGTGGACCGCTCTGATCTGGAGTTTACCATGCACTGTACTATGTGCTGGGGACTCAGCAAAGAATACGACACAGTTCTGTCCTCCAGGCTCTCTCAGCCCAGTAGTAGACACAGATATGCAAAGAAAATCAAAGTGCCCTATCATACTTAGGTGTCTTCTGTCCCATCCTGCCAGACACCATCCCAATAACTACAGCTGGAGGGGCTCACCATCGAAGCTTCCCACCTCTTGGAATCAATGTCATGGTATAATCACTAAACCGCATACAGAAATAAATCATAATTGACCAAGATGCTCAGGGAATGGTTTGCATTGCGGAAAATTAGTTTTTTCACTCATTCAGTAAATATGTACTAAATACTGACTATGCACCAGCTATGTTATATGTAATATAGAGATTCACTCTATTCTTACAGTGAAATGGTCTCCGCCCTCATGGAGATCATGTTCTTGGGGGTTGGGGCAGACAAAAGAAATATAGGCACATAAAATATCTGGAATATCGGGCGCCTGGGTAGCTCAGTTGGTTGAGCCACTGCCTTCGGCTCAGGTCATGATCCTGGAGTCCTGGGATCGAGTCCCGCATCGGGCTCCCCCTTCTCTGTGGGGAGCCTGCTTCTCCCTCTGCCTCTGCCTGCCACTCCCCCTGCTTGTGCTCACTCTGTCTCTCTCTCTCTCTATGTCAAATAAATAAATAAAATATTAAAAAAAATATCTGGAATATCAGACAGTGGTAAGAGCTATAGAGAGGAATGGAGTGGAGCGGGTTGGGGCCTGGGGGGGTGGGGAAGGAAGGAGTGCCAGGTGGTGAGTTGGGAGTCAGGGAGTATAGAGAAAGGGGGTGCTATCTTAAATAGGATTTCATAGAAGACCTCACTGATAGCATGATAATTACACAGAGACCTGAAAGAAGCAATTCATATTGGATCTTCCATTTGAAAAAAAGTCCTTTAGAAGTCTGTGTGTTATAGAAAATAAGGTATTAGTAATATAATACTAATCTATAATCTGTACTAATTTATCTGAGTCTTTAGGCAGGCCATTAGTCCTCTTGGGTCCCCAGTCTCTCCATTTTCATATTAAGTGTTTGGACTAGATGGTGTCTGAGAACAATTCTGGTTTTTACAATTTCTGACTTAAGCACATCAAGAAGGGGAAGAAAATTCTAGGTGCTACCTGTTAGGTTCATAGGTTCATTCCACAAACTGTAACCAAAAGCCCAGTGTGTGCCAGTCTTGTTGGAAAAAGGAAATATGACAAGGTTAAGAAGATGATTCTATCTTCAAGGAGCTTACAGAGGAATGGGGGAGATAGGCAAGACTTCTCCCTGTGACTCGGAGGCTCTGTCTGCACTTCTCTGCAGCTGGCTGAGAAGTGAAGGCTCCCTGCCCTCCACACCTCCCAGCCACATTGTACACTCATCCTGGAGAGGCCCAGAGCCCAAGGCCATCAATCACATGCAGCTGTCCAAAGAGGGCCGGGCATCACAGCATCCCCAGGGCCCAGCCTCTCCCTTCAGGAGAAATGTACCCTAGATGGGGGAGCTGTCTCCATGGATGATGATGATGATGGATGGCCCAAGGAAAGCATTTTTCATCTCTGAGCAGTACACGTGTGCATTCTCGCTCCGGGGCCAGGTTCTGACTGGGATCCGGCTGTTCTCTGTTTTCTTAGCTGTTGTCACCTTTTCCCCTTTACTGACAAATGGACCCATTTTGCAGCCTGAGTGACTCATGACTGTTTGAGGAAGTCTAGATTAACTCGTGGCAGAGAAGGCAAATGAAGACAATTATTTCCAACTTGCCGTCTTCAACTTCCATCTTTATCTTAGCACACCCCTGCTGAAAAACCTCTAATGGTTCTGTCTTGTCCGTGGGATATTATCCAAGGTCCATTTCCATCTGGCTCAGACGATTCCAACCTTCGCTCCCACTACTAAACTATGCAGGCAGAACTCTCACTCAAACATGCCGTGGATGTTTCCCACATCCACACCATATCCGCATGATTGATTCCTACCAACCCCTTGCCCAACCTCTGCAAAGCGGTTGGCCTCTGCAAAGCTGTCCCTGATTGCCCCGGGCCACTGAAATCTCTTGTTCTTTGCGTGGTCATTTAGCACAAAGCTTGGGGTGCTGAGAGCTTTTGTTCACAGACAAAAGCCTGAAGTTCCCTGCCACTTCTGGGCCAGAGGCACCTTGTCCTTATCCACCTCTCCTCTCCAACAACGCCAGGCCCAGTGCCCAGCACATGGAAGTTGTTGTACAGAATCGAGTTAGTTGATTGATTCTTTCAGTGGCCCTCTCTAATGTGCTGTGATTCCATCAGCAAGTGGGCAGGCAACCAAGTTTGAAAGCTTGAGCCTTGATCAGCTTAAGATGAGGTTTAGGTTTTACCAGTCCCAGAAACACAGACACAAGAACAGTTATGTCTGGACCCCTATGCCAATGTTGACCAATGAGTCAGTGAGTCGGGCATTTCTGATTCAGAGAGAGCAACTTTCTGAACCAAAATAATTCAAATTGCTGGCTTAGTCACCAATTCAAATTTGCCTGCCTTAAATAATAGATGGGTCTCTCTCTTCTCTGGGACACTGAAAGCTTTATAAAAGAATTGTACTTTCCACCACACAATGAAAGGGTTTTGAAATAAAAGAATCTTCGATGCACACTCTAGGGTCCACCGGAATCATCTGGATGGCTTGTTCCAGCACACAGGTTGGGTTTTACCCCCACAGTTCCTGACTCAGTAGGTTTGAGGTGGGTCCTGAGGATCTGCATTAAGGATGCTTCTCCAGTGATGCAGATGTCACTGGTCACACTCTTGAGTCCTCGACCCTATCCTAATACTTTTTCTCTTTTTGTTTACTCTTTCTAAGACTCTGTCTACATAATGTCGTCTTTTTATATGGATATTATCCTATCGTATATAAAATTTTTGCATTTCTATGATTCTTGTCAATTATAAAGGGTCTCTCCCATGCCCATGATATACACTTAGAGTTAGCATAACTCAAAGATAAAATTTCACCAAATAAAATGAACTTTTGGAATTTGGGATGAAACATGACCCTAAAAACCATGCTAAGAATGACTTCACCCTTGTGCAGGAATGGAAGGGTATTAAGCAAACATTCAGCCCAAAATGATTCCATCGGGAAACTAATTTGACTAATTAATTTGATTCATTAAATTGATTCCGGGTTCAACTTTCTGTCTGTTTTGGCCATTTCTCAATCTCCAGCTCCTGGAACAGAGACTGGCACTGGAAGTATCTAGCTGTCATTAAATATCTGTGGGATGAATGAGTGAATTTAGCAAATACACATCTCCCTCATATACTCTGGATAATTTAGAGGTCTCTAGAATGGGCATAAGTGCAGGCAACTGGGGGGACTTTTTGCAGCACTTAAATATTTTGCCTCAAAATGAGCCATTTATGAAAGAATAATCATGAACGAGCTATAATTGGTTTTCAGGCACTGCAACAGATTTCTACTTGTATGCATAAACATGCGTGTACCCAGGAGATACACCCCCAACTACCTCCTTTGAATGAATAGTTGTGCAAAGAACCCCACATCCACTGGTATGCTCTGTGTGGTGCATGGGTCCACCCAAATGCTATTACACAGGGTTTTCTATTTTAAATTAGAAACCCTTCTGGGCACACATCAGTTCAGAATCCAAAATGAAATGTAACATGGGAAGCATTGTAAGGGACCCTGCTTCCTACTGTGTATTACATGAAATACTAAAGCCTTCTCTTTAATGTCTTTCCAATTAAAGCAAGTAAGCTAAGCAATATTGTTGGCTTATCCCAGGGCCCTTTTACCAAAACAAAATCGAGTTCTTTATGCACGTGGTTTCTAACATTTAATCAATAAACTGGAATGATTTGAGGGCCTGGCTGTCTTAATAAGGGGATTGTGAAAACACAGGGCAGTAAATTAGATTTAAGAAATTTTCTAAAATGAGGGAAAATTACATTATAAAAGTGACATTAACATTCCAGAGTTCTGAAACCTCAGGACTGCAGAGCCCCTGAGCCAAGTGGGGATCAATGCTACGGCATTGACTAACACTCAGATCTGCTCTTGGGGTGTGGAAGGTACAATGTGTCAGGAAGAGTGGCTTCATCCTGAAGCTGCAGGAGACCTTTCCCTTCTCCACCACTGGGCAGCTGCTTGGACTAACACCTTTGACAGATTCTGAAAGCGTTTCACCCCCTGCCATCCCTTGGCAAAGAGCAGCTGAATGCGGGCGGAGTGTTTGCTCAAACATTCTTGTTAATGACCCAGCTGTGAAACTGTGGGCAGGGCAGCCTGACAATTATTCATTCTTCTTGCTTATTTTCAGACAGTGCTTCCTCCATATATAAATATATCAAGCTCTATACAATCCAGAACTTTTATCTGCATTGAGGGGTTTAGAGGGTTCGTTTCTCTTGCTCAGTGGGACAAGAAAAATCATTGTTTCCCCTTTTGATTTAGAGAGTTGATTTATGCAGGTTTACTTTTCAAGCTTCTGTTTCAGTTGTGCGGACTCTCAGGTTTGTGTGCATTTGCTTGGATTTACTGACCCGAGTTTAATTCTTGATTTATAATCTGTAGACTTCAGATGAAGAATGAATTTTGATTTAGGGTAGCGCATTCTATGTGGCTTATATTTTCCACTCAGAGTCAATTATTAGTTGGTTTTAGCACAACTGAATTATGGCTCTTCCTAAAGGCCCTGTTTGATGAAATTAAGATGTATTGAAAACCAAATATTCCCCATATAATGACATGAAATAAAGTTTCCTCTCTGCAAGGCTGGCTGACACGAGATGGGTCCCCCAGAGAAGAGCACTCGGGCTTCTCCCTAGGCCAACTGATTGTCAGTGGGTACTAGAGACCTCTAGCCCTTCTCTCAAGATCATAGATTTGTTTCTTCATTCACTCAATATTTTCAAAAATATTCCCAAAGATGTTTCACACTATGTCACATCACAGGATAAACATACTCTCATCCTCAAGCTTCCAGATCTTTCGATACATTGATGAATACCCAATGTTCTGAATCATTCGAAGAAGCAAGTAAAAAAGAAAAGGCATCACATACTAGTCTTAACGTACATGTAATTTAGTGTATTCTTCTATTTAGGTCTCTGGAATGTATGCTTTAAAAGTAGGGCAGCTCTCAATACCCAATTAATGAAAGTGATCTCCTCTCCAGTCACACTGGGGTAACAGGCAATGGTTTTCAAAATGTTAAAACAAATGTATCAGCTGGGTGAAAGGTACATTGGACCTCTCAGTACTATCTCTTGTGACTGCATGCAAACCAGTATACTTATTTCAAAGTAAAAAAAGCTTAAATAAAAAAATGCACTTCTTAAAAAAAATGCACTTCTTTCAAATCAAGGGTCCATTGAGTAAAAAATGTACATAAAGCCAATAGTGTCCTGATGGAAGGTGGCTCCCTAGTTATCAGTAATGAGGTAAATGGGACCATCATGGGCCTCTATTTCCTCATCCTTAAAAAAAAAAAAACAAACAGTGATTGAACCTCAAAATGATATCATCCAACTTGAATATGCTCCTGGTGGATTAGAAAAAAAAATTTAAGTATGAGGTTTGAGAGACCATGAGGGACATTTTACAGATCCCACCTCATCCTCGTAAAAGATATGAGACCGTAAAGATCTTAATGAATTAATAGCGGCAATAAGAGTTGGCAAAGGTGTGCACCTTCCAGGTGAGTCTGCAGGGGAGGCAGGGAGGGTGGTGACAGCTGGGAGGGAGGGAGATTGAGGGGAGAAAAAGAATGAAGAAAGATTTGCTAAGATTCATCAGGTGTTCCAGCGTCCCTCAGGGAATATGTTTTTTACCAAAATAATAATAACTATAATAATAATTCATAAGGAAAGGGTCATTCTAACCAAATTTCCTTCTTTTTCTCACTTTTCACCACCATCCCCACTTGGCCCTCCCTTGTCCTCAGCAGCTCCTTCCCATTGGCAACGGTCCTCAAGAAGAAATACTTAAAAGGGAATATTATTTATTAGGATTCACGAACTCATTTGTTGACACTCTCTTATGCACAGAGGCACAGATTTTAGACAAAATCTTCCTTTTCGAGGCTCCAAAAGTCACTGTAGAGAATTGAGATCAAACATTGAAAGCAACAGGCATTGTTTCTGCCATTTAATGGCTTGAAAATGTCTTCCGTATACTTCCTTCTGCTTTCTGGGAGAGCCGACGTGAGTTTCTCAACCTTGGCAATACCAACATATTATCTTTGTTGTGCACCGTCTGGGGCATCGTGGGATGTGTAGCCGCTTTCCTGGCCTCTCCCCACTAGGGAGTAGCAACCTTCTAGGCGTGACCATTAAAATGTCCCTAGACATCGCCAATGTCCTCTAGGGGGCAGAATCACCCCGTGGAGGACTCCCGCGAGCGAGGAAACACTCCAGGTCCAAGTGTACCATGGAACCCTGGCTCCCTGGAATCCTGGCTTCTGGCACGGGTAGGTGGCAAAGCTTACTGAGAGCATTGCAGATCAGAAGGAGAATTTCCTTCTGGCAGAACTGAGGGATTGATGTCAGCGAGGGGAGGACTGGCTTGATGCACTGGTAGTGGAGAGCAGGAACAATAAATCAATCGTTCATTAGCATGGAGATTCTTGTTTCTGGGTCCCGGATACATACATACTCTTAAGCTAGAGGGGCGCCTGGGTGGCTCAGTTAAGCATCTGCCTTCCACTCAGGTCATGATCTCAGGGTCCTGGGATCCACCCTCCCCCCATCGGGCTCCCTGCTCAGCGGGAGCCTGCTTCTCCCTCCGCCCCTCCCCACCACTTGTGCTCTCTCTCTCTCTCAAATAAATAAATAAAATCTTTTAAAAAATACAATGAAATATTACATTTACAAATGTATCTAATCTTGAAGCATCTCCTTTGCCATACTACTACATGTTGTTTTATTGGCTATGCACAATAAGCATAATTAATAGGCAGTGTGGGTTCATTAATACTATTATTGTGGTTATTATTAGTTTAGTTTTCCTCTAAAAAAGCAGTTATCTCAATATCACCTAAAATGAATATTAGACATCACCCATGCCCAATCCACTTAAAGCTACTGAAGACAGAAAGTAGGTAAAAAGTACTTTTTATTTTATTTATTTATTTTAAAAGATTTTATTTATTTATTTATTTATTTATTTATTTATTTATTAAAGATTTTATTTATTTATTCATGAGAGACAGAGAAACAGAGGGAGAAGCAGGCTCCCAAGGAGCAGGGAGCCCGATGCGGGACTCGATCCCAGGACCCTTGGGATCATGACCTGAGCCGAAGGCAGACTCTTAACCATCTGAGCCACCCAAGCGCCCAAGATTTTATTTATTTTTGACAGAGAGAGAGAGAGACAGAGAGTGCACAAGTAGGGGAAGCAGCAGGCAGAGGGAGAGGGAGAAGCAGGCTCCCTGCTCATCAGGGAGCCCTATGCAGGGCTCGATCCCAGGACCCCGGGACCATGACCCGAGCCGAAGGCAATCTCTTAACCGTCTGAGCCACCCAGGCGCCCCTAATAAGTACTTTTTAAATGTATATTAGTTTGTTTTTCTCTTTTGCATTTTCTTGAGCTGATCTCTGCTCACTCTGAGACTCAGGGCAGACAGTCCCAACTCTGGTGCCGGGAAGAGTGTCAACATCACACCGCATGGGTATCATGCCCCACACGTATCAACACAAGATCGCAGAAGCCACAACTGTACCTTAACCCAGCTGCCTGCTGGAAGAGAAACAGGGGAAGGGAGGGACACATCAGAAAGCTGAGGATTTATGTGGATCATTTACTAGAGACATTGTTTTCTAAAGAGACAGTTTCGGTTTTGGGAATGGACTGGATTACCAGACAAGAGCATGTAAATGAGGTCAAATTAGTTATTGAGGAATAATAAAAAAATGAAGATACACTCTCTTTACACATTCAATTACAATTGTGAATAGTTGTGAGCTTATGATCATTAAAGACACTATCTCCTTCTATGTATGTATTAAAAATGGCTTATCCAGGTACCTGGGACTAGAAAGGCTTACTGTAGACCCTCAGAAGTCCTTTGATGCAGTGGTCTCTATATTATTTGTGTTATTACACTATTTCATGACCTGATTTAGTTTAATGTTTATTTTTATGCTGACCTTATATTTACTGCCAGTGATGTTAGTTTTCCATTTACAGAAGAGATATTCCATTTTCCTTTACAGTAGATTCAAGGGTTTTGAGAAATGAGCCGATTTTAAAACATTAAAAAAATAATGGTACAGGTGGATAGCAAACACGGTAGAAATTATGACGTTGGTATCAGAACATCTGCAGTTGGAGAAGCAATGCTCTAATAAAAATGACAAGGTCTTTCTCCACATGAGTGGCCTGAGGAATGAACAAACATTTTATAATCCTTTCTATCACCAGAAAAATCACCACGAGTCTGGGCACAATAAAAGAAGTCTGGTTGGTTAAGAAAATAGTGAACAGAATGGAGGGAACTTACTCCTTGAGCCCTTACTAGGTGCTGGGGGCTCTGTATTCATTATTCTGATTTTATATTCACAGCTGCTCCCTGTTTTAAATACATAAGCCAGAAGTCCAAGAGTTGGGTGCCTGCGTGGCTCAGTCGTTAAGCATCTGCCTTCGGCTCAGGTCATGATCCCAGGGTCCTGGGATCGAGTCCCGTATCGGGATCCTTGCTCAGTGAGGCGCCTGCTTCTCCCTCTACCCCTCCTCCTGCTTGTGTTCCCTTTCTCACTGTTTCTCTCTGTGTCAAATAAATAAAATCTTGGAAAAAAAAAAGAAGTCCAAGAGTTAAGAAATATACCCAAGTTAAAATAGAAGAGCTGAAACTTGAATTTGAATCTGCCCTATTCCCTAAGAACTGAGACAGGACTAAATCAGAGTCTAAAATTTGTTACAGAGATTCATTTTATAAAGCTGTCCAAAAGGTAGTAATTGGGCCAGAGGTTTGTCTCCTTTGAGATTTCCCTAACAGCAGCTGGACAGTGCAGGCCCATTAGCTGGGGAGGAAGAAGAGATTCCCTGAGAGGAGAGGGCTCAGAGACCTAGGCCCCTGAGTACCAGCCAGGGATCCGTGACCCTGTCAGCAGTCACTGTGACAGCGAGACGTAAAGGCAGATGATAGTCAACTGTTGCAAAGATTCTTTGCAGCATCTTCCAGTTTACACTTCATCGACATCTTTCAATTCCGATTCTTGTCATAATCCACGGGTGCATCCCAGATCCTAGTCTGTTGCGGACTGTTTAGGTTGTTGGTTCCATGAGCCAGTACTTCCCTCTAGTGGCACTTGCTGTCATTGCATGTACCTGTTCTCCACTCACCACTGACCAACCCTAAGGAGACCTCAGGGACCCAAAAAATTCTCCCCCACCCTCCCATCCCAGTAGTTCTTCTGTTCGAGTTGGGCAAATTCCTTAACTTTCAGACTTTTGGTTTACTCATTTAAACGCAGCTGCTGTAAAGATTAAATCAGAACAATAAAAACAAGAGGAAATAAGCCTTATGATTTTATCCCCTTAACAATGATTTATACTTGCATATTATCTTTCTTGGTTAATGCTTCGCATACTCTTTAAAAAGAATGTATTTTCACTATTGCTCATGCACTGTCCTATGGATAGCAATACAGACAAGATGTTTGATAGTGTTCATCAGGAATCTTACGATTTTCCGTCTACTTGTTCCATTGACAGGTGTCACCTCCAACACTTCCCAGCCCTGTGTGAAGTCATTTGTTCAGCTTACAGCAACCTGGTACCCCTTCCTTGCCCAACCTCATGGAGTTTGCCCCTATGTATTCATGGCTTAGTATTTAGCAAAAGACCAAAGGGAACCCCTAAGCGGGCTTCTGGGTCTCTTTCTCTGCCTCCACCTTTCCTGTTCTCCGCCTTCAGACTCCTACCACCTCAGTCTCCCGGAACTCAGTACTCTGTATCTTAGTCTCAGGACACTGCTGCTCTCTGTGTGGGCTCTCTCTCCCTGCTGCTGCCCAAAAAGTGCCTCCCCCCCTAGAGATGGATGCTCCAGTTGGGCTGACATGATTGATTTCCCTTCTTTCAGTGGTCCCAGCACTGTTTTGACAGTTGGCTAATGTGTGAAGGCACTGGCTTCATAGAGTTAGTCCAGTTGTCCGATTGCTTGCAGTGGGAGCAAGTCTGGAAATCAGAGCCTGAAGCTGAGTCCCCAGCTGCCTGATATTAAGAGCATCATACCAGATTTACTTAGGTTATTATATATCTGGAATCTATTTTTCTAGCTTTTTAATTTAAACTTACTCTGTCCTTTTATTTTTATTTTATTTATTTATTTATTTAGTTAGTTAGTTAGTTAAAAAAAACAGCACAGAGTTGAACTTTTTAAAATACAGGCTGAAAGTCATTTCCTTTTATCAAAAGTGAGCAAGGTCCATTTATACCTGGGGCAATTAGTTTTGTAATCAGATTTATCTATCATCTTGCTTTGTGTTATTTGTTTTGGGGTTTTCTGGTTTGTTTGGAAGGAGGTTTTTCCTCTCTTCTTTTGTCTTCCTTTGTATTGATTGAATTTCTCTTTTATTTTCCCTTTTTACTAACTACATTTTCTCTTCCACCCATCAACTTTCTAGTTATATTTTTGTAGCTATTTTTAGATAATTTAATTTGCATACTTAACAATCTTAAGTTAATTAATCGGTTTGTCCTCCTCCTGAGCAAAACCAGTTTACTAATTCTTTAGATGGGTCTAATATTCTGGTTTAATGCATTCATTGCATTTTACTTTTTTTAAATTTTATTATGTTATGTTAGTCACCATACAATACATCATTAGTTTTTGATGTAGTGATCCATGTTTCATTGTTTTCATATAATACCCGGTGCTCCATGCAGTACGTGCCCTTCTTAATACGCATCACCGGGCTAACCCATCCCCCCCTCCCCCTCCCCTCTAGAACCCTTACTTTGTTTCTCAGAGTCCATCGTCTCTCATGGTTCATCTCTCCCTCCAATTTCCCCCCTTCATTTTTCCCTTCCTTCTCCTAATGTCCTCCCTGCTATTCCTTATGTTACACAAATAAGTGAAACCATATGATAATTGACTTTCTCTGCTTGACTTATATCTCTTAGCATAATGTCCTCCAGTCCCATCCATGTGGATGTAAAAGTTGGGTATTCATCCTTTCTGATGGCTGAGTAATATTCCATTGTATATGTGGACCACATCTTCTTTATCCATTCGTCTGTTGAAGGGCATCTCGGCTCTTTCCACAGTTTGGCTATTGCAGACATTGCCGCTATGAACATTGGGGTGCATATGGCCCTTCTTTTCACTAGCTCTGTGTCTTTGGGGTAAATACCTAGCAGTGCAATTGCTGGGCTCTATTTTTAATTTTTTGAGGCACCTCCACACTGTTTTCCAAAGTGGCTGTACCAACTTGCATTCCCACCAACAGTGTAAGAAGGTTCCCCTTTCTCCACAACCTCTCCAACATTTGTTGTTTCTTGCCTTGTCAATTTTTGCCATTCTAACTGGTGTAAGGTGGTATATCTCAGTGTGGTTTTGATTTTGATTTCCCTGATGGCTAATGATGATGAACATTTTTTCAGGTGTCTGTTAGCCATTTGTATGTGTATTTTAAACTTCAGTTATATTTTTATTTCTAGATGTTGTGTTTTTTAAATTATTTTTCAACTTTGATGTAATACTCTTATTCCTTGTTCATATTTTCTAGTATCTCTTTCATTTCCTAAAACATAGGAAACATACTTATTTTCATTGTATGCCTGATATCACAATACAGTTTCAAAATCACCTTATCTGGGGCGCCTGGGTGGCTCAGATGGTTAAGTGTCTGCCTTCAGCTCAGGTCATGATCCCAGAGTCCTGGGATCGAGCCCCGCATGGGGCTCTCGGCTCAGCGGGGAGCCCGCTTCTCCCTCTCCTTCTGCTCATTCTCTCTCTCTCTCTGTATCTCTGTGTCTCAAATGAATAAATAAAATCTTTTAAAAAAAATCACCTTATCTGAAATTTTGACTTGAAGAATTTCTGAAAATGTAATTTTCTTTTTAGCAAGAGGATGGACAACAGTCATTCACAAGTAAAATCTAAACTGCATTGCCATGAGACTATTTAAAGTTTCTGTTTTTACCATTTCATGCACTTTGCTCTGAAATGTTTGATTATGTAGTGTTGTCACAGACCCCATTCAGGCAGCATGGAATCTACCAGGAATGGATTCTATCATATTTCTAAATATCCAAAAATTTCTGAATTCTGGACCATATCTACTTCCAAAGGTTTTCATTAAACAATTGTAGATCATTTGGACTTCTGTGAAAACTACTATCTGTTGCTGGTATTGGCTCTTGGTCCTAAAACAATCTTTTTTTTTTTTAAAGATTTTATTTATTTAGAGACAGAGAGAATGAGAGAGAGAGCACATGAGAGGGGGGAGGGTCAGAGGGAGAAGCAGACTCTCTGCCGAGCAGGGAGCCCGATGTGGGACTCGATCCAGGGACTCCAGGATCATGACCTGAGCCAAAGGCAGTCGCTTAACCAACTGAGCCACCCAGGCGTCCAGTCCTAAAATATTCTTTTGACTGTGAGTTCACATTCTCTGCAACTTCATCTTTGGGAATTCTTCAAAGTTGTGTTGAAATTCTGTTCCCCTAGAGAGAATTTGTTTCTTTCAGTTTCCTGGAAGCACTATCAGCAAAGGACCACTTTGATTTAAGTTCTCTGCTTATAAGAGCTGGTTTATGATTACAAATCCTTAAGTTAAGCAATTTTTTCCCCCTCAATACAAACACTTAAATAGGTATGTTTTCTTGTTGTCTCTTTCTATGGGGAGGTTTGTTTTTGTTTAGTGATCCCTAATTGATCCTTGCATTGACTTTGATTTATTGCCAGTCCCCCGGGGCTTCATGCCACCATCACAATGGAAGTTCATGGACACCAATGGTTGGCAAGTTCCCCTGAAGTAAAAGCTAAGATTAGCATTCTCCATCTCACTCTTTTTTGGGGGTTCTAAGGAATCCTTACCTTCTTGTAAAATCAACAATGGTGTAGAAGATGTAAGTTTTTATTTTTAGAATATTTAATAACGTTTTAAAGGTATTTTTCTTGGGAGGGTTTTTTTGTTTGTTTGCTTGTTTATTTAGTATGTAATATGACAAGAAAAAGAGCTCCCATGGCTCTTTTTTCTCCTTCTGCTCTACCAGTCTTATTGATCAGCTTTCGCTCCCACTCTTGTAAGATGGCTGCTGTGCTGCTAAGAATCTTATCACCCCTGTAGGCAGAAAGACATGGAAAGAGCAATGGGAAGGAAAAAAGCGTATACTATTTTATCTCTTTGTTTTCATCAGGAAAATAATCACCTTTACTGGGGGGAGACTTCTACAGACAGTTGATTAGCAACATGACCACCTTTGCTGCAAGAAAACTGAGAAATGAGCTGGACACATTGCATTATGAATAACGGGAGCTGTTATTTAGGACAAATGGAAGAATAGATATGTAGTAGGAGCCTAGAAGTATGGTCCGCAGCCTGGAATCATCAGAATAATAGCAAACATAGACACGTATTTTTTCTCACTCTGGGCCATCCACAATGACAAATTAGATATGATATAGAAAATATGGAAAGATCGGAGTTTCTCAACCTTAGCACTATTGACATTTTCAACCAGATGATTTTTTCTCATGGGGGCCAGTTCTGTGCACTGTAGAATGTTTAGCAGCATCCCTAGTCCTCTACCCCTAGATACCAGTGGTGCCCCAGGACCAGTAGAGACTATGGCAACCAAATATGTCTCCAGAGATTGCCAAATAGCCCCTTGAGGGGAAAATCATCTCCAACTGAGAACTACTGATATTGATGTTGATACAGATGTAGATGAATATAGTTGTTTATATGCAAATGCATATACGAATACATGCACACATAGACACACACACAGAGAAAGATATATATGGTTGTGTGCATACATAGTGAAATTTATTTATTGCTCATCCTTAACACTGAGATTGTAGGCTTTTGGGGTTCCAGCTTGATGTGGGTCTCTTACTTAATTTGCGCTGAGACTATAAGAGGAAGGTACTTTTTTATTGTCCATTTACAAAGATGGGTAAACTGAAGCTCTCAGAGATTAAGTAACTCAATGCCCTTAGAGTTAGTCAGCCACAGGACTGGGACATGGACAATCTCTAAAACTAATTTTATATTGCTTTGATTTTACGTAATCTTAACAACCTTACCGCTTGCTATTCCCCTTCATAACAGTTACCTCTAAGTCTGGGATCTTGCTGTGGCAAGTACTTTTCTGTGATATTCTGTCTCTAGCTTTCCGTTGATGTTTGCTACACCTTCTGGTTGGCTTCTCCTTCTCTCAAGGATCTCCATTTCCCCAAGCTCAGCTCAAATAACATCAAATCTATGTAGAGAATATTCAAACTTCACATTGGAAGGTGGGCCTCCTCCAACTACAAATTACATAATTCCAAAATTCTATCATCCCCTAAGCAGGCAATCCTGGATGAGCAGATACCCTGTTATATGACCCAGATCCTCTCTTCAGGGACAAGACACTTTGGTCTCAGCAACTGGAAATAACAGGGTTCTTTTTTTTTTTTTTTTTTAATGACTTATGATCATCACTCTAACCAGGAATTGTCCTTGGCTGGAGGGAGCTGCCTTACCCAAGTTTATGTTCCTCCCAGGAGGCGGCCCAGGGACAATGACCAGCCAATACAGAGTTACAGGGCCCGGTCCCCATGTCTCAACTTGGAACATTCTAAAATGAGATCCCAGCTTCCATTACATTAGCTGAGGCCTCAGTTGTAACGATTTGGACAATTGGTCACCTTCTCTTCCTGCCCAGTTCTGCCTACCCTACTTCTCTGTAGATGTACCTCCTGAAAGGAATCAGCAATAAACCTGCTTCATCCAACTTTTTGTCTCCAAGTGGTTTCTGGGTCATCAGTCAAGCTAGGTGCTGTAGGAGGTGGATCTAAGAAGTGGGCCAAGGAGAAATGGGTGGGACACTGAGAGGTTTTGCTATAAACTCTTAATGAGCACATCACTATAACATTTTAAAAATCGTGTGGCACTTTCCAGTAAGGAATATTCTCTTCTGTTAAGTAAAAGGTCTTACCTAACCCCCATGAATTCCCTGGAAGTTTGCAGAAATTCCTCCTCACTGTATAGTGAGAATGTTCAAGATTATATCACATAGGCCAATGTCCAGAACCAGAGCCATTCTCATCCTCCTGTCTCTTCCTTCTAGGCCTTTCTGTGGGGTTAGAGGACTGGGCTGCCTTCTGCAATCTTCCTAGGTAAAGGGTTGCCCCAATCCAACAGCAGAGGGCAGCAAAGCCCACATTCTGATCCCAGAGACACTGGGATTTCCCACAGTCTCAGGGCACTTAATTTCAGAGAGTTTTGTTGCGGAAGACTGAAATCAGTTAAGTTATCAGTCTGGGGTGAAGATTCGAAATAATCAGCAAAAGCAAAATCTATAAATATTGAGAAAAATGAATCCTGGGATAAACCCCAAAGCACAAGGAAAAATCAAACCCAAGTTGCATTTCAGCTCTGCCCCTACAGAGCCTCAGTTTCTAAAATCTTGGAGCCAATGAGTTAAATGTTGACACTTGAGGCGAGGCTGTCACCTTCGTGTCAGTCACCTTCCCATGCAGTTTACTTTTGAGACTCTTGCACTAAATGGCCAAAGGTCACTAGGAAGCAAGGAGGACAGGTCGCAGTCCTGACTTCAAACGGCCTCCAAGGCCTCCATCGATAGCTGGTATCCACAGCCTAAAACTCACTAACTTAGGTACCATGCACTGAATGTGTAATATTCTTAGAAGAGAAATCTTGCCTTACTGCCCAGTGGTGATCAACTATATCTGCAACCTTTTTTGCAAGGTGCCTAGCAGATTAATCCCAGAAACAGAAGTATGGTCTCAGAATATGTGCTAGAACAGATACAACCAAGAAGCAATAGCATATGAAACTCTTTCTGGTCCAAGAAAAAAAAAAAAAAGCAAATAAGGAGAATCATAAGCATCAAATCTAAAAAGCTCCTTATGATCATCTTGTCCAAACTCTCTAATTTTGCAAATGAGGAAACAGAGTCTCAATGAATCAAAGGGTGAATCAGAGAACTATAAACCAGCAGTAGCAGGATGTATTCCCCTGCAAGTAAGTTTGGTTAATTTATTTTCATTGCTACAATGTTATTCTCTTGCTCAGATAAATCATAATTCATTAATGCATTTGGTTTGCTTTCAGTGTTTACTATTACAAGCAATGTGTTTTGTGTATCATTATGCATATTCGCTGGCACTCACGTGGCAAAGTCTCTAGGGCAATGACCTAGAAAAGAAGAGGTGGATTGCAGAGTGCACAAATTTGCAAGTTTCCTAGATAATGCCATCCTTTTTCCCAGTGTGGTAAAAACAATTTGCATTCCAACAAGCACTGAGTTGGTATTCCTATGGTTCCACATCCTTGCGGACATTTGGAATCATGTAACTTCATCATTTGTGTCAATCTGGTTGGTGTTTTATCTGTTTCATTATGGTTTTAGTTTGGATTTCCCTGGCTTTCCCTGGCTATTAAAGAGACTGAACATATAGTTTAAAAACAAAAAGTGTTTCCTTCTCTGTGAAACACCTAGTCTGACCTTTTCCCCATTTTTCTGATTTTAGTCTTATTGGTTTGTAGCAGTTCATTATATATTGTGGATATTTCTCCTATGACTACTACATGCATTGCAAATATTTCCTGGCATATTTTGCCATGTATCATCCATTAATTATGATGCCTTTTGAAAAATGGAAAACTCTTAATTTTATGGTAACAAAATTTATTAATATTTTCCTATACTGTTTGTACTTTTTATGTCTTATTTAAGAAATTATTCCCCATCCTGATGGGGTATTCTTTTTGGGGGGAGGGGAGAGGCAAAGAGAGAGGGAGAAAGAGAATCTTTTTTTTATTAGTTTTTGATGTAGTGTTCCATGATTCATTGTGTCCGTATAACACCCAGTGCTCCATGCAGAACATGCCCTCTTTTTTTTTTTTAGAACATGCCCTCTTTAATACCCATCACCAGGCTAACCCATCCCTCCACCCCCCTCCCCTCAAGAAACCTCAGTTTGTTTTTCAGAGTCCAGAGTCTCTCATGGTTCGTCTCCCCCTCCGATTTTCCTCCCTTCATTCTTCCCCTCCTGCTATCTTCTTCTTTTATTTTTTTTAACATATACTGTATTATTTGTTTCAGAGGTACAGATCTGTGATTCAACAGTCTTACACAATTCACAGCGCTCACCATAGCACATACCCTCCCCAATGTCTATCACCCAGCCACCCAATCCCTCCCACCCCCCCACCGCTCCAGCAGCCCTCAGTTTGTTTCCTGAGATTAAGAATTCCTCATATCAGTGAGGTCATATGATACATGTCTTTCCCTGATTGACTTATTTCACTCAGCATAATACCCTCCAGTTCCATCCACATCATTGCAAATGGCAAGATTTCATTCCTTTTGATGGCTGCATAATATTCCATTGTATATATATAGCACATCTTCTTTATCCATTCATCTGTTGATGGACATCTTGGCTCTTTCCACAGTTTGGCTATTGTGGACATTGCTGCTATAAACATCAGGGTGCACGTACCCCTTCGGATCCCTATATTTTTATCTTTGTGGTAAATACCCAGTAGTGCAATTGCTGGATCGTACGGTAGCTCTATTTTCAACTGTTTGAGGAACCTCCATACTGTTTTCCAGAGTGGTTGCACCAGCTTGCATTCCCACCAACAGTGTAGGAGGGTTCCCCTTTCTCCGCATCCCTGCCAGCATCTGTCGTTTCCTGACTTGTTAATTTTAGCCATTCTGACGGGTGTGAGGTGATATCTCATTGAGGTTTTGATTTGGATTTCCCTGATGCCGAGTGATGCTGAGCACCCTTTCATGTGTCTGTTGGCCATTTGGATGTCTTCTTTGGAAAAATGTCTGTTCATGTCTTCTGCCCATTTCTTGATTGGATCATTTGTTCTTTGGGTGTTGAGTTTAAGAAATTCTTTATAGATTTTGGATACTAGCCCTTTATCTGATATGTCATTTGCAAATATCTGAGGGAGAGAGAGAATCTTAAGCAGGCCATGCCCAGCATGGAGCCCGACACGGGGCTCCATCTCATGACCCTGAGATCATGACCTGAGCCAAAATCAAGACTCGGATGCTTAACCGACTGAGCCATCCAGGCATCCCCCCTAAAGAGATATTCTTTACATTGACTTCACCATTTTAATCTTTTGCTTTCCACACTTAAGACCTAATCCCACCTAGACTTGACTTTTTGGTAGGGTGTGAGCAGAGTTCCACTTGAAATTTTTCCATACTGATACCCAGTTGTTTCAAAACCATTAAATGCATCCCTTCCCCAGAAATCTTCTAGCTTACCTCTGTTATGTATGAAGTTTCTACATATGCCATTTTCTTTCTTTCATTCAGTCCCATTGTCTGATTTGTCTACACTTTGAAGCAATACCATTGATCTGTTCATCCCGACATTTCAATTATTGAAATCTGATAGGGTCAGTTCTTCCACCTTATACTTCTTCAGAATCTTTTACCTACTCTTGGCCCTTTATTCTTTCATTTAAAGTTTAGAATTTCCTTGTCAAAATTACTGGGATTTTGATCAGATTTGTATTGAATCTACTGATCAGTTTGGTGATAGTTTATAATTTTATATCATATTAAATCTTCCTATTCATGAACATGATATGTCTCCCAACTTATTTAGAATTTCAACCATTGTCTTTCAAAAATGTTTTATAGTTTTTCCATATATGCCTTACACAGATTCAGTTAGGTTTAGCCTTGGGTACCTTATATTTTCATATTTCTCTTGCAAATGGTATGTTTTTATGAAATCACATTTTCACAATTGTGGGCTGGGGTATAAAATACAATTGACTTGTTTATTAATATTATACTACATAGCATTATTAATCTAAATTATTAATTTTAACAATTTTCTTTTTTTAAGAATTTTTTTATTTATTCGAGAGAGAGAGAGAGAGCACGAGTAGCAGGGAGGGGCAGAGGAAGAAGGACAAGCAGATTCCCTGCCCCAAGTGGGGCTTGATCCCAGGACCCTGAGATAATGACCTGAGCCCAAGGCAGATGCATAACCTACTAAGCCACCTGGGTGCCCCTAATTTTAACAATTTTCTTATAATTATGTTTGGGTTGTGGAAAAAACTTATTTAGAAATAATGGTAGTTAAATTTCTTGTTCCAAATATCATATTTTTCTTATATTAGTTTGCTTATATTGTGTTTCATTTTTCTTATATTAGTTTGTTGGCTAAGATGACCAGCAAATGGTTAACAGAAGAGTTGACATTTAGCATCCTTGTCTTTCCCTGTATCTTTGGGGAAATGCTTTTAAATTTTATTATTGAGCATGATATTTTCTGTAGGAGTTTTTGGCAAGATAACATTTATCAGGTTAAAAAAAGACCGATTTCTAATTTGTTAACTTCATAAATAATAATAGAATGTTTTGGGATGCCTAGATGGCTCAGTCGATTGGGCATCTGACTCCTGGTTTCAGCTCAGGTCATGATCTAATGGGTCATAAGATAGAGCCCTGTGTGGGGCTCCGTGCTTAGTGGGGAGTCTGCTTGCCGATTCTCTCCCTCTGCCCCTCCCCCTACTCTCTCTCTCTCTCTCAAATAAAATAAATAAATCTTTAAAAAAATAATAATCATAGAATGTTTAATGTCATTGAATATCGTTTTAACATTTATGGAAACAATTCCATAGGTTTCTCTGTCAGCCTCTTATTATGGTATGGTAGGCACAAAGCTATCCATGTCTTAATCCTTGGAGCCTGTGACTATGTTAGCCTACATGGCAAAAGACACTCTTCAGAAATGATTAAGCCCAAAGATCTTGAAATGGGGAGATAGATGATCCTGGATTATACAGGTGGGCCCAACCTAATCAGATGACCCTTAAAAATGAAGTAGGGCAAGAGTGGGTCAGAGAGATGTGGTGTCAAAAGGACTCGACCCACCATTACTGGCTTGGGATTTGGAGAAAGGAAAACACGTATCAGTGCAATGGCCTCCAGAAGCTGGGAACAGTTTACAGCCAGCAAGAAAACAGAGATGTCAGTAGGACAATCACAGGGTACTGGATTCTGCCAGCAAGCCCAGTGAGCAAGGAAACGAATTATCCCCTAGAGCCTCCAGAACAGAATGTTGCCCAGGGAGATCTGCCTCAGACTTCCGACCTTCAGAACTGGAAAACAGTGAACTCACGTTATTTTAATCTATCCTAAATTTGTGGTAACTTATTACAGTCAGCAATAGAAGCAAATCACATTAATAGATTTTTTATATTGAACCAAATTTATATAGCCTGCTTGGAGTTTTGACTTCTCTAAGTACTGGTTAGTATTCAGCTAAAGACTCCAGAGAACCTTGTCTACATGTTGTCTTGATACCTTCCTTTTCTCCAGTACTTTTTTCCCCAAAACCTAATTCTTTTGTCTCCTTTGTTCAGTGAGAATACGTATCTTATTTGCGATCCCCTCCCTATACTATCATCCAGAAAGTGTAATCCTCTGAAGAATTATATTGCTGCATTGCCTATTTCTCATATCTAAAAGTAAGGGTATTTTCAAAGTTGTTATTGTTTATGGCTGAAAGGCAAACTCTTCCCAGTTATGGAATTATTGCCTTGCACTGTGTTCCCTTTCTCTCTCTCTCTCTCTCTCTCTAAATATATACATATATTTGCTTTAGAATTATTCACAGACCACAGACTGGTATATTTCTGCTTAATTATCTTTGAATGGGGCATTTACCACCCAGGGCGTTATTGCCCCCAAAATAGCACAGGATGTATATTCTTGACTTGCTTCCTTATTTACACAAAGTCATTAAAGTCTCCTCCCTTAGATGTATTGAGTGAAAAGTTGAATGTTGAGTAAAAAGTTTATTTGAGGGGTGATTTTAGTGCTTGGGCAATAGTCAACCATGGAATTGTGTCTCTGAGTTTCTCTGTAAATGCAGGAACATCTTCATTGTCTTTAAGCATACGCTTTATCCTTCAAGGATGGGAAGCCCCTAGAGCTTAGATTTTATCACATGGCTGTGAGTCAATTGCCCACTTTGGTGAGAAGTTGGGTAGCAATGAATCATATCTTGTTTCTGTTTGGTGGATAGATGTGTCATTTTTCTGAATTGGGCCTACTGGTGAAGAGTTAGCAGTGTCCAAATATCACCTGTCTTGTTTGGAAGCTGCACCAGGAAAGACAATGGTCAAGTGTGGTCATGTAGTTTCTCTTCCCACCCTACCAGCTCTGCTAATTGATAGACTGCAATGAACTAAACAAAAAAAATATTTTTTCCTGTCCATTATGTGGCCTATTTATGCTCCAGTCTTATTACCTGCAAGCATGGAGATATTAGTGGAGACCTTCAGAAATTCTTATCCTTGTGTTCACACTAATTTCAACTTTGATGTTAAGGAGTATTGGTCTTTGTTGACATCAGGTCAGTCTCAATATGATAAAAATAAAATTGCATCTGACAGAAAAATATCAGAGATGATAGAGATTAGGGAACTGTTCTTAGTTGTAGCATAGTTGAGATTTCCTATTTCATTTCAGTGTGATGAATAATAGAGCTTTTTGTAAATGTACAGTTACTTTTACTACATTTGCTGGACTAAAAGCAAAGCTTTCAAAAATTCTCAGGAAAAAAAAGAGCAAATTCTATTTCTCCTCCCACCGCTACAACGAATGAGGACACGGCACACTTCTCTTCCCTCTCAGGTCTTTGGTTCTGGGATCCTCGGGGGTAACTTGTCTTTTTCTGTAATTAAGTCAACATGACTATCCACCGGCAGCGCTTTCAAGGTTATCACTGTTACAACATTGGTGTTTCCAAAGAGACTGTAATGTGGAGGGAAAATGGTCTTTAAACAGACTCAAGACATTTAATTGAGATTCATTGTGCACATTAAAATGCAAATGTTTGTGATGTTTACTGTACAAAAGCACACTTCTAGGTAATGTGATATTGAGCAGGGCCCACAGCAGTATCCTCAGCACAGCTCAATTAATTCCTCTGGAATGTGCTTTTCACCAAGATAGAAAATATTTCTGATTAGGTATGGAGGGTAAAATGAAGTCAGAGTGGCCCGGTTTCGTGTGGTCAATCACAAATATAATTGATTCATTATGGAATGTCCAAACTAATAGGGGGATTTCCCTGAGTGATCTGAAAATTTGTTCCCTTCCTCTTAGCATAAATAGGTTGTTAAAATATTCTCCTTCTACGTATAATTGCATAGAGTCCAAAAATTAAAATCAACATTTTTAAACGAATCTTTTTTTTTTTTAAGTCATTTAGAAATAGATGTGCGTACTTCACTTTAGTTCAAATCTGAAGTAAATCTTGAACACAAGACAACAACGTCTGGTGTCACTGATCAGCTACTCTAGAGCCTTCCCACTCTTTCTCTGTTGTCTGCCTGCCCTCAGGAAATGCATCCTGAGAAAGGAGTCAGGGGAAGGGAGGGTGCTAACTCTTACTCACTTCTGAAACTGTGGATACAAAGTGTATCTGAAGGCTCTTATTGGCTTGGATGATTCCTGAGAAACTGGGCATCTGAGAGAAGAGTTCAGTTATATTGTCTGTGTCTTCTGAATTTTGTGGTTTAAATTCAAGTTGGACTTTTTTTGAGGGACCTTATATCGTAAGAACGATTTTACATATCTCAACTTAGGACTCCTTTTGGACAGGAAATATATATCTTATACAGCTTTATATCTTCAGTGCCCAGGACTGGATTGAGGACATTGTAGAGGTTTCTTTTTTGGCCCGTGCAATTCATCATTTGATTTCTGGCTATCCTGTCCTCCCTAAATTTCACTGTATATATACAAAGATAAGCACTAAGGAGCACAGGGTCCATTACTGGTAAAAATAAGAAAAAAAAAATCAAAGTTAAGGAAATGTGCTGCTTTAAGAGTAGATTTTTCTAAGTCAGTGCATACCAAACAAAAATAGTCTGCCATAGAGGCAGATTGAGAAGACAGGCAATATCCTTTTAACAGAATTGATTTAGTTCTCAAATAGAATCAATAGGTCACAGATCCTTCCTGTTAAAAAGGGTCTCAAAAGCCATTTACCTCATGAGGATTATTAACTTATCAATGAGACATTAATCTGTGACAAGCATCTTGCAAGAATCAGAGAAACAATAGTGAATCAGAAAGGCTCTCTACCCTCAGTGATCAGAACAGTGCTATGAAAGTATCAATGCGTAGACTTAATTCTATGTATTAAGCACCCTCATGGCCAGCTGTGTGGCCCAAAATTCTGGCCCATACCCCATACTGAATCTTTGGACTTGTCTCATAATTCCTCATTTGCAGAGGAAAAATTAAAGAGGGGTTTCAGAGGTGTCTTGAATGTAAGGTGAAAGACTAGGCATAGGAGTTTGCCTCTCTCTTCCTGACCCCACTGAAATAAAGAAAAGAACAAAGAGGAATAAACCAGTGATAAAGCAAAGGGAGTAGAGGATAGAAATCCCATTGATAAACAGTTGTAAAACTTCTATAAGAAAATTGTAGTTAGGAGTGGGTTGACAGTTAAAATGGATGGAGATTGTAACAGCATAGAATATGGATGAGAGAGCCACCATGGAGGTCACAGCTGGTCTACCCAAAGGACCTCAGAAAACTCCTGAATTCAGAGTCAGCCTATGTGTGGGGGACAGGAGTAATAAGTTGAATAGAAGGAGCAGTTAGAGATCATTCTATGGGACAACTGTTACGGGGCATTCCCCTCCCCTTCCCCGGCACACAGAAAGCAGGAAGCCAATATTTACCATCAGGAAACACACCAGGTGGAAATTTCTAAAGAAATGAAGTGAAATGCTTCGGATAATTTAAGTCTTCTAACCGTAACTCTGGGGACTCTAGACTAAAACTTTCTTCTCTGTGGTATTAAGGTCAAATGGTGACCTAAGCCCAGCCCCTTCCCACTCAAGGGTTAATTAAGCCTCATCGTTAACTGAGCTCCTACCTTGAGATCCTAGCTGGACTACAACCGAAGTGAATGCCTAGCCAACAAACAGCCTGACTTCAGTGATACTTGAAAAAAACCGCCCCAGAGAAACAAAATAGATATGACAGCAGATTTCTTGTTGGAAATAACACAAGCTTGAACACAGTTGAGCAACATCATTGAAATTCTGTGAAGATGACCTGAGAATTCTTTACCCCAGGGAAAATAGCTTTCAAAAATGGAGACAAAATAAAGGCTTTCCAAACACACAAAAACTGGCAAAATTAATCACCCGCATATGCTTACTACAGGAAACCTTAAAGAAAGTCTTTCAAGTGGAAGGAAAATGATATTAAATGGAAATATGGTTCTGCACAAAGGAGTGAAAAGCACCTGAAATGGTAACAAAATGGGTATATATAAATACTATTTTTCTATCATTTCAGTATATGTAAGAGATAACAGACCACTGAAAGCAAAACTAGTAACTGTATTTCTGAATTTTTAATCTACGCATAAGTGAAATGTATGATGGCAGTAACACAAAGATCATTAGGGGAGAAATGCAAGTATGCTGCTGTAAGGTTCTCATAACATCAGTGAGGTGGTATAATATCACTTGAAGGTAGTTATACGTTAAAGGTGTATATAATTTACCCTAAAACAACCACCGACATAACAACAAAGAGTTATAGCTAATATCCAGGAAAGAAGGTAAAATAAAATCATAAGACAGGCTCAATCCAAAAAAAGACAGGGATGCTTGGGTGGCTCAATCATTTAAGCATCTGCTTTAGGCTCAGGTCGTGATCCCGGGGTCCTGAGATTGAGCCCTGCATGGGGCTCCCTGCTCCACGGGAAGCCTGCTTCTCGCTCTCCCTCTCCCTACCACTCCCCCTGTTTGTGCCCCCTCTCTCTCCCTCTCTGTCAAATAAATAAATCTTATCTTTGAAAATAAATAAATAGAAATATAATAAAAACAAAGAACAGGTGGGGCAAAAGAAAATTTTCAATGACTATATTCTCGAAGAAGGATGACGATGACTGTAAGGAAGATGTCCGTGATGGGGCTGATGGAGCTGGCAGCAACAACCTCAAAGGGCAGGGGGCTCAGACAAGGTGCAGGACTAATGGCTCGGAAGTAGTATTAAGGGTCTAAGAAAAATGTCAACCCTATTTCTGGGACACTTGGGCCAAAATGCAATCTAGGCATTGAGTTAGCAGCTATCAGGAGACCTCCTAATGTATCTTAGTTGGCGGACAGGATTGGACCTACATGTGGGGAATAGGAAGCTCCTAATATCCCTAAACTAACAACAACAACAAATTCAAAAATGTTTTTGACAAATTGCAGGCAACAATTCTCCAGCTGTGAAGCCATCAGGCCTTGAGCAGGGTCATGGTGGTGGGACCAGAGGGAATAAGTCCATCAGAAGGACATTGTTGGGGCCGCCTGCCTGGTACCCCACTGCGATCCCGGATACCATAGCTTGGCGGGGGAGGATTTCCATGCCCAAAAGAAAAGAATGCTTTACATGTCCTCCTCCTGCTCTGGCCCTTATTCTGGAAACATGAGTTATCAGCTCTCCCCAGGAGCATGGACAGCAGAGCAGCCATCCACCAGCCTGTGCTGACAGCTTGCACTGAAGGTGATGGCTGCCCCCATGCCCTGGGAGACAAACGTGGCTTCCACATGATCCTTCTGTTGCAAGATGCGAGCCTTAGGGTAACAGTCTTTCATCCAGATATTGTAGCACACAGCACTCTGTGTGGTGAAATGGATTCTCGGCCCCCAATTCCAGCCTACACCTGTAGGGTCCAATTGGGCTCTAATGCTCCACAAGGGACTGCTTTCTTTTTGACCCCAAGCTGTAGGTCCTTTGAAATCAAAAGTAGGATGCCAGACCTGGGTGGGACTTTAGAGATCTAGTATAACTCCCTCATTTAATAAAGGGAATTGGACGTGTGCCTGGGGGCTCAATTGGTCAAGTGTCCAACTCTTGATTTCAGTTCAGGTCATGATCTCAGAATTGTGAGATTGAGCCCTGCATTGGGCTCCATGCTGAACATGGAGCCTGCTGGGGATTCTTTCTCTTCCTCTTTCTCTACCCCTTGCCCTCCACACTCCCTCTTTCTCTACCTTGCACAAGGACATTCTGTGCATTAGTCATGGAGCAGGGATGATTCTGAGGCTCTCCAGGTGTCCATGAAACCAGAGCAATGAGAGAGGATGTGTGGGAGACGCTTGCATGGGCAATCACAGTACTTCGGAAATAAGGAAAATATGATTGCCTCCTGGGACATACACTGTGAAGCAAACACAAAATGGGTGATGGCAGAGTCATGCAGAGCCACCTTAAGGATGTGGGATGCCTCCCAGGCAAGGGACATCGCCACTGAAGGCACCCACATTTCATCAGAAGGGCCCGGGAAGCCCCCAGAGCATAAGAAAGGAGAAGACGTTAAGGAACCACCTTTAGAAGGGACTCTGGGAGGCTGACGGGGCTGTGGGTCTCCCTACTCTGTCAGGTAGGTAAACCCCCAAGACAGACACAGACACTTCAGAGCTTGGTGCTCTTGCATTTCCTGATAATACACCGAAGTTTCCATGTTTTAAGTTCACTTCTCTGATCCTCTACCAAGTCTACCACCTAAATAACTCAACTGTGACGGCTCCCACTGCCCCCTCTGCCACCACCAGAGTCCACGCCACCCAGATTTCTCCCAACCTCTCCCTGCCTCCACTCTCATCTCCCTTCCAATTGTTCTCTACGTGCAGCCAGAAAGAGCTTTCTAAATCATAAATTTTATGTTGCTTTCCCGATTAAAACCCTGCAACGGTCTCCTATCATGTTCAGTGTAAAATTCAACTACGCTAATGTGTTCTAGAAGGCTTCACAGGCTGACTCTTGCCAAGCTCGCAGGATTCATTTCATACCGGCTCTCCCCTCCCAAGATAATCTCCTGCCACCCTGCACAGATGCGTGCTGTCCTAAGGCACCTTCTCCTCCCTCTCTCCCCTGGCAGCCACCCCCCCCCTCAGTTTTCCTCAGTTCTCCATGTGGGTTTCGCCTTCCCTGCTCCCGAAGCCCTAGGCTGATGCTCCTGCATGTGTTCTCAGGCACCAGCACCTACCCTCACCTCTGTGTTTAATACATTAGATTGAGTTGCTTAGTTCACCCATTGTCAGCTGGACTATTAAATGCAGAAATTATGGCTTCACTCCCTGTGCTCCAGGTTCTTAACTGAAAACTAGAAAGGACTATAGCAATGACCTCATAGGGTTGTTATGAGAATCAAGAGAGCAAATATATATAAAGCATTTAGAACAGTTTCTGACAGAGTAAACACTGCATGAGCGCTTACTTATAGTATATATAATATACAACTTATATTATATATGTCATAAGATATATAAAATCAGAATGATATCATGTATTGTGATGGATATTATTGATATTCTTGATGTTATTACTACTTCTGTTATTATTATACCTCTTTCCTGCTGTACTTTTAGAATACAACATAGTGCATGTCAAACAGGAATCTCTCAATTATATGCTAAATAAGAGAATTAGTTTCATACATAACAACCAACCATCTAATTTTTATTTGATTTCCTATGTCGCTTGACTACTGGAAAATTTTAACCTGGCCAGCACCAAAAATAAACAAACAGACAAACAAACAAAAACCTTCTACATTCTCCTACAACTGGCAACTATATTTTCCAAGATGTCACTAAATGGTCATTTTGGTTTTATATGTCAGTCTCTTATAAGCTTGATTAAGGTGAGTCAGCCTTCCTAAGCCAGATCAACTCTAGGATACTGAATTTACTGAATTTGAGGTGCTGAGGACCCAACCAGGTACGCTCCAGAAACTACTCATATTAACATCACTTTTTAAGGTTTTGTCTGGGTGGCCGAAGGGACCAAAGAGGATTTTCTGCCCTCTAGAGTCACCCTTTCCTCAAATGTCCCATTGGAAGGACTTACTCTACAGTTATCTCCACTGCCCTCTGGCTTTCCTGTAGAAAAAGGATTTGAAAATGCAGAAAAACATGAAGCAGGTAAGAGCTTCACTTCTGAACTACTCATTCTCCCAGATGGGTTGGAAGGCACAGGCTCAGGGTGTGGGCAGTGGCCAGTGCAGGTCACGTGGCAGGATTGGAGGCAGGCAGAGAGGGGTGACAGCGAGGGCGTGGCCACTCACCCGCGTAAGGGTGAGTTGCAAATCTGACCCGGGGCAGTGGGAATGGCCAACCTTTTTTTGACCCTGTCTCATCATCTTGTGAAGTGATTAGATCACCAAAAGGGAGGGGTTCTACTATTAAAAGAAGTAAAGGACGCATTGGGAGCTTAATTAATATTCCAGCAAGAAGCAGAGCAAACCCAGGCAGTTTGACTCCAAGGTCTGCGCTCTGTACCCGTGGTCTCTTTGCTTTCCTCTCTCTAACCTGGGCCCAAGACTTCTGCAGAAAATGGATGTGGCAAGTGTGTGGTTAACAGTGGGTATATAATAGGCTTCCTTCTACGTAAAGCACCAGTCTAGCACCTTTGTCCTTGGAGGTATTAGAACCTGCAAGGGCCAGGCCTCCGCCATGGCCACCTGTGTCTCCACTCATGGCCATGCCCACTGCTTGCTAAGCTAAGCTCACTAAGCTGCCTTTGAAGTAACGAAGAACTCGGAGCATAGAAGGAGGCATGAGGCAAGCATTATTAACAGATCAAGAAATGGACAACCAGTGACCGTCACTACTAACTTAGAATTAGGCAGCTTGCTGCACTGGCAAGAGACTTCACCTCTGAGGTATCTTCTTGCAAACCTGTCTAATCAAGGAAGCTCAACAAGGATCAAAACTTCATAGGCTCTGGCCCTGGCACATTCTCGAGACTGTCCTTACTTCACCAGATACGAACAGCTCACAGGTTCTCGTGTGAGTTCTGTGGACAGTTTTGAATCTGGGAAAGTCAACATCCCGGAGTGGAACACTATCCCAACCAATCAGAAATGCAGGTTGTCCCTGCCTCAGAGAGGAACAGGGAGGCGGAGATGGGGCAAGATGCCATCCCTCTGCAGTATCCCCATCTCTACCCACTCACCTGCCCACCTAGGACTGCCCTTGAGTGGTTGCAACTCAGGCATGACTCACCTCCGCCCACAGAAAGCTGCACTGCAGCTTCCAGAAAAGCACATTCTTGTGTTGTGGGCATGCATACCTTTTCAGGAGAGAAGAGGTCCGTTTCATTTTTGTGAGAATTTTGTTACATTTTATGCTTCAGAGGTAAGGATCGCTTCATTGTGACTTTCAGCAATAGAATTTAATGATTTGGAGAATAAATGTTGCAGTCATTGGCAAATAGGATAAGCCCCTTTTGCCTTATTGATAGGTTAAAAAAAGGTTCCTTCTAACACATTTTCTTCCTTTTGGATACTTTGAATAAAACAAAGCAAAACAAACAAATAAAACACCCCAGAACCCAGACTGACAGCAGTCAATCCTCAGATTTGCACAAAACATCGCCATCTCCTTTCATATCATTTTCCTCACTGAATCCTCAAGCAGGTGAGTACGGAGTTGGTCAGATGAATGTTCCATGTGCCTATCTTAACGAAGATGATTAATATCGCTTGCCTATCTGCCATGTGTTGGCCCATAAATTAGAAGTCTCATCTAACCCTTATAATCATGTGGGAGGGGGAAAAAACCTATTCCTTTCTTTTTGTAGATGAGAAGATGGAGGCTCAGAGAAGTAAGTTGACTTTTTCAAGGTCATGCAGTTGGTCTGGGCAGATCCAGGCTTGGAAGCCAGATCTGTTTGTCACCACAGATTATGCCCTTTGCCTCACCCCAGTGGATGGACAGAGAGCTTAGTGCTGCATCACCAGATGCAGTGAAGTCTACCCCAGGGGCAGGAGGGAAGGTAGGATATCCGTTCTAAGGCCTATGGAAATTACATGTATATATATATATATATATATTGGGTGCCATAAGGATTAGAGAAGGTAGCTTTGCTTCCCTTTTCCACATATTCCCCCAAAGATCTTCAATTTAGTCATGGTTTAGTGGCGCCTGGAAGGAAAACACATAGGAAGGGCACTAGGAGGCGCATTAAAAGCTGGAACCGGGTGATTTTACTCTGATATGATGACTCCCATGATTCTAGGGTTTTCTGAGTTTGCTACATTGACAAGAAAAGTGACTTCCCTCTCCATAGAAGCAGAAATAATTTATGACATACATTTTACTATCTGGAAGGCTCCACATAGCTTTATATAATGGCTTCTGTTGTCTTTATAGATTTTTTTTCCTAGGGAACATTTTAATCTAGCTAGAGTAAATAATATCAATCACATTGCTCATATAATCATTATTGGCCTGCGTCTTTCCTTTGATTGATTTTTAAATATTGTGCTCTCTGCTAGGGGCGGCATGGGAGACTAGGAATAACACTGGCCTAGAAAACAGAAATTTGGGGTTCTTAGTCTGATTTCTTCAATGATGAGCTCACTGTCCCCTCAAACTACCCTACCTTTGGGTCATTGCTCTGCAGAGGAGGCTTGTCTCCCTGAGAAGGCCAGGGAGAAACATGAAATAGAATGTGGGCTTTGAAGCCTCCTTCTCCCACTGTGATCTTAAGCCTGTTAGAAAAGCTCTTCTTGCTTCTCTGCTCTAATCTGGAAAAAGGTAATCATAGTTAAACATACTCCCCCGGTATGTTGTAAGGACTTACTGTGCAAACTCGCGTAAAGTTCTTTGAGGAATGGCTGTTTCACGGTCGTGCTCAAAAATGTTAGTATTTATTGTAATCCTATCCCCACTTCCATTCCAAAACGCCCTCGTCACACACTCAGCAAACTCTTACTAACCATTCACATTTCAGCATACATCTTTCCTTTTCTAAAGAGCCATCCACAACCATCCCTTGCCCCTCCTTAAGCAGAATTCCTACTTTCCCTCTCTGATCCTTCTGATGGGGCTTTGTCTTTCCATTCAGTCAAGAAGTATTTATAGAGCTGGGGGTACTCCAGGCTCTGTAAATGTAGAGTTGTCTATGAAATGATCACTGCCCCCAGATTGCTCACAGTCTGGGAGGCATGGCAAGTGCTATAATAAGGCAGCATGGAAGCACTGAGAAGGTAATTCTTGCTCAGAAATCAGTCATTTCTCAAACTGTGTAGGACTCAGGGGCAGTCTCCAAAATGGTATAAGCTGTGCTTAGGTTTTCCTCTTTTTCTCCACTCTGTTTCATTCTTCAGCTTTCCACTTTTCTCTCTGTGTTCCCCTCCTTTCTTCTCTTAGCTTTCTCTACTGTCTCTTGGGTTTTGTTCTCTCCTTTTCCTTCTCCCTTTTCTCTTTGGATCTGGGCTGCACGTGGAAGTAGGAGAACACTCAGGCACGTCCTTCTGGAAGAGAGGTTCTCCAGCTGAGTCTTTGGGGCAGAGAGGGATACAGATAAAGCAGCGAAGAGTGAGGGGCTACAGATGGAGTAGAAATAAACAGTCAGAGGGAACATCAAATGTCAGATCCCTGAGAAGGAAGAATGAAGGAAAGCATGTGTGTGGATGCTATGTGCTGAAAAGTGCATGGAGATCAGTCAGGTTTGGACCACCTCTAAGGTGAAGCCAGAGTGATGGGAGAGGGGGGTAAATCTGGCATTCTCCACTCCGGATGGATCGCATTCTCTATGGGATGGGTTCTAAGTTGAGGTTTTCAGGAAGAAGGTGGCATGATTCAATTTGCATGTTAGAAAGATCGCTATTTTGGGTATAGGATGGATTGGAGAAGCTAGCTGGATGTAGGGTGTTAAGTTATGCTACAGAAACAGTCCAAGAGTTGCTGATACTTCAAGGATGTTGGCAAGATGGATCATAAGCATGTAAGCCCTGCTTATGCTCGGGGCCCTAATCCTGGTGTTGCCATTCACAGATGCCAAGAAAAATGGTGACTTCTGATGCCCTATACCCCCTGCCAAACATCTGAACACTTGAAAAATAGACTTTTTGTCCAGGTGGTCAACTCTATAACATCAAGAAAAAAAGGAAAAGAGATTTGCACAATAGTTTATGATCAGATTTAATAGGTCAGAAACATGAGGCCTACATTTGTTTATTCATTTATTGATTCAATATATGTATATTGAAAGCCTGCCATGTATCAGGCCCTGGGTAAGAGGTGTATATCAAGAAGCAAGACAGACCAAGTTCCTGCCCTCTTAGAGTCACATTTGTGAGGGTAAAGCACCTAAGAAACACGTGCATGCAAATTGTTATATCAAGTAGTAACACATCCTATGAAAGAAAGTAGATTAAGAGGATGAAGTTTGATCAGAGTGGCAAATTTATATAAAATGGACAGGGAAGTTCCCTTTAAGGGGAAATTTGATCTTGATGGAACTGAGAGAAATAGCTAAGCGAAGGTCGGGGGAAGAGGGTTCCAGGCAGAAGGAACAGCATGTGCGAAGGGCCTGAGTCACAAGCATATATGGTCCCTTGAGGATCACCAAGGAGGCCAGCATGGCTGGAGCAGAAGGTGTGGGGGAGAGTGTGGCAGGAGATAAGCCAATGAGATAGAAGCCATCTATCTCACTGAAGGACCTTATAAACTAGGGGTTTGGATTTATTTTTCAAGTGTGATGGGAAGTCATTGGATAAAAAAACATTCATATGATTTGACATGACATACGTTAATGATTACTTTGGCTACTGTATGGTGAACAGACTAGCAGAGTAGAATGGAAAGAGGAAACCCAAATGAGAGATGACTATAGCAGTCGAGGGAGAAATTACTGTGAATAGGACTAGGGTTTTTGTGGAAATAGTGAGAAGTGGTAGGATTCTGGATGTATATTGAAGGTAGAACTGACAAATAGCATTTTCTAATAGCATTGATACGAAGTGGGAGAAAAAGGGAGAATTAAGGATCATTCCAGGATTGGTCCTAAGAAACGGTAAAAACAGTGGCGCAATAAGTCTGAGTGGGAAATAAAAAAAGGAGCTCAGTTTTGGACAGGATAAATTTGATTTGCCTAGTAGATACCTAAGTGACAGTGTTTGAGTGGGCAGATAGGCATATGAATTGGGGGCTGTATAGAGAGGTTAGAAATGCACATGCAAATTTGGAAATTATCAGTAAATTTCAAGTGTTGGGACTGGACATGAGCACAGATGGAGAAGTTTTAAGGACTGAATCCTGTACTACTGCAAAAGTTAAAAAGGAAGAAAATCTAGCAAAGGTGACCAGGAAGTAGCGGCCAGTAACAGAGGGGGACACTGAGGAGAGGGAAGGAAGAGTTTCGAGAAGGAGGTAGGTTTGAAAAATGTTAGTGTGAAATCAGCCTCTTCCCTCTCCTCCCATAAATCACATAAAACCACCAAGGGGAATGAAAAGAAAGCTGTCAACCACATTATTAATGGAACCAGCACAGCTCTAACCACAAAACCGTCAAAGGGTGCCACAAGCAGTGGAGTGTTGCACAAGGCTGAGGGAGAAAGCAAAAAAGGTCAAACTCATAGCTGGGTCACCAGAAAAGAGCCATCAGCACGCTTTGGGGGCACCGGGGTATGTTGACGTGCACAGCCAGATCCCTCCTCCAGCAACAGGAGCCTCCCTGGGTGCTGTTTGATCACGAAACACAGGGGGCAGCATTGAATGAAAAATCACACAAGGAAACAGGGAAGAAGAGGAACTTTCCATTTGAACAGTCCTACAGAAGTCTGCAGGTGCCCATGTTCATTCACCACAGACAGGCCCTCCAAACAACTGGTCCAGGAAAAAGTCAACTGTTTAAGTTAAATAATGAATAAGAACCAGAATCAGCACTATCTAGATATATAAGAAATGAACAACAACAACAAAAATCACAAAAGAATGAAAGAAACAGAGAAAACACATGATCTGTGAAGAATATATATCCGACAAATATAGCCACAGAGCAAATGAAAATTGTGATCAAACATTTCTTTGTAATGTGATGGGTCCACTCCAACTCCCTTCTAGCTTTCCTAGCTGGCTGGGATACACAAAGGATCATTTCTCAGACTCCTCTGTAGCTGTTCTGCCTGTGATAGAGATCCACTAAGCAAAAATATCCGCATATGATTTCTAGAAGGAAGCAAATAATAGGATCTGCATATGGAGAAACTGATCTTGGGGCAAGCATAGGGATGGAGGTCTCAGGTTCCACGCTCTGGAGCCAAGTTTCTAGTGTATGTTCCTCAGTGTCCTAAGCACAGAGCATGGGAGATAACAGCAATCGATTCCACTAGAACATTGCCCATGTGTGGTTGGGCACTCTCCTGGCTGCATAGTATCCAAGCCTATGTCCCTAGACCTCCAGGAGAGTCGTGAGCTATCCTTTAATAAACCCATATTTCTTTAGCCCATCTAGTATATAGTTTTGTTTCCTGAAACAAAAGACACTGATAAATATTCATAGATTTAAAAAGGGAGAAAACTTAATGAAACAATTACCCTATTTAACAAATGCACAAAGTACAGAAAAGTTAAGGAATAGATAATGATGCAAGAGGAAGAGATAAAACCTGAGCTGCAAGATCAAGAAGAAAGAAAAACATAAATGAAGGCAAAACTTGGTATAAATTATATATATATATATATATATATATATCTCACATATCACATTTTACTTATCCATTCACCTGTTTAATGGACACTGACTTTTTTCTCATGAATGTTGTGAATAATGCTGCAATGAACATGGAGATGCGGATATCTCTTGGAACATATATATAACCAGAAGTGGATCACTGGATCATGGAGTAGTTCTGTTTTTAATTTTTTGAGGAACCTCCATACTGTTTTCCAGAGTGGCTGCACCGGTTTGCATTCCCACCAACAGTGCATGAAGGTTTCCTCTTCTCCACATCCTCGCCGACACTTGTGGTCCCTTGTCATTGTGATAATTGCCATTCTAACAAGTTTGAGGTGATACTTCATTGTGGTTTGCAGTTGCATTTCCCTAACGATTAGTGATGTTGAATATGATTTCATGCACCTGTTGGCCATTTGCATGTCTTCCGTGGAAAATGTCTGTTCAAATCCTTTCCCTATCTTTTAATCAGATCGTTTATTTGCTTTTGCTATTCAGTTGCAGGTGTTCTTCATATATTTTGGTTATTAACCCCTTATCAGACAGATGGTTTGCACATATTTTCTCCCATTCCATAAGTTGCTTTTTCATTTTGTGTATTGTTTCTTTTGCTGTGCAGAAGCCTCTTCTTTTTGATTTAGTACTGCTTGTTTAGTGTTGCTTTTGTTGTACGTACTTTGTGTATTACATCCATAGCAATGTCAAAGTTTTTTCTAGAAGTTCTACAATTTGAGGTTTTATATTTAAGTTTTTAATCCATTTCAAGTTTATTTTTGTGAATGGTGTAAGGTAGGAGTCTAATTACATTTTTTTGCCTGTGATTAACCAGTTTTCCCAACACCATTTATTGAAAATACTATCCTTTTCCCATTCTGTCCCTTGGTTCCCTTGTCAAAGATTAGTTGACCATATAGGCAAGGGCTTATTTCCACGTTCTCTATTCTCTTCCATTGGTCCATGGGTCTGTTTTTATGCCAGTACCATATTGTTTTGATTACTTTAGCTTGGTTAAAGTAGTTTGAAATCAGGAAGTGTGATGCTTCAAACTTTGTTCTTTCTTGATTGCTTCTTGCTCATGATTTCTCTGGCTATTTGCGATCTATTGTGGTTCCATACAAGTTTTAGGAGTGTTTTTCTTTTTCTGCAAAAAATGCTATTGGAATTTTGATAGGGATTGCATTGAACCTACAGATGGCTTTGGGCAGTATGGACATTTTAACAATATTAATTCTTCTGATCCATAAACACAGGATATCTTTCCATTTATTTGTGTCTTCTTCAATTTCTTCATCACAGTTTTATAGTTTTCAGTATATAGGTATTTCACATCCCTGGTTAAATTTATCCCTAAGTATTTTATGGTTTTTGATGCTATTGTAAATGGTACTTTTTTCTTCATTTCTTTTTCAGATATTTTATTGTTAATGTAAAGAAATGCAACTGATTTTGTATGTTGATTTTGTAGCTTGCAACTTTATTGAAGTCATTGATCAGTTCTCTGTGTGTGTGTGTGTGTGTGTGTGTATGTGTGTACGCGCACACACACGTGTGCATAGTTTTTAGGATATATAGTATCACTTGCAAACACAGACAATTTTACTTCTTTCTTTCTGATTTGGATGTCTTTTATTTCTTTTTCTTGCCTGATTTCTCTGGCTAGCACTTCCAGTCCAATGTTGAATAGGAGTGGTGAGAGTGGGCACCCTGATCTTATTTCTGATACTTTTTATCACTGAGTATAATGTCAGCCGTGGGCTTGTCATATATGGCCGATATTATGTTGAAATATATTCCTTCTATACACAATTTATTAAGCCCTTTTATCATAAAAGGATATTGTTATTTTGTTAAATATCTATTTTGAATTAGCCTAAACAATAAAAGAGAATTTATTGATTCATATAATCAAGTGTCAGGTCAATACTAGAACCCTCTTTCAGAGTAAGAGGATCTAGGGAGTTAAATGCTCTCCCCATACATAGAAAATTAGTACTTGTCTCTAGAATAGAGAGGAAAGTTAAGGCCCAGTGTCTCATGAAGAATCTGGTAGTAGTGGAAAATTTACAACTTCTTAAAGCGATGTTTGTTCTTCTTGACTTCTAACTTGGTAGATCAGTAATTTAACATCTAACCTTTGATTCATAGACCAATAACACATTCTTGACTTAAGGACAATAGTCACTACAGTTGTGAAAATAAACATTACCACTTATACTGCTTGGCAGAGTCTCCATTGTAAAACAAGCCCCAGTTTTGTTTATATTGAGTTTGGATTGATGGGGAATGTGGCATTCAACTCCCGGGGGGTCATTCCAGGCAAGCACAGCAAGAGGCCACAGAATTTATCAAAAAATCCCGCCGTTGTTAGTTGGTATCTGCTTGATACTCAAAAGGTGAATACCAGAGTGCAAGAAGCACTTTAATAGAATCTTAAGATTCTGCAGGCACGACGACAGAGCAAAAGCCATGAGCTATGGAGTCATCAGACCTGGGACAAAATGTTAATTCACTCACTCATCACCATTTATCCTTGAACAAATAACTCAAGTCTGAATCTCAATTTCCTCATCTGTAAAATTGGTATAATGTTATCTATCTCATAAGGTTGTTCTGAGGTTGAAATAAGTAATGTATGGAGTGTCTAGTACACAGAAGAAGCCAGATAAATGCTAGCTATTATTCAGACTCAATCATCCAATATTTCCATAGTCTATATTAATATATCTTTATTAGGCTCTGTACATTTCAATGTAGCCAGTGTCTGAGAAGTGGTGTTCATATTGAGGACTCTGAGATTAGCCTTCTAAGACCCTACAGGGATGTTTAATCCACAAGTAGTTAATGGTGATCAAGAGTTTAAGCACTAATGCATTTAATTAGTTTTGTTAGTAAAATGTTGATAAATTCGATGGAAACTTTTCTGTCTCATTTTACTTCCATTCTCTGAAGCTTTTGACACTGTTCAAAGCTGTTTCTTGACTACTAGCTTTTCTTGGCTTTAGTTATGACACTTTTCCCGTCCAATGTCCCTGACTGGCCTTTCTAAATCTTTTTGTGGACACCTTTTCCCATCTCTTGAATGTTGGTTCTCCTTAGCTATATTTCAGAATAGTGCCCTTCTCATTTTAACTACTCTTTTTAGACAGTACCTTTCACCCCCAAGACTTCACTTGTTATTTAGTTCAGGGCCACTAAGTAAGGTTGTACGGGTTGTGCACTGCCCTAATGTGCTAAGTTGAAAAAGAGAGCGAAGGCAGAAATCCAGTCTGTGCGCTGCTTGCCAAGTCAAGTACCCCAGGGCCGGTGTTCACCTAAAGGGAGCATCTTTTTCTAATTTACACAAAAGCATTCTATATGTCAGCAGTTGCCCTGATCTAAATGATACTCACAAATACACACACACACACACACACACACACACACACACACACACACTGCAAATCTCAATGGAGATATCAAACTTAACAAATTCAGTTGACAGTGGGAATCTCCATCTGTATGGATTCAACTCCACATGACTAACCTGAACTATTCTCTTCTTCCCCATCCAGGTAAGCTATTTCATCCATGTTCTCTTACTCTCTAGAGAGAACCGATAGCCACTAAAACGCCTCAGCTAGAAACTCTAGTGCCACATTTCACTGCTCCTTCTCCCTTAGCTCCAGCATCACCCTGCAGTACACATCATGCTGTGCTTTCACATTGCCCCCTAGGATATAAGCATATGTTTCCCCAGCTGGTGGGAATGCCGATGGCTGAGAGCTTCTTGCCCTCACTCTTCTCTGGGGTTCCCCTCAGCCCAAGAAAGCCACCTCATCCAAAAGACAGCCCGTGCCCAATGAGGAGCCCACGGGGGAGTTTAAAGGCCCAACTCAAGACAATTCCAAAGGGCCATCCCAATTTCAGAGCTCACCAACGAATGTTTCTTACGTCTTCATTGCAGTCCACCCTCTCCCTCTTCCCAGTTCCGCTGTCATCCCTTTCTCCACAGATACTGGTTCCAAGAGCACTTTTAAATAATCTTCCTGCACACTAATCTCCACCTCACAGTCTACAACACCAATCTTCTCCACACATCATTGACTACATCTCCTAAATATCAGTGAAATATATTCACTTGTCTCCATTCTGGCTAATACCTCCTTACTCACTCTACCCTAATCTCTCACCTGGATGACTGTGGTTTTAGAAACACAATGGTATCAGCTCCTTCTCCCCTTCTTCTCTGTAACAATTTTATAAGGCAAGCTAAGTATTTTGTGTTCTTGGAATATTTGGTATAATTCTCCTGTCTGGATTTAGACATTTTTGTATTGGGATATTATTTCTAATAATGACGTCAACTTACTTAAAATATACATAGGCTTATTTAGGTTTCAAAATGACCCTTACATTAGTTTTAAGTTATAGTTTTCTGGAAAGTTTCTATTTAGCCTATGATTTGAAATATATGGCCCTGAGTTGTTAATAGTAATCTCTAGTTGTTTCAAAAATAAATCTTTGTTCTATCTAAGGTTAGTTTCTCCTTTTACATTCCTAATCTTGTTCATTTGTGCTTTTCTTTTCACGACCAATCTTGCCCGAGTATTGCCTCATTATTTACTATGAGGTATGGTTTTTATTTTTGTTGTTTGTTCTGTTATATTTTGTTTTCTATAGTTTCTATACATACTTACTATGTACTATGTTCTTTTTTAAGTTTATTCTATTTTATTATTTAAAATTTTAAGTTGCATATTCAATTCATTAATTTTCAACCATTCTTCTTTCCTCATGTAAACATTTAAGGCTCTAAGTTTCCATCAAAATACTGCCTTAGTTGCATCCTAAAAATTTAACTATCAGTATTTTCATTATCATTAAGATCTAATTGTCATTATGCTTTCTTTTTTAAACTAAAATTATTTTAAAGTGTGTTTTGCTGTTTACATATGTAAGGTCTTCTTAATTTTAGTAAGTATTTGTTGGATATTTGAAAGCCCATTTCATTTAGAGAAAGGGTGATACATCTTGACTTTTTGGTATTTAGTGCATTTTTCTGGGAGATCTATAATCTGGTCAGTTTTTGTTAATATCCATTTGGGCTTGAGAAGAATGTGTATTCTCAAATTGTATTTTTTTCTTTTTAAATTTAAATTCAATTAGCCAGCATATAGTATATCATTAGTTTTTGATATAATGGTCAATGATTCATTAGTTATGTATAACACCCAGTGCTTATCACATCACATGCCCTCCTTAATACCCATCACCCAGTTGTTGGATACAGGTTTTTAAAGATGCCTATTGAATAAAGTTTGTTAGTTGTGTGGTTTAAATCTTATTTATATCCTTGCTAAATGTTTTTTATTTGCTTTTTCCGACAGATAAAAATATTTAAAAAAATCTCCCATGTTGGTAGTGAATTCATCAAAGTGAGGTACTTTGCAGTTAGAATTTATTTTTCTTGTGAATTATTCCTTGGAACATTATGCTGGAATCATCTGTATCCTTCATAAAAATTTTTCCTGTAACATTTATTTTATGCCATTAATAGTGACATCAATTTTTGGTTAGCATTTTCCTATCAGTGGACTTGTGATCATTCTGTATCCTTGTGCTTTAAATACGTCTCTGCTAAAGAACATGGAGGTGATTTTTCTTTTATTCTTAATTGGCAGTCACTATTTTTTAACTGATGGGTTTAGTCCATTTACCTTTAATGTGAATATGTATGCCATCCTGTATTGTACTATTTACTCTGCATTTTCTATGCCTCCCATTTCCTGAATTTTCTTGAATTTTTCAAAGTTTCTTTATTCTCCTCTTTTCCCTCTGTGGGTTGGAAGGGTATATATTTCATTTTCATGCTTTCAAATTTCATTTTAATATGTTACCATGAATTTTTAACAAAATCTATTTATTAATGAGTATCTTTGTCCTCTTTCTTAAGCAAAAGGAAATTAAAAAAAAAATTTAACTGCCCTCAAATCTGTTCTGTCTTATGTTATATTTGTTTAGTATTTTAGTTCCTCCTAATTAGGGGCAGTGTATAAATAAAGCATCACTTTAAAAAAAATAGTGAACAGGGCGCCTGGGTGGCTCAGTTGGTTGGGCGACTGCCTTCGGCTCGGGTCATGATCCTGGAGTCCCGGGATTGGGTCCCGCATCGGGCTCCCTGCTCAGCAGGGAGTCTGCTTCTCCCTCTGACCCTCCCCCGTCTCATGCTCTCTCTCTCTCATTCTCTCTCTCAAACAAATAAACAAAATCTTAAAAAAAAATAATGAACAGAAAAATATGTTCACTGAACTACACTTTTGCAAGCATCATCTAAAAGTACATCAATAAGGGAGAGACCTTTTCAAAAAGATGGTAGAAAACTTTCAGTACTTTAGTCAGGTTATCTAGGTTATAGTGTAGAAAAAATAAATCCTTAAATCTTATTGGCTTAGAATTTGCTCACACAAAGTCCACTATAGATCAATGAGGACTCTCCTCTGTATGATCTTCGGGACCCTGGCTTCTCCATCTTGTGACAGGTCATCTCAATACCTGGACATCACACTGGTACACATAAAGATTGAGTTGGAGGAAACGTATCAGCTTTTAATTGCCTTGGTTTGGAAGTGACACACATTACTTCCACTCTCGGTTTATTGGCCAGAACTAGTCATGAACCTCTAACCTAACTATGAGGCAAGTAGATAATGTAAGGGAGCAAGAGAATATTTAGAAGCCCTGTTTCTATGTCATAAATCCAGCATGTGTGGCTGGGACCATGAGAAAACGTTTGGTTATTATAACTGTCATATATCTTCAGGTTTTGGCATAATGCCTCACACATGGAAGGCTCAGAAAAAGTTTGTATGAATGAGTGAATTATTGATAAAATGAATAAATGAAGGAAGGGTGCTATATGAGTAGGAGCCTGGCCTCAGGATGTAGAGATCTGATTTTGATTTCCAGCCCTATCATTAGTTGGATCCTTATGGGCAGGTCGTTTAACTGTTGTTGCCTCCTTTACCTATCAGATGAGAATAGTTACGATTCTTCTATTTTACTAAGAAGACTATTATGAAAATTCATCCGCTCATTGATTCTTTTTTTCCCACAATTATCCTTTAAGTTCCAATTATAGGCTGTCACTCAGGAGGAGGAAATAGATTCTATAATAATGTACACTGAGAATAATAATACATAATAGGCTTGTTGTAGAAATTTATTGAGAAAATAAGCATAAACCGCTTAAACATAGAGCAAGTCCTTAATAAGGGCTAAGTAAATGCTCATTGTTACATTGTTCTCCATGCCTCCAGAATTACTGCCATGTGGTAGTACTAGGAGATGATGAGTAGACTGCAGAATAAATTTATGCTTTCTTCATATCTGAAACCTAGATGGATCTCAAGAAAAAAGATGAATAATTGTAGCCAATAAGTAATGTGACTTATTTTATTACTATTATTAATATAAATTAATTAGTTCATCAAAAAAACAAACTCCATCATAATTTTCTAGTCAACGACTATGAACTTTTTATATGATCCTCAAAAGGAACCTTCATATGTTCTATATGAAATCTGAGAAAACTGAATGCCTTCAACATTGTGATGAGCTGAGAATCATGGGAGGTACACTGTGGACATTAAGAGTACTGAGTCAAATTTTCTTTCAAAACAGCTTCCAAAGTTTCAATTATCCAGACTCAAACTTAGAACAATTCTTTTTAATTGAAGAAAGTGGATATTTAGAAACTCCGTTTCAGGAATTATAAGTAGAATGAATTACGATTAAAAAATAGGAAAAGCTTTCCTCTTCATTTTGAACGAATCTTATGGGTACATCAATATGTCAGTAAAATTATATATGAGGTTAAACTTCAAGGTGTCTATCAAGTTTCTTAGAGAACCTTATCATTACATTAAAGAAAGGAAATTTAACTGCTGCTGTAGAATATTCTGTGATTTTCTACTATAATACCGCTTTTCCAAAATCACAAGAAAGATATATTCCCATGGCTTTTTCATTTATTTGTAAGTTATATAGAAGGCCTGCATTTTTATTTTATGTTTTAGACAATTCAATATGAGTCATACAAAAGTAGGGTTTCTTCTCCATATTATGAGTATGAGAATTTTGCTGATAAATATTTAGATTGCTTCTGTCTCTAATAAAATCTGTAAATATTTGGTCTGTGTATTAAAGAGATCTCTCAGCTTCTTTCTAGTCTTTGTCTTAGAATGCAGAAAATGCCAATGGAACTTGCACAGTTTTTCTTTTAGAGGAAAATAAAGTTTTTTAATTATTATTACAACAATAGTATGTGCTTGTTATAAAAAAAATATCAAATAGTGGAGAATGGTATGAAATAAACACAGTCTATCCTCACTGCCTCCAGTGTCAATCCTACCAGAGATAGCCAATTTCTGGACATTTTATGTAAATACCAAAGTATAAACATGTTTGCATATATTTTGTGATGAGCAAATTTTCACTTAATACATTCTTAGCTTTCTAACAGTCAACATTTATAGGTTTACTACAATATTTTAATAGGTGTGGATTATTTCATTGAATAGCAACACCATAACTTATTTAATCAATTCCTATTAATATCTGTACAATTTCCATTTTGTTTTAGTAATACAAACAGTGTGGGCAGCATCTTTCAATTTTCCCAAATTATGGTTGATTTTGTTGAACACTGGGCAAGGGAACACAAGGCTTAATGTCTATGCTTCTTTATTTGCTCATAACCAGTTCTGACATCTTAAGTGATCACCAAAATGATCAAAAACATTTTTATTAACTTTATGTGACTATTTATGACATAATTATCTCTGTAAATTTTATGAGGACTTGTTACATGCCTCATGGAATTTTCCATCTGTATTTTCTTCCAAAACAAAAAAAAAAGCAAAATCAAGAAATTTAAAGTCAACTGCTACTCTGGAAGTTCCACATTATTTCAATTATCAGAATACAAGTGAAATGTATGCCTTCTTTTCATCACATTGCTTTGTAGAGGATGGAGGTTGAGGTGATTGGTTTTTGCAGTAGGTAACACTGATTTTAAGCTCTGCCGTCAACTGGTTGTGAATTTTTTAAAAAATTACTTAATATTTAGAAATCTCAGTGTCTCGATTTGCAAAATATTCTAAAAATTGGCTTTATACAGATGTAGGGATGTTGATGGATTACAGAATATAAGCAAGTAAATCTACTGCGAAGCTTTGCACATTGTACATGCTTACTAAACTTTTTTTATTATTAGATTTTTATATAACACCATTATTTGAATCACCCCACAATTGGCTCTCCACCATATATAAGATAAAATAATCTCAATGCCTCTCAACATGATCCATCCCATCTTTAATGACATGTGTCCACTGTTTACCTCTCTAGCCTTACTTTCTTTTCTTTTTTCCAGCTTTATTGAGGTATAATTAACAAATAAAAATTGCATATATCTAAAGTTTACATGAAATTTTGATATGTGTAAACATTGCGAAATGATTACCACAACCAAACCAAGTAACTTATCCATCACATAGTTACCTTCAAATAAAAGTTTGTGGTAAGAACACTTAAGATTTACTCTCAGCAAATTTCGAGTACATAATACAGTATTATCAGTGATAGTTACCGTATTGTACACTAGATCTCTAGAGCTGTATCCCTCCTGCAATCCTGAAACTTGGTGTCCTCTTACCAATACCTTCCTATTTCCTCCACTACCTTGGCCCCCTTGCAACCACTGTTCTGCGGTCCTGCTTCTACATATTGCACTTTCTTAGGTTCCACATGTAAGTAAGAACATGAAGTAATTGTCTCTCCATGTCTGTCTTATTCTCACTTTACCATATGTCTTCCAGATTCATCTATGTTGTCACTAAGGACAGATTTCCTTCTTTTCTAAGGCCGAATAGTATTCCACTGTTTATATATACCACATTTTCTTTATCCATTCACCCATCGACAGGTACTTGTGCTGAATACACATCATGGCTGTTATGAATAATGCTTCAATAACCATGAGAATGTAGATATCTCTTTGAGATCCTGATTCCATTCCTTTGGGGATATATTCAGAAGTGAGATAGCTGGATCATATGATAGTTCTATTATTAATTTCTTGAGGAATGTCCATACTGTTTTCCACAATGACTATACCAATTTGCATTTCCAACAAGAGTGTACCAAGGTTCTCTTTTCTTCACATCCTTCCAACACTTGTTATCTCCTCTCTTTTTGATAATGGCCATCCTAACAGGTGTGAGGTGATAGCTCATTCTAGTTTCATTTTGCATCTTTTCAAAAATTTCTTTTGTATTTTGTTCATCTTGTCTATTGTTTTTCTAGTCCTTATTTCATTTACTTCTACTCCATTCTTTATTATTTTCTTCCTTCTCTTAACTATGGGCTTAACATGTTCTTATTTTTCTAGTTCCTTGAGGGTATAAAGTCAGGTTATTTCAGATCTTTTTATTTTCTCAATGTAGGCATTTATCACTACAATCATCCCTTTTAACACTGCTTTTGCTCCTTTCCATATGTTTTGGTATTTTGTGTTTTCATTTTAATTTTCTCAAGATCTTTGTTTGATTTCCCTTTTTATTTCTTCTTTGGCCTATTATTTGTTCAGAAACATGTTGTTTGATCTCCACACATTTGTGGATTTTCCCATTTCTTTCCTGTTATTGATTTCCAATTTCATACCCTTGTGAGCGGAGAAAATACTATTATTTCAGTCTCCTTTAATGTTTTAGACTTGTTTTGTGACCTAACATATGATCTATCTTGGAGAATGTTCCACGTGCACTTGAGAATGTATATTCTGCAGCTGTTGGATGGAATGTTCTCCATATGCCTGTTAGGTCCTTTTGGTCTATAGTGTTTTTCAAGTCTGCTGTTTCCTTATTGATTTTCTGTCTGGATGATTTATCCATTGTTTAAAGTGGGGGTATTGAAGTCGCTTCTATTATTATAATGATGTCTATTTTTCCTTTAAGTTCTATTAGTATTTGCTTTATATATTTAGGTCCTCTGATGTTAGGTGCATATATATTTATGATTGTTATATCCTTTTAATTTATGTACAGGGTGTCCTGTATATACTACCTTTAAAGAACTTTGATAACAGAGTATCATAATTATTTATTTGCATGTCTGTCTTACCCCTAGACCAAATATTTATTTTCTTTTTTTAAATATTTATTTATTTATTTATTTGACAGAGAGAGATATAGCGAGAGAGGGAACACAAGCAGGGGGAGTGGGAGAGGGAGAAGCAGGCTTCCTGCGGAGCAGGGAGCCTGATGTGGGGCTCGATCCCAGGACCCTGGGACCATGACCTGAGCTGAAGGCAGACACTTAATGACTGAGCCACCCAGGCGTCCCTAGACCAACAGTTCTTAAACCTTAGGAGTGGATGGAGGCGTGGGCTAAGACTTCTTTTAGATGTAATACAAAATGTCATCTTTCTCCTATTCTCTCTGCACCTTAGAACCCATTCCCTAAAAGTTTTACAAAATTTACAGAAAACTCTGTGACATACCCTTGATCCCAAGTTAACCACATCCAAACTAGACTGTGAGCTTTAAAAGGTAGAGTTTTTTTTTCACTTTGTTAACTCTAAACATCTGGTATCATGTTTGACTTAGATTAACAGCTGAAGTATTATTTATCAAATGAATATTAACCCATAAGCAAAAAAAAAATGCTATGTAATTTGCTAGCTTCCACTGACCAACACAATTTCATTTCATAAATATTTTTTGAACTTCTGGTACTTACCTAATGCCGTTTAGGCCCACCCCATGCTCTATTTCATTTCCTCCAAAATAAATTAGAAAAAATAAAATTCAATTTAAGGTAAGATCTCTTACTATAATCCCACTGAAAAGGAGATGAAGGAGGAGGAGGAAGAGGAGAATTAGGTTTAGAATGCGCTCTCCGGGGTCTTAAATGTGAGCCATATGATAAACAAACTAACAGAATGTAGAGATTATAAAAGTAGACAAATATTTCAAAGTTCTTAAACTTTCTGAAACTTAAAAGATTAAAAATATTACTCCTTCAATGCTATTGTGACAAATTATAAATGAGAGTTTCAAAATTAGAGTTAAGTTTTCAGTCCTTAATTCCAATAATAATAATAAAAGATTGGTTTAGAATATCCTCTCCAGGATCTTAAACGTGTCATATGACAACAAACTAATTCAATTCATCAAATAGGTCAATGTAGCTGAGATTTTGACAAGTAAAAAGCTTGAAATTCTTATTTTATTCCTCCCACTGAAGAGTTACTAAATTAGAAAAAGAACCCTACTGACAAAAGAAAATGAGAAAGACTACCCAGACGTATTTAAGAGCTATTTGTTTATCACCAGCGATACAAACTTTCATGTAGGCTAAGTTTGTCATTGATTTTTATACAGTGAAACAGTAATATTTATCCATTAATTACAGAACAAAAAATAAAATGCTCCATAGCTACAAAAATCTGCTTCGAGGGAAATAACCAAAGCCTCGATTAACTAAACCCAGTTACTCTGGGCTTTAAACCAAACTGAATTTTCATTCCACTGCACTCTACTTTCAAGAGCAAGCTGCTACAGATACAAAAACCAGCTGAGACAGAAGACATATTTTCGTCTTCACTTTTTTAAACAAATTCCAACTACTCAACAAACATTTATTTTGGACATTTGCCATATACAAGATAATTTACTACATATAGGGGAGTACTAGATAATAAAATATTTCTTCTCTATCTTCAGCAAGAACTTCTGCTTCTCACCAAGATGGAGGATTCACCTTCTTGCCTGAAACAGCCAAAGGACCAGAATAATATATGAAGCAATAGATTTTTGGACAGTGGCCATAAAACAATGAAAGTTTAAAATTTAAAAATTGGAAATTCTGCTTTTGAAAAGACACTATTAGGAAGATTAAAAGGAGAAAATATTTGCAAAGCACGTATCTGATAAATGATTTGTGCCTGGTATATGTAAAGAACTTTCAAATTTAATGATAATAAATCAAGCAGCCCAATTTAAGAAATAGACAAATGGTGCAGCCACTTGAGAAATCAGGTTGGCAATTCCTCAGGTGATTAAAGATAGAGTTATTGTATGAGCTGGCATTTCCACTCTTAAATATATACTCAAGAGAATTGAAAACATTTGTCCACACAAAATTTATACACAAGTGTTCATAGCATTATTTTTCATAATTGCCAAAAAGCAGAAACAAACCAAATGCTTGTCAACTGATGAATGGATAAATAAAATGCAGTGTATCTATAAAAAACAACAACACAAAAACAGACAAAAGATTTGCATCTATTTGAATGGCTGCGATTAAAAGTTCACCATATTGAGTGTTGATGAGAGGAAATGGAGCTTGCATACACTGATGGCAGGAATGTAAAAGATAACAATCAGTTGGAAAACAGTATTATAGTTTCTTAAAAACAAATATGCACCTACCATGTGATCTAGACATTTCACTCTTAGGAATTTACTCAAAAGAAATGAAAGCTCATGTCCATACAAAGACTCATGCATGAAAATTCATAGTAATTTTATTTGTAATAGCCCAAACCCATCAACACTTGAATGCATAAACCAACACTTGCATGTCCAGACAATGGATGCTCAGCAATAGAAAGAATAAGCTATAGGTGCACACAACAACATGGATGAAACTCAGAGTAATCATCCTGGGGAGGGGGGTGGGAGCCAGAGAAATAAAGAATACAGACTCTATCTACTATTGCATTTTTTTTACTTTTTTCTTTTTTTAATTCTTATTTAAATTCAATTAACATATAGTGTATTATTAGTTTCAGAGGTAGAGTTTAGTGATTCATCAGTTGCATATAACACCCAGTGCTCATTCCATCACATGCCCTCCTTAATATCCATCACCCAGTTACCCCATCATCCCACCATCATCCCCTCCAGCAACCCTCAGTTTATTTCCTATAGTTAAGAGTCTCTTATGATTTACCTCCCTCTCTGATTTTGTCTTATTTTATTTTCCCCCATTCCCCTATGATCCTCTGTCTTGTTTCTTAAATTCCATGTATGAGTGAAATCATATAATTGTCTTTCTCTGATTGACTTACTTCGCTTAGCATAATACTCTCTAGTTCCATCCACGTCATTGCAAATAGTAAGACTTCTTTTTTTGCGAGACCAGTGCTCTAACCCCTGAGCTACGGAGCCAAGACTTCTTTTTTTGATGGCTGAGTATTATTCCATTATATATATATATATATATATATATGTATATATATATATATGCACACACATATATTATTCCATTTTATATATACACACATACACACATGCTATTGCATTTTTATAAAAATGGCATATATACTATTACATTTTTATACAATTCTGGAAAATTTAAATTAATCTATAGTGAGAGAAAGTCACCTAACTCAAGGATGAAAATGAATCTACCACTTAGAAACCTGGGGTCTGGTACAGAAAATACAAGTAGGGTCTTTTCAGAAATTTACATAATAAATCATTGACAAATATTCTGTCATGGTGGGCTCAGAAGCAGAAAGGATGTCAAGAGTAAACTTAAGATGAAAACAAGCCATTTGCAGGAAGAAGTTATAAGGAAACAAAAAATATGAGTAAATAGAGGACACTAGTCTGTAGAGAGAAGAGAACAGAAGACGTTCGGAGAGAAGCAGAGATACAGTTAGAAAGTCACAGCAGGTGACCCCTAAAGTTGCTGTGGTTTATTTCTGATGACTGCTGGTTTTGGTAATTCACTCTTATTTTTATTGTCTGGGGTGTTTGAAAGAGATCACTGTCCCCTACAATTCAACCAACTTTATTAGAACTCTGGGCTCCAAGATGGAACATTGGACATGGAAACAATAAATCACAGTGACATTAGTAAAGATTTCGTCCCCACGCCCACCCCTATTACCCATCCCAGTGAATAGTATTGACAGCAGAGCCTACTGTGGCCTAGGTATACAGACATGAAGTAGGCGTCTTAGCTCCAGAAGCATCCAGGCAAGTAATTTTTGAGTTACAACAACTTTGCAAACACGGCCTTCAGTGGTCCTATGTGACGAGAATTAATGTGTATAAGATTCTACAAGATCTTAACCTGCAAAATGAATACCAAATTCTCTATAAACAAATGAGCATTTTAAAAAAGGAAAGGTTTTAATAAACAAGGTTGGTATCCCATCAGTAATTCAGAAACACCAAACACCATGAATGTCCATAGACAGCCACCCCCTCAATTCTGCTTTTTAATGGAGTTTCACTGGAGGCACATGAAGCTTGAAGCTATGCCAAAAGAACAAACTGAAATCACTGAGTGTGACATTATGGAAGGGTGAGAGCAGACTGATTCCAAAAGGACTGCAAGTCTAAAAAGCATCAATGCCTCAGGTTATGAACCTCAGCTGAATCATTTATATGCCACAGCCCCAATTCTACATTCTGTAAGGGGAAACTTCTCCATTAGAGCTCACCATGGCTTACTTCTTCCTCCTTTCCATTTACCGATACTCACCCCAGGGACAAGTCAGCTGGAAATGCCCTTGCTCCCCAGGCATGTGTAAGGGAAATAGGTGGGAGAGGATTGGACAGCTGGTGTTCTTCTCTCACACAGGCTGTCTGACTGAAGTGTGGATTGGTTTCCTTTAGTCCCTAAACAAAATTCCGCTAGAGTGGAAGAGCAGTGCATTCTCCCAGGAGAATCTAGAGCCTTTCTAGACTAGAGAATGACACTCTTTTGCCATGGAATCAAGAACACTAGAGAAAAAAAGGAATAAATGCTTTCTGAGAGATACAACACCTATGTAGCAAACAAATGTCCCCAAATCTTTGTGCAACTTGAGCATCAATTTACAATAAAATGAGGGAAAGTGATGGAAAGAAAAACATTCTCTTCTCATAATTCTTCTTTATTTCCCCATATGCATTTTTTTTAAACAAAACAGTCTGTTTGCACGGTCTGCTTTTTTCCTCTCTTTTTAATGCACATCTCCTTTAAGTAGTTCTAAGTGCCTAACTACACAGATTCTAACATATAAAGGAAAAATAAAGTTCAAAAAATTGCATCACCACATTCTCTACTGGAGTTGAGTTAGAGTTTAATTAAAGTGAGTTACCACCATGTGCGTACTAAATACATCACTGTTCGTGGCAAAGTTCTTTTGATGCATACCTAGGTTTCAAACACTCAGAGGTGAAACAATCCAGTAAAGTTAGATTTCGGGGAACATCTCTGGGTCAGGGAAGAGCTTACTGCCATCTCATTTCAACCACATGAGGGGTGCGACTAAGATGGGGGAAGGGTAATTTTATCCCTCTGCTTCAACAGAAGCTTCATTCACTAGAAAACATTTTTCTCATCAAGAAATAATGTAGGAAATATTTCAGTGGTTCAAATTAAAGAGTAAAAAATTTCCTCCAGGAGGAAACAAACCAAGGGCTTTTAATTTTTAAATTGGTTTAAAGCTGAGAAAGCACCAGGGCTTAAAATACTCGGGAGTAGAAAAAAAGAAGAGAACACCATATCTGGAGATAATTCTTTGTGATTACCCTTATTTTATGCCTCCCTAATTTCTGCTGTTCTATTAATCTCCTTAAGGATGACTTAGTGAAGGACACAAACCCTCAATATCTAGTTGGCACACTAATAATTGAAGTAATAGTGATATCATGACAGGAATTTTATTCACCCCCTTCTAGACACTAAGCTAACTGTTTTGCACTTCAGGCTTCTTCAGCCCTCAGAAAAATTCTACAAGATGGGAAAGATTATACCCACATTACAGCTTTCAGCCTCATTATGACTGCACTAAAAGTGTGGTGAATATATGAAATGGCTCGCATTATCCCTGATCTCAAAGAACATGTGATATAATAGGGAAAAGATGATATGTACATATAGGATATTTAAAAAGTACAATCCACAGTAAAATTCTGAAGCATAAAACATAAGTGGAGGACAATAAATACAAAGGTACAATAGATTGTCTTTCATTCCTGAGTTACCAAAACCTCAGCTCAGACCTGTCAGGCAAGCATGGGTCTGCACCCTGTTCAGTACCGCTGACCAACTAACTTCTCCTCCCCACATCTCATCAGAGATGGTTAATGAATCGGAATACCCCTCTTCAGCATTTTGGATCATTTCTTCTGGCAGCAAACGTTACCCATTATTTTGTTATACATCCATCAAATAGTTGGTTTTGTGATTTTAATATAGTTGGTGACCTCAAAGTCACTCCTGAAAAGCTATCATGTTTTCCCTTACCATGAAATAGATTAATCAGAGGAAGGAAAATTGGTTTTACCTGATATTCTCAATGTCTCTTACTTGACTTTAATGCTACTTAATTGATGCTTAACCAAAACTAGCCTATAAATTTCATTTCAGGGGCTTTCAAATGTACCATCTTGAAATGTTAACTGCCTTATAGATTCTCTAGCCCTCAATTTTTATTTTATACATTTGAAATTGATGACAGCCTAGTAAAATCCTAGGTCATGAACCTAGGTCTCTTAAATTACTGCTTTATCCCCAATATCCTCAGTTAAACCAATATTTACTCAGAACCTATTGTATGCTAGGTACTGTGCTCAAGGCTGAGAATACAGTGGAGACAAGGCACAGTCTAATGGGAACTAGGGACATTTTGGATAGATTTGAATATTATGTATCTATACACATTAGACATGTTGATGCTACTGTATTATTAATGAGATGATAATAGTCCTAAAAATAAGGTCTGTGTTTTAAAGCATGCCTCAATGTGTCAGATTCTGTGACATTATGTTTCTTATCTTACTTAGTTCTCATAATAACCATGTGAGATATTGACCACTGGCCCCCTTTGATATATGAAGAAATTAAGACTTGGCTCAAGCAACTTGCTCATGATCAAACATCTAATGATTAGAATGGATGCATATCTAATTCTAAAGTCTTAATTGTTTCCACTACACTGTGTTTCTGAGATCTCTTTTGTAATGCTGTATATATTTCCAAACATTCCTTGGATATTGATAAATAAAAATTATGTAAACTAGATACATGGTCAAAATCAATGACTCCAGTGCTTCAATTTAAAAAGCATAACAAGCAATAAAGATTGTATTTTGAGATGTTCTGCTCTCTTAGTCAATTTTCAAAAGTACAAGTCATCATAAAATTGTGCTGGAGGAGTGACATGCCGAGAATCTCATTTTTTCCTTAAAGCAAATAATATCATGATATAATGTAAAGAAGACAGACTTTGAAGTTACATAAAATTGGTCTGAAATCTCAACTTTCTTCTTCTCTCACTGAATAATGTTGGCTGTGCTTCTCAAAACCTTAGAGTGAACCTTTAGTGAACATTTTATCATGTATAGAAGTGTAGCCTATTCCCCTCATCCAAGAGGATTGTGGTGGGGATTGAGTGAGATCTGGTACGTAAACCTGCCTAATGCAATGGCAGGTGTAGTGGGCATTGAATAAATGTCCATTCCCTGAATGAGGTCATTTTACAAAATAAGGGAACATGAAAATGGTTTGCGCCAGAAGGAACGCTGCCGGGGGTGGAGGGAGAAATATCTTCTGAGTAACAACCTCGCTCCTTAGAAAAACAACAGGCGTCAAAGAAACGAGGCCTGGTAGGGCTAAATTCCATATTGGGTGAGCTGTTTGCATCCTTCCGACTAGAAAAGGAATAGAAAGTCCTTTTAAAAGTAACATAAAAGAAGTTTAGGGGCGCCTGGGTGGCTCAGTCGTTAAGTGTCTGCCTTCGGCTCAGGTCATGATCCCAGGGTCCTGGGACCGAGCCCCGCATCGGGCTCCCTGCTCCGCGGGAAGCCTGCTTCTCCCTCTCCCACTCCCCCTCCTTGTGTTCCCTCTCTCGCTGTGTCTCTTTCTAATAAATAAATAAAATCTTTAAAAAAAAAAAGTAACATAAAAGGAGTTTAAATGCGACTGAGGACCTTTTCAGCACCCTTTATTTTTTTTTTAAGATTTATTTATTCATGAGAAAGAGGGAGAGAAAGCAGAGGGAGAGGGACAAGCAGACTCCACGCTAAGTGCAGAGCCCGACATGGGGTTCAATCCTATGACCCTGAGATCACGATCTGAGCCAAAACCAAGAGTCAGACGCTTAACTGACTGAACCACCAGGCGTCCCTCTCAGGACCCTTGAAATCACGATCTGCATATATGTCTCATCTCCACCTCATCCCCAAATACAAGGCCGGCCTGATCAGGATGTGGAAAGAGCGCAGGCTGTGTCTGGTCTAGCCAGGGGCTGGAAAGAGGCCACAGTGACACCCATGGCCCAGGATCACACATTGCATAGGATCTTCTCTCTCGGGGAAGCAAAGGTGAGTCCACATTAGTAGAATGGAGAGTGTCATCTCACTCACTGTTCGCAGGCAAATCAGCATCCTCTGCTTTCAGAATCTCAATGTATCTGTGCTGTAAGCACTCAAATGGTTACAGAGCTGTCAAGTGGTTACAGAACTTAGGTACAGAATGGGCACTCAGACTTAAAAACAAGGTCAGAAGACATGGAAAGGATAAATTGAGGTTCCCTTGGGTGTCCACAGGCATCTCTAACTTCGGGGTTCTCATTCTCATGGGAAACTGGAAACATTTTAAGAGGGACTGCTTACCAAGGACCTGCTATGAGCCAGACGTATCATCCCTGATCTGCGCATCAACTCTACAGAGTGGACACTACTTTATAGGAGGACATTGAATCTTAAAGAAGTGAACTGCTCAAGTCACAAAACTAGTAGGTGGGAGAGCCAAAATTTGGAATCCTAGTCTGCATGAAGCCTATAGAAGTGAAGATACTTGATAGATTCCACAGATAGACCTCCAGAGTGCAATGTATTCCAACTGAATTCCTGCCTTTTAATTTCATCGCCTGTGAGAGTAGTGAATGCAGGTAATGGAGATGGGTTGAGCAAAAGCTTGGCGCTGAAGCATAAGCTTCACTCATACCACTGAATGCTGAGTATCAGGGCACTTTGACTCACCATCTACTCCACTAATGCATAGTAACAGAGGACACACACCTTTGATGGAACTCAAAAGCCAATCTAGAGGCTGGAAAATGCATTTTCAGGTTGAAAAATGCATTTACTTTAGAATAGCCTATTAATAAAAACATGTGTTGTCTCAGAAGTCCCTACATAAACACAGCCAATATGATTAAAGAAGTTTGGAGAACAAAGGCAACATCTTTAAATATTTAAATGATTAAAATGAAAATTAAAAATAGATTTTCTATCAATGAAAGGTTTTAAATTGAATCCATAAACAATGTTTGATTTCCAAAGCTAGCAGGAATGCATGTTAAGTATTAAAGATGTTTAATGTGAAAATGTGTATTCAATAAAAAATAGATGATTCATTTTTATATGTGGTTTCCAATTTATTTTGTTGGACCCAACCTCCCACTGAAAATGCAAGCAAACATCCTTAAGTTTGTGAGATCAATGAGTAATAGTAAGTTCCATCAATTTTAGAAGAGAAAGTAACCTGTTTCAATATATTATTTTCTGGTACAATAAGTTTTAAGAATCAGCCAGTAAGTAATTCTTAACAGTTAACCTGACTTTGAGTCCATGCCAGATGTTGTAAGAACAGCAGAAGAAGATGGATGAGATGCTCCATTTCCTGCAGAAGCCTGCGCCTTGGATGACTAGAGAAGACATACATTACGATCTGAGCCCTGTGCTATGTACACATGGTTTTAGGAGCTCAGAAAAGGGACTTCAGTCTGAGCTGCCCTTGTTAGAGAAGAAGCTGCCCACTTACAGAGATGCACAATTGCCTGGCACATAGGTGTTCGATAAATGTTTATTGAAGAGTTTCATTGACCAAAGATAGAAATCAAGGCTTGTCTTGAATTCCAGTGCTTTTTTTCCCCACCCTGTGGTGTGCCTAGCTCTCCCACCTCCACCAGGATGGGAAGATTTTGAAGACAAATACTTACATCTCCTTGAAAGATTAACAACTTGACAGTTACAAGCCAGAAACCAGAGGAGTTTCTGAAAGCTTAAATGATATAAATACGAAGACGTTTGTATGTAGAGAGGAATATACCATATAAGTAGAAATGTGCAAGAGCCCAAATTCACTTACCTCAAGCCAGAACTACCACATGCTGATTTCTACTCCACTGGCGTGGAGGCCAGTCCTCAGCGCAGATGCTGCTCATACCCAAAAGAATGTGCAAGCTGTTGGCACTGACGGATTGCTGACAAAGGAACCGTTAGCTGGAGTCAAGCACCGGGCAGCACTGTTGCGAGCTTCCCAGGTAGGACACACTGGTGATACTTCAACCCATGGAGGGGGTCTCCATCTGCAGGAATGCAGGTCCCTGTGCACAATGAGATCATTTATCAAGTTGGCAGGTGGTTCAGCAGAAGCACCACAAAAACCTTGCTCCGGGGCCCTAAATATAACAAAATTAATTAAAACACACTTTTAATGAGTTCTGAAACAATAAGTTTAAGGCAGTTCACTTAATTTTTAACTCACCTATATGGAAGAACAGATGGTAATTTAAAAGAGCAATTCACTCTTAAAAAACTCTCATGAAACCTAAAAATCAAAGACACTTATATTAACTTGTTTTTTTCTTTACTCTGTGTTCCTGTTCTGAATAAGTAGAAGGAAAATCTTGCAAAATAAAAGCAGTTGTATAATGGGAGTCAGTCAGCAGACTTCCCAGTGGACATCGATTCGTTATGTTACATAAAATAAGTCTCGTCTGTTCTGGGCCTCCATTTCCTCATCTATGAAATGGGAGATCTGAATTCCATTAACTCACACCCACACAATTTAAGATTGTATTTATATATTTAAAATGATCTTTATGCCCTACAATCCAGCAATTGCTCTACTAGGTATTTAGCCAAAGAATACAAAAATGGTAATTCAAAGGATACGCATACCCCGATGTTTATAGCAGCTTTATCTACAATAGCCAGGTTATGGAAACAGCCCAAGTGTGCATTGACTGATAATGGATAAAGAAGATGTGGTGTATATATACAATGGAATATTATTCAGCCATCAGAAAGAATGAAATCTTGCCATTTGCAATGACAGGGATAGAGCTAGAGTGTATTATGCTGAGCAAAATAAGTCAGTCAGAGAAAGGCAAATAGCATGTGATTTCATTCATATGTGGAATTTAAGAAACAAAACAAACAAGCATAGGGAAAAAATAAAAGAGAGAGGCAAACCAAGAAGCAGACTCTTAACTATAGAGAACAAACTGATATCTACCAGAGGGGAAGTGAGTGGGGGGATGGGATAAATGGGTGAGGGGTATCAGGGAGAGCACTTGTTGTGATGAGCACTGGGTGTTGTATGGAAGTGTTGAATCACTAAATTGTGATCAATTGTAAATTAATATTACACTGTATGCTAACTGGAATTTAAATAAAAACTTAAAAAATAAATAAAATGAGCTTCAGTATAATAGCTAATATTTACTGAGTGCATCCTATGTTCCAGAGACTTTTTTAAACTGCTTAAATGTATGATCTTAATTAATCCATGTAACAGCCCTTATCATCATCATTCCACAATGAGTAAATTGAGGTAAAGAGAATACACATGACTTATCTATGTCTTCCTGGCTACTAGGTGGCTGGGCTGGGCTTTGATCCCAAGCTGATGAACTGGAGAGTCTGTGCTCTTAGCCAACACCCTCTTCAACCTCCCACTTATTTCTGGTAACTCTAAAAACCAAAGTAAGCTGAGCATGTCAGCAGCTGTTACCCGCCGCTTTGCGTTGACCTGTCTGTTGGCAAAGTGGTTTGTGTGAGAGCCACGCCATACCTCACATGACAGCTTGAGCCATCCTTTATTCTCTTTATTCATCTTGTTCCTCCTCAGCTCGTATCCGCACTACAGAACACGGCAGGTAGCTTGCTTCCTTCACCCAATAATAGTTCAGATGTCGCTAAGAAAGTGATTTTTTTTTTTAAACGAAAACATTTTAAGGTCTAACTTCTATTTCCTTGGGGAGGTTACTGGCTTCTTAGAAGCATTACTAACTTATAAATCCTAACCAAACTAGCCATAATTGAAGAAAAATCAAATTACTTGAATGTTTGTAGGAGACTCCATGAACTATTTCAAGACATTGGAATGCAAATTCAAATGTAATCACTTTACTCCTGAGTAGCTCGGACCTTTCAGGGAAATATTATAAATGTGAGAAAAATTAACATCTTTGATGAGTCAAAGCAAATATGTTTTCTTCATCTTTGTTGCCAAAAGGCAGTTTCTGTGTTTTAAACAAATTAACCAAGAAAGTTCTGAATATCAACTGTGCTTGACAATAAGGAAAGACACAAAAATGCCATGCCCTCCATTGGGCTGACGGGGCAGGTGACCCCCCGTGTGATAGTTTGTAGATTGGTATTTGGCATACTTTGGTGTATTAGTATTAGGGTATATTATGTTATATTAGGACACTATTAGGAATTCTAAGACTAGTGACTAGACTATCTCTGTAGAGACTTTCATGAACATGCAGACATCGTGGATTGGATTGACATTAACTTGCTAGCTCTAGAAACATGCTTGCAAAGTAGCTCACTGACCTTCTTGGCTTTTACAGAATACCTTTTGTCATGTCAGCCTCAGCCCTCACTCAACTATCAAGGCCATAATGCCAAAAATGGCTTTATGGAAGCCCAAGCATAAAACTTGGCTAGCAAGAAGAGAAACCTCCAAAGCAGCTTAAGGACAGTCATTAAGTCTCCATTCCTAAAATGCTATCAGTCTTTGGCCAACAATGAGTTTTATTCTGCTGCTCTGGGATGTGAGATTTTGGAACTCTACACATATTATATATGTTCATCTGAGATGTTCTGTGAAACAGTAAAACATGATCACATGCACAGAGAATGTGAAGGAGAGTTATTCAAGCATCTGGGTCTCCCTGTGCTTAGTTATCAATGCCCACACCATTGTGTAAGTGTGTGTGATTCTACAATAAGATGTGTGGGCATAAAATCTCTTTCAGGGATTTGAGAACCAGGGGATAGTAATGAGGATAAAGAGAGTCTACCTTTGGCTCAGTCCTTGACGGGGCATCATGAGAAGCTACGGGAGTTAGTCTTTTTCATTTTTGAAAGGAGTTAACAGCGTCTCTCTCTCTCTCTTTCTCTCAAATAAATAAGTAAATCTTAAAAAAAAAAAAAAGACTACGAGCTTCTCAGGGGAAAGACGGTATCTAACTTATTTCTCTAACCCAGTTCTTAGCTTTGTGCCTGGCACTCAATGGCTCCCAAGTAATGTTTATTATATAAATGGAGTAAATGTTGTTTGTATATTTGTCTTCAAATCACTGAATACTTGAGAAGCCACCCATCTGTAATCATCACATGGTTGTGATTGAGTCCTTAAAGGGGACTTTTCTAGGCCTCCCCACTGTCTGTCCTATGCCCACTAGAGGGGTGCCCATCAGAAGAGCAGCAAGTTCTTGCCACTGAGGGAGGCAGAGGGGAAAAGTAGAAAGAAGAATAGCTTAGAGACCAACACTGCTCTGAGGCTACTCAGGAAATGAGCTCTAAGTGTTTTGCTGGGTGGATACTTGGTCTGGGAATAAACAAGCCCTTCCTTGAGTATCTCTCTACTTCAGGAACAAGAGGAAGGGACACCTGACGCTAAATTATCACCCCTAGACCTTTCCATGATGATGAAAGTAGCCCTAACGGAGAACAAAACATTCCTTATGAAGATGAAAAGCAAAGCTTAATATATAATGTGAGAACCAGTTCAACTGCTTTTTAATTCATAGTAATAGCAATGTTTGCTGGAAGAATTGCTGTCCATAAACCAAACTATAATATCACAAGACTATGCCAGGCAATTTACCAATCTCATCTTCTAAAATCACACCATATTCCTCAAGATAAGTGTCATGACCTCATTTTAACAGGTGAGGAAATGAGGCTCAGGGAGATTCAGCCCCCCACCAAAGTTACACAGCAAGTCCAGGCTTGCCCACCTCCAAAGCCCATGCTCTTTCCACTGAGCCACGCTGCAAGATGCTCTGCAGAGCCTTCTCTAGATGCATTGAGACAGGGAAGTAAAGAGAACACAAAGACCCACAGGAAGCAGTTGGGGGAGAAGACTCAGACACAGAGGTTGGGGTTTGAATCAAAATTACAATGAGTTCACAGTTTTACTAGGGAAGGACTCTGCATCCAGGCCTTCCCCATTCCCAGTGCTTCCTTTATGAGCCTGTGCCAGCGAAGCATCTCAAGCCAGGGCACAGGGAAAATGTCCTGCTCCATCGCAAAGTGCCCTGATCGCCAGGAATGCTCAGCAAAAGCAAGGAAACTGCTCCTGAGTGTCTTCTCTGGCATCGTGACCCCTCTGGGCTGAATCTTCCTGCATTCCTGGTCCTGGAAACATCTTCAAGGAGCCCAGGTTACCCAGTGAAACAGTCCTGACAGACACACACTGCCCAGTTAGAACCATGTTGCGCCGAGTAGCACTCCTTTAGGGATGACTGATCTACCAGGTGGACATGAAAGGCTATGGGAAAAACCAAGGGGTAAACAGGAGATGTCTGTTGGGGTCCTGCACCCAGCCCTCCACGTGCGCTGGGAACAGCAGGAGCCTCAGACGACACCTCCACACCGTGGGCTTTGGAGTCAGACATCAAGTCAGATCAAGGTTTTCCACTTACTATGATCTGACAAAAGTCACCTAACCTCTTCTGTCTTAGCCACTCAATTGTAAAAGGTTTATTTACGGCATTGTTGCAAAGCGAACAGACTGTAGGTACACAAAACGTTTCAGATGTTTTATATTATTCTCCAGCCTAGCAATATCCCCATGGAAGACGAATGCTCAGTCACTCTTATATAATAAATGCCAATAAGACAAGAGCTGAGAAAATAAAGTATATGCCAGTGTCTCAAAATCGGACCTACCAAATATCATTATAATTAGTTACATAAAAGTCTGCCTCACCCACTAGATTGGGAATTCTTTAAAGAGGTGAGCATGCCCACCTTTGCCCTTCTGAAGGATACAGCGGGCCAGTACTGACTGGTTCACTAAACAAATATTTCTTCAGTGAAGCACTTATTTGTTCTTTCCTATTTCATTCTGTATTTACTTATTCATAGCCCATAAGAAGCTGTTAGCTGGAAATGTTCAACTTTCCTCATTACATTCCCCAAAGGGGGAGGTGGTTTCCCCTCGTGGAGCATTTTTTTTTTTTCAGTGAGTGAAAATCTTTGGCCTCAAAAAACACTTGTGGGAGCTTGTAACTGAGTTCAAAATCATCCAATAGCAGCAGAAAATTCTCATAGCCCTCGAGTGCCTCCGAGAACAATATGAGCTTGTGGAACCTCTCTGGGAAACATGGGATCTCAACGCTAAAGCCAGAAAGTTCCAGAGAGATGATGAGCTGGACAGGCCTCTCTTCCTCCCACAGAGAATGAGGAAGAGCATCGTTCTCCAGGGCCACCCTCCCAGAGTGTAAACATGGCCAGGCACTGTCCTCCTCAGAAACCTCTAATGACCTCCCACCCCCTACAGCTAAAGCCCAAACTTCTTAACGTGACATCTAGCATTCTTTTAAACCAGGCAATAACCCAATTTTTGTTTATCTCCTACCACTTCCCTCTACAGGCATTTTCCAGCATTTTCCTGCTTCACAACGTTGCGCGTGTTCTGCTGCTGCCCCAGCTGACGGCCCCCCTCACCCTGCCAGGTCCAGGACAAACACCACTTCCTGTTTCACTTCATTTTTAATCTCCATGCAGCTTGCAAGTTGAGAAGCCATGACTCAAACCGGGCTACTTAATTTCCAATCTTGTATTCTTTGTATTATTCTACAATGATTTCCGAGCAGTGACTTTGGTTGTAAAAGGTGGATCTCAGTAAAAATTCATTTTCTTCTAAAGATGTACTTTCTAAAGTCTTGATCAGATTAGCGAGTATCATACTTAGGATTGAATTCTTGTGTGCAGAGGGAAGCATTTATTACTACATAGCTTAAAAGGTGTAATTAGCAAACTAAGGTAGAAGGATTGGCTGCTCTACTGGACTGGCCAGTAATCAGAGAACACCAGGGAGGAGGACTTGCCTTCAGATGACGGCTCTTCAACTCAAGTTGGACTGTCTGCTTTCATGCGGGAAGCTGCCAGCCATAGATGCTCTGGAAGGGGAGGCTTGATGGCTCAGACAATTTCATCATTAGGCATGTGACTGACAAGATCACCGCTTCCCCTGGGACCCAGGAAATGTTGCTCTGCAAGCCCAACAGGACGTTCGGAGAGTAGCGAAACGCGGCCCCTGCTCCATAGGTGCTCCTACCCCACCTCTTCCCACCACTTCTCCCAGTAATCCCTGTGAGCAGTGAATCACGGCGTGTGCAGGTTTACTTGGGAAGTTTGGCCATTCCTTCTGTGGAGTCTCGGCATATCGCAATATGTTAAATGTTGTTAAGGAGAAAAGGGAAGGGGGGACAAGGGAGAAGAAAGCTTGCACTTACACACCGAGAGAGGCCATTTCGGATACTTAAACATTATAAATCATACACAGTGCCTATCAGCCATATGGATGCTTATTATTCTTTCTAGAAACTTGCACATAGTTGTATTTACATCCAGCTTGAAATTAGGTTTTTATTACTCTAATTCTTGGTCTGAACATATGCCATGGATCATAAAATATTTACTCTTTGCACATATAGTCCTCTCAACATTCAGATTGGAATCCAGTTAATCTAAGCAACCCTCACCAGAGAGTTTTGTTTGTTTGCCTTCATTTATTACCAGGGTTTAGCATCTCCAAGCGAAGGTGCTACTCCAAGTATATAATCTAAGTGAGCCCTTTAGCAGACATTTTGATGTCTAACTGGTGATTTGGGAAAGAAGCGGACACAGTCAAAATGTCTAGTTTTGGACTGAGCTCACATGACAATATAAAATCATTTCATATCATGTCCCCTAACTGATGTGCAGTGTACAAAATACCATCAAATGTCCAAGAAAAGGTTCTTTCTGGAGAGTTTCAAGTTTGGCAAAAAAGTATATGTCGGTCTGAATTCCTGAATTTGTTAAGATACTTTTTCTTTATAGTGCTTTCTTAGCGACTAATAACTTCTATTAGATTTTCATTGAAAAAAAGCAGTAATAACAACAAAACAATAATAGCATCATCATCATCATCATCATTATTATTATTATTAACAACTATACTGACCTTTACTAGTCACAGCTTCAAAAAATTATGGTGAGTGGAGGGGTGCCTGGGTGGCTCAGTCAGCTAAGCATCCGACTCTTGATTTCAGCTCAGGTCATGATCTCGGGGTTGTGAGATTGAGCGCTGCCTTGGGCTCCATGTTGGACTCCACGCTGAGCCTGGAGCCTGCTTAAGATTCTCTCCCTCTCCTTCAGTGCCTCCCCTCCCACTCATGTGCTCTCTCGCTCTCTCTAAAAAAAAACATAAATAAATGAACAAAAAAATAAATAAATTAGGTGAGTGGGCCTTAATTTTTCTCTCTTGATGGGGGCAGGACTTAGTAACTTGTGTCCAGTGAATAGAGCAGAGATCAGTGGTCACCAAGGGCTTCAGGAGGCAGGGATGAATGGCCAGAGCACAGAGGATTTTTAGGGTGGTGAATATTCTGTGAGATGCTGTAATGGTTGGTAGATAGATGTCATTATACACTTTTCAAAATCCATAGAATGTGAAACACCAAATATGAACCCCAATGTAAACAATGGACTTTGGATGATAATGTGTCTGTGTATGTTAAGTGATGTCAACAAATGTGTCATTCTGGTGGGGGATGTTGATAACGGGGAGGCCGGGGTGGGGGCGGGATATGGGAACTCACAGTACTTTAGGTCAATATCCCTGTCTAAATGCCGTAAGCAATTCAACTGCAACATGCCCCAAACTGAAGTTATCATCTGAAACATCACAGCTCACCAGTCTTGTTCCTTCTGCATTTTTGATTTTCATTAATGGTCTAATAATCTATCTAAGGACCGATATTAATTTTCCACTCCTCCTCCTTTGTGCCTCAAATCTATCAGTCACAATATTCTGTTGAATTCAATCGTGTATATCTCTTTCAAATCCACCCTCCTCTTTCCATTTCCCCAGCACTATACTGAAAATATTTTTTAGCCCTTTTATCCTCCATTCTGCCCTCCACCTTGCCTTCAGAGCAGCCTTCCAAAAAACAGTCTCATTATGCGCCTCCCTGCATTGTAGCCTCCAGGCACATTCTACTACTCCCAGAATAGGTCCCAGGGTAGGACAGATGCTTGTTCCAGCCCATAGAGCTTAATACTGATTCCTGCAAACATCAGGCCCATTCTGACCTCATGCCTCTGTACCTTCTGGTCTCTCAGTCCTGAATGAGTGTCTTTCCCCACTCCTGCTGACACAGCCCTCTCTATCCTTCAAGCCAAGGTTCAGATCTCCCTTCGTCTTGGAATCTTTCCCTATTAATCTCCCATATCCTGAAGAGTGAGGTGATGGCTTCCTTAGCTGCACAAAGCATTTTGCTGGCACTTGCGAGAAACTTGTATTGATATTATTATGTCCAGTTATGTGCCTCTTCCATGAGATCATGAGCTCCTTAATAGCAAGATTCTGTCATTCTTCTTTGCATAGCCTAATATCTGTCACTTATTTAGGGCTAATGCCTCAAGATTTCCACCAAACTCCTCCATCACTGAAAAGCTGAATGCCTTCAGACAAATCAGTGTCCTTATGTGTCTGCATGATATGAGTGCATGGGCAGCATAAGATAATCCATATTGACGTTCATCTCTTTGTTGTAATCTACCCAAGTCAGTGCTGGTATATATCAGTCTTCCTTCACTTATTCTGATTCCTTTCATTCATTTGTTCACATTTGTGTTAGAGAAAGGATGGTGGCCCTTGAATAAGGAATGCATTTTTTTCAAAAACTATAGTTAGAGCAAATTTGACTCTATCTATAGGTTCCTCCTTGGATGTTGTTCCCAGATGAATGATCACAAACTCCTTACCTGTGAAAGGAATGAGAGTATCAAAGTTTTGGACCGAAGGTGGCTCTTGGTCAGTTTTGATAACTGTGTCTTAAAGCCCTTTTCCATAAAAAACGAATCAGTGTTTATGGCAGATAACCATCCTAGCTGAGAGGACTTTGTATAACGCAAGTATTGTATAATCATGTTATTTGTATTCCTCGACAGCAGAATTTACAATGCCTCGTTTAATGAGAAATTGAATGGAAGATGTGTTTGAAAAATTAATCCATTTTAATAATATATGGCACTGATATTGGCCATCTCTGGCAAAGCTTATACCTATAAACTAAGAGAGTATGAATACCAATTACAATAAAAAATAATGAGATATGTGTTATTTCCCTAAGAAAATTGCTTTTAAAAATATGCATTTTGACAACCTCAAGATTAATTACACAATTATGCAGTTCCACAGTGTAATCAGTAAAATTCTAAGCAGCAGTGAGTGAGAATTCATATTTACAAAAAATTCAAAAACCTCACTTCTGATGAAACTTGCATTACAAAGTCATTGAAGTTTAGAGAATATAGCTTTTTGATAAAAATATTTATCAGTCTTCTCTCCAGCAAAGTCTTGGGAGTAAACAGTAACAACGAAATAATGATTAGAACATTGCAAAATACACTGAGTCAAAACAAAGGCTGAATATCGAAAAACCAGAAGAAACAAGGTTATTTACCAAGGGGAGTCTGGACAAATAGATTTAAGAAGAAAACTCATTCCCAGAAATGCTTTTACTTTGCTTAATGAAAGTGCTGCTTTCAAAAGGCAGGCATTAAGTTGAACAAACCAGGGTAGAAATCATAGGTGAGAAATTGGCACTGAGGTTCAATAGTTTCCAGCTCATGCCCCTGTACTTCTGAAAATCCAAGCCAAAACATTGTAGAACACACAGCCCAAGTAGATTCAGGGTGTCTTTGGGGCTCCCCTGACACCCACATAACCCCTAGATTGTCCCAATGAGTGAATGATCATCTCTCTTCCAGAGATGAAACTCACCACATTACACTGGAGCCAAATCCCAAGTCAGGCAGCTCTGTTTATCAGAAAGTTCTTCCTTATATTAAGCAGAAACAAAATTCCCCTGCTCTTCTTAGTCACAGGTCCTAGTTTGAGCCCTTGGTATCCCTGACAACTGCCGTCTTGTACAAGACTGCCCCGCTGTTGTTTGAAGACAGCCAGCCACCATGTTCCCCTTTCCTTCCCCATTTCCAGGCTTCTGTTCTCCAGCTTAAATAACTCCAATTGTTTACTTCAATGGATATTTTTCATATTCCCCACAGTGCTAAAATTCCTAGAGAACTAAGCCCTTTCTTATCCGTCCAGTTATCGCTGTTCAAACTAAACTGGTGTGCGGCATATAATAACTCTCAGTAAACGCTACTCGGCTGAATTGCCGTATATCCTCTCAGTAACTGGGTCCTTCTCGTTGGATCTCACCTTTCATAAAACAAGGTTCATTGACATTGTCCTGTCGATGCTCCATCTTCAGACTTGGATAAAGGGTCACTAAGGCATAAAGGGTCTAAACATAAGCTTCCCACAGGTAGGATAAAAGAAGCATAGGATCTGGGGAAGGGAGTAGTGAATCTCACTCCCGAGATAATAGAAGCAAACGTTGATCTTTCCCAAGGAGCGAGGCCGGAGAAAGGGACCAACAGAACTTGGTAAGCCCTCGGTAAGAACTTACACTTCTTCGTATTTATAATTCTTAACTCATGTGTTCCCATAAGAGTAAACCCTTGGAACAAAATTCCTAAAGCTTTATAGGCTTGGGCAGCAAGAAAAAGCCAAAGCAGCAGCTCAATTCCAGACAGGTGAAAACCCTTTCCTCCTAAATAGGGGAGGGTGAGCTGCCAATGAATATGAGGGAAAGGGGCTGCCCCAGGCCTGAGATGAATGAAGAAAAGAAGAGCATAGAGCCTGACTCAGCCATGGAAGGTATTCTGGTGCTTAGCAAAAGAAACACTGGGATGGCTGTTCCGGACAAGGAATCATATGGCATAGAAGCTACATAGTACATCACATTATCAGTAACATCTTTCATGGCCCTGGAAGTGGGATCCTAGGCCTTGTTTCAGATCAATCATCATGGCCTTCCAGAGGGTCCATGGAGGCTGGTGACCAAAAAAATCCAGGACCAATTGTTGGCCTTGCTCTTAGCTGACCCATCTCAGGAATGAGGCTTCTCTCTCTCTCCCTCAACCTTTCCTCTATGTTAGTTGGTGATAAACAGGCTTTTCTGCGCCAGGAACCAAAGCTTGGAGGCCTAAAAGATGAAAACCCCTTGCATAAAGCTCCTCCTGGTGTAAGGCTTGAAACTCCAAAGGGCATTGATCTGTTTGCCTAATCACCACATATAAATGGTAAGTACCTCAAAACTGGGCACTACATCTTACTCTCTTCTTGAGCCATTTCTAGAGCATAGAATGCCAATCAGCCCAGCCTCTAACACATGGCTTCTTTAAGATCTTATAGTTAATAAGATGGCAGAAACTGAAACACACAACACAATAAAAACATGAGGCATAATTACAACTGCATATTGAATTATTTATAAACTTAAATAGATTCTGTACTATTGATACCTGCTTATGAGGAACGTAGAATGCTTATTTACATATGTATGGCATTACATATTTATTTATTAAAAATATCATGAAACATCAAAATCCATTTTGTGCATATGTTCCAGCTAAGAAATAAGAAGGTATAAGAAAAATCATAGCCATGCTTCCATAAATTTATCACACTAATATCACAAAAGTAATGCAATCTCAACTACTACAAAGCAGGCGGTTTCATTTCATACACTCTATGAGTTTTATATTTCTGAAGAGATCTATTACAAATACCTAGTCTTAAAATGCTGGTAAACCAGCGACATGCAAGATAGCATGTGCTATATCTAGATCACAGATCAACAAATGCCTGCAATGAATACATGCAAATAAACTATTTTGTATATTTCAAGATAGGCAACATCAACTTCATTTTAAAGTGTTTATTCATGCCATGGTCATATGCAAGAACTGGTGGTTAGCAGACAGTGAAACTCTTGATAAATTCTAGATAAATGCTAAATCCAGTCTACATCAGGGTTGCGAACATCTGGAAAAAGCTATACTTGGCCTGAAAATGAGTCACAGAATGTAAAATATCCAAAATATTGATGTACTCACCATCTGTTGTTTTGTAGAAAGGAACAAGGAAGGGATTTTATTGCTGATACTAGCATAATAATTTTAAGACTTTATGGAAAGACAAAAAAAAAAAAAAACGAGCTGTCAAATGGAAACTACATGACTGGAGTCTTTCCTAGGAAGATATTTTCAACACAGTTCTCTTAATACCCCAACCCACCCCATATAAAATAGGCCTACATTTCTTGAAGATCCAGAATACCACACATTCCAAATAAGGATGGCCTAGAGAATATGATCTTTGGAAGTCTTTAGAGTGGTAACCACATGGCTAGGACCCTGCTGACAGATGATTTAGTCTCATGTTGAACAGCTGTTTTCGGGTTGGAAGAGTATATTCCTTTAATGGCTAGTTATCTATCTTGTGGCTTTTCTGGAAGTAACGAAGACATCAAACAGAAATTCAGGAAACTGAGAAAATGATTAAACAGGTTTAGTCACAGGTCAATGATATGAAGTCAAACATGAACACTGGAGATGAGCTCTGATCTTGAGGATCAAGATGACATGAGCCAGGTTTTCCAGTACCTCTCACATCCCAGGCACCATGGTGGGAAGAAATCATGATAGGGGCTAGGGATTGAGCTACCTGAATTTTTATCTTGGTTTTGATACCAAGAGGCTCTTTGATGTTGGCAAGTCCATTTCTTTTCTGGGTCTCAGTCTTCCTGAGTAGTGGAACATATTCTTACTCGAATCATTTACTTTTCATGACGCTCAAGCAACAATGTGAATGAAAGTATTGAGCCCCTGTGATACATCATTGGATAACATACAATGATGATATGGTCCTGATTCTAAATAAGGGCATGAATTTTCCATATTTATAAATCAATTGCAGACACCTATAAATGAAGGCAGAGAAATAGATGAGAATCTCATTCCCCAATATCGCTGCAGGGAAATTGTTGAAGCATGTGAAGTTTCAGCATTCAGACTCTGGAATTGGTATTCGGGTTGCTATTATTCAACTTACAAGGGATTTATTTTCCTTCAGTTTCTTGGAGTCACATTTAGGCCATGTAAGTCAGATCTGCTTCTCTTGGGATGAAATTCTGGTATAAATCTATTTGCATAATGGTTTATGGGATGTCTTTCCTAAAATGCCTTCACATGCACTGATTTACCACAGGACAGAGTATGCAATATGCAAAGAGAGGATTATTATTCATATTCCATACATGAGGAAAAGTCAAATTCAATTCATTTAAGTCTATTAAAATTAAATATCTTAGTACCTTCTGGGATGGAAAGGAACACAATAATGCCTATGGTCACGGTCTAGTTGGAAAGACAAGTAGCTAAATGTGCTATGTAGTAACCAGCTTACTAAGTCTCTATTGTGTGAATCAGAAAGGTAACATGCCTAACTGGAAGTTACACAGGGTCCTTGATGAGTCAGGACGAGGACCTGTATCTCCCAACTGCCAAGCTAGTGCTCTCTGAACTACTCCACATAGAGCTAATGTTTAGTGTATCTTTAACAGAGGGCTTTGGAGCTTTTCTTTTCTTTTTTTTTTTCTTTTTCTTTTTACATTGAAGAGATCTGTCACAGTTCATAAAACTGGATAACCCAAAAGCTAAGTATTCATCAATAGTACTAGAATGTGCAAAATTCAAACATCTTATTTTTCAGTTTACATCAGTAATAACCATTGACTGCCAATCACAAACAAGGTCATGTCTAAGACCTTAAAGGATGAGTAGGATTCTCCATAGGAAAATCAATTTTCAGGAACAGCACATTGAAGAAGTGCAGAGTGCATCTGGGGGTCAGATTTGCACTGCTATTAAATGAGGAAGTGAAACCTTTGCCTGTTCCTCATTCCTAAATATGTTCACATGCCTACATATGGTGATATACAGGCTTCATGAAATATGTATAAGCTACTGCCAAATTTCCTAACAGCTATTACGTAACTGTTTCAAAGATATTGATCAGGCATTCTAGCAGCATTCTTACAAAGCCTTTATTTGTTTCATGAGAACTTATGTGTAATTATTTTGATGGACTTACCCTAGAGTCAATTCTGTTTACATTATCTTACTATTGTATTCATTTTTCATTCACTCCAAAACACTGTCCTTATTTTTCCCATGTGAATTCAGAGAGTTTAGTTTGGATCATTTTCCTTTTCCTATGGAAAAGTTCAGTCTTGAGGACAAGAAGCTCCTTGTGTAGTACCAAAGACATCACAACCCCACCATTCCAGAAATTACCCTCCAGTCTGACTATAGGTTGACAGAAGTAGACAGACTTCCACTGGTCCTGACCCATAACTTCCTGGTCTCAGGAGGTGTCCTAAGCTGGGTCAGGGTCATTTTGGGAAAATAAAGCTTCAGTATATATACAAATATACATGTTATAAAGCAAAGTGTTTTTAAACAACTAAATATAGCTAGTAATAAGCTACTTTTCCAGTAATGTCTCTCTCCATTCTCTATAAGAAATGCATTTTTCTTCTTTTTGAATTTGGTTGAATTGCATGATTATTTTTGGCTATGCAGATGCAACCTTTCCATTTTTGGCATATTTCCTCTTCTATATGTAGAAAAGCAATGAGATTTAAAATCGTAACTGGGACTGAATCTCTTACTAATAATGTGACCTTGATAAAGGGCTTGTTTCAGGTCAGTTTATTATTGTCAGTCATCGTGGCCTTCCAGAGGGTCGATGGAGGCTGGTGGACAAAAAATCCAGGACAAAAGTTTGGCTTTCACTTCTTCATTCATAAACATATACTGAGAGATTATAAAAATATTTTATACTTATATACAGAGATGTATATGTGTATATGTGTACACATACGTATACATGTATACATATACAGATACATCATAGATACTATAAATAACAATATTTACCACACACATTTATTGTCAAATGAGATAGTATGGTGTGTTGTTTAATAAGTGTTAAGTCTTCCTCTTTCTCAACTCTGTAACACTGATTGATGAATTGGACCCATTATATAATATATTTGGGAGTAATCTTTTGTTGCTACTGTTGCCATTTAGTATCAAATCAACATCTATGACATCATGATGGAAGTCGCTGTCCTTGGTTCTGAATGCCCAACATTATTATCAAAGACAGGGATCATAAAATTGTATCCAGAAAGAGAACAAAAGTTTAAGATGACTAAATATTTATAGGTGAAGGTTTCCTTATAGATCCAACCCACAACTCTGTGACTTTAACTCAAAAGTCAACACAATTTGATTTCACATCAAAAGAAGTATAACATTACTCAGATGGCTCTGATGTTGAAGAATTTACTACTCACCACAGCAGCTCATTACATCATTAAACATTGTTGATTATTAGAAAATAGTTGTTTTCACTGAGCCCTATAATCTTACCCGGAAGTCTTTGTTATGTCTTTTTGAGGCATATTAGCTCAATTCATGCCTCATTGGGTCATCTGGATATATTTTTGGTAAAGTTCCTTATTAGGGTTATTGATAAGAACATGAGCAAGACAAATACAAAAAAAAAATGAGACATGAAGTTATTACCATGAAGAACAAAAAATGGCTACCTAATTTTATCATGTATATATGAGAGAGAAAGAAAAAAAAGAGAGAGAATAGAGAACTAATAGGAACTTGTAATGAATCAAAACCAATTTTGGACATCAACTCTTCAGTCCAACATTTATCATTCTCTCCTCTGATTTCATTCAGAATTTTTAAGGTTTTCTTACTATATGCTTATTAGCTGTCATTCTAATAAACTACTTATATTTTTCTCTCCTTCAGTAGAACTGTGATGGCCTCCAGCATGGAGGCAGTATCTTATTTTTCCTTTGTATATGTTTCAATAAATAAACATGTATGGCATATGGTGGGCACTAAATATTGGTTGAATAGATGAATTCATTATCAAGAGAAGGAACCGTCAGTATAGGCAGTGAAAAGCTTCTTCATTATTATATATATTCCACATGCTGGAAATGCTGGAGAGAGATTCACATCTAAAGAGGGAGCCAAAATGCATGAGCCCCCTGACTTTTTTATTCTGATACTCTCAAGACTCAGACTAATATAAACATCACATGTTTCTACGCAAATTCCTTAATAAATTTCTTGAATCTAGGCCATGCCACTAATAGAAACTGCTACAACAAAAGAAATATTATAAAAATTTCACTTTATGAAACATTTAAGCAAAAAATTCTATTACAGAAAGACCTGGACCTACGCAATATTTTTTCTCCATGGAATTTAGCTACAATTGCCCATACAACATGGCTCTGTTTCTTTGAGATAGTTCAAAGTGTTCTTAAGTTTTCCCATGAGTCTCTCTTATGCCCTCTAGATTTGCAGCATCAGTGTTGAATGGATTTCTAGTTGTCAACTGATATCTGAACTGAATAAATTTTTTCTTCTTGTATATTTGTCACAAAATCTCTGTGTTGCAAGAAGTATCTGCTTGTTTTTTATTTTTAACACATTTTAACACATTTACTTTTAACAAATATATGTGTGTGTATACAGAAACCTCAAAGACTAAATACAATAAAAAGAAAAATACCTTAATATATCAATGTATTTCAAATATCTTAACATTTTATTCATGAAAAGATAAATAGAACTGATAAAAGATTACAATGAGTCACTCCAGGAAAGAGTAGCAATAGCAGAAACAAAGGGCAAATTATAATAATTCCATTTTTTTCAAAGGAAAAGGCTACATTTAATCAATAAATTCTATTTCAGAAATACCAGAACCCTCATATTAACATTGTTTTGTTCTTTCTCTTCCCAGCATGACACTCTGCTTACATTTATGAGCTGATTACTTCTAATTGCAATATGTCCATGCTGTGTGTCATATAGACACCTATCCTTACAATCACATTCCAAGAAGAAATTTCCAATAAAATAATTTTAAAGAACTGTGTGTACTCCAGGGGACAGCAGTTCTGATGAGGCAGATGAGAAATCAAAACGAAATTACATGCATTCCTAATTTTTTATTTAATATACAAATAGCTAACTTCTTTACTTACAGAAATTCTGTCCCTGGGCACCTGGGTGGCTCAGTCGGTTAAATGCTCCCTGCTCTGCAGGGAGTCTGCTTCTCCCTCTCCCTCTGCTCCTCCCTCTCCCACTTGTGATTTCTCTCTCTCAAATAAATAAATAAAATCTTTAGAAAAAAGAAAGAAAGAAAGAAATTCCATCCCTATATATCATTCCTATTCTCAACACAATGGTTTGAAGAAATAGAATGCTGAGGAAAAGTTAGACTTAAAATTTATGTGGAAGACAAAACATTTTGGAGCAAATATAGTATTTAGTACATATGAGGATCCAAAATATCTTGCGTAAATCAAATTTTATTTTCTATAGACTTACATTGTCACTCCAGGGCTTCTTGAGTCTCACAGAAGCACACTTTTCAAAGACAGCTCCAATTAGCCTTCCACTACAATGAGCGGATGTGAGGGGGCAAGATCAGCTTAAAACTGGTAAATACAAGTCTTTATCATGAGCACAAGAAACCCATGGAGTAGTCTTCTAGGAGTTGACAATGTTTGTGTGCTGGGAGAGGTGTTAGTGTAGGGCCCCCCAGTTCATAAACAATGGTAGATGGGGATTGGAGTCAACTTATTGCTCACCCCGAAGTAAGTAGAACAGTTGTTGCTATGCTGGAGGATTCAGTTAAAGCAACAGATAAGAGCCCGAGAAAATGGGAATGATAACTTCTCAAAGGTCTGGGTACCTCTGGAACCTTCTCAATAGGCTGTGTGACCACATGCAAGTCACTTCCTCTCTGTGGGACTCTTTCTCCCAACCCTTAAAACCACCTGGATGGCTCAGTCAGTTAAGCCCCCAACTCTTGATTTCAGCTCAGGTCATGATCTCAGGGTCCTGGGATTGAGCCCCATGTTGGGGTCTGCGCTCAGCAAGGAGTCTGCTTCTCTCCTTCTTCCTCTCCCTCTGCCCCTACACCTCCCACCCGCTCATGTGTTTTCTCTTTCTCAAATAAATAAATCCTAAAAAAAAAAAAAAAGAAAATTAAAGAAAACCCCACAATTTGCCTAGATGGTGTGAAAGTCGCTCTACAATTCTAACAATATGTGATTTAGGAATCGTGCACAACAGACACTGTGATCACGGGAAGTGTGTCTCTACATGCAGTCCACCTCACAGCACCGCTTGTAGCAATGAATTGCTAAGAACTGAGTCGAAACAAACAGCTTTATGCATACTGATTACTTATCAGAGAGACGTGAGTTTCTCCTTTGAAAATGTAACAAGATCAATTTCCTTAAAACTAAAACATAAGTGGAGGCAGGGGCGCTGAAGGGAAGTATTGCTGGACAATATTGGCTCAAAACCTCTGAGAAATAATATTCCCGTAAAAGGTAGGAAAATTAGCATTTCTCAGAGTTGCCAATAACCATTCTCCCGGAAAAAGACACCTTTCTTCACCTTCACAATGCTAACCTGTTGGTGAGTGTCTCCCAGGATCTATGATTCTGAGGTATTTTAGCAGCAGTGTTTTGTTAGGATTTCGTCAAATGCTTGACACATGGACAGGAGTGTTGTCTGGCCAGGTATGGATTCTAACTCTGCTGTGACCCAACTCAGTGGCTTGTTGGAAAGGCATTGTACTGAGCCTTCCTCAACTTACCTGTATATTTGTTAACTGCCTAGCAGCAGTTTCTTGCAGACATTTGGTGAGAAACAGAAATAATATGTCGAATCCCAGGCACAGTCTTGGCCCTAAGGAGGCAATGATGGGGAGCTATTATTTTTATTTGCTACCAGCAACCAGCCTCAGAGTCAGGAAATGTATGCCTCAAACAATTCTTATATTTTGCTGTTGTTATTCTTCAAGTGACATGGTAAAAACAAATATCCATTGATGATAGATTCCATTGGTAAAGTTTCTAGTGATAAGGGAGTATTTTTTTACATAAACAGGGATTTGATTATTGCCTTACACTCTGACCAAAAATGATCTAGCTCAACTTTAAATATCCCCACTTCTATTTGTGTAGCAGTTCACAGATTCCAAGAACATTCCCTCACGTGAAAAAACAAGAAAATAGCGCAAGTACTGATATCTCTAGGTTACAGACAAATAAATGAAGGCTCAGAGAGGGTGATTTGCTCATGGTCACACAGGTAACAGAAGGCCAGGGTGGGGCTAAAACCTAGATCTCTAGACTCCAACATAGAGCTTATTTATTTGGACTATGATGCCTAATTTTCTGGCCTCGTGTCCACATTTCTTGTTCTTGCCCATATGTAAAAAAACAAAGATTATGAGTAATAACCATATTCCCCAACATGGATAAAAAAGGCCTTAGACTCAACAGTTTAATTAACATCAATAAATCGTGACCCACACACATGCACGCGCACACACACACACACATCCTACCTTAATATATAGTAAGATAATAAAAGAAATTAGTTATTTTAATTTAGTTTCACTTGATGATTTTTATTAAAAGATAAAGGTGATTTCTTATGTGATATCTTATTCCAACACTGAATGACAGGGAGTTTATTAGTGACATTTTATAAGACATGTACTCATTTGCATTAGAAGCTGCTGCAGCCCAAGCAAAATTGGAATTAGCATACATCTTCCATAAAAAGAAAGGTCACAATTGGCTTTTCACCAGATGGATTTAAATTTTTTAATACCACAGTACAGCTAAGGTGATAGTGGAATGTTACAGGTGTGAGAAGAAAATAATTCACTTTACCATGCAGCATTTAGAAAGAAAATGAGGAAATAGCTCTGTGGCAAATTCGGAGGGGGGGGCGCTTATCACTTCTCCTCACCAAGTAAAATAAGGTAATTATTCATGCTGAGTTACGTAGTTCTCAAAATCTAGCACACAGAACCATCGCTAGTAGCCAAACTAGAAAGTGGGGCTGAAGGTACCTGGATACTATGGTATAAATCATTTTGGAGCACAGTTGAATTCTCTTTCCTTTTTTGTTTTTAAGTTATTGATTAGGGTTAAGGCATTATGATAAGTTAACAGGGTTTATTTCTTTGATGTTCTTTCTACATATTTTAGTCAGACAGTAAAACTTAGTTATTTTCTTGAGAGAATAGACCTGGAAATAATTTTTTTTTAGTTGCTGCTCATTTGTTTTGTTTTTGTGTTCTGTCCTGTATTGCAAACACATGGTCAAAAGCATTATGCAGAGACTGATAGCAAAGATGTTTGTATGCTAACAAGACAAAATCAGCAGGTGCATGAGCTTTTCTGTTGAGTCACTAAGCAGATCTAAGGATCCAGACTTGGACTCTATTCATAGATGCTTCTGTAATGACTATTCTGCTACCAAAATGAGGAAAGCAAAGCCATAGAAATGAATTCAACCCACAAAGAATTTGCTTAAAAATGACTGATGTTGGGTTAGAGATTATCGACTATCTTAGAAGTTCAAAGCCGTCATCCTCTAAGTTTGGGGCTTGTAATTAATGTCTGCAAGGAGATTATTCTGCTCCTTATCTAGAGAAAACACACAGAAAGTAAAGAAAATGTGAATTCATAAATATAAACATACACACACACAGTCATAAATACATCCCATGAGACAAGAAGAGTAAATTTTTAGTAACTATGATTTATAGCTATATTTTGTCTATGAGCTTATGGTAACAGATGGTGAGAGGAAATAGAAAATCAGCGTGCACATTCATGTTTTTAAAAAGAGAAATGACATTAAATCAAGAAATTCAGAATGAGTGACCCATTTAAAATGCACTCATCTAAGTTTCTATGGAGGCATGTTAATTATCATAATATATCTTTCCTAAGGGAAAAAAATGGCATGACTTAAGTGAGATCCTCATGGTGAGATTATTTATATTTAACTGGAAGATATATGAACTCCATGAGTCAACCTAAAAGATCTTCCTGCATCTCTCCAGCCTTTCCTGACTGCTGCTAGTCCCCTTTATGAGCACGGACTCTTGAACAAGTGCTCACACATCAGTAGCTTATCTATAACCTGGTGACCACTGGCCTTCCCTTATTGGCCAGAATGATGTACTGCTTCACAATGGTCAGATCCAAAGTCCTTGACAAGAATCAGTCCCTACGAAAATACTACACATTCTTTACAATTGTAAAGAATATATAGCATAAGGTCAGTTGGTTGAAAGGGAATCAGGTTGAGCATGAGCTATGTATTGAGAGGAAATGGGCCTGCTGTGGGGTGACCACAGTGAGGAAGGATCCCAGGACCACAACCTAACAAGACAAAGGATCAAGATGGAAAGGTTCAATATATGCAACAGTTGGATCCATCTCTTTTTCTCAATTATGAAAACCTATAAATAACATTTTTTCCTTCACCAGATCCAAGAGGAACCAAGATAAAGTAGAAACAAAACCACTAAACCGAAGAGCATGTAGTGTAATGGAAGAAATACGAAATAGCAAGGAGAGTCTTCCTTACTGGTCCAAGAGGAAGTTAAAATTCCTGTACATGACCTGCACAAAGTCTTCCTAGGTTACTAGCAGCCCTGCCTGCTGATATCTCAAGGCTGAACCCACTACCCTTGTGGAGAAGATGAAACCTTCATTTGGGGGGCCAGTAAGGAGAAATGTGGGTCCCAATGTGTGTAACTCTGTAAATGACAGGAATATAATAAACCAGAACTGTTTTGTGCCAGACCCTCTCCCGTCCTCCCCCATGCATGCCTACTTACACTGAGTTTCCGAATATAGGGGGAAGGGACATGCAGCCACTCAGTGAGTGACCTTGACAGAGAGCCTCAAACTGAACCTGATGTGTTGGGACAAGGCCAGCCCATAGAGAGGGAAAGCTGAAACCTCCCATTCAAACACTATGGCCTGATAATACCAAACACCCCTTCTCTCCTCTAACTCTCAGAATTTCTGATTGCAGTATTTTTGGTGTGTCACGGACAGAGTCCCTCCCTTGACCAAACTTTAGTCAGGCTCCTCTGAATCCTCTTCCCAAGAAGGCATCAACTTTTGAAATTTCATGTTCTTCTTCTTTGCATCACTCAGTTTTAGCAAGAATCTGTCAAGTTGCTTTAGCCAGAATCCCCCACCCTCAGTATTCGGTCACCCTGGCCTGCCTTCAGCCAGAATCCCATTAGATCTGTTCAACCAGAACACCCCACCTCACCTGTGAGGTTTCCTCTTTGTCATTTTCCACTCACTGACAGGTTTCCACTGTCATTTTCCCATCCTGCTCCTTGGCTATACATTCCCATTTTTCTCTGTTGTGTTCAGAATTCAACCTAATTTCTCTCCCCTGCTGCAAAGCCCCATCACAGTAGTCCCACTCCCATTGCACTAGTCCTGAATAAAGTCTGCCTGACTACTGTAATAAGTGTCATGAATCATTTTTTCTCTGACATCCCTCCATCCTCCATGGGAGAAGGCAACAAGAGCTTTGCTACCCTATCAGCAACCTCTCTAGGGTTTTATGACCCAGGTCTTAACAGGTGCAGGCCTATCATTGAGCCCAGCAACCCAAGGATCAAGACTTTGCAAGACAAGGCATCTGGATCTCCCCAAAGGCAGTTAGAATATTTGGCATTATTTGTATCTTGGACTAGAAAACCTCAGACAGATCACTTATCCCAGCACAGATCACACCTTTTTGAAGAGACCCAAAAAGAGTATCAGGCCATTGAAACATGAAATGCAACACGATTGTATGTAAATCTCTGTGCTCAGTGGAATATGGTGGAAATTAATGTAGTGATCTTTCTCAGCATTAACCTTTCCCCAACAATATGTTTCCAATAATTGTTAACTAAATCCGGAGATTATCATGTCCCAAAATAAGGAGACTTTTCTTCCTATGCAGATTTATCACACTCTTGCAAAGAAATTCCTTGTTCAACAAAATGTTTATCTATGAAAACAGATCTCATTTTAGGCAAAGATCCCTCAAAAACCATAATATAAATAGTCTCTGTGATAGTCATTTTTAGAGAGATATTGAACACAAGATTCACCGCGATGAGAGTTAGTGAAATTTTACCTTTAGCACAATAAATTTTTCAAAATGAGTCTAGTATATTGAAATTTAAAACTTAACCTTCTTCATGCAATTACAATTATAAAAGCTTTGGAAAAGCATTAGTCATGTCCATAGTTCTTGATCAGTATATTGGAAAAGCAAAAAATAAAGGAGTGGTGTGAATTTAGACGTGTGTACCAATAAACTACATATCTATATTAATAAATACATAATCAACTCAGGATTTGAGGATTTTCTGATGTTATTTAATAAACTGTCCCATGTTAACTATCACATGACAAGATTGGGCAGCACTGATTAAAATACAAAGGTAAAAATCATTTTTTTGAGAAACCATTTAGAATCATTCTAATCAGCTTCATGACTAGGAAAGGTAGATATTGTTATCCCCAGTTTACATAAAAGGGTAGGTTAGCCCTTTACATAAAGTGGCAGCTAGACCAGGCCACGGGGCCTTGTGTGGGTTCAAAAGTTGATGATATTAGTGCCCTAAAGTGCTCTACTCAGGACACAGGACCTGTCCCAGTCCCACTACTTGAAACCAGTGATGGCACTGGGGCCTCTCACTGAAAGAATGAGAAAAACTTCTGCCAAACACAGATGGGGTTTATACAAGCTGCCTGGAGACCAGGAAGAATCAGTAAAAAAATTGCCGGATCGTAAGCAGTGGACATTGAGGAAGAGAGAGAAAAAAAAATTAATCCTACCCAAAATTAGCTTGTAAATCAAAATGAAAAAAATTAAAATTTTGTTGAAAGTTACCCAGCAACATCAACATTTAGAACATTAATTTACTCCAGAGATAGTAAATTTTATTTCATAGTAAATTAATACTATGCAATAAATAGTTTATTCCCTCAAATGGAACAAAAGTATGACGGAAAAACAGAAACAAAACAAGAACATGAAGATAAATAACCCATAGCACATACCATAATAATTTTAAAAAAAAGATAAATAACCTATTCAAAAGCCTGGAACTGACATGTATGTAAATAAAAGAGTCAGCAAATGGGATAAGCTAGAGACTGAACACAAAGAGAGAATGAGTGAATCTGAAGACAGCACTGATGACTCCATCCAGAGTTGGTATGTAGACCGAGAGAAGATTAAAGTGCAGAATCTCTAGTCCACTTAGAAATGTTTGTGTGGCTCTTTTCTCGACTTGCACTTCTCACCTCACACCCCTGCCTCACCTGCACAGCTCTCACCTCTGTCCCTGCTAAACTCACACCTAATCCTTGAAGACTGAAGAGCTTCAAGGAGAGAAAAAACATCCTTTGCTTTTCACACATGCTCCGTCAGCTAGAATGTGCTAGAAGGGAGTGCAGGTCAGTGTGGATGCCCAACTAAGCAAGAGGACAGAGAGCAGCCCCTGGTGTTCCTGTTAAGGGAGCCATCCTAGAAGAGAGACCTGGGCTTCTCAGAAGTGGGTGGGAGTGGGAGCCTTAGGGGACATGGTGTCCAGCTGCTAACATCTGCACATTCTCATCTGATGGGTTCCAGTTTAGGTAGTCAAAGGTGATGCTGTCCTGTAGGAGGTAAGTAGTAAGACGGCAGCTGGAAAGGAAAGTGTTTCCTTCTTTTCCTAAATGCTTTTACTTTCAATGTCCTTTCTTTAGCATGCATTTACAAATGCCGTGTTTCTTATCTTGTAGCTAACCTAATTATTTTTCTCTGAAAGACAGCATTAGGCATCTCTCTAACCGGGGCCAGAAAGGAGAGAAGGGGCCTGAGTGACAAGGCTCTCCCATCCCAGAAGGATATTAATGGCTCCTCAGACCTTCTCTTCTCTTCTTGGTCCAGGTCACAGGGAGCCTTGGTGACACGTTGGGACATCAGCAGTGTGGTGATGTGCAGCCGGCCACACTTCTATAGACCTGTTGCCATTCTATTTCGTGAGGCAACATGTTTCACAAAAAGGACAGTGGACTGCAAGTCCTGAGCTGTTCCCAGCTCCAATACATACCCCGTGAGACCTCGGTGGCATCACTCCCTGCCTTTAGACTCATTCTCCTGCTCTGTGAAATGAACAATGTGTTAAATCACTCCTAACGATCTCTCTCTACTGGCTCCCTCAGGCTTCGTCAGTAAAAATAAAATAAAATAAAATAATGTTCATTGAGGGGACACCTTTGCTGTTATATGATTCAATTAATTTCAGTTTGCTCAGCCTAAATGGCAATGACATCTTTCTCATACAACTGGGGGAGAACTAAGTCAGGTAATTAACGAAGGCTCCTGCTTAGAACATAGCAGGTGTTCACTAAAATGGTAGGTTTTACTATTTACACGTATTCACTGATGATAAAAAATAAAATAAAATTTCACTTAAAAAAGTTGTGGCAGGGGTCTTTCCTGCCATGCTGAAAGAAGAGATACTTCAGATTGCCAGGAAGTCTGAAATTAAAGACAGCAGACCCTGATTACAAAAGACAAACACAAAGGCAGTGCCAGCCCAGTTCGGAGGGTGAGGGAAGCAGGAATGTGGCAAGAGGTTCCAAGTGGCTCAGATTCAAGAAACATGTCAAAGATCCCTGATCTGAGATTCTTAGAGACACTGCAAGGTGCTGGGGAGGGGGTTGAGTTGCCCCTCCAGGGTCAAGTTTTTAGGCTTCCCAGACAGAAGGTTTTTGTGTTGTCTGTCTATCCACTGTGTCTGTATTTCTCTCAGGATGCATGTGTATAAATGTACACATAACATATGCTATTTGCACTGGGTGTTACACGCAACTAATGAATCATTGAATGTTATATCAAAAACTAATGATGTACTATACGTTGGCTAATTGAGTTTAAATAAAAAAAGAAAAAACAAACAAAAAACATATACTATTTATACATAACTAGTATATATAATATTATATAAAATATTCATTAATATAAATATATAATCCCCCTTTCTCTATCTTCAAAATTCCATTGTTTCTATCTATCCCCAACCTTTCTAAATCCAGTCTCTTCCAGCTCTGAGCTGGCTGATTTCTTTGGCTGCAATCTGTGGCTATGAGTGAAATAAATTAGCACAGCTATGTTAGGAGGAAAATAATTTCACAACTATAGAGCCACACTTTTCCCCTCAAAGCTGTCTCTACTACCCAGTCTCCTGCCAAAGCAAAAACTCTACAAGCACATCCAAAACCTCATGCTTCACTTTGGTAAAAATAGAAATAGGCTGCACAATGATTATACATAGTAAATTTTCTTGGGTTTGTGGTTTATTCATTGTGTTATAAATGTTCTTTTAATAGTCAAAATCCTTCCTTATTGACCCCACAAAAAAAAAACAAGACTAATTAAGTCTGGATTATATAGCAGAAGCTGTGGACTGTCTCATTTTATTTGCAAGCCGAAAATAAGAAATAAAGTCCACATGAGACGTCCACACATCTCAGGCTAGGATTCCTTGATCTTTGTACATTGGATTTTACATTTCATACCAGAAATAAAGTATCTTATAAATAAATATCAAGCAATCCCGATCTCCTTGAACATTCAAGTGCTCTGCTCTCTGCTGTCTGCTTTCTTAATTTGCAAAGAGAAGGAAAGCAGGTATTTCTTTAGCATCCATCATGATATTTTCTCAAACCTGGGGCACAGTCTTTCTTTGCACATTTTCATGTTTCTAAAATTAGAAAGCACCTTTAAAAAAATACTTATTTATTTTGGAGAAAGAGAGAGAATGAGCACAGAGGGGAGAAGTAGAGGAAGAGGAAGAGAGAATCTCAAGCAGACTCCCCACCGAGTGCAGAGCTTGTCACGAGACTCGACCCCATGACCCTGAGATCATGACCTGAGCTGAAACCAAGAGTCAGATGCCCAACCAAATGAGCCACCCAGGTGCCCCTAAAATCAGAAAGCATCTTTACAACCAATCTATACATTTAAAAACCCCTTTCACCTCCTTGCAAGTTAATAAATCTTTTGATTGTCAATTAATCTATGATACGTCAGAATATTAAAAATTCACATTACAGGGACGCCTGGGTGGCTCAGTCGGTTGGGCGTCTGCCTTCGGCTCGGGTCATGATCCCAGTGCCCTGGGATCGAGTCCCGCATCGGGCTCCTTTCTCAGTGGGGAGCCTGCTTCTCCCTCTGCCTGCAGCTCCCCCTGCTTGTACCCTTGCTCACTCTCTCTCTCGCCCACGCTCTCTCTCTCTAACAAATAAATAAAATCTTTAAAAAAAAAATTCACATTACAACAAAAATTATCACACAGGTTATTTTATTTAACCCTTTGAAACAAGTATATGTACACTCATTTTACAGAAAGGGGAACTGAGATACATTATGCTTCATTAACTTACCCAAAATAACTTACCCAAGGTCACACAACCAATGTCGGGACATATTTCACTGGAACCCACTTCTATCTGATTCCTATTGCAGATCTACTACATTATAATATGGAGAGAGGCACAGAAGAGTTATCTTCCAGAAATACTTCAGCTGGGAAGTCAGCCCTCTAAAAATAAGAAGACCTATTCCCCACCATTTTTCTTTGCTTTCCCCATGTGTAAGTCACACAATTATGGAGGCTGAAAAGTCCCACGATCTGCCTTCTGCAAGCTGGAGAACCAGGAAAGCCGGTGGTAAAATTCATCTAAGTTCAAAGACCTGAGAACCAGGAGTGCCAATGTCCAAGGGCAGGAGAAGATGGATGTTCCAGCTCAAGCAAAGAGAGCAAATTCACCTTTCCTCTACCTTTATGTTCTAGTCAAGCCCTCAAAGGACTGGATGATGCCCACTAGCACTGGTGATGATGATCTTCTTTATCCAGTTTACCAATTCAAACCCCTTCCAGAAACACTCTTAGATACCCAGAAACAATGTTTCCCAGCTATCTGGGTATCCTTTGGTTCAGTCAACTTGACACGTAAAATTAACCATCACATCCCATTTCTCAAATTAGTGGGAATAAGTATAAAATGTATTCAAAGGTAATACATCTTATTCTCTAAGTCAATTTACTATCACCACTAAGTCAAAATATTTCTTTAGTTGTTGGCTATTTTATTATTTACTTTTTAATTGATTAGTGAGACATCCAAGAGACCAATGACTACAAAACTTCTGGAGAATAAACCCTGTCCGGCTGCTGGGGAATGTTGTGGCAGGCTCCACAGTTTCCTTTGACTAGTTTAGATTTTCTTGGTAAGGAAATAGGTGATAATATCACACCATATTCCAGGCACTGAGAAGACGGAACATCTGTCCAATCTTGTGGTTTACTCCTATTTGGGTGCAAGCTGTTTCCCAGAAGCAGCTGCCCTTATCACTCAAGTCTTTTTCCTGAAATCAACAAAACCCATAAACATTCCCCCCCAAAGACTCATTTAATTCCTGCTGATGCTACTACAAAAGCACAGTGTGCATTAATCGGTTTCATTAATTGAGTAATCATAGGAATGGAAAGTCAATAACTCACACACAGGTTTTGTGGCATAAAATTGTTTAATGCTAGAGATCTCAGTTTTTCCTTACTCATTGCAGAAGGATGTGAAGCACATTTGCAGTCTGTGAATGCAGTTTTGCAAGCTGTCCCAGAAGAACCCAAATTTGAGGAAGTACCTTCTCCTTACAAGCATTAGGCTTTATTAAAAAAAAAATTATTTTTGATGGATTGGGGGCCAGTTGCCATGATAAATAATTAGCTAATAGATGCAAATTTATTCACCCTGTGTGTATTCCAACAAAATGTCACTTAAATACTTTAAAAGATCTTGTCCAATTTCAATATTTATAGGGTAATCTAAGGATGAGAAGAATACTCAACTGGGGTGCCTGGGTGGCTCAGTTGGTTGGGCGACTGCCTTCAGCTCAGGTCATGATCCTGGAGTCCCTGGATCGAGTCCCGCATTGGGCTCCCTGCTCGGCAGGGAGTCTCCTTCTCCCTCTGACCCTCCCCCCTCTCATGTGCTCTCTCTCTCTCTCTCTCTCTCATTCTCTCTGTCTCAAATAAATAAATAAAATCTTAAAAAAAAAAAAGAATACTCAACTAAGCTCCCCAATTAAATGTTTGTAGGGCCTGGGCACATGTCATCAAACATGGGGGTGGAAGTAGGAGCATAAATTGAGGGCATTTAGTATTCCAGGGCCCTAAGGAATGGGTCTGTTCATCCCCAAAGAGAGCCAAGGTTCAAGGTTGAGAATCCTCCTAGGAAAGATTATTGTGTTGATTCACAGTAAGAAAACAAACAAACAAACAAATCTTTTCCTGAGGTTGTAGTGTAGAGAAGGACAGAGCACTAAGCTCTTAGGATTGGTTAGCAGAAAAGAAGAAAGTATTAAGAAGAAAAATGGCAAAGCGGATCATCTAGAGCTGCAGTGATAATACCTGGAAGGTAATACTACAGCCATGTTACTTGCTGTCCCTCAGGCAGAGACATAGGGGCCTTGACCTCCTTCTTCCCTGGGGGGCCAAGCTCAGTAGCAGTCCATTGGCAGGGGCAGAATCAAGGTCTGGAGAGTGGGATGAATGAAGGGTCATTCTCTACCCAGAAAATTGGACCATCAACACAGTCGGTCTAATTGACTAATGTCCATAGTCAGTATTCGCAAGTGAATGAATAGAGCCTGAGTTAATCCCGAATGTTTCCCATTCAGTTTCCTAAAACCAGAGGCTGAGGCCTATGGAGACTAATCAACATTATTGTCATCAGACCCGCTTGTCACAGTCATTGTTGGTTGCTTTAGCAATGGCTTAATAAAAGACATCATAGATCCATGTTTACAAGAGGGATTGGGAATTTATTTTTTTTATTAACAGCCTTGAAGCTATAAGAAAAGCAAAATTAATCTAGTCAGAGATGAATAAGAAGTTGCATTATCTTTTTTACATAAACATATTTCATTTTAGTATGTAATTTAAATGTATTTAATTTTTGTATTTAAGTATTTTTAATATTAAATAGATTATATAGTACTTTTTAAATTATATATATTAATTTTAATAGGTTAAATGACTCTTCTTCCAGTTAGACAAAGGAAGAGAAATCTTTATTCCAAGAGACAGCAAATAAATACTGAATTATTACTACATAAATACAAATAAGTTAGAGTCCCATTGTGATCTGACACAGAATGGAAATGGTGAGCTAGAGAAGCAGCTAAGAAGCAAAAAAAAAAACCAAAAAGGTTAAAATGAGAAGGTAAGCAGGAATAAAGTACAGAACTAGGAATCCAAACAGATACAAACAAAAAAGACCATAGGAGACAAAGAGGAGAAAGGAGGAAGCTTAGGAACTTCGGGAGAAAAATACCAAGGCAGTCTAGATGAAGACACGCAGGAGTGAGAGAGATGTAGCCAAAGGAGGAGGGAGAAATGTAGAGAGAGTGATAAAGAGAAAAATTAGATTGTTAATGCAGTAAATTCCTGCTTTTCATCACAGAGCCAGTTGCTCACTCATACCACAAATCTTTAAGTGTTTTGTCTCTTTCACTACACTGGGAAAGAAATATTATTGGGATTGGAGTCATTTTTTATTTATATAGGCAACAAATAACAGTTAAAGCTTCATGGCTATGGCATTGTTCTAGGCACTAGGAACAAGTTACTGCTGATGCCTCATTCTGTTTATTTCCTAGGGTCCATAAAGTTGGAGGAAGGCAGTTGCTCATTAAAACAACAAAGGTCCATTTTAGACTGGCATCATATCTCATCTTATATGAATGAATGAGTAAATGAATGAATGAATGAAAAGAAACAGATTCATTTTACCCAGATAATTTAGTTCCTATGTGGCTTAAACAGAATTTTAACCCAGATTGGTCTAGTCTAGTCAATAATGAACAATCTGGGGGCGCCTGGGTGACTCAGATGGTTGGGTGTATGCCTTCGGCTCAGGTCATGATCCCAGGGTCCTGGGATCGAGCCCCACATCGGGCTCCTGGCTCAGCGTGGAGCCCGCTTCTCCCTCTCCCTCTGCCTCTACTCCTGCTCATGCTCTCTCTCTCTCTCTCTCTCTCTGTATCTCTGTGTCTGAAATGAATAAATAAAAAATCTAAAAAAAAATAATGAACAATCCAGTTTCGTATCATCAGAGTCCCATATTTGAAAGGATAGTGGCTAAAAACTTCCCAAATTTGGAGAAAGACATAAATCTAAGATTTTTACAAAAGTTAAGACAAGTCCATGTAGGATACGCTCAAAGAAATCCAGGTCAAGACACATCATAATTCAACTTCTAAACACTAAAACAAAGAGGTATCTTGAAAGCACCTAGATAGAAACAAGGTTTTATCTACAGAGAAATACCAATTTGAATGATAGATTTCTCATCTGAAACAATGGAGGACAAGGAGAAGTGCCACAGTATTTTTCAAGCACTGAAATAAAAGAACTGTTAGTTGCAAATTTCATAGCTTTAAAGCTATTCTTCAGGAATGAAGGAAGAATAAAAATATTCTCACATGAAGGAAAACTATAAGAATGTGCCACTTAACAGACCTACTCTTAAAGAAAGCTAAAGAAAATTCTTCAAACATAAAGGAGTGATAAATGAAGGAAACTTAGAACACCAAGAAGGACAAAAACAACAATGTAAAGAACCAAAATGGTTAATAGTCATTAGCCAAGAGTAATCTATAATAGACTATTCTTCTCCTGATGAGTTTTCTAAACCTTATCTGAGGATTGATATAAAAATTATAATACCATCTCTATTGATCAGTTTGGACTGCTATAATAAAATACCATAGACTGAGTGGCTTAAACAACAGAAATGTATTTTCTCACATTCTTGGAGGCAGGAAAGTCCAAGATCAAGTTTCCGGTGAGGATTCTCTTCCTGGCTTGCAGATGGCCCCTTCTCATTATGTCCTCCCCTGGCCTTTCTTTCTTTCCCTTTCTTTCTTTCCCTTTCCTTCCTTCCTTCCTTCCTTCCTTCCTTCCTTCCTTCCTTCCTTCCTTCCTTTCTTTCTTTCTGGTTTTATTTATTTGAGAGAGAGAGCATGAGCAGAGAAACGGGTAGGAGAGTGAGAGGAACAAGCAGACTCCCCACTGAACGTGGAGCCCAACATGGGGCTTGATCCCAGGACTCTGAGTCCATGACCTGAGCCGAAGTCAGACTCTTAGCCAACTAAGCCACCCAGGCGCCCTCTCACATAGCCTTTCTTTAGCATCTTTAGCACATGCCTTTGGGCAGGGAGCAGGGTGTGTAAAGAAATCTTGCCCACGTCTCTTCTTATGAGAACACTAATCCTATTGAATCAGGGCTTCCAGTCTTATGACCTCATTTAATCTTAATCACCTCCTTATAGGCTTTATCTCTCCAAGTGCAGCCACACTAGGAGCTAAGCCTTCACCTATGAACTTTAGGAGGACACAAATATTCAGTCCATATCACCATCTGAAAGTCAAGACAATGGTTTTCCAATAGTGGAGATGGTACAGGGACTTAAATGGAAGTGAGGTTTCTATGCTCCACTCAGGTGATATCACATTGATATCAGTAGACTGTCATAAGTCACATATGTATACTGCAATGCCAAGCGCAACCACTAAAATCCTATACAAAGCAATACGCTCAAACACACTACAAGCAAATCAAAGTGGAAGCCTAAAAAATGTCCAAGAAACCTACAGCAAGATAAAAGAAACAGAGGAACAAGAAATAGGAAGCAAAAAGAAAACAAATAATAAAAATTAGAAATACACCAGTTAAAATAAAAAGCAGAGTTTGGCAGAGTGCATAAAAAAATAAAAGCACAAAATATGAAGTTGTCCTTTAAAAAAAGGGAGGTGGAGTCCTCAATGGGGAGATAATAAAAGACTTAAAAAAAAAACCTGGATCTAATCCAATTCAAACTATAAACTCTACCTTGTATGACCTCTCTGAAATCAATCTAACTATGCTTCTAATATATATGACTGGTATATCAAATAAGGGCCCAAACTACAACTTGAACAACTTGTACTCTGCTGCATCAATTGGTAGAGCTACTCTAATAAATACAGATTAAATGCTGGGGCTGCTCATAAATGACTTTAAAGCACCCCACTGAAAAGCAAAACTTGAGGCAGGTGCTTGGTTAGCATGTTCAAACACAAGTGATCTCATAGCATTTCTCCCTCAATTGTCCTAGAAATATGATTATTTCAGAGTCTGGCAATACCATTTCCAAGATTTTCATCCCTCTCTTCCCTCAGATAAGGTGGTATCTATGATACACACTAGCACACTCAGCATATCTGCAAAGGGACGAAATGAAAAAGCCACACAGCAGCTAATCTCAGTGGAATGAAGACAAGTGAATTTTTTTATATTTTGAAATTATAAAAGTTATTATTACCCAAGCAGGTGAAGAAAAGAAAAACAGTCATAATTACGAGTATGTCATACCTTTAGAGCATGTTGTAGCTTTCCAAAGAAAATGGAAAATACACAGATGTGGAGCATTCCAAGAGAAATAAGATAATTTTTCATGCCATGTATGTATGATTTTCCAGAAGAAAACTAACTTCTCACACTCTTTAGAAATAAGGTGGTGACCTAGAAGTTGTTAAAAGGGCTTTTGGACCTACAGGTTGTGTAAAGAAGTAATGAAGTGCACTGGGAGGAAAATTAAAAATGAATGTAATCTCCGAAGAGACTCAGGAATCACTCTTAATTCTTCCTTTAACTCACTGTGAAACCCTGGACAGGTCATTTGTCCTCTCCAGACCATGAAAAAATAACAGTGAGGACACTCTGAAAAAAAAAAAATCGGTGGATGTAAGTGACTTTTGATACCTCAGGAGAAAATTTATATTTTTACAGAAAAAGCAAAACAAAAATAGGTGGCTTTTCTGCAAAGATCCCCAGACACCGGGGCAGTGGGGGAAGCCCTCCTTTATTTCATAATGGCAAGGCAGATTGGAATGTGCAGTGTCAGATTTCCAGATGTGCAGTTTGGCAGTGAGCTGATAAATGGCCCAGAAATAGAGCCCCAGACACTCCTGACAGGAATACTTCAGCCACAGCATGTCAAGGGAGGTGTATTTCTCAAAGTTTGCATTGTTTGACAAAAGAAAAGGTGTTTCTCTCAATCTAAAATGAGTTGATGCAACAAGATTAAAATATATAAATCATGTACTTCTCCCTTCTTCTTATCTAACATCAGGGTTTCTCTCTAAGAGACTGTTTATGGTTTTCTGAAGATGAAAGAGAAAAACGGAGTCTACAATCAGATTAAAAAAGGCAAGAATATGTTTTGACTTCTAATGTATCATTCCAGGGTTGGGCCAGTTCAGAAGTGAAACATTCAAAAATAATAATAATGTTTTATGTCAATTATGCCTCAATAAAAAGAAATTAAAAATCAACCACACTGAAGAGATGAATATTTTAATATTCATATTAAAATAAGGAGTGAGGCATTTGGAAGTATGAAGTGATTAGAGGTAAAGATTGAAGGCCGGGCCCAGAGTATTAGAATGCAGGACAATAGCACTCTGTGGGCACCAGGAGACCAGTGAGAATTTAAATACTCATGGTGAACAAAAGGTAAAAAATAAGTATTTCTTATTGACAAGTAGGCCATGGTGATGAGGGAGGACCCTGCCTTTCTTCCACTCCATACTTGAGCCTTCCCCTCACCTCTAGGCCTATACCACTTGACTGCTAACCCAGGACCCGTGTCTAAGGATACCTCCATTATGTGAAAAACTCAGTTAGACTGTGGGCTAAAGAAATTGGTATGAGTTACCCTGAAACTTAACCATAATCTACATCATTTCTACGGGGATATACTTTATAAATTCCAAGTGGTTCAGAAAAAAATCAAAAAACACAAAAATTTTAAATGAATCTCTTTTAAAACTACTTCCGCATTGGTCATATTCAGTCTTCAAACATTACCAAAGCCAAAGGCAAAAGCACACAACTCCAGAAATCCAAATATGGCTTGTGACAACATGCAACATACATGTGTGGTACCATATTCACTTCGACACATCATTTAGCTCACAAGAACAAGAGAAGAGGACATGTTTTATGTCCTCAGGCTACCTAGTCTTAATCAGGATTTCTGCATTTTTACTCAAATTTAAAGGCATGCAAATTTCTATTAAAAAGTTTATATCCAAAGAAACCACTGCAGCAAAAGAAAACATTGGCCAAAAACCAAAAAAAACAATAATCTTTTTTTTTTAGATTTATTTATTTATTTATTTGACAGAGACAGAGATAGCAAGAGCAGAAACACAAACAGTGGGAGTGGGAGAGGGAGAGCTGGCTTCCCTCCGAGGAGGGAGCCCGATGCGGGACTCGATCCCAGGACCCCGGGATCATGACCTGAGCCGAAGGCAGATGCTTAACGACTGAGCCACCCAGGCGCCCAAGAAACAATAATCTTAAATTGAAGTAAGCAATCTTCATTCTTTAAAAAATTCCAAAGGATGGCATATATATATATATATATATATATTTAGCAAAACAGCTTTACGGAACTGAATTGCCAACATAAGGCAAGAACTATCTTTGTTTTTTCCTCCTTTAATTTTATTACTAAAACTAATTACCCTGTCTGAGCCTAAAGAGGAAAGAAATCTCTCTCTGTGGTATTAATCCAAATTTAAGTTTCCATAAAAAGTATGTTGGAGGTTAGAACCAATTTGATGTTATGTTTTTTATCTCCATAACATGACATAAAATACAAAAGCTATAAAATCAAGTTTATTAAAAAAAAAAACACTGTTAATGTTTGAAATTTAACATGTCATTAAAACACGATCATTTTCAATCTCTATGACACATAAAAGATGAAGTTTTCTGGACTTTTCCCCTCCTTCTGTTCTGACTCAAGTACACATTCCAAGTTGGTGTTCGTATTCTTTTGAGGAGATAATTGAATACAAAACTTCTGGGTTGAAATGGGCTAGCACTTTACAGACCCTGCTATAGTGCCTCTCCCAATGTCCCATTAAAATACCCACTGTAGACAAAGTTACTGCTTTGAATATTGAAGATAGCAGACAACCAATCGCCCCAACCACTTATTTAGATATTCACACATATCCGTGAATGTCTACTGGGTGTCAAGCGCTATGGCAGTGATGGGAATACACTCATCAGACAGACACAGTTAACTGTCCTTAGAAAGTTTACAGTCTAGGGAAGGGAGACAGACCCTACTATCTTAGGAGAAGATTAATTAAATGGAGTCATAAGATAATGGACTAAGGAAAACCCATGTTGTTTTTTTTGTATATATATATATTTTTTAATTTTTTATTTAAATTCAATTTAGTTAACATATAGTGTATTATTAGTTTCAGGGGTAGAATTCATCAGTTGCATACAACACCCAGTGCTCATTCCATCACGTGCCCTCCTTAATGCCCATCACCCAGTTATCCCATCCCCACTCACCTCCCCTCCAGCAACCCTCAGTTTGTTCCCTATAGTTGAGTCTCATGATTTGCCGCCATCTCTGTTTTTTATCTTATTTTATTTTTCTTTCCCTTCCCCTATGTTCCTTTGTTTTGTTTCTTAAATTCCACGTATGAGTGAAATCATATGGTATTTGTCTTTAAGTCTGACTGACTTATTTCATTTAGCATAATACACTCCAGTTCCATCCACATCATTGCAAATGGCAAGATTTCATTCTTTTTTGATGGCTGAGTAATGTTCCATTGTCTATAGAAAACCCATGTTCTGAAACAGCTCCGTTTGGTCAGCTAGGATGTACATATGAAGATAAATTAAACCTCCCCTATTGGCCTCACTTAATGTAAAACTGAAAGTCAGATAACTGATCCCTTATAGCATAGATCCTCTTTCTTTTCAAGAGAATTTATTCCTTGCCCCCCCTAATCCATTAGCACCTATATTCATTTGCAGATTGCAAGTCTGCTGAGCAACAAGGTCTGCAGTAGAAGAAACAATGCCTTGTGGTCATGCCCAGTAAAGTGCTGAAGGTGAACTCTTGATGTAAGTCCACAAGTCATAGGTTAAAGCAGAGCTATAAATTGTTGCAGATACACTTAGCTATTCTCAAGTATGGGGCTATTCACCAGCTACATCGCAGGGACCTGGGAAGCCTTTAAGAAATACGAGCTCCAGATCCCACCTCCAGAGAGTAAAATCCAGAAGAGGAGATGAAATCCAAGAAGCTATATGCTTTTAAAGTTTTTCAAAAGATTCTAATGAGGGGTCAAATTTGGAAAGCCTGCTCCCTGGAGAGAAACATTATTTTCCAGGGTAAGAAAATTAGGCCATATAGGCAGTCTATCAGAAGTGCAGAAAATGAGTAATGATCAGAAACTAAAATTTGGCTAGGGGCTTTGCACATTAATTCAAAAATAGGACTTAGAGCTATCCTAGGATCTATAAGTACCCAAGTGCACAAAAAAGGCAAAAAAAGAAAATAAAAATCTATAAAAAGCAAAAACAAAATCTTTGCTTCTTTCAAATAGGCAAACTCTGGATCTGGAGATCTGTCCTCATTGACAGATGAGAAAACAAAGAAATATTGCCAATCTAGAGCATATAAAATCATTCTGTAACACTAAAAAAGGAGAGAAATATCCTGAAAGTTGAGAGGAAAAGCAAACCTCAGGAAAAAAAACCCTACAATAAACAGAACACGTCATAGAATATATTTGTCATCTCAGTAAAACAAAAGGAAACATGGCTCCTATAAAACATGAATAGAAAGTCATAAGGGGTTGAGTCAGGGGAAAGTTGAGATTAAAAAAGAAACTAAATAAACAAATGGGACTACATCAAACCAAAAGGCTTTTGAACAGCAAAGAAAACCATCAAAAACAATGGTCAAAAACCAATCTACTGAATGGCAGAAGAGATTTTCAAATTATATAACTGATAGAGGGTCAAGACCAAAATATATAAAGAACTCACACAACTCAATATCACAAAAACAAACAATCCAATTTAAAAATGGACAGAAGAAAAGAAGACATCCAAATGGCCAACAGACACATGAAAAAGAGCTCAACATCGCTCCGCATCAGGGAAATCCAAATCAAAACCTCAATGAGATATCACCTCACACCAGTCAGAATGGCTAAAATTAACAACTCAGGAAACGACAGATGTTGGTGGGGTTGCGGAGAAAGGGGAACCCTCCTACGCTGTTGGTGGGAACGCAAGCTGGTGCAACCACTCTGGAAACCAGTACGGAGCTTCCACAAAAACTTGAAAATAGAGCTACCCTACGACCCAGCAATTGCACTACTGGGTATTTACCCCAAAGATACAAATGTAGGGATCCGAAGGGGTATGTGCACCCCAATGTTTATAGCACCAATGTCCACAATAGCCAAACTGTGGAAAGAGCCAAGATGTCCATCCACAGATGAATGGATAAAGAAGCAGTGGCATATATACACAATGGAATATTATGCAGCCATCAAAAGGAATGAGATCTTGCCATTTGCAACGACGTGGATGGAACTGGAGGGTGTTATGCTGAGTGAAATAAGTCAATCAGAGAAAGACATGTATCATATGACCTCACTGATATGAGGAATTCTTCATCTCAGGAAACAAACTGAGGGTTGCTGGAGTGGTGGGGGGTGGGAGGGATGGGGTGGCTGGGTGATAGACATTGGGGAGGGTGTGTGCTATGGTGAGCGCTGTGAATTGTGCAAGACTGTTGAATCACAGATCTGTACTTCTGAAACAAATAATACAGTATATGTTAAGAAAAGAAAAAAAGAAGAAGAAGATAGCAGGAGGGGAAGAATGAAGGGGAGTAAGTCAGAGGGGGAGACGAACCATGAGAGACGATGGACTCTGAAAAACAAACTGAGGGTTCTAGAGGGGAGGGGGCTGGGGGGATGGGTTAGCCTGGTGATGGGTATTAAAAAGGGCACATTCTGAGTGGAGCACTGGGTGTTATGTACAAACAATGAATCATGGAACACTACATCAAAAACTAATGATGTAATGTATGGTGATTAACATAACAATAAAAAATTTTTAAAAAAGATCATTTAAAAGTGTTTTTATTTTTGTTATAAAATCTTAGCCTAATAATTTGAGGGTTAGTGATAAATCAAAAAGAAATCTAAAAGGTTTCCTCTTGTTCCCACAAAAAAAAAAAAGAGCATTAGAAGTAATACTGACAAAATTCCAGGACAACCACAATTAGTTTGCCCTCATCAATTCATGTGATTCTGTGTAATTAATTCTTGTTCTGCTGGATCTTTCATTAGTCTACTTTCATAAAGTTCTCTGCCTCTAGACTATAAATAGGCTTGAAAATATGATTTGTCCTCTGGTGCTATGTGACAGCAGTTTAAGCAATGTCAGGTTAAATCCTACACCCAAGACTATTCCTTGAAGTATAAATAGTTAAGAGTACCTGACATAGTTTTTTTCCACAAGATTCTAAAACTGTCTATTGTCATTGAAGATTCCATTTCTATTCTATAGTAGCTTATAACAGCCTGCAGGCAGGCATGAGAGGAAAGTAAAACCACTTGTTGATGATAACAATGAAAGCCACAGTAACCAACATCAAAATGAAGGAAAGTAAAGATCTTCTATCAGGGTAGACAATGTGTAACTGTTCATAAGGATTTGACCAATGTTTTCTTATAGGAAAGGGAATATTATGATTACTATTGGCAAAAAAACACAGTTTAGAGCATGCTTCAGGACCAGACTCAGACTTTGATTAATATGCTAAGGGCTCCAATGGCTAAAGTAGACTGCATGGTACAACAGATGGGCAATGTAAGCAGAGAGATGGAAATTCTAAGAAAGAACCAATGAGCAAGTCTGGAGATCAAAAATTACTATAACATAAATGAAGAATGCTTTTGATAGACTTATGAGTAGATGGGACATGGTTAAGGAAAGAATCTCTAAGCTGGAGGATATCTCAAAAGTAACCTCCAAAACTGAAAACAAAGAAAAATAAAACTGCAAAAGAAAAAAAATGGAACCAAATATCCAATATTCAAGAACTATGGAATGACTACAAAAGGTGTAGCATATGCTTAATGAGGATACTAGGAGAAGGGGGAGGAGGAGGGGAGGAGGGGGAAGAAGGAGAAGAAAGAGAAGAAGAGAAAGAAAGAAAGAAGAAAAGAAAGGAAGGAAGGAAGGGGAAGGAAGGAAGGAAGGAAGGAAGGAAGGAAGGAAGGAAGGAAGGAAGGAAGGAAGGAAGGAAGGAAGGAAGGAAGGAAGGAAGGAAGGAAGAAAGAAAGAAAGAAAGAAAGAAAGAAAGAAAGAAAGAAAGAAAGAAAGAAAGAAAGAAAGAAAGAAAGAAGGAAAGAAGGAAAGAAGGAAAGAAGGAAAGAAGGAAAGAAAGAAAGAAAGCAAGAAAGCAAGAAAGCAAGAAAGCAAGCAAGCAGAAATTAATATCAGATATCAAACCACAGATCTGGGAAGCTCAGAGAACACCAAGCAGTGTAAATGCAAATAAATAAGTAAATAAAAATAAAAATAAAAACTACAGCCAAGTATACCATTTTCAAGCTACAGAAAATAAAAGATGAAGAAAAACTCCTGAAAGAAGTTAGAGAAAAACATACTTTCTAAGACATATAAAAATTGAGATTTGTGGTCCATAGACTTGCCTTTCAAGAAATGTTAAAAGAAGTGGTGTTGAGAGAAAGAAAATTACACAGGTCAGGAGATGAGATCTACATTAGAAAAGGAAGAGCATCAAAGAAGGAATAAGTGAAAGTAAAATTAAAATGTTTATTTTTCTTATTCTTAATTGATCTAACAGATAATAGTTTGTCCAAAATAATAATAGCAATAATATATTCAATTATGTATGCTTATGTATAAATAGATAAATAGATAAATAAATAAATAAAATATGTATAAATAGATATGTGTGATATATGTTTTTTTCATTTATATATAAATGACATGAAATGATTGACAGCAATGATATAAGGGACAGGAGGGAGAAATTAAGATTATTTTATTATAAGATACTTACACTACCATGAAGGAATATAGTGTTATTTTTTTTAATTTTTTACAGATTTCATTTCTTTGGCAGAGAGAGAGAGAGAACACAAGCAGGGGGAGCAGGAGAGGGAGAAGCAGGCTCCCCATTGAGCAGGGAGTCTGATGCAGAACTCAATCTCAGAACCCTGGGATCATAACCTAAGCCAAAGGCAGACGCTTAACCAACTGAGCCACCCAGGTTCCCCTATAGTGTTACTTTAAAGTGGACATGGATTTGTTGTAAATATATAGCAAACTCTAGGGCAAGCATTTAAAAAAGGAAAAAAAAAAATGTAAGCATAAATGGTGCTAAGAAAGAAGAGAAAATGGAATCATAAAATACGCAAAACCATAAAAGGCAAGAAATGAGTATAAAACAAAAATAGGAACAAACAACAAAGGCAGCAAAAAAGGAGATGATAGCAAATATGGGAGATATTAGCCTAGCTATGTATCAATAATCATTTTTAACATCCATAGTCTCTATGCTACAATTAAAAGACAGTGATGGTCAGAGTGCATCAAAAACAAGACTCAACTGTATGTTGCCTACAGGAAACCCACTCTAAATATGAGGACACATGTAGATTAAAAAAAAAGATAGCAGGAAGGGAAAAATGAAGGGGGGGAATTGGAGGGGGAGACGAACCATGAGAGACTATGGACTCTGAGAAACAAACTGGGGGTTCTAGAGGGGAGGAGGCTGGGGGGATGGGTTAATGGTCTTACAGAGGGCACATATTGAATGGAACACTGGGTGTTATATGCAAGCAATGAATCATGGAACACTACATCAAAAACTAATACTGTAATGTATGGTGATTAACATAACATAATAATAAAAAAATAAAAAATACATAATTAAAAAAATAAAATAAAATAAAATTTGATAAAGAGTCACAGAGCAAATGTGGAAGCAGGAGTAGAAGCCATCATATAAACTGTCATGCCCAACTAGATTATAGATTTCTTGAGGGGGAGTCATTTCTAATATATCTCTTTACTTTCCATGTAAGACTAAACAGCTTTAAAAATGAAACTAACAAAAACATATGTGGCAGAAGATCTCCTTTTTTTTAGAACACAAAAAGAAATTTTTATAAAAATCTGTTTTTGCTAACAATAAAGATAATTCCTGGCTTTTAATAATAATATACATAGCAATTGAGAAATCTGGTTTTCTATAGAGTTACCAATACTGTAGATGCCTTAAAAGAATATTCTGCTAAATGCCTTATTTGCCCTGCTCAGACTCTGCCTTATTTTAATTCCAGAGAAGATGAGTCATAATCAATAATGTGTCATTTAGGAAAACATACCTTTCATAGTTACTGAAGAAGAGCTTTTCAGAAAAAATACAATCAGAAGCAAATTATACCTCAGGTGTGGAAAAGAAGTATCTTTAGTCTCAATGATGTATATTGGAATCTGGCTTGAAAAACTAGGCCTGGTGGGAAAAGTAAATGTGGGTCCTTCTGCTCATACTTTTATTCAGGTGAATCAGGTCAAAATTACAATCCAGTCTAACATTTACAGAGAAAGGAGCAAGATTGCCAAATGGTGGCCTGGACCCTTAGAAGATAGCGGGGAGAGGAGGTGGAGTTTCTAGACCAGGCCAATCTTGATTGTCTATGTATTGTCATAAAGGCCTCTTGTAACACCACAGGCTGCCCCTTGAATAGTCCCCAAACACAGGTCCTGACTCAACTTACATCCCTCCGAACTAGACAACTCAGTAAATGTGGAAAAAGCAAGTGTTTTCCATCTCAACAGAAAACAGAACATCAGAATTTAGCCAAGGTTGGGAGGGGATTAGGATTCTTCAAATAACACATCTTGAATACTCCTTTTAATGATTAATCATTTCAATGACTAAATTATTGAATCACTGAAAACCAAACAGGTAATAAATTATTCAGTTGCTAAAATGGATTTAGATCTGAGACTTGAAAACAGAAATAAGTACACAAATGATCACCTATATCAACAGATACCATCCAAAGCAACTCAATCACTGTTTTCTGAAATGTATTTTGTTGGTTTGGTTTTTTGTTTGGTTTGGTTTGGTTAGATTATTTGTTTTACGCAAGAATTACCTTCGGGTGTAGCAGAAGCCAGAAATTGGAAACATTCAACCCAAAGGAGTTCTGAATTTGGCAGCTCGTGTTGTCTTTAATTCCTAGTAAAAAGGGTGAGCATGATTTATAAAAATAATGTATTCCTGGATGTTGCTTTCAATAAGAGGAAACTCATTAATAAGTTAATGCAGCATTCTACCAAAGAATTCAGAAGTCAACCAATCCTTTCTTGAGTTGTTCAATGCGATAGCCATGAATCATATATGCTTGTATAAACTTAAATTTGAATTAATCAAAATTAAAGTCAAAATTCAGTTCTTTAACACATTAGCCATACTTCCAGGGCTCAGTAGCCATGTGGTTACTATGTTTGATAGCACAGATATAAAATATTTCCTTTGTCATTCCACTAGAAATCTGCTTTGGATTCAGAAATGAAGCCAGACCTGGCCTTTAAAAAAAAAAAAAAAAAATTTGCTGGCACCTGGATGATTCAGTAGGTTAAGTGTCTGACTCTTGATTTTGGCTCTGGGGTGTGAGATCGAGCCTCGTGTCAGGCTCTGCGATGGGCATGGAGCCTGCTTGGGATTCTCTCCCTCTGCCCCTCCCCTGCCCTCTCTCCCTCTCAAAAAAATAAAATAAAAAAATCTGGCCAAAACTTCATGTAAGATGATTCCCACTTTTTCAAAGATGGCTAATCACTGATTAGAGAATTGGCACTGTTACACACCCATCTCATTTCATACCATTCTTCTTCATACTCTCCCCCAGATTAGAATGCCCTCCCCAATCTGCCCATCTTTCAAAGACCATTTTAAGGCCTGTTTCTTCCCAAAGCCTTTATCCCTTCCAGAACACTATGACATTCACACCTATAGAATGTCATGTAGTGGGTTTCTTCCAAAGGGGGCAGGACTCACAAAGAGGAGTTGTATCCTGTCTCTTCACTTTCACTTTCCTTTTTTCTCTCTTTATATTGACATGGGAACGTGCTGTTCCACATCAAGATGGAAACATTGATTTTTCTGGGCAGACTGTCGCCGTTACTTTTGGGGAAAAGTTGCCAATACCCTCCTACAAAGGTCAAGTTGACCTACATCTTAGCAGTTGGTCACCTAGGTTTGCTCACAGTCACTCAGGCTTTCTGTGGGGCGGGCCTTCCTCCCAGCCAGCCCACAAGATGCCCATGGCAGAGACGGTGGCTCTGACTCCAGCACTGACCCCAGGACAGAGGTTTCACAAACACCTTCTGCTGGATATAAAGCCATTTTTTTTTTTTTTACCTTCGCTCTTCCCTTTTAAAAAAATCCACCTTTTCAGTGGTTCTCTTTCTCCCTACAGATGGTTTGCTCTTGCCAATGACCTTCCTCACCTATTATCAAACTACAAAAGGCTGATTTCTTATCTTTGAGTGCCTAAATTTTGCAAAGTAACATGTCCATTAACAAAAATTTATTTATGATTCTCTCCATTCCAGCCCCCAACCCCCCCACACACACTCACACACACACAATCCGTGTTAGACTTAAGTAAGTGATAAGCGATTAAACTATCTCCAGAATATTTGCAATGGCATCTCTGAGTCCCTGACCACCTTACACTTACTATTATTACTCCACTACAACAACAATAGAGCCAAAGTGATCAGGCAAAGACCAACAGGCACAAATCTGCCATCTGCTGGATCAGATTTGTTAATTCAGCGCTATGAGGGAGGTCAGTCCAGAGGAACCATGCAATGCCCTTGAAAAGAGGAAGGAGGGAGCATCTTTTGAAACATCTGGGTTCCTGATGCAGGATTAGAGGAAAATCTGGAGGAGGGGACTGCTTTGCCTTGGTTGCTTTTCTCCACTGTACTAGGAAAAACAGAGATTAACTAGGAAGTAGGTCATAAGGCAAAGGTGATTTTGCAATTGGATCTTCCCAGTAATATACCAGAGTAACAAAGCAAGTCTGGGGGATTCACAGCTAAGAAAGCAGTAGCCACTCAAAAAGGGGATCATTTGGGATTTTATAGCTGCTGCCTCACCTAGCGAGAAACGATTTCTTATTACTTTGGCTTATTCTGGGTCTATCCTCCCAGCCCCATTAACAGCCTGTGAGCTAATTTTCATTCTTTGTAGCTTGGATAGCTTTTTACTCTTTCAAGGGTTAACCTTTCCTGAGAGTTAACTGTGTATTAGGCATTATTAAAAGGGTGTTCTATTTCATCTTTACCACATTCTGTGAAGTAGATACTATTACAGCCCACCCCCAATTTAAATAAGAGAAAGCTGAGGCTCAGATTGGTTGAACAACTTGCCCATGGTTTTACGGCTAAGAAACAGCAGACTGGAATTCGAACAGGCTACCTCTTCTCAGAGTCTGCACTGCCAACCACAATGCCATCCATATTGATATAAACAGTGACAGCATTGCTACTCAGGGGGCAAGGGTGAAGTGTCAGCAAATATGAAAGAAACTCTGAGTATTTCTTTTCCATACCCAAATTGTCCACCAGGTTATTCCAAAATCATTAACTTTAAGGTATTCTATTACAGTATGCTAAGACCTTCTAGATGAGTTCATAGATTGGGTAGACCTTTTGTCCCGGTATTTCCAATTTCTGAATGATAAAGTCAGGCTGCCTCAGGGAAGCCAAGAAGGGTCAGTTTTCATAGCAGTATTTAGAGATTTATGGCAAACAAAAGATGTGTTCTCTAGTGTTTCAATCTCCCAATTTCATAGTGAAGCTTTTTTATATTTCTACTCTGCTGCCCAAGAGATTAAATGAATCTGAAATAAGAGGTTTAGTACATGATAATACTGCTTGGTTTTCCAGTCATGATCAAGATCATTTTAGCTCTGAACATTGTGGGAATAAGGATCTGTCTAATTGTTCTGGGTTTGCAATGCTTCAACTTCTATTAGTCTGTGTCCAGTATATTTATCTGTTTTCCAGCTAGTCGATGTGGTGGAGACTACATCTAGGTCTTTAGAGCCCTAGATTCTTATCCAAGATGACCCCAGCTCCTGAGCCCCTTCCCCAAGCAGGTCACCTATAGGTCGACCATAAGAACCCACCATCATGCTCAGGTGGATGTGTTTGAACTCAGGTCCTAAATACTTGGTAGCAGCCCCAGATCCCACATGATGACCTGCCTCTGTCCTTTCCAGATGGCTTGGAGGTGCCACTTTCATAGAATGCTGATAAGAGTCCTCAGCAAGACTTCAGACCCTACATTCACATGCAAATTGAATTCCAATTTTGCAGTTCTATCCCAGGCTGCATGAATATTGTATTTTCGAATAAGAACAAATTTTGGAAAATACATACTTCACATTATCCCCAATTTAAATGTGAAAGAAAAAAGCTCAAAAACATAGCAACTTTTAAGGTCACAACTGCATGTTAAAAGCATAGAGGCTAGAATTCTATTTTCTAGTCTTCTCACCAACAGAGCCATTGAGAAATGGTGTTGTCACTTCCTCCCTAGAGGGTGAGTTATTTTGTACTATGTATTTTAAATATATATATATATATGCACTATATATATTTGTACTTTATATATTGTACTATATACTATATATTTTTGCCAACAACTAAAGCCTCTTGGTGTTTCTGTTCTGGTTTTCTGCACCATTTGCCTCTGCCAATTTGTCAATTTGTTCAACTGCTTTTTGTGCTGATAGAAAAGCTGACAAAGCAATCGACAAAATAAATCACCTTCTTTCTTCTATGATGATGTTGCCTGCTGAGAAACCTCTTAATTAATGGTCTGGGTTCCTTCTGAGATGTTCTGCCCTGGTGAAGTTTGTACACATCTGTTCAAACACCAATGTCGATTAACTACTGGATCAGCCTGATAAAGTCAGCTGCTTATACTGAAGGCTATATGCAGTGTGTCACCCACGTGAGGAGGTGAAGAGCTCTGGGGAATATGAGGGTGACCTTGGCTGCTCTATACATGGAAAACAGGTTGGAAGAAATAATGGTTCTCCTCACCTAAGAGGTGCCTCCTGCCTCAAGGCTTGGCCGAAGGTGTGTTGTGAGATGAATCATTTCACTAGCTGGAATTTCTTTTTAATTTTTTATTGTTATGTTAATCACCATATATTACATCATTAGTTTTTGATGTAGTGTTCCATGATTCATTATTTCTGCATAACACCCAGTGCTCCATGCAGAATGTGCCCTCTTTAATACCCATCACCAAGCTAACCCATCCCCCTACCTTCCTCCCCTCTAGAACCCTCAGTTTGTTTTTCAGAGTCCATGGTCTCTCATGGTTCGTCTCCCCCTCTGACTTACTCCCCATCATTCTTCCCCTCCTGCTATCTTCTTCTTTTTCTTTTTTCTTAACATAAGTTGCATTATTTGTTTCAGACGTACAGATCTGTGATTCAATAGTCTTGCACAATTCACAGCGCTCACCGTAGCACATACCCTCCCCAATGTCTATCACCCAGCCACCCCATCCCTCCCACCCCCCACCACTCCAGCAACCCTCAGTTTGTTTCCTGAGATGAAGAATTCCTCATATCAGTGAGGTCATATGATACATGTCTTTCTCTGATTGACTTATTTCACTCAGCATAACACCCTCCAGTTCCATCCATGTCATTGCAAATGGCAAGATCTCATTCCTTTTGATGGCTGCATAATATTCCATTGTGTATATATACCACTTCTTCTTGATCCATTCATCTGTCGATGGACATCTTGGCTCTTTCCACAGTTTGGCTATTGTGGACATTGCTGCTATACACATTGCGGTGCACGTACCCCTTTGGATCCCTACATTTGTATCTTTGGGGTAAATACCCAGTAGTGCAATGGCTGGATCATATGGTAGCTCTATTTTCAATGGTTTGAGGAACCTCCATACTGTTTACCAGAGTGGTTGCACCAGCTTGCATTCCCACCAACAGTGTAGGAGGGTTCCCCTTTCTCCACATCCCCGCCAACATCTGTCGTTTCCTGACTTGTTAATTTTAGCCATTCTGACGGGTGTGAGGTGGTATCTCATGGAGGTTTTGATTTGGATTTCCCTGATGCCGAGCGATGTCAAGCACTTTTTCATGTGTCTATTGGCCATTTGGATGTCTTCTTCGGAAAAATGTCTGTTCATGTCTTCTGCCCATTTCTTGATTGGATTATTTGTTCTTTGGGTGTTGAGTTGGATAAGTTCTTTATAGATTTTGGATACTAGCCCTTTATCTGATATGTCATTTGCAAATATTTTCTCCCATTCTGTCGGTTGTCTTTTGGTTTTGTGGACTGTTTCTTTTGCTGTGCAAAAGCTTTTTATCTTGATGAAATCCCAATAGTTCATTTTTGCCCTGGCTTCCCTTGCCTTTGGCGATGTTTCTAGGAAGAAGTTGCTGCGGCTGAGGTCGAAGAGGTTGCTGCCTGTGTTCTCCTTTAGGATTTGGATGGACTCCTGTCTCACGTTTAGGTCTTTCAACCATTTGGAGTCTATTTTTGTGTGTGGTGTAAGGAAATGGTCCAGTTTCATTCTTCTGCATGTGGCTGTCCAATTTTCCCAACACCATTTGTTGAAGAGATTATCTTTTTCCCATTGGACATTCTTTCCTGCTTTGTCAAAGATGAGTTGACCATAGAGTTGAGGGTCCATTTCTGGGCTCTCTATTCTGTTTCATTGATCTATGTGTCTGTTTTTGTGCCAGTACCATACTATCTTGATGATGACAGCTTTGTAATAGAGCTGGAAGTCCGGAATTGTGATGCCGCCAGCTTTGCTTTTCTTTTTCAATATTCCTCTGGCTATTCGGGGTCTCTTCTGGTTCCATACAAATTTTAGGATTATTTATTCCATTTCTTTGAAAAAAGTGGATGGTATTTGGATGGGGATTGCATTGAATGTGTAGATTGCTCTAGGTAGCACTGACATCTTCACAATGTTTGTTCTTCCAATCCATGAGCATGGAACGTTTTTCCATTTCTTTGTGTCTTCTTCAATTTCTTTCATGAGTATTTTATAGTTTTCTGAGTACAGATCCCTTGCCTCTTTGGTTAGATTTATTCCTAGGTATCTTATGGTTTTGGGTGCAGTTGTAAATGGGATCGACTCCTTGATTTGTCTCTCTTCTGTCTGGTTGTTGATGTATAGGAATGCCACCGATTTCTGTGCATTGATTTTATATCCTGCTACTTTACTGAATTCCTGTACGAATTCTAGCAGTTTTGGGGTGGAGTCCTTTGGGTTTTCCACATACAGTATCATATCATCTGCAAAGAGTGAGAGTTTGACTTCCTCTTTGCCGATTTGGATGCCTTTGATTTCTTTTCATTGCCTGATTGCTGTGTCTAGGACTTCTGATACTATGTTTAATAGCAGTGGTGAGAATGGACATCCCTGCCGCGTTCCTGACCTTAGGGGAAAAGCTCTCAGCTTTTCCCCATTGAGAATAATATTCGCTGTAGGTTTTTCATAGATGGCTTTTATGATATTGAGGTATGTGCCCTCTAGCCCTATACTCTGAAGAGTTTTGATCAAGAAAGGATGCTGTACTTTGTCAAATGCTTTTTCTGCATCTATTGAGAGGATCCTATGACTCTTGTTCTTTCTTTTGTTAATGTATTGTATCACGTTGATTGATTTGTGGATGTTGAACCAACCTTGCAGCCCAGGGATAAATCCCACTTGGTCATGGTGAATAATTCTTTTCATGTACTGTTGGATCCTATTGGCTAGTATTTTGGTGAGAATTTTTGCATCCATGTTCATCAAGGATATTGGTCTGTCATTCTCCTTTTTGATGGGGTCTTTGTCTGGTTTTGGGATCAAGGTAATGGTGGCCTCATAAAAGGAGTTTGGAAGTTTTCCTTCCATTTCTATTTTTTGGAACAGTTTCAGGAGAATAGGTATTAATTCTTCTTTAAATGTCTGATAGAATTCCCCTGGGAAGCCATCTGGCCCTGGGCTTTTGTTTGTTGGGAGATTTTTGATGACTGCTTCAATTTCCTTAGTGGCTATAGGTCTGTTCAGGTTTTCTATTTCTTCCGGGTTCAATTTTGGTAGTTGATACATCTCTAGGAATATACCCATTTCTTCCAGGTTATCTAATTTGCTGGCAGAGAGTTGCTCATAATATGTTCTTATAATTGTTTGTATTTCTTTGGTGTTCGTTGTGATCTCTCCTCTTTCATTCATGATTTTGTTGATTTGGGTCATTTCTCTTTTCTTTTTGATCAGTCTGGCCAGGGGTTTATCTATCTTGTTAATTCTTTTAAAGAACCAGCTCCTAGTTTCATTGATCTGTTCTACTGTTCTTTTGGTTTCTAGTTCATTGATTTCTACTCTGATCTTTATGATTTCTCTTCTCCTGCTGGGCTTAGGCTTGATTTGCTGTTCTTTCTCCAGCTCCTTTAGGTGTAGGGTTAGGTTGTGTATTTGAGACCTTTCTTGTTTCTTGAGAAAGGCTTGTATTGCTATATACTTTCCTCTCAGGACTGCCTTTGCTGTATCCCAAAGATTTTGAACAGTTGTGTTTTCATTTTCATTGGTTTCCATGAATTTTTTTAATTCTCCTTTAATTTCCTGGCTGACCCATTCATTCTTTAGTAGGATGCTCTTTAGCCTCCATGTATTTGAGTTCTTTCCGACGTTCCTCTTGTGATTGAGTTCTAGTTTCAAAGCATTATGGTCTGAAAATATGCAGGGAATAATCCCAATCTTTTGGGACCAGTTGAGACCTGATTTGTGACCTAGGATGTGATCAGTTCTGGAGAATGTTCCATGGGCACTAGAGAAGAATGTGTATTCTGTTGCTTTGAGATGGAATGTTCTGAATATGTGTATAAAGTCCATTTGGTCCAGTGTGTCATTTAAATTCTTTATTTCCTTGTTGATCTTTTGCTTAGATGATTGGTCCATTTCAGGCAGGGGTGTGTTAAAGTCCCCCACTATTATTGTTTTGTTGTCAATGTGTTTCTTCGCTTTTGTTATTAATTGCCTTATATAATTGGCTGCTCCCACATTAGGGGCATAGATATTTACAATTGTTAGATCTTCTTGTTGGATAGACCCTTTAAGTAGGATATAGTGTCTTTCCTCATCTCTTATTACAGTCTTTGATTTAAAATCTAATTTGTCTGATATAAGGATTGCCACCCCAGCTTTCTTTTGGTGTCCATTAGCATGGTAAATGTTTTTTTTCAATCTGGGGGTGCCTTTGGGTCTAAAATGAGTCTCTTGCAGACAGCATATCGATGGGTCTTGTTTTTTAATCCAATCTGATAGCCTGTGTCTTTGGATTGGGGCTTTGAGTCCATTTACATTTAGGGTAACTATTGAAAGATATGAATTTAGTGCCATTATATTGCCTGTAAGGTGACTGTTACTCTATATTGTCTGTGTTCCTTTCTGATCTATGCTGCTTTTAGGCTCTCTCTTTGCTTAGAGGACCCCTTTCAATATTTCTTGGAGGGCTGGTTTCATGTTTGCAAATTCCTTTAGTTTTTCTTTGTCCTGGAAGCTTTTTATCTCTCCTTCTATTTTCAATGACAGCTAGCTGGATATAGTATTCTTGGCTGCATATTTTTCTCATTTAGTGCTTTGAAGATATCTTGCCAGTCCTTTCTGGCCTGCCAGTTCTCTGTGCATATGTCTATTGCCAATCTAATATTTCTACCATTGTAGGTTACATATCTCTTCTCCTGAGCTGTTTTCAGGATTTTCTCTTTGTCTCTGAGACTCGTAAGTTTCACTATTAGATGTCGGGGTGTTGACCTATTTTTGATTTTGAGAGGGGTTCTCTGTGCCTCCTGGATTTTGATGCCTGTTTCTTTCCTCACATTAGGGAAGTTCTCTGCTATTATTTGCTCCAATATACCTTCTGCCCCTCTCTCTTTCTTCTTCTTCTGGGATCCCAATTATTCTAATGCTGTTTTGTCTTATCGTATCACTTATCTCTCGAATTGTGCCCTCGTGATCCTATAGTTGTTTATCTCTCTTTTTCTCATCCTCTTTATTTTCCATCATTTGGTCTTCTATATCACTGATTCTCTCTTCTGCCTCATTTATCCTAGCATTTAGTGCCCCCATTTTTGATTGCACCTCATTAATAGCCTTTTTGATTTCAACTTGGTTAGATTTTAGTTCTTTTATTTCTCTAGAAAGGGTTTCTCTAATAACTTCCACGCTTTTTCAAAGCCCAGCTAGTATCTTCAAAGATACATGATTCTGAACTCTAGGTCCGACATCGTACTAATGTCCGTATTGAGTAGGTCCCTGGCTGACGGTACTACCTCTTGTTCTTTTTGCTGAGGTGATTTTTTTCGTCTTGTCCTTTTGTCCAGAGGAGAATAGATGAATGAGAGCACAAAATGCTAACAGGTTAACAACGTCCCCAGCAAATATACTGTATACAAATCAGAAAAGACCTGAAACCAGGGCAAAAGAAAGGGAAAGAAAAAAGAAAGAGAAAAAAAAGAAAAAAAAAGATAAAAACAAAAACAGAGCAATACAAAAAAAGCAGAATATGATCAAATATGATCAGGCTAGTGCATAGATCAGTGCCACACACTAGATTTTGGGCGTATTTTGGTATCTTAGAAAGAAGTGCCTCCTAAAATTTTAAAGGAAGAAAGACATATATGTACAAAATAAGGGTTGATACAATGAAGGGATGGAAGATGACTGTAAAGATGAAAATTATAAAAGATTTTATAAAAGGAATTGATAAGATAAGTTGTTTGAAAAAAGAAAGAAGATTTAAAAAAAAGAAAAAGAAAAAAGGGAGAGAATGTGATCAGGCAGGAGACTAGAACAAAGCCATACACTAGTGATTTAGGGTATATTTTGATCTGTTAGAAGAAACTGTATCTCAAAATTTTAAAGAGAGAACAACTTATAATAAATGCCAAAAATAAGGGTAACTACTATGAAGGGATAAAATATGACTCTAAAAATGAAAAATAAAAAATGTTTTTTTTAAAAAGGGATTGATAAGATGTTGGTTGAAAAAGGGAAAAAGAAAAAATTAAAAAAAAAACAAAAAAAATTAACTTTGATGAACTAATGAATCATGGTAAAAAAAAAGCCATGAATTCTATGTGCATTATTCCCCTAGCGCTGGAGTTCTCCCGTTCTCCTTGATCAGTAAACTTGGTCCTGGCTTGCTGGCAGTTCGTGCTGATCTTCTGGGGGAGGATCCTGTTGCCGTGGTTTCCAAGTGTCTTTGCCGGAGGCTGAATTGCCCCCCCTTGTCGGTCCAGGCTAAGCAAGCTGCTCGGGTTTGCTCTCAGGAGCTTTTGTTCCCTGCAAGCTCTCGGTACAGCTTTGGAGGACCAGGGCGAAAATGGTGGCCTCCCAATCTCCGCCCAGAGGAGCTGAGAACTCGGGGCCCCACTCCTCAGTGTGCCCCCAGAGAAAAGCAGTCACTCCCGTCTCCCCGGTCTCCAGCCACACTCCGTGCTCACCCGGCCTGTGACCGAGTGTTTCTATCTCTGGCACCCGACCCCGTGTGGAGTCTCCAAACCCAGCAGATCCCTGCGGTGCGCTCCCGCGCCGCTCCTGCCGGGGGAGGAAGGGGAGTCTCCCCAGCTCTGCCGCTTGTTGGGTCCCTGCTGGAGGAGCAGTGGCTCGACTGGGCCGCGGATCACAGTTTATGGCCACCCCGAGCTGAGAGCCCGCGCCTCGGCTCCGTCTCTGCAGCCGGCTTCCCCGCTTCGATACCTGGGAGCTCTGCCGCACTCAGGCACCCCCAGTCTTTCTGTGACCCCGAGGGTCCTGAGACCACACTGTCCCACGAGGGTTCCACCCCCCGCTTAGCCACTGCAGCGACGTCCCTCAGCGGAGCCGACTTCTAAAATTTCGGATTTTGTGCTCCGTGGCTCTTGCACTTGCCAGAAGCGGCCGACGGAGGCCCCCTCCCCTGCCGTCTATCCTCCCGAATATCGCCTCGAATTCACTTCTCCACACGTCCTACCTTCCATTAAAGTGGTCGCTTCTCTGTTCAGAGAGTTGTTGCTACTCTCTTCTTCGATCTCCTGTTGAGTTCGTAGGTGTTCAGAATGGTTTGATCCCTATTCAGCTGAATTCCTGAGACCAGACGAAATCCAGGTCTCCTACCCCTCCGCCATCTTGCTCTGCCCCCTCATTAGCAGGAATTTTTAAAAAATATCAGTGCCTGAGCTCAACCCCCAACCAATTATGTATGAATACCTAGGGGTGAGGCCTAAGGATCAGCATATTTACCCACATGATTGTAATGAAAAGCCAACACTGAAAACTATTGCTCAGTCAAGTTGGGGTTCAGAGGGTCCCAACATGCCAAATGAATGTCAAGGCTCACATGCTTCCATCAGGAGCAGAGGAACCAGAGTATGTGTTATTGTAACCAGAACCAACGAAAGAACACCCTTTTCAAGAGGGACCTCTCTAAACCCTTGTCTAGTTTTCTCACACACCAAACAGGGCTGACCTGTGTAAACAATGTCATAATTCAGAAATTACATGTGAAATGATTGTCATTCTCTGTTACTAAAATCCAATGCTGCAACGACCATTATTACTACACAAATATCTTTGCCAACCTGTATAAAAAATTTGGTAAGAAAAATTTCCTAGAAGGATTTGCTGAATAAAAAAGCATAGAAAATTTTAATTCTCATATATACTGCCAATCTGTCCTCAAAATGTTGTAATCACTTATATTCATACTAGAGTGTGGACAATGCCTATTTTCCCAAAATCTGATTGAAATTTTGTATTACCAATCTTTTTGTTAATTTTATTATTTTTTAAAGCTAGGAATGGTTTGCATTTTTTTCTTTTTTTCTTTAAATTCAATTAACCAACATATAATATACCATTAGTTTTTTTATGTAATGTTCAATGATTCCTTAGTTGCTTATAACACCCAGAGCTCATCATATCATGTGCCCTCCAAAGGGCTGGTATTCAAGATCTATAAAGAACTTAAAACTCTACACCCAAAAACAAATAATCCAGACAAGACATGGGCAGGAGACATGAACAGACATTTCTCCAAAGAAGATATACAAATGGCTAGCAAACACATGAAAAAATGTTCCACATCACTTGCCATCAGGGAAATACAAATCAAAACCACAATGAGATACCACCTCACCAATATTTTAAATCACTGCTAATTTCATATGCAAAAACTTATATATCTTTTAATGTACATTGCTCATTACTGATATTGTTGAGCTTTGTATTTTTACTATTATAAAATATATGTTGTATCCTTTCTGTATTTTCTATTTGAGTATTCATTTTTCCTTAATTGATCTCTAAATATATTTTATATATTATGGATATTATTTTTCATTTTATTATAAATTTTAGAAAAATTTTCTCTGCTTGAAATTAACCTTTTACTTTATTATATAATCCTCTGTCATATACATTCATGCAATATAATTGAGTGGATTTTTATTTTATAGTTTCGGGTTTTTTCATGCTGGTGAGGTTGCTCTCTATGTCCAATATAACACATAATCCCTGGTATTTTCCTCCAGCTCTTTCGTGTTTTCTTATTTTTATATCTTAATATTTGATCCATCATGAATTTACTTTTGTATGTGATATGATATGAACCTTTCTCCCCCAAAAGAGTAAACTAAGAAGACATTAAATTGTTTAGCACCACAAACAATAAATACGAACAGCTACTGAGGGTTGCTTGAGTGGTGGGGGCGGGTAGGAGGGAGGGGGTGGCTGGGTGATAGACATTGGGGAGGGTATGTGCTAGGGTGAGCACTGTGAATTGTGCAAGACTGTTGAATCACAGATCTGTACCTCTGAAACAAATAATGCAATATATGTTAAGAAAAAAAAAGAATATAGCAGGAGGGGAAGAATGAAGGGGAGTTAATCGGAGGGGGAATGAATCATGAGAGACGATGGACTCTGAAAAACAAACTGAGGGTCCTAGAGGGGAGGGGGTGGGGGATGGGTCAGCCTGGTGATGGGTATTAAAGAGGGCACGTTCTGCGTGGAGCACTGGGTCTTAGGCACAAACAATGAATCATGGAACACTACATCAAGAACTAATGATGTAATATACGGTGATTAACATAACAATAAAAAATTTAAAAAATGAACAGCTATTACTATGCTTATATCACATAACAGCTCATGGCATATAATTCACATCATTTTAAAGGTAATCTGATATGATTATAATATTATAATACTGTGAGGTTATAATAATAGTTCATATTTACAGCGTGCTTTCTATGGATGAGACATTGTTCTAATGGTGCCACCTCACATGGGACATTTCTTGTCATTCTTACAAATCCCTTTAAGAAAGTCTTATTTTCTCATTTTACAGATAAAAAAATGAAGAAACTGTATATAAAATCATAGGGCTGGTGTTACTAACACTATTTAACGGATAAAAAAGTTGAGGTTCGGAGCAATTATGGGCATCTCAAGGGTACATAGATCATCAGATACAAAGTCAAGAGTCAGACTGTCACTCCCCACCAACCCAGATATTTTAACTTCCAAATATTCACTAGTTCTACCCACAAAATACCTGTTCTTTAAAAAATAAGACTTCTAATATTTGAGGAAAGCATGTGTTTTCAAAAACTATAGAGATGGATACATTGTGATCTATCTATCTACCTATCTATCCATCTATCAATCACCTATCCATAAAAAGAAGTCTGTAGGCATCACATAAGAGAATCCAATGAAAGAGAAATGATATACCATCTGAGGCAGTCCCAGGATGACAGAGACAGAGTCCCAGATTGCCCTGGTCAGAGGGTCTTATATATTTATAGCAATAGTAGTAAATTGCTTCGTGAACCATAGTTTCTTAGATAGCACATGCACCCTCTACCTCTGGGTATCTTCCTCATTCCATCCTGTCTAAGATACCAAACAAGTTGCCAAAGGCAGTAGTCAATCCTGGAGCTTTCTTGCTGTCTGAAGACTGGGCAGCAACTTGGTTTGATCTCTATTTTTGCTTACCAGTGCCTAGAAGGGGGATGATCAGGCAGACCACATTTTGATGGATAGGTTTTTATTCTATGTTTCCTGTAGAATACTGGTGCATGCTGATTGGAGGCCTGGGTACCAGAATATTATGGGTCATATGTCATCCCATTAAGAGGGCGCCAGCCTTGTATGTCCTTCCATAACTGCTCTCTGTGGGTCAGATGCTTGATCCAAGTGTCAGATGCTTGATCCAGGTGGGCAACACACTCTGACCAAAGCGAGGCGCAAGGGATGGAAGAAGATAGCGACTAAAATCTTTCCTTGGAGTAACATATATATGATTATCCTGTTTTAACAAGTGTATTTGCTTATTTAAAAAAATGAACCTTCTCTTTCCAAATGGGAATGGCTGGAGTTGGGACTTAGACAAGCTACAAAGGGGAAAGTGCAGCCTTTAGAGAAAACGAATCCATGCTTTTTGACAGAGAATCCCCACAGAGGTAGGGATGCAAGAAGAGAAAGAACCAACTCTGTATTCCAGTTTTTGAGAGTCTCTCAGAAGAGAAGAATTGAGCTGGAGAGAGCTGACCTTTGGACTGGCCTGTCTCTCCCTTCTTCCTTCCTCCCAGGCAAATATGGTCTTGTCACTCTTGTTCACCAACCTTCTCATCCTCCTGGATGGCTTTTTCCCATCCTCCAGCAGCCAGCTTGTAAAGGGATCTCTGCTTAAGTGATGGAGCAGCTGAAGGCCCAGCTGTTTCCACTGAAGATTTTCTGGTTGATGCTGAGACTGGAAGCTATGAAGCAGCACATATGTTGAACTCATTCTAGGAAATGGTACCAAAGATGTTTAGATGGCAATATCTAAACACCAGCCCGTAGCTGTCAGCCACAGGCTATGTACACAGCCCTTCATGTGGGCTCCCAGGGGGCTCTAACAGAATAGACCTGTATGATTTTTCGATACATGAGCACTGCTATTATTTCTGAAAGCGTGGAATTTTCTACAGAGCAAGAATCCCAATAAGTCCTAAATGTTTTAAAGAAAAACGGAATATGACAAGGTGTTACATCTTAGTGCCTTTAAACATTATTAATACCCATTCATGAATAAGCCTGTAACTCTGAAAAAGAAGCCAACAAACGTGGAAACTGAAAAAGGCCTCATTAAAGCTGGTTCTCTTAGCAACTGACATAATTTTGCACCAATGAATTAGGTAACTGACTTTTTTAAAAAGGATCCAAGTGATCCAATGCCAATTCAGAAGGTAAAAATCAATGATCATCACAAAGACACTGCAAACCCAATTACGTACCAGCGCAACATGAATGAAAAGCTCAACACTGTTGTAATCAACTTAAAAGGGACTCCTGTAAGTTTTAAGCATATAAATAAATAATTCAGTAATGTTACTGCTGCATAATGATACTACCACAGACTTGGCAGTTAAAACAACAGACATTTATTATCTCACAGTTTCTGTGGGATAATTTGGGGTCTGGAATCCATGCAGGCTTAGCTGGGACCTCTGCTTCCAAGTTTCTCTACAATGAAGTTGTGGATCAGGGCTGGGGTCTCAACCAAAAGTTCGACCCAGAAAAGACCCGCTACCAACCTCATTCAGGTTGTTGGCAGAATCTGTTTCTTGAGGTTTGCCAGATTGAGACCTTAGTTCCTCCCTGGCTGCGAGTCAGAGGCCATCCTTAATCCCTTGTCATATGGAACTCTCCAACATGGCAGCTCACTTCATCAAAACAATAGAGAGGGGTGCCTGGGTGGCTCAGTCGGTTAAGCTTCTGCCTTCGGCTCAGGTCATGATCCCAGGACCCTGGGATGGAGCCCCGCATTGGGCTCCCTGCTCAGTGCGGAGCCTGCTTCTCCCTCTCCCTCTGCAGCTCTCCCTGATTGTGCTCTCTCTCTCTGTCAAACAAATAAATAAAATCTTAAAAAAAAAAAGCCAGAGAGAGACTGCTAGTGAGATAGAAGCTGCAAATTCTTAAAACCTAACCATGAAGTGATATCTTACCACTTTTACCAATTTCTATTGATGAGAAGCAAGTTGCTAGGACAGCTCATGTTCCAGAAGAGAGTATTACAACAAATTCTTAAATACCCTGAATATAAGGTCTTGAGGCAGATCATTAAGGGACCATGAAAGAAGCTGCCCACATCTCTCTCCTCTAGTAATTCATAGTCCATAAGCCTGCTTTATTTTCATCACTGCTCTTATCACTACAACATTACATTATTTATTTGTCCAGTTCTGTATTATCTGTCTTCCCACCATTAGACTGTTCATACCTTAAAGATAGGTGTCTGGTCCTTGGGATTTAATGCTATATCCTTTGTGCACAGAATAATATTGGCTACTTGGGTGTCATTCAACAAATATTTGTACAATGCATGCATGAAAGAAGTGAATGCCACTAACTAATGCATGACTTCTTTCAGTAATTCCTTATCATAGGATACTGAAGTGAAGGCTTATACTGTGTGTCAGAGCCACAGGACTCACTCTAGTAGAGTGCTAGGCTTCCAAGCATCTTGTTACTTCTTTCATTTTGGAGTTGGAGGACCTATCTACAATGCATTCTTGATACTCTCTCCTTCTTTGATTTCATATATTTATATGGCTGGAATTTTACGAGGTGAAAAAGAAGTAAAACTTATATTCACTAGTTCACAGGGATATTTAAAAAGTGAGCATGAGGTAGAACTTCACTTTGATGGTTGCCTCCATTGCCAAAACTCAAAGGAGAACTTTAGATCCATCAGCACTGTGGGAGGCAGAACGAAAACTGGGCTAGGCATTGGAGTCCTGTCTTGCCAACAATGGACGAGTCAACTTTGAACTATTATAGCAGAGACTCAGAAATCAGAAAAAGAGGGAGAAGAAATGCCAAGAAAAAACAAGCATCCAGACGTGGATTTTGAGTCCCCTGCAAAAAGTTATAAGAGAGGCAAAATTAGAATTGAGGGTGGTCAAATTCTTCTTTTACTATTGACAGGCTGATAAATCATGGGGAAAACTAGTCAATCCCTGAGTTTCCTTGTCCTCATCTGTAAAACAAGTATGGTTATATCAGAATGGTTGTGGGGTTAGAGAAAAGATACCAGAGACACAGGCCTTTACTAATGATGTATGTTCAGTTCTTTTGGGAAATTTGAGTAACACAGGGAAGAGAATGAATATCACTGCACACTAAGTTGGGAAAAGTTTCTTAATAGTAAGCATCAAAAAATAGCATGGTATCAGAGGAAGGAAAGAAGGACCCTTTCTCCCATTGAATTGGGCCTGAGAACAAGATTAGAGCTCGGTATCCCAACGGGAGGTCAGTGAGTTTAACTGTGAGTAGCTGAGAACAAGAAATGGTGGGGGGTAGGCAGACTTTGATACCAGAACTGTGACCTATCTGAGGACAAGGTCTATACTGGATTAATTTTTCTATTCTTTTCAGTGACTCACACATAAAAGACCCGGTAAATGTTATACATATTTGTTTAATGGAGTCATTCCTCCCAAAACATCCTCTAGACCAAAGGACTACCATATAGTGCATCCTGTTCCCATCGTGACTGATCTATTTATAAACAGTCTCATTGAGTTCAGATCTCTGAAGCCAACTTTGAGGGCTGGATATGTAGACGATGTAAAAAACAGCTCTATGGCATTTTAAGCCATCAGGAGCGACGGACAGATACTCCGGCCATTTTTTTTTCCTCTGTCCTCTTCTAAACAGTAAGTTCCATGATGGCAGGGACCAAGCCTGCCTTGTTCATGAGCGTTGGCCCAACACAAAGACTTGCACATGGTCAATGCTCCATAAATATTTTTTAAATGAATGAGTGGATTAATGAATAAATGAAGAGCCCATGCTAAAAATGCATTTGACACTTATCATTGCTGAAAATATCTAGGGATTTAGCAAAATGACTTTATAAATTGGTCCATCTTAGGTTAAAGCAGCCACAGAAAGCACATTAGATAACAAGACCATGACTGTTATTGGAGAAGAACTCTCTCTATGCTGCACTTTCCTTCTGGAATGCACTTCCCACTTTCCCCGCCCGCTAACTCCTAGTTGCTCTTTTAGCATACATTTTGAAGAATAAAACAAAGAAGGGTGAGGATTTTTACTTCACAGATACCCAGATGGCTTTAGTGATTAAGTTCCATTTTAGAAAGGAGAAAATTTAACCAGCTTTGTAGTTTTTCCTTCCTTTTGTATTTAAGTGCAAAGCCTGTCTGCATTTTATATCTGAAATAATTCAGGGAATTCTGCTATTATGACTTTAAGTAATGCTGTATTAAGTAAGGTTATATTAATTTCTCATGTAAGTATTAACTATTTAATCTAAATCTAAGGATAATTTTAGAAATATTTTCTTATGGAGGGGCGGAGCAAGATGGCAGAGGAGTAGGAGACCTGGATTTCGTCTGGTCTCAGGAATTCAGCTGAATGGGATCAAACCATTCTGAACACCTACGAACTCAACAGGAGATCAAAGATAAGAATAGTAACAACTCTCTGAACAAAAAGCGACCACTTTCTGGAAGGTAGGACGTGCGGAGAAGTGAATCCGAGGCGATATTCAGGAGGATAGACGGTGGGGGAGGGGGCCTCCATCGGCCACTTCTGGCAAGTGCTAGAGCCGCGGAGCACAAAATCGGACCTTTTAGAAGTCGGCTCTGCTGAGGGACGTTGCTGCAGTGGCTAAGCGGGGGGTGGAACCCTCGCGGGACAGTGTGGTCTCAGGACCCTCGGGGTCACAGAAAGACTGGGGGTGCCTGAGTGCGGCAGAGCTCCCAGGTAATGGAGCGGGGAAGTCGGCTGCAGAGACGGAGCCGAGGCGCAGGCTCTCAGCTGGGGGTTGCCATAAACTGTGATCCGCGGCTCAGTCGGGCCACTGCTCCCCCAGCAGGGACCCAACAAGCAGCAGAGCCGGGGAGACTCCCCTTCCTCCCCCGGGAGGAGCGGCCCGGGAGCACACTGCAGGGATCTGCTGGGTTTGGAGACTCCACATGGGGTCGGGTGCCAGAGAGAGAAACGCTCGGTCACAGGCCAGGTGAGCACGGAGTGCGGCCGGAGACCGGGGAGACGGGAGTGACTGCTTTTCTCTGGGGGCGCACTGAGGAGTGGGGCCCCGAGTTCTCAGCTCCTCCGGGCGGAGATTGGGAGACCACCATTTTCACCCTGGTCCTCCAAAGCTGTACCGAGAGCTTGCAGGGAACAAAAGCTCCTGAGAGCAAACCCGAGCAGCTTGCTTAGCCCGGACCGACAAGGGCGGGGCAATTCCGCCTCCGGCAAAGACATTTGGGAACCATGGCAACAGGCCCCTTCCCCAGAAGATCAGCATGAACAGCCAGCAGGCCAAGACCAAGTTTACTGATCAAGGAGAACGGGAGAACTCCAGCGCTAGGGGAATACTGCACATAGAATTCATAGCCTTTTTACCATAATTCATTAGTTTTTCAAAGTTAATTTTTTAACTGTTTTTTTTAATTTTTCTTTTTCCCTTTTTCAAACAACATCTTATCAATCCCTTTTTTAAAAAAAAAAATTTTATTTTTCATCTTTAGAGTCACATTTTTATCCCTTCATAGTAGTTACCCTTATTTTTGGCATACATATATAAGTTGTTCTCTCTTTAAAATTTTGAGATACAATTTCTTCTAACAGATCAAAATATACTCTAAATCACTAGTGTATGGCTTTGTTCTAATCTCCTGCCTGATCACATTCTCTCCCTTTTTTTTCTTTTATCTTTTTCTTTTTAAATCCTCTTCTTTCTTTTTAAAAACTTCTTATCAATTCCTTTTAAAAAATCTTTTATACTTTTCATCTTTACATTCATCTGCCATCTCTTCATTGTATCAACCCTTATTTTGTACATATATAAGTCTTTCTTCCTTTAAAATTTTAGCAGGCACTTTCTTCTAACAGACCAAAATATGCCCAAAAGCTAGTGTGTGGCACTGATCTATGCACTAGCCTGATCATATTTCATCATACTCTGTTTTTTTTTGTTTTGTTCTGTTTTTGTTTGTTTTTATCTTTTTCTTTTTCCTTTTTTTTTTTTTTCTTCTTTCTTTCCCTTTCTTGTCCCCTGGTTTCAGGTCTTTTCTGATTTGTATACAGTATATTTGCGGGGGACGTTGTTAAAATGATAGCATTCTGTTCTCTCATTCATCTGTTCTCCTCTGGACAAAATGACAAGATGAAAAAAATCACCTCAGCAAAAAGAACAAGACGTAGTACTTTCTGCCAGGGACCTACTCAATACTGACATTAGTACGATGTCGGACCTAGAGTTCAGAATCATGACTTTAAAGATACTAGCTGGGCTTGAAAAAAGTGTGGAAGTTATTACAGAAACCCTTTCTGGAGAAATAAAAGAACTAAAATGTAACCAAGTTGAAATCAAAAAGGTTATTAATGAGGTGCAATAAAAAATGGGGGGGCACTAACTGCTAGGATAAATGAGGCAGAAGAAAGAATCAGTGATATAGAAGACCAAATGATGGAAAATAAAGAGGCTGAGAAAAAGGGAGAGAAACAAGTACAGGATCACGAGGGCAGAATTCGAGAGATAAGCGATACGATAAGACAAAACACAATTAGAATGATTCGGATCCCAGAAGAAGAGGAAAGAGAGAGAGGGGCAGAAGCTATATTGAAGCAAATAATAGCAGAGAACTTCCCAAATGTGGGGAAGGAAACAGGCATTAAAATCCAGGAGGCACAGGGAACCCCTCTCAAAATCAATAAAAATAGGTCAACACCCCAACATCTAATAGTAAAAATTACGAGTCTCAGAGACAAAGAGAAAATCCTGAAAGCAGCTTGGGAGAAGAGATATGTAACCTACAATGGTAGAAACATTAGATTGGCAACAGACCTATCCACAGAGACCTGGTAGGCCAGAAAGGACTGGCAAGATATCTTCAGAGCACTAAACGAGAAAAATATGCAGCCAAGAATACTATATCCAGCTAGGCTGTCATTGAAAATAGAAGGAGAGATAAAAAGCTTCCAGGACAAACAAATCTAGAGGAATTTGCAAACACAAAACCAGCCCTACAAGAAATATTGAAAGTGGTCCTCTAAGCAAAGAGAGAGCCTAAAAGCAGCATAGATCAGAAAGGAACACAGACAATATACAGTAACAGTCACCTTACAGGCAATACAATGGCACTAAATTCATATCTTTCAATAGTTACCCTGAATGTAAATGGGCTCAATGCCCCAATCAAAAGACACAGGCTATCAGATTGGATTAAAAAACAAGACCCATCAATATGCTGTCTGCAAGAGACTCATTTTAGACCCAAAGACACCCCCAGATTGAAAGTGAGGGGGTGGAAAACCATTTACCATGCTAATGGACACCAAAAGAAAGCTGGGGTGGCAATCCTTATATCAGACAAATTAGATTTTAAAACAAAGACTGTAATAAGAGATGAAGAAGGACACTATATCCTACTTAAAGGGTCTATCCAACAAGAAGATCTAACAATTGTAAATATCTATGCCCCTAACGTGGGAGCAGCCAATTATATAAGGCAATTAATAACAAAAGCAAAGAAACACATTGACAACAATACAATAATAGTGGGGGACTTTAAACCCCCCTAACTGAAATGGACAGATCATCTAAGCAAAAGATCAACAAGGAAATAAAGACTTTAAATGACACACTGGACCAAATGGACTTTATACACATATTCAGAACATTCCATCTCAAAGCAACAGAATACACATTCCTCTCTAGTGCCCATGGAACATTCTCCAGAATTGATCACATCCTAGGTCACAAATCAGGTCTCAACCGGTACCAAAAGTTTGGGATTATTCCCTGCATATTTTCAGACCATAATGCTTTGAAACTAGAACTCAATCACAAGAGGAACGTCGGAAAGAACTCAAATACATGGAGACTAAAGAGCATCCTACTAAAGAATGAATGGGTCAGCCAGGAAATTAAAGGAGAATTAAAAAAATTCATAGAAACCAATGAAAATGAAAACACAACTGTTCAAAATCTTTGGGATACAGCAAAGGCAGTCCTGAGAGGAAGGTATATAGCAGTACAAGCCTTTCTCAAGAAACAAGAAAGGTCTCAAATACACAACCTAACCCTACACCTAAAGGAGCTGGAGAAAGAACAGCAAATAAAGCCTTAACGTAGCAGGAGAAGAGAAATGATAAAGATCAGAGCAGAAATCAATGAACTAGAAACCAAAAGAACAGTAGAACAGATCAATGAAACTAGGAGCTGGTTCTTTGAGAGAATTAAGAAGATAGATAAACCCCTGGCCAGACCGATCAAAAAGAAAAGAGAAATGACCCAAATCAACAAAATCATGAATGAAAGAGGAGAGATCACAACCAACACCAAAGAAATACAAACAATTATAAGAACATATTATGAGCAACTCTATGTCAGCAAATTAGATAACCTGGAAGAAATGAGTGCATTCCTAGAGATGTATCAACTACCAAAATTGAACCAGGAAGAAACAGAAAACCTGAACAGACCTATAACCACTAAGGAAATGAAGTAGTCATCAAAAATCTCCCAAGAAACAAAAGCCCAGGGCCAGATGGCTTCCCAGAGGAATTCTATCAGATATTTAAAGAAGAATTAATAATACCTATTCTCCTGAAACTGTTCCAAAAAATAGAAATGGAAGGAAAACTTCCAAACTCCTTTTATGAGGCCACCATTACCTTGATCCCAAAACCAGACAAAGACCCCATCAAAAAGGAGAATTACAGACCAATATCCTTGATGAACATGGATGCAAAAATTCTCACCAAAATACAAGCCAATAGGATCCAACAGTACATGAAAAGGATTATTCACCATGACCAAGTGGGATTTATTCCTGGGCTGCAAGGTTGGTTCAACATCCGCAAATCAATCAACGTGATACAATACATTAACAAAAGAAAGAACAAGAGTCATAGGATCCTCTCACTAGATGCAGAAAAAGCATTTCACAAAGTACAGCATCCTTTCTTGATCAAAACTCTTCAGAGTATAGGGATAGAGGGCACATACCTCAATATCATAAAAGCCATCTATGAAAAACCCACAGCGAATATCATTCTCAATGGGGAAAAGCTGAGAGCTTTTCCCTAAGGTCAGGAACACGGCAGGGATGTCCACTCTCACCACTGCTATTCAACATAGTATTAGAAGTCCTAGCCACAGCAATCAGATAACAAAAAGAAATCAAAGGCATCCAAATCGGCAAAGAGGAAGTCAAACTCTGACTCTTTGCAGATGATATGATACTGTACGTGGAAAACCCAAAAGACTCCACCCCAAAACTGCTAGAACTCATACAGGGATTCAGTAAAGTAGCAGGATATAAAATCAATGCACAGAAATCAGTAGCATTCCTATACACCAACAACCAGACAGAAGAGAGACAAATCAAGGAGTCGATCCCATTTACAATTGCACCCAAAACCACAAGATACCTAGGAATAAATTTAACCAAAGAGGCAAAGGATCTGTACTCAGAAAACTATAAAATACTCATGAAAGAAATTGAAGAAGACACAAAGAAATGGAAAAGTTCCATGCTCATGGATTGGAAGAACAAACATTGTGAAGATGTCAGTGCTACCTAGAGCAATCTACACATTCAATGCAATCCCCATCCAAATACCATCCACTTTTTTCAAAGAAATGGAACAAATAATCCTAAAATTTGTATGGAACCAGAAGAGACCCCGAATAGCCAGAGGAATATTGAAAAAGAAAAGCAAAGCTGGCGGCATCACAATTCCGGACTTCCAGCTCTATTACAAAGCTGTCATCATCAAGACAGTATGGTACTGGCACAAAAACAGACACATAGATCAATGGAAAAGAATCGAGAGCCCAGAAATGGACCCTCAACTCTATGGTCAACTCATCTTTGACAAAGCAGGAAAGAATGTCCAATGGCAAAAACACAGTCTCTTCAACAAATGGTGTTGGGAAAATTAGACAGCCACATGCAGAATGAAACTGGACCATTTCCTTACACCACACACAAAAATAGACTCCAAGTGGTTTAAAGACCTAAACGTGAGAAAGGAGTCCATCCAAATCCTAAAGGAGAACACAGGCAGCAACCTCTTCGACCTCAGCCGCAGCAACTTCTTCCTAGAAACATCGCCAAAGGCAAGGGAAGCCAGGGCAAAAATGAACTATTGGGATTTCATCAAGATAAAAAGCTTTTGCACAGCAAAAGAAACAGTCCACAAAACCAAAAGACAACTGACAGAATGGGAGAAAATATTTGCAAATGACATATCAGATAAAGGGCTAGTATCCAAAATCTATAAAGAACTTATCCAACTCAACACCCAAAGAACAAATAATCCAATCAAGAAATGGGCAGAAGACATGAACAGACTTTTTTCCAAAGAAGACATCCAAATGGCCAATAGACACATGAAAAAGTGCTCGACATCGCTCGGCATCAGGGAAATTCAAATCAAAACGTCCATGAGAGAGCACCTCACACCCGTCAGAATGACTAAAATTAACAAGTCAGGAAACGACAGATGTTGGCGGGGATGTGGAGAAAGGGGAACCCTCCTACACAGTTGGTGGGAATGCAAGCTGGTGCAACCCCTCTGGAAAACAGTATGGAGCTTCCTCAAACCGTTGAAAATAGAGCTACCCTACGATCCAGCCATTGCACTACTGGGTATTTACCACAAAGATACAAATGTAGGGATCCAAAGGGGTACGTGCACCGCAATGTTTATAGCAGCAATGTCCACAATAGCCAAACTGTGGAAAGAGCCAAGATGTCCGTCGACAGATGAATGGATGAAGAAGAACTGATATATATACACAATGGAATATTATGCCGCCATCAAAAGGAATGAGAGCTTGCCATTTGCAAGGACATGGATGGAACTGGAGGGTGTTATGCTGAGTGAAATAAGTCAATCAGAGAAAGACATGTATCATATGACCTCACTGATATGAGGAATTCTTCATCTCAGGAAACAAACTGAGGGTTGCTGGAGTGGTGGGGGGTGGGAGGGATGGGGTGGCTGGGTGATAGACATTGGGGAGGTTATGTGCTATGGTGAGCGCTGTGAATTTTGCAAGACTGTTGAATCACAGATCTGTACCTCTGAAACAAATAATGCAACATATGTTAAGAAAAAAACAAGAAGAAGAAGATAGCAGGAGGGGATGAATGAAGGGGAGTAAGTCGGAGGGGGAGACGAACCATGAGAGACGATGGACTCTGAGAAACAAACTGAGGGTTCTAGAGGGGAGGGGGGTGGGGGGTGGGTTAGCCTGGTGATGGGTATTAAAGAGGGCACGCTCTGCATGGAGCACTGGGTGTTATGCACAAACAATGAATCATGGAACACTACATCAAAAACTAATGATGTAATGTATGGTGATCAAGATGACAATAAAAAATTGTTCACAAAAAGAAATATTTTCTTACATTTTTATATAAAATATATCATGTGTATATATATATATGACTATTATAAAATATATATGATATTTTAAAGAATAATAATAAAGGGAATACCTGTGCACCCACCACCACCCAGTTTAAGGACTGAAACGTTATCAGTGTTTTTGACACTGGAGTGTCTTATGCTAATCCTATACCCCTCTCCCCTCTACAGATAATTCTTATTCTGAATTTTGTTTCCATCATTCCTTTGTTTTTCTTTATAGTTTTACCACATGTTTACACAATACAACCAAATTATTTAATGCTGCCTGTCTTTAGCTCCATAAAAATAAAATCATATAGTGTATATATATCATTCTAGACTTGCTATTTCATTCAATATTTTGATTTTGAAATTCAATTATCTTAATGTGTGTAACTTCGGTTCCTTCATTTTCACTTCTGTTTCTTATCTCATTTTATGAATTTATCATGATTGGCTGATGCATTCTATCTCTGATGGGCATTTGCATCGTTTCTAGGGTTTTCCTTTAACAAACAGTTAACAAGTTTCTGGGAATATTCTTCGATGTGTTTTCTGGGGTTTGTATCCAAGAGTTTCTTCTGGGTGTATACCTAGGCATAGAATATCTTGATTTGTAAAAAATTAACATATTCTAATTGCTAAGAAATGCCAAATGATTTTCCTTTCAATTTACACTCCCACCAGCAGCGTGTATGAATTCCCACATTTCCACATCTTTACCAACACTTTGTCATTTCTGACTATTTAATTTTTGACAAACTGGTGGATAGAATATTTTATCCTTAAATATGTCTTTACTACTCACTTCTTAAAAAGGCGAGATATAAAAAAGAAAGGAACAAGACATCTGAATATATTTGTGAAATTATCCACTCTATAATTATCAAAATTATTTAGAGAAATTCAGTAAAATCTTTTTTTCCCCATACATAGCTGCATCATCTTTGCTTGGTGTGACCATCAAGCATTTGCTTAAATGCAATAGCTTCTGGACCATGGGTCTACCATGGGAATTTCTTTTCCCAAAAAATTGTCAATGAAGGGCCCAGAATTCTACAAATCTCCTACTCTCCGTAAAAACAAAATGAAACACTGTGTTCAGGATATCACATCCAGCTCTGTTAGGTGTCTGACTTCTGTGCTCTGCTTATTTCTCCCTCCTCTCTCTTGAGAAAAAGTATAACCAAGCAGTTCAGTGGTCATCAGGGTCTTGGCCGCACAGTCTGGATTTGAATCCTGACTTCCCCACCTACCAGCTGTGAGCCTACTGGCAAATGCCTCAGTGTCCGCATCTATAAAATGGGGAAGACAATAAGGCCTATATCATAAATTTGTTGTGAACGTTAATTAGTTAATAAATGTAAAGCACTTGTAGGAGACCCACACATAGTAAGTACTTGGTAAGTTTTATCTCCATACAAGCTAGCTGGTATTATTAACAAGCATTTGCTATTTTAGGTAAAATTATCTCCTTTATCTTTGTCTCTCCCACTAGGCTATAAATTCAAACTCTGCCTTTTTTGCTTATTCATTACACCTTACTCAGGCTCCGATGTGGGACGACAGTCATTATTTGATTACATAAGTATCAGAAACACAATTAAATAGCTATAATTCATCTGGTCCCAAAGCCCAAAATAGATTATACCAGATACATTTGTTTACATCTCCTAGCTTCCTCAGCTAACCCCTATAAAATTTGGGAAAGTGTGGTGTTTTTACAACAGCCTAGAGAATTGAAATTCAGCTCCCCAAAAGACAACCAGCATCATGACTATCCCACTAGAAGTCAAACAGAAGTCAGAAGACTGGGTTCAAGAGAGAGCTCAAGCACAGTGTTCCTCTTAAAATTACACTACCAGAATGTAAAGGAAGAAAAAGAGGATTTAACACTACAATGAAAAGAAGAGGGGATCATCATCAATGGAGATATTTTCATACATTTCTGGAACACAGAAAGCATGTTAGGCATATTGACTGACAAAATGGTGCAGCATCAGCCACAGCCCCAAGACCTGCAAAGATGTCAGCAGAGCCTGGGTGTCCAGGGGGCACCTAGGGGAGATGTGGGTGGGGACACGGAGAGCAGGGGATGAGGGAAGGGCTGAAAGGAGTGGCAAAGTGAAGTTCTAAGGAGTAGACACCTATTTCCAGCCACCTTCCCAAGCCCTTTAAGCAGATATATATATATAGTTTTGTAAAAAAGAAAAAAATCTAGGGAGAAATGTGGCGCGTGTAATAGTGCTCCAGTTTAAATACACCATACACACACACACACACACAGAGTTAATGACGCTGAAGAAAACAGATACCATTTAGAAAACAGAAGAATTAAAACAACAACAACTTCAAATTGGTATCCTCACATAATGCCTTAGGCCAGGCTCCATGGGAAACAGTCTGTGAGCAAGATTTACATACTTCTAAATGAAGGGAATAAGAAAGTGTGGGCAAGACACTTGGACAAAAGGAGAGGTTGCCAGTGATTCAACTGCAACAGGTGACTCAGACAGGCCCAGGGGGTTCTCAGAGCTGAGATGGCCCATCAGATACTTCTAGGATTGAAGCAAGAGACCAACTTTGATGCATCCCAGTCCTACCCTACCACCCGCACGGATCAGTTACTGGATTCAGGCCACTCTGCAGAGTGGGATTGTATAATTCCCAGGGAGGGACTCTGCAACAACACTTTGAGGCAGTGAGGGAATCAATGCTTCCAGATTGGAGAGGGATCTGGCTGGCACAATAGAGCACCACTATACATAAATTTCAGAAGCCACTGTATCCATAAAATTAGAAGGACATGGCAAATTACTATAATAAAAAAGCAATGAGAGAAAAAGAAAACTTTTTAAATTAAGAAAATTAAGAATTTGCCACACTCAAAGTATTCCATAAAAATATGTATGTATAAAGCCAAGAAGTTTCAAATGACGATGGAAGAGACCATGTTATTAGCAAAAACTATCAAAGACAAAGAAGTTTAAATGAAGAGCACCAGCATGTGAGAAATAAGAAACAGAGAAAATGGCCGAAGGGAAATTAACAACTATTAATAGAATAGAATTTGCAGAAATGAAGGAAACCCATTAAAGAGGCCCACTGAGTACTAAGCAAGGTTTTAAAAACAAAATCCATACCCAGATATGCTTACAAAATTTCAGAACACCAGGAATAAAGGTTAGATTCTAAAACTTGGTACACATTTAGGGGGCGGGATGGTGCATAGAAAGAAAAAAAATAGCTTGCATAAGAAAAAGCATCATCATGCTGGCATCTGATTTACAATCAGCAATTCCTTTCATATCTTTAAAGGGAAATGACTTTGAATCTAGAATTTTATCCTAGACAAGGTATGAATCAATAGCGAGCTCAGAATAAAGACAGTTTTAGACATGGAAGGGACCAGAAGATTTTTCTGTCACCAATTCTTCCTTAGGAAATTACTTAAATAAATACTCCTGTAAAATAAGGGGATAAACCAAGAAAGAAAAAGAATGAGATTCAGTATCTGACCCAGGAGAGCAGTAGAAGAGAAGGCAGGCCTAAAAAGTCAGTACCGTCTACTGAGGAATTCCATCAGAAGCAAGATCCCCAAAGAAAGGAGTTCCTAGCTCGGAGAGGATTACAGACATGCTGGGAAAATGTAAAATTGTCACAAAGACAAACAATGCTAAACTTAAAAAAAAAAAAGCAATTTTGGAAACAACGGGGAAGAAAACAAATTGCTACATTCAAATAAAAACAATAAAACAAAGCGTTACATGAGAACAAATTAAGTCATAGTACTCAGGCTCTGCAGTGAACACTTTTACTTAGTCAATAAAATAAATGCACTGTATTGATTTTAAACTTTTAGACTGACCCTCTGGACAAAGCACAGAAGACTTAATAAAGATTACAAATAAGAACGTAAAGGTTGAAAATTTTAAGGTAGAAGTGATGATAAGTGGGGAAAAAGAGACATCTTTGTTTCATCAAGGGAGTGGTCAAGAGATATCATCAATAAGTGATGAACCATGAAACAGAACTTTAAAAATATTAAAATACAGAATTAACTATTAGAAAAACTAAAAATACTGACATGAGAGCGGATTTGGCTGGAACTGCTTGTTAAGACAGTTATAAATACCACCCATCAGGAAGAACCATCAATGCCAAGGACACTCAAACGGATTGATGAGGCTCTCAGTGTTAATCTATTAGGAATTCTAAAAATAAGTCTATTAACACTGCCCACATCTATTTTTTTCACGCTTATTGCAACAAAATCACAAATGATAAAGAATTCCACAAATGAGATGAGCATTTCAAAATTACACCATTTAATTACCTTATAAAATTATGCGATACTACAGAACGATAGTCACAAAGCACCTTAGTACATTATTTTTAATTGTTATGGAAAATGCTGTCCATATTTTTCCAGTTAAGTTCAGAGTACTCTTGGAATGGTGATTTCAACTCCTAGGTTCAGAAAAAACCTGTGATTTTAACTACATAATATATTCAAATAAATGTATTATGGGATAAGCATTTTTTTTCTCAAAGTCTCCAAATAGCTTTGTTAAGGATAAATGCTTTTGAAAAGTATAGATTTTTGAGTACACAGAACCTCTTGCCCATGGTTGAATAGTAAGTTACTTAAAATTTCATGCTTTGTGTTCTTTATCTGTGAGATGGGGATACTAATATCCACTTAACAATTAACTGAATTAAATGAAAAGGTTTTTATATAAAATACATATTACAGTGTCCAGACATTGTAGCTAGACAATGATGTATTAATTTTTAGCCTAAGTGGTCTTCTAAGGTAAAATAATTTCACCCACTCTGGTCTGAGATAATGTTGGTATAATCACTCATATAACTCACAGAGAAATTAAAGGCTCTTTTATTAGTGCAAAATACATGAAGTGTTTTCAATAGAAACAAAAAAGGTAAGACACCAAACATGGAGTGACCAGAGAAAAAAGTAAATTTGAGGACAGAGGGACATGTGGTGATGGTGATATTGCCCATCTTGTGAGACATAAAGGAGGCGATAAAGTGCAGGTAAAGAACTTACCTGGAAATTACTATCAGGATATATGTCTACATATTGTTGAGGGGGAGGCCTTGTTTTATTTTTTTTTATTTTTTATTTTTTTTTTAAAGATTTTATTTATTTATTTGAGGAGAGAATGAGAGAGAGAGAGCACATGAGAGGAGGGAGGGTCAGAGGGAGAAGTAGACTCCCTGCTGAGCAGGGAGCCCGATGTGGGACTCGATCCGGGGACTCCAGGATCATGACCTGAGCCGAAGGCAGTCGCTTAACCAACTGAGCCACCCAGGCGCCCGGGAGGCCTTGTTTTAAAGAACAAATACCCAGAATTGTTTCTTGAATATTAATGAAATTGATATCCCCAACAAAGACATTAAGTTTCACTTTTATCAAAGAATTTAATCTGAATAAGTGAAATGCTTTAAAATGGGGAACTAGGTTAGTTTTTATATTTTGATGTTCTTCCTAAATACTTTTCTATCCCAAGAGAAAAAATATGACATAAATTGGACTACATAAAAATTAAAAGCATTTGAAATTCAAAACTTACCATCAAGAAAGTGAAAATGCAGGGGCTCCTGGATGGCTCAGTGGGTTAAGCCTCTGACTCTTGGTTTCAGCTCAGTTCATGATCTCAAGGTCATGGGACAGAGCCCTGTGACAGGCTCTGTGTTCAGCCTGGAGTCTGCTTGAGATTCTCTCTCTCTCCCTCTCCCTCTGCCCCTCCTCCTGTACATGCCCACACTTGCTCTCTCTCTCTCTCTCTCAAATAAATAAATCTAAGAAAAGGAAAGGAAAATAAAGAAAAGAAAGGAAAAGAAGAGAAAAGAAGAGTCAAAATGCAAACCAGAGACTGGGAGAAAATATTTGCAAATGGTATACCTTGTAACCAGAATATATAAAGAGCTCTCCCAAATCACTACTAAGAAGACAGCCTGCATTTAAAATAGGCAAAATATTTGATTAGCCATTTTATCAATGAAGATATACAGATGGCCAACAAGCACATAAAAGATTCTCAACATCGTCAGTTATGAGATAAATACAAATGAAAACCACGAGTTGCCATTTTACCAGACAACGATAATAAGAGTCAAACACCAACAAGTGGCAGGGATATGGGAGAATGTGGAGAAATGGGAAGACCATATCTTGCTGATGGAAGTGTAAAATGGTGCAGCCACTTTGGAAAACAGTTTATCTGTTTCTTAAAACAGTGATTTTAACTAATCAGATGGAAAAGGTATGCACCCAAGAATTAAAAACATATGTCCACACAAAGACATGGTATTCAAATAATCATTGTACATTAATCATAATGACCAGAAAGTGGCAACAACTCAAATATCTATCAACAGGTGAATGGATAAACAAAATGCAATCTATCCATACCAAAAAAATAGTACTTGACAATAAAAAGGAACACAGTACTAATGTATGCTACTAGCATAGATGAATCTCAAAAACTTTACACTAATTTAAAGCAGCCAGACACAAAAGGCTACATATTGCACAATACCATTGATATGAAATGCCCAGAAAATAAAATCTGGAATAAAAAATAATTAGAAGTTGTTTGAGACTGGGGTATGAATGGGGAGTGAACGCAAAAGAGCACAATGGATCTTGCTAGGGTGAACAAATGTTCTAAAATTAGATTGTCCTGGAGGTTGCACAACTCTGCACATTTACTAAAAATCATTGAATTCTACATTCAAAGGGAATGAATTTTATGGCCTCATACCGCACTAAAGCTGCTTATAAACAAACAAAGCATAAATGAACTAACTGACTTCCTTGGTAAAATTAGTAGAAGCACACAACCAGTGGGAGACTTTTCTTATCTAGGAGTGCCAGCTTAGAATATCTGAATAGAGCAAATGAACTACCAGCATCCCAAGCAGGGCGGGTCAGAAAAGGCAAATTTGGGGATTGAGACAGATGAAAGCATTAGACAATGATGTGTTAATATTTAACCAAAGTGGTCCTAAGTTAAAACAATTTCACCCATTATGGTCTGAAGCAATGTTGATATAATCACTCATATAACTCACAGAGAGATTAAAGGCATTTTGTAATTAATGCAAAATACATGAAGTGTTTTCAATAGAAACAAAAAAGGTAAGACATCATTCCTCCCTGTATCAAACATGGAGTGACCAGAGAAAAAAGTAAGTTTGGAGGACAGAGCTCAGGAACTAAGATTTGGAAACTTGGAATTACCAGGGACTTGACCAGTACTGTCCAACAGGACTCTCTGCAAGCTGGAAATGCCCATATCCTAGCTACTTGGCACATGTGTCTTCAAATGTGCTAGTGAGAAGGAGGAACACATTTTTAAAATTTTTATTTAATCTTAATTTGAAATTAAATGGCAATATATGGCTACCAGGTACCATACTGGACAATGCAACTTTTGATTAATCCAAAACATAGACGGTCCTTTCAGGCACTTACCCAATCTCTAATCTTAAAGTTATTCAGGTTCATATGTTTTACCAAGATGGTCCTTCTTATACTCACTCAACAAATATTTATGAAGCTCCTACTAGGTGGAAGGCAGAATTTGATAATGCTGAGTGAAGTGGGACATGGTACATGTCTTAAAGGCTTAGAGTCTAGTAGGGAAAATAATCATGCATAAATAGATATATTACAAGGAAGGAAATTATACCTCAAAAAAAGGCCCCAGGAGTTTGGTAGCAATTCAGTGAGGGAAAATCATTTGCAGCTCATACACCAAAAAATCGTGGAAGCTTTGAAAGACGTAAGCTTGACCAGTGGTCCTAAAAGATGTGTCGATGTGGTCTCAATGAGGAAAGAGCATCAAGACTGGAGAACAATCACTTTAGGTCATTTAAGAGAAAGGGTCACAAATTAAAATAGGTGAGGGAAAACTGGACCCAGAATGGGGGCAGGGAGAGGAAGGGTTTTTAATTTGGGGCAAATGACTTTAATTTTTTTCTGAAAACTAAGGAATCGTATAATAAGTTATTGAGTCTCCCTAATAAATCTGGAATTTTTTCTCTGCTCTCTGACCCCCATGGTGCCTCTGGTGGGTCATGCCTTCATCATCTCTTACCTGGCCTGCCTATTTGGACCTAGTCTATTTAAAGAAGTGCTCACAAAATATATACGGGGATAAATACATAACAATAGCATCCTGCTGTCAGACTCTCCCCTCTGGAATCAGTCCACATCTCCTCTCATTTCTGCCAATTTGGATGTTATTTCTTGCACGAATTTCTGTGACTTACTCATTGACATGTGTTGGTCCTGTCTCAACCCTTGGTTTACTTGTTGAGTGCCTCTGATCTTAACCATTCACCTATAGGGTGTCATACAAAGTCAGCTCAGGAATACTGTGGGCACTACCTGATCATCTCCCTCTACCACCGAGCCACACTCTGGGTAACAGACCCTGAGTGGTCTCCATTCCAGTTCTGTGGGGCCTACCAGTAAGCCTCAGCCCCCACCAGGAAGAGGAATCAGAGAAGTTCCCCATCTCTGGTCTCTCTCACCACCCAAAACACTGATGATAATATTTGTAACCAATATCTGTACAGTGCTTTGTAGTTTTAAAATTTTATTTAAATCCCCAGGAAATCCTCCCCCAAGTCTGCCATGGTGCTATAAGACCCTTCCCAAAACACAAATCTGATCATGTCATATTGCTGCTGGCTCCTTGTTGCATGGAAGATTAAAAAAAATGCAAAGCTTGTCATTAAGTGTTGTCCATTGTCGGGCTGTCTTTCAGCTCTGTTTCCCCATAAGTTTAAATGGAACTATGGCCATTCATTCCCTAAATTTACTGAAGTCTGACATTCCTCTTTTTACGTCTGCCATGCCTTCTTGAAATACTGTTCCCTTGCCTTTGTCTTAGTTGCTCTTTAAGATTAGCTTACATACCACCACTCTGGGAAGCTTCCACTGTCTTCCCTCTCCAAGTTTAGCCTCTTCCAGCTTTGAGTTGTTCATTAGGTTCCTTGCCCTTCTCAGTAACTTCCTTCAGGGAAGGGACAAGGTCTCATCCATTCCTGTCTCCAGAATTTAGCATACACTAGGTGCTCAGTAATTATTTTTAATAAGTCTGGGTTGGGGGGTTGGGACTCATCTAATTCAACAAGATGACACAGAAAAGGAAATTACTCACAGATCAACACACAAAATATTTCCCCCTATAAGACCAAAGTATAATTATATTTTAAGTATTTTTAATCACACTGTAAGCAACATAGGAATGAGTTATTACCTTACCATATTTCATAAATACAATCTTCCCACCTGAAAAAAATTTCCTCAATTGGCTAAAAATTAGCTATATTTAAACTGAAAGGAATTTCCTGAGGAAAGCATTATCTGATTCACTTGCTTATGCTTAATCCAGAACTTTTTTCCCTCTGAAAGGTATAGCAAAAAGGAATGGAGATTTGCTATGTCTACCCACTAGTACAACACATTATTTCTTTAGTCACTTTGATGTAGATAGACCACATTGAATTACCCGTGGAAAACCGCTTTAGATTCTTTGATATGAAAAAATTTATTACACCACTCAATTATTTATCCACATCACTGCAGCTCAGATTTTGAGGGTATCTATTGCAGAAAGGTACGGATACTCATTTCCATAGCCATTTTTCACAAGAGGTAAAAAAACATTTTTTTTCCAAGTCAAGCCATATGGCGAAGCTTATTGCTGATTGTCATACTTGTTCAAGGATCAGAACCAGATGATGAGGCCGTCAGTTGTATGCCATGTCTGTCAATCCAGGTGCAATTTAAGTTCAGGGGGCTTGGTTGAGAGAAGCACTGTACATGTTCCCTACCCGAGGTTTCATGAGAAGCTGAGGATTGGTGAGGTATACTTTACGTAAGGCCATAAATCTAATCTCAAAATGGAGATCCAGAAAATTCCTTCTTCAGCAGGAAAGTATGAGCACCTACCTCACTATAGGACCTTCCATCTCACATATATTCAGAAAATACCCCCTTCGAGACCTGTCAAAGAACAGAATCATGCTTTTAACAGTTACCATTTTGAATGGCTACTTTGTGCTGACAGAGTGGTAAATACGTTTTCAGTTGGGAGTAATCCTCATAGAAACAATGAGCTAGACACACTTTTACCCATTTTATAGATAAATGTACAAGCTCAGAGAAGTGAAATACCATAGAAGATACACACTAATTAGAAAAAGTGGGAAATCAGGAATCAAACGCAGATCTGTCTGACCCAAAGCCGTGGCCCTAATATCAGCTGCCCTTCAAAATACCCTTTGAGTCTTATGGGAGAAATACACTGTTATCAATATGAAGGTCAGGCCTTGGTTTTTCAGCCCCGGTCTTAGTTGCAACATGTTAGGAGAGATTTAGATCTTGGAATTAATATTATGCTATTTCATGTATAATGTAAAAAGCTTACAACAATATAATTCCATTTACCCTTTGTCTTCTCTAGAGTTATTGATGTTATATATTTTATTTTAACATTATCATATAAACCTTTCAATAAAATACTGAGTTTGCTTTCCATAGCCAATTGTCTTTTAAATAAGTTGAAGAAAATATCCATCTATATCCACTCACATGCTTACTATTTCTGTGCTGTTCAAGCCAATTGATGTCATTTCTCTTGAGTAGAGAGACCACAGTTCTTCTAGTGACAAATTCTCCCAGCAGTATTTATCTGAAAATGCCTTTATCTTCTCATTTCCAATTTTTAAAGGACTTTTAGCTTGGTATAGAATTACAGGGTGGCTGAGTGTTTGGGCTCTTTAGCACTCTGAAGTTGTCATTTTGTTGTCTTCTGACTCACACTGTTTCTGATGAGAAGTCACCCATCACTCTTCTTGTCGCTCTCCAGGATATAAAGTATTTCTATCTCTCCAACTGCCTGGAAGATTTGCCTGTGGTTATCAGCAGTTTGAATATGAGGTGTCTGTTTGTGGTTTACTTTGAATTTATCCTGCTTGGGGTGAGCTGAATATCTCAGATGTGTGGGTTGATGTTTTCCATTAAACTGGGGAAATGTTAGGCCATTATTTCTTCAAGCATCCCCACCCCACCCCATTCTCTTTCTACTCTCCTTCTAGAACTCCAACTACACACACATTAGATATTGTCCCCCAGGACACAGGTGAAAAGTTTTTCATCCTGTTTTCTTGCTAGACCCCCATTTTAGATATTTCTATTAATCTGGTGATTTTTTCCTACACTGCTCATTCTGCTCTTAAGCTCATCCAGAATATTTTTTTTTTATTTCAGATACTTTTCAGGTCTATAATTTCCATCAGGTTCCTTTTGATAATTTTCCTTGTCCATCTATTTCCATCATTTTCTTATGTTTCTGTAAAACTTTGAACATATTTATAATAATTGTTATGATGTCTTTGTTTGCAAGTGACATTATCTGGGTCATCCATGGGTCTTCTGTTTGTGTGTCTGTGTGTGGTTTCTTAATTGCAGGTCATATTTTTTGTTTCTTTTTCTATCTCATAACATTTTATTTTATAGCAGACACTATTGAAAACCAGTGGAATTTGAAGAATATTAAATTTGGGAGGTTTCTTTGTTCTATTTGTCTTCTCCCAGAGAATACAAAGTCCTATTTTGGCAGCTGAAGTAATGAGGTGGTCATTCATAGTTCACCAAAAGTCATTTTGATTTGGTATTAGTCTGCTCAGGTGGCGACAACAAAATACCACAGACTGGGGTGCTTAAACAACAGAAATTTATTTTCTCACAGTACTGGCAGCTGAGAAGTTCAGGATCAATGTGCCAGCAGGGAGATGTCTGGAGAGGGCTTTCCCCTTGGGTTGCAGGTGGCTGCCTTCCGGCTATGTACTCACATGGCCTATCCTCAGTGTGTATATACTGTTGGTGTGGTGGTGGGAGGGAGACAGCAAGAGAGAGAGCTCTGAGGTGCCTCTCCTTGTAAGAACACTGATTCTATCTGATCAGGGCCCAGTCTTATGACCTCAGGTAACCTTAAGTACTTCCTTATAGGCCCTATCTCTGAATATAGTCACACTGCAAGTTAGAGCTTCAATATATGAATTTGGGGGGTACACAATTCAATCCACAGCATTCCACCCCTAGCACTCCCCCAAATTCATGTCCTTATCACATGCAAAAATACATTCATTCTATCTCAACAACCCCAAAAGTCTTAACTCATTCCAGCATCAAATCTAAACTCCAAAGTTTTATCTAAATTTCTAAATCAGATGTGGGTGAGCCTTGAGTTATGATTCAGCGTGAGGAAAAATTCTGCTCTAGCAGTGATCCTATGAAAGCAGAGAAGTATTTCTGAAATACAATGGTAGGACAGGCATAGAGTAGACATTCCCATTCTAGAAGGGAGAAATAGGAAAGAAGGAAAGGGTGGTAGGTCCTGACCAAGTCCAACCTGGCAAAGCAAATTCCATTAGATGTTAAAGTTCAAGAAAAATCCTCTTTGGTTTGATGAACTGCTTCTGGATCCTCTGAAGTAAATTGTCTCCCCTCAAATTCAGCTAGTGCTGAAGCACTAGCACTCAATGTGAATATATTTGGACATAGGGCTTATAACGAGGCAATTAAGGTTAAATGAGGTCATAAGAATGGATTGCTAATCAGATAGGATTAGAGCCCTTATGAGAAGAGACACCAGAGAGTTCTCCTCCCTGCTAATGGCCCACAGATGAACCAAGGCAAGGCCATGTGAGCACACAGTGAGAAGGCAGCTGACCTGCAACCCAAGGGGAGAATCCATACCAGACATCATCCTACTGGCATTTTGATCTTAAACCTCCCAGCCTCCAGACTGTGAAAAAATATAAATTTCTGTTGTTTAAGCCACCCAGTCTATGGTACTTGTTATAGCTGCCTGAGTTGACTAATACAATCTGGAATTGGATTTCAGATTTAGTAATATAATTTGAGCCAAGAGGTGGGCTGAGATTCCACCTGTAGACTTAACCTAAAAGGGTCTTCAGTTCCACACCCAGTGAGAATATGCAGACTGCACAGATTCTTCCTGCTGCTCAGCCTCCTCTTCACTGCCCTGCTAAAGAAAATTTAGAAGGGAACAGGGAGAATTTCAGGCCACACAAAATACTGTGTTTGGGGTACTCCAAGCCTCAATCTATCTTGCTTGCTTTAATCATCACCCACAATCCAGCTGGCCCCTTTTCTTCCAGGTCAATCTGGCAGCCCCTCTCCTTAGCCTGTCTACACCCAGAACCACATCCCCCCAACACTCCCCAGGAAGCTGTCACAGCTCACAACTCATCTAGGAACACCTCTCTCTTTATGAATCAGTTCACTTAGGCTTCCCTCTGACTACCCCTCAGTTATCTCATAGATAAGCATAATTATTATTTTATCATGATTTTTCTTAGTATTAGCACAAAAGTGAAAATCTCTCCTATCCTCATCCAAATGGATATCAAAAACTACTTTTTTAGGTTAAATTTTTAATTGGCTTTGATAAAATATTTCATTTAAGAAAAGAGAGACTACTTCTAGGTCACATGAACAATCACTGGGTATGTAATACAGATTTTGTTCTCAGTCACAAGAAAACAAATTTATTTCTGTTAGTAAATAGTTCATTAGATTCCTCTTTTTCAAAAGTAATGTGACAGATACTTCAGCATTTTTCTCTATTACTGATGCCTGAAAGAAATCTCATTCAATTGTTTTCCTATACCAAAATTGAGTCATGTAACTACTGACTTCCTTAACTAATAAAAGAAACATTTACCTTTCTGACAGCCTTAGAGAACAGAGGATTTATATGTATCAAGGCAACTTATTAATCTATGTGAACAATTAAACTAAATTTATTTATGAATTTTATTTTCTTCATTCAATAACATCTGACATACAGGAAAACAGTGTTGAGTAGTAAGCCTTACCAACTTGGTTAATAGAAAAAGAAACCAGGTCAAATTCTTTTTAAAATTCTAAGTTACATAGGGGCGCCTGGCTGGCACAGTAGGAAGAGTGTGCGACTCTTGATCTTGGCGTTGTGGGTTCGAGCCCCATGTGGGATGTAGATTACTTAAATAAATAATAAAAAATTCTAAGTCAAATAGCGTTTTAAATAAAGAAAAGTTTTAGATTGTCCATGACTATACACAGATTCTCAATGGCTATTAGGAATATATTGATAAAGATCTTATGATACTTTCTTTCATTAATAAACACAAAAAATGAGTTATACATGCAACTGATGCCAATTGTTCTCTTTTGCACATATGTTTACTATTTTTACTTTACTAACAGTGTTAAATAACTCAAATGGAGTTTATTGGACTCTCTGTGTTTATTACACACACACATGAGCAATGCATTTTACTTTAAATGAAAAAAAAATACCCTAATGCACCTTAGTTTATGAAAATGGTGCTTTTGCTAGAATGCACTGAGTTTTACCCATAAATTTTGGCTTTGATGTTTTACATGTTTAATCAACATGAAATCAGTCTGTCAATAAAAAGTTTTTTGACTAGGAGATGTGTTGCTACACCTTGAATGCAAAATATCATTCAACACACATAAAATGTTTCCAGTACCTTTGATTTCAGATTATTAATTCATGTTCTGACAATCAAATTGAGCTTGTGTTGCTCTTTGCAGAAAAAGTCCTAGGATCACCATAGTTTCCCCTCTTCCTAATCACAGATTTTATCTATTACAAAATAGGCTCTTCTTTAGCAGCCTTGGTAAAAATTGCAAAAACAGAGGTACAAAAGAGACCACATGGGAGTAGGAGGATTAGATATGGAGATATGGCATCATGCTGGCTCTTACCCCACCCACATCACACACCTTGCTATTTCTCCTTCTGGGTATTTCCTCCTTAATCTTTTGACACTGAGCAATCCTATATGGTTGTTGCAGTCCTGGGGAGGTGTCCCCCAACAGATCACATGGAAGGGAGTACCCAAAAGACTGGTTTAGAGAACAGACTCATGAGGGGTGAGGAGAGTTCCTGCCAGTCATCCTTTTTCCCCCCAATACTTTGAATCTGTCAGCACTAATCTCCCTCTTCCATTTTTGTTTTCCACCACTTCCCTTCATACACCTGGGGCTCAAGACAAGTTGAACACTTGAACTTGGACAGGAGGAATGATTTCTTTCTTTCTTTCTTTTTTTCTTTCTTTCTTTCTTTCTTTCTTTCTTTCTTTCTTTCTTTCTTTCTTCTTCCTTTCTTTTTTGTCATTAAGAGATTGTTTATTTACAATTCTGGGATTTCTCAGGAAGATTTTTTTTAACTCTTTAAAATGGCTCTTATTAATATCCACAGCTAACCATTTTTTTTTTGCCTTAAACTTGAACATATGTAGAAGGAAAATTTAATCCTCCTAAAAGTATCATTGACTAGAAGATACACAACAAAGTTAATCAGAATTAGCCGCCCCCCCTTTTTTTTGCCACTTTAACTGACAGGAAATATTTCACATCATAGAAATATTTAACATGCAGTATTATCTGGAAATATATGAAGAATATTAAATGATATACTCCCCCAAACTTTCCATATGCTGTAGACATCATCTAAATATTCAAGGGGCTTCCTGATATAGAAACACTTATGTATATTTACTTAAATTAATAAAGCAAAATACTAACTGACCAGTAACCTTTGTAGGAGGGATGATTTCTAATTACCCATCCCTCCAGTGTGTGTTGACAACAAAATGTTGATTTCATTACTTTCTTTTTTTAAAGATTTTATTTATTTAGAGAGAAAGCATGAGTGAGAGAGAGAGAGAGAGAGCATGAGTGGGGTGGGGAGGGGCAGAGGGGAAGAGACAAGCAGACTCCCCGCCGAGCAGGGAGTCCAACATGGGGCTGGATCCCAGGACCCTGGGATCATGACCTAAGCCAAAGGCAGACGCTTAACTGACTGAACCACCCAGGCGCCCCTGATTTCATTACTTTCAGTAACTATTCAAGGTCTAGCTCAAACAATGCCTTGTCTAGCAAAAATGATCAATTCTCTTTTGGTCTTGCTGTGTTCCTTTTTTCTGTTCTGTTTGATTAATAACTGTAGTCACATCTGTCACATCGTTCATGGCTATAGGCCCTTTCAGAACAGACAGTACACGATACACATCTGCCTCCTGGGGCTACACCTGTAAGGTGCTTAATGAGTATCCACAGACTAAAAGATGGAAGGAACAGGATATTTTTTAAAGAAAAAGAACTTTTTTAGCACCTTAGAAAACTAAGTCAGTGTGCAATTTCATGATTAAAACCCAGCTTATTTAGTTCCGTCAAAGATCTGAAGTCCAAACAGAGGGGGAAAAAGACTTTTAGCTGCACTGACCCTTTCTTTCTCAAAAAAAAGGGAGGGGCGGGGAGAGAAAGAGGGTAGGATATGAGCAGGAGGAAGCAGTGGAGGAGATGGTGAAAGAAAAAATTAATTAAAAAGAAAGATGTCAAAAACTAATGATGTACTATATGTTGGCTAATTGAATTTAAATTAAAAAAAAAAAGGATATTAGTGGGACAAATTACACCCGATGATCTTTGGATGTGGAGGTGGGACTTTGGGCAAAGGGGAAGAATTTAATTCTCAAGTGTATTCAAATAACTGAAATGATCATCAGAATGTTTTCTGTGTGCCTGGCAATGATCAGCGAATGACATTATGGTGAGTAGCCTAAGGGATGGGGCCCTTGCTACTGATTCTCTAATTGCACTTACTGATTACAGACAACACTTCTTCCTTGCTGATGGGAAGGAAGCTCTTTGGAAATACCACGGCTTCTATGCATGTTTACAGACCAGCATTGTGCCTTGAATCACTGTCCAGGGAGATGGAAACTTCACATTAGAGTTTGAAATAACCACAGACCCTCACATCTCCATTACATCTCAGAGGTTATGGCGGAGGTGTTGGGTTTTGCTTCCTTCAGGATATCTCTAGGGACTCAGAGGTCCTATCCCTTTTCCCATAGTGCTTAAGACTATCTCACAGATTAGAAGACCCTAAGCCTTGAATAAGAAGTAGAAAAATCACCTGCTCTGGAGTTGAATTTTGCACACTAAAATCTCCCCCCGCCAAAAAAACACCCTTAGTAAAATGTCTGACATTTGAAATCCCTTGAAGGGAAGAAGCCAGTGAAAGGTCGAACCTGGTGTTTAGCTGCCCTTTTGAGAAAGAAAACCTGGTTTGAAGTGTGATTGTATGAAAGTGCAACAGAGTCATGTGAGAACTTTCCCTGAGAGCAGAGTATAAAAGGGAGAAACTGCCTCTGACCGAGCACACCCTACATCTCAGGCATCAAGCTGGGCAGGTCCTATTTCATCCATTTCTCCTTTTAGTCTTTTATTCTTGTAATATGCTTGTGAGGCAAGTATTAAGATCCCCATTTTACACACGATAAAATTAAAACTCAGAGATTTGGAGTGATATGCTCATGGTAATAAAACTGGCAAATTATGGGGTAGAGATTTGAACTTGTATCCTTCTGACAACAAATTCCCTGCCCCTTACACTACACTCTAGTGACAGGAACACTATATCAAGGTGGACAGGTGGAACAATGTTCCAAATAAGAAGGGATTGTTTTAGGAAGGGCATACTGGGGCCCTGAACATAACCTCCCCTTAATTCCCAATACCACCCAGCATCGCTCTGTCTGGGCACTCCTCTCTGCCTCATCTTGGCCAGCACTTGCAGAATAGGGCTGGGGTCTAATTGGCACACAAGTGAGCTCTTTCCCAACAGCTCTACTAGCTTTCTGATCAAAGGCAGATAAGGTCTACTTTGTGACCCCAAAGAATATTTCACAATCCTCATGCCTGTAAAAATTACACATTGCCCTTCCATACAACAGGGTCAAATGATTATCATCACACTAACTTGGTTCAAATCCCAGTTCCAAAACACCCTGGATATATTATCTTGGGCAAGTTACTTAATGCCTTTAAATTTTCAGTTTTTTCATCTTTAAAACAAGGGTTAATCATAGTGCCTATTCTTCAGGATTAAATGAAGGGGCCCATGTCCAGCATTTAGTGAAATGTGTAACACATAAGAAGAACTTAACAAGCATTTTCTGTCTTTATTGTGTATCTCACAGAGGACTGTAAGCACCCTGAGGGTAACAATATTGATCTGGTCTTCTTTGCATAGGGTTGGTATGTAAAAATTAGCTAGTGGTAATTTGTAAAGTGGTCTTGCTGATTATGGAACTCTGGACATGATATTATTTTTGTATAGTGGACTTAGGATCTTTTCTTGAGGGCCTCTTTACTCCCTGTTACACAGGATAGGCTGGTAATGAACTCCGTGTATATGGCTAGATCATTCTTGAAATGTAGGGAATATAAGTCATTGAATAAAACTAAATTCAAATGGCAACCAGAACAGACTTAGAAACAAGACTAGGCCTAAGTCCAGGGCAAACTGTAAAAATAACCATAGGCTTCTAAGTATCTTTGATGGATGGCAATCTATCCCAGAGGTGCCTCAGGACTCTAGACCTTTCCCTTATGACTAAGGAATTAGGAAAGCTTTCAAGGAATTTTTTACTGAGTTATCAAAAATTTTAAATAGATATCACCACCAATTTGTTAGCTCCTAGGACACAGTATACTTAGTGTGCTTTCGACTTTGACAATGTTTCCAAACATTAAATGTGATGCATTCTACCTAAACATCTTAATCAGCTGAAATGAAATTACTTAAAATTCCCCTCAGGATCTTATTTCCTAATGGCTTTGGAACTAAAATTAGCTTTAATTCAATAGGCTATGTGTTCATCAATTTTCCAAATGAGAATATGGAGAGAGATGGAGGAAGAGAGAAGGAACAGACCAACTTCATGATTTGCTGCCACATGACTTCGGGATAGAGTTTCTGATGCTAAGACCAACCCCTGTTTCCACCAAACCTGATGACTTCCCCAGGCCAGGGTGCCAAATCCCTTTAAGCTTCAGGATTATAGAAGGCTTATCTTATTATGACCATGAATCACGGAAGTATAAGTATGGAAGCACGTCCCAGTGGAATCCAATTGGATTAAAGAAACAAACAGATCTGAGGCAAGTTTGTATAGCTTCATGCATTACTCACAGCAAAAGACTGTCTAGTCTTAGGATAAGCCTGGACTAATCCGGCAATGGTGTTGAAGTGCTCTTAAACTTGCATAGTTCTAGCTACTTTGTAAGATTAGTGAAGTAGTCATCACCAATCAAATCTGTTTATACAATCATTTAAATACAACATACCTGTGCTTATCAGAAATCTCAGCCTTCCCAAGCCTGAGATAGCTACACTGGAAAGTATTAATAGGAAAATTGTCATAATACTGACTGACTATCATCTTGATCAGTACAACTTGGCCAAGACTGGTTCTTTGCAGTTCTGAACAGGAGAGGTTATATGAAAGAACTGGACTTCATGGTCCATCCTGCATAAACATCTAAAATATTCCAACATAAGTTTGATGCAAGATGGACCCACAGGAATATAGAGAGCATCCAGAATTAAGAAGGAACTTACTACAAATGCCAGCTCTGGAAAGAGAAGCTGGGAGGTTCAGATGGTAATGGGATTGTGGGAAGAGAGGTAGTCACAATCTCCATTCTTCCTTAGCTCAGGTAGGCTGGAAATAGCAGCAGGAAATCTGGACTTTGGGCAGATGCTCCAGAGTTGGATTGTTGCTGCCCATTATTCTGGGAAACCTATCCCTATACAACATGGCTCTGAGTAGTAGCCAAGGGGGATTGGGTGAGAACCAAGCCAGGGAAAAAGGACTGACAAGAACTTGGCTGGACATCATGGCCCCATTATAGGGTTTATAGTATCTATTTGTGTATGGCCAGCACTTATAGTTAGTATCTATTTATAACTAAGAAAGGGACCAGAGGCAGATAACCAGCCTTAAGAACAGAAACCTTGGCCAACTACAGATACATGCTGAAGACTACTTGGGTATCCACTGTTCATCCTTGACACACTAAGACACCCACCTCCAGAGTCCAGTTGGAAGACTAAAAGTATTCTTGAAGCCACATGAAAGGTTGTATTTATGACTGGACCTCTGGATCAGTGACTGTAAGATTACAAATTCTTGCCCCTAGGTGGGGAATCACCTAGGGTGGAAGACATTGTTTTCATGCATCCTCCTTCTAAGAAGCCCTGAGACTCTGCAGATGACCAGAAGCCCCGAGAAGGACTAAGCACAGGTAGAACCTTGCCTCTCTTATTTGATAAATTATAAATTCTGCTGACTTTATCCTACTTCGGCATTACTTCTAGGGATAATGGAACTCATAAGCTTAAAGTAAGTTGCCCTCCATATGCTATAGTGGAAAGAACATGGACCTTGTAATCAGGTAGATCTAGGTTCAAAGTCTTCACTCTGCTACTTACTGGATGGGTAATGGAGTTGAGTTTAATTATTTTCCACAATTAATGCTGTATACAGATAAAATGCCCTGAGGATTAAATGAAGAGAAAATTATTTTCTCATCTGAAGAATGGAAATAGTAACACTTCTTTCCACATTAGATATGACAATTAAATTAAGCAATATAGTTATAGGGATAATCAATAAATATGAATTCTCTTTTCCATTATCCTGTAATTTATATAAAAAAAATTCTGTGACATTTTCAGTGGATTCAACAATAGACTATGTTTTGATTTGATTTGAATTACAGGATAACTGATGCAATATAAGTAAATGATAAGATGCAAATTCTTCAACAAAATATTAGCAAATTAAATCCAACAATATATAAAAAGAATTATACGTCAAAAACAAATGGGATTTATCCCAGGTTTGCAAAACTGATTCAACACTTGAGAATCAATCAATGTAATCAATCACATCAATAGGCTAAAGAATAAAAATCACATAATCATATGAATAGATATAGAAGAGGCATTGTACAACATCCAACACCCATTCACGATAAAAATGTTCAGCAAACCAGGAGAGAGGAGAACTTAATTTGACAATGAGCATCTACCAAAAAAAAAAAAAAAAAAAAATCTATAGCTAGCATAATACTTAATGGTGAAAAACTAGGAGCTTTCTTGCTAAGATCAGGAGCATATGAAGAATTTCTCTTCTCCTTTTCAATATTGTACTGGAAGTCCTAGCTAATGCAATAAGACAAGAGAGGAAAATAAATGGTATACAGATTGGGAAGGGAGACATAAAGCTCTCATTGTTTCCAGATGACATTATGGTCTATGTAGAAAATCCCAAAGAATCAACATAAAAACCCCTGCAACTAATAAGTGATTATAGCAAGGTTGCAATATACTAGGTTACTGTACAAAAGTCAATCCCTTTTTCTATCTCCCAGCAAACAACAATTGGAATTTGAAACTAAAAATGCGTTATCACTTACTTTAGCATCCCCCCAAATTAGCATATTTAATAGTGTAAACTTAACAAAACATGTACAAGATCTATATGAAGAAAACTATGAAACTCTGTTGAAAGAAATGAAAGAAAAACTAAATAAACAGAGATATTCCAAGTTCATGGATAGGAAAATTTACTATTGTCAAGATGTTGATTCCTCCTAACTTGAATAAAGTTAAAGAACTGATACTATCTGACTTACTATAGAGCTATAATAATCAAAAAAAGTGTGGTAATGATGAAAAATAGACAAGTAGATCAGTGAACAAAAGAGAGCTCAAAAATAGATCCACATAAATATAATCACCAATCTTTGATGAAAGAGAAAAGGCAATACAATGGAGCAAAGACAGCCTCTTCAACAAATGGTAGTGGAACAATGGGACATCCACATGCAAAAAAATATTAATTCATGCAGATATATCCCCTTCACAAAAATTAACTCAAAATAGATTATAGACCTAAATGTAAAACATAAAACCATAAAACTCCTAGAGGAAAACAGGAGAGAACATCTAGATGACCTTGGATATGGCAATGACTTTTTAGCTACAACACCAAAGTCATGATCCATGAAAGAAATAAGTGATAAAGCTGAACTTCATTAAACTAAAAAACTTCTGCTCTGCAAAAACACTATCAAGGTAATAAGAAGACAAGCTGTAGACCGGGAGAAAATAATTGCAAAAGACATTTCTGATTTAAAAAAAAACTGTTATTTCAAAATATATAAAAAATTCTTAAAACTCAACAATAAGAAAATTGACATCTCAATTTAACATGGGCAGAAGACCTGAACAGACACCTCACCAAAGATGTGCAAATGACAAGTATATGAAAAGATGCTCTGCATTATATGTCATCAGGGTAATGCAAATTAAAATAATTAGATACTACTACACACTTTTTAGAATGGCCAAAATCCAGAACAATAACAAACACTAATTGCTGACAAAAGTGCAGAGCAGCAAGAACTCTCATTCATTCATTGCTGTGAAAAAGCAAAACAGAACAGCCACTTTGAAGAAAAATTTGGCAGTTTTTCACTTTGGAGGAAGTTATAAAGAAAACGTGACCAATGGTTAACAGATGAGCTAGACCCAGACAACTGGAGACTCCTCATCCCCTCCCCTGTCCTTGGAATGTATGTTCCTCCCACAATTCTCACAGTGGGAAACATTTTCAAGGACACAGCCTTGAGAGGGCAATGTGTTATTGAGAGCTTTGGATGGTATATGTGACTGAACCCTGTTAAGGGATTCTGGCAGGTGGGTGTGGAGATCTACTCATGTTGTAGGCACCCAAGACAGGCCTCAGATGTAAGATCCCTTGCTTATTAAACTTGTCATTTATCAATCTGAAGTGGCCTGCCTCTTCCTTCCACCTCTCCTTGTCCTCTGCTTACAAGGCCCAGTTTCAGATTTCACTCAGGAAGCTCCCTAGATTGCCAACCAACACTTACAAAACTAAACATACTCTTACCTTGAGATCCAGTAATTGCCCTCTTTGTTATTTACCCAAATGAATTAAAAATATATGTCTTCACAAAAGCCTGCACACAGATATTTATACCAGCTTTGTTCATAATTGCTAAAATTTGGAAGCAAACCAGATGTCCTTCAGCAGTTGAGTAGATAAAATTAACTGTGGTACATCTATACAATGCAGTATTATTCAGCCACCCCCAAAAAATAAATAAATAAAGAGCGATCAAACCATTACAAGACATGGAGGAGTCTTGGGGGCACCTGGATGGCTCGGCTCAGTCAGTTGAGTGTCTGACTCTTGGTTTTGGCGCAAGTCATGACCTCAGCGTCATGAGATCGAGTCCCACGTCAGGCCCTGCACTGGGTATAGAGCTTGCTTGGGATTCTCTTTCTCCCTCTCCTTCTGCCCTTCCAACCCATCCCTCTTAAAAAAAAAAAAAAAAAAAAAAAAGGAAGAATCTTAAATGCATATTACTAAGTGAAAGAAGTCAATCTCAAAAGACTGTATACTGTGTGATTCCAACTATACGACATTTTGGAAAAGGCAAAACTATGGAGACAGTAAAAAACCAGTGGTTGCCGAGGGTTGGGGAGGGGGTGATGAATAAATATCACAGAAGATTTTTGGGGCTGTGAGACTATTCTGTACGATACTATACCGCTGCATACATATTATACTTTTGTCAAAATCCATACAGTATCCAACACCAACAGTGAAGAGTATTGTAAAGTATAAACTTTGGGTGATAATGACGTGTCAATGCAGGCTCACAACTATAACCAATTTACCATGCTGGAGGCAATGTTGATAGTGGCGGAGATGACACATGTGGGACACGGGATATGTGGCAACAAGCTGTACTTTCTGCTCAACTTTTCTATGAACCTAAAACTCTAAAAATTAAATTTTTTTAAATTGAAAAAATAAAAATAAATTATTTGTACACAGTAATGTCCTCTGTACCTAACGACAAAATATGATTGAGGCCAACGGTGAGTCATAGATATTCTTGGCTAATTATCCTAAACCCTGAATTTATGTCACATTAGCACTCAGCATCCAAAACAAACTTAACCTTCAACAACATTCCATAGCCCTATGGTCTAAGGACTACGAGGGAAATGTTTTCAAGTTGAGCTGATGTAAGTCTCACAACAATGGATATTTTAGGCCCATCTCACTAAAACAGAGGCTAATTCTGGAACTTCTAAATATAATGGTGATGAGACTATATGCAATTGCATAGAATGTTCGTTCAGTCTAAAATCCAAGTAAAATGAACACCAAAGTTGACCCTGGGCCAATATAATGGATTGTTGGCCAAGGAGCCTAAAAATTCTTCTGTGGTCTAATTTGAGAAGGAATAACCACCAATTGTTTGAAAATAAAATTGGCATGTTCTGTGAGACTCCAAAAGGAAAAGAGACACAAATGACAATTATTGAAGAGGTGACTCAGCCCTCTGACCTCTGATAGTCGATGTATAACTGCACCCTTGTAAATACCTTTCCTCACTCTCTGACTCACCCCCTGAAGATGGCAGGCATTTGGTCCAGTGGCTAGAGCCATGGTCTCTGTAGTAAGACACAGTTGGCTTCCCAATCTTTAGGTAAATTCTTTAGTATTCTTTTTTCTAAATTTTGGTTTCTCCCATCTTTAAAATGAGAATGACAATACCTACCATATGTATTGCCAGAGGCTTACTGAGATCATGTATATAGGGTGTTCGGCACAATGCCTCACACAGAGCGAGAGCTCTTGTATTGAGGAATATTGGGTTTGCAGACATTGTATCAATCAGTCCATCCCCTTCTCCACACACATTCATTCATCTATTTCTTCATTTATGTGCAATTCATTCATGTATTCAGTCAATCTGACAGTCACTGATTTATTTAATCACCTCACAACAAATAATGACAAGCCACTGTGTAGCAACCACTATGCTAAGAACTACAAGAGATACAGAAATGGATTAAATGTCTACCTGGCTATGAAGGGTTTCTACAAGTTTAACAGAAGTATAGGATACAGTCACCAATAATAGTAATAATACAAAGTACAAAGTGTTAAGTTGCACAAACTGCACTCATTGAAATGCACTGGGGGTTTGCGAGACAGGAGGAGTTACTTTATCAGGGGAATCAGGACAGGCTCCATAGAGGAGATGCTATTTAAACTAAGGCTTGAAAAGGGAGCTGAAATTGGACTTTCAGAGATAAGGAAAACAAGGGCTTTTTCGGCAATCTGCTGTGCCTCCTTTGGAAGTAAACCTTACATCACAAAATTCTGTATCTATTTAAGAGCTGCCCTTTTCTCATCTTTCTGTGGAAAAACTGAGACCCCAGAGAGGGGAATTATCCCAGGCTCACAATGTTTGGTCGTGGCAAGTCCAAGCTGAAAATTCAGACAGCTTAGCTCCCATGCAAGAATTCATCTGCTTTCTCATAAACACTCGCTGAACATCAAGTGTCTGCTTAATGTCCTGTTTAAATATTCATCTTACACATGTCTAGTTAGCACAGCTGAATTACAACAGAACCTGACCACCAATAATTTCATTTGCATGTAGGATAAACATGGGTCTATGGCTGATGCTAGAGTCTGGTCTGAGTTGAAGTTTGTGGTCACTTACATAATTTATATAAAATATAAATTTTATATTTATATAAATATAAATTTATATATATAATATTTATATTATGTATATATTATTGCTCCTTTATTGATCCTGATACTGAGAATAATTCCATACCCAGCTATTACCCCAGTAAATATTCTTTATTTGATTCCACCAATAGATTGCGTCATTCTCATACTAGGAAAATTAGACACCTAGAAGGTACTCAATGTTACATTTTTGCTTAGGACTAAATGATTGGGTGTATGCATGCATCTTTTGTGTCACTCATTAACAACAGAGAACTGTGGCCCTCAAAGAAACAAATGGATCAACAGCCAAGCCTAGGGAGAAAAATCTGAGATTCTGGTATTCTGAAAGATTTGACCAAAAAAAAAAAAAAATCCAACAGATGGGAAGGGGACAAGTGAGGAGTCCTGGTAGCCTGACAAACCAGGAAAAAAGCTGGTTGGGAGAAGAAAGGCAGACAAGGGTCCAGACCCAACAGTTTGGGCATTTGAAGTAGGAAGAAGCAAATGGGAGTTTGCCCTTCAAAGAGCAATATGAATGAAAGGAAACAAATTTTGTTTCTGCATCTTCTTCTTCTGCTCCTTTTCCCACCCCGATGGAAGCTACACTAACAATTGCAGGTGTGCATTACAAGTGTGAGTTGGTTGTGCATTACAAGTCAGAGTTGGTTGTAGCTCTTTGATTTCCCCCTCCTTTTTTTTTAGTTTATTTACTTATTTTAAATTTTATCTTATTTAAATTTAATTATCATATAGTGTATTATTAATTTCAGAGGCAGAGGTCAGTGATTCATCAGTTGCATATAACACCCGGGGCTCATTACACCACTTGCCCTCCTTAATGTCCATCACCCAGTTACCCCATCCTCCCATCCACCTACCTTGCAGCAACCCTAGGTTTGTTCCCTATAGTAAAGAGTCTCTTATGGTTTATCTCCCTCTCTGATTCCCTTTTGAGGGTCTTTTCACTCAAAAGATCCCATCAGGGCAAAATCCATGATACCTGTTGAGCATAGCAATGAAACAGAGTAGCTGGTGTCATGGTCAGTTGTAGCCCGAGGTCCAGAGTACTTTAACAAAGAGTGTTCCACATACTTCAGGTAGTTTTATCAGAATACTCTGCATTGGGTTTTTGTGCCAAATCTCAGCTAATAATGAGGTGCTCTTCGTGTCTGTTTTCCTAACTCCCTGTGAGTATTCCTCTCTCAGGAACCCACGGGGACACGGTGGTAATCCAGGCATGATGCACGTATTCCCAGAATCCCGGGTCAGTATAGTATCAAGCTACTCTAAAATCCATCCTTCTTTTTTTCTGATGGCAGAGAGACCTAGATTTAAATCCCAGCTCTGCCACTTCCTAGAAATATAAATTTGGGCACTATGGAAATCAGGGATCAAAATAAAAACTAGGTCACAGGGTTGTTTCAAAAACCAAATGAGCTAGTAGAAGTGAATCTGGTTTGTAAACTGCAAATAAATGTGCAAATATGCAATGCTATAGAAAGAACACTGACTTTAGAGTCAGAGAGGAATTGTTTCAAGTACGGAAATTTCTCCTTAGTAGTTTATTTAGTTTGTGTGACCCTGAGCAGCTTGGTCTACTATTCTGAGTCTCAATGTCCACATCTGTGAAATGGGTTGAATGATACCTCCCTCTGAAGGCTAAATAAGCTTAGATAAGACAATGTTTATAAAGTATCTGAAAATCATAGTAATGTAATTAATGTTTCTTTTTATTACTGTATGTGTTGCATTCTTATTAATATTATTTCTGCTAAATTATTATCAAACCAGTCTGATGAACAGAAGCAACACAGAGATTATGTTTCTTTGGCAGGGGCTGTCTTTGGAGCAGACTGTCTTCTGACTTTGCAGCAACCTGAGGGGACACACAGGACCTTTGAGGTGCAAGGGAGAGACCCACGGTGGAGCCCAGCTCTGTACGAGCATCACCAGAAATCTTTCTTCCCACTAACTGGGAAGAAAGACATCCCTTGAAGTCTTTCTTCCCACTAACTGGGAAGAAAGACATCCCTTGAAGTCTTTGCATGGAAGTAGCCTCCTCCTACAGGCACTTTCAGCAAACCACAGAACCTCTGGAGGGCTAGAATCTTCTGTCCTGGTTCCCAAGTGACCATGATGCTATATTGGGCCCGACCATGGGCCCAGAACCTTTTAGCATTGGCTGACTCACTGTCCCTGGCCAGGTAATTGGCTCAGAGGTGAGAAATGCCCGACACATAAAACATAGCCAGGACCCAGCAAAGCCAACGTTACCCCTTTCAGGAATTACACTTCCACAAAATGAGCTGCATGCAGGACTATTCGACCTCCCAGTAAGGAAGAGCAGAAATTGGTCACCAACCCCAACCCCATGACTTGGAGCCCTGATAGAGATCAGCAGACACACAGTATCCTCCCCGTCTTCCTGTGCTTGCTCAGGGAAAAAAAAGACAATCATTACCCAAGAAATGAAATGACTTAGCTCAACTTAGAACTTTTTTTAATTAATCAATCACTTGCATATTTTCTAAGTGCTCAGCTCAATGTTATAAAGGTAAAAATGGCTGCTTTCAAAGAGCTGACTATCCAGCTTACATTCTGCTTGAAAATATTCACCGGGCAGCATTTTTTTTTTTTTTTGCTTTACTTTATTTTTCTGTTCATGGACTTATTCCTCTGAATTTAAATAGTTAGGTGATGTGTTACCTAAACTATCTGCTTCGTCCCAGGATTCTAAAGACAAAGACATTATATGTGAGCTCTGTATATTGTCTTCCAAATCAAGGCACTTGGTCCCTCTTCTGTCACCATCTGGTTATAGGACCTTGAGCATGTTATTCTTCTCTCTATATCTAGGCCTTATTTTCCTTATCTCAAAATTCAGGGAGGGTACTGGAGATCTTTAGTGTCCTATCCAGGACTATATTACTAGAATGCTTTCAGCAGAACCACTCCTATGGGACCAGACCACCTCCTTCACTTTCCCTCCCCATCAAAAGCTAATTTTCTGAATGGTGGACAAAAATGACATTTCAAAGAGTAATTCTGGTTGCAAAGCTGAAAATTTGAAGAATCAAAGTAGCAATACTAATAAGACCAACGACATTTCATACAAAACATTTGAGCAGTGGTTTATCCCCTTCAGAGTACTACAATATTCATTGACCCATTCTACCCATGATGAACCAGAGTAATACATTTCATTAGTGACATGCAGGAGAAGCCAGCCTGCTGTGAATGGAGAGTCATAAAACCACTATTAAGTGTACATTAAAATTCTAACTGTGCCAACTACGGCAGACAGCCATAATTGGGTTTTACCTCCCTTCTGTGCCAAATGTTGCCCTTTGCCTATGAGACCAGACAAAGTGGAACAGAAAAATCCATAAATACTTGGACTTTGCTGCAATCCTGTAAGGTTAAAAAACATCACTAAAATAAAAGCAAAGCTGTTGATTTCCAGAAAGTCCCTCTCCCCTCTGGGGTCTCAATTTCTCCAGCTGTAAATTGAGGGTGAAGTAATCTCTTCTTGTTTTTCTGTCCTAAGCGCTCTATCACCCCGTGCATGATCCAAGCAGACTCCTGTTTCGCTCTCCCTACCTCCCAGCCAGACAAAGAGAGGGGTGGATGGCAGCCTACATCTTAACTATGGCCTCAGCGAGGGCATCAGGAAGGGCACTGTCATGAAGTAGAAAGAGCACTAGGGGGCACCTGGGTGGCTCAGTCGGTTAGGTGCCTGACTCGATTTGGCTCAGCTCATGATCTCAGGGTCCTGAGATCAAGCCGCACATCGTGCTCCCTGATCAGCACAGAATCTGCTTGCGATTCTTTCCCCCTTCCTCTCCCTGCCCCCTGCTCCCTCCACCCCACTCATGTGCATGCCCTCTCTATCTCATTCCTTCAAGTAAATAAATAAAATCTTAAAAAAAAAAAAAAAGATGGGCGCCTGAGTGGTTCAGTCATTAAGCATCAGCCTTTGGCTCAGGTCATGATCCCAGGGTCCTGGGATTGAGCCCTGCATTGGGCTCCTTGCTCGGTGGGAAGCCTGCTTCTCCCTCTGCCTGCTATTCCCCCCAGCTTGTGCTCTCTCTCTCTGTCAAATAAATAAATAAAATCTTAAAAAAAAAAGAGCATTTGACTTTAGTTAGGAGTCGTGGGTGCCTTCATTCAACCCTGACACGGACTGAGTAATACCAAGCGTGGCTTATTGAATGAGGACCAACTCCTGCATGCCGGGCTCTGTGCTCTCACTACAGCTTTGAGAGGCACATAGTCTTAGCCCCATTTTACAGATGAGGAAACCAAAGCCCAGAAATTCTAAATAATGCACTCAAGACCCCAGAACTGGTAAGCAGCACAGCCAGAATTGTGCACATCCCATCCTCTTAAGAATCATTTGCTATTTCTGTCTCAATTTCTCCCCAACAGAAAGGAATTATTGGGACTTAGTTTACTTTGAACGTACTTTGTCAGCGAAGTGAACCATTAAATCAGCAAAAAATAGGAAATAACTTTGAAGAAACAGCTTATAAATCAAGGAGAAATGGTTATGTCCTACTAATGGAAATGAAGTCCCCAGAAAGCCAGCTAGCTCATGCCCTGGCAGGGCTCTAAAAAAAACTCACCGTTCTGAGGTTGGGGCACAGGACAGGACCACTGTTGCTGAGAACCCCAAAGTCCCTGCTCCAGGGCTGTTCCCGCCAGGTGGCGGGTTTAGTCGGATGTCCTGTTCCTCTGGAGCTGTCTGGTCCCGGCATTTCCAGAGCTACCTCAGTCTGGCTTATTCAGAAACCACACTAGAATGAAGCTGAACTCGGCTTTCTTGCTCTAAGTAGCATCCCCAGAAACAGGCATGCTTTGATCTTCCTGGGAAAACAAAGTATAGGAGCTCTGAAGGGCAATGGGGCGGCAAATCCACACATCTGTCGAAGGAAGGAGCCGGCCAGCTGGAAGTGTTTCACAATCTTCTCTCTGCTGGCTTTGGAAACATTAAGCACCACCTTAGATTTCATTGTCTGACTCTTGTGATGGTGATGACGTAAGCATGATTTCAGGTCCAGCGAGAACTAATTAGTATGGCTTTTCTGAGTTTGCCACTGTTTCTGCTTGAGCTCTGTCATTTAATCATTACAAAGGGTCTCTCATGCAGGAGAATCTCCCCCGAATCTCTCCAAAGTATCTCTCATACCAATTCTTTCCAGGGGGAAGACTAGCATGCACAGAAGTGAGCGATTTGCTCCGAGTCTCATCTTAAGTAAATGACTGAACCGCCCAGGAAGCCAAGCCTTCTAACTCCATGCACCTGCACATTATTTCCCGAGCCTGCAGCTCCTCACCTGCAAGGTCCGATGACGTGACTCCTTTGGTGCAGACTGCGGATTTCGTCCCAAAGTAAAATATGCATGAGACTTCCACAAGTCTCCTGAAAGGGGGATATCCACTCTCTCCTCCAAGCTCGTTCATCATGAAACTTGCTGATGATATGAGGGTCGCATTCTAGAGACTCCGTGGAAGAAAGCTGGAAGGATCCAGCGTCCTCTGTGACTATACTAGCCTTGGACCACCTACTTCTTGACTTCTTTTACTTAGAAAAGAAATAAATACATATCCTGCTTAAGCCTCTAATTTGGGGATAACTGTCATTCACTACTGAACATGAACCTAATTGATACAGCAGCCTTGCAGGATTCTCACCAGGATTAGAAGAAGGGATCAATGTCAGTAGACATCAAATGTAGAGAGAATGTATTTCCCTCTCATCTGAGTTCCCACTGTGTATGTATGTGTGTGGGTATGTGTATTCATGTGTGAGGGCCTTGTATAAGCTATCATGTGGATTTTACCACCTCACTGTGACTTCTAAAGGGCAGAGACCTTGCATTATTATTCTTTGTGTTACAGGTGCCAGGCTCACTGTCTGCAACAAAGCATCTTGTGAATTGAAAGCGTACCCCAAGGGGCCTTTGAAAAGGTAAGAATTGCTGTGAATGCAGGGATAGAAGGCCTTTATTGTTATTTTGGTGTAAGTTGCACCCTCAGGAGCTTCCCAGGTGAAATCCCAAACTGGCTCCCCGAGGGCACGGAGAAACCTAAGAAAGAGACAGACCATTCCAGAATGGTAGGTGGCCAACTTAATAAGCAAGGGAACTTACATGGGGGGTTTGTCTTAGGCGCCACACACTGAGATGATCTCTTCACCTCGCACCAGAATCTTAAACGTTTATATAGAAGCCTTAACTGGGTCTAGTCACATAAACCTCCCAGAGGGCCTCAACAACACAGAGCTCTCTCAAGGCTTCTTCCTTGAAAACGGCTCCCGCTCCATGAAGGTGAGTGACCACAGTCCAAGGAGAGGGGAGACGTGAAGCCCTGATTGCCCCCGGGGCCAGCTTGGGGGTCAATCTGCGGTCACGTCCTCTCCATGACTTCCTCCAACATTTAAGATTCTGCAAAGGGAAACAAAAGAAATCTAAGATGAAACAAGTATCACATTCTCTATGATTTCTATAACTTGGGAAGGCTTATTGTGACTGCATGAATAAATGTTATGCATTTAGTCTCAGTAATTCAGCTGATTATATTTCAAATGTAAATTAGTCATCTAATGCAAACACAAAGTAATTTGTGACTAATTACTCTTTCTTTCTTCTTAATGCAGATCAGAGGAGCGGGCTCTACTGTCCAAAATACCCTAAGCTGAGAGAAGAACATTCCAGTAACCATTTAAGGCCCACAGGTGGCAAGAGAATAGAAGGAAATGACACACACTTTGAAGAACAACCCTACATGTCTAGAAAGAACACGGGGATGCCTAAGCATCAGACGCTGAATTTGATAGGCCCTCAGGATTAAAGAGATGTATGTCATATGGCCCTGGACTCAAGGAAATCAGTCTGGTATGGAAATCAGCATGAAAATGAATAGCCACATATAATTAAGATTAACTGTTGTACTGAATATATAAGAAGTATAGCAAAAGTGGTAAATATATTTGCTTGATAAAGGAAGATAAGAGTTCAGAGAGAAGCATTTGAATTGAAATTTAAATAGTGCCTATAATTGTCCTGGTGGACAGAATAGGGGAGGCCATTCCAGGAAGAGAAAACATTGTGTGGAAAGTTTGGTTTGGAGAAGGGATAGGCCTATACATAAGGGATTTGAAATAGGCTTGCACTTCTAGGGAAACAATGAGTTATCGAGTTATCAAGACCATAGGCTCTTCCACCTTGTTACAAAGTTACCCATCCCAGGTGAACTGCTTTCCTTTGGGTTAAGACAATCTCCAGAAATCCATACCGTTGAGAATTGATGGGTTTTCTGATTATGTTAGCCACTCACCAACAAAGGAAAGTGAAAAAACTCAAATGGTCACACCAGATCAAGATTCCTTCCTAAACCTATGGTGGAGAAGAACCAGTGACCAAGAAGCTCTGGTATGTTCACAGAAACCTAATTTTCTTTGCTTCTCCAGAAGCGCATGATAAATTGTCCTCCCCATTCCTAATGTTTACCAGGCATGGAGAGTCAAGCAAAGCTAAATGCCAGGAGCCCAGAGAAAACAGGGAGGTGGCACCCTCAAAAAAACAGTATTTACTTGCTAACTTTCCAATAAGCAATAATTTCATTTCAGACTTTCAGCGGAATGATACGTTTTAAACTGCTGTCCTTCAGGATTAAAAACGATAGTAATACTTACGTATGTGTTATGACAGATTCAAAGACAGAATACAAAGAATGGATGAATTCACAAAAGGCATTCTGCGAGGAATGTGGAATCCAATAATCAGCCCAGAGAATCTCTCATTTTGACATCAATGACTTTTCCCAACTCTACTTATTCCACTCTATACTTTAAATATGGTATGAATCTTCAATCTTCAGGTTTCAAAACCTGAACTGCAACCATTAGTCTACTAAAAATGCCCAATATAAAATATTGGCCAAAAGACAAATGAGCATATAAGCACCTGAGAAGGATAGTGAATCAAAGGAAGAAACCTTGTTTTTCCTACTCTTTACAGGTTTGACGAGTGTATACAAAAAAATTATAAGATAGAAAGTTCTGGAAAAATATTACGGGGGAGTGGCAATAATGTGGAGAAAGAAGCTAAAGATATGTAGAAAAAATTAAATTGCCTTACAACTTGCAGCCCTTTGACAAGTACTTGAGACAGGCAGAGTGACCTCCTCAAGATGCTTAGCTGCTTCAATATTAGTGCTTTGCTAGAGGCAAAAGGCAACCCTAGCTTGACATTAGCTCAACCTCCAGGATCCTGTAAGTCTTCTTTAAGATATAAAAATCCTTTGCAACTTCCTTTATCTCTACTCTCCACCAAGATATATGTTAGCAATCATCCTCCAAACATATGGCCCACTGATACACATCTGAAGGGTTTCATGGCTAAGGTTTTACTAGAGAGTAGTAAATGACCTTATCTTAATAGCAGTTAACCCCTCAAGGTCTTGAAAACCTTGCTTCCAAATTCCTTAGAGACTCACACTATCCCTAATGCCCTCCCAACTTGAAAGGATACAATCAGTCACTCCTCACAACCCCAGTGCAGCTCTTTCTGCCCAAGGGTCCTATCCCCAGGCTTTAATAAAATCACCTTTTTTGCACCAAAGATATTTCTTTTTTTTTCTTTTTTTTCTTTTTCTTTTTTTTTTTTTTTTTGCACCAAAGACATTTCAATAATTCTTTTTTGGACCATTCACTCCTGGCCCACATCACATCAGCAAGAGTATCATTCCCCTTCTCTCTGAGATCACAGTCTTCTGCTACCTAGTTTCCAATATTGATAAACAAATATTTCATAGATTTTATCCAGCTTTCTAGTTGCATGTGGCAGGAATTTCATTTCAGACCCTAATAGAGCCATAATATAATTTTGAATACAGACCCATCTATGAAAGTGAAAATAGCAAGGGAAATCCTACAATCATCCCAGATTTCTGTCCAGAAGCATATTTTGCTCCAGAGTGCAGACAGGGGAAACCAAGCTGAGCAAGGAGTTCATTCTAAATTGAGACAGAGATTAGATTAGAGTCCAGGGAAGATGAGGCAGCTAGAAAATGTTCTAAAGAGGAGGGTGCTATGGAAAAAACCTCCAGAAGTCTGCTTGCTGTGTCCTTGGGTCTTTGCTGAACACTGAGCTGTGCTTGCATAAGCCTGTGCTGCACACAGCTAAGGAAAGTGTGACTGGGGAGCCATAAGCTAAACAATTTCCAAATGATACACACAGTGAGAAGACAGTTAACTCTTCAACCAGCTGAGAGGAAAAGTCCCCTGACCACTTGGGACATTCAGAACAGACTCCCAGGGGTCACACCTTAGTAGAAGAACTAGGAGTCCATTCAGGGTGAAAATGCCCTTCAACAATGCGGGCAAAATAGAGGCTCTCAGACAAAACAAATGTGAGATCATTTGTCTCCAGAAAATCTGCAGTCCAAAAACATATTAATGGAAATTCTTCAGTTAGAGAGAAAATGATACCATATAGAAACTCGGGTCTATTAAAAGGAATTAAAACTGACAGAAATGGTAAATATGAATATAAATATAAATGAAAAAAATTTAATTTCTTAGGAGATGATTAACTTTAAAATAATAAAAATGCATTATGAAACTGTTAACATATGTATAAGTAAAATGTATGAAAAAAACACAAGGGATAGGAAGGAAGAAGTAAAAGCATGATGTTTTAAAGCTCCTACATTTTGAGGGAAACGATAGCGTTACTCAGAGGGGCACTGCTAGAAATTAAACATTCATATTTATACTTATATTGTAATATTTGTGACTTTGAGGTAGGCAAAGAGCTCTTAGATAAATTATAAAAAGCGAGTTTAAAATTTCTGTTCTTCAAAAGATTCCTTTTTAAAAGTGGAAAGATAGTCCATTAACTGGTTGAAAACCGTCTATCTATGTATGCATACATGCTTATTGCATATAAAAAACTCACTTATATAATCACATTTATAACAACATCTATAGAACTTCTGTCCAAAATTTACAGAAGCAATTACAATTTAAAGATAAACGCCCTATTTAAAAAATAGACAAAATTTTTGCATCGATACTTCACAAAAAGTATCCAAAGGACCAATATATGCCAAATATATGATTAACATTAATCATCAAAGAAATATAAAGCACAATGAAATGCCTCTAACCCCCATTTGAATGCTGAAATTGAAAAGACTAACTATGCCAGTGTTGGAAAGATGTGGAAAAATTGGAACTTTGATATACTGCTGATGGTAATACAAAATGCTACAACCACATTGGAAAACAATTTGACAATTTCTTATAAAGTTAAACATAACATTTACCATAACACTCAGTAATTCCATCCCCAGGTGTTTACCTAAAACAAATGAAAACCTATTATCTACTCAAGGTCTTTTACATAAATGCCCATCAACAGATGATGGATGAACAAAGTATCAGACATCCATACAATGGAATGATAACTCAACAATAAAAAGGATGACCAACATATCTCTACATGTAACAGCATGGACAACTCTCTCAAAAACACGCTGAGTGAATGAAGCCAGACATAAAAGAATGCATACTTTGTGATTCCATTTATATGAAACTCTAATAAGACAAATCTAATGTAGGGGCGCCTGGGTGGCTCAGTCATTAAGCGTCTGCCTTTGGCTCAGGTCATGATCCCAGGGTCCTGGGTTCGAGCCTCGCATCGGGCTCCCTGCTCCCCGGGAGGCCTGCTTCTCCCTCTCCCACCACCCCCCGGCTTGTGTTCGTTCCCTCTTTCTCTGCCTCTCTCTCTCTCTCTCTCTCTCTCTCTGTCAAAATAAATAAATAAAATCTTAAAAAAAAAGACAAATCTAATGTAAAATTGGCAGAAAGCCAGTTGGTGTTTGCCTTGGGCCAAGGATTAGGGGCATCAAAATTGTCTAGAACTTTCTAACATGATAGAAATGTTGTATTTTTCTTTATTGGGGCAGGGATTACATGGGTCTATACATTTTTCAAAACTCATAGGAATGTACACATAACATGGGTGCATTGTATATACTGGTATATACAGTTGACCTTTGAACAGCACAGGTGTGAATAGCATGGGTCCACTTATATGTGGATTTTTTTTTTTTTTGATGAATACAGCACAATACTATAAATATATTTTATCTTCCTTATGGTTTCCTTAATAACATTTTCTTCTTTTCTCTAGCTTTCTTTATTGTAAGAATACAGTATATAGCACACAGAACATGTGTTAATCAACTGTTTATGTTATCACTAAGGCTTCTGATCAACAGCAGGCTAATAGTGACTAAGTTTTAGAGGAGCCAAAAGTTACATGTGGGATTTTTGACTGTGTGCATTGTTCAAGATCAACTGTAATTTACAACTCAATAAAGTTGATTTTTTTTTTCAAGTACTAGCTTTCTTTCCCATCTTCTACTTCAGTGTGAAGGAATTATGTTCTGAATTTAAAATTTGGCTTTATTGTCCCTTCCAGATTGTGAGTTAACATTTTTCTGTTGATAAAATTATCTGAATATGAAAAAATTATCCCAACTTCTCATCACTTAAATAGGAGATGTATCCCACTAGAAATACTGTAGTAAGAATACTGTGCATCTTAAACAATCAGCACAATGCGTAAACCATTAGGGTCTCTGCAAAATTGTCACAGGGCAGACATCCACTCCACAAAGGTGAGGTGAGGCAGGGGGACTCTGAGGCTGGTGGTCTGCTGTTGAATGACACACCAACCTTACATTTCTGGTCCCAGCTACTCCAACCAGTGTCTTCATCAAGAACAGTTTTGTTTGTTTGTTTGTTTTCTTAGAAACTAGAAGACTAACAGGAAAATCAGGCCCTGGCTATTTGTGTATCGATCAGTCCAGTTGATCAATGAAATCAGTGGCTGCCCTGATGGCATTTTCAATTGCTATCAACGAAGAAAGGAAGGTAAAGCTCAAGTTTGACTGAACTTCAGGTATCAGGGAAATCTAGAGTTGACTTCTGGGGTTACAACCTTCATGGCCATTCCAATATTCCAATAATAGGCACTAGGGAGATACCAGAGAACTAATATTATATATATATATATATATATTGCCCTAAGAAAGTGAAGAGCCAGGAGAAAGGAACAATTCTATCTTTTTTAATCCATGGCTGAGACATCTCACTATCTCTGTTGACTGAGAAAGCACATTTGTCTAGTTCCAACAGCCTACTCTCATCAGGACAGACTGTAAAGTCTAGGTGTCACCCATAGAATGAAACGGACTTTCAGACTTCCGCAAACACATGCCAAACATGCCTAAGGTACTGGAGGAAACAACATATAATTTCCTTTTAGATTCCTCCAAAGAAGACTTGTGAAGAAAGGATAAAAGAGCTAGCTTCAAATTCTTGAGAGGCTGTAAAAAATGTATATTGGTGAGGTAGAATTTAGGATCAGTGGCTAGAAGTTATACTGAATACAAATTTAGGCTTAATATAAGACGTCTCTAACCCAGAAGCTGCCAAGCAATGAGATGGACATGCAATCATCATGTATGTTCACACTGAAGTGGAATGACCTCTTTTCAGGGGTGATCTTGTGAGGAAGGTTGGACAGGTCACAGGTCATTCCCAAGTATGATTCAATAATTCTTGCCCTCAATCTTGAAGATTACATAATTTTCTTAAAATCCTTTGAGAAGGATGGGGATAATAAATACAAAATTTTGCTCATGCCTAAATGACCGCAATTCCCATTTTCTCTCTGTCTCCCATACAAATTTAGTTGACATCTTTTACTACTAGGACTAAACAACATTTCATTTAGCAAATAAGAACCTTTCTTCCCCATTATTCTCTGACTCTAATGATATGCAGAAGTCAGAAACCAACAAATTTAGCTTACTTTTGAAATGCTCCCGGGCTACGTTTCAGGAGAATCCTCGAAGCATACCCATGGCATACCTTGGTTCAGCAAATACATTTGCTTCAGAGGAAGGGGAACAATTGATCCTGTTCCTCAGGGGACCCTGGTGATTATTTTTCCTGCCAACTGAAAGACCTAAATTCTTTTCATTCTGATCTTGGAAGTTCTTTGAATTCTTCAGTTTCTCACAGGTGGCTCCAATCTCATTTCTTCTAGGAACATTTGGGAGAAAGGGAATTACAGGAGACACCATTTTTTTGTGAGGAATAATGTGACATTGTCAGTAAAGTGGGTTGTGCTCCCAGAAAGAATAGCACCAGAGAAAAAATCAAGACCAACAGCATTCTTTGTCTTCAGAATTGTCCCTCTCTCAAATAAAATAAAATATATAAATAAAAATAAAATATAAATAAAAATATAAATATAAATAAAAAATAATAATCGAGTTTAAAACATGTTTTTAAATGTTGCCCAAAATTCCAAACATAAATACACATGTTTATGGATCTGAGTTTATAGTCTGGAAACTGAAGTACAGAGGCGCCCAGGTGGCTGAGTCGGTGAAGCGTCTGCCTTTGGCTCAGGTCATGATCCCAGGGTCCTGGGACTGAGCCCCACATCGGGCTTCCTGCTCAGCAGGGAGTCTGCTTCTCCCTCTCCTTCTACCCCTGCCCCCCGCTTGTGTGTGCATTCTCTCTCTCTGTCATATAAACAGATAAAATCTTAAAAAAAAAAATGAAGTACAAATTTGATCAATGCCAAGGCTGGTCATGCTCCTTGAATTCTGACAGTCACAAAGATCAGACCCAAGAGGTATTTTATGGTGAGGACCTGTCTCCTTATTCCTGAGAGGTGGTATTTAAGGATGGCCACTGCCCTTGGCCCTGGCCAGGGTTCTTCAGCTCACAGTCCACACCGTTCTACTCTCCCTTACATTCAAAGAAAAGGGAAAAATAATGGCTCCTGTCTCATTCATGTGGCACAATCTTAAAGTGAAGAAACAAACAAAAGAAAGTACGATGAAAGAAAGTGAGAAACCTCTATTTTACTATGAAACATGTTCTCTTTTCCTGACAACTTCTGCATCAAAGAAGTATCCTGATAGACCCAGACTCTCCTTAATTCCAGAAAACACAGTTATACCCTCACATTTTAATGTAGACAATATAATATGTAAAGAGTTAGATTTAAACTCAAGAATATTCATATTTTGATAGTTTAACAATGTACCTTTGTATTCACTTAATTTATTTTCAAAATAATTCTATAAGTAGGTTTTATAATATTGCCAATGAGGAAAGAAGACTCGATAAAACCTCACAGCTATTAAAAGCATCACCAGAACCCGTCTCGAATGTTTTCCTAACCCCCCTTCCTCCCTTAGAACCCTGGGTAAAATTGCAGTTTGAAGAATTAGGAAAGAGGACTTTCTCTCCCCTCTGTCCATTTCGTTTATTTGAAAGCACATGCTTTCCTACAGGAAGCTTTCCGGCATTTCTCTACACTTGGAGACTTTTATAAAGGTAAATAACTCAATAAGTAAGGAATTGTAAGTCTCATTTCACACTAAAAGTGATTCCTGATGTCATCGAGAGTTCCCGTTGCATTTCTCAATGTGTCCTAAGAGATTACCAGCATATAAGTTCATGGTTATTTGTTTTGTATGGAAGTTTGGTAGCAGCTAAGAAAATTAAGTCCAAGTGAAAACCCTTCTATTTATTATTCATAAGTTCAAATGGCATCTTTTTATGGCTGGCAGGACATGAAACTCATTCTGGTCTCTCTTTGAAAATTCTGCTTTTTATTTTCATTTCCCAAAAGAAGTCAATAAGTCTGAAGTTAGCAGATGGACAATAGCTTAGCTAATGACCACCTGATCTGAGAACTAAAACTTTCCTCTCGTCCTGAGGAATTATTTCACTTGAAATTGAAATGGATTTAACTATTGCAGAGCCTCAGAGCTTCATTCATCCTTTTCTAAAGAATTTCAAAATTCTCACATTTCTGAAAACCTTGAAAACAAGGAATGTTTAGAGATAGAACTTTCCTGGGTATACTGGTATTGCAATGGTCTGTCAGGATCCTTGACCCCATACCCTTAAAAGATGAAACTAGTTGGCTTCCACTTCAGCCTGCCCCAGCTTCGGGGATTAAAACTGGACGCAAGCAGAGGCTTGACAAGATATGGGGTACAGTCAAGTGCACGGGTATTTGCTAGGGAGAGCAGTGGAAACAGTTCATTTGCCCAGCTTATTAGGCCATGTTCTTTATTCTTCTCCAAATCTATGCATGCCTTGACCTTCCTGTCCTCCAGGATTAAAATCCTATCCTGATTCCCAGTTCTTTCCAAAGCCCTTCACTGCCTTTTCTACTAACTCTTTCTCTCCAGGTGTGATGTTTTCTGTCCCCGAAAAATACATTTTTAGGACGACATCTCCCGTATCGGTTATCACGCGGGACAAATTCTGCACGATTCCTAATGAGTGATTTTTTTTTTTTTTTTTACTTTATCCAGCATCCCGCCTTCCTTTTTCTTACTATGCTCATCACCTAATTTTCGACAAAACTTCAAATTCATGTCCCTACATGCCCCAATCTAGAAAGCTGAAAACAACGGTCCAAGAAATGGCTCTTGTCTTCCAGAGCTCTTCAAATGTCAGCAGAGACTCAAATGAAAATTCTGGGCTGAATTTTCAAAGAGTTCTTTAAAGGGTGAACATTGGAGGGTAACACAGGTGCTCCATTCAGAGTGGCCCTTCATACTGACCCCGGGGCATGGGTAGGAAATGAGTGGGTGTGGTCCCGCCTTTTACCCATCAATCACTTTTGCCATGAAGCAGTTCCTCTGTCCAATACTTGAGTGGAATAGGGGTGCAGCATACCATTTTCATCCTTGAACCCTTTCAATGAACTGTAACGATTAATTTCCAAAGAACACTAAACAAGAAGCACTAAAAAAAAAATAATAATAATTCCTCTTGAGCGTAACAGGGATATAGATCCCCTTAATGGAAATGTGTCTTTAACCTTGAATATTTAATCTCTGAACTGTTCAATCAACCTCAAGCTCTCCACAGTGAAATGCGTTGGCCTTGGAGCATATTTGATTTCAGTTTAGGACATGAGCTAGAGGACGACACACCCTTCAGAAAGCTCCTCTTCCTTTCCCAGGCATGGCCAGCCATCCTGGGCCCCCTTCCTTTCTGAGAGGGTGGATTTTTGTTTTGTTTTATATTATCTTATGGACTGAGAAAATATCAAAGCAGAGGGTGACCTTGGAGCTCTTTAGACACAAACCCTCATCTCACAGATGAGGAAACCAAGATAAGGAAAAGGTGATAGATCAAAAACCACCCAGCTAGAATTCAGATCACTCAACTCCTAACTCATTAAGTCATTACATAAATAAGTGGCTGTTTCTATGCTGTGCCAAGCACCGCAATGGGTTCTGTGAATACAAAATACACAGTCCCTGCACTCCAGAAGCCCATGCACCCCAACACCTCCCTGAGGCTCAGACACAGAGAGCCACCATTATAGATATTGGTCTTCACTCAGACTACACTTTCATAAGAAGCTTCTGGAGGCTTTTTTTTTTTTTTTAGATTTATTTATTTATTAGAGAGCGAGAGGACAAGAAGAAGGGGCAGGGAGTGGAAGAGAGAGTCTTCAGCAGATTCTGTGCTGAGCATGGAGCCCGATGTGGGGCTTGATTTCTTGACCCTGAGATCATGACCTGAGCTGAAACCAAGAGTGGGGTGCTTAACCGACTGCACCACCCAGGCGCCCCTAGGCTTTTATTTTTGTCAGCCTCTGAGGACAGTTTCACTGGACTAAAGGGTTAAAACCTGAGGAAGAGAATAAGATATCCACCTGACTGCTCTCGTCTACCTTGTCTCCTAGCAGCTCTGCCATCAGTGGGGAGGATTTACACTGGGGTATCTGCCAAACTGAGATTGGGAGACCCTCCTCTTTGCTCCCCGGGCACCGTGTGCTTGCTGGGTGTGCGTACATATCTCCTAGTTAGACTTGAACCTCCTGAAGACAATAATTATGAATTCCACCCACAGTGCTTAACATGGTGCAAGGCACATAGTAACTTTATACTAAATGATTTTCAAACCCATTAATGCTGTTCATATATTTAAATGAGTTTGGACTGGGGTTGCTATGGAGACAAGTGCTAATGAAAGCGATTTGGGAGACTGGTGTGCCCAGCGGTCCTGCAGTTCTTCCGGAAGTGCTTTCTGCCCTGTCACTTTTCAATCCCTAGAGTCACTGCATGCAGAGCAGGCACGCTTGGGCAGGGAGGGCGAGGCGCTCCTCACCTGGGCTCCTGCTGGTCCACATCTAGTGCCCAGTGCAGCACTATCCTTGTGCACACCCCGCCCCACCCGGCCTGTGGAATCTGAAGCTGGATGTGGTCATCGCGAGCAAGGCAGATGGAATGACACAGACACAGAAAATTTAACACATTCATCAGCTTCTACTTTATGTTCATGGGGAAAAAAATGAAAGGTTTTCAAGCATAAAAGAATTTCCCATTCCAACGACTCAGAAAAGAAAAATGCTTCACAAATAGCATCTCCCTTTGGACATCAAATTGCTCTGCTGACAGCGGTTTTCATCAAAAAGTCCAAAGAAGAAAGATGAGGGGAATTTACAAAAAGCAGCAAGAGGGAATAGATGAAGATATTCACTGTGTAGGTGAAGCATCAGTGGAGACCTGGAATACTTCTGCTCTGGAAGTTCCCAGTCTTGTCATTGGATCAGTTCATCTGAGTCCAGGGATACAATGACCTGAGTAGCATCAGGATTCCCTGGGGCATGTGCTGTCACCAGGAGGATTCCAGTTGTGCAGACCGATCCGTCTCTACTCCACCACCCCCCAGCCCCACAGTACAGGGACAGATGACAGAAGACAGAAGGAGACAGTGACCAAAAAGGGGCTGTGGACAACAGCCCCCACCACCCAGATGCCTGTGATGCTATGGAGAGTCAGACAAGCTCTGGATTCTCAATAATAACCAAGTTAAATCACCAGTTAGAAACTCATTCTGCATCATCCTTGGCTTCCTACGTCTCTGCTTGTCATGAGAAAATTCTGAGGAGAGAGAGGGTTTTTATTTACTATAAAACTTTGGCATTTTAGGCTGCAGACCTCTGCTGCTAGGAAGGATAAGGAAAGGAAGTGAAGGAGGAAGGAGGAAGGAGGGGGAGATTCCGTGACTTCTTGAGCTGGTATTATTGCCCAATATGTGAGCTCAATATAAGAGGAACGTGTTTTGTCTCTGCTTACTTTTTGTCTCCAAGGCTCTTTGTAAGCTTTCCAAAAACTCTGATCCGAAAGTCATGCCATCCTACTAGGATGAATGTAGCTGGTAGCAATAGTAGATTCTTAATACACAGTGATAGATAAGACATGACTTGATTGGGTTTACTAATCATAATGCAAATCAAGGCAGAGTTTTTCCTGAAGTCCTGTTAAGCAAACTCACCTCCTCTGGTTCCCTGATTATGTAGATATTATCACGCCAAGATTCTCAACAGAGTTAGAAAAACAAACACACAGTGCCCTGTATGGATTAAATGTCACAAGTAGCAATTCTAAGAAGAAGATGATGCATCCTATAAAATTACAGTGACCCCTTGCCAGCAACCCATGGCTGACCTTAGCCCTCTCACAAAAAAACAGGCAGCAAGCAGAACACCAGAGACCAGAGGTGAGTAAAATACACACCAGCCTTGAAGAGCTCACAGTCCAGTATGGAAAGGGAGGGATAAACCAGATGTCAAGAAATAACTCCCAGAGAATCCAGTACGAACCACAGTGGAGGAGAGCTTAGGTGCAGTGGGATGTCAGAGTATGGAGCAGATAATTCTGTGTGTGGCGGTGAGATGGAGGGAGTGGTAGGAAGTGCCCCAGAAAGAAGGTAGTGCTCGAGTTAGAACCTGAAATATGTGTCGAAGTAAGAAAGGAAGTAGAAGGGCATTGATATCAGTCCAACTCTTGACAGAATAGCACTCTCGAAATGAAATAATTTCAGGAGATTTTGTTTTGAAGGGACTATTTCCAAAGTTACAGGCAAGAGAAACCACAGTAACCCAGATGAGAGTACGGTAACCCGGGGCTGGTGGATGTTGCACTATTACCAGCCCTCAGCTGGAAAGAATGTGTGATGCCAAATCTCAGAAAGTGACAGTCATAACTGTTGGACATCCGGTAAAGAACAGCGACCACTGGTCAAAGAACACAGACCAGCCTGAGGCAACCTTGTAAGATGAGAGCCAAAATGCATAGTCGGACCTCATTCTCCTCCTTTTAACCTCCTGCAGGGGGGGGTCACCTTTGGCCCACAGCATCTAGAAGCCAAAGGGCAGGGGGACCCACTGATACAGTCCATGCTGGCTGGAGGAGGGTAGACAGTGGATCTGGGGGGACCAAAAATCCACCCTGACATCAAAAGGTGGGACTTATTCTGTAATTGAGTTCGTCTCTGATAACCTGCCTCTGGTCCAGGCCCTTCCTAGCTCTGGAGACTGCCTTGCTCAGGAATCTACCTAATGATACCCCAGATCAGGGGAATAAGGCCCAGGAGAGATGCCATCAGCAGAAAGAGTGCTCACAAAATTAAAGTATATTATAGATGCTATAAGATGTTAGGCCCAAGTTAGGCATAAAACTACTACTTATTTTGCATCTTAAGTAGTAGTTCCTTAAAGAAGTGTTTTCCAACTTATTAATCTAAATTAATTATCCTTTTTATACTCTCTAATAGAGCCAGTTTCCCTTCCCTCAGAGCCCTTATTTCAGACGGAGTGCCATGTACTGTCATACAAGTTACATAATGCACAACTTCACAGAACATCATTCATATGAACTATAATATAAACAAATCCCCCTGGAGTTGTACAGTGCAAAACCTGCACAGCTGTACAAGTGGAGCCCTCTTACTCTTCAGTATATATTCATTAATATGATTATTTGACTAGTGTCTATCTCCCTCACTAGTCTATAAACAATATGAGGACAGTGGCTCCCAGTACCCAGGAGACAGTGTCTGGTACATGGTAGACACTCAAGGTTTAAGGAATATTTAATAAATCTTCTGAAACCACAATTTTATTTTAGAAGCTGAAATTCAGAGAGTTTAAGTGGGTGGCTTCATTAACTCTTAATAAAGAGTTAATAAGTGCTGGAGTCAGACTTTAAGTCAAAAACATATGTTTTTCATTGTTCCATGTGGTCTTTAAAATACAGTGGAGGGGCACCTGGGTGGCTCAGTCAGTTAAGCATCAGACTCTTGGTTTTGGTTTAGGTCATGGTCTCATGGGTCCTGAGATCGAGCCCCATGTGGGGCTCAGCAGGGAGTCTGCTTAAAGATTCTCTCCCTCTGTCCTTCCCTCCACTCTCTCTCTCTCTCTCTCTCTCTCTCTCAAATAAATAAATAAATAAATAAATAAAATATTTAAAAAATAAAATACAGTGGAATGATGTATTTTGAAATCTGGTTGGAAGAGAAATAGAGATCAATAAAGATGAGGTCGAGGGAGACTGACACCTGTATTACCTTTACCTAGTGCTAGCTTAGCAGGAGCCTCCTGGATAGTTTGTAAGGTCCTTGCCAATCAGAGCAGCCTATCCAGCCTCACTGCCCTGCGGAGAAAGAGGGAACAGGCAGGTACTAAAAGGGTCACTCCGAGACCCTGGAGACCAGTGATTTATAACCTGGTGACAGCCTTTTGCCTGCCTCCCTCATCATTTTCCCACCATGACCTGCCAAGGGCACCACCAGCCTCTATCCCTCCATCTGTCGGTGTCCCATCCCCCCCGCCCAGGCATGGAGCCTGCCGCCATTCTGGGTGAGAGCCTCTGTGAGCACAATGGGACTGGCTTGCCTCTGCCTTTCCGCCTTTGTCTGCAGCAATGAGGGAGTGGAAGGGCTTTCTTTTACTTCTAATGACAGAACTCCCAGGAAGCCCAGTTAGAGTTAATGGCCTGCGGAGATACCTATTACAAACCCGATTTTTCCCCAAGTCACTGACTCAGGAGATTAAGATTTGTAGCCACTATAAAGTTGATATACACAATGTCAAAATATTTTCATTTGTTTTTGGTTTTTTAATGAAGAGAAAAGAAACAATTGTACTCTGAGAATTTATGGCACAGTTTTATCAACCTCTACGGTAAACAGTTTGCTTTTCTAAGTGGCCAACTGCAGACATTTTGCACACCAATATGTTCTTGGTCTGGTGGGGTTTTATATATATATTTTAAGGTGGGGAATAGAACAAATTTTATTTGAAAGCATATTAGCTTGGCTGGCAGCTTTTATATATTTAGACTAGGGTTTATCAGTGTCATTACTGACATTTGTTTAAGATAATTCTTGATATCCTGTGGAAACCATTACTCAAATTATTAAATCTTAAAATTGCTCCCTATAACCCATTACTAGAGGATTAACCATATAAAATTTAAGAGTTAGGTAAAAAACAGTGAATAGTATCAGTTTTATCTGGATCCACCTAAGAATTTCTCTAAAACAGGGATTTGAAACCTTGATATTTGAGCCATATAATTCTTTGTTGTGAGGGCCTGTCCTGTGAATTGTAGAATGCTTAACTGCACATATATGTACCTACAGTTGTTGTTTTTAAATAAACAGAAACATGATCTCCTTCAGGATCATGAAGTTCCAAGTTATTTGCAGGAAAGACAATGAGCACCCGGAAGTGAGTATCTCCTGGAATGCCTCCCCTCCCCTGCCTGCCCTTTTTATTGCTCTTCTGAAATAAGCCTTGAACCTTGAAACAGTAAGTCTCCATCATGTGGAACTGTACAAGGACACATCGCTGGTTTGCACCCATCGATCCCCATGCAGGTACATTCCTAAGAAGCCTATTGCAAAATTTATTTTTCATTGTAACAAGAAAGATGGTTAAGTTTCTCTGATTTCTATACATTCCTTTATTAAATTCTTCTTTGTAAGTGTTTACTGGTACAGAATTCCTTCGATATTTGTCCCCAACTGCAGAGAGCAGGCCACTTTCTGCCCACACAGGTCCAGACAGCATCTATACATTTAGGACATTGTCATCATGTACTTGGTCCATGCAGCTCTTGCAAGAAAGTCCTTGTTGAATGTTTGGACGTCTTTTATTCTGATAGGAGTTTATAGGGATGGAGTCATTCTGGCCCCAATCTAATTACTGGCAGAAAGTAACAGAAGGAAAGTCAATGACCAGACACAAGAGACTTCCATTCCAGTCTTGGCACTGGGAGTTGACTGGTCATTATCATTTCGGGTAAGTTAAAACCCCACATCAGCTTCAGCAGCACCAGCTTTTGGCTTCTGTCAACAATGACAATAGTAACACACTCATCTCTAACTACAGGTATTGTTAAATGGAAATAAAATAGAGGACCTCAGGGATCTATGAGAGGTGTAATACATCATCATCATTGTTCTCTGGAAATTGCCAGCAGAGTTGATATCAGGTGAAAAATAGACCATGCTGAGCCGTTGTGCATTCTTTTCAATGTTTGGTTTTAATGTGTCATAACAACTTTGGAATAAGCCCTCCAGAACCAGGTAGCACACTGATGGGCACAAATGAGCAGGGGAGGAAGTGGCGTAGAATGGATTTGGAGATGTAATTAGGGGTCATATTATGTGAGACATTGTAGGTGTGGTAAAGAATCTGGATTTCATCTTCAAAGCAATGGGGAGCCATTGGAGAGTTCTGGGTAGGGAGTGAGCTCTGCTCTGATGTGTGTGTTAAGAGACCACTGGGAGTGTTCTGTGCAGAACACATTGGGGCAACAGAAAGCCCACTTGGAAGCCTTTTCCAGGAGTGTAAGCTAGAGACAGGGATGACTTGAAGGAAGGATTTGGAATATGCTTGGGAGGTGAGTTGACAAGAATTTGCTACTAGATCACATGAGAGGCATAAAGATCAAGGAAAAATAAAAATGACTGGCAGGTGGTACTTGAGCAGCGAGGTGAAATACAAATGTCATTTATTGAGAGGAGAGATACTAGAGGAAGGAATCCCTTTGGGATGGAAAGCAGGAATCCTGCCTTGGTAATTTAATCCTGAAATGCCTAGTAGACATCCAACTGGCCTAAGCTCCAGAGCAGTGACATCCTGCTGATCCTTAAGAGTGATTGTATGGTGACTAACATAACATAATAAAGTAAAATTAAAAAATAAAATAAAATAAGAGCGATTGCAAAAACAAAAACATTTGTGCTTCACCTCTGGGATCTGCATCAACTAAATAGAAATCAAATTGGCCTGGAATTAATTACAGTTATAAAATCTTCCAGAATTGTATTGATGAGGATGTTTTTTAGATTTGGTGTCAGAAACCCAATGGCAACTGATTCTGCGCAATAGAAAAATCTATTGGCTCTTGAAATGGAAAAAGTCCAGTAGAAGACTCATACATTCCTGAATCTGGGTGCTCAGATGATATCTCAGAAATCTGTCCTCAGTTCTGCTTTCATTATACTAGCTTCAATCTCAGGCAGGATGCCCCAAGAAATGGCAAAGATTTCCCAGGGTCAATCCTCATCTTACTTCCTACTGGCCTAGCAACCCAGAAGGAAAAATGCATCTTTTGCCATAGCAGCAAAAAAGGCATTTGCCAGTTCTGAGCTCCTGCCCACTCCTTGAGCCAAAGATGAGGTCAGGTCCTCACAAACCACATAAACTGAGGTGTCCAAAGGGGGACAGAGGGGCTTTCATCACAAGAGGAGATTGCTATTGGATCAAGTTGCGTAACACATGATGTATTCGTTCAGGCTGCTGTAACAAAATGCCATAAACTGGGAGCTTTGGCAACAGAAATTTATTTCCTCATAGTTCTGGAGGCTGGAAGTCCAAGATTAGGGTGCCGGCAGGGTTGGGGTGTGGTGAGGTTTCTCTTCCTGGCCTGTGGCTGTCTTTTTCTCTATATCTTCTCTCGGTGAAGAGGGAGACAACAAGCTCTCTGGTGTCTCTTCTTAAAACGGTACTAATTCCATCAGGGGGCCCCACTCTCATGACCTCACCTACTCCTAATTACCGCCCAAAGACCCCATCTTCAAATACCATCACATTGGCGGGTAAGGATACAATAGATGAATTTGGCAGGGAAAACATAAGTCAGTCCATAGCAGAGGGACATTAAAAAGCTTCCAGGAGGATGCGGCGGCTGGTTGGCTCAGTCGGTTAAGCCTCTGCCTTCGGCTCAGGTCATGATCCCGGAGTTCCGGGATCGAGCCCCGCATCGAGGCCCACATCGGGCTCCCTGCTCAGTGGGAGCCTGTTTCTCCCTCTGCCCTTCACCCACTCATGCTCTCTCTCTCACCCTTGCTCTCTCTCAAATAAATAAATAAGTAAAATCTTAAAAAAACAACAAAATCTTCCAGGAGGAACTTGAAGCTCTAACAGCAACAAAAAGAAAACATAGTGCTTCACAGAACTTTGCTAGCAGGACATAAAATTAGTGGTTTCTTTCACAACATGCATGACAGTAACAGGAGAGAATATTTTGTTTTCCTGTTCAAGAAAAACGATGGCTGTTGCCGCACACTAAGATTAACTCCAGCTGAATTAAATAATCATATATAAAACAATGGTAGAAAAACCACCAGGCACAGAACTGTATATATGTCAGATCTTTAAACGGACAGCTTTCTTAATTTTGAAGCAAGAAAAGAAAACGGAAAGAAAAATATTGGTCAGTTTAAGACTTTATAACTTTGGTCAGTCGAGCAAAAAATCCAAACAGCTGACTACGAATATATCTGCATTGAGACTTCTCCCCTAAATCCACTCATTTACCGAACATTTCCTAAGTGCTTACCCAGTGGAAGCTGCCAAACCAAACCGGGCTGGCTCTTCCCCTGCTCCTCTCCAGGTCAGACCACATTTTGATTATTTTGATCTCTATAAAAACCGAATCTTTGAACAACTCTATGCCCCCAAATTTGGTAAGCTCGATGAAATGGACCAATTCTTTGAAAGACAGATTCTGCCAAAACTCCCAGATGAACCAGATGCTCTGAATAGGCCTGTGTCTATTAAGGAAATGGAATGTACCATTCCAGGGAGTGATGTTGTTAAGGGAAAAGGCTAATGCCTGTGTGGGGCCAGGAGGTGTAAAGGAAATCTCTATACCTTTCCCTCGATTTTGTTGTAAATCTAACACTGCTGTTGGAAAGTAAAGACAAAAAACATCTAATCTTAATGTATGCAGAGAGTGAGATGTGTTAAGGGGTCTGACTCAGCCTATGTTCCCTTTTAACTTCAGAGGAGTCTGGGTACTAGTCAAAATGTGTTAGCCCCCTGCCCAAGGGTAGCTGTCTGCACCCCTCAAAATACTTCTGGGGTCCCAGAACTGGTATGACACCAGCTCACCCAGGACTGGTGCCAGACGGCAAAAGGACTGCCATGGACTTCACTCACCCAGGACTGGTGCCAGAGGGCAAAAGGACTGCCATGGACTTCACTCACCCAGGACTGGTGCCAGACAGCAGAAGGACTGCCGTGGACTTCACTCACCCAGGACTGGTGCCAGACGGCAGAAGGACTGCCGTGGACTTCACTCACCCAGGACTGGTGCCAGACGGCAGAAGGACTGCCGTGGACTTCAGCTACACCCTGCCCCAACAACTGAGGTCACCCCTTCCCAGGAGGTGAATGTTCTGACCCCATTTGTTTTTTCACTCAAGGCTAAAACAAAGATCATGTGATGTGATTTAACTGTGTACAATATTCTTACACTCTGTTCCAAAGATTGGTGGAGAGGGTTTCTCCCGTCTTCTCTAGAAATCTATAGATTTCTCGAAAGTTCTCTTCTCTCAATGTAGTGCAAAGTGTCAGGTAATCTCATCTGCTTCTCATGACAAAGACAAATCTTTGCTGGAAGGTATCAGGGAGTCTCAGCTCCATGTCAGAGATCTTATCTAGGAAATTCTCTCTTCCCACAACATTTTTGGGTGTCTACTATATATCCCAGACACTTCCCATTTTCTCTTGTAATCCCGTGCAAGAGACAGACACAGAGCCAACAGTAGAATATAGTGTGATAAATTAAATAATAGAATATAGATGAATGACAGACATTAGTCTAGGACTAATCAAGGTCTTGCTAGATGAACAGCAGGTAAATGTGACCAGTGAAATGTTAGTACTAAATTCTATAAAGAGAAATCACTCTGTCTAGACTGACTCATCTACCTCATACCCAAATGTCTAGATCCTCAGAGACTAACCAGAAAAATATATGAATATATAATTCATCCCTGACAAAGAACAAGTGGTAGGCAAACACAGGCAATGTTCTGCTTCTAATTACCAGAGAAATGCAAATAAATTTATTTATTTAAGATTTTATTTATTTGTTTGAGAGAGAGAGAGAGTCGGGAGGAGGAACAGAGGGAGAGGGAGAAGGACAGAGTCCGACATGGGGCTCGATCCCATGACCCTGAGATCATGACCTGAACGAAAACCAAGAGTCAGTTGCTCAACCGACTGAGCCACCCAGGTGCCCTGAGAAATGCCAATTTAAAGTGAGATATCATTTGGCACCTAAAAACATAAATAGGAAACAAAATGTTAGTGAAACTATGTTATAATCCCTCAAAAACCCCTTTAAAAAGAATTTGAATTCGACTTAATATGAAGAGACAGGTGAGAAATCATGAGTTGAGTCTAATGGGGGATGGTGAATTCATTTTCTAGAGCTGCCATAGCAAAATACCACAGACTTCATGGCTTAAAGGACAGACTTTGGTTTTCTTACAGTTCTGGAGGCTGGAGGTTGAAGATCCAGGTATAGACAGGTTGACTCCTGCTGAGGCTTCTCTCCTCAGCTTGCAGATAGCCACTTCACATGGTCATCCCTCTGTGCTTGCACATCCCTGGTACCTCTTCCTCCTCTCATCAAGATACCACTCATATGGGATTAGAACCTATCCTAATGACCTCATTTAAACTGAATTACCTCTTTGAAGATCCTATCTCCAAATACTGTTACATTCTGAAATACTGAGGGTTGGGACTTCAACATATGAATTTGGAGGGCCACCTTCTCGACCATAACAGATGGAATCCTCGGTCCTGAGAATTCAACTACTGAGAATTTAACCTAAACATGGGCATTAATATGTCTGGTGGAAAATTGTTTTTAATAATTGTAAAAAAATAATTGAAATAATTGGTAAATAAATCATGGTTGATAGACTTTATAGCTATTGTCCTGGTCATTAAGGTTATATAAATAAAGACTATTTCAAAAATAGGTAAGTGAAAGCTCTTCTGTGATTTGGCCATAGGTTTCATAACCAAGGGTAATTATGGGAGATTCACTGAGCTGCCACTAAAGGGAGTGCTAACCCAGAGTTGGGTGTAAAGAGGCGTTTGGAGAGCCAATGCTGGTGACTTAGGGCTCAAAAATGAGAAAAAGAGAACATCAAGAGATGGCAATGGCAGCTACAGAAATGACAAAGGTAATTCCACAAAGGAATCGGGGAATAAATAATTACCAAAGATATCTCTCTCCTGGGAAGTAAATGCTTCTTCCCCTCTACCTCCTAAAGACCTTCAGTGAAGAGCGTTCCTTTGACTTGCTCTCCATGTGTAATCTGTAATGTATTCTATGTGCTTAGTGGTTGCATTGATGTTATTTTTTCCTCTATCAAATAAATTTTTCTTGTATCGACCATCATGCTGTGAAGGACAGCATTCTCTGACTCATCAAATGGGTGCTGAGCAGGACTCTGCTAAGCTATTTGCATCTTTGTAAAAATAGCAACTGGAACTTTGTGAACAGGCAGGATTAAGTATGCACAGAACAAGTCCTGAAGAGGAAAGGGAAAACTAATGGCATCACGGTGAGGATGAATGCAGTTTGCACTCAGGGGACTACAGTGGAGAAATCTGGAACTTCGATCACTCTCTGAGAGCTAAGAAGAGTCTAAGTGTTGGAATCATGCAAAATCACACTTAAATTCCCGCTCTACCTTTGACTAATTGACAGAGCTTGGCAAATCACTTCTTTCCTAGCCTTGATTTCTTTCTCTATAAAAACACTTCACAGAGCTGTGAGAATTAGACATGGTATGGTGTGTGTCAAGGCCCACTGCAGCTGCTAATAATTGGTAACTATTATTATTTTAGCCTAAAATCACATAAACTGATGAGTAACCACCTGGGTGGAGGGGTGGGAGGACCAGCATGCAGGTCCTGGGTGGACCCTCCAACCGGGCCAAGAGGGTGAATTCAGTGGGGGAGGGGCAGAGGCAGGAACCAGATTAGGGTTGCAGGTCTAAACTCTGCTTTCCTGTCTAGGCTTATCGACAACAAAACTTATTATTTTGAGCCCTGACTTTTAATTTCAGTTGATTAAGAATTTTTCGAAGAAAAAAAGAAGTGCTATCATTTAGGCCTTCTCAGAAACCAGCAACACAGTGTTTATCCCAAGGCCTGACAGAAATTAATGCCTTAACTCTTTACTGAATGAGCCAAGTCATAGGTGCATGAATTACAAATGGGAAAATAGCTATCACAAAGCTATGAAAGTTTTTATAGAACCTCAAACTTACCAGGGAATAAGGTTTTAATGCCACCCTATGTGTTAACAAAAATTGATAGTAATTGATATGAAGCCATTTTTCAGATTCTCACATAAACTTATTCATTTACAGATGATAGCCAAAAAATATGCAGGCTTAACTGTTTATCTGATTTCTCCATTATCTTCAGATTAGAAGTCAGTTGGGGACGGGATCTAGTTGATGGGGAAAAAATGTACAGGTGGGGAGAGCTTCTGAGAAATTCGCCTTGGCAACGGAGGGAGAGTGCTAATCACGGATAAGTAAGAGCTGCCGCAGAGGACCATTTAGAGGAGAAAGCCAAAAGCTCTAAGCTTCTCATTGCGTAATCTTGAAAATGAACACACTTGTATTTTGGTGAGGATACTAGTATGGCATTGTTCCTGAGTCAAGAATGGGTCAAATTCTATTCTCTATGAGGTAATAATAAGAATGAGAAAATATTAGAAAAAATATTAGAAAATATTTTTATCATAGTTGAGATTTTTAAAAGTTGTAGTGTTTAGCATGCTGAGTTTCTAGTTTCTGGAATACTCCTTTATGGGAATACCTTTATCCTTAGTGTTCCCCTAAGAGAAGGATCCATCAGAACAGTTGCTACTCTTTTATGGGCTAAGAGTTGGATATTTTGTTTAACTTTAATCATCTTATATATCACCAAATGGAATTGCACTTTTCAAAGTTAGCCTCACCCAACATAATTCATTTTAAAAGAACAGAAAAAAAGAACACTGTCTTTACACTTATTGCTATTGTTTTAATTAAAGTTTTAATTTAGGTTGGCACATTTGGCATATGGAATTCAGTTCTCTTTCCAGAAGCCCAGGGGTTCCCAAACTAAGGAGAAAAATCAGACCTATTTAATATGGACAGAAGCAGATAGCTGTGAGGAATAAGAAGATTTTATATAAAATGAAATGTGAGAAACATTATATCAATACATAAGACACAGTGCTATGCATATTTACTGTCGCCCTGTTCTTCAAACACTGCATGGGCCCCCTTAAGAGAAGTGTAACTCTAAATATTAAGAGATGTGATTAAAAAGCAAAGGTGATTCTCCAAGGTCTAATAAGTTTGAGAAACACTGAGTTAAAGCGAATTAGGGCTTCTTTATTACCAGGCTTTGCAGCACCGTCAATGAGTTAATAGGAATTGGAAAGCTCTTGAAGGGGGATAGAACAGATAGGCAACGTCTCCCAAACTTACTAGGTCATGGAACATTTTTCCCGAGGAGCGTATTTTGGGACCAGTGTTTGGCAGATGACCCATCGGAAAACCAGGAAGCCAGGCTGTGAAGGATACTAAGGTGGTGAAGTCACAGGCTTGGCTGGTCGGAGGCTCACAGTCTGAACTGATGATAAGACAAAGACCCAGTAAGTACAATGAGAAGAAGAAACCACAACTTTTCTGAGATACGGACAAAGTTCTGAGCGAGCTCTCAACAACATTTATTGAGCACAAATTTAAATGAACTGAGTTGATAGTTTCTCAACTATGAACGGCAAGTTTTCTTTTTAAAAGTACCATTATCACTCTTTGCCAAATACTTTACAAATATGATATTCAATCTCACAGAAACTCCACAAGGAGGGAACTATTTTTCTTACTATTCCTGAAATTGATTTCTAGAGGGTTGGAGTCTCCTGATAATCTTAGGCATCCCCTCCTTGGAAAACACGGGATCTGATCCCAGACCTGCCTGGTGCTAGAGCTGTACGTCTATCCAGCCCAACCTGCCAAAAAGGTGGTATTTTTTTCTAAAATACACTCACACAATTAAAATATATTTAAGTATAGGAAAATACAGAAATACCAGGCAATAATATTGAACGATTCAAGCATGACCAAGAGAAAATTTCTTTACACTGAAGTTGAGGGTTTAACCGTGAGACAAAACAAAACAAAAAAACAACTTTTAAGGTCTGTTTTCCAGGAAAATGCCAAAATAAGGGGAAAAATGAAGTCCGTAATATTGATACACTTACAGTCAGCCTATAGGGAGAAGGAGAGGAGTAGAATACAGATACCAATGAGAGCTTTGAAACATGTCCAGTCACCTTTCTAAACCTTGCTCAATTTCTTCCAGTGTTTTTTATTTCTGTGGTATATTTGCTCTTCTTAAATACCAGAATCCTATTTAAGTTTGGAATACATCTATATTTTTTCAGCTTATTCTCAAATAGAATAATTTATGAGATAACCTCACGTATAGATTTCAAGCGTATGTTTTGCCTATTTGCCATTACAAGGTCAAATTTTAATCACTTTGTTCATCAGGAGATTGAAAATCTAAATGTTCAATGTTCCCAAACACTCAAAATCTATGCTTCAGTTTCTCTGTAGCTGCCAGCCTCAGATTTTGTTGAATAGATTGGGTGAAAGAAAGAAGGACAAATTAAGGATTTGGGCAAGGAGAGATTAATGGTACTTCAGTCTTTGTTGAATGGGAATTATAAATGTCCTTTCTTTTTTTTTTTAAGATTTTTATTTATTTATTTGAGAGAGAGAGAGAGTGAGCAAAGAGAGAGAGCACAAGTTGCGGGGGGTGGGGAGGGAGGCAGAGGGAGAAGCATACTCCCCACTGAGCAGGGAGCCCGATGCGGGACTCAATCCCAGGACCCCGGGATCGTGACCTGAGCTGAAGGCGGACGCTCAACCGACTGAGCCACCCAGGCGCCCTATAAATATCCTTTCAAAGAGATTTTCAATGTTTATAAATGCTACAGGGGTATTATTTAAGATCTGTACTGGGAATGTAGAAACCTTGGATAATAATAATAATAAAGTGAGACCACAATTTTGAGCTTAGCGCTTAACACACATGCACACATGCAAAAGCACACAAAATCATCTTAAAGATGTCATATTTTGCATTTTCTACCACAGCGCAGAATGTTTTTATGGTTTTCAAGAAGCCAAAACACTAATATCTAAAACCAAAGAAAATCCTGAGATATTGCAAAATTTATTCTAAAACCAATCAATCTGCTGTCAATGGCTTTTCAGTTCAACCCATCTAATATAAGCAGGGCAGGTTGTTTTTGAAAGACAGAGGAGATGAAAGGAAATGAATTTAGCCTGAAAATTTGCTAAGATAATAAACTACCATATTTTCCAGAAACTGAACTGACAATTAGCATTCAATCCTTAATCCAGGGGAGAAAAATGCATCGCAGCTGCTTTATACACATCTGTAACTGTGTTCAGTAAAATATGTTAGGTACTTTAAATCTGCTTATGCAATGTTGGCAAGCAGAGACTTTTTCCTTTATTCTAAATGTAAATACTAATATAGAATTGGTGCAAACTCTAGCTTAGGCAGTATAGAGCCTAACATTTTTCCATTGCTTTATTACATTCAGCTCCACTTGGAGAATGTTTACAATCCCAGTTTCAACCAATGGGTGGCATCACGTGGCCTGCAGTTGGGCAGGGGAAAGCCATTTAGAAAAATGCAAACATCTTTTCTCCTGCCCGGTTAACTTTGCTGATAAGTAAATGCTCAAAACACTGCATAAGGCAGGCTCCAAGATTCACCTTCTACTTTACTTCTTCCTGGAAGCTGTCCCTTCCTTCTCCTTTTGTCCTTTCCCTTTGTTGAATGGGAATTATAAATGTCCTTTCTTTTTTTTTTAAGATTTTTATTTATTTATTTGAGAGAGAGAGAGAGAGTGAGCAAAGAGAGAGAGCACAAGTTGGGGGGGGGAGATACATTTTTATGTATCTTTTTTCCTGAGACTCATTTATTGCCTCCTGTCTTTTTTTTTAAGCTTTTATTTATTTATTTGAGAGAGAGAAAGAGAGAGAGAGAGAGCATGAGAGGGGAGAGGGTCAGAGGGAGAAGCAGACTCCCCGCTGAGCAGGGAGCCCGACGTGGGACTCAATCCCGGGACTCTAGGATCATGACCTGAGCCGGAGGCAGTCGCTTAACCCACTGCGCCACCCAGGGGTCCTATTGCCTCCTGTCTTATTCTGAATATTTTACAGCAGTCTCGTTTGTGCCTTCCTGTCTCACTGGGTGTTCAAAGCGTCATAACTGTGTTGTTTTTTTTTAAGATTTGTTTATTTATTTGAGAGCGAGCAGGTGAGTGGGGGGAGGGGCAGAGGGAGCGAGAAAGAGAGAGAGAGAGAGAGAATCCCAAGCAGACTGCACTGAGCGTGGAGCCCAACTCGGGGCTAGATCCCAGGACACTGAGATCATGACCTGAGCCAAAATCAAGAGTCAGAAGCTTAACAGACTGAGCCACCCAGGTGCCCCAACCATGTTCTTTTTTTCTTTTTTAAAAATATTTTTATTTATTTAGAGGCGCCTGGGTGGCTCAGTCATTACATGTCTGTCTTCAGCTCAGGTCATGATCCCAGGGTCTTGGGATCGAGCCCCGCATCGGGCTCCCTGCTGGGCGGGAAGCCTGCTTCTCCCTCTCCCACTCCCCTGCTTGTGTTCCTGCTCTCGCTATCTCTCTCTCTGTCAAATAAATAAATGAAATCTTTAAAAATATTTTATTTATTTATTTAAGACAGAGAAAAAGGGTGCCTGGGTGGCTCAGTTGGTTAAGCAACTGTCTTCGGCTCAGGTCATGATCCTGGAGTCCTGGGATTGAGTCCCACACCGGGCTCCCTGCTCAGCGGGGAGTCTGCTTCTCCCTCTGACCCTCTCCCCTCTCATGCTCTCTCTCTCTCTCTCTCTCTCACTCTCTCAAAATAAATAAATAAATCTTTAAAAAAGAGAGAGAGAGAGAGAGAGAGAGTGCAAGCGAGCGAGCATGAGCAAGGGGGAGGGGCAGAAGCAGGTTCCCTGCTGAGCAGGGAGCCTGACCAGGGGCTCCATCTGGAATCGTGACCTGAGCTGAGGGCAGACACTTAACCAACTGAGCCACACAGGTGCCTCCAACCCCAACCATGTTCTTAATATGAATCCCCCACACCACTCAGAACATTTCTGGATGATTCTGTATTCTGGGTTCCCTACCAGCACAGACACCTCCCCACCCCCTGCCACCCCACCACACACATACGTCAGAGGCAATCTAGCCTCCAGAAGGTATTTTCCTTTATTTTTTGTATAGGATCCAAATCAGACTTTGGGACCATGAGTGATATTTCAGTTTTCTGTGACGCATAGGTCACGGGGTATGTTTCAAACGTTTGGATTGTACGCACACACACATACCCCTACACACATCACTTGGCACCTGCTATTCTTGATGTCTAAGAGCATAGTGACCTTGCTTTGGTAACCAGAACCTGGTTTTCATTTCAAAGGAAAATCCCTGAAAAACACTAAACCAGGATTGTGGGTTTTTTTCCTCCTAAAAACCATCTATCATTTAAAAATCTGAACTCCCATCTCCCCATTCATGTCTGTGATGCCCACCAACAGCAAGTGCATCAGAACAGGCGACAGCCTGTGGGCACCGTTCCAGCCAGGAGCTGACTCAGCATACCCTTTCTGTCTACTAGTAATTAAAGAGAAATTTACCACTTGCTTAAAATAACCAACAGAAAGGCCAAAAGTCTTTGAATGACAGTGTTCTGCTCCAGCAGAAATCATAATTCTGACCCAAAGAAAATCAGAAATTCGAGATTCAAAGGTCACCCCCCATCAGAACCTTAGGTCTCTGAAATCCCCTTTCTTGGCAGTATTCTAGGGATCAGATGTTGGTCCAGCAGTGACTACCAGCCAAGAAGAAGAAATGAGAAGGAGAACGCAAATCATGGAGCATCTGAAAGCCCACAAGTTGGAACCCCTCTCTCCTGGTGCATTCGGTACTCTGCCATGATATATACACGGTGCTTGTTACATGCCAGGCACTGTTTCAAGTGGGTCACATGCATTAACCCCTTTAGACCCCAAATAAGCCTATGAGGATAGTGATAGTACAGTTGAGGAACTGGAGCCCAGAAAATGGAAGCCATTTGCCCAATGTCACCATGCTCACCCTGGCAGAGGAGAGAGTGAACCCAGGCTGACAGGCTCCAGAGCCTGGCCCTCAACCACTTACTGTAAATGAGGGAGATAAATCCATCTCGAGGGGACAAAGCTGTTCAGTAATGTCCACCAGGTTCTAATCCTTTTGCAAGAGACAACAGCTGGTAAAATTGTATATTTTAAATGATTTTATTCATCAAGACAAAGACCCTTCCTAGGATAACCATAGAAATTAGGGAGGCCCTACTACATCTGTGGGACCCTACATCCACGGCACTAATGCTCCTGACCAGCCAGGTCACAGGGCTCTACACTGATCGGCCCACAAACGAGCCAAGGAAATGGAAATCAGAAAATCTGGCCCTTTTCACAGACTTCCTGTTGCCCACCCACCCTCAGGGGCTTGTATTGCCCTAGTCAGGATGCGCCCAGCCCACCCTAGGCTCCCACCCACTTTCTTTGATTCCATCCATGTGCACCATTGCAGGTCAGCACCCCACATAGACAGTGTTGGATTTCTTCTCTTGATACAGAACATCCGAATCCATCCAGCAGCCCACCTAAGGAAACACTCAATCACCACTGAAACTTCTCTTACTGTCTTTCTGCCCCTGCCCAAAATGTCATTAAATGAGGCCAATTTAATCTCCTAACTAGCTCTTCAGTTCTTACCCTTCTCTCCATCCCCACGGCCACTGCTCTGGTGCAGGTTCTACCATCTGTGTTAGTCACAATCCTCCAGAAAAACAGAACCAATAGATGTGTATAGAGAGAGAGAGAGAGAGAGATTTATTTTTAGGAATTGGCTCTTGCTATCATGGATGCAGGCAAGTTCCAAAACCTGGGGGTGGACCAGCAGGCTGGAGAACCAGAGCAGGACTAATGGCCTGGTTCAAGGTCGGAAGCCATCTGCTGGTCAAATTCCTTCTGGCTCAGGGAGGTCAATCATTTGTTATGTAGGCCTGATTAGAAAAGTCCCACTCACATGATAGAGGGCAATCTACTTCGTCAAAGTCTACCAATTTCAATGTCAAGCTCATCCAAACATGCCCTCACAGAAACATCCAGAATAAAGTTTGAGCACATTATCTGATTACCCTGCTCCAGCCAAGCTGACACACGAAATTAACTATCATACCATCTCTCACTTAAATTGCAGCCCCTTTATCAGCCCTCCTGCCTCAGTCCAGCCCCTCTGAGCCATTCTCCACAGGGCATCAGGTGACCTTCCTAAAATGCAAATCTCACCATGTGACTGCAGGCAAGAAACACCTTATGTGGCTCTCCAAAGACCTAGAGGGGGAAAAAATAAAAATTCATTAGCTGAGCCTATCAGGCCTTTAAATTAGTAAGCAATATGATGACATTTTTACAGTTTGTGAAAACATGTTCACATCTACTTGCTCATTTAACCCTCCCAAGAAAATCGCAGCGTACAGCAAGCCCTGTAGCCCACAGTGCTAACTCGCTATGATGTTCTCATGCTCCCACTGCACAAAGCTACTTGCCGTTCACCATGTTTACCCTGCCCTTTCATCTGCCCCTTTGCATACGCTGTTGTATTTTTTCCTAAAATGACCTTTTCTATATTCTCCATTTTGTAAAGAAAAAAATACTAATTGTTTTTTTTTCCCTTTTTCCACTTTCCTTTGTCTTTTGTTTGTATCAGCACTTGGCAGTGCCCACCCCTATTTGTTCCCTGCAAGGCACTCTCCAACCCTGTATTCAGGGGCCAGGAAACCACCTGCGCAAGGACCAGATCCAGCCACTGACTGTTGTGGTAAATCCTTCATTTTCTGTTGTCTCTGGCTGCTTTCAACACTGCACTACCAGAGTTGAAGAGTCACAATAGAGGTATGGCCTTGAAAGCCCAAAATACTGGGGCACCTGGGTGGCTCAGTTGTTAAGCGTCTGCCTTCAGCTCAGGTCATGATCCCAGGGTCCTGGGTTCAAGCTCCACATTGGGCTCCCTGCTCAGCGGGAAGCCTGCTTCTCCCTCTCCCACTCCCCCTGCTTGTGTTCCCTCTCTCGCTGTCTCTGTCAAATGAATAAATAAAATCTTTAAAAAAAAAGAAAGCCCAAAATACTTAATATCTGGCCCTTTATGATAAAAGTTTGATGATCTCTGCTCTGCTTCAGGTATCAGATCAACCACATGGCCCTGAGAAGCTCCAAGACTCATGCCTGTGGGGTCCTAGCAGAACACTATGTCCCAGCCCTTGTTCCAAGAGAGCAGCCTGACAAGCAGATTGTTCTGCTGGTTGGTGCTGTATTTCTTTCCTGAGGATTGGCTCCCAGAACGATTCTGACACAGTGACGTGAGGTGACTCTCATTCACATCAGACAGAAGGTAAGTTCAGGGCTCTGGCTACCGATGTTCTACCCCTTGGCTGGAGTCAGGAGTCTAGCTTGGGCATTGCCTCTTGTGCATCTGTGTTTCTACTATGGCTTCTGTAGTCTACAACCCCCAAGAGAAGTGGGATGGTAGCAAGCAACACTTACCCTCTTTCCCAACCACTGCAATCCCTGACTCCCTAACTCTGGTACTCAGGGGAGGAGCCCACCCCCTGCACAGGCTCCAGACCATGTGGCAAGTAATGGAGGTACCCATTTCCTCCGTGGACTTTCCAGACTATTGTTGCACAATGTCAACTGGTACTTTAATCAATATCCTTTCTTGCCCCTGATCAATGTGGTAACATTGTGCTCTCCCAGATTAGTCATGGCTGGGTTCTCTAGCAAGGCAGAGTGAAGGAAGGTCATTCTTTGAGTGAATGGAACCGCTCTTCCTGCTTGGCCCACAGTCCCCTCACCTATGATTACTGATGACCACGTGTGGAAGGCAAAGGAATGGTCCACACTGAAAGAGCTCACACTGTAGGACTGCAGTGATTATGGACTAAAGAATTCAAGAAAAGACACAGTTGGAAGATACGTCATCCTGCATTTATAAGATTCTAAACGGCAAATTTTACATGACCAAAATTCAGATTACTGATTACATTTTTCTGCATGCTCTGGGAAGACTTGCATGGATGGTCATCATCAACAAAGCCCAGTAACAACCTTTGAGAGAGTCACTGAGAGTCAGTATTTGGAAACAGCAAAATGGATGGGTGATGCTGCAGTGTCATGAGTAATGGTAGAACCACCCTTAAATAAATGATGTTAGGAAACTTCACAGAGAAAAAAAAGGAAACTGCAGTGATGAGAAGTTCTGTGTTGTTTCAATACAAGCAGACTGTGAAGACCAATGGCATTGTGAGTAACAACTGCATTGCTATCTTTTCCTCATCAGGAGAAGGTACGGAGTTAGCCTGGAATGGCATTCTCCACAAAGAAGAACGTGAAGAGTTTGTTCTGGACCAGAACAGAACTAGACGGTGCCTGGAAACTGAAGAACCTTCACATGTCCTGATTGGATAATAACAAATATGTAAGTACCCTTTCTCTCCCATCATTCTAAATTTTCATCAATAAATCACTGTATCTAACATGAGCCTGTGCTTAGTATACCTTTAATCAAATTGTTCATAGAGGCAGAGATCTTGCAAAAAATATTTGCATGCACTCATTCTGCAGTGATATCTCTGACTGGAGGGATATGGTACTCCAATCAATCATGGGAAGGTCACATGCCCCAAACCAGAGCCAGGCGGGTGAGGTCAGCTGCACCCAAAGCATGGGAATGACAGTCAGGCAGGGAGTGGTTTCCCAAAGGAAAATGAAGCTGCTATTTCCAGAACTGGGGTAACAGATACAGCACAGGCTAAAACAACAGATGTTCACTTACCCGTCGCATGATGGGTTCGCGTCATCACCATCCTATATGAGATGCCTAAAGAGTGGAAGAGTGGGGCCATTTGTCCAAAGTCCCATGTAAGTCAGGGACAGAGCCAAGAGACAGGCCCACATTAAATCCCTAACTGGGATTGTTTACATTTGGCAATAACTGATCAAATCCAGGACCTTAGATTTGGCAAAGACTTTACATAAGAAGACTTGGAGTAATTCTTGCTCCTTTATTTACGAACTGTGTGATACTGAACAACTTAGTTAAGCCCTCTGAATCTTGTTTCTTCAATCCCAAAATTTGGGATAGCAATAATTTCCTTGTAGCATTGACATTAGCATTAAATGACAGTGCACAGAAAAGATGAAGACTAATGTGTCATTTGTAATTATATAGTATAGTATAATTGCCACTCTAGTAATTATAGCAGACTTAAAGGACCTAGTATTTTATTTTTTTAACACACTCTAAAATAGCACCTCTTTATGTGCCAGGCGTTGTCCCAAATGTATCATAAATATTAACTCAATAAAGTCATGATCCTCCTTTTTGAAGTAAGGAGCCTGAGACCCAGAGAGTTTCAGTGACTCGCCCAAGGTCACAAGTTAGTGAATGGGGTGCCAGGATTCAAACCCAGGCAGACAGGCTCCAGAGTCTGTGCTCAGAGTCTCTACACTCTACTGTCTCTCGGGAAAAGGCAGTTATTACTATTACTCAATAAGTAGCAGCACTTGGTTGCCATTATTATTACAGATGATAAGACTGAAATCTAGAGGCACCAAAATAGAAGTAAAGCTAAAAATAAAACCCAGGTCTAATGCTTCCCAGTCTGTTGCCCTTTCCAACATCCTGCCCCATTTCCTACTCAGAGGAGAATTACATTAAGGAGAAATAGTAGGATTATGTACCTGCTGACAAATGAGATCTGTCCTGCAATTCATCAGGTGTTATTATCAGGGAGAAAAATAATTTCTTTTTCCATTATAGATTCTAATTATGGGTAAATCAGTAAGACAAGATAAGTAAAACTTTTCTCATTTCTAGATGGAAGCAGGAAACATGCACAAATTCAATCTGCCACAGGTTTGGCAGTCACTGTGCCAGTTTATAGAAACAACAACAACAACAACAAAAAACAGCAGCATCAGGATTCCATTCATAAAGCACATTAGTGACCACAGCAGGTGCTAGCGGCTACAGGGGGCTGAAGAATGCACAGTGGAGAAGAAACAATCTTGGAAGTTAATGTTGGTCTTAAGATCGCTCAGGGATCACAGTTTTAATGGAACAACGGCCTCCTTGGGATTGAGCTGAAACAGAATCACAGACTGCAGGCAAAACCCCAAGGGCCAGGCCACGGTTTCCATATTCTTAGAGAATTTCCTTTTCACTTTACTGTAGAGAAACCCCTACTCCCCTGAGGCTCATTTAGACCGAGGCATAAATCAAGCATCCGTAAATTTTCTGTAAAGGGCCAGATAGTAAATATTTTAAGCTTTATGAGACATGCAGCCTCAGTCCCAACTGCTCAACTCTGCCTTTGTAGCAAAAGCTATGAAAGAAAATACATCAAGAAATGGGAGCAGCTGCATTCCAATAAACTTTATAAAGCAGAGCGTGGGCTGGATTTGGCCTGGGGGCTGCCTGCAATCGGCTGACGCCTGGCAGAAATCCTTCTCCCATGGAGACTCCATCCACGGGCTCCGGCACCGGCCTCGGGATCACCGGGGCTTCCTCCCTGGGCATCACACTGAGCCCCCACTGAGGGCCAACCACCAAGCTTCCTTCTCTTCCTTCCCAGCTGCTGCTGTCTTCCGAGGGAACTCCATTCAAGTGGATGAACTGTCCAACACCTTGGCCTCGCTGTCTTGACCTACTTAGATCTAAGTGCTTTCATTCAGGTACTTCCAGGTCACATTAGAAAACCACATCTACACCTGTCAGTGGCCAGGGGTTTCACCTCGGATTCTTAACCATCTCTGATCAAAACCCTCAGCCTCCCTAACCACCCTACATCTCCCCATCATATGTCATCAGAATCCCTCCGCTGTGCTGACCCAGTCACCCCCCGCACATGTGATACTAAGCACTTAAAATCGAGCTTGTACAAATCAACATGGGCTGTGGGTGCATATACACGCCAGATTTCCAAAACGTGGTACAAAAAAAAAAAAGAATGTAAGATATCTGAATAATAATTTTTACATAATTACATGTTGAAATTCTACTATTTGTGAGATGTGGGTTAAATACATTTTTAAATAAAAAGTCACAAGAGAAAATAAGTGTCGGAAATTATATTTTATGTCAGTAGCAGTTCCCCTGTTGTTGAAATTGTGAGTGATTTTTTCATTCACAGCCTTTTCCCCAACCTCTGACAATGAGCATGCATCATATTGATAATAAAGTTAAAGTGAATTAAAGAAAAATAGCTAAAATCAGAGACAAACCTCCATCATGCCCAATCCTTCAGAATACGGTAATGTTAAAATTAACCACGTTTGGAATTCATCTCCAAGAAAGCACAATTTTTAAACTATTTATAACAGACGGTCCGCAGAAATAATGTTCCAATCAACCATAATTTTGTGTTTTTTTGTAATTTAATATTATTATGCTAAGCATAACAACATGAATGTTTAAAAATACAGATTTTAAGATTAAAAACAACATCTGCCCATGGAACATTCTCCAGAATTGATCACATCCTAGGTCACAAATCAGGTCTCAACCGGTACCAAAAGACTGGGATTATCCCCTGCATATTTTCAGACCACAATGCTTTGAAACTAGAACTCAATCACAAGAGGAAAGTTGGAAAGAACTCAAATACATGGAGGCTAAAGAGCATCCTACTAAAGAACGAATGGGTCAACCAGGAAATTAAACAAGAATTAAAAAAATTCATGGAAACCAATGAAAATGAAAACACAACTGTTCAAAATCTTTGGGATACAGCAAAGGCAGTCCTGAGAGGAAAGTATATAGCAATACAAGCCTTTCTCAAGAAACAAGAAAGGTCTCAAATACACAATCTAACCCTACACCTAAAGAAGCTGGAGAAAGAACAGCAAATAAAACCTAAACCCAGCAGGAGAAGAGAAATAATAAAGATCAGAGTAGAAATCAATGAACTAGAAACCAAAAGAACAGTAGAACAGATCAACGAAACTAGGAGCTGGTTCTTTAAAAGAATTACAAGATTGATAAACCCCCGGCCAGACTTATCAAAAAGAAAAGAGAAATGACCCAAACCAACAAAATCATGAATGAAAGAGGAGAGATCACAACCAACACCAAAGAAAGACAAACAATTATAAGAACATATTATGAGCAACTCTATGCCAGCAAATTAGATAACCTGGAAGAAATGGGTGCATTCCTAGAGATGTATCAACTACCAAAACTAAACCCGGAAGAAATAGAAAACCTGAACAGACCTATAGCCACTAAGGAAATTGAAGCAGTCATCAAAAATCTCCCAACAAACAAAAGCCCAGGGCCAGATGGCTTCCCAGGGGAATTCTATCAGACTTTAAAGAAGAATTAATACCTATTCTCCTGAAACTGTTCCAAAAAATAGAAATGGAAGGAAAACTTCCAAACTCCTTTTATGAGGCCACCATTACCTTGATCCCCAAACCAGACAAAGACCCCATCAAAAATGAGAATTACAGGGCGCCTGGGTGGCTCAGTTGGTTAAGCGACTGCCTTCGGCTCAGGTCATGATCCTGGAGTCCCGGGATCGAGTCCCGCATCGGGCTCCCCACTCAGTGGGGAGTCTGCTTCTTCCTCTGACCCTCTTCCCTCTCGTGCTCTCTATCTCTCATTCTCTCTCTCTCTCTCAAATAAATAAATAAATAAAATCTTTAAAAAAAAAATGAGAATTACAGACCAATATCCTTGATGAACATGGATGCAAAAATTCTCACCAAAATACTAGCCAATAGGATCCAACAGTACATGAAAAGGATTATTCACCATGACCAAGTGGGATTTATCCCTGGGCTGCAAGGTTGGTTCAACATCCGCAAATCAATCAACGTGATACAATACATTAACAAAAGAAAGAACAAGAGTCATAGGATCCTCTCAATAGATGCAGAAAAAGCATTTGACAAAGTACAACATCCTTTCTTGATCAAAACTCTTCAGAGTATAGGGATAGAGGGTACATACCTCAATATCATAAAAACCATCTATGAAAAACCTACAGCGAATATCATTCTCAATGGGGAAAAGCTGAGAGCTTTTCCCCTAAGGTCAGGAACGCGGCAGGGATGTCCACTCTCACCACTGCTATTCAACATAGTATTAGAAGTCCTAGCCACAGCAATCAGACAACAAAAAGAAATCAAAGGCATCCAAATCGGCAAAGAGGAAGTCAAACTCTCACTCTTTGCAGATGATATGATACTGTATGTGGAAAACCCAAAAGACTCCACCCCAAAACTGCTAGAACTCATACAGGAATTCAGTCAAGTAGCAGGATATACAATCAATGCACAGAAATCAGTGGCATTCCTATACACCAACAACCAGACAGAAGAGAGACAAATCAAGGAGTCGATCCCATTTACAAATGCACCCAAAACCATAAGATACCTAGGAATAAATTTAACCAAAGAGGTGAAGGATCTGTACTCAGAAAACTATAAAATACTCATGAAAGAAATTGAAGAAGACACAAAGAAATGGAAAAACGTTCCATGCTCATGGATTGGAAGAACCAACATTGTGAAGATGTCAATGCTACCTAGAGCAATCTACACATTCAATGCAATCCCCATCCAAATACCATCCACTTTTTTCAAAGAAATGGAACAAATAATCCTAAAATTTATATGGAACCAGAAGAGACCCCGAATAGCCAGAGGAATATTGAAAAAGAAAAGCAAAGCTGGCGGCATCACAATTCCGGACTTCCAGCTCTATTACAAAGCTGTCATCATCAAGACAGTATGTTACTGGCACAAAAACAGACACATAGGTCAATGGAACAGAATCGAGAGCCCAGAAATGGACCCTCAACTCTATGGTCATCTCATCTTTGACAAAGCAGGAAAGAATGTCCAATGGCAAAAAGACAGTCTCTTCAACAAATGGTGTTGGGAAAATTGGACAGCCACATGCAGAAGAATGAAACTGGACCATTTCCTTACACCACACACAAAAATAGACTCCAAATGGTTGAAAGACCTAAACGTGAGAGAGGAGTCCATCCAAATCCTAAAGGAGAACACAAGCAGCAACCTCTTCCACCTCAGCCACAGCAACTTCTTCCTAGAAACATTGCCAAAGGCAAGGGAAGCCAGGGCAATAATGAACTATTGGGATTTCATCAAGATAAAAAGCTTTTGCACAGCAGAAGAAACAGTCCACAAAACCCAAAGACAACCGACAGAATGGGAGAAAATATTTGCAAATGACATATCAGATAAAGGGCTAGTATCCAAAATCTATAAAGAACTTATCCAACTCAACACCCAAAGAACAAATAATCCAATCAAGAAATGGGCAGAAGACATGAACAGACATTTTTCCAAAGAAGACATCCAAATGGCCAACAGACACATGAAAAAGTGCTCGACATCACTCAGCATCAGGGAAATCCAAATCAAAACCTCCATGAGATACCACCTCACACCAGTCAGAATGGCTAAATTAACAAGTCAGGAAACGACAGCTGTTGGCGGGGATGCAGAGAAAGGGGAACCCTCCTACACTGTTGGTGGGAATGCAAGCTGGTGCAACCCCTCTGGGAAACAGTATGGAGGTTCCTCAAACCGTTGAAAATAGAGCTACCATATGATCCAGCAATTGCACTACTGGGTATTTACCCCAAAGATACAAATATATGGATGCGAAGGAGTACGTGCACCCCGATGTCTATAGCAGCCATGTCCACAATAGCCAAACTGTGGAAAGAGCCAAGATGTCCATCAACAGATGAATGGATAAAGAAGCAGTGGTATATATACACAATGGAATATTATGTAGCCATCAAAAGGAATGAGATCTTGCCATTTGCAATGACATGGATGGAACTGGAGGTTGTTATGCTGAGTGAAATAAGTCAATCAGAGAAAGACTTGTATCATATGACCTCACTGATATGAGGAATTCTTCATCTCAGGAAACAAACTGAGTTTTGCTGGAGTGGTGGGGGGTGGGAGGGATGGGGTGGCTGGGTGATAGACATTGGGGAGGGTATGTGCTACGGTGAGCGCTGTGAATTGTGCAAGACTGTTGAATCACAGATCTGCACTTCTGAAACAAATAATGCAACATATGTCAAGAAAAAAGAAAAAGAAGAAGATAGCAGGAGGGGAAGAATGAAGGGGAATAAGTCGGAGGGGGAGACGAACCATGAGAGACGATGGACTCTGAAAAACAAACTGAGTGTTTTAGAGGGGAGGGGGGTGGGGGGATGGGTTAGCCTGGTGATGGGTATTAAAGAGGGCACAGTCTGCGTGGAGCACTGGGTGTTATGCACAAACAATGAATCATGGAACACTACATCAACAACTAATGATGTAATGTATGGTGATTAACATAACAATAAAAATAAAAAGAAAAGAAAACATCTGTTTTATTTCTAGTAAGTAAAAGAGGAGTTAAGGAGAAGAGAAGCTCCTACCCTTGGCAGCTGCTATACTTTTCGGCTGGACCTCAGTCGGCCCTGCGCCCCCCGCTGTCCGCCGGTCACCGACATTCTGTTCTCTCAGCCACAGCCCGACAGGGAGCAGTCAGAACCGCTAGCCAGCACAGAGTGCAGCTTGTGTGCAGCCCCATCGGGGAGTGACAAGGCCCCACGGTTCTCTGCTCACTAGAAAGCCTGACGTCAGCTCCAGCAAGGGAATCCTGAGACAGCACGATTCGGATTCCAACTGCTCTGGGTCCGTATCCTTTTGAAAACACTTAAGCTCAGAAGTTCGGAAGGTGTGGTCCCCAGATGAGAAGCATCCGTATTACAGGGAACTCACTGGACTTGTAGATTCTTGGGCCCCAGACCAGACACACAGAATCAGAAACCCAGGGGGCGGGAGTCGTCAATCCGTGTTTGAGCGATCCCTCCAGGGGACTCTGGCACACACTCAAGTCTGAGAACCACTCACCTAATGGAGCGGCTTTGGACAATTACCTAATCCCTCCAAACCTCAGTTTTCCTCCCTGGCAAACTGAAGATAATAAAACCTAACCTCAAAGCCTTGTAAGGATTAATGAGAAGATGGGTATCAGGCACAAAGGAACACTCTATGAATTATATCATCATTTTCTCCCTCGGGATTCTTAAAAACTCAACATCCTCTGAGCAAATTTTCCATTTTTTTCCCTTTAATACAGTTAATTCTTTGCCTGGTGGAAATGATAAATGGACGTCTCTGCTAGATTGAACAAAATAATATATAAGATGCAGATAAGTAGGTCATTATGGTAACATTGTTTCTTGTTAAAGGAAAAAAAAAAGCACCATATGGATAGATGGAAAGAATCCTAGAGTCAGATATAGGAAACATGCTCCAGCTCTAACTCCGTGCACGTCTCCTTCTGTATGAAGCCATGTGGAATGACAGAGGAGGCAAAAACATTGTAATCAGGTAACTCGGGGTTCATATCCTACCTCCGCCATTACACAGATCTGCAGGGTATGTTTTGCTCACCTAAAACACTTGTGTGCGCACATGGATGCTCAGAATGCACCTCTCTCCTTCCCTTTACCCTTTTAGGTTCATCCTTGTAAGTAGGCCAGGAGTTAATGAGCGTTTCCACCAGGCCAGTCAAGGAACAGGGAGAAATTGTCCCCAGTGCTCCTATCCCACTGGGTTGTGCTTTTAATCTTAACTCCTTTCCTCTCCTGTGTGCTTGGGATGTCAACCAATTTTGCAAATGGCAGGCTCTCCCAACCTTCCTCTGCCACCCAAACCCAGACAATAGAGGATGTTGCTGCCCCCACACAGCTGACTAGCAATCAGAAGACATCTGCACCCAGGCTCAGATTAACCAGTGAAAAACATAGCCAGAGAGCCCTGAGTGGCAGCTTGCCGTTCTGTAGGTGCTCTGTAAGTGGCCCAGGTGCCACACACCGAACATTAATGACCCTTCTCATGACAGGAAATGGGCATGTCCCACGAGACCACAGCCACGCAAGGCCACCACATTCCAAGGTGCCATTTTCTCTGCTGTGAAGAGGGGTCTTCTGGTGGGTTCATTTCCTATGGTTGCTATAACAGATTACCACAAACTTGGCAGTTTAAAACAACTCCCTGTTTATCCTCTTACCGTTGTGGCAATCAGAAGTCTGAAATCAGCTTCACTGGGCCAAAATCAAGGTATGTGCAGGGCCATGCTCGCTCTGGAGACTCCCAGGGAAAGTATGTCTTTGTTTTCTCCAGAGTCTAGAAGCACCTTCCTTGCAGTGGTTGGCTGCATTCTACCTTCATCTTCAAAGCCAGCAGTGTAGCATCCTGTTTCAGTCCTCACACGGCCTTTTGTTCTTGTGAACAAATTTCTCTCTGCTCCCCTTTTATAAGGACGCTGTGGTAACATGTTAGGCTGATCCAGATGACCCAGGACAACCTCCTCATCTCAGCATCCTTAACTTAGTCACAGCCACAAAGTTCCTTTTGCTGTTAAGAGTAACATTCATAATTTCAGGGATTAGGACCTGGGTAGTTAGGGGAGCCATTAGTCAGCTTACCACATTCAGTATCAAGTGTCTTTTTTATGAAAAGGAGAAATCGCCCTCCCATTAGGTGGCAAGTGATAGATAGTGTTACTTCTAATTCCACCAACCCAAAGAGAGGAAAATCAACCCTCATGGCTTCCAAAGAATATTCCTGCGCATCTGGGCAGGGCTTAGGCCAGAAGGCAGATGCTATAAAGACCCTCAGTGCCCCCGGGCAAGTCCGCCACTTCCTATCTGTGATCTTGCACCTGGTTTTCTGCCTTGTAAAATGGGGGATGAGGAAATCTTGCTGAGAAAATTAGATGAGATGATGTATGATCAGGGCCTATCATGGAGTTTGTGGAGCAACAAACACCCAACAAACACCCAACAAACACATCTGCATAAAAAAGGAGTTGCTCAAGGATTTTGTGCAAAATCTGACTCTCACAGTAACTCCTGCACAGATTGAGATGCCCCCTCCATATTCCCTCCCTCCGAGCACTGCTCGGGGGCCCCTTTGCTAGGCTGGCCTCTGCCGTAACCCAGTCGCTCCCATCATGGCCCTGCCATGACGCCTTGGTTTCCCAGAACATAGGAAGACATCAAGTCCACTTGGCTCGGTTCTTTTTTCCTTTCCTCCCCTCCTGCCTCAAACCTGCTACTTCCAGAAATATTTGAAGGAGAGCAATAAAAGACCCCCACTTCCATCTTCACGAGATAAACAAATGCTAAGCAAAAAACCAACCAGCCTGGATAGGTAGATTGGCTGCCTGGAGATCTGTTGAGGTTTGGGTGTGTTGGTTTGTTTTTGTTTTGTTTTGTTTTCCTCTTTCTCCTCACACAACTCGGGCTCTTCAGAATTTCAGAAGCTGATAAGCACACACTTCAGCAAAGATTATTGTGAGACACAAATGATTTCTGTTGTTAAGTTGTATAAACCCTGTATCTGCTCCTCGCTTTCCAGCTTCCAGAATGGGGTCCTCATCTGTCCTCACAGCGCAAGGAACTAGCTACATGCCGAGTGTTTTGTGGGTGCCAGAAACAGAACGAGAGCTTTACATATATTTCCCACAGTCCCCGATCCTGTCCCCAAAGTAACACGGGCCTCGCGTTACAAATGAGGACACAAGCCTCAGAAGACTAGTTCAAGTTCCTACAGCTTAGTAAATGCAAAGCTGGGGCTGCTCTGGGTGACAAGGCAGCAGACTGAGTCACAAGACCACGCTGCTGTCACCAACACCACTCGTTCCACGTGTGGAAGTTAGAAAGCCACACTGTGCCCCTATTCCGATCCCTGAGTTTCTAGCTCTGACTTTGGTGAGGATGATCTCCATTTCCCGCCGTAGTCAGAGCTCCATGGCTATGAGTCAATGATGGCACAAACATGCAAACACAGAAACAGAAAGGGAAAGGAAAAACAGAACAGAACAAAACAGAGCCACTTGAGGACTGCCTAGAAGGCCTTTGCTGGACACATCCCACCCACCTAGGGGATCAAGGAAGAACATGATGACGCAGTGTCTTCCTCCCAAGCCCAGAAGCTCTAGACGTATTTGGGGCCACAGGAAAATGAAAAGAAGGAAGGTTGAAAGTTGGAGTGTTGATAAGAGAGAGAACCAGATGGGTAAGAAATGGAGCGAGGAGACCTCAGCAGGTCGGGGACAGCCTGCAGGCCCTGGCATATCAGAACTTCCCCTCACACCAGCACGGCTCTCCTCTCAGACCCAAAACCCAAGAGGGAGGTCAGCCGGGTCTTCCCGAGCCCGCAACACGCGTGCGCGCATGCGCACCGGCGCAGAGACGCCGGAATTCCACACAGATTTAACTTTTACACCAAGTGCGATCGTTCCTGACAGCTGCTTTGCAAATGGTGGTAGAATGCACTGCGAAACACCCTGTGGGATCAGAGCACTGTCCTCTGTCCCTGCCTGCAGCTGTGGCGAGTCAGACTGTGGCACGAGAAGGCCTCGGAGACGGTTGCGTCACCCCAGCAGCCGGGGCCACAGACACCTGCACCCTCCTCACTCAGAGAAGCAGCAACCCGCAACCCGTCCTCGCAGGCTCACGGGAAGTGGGATAGGGCAACGTACTCCACACTAGGAATGAGAACAGCTGAGCTGACCAGATTAGGGCTAATTTAAAAGTTCGGTCTCTCCCTGTGCTTGTCTGTATTCCAATTTCCCCTTTTTAAAAAAGATCCCAGTCATACTGGGTAAGGGCCGACCCTACTCCACTGGGACCTCATCTTAACTAACTGCACTGCAATGGCCCTATTTCCAAAGAACTTCACATTCTGAGGTTCCGGGGGTTAGGACTTCAACATATGAATTTAGAGAGGACACAATTCAACCCATAACAAGTGCTTCCCAAGAAAAACGAGCCACAACCCAGGCCCAATGTCCTATTTATGAAACGGAAGTTGGACTGGGTGATCGCTAAGGGCCTTTTCAGCAGAACGATTCTAAAATTCTATCTGTAGCCATGGTTTGGGGCTGTCACTGCAGGTTAGAATTAGGTGGGCAGTTTCTAAACAATGCCACCCCTGCCTCAGAACAATTAATTAGTCAGCCTTCCTAGGGGTGGAGTCTGGCTATTTTAAACCCCCCTAGGGGATGCTGATATGCAGCCATTTTGAGAAGTATTCATCTGCAGAATTCCCTAGAACAGACTGAGGCGACACAGCGGGTGTCCAAGACATCATCCTATCAAAACACACAAGCTTAACCTTTCTCCAGGCAGGAATCTCTATCACAGAATTATTCACAAACACTCACAGTAGGCAAGAACATGGCTATCATTCTGAGGACAACCGCAAGAGTTTCGATCAAAATTCCAATTTTAATAATAATCCAGAGCAAGCATTACTTCTGCAAGAAGTTGTCCCTGACTCTCACGGGCTGAGATGAAGCTTCTTCCTCCTCCCTTGGGTTTCTCCCTAACATGGCAGTTGTGTTTCTGTGATGGTCTGTCCTCCCCACGAGACTGTGTACCTCTTAAGGCTGAGGTCTGTGTCTTAGCGCACTAACACACAGGCTGGGGCATGGTTTGTGAATGTTTTTGCATGAATGAATGAATGAATAAATGAGAGGGGAGTGGATGAATCAATATGACGATTCATAACAGAAAATTTAAACCAAGATGTCAGTAACGGCTTATTATTATAGTAATCTGGAAGAACGACATATTTGCAGTTTTGCCAAGAATAGGCTTTATTTAATTTTATTATCTTGATTGCAAGAATCCTCATTTGACACTAAAGTTAAGAATAGAGTAAGTACTGCTCACTTTTTATACGACTACACTTTCTAGCAAATATACTTTAAAACACAAACGAGTCATAGTGTGCCCAAGGCTTTAGACACTTTGTCCACAGAACCAACAGCTTTCTCCTTTGGATTTAGAATGAAAGTTCATGCATTTATGGCAAATCGTAAAGGATGTAGGATATTCCCAAAATGGAACTCCTTGTCAAGGAATACTGTGAATTAATCCAATTATTCCAATCCAACTTATATATGTATGCAGGCAAGACCTTACACAAAGACAGGATGGTAAACAGGATAGCATTCTAGAATCCAAACACATGATTCTGTAAAATAACAGGAGACCCTTGCACAAATTGATTCATGGCCTGATAGCTTCTTTTCCTTCAAAAAAGCAGGCACCACTAACACAGGGCGGCTATTATGCTCATTTTTCAGGAAACTGAAATGCAAAGATGCTTAAAAATGCAGAGATATATCCATGCACGAATTTATTAAGTAAATGCATTTTCAGTGAATACCTGCTTTGCTCCATATTTGGTGCTTTGGGAAGAAAATAGACATTAAAATAAGGCCCTTATCTAAGAGGAAATTTCATTCTAATGTGGGAGGGAAGAAATGCTATATAGTTTGTAATATCAGGATGTTTTTCTTTTTTTTTTTTTAATTTTTATTTATTTGACAGAGAGAGACACAGCGAGAGAGGGAACACAAGCAGGGGGAGTGGGAGAGGGAGAAGCAGGCTTCCTGCAGAGTGGGGAGCCTGATGCGGGGCTCGATCCCAGGACCCTGGGATCATGACCTGAGCTGAAGGCAGATTCTTGATGACTGAGCCACCCAGGCGTCCCAGACAGGTTGTTTTTCTGCAGTAAAATAGATGCTCTAAATAAAGTGTGATCATGAATTGAAGTGGAGAGATTGGTCATACATGTAAGGGGAAAGTGATATTGAACAGATGTTCAAAGAGGATCAGGTTTTGATAGGTAGAGATTTGAAGGAGAGTATTACAAATGGAGGGAAATCAAGGCATGAGTAGAGGTTTAGGTGAGAATTACCACAATCAGGGTAAGAAGTTTGGTGTTCGCGACCCCGCCACTGCGGGTTTCTGCCCCGGGGGCTGCCTTAAAGCCCTTTCCCCGCCTCTACCGGTCTTATACACTAACAATGCAACTGTAGAAAGAGAAATTAGAGAAACGATTCCATTTACAATAGCACCAAAAACCGTAAGAGACCTTGGACTAAACCTAACAAAAGAGGTAAAGGATCTAAACTCTAGGAACTACAGAACACTCATGAAAGAGATTGAAGAAGACACAAAAAGATGGAAAAATATTCCATGCTCATGGATCAGAAGAATAAACATTGTTAAAATGTCTATGCTACCCAGAGCAATCTATACCTTCAATGCCATCCCGATCAAAATTCCAATGACATTTTTCAAAGTGCTGGAACAAACAATCCTAAACTTTGTTTGGAATCAGAAAAGACTCTGAATCGCCAAGGAAATGTTGAAAAAGAAAAACAAAGCTGGGGGCATCATGTCGCCCGATTTCAAGCTATATTACAAAGCTGTGATCACCAAGCATGGTACTGGCACAAAAACAGACATTTGGACCAATGGAACAGAATAGAGAACCCAGATATGGACCCTCAACTCTATGGTCAAATAATCTTTGACAAAGCAGGAAAAAACATGCAATGGAAAAAAGACTGTCTCTTCAATAATTGGTGCTGGGAAAATTGGACAGCCACATGCAGAAGAATGAAACCATTCTCTAACACCATTCACAAAGATAAACTCAAAGTGGATGAAAGACCTCAATGTAAGACAGGAATCCATCAAAATCCTGGAGGAGAACATAGGCAGTAACCTCTTTGACATTGCCCACAGCAACTTCTTTCAAGATACATCTCCAAAAGCTGGTGAAACAAAAGCAAAAATGAACTTTTGGGACTTCATCAAGATAAAAAGCTTCTGCATAGCAAAGGAAACAGTCAACAAAACAAAGAGGCAACCCACAGAATGGGAGAAGATATTTGCAAATGACATTACAGATAAAGGGCTGGTATCCAAGATTTATAAAGAACTTCTCAAACTCAACACCCAAAAAATAAATAATCAAGTCAAAAAGTGGGCAGAAGATATGAAGACACTTCTCTGAAGAAGACATACAAATGGCTAACAGACACATGAAAAAATGTTCATCAGCATTAGCCATCAGGGAAGTTCAAATCAAAACCACATTGAGATACTACCTTACACCAGTTAGAATGGCAAAAATGGACAGGGAAAGAAACAACAAATGTTGGAGAGGTTGTGGAGAAAGGGGAACCCTCTTACACTGTTGGTGGGAATGCAAGTTGGTACAGCCACTTTGGAAAACAGTGTGGAGGTTCCTCAAAAATTTAAAAATAGAGCTACCCTATGACCCAGCAGTTGCACTCCTGGGTTTTTACCCCAAAGACACAGATGTAGTGAAAAGAAGGGCCATATGCACCCCAATGTTCATAGCAGCAATGTCCACAATAGCCAAACTGTGGAAAGAGCCGAGATGCCCCTTAACAGATGAATGGATAAAGAAGATGTGGTCCATATATACAATGGAATACTACTCAGCCATCAGAAGGATGAATACCCAACTTTTACATCCACATGGATGGGACTGGAGGAGATGATGCTAAGTGAAATAAGTCAAGCAGAGAAAGTCAATTATCCTATGGTTTCACTTATTTGTGTAACATAAGGAACAGCATGGAGGACACTAGGAGAAGGAAGGGAAAAATGAAGGGGGGAATTGGAGGGAGAGATGAACCATGAGAGACGATGGACTCTGAGAAACAAAGAGGGTTCTAGAGGGGAGGGAGAGGGGGGATGGGTTAGCCCGGTGATGGGTATTAAGGAGGGCACGTACTGCATGGAGCACTGGGTGTTATACGAAAACAATGGATCGTGGATCACCACATCAAAACTAATGATGTATTGCATGGTGACTAACATAACATAATAAAATAAAATTTAAAAAAAAAAAGTTTGGTGTTAACTCTAAAGGCAACTGGGAGCCATAGGGTGTTTTTGAGAATTGCAGCAACACGGTAGGAGAATTAATCTTTTAAGAAAGTTTAGGGTAAATTGGGGAGGAAGAAGACTGAAAGCATGGGCACAAGTATGGGAGACACATTCAACTACAGGATTGGTGGGAAGATGGAAAGAAAACAGGATCAGAGGCATGGATAAAGGATTGATGGACAGTTTCAGTCCAAGGAGGCACCTGAGCACAATACTGTGTCTCTCTACCTTCTAGATATCCCCCAGAGTAAAAGAACGTGGATAATCCTGTAAGAACAAAGAGATCTGAAGAGACAAGAAATCTGCAAATAAAATGGCGAAAACCAGCTGCCTATAAAAATGTCCTTTTTCCATTTGTAGTTATCATCACTTAAAATTTCTAGTGGTTAGAAGAAACTTACCAATATGAAAAAAATAAGATTGTGATAAATGGGAAAAATAACTGATTCCACAAGAATAAAGATAATTTAAGATATTTTTAAAAAACTGCTTTAAATAGTATTCTTGGAGAAATTCTGGAAGGTATCTCAAGACAATATAAAATTTAAACAGAGAGCAAGAAGGAACTCTTGGATATTAAATGTACAGTCGAGGTAATCTCCCAGAAAATAGAGCAAAAAGAAAAAACTTAAAAGATGAGAAAAAATTAAGAGATCTAAATCTCAATTTAGGTGGTTATAATCAGGCAGGGTTTAATCAGGGAAGCAGAGCTACCAGGAGGGATGGGATAAGAGATTGGTTGTAGATATTAAATCTCGGGGTGCCTGGGTGGCTCAGTGGGTAAAGTGTCTGCTTTCAGCTCAGGTCATGGTCTCAGGGTCCCGGGATCAAGCCCTGAATCGGGCTCCCTGCTCAGCGGGGAGTCTGCTTCTCCCTCTCCCTGTGCCCCTCACCCCCATTGGTGCTCTCTCTCTCCCTTTACTCTCTCTCCCTCAAATAAATAAATGAAATCTTAAAAAAAAAATAAATCTCACCCAGCTGTGTGAGGAGTTGGGGAAGTTAGGGTCCAGAAGGTGAGAGCAGTCACCTATAAGTCAGCCTGAGAAGCCAACGAGGCTCGGCTGCCCAATGGGACTGCAAATGGAAGGCTTCTGGAGGGTTCTATGGCCAACTTCCATCTGCACAGCTTCTGTCTCTGTGGGTCTGCTACCACGTAGGTCTCCACCCTGGTGGAGGGTTTGGGGATGCTATTTGTCTACCAGGTCAACTGTCAGGAGTAAGAGCTGGAGCAGAGAGCAGGTGCAAGATGGAGCCCACTGACCCTCTGCAACCTGTCACCACATCTAAGCATGGCAACCTTCAGAGAGCAAAGTCTGCAGCTTCATACTGGCCCTACAGATCTCACAGAAACTCCTGCTTCAACAAATCTAACCTAGACCCTACAGGGAAAGGGATTCAGAAATTCCAGCCGAACCAAACTGACACAATACAATCCACCCATTTCTGAATAGTAAAAGTGAGAAAGGAGGAACAGAAAGAGAGAATATTCTCACTACCATAAGAGGGGGAAAACGAGAGACACATGTCTTCAGATTAAGAGTACCACAAAAGTCAAGCACGTTGTATTTTTAAAAGATCCACATCTAAAGCACCTTTGTTAAATTTTGAAACACTCATGATAAGCATAAGCTCATAAATGCTTCTGGAAAAAATACATTACAAGTGAGAATGACTCTCACTAAACGTCTTAGCAGATGTACTGATAGCCAGAAGACAGGAAGGTAATGCCTTCGCAGTTCTCAGGGAAAATGATTTCAAACCTAGAATTCTATATCTCAATCTAGTGCAAGCACCAAGGAAGGTAACTTAGACATGCAAATATCAAACACCCGTAAGTGCATTTTCAATGTATCTTTTCGGAGGAAGTTATTTGAGGATACTCTCTAACATAATATAATGAAAGTCCAAAAAAGGAGGTAGATGTGGGCTGCTTGAAATGTGTGACTAACTCATGTCTCAAGTTGCAGGATGACAGTTTCACAATAGGACTAGAAACTGATCAGGTCAAATTAAAATGGGAAGTCAGCAGGTTCCCACAAAGCTATCTTCCCAAGAATGGACCCATTTTAAGCAACAGGTAGAAAGAATAAAACATAAATAACTTTAATGGAATGGTAAAGAAGGAATGATTCTTCTGTTAATAAAAGGGATGTTAGGAAACTATTTGAAAAGGAAAACAGGAACATTGTATAAGCATGAGACAACTGAAATTATTAGATTGGGATGACAGTGGACCATTGGACCTGATTATTAGAAACATTCCCTTTTATTTTATTTTTTTAAAGATTTTATTTATTTGACAGAGAGTGAGACACAGCAAGAGAGGGAACACAAGCAGGGGGAGTGGGAGAGGGAGAAGCAGGCTTCCCGCTGGGCAGGGAGCCCGATGCGGGGCTCGATCCCAGGACCCTGGGATCATGACCTGAGCTGAAGGCCGATGCTTAATGACTGCGCCGATCAGGTGCCCTGAAATATTCTCTTTTAAATAACAAATAGGCCATAGGGAAGAAAGGATAACCCAGCCCATTATTAGATTCTATATCGAACAATATTAAGGTAAGAAAATTAGTATATTATTTATTTTTGTTTTTATTTAGGTATATTATATAAATGTAAAAAGATAATCAAGGAAAGAAAACAACAACTTATTAACTACCAAAAGTTAGGAATAGAAAGAAGAAAAAAATGCACCTGCCCTGAATGTCCACATCTTTCCTAGCAAGGGGTAAATAAATACTTTTTAAATAAACTTTAAAAAATATAGTGCCAACCACATAGAAAGAGCTCGAGAAATATTTATTGGGTGAATGAATCAGCCAATAAATAGTGGTAAAATTGTATTATCTAGGATTAGAGAGTAAAATTAACTGAAGGATGAAAGTAGAAAGCATTAATAATTACCATATTTCCCAGTTCAAGAAAGTAGAACTGAAAATGGAGAGTATTGCTTTTCAGTCCAAGCACTTCTATGCTATTACATTTTCAACATGTGCACACACTGCTTTAGTTTAAGAAAAATTAAATGATGGGGCACCTGGGTGATTCAGTCAGTTAAGCGTCGGACTTTTGATCTAGGCTATTGAGCCTCATGTGGGGCTCTGCACTGGGTATAGAGCCTGCTTGGGATTCTCTCTCTCTCTCCCTCTGCCCCTCCCCCCACCCCTCTCACACACTCTCTCAAAAAGAAAAAACATTAAATGATGATTATACTGTGGTTGTGCAAGAGAATTATTTAGTTTCTAAGAAACACACACTGCAGTATTTCATAAAAAGACACCATACTTTAACTTACTCTTAAATATTTCAGGAAAATATAAGAGTGTGTGTGTGTGTGTGTGTGTGTGTGTGTGTGTAGATAAAGAGAGAGAGACAAAGGAAACACAAATGTAATAAAATGTTAACATTTGGGGAATCTGGGTGAAGGCAATTATCCAGGAATTCTTTGTACTATTTTTGTAACTTTTTTTATAAGCCTAAAATTATGTGAAAATAAATAATAGTAATAAATTTTAAAAATATGTTAAGACATGTTAATAGGGCATAGATACTGTAACTTTTTGTTGAAAATATAGTTTAGAAAAATATCTAGCAATTATATATCCTTCAGTCTTTAAATGTAATTCAAAAGTATTAAACTTTTAAATATAATCTTCACTTATGCATAGAGGAATGGTTTTGAATATCTCTGTATATTTGCCAATTGTGGTATATAGATAGATATGATAAAATACATGTAATATTATATTATTATCATATCATATCAATACATGTAATATTATATGTGTTTATACATCATATGTGTGTGGAGAATGCAAAATATTTCTAAGGGATATCCATATTAACTAAACTCTCAGCAATTCCCTTAGGGAAAGTACAGTATTTTAATAGCATTTCATTATTACATTTGTTTCATTTTCCTATGCAAAATATATCAGGACACACAAATTAATTGTAACCCTATAGAGCATGTGCAAAAAGTAAATAACTTGTTGCAGAAGGCCCATAGAAGTCAAAATATTTGAAATGTAATATTTCTTCTCCAAGCAGTTTGAAAGTGGCCATGTGACTTGTATGGATCAGAGACTATATTTACTTTCCTGGAAACAAAAAAGAATTAAGTGAGGTAAAAGGTACAAGATTGTAATCTGAAACAAATTAGAAAAGAAAATATAGACACAGTGATAACTACTGAAGGAGGAGACAGGGGGAATGCAAATGCATATGTAGTTTCCTGGTGGTGCTAGGGTTGGGCGTGGCTTGGGAGAAGAGCTGGTTTGGAAGGGAGAGTGATAATTCAGTTGGGGACCTGCTGCACCGGGATATCAGGGGACATCCATGTGGAGATATGCAATAGTCAAGAGAGGGTTGGCCCTGGAGAGACATACGTTAGAATCATTCACAAGCAATACACAATAGTTAAAATTGTCCAAGTCAGGAAGACTGAAGAGAAAGAAGCTAGAGAGAAGAAAGCTGGCTGAGAACAGGAACCCCAGGAACTACCCACCATGAGGGATGGGAAGAAGAAGAAAGAAGCCATGAGAGGTAGGAAAAGGTAGAAAATGGCATAATTTCCTCAAGGCCTTGGGAGGAGGGGAGGAAGGTTTTGCCAACCAATGCAGGACACTGCATAGAAACACAGAGTCTGAGGACAAAGTAAACACTATTGGTTTTGATGAATAGAAAAGCACGATCAGCTTTTCAGTAAACTGAGTAACAGAGTGCAGAGAGAGGCAGCCAGATTACAAATGTTAAGTGAGGAGTGAGGGTGAGGGAATGAGGGCAGTGAGAACATCTAAGAATGCCCCAGTGTTCACAGCAGCTATGTCCACAATAGCCAAACTGTGGAAGGAGCCAAGATGTCCTTCGACAGATGAGTGGATAAAGAAGATGTGGTTCATATATACAATGGAATATTACTCAGCCATCAGAAAGGATGAATATCTCCATTTGCATCCACATGGTTGGAACTGGAGGGTATTATGCTAAGTGAAATAAGTCAATCAGAGAAACAACTATCATATGGCTTCACTCATATGTGGAACATAAGAAACAGTGCAGAGGACCATAAGGGAAAGGAGGGAAAACTGAATGGAAAGTCATCAGAGAGGGAGACAAACCATATGAGACTCTTGACTCCGGGAAACAAATTGAGGGTTGAGGAAAGGGAGGTGGGGAGGGATGGGTTGTGATGAGCACTGGGTGTTATACTCAACTAATGAATCACTGAACACTGTATCAAAAACTAATGATGTGCTATACCTTGGCTAATTGAATTTAAATTAAAAAAAAAAGAATGCTAGGGATTCTGCTGGTGGGAATGCCAGCTGGTACAGCCACTGTGGAAAAATATGAAATTTGATCAAAAAGCTAAAAATGGAGTTACCACATGATCCAGTGATGTCACTGCTAGGTATTTACCAAAGAATATAAAAACACTAATTCAAAAAGATATATGTATCCCTATGTTTACTGCAGCATTACTTACAATAGCTGAATGACAGAAGCAGCACAAATGTCCATCGACAGGTGAATGGATAAAGAAGATGTGGTGTATGGACTCAGTGGAATATTACTCAGCCATGAAAAAGAATGAAATCTTGCCATTGGCAGCAGAATGGATGGAACTAGAGGGTATAATGCTAAGTGAAATAAGTCAGTCGGAGAAAGACAAATACCATATGATTTCACTCATATGTGCAATTTGAGAAACCAAATAAATGAACAAAGATGAAAGAGAAAAATAAACAGACTTAAATACAGAGAACAAACAGATGGTTACCAGAAGGGAAGTGGGTGGGGATGGTTGAAAGAGGTGAAGGGAATTAAGACTACATTTATCGTGATAAGCACTGAGTCATGTATAGAATTGTTGAATCACTATATTATACACCTGAAACTTATATGACATGGTATGTTAATTATACATGAATTTTTAAAATGGCAAAAAAAATGCTAAAATAAAATATTAAAAAAAAAAAAAGACTAGCGATTAAAGACAGGAGCAGCATCTCACACAGTCCTCTAGATGGAGTATCCGAGTGTGTTGAGTACAGAACTGGGATTAGAACCTGGGTTTCTGGAACCTTCCTCTCAAGGCAATCCTGCGCCTAATTCCCCTTGGCTGTGGGTCTGATTTGCAACAGTGGTGAGGACAGAGCCCTGGCACGTGCTGGGATGGCAGGCTTCTTACGGTATGGCCAAGTCTGCGAAGAGTTGCAAGGCCTTTCCGAAGTGAGTCAGGGGCATGACTCTAAGTAAGTCAAATGCTGGTAAGACATCAAGAATTAGTGAAATTCCCAGAATCTATTTTAAGCAATTCTCAGTGTATTTATTCAAATGGAAATGATGACTCAGGAAATATGGATAAATATTTTTATCAAATCTGTTTCTTTTGACCTTTTAATTTGAAGCCTAACTCATTTTGTTTATTTTCCCACTAAAAGCATTTAGCCTTCTTCTGAGAACACTTAGATTTGCTATTAAAGTTTTTTGGGGGGCGCCAGGGTGGCTCAGTCAGTTAAGAGTCTGCCTTTGGCTCAGGTCATGATCCCAGGATTTGGGGATCAAGCGCCACATCGGGCTCCCTGCTCAGCAGGGAGTCTGCTTCACCCTCTGCCTCTGCTCCTTCCCGCCTCGTGCTCTCTCTTTCTCTCTCCAATAAATAAATAAAATCTTTTAAAAAAATTTAAAAATAAAATAAATAATTTTTTTATTGTATGAAGCGATAAACTAAAACATATTCAGTGAAAGACCTAAAGAAAATTTTAGCATTATATTAAAGATTATACATTTTTAAAAACCATTTGCAAATAACTAGAGTTTTCTGATTTGACAAAGGACTTTGAGTCTTTGGGGCATACAGGTTGTCAAAAATAAGGAAATTGAGACTCATGCCCAATCTATGCAGAAGGTAATCTCCTGGTATTGCCAAAATACTTGAGCACTGTTATCAATGAAGTCCTAGCAGTATCAGACAAGCTAAGTCAAGATTTCTTTTTAAAAGCTGTGTAATTTAAATCCTGCCCTTGAGGAAGTAACTTGCTCAATTTAGGGAAAAAGAAAAAAAAAAAGGAGAGAGAGATTACAAAGAATATAACTGCTAATCTCCAGGAGAAAGTGTCTTGTCACACACTTCAAGTTTCACCTTTTTTCCTCAAGCAAAACTGCTCCATGTTCTCTTCCCTTAGTTTTCCTCTCCACATCTGACCCAGCAGGAAACATAAACCAAAAAACTCAGCCTTCTGAATCTCCTCCTTTTCCATCTGCGCTGTAATCCTTAGGAAATTGAAGCAGACTGGAGCTCCATCATTTCTAGCCTGGAGATATTTCATTTTTATTCAAATAGTTCAAGCTCCATAAAGCATATGAAGCTACATCTTCAAATTTCAAAGAATACGGCAAGTGTGTTCTTTTCTCGGCATCATTTACTATTTGACAAATTGCTCCTGAATGATTTTGCTACGTAAATATACTCTTTTTTCATGTGCAGTTTTTATCCATTTGGGTGGAGTTTTTTAAATCTTTCTGTCACTGTATCACCTTCAATTCATTCTTTAAAGCACAGAATTATTACATTTTTGTTGCTGACAAGATATGAAATAATAATTTGAGATACATTATATTCAAGAACCGTGTATTTGTTCCAATGCCCAGGAGTGAGATGCTTTTGAGAAATAGCATATTAGTGACAGCATATTCCAGAAGTAATGTGGAGCCAGCATTTGGAGCACAGTTACATGGCTGCCCATATCCCTTAATCATGTTCATGCCCACCATTTGAGATGCACCTCACATGATTCCTGCCTCCAACAGTGCCTCTCCCACCATCTTTGACCCAACAGATGCTCTCAATTGGTACCTGCTATATACTTTTGCAGCTATGTTTGCTATACATTAAAATTATTCTGAGATTCTATTTCACTCACCCCGATTGTCCTGGGGTGAAGTCAGTTTGGGGGCTCTCGTGAGCACTCAGCAAATCCTTGTGGAAAAAGAAAGGACATAAGGAGGTAGAGACATTATTTGTTTCAAATTCTAGCTTTGGCTGGGGTATCCCTCTAATAGTTAAAACAATACAAGTGAGAATATAGCAGGGGACAAGAATCCTCAATACTCTCCAAGAGCAGCAAGGCTGAGTACAGTATGGTGGGCTATTCAAATCCACAATGCCTGATGATCAGCTTTATGTTCAACACAAGTGTCTCAGTCCATTCTGGTGGCTGCAACAAATTATATCATAGACTGGGTGGCTTATAGACAATAGAAACGTATTTCTCACAGCTCTGGAGACTGGCATTTCAAGATAAAGGTGCCACCATGATTGGGTTCTGGTAAGAACCCCCTTCCTCTGGTTTGCAGATGGCTATCTTCTCCTTAGATCCTCACGGGGTGGAGAGTGGAGACATTCTTTGAAGTCTCTTTTATAAAGACACTAATCCTTCATAGGCACATGGGCCCCACACTCATAACCTCATTACCTCCCAAAGGCCCCACCTTTTCATACATCATACTGGAGGTTAGGATTTCAACATAAGAATTCTGCAGGGAGGGCGGGGGTGACTCAAACTTTCAATCCATAACAGCAATGATGTGGTGGCACTTCTTGTAGAGAATTTAGGAAAGACCAAGGCATCCTTTGGCAGGGCTAGTATACCTGCTTAGCCTAACGTAGCTCTGAAAGGTCTGGGGTGTGGAGTGAAGAAGAGTTGACCACTCTTTAGGACTTTCCAACCCAAAGTGACACATCTCAAAACATTACAGTCTCCCCACCTGGGCTTGACATCTCGATTAGGGAGTCTGATCAAATCAAAGAAGGTACTTCTCTTTTTAAGATTCTTAACATGATCCTTTCTTACCCAGCTTATTTTGGTAGTTTTGCATTTGAAATCAAGTTCTCCTTACTTAACTAAGCGGCACATTCTTCCCTCTAAAGCCTCTTTCCTCAAGTTCTCTTGAACTAGAAATAGTCTCACTGTCTGATGTTTTTGGCATTTAATTGGTAGAGCCTCATTTCTCTACTATTTGTTATTCACTTCCTTTTTTTCTGATAGAGTCTTCACATGAAACCCAGTCTTCACTTAGCATATATTGAGCACCGACCATTTACAGAATCCTTAATGTACCTCTTATTAATAGGGAACCAAGGGGCTCCCTAGGGCAGTGATAGCTTTGGAAGTTGAGACTGGTTATGATAGCATAGGCTTCCAAGCCAGTCATCAGCTGGCCAAGTAGGGAAGGCCAGGGAGTGAAAGGTTAAATGGGTGCACCAGGGCACTCCTGGTTCAATAGCTCAGCCCGTGATCGTTACTTGCGGTCACTACTCTATGAAAGGCTGCATGGGAGGGTTGTGGTAGTTCAGGATGGAGAGCAATACGGATAAATGTGGACACTGCCATTGAGGGTTAAAAAATGAATTCCCTAAGTGCAAGAAGGGGTGACTTAGATTGACAGAGGGTCTTTAAAGGTATTTTTGTTTTAAGTTGTGAAATAATTCAAATATCGACTGACCACAAGCACAACCTGAGCCAGCAGGATTCTAAATCTGAAAAAACCTAAAATTGTTGAGTCATTAGGTAGCGAGAGAAGAAAAGCAATGCCCCGCTCAAGGGAGGCCATGGTTTCCTGGGTGTGTCTGCTCCAGATACTCCCCCATCCCCTCTTTCGAGAGGGGAACTTGAGAGAGGCACACTGGGGTGTGTTTCAAGCACGATGATCTGAATGGTGAGGGATCATCCTCTGAGACCTGAGAGGGATGCTTGAAGGAGTTTAGGCTGTTTAATCCAAAGCAGAGGCTCAGGAACCTATGACAGCTGTCTCAACAATGAGGGAAGGGTGATCAGGGGCCCAAACAGAGTTGACTTATTCTCATGACTCCAGAGGGCCCTCAGAATCAATGAGTAAAAGTCACAGAGAGGAAACAGGTTTCCGCTCAGTATAAACTTTCTAACATGAATGTTGTCCAGCAATGAGTCTGGGGTGTTACAGGAAATAAAAGCCTTATCCCTGGAGGGCTCCATTATATACCAGATGGCACCTCCCGGGGAATCAGCAGATTCCAAACTTCCTCCCAAGATGCTCACAGTCCCAAGGTGTGGGAGATGGGCAAAACAAAACAAAACAAAACACCCACTACAATGCCATGTAATAAGTGCTCAACAGAGACAGAAGATTTATACAATGCTCTGAAAGACCAGAGAACACTTCAGATAGGAAGGGGCATCTGACCTGCTACTTGAGGTATGTAGAAAATACAACAGAGGAGTCACCATGTGCAATGACTTAGAAAGCTTCCATGAGGCCTGAGGAGTGCACTGGATCTGAAATACCAAGTGTTGGAACTGGAAGTCGTGGGGAATGAGCCCACCATGGAGAACCATGCTTAGGAATTTGGAACTGACCACATGAGCAAATCCCTGATTATATCCCTATTTTAAGAGTATCACTTTGGCAGCTGCTTTTGAGGTAGACATTGTCTTGATATGTTGAAGAGCTCATCTATCACAGGCAACTAATGCAATCCAATATCGGTTTCTGTATTGATTTATGGAGCCTCTTTCCCAACTTACTAACTACATGACATTCAGATTGCCCTGAAACCCTTTTCAAAAAGAGAAAAGCAGGATCCCTGGACATTTCTGATTCTTTGTTTCCTGTTTATTTCAGAGGCCAGCAAGCTGTTGAGAGTAGAGACGATGTCATTTCACCCAAACATCTAAACGGTTCTGGGCCACATGAGGCCTCAGTGTATGTCTAACACATTAGGATGTGGAGAAGGTGTTTTATTTTTGAAAACCAAAGATGGGGAACCCCAGCACAGTACACCAGTCACATTTTAATTTAAAAACAATTTGGAAAAATTATCACATTTTGTTCCAATCACCACTTCTAATACATTCTTCATGAATTGGTCTGCCTAGTTAGATAAAATATACTTTTTGCCATCCAAACTCCTTTACCCTTCTTTTGGTAAAGTACACCGGAATCTGGCCAGCTCTGGGCCTATGCAGTATGGTTGGAGTTGATTCCATGCTCAGTTCTCGCAGTAGCTCCTCAATGACCAGAGCCAATCAGCATCCTGCATTCCCCCGGCCATAGCGATTGGTGTAGAGATGGCTCAAATGCTGAATCAGAGCCACAAGACACCACTAAAACTTTGCTGAGGGTTCTGGAGAAGACACCCTTAACCTTCCCCCCCAGACTTGAAGCTAGAGGTAGGGGATGAAAGGCCTGCAAGTCCTGCAGCCAGCTTCCACTCACAGAGGGAGAGCCTCCCTGAGGATGGGTACATGACAGGAGTCAGAGCCAGAAAATGGAGAAAATGCACCTCTGAGAACGTAGCCTGAGCCAGATCCACCACTGGGCTTTCCATCTGCATTAGTCACAAATTCTCTCCTTTCTTTGAGCTACTTTGAGATGCTCTATGCCTTGCAACCCAGAACTCCTACCTGGTAGATAAAACTTTTGGGGGGAAATTGAGAAGATAAATTCATCATTCATTCTATCTGCCTATTAAGAAAGCTATCTCCGGGGACGCCTGGGTGGCTCAGTCATTAAGCGTCTGCCTTCAGCTCAGATCATGATCCCAGGGTCCTGGATCAAGCCCCGCATCGGGCTCCCTGCTCAGTGGGGAGTCTGCTTCTCCCTCTGCATGCTGCTCTCCTCCCCCCGCTTATGTGCTCTCTTGCTCTCTCTCTCTGACAAATAAATAAATTAAATTAAATCTTAAAAAAAAAAGAAAGCTATCTCTGCAGTTAAATTATTTTTTGCCAAAAAAACTCACCTGGTTGACATTTTCCTAGTTCTGCTTTGTGAAGGTGCACAGAAAGTACATTTTCTAACCTCTGCATCATGCTCCCCCTACATCATGAGACTTTGCTGGCCCTTATGCTATCTTGAAGAGTAGACATTTGTAGGTTTGTCATTCTGTGTTAATGGCTGTCCAGTAAGAGGGCAATTTCTTGCTTATCTTTGGATATCCCACAGCCCTTAATACAGGGCCTGGCATGTAGCAGGTGCTCAATAAATGTCTGATAAAGTAATTTGCATTCAATTACCATTTCATGTACAGTGCCCTTCCAGGCCATACAAAATCGAATTTTGAGTTGTTCTGGCAGTGTCGTTCTTTCAAAAAAATCAATAGAAATAAATATGAAATTAGTGAAAACATTTCCTTCTGAATCACTCATGGGATTCTGCAGGACTGACAATCCCATGTGTAATAGAACAAGACACGTATTTTGAAAGGAAAAGTGAGTATCTGTAAATGGTATTTTAAAGATCTAGACAATGTTGAAGAAAAGTCTTCAGTTATATTTTCATAGAACTAGGAACTCATATTTTGTTAAGAGTGAAATGTAATCCTGAACACAGAGATACACAAAAATAATAGTAATCCGTTGTATCTGATTCAAAAGATCAAGGCAAAGGACAATTATTGAATGGATTAACATAATTTACTTCCTCTTCCTTCACCACCATTTTAGCTCTTTTTCGGTAAAATCATGTCAATTAATTGTCCTGGTGTCCCACTGTCACCATGGAAATCTAGCACCTTGCATACTGTCTGCATATTTCTGGTGCTCAGGGAATGTTGATTGAACTAAAAGAGAGGAAAGAATTCCTATGCATTTAGTATGTGTCAAGCACTTTTTAAAGATGTTTTAATTTTTTATCCCATTTAATCTTTATGACAATCCTTTTATTCATCCATTCATCCATTTATTCATCATTCATTACATATTCCTAATAGCCCACTCTGTGATAGACCAGTGAATAGTAGAATCAGATTGTACTCCATGACTCTTGGTTCCAAAGTCTTCATCATTTCCTCCCCACCTATTAGGCAGGTGCCCTAGTATAGGGAAAAGAATAGCAATGATTTTAAGCACAATAGAAATCTTTGTGCTGGAAGACTAAAAGCCATACTGGTGAGCATCATTGATGTGTGTGGACTGGGGCAAAGACTGACAGCCCTGAAGCCTGAATTCCAGAATCTTTATTAGCTTGTCATGACTTCCCAGGTTTCTCTCTGAGTAAGTTAGATTAGTGAGGATTTGTATGTTTGGTCTTAGCATCTTAAGTCTTTTATATGCCAACCTTAAGAAATAGAAAATAATTTGCATTTGCTCTTTTGATTTCTTCAGCAAGTATGAGCATTTCCAAATAAAGGCAACTATCATCTTTTGGGTGTTTATGACACACCAGAAATAGTGAAAATTTCGTTGCATGCATCATCCCATTTAATCCTCACACATCTCTGTGAGGTCAATACTACCAGTCGAAATTTTATATAGCTGAGAAAATTGAGGCCTTACCATGTTAAATTTACATTAATGGGCACATAACCAGTAAAAAAGCCAACCTAGGGGAGTTTTTCCAGTGTCTCCTTGATCCATCTAATACTGTGTACTGTATTAATTTGCATAGCATTCCTCAAAACTGCCAACCTCTTTTTCAAGTACCATGTTAGCCTAGCCCATGTGAATTGGCCCAAATTCTGAATGAATGGGGTCCAAATTACTGGCATTTTCTTATATAGATTTTTTTCTTAAAATAGTTTGGGTGAGCTTCCACAGGGCTGGTTTGGGCAGCCAAAAAGCAGTGAAAGAATCAAATATGATTAGCCAAGAGATCCACTCTTCTTTACCTACGTGTATAAGTCACCTTGGGCTGTCCTAGTAGAAGACTAAAGACTGAGTGTCTTAAACAATAGAGAATCATTTATTTTAAAGATTTTATTTATTTATTTATTTATTTATTTATTTATTTATTTATTTTGGGGGGGCAGAGGTGGAGGGAGAGGGACAAGCAGACTCCTCACTGAGCGGAGCGCCCAATGTGGGGCTTGATCTCATGATCCTGAGATCATGACCTGAGCCGAAATCAAGAGTCAGACACTTAACCGACTGCACCACCCAGGTGCCCCAATAGAGATTTATTTTATCACGGTTCTGGAGGCTGGACGTTCAAGATCAAGGTACCAGAAAATTCAATGTTTAGTAAAGCTTCTCTTCCTGACTTGTAGGCTGCCTTCTCACTTTGTCCTCACATGGCTTCCTTGTGCCAGCTTGGAGAGAGAGAGAGAAAGAGATGGAGAGAGAGAGTGTGCATTCTGATGCCTCTTCCTCTTCTTATAAGGACACCAGTCCCATCAGATTAAGATTCCAATTTTATGACCTCACTCAACCTTAATTACGTCCTTATAAGCTCCATCTCCAAACCAAATCACATTGGGGGTTAGAGATTCAATACATGAATTTGTGGGGACACAATTCAGTCCATACCATGAGGCCAGCATCCTCTTCACTGAAGAGGTCAGTTTCTGATGGGACTTGGAGATGTCAAAACAAAACAAGAAAGGATATTTACCTTCCTCACCCAGAGCGAGATTAAGGACCAGAGGCTTTAAGCAATGAAACCAAATCTTCTGCCTGAAAATGGTGTTATGCCTGTGACAAAGAGGAAGCCATCTTTCTTAATAAAGGCCAATGAAGACAAAAGATAGCATTTAAATAAACAAATGAGGGAGCAGTGAGAGCAGACGATTCGACTGGAAGATACAAGCAGTTAATGTGACCACTGTACAGCTTCATCCACTTCTCACTTTCTCCAACATTCTCACCTCTTTCCAAAATCCCCTCCATTCCTCTCTGGGCTGCCACAACAGATTCTCCCCTGGTTTCTTGGGCTTCCAGGCTCCACGTCCAAACCACTCCTAAATGGCAACCAGAGTGCTAGGTTTACAGACAAAATAATCATATTATCCCCCTGCTTAAAAATCCCACAGTGTTCTCTAACTTCTCTTTTGATAAAGACCCACATTCGTCTCATAGAATTTTCTTCAAGGCCCAGCATAACTCAATATTGCCTATTTCGCCAGCCTCCGTGGGACTCTGACCACCCTCGCGCTTCGTCTCCAGCCCCAGCTGTTTTCTGGTTCTTCAGGCTCCCTACACGAGTCTGGGTCCTCAGTTAGAAGCTCCCTTGGCCTCCTGCACTTACTTAGCACTGTTGCAGGTAAATACTTAGCTCTGTGATTGTCTGCCACAGACATCAGTTCTATGAGGCCAGAGATGCTCCTGACCCACAGCACAGTGCTTAGTGAGCAAGCCTCGATGAGTATTTGTTGAATAGATGACTCCAAGTAGAAGGAGATTTTGCTGCCAAATTAGAGAACCTAGATTTTCATGTTTTTGAATGAAAGAAGCCACAAAAGATTTCTGAACTTGGAAATAACATGCATAAAAGTTTTCACCAGTTTTCCCCAGAATATGGCTGAGGGAATTCAGCACAACATTTGCCATTAACACTCCGGATATTTCCAGGGTGGAAGATCTCAGAGGTTAAGAAAAGGCAGCTGAAAATGCAGAGGCTTTCCAATAACATTCTTCAGAGCCACTGTGACCCACCCTGTCTGAAGAAGGAGATGGAAGTTGGAGGATAGTGAATTCTGTGGGCTCTGCCACTGCTTTAGAAGAACCTGCCCCAGAAGAAGGAAAATTTCTGACATTCGGGCTGGATAGACCTTTGAGGATGAGCTGAGCCAAGGGCCATATCTCAGGAAGATTCAGCAGCAGGAAACTTAAAAATCCATGCAGTCTAGGATTTATTTCTAGAGATTGTCACAACACATAACTAGTGGGGGTGGGGGTTGCACAAACATGTATTTATAGACGGTCAGTGTAAGTGTAAAGAATGTGTGCATGAAGGTTTTTCTGTCCCATTTATCTTGAGGGGTCGCTCAGGAGCTAAAGAACATGATGTTGCTTCCATTCAAGGGAGTTGGGTTAGGGAAAAAAAAAAAAAAAGAAAGCAGACTGAATTCACTCCAAAATCCGGTTTTATTTTCAAGGCCATCTGTGCACAGACATACCCCAGAGGCAATAAAAAGCTACATTATTCTTCATTATTGTCCTGGAAGAGTACTCTGGCTTAATAAGGGAGCCCTGATTTCATAAATGGAAAGGAACAACAGTTCCCTGGGATGGAGAATTAACTTGCTTTTCATAAATAAATGAATTTTCTCCCTGAGTAAACTTTGCTGAAGTAATTCAATGTCTTATTTTTTACACAATACTAATAGTCTAATATCACAAAATGCTGTCTCTGGTTAATTCTGTGGCTTTCCCTATCTGAAGTTAAATTTCTATTTTGCTAATTTATAAAAATTTGATTTGGTTAGCTTGTGAAAACCTTGCTTAAATATTTCTTTTTTTATCCTGGGAATAATTTTTTGAGATGAAGCAAAGTCATTGAGTGAAGGGGGAAGTTGTTCGCATGGCTCTGGGGCCATCTCAGAAGCTTCTGCTCTCGTCCAGAATGAGATGACCCTGCACAGCCTTCTGGAACATTTACTAAAGGTCTCTAATTCCCATACCCTTCGCCAGAGGAAACCACGTGTTAATATTTCCTTTAGTTTGGGAACTGGATCCTTAATACCCAATTTCAATTTTGCAAAGGCATTTTTTTCAGGTGTAGAGTTGTTGGAATGTTTGGGTGTACATTTCAGACATTGTAGCACAAGGTCTATTTTCTTTCTACCTGGACCATGTGACCAGGATAAGGAGGGACCCCATGAAATAGCGTTCTGCTACAAGCCGTCCAGTCCTTACAGAAGCTGCACCCCCTTCTAAACTCCCCATGTGCTCCCAAGCAGCGTCAGGGCTGCACAGTGACCCGTGAGTGACCAGAGGACAAAGTCTGAGGTGGGGGTGGGGGGGACATCCTAGCAATTGTGTATAGTCAGAGTCAGCTGTGCAGGAAGAGCTATGGGATCAAGGCCAAGAGACCCAAGTCAATACCTAACCCAGTGCAGTATCTCTGGAAAGCCATTTAAACTCACTACACCTCGGTTTTCTTACCCATAGAACAGACACACTCCTCCATCCAAAGTAGGCTGCCAGGATCCAGGGAAGTGATGGATATGCACACACTTAGCAAATTACAGAGCACAGTTGTGAAGCTTCAGGACGACTGCCCAGCACAGAACCTGACACTTCTGAGACAGAAAGTTCCATGAAGGCAAGAGCTTTCTCATTCAGCCAGAAGTCCCTGGACTCACCAAAGGCGGCAACCAGCATATGGAAGGCAGTAGATGAACCCTTGGTGAATAAAGGAATGAAGGAATTCTTGACCATAACAGATGCTCAGTTAATATCAGTTTCCTCCTTTGTCTCCATAAGGCTAAAAATGGTGCCTTGCATTGAGTGTTTTAAAAGTTCTGCTGTTTGGTTAACAGATGTTAGTACATCATGTCCTTCTTCCTCCAGGGCTTTCCAATTTCCCCGGTGAATAGTTCTATAAAACCCCAAGTGCCCATTCTGAGACTGGAGTTTAGGTTTCAGAGAAACATTAGGGCAAAGGCTTTTGTGGGACCTGGCGAGCCATAAACAAAGTCTTAGTGCACCTAGAACAACAACTGGCCTCCCGTGAGAAGAGAGCAGGAGGAAAACAGTGAAAGAAAGAGGCCAGTTGTAGAGCAGGGTTGTGGGAGGCTAGCGCTCCTGTACCCGCAGTTCCTGGGAAGCTCAAGCCTGGGGGGGGCCGAAAAGACAGAAAAAGCATGGGGCCAAGAAGGAGGGGAAGCAAATGTAAAGGCTGCCTTACAAAGCAGGCCACAGGCCCTGAGAGCTGATTACTCAACTTCCAGAAACTACTGTACTCTGAGTAGTCTCCAGGAGGAAGAAGTGAGAAAAATGTATTCCTGGCTCCACAGAAGTTCACCCATGGAATGTTGACTTTTCAGCTTCCCCTCTCTGGCAAGCCTCAACCTGATCCAGCACCTGCCTATGCTCCAGCTTTTCACTTTCTCCAATCTACCAGGCTCTTTTCCACCCCAGAGCCTTTGCACTTGCCATACTTTCTGCCAGGACTTCACTGCCCCCTTTGATTTCTTTCTGTGTCTTCTTGTTGTACAGATGTCAGCTCCCTAAAGAGACCTTCAGGTTTAGGTGCTCAAGCTTAGGTGCCAAGTTGATCCTGCCGCATCTCGTGCAACAGGGAAGACGTGGGAGGGAGGCCCACAGTATAGGTGACCAGGTATTCCCGCAAGTGACCAGAGGGGCCGGGAGCAGCTTCCCCAGTGAGCGCAGCCATCCACAGCATCCACAGAGCTGGCAGGACCAGCCCCAGGGACTGTGGGAGCAGTGCAGCCAAAGCCAAGGCCACTCTGGCCAGAAAGCCAGGTGCATAAATGAGAGCTGGTGCAGAAGTGTCTTGGGTTTTTTACTCTTGAGATAATTTTATTAATCAAAACTCCTAAAATTCCATAATTTTATGGGTGAGATAACGTGGCAGAGTGGAAAGAGTAGAGAACTTTGATCCCGTTCTGGTTCAAACCCCAGCTCTGGACTATACTGTATAGCCCTGTGACTCGGAGTGAGTCACAGTGTGGATTCTGGCTTCTCTATTTCAAAATGAGAGTGATGATATGTACCTCCAGGAGTGGGTTGGAGACTAGAGATTAGATAGGTAATTACACACACACACATGCACACATATATACATATATAGATATCATATACATAAACACACAGAGATAGAAATTATACACATGTATGTATATGTATATTGATGCATATATATGTCTAGTACAGTGATTGGCACAACATGCATGCTCAGTGACACTGAAATCAGAATCAGATGGGAGTTGACATTTAGCAGGCAAGAGTGATCTTTTTTTTTAATTTAAATTCAATTTAGTTAACATATAGTGTATTATTAGTTTGAGGGGTAGAATTTAGTAATTCATCAGTTGCGTATAACGCCCAGTGCTCATTCCATCAAGTGCGCTCCTTCGTGCCCATCACCCAGTGACCCCATCCCCCCACCCACCACCCCTCCAGCAACCCTCTGTTTCCTAGGGTTAAGAGCATAGGGGAAGGGAAGGAAAAATAAAATAAGATAAAAACAGAGAGGGAGACAAACCATAAAAGTGATCTTTAAACATAATCATGCCATTCCTCTGCTCAGAATTTCTAGTGGTTTCCCACTGCAATCAGAATAACACAATCCATTGGGCACCTGGGTGGCTCAGTCAGTTACGGGTCTGCCTTCACCTCAGGTCATGATCCCAGAGTCCTGGGATCGAGCCCCACGTCAAGCTCCCTGCTCAGTGGGAAGTCTGCTTCTCTCTTTCTCTGCCCCTCCGCCCCACTTGTGTGGGCATGCTCTCTCTCTCTCTCTGACAAATAAGTAAATAAAATCTTAAAAATAAAAAAAGAGTAACACACAAACACTCCTTCCCCTATCTGGCAAGGCTCAACCCGATCTAGCCCCTGCCTACTCCTAAGACCTATGCTCCAGCTTTTCACTTTCTCCAATCCACCGGCTCTTTTCCACCCCAGAGCCTTTGCATTTGCCATACTTTCTGCCAGGACTTCACTGCCCCCCTTTGATTTCTTTCTGTGTCTTCTTATTGTACAGATGTCAGCTCCCTAAAGAGGCCTTCAGTGATGCTCCAGTTTAAACTATTCCCTGAAATTCCCTCCTATTTTGACTGTTTTCACAGTGCTCACCTTTATCTTAAATCAACATGCATACTGACATGGCTCTTTGTTTATTACCCATCTCAGCCCATTGGAACACAAGCTCCCTCAGAGCCTTCATCTTCCCTTGATGTATAGAGCTTAGAACAGGGCCTGGAACCAAGTAGGGACTCCTTAACCACCTGTTAAATGAATGAACTAGTGAACTTCCAGAGTCAACCACATTCTCTCCAACTCTGGGGATATGGTGGCTGCCCAGAATCTCGGGAGTGAAGCAACATGCAGGACTGATTGCAGCCGGAAGGCACTTCTCACTTCAGGAGACCACATGCTGGGCTGTGACCTGAACAGGAACAGTGTAATTGGAATAACTAATCACTATGAGCAAGATCTTGAGAGATTTGAATCTAAAAGAATTACAAATGTTTAAAACTGATGCCAAAAGCAAGTTCAACCCATAGACATAATGTAGGTGGTCTAGATATCTCATCTGATTTTGACATATTTCTCTGTCCTTTCATCTAGTCAACATTAACTGAGACCAAACAATGTGCTAACTTCTGTGTTTGTTTCCGTCTCAAAGTTCTTCCAAAAGAACTCCTCGTGTATTATTTCAAGTGACTTCTGAACACAGTTCCCTGACTATTCATCATTAAAAGGATAAGTCTGAAGATAAACAGAACTGCAAAAAAATATATTCAGAAGAAAAAGCCCTTGTATGTACCCAACCCTTCCACAGCGACCACTTGGGCCAACCCTACTCTGTATCAAGCTTTTTTCCCCCAAATCCCTTAAACACATGTGTATAGAATCTGTCTCTCTCCATCTTAGCCTTGGCATGCTTCATGCAGGATCGTGGTGTCATGGGAAGAATACTAGCTTCATCAAATACAATATTGGCTCCATCATTTACGATCCGTGTGTCTTTGGACAAGATATTGAAATTCCCTGAGTTTTATTTCCTTCTTCTGTAAAATGGACATAATAATAACCTCACAGCATTGTGAGAAATGAATGTGAGAAGTATGTTAAATTCCTGGCACGTGGTAGCTGTTCAAAACATGGAAGTCACTCTGACCATGACTACCATGACCATACCATTATTCTCGTTACTATTATTCTTATTACCATTATGCCATTATTGCTTCCTCTCGGCCTGTCTTGACTTGTCAGTTGGTCCAGCTGGCGGGCCAGAGAGCATGCTTTCCTGTGGCTTCTTTGTCCTTGATAATACTACAGTGACAGTCGATGCTTCCTAAAAGCTTGCTGATCAGGTTTATTTTCATACAACTACAGAGTCAAGTTCAACAAACATTCGTTGAACTTTTCCAATGTGGTGTAAAATGTGATACACACCTGCACACGCGGGGATAAAAGAAGAGCACATTCCCCGGTGTGATTTCAAGGACACCAGAGAAGCCAGGCTGCCCTCTCCCTGTTTTCCTGAGGGGGGCCTGAGAGCATTTGCCTGGAACAGAGGGGGCATGAGGACCCTGAGCCCTGAAGGGAGGAGGGATGGCCAGGAGCAAGAAAGCTCGAGGGCCGGAGGCAGTCAGAATCAGCCCTTATCCAGCCTTTTTGAATGGAAACCGCCAAAGATAAAATGATCACCAAAGTGAAGGGTGAGTGTGTGGCCCATCTGGAACCTGCCTGAGCAGGCAGAATCCCTTGTCCTGTCAGTACCCTCCAGGTCACAGGAATCCTACTCAACCTGCAGCTCCCATCCCAGGAGTCAGGAGGATATATGGCTTCCCTCCCGCTTTGTCCTGAATCAGTGATCAAATTCCGAATTTATGGGCTTCCCAGTATCACCTCTGCTCAGGCATTGTCCTGGGAACAAAGCCAGACAGAGACATTGGCAAGATCTGATGAGACCTCTGCCTGCCTTTGCTGGATTTTGGTCACCTGCCAGTCTAATTGCCAGAGCCCTCCTCCAGCATCCACCTGCCTTCAGCTTCATTTCCAAAGAGCAACGTGAGAGTGACCGCCTCAGTGTCTCCTGGCAACAGCCAGCTTGTAAAGCACCCAGTCGATCTCGCCTGTCATCAGGGGAAGTACTACATTGAGATGGTTTAGAAATTCAGTTGAATTTGGCAAGCCCTGCAACAGGCCTGGCCTGAGCCCCGTGGGGGAATTGGAGATGTATCAGTAATAGCTCTTGCCCTCTGGAAGCATGCAGTCTAGTGGAGAAGAAAGATCTAAACGCAGAACCTGACCCTCAGTAGTTATCTAATAGAAGCCTGATTATAAAAGGCATCAAAGGGGCACCTGGGTGGCTCAGTCATTAAGCGTCTGCCTTCGGCTCAGGACATGATCTCAGGGTCCTGGGATCAATCCCCGCATCAGGCTCCCTGCTCGGTGGGAAGCCTGCTTCTCCCTCTCCCACTCCCCCTGCTTGTGTTCCCTCTCTCTCTGTCTCTCTCTGTCAAATAAATGAATAAAATCTTTAAAAATAAATAAATAAAAATAAAAGGCATTGAAGTGGTTTTTTTTTTAAGATTTTATTTATTTATTTGAGAGAGAGAATGAGAGATAGAGAGCACGAGAGGGAAGAGGGTCAGAGGGAGAAGCAGACTCCCCGCTGAGCAGGGAGCCCGATGTGGGACTCGATCCCGGGACTCCAGGATCATGACCTGAGCCGAAGGCAGTCACCTAACCAACTGAGCCACCCAGGCGCCCAAAAGGCATTGAAGTTGACTGGAATACACAGCAGAATGAAATATGTAAGAAGATGTTTTCTAAACTGGAGTGGAATCTGCATAAAAAGGTGCTGACCAAACCAAATTCGAGTGGAAGGGCCATTGCAGGAGCAGAGAAGAGGCAGAGAAGGCTGGGCGCCCCGTGCGTGGAGCAAACAGGTGGAGCAGGGTGGAGGCGGGCAGGCTGAGAGCCGCCAGGGTCTGGTGGTGCTAGAGGGGTCTGTGGGACTGTGGGGAGAGGTCAGGCTGGGAGGGAGGGGTCAGATTATGAGTGAGGTCAGATTATGAATGATGGAGAGCTTTGAGGCTCTGTTAAGAAGCTTGCATTCCCCAACCGCCGCCCCGCCCCCAAGCAATTAACATTGCCAAAGGTCACAGAATGCGGAATGCTCTCAGCTATGTTTTAGGGCAGACACTATGGTGGCTGGATGGGGGTGGGGGAGGGGGGGCATACTGTGCTGCAGGCCAGATGCCAGAAAAAGATGAGAGACAGTTCCTACTGCCAAGACCCTGGTGGATCCCACTCAAAGGCAAACTGCAAGGGTGGGGGGATGATCATTTAAAGCTGTGGGTACTGAAAATAGCTTCCGTGCACATTGACAGCCTTTGAAGAATGGATAACGGGTGGATTGTTCAAGTCTCAGTTGACATCCCAATGAGTCTTGGCAAAAAGAAATAGAACCTGGGACCACAGGCAGCTGTGTGCACCAATGCATTCATTTCCTAGGTGCCAGACTTAGCCTTTGTGCTGGGATCGCCGAGCACTCACTCAGGGGCATTCCTCCCAACAGACAGAGCCACCCAAGTCAGAGCTGTCCTGCCCCCCAGAGGCCCTGCAGGACGCTCCAAGGAGCCTTGGCACATCTGCTGACTCACACCCTCATTCACTGCACAAATATTTGTGGAGTTCACTCCAGTGATTAAACCCCTTCAACAAAGGGAAAGGACTTTACCATGCTCTTTATTAGTTATTGGATTTTCCATTTCTTGGTGTGGGGGTGGAGAAGATGCAATAAAGGCAAACAGTTGGAAATTGATTGTTTACTTCTCTCCAGGGTAATTTCCTGGCAACTGACAAAATTCGCAGGCTATGAGAAGCAGTCACAGACTTGTTGGGAAACCTTTCTTTGTAGTTTAGATTTTAAAAAATAATCTCTCTAAGCCCCCAATTTCCTTATTTGTAAAATGAGAATAATAACACTGACCTCACAGGGTAGCTGTGAACAAGGTTCACCACTACGTGGAAGTGGAAAGCGGTGCAGGGCAGAACTCTAGGGGGCGCCATTCACATAGACTATGATGTGAACAGTGCCCACTGGAGTGGAGCAATACACAACCTCCACAACCGTATGTGGCAGCCCTGGTGCTGAGAGGATCAAGGGAATAAAGCTATGAAAGCGCTTTATAAACTCTAAAGGGCTGTGATAATCATCATAGCTATTGCCTAGGACATCCAAGGGAACACACAAATCCCAACAGTGAAACCAAGGGCACGACTGAGCCATGAGCAGCTTGAATTGATGTTAGGGGCATACACAAGAGCAACAGAGAATTTTATCACTTTAGCTTCCCCTTTTTTAAAAAAGATTTTTATCCAATAAAGGGTGCTGCTCCTTAAGAAAAAGTGAAGCTGAAATCCACTGCTCTAAATTACAGAAGCTATTGCTTGGACCAATTTAGGCCATCAGTTTGAAACATTGTGAAATAAGAGCCTCATTTTAGGCATCTCAGACTCTAAACTTGGCAGTGACAGGATTGAATCCAAAATAGAGACCCTGGTTTTCATTAGGAAGCAATTGTTACTGTCCCTTCCCCCAACTTGTTTTCTAAATGATCCTTTTCTGCAGCACAATCTCTTAAGTTTCCATGGCGAGGCTGAGACACACGATAAGGCCCCCTCCAAGCAGTGTTGTCAACATGACATGACTGCTAGGCAGGATTTCTGACCTCATGCCTGGGCCTACAAAATCAGTGCCCCGAAATGAATGGTCCTGTGGCCGGTTGCCTATTCCTGATGCACTTTCTATGCAGTCTCTCCGTTGGATGCTTTTGAAGCCACACTGACTGTTCTTGGATGACTTATCTCACCAAGCCAAGGAGAAGCTGTCTCGAGATGACAAAGCTGGAAAGGTACTTTAGTGACTTGTGGAGCCTTGTTGTATTTCTTCAAATATTCCTCAGTCTTAATAATTCATTCACTCCTATCTCGGAGAGTGTAATCTACATGAAGACAGAAGCATAGTGGGCTTTGGTCACTTGCTCCCCAGTTCCTACTGCAGTCCTGACACAAAGTCAGCACCCAAAATGGATTGCGGTGCAATTGAGAGAACCTGCACATTTATTCTGCAAAGATGTTCTCAGAGCCTTCTATGTGTCATTGAGAGAACCTGAGCATTTATTCTTTGAGAGAACCTGCACATTTATTCTGCGAAGATGTTCTCAGAGCCTTCTATGTGTTGTGTGCGGACAGATAGAAAAGAGACAGAATCATAGTGTGCCAACTGGGGTGACCAATCATGCCGGCTCTCTGACAGGCAGAAACAAAACAAGGGCATTACCCTTGGGTGCTCTCAGTCTAATGTGGAGTGAAGACAGACATGCAGGCAACTACTCATAAAGCAAAGCAGAATGAAATAACAGCAAATACAGTTATGAGGCGCAGAGGAACATAAGGAAAGGAACAACTGAGTCTGACCTGGAAGGGGTAGTCAGAGAACATGTCTGAACGTGTCGTTGCTGCTGAACCTTCAAGTTCAAGAGGAAATTGTTCGGTCAGTGCTACAGTCAGAAAGAATAGTAAAAAAGTGGGGGAACAATCCTTTCTCCTTGCATCTTCCTCCAAAAAAAATGGGCTGAACATCAGGGACACTCTGCAATAAAAGACCACTTTAAAAAAAAAGTCTAATCCATTATGGACTCTCATATTTTTAGTAAATACAGTAAAAATGCCAAAACAAGGAGAACTTACTATAACTGACCTAGAAGTTAAGTTGATGGCTTCCAAAGACAAGTTGAGCAGCACTACTGTGTGATTCGGGAGCAAGTTAACAATTGTCAGATTGCAGAGGCGGTACGCGGATGGGCCAGTCTCCACCACGGGAGGGTCCAAGGTGTCGAGCTACGAAGAAAAACCATGCACCCATTCTTCATTAGTGTTACCTCTAGTACCTGTGAGTTCTATGGAGAACATAGGGCTGCCATAGAGTTAGGGACAATGTGAGATTTTTAACACTGACATTCTATTAGTTCAGTCTTCCTGATAAATATTTTTTAAACGAGCAGAAGTGTTGAGCTCGATCCCTGTCTGAATTATGTCCTGCAAGGAAGGGAGAGGCAATAGTTCTAGTTTAGATTAGGCACCTCGAGCTCTCACAAATGGGGTTTTTACTATCTGCACATATATGGTAGAATGACTATTTTCTATATTTTTATAGTCTTTAAAGAAAGTCATTTTCCAGAGGTGCCAGGGTGGCTCAATTGGTGAAGCATTTGAGTCTCGGTTTCAGCTCAGGTCATGATCTCAGGGTCATGAAATCAAGCCCTGCAATTGGCTCCACCCTCAGCACGGAGTCAGCTTGAGATTCTCTCTCCCTCCCCCTCTGCCCCTCCCTCCACTTGCACTTGAGCTCACTTGCTCTCTAAAATAAATAAATAAAATCTTTTTTAAAAAAAGGTCATTTTCCAATTCTTCAATTTAAACCTATATTTAAGTTAAATGAAGTAGACCTGAGGTGACTTCAGGAGTAACAGCATACATTGACTGGTGTGGTCTGCTAGTTACCTTACAAACCCCCGTCAGCACATTTCCTAAGATTGTAAGAGGGAGAGATTTTATTAGAAAGAGTTTCAAGGGAAAGAGCTCTTTCCCCTCAGACCTCAGATAGAAGTAACCTCTCTGGAGGTAGAAATAGTGAGACAAGGAAAAAAACTCTGTGAGCCCTTCTATTCAACATCGAACTAGAGGTTGTAGCTGGTGCCTTAAAAACAAGTAAGAAACAAAAATAAGAGGTATAAAAACTGGGAGAAAAAAGACAAAATATATTATTTGTAGGTAACATGATTTTTTTTATTTGAAAATGCAAGATGATCCACAGATTTATTATTAGAATTATTTGGAGATGCAGGGGCACCTGGGTGGCTCAGTAGGTTAAGTGACCGACTCTTGATTTCAGCTCAGGTCATGATCTCCACACTGGGCATGGAAACTGCTTAAGATTTTCTCTCTCCCGGGCACGTACTGCGTGGAGCACTGGGTGTTATGCACAAACAATGAATCATGGAATGCTATATCAAAAACTAATGATGTAATGTATGGTGAGTAACATAACAATAAAAAAATTTAAAAAAAAAGATTTTCTCTCTCCCTCTGCCCCTCCCCTGCCCTCTCTCCCTCTCTCTAAAAAAAAGAATTATTTAGAGATGTTAGCAAATTTGCTAGATACAAAATTCGTATAAAAATTAATTCTATATCTACATACCAACAATAAAAATTGGAAAATTTTAATTTTTTAAGAAGCATATCTTTATAATAGCAACAATAACAATGAAAACCCTGAGAATATTTAGAAATAAATCTCACAAAGATATGCAGGATCCTAATAGATAATATTATAAAATTTTATTGAAAGACTTAAAGAACAATGAAAAAAATTAAGAGATACACAATTTCCTTGGGAAAAAAAAACTCAATATTGTAAACTCAACAATTCTCCCCATAAATATGCAAAGATTCAATGCAATTGCAATTAAAATCTATACATAGTTGTGTGTAGAAGTGAAAAAGCAGTTTTATAATGAATATGGAAGAGCAAAGGGCAATATCCAGACAGTCCTGAAAAGGGCTCAAGTGAAGGACTTGCCCTACCAGATATCAAGATTTGGTAGGAAGAAAAAAGGGAGGAAGAAAGGGAGGCGGAAGACGTGGAGAAGGAAAAAGCTATAGAAGTTATGGGAAAACTGGTACTGGTTCACACATAGGAAAAAAGGGTTGCAAATTTATGACAAAGTTAAAACTGCAGACGAGTGGACAAATGACACTGTTTCTTAACAGATGATAGAGTATTCTATATGGAACAATAATTGAAGCAGGAGCCCTACTTCACACTACACCCAGAATCTATTCCAAGTTAACTAAACTCTTAATTATAAAGGTAAAGCTATAAAAGATTCAGAAGACAGTGTCTGAGAATCCCATTATGATCTTGTGGTAGGAAGGGATTTTTAAAACAAGAATGCACAAAATACAAAGGAAAATACTGATTAACTTTAAGCTTAAAAATATAAACTTTTAGGGTGCCTGGGTGGCTCAGTTGGTTAAGCGACTGCCTTCGGCTCAGGTCATGATCCTGGAGTCCCGGGATCGAGTCCCACATCGGGCTCCCTGCTCAGCGGGGGGTCTGCTTCTCCCTCTGACCCTCTTCCCTCTCGTGCTCTCTATCTCTCATTCTCTCTCTCTCTAATAAATAAATAAAATCTTTAAAAAATATATAAACTTTTATTCAGAAAAAGATACTATAATGGGAGTGAAAAGACAAGCCTTGAATAGAAGATATAACTTGCAAGGGTTAATAGTCAGGTTATAGAATTCCCACAAATTAATTTTTAAAATGAAAAAAAAGTTGAATGAAGGACATGAATATGAATTTCATGATAGAAGAAACACACACACAAAACCCATAAAATTATGAAAAGACCCTCAAGCTCTTTATTAATCAGGTAAAAGTCAATTAAAAACACAATGAGACACCATTCCAAATTCAGCAGACTGACAAAATTTAAAAGTTGGCCAAAAAGCTGGAACAATTTGAACAACAAAATCAATTACATAGCATTGGATTCCAACCCCCAGTACAAAGTAAATATCCATGAGTCCATACTGATATAAATAAGTGACTAAATGAGTTAATAAATGGGAAGAAGAGACAAATCTCCTACAGAGAAGAATAGAAGAACATTATGTAGATATTCCACTCAAGAGATATTGCATAACTTCCCGTTTCTTATGTGTGGGCTGCACATAATGACTTCCTCCAAAGTGTACAGTATGGAAAGGGAGCAAAAAGAGTAAGTTTAGAGGAGACAAATCTGGCCACACTACTTCAGGTCAAGGTCAACAAGTCAGGTTGGCTGTATGTAGGTACCCTTGATATGAACTGAGGTAAGTGGCACTTGACCTCTATGAGCTTACCCCCAAACCTGTAACTCCAATATGGTTGTGAGAAAAACATCAGACAAATTCCAATTGAGGAGTATCCTACAAATTCCCTGACCAGCACTGTTGGCAACTACCAAGCGCAGCAAATTGTAGCCTGTGGCCAAATCCAGCCTACCATCTATTTTTGTAAATCAAGTGTTATTGGAACACAGGCACACCCATTCTTTGCATATTGTCTACTGCTACTTTCCTCTACAACGGCAAAGTAGTCGTGACAGAGACTCTGTGTCTTGCAAAGCCAAAAATATTTGCTTTCTGGCTCCTACAGAAAAATTTTGCTGGCACCTTCCATCTTCAAAGCCAGCCAGGGCAGGTCAGATCCCTCCTGTGCTTCTAATTTCTCTAACTCCTCCTTATGCTACATCTCTCTGACTCCAGCCAGAGAAAACTTTCTGCTTTTAAGAGCTCATGTGATTAGATCAGGCCTATCTGGGGAATCCAGAATAATCTCCTTCTTTTAAGGCCTGGAAACCTTAATTATATCTGCAAAATCCCTTTTGCTACGTAAGGTAACAGTGATTTGACTATAAAGATCTTTGGAGGGTCATTCTGCCGACCCCAAAATTTACTGGGAAAGTTTTTACCCAGGACCAGTGTGACAAATGCACTGCCCAAGGGTCACCACCCCCGTTTGCAGGCCCCTGACACATATGGCTAAGCCTTCCTGGTTCTTTCTTCAAATCTCAAGTAGCCTTGCCATCCTTCAATTTAGGCAAAAGGACCAATTAGTTGGCTTTGGCCTATGAAGTGAAACCCATTTTATTATCCTGGCAGAGGGCCCACCACAGAGCTAGAATTTGAGAAATACCATCTTTTAGCTATGGGGCCTTATGCAAATCACTTAACATTTCTAGGCCTTCGTTTCTTTCTCTCAAAAATGGAGATAATGCCATTTGCCTTAACCTTCTTCACAGGGCTGTGTGAGAATCATGTGAAGGGGGGAGCAAAAAAGACCATTTACAGAGGTCTACCATATGCCAAGGATTGTACCGGATTTTTGGCATGCACAATTTTATTTCATCCTTAACCCAACCTCGTAGTGTGAATGCCAACCTACCTATATAACAGGCAAAGAGGATGAAGCACAAAGAGGCTAAGTGACTCAAAGTAACACAGCTAGTAAATGGCAGAGCAGGGATCCAACCTCTCATCTGACTCAAAGCAACACCCCTCTCCTGGAAGGATCAATCTCCGCGATACATCACACATGCAAGAGATTGCAAGGGTGAAAAACCTAGAGCTGCACCCCCTCGCCAGGTGGTAAGTAGGGAGCAGAGCTGCTGTATTTACCCCCTACCCTTGCCATGTTCTCAAGTATTTCTACACGGGGTTCTTCAAAGCCAGTGGTAGCACTTCAGTCTCTATGTTCTTATACTCTCCAAGGACAACAGAAGACTAATTCAGTCCAATAAATGTTCTGGCCTCAGTTTACGATTTATGTCCAAATGTCTAGCTCTCCAACATCAAACTCCTCTCAGTTCGGAAACCACATCTGGCTAGATTTTTGGTGGCCCCACCATCCCTACACCAGCCACCCAGACCCCTTGTCTCCCTCTAGCAATTCTTACTCACCCCCTCCCCCACAGGGGGTGAGTCCTGGGCCAGCCAGCTCTCCAGCTCAATCCTGCAGACTATTTCTTCACAGGGAATTGACCCATGATGGTGACTGCGGCCATAATCATGGCGTCATTTACTATGGGCTGACTCTTTCTCATTATGGTCTTTAGTCTCATTTAATCCCCATAACAACCTATGGCACGGGTGCTCATGTTGAAGATGGAGCAACTGAAGAACAAGGCAGCTGGGTAACTTGTCACGTGTCACACAGCACATAAATGGCTGGGCCAGAATTTAAATCATTGCCCAAGGTCAGAAGTTCTCAGTTCAGGCTACTGGAAAACTTGCTTTTGAAGCAACGCTTATCCTGCAAACCCCAGTGTCTTTTCTTTGTCAGAAAGACTCAAATGAAGCCAAGGGTCTACTTGGTGATCACAGGGCATGGGGGGTGAACCCTGGAAGATTAGGGATTCGGTAGAATCCAGCGAAATCAGGAAAGGACAAGATTTGTTTCATCTCTTGGCCCTACTTTTCCTTTTAAGCCCCCTCTTTGGTGACCATGGAGCTCTCTGGTCAAGGTCACTGGGGTCCTGTCAAACCTGGCTACAAATCCCTATTCTGCCAGTTGGGAACTTCCAGCAAAGCTCTTAATTCTTATCTAGTCTAGTTACCTCATCTTCAAGATGGAGATAGCACACATACTTCGCAGCGATGTTCTCAAAGTGTGGTCCTCAACCACAGCATCAGCATCATCTGGGACCTTGTTCTAGATGCAGATTCTCGAGCGTGCCCCACACCTACTGAATCAGAACCTTTGGAGGTGGAGCTCAACTCTCTGTATTTACAAATCCTCCAGATGATTCTGATGCACACAAAGATTGACAACCACTGCATTAGAGGGTTATTTTGAGCTTTCGATGAGATTAAGTCTATAAAGAGCTAAACCTGGCACACAATTCCAGAAACTGGAAGATCAGGATACTTCAGATTCCTTTAAAAACAGGAGGAACTATGCATTGATGAGTCATCAACACTTTAGTGTGAACTAGTTTAAAATATTTTGTAGGAAGCATTTGTACAAAGCAGTGAGATTTAGTAAACTGTTTTTTTTTTTTTTTTCTCATTAAAAACAAAAACAGATGGCAGAACTGGGGCTCAAAGAGGTGAACATTTTTCCCAAGGTTACCTGGAGAGAAATCCAGAAATAAAATCCAGACTGACTCTGCACTTGGTTCATTTTCCATCCCCCACACTCCTGTTTAGCATTAGCTACCAGCATCCTAATGGGAAGGGAATTAATCAAGACCTCATCAAGGCCCCCGCACCGGCTCAGGTCAGGCATAGGAACTGAGGAGCTGGCTGGCTGTGGGCTGAAAATCTGATTCTCGGAGGCCGAAAGTCTCCTGCCTGAGGAACCGACTAATTGTTCTTGCATCTGCCCTACTTGCTGATGAAGGGAAGAAAGTGTGACCTTCATCTGCGAGAAGGCATTCATCTCTCATTCCTGCTAAAAATAAAAAAATCACTGTAACCAAAACTCATGCAAAGTCTGATTTAAACAGATCTAAATAGGTCATGTACTGTAACTCTTTTATCATACTAGCCAGCTAGTGTTCTAAAGGTGACAAAATACACTTGCCCGTAAAGGAAGCCTGATCCAGTTTTAGTCTGAGCTGACAAAAGTGTGCTGGTGTGGTGTCACTGTGTGGGAAGGACCCTGTGGCCACAGTTTCTGGACAGTGATGCTGGAAGTCAAGAGCCCATAGTCAATGCAGGGTTGAGATATTTTTCCTCCGTATCAGGGACCAGGCAACATGCTAGATGAATGGGGTTGGGGTCTCACGTGAAAGTGGAGTTGCTCACTGAGACATTCACCACATCTGACAAGAGCTGAGGGAAAGGCCAGAAAGGCTAGAACATTCTCCAGCCCTAACTGTAAAGACACCGAGGCATCAGGGAGGTCTGTGTCTGCTGGCTTCCTGGGGTCTAAGAGTGAGGCCAGCTATTCTGAGCAAGAGCTAGAAACTGTCCCGAGCAGTTGGGGGGATGAGAGAGGATAAGCAAGTGCAGGGGCTGCATCTGCCAGGCCGCCACGGTCGGGTTAAAAACCCCATATTATGGGATTCCTATTGCTTTATTCACCTTGCCATTTGTGTGTGCCTCCCTAAAGACTTCCCTTGGGTTCAGTGCAATCTTTTGAGAGTTCTAGCTCACCTCAGATATGCTGGCAGGAGCCAGGAGGAACTCTCATGTCTACACTGGAACCTCAGTATTCTAGAAGCCACCTGAAGGGGCCACAAGAGTCGGAGCAGCCTACCGAGAAGGAGAAGGCTCAGGAAGAAAAGACCTTAACTTTGGAGTTCTGAGTGGTATTTGATTTAGGGCAGCAGGCTTCTAAAACAGTTAAATCTCTAAGTCTGGTGAATAGGCTGAATCCTGGTATAGTCTTCATTTTTTAAAAGCATAATTTAATTTCTACATATAGCCCAGACATTCCCTTATATACTGTCCCAAGTGCCAGATCAGAGAAGACCCGCTCCCTGCATCTGGTACCCCTAGGAAGCACACATGTTGAGGGAAGGTACCCTGCCCTGGGCAGACAGGAAATTTTGCACACCCCAACAGGATCCTTCTACCTAGAAGTTGCCCTGCCCCTTCCTAGCCACGGGATCTCCTGGGGATGAGGGGGAGAGGTTCCTCCTCATTTGTCAAGTAACCGGTGTAGCTCATGGGTAGAGGAAAGTCACCAAGACCTCCCTGAAATTGTCAGCCTGTGAACTTTGATCACTTCTTTTTTTTCATAGTTCAGAGAGGTCTTCATGATCCGGCATCTCAGGTAGAAGGAGGCTCAGCTGAGGCAGGAGGAGTTTTGGCCATTGCTGAGTCGGGGTTTTTAGCAGCTAGTTGAAGCTGCGGCTCTGTGGTTGTCCCCAATGTGAAACTGAGGCCCAGAATGGGGTGTGACTTTCCACGCCGGAGCAGGTGAGCAGGACATCCACCATCTTCTCTCTCAAGGAAGGACAAAGGAAAGAAGTCTGGACAAGAGGGGGCAGGACAGAATAAAGGCAAATGCGGCGAGCACGCACCTGTCACTGGCCCTCGCTCCTCGCACCAGCACCTCTGACGAGCTACACTGGCCAAGACTCGTTGGTCAGACCAGGGAGGTCCTGCCCACGCAGAGCGCCTTTGCCCCCTGTCCCTTGGGTAGGATCTAGCTGCTGCCTCTCTGTCTCCCTGTCTTGCTCACAGCTTCTGCCTTGGGCGACCCCGTAGGCTCCCAACCTGCACATGTGGGGTTGGGAGTCTACGGGGCTCTCATTTCTGTCTCAGCCAGGTCTGCCCAGTGCTGCCCCCTGCCTTCACCAGCAGGAACTCTTGCCAAAGATCAAGCCCACAGGACTTTCTCCAGCCACGGATTCCTGAGCAGTAAGTTCAAAGGTGCATTGTTTCCAATTCCATTTATGTTCTAATATAGTGGAGAGTGCTCTGAGTCGCAGACATTATACAAGTCATATACGTTGTCTAAGCTTCAACTTCCCCACTGGGAAATGGGAGAATTAATAATAAATGCCCTACCTACAGAGCTATGGCGAGGATCAGTGAAAGATATGGATGACATTGCCTGCCTGTGTCTGGCACAGGCTAAGAGCATCTTTGGTTGGTAAAAGAATAGCTTCTCCCTTGTCTAGTGGGGGAGATAACCCTGATTCTGTGAACAATGTACTTTTCACAACTCTGAGAAGTATTACCTTCAAAAGCTTAGCCTCCGGATTATAATTTAGGTTCTGGCATTTTCACTTTGAGACATAACATTAAATGCTCTAGCTCCAAGAGGACCTTTTGAGGAATGCCTGGATCGGTCACTGCCTAGGGACACACAGCAGTAGGTGTGTGGGCCAGAATTTGCATCCACACTCATCTCGTGCTTTCCACCACATCTATATTCTCAAAGTGTGGGCTGAGGACCATCTGTACCGGAGTCACCTGGGAAGCTGGTAAACAATGCAGATTCCAAAAATAATTGAAAGCAGAGTCTCAAAGAGATTTATACACCCATGCTCATAGCAGCATTATTCACTATCTCCAAAACAACAGAAGTAACCCAAGAGTCCATCACCAGGCGAATGGATAAGCAAATTGCGGTATATACACACAATGGAATATTATTCGGCATTAAAAAGGAGGGAAATCCTGACACATGCTAAGGCATGGATGAGCCTTCAAAACATTATATGGATGAAATAAGCCAATCACAAAAGAAGAAATACTTAGGATCCACTTACATGGGGTACCTAGAGTAGCCAAATACATAAAGACAGAAAGTAGGATGGGGGTTGCCAGAGTCCAGGGGGAGGGGCGATGGGGGAGTGAGTGTGTAATGGGTACTAAGTTTTAGTTATGCAAGTTGACAAGAGTTCTAGAGATGTATGGTAGTGGTGTTTGCACAACAGTGTGAGTGTACTTAATGCCACTGAATTGCACGCTTAAAAATAGTTAAGTTGGCAAATTTTAAGGTATGTGTATTTTACTACAATTTAAAATAACAGTAAATTTTTTAAAAAAGAAGAATAAATAAAATAACAGTAATTTTAAAAAGAAAGAACATGCAGATTCTCCAACCCACTCTGGATTCTCGAAATCAGAGTTCCTGGTGGTGGAATCAGGGCCTGTGTTAGGAAGTTCTGCAGGTGAGTCTAATGCACACCTAGACGTGAAGGCTGCCGCTCTTCCATTTGGCTCACACACAGCATCTGAAAGCCAGGACATGCATACCAATGCACAGTCGGGGCCACTCACAAGAAACTTACCAAAATGAATAGAAGAAGACCATTGTTTTCACACTAACCAGAATCACATGATCCACTTTTCTTTTGTTTGAACCAGGCAAGTGCCAGATGCCTTTCAGCCCCAACACTCAGCAGTTCCCCAATACCGCTAGCATTTTCTGGGTACATATGCTGGCTCACCTCTCATTCTGGAACAGGATCACTGCCTGGGGGTACTGAAGTCCTACCTGCCCCTCTGTACTAATTAAAACCCCTTTGCCAAACAGGCACTAAGAAAGAGAGAAGCATGTGACTTCCGGGAAGGGGGTGCCTGCAGTAATCTCCAAGGCACCACCCACACAGCGTGTCTCTGCTTCTCTTCAGAGAAGTCCAGCCACCCAAGCTGCCAAGCTCACCTTCTCTGATACCCCAGAACTCTGGCTTCAGGATGGAGAGTGGATTGGGGTGAGGAGGAGGGGGTGCGTAGGTAAGGGTAGATGTGAGGTGACCTGCAAAGACACTGTCCCAGGTGAGACTGTGGTGTCTTAGTGAGAGTGTGGCTGGGGGAAAGAAAGAAAAATGGATCTGAGATGTATTTAGAAGATAAAACGTCAGAGTTCTGTCTAGATTGGATATTGGATCCAGGAGAGCACAGCTGTGTTGGGAATGGCCTGCTTTTTGAGAGGATATAAATGTGTCCTGTGGACTAAATGTGGGCCACGTGGGGAAGAAAGAACTGGAGAGGAGCCATCTTCACTGAAGGGGTGAAGGGACTTCAGCAGCAAGGAGCTAGAAGTGAACGCTGACAATCTTAGAGGCTAGGAAGTCACATATGACTTTCCTCCTTGGCTCCACTGGCAACTAGCCCCCATCCTTAGGTGCTTTCCAAAAATCACTTCATTAACATGACAAAAGACACCCTTATAGCTCTCATCACTTAGGAAAATCCAACGTTTGAGGAGCTCTGTACCAGGAACTTGGTCCAAGACCACAAAGATGTTTCTTATAAACCACAGTATCACAACTGGGAAGTGAAAACATGGAAAGAGTGAGCATATAGAACACTTTTCAGTAGTATGGCTGGTTAACACAGTTATAGAAGTTAAAGTTTTGCAGGTAAAAGAGGGCTCATTTTTAATGCTTGAAGGTATGTAATGAGAATAATCCAAGAGAGGAGAATCATCAAAGGAATTAAGTCTCTAAGGAGGTGACAGAACCTAGGACTTTGGGAGTGAGGCCTTAAATAGGAGCAGGACCACCTTCTAGAAAAGAAAGGAGAGATACATACATATGAATCCAAGCCAGAAAAAAAAAAAAAACAAACAGTCCAAGTCAGTGTGTGGATTTAGTGCTAGTCACTGCCCCATGACAGCTGTCTTCTTAATGGTATAGATGTCTATAGTCATTAGCAAAAGAAGGTGCAGGTTAATGGTGAGTAGAAGGAGACTGGCATAGGATGAGGGGTACGTGAAAGGCGAGGACACGGCATTGGGGGGCGGAGCAATGAGTGGAGGTAATTCTTTAGAGAAGGTGTCTATGGATAGCAAGAGATTGTGTGATAATGAGCTGGCAAAGTGCGCTCGTGGAAATGGTTGGTTGGTTTGGTTTTTTTTTTTTAAGGTTTTATTTATTTGTTTGAGAGAGAGTGAGAGAGCATGAGGGGGGAGAAAAGCAGGGAGAGATGGAGAGGCAGACTCCCTGCTCAGACATGAAGCTCGATCCCAGGACCCCAGGATCATGACCTGAGCCAAAGGCAGACGCTTAACAGACTGAGCCACCCAGGTGGCCCTGGTTGATTGTTTTTAAGGACTATTGTTTTGTGTTAAGATGGGAAAAGCTTGAGCGTGTTGAAATATTGATGGGAAGGTCAACTCAAGGAAGAAAGGTCGAGAATATACTGGAGGGAAAAGAGAATGATTTGAGGGCAAGTTGCCCGTTAGGGGTGCAGACGAGCAGTGGAGGCCCTGGTCTTGCAGAGGAGGAGGGACACTTCTATTAACACCAGAGACGCAGGAGGGACGATGAGACAAGTGCAGGTGCGTTTTCAGATTGGAGGAAAAGGAGTTGCAGGATTTCCCTCTACAGCTGCTCCAATTTCCCTTTTGAGGTAAAAGGAAACATGTTGAGAGTGAGAAGAAAGAAAAATAGGGTTGGAGAAAGCCACACTTTATAGTTCATATTAGCTAACAGAGCATCAAAGGAGTATCTATAAAACAAAGAGAACAAGGAAAAGGGGAGGGAGCTCAGGAGGGAGGAAGAGGGATAGAAACCTTGTGGATTTCCTCTGATGTATTTTATGTCCCGATGGACCATGAATGGCGTTCACCATGGGGGACCCTATAATGAAACTGAAGAACAGTTCACGCCATCACAAAAAAGCATTTTGTCAGAATATCACATTTTAGTAATGGAAGGGGCCTTGGAGATTTCCTAGTCCAATATCCTGGAAAACTCCTGTCCAGATTGGGGAAGTCTCACAGATGGGTGATGGCCAAAGCAGAATTAATAATACCATGTCGCCCACACCCAGACTACGGACACCCGCCCTGTGGCCAGACCCCATAAGGCAGAGACTCATCTCCCGCCCAGACGCCGCCATCAGCCCTTGCAGAAGGGCTTCCCCTGGGTTCAGGCAGAAATTCATTGAGCCACCTCTGCTTCTGTCTACAAAAGTCTGCCTCACTGTTGGGTTCAAGAAGTTCCCACAGTGATTAGCAGAACTAGGAAACCCATGGAACTGGGATTCTAGAGCAGCCTCATTTAATGGGTTCAACTCCGTGAAGAAGAGTAAGTAGCTGCCAACTGGCCTGGACGTTAGGGTTGTGTTCTTTGCATCTCTGCTGCTTTGCTGGGCAATGTCAACCCACACAAGATACTGTGTGTGCTTCCAGCGCATCTCAGAGGAAGGCTTTTGAAGTTGGACTTGTTGGTATTTGGAATTTGGAGAGAACAGTCCTCAAGTCATGGTGCTTTGACATTTCTGCTTCATCACATCTTTTATTCCCAATCCTAAAGGCCCCAATCGCATTTTGCAGATGGAAGAATTAAACTAGGTGACACAAGCAACACCAAAACACTTCCGTCATTCCCCTGAGGATGTTTATAATCAAGAGGGCTTTCAAATTAGGGCATACAATAGCTATTATTTTTTCACGCCATGGTATGAAGGCACGTTGGCACAAAATAAAATTGTGTTCTCCAGCTTTTCGGGATTTGTCATTTCCTTTCCATTTTGCCTAATTATAGTAACTGAGGCTCCCATCAATCACCGTGGAAGGTAATGTCTCAATAGTCATAATGTCTAACTGTGAATTCAGCGTGTCCAGAAACCAAGGTCCCACCACTGTCTCAGAGAAGCTGTCAGACAAAGGGCAAAGCCTGCACCATTGTCGCCAGAGCCTAATGGGGATTCCATCTCTCTGGGAGGATGGAACATTTTGCTTCCTTCTATGTGATGATAATAACAGCCACAATTATTGTTCTTGGAAATGGAAGGCCTAGGATATGGAACCCAAAAAAAAAAAAAAAAAAAAAAGAAAAGAAAGAAAGAAAAAGGCCAATGGAAAACTAATATATCATTAACATGCCTTTGGGGAAACTCCTTTGGCAACTACAAATGCATTATCCAGGACCAACTTGAAGATAAGAATCAATTTAATTAATTTTAAATGGCTTTGTGCATTGAAAAAGCCAAGGACTAAAGAAAATGGGAAGCTGGTTCAGATGTTTTCTGGGGAGAGAACTGTTACAGAGAGAAGATAGAGCTCTGGGAACGCTCAACCCTCTCCCCCTGTCTGTGGGTATAGGGCTGGTTTTCTGTTCCACAGTCCTTCAACAATGAAGTGTAAGTATCACAAGTATGAAAAGCAGAGCTGGTTTTAAAAGACCTGAGTTCAAACTTTGACACTGCAATTCATTCATTGGGCAACATGAGCAGGTTACCTAACATTTCTAAAGGCTCACTCTACAGTTGATGGAAGATTTCCATCGTGGCCATTAAGGTATGATATCAGACTCTCGAAACATTTCCCTGCAATTCCCTTCATTTATCATAGATATGCTTGTGGTGCACCTGGCTTATTCCATTATCTACTCAATCGTCTGATCCCATAGTACCTATCTGATCTGCATGGTGCCCACAAGCGTGTGGTGGCCGATTGGTGGGTCTATCACAAAGCTACCTGTGTATCCAAGCTCCACACCTAGCCATGGGACTCAAAGGAAGTATAAGGCTCCACCTCTAGTCTCTGGGAGTTTTCCATCATATCCAAGAGATGAAATGTACAAACCCACAGAAAGTGGAATACCACACAGGGCTATCTGTGCTTCATGTCCTGTGACTGGCACACTTACTGTCCTTGGAAGAGGGCAGAGGAAGAGGCAAAGGAAGAAACTTCCTAGAGAGGAGGGCTAGACCTGAAAAATGATAGAACTCAGGTTATTCCCTGCTGACTTAGACGGAAGGACAAAATAAAGTAATAGACACATGTATTTAACACCACCAGCCCAGAGCCCAGCCGATGGAGGAGCCCAGCCTTCCCAAATGGGTTCAATCTCCACTGCATTCCTGAAACCATACAAAGCCTCCTCCATCACCAAAGAGGGACAGTGACACTTGAGCAGCTGTCTGCATCTGTACTTGAGAAAGAGCCCTGGTGTTGGGCCAAGGCACATCCCCCCAAAAACCACAGCCAAAGGACTTGGTTGGAATTAAGTTGGTATCCCTCTTGTGCACCAAGGTCTGAGTCCTGTGAGAACGCTCAACAGCAAACCTAGGGCTTCCAGGGCCCAGTGGTCAATCCAAGCCAATACCAGAAACAGTTCTTAAGCACTTGTGTCTAGCAAGAAATAGTATGATGAATAAAAAAGATTATTAAGAGGTGGTATCTGCTTTTAAGGAGTTCATAGGCCAGCATGAATCAGAAAAGTATACAAAGAACAACCCTACAAGACCAAATAAGCTAATAACAGAAGAAATGTGTGCTTCTGAAGCTCAATGAAGAAACAATTAGAGCATATCGGCGAGATCAGGAGAGGTCTCTCTCTTTTTTTTTTTTTTTTGAGAGGTCTCTTGATGACAAGAAAATGGCATCTCTATTTCTATTCCCTCCCATCCATAACCTGGAGATAACATACGTACCTATATCATAACATCATTATAAGAATCAAATAGTTTTCCAATATTAAAAACTAAGGCACATACTATTAATATTAAATATTAATATTAAAAACCTGGCACATACTGACTACTCATTAACTTATTAATGGAGGAAGACCTTGGAGGATGGGTAGCATCTTATAGATAAAAATGAGGGGTGGGAGAGTTCAGTCTATCATCAAAGCAAAGGTAATATCTATTCTTACTCAACGGCTTATCTCATAACCAGGGAGAAAGGAATCAGAGATTAAAAGGCATCTGCTGGAGATGGGAATGTCAAAGGCATGCCCAGGAAGCAGGAAACATTCTGCTGGGAGTGGAACAGAGCTTCACATTGACCAGTGGGAGATGGGGCATAGAAGCAGTTTGGGGAGGGCCTTGAATATTGGTGTGGAGAGTTTGCACAAATTCTTGGCCCCCGCCAATGCTTCCATTACAGAAAATAACCCAGTCATCCATATCTTCTTAATCTGGCAAGCCGTGCAGATGGACCCAGTTCTGAGTGTGGCATCACCACTTAGCCATTAGAAATGAACACAGCCTTTAGAGCATCAAAATTGAAAGTTTGCAGCTGAGCGAGTCAAAGTTATTGATTAGCGCTTTCTTCTGTGCCTAGTGTCTCCTGGGCTGGACAAACATTAGCTGCATTTGTCTGAGAAACCTCACCTCGGTCTCACTCAGCAGGATAAGAAACAGGCAGACCTTACAATCCAAGTGCCAGGAATATGGCTGGAGAAACACACTTTAGCCATAAGTATAGAGATGCACAGCACTTAGGACCAAGTGCAAAACTCCTTTTCAGGCAAACTTGCTTTTGCTGGTGAAAAAGAGTAAACACAAGATCAAGCAGCATAGCATGGCCAAGCAGTCAAGAGGCAATGAGCCATCGGGTAACAAAAGGATGGGTCCAACATCAGTGCTCTTAGTGGAAGACCCGGGGACCGGAGGTGTCCAGAAAATCAGGAAGGTCTCCAGAAGTCAAGAAGGGCATCACAGAGATGGAATAAAGATAGATAAAGACCGGGGCGGCGGGGGGTGTTAAGAAATCTCAACAACCTATCCCATCCATTTATTTATTAATAAATATTTACTGAGCATCTGTTCTGGGCCAGGCACTATGCTGGGCAATGAGCATGCTAAAGTCCCTGTCTTCATGAAGCTTACATCAAAGTAGGGGGAAAGAACAAAAATAAAAAGGAACATAAATGCGTAATCCAATGTCACAGGAGAAGGACTGTGAAGGAAAATGAATTGAGGTCAAAGGAATGGAGGTACGCTATTATTGATTAAATGGTCAGGGTGGATGGATTAGTCTGCTCAGGCTGCTGTAACAAAGCACCAGCGACCGGAAGGCTCAAACAACAGAAGTTTGTTTTCTCACAGTTCTGGGGACTGGAAGCCCAAGGTCAAGGGGCTTCGGGGTTGGTTTCTTCTCTGATGTCTTTCCTTGGCTTGTAGATGGCTACTTTCTCACTGTGTCCTCACAGGGTCTTTTCTCTGTGCGTGCACATCCCTGGCGTCTCTCTGTCCACAATTTCCTCTTTTTATAAGGGAATCGGCCCAATCAAATTAAGACCCAGTCTAACAGCTTCATTAACTTAATCACCTCTTGAAAGGCCCCATCTCAAGTACAGTCACACTGAGAGATACTGGGAGTTAGGACTTCAACACGTGAATTTGTGGCAGGGTAGCGATGCATCCCATAACAGTGGGTCTTTTTGATGAAGGGACCGAGGTGCCATGATGAATTGAGCCATGAAGTTGTTTGGGACAAGAGAGAACAGCTAGTACAGAGAAAGTTCATCATGCTCTAGAAACAGTCAATGAGGTGGACATGGCTGGGTGAAGTAAGGAAAGAGAAGAGTGGGAGATGATAGTGGAGGGGTAGCCAGGGACCCGATCACACGGGGTTTATGAAGTGAATTGAGTAGAGATTTTGAAATTTGGGGAAAGATTTGGAGGGTTTTGGGCAGTTCAGTGACGTATTCTGACTTACATTCTAAAATAATTATTCTGGGTTCCGAGTGGAAATTAACTGTAAGAAGCATGAGTGGGAAAATGGAGACCAATCAGGAGGCTGTTATAATTGTCTAGGAAAAAGAGGCTGGTGGCTTGGACCAGAGATTACAGGAAGGCAGTGGTATCTTTAGTCTATCCAATCTGCAGTCCCCACGCTAGGGGTACAGTCAGGTGTGTGAGAAGATAGAATTGGAGGACAGCTCACCATCTTTCCCTTCAAGGAGATAAGGACAAACCAGGGGCCAGCTGTAGACTTGTCACAGAGTTAAAATGCAGACAGTTTGCAAAGGACTTGAGATGTGGAATCTTAACGAAAACCACACTCACTCAATTCCCCAAAGCCCCATCCACTCTATACAGTTAATGGTGAGTCAGACAAGGAGAGTGAGCCAGGCTTCCCACTGATTTATGGCAATCCTGGAGATTTAAAAGCATAGCTGAATAAAAATTTCCACAGTCAACTCTCAGTTAGCCACTCTTTTGGAGCAGAAAGGTTGTGGAAAATCCAAATACCTCATATTTGCTATTATTGCATTAAATAGTTGTAAAAGGAGATTTCAAAATTGAGCAACCAAGTCTAGCTAGAGAGTCTCTTCTACAATAGGGTCAGGAGCCTGCCACGGAGGAGGAATTTATGTGAATCCTCATCAGAGGAACTATGAACTTTTTGCTAGCTACAAGCCCTCAGCCTGGACTTAACTCCCTCCTCACTGAGACACCTAAATTGTTTGCATTCTTCACTTCGAAGAAAGGAGCAACTGGATTTGACAAGTTTTAAATCCATGATTTGCATATTTTCTCAACCAATCCCAGCTAACCCCGTTTCAATCCCTGTTTTACATAGAGGACCTAAGTGAGAACTACACTCATGACCTTTTTTTTTTTTAACGACTTAATTTATTTATTTGACAGAGAGAGACACCGCGAGAGAGGGAACACAAGCAGGGGGAGTGGGAGAGGGAGAAGCAGGCTCCCCGCTGAGCAGGAAGCCCGATGTGGGGCTCGATTCCAGGACCCTGGGACCATGACCTGAGCCGAAGGCAGACGCTTAACGACTGAGCCACCCAGGCGCCCTACACTCATGACCTTTTGCCCTTCTAACTCTGCCCTCTCGTTGTCTTCCTTGGATTCTACCTGAATCTGTATTTCCTGAATTGCAATTCTAATTGCCCAAAGAAATGTCTGTTTGCTTAAACTTTCAGTGAATTCTTCCCTGGTCGATATAGGCTTCCCCATCCATTCAACATTATCTCTCTCTCTTACACTATTTTGCCTATCACAATATATTAAAATTGTCACTCATGGCATAGGGAACAGTAAATATCCCTTGCCAGGAAAGAATTCACCCTGAATAATTCTTTTTTTTTTTTAGGGGGGTGGGGCAGAAGGAGAGGGAGAGAGAGAAGTTTAAGCAGGCTCCATGCTCAGCACAGAGCCCAAAACAGGGCTCAATCTCAAGACCCTGAGACAATGACCTGAGCTGAAATCAAGTGTCGGACGCTTAACCGACCGAGCCACCCAGGCATCCCTTATCCTGAATAATTCTGACACAGTTCCAGCATTCACAGCCCTTTAAACACAATAATCAATATAATCTACAGTTGAGTCGAACCATCTCATTTTCAAAGCAGTTTAAAAAATATTTTTCCTATTTACAGCTCAGAACTTCTATGGGGACCTCTAATGCCCTGTCACTTTATTTCTATCAATGGAATTCTTTTTTCTTTTAAGATTTATTTATTTATTTGAGAGAGAGAGAGCATGAGATGGGGGAGGGTCGGAGGGAGAAGCAGACTCCCTGCTGAGCAGGGAGCCGGATGCAGGACTTGATCCTGGGACTCCAGGATCATGACCTGAGCTGAAGGCAGTCGCTTAACCAACTCAGCCACCCAGGCGCCCATATCAATGGAATTCTTACCTAGAGTAAAATTCTTGACTTTTCTGGAGGAGCGTGTACCTCTTTGGTGGGTGCCATGTCTCTGGCCTGGGTGGAGTTAGTATTTAAAAGCAATACCCACATTTGTGGTCTTGCTCTCTTTCCTGATCTTGAGACTATGAAACCCTAACTTGTGTCATAGTCAGGGTGGACCCATGTTGTCCCATGTGGGAAGGGGGTAGAAAAGTCAACTGGGAGGAAGGATGGTTGCAGACTCAGGCTGGGTTCTTCAATTCAGCTTCTCCAGTAATAAAGGTGGATACTCTCGTGTCCACCTAGCTGGTTCCTGTCACTTCACCGATTGGCATCCAACATCCTAGACAATGATCTTGAAATTTGGGGTTGCTAGTCAGACAAAGCTAAGAAAGATAACTTAAAATTCAATCAAAAACAATTTTAATATCCAGAAAAAATCTAACCCTGAAAATTAAGAAGAAAAAATAAAAATAATTAAATGGTCATGCTTGAAAATCTTTTGAATTAGACTAGAAGATGCTTAAATGTCTTAAGAGCCAAAAATGCAAAATCTCACCTGCATGGGGGATGCAGATTTACTTGAATGGCCAGAAAAATTAAGTCAAGCATACTTTTTAAGAAATGAAAGCTGTGTGGGGCGCCTGGGTGGCTCAGTCGTTAAGCATCTGCCTTTGGCTCAGGTCATGGTCCTGGGGTCCTGGGATCGAGCCCCACATCGGGCTCCCTACTCGGTGGGAGGCCTGCTTCTCCCTCTCCCACTCCCCCTGCTTGTGTTCCCTCTCTCACTGTGTCTCTCTCTCTCTGTCAAATAAATAAATAAAATATTAAAAAAAAAAGAAATGAAAGCTGTGTGACCAGCTCCTTTAAATTACAGAGGCCTTGTTACAGATATAAATAGAGCCCAGGACTGGATATCGTTGCTAACAAAAAATCCAGTCAGTTTTAGGGCCACAATCTTTTGTTGTACATTATTGCTGGGAAAGTTATGTCCCAAAGTAGTTTAGGATGATGTGATTGTTTAATTAGTGCGTAAGCATCTTTTAACCAAGACAATTTAGAACTAAGTAAATAAATATACAAGAAAAGGACATTTTTAACATTGATATATTTAAGAAAGATCATTTTTTTTAAATTGGCCTATTTTCTTGCAGATGAGGTTTTTAATATCAATTTAAAATGTACAATTGAATAATTAATTTAGACCTTTCTAAAACTGAATAATTTCCAAGTTTATATTCACAATATTAGAATATTTAAGAGAGTTCAAATTCACCATAAACATAAGTTTAATTTATTAGATTTGTAAGCTATTTAAGTACTTGGGACGGTTTTATTTCTAACTCAGACAACTGATGTATTTCTAAATGAAACCAGATTATTAGACACATAAATAGAGTTTGAAATACAAAGGAAATTTAATTAGGTTGTTAAAACTCAAACTGATTATTAAATATGCTAAATATATAAAACATACAATAATATTTGGAAGTAAACTTAAAGGTTAAAAAAGAACTAGACTTTTGAATTTATAACTATAAAAAAATTAAGTATTAATATCTGAAACCAGAATTGCTTCTAAATCATGTCTTTTGCCCATAAAAACCAGGCGTAAGGACACAAAACTCACATTAACACATGCCATGAGAGAAAGAAAGTGCTGTGGCTCGTTGACCCTTCCAGCCAATATCAATAGGCATCCGAAATGATGGTCAGAGTGTAGGATCTGGGGCCAGTGACCCTCTGTAATGTGATTTTATACAAATTCCTTAGTCTAACTCTGATTCTTTATCTGTAAAAGGAGGCCAAATAACAATAGCTATCCTACTAGATTGTTCTGAAGAGTGAATGAGACAATTGGTATAAAAAAATATTATTTTAGGCCGGGGTGCCTGGGTTGCTCAGTCAGTTGAGCGTCTGACTCCTGATTTCAGCTCAGGTCATGGTCTCAGGGCCGTGAGATCGAGCCCCACATTGGACTATATGCTGGGCATGGAGGCTGCTTAAGCTTCTCTCTTTCTCTCCTTCTCCCTTTGCCCCTCTGCTCCCCCACTTGTGCTCTCTTCCTGGCTCTCTCTCTCTCTCTCTCTCTCTCAAAAAATAAATAAAATAATAAAAAAAGAACTTGCTAACTATAGAATTATAAAATCTCTCTCTCTCTCTCTCTCTCTCTCTCTCTCTCACACACACACACACACACACACACACTAGTTATTATTGCATGGGGGGCGGGACTTCTTGCAGAAAAAGCTAAGGTATGAGAGGAAAACTGAGCAACATCACACTGCAGAGTAAGGATACAATCAATACTATTTATTTCATTTTACTTCATTTCATTGCTACTCTGTATTATTCCAGATACACAATACTACATTTCAGTTTTCCTGGAGGACAAATAATGCTCTGAATTTCAACCAGGGAAGGGCCAGGTTCCCTGCGTGATTCTTTGGCATATTTTAGTTTGGGAACTACTCCTTCAAATAATTAGGATAGATCATGTAAAAAATAATTTATGGCCCCATAAAAGTAAGAACATTATGCATCCAGGATTGAACAGAGGATGCCGAGTTCATAGTGGCTTCCTCCCCACCTATGGGGAAGTCGCAGACATTCTGTAAATGTCCCCTGCAGATACCTCTCAGCCTTCAGGGAACCCTGGGTCTGCCTCCTGTCCTCTTTTCCAGACATGTTGACTTTGTTCTCCATCTTCAGTCTCTATTTCCAGGGTCTACTTGCCTTGTTTCTCTGGCCCTTACATTTGTGATCAGGTAGACCTCCTAAATGGCTCCACTCCCAGGTTATGCCTCTCCTGACCTCCTCACAGTGACTTTCGTCCCTTCCTTGGCTCCATTCTCTGCAGCCTAAGAGAGGCATTGGACCCCTACACCTAGCCCAGATTCCCAGAAGCACACTTGCTCTCACTCCAACTGGAAGGGCATTCACACAGAACGGTCTCTGGGGCAGCCGCTGTGCTCTGTCCTCTGGGAGGCGTTCTGATCCTCTAGCATGGCCTGAATATGCTTTGAAGGCCTGTTAATCAAAGTCTGGCCCATGGACCAGCAACAGCAGCATCCCTGGGTCTCGTTAGAATGCAGAAACGCAGGCTCCTCTCCAGACCTCTGAAATCAGAGTCGGCATCTTAACAAGATCCCTAGGTGATCCATGTGCACATTAAAGCTTGATAAACACTGCTTTGAAATACTTTTTCTTGTAATGTCAATAAATCTGAAGAGTCCATACTGAATCTTTAAATATTGGCAAGATCCTCAGATAAAATATTTTAGATATTAACATGCATTATAATAATGACCTGTTGCTCTTGTTAAAGATGCTGAGTCCTGGAATCCTACCTTGGAGATTCTGCTTCCATAGGTTTAGAATCTGCACTTTTACAAGCTCCATCAGCTATGTCAATGATCCTCATGGGAAAGAAACACTGCACTAGAGAGCAGAGAGCAAGAAATGAAGCCAAAGATCCACATAGGAACCAAGCCTGGAGACTCTAAACCTGTACCATATGTTCTCTCTAATGAGGAGAGGGCCAGTCCAAGTCTCTGTCTAAGGAACACAGAATCGTCTGTCAAGCTCCTGAGTTATTTATACAATTTCAGAATGAAGAGAGAGCAGGTGAGTGAGCAGGATGGGGGGGGGGGTAGATGCAAAGAGAGAGGGAGGAAGAGAATCTTAAGCAGGCTCCATGTTCAGTGCAGAGCCTGAGGCAGGGCTCCATCGCAAGACCCTGAGATCATGGGCACCTGGGTGGCTCAGATGGTTAAGCGTCTGCCTTCAGCTCAGGTCATGATCCCAGGGTCCTGGGATTGAGTCCCGCATCGGGCTCCCTGCTCCTTGGGAGCCTGCTTCTCCCTCTGCTTCTCTCTCTCTCTCCCTCTGTCTCTCATGAATAAATAAAGAAAATCTTAAAAAAAAAAAAAGACCCTGAGATCATGACCTGAGCGGAAATCAAGAGTCTGTTGCTCAACCACTCAACTGACTAAGCCACCCAGGTGCCCCTAAACCTAGTAATCCCTTAAAGAATATTTTTTTGCAACAGTGTACACGTTTCTATATTTGAGACTGTGTATATTTGCCCATAAATGCATTTAAGTGGCTGGCGTTCAAGTCCACAAATGCTGAAAAGCTGATAAGTATGAGGTTTTCTCTTTTTGTTTATCTGACTACTGTGTATAGAGCAGCATATTGGGCTTTATTTGTCATGGGAAACTGAATTGTCTCTATAGAAGCACACTGATGGACTGGGGGTTGAATTACTCCTTTGGAATGAATCATAGGACATAAAAAATGCATGGTTCTGAATCATATCAAAATAATTACTCTGATAAATTTAAGATAAATCAAATATCAAAATTTTGCAAAGATTAAGAATGAATGTCTATTTGCTCTTAAATTGTTTGTGAAGAAAAAGGCAAACGAGCATGACATGTTTACTTCTGGGGCAGCTAAGTGTGACCATGCTCAGCTCTGTTTATTAATAAACCAAGATACAGTTGAAGAAGCTTAGGTTTTATTAGTATGGAAACTGTATTTAGAGACTGCTTTGGTAAAAAATGATCACGTTTAACACAAAACATGGACAGTGCTTTTGAGTGGCTGATAAGCAAATTACTTTGTTAACAACTTTATTGGGGTATAATTTATGTACCAGAAAATTCACTTATTTTAAGTGCGCAATTTAAAAATCTTTAGAGAAATTACTCAGTTGTGCAACTATCATCAAAACCCAGTTTTAGAGCAATTCTATCACTACAATAAAATCCTTTGTGCTCATTCGCAGTTAATCCCTATTCCCACTCCCAGTCCTGGCTAGTACTAATCTAAGCTAAATTTTTAAATTTTTTTTTTTTTTTTTTTTTTTTTACAGAGACATGGAGAGTGGGAGCATGGTCTGGGGGGGGCAGAGGGAGAGAGAATCTTAAACAGGTTCCACACATAGGGTGGAGCCTGATGTGGGGCTCAATCTCATGACCCTGAGACATGACCTGAACAGAAATCAAGAGTTGGATGCTTAAATGACTGAGCCACCCAGGCACCCCTAAGCTAAATTATTTTTTTAAATACTTTTTTGGGGAAATGATACTGTTTCCTCCTGTGTTCCTTTGGAGAAATCATCACGGAGGGGGATGTTAGGAAAAATGACAGGAGAGTATTCTAGCTACAAAAATAATCAGGATGCTTACCCAGAATACACCCAAGTATACTGAGAATAACAAATATTTGGCAATCTATAAGTTCAGTGGCTATATTTAAACCTAAAACAGAACCCATGGGCTAGAATCCAATTTTGGTAGAATCACAGTGCCTGAAAAGACATTTACTAGTCATTAAAACCCAGATGGAGCATAGGCAGCTGGATAAGTTTACCTGGAAGAGCAACTTTGGCTCTGGTAAGGTTTGAAATCTGTTTTCAAATGGCTCAGAAAAACACTGAGAATTCAACGTTTTTTGCAATAGGAAAAATAAGTAATGACTCTATGTCTCCATACACTGCTTTTGCCATTGATTTACTTAAATACTTGCTTTCTTCCACATTCATTTTGCAAAATTTGAGTGCTTGCTATGTGGTAGGGGCTGGGACGGAATGACTAGCAGACTAGACAGTCTCCTGCCTTCACAGAGCTGACAGTTTAACTCTCTGTGATTTGGGAGCTCATGCAAATCAGTAAAAGAACAACATCTCCACGTTTTAGCAAAATGGCAGCTAAATGTGCCATTGGCCAGCCATCAAGTGGGCTTTGGAACCAGAGGCCTACCCTGCCCTGTACTAGCTTCTCTCACATAATGGTTGAGACTTTGGAGACCTTTGGCATAGGAAGAATCTATTTTGAATGTAGGACAGATGTCTTTGAGGACCAGAGGGTAGACTGGGGTAGGCAGAATAATGACTTCCCCCAGTATGCCCATGCTCTAATGTGTGAATATGTTACCCTATATGGAAAAACAGGGATTTGCAACTGGATTACAAACCCTGAGGATAGGGAGATTGTCCTAGATTATCTGAGTGAGCCTGAGCCAATAATCACAGAAGTCCTTAAAAGCAGAGAACCTTTCCTGGCTGTAGTTAGAGAGAGACAAGATGGAAGACAAAGGATCAGAGAGATAAAATATAAGGATCAGGCCCATTGTTGCTGGCTGTGAAGATCAAGGAAGGTGCCCATGAGCCATGAAGCCTCTAGCAACCAGAGAAAGCAAGAAAACAGATTCTCACACAGAGCCTCCAGGAAGGAAAACAATGCTCTCAGCATCCTGTTTTGTCCTAATGAGGCCCATTTCAGTCTTATGAGCTATTAAACAGTAAGAGGACAAATTTGTGTTACAACACTAAATTTGTGATAATTTGTTATGGAAGCCATAAAAAATGAATACATCGTATTAGGCAACTTATAAAACCTCTCCAAAACCTTCCCTGAAAAATGAGGACAATGGTACTGACAGAATTATGAGGATAATTGGTGTGATAAACTGTAAAGTGCCCAGCACTGCGCTGGGTGCCTAAAGACCACTTAGAAATAGGTTCAAAATGGATCCCCTGAAAAGCTCTAAAAAGGAGGCAAAGGAAATACCTCTCACCACACATCACAAGGCTTACACTTTGGTCCAGAGCTTGGTTGGTAACAAGATATATATGAGCTTAGGCACCTCGTGTCCTCTCTCTGGGCTGCAGTTTTTCCAAATGAGGGATTTGAGTTAAAAGATTGATTCCTAAGGGCACCTTTTGCTCTGACATGAATAAATAATATAAATGAAAAGCCATCAAATTTTTGCATTCAAGTATGAAGAAATAAGATATTATTGTAACAAAGATTTACTTTGATATTCAGAATTCTGGAAGGCCCTCACCTTACCAAAAGGTTGCCATAGGGTAAGACTTGAGCCGGCACATTGCTTCCTCGGGAGTTTCCCCTGGCCTAGAAGAGAAAATGTATACATATAATATTTCATAAGCAAAATGGCAGCAAAATAGTTGAAGCACTATAATATCTAGCCCCGGCCCCAGTGCATGCATTCCCCTCGCGTTAAGATCCCAGGCAAAGCCCTGTGAAGACCATCATAAAAAAATCCCCAGAGTTATTTCAGACATTAATCGGGACGCTTAGAGCATAACAAAGAGGTAAAAATCCCTTTTCTAATACTATTTGGAAGGAGCCTCCAAATGTCAAAATTCTTTTAACTGTTTTCTGTTGCAGAGTCCTACATGTAAGTAGAAGGAAATTCTAAGTGTAACGAGAGGAGGTTTGGGGGGGAAAGCAATGAGTAAAGGAGGTGGAGTTTGGGGTTTTGAGTCACAGGAAAAGTTGTGTCCATGGTGGGTTCCTGGAATACTTCTGTTCAGCTTGTCAAAGGATAAATGAGAACTTTTTCCTTGCCAAGTCATAGCGGTCCCAAATCTCGAAGCGGTGATCAGGTCTGAGTGGAAATGATAACTTTCCCATAGGATACAAGGCTATTTTGGTACCTTATGGTCATCCCAGGACAGTGAGGGATTTGAACTAGGTTTGAAAAATATCAGAGCCTCTGAAGTGGGGGAGGGTCCTTCTGCCGGGGGTAGGTGTCAGCAGTCTGGCCTTGGAGGCCCCCTTGGATGTGCCCTGACCTGGGCCTGAGGGCCCCTGTGTGAGGCCTGATCAGCAGCAAGGAGACTGCTATTTCACTGAGCGCGGGGGACTGGGCTTTTCCTTCCATTGTTTTTCTGACTTCTCTCTCCTCAGTCTCCAGGGAGCCCTGGGCTGGGATGTTCTCAGCCCAGCTGCTCTCAGGCTGTCAGAAAATTAAGTTGTTTAGTTTAGGATTTTCCTCTTTCCCTGGGCTGAAATACCCAACTTTTAGCTCGTTGCTTGTTGTCTTGGAAAAACAAAACAAAACAAAACTTGGGCTTTTAAACATCATCACAAGAAAGCTGGGGGGACAGGGGTGTTCTTGTTCTTACGCATAATTCTTGGGAATATGAACTCATAAAATTATCTGATAAGCAAGCTGACAAAGTCGGTTGTATAAATTCTATGTATCCTTTGGCCCAGTGATGCCATTTCCAGGAATATATATTAAAGAAGTAATCATAATAAGTTTATTAAGTTGTGTGTAAAGGGTACTCATTGCAACATGGTTTATTCTAGTAAAAGAAATGACAACAACCTAAATGTTCATCATCAGGAGATTGATTAAATATATTTTAGCACCACCACACAAATGTAATATTAGTCAGATCTTAAAAATTCAAAATATTTGTTTATATACTGTGTGTTGATTAGATTAATATTTATGTAAACACCGATACAAAAAGAGATTTGGAAAGACGCTTAGTTTATAATTTTAATTCAAAAGGCATGTGAGGCAACAGTAAGTATAATAATAAGCCATTTCCATAAGAAATACTTATATTTCTCTATTAATTAAAATAAGGCTAAAAGGTAGTCTCCGAAATGTTAATAGGATTAACAAAAAGTAATAATTACATTGCAGTTTCAATTAGCCAAAATTATTGTAGTAGTAATAGATCAGTCGATTACATCACATCCCTCAGTCCTGGAAGCAGATCCTGGTTACTGGGCTGGAGGGGCCTTGGGGCAGGGGGTGAGGAGACTATAGAAGTAAAGTTGTCCCCCGAACAAGGTTTAAGAAATAAAGGAGTACAGCAGTTCCCAAAGGAGAATATTTAAGATGGTGCTTTAGCAACCTGCCAGCGGATGCAAAGGAAGGACAAAGGCAAGGTTCCTACCAAGTTTGCTCGCCCAAGGGCTAGTGGGTGGTGCTTCACTCAGAAAGGATATGCGATAGGGCTGGGCTTGAAAGCTCTTAGAGGCAAGGAAGACAAGAAATCCTTACACTGCAGGTTGGATTCTTTTTATTCTTATTATATCTTCCAGATGCCTGCCCTTTATTTATTTATTTATTTATTTATTTATTTATTTATTTATATTTTATACTTGTAAATTGTGATGGATTCAAAATTGGCCAAAATTCTTCGCCACTTCACCCATCGAGGGATGAAGTCTACATCACCTCCCACGTGACACTGAGCTTGGCCATGTGAATCGCTCTGGCCAGTAGGCCACGAACAATCATGGCTCAAGCAGAAGCTCGATAGATGCTTACACACGGGCGCTTGTCCTCTTGGAGCTCTGCCCTGAGGCGGCCGTGCTGTGAGGAAGCTGATTAGTCTACCCGAGGATGAACGGCCGTGTAGAGGAAAATCGAGGTGCCCAGGCTCATAAGCAGCACCAACTCCCAGACGTCTGTGCCAGGTCACCTTGGACTATACAGCCCTTCCAGTCCATTCTTCAGCCATAGGAGAGAGCCCAGGAGAGACCAGCAGAAGAACCACAAAATCCTAAGCAATAATAAATAATTTTTGTTTGAAGTTTGAAGTTTGAGGCGTTTGGTTACACAGCCATAGATCACGGATACAGTGGTTACTCATGTTCCTTTTGCAAACTCCAGGTAGTCTCAGTTGTGCTAGGAGTAAACACAGAGACTAAAATGGAACTTCGTGGGACTGAGGTCTGGCCCTTGGTCATGTATCACCACCTCCCAAACCTGGAAGAAGAATGCCCTTCCAGAGCTGAAATCTTGAGAGATGCTTTAAAAAAGAATTACCTTAAAGACCATCGTACCCTGTAGGGAGTCATATGACGAGCTTACCTGATTCACGAGCAGAGAAAAAATAACTGTCATTTAATAAGAGCAAGGAGACGATGAGATAAAATTCTGGATCACTTGCCACGCAGGAGGCCTGGAATAGGTAGTAGGATTATCTTCACGTTGCAGGTGGAGGAAGTGAGCCTCAGAGCAGCTGAGGGACTTGCCCAAGCTCACACAGCCCGGAAGTTGCAGAGCCAGGCTTCCAACTCAGATTTGTCTAAGCAGAAAGCCCTTTGCTGGTAGTCGTTATTCAATACTTCTTCCCAAATCTTATGCTAATTTCCTTTTCTTTTCCTGGGTAATCCACTCAGATGGGAAATGAGTCACTTAAATTTCCGAGTCTCAGTTTTCTCCTGCGTACAGTTAGGATGACAGCGCCCTTGCCATCCATCAGGTTTTGATGAGGATTCAGGGAGGTGGTGTGTGAAAGCCCGCACACTGGGCACCTGGCCTCTAAGGAGCAGCGGGAGCTGTTGGTCCAGGGAGTAAAGACAGCAGTGGAGGAAGCTGCAGCGTGCGTCCTTTTGAAGGAATATAACTCGCTGCTCTGGTGACATCAGCCCCTGAGGGAAGAGCCATGTTTCCGTCCTTGACTTAGGGCAGTGATCGTTCTAGACTGCAGCGTCCCTCAGAGGTTCTAGACGCCTCGCTGTGCAGATCGCCCAGACCCACAGTTTCGGCTTCAGGGAACGAAGGGACAGAGAGGCACCAAGAATCACTCCCACCACAACTGATGGAGCTGCCATTCTTTGCTTCCCTCGGCCCTTGTCAGTAGCTGCAGGATCTAAGTTCAGTGAGTCTGGGTGGCTGAGAAAGACGGGGCGTCACCTGCAGTCACTCCGCAGGCTCTGCGGGTCATCAGCAGCCAGAAACTGTCACCTCCTCACTTCCTGCCCCCTTCCCATTCCTGTTAGGCAGATGAAAGGCCAAATTAGAACACAATAGGCTTTTGTTTTAGAGATTACAACATGTGCATTGTCACCTATCTCTTAGGCCCAGGAACAGTTCTTTGCAGGAGACTGAAGCTTGGAGTTTGCTAAGAAGCATCGGAGCATCCATATGTCTGCTCTTCAGATAAAACCCATGCATTTTAAATGCCATCAAGTTTGCTCTTCAGCAGATGATTCAACTGTCATCATCAGGAAAGTTTTCAGCTAACACCTTCCCTCCTCCAAAATGTAGAAGGACTTTGGGAAACGGAACGATTCCTTTTTTTTTTTCTTTTTCCATAAAACATCATGCTCCCTTTATCATCCACCTACTGCTCCTCATTCTGAAAATGTAGAGAGGGCTACTGTCAATCTATTGGCATCCAAATGTCTGTCAAAGTCACCTTGACTCGGAAGATCGAAATAAAATTGGATTTAATCTCTGGCCCTCACCTGGGGGTGGTTCAAAGCTCTCCCCAAGACACTGGCAAATTTCCGGGGCTAACCTTCCCATGCCCCTTCTATTCCAGTTTCCTTGTCCCTGTGTACCTTCTCTCCGCTGCCTTCTGGTATATCATCCCCTGCTCGCCTCCACTCCAGTGAGTCTCTTCCCTCTGCTCCACTGACTCAAAATACAAACCACCACCTTTCCCTGACCCTTGAGACAGTTGTGTATAGTGATTTTTCTTAACCAGCCAAACCAAGAGTAGGAGATCACACACAGACAGAAAAATGAAAACTTCCTGTTCAAAATCTTTCTGTCCAGCCCTCCTTAGGGAATGTTTCACTGGTCATGTTTATGTGTAATTCCTCCTGATCTTTTGCAAAATGTTTTTTTGGTGTTTGTTTTTTTTGGAGGGAGAAACACTCAAGTCCAAGTTCTCTTCAGTGTCTCATGCAGGAAATTCAAGTGCTCCTTCTCCACACAGCCCTCTCTTATCTCCGTGACCCAGCAGGGTCATGGAGGAGTGTTCTCCAACAGAGACATATCTACTAGGGAGAAGAGCTCTAGGGTAGGAAGTTCGGGGCAATTCCTGCCAAGGGCAGCTGCACCGGGAGAAGGAGCAGCCCTGAACTAGGACCAGGAGACCCAAGTGTGAATCCTGGCCCTGCTGTTTCCTGGCTTTTTGCCTGGAGGGAAGACACTTACTCTGAGAGTCTCCCTTCCTCTGAAAGAGACGTCTAATGAATCCCTCCCAGGGCTCATATTAGGGCAGGCAAGAGAGTGGAATTCAGAAATGACATTATACGCCAAGCAGTTTGGGTGACACAGAGCAACTGTTGAACAACCTGATCCTGTTCTCAGGAGCTCATGCTGCAGTTGAGAAAATGGGAGAGGAAGACAGTCCATAAGGAGACCAGAGCCACAGGAGGGCGGGATCCCTGCCAGCTGGGAGGGGAGGGCGGGAGGGGCTTCCAGGGGGAGCTGGGCTGGGGCTCAAACTGAGCCCTGAAGGGTATGATGAGGGGATCTGCAAGACACTTCAGGCAAGGGGGAGGATGGGAAGGTAAGGCCAAATTTCTGGTTGTCAGGAGACAAACTCAAGGTCTGTCTAAGCCCCCTTAAAATAGAGGTTCAGCAACTTTTTTGAGAATCTGATGAAACCTCTGGATCCTATATACAGAACATGTTGCACACAATTTCAGGAGGCTCACTGGCTCTCAGAATCCAAGGAAAATCCTTTGTTCTCAAAGCTTTATTCTGTGTCCAGTCTTGAATCTCATTTTCCCCTTTGGAGACAAAACTTTTCAACCCATGATGTATCTGTGTTGATTTTTCCTGGATTTTCTATGCATGAGAACTACTGGGGTTTTAGGTAGCCAAAGACATGAGACCCCTGTTTCTTGCCCACGTTCAAAACCAATTAAGAGAGAGAGAAAAAGGAGCCAGGTAGATGAGAATCAAAATGTCATCTTAACTCCTGATAAAAGTAATTTTGGATGGTATGGCTTAGAAAAGTGATAACAAGGAACTTCCTAATACTCCCTGTGCCCATGTTAGATCTTGGACTAGTACACTGGAGGGAAATATTGAGTCTAGAGAGCAAACATATGTGATCAGGATCACAGCCATGCACTGCTTGAGGAGAGTGGATTCTATTTGCTTAAGACTTCTGATACATTCTCTCTACCTGATCAAGGAACATGTGCCAATGGCTGTCTCCTCTTAACAAAGAAATTCACTTGACTTCATCAGGGAGGAATAAGGCCCAGAGTAAGAGACAATCAAGAACATTTGGCAGAAATCCCTCATTAGAAAGAGGATTGGGGAATGAGATGCATGTACTCCAAGAAGGAAACATTCTCCTTCTTTTCTTCTTCCCTTCAATTATTCAGTCATTCAGTAGATATGCACTGTGTTCTTAATATGTTTCTAATTACTCTGCTTGGCTCTGGGGACACAGTGATGAGGAAAAGACCTGGTATCTGCCCTCCTAGAGCTTTCTGTCTGGAGAATAAGCCAGACATTACACAACCAATTCTACTAATGATACATATTACTCACTGCGAGGTGACAGCAATGGTTGATGGGTATCTGGTGCTATCAGGGTGTGTAGCAGGTGGCCTGTGCAAGTGGAATGAGCAAGGATGTTCCCAAGCAATACTTTGGCAGATAAGAGTGTTCCAAGGCTTTACCTGGACTCCTCTTCCTTACATCATCGTCACATGGAGTGGGCTAGTAGTCCTAGCATATGCTTTGGCACCTCCCCAAGACACAACATCTAGCATCCTCTCCAGTCCCAAATAGGTGGCCATCTTAAATCTTAAAGACTGTATCTATTATGCCCAGCCCTCAATGGGCAACACTCAGATAAGATGTGGAACTTCCCTCAATCCAGCTCCCAGAGATGGTTTACAAGAAACTGAGTGGCATAGAGATACTGGGATTCTGGAGAGAATAGAGATTTTCTTGTCTTGGATGCAACATCTTGGACCATGGACAAAGTCAGAAGACAAGCACTTTACAAAATCAGAAGTAAAAATGAATTAATGATACTTGAAAATAAAAATTATAATTGATAAAACACACACACATGATTATAATGAATATTTGCTGGCTAATAGGCTATCGTGATTATAAAGACCAATATAACACAAATAATTAGCTGAAAATAATTTTATGCCAACAGATCAATAAAATATAGAATCGTGAGTCAATGAATGATATGGATATGAAACAGAGTATGCATGGAAGTGTCAGTTTGGTTATGAAATCAGAACAGAGATTAATTCTGAAAGAGATGCTTCCAAAAAAATAGAAAAGAGATCCAGCACACAGCTTCCCCATACCACCTCTGAATGGCAGAATCAAAGGTAAACCAAAGACCGGGAACCAAGGAGAATTGCCCATTGTAGGCTGGACAGGGCTGAGCTGTCCTGTATTACAAATTCCAGACTCAGTGAGACAAAGACAAAGGCACTGAGCAGGCTGGGTGGGAAGTCAAGGGTGCCCATTAGAATCCAGGGCAGGATATCAGGATGTCACACTGCAGGTGACATCACGCTACAGGAAAAATTCAAGAAGAGAGAGAATCCATGGAACACTCTGGGATCCAAGATAAGCAAAAGAAAACCAGTAAAGTTTGGGAGTTCAAATTCAGATGCAAATGGTCCTGTGCAGTTTCATTTGACAGTGTTTGTTTATGTCAGCGCTCCTTTCAGAAACCCTCAGGCCCTTCTTTACATTCCCCCAAGTACATCTGTAATATTTTTAAAAGAAAGCCACAGTGGTTCTGGAGCCTAACAGATACCATGTGACAAGATACTGGGAGAAGGCACTCTGGCTTGTCAAACAAGAAGAAGCAGATGCAAACACCTTGGGATACAACGTAAAAGAAGATGCAGGGAAACGGAATTTACTGAAAGTATTCCATTAGCCACGATTGTAACCAAAGCAATAGGAACATCACTTTTCTAGTTATACCTAAAGAGGTAAACTGAATCAAAAAGATAAGTGTGAGATGGTAAAGAGAATGGCAGTGGACAGGGAGTAGAAATGAAATTGATTGATCAAAAACACAAAGAATTCTCTTAAAAATTATTTATCCCACTAGGTCAATGAAATATATAATTCTGAGTCACATGCCTTTGCCACTAGATCTTGAAAGTCTTTAAAATTTCCACTCTTTCCTCTACTACCCCTATCTTTCAACCAAATATCACACGTAAAACACACACACACACACACACACACACACACACACACACACACACACACATCTATATATCTTAGTTTGGCAAGTTCTTAGTTCTTGGGCAGGTAGAGAGAATGTGGTTTATAGCTCCTCAAAACCACCAGCTCAGTCATTATTCAGAAGTAACAACCGGGCCCCTGGGAGGCTCAGTTGGTTAACTGACTGCCTTTGGCTCAGGTCATGATCCTGGAGTCCCGGGATCAAGTCCACCATCAGGCTCCCTGCTCGGCAGGGAGTCTGCTTCTCCCTCTGACCCTCCCCTCTCTCATGCTCTCTCTCTCATTCTCTCTTTCTCTCTCAAATGAATAAATAAAATCTTTAAAAAGAAAAAAAGAAAAAAAAAGAAGTAACAACCAAGATATATTCTACTGTTGAGAAATAATGTGTTTTGAAAACACAAGCACATTCAATGACCAAACAGCTGGGATGTTTTATAACTGGGGAATAAAAATATCTATTACTTCCCTCTAAGAGAATCAGGAGTTGTATACATTGCAATATATTCTTGGTATCACAACATGAAACTACTTTCCTGACTCAGAGTTCCAAAGAACACATATCACAGAAACAAAAACTACTTAAGTTCCAGGTGTCAGAGACCCCCCTACCTCAGACTCCCACAATTCAGAAGGCAAAGTCAAGAACTTATATATGTAAACGTTGGTAAGCCTGTAGAGTTTAAGATCCCTCCAAAATCTCTAGAAGAAATGCGACACATTTTAGAATCCGATATGTACTTTCTTTAGGAGAGAAAAAGAAATGGGTATAGAATATTAGTTTTCTCCAGGTCCTATTAAACCATCTAAGTACTTTAAGACTTCCTTCAATTTTTCACACCCGATTAATTCTTAAATTAAAATGACTTTCAAGGAAATGCCTTTATACATATTTATCTTGAAATTACACAGTTTTTAAATGCTGACAAGGACATGGTGAAACTAGTACCTCAGTACACTGCTAAAAGCAGCTTAGATCTGCACAACTGTATCCTGCTTATAAGACTGCTACCTTTGTCCTCCTACTCTCTTTGATTTAGAACCTTCTCTTGAGTTGGAGGGCTTGGGAAAATCTACAATGTTCCCAATATTTATACGAGATAAGATCCTCAAAATGGGGAAGGAGCAAGATGGCGGAGGAGTAGGAGACCTGGATTTCGTCTGGTCCCAGGAATTCAGTTGGATAGGGATCAAACCATTCTGAACACCTACGAACTCAACAGGAGATCGAAGAAAAGAATAGCAACAACTCTGAACAGAAAAGCGACCACTTTCTGGAAGGTAGGACATGCGGAGAAGTGAATCCGAGGCGATATTCGGGAGGATAGACGGCGGGGGAGGGGGCCTCTGTTGGCCGCTTCTGGCAAGTGCGAGAGCCGCGGAGCACAAAATCGGACCTTTTAGAAGTCGGCTCCGCGGAGGGACGTCGCTGCACTGGCTAAGCGGGGGGTGGAACCCTCGCGGGACAGTGTGGTCTCAGGACCCTCGGGGTCACAGAAAGACCGGGGGTGCCTGAGTGCCGCAGAGCTCCCGGGTATCGGAGCGGGGAAGCCGGCTGCAGAGACGGAGCCGAGGCGCGGGCTCTCAGCTCGGGGTGGCCATAAACTGTGATCCGCGGCCCAGTCGGGCCACTGCGCCTCCAGCAGGGACCCAACAAGCGGCAGAGCCGGGGAGACTCCCCTTCTTCCCCCAGGAGGAGCGGCGCGGGAACGCACCGCAGGGATCTGCTGGGTTTGGAGACTCCACACGGGGTCGGGTGCCAGAGACAGAAATGCTGGGTCACAGGCCGGGTGAGCACGGAGTGCGGCCGGAGACCGGGGAGACGGGAGTGACTGCTTTTCTCTGGGGGCGCACTGAGGAGCGGGGGGGCCCCGAGTTCTCAGCTCCTCTGGGCGGAGATTGGGAGGCCACCATTTTCACTCTCCTCCTCCAAAGCTGTACCGAGAGCTTGCAGGGAACAAAAGCTCCCGAGAGCAAACCTGAGCAGATTGCTTAGCCCAGATCAGGCACAGGTGGGGCAATTCCGCCTCCGGCAAAGACATTTGGGAACCACGGCAACAGGCCCCTCCCCCAGAAGATCAGCAGGAACAACCCACCAAGACCAAGTTTACCGATCAAGGAGAACGGCAGAACTCCAGCACTAGGGGAATACTGCACATAGAATTCATGGCTTTTTTACCATGATTCTTTAGTCTTTCAAAGGTAATTTGTTTTTTTTAACTGTCCTTTTTTTTTCAATTTTTCTTTTTCCCTTTTTCAACCAACATCTTATCAATCCTTTTTAAAAAACATTTTTTATTTTTCATTTTTAGAGTCATATTCTATCCCTTCATAGTAGTTACCCTTATTTTTGATATATATATATAAGTTGTTCTCTCTTTAAAATTTTGAGATACAGTTTCTTCTAATGGATCAAGTGTACCCTAAATCTCTAGTGTATGGCTTTGTTCTAGTCTCCTGCCTGATCCCATTCTCTCTTTTTTTTTAAATTCTCTTCTTTTTTCAACCAATTTCTTATCTTATCAATTTCTTTTATAAAACCTTTTATAATTTTCATCTTTACACTCATATTCCATCTCTTCATCATATTAACCTTTATTTGTGTACATATATAAGTTTTTCTTTCCTTAAAATTTTGGGAGGGGCACCTGGGTGGCTCAGTCGTTAACCGTCTGCCTTCAGTTCAGGTCATGATCTCAGAGTCCTGGGATCGAGCCCTGCATCGGGCTCCCCGCTCTGCGGGAAGCCTGATTCTCCCTCTCCCGCTCCCCCTGCTTGTGTTCCCTCTCTCGCTGTCTCTCTGTCAAATAAATAAATAAAATCTTTTAAAAAAATAAAAATAAAAAAATAAAATTTTGGGAGGTACTTTCTTCTAACAGACCAAAATACGCCCAAAATCTAGTGTGTGACACTGATCTATGCACCAGCCTGATCAAATTTGATCATATTCTGTTTTGTTTTCTTTTTGTTTGTTTTTAACTCTTTCTGTTTCTTTTTTTTTTCCTTTTTCTTTCTTTCCCTTTCTTTTCCCCCAGTTTCAGGTCTTTTCTGATTTCTTTAGTGTATATTTTCTGGGGACATTGTTACCCTGTTAGAATTTTGTTCTCTCATTCATCTATTCTCCTCTGGACAAAATGACAAGATGAAAGAAATCACCTCAACAAAAAGAACAAGAGACAGTACCAACTGCCAGGGACCTAATCAATACAGACATTAGTAAGATGTCGGAACTAGAGTTCACAATGATGATTTTAAAGATACTAGCTGGGCTTGAAAAAAGCATGGAAGTTATTAGAGAAACCCTTTCTGGGGAAATAAAAGAACTAAAATCTAACCAAGTCGAAATCAAAAAGGCTATTAATGAGGTGCAATAAAAAATGGAGGCTCTAACTGCTAGGATAAATGAGGCAGAAGAGAGAATTAGTGATATAGCAGACCAAATAATGGAAAATAAAGAAGCTGAGAAAAAGAGAGATAAACAACTACTGGATAACGAGGGCAGAATTCGAGAGATAAGTGATACCATAAGAGGAAACAACATTGGAATAATTGGGATCCCAGAAGAAGAAGAAAGAGAGAGAGGGGCAGAAGGTATATTGGAGCAAATTATAGCAGAGAACTTCCCTAATGTGGGGAAGGAAACAGGCGTCAAAATCCAGAAGGCACAGAGAACCCCTCTCAAAATCAATACAAATAGGTCAACTCCCCGACATCTAACAGTAAAACTTACGAGTCTCAGAGACAAAGAGAAAATCCTGAAAGCAGCTCGGGAGAAGAGATATGTAACCTATAATAGTAGAAACATTACATTGGCAACAGACCTATTCACAGAGACCTAGCAGGCCAGAAAGGACTGGCATGATATATTCAAAGCACTAAACGAGAAAAATATGCAGCCGAGAATACTATGTCCAGCTAGGCTGTCATTGAAAATAGAAGGAGAGATAAAAAGCTTCCAGGACAAACAAAAACTAAAGGAATTTGCAAACACGAAACCAGCCCTACAAGAAATATTGAAAGGGGTCCTCTAAGCAAAGAGAGAGCCTAAAAGCAACATAGACCAGAAAGGAACACAGACAATATACAGTAACAGTCACCTTACAGGCAATACAATGGCACTAAATTCATACCTTTCAATAGTTACCCTGAATGTAAATGGGCTCAATGCCCCAGTCAAAAGACACAGGCTATCAGATTGGATAAAAAAACAAGACCCATTAATATGATCCTGTCTGCAAGAAACTCATTTTAGACCCAAAGACACCCCCAGATTGAAAGTGAGGGGGTGGAAAACCATTTACCATGCTAATGGACACCAAAAGAAAGCTGGGGTGGCAATCCTTATATCAGACAAATTAGATTTTAAACCAAAGACTGTAATAAGAGATGAGGAAGGACACTATATCTACTTAAAGGGTCTATCCAACAAGAAGACTAACAGTGGTAAATACCTATGCCCCTAACATGGGAGCAGCCAATTATATAAGGCAATTAATAACAAAATCGAAGAAACACATTGACAACAATACAATAATAGTGGGGGACTTTAACACCCCCCTAACTAAAATGGACAGATCATCTAAGCAAAAGATCAACAAGGACATAAAGACTTTAAATGACACACTGGACCAAATGGACTTCACAGACATATTCAGAACATTCCATCCCAAAGCAACGGAATACACATTCTTCTCTAGTGCCCATGGAACATTCTCCAGGACAGATCACATCCTAGGTCACAAAACAGGTCTCAACCGGTACCAAAAGATTGGGATCATTCCCTGCATATTTTCAGACCACAGTGCTTTGAAACTAGAACTCAATCACAAGAGGAAAGTCAGAAAGAACTCAAATACACGGAGGCTAAAGAGCATCCTACTAAAGAACGAATGGGTCAACCAGGAAATTAAAGAAGAATTTAAAAAAAATCATGGAAACTAATGAAAATGAAAACACAACTGTTCAAAATCTTTGGGATACAGCAAAGGCAGTCCTAAGAGGAAAGTATATAGCAATACAAGCCTTTCTCAAGAAACAAGAAAGGTCTCAAATATACAACCTAACCCTACACCTAAAGGAGCTGGAGAAAGAACAGCAAATAAAGCCTAAACCCAGCAGGAGAAGAGAAATAATAAAGATCAGAGCAGAAATCAATGAAATAGAAACCAAAAGAACAGTAGAACAGATCAACAAAACTAGGAGCTGGTTCTTTGAAAGAATTAATAAGATTGATAAACCCTTGGCCAGACTGATCAAAAAGAAAAGAGAAATGACCCAAATAAAAAAAAAAAATCTTGAATGAAAGAGGAGAGATCACAACCAACACCAAAGAAATACAAACTATTATAAGAACATATTATGAGCAACTCTATGCCAGCAAATTAGATAATCTGGAAGAAATGGATGCATTCCTAGAGATGTATCAGCTACCAAAACTGAACCAGGAAGAAATAGAAAACCTGAACAGACCTATAACCACTAAGGAAATTGAAGCAGTTATCAAAAATCTCCCAACAAACAAAAGCCCAGGGCCAGATGGCTTCCCAGGGGAATTCTACCAAACATTTAAAGAAGAATTAATACCTATTCTGAAACTGTTCCAAAAAAATAGAAATGGAAGGAAAACTTCCAAAGTCGTTTTCTGAGGGCACCACTGCCTTGATCCCCAAACCAGATATGCTTGATGAACACGAATGCAAAAATTGTCACCAAAATACTAGCCAATAGGATCCAACAGTACATGAAAAGGATTATTCACCATGACCAAGTGGGATTTATCCCTGGTCTGCAAGCTTGGTTCAACATCCACAAATCAATCAATGTGATACAATACATTACCAAAAGAGAGAACAAGTACCATATGATCCTCTCAATAGATGCAGAAAAAGCATTTGACAAAGTACAGCATCCTTTCTTGATCAAAACTCTTCAGAGTATAGGGATAAAGGGTACATACCTCAATATCATAAAAGCCATCTATGAACAACCCACAGCGAATATCATTCTCAATGGGGAAAAGCTGAGAGCTTTCCCACTACGGTCAGGAACGCGGCAGGGATGTCCACTCTCACCACTGCTATTCAACATAGTATTAGAAGTCCTAGCCACAGCAATCAGAAAACAAAAAGATATCAAAGGCATCCAAATCGGCAAAGAGGAAGTCAAACTCTTCACTCCTTGCAGATGATATGATACTGTATGTGGAAAACCCAAAAGACTCCACCCCAAAACTGCTAGAACTCATACAGGAATTCAGGAAAGTGGCAGGATATAAAATCAATGCACAGAAATCAAGTGGCATTCGTATACACCAACAACAAGACAGAAGAGAGAGAAATTAAGGAGTCGATCCCATTTACAACTACACACAAAACCATAAGATACCTAGGAATAAATCTAACCAAAGAGGCAAAAAATCTGTATTCAGAAAAGTATAAAATACTCATGAAAGAATTTGGGGAAGACAGAAAGAAATGGAAAAATGTTCCATGCTCATGGATTGGAAGAACAAATATTATGAAGATGTCAATGCTACGTAGAGCAATCTACACATTCAATGCTATCCCCATCAAACTACCATCTACTTTTTTCAAAGAAATGGAACAAATAATCCTAAAATGTGTATGGAACCAGAAAAGACCCCGAATAGCCAGAGGAATGTTGAAAAAGAAAAGCGAAGCTGGCGGCATCACAATTCCGGACTTCCAGCTCTATTACAAAGCTGTCATCATAAAGATAGTATGATACTGGCACAAAGATAGACACATATACCAATGGAACACAATAGAGAGCCCAGAAATGGACCCTCGACTCTATGGTCAACTAATCTTTGACAAAGCAGGAAAGAATGTCCAATGGAAAAAAGTCTCTTCAACAAATGGTGTTGGGGAAATTGGAAAGCCACATGCAGAATGAAACTGGACAATTTCCTTACACCACACACAAAAATAGACTCCAAATGGTTGAAAGACCTAAACGTGAGACAGGAGTCCATCAAAATCCTAAAGGAGAACACAGGCAACAACCTCTTCGACCTCAGCCGCAGCAACTTCTTCCTAGAAACATCGCCAAAGGCAAGGGAAGCCAGGGCAAAAATGAACTATTGGGATTTCATCAAGATAAAAAGCTTTTGCACAGCAAAAGAAACAGTCCACAAAACCAAAAGACAACCGACAGAATGGGAGAAGATATTTGCAAATGACATATCAGATAAAGGGCTAGAATCCAAAATCCATAAAGAACTTCTCAAACTCAACACCCAAAGAACAAATGATCCAATCAAGAAATGAGCAGAAGACATGAACAGACATTTTTCCAAAGAAGACATCCAAATGGCCAACAGACACATGAAAAAGTGCTCAGCATCCCTCGGCATCAGGGAAGTCCAAATCAAAACCTCAATGAGATATCACTTCACACCAGTCAGAATGGCTAAAATTAACAAGTCAGGAAACGACAGATGTTGGCGGGGATGCGGAGAAAGGAGAACCCTCCTACACTGTTGGTGGGAATGCAAGCTGGTGCAGCCACTCTGGAAAACAGTATGGAGGCTCCTCAAACAGTTGAAAATAGAGCTACCATACGATCCAGCAATTGCACTACTGGGTATTTACCCCAAAGATACAAATGTAGGGATCCGAAGGGGTACGCGCACCCCGATGTTTATAGCAGCAATGTCCACAATAGCCAAACTGTGGAAAGAGCCAAGATGTCCATCGACAGATGAATGGATAAAGAAGATGTGGTATATATATATATATATATATATATATATATATACAATGGGATATTATGCAGCCATCAAAAGGAATGAAATCTTGCCATTTGCAACAATGTGGATGGAACTAGAGGGTATTATGCTGAGTGAAATAAGTCAATCAGAGAAAGACATGTATCATATGACGTCACCGATATGAGGAATTCTTAATGTCAGGAAACAAACTGAGGGTTGCTGGAGCGGTGGGGAGTGGGAGGGATGGGGTTGCTTGGTGATAGACATCGGGGAGGGTATGTGCTATGGTGAGCGCTGTGAATTGTGTAAGACTGTTGAATCACAGACGTGTACCTCTGAAACAAATAATACAATATATGTTAAAAAAAATAAAGAAGAAGAGGAAGAAGATAGCAGGAGGGGAAGAATGAGGGGGAGTAAGTCAGAGGGGGAGATGAACCGTGAGAGACGATGGACTCTGAAAAACAAACTGAGGGTTCTAGAGGGGAGGGGGGTGGGGGGATGTGTTAGCCTGGTGACGGGTATTAAAGAGGGCACGTTCTGCGTGGAGCACTGGGTGTTATGCACAAACAATGAATCATGGAACACTACATGAAAAACTAATGATGTCATGTATGGTGATTAACATAACATAATAATAAAAAAAACTGGGGGAAAAAAAGATACCCAAAATGCCATTTTAACTAGAAATGGTTTCACACTAGAAGTGAGAGGACTGGGGACACACCACAAGCCAACATGAAACCGCCAGGCAAATAAAGAAGGTCATCAAGAAAAAGGAAGAGTGAGGGAAGCAAAGTGAAACAACAACACAACACAACAAGAAAAACCACAACAAACCTGTAAACAAATTGAACAAATCTAACGACATGAAGCCATCAAAATCACCAATATGAAAATTAATTTATGCCAGTTGAAAATTAATTTATTCCAGTTATAATGAAATTTATTTATGTAAACTAGTTCAAAAAGTACTAAGATTCATATATCTAGGATGCTTGAATTTGTACACTAATGCTCTTGTTATCAAAATTTGTCTTTCTATACAGAAAGGAGAGGAATAGAGGGGGGAGGTAGGAGGTGTGGAGAGCAACGGAGAAAGCAGGAGAGAAAAGATTTGGGAGAAACACCCCACAGGCAAGGCTGTTTTACCTTAATGACGGGTAGTCATTCCTGATACTTATTCAGCTGAACGATTTTGCACCCTTCTGGCCAGAGAGAATCCCAGGATAGAAATGTCTGAGATGTATAATTGTAACAATAAGCCTATGCTCTGAAATTATAGATACTACATGTCATTATTTCATTGCACACATAGGACTTTGCATTAAAGAAGAAATTTCTCAAAACAAGAAGCTCAAAGCATTTTATAAAATCTAATTCCAATCAACCAGTGTAGTAGGCATAATGAATCATTGTTAATAGAGAGTATTTTCAGTGTGCAGGTAGAAATTTCTTTTTTATTTTATTTTGTTTATTTCAATTTTTTTAGTTACCATACCATGCAATATTGGTTTCTGCAGTAGAATTCAGTGATTCATCACTTGCTTACAACACCCAGTGCTCATCCCAAGTGCCCTCCTTAATCCCCATCACCCCTCTAGCCCATCCCCCACCCACATCCCTCCATCAACCTTCAGTTTGTTTTCTGTCCTTAAGAGTCATTTATGGCTTGTTTCCCTCTCTCCTTTTTTCCTTTTCCCCCTTCCCATTTGCTCACCTATTTTCTTTTTTAAATTCCACATATGAGTGAGATCATATGGTGTTTGTCTTTCTCTGACTGACTTATTTCACTTAGCATAATACACTGTAGCTCCAACCATGTCATTGCAAATGGCAAGATTTCATTCTTTTTGATGGCTTAATATTCCACTGTGTGTAAATGTGTGTGTGTGTGTGTGTGTGTGTGTGTGTGTGTACCACATCTTTTTTATCCATTCATCAGTCGATGGACATTTGGGCTCTCTCCATGGTTTGGCTATTGTTGATAATGCTGCTATAAACATCAGGGTGCATTCACCCCTTCAAATCTGCATTTTTGTATCCTTTGGGTAAATACCTAGTAGTGCAATTGCTGGATCACAGGGTAGAAATTTGTTTAAAACCTTGGTAATAGATATATACTTCTCTTTACTCGGTTTCTCCAGAAAAGTGCTCTTTAAATATAAGACTATTGAATAAATGATTTTGCAGAAGACATGCCAGATTTAAAAATAAATAGAGGGCACCTGGGTGGCTTAGTTGGTTAAATGTCTGCCTTCAGCTTAGGTCATGATCTCAGGGTCCTGGGATTGAGTGTCACATCGGGCTCTCTGCTCAGTGGGGAGCCTGCTTCTCCGTCTCACTCTCCCTCTGTGCTCTCCCTTTCTCTCTGTCGCTCTCAAATAAATAAATAAAATCTATTAAAAAGAAAAGAAAAAAGTTAAAAAAAAGAGAAGGTCCTCTTTAGACTTCCTATTGATTGGTTTTCAGAAATGTTGGATACAGCAAAATATCAAATATCTAAGTAAATGAAATGAGAAGCAAAGTTTTAAAAACAAAAGTGACTATGCGAGATGGTCCCTGTTTGCAACCCCAGGCCTATTTTCCATCCTCTTCTACCCCCAGGAGGCCAAATTCCATCTCTGGACCTCCTTGCCTTCTGGCTTCCTGGTGGGTTCAGCCATGAAGGGAGAACTGCCAGCAGGCTGTCAGAGGTAGAAGCAGAGGGAGTGGAGGGTATTTACTTCCCTATTGCCTCCCTACAGCCACAGCTCCCATCAGGTGGCCCCACCTGTGGTTTCAGTTCTTGTCTCCACTTTGCCCCTGGGAGCGAAGGTGGTAATGTCTTCCCACTGCTGCTAGTTCCTCGGTGTCAGCATCCTTCCTTAGCATCCCGGGCACTGCTCACTCCTTTACAAATAGGCTAGTTACTAACTGCCCTTCAATTACTCCTTCGAGTTTGCCCTCTGTTTCTTGTCCTGACTCTTGACTAAAGGAGTCACTTGGCTGGCTTTGATCTTGTCATCAGAGTTGTGCCAAAGAGAAAAGTACCACTGCTGTGCTGGTCTTTCTGAGATCAGCTTTTTCTTTTCCAAAGGGGGAGAAAAACTCTGTCATTGCACAGACACCAACAATGATGAAGTCTACTCCAGAGGACGTGTCTGCAGTCTTGCTATCTGGCTGTGGCTGTGAGTGGTGAAAGACAGAGGAAGGGGTGGGGTAGGAAAAGGGGGCTAGTGAGAGAGGGAAGGAGAGAGGAAGGGAGCAAGGAAGGGAGGGAAGGAGGGAGAGAAGAAAGGAGAGAGAGTTGGGAGGAGGCTCTGCAGAAGCACTGGGGATGGGCTGGTGCACCCAGTGTGCAGAGAGCCGGAGAAGGAGCAAAGTAGGTGGAAGCAGAGATAGACGTGGGTAGCTTACAAGAACCAGGAGCCCTAGAGACCATGGTGGCAACCTTATCTGCCAGCAGGAGTCTGCAAGTCCCTGCCACTTGCTTGATGGGAGCAGAGACCCTGCAGAGCTTGGTTCATTCCAGGAGATCACTGGGGGCAATGAAGGAGTCATCCCAACAAGCAGCAGGGAGGGTGAAATAAGTATGGTCAGCCTCTCTTGGCTGAAAACCAGATAATAATTCCTTAGAGATGAGAAAGAACAAACTGGTACTCCACTCATCTTCTACAGTTCACTTAGAGGTGAAATGTCAGACATCTGTAATAAGTGAAATAATTCAATTAAGTATTCAGCAAATCTAGTTAGAATGGGATCTGTAGCATCATGAGTGAGTCCTTCTCAAGCTGGATGGTTGGGCTTTTTTTTTTTTTTTTTTTTTTTTTTGAGGGTACCAAACACAAAGCAGTTTATTAAAGCTATACGGTTGGTCTTAATAGCTCTCTTTTTAGGACCCCAAAGAAGCTACATTTTTATATCTGAAATTATCTGATGCCAAGTGGATCTGGCCAACCACGTGTTTACTTAGCGGGTGCTTTGGTGGAGAGAAACTGCCCAACTCCCTTGGCAGAGACGGGTAAGAGATAGAGCATTGACCTCGGAATACAGAAAGTTATGCTTTCCTGGAAAGGAGGGAAGGAAACACAGAAAACTGTCAAAGTTTAGAGCATGAAGAAGCCATAAATATCTTCTGTTACAATTTCCCTCAACTGTCATTTTACAGATGAGGATATCAAGGTTCTAAAAGAATTGGGGACTCACCCACTTTTAGAAGGCCAGCACTAGAACCCAGTCTTTATATTCCCAGAATGTTCCTGCTCAGACAGGGTAAGTGGCCAGGAGAGTATCTAATTCTCTGGGCCCACCCCTCTGGATATCTGGCAGGTTCTCAGGCTCTTACAAATAGGGAGAGCTCTAAGAAGGGGAGGGTGTCCATGTCTTTTCAGTCTGCATTGCTGTGTGGGTACATTGTTAACATTTCTTGATAGTATATCAACAGGAGATATGCTTTTGTTTTCCACCAAGAAAAATCAAAATTTAATTGTAAAGTCACCAATAGACCTTCTTTTAGATTTCTTTCTACACGTGGAAAAATAGCAAAGTCTAGGCTCAAACCTGCTTCCTTTCTAGAAGCCACTTAGTCGCCTCATTTGCTTGTAAGTAGTTTGGCTGGGGGACTAGAGATTACTCTGGGAATCAGGATGACATTTAATGGAACACATTCTCGTTTCACAGAAACAGATTCCGAAATAGCCATTCAGAAGGAAAGCCACTCTCACTGGAATGCTTACAAATCAGTTTCCCCACAATCACATCACTGGACCTCCCTTGCCATCTGTGGCTCCGCTGTGCAGATTCCCCTGTCCCTGAGTCTGGGAAGGGAAGGCATTTGTTGTACGTGTTCTGACTGCAGGGACAGCTGGAGACAGTGGATAGACTGAGCTCTTCCGACAGGACATAATGGCTTCTAACTGATAACATTTATGCTCGACATTCCTGGGTTTTCTTGAAATGGGAAGAACCAGTTTAGAGAGAGCGATAGCTCTTTGTACTTATCAGCTAAGCACAAAGTCCGAAGTTTGTAAACACCAACAGCTGTGCTCCCAATAATTGGCTACATGAACTAGGTGTCTATCGGGACCAGAATAGTGAGAAAATAGCAGGGAAAGAACACGTCATACTGCTGGAATCTAGAATCAAATTTCCAGATAGACCCTTGGGATTGAGTAAAGGCCGGGGCTCTGACTGAAGAATGGGACCATGTAGCAGGGGAATGAGTTCAGTAGATTCAAAATGCAGAAATAAGCCCAGAAGGAAAGAGTCAATATAGATAGCAAAATCCCAAACCAAGAGTCCAAGGTCTATTCCACCCCTCAACGGGGTTGTGATCAGGGAGTGTTGAAAGCACAAGAGAATTATGGGTAACTTTACAGTTCCTAATAGCAGTGAGGCAGAAAGAGCACGAGATAAGTTTAAAAAAAAAGGTCCTTATTTGATGCTTGGGTTAACCCTTTCATCTCCCTGATTTTCTCATCGATAAGATGGAGTTAATAACAACTATTTCATAGGATTGTTTCCAGAATTAGATCAAATAAAATAATATGTGTTTAAACTATAAGGAAACATGTTATACAAATAAAATGTTAGATTATGTCTACCTCATCGTGGCAACTTTTCAGAAGTCTTTAGTGAACAAAACTAAACAGTTGCAACTTGTCAGGAAAACTTTCAGAAGGTAGATTACAATTTCTTTCCTTCCACTTAAAAGAGAACTACAACAGCAAATGAGAACATATTGACTACCTACTGTATGTAGCCCCACCATGTGCTACACAAACTCAGGCATTCTGGCCAATGTCATAAATGACAGCCTTCTTATGAAGAGCCGGAAAACAGCTACTGCAGAAAACAGAATGACGACAATTTTATTTTATCTCAGTATGATATTTGACCCCGAAGTCCCTGAACATTTCTCAGAGTGGTGAGAATCAGCCTTTGTAGACATTCCCAGGCTTAGATTAGTGGTTCCCTTGAATGCTCATTAGACAGAGATCTATGACATAGCCCATATATACAGCAGGATATCTGTCAAGTTGCTGAGGCTTAAACAAGGGATCTGAGTACTTCATAAATCTAAAGTTTAACAGGTTCTATTTTTTTATTTTCCTCAAGCCAGATGATCATCACCCCTATCACTATTAATCACAGGCATCATATTGAGATGTGCTTTTTTTCATATGGGGAGCTTACACATTTCTAGTCACTAGGAAGTGAAAAAACAGAGTGGCTTTGGTGTATATCCCAATTTGTATAGGAAAATGGCTTTATTACTAGCTTGAGGATCTGAAGACCAGCTTGTCTGATTCCTCCAGCCTCCCTTCGTGGCTTAGTACAATTGAATCATCTCAACAATAGGCACTTCAAAAAATTTTTTCAAAGGTCAAAAAAAAATAATTGGATACCATGTACAAAAAGAGAAAAGATAGAAGTTTTTACCAATTTCCCATTCTTTTATTCACCCATCCTGGACCCTGGGTTGGAGGACATGTTTATGGTCTGAGCATTTCTCCCCTCCTGCATCAAAGATGGAGGTGACAGTCATAACTCCCTGAACTGTGATTAGATGGCTTCTATATTCGACCATATTTTAGTCTGCTGGTTCTTCAATTGAAGCCATGAGGGGGCCACTTGTGTCCCCTATTGTCCCATGAACAAGTGGAGCCCTGCCTTAGCCTCTCACCATGTTCCTGCCCCCACTCCCTGTTCCTACATCAATAAATGTCTCTTGCTACATCAGCTTCTTTGAAGCCTCAGCCAGAAAAGGAGGATTTGATCAGTACTGGCTCACCTGCTTTTTCTTACCTCAGGAGACCATTTGTTTCTAGTCATACTACAGAGGAAAGCATTCCTCTGATCAAGACTTAGGAACCACCATAAAATTATCTCTAATGCATTATAAATTTTAAACCAAAACACATTTGGAATATAACCGTAAACATAAGCAGCTATAACTTTTAATGCTTTCCAAGGGGACATAATCCTAACAACCGTCTGTAGAAATTTTCTCTACACAGGCTGGCAAATGCTTTCCTTTTCCCCACCAATCCCATCCTATAAGCTAAATGGAATTTTGGGGCATCTGGGTGGCTCAGTCGGTTAAGCGTCTGCCTTCGGCTCAGGTCATGATCCCAGGGTCCTGGGATGGAGCCCCGCATCCGGCTACCTGCTCAGCAGGGAGTTTGCTTCTCCCTCTCCCTCTGCCCCTCCCTGCTGCTCATGCTCTCTCTCTCTTTCTTATCAAATAAATAAAATCTTTGAAAAAAAATTTTTTTAAAAATGGAATTTTATAAAATCCTCTCAGCAGAAGAAAAAAAAATGTCAGTCATCACTGCTGTCCTAACCAAAAGCAAAACAAAAACACAATGCACTGAATTTGCCAGATTCTTGGCACATTTTTGGTGGGTGTGTACATCAGAGCATGACTGCACATGCCCAAGCAGGGCAGAAAGGAAGTGCTCCGTGATGACAAAGGGGGAGCAGACTGTGCCATAGGAATTTCCCAAACTGGAAACAAAACCCGAGGCTGCGGGGCTGCTGCAGTAGCTCAAACAGAGCCCCGCACAAGGGTGTCCACCTGAGAGGCAAGGAGCTCAAATCACAAATGGCCCCTCTTAAGCCCAGAAAAGGTGTCTTTTTAAATTCACTCAAAGACCCATTTATTTGGCAAAACTTGTATCCACAGGGTTGCCAGGCTGTCTTCATGTGGGACCAAGAGAGTATGTAACCTGACAGGATGAGAGGCTCCCAGCCCCGCTGCCTGGATGTCCCCACTCAGCTCAGCCACCTCCTCTGATCAAGAGGAGAGAAGGGGAAGGTGATGGAGGGCAGAGTAGCAGGGGAAGCATTTTTGCTCAAAACTAATAGGGATTAGGTCCAGCTGCATGCAGCCCACCCTGGCCAGTTTCCTGGAATGTGTCATTTTGACCTTGGCAAGCCAATCTTCAATGTTGTCTCTGTGGGATATGGCTTGCTCTGACTATCAGAGTGCAGGCCCAGCTCACCAGCTTAGTGCTCCTTCCCCAACGTCCTCTGCCCCACTCCCATGCACATACACAATCCCCTCCTCCTTCTTACCTGTAGATCCAATGTGGAAATTCAACTAGGCTCATGGAAAAGTTCTATCAAGAGGGAGAGCAGAAACCCTCTGATGGATACAGTATTCTTCCCTATCTGCAGGAGGTATTTGTAAACATGCACTCCCCTCTCTGTTTTTCAGGAAGTGATGCAAGGTGTGAATATGTTTCTTTGGTCTACACAGTCTTCCCTGATCTGCCACTGCCAGCCTGATTCATCAGCCTTGCTCATTACTCATTAATGTGAGTAATGTGAACAGGTGCAATGGTCCAGAGCCACATGACTGAAAGTAGGGGCCCCCACTGGTGCCCGCTTGACAGCAGCCAAGGATCCTTCACTTTGACACAGGAATAAAGATAGCTCACTTTTTGGAGACCAACAATTTGACTGAAATATGGCAAACCATGTTAAAAATGTCATCCGTTTTCAACTATACTGATAACACTGGAATGAAACATATATTCATCAGAATGAAAAGTACTCAGACGTTTTAGTCCTAGGGACTCCCTCCCACATCTTTGCTATCTCTTTAACGTGTAGATTCTCAGCTAGCTTGGCCCGAGCTTGCATTTTGGGCAGCTCCTGGCTTTTAGAGATGAGGAACTAACACCTGGAGGGGAAGAGATTGGCTGAAGATCACAGAGCAGGTGAGCAGGAGAATCTGAATTGGGACCCCGACCTCTGACCACTAAATCAGTCCTCTTTCCACCACAGTGTATTACCACTGGAGAGGAATAAAGGATCCAACTCTGCAGAAGTGGCTTTTCCCCCAAGTAACTTGACAGCAATAATGTTTTCCATTACTGCCAGGCACAAATACTGCTCAGATAGTTCCTTCAGTTTACTATCTTTTTCATTGTGAGTGTACTCGTGTCTTTACTGTCCACATCACATGCTGATACATAGTAAAATGCCATGGTGCAACCTGAGGTATACCTTTATTCTGACAACATGCATTCTAGGATGTAGTTTCCAGATTTACAACAGCCAGATGGTCTCGATTTCCTGGGACACCATATCTTGAGTATTCAAAACATTACCACCCTGTATTGTATATCTATCTCCATGCAACTATTTTATATCCATGTGGTAATTTGTTAAAATGATAACGAAGTGGATTAAATCTGTATCTTCATAAAACTTTTCAGGTAAACCCATTCACAAATCAGGAAAATGATCCTTTGTTAAATAAGGAGTTCAAATGTGTGATTTGGGGGAAATGATCAATAATATAACACAATCTTGTTTTCTCTTCTACCTTCAAATTAAATTTAGGCCTTCTCTGTAGAAATGAATCATTGTGCTCCCAAAATCTGACCAAGAAGAAAATGCTATGAAGATGGAAGTTTCCAAAGGAATGGTGATAATAATGTATATTTCAGGTTCTATGATAGTTTCATGGTGGCAGGAAGAACAGGCAGAACCCAGGAAGAATTTATTTTAGTATCACTACTGCTAATCAAAATCAAAGATTCCAAAGCTGGTAGGCTCCAGGGGATCAGCAGAGTTGTTTTTATTTATTTTTTATTTTTTTATTTTTTTTTTAAGATTTACTTATTTATTTGAGAGAGAGAGAGAGAAGGAGCACATGTGCGGAGGGGCAGAGGGAAAGAAGCAGACTCCCCATTGAGTGTGGAGCCCAACATGATGCTGCGCTCCACTCAGGGCTGGAGGCAGGGCTCAACCTCAGGTGGGACCCCAGGACCCTGAGATCATGACCTGAGTCAAAACCAAGAGTCAGATGTCTAACTGACTGCACCACCCAGGTGCCCCAGCAGAAGTTGTTTATAATTGTGCTTATGAATAAATGTATCACATTTCTCAATACTCTTCTTTTACAACTCCTGCAGCAATTAAGATTAGATACAACTTCACAAAACAGAAGCAACAAAAACAACACACAATACAACAGCATTTTTAAAAATAAAACAAATAGTATTTTAAACAAAATAACAGTATTTGTGGAGTTTAAACCACAAATAATGATTTTTTATTTATTTTCTTTTTTTTAAAGATTTTATTTATTTATTCATGAGAGAGAGAGAGAGAGAGAGGCAGAGGGAGAAGCAGGCTCCCAAGGAGCAGGGAGCCCGATGTGGGACTCGATCCCAGGACCCCGGGATCATGACCTGAGCCGAAGGCAGATGCTCAACCATCTGAGCCACCCAGGCGCCCTATTACAGAAATAAGGACTGAACGTTAAGAGCAGATTATCAGGCAGAAAAATCAGCCAAAATAGTTAAATGACACAATCAACATATAGGAACTAATTGACAGAACTCTGTCCTCAATATCCACAGTATATACATTTCTTGCAAATGCCAATGGAATATTTACTAAAACTGTCTTTATGCTAAGTCATATAGCAAGAGCCAACAATTTCAAAGATTAAAATCACTTAGTGTCTATTTTCTCACCGCAATTAGAAAGTTGAAGTAGACATCAATAATAAAGTATAGAGAGAAAAATCCCTAAATTCTTGGAAATTAAGTGATACACTTCTAAATTCATGGGCCAAAGAATAGATCACAAAAAACTTACAAAATTAATTTGAATTAGGTGATCATGAGAACCACAAAATATAAACACCTGTGGGATGCTGCAATTTATAGCCTTAATTATATATATTGAAAAGAACACAAAACTAAGAATTAGTGATGGAAGCATTCCTCTCTAGAAGTTAGAAAAAGTACAGAAAATTAAATCCAAACATAATAGGGGATAAAAATAATAGCAAAAATTAATAAAATATAAAACAAAAGAAGAATAGAAAAAATAAACAGGGGCTCCTGGCTGGCTCAGGCAGAAGAGTGGGTGACTCTTGCTCTCAGGGTCATGAATTCGAGCTCATGTTGGTTGTAGAGATTACTTAAATAAATAAAACTTAAAAAAAAAAAAAAGCAATGCCAAAAAGTGATTCTTTTAAAAAACTAATAAAACAGAAAACCCTTGGCAACACTGATCAATAACAGAAGAAAGAGAAGACACAAATTACCAATATGGAGGGCGCCTGGGTGGCTCAGTTGGTTAAGTGACTGCCTTCGGCTCAGGTCATGATCCTGGAGTCCCGGGATCAAGTCCCACATTGGGCTCCCTGCTCGGCAGGGAGTCTGCTTCTCCCTCTGACCCTCTTCCCTCTCGTGCTCTCTATCTCTCATTCTCTTTCTCTCAAATAAATAAATAAATAAATCTTTAAAAAAAAAAGTATACTTAACCAAAATATAAAAAAGAAAAAAATTACCAATATGGAAATAGAAAAGGGCACAGCATTACAGAAATTTGTGCAGAAATTTTAAAGATAATGAAAAGATATTTTAAGTATTTTTAGGCAAAAATGTTTTGAAAATGAAGAAATGAACAAATTCCTAGAAAAACACAACTTGCCATGTTGATAGAAGCTGAAATAGGAAATTTCAATGGCTCTATATCTATTAAAAAATGTAATAGATAAGGGTCCATCAACTCATGAATGGATAAAGAAGATGTGGGGTGTGTGTGTGTGTGTGTGGTATACATACGGTATATACATAATCAATGGAATATTACTGAGCCATAAAAAAGAATGAAATCTTGCCATTTGCAATGACATGGATAGAGCTAGAGTATAATGCTAAGTGAAATAAGTCAGAAAAAGACAAATATATGATTTCACTCATATGTGGAATTTAAGAAACAAAACAAACAAATGGAAAAAGAAAGAGAAGAGAGGAAGACCAAGAAACAGACTCTTAAGCAGAGAGAATAAACTGATGGTGACCAAAGGGGAAGTGGGTGGGGGGATGGGAGAAACAGGTGATGGGGCTTAAGGAGGGCACTTGTGATGAGTACTGAGTGTTGTATGGAAGTGCTGAATCACTATATCTATATTGTTCACCTGAAACTAATATTACACTGTATATTAGCTTCTGGAATTTAAATAAAAATTTAAAAAATAATAAAAATAGGTAGATAGATGATAGATAGATAAAACATTCTTTTAAAAAGATCTTAAGGGAAAATTTCAGGACAAGATGGTTTCATTGAATTTTTCCAAACTCTTAAGGAGTAAATAAATAAAAATAACCTTATGCAAATTCTTTCAGAGGTTAGTGCAAGAGGAAACACTTCCCAAATCATTTCATGCAGCCAACATAACCTTGATATCAAAAACTAACAATGAAATTATAATAAAGGAAAACCAGGTCATCTCATGTCAGAACATAAGTTGCAAAATTCTAAACAAAATATTAGCAATTTATATCCAGTGACACACACACACATAAAGCTATACTTACCATAAGACTACAAAAATAATATAACTTCCAAAACTGAACCAATATTTCACAAATCATTCTGGAACAGGTGGATATCCACACACACTATACACAAAATTCAACTCAAAGTGGACTCAAAACCTAAATGTAAGAGTTAAAACTATAAAACTCAAGAGTAAATCTTCGTGAAATTGGCTGTTGGTCAGGACACCTGGGTGGCTCAGTCAGTTAAGCATCTGCCCTCAGCTCAGGTCATGATCTCAGGGTCCTAGGATCAAGCCCCGTGTCCAGGGAGTCTGCTTCTTCCTCTGTCCTTACCCCTGCTCATGTTTGCTCTCTCTCTCTCTCTCTCTCTCTCTCTCTGACAAATAAATAAAATCTTAAAAAAAAATTGGCCATTGGTTTCTTTGATACAAAACTAAAAGTACAAATGAAAAGACAAAAATTGATAAACTGGACTACATCAAAATGTAAAACTTTTGCATCCTATACCATCAAAAAACTGAAAATACAGTCCACAGAATGGGGGAACATTGCAAATCATCTATCTGTTAAGAGTCTTATATCTAATATATATAAACAATTATAACACAATAATAAAAATACAGATAACCCAATTTTAAAATAGGCAAAAGTTCCAAATAGACATGTCTTCAAAGAAGACCCACAAGGTCTGGCCAAAAAGGTCAAGGACAGGTGTGATTAGTCATTAAGGCACATCAAAACCATGGGTGTATGGATCTAGAGAGTATTACACTAAGTGAAATAAGTCAGACAAAGAAAGGCAAGCACTGTATAATTTCACTTATCTGTGGGATCTTAAAAACAAAACAAATGAAGAAACAAAACAAAATAATAAAACAGACTCTCAAGTACAGAGAATCAACTGGTGGTTGCTACAAGGGAAGGAGGGTGGGGAGGTGGGTGAAAGAGATAAAAGGGATTAAGATGGACAAACCTCCAGTCATAAAATGAATCAGTCACAGGGATGACTAATACAGCACAGGGAATACAGTTAATAATATTGTAATAACATATGGTGACAGATGGTGACTACACGTATCATGGTGAGCCTTGAGTAATGTATGGAATTATTGAATCAGTATGTTGTACACCTGAAACTAGTATAACACTGTATGTTAATTTTACATAAATTTTTAAAAAAACAAACATGAGATACCACTTCACATCCTGTAGGATGGTGTATCAGTTTGCTAGGGACCATAATAAAGGACGCCTGACTGGGTGGCTTATACACAGAAATGTATTTTCTCACAATTCTAGAGACTACAAGTCCAAGATCAAGGAGTCAGCATGCTTGGTTTCTTCTAAGACCTCTCTCCTGGGCTTGTAGATGGTCTTTGTCTTGCTGTCTTCACATGGTCTTCCCTCTGTACCTCTCTGTGTCCAAATTTCCTCTTCTTATAAGAAAACCAGTCATATTGGATTAGAACCCACCCTTATGACCTTATTTTTATTTAATGACCTCTTTAAAGACCCTCTCTCCAAATACAGTCACATTCTGAGGTACTGGAGATTAGGATTTCAATATATGAATTTGGCAGGGGGAGACATCATTCAGTCCGTAACAGATGGCTGGCATCAGAAGAATGATGTGGAGAAACTGGAACCCTCATACATTGCTGTTGGGAATGTAAAATGGTGCAGCTGCTTTGAAAAACAGTTGGCCATTCCTCAAAAAACTAAATTTGAGAGTTATCATAAAATCTGGCAGTTGCACTCCCAGGTATATACCTAAGAGAATTAAAAACGTAAGACCATTCAAAACTTCTACATGAGTATTCACAGCAGCACTATTCATAGGAGTCAAAACGTCCACCATCTAATGAATGGATAAATGAAATGGGGTATGTCTACACAATGAATTATTATTCAGCGATAAACTAAAGGAATTAAAAGTAAAAGGAATAAAGTAATGATATGTGCTACAATATGGATGATCCTTGAAAATGTTATGCTAAATGAAAGAAGTTAGTCATAAAAGATCACATACTGGATGATTCCATTTATATGAAATGTCCATAATAGTCAAATCTACCGGGACACAGAGTATATTAGTGGTTGCTTAAGGATAGAGGACTTGGTGAGTATTCACCTAACTGTACTCCTATGATTTATACACTTTTATACATTTTATGCTTCAATAAAAATATTTATTGAAAGAAAAGTTGTGTAAATAAATAAAATATAAATATTGCTCCAAAAAATTATGTTTCTATGTATATATACACATACAAGGTTCTGTGCCTGGGATGGGAGCACACAAAGGTGAATCAGACACCATTTCTCCTCTCAAGGAGATCGTGACCTGTTAGTTTAAAACCAGACCAGGGTATAAGAATCCTAGCTGAAAAGACAGAAACCTTAATGGGGGTCTGAGAATCCAACTGGAAAGATAAAACCTGGATGCATGGTCACGCAACCATTTCCTAGAAGCTCTTCTTTGGCACACAAACTAAAAAACAACCAGTGTGCCCCACATGACCTTCAGAGAAGCACCCTGCCAGGTGGACGTGACCTTGGCTTATTCCTAGACAAAAAGTCATGGCCTTGAATTTGAGGCTGGATCATGCAAATGCTCCAACAAACTCATAACACTGCTTCCCTCTAGGGAGAGCCTGGGAGCTTGGCAATCCCTGAGAATCCCACAAACCAGGAAGGATCTTGGAGGTCATCTGGTTCACCCTTTCAGAAGGGGAAGCTGAGGAAGAAACCTGGTGAGGGTCACAGGACCATCACTGGTACTACATTATAGTTGTCTTCTTCTCTTGGACACATTTTCCATTTGGAATAAGCCATAGTCATTATAAAGTTGAAGAACAATATGGCAATGAATTCAACTCATATCTGTGGTTAAAAGAAACGACCTATTTGATGTTTTATGTTTCAATTTTCTGTGCACTAATAAAAGTGCGTAACTACAGAGAGACTCTATATTGCTATATGTGGGCATGATAGAGATTTATAGTCTGTGAGGGAAATACGTAGATTCTCTGACACAGAAAAGCCCAGCCATTAAAATAGCATCAGTAAAATCAAACAAAGGGGGAAAAAAAGTCCCCACTTTATTGGCCAATCAAGCAGAAATTGAGATATTTCTGAATTTATTTATTTATTTTTCTAATTCTTTAATGCAGGACACCGGGAGTACATTTATGAAAACTTGTACCATTCCATGTCCTCCTTTCATCGCCTTGCTAGAGCTTTCCAGGGACACAAAATTGGGTGACTAAATTTGCACTCTGGTGCTCCTGAATCTAGAGATTTTCCACACCGGAACCAGGGCTGGCTAAACTTAATAGGTTATTACTGACAGAGTGGAGAGTGATGGCCAGGTTTTACTCTGCTCCTGAGTCTACAGATGGGTTTCTCGACCTTGAGCTCTGCTAACTGGATAGTGGACTAGATAATCCTCTGTGTGGAACTGTCCTGTGTAGGATGTTTAGCAGCATCCCTGGTCTCTACCCACTAAATGCCAATAGCACTCAACCCCCAGTCGTGACAACCAAAAATGTCTCTAGACATTGTCCAATACCCCTTGGGGGCAAAGCCACCCAGTGTTGAGGTCCCTGGTCTAAAGTATAAACATGTGGTTGAGATTTGACTTCCACTCATGAAGTAGCCAAGTGACATTGAAAGAAAGGGATAGTAATAAAATAAGCTATTAAGAGATACCATTTGCTTAGTGCCTACTATATAAAAAGCCCTTTGTGAAGTGCTTCATATACATTATCTCATTTTATCCCCAAGATACCCTGAGAGGTAGTGGATCAGTCAATGCTCTCGGCTGCTACAACAGTACATTCTAGGTGGTTTAAACAGAAGTGGAATTTAATTTATGATATTAGGTAGCTCACTGAAGCTCCAGGCAGGCCAGAAGGTCAAGTTGGGGCTGGGCAGCTGGGAACCATGCCCAAGCCACACTGCAAGAAAGCTCCAACAGTGACCCCAGTGCAGTCTCCCTGGGCAAAGGTACCTACCACACCATGACACGCCACAGCGCCTGTACCCACTGATGCTGGGCAGGGACAAGAATAATGTGGCCTCCATGAGCAAAAGTCACCAGTCTCCAGGAAACTCATTTTTCCTGAAGCCCTTTTCTTCACGAGTGTACTTTGAATTCTGCATGTCTATCTGACTATTTCATTGGCAGAGCCTATTTCCCATGCCTGCACCAGAACTGTGAGGAAAGCTGGGATAATGAGTTTCTCAGGGAATTAGGAATTAGGGAAATTCTCAAGATGTGTGTCTGAAAGCCCTTGAGTGACTACAGGGCACATTAAGTGACTATGCTCCAGGTAGATGCCCATTTTGTAGATGAGGAAAGAAACTCGGAGAGTTTAAGTAACCTGCCTAAACTCATTCCTACCATGTGAACTCAAACATAAGTTCTATTCTTTAGCCAGTATTCTTTCCCGTGTAATAGTAACAGCTCAAGAAAATGTGTAGCTCCCTACCTGTCCAACCCCTGTCCTTGAGTACAGCTTCCTAGGAGGTCCCTAGACTGAGATGCTATGAGATTGTGCCCCGTCTAGATTTTTGTCGGCCAAGGCAAAATCATCACTAGTTAGTACCCTCCTAAATGCCTCATGGGGACTGTAACGCAGAACACATACGCTGTGGTGGAACGGGTGGTTCCCAGAGAAATGGGGACGGGTTCTGTCTACTTCCTGTGGCTGTGGCCTTCAAAGAAGTTCTCTCTTCTACTGTCTGGAGAAAAAAAGGGACCAGTAAGGCTGCCCAACTGTGGTGGGCAACCTCTACCTCCTCCTGGTATTCACACCTGGTATAACACTTCCCTGGAGTATGGGCTCAACCTAGTGACTCACTCCTAAGGAATTAATGTAGCAAAGGTAAAGAAAGGCCACTTCTAAGATTAGGATACAAAAAAACTGATTTCTGTCTTGAGTACGCTTTCTCTCTCCCTCTTGCTCTCTCACTTTCTCTGTCTTGCTCTCCCTGAGGGAATCCAGCTGCCATGTTGTCAAGATACCCTCTGGAGGAGCCACATGGAAAGGAACTGAGAGCAGCCTCCAGCCAACAGCCAGTGAGGAATGGAGGTCCTTCTCCCTCCTCTTACTCCTCTGAGGTATGTGGCAGGCACAAATTACTACCGGATTGTTCTCTGAGTCATACATGTGCCAGATTGGAAGTTCCCTGAGGGAGTGTCCTATACTTGTACCCCTCCATGTCTCCCCACTAGTATTTGGCAAAGTACTGGGTGCATGGAGCTTCAGAGAACATTTTGGAACAAATGAATGCCAATGAGCCTTATAAGAAATACTCTTGGTCATGAAACAAATAACGCAACATATTTTAAGAAAAAAGAAAAAGAAGAAGATAACAGGAGAGGAAGAAAAGGGGAGTATGTCAGAGGGGGAGACGAACCATGAGAGATGATGGACTCTGAAAAACAAACTGAGGGTTCTAGAGGGGAGGGGGGTAGGGGGATGGGTTAGCCTGGTGATGGGTATTGAGGAGGGCACGTTCTGCATGGAGCACTGGGTGTTATATGCAAACAATGAACCATGGAACACTGCACCAAAAACTAATGATGTAATATATGGTGATTAACATAACAATAAAAAAATTAAAAGAAATACTCTTGGTCAAACTCAAATCCTTTCCTTCCTTCCTTCCTTCCTTCCTTCCTTCCTTCCTTCCTTCCTTCTTTCCCTCCTTCCTTCTTTCCTTTCAGAAAACGTTTACTGAGCTCATACATGTACTCATCACTCTACAGAGACTAGAGAATAGAAAGATGAATCAGACATAGTTTCTGCTCCCACATTGCATTAATTTTCAATACTGCTGTAACAAATTACCATCAAGTTGGTAGCTTAAACAATATAAATTAACCCTATCATTCTGGTGTAGTTCAGAAGTCTGATACAGGTCTCAGTTGGCTAAAATCAAGGTTTGGGCAGGGAAACTTTTGTGCTTTTCTAACTTCTAATGGCTGCCTACACTCCTTCGTCCCATCTTCACAGCCAGCCATGGCAGACTGAGTCCTTCTCGGTCACCACTTGAGAGGATCTTTTTTAGTCCCCTCATGGAGAATGCTACAATATTTTACTCTAATAACTTCCCAAATTCAAATATCTGATCTTTTTAATTCACTAGAACCAGAGCATCCACATCTATGCAGGGTCTCATATGTTGCTAGGTTAAGTTTTGCACATTCAATGAGTTGGCCCAGTATCAGGCTCCTAAGCACTCAGACTTTCTACACATGCTTAGACTACTTTGATTCAGTCAGCAAAGAAAAAGCAATCTACAGCAGCTTGGGTTAGGCTAATGTCACCTCTATTTCATAAATCTCTCTCTCTCTCTCTCTCTCTCTCTCTCCCCCCTCTCTCATATTCAATTGAAAACTATATTGGTGCAGCAAACAAAGCTAGACTTTTGTATTCATAGTCTGGGTCTCATCCCTACCACCTACTAGCTATGTGCGATCTAAGGTAGCATCCTCTCTTGTCAGAGGAGGTTAGAAATACTCATGGCACCTGATAACCATAATGGTTAAAGTAGATCATAGATATGGGCGCCTGGGTGGCTCAGTTGGTTAAGCGACTGCCTTTGGCTCAGGTCATGATCCTGGAATCCTGGGATCGAGTCCCACATCAGGCTCCCTGCTCAGCAGGGAGTCTGCTTCTCCCTCTGACCCTCTTCCCTCTCGTGCTCTCTATCTCTCATTCTCTCTCTCTCAAATAAATAAATAAAATCTCTAAAAAAAAGTAGATCATAGATAGAAAACTCAGCCCCAGTGCAGGCACATGGTGAGCACCTTCAAATGGCAGCTATTATCAATATCGATTACTTTGCTTCTGTGGTACTATAGATCGTAATGAAACTACCCCACCACTCAGTGCTCGGTATATCTAGGGAGGGATGTGACAGGGCCACCAAAGAACACCAAGGACTCTAGATGTTGTTTTCCAAAAGTAAAGACTTGGAGCAAGGCAAAATCTGGCAGAAACATTATGATAGGGGATGGGCTCTCTGCCTCCATCACCCTGCCCCACCACCAAAATTAAAGATGCCTCCTGAGCGAAGCAACCGGGTGGGTGTGGGGCAGAAAAGCGACAGTGAGGAGGTCGGTGAGGTTCAGAGGATAAGACCAGAAGGGGCCAAACGGGCAGAAGAGAAGTTAGTAGGAGCCACTTGAGTTGTGGGTCAATCAGCACTTGAGTGAAAGCCATCGCCGGATTAAGAGGCCCTAAACATTCCCCAGGTAATGTTTCCAAAGATGCCTGGGCCCACTAAAATGTCCACATGGAGGCAACAAGAGGTGTATGGCCACAATACCTGAAAACACAGAGCTGTGTATCTGGGGGACAGGGCTATGCATGTCCTAGGCAGACGGTTACCTGTAAGAGAAAAATCATTTCTCAATGATGATGGCTTTTTCCACTCCACGATTAGGCCAGAAAAACTGGAATTAACCCAGTTCATAACTGCAAAACTTAAAAGAAACCAAAAAAAATTTTTTTTCTTAAACCGCAGTCTTTCTGAGTCTTACCTGTGACCTTAGAAAAGGAACATAATCTCCATGGGCCTTAATTTCTGCATGTGAGAATGGAGGGCTGGAGGTAGGTAATCCGTCCATCTCTAAAATAATTCTGGTGGTAGTTATAATCTTTACATGACTTGGGTTTCTATGTGTGATCTTAAAGTCTTTCTAATAGCCCCATTTCCCACCGAGGAGACTGAGGGTCAAAGATAATAAGGAACCTGCCAAACCCAGACAACTTGAAAATGGCAGAACTTCTACACAGCAAAGGAAACAGTCAACAAACAAAGAGGCAACCCACAGAATGGGAGAAGATATTTGCAAATGACACTACAGATAAAGGGCTGGTATCCAAGATCTATAAAGAACTTCTCAAACTCAACACCTGAAAAACAAATAATCAAGTCAAAAAATGGGCAGAAGATATGAAAAGACACTTCTCTGAAGAAGACATACAAATGGCTAACAGACACATGAAAAAATGTTCATCAGCATTAGCTATCAGGGAAGTTCAAATCAAAACCACATTGAGATACCACCTTACACCAGTTAGAATGGCAAAAATGGACAGGGAAAGAAATAATAAATGTTGCAGAGGTTGTGGAGAAAGGGGAACCCTCTTACACTGTTGGTGGGAATGCAAGTTGGTACAGACACTTTGGAAAACAGTGTGGAGATTCCTCAAAAATTTAAAAATAGAGCTACCCTATGACCCAGCAATTGCACTCCTGGGTATTTACCCCAAAGACACAGAGATAGTGAAAAGAAGGGCCCTATGCACCCCAATGTTCATAGCAGCAATGTCCACAATAGCCAAACTGTGGAAAGAGCTGAGATGCCCTTCAACAGATGAATGGATAAAGATGTGGTCCATATATACAGTGGAATATTACTCAGCCTTCAGAAAGGATGAATACCCAAATTTTACATCAACTTGGATGGGACTGGAGGAAATTATGCTAAGTGAAAGAAGTCAAGCAAAGAAAGGTAATTATCATATGGTTTCATTTATTTGTGAACATAAGGAATAGCATGGAGGACATTAGGAGAAGGAAGCAAAAAATGAAGGGGGGGGAATCAGAGGGAGAGATAAACCATGAGAGACTATGGACTCTGAGAAACAAACAGGGTTTTAGAGGGGAGGGGGGTGGGGGGATGGGTTAGCCCAGTGATGGGTATTAAGGAGGGCAGGTACTGCATGGAGCACTGGGTGTTATATGAAAACAATGGAACGTGGATCACCACATCAAAAACTAATGATGTATTGTATGGTAACATAACATAATAAAATTAAAAAAAGAAAGAAAGAAAGAAAATGGCAGAACTGGGACTTGAAAAGAGACCTGTCTGACTCCGAAGCTCTGGTCTTTTCACTCCAGTGGCCCTACAGTCCCATGGCTCTTTCAGACTCAGGAAGTGGTAGACCCAGAGGGACACTAGCCCCATCCTGGAGCGAGGCTGACGCCCCCTGGGGAACATGTCTGCTGTGCCTCACTCTCACACAATGTAAGCAGACTCCTCAGAGGTGAATGGGGCCATCAGGATGCCCAGGACACCTGAGAAGTCACCAGCAGTGGCAGGAGAAACCCATGACACTGAGTGCTTGTGGCTTCCTAGTTTCAACAGAGGCAGAATGATTCCCTAGGTGTCCCTGCCAGACCTCCCTTCTGCCTCTGAATTTATAGTTTCATACTAGGGAGCATGGGTATGGCTTGTGAAGATTTCTTATAATAAAATTAAAATGTGATTACCCTCTGAGTGAAAAGACCTGCCACTAACTATGTGGGTGACAGAGAGTTTACAAGTCTTCTAAGCTTCATCTTCCTTGTTTATGAAAGGGAAGATGTCCACATGATAGTTGACTGAAAATCCATTAAGGGTCAAGTTCAGATGGAATGGCCTCTAAGATACTTTCCACATGTATGTGGGACTTTGGGGGTTTATTGCAGCTGCATGTGGGGGAGGGGGTTCTCACCAAAACTAAGTTGTTCAAACAGTGGGGCATGCCTGATGCATGCTCTTACTCAGTGTCCTTTGTGCCCACAAGTCAATCTCTGCCACTAGATTATGAGCCTTGAGGCATGGGATCAAGTGGGTTCCTGTCTGTGCCTCCTACAGCCAAGCACAGTGTCTAGCAATGGAAGTCAAAGGTCCATCAACATCAGATGTGATCTTCAGAGGTCTCTGTCCTAAGGGTCCAGAATCCACAGACCCAGAAGAATCACAGCTGAGGCCTGTCTTGCTGCATTTCCAGGCACACCACTCCCTTCTTATTCTTCCAGGGGTTCACTGAGTCCATCACTCAACCACATCAGTCCTATTCACCATGGCCTCTTTTGTGAAGTGACACCCATCATCTTGTCTAATTAAAGCCTTCTCCAGTTTTTCCCCCCAGATGTTTGAGAATATTAACTCTGTGAAAGTACAGTGTACGAGAATCATTGCTATGCTCAGCAATCTATGGCACACAGAAGAGAAAACACAAACATTTCTGCCTCTCACCATAGCTAGAATTATTTTTGGTATTGAGCACTCAGGCACCGAACCCCTATTAACGAGTTCTCTGCAAAGTCAATACCAACAGCAATAGTGTGGGCACAGAAAGACTTCTGAGGAGCACTGGTCCAATTTCCAGAATGGCTGGAGGAGGAAAAAGAGAAGGCGCTGAGAGAGGCAGTATTCTCTACCAAAATACCTCAGCCAGAGAAGGTGGGAACTTTATGGAACATTGGAGATCATCTCGCCCTTCATGTACCTCACACTGTGCATGGGGATGGTATGGTGTCATGAAAACCAAGGGGGTTAAACATTCTATAGGAGGGCAGGTAAGCAGCACTGAGTACTCAGTACATTGGCATAAGGTCAAAGGGAGATTTGCTAGTCTTTTTTTTTTAACATTTTTTTATTTGAGAGAGAGAGAGAAAATACAAGAAGGGGGAGCAGGCAGAGAGAGAGGCAGAGGGAGAAGCAGGCTCCCCGCTAAGCAGAGAGCCCAACACAGGACTCAATCCCAGGACGCTGGGATAATGACCTGAGCTGAAGGCAGATGCTTAACCGACTGAGCCACCCAGGTGCCCCAGGGAGATTTGCTAGTCTTGAGAGAGGTCAGCAGTTTGGGGGCCAGGGAGGGCTAGTGGGTGCCCTGAGGCACACTGCTTAGTCCTGAGCCTTAGTTTTCTCCTTTATGAAATAGTCATAATCTTACCTGTCTTGCAGGCCTTCTGAGAAGATCATGTAAACTGTAAATCACTAGACCGAGAGCATTCAAATGCATTAACCAAGTATTTCTGTGTTAGGCACAGCTGACTCTTTAGGCCACCATGGAGACAGTAAGTTCATTAGCCCCAGAGATGACCTAACACAATATGACTTAATTTAGCCCTCTCTGTCTCCAGATGAGATCAGCGACTTTTTTTTTCACTTAAGAAACTGTGCAAAGCATTTTGAAATTCTTTAGAATAAAGAAATAAGCTCTGTATGTGATGGCTAGATGATCGTTAGTCAAGGGGTCTAGGGTGCTGGTAATATTCCAGGTACACCCAGGCACACACACACACGTGCGCGCACGTGCACGTGCTCAGAATGCAGTTCACTCCCTGTCAGGGTGACCTCCTCAGATCCACCCACCCACTATGCCGTCCCAAGGCTGCAGGCAAAAAGCAGGGTTGCTTCCAAGACAGAGCAGTGAGCCCAGTGACAAAAACCCAATCCAGGAAGGGTGAAGAGGGCTCTTGTGGAAGTCCAAACCAGGAATGCAGAAGAGGCAGCCACCAATCCTTTGAGAATGCAGATTTCTTAAAAGGGGCTCCCATTCTGCTCCAAAGACAGTAGGGAGTATAACTCACCTTCCAAATGACCTTGAACAAGCTCTGGGCTCGTGGCATTAAAGTAGGAAGTGCTAACCTTCCATCTATGGTGGCAGAGGGCTACCACTCTGCCCCAGGACACCAGGACTGCCCACTCCACTGTTAGCTTCTTGTGGGCCATGTTCTATCTCCTCTGGGATTTCCATGCTGGCCTCTGTTTATCTCTAGTTTATCTGCCCGCAGATTTTACCCAAACTATTTAGAGACCAGGCTATGGTATGCCAGGTCAATGCATACCATCATTTTGACACCAAAAATACCTCTCCATCTGTACCTTCCTCTCCATTCTGAGACCACTGGCAGTTCCAAGGCTAGGCATCATCATCTCTCTCCTGGACTATGTCTGCTGCCTCCTAATTATCTTCTCTGCTTGAAGGCTCACTCCCTCCAATCCATTTTCTAAACAGACATTCAGAGATATAGTTCCAAAACAAAAATTTAATTATACAATTTCCATGCTTAGAAGTACCATACAAATAACGATTAACTCCAGGGTTAAGTCCAAGCATGCCATACTTAATCCTCCATGATTTGGCCTAACTCCCCAGCTCCCCCACTGTCTTGTCCTCTCTATACCCAAGGCTCTGCCATCTTTAGCTTTCCACATTCTCAATCAAGCAGAATACTCATCTACTGATCCTTCTGGCTCAAATGAATAAATCAACATTTAGCAGAGCAGAGCAAACTTCTATTTTTCTGTACTCATTAGTTCCAGAAGCTTAATATTAATGGCCACCTTAATAATGTTAGGGTCCCCAGAATAGTTGTGGTGCTCTCTCTCTTCCCCCACCAACCACCTAATCCATTCTCCTATTGTGCTCTGATTCCTGTCACCAGCAGTGGAGACCTCTCATCAAGGCTCTCAAGTCTGCCTATTGAAAAACTTGGGCTTTAATGTCAGTGAACTTCACTTATTCTCTTAGTGGTAACTTTCATTATAGATGAATGAGACAATGAGCCTCAGGCTCCTTGGAAATGAAGTGGAAGAGCAGAAAAGTGGGTGCTGGTGATGAAACAGAGCAGAGATGGGGTGGGCATTTGAGATAAACCAGCCCAGTGCTAGAGTATGGACAGTAACCTTCACCAGATGCATGCTCCAAGTCTATCATATCCAATGCTCAGCCACCCAGACAAAGCCACAAGAGGTGTTAGGGGACCTAACCTAGGTCACATGACCATATCCTGGCTCCTAGCCCCAAGCTCATGCAAACAAACTGCACTGCCTTCTCTAGCATCCCTCTTTTCTATGCTTTCCAGATGCCACATGTTACTGAAAGGGGCAATGGAAGGACTCCTTAAAGACAAGGCATGTGACCGACATCTGCCGAGTGTCAATTTTGGCCACCCACCGTATCAGCACTTTATCTTCCCTGATCTTCACAACAGCTGTAATAAACATGCATTTGTTACAGTCCCTTTCACCGAGGAGGAAGCTGAGGGTGGATAACTCATTTAAGTTTACCCAGCTAGGGGGTGGTGGAGCTGAGATACTGCTTCACCTGTTACCCTCTCAAGCACACTTAATTCTCCCCTTGTAGACAATGCCCCCCGCACTATTGTAAAGGCCCCATTCCTGGGCAGCTGAGGCTCCACAGCCTCCATCCCCTCCTACCTGTACTTTTCAAAGCTTTGGTTTCAAAGTCATAAGACAGAGCATAGGCCAGGCCACACCCTCACCAGCTGCAAGAGAGCTCCTCCAACCCTCCATCTCAGGAGCAGACTTACCTATCCTGAGGGCAGTTGTGAACATTTAGTGAGATAACACTGGGAAGTGCCTGGCGCACTGGGGACTCAGCAGATGAAGAACGTCAATCACAGGACTGTGAGTTTCCCAAGCACAGGGACCCTACGTAGCTCACATTGGTATCCCCAGTGATCAGCACTAAATAACAATTTGTGGAACTGAACAGGACTTTCTAGAGACCAGTCATGGCTGTGGGGCTCAGCCTCAACCTCACAGTTCTCTTAGCCAGAAAGCAGAGCACAGCATGGTCAGCCCAGGGCAGTGCAGAAGGGCTTCCCACACCCCTTCATGGATCCATTCTCCCACAGCGACAACTAGTAGGCAGTAGGGGATGTGTAATCTTTCCCTGCAGATGTACAGAAGACGTCAGGGTGGACCTTGGGCTCTCCTTTTGCCCACAGCCTTCCCTTGAAGTGCCTGCTCTCCACTTTGTGTTCTTTGGAGGCAGGGAGTTCTAGCTGTGCTGGTCCGTCTTGTGTCTCCCCAACTTTCTGGTGGACCCATGCTCCCTGGTGTGGCCTGGGTGCCAGAGAACCACGAGGCATGTCACCCCTGAGTAGCTGCTAGCCCTGGGATGCCTGGCAAGACAAACTCTCCAATCTGGGTCAGTGGTTTGTCCCACCTCAGCACATGACACATAATCAGAAGTCAGTGAAGTATTACTTGGCTTATTAATTAATCACAGAATATAATACAAACACAATTATACCAAAGCTCATTGTTTCCAGACCCTGCCCTTGTTCTTAGATAGAATTTCTCCCTTAGAGAACAATTCTATAAGATTTGAAAGCTAAATATTTCCTAGTAACAGCTCTATTTCTTCAAAGAAAGGGAAGCCAGGCCCCTGGAATGACTCTCACAATGCATATTTTCAATCTCACCTACTTCATTGCACACACCATAAATTATCTCCCCAAGACCCATTTTTTCTTCTTTAATAGACTTATCTTGAAATTTATTATGCAAACGCTTCCATCTTCAGTACAGTCTTCATCTCATGTTGCCTTGTGGGAAGAGCAGTGAGCAATTTTAGACTGTACTTAACCTCTGTGAGATGCTGATCTGTCCCATGGAAAGAAAAACAGCTTCCTCATTTTCAAGGACATCATTTCTGACTGAACCGCCCCAGTGCCTATTTACCATCTTGTCCAAGCTCTTCCCTGCAAAGCCTCAGAGTGCAATGCAGAGAAAGCTGCCCAGCTAGGCTCTCACGCAGCCGAGTTCCAGAAGACAGGCCCTGAGCCACAGAGAAAGATGGCAGCTTCTGAGCCCCACGTGGTCAAGAGAGTACCTCATCATGGGCTGGACCACAGGTCTCCAGAAAGCCCAGCTGATGCATTTCCAGCCAGACATAGAGTCTGATAGAACACAGCTTACCTCGTATATTTATTGCCAATGTGAAGAGAGGGTCTCAGAAAAGCCAACAACTTCAAGTTACACTCACATAGATATAAGCTTTTGAACCCAAATTACCTTTAATTTGGGGCCACTTAATGCCTTTCATCAACTCCCATTGTCTTAGTTTAACAAATGGAATCATAAATTATGCAATCGACAGCAATTGCACTTATTTGCAATTAGAATTCATTCGTCAGTGCTCCGCCTATGAATAATTAATATCAGGATAACCTTGATGGAGCAAATGCACTTTGGTGGGGTATACTGAATATTTAGGAAGTCTCCATTTGTGATCTCCATTTTGGGTTGAAATGATCAGTCAGTAAATCACTCCAAATACCATTCAACCCAGCAAGTCTATATTGTTATGAGCTAGAAACAAGAACCAAGGCACAAATAATTCCAAAGGTTGTTTGTAGCTGGACACAAAGTAAACAGAAGTAGTATATTCTTATAAATACCCAGTGGACAAAACTCCTGTGTGGTTCTGGACCAGTCTTGGGGAACTGTGATTGGGTTTGCATTTTTCCCATCTGTAAAGTGAGAGCACAGGGATCTGTGACTCTTAAGTTCCATTTTGGATTTTAAATTTTTAAAAAATTCAAAGAATTTTTAAGCTATAGTGCATGCATTCCCAAGAATTCTATAGATAGGACTGTATCTCAATATATTTTTTTCTTATTCAGCCTATTGTTTTTACTTTATGCACTTAAAAACATTATTCTCTGCAAAGATTCATCTCCTTCACTAGTACCTATGAGATTCATGGCACAAAAAATGGTTGAGTCCCAGATAAAATGACATATATATGTGCATATGCACAACATACATAAAAATGAACCTTGATCAAAACAAAGGGAAAATATGAGATGCAAACAGTAACTCCTCAAATGGCAGTGCTGGGAAGGCCTTTTTCAAGCTCTCCCTACCTCCTATCTTTAGTGCAAGAACTCCTCCATAGCTCACCTGGCAGGCTGAAAAAGCCCATTCACAAACACTCCCGTGTATGATCCATTAAACAACTCTGGAAGATGAGTACCTCACTATCCTGGTTCTACAAGTGAAACTGACCTTGAAAAGAGTGAATGACCTACCCAAAGTCATATGCCAACAACCAAAGTCTCCTGACTCCAAATCCTTGCTTTATGTAGCACTTGTCATGTTAGTCATCAGCCTTGGATACAACATGAAATAAAACTTTATCAACACAATCCAAAAACATGATTTATGACTGTAGAAAAATTAAACCCAATCTAGATGTTCTATAGTGGAGGAGGTGGTAAATGTTTCCCTTCATGGGAAAACAGTCCAAAATGACTCATTTTCCAGGCAGAAGACAGAAATTCCCAAAGCCACCCTCAGGACTCCATCTGAGACAGAAACGCATGTTCTGAGAGCCTAGGGCCACCAGAACAGAAGGTAGTGGAAGAGCTGAGTCACTATCTTCTATAGCTGCAAAAGAAATGCTTTTGATTCTCAACATTTCTGTGATGTGTTTCCAAAATAAAGCCTCAGTCAGAACTTTTAACTTATGAGAAAATGAATTTTAAACTCTCATTTCTTGCTGAACTCATAGGCTATGATATAAAGAACTGGCTCCTAAGAACTGAAGGGATGTTATTATCCATAGAACATTCCAACTCAAAGCACAGAAGGAGAATTCAATTCAACAACTTAGTGGCCGCCTACTCCTGAACAGCAAGTATGTGCCAAGTACTCAGTGAAGCACCCTGAAAGGGTGGTGAATAAGATTGAAACTTATAGGCAAGGAGGGAGATAAACACCTAAAAAAAATTACTGCAATTCAAGACAGAATTTGCCAAGCTGTAATGCAGGAACACACAAGGAGAAAGAGATATATGCTTTGACTGACAAAATATACCAACTTCATGGAGGAGATGGATTTGAGATCTGGGAAATGTCCCTCAGATATATTCCCTTATCTCCATCTCCATCACCAGGTGAAGTACAAGAAGGTTATGTAGAGAGAAGGAAACATTCCAGAAAAAGGTATAGCATCCATGTAAAAAAGGGAAGGATGTGTTGTAGGCAAGTGTAAAAAGAACACCTGGGCTAATTCATGAAGGACCTTGTACAGCAAAAAAAAAGAAAAAAAAAAAGGAGTGTGAACAGTGCGTCTTTGTTGACAAGGAACCAACTGACATTTTCATAAAATCTAATTTTTTTTTTAGAAAAATCACTCTTGGGGCTGGGCATCAGAAGAGCTGAAAAATTAGAAGCTTAGTAGCCAGTTAAGGGGCTAGAGAACACACTGAGCCTCACGCTCAGTGGGAGCAGGCACATTGTTACAGAATTCTTATTCTGAGTCCAAAGCTGCCTCCTAAAAACTTTAATTATTTGATTTCAGCAAAAAGAGAAAGTGGATGTATTGTTGAGTTATCTGATACTCCTTAGAAAGATTCTGAATGCAGAAGAATAATGTAATAAGTAAATATATTCTCAATAATGCTCAGAGAATTAAGCCAATCACCAGGAAAACTCAGACCCTGGTCATTTTAACAGTTATATGGCTAGTTCACATGGAAAATAGATTTTAGTCTGAAGTACATATGACATGTCTTAATCCTCAAGTGAGCCAATCCTGGATCCTTATTTTGTAGAAATATTTCACCTGAGTCAGACCACTCAGCCTACAAATCTGTTCTGACTGGACAAAAAAAGGGGGAGGGTAGGCATGGGAAAGGAGAAAGAAGAGGAAGAGAAGGAGGGGGAAAGAAAGAAGCCCAGGGAGACATACACAGAGAGGGAAAGGCAGAGAAGATGGCTCGGAAGGTTAATATAGGAACAGAAGTCATGAGAAGAGCAAAGCAGATGGTGAGGATTTGTGGGGGGAGAGAGAGGGAAGAATGGCCATCTGAACACTTAAAAGCTGTCAATTCCTTGCTGTCATCCAGCTCCCTCCCCAGTTCCTGAAGAAGGACAGACTAATAAGATGAGGCTGTGCCCCTTGTTACTCACTGGAGAGAATAAAAGTATGGCACCGGGGGAGGGGTCAGTGACAACCTGGAAAGAGTTAAGCTAGTTTTACTTCATTACATGTAGTAAATTCTTCCATCCATTCTCCTTTCCATTCACGCAGTGAGCACTCTACAGAGATATTTATCATGTTCTGGGCATAGTAGCAATCTCTGGGAATAGAAATAAATGAATGAATGAACAGACAAATGAAATGATCCATCTTGCAGGCACAGTATTAGTTTTGCTTGGCTTCTTTAACATATCAATAGAAATAGAGGAAATCTCTGAAGAATCAGATAAGAACTGATGATCTGATTATCTCCGGCTGTGTGGCCTTAGACAAGTAACACAATGTTTTGGAACCTCCATTTCCTTAGCTGTAAAATAGATAAGAAAAATGTCCAGTTCACTTCATAGGGTTGTTGGGAAGACAAAATTAAAATCATTATAGAATAAAATACTTTGTGATCTCTAAAGCACAAGAATGTGATACTGTTATAATGAAGGGAACAACTGGAAGTTTATTTTGTGACCACTGAATGTAATTTAAGTTGGAGGTTGATATTCACCTTGTATTCTTTGAAGAAGGTGTCAGTTGATTGAATTAACACTGTAAATAAGATGAGGGAGGGGAAGGAGGCATTTAAGCTACCTAATTGTTTCTAACCACAATTAGTGTGCTAATTATGAATCTTATTTGGCTATTCACCACAGCAAGGTCCTTAAGGACAATGTTATTCTTCTTGTTCTGGGTAGTTTGCATATTTAAAAGAAAAGAAATTGAATTGCTTTAAAAAATAGACAGTAATTCAGATTTTTGTTATTTTAGGCTGCTTTGCTCTCCCAAGGTCCCCCATCCCCAAACTCCTCGAGGATGGATCAATGAGGTTGATAAGCGGGACATGGACATGAAAACAGATGACCAGCAATTCACTGGTGCATTGGAGGCTGCAAGGAGAACTACTCTGAAAACAGGGAGCTCAGGCAGGGATTCTGGGGCATGAACTCTGCCTGAGCAAGAATTTCACTTGGGAGTATGACAAAATGGCAGTATCCCCTCTAAGGAGACAGAGAGGGAAAAAATGGAAAAAGCAGAGCCTCTGAGAGCCCATCACCAGACCCTCCGAGTGTGAAGAACAGGGACTTGCTGCCTCCCATTAAGGCCATCTTCTAACCCCTCTAACCCTGACACCCATCCCAGATGCCTGGCTGAAACTGCAGCCAGCAGGGTAGAAATGGGACAACCAACCAGAAGAGCTGCTGACCTTCCTGCTATGTTCCTTCTTGGACACACATTACAAGCAAATTACACGTGAGTGGTATTTTACAGACTGTGAAACGCTTTCCCTCTATTATCTCATTTGATTCTGACCACAGTCTATGGGATAGGTATGATTAGCCCCATTTTACAGAAGTGTAAACATGAAACTCAAGTAAATTAATTGGTTTGCCATAATTCATACACCTGTTAGTAGGACTATACTTTTTTTCTCCCTGAGTCTATCTCCATCAAATATGCTCTCTTCTGAATCGTTCACCCCCTCCTCTCTGCTATCTCCTCCAACCTCTAATGCTAGAAATAGAATCAGTTTTCTTCTATCTTTTTAACATTTTCAAACATTACTAAATTATATACTATATGATATGTTTATATATAATTTTTATATATATAAATTTCATATGGCATTCTATATTTATTTACATCCCACTTCTTGTCAATAAAGATTGAAGATGTCATGGGGTACCTGGGTGACTCAGTAGGTTAAGCATGTGACTCTTGATTTCAGCTCAGGTCATGATCTCAGGTTTGTGAGATCAAGCCCTGTGGCAGGCTCCAGGCTCCATGCTAGGCATGGAGCCTGCTTAAGATTCTCGCTTTCTCCCTCTCCCTCTGCCTCTCCCCCTGCTCTTTCTCTCTCTCTCTTTCTCTCTAAAAATAAAAATAAAAAAAATTTTAAAAAGATTGAAGACGTCTTACAACAAAGATGCCCAATAATATTAATATGGAATGAGGAAATCAGGACTGTAGCAAAAAGAGGTTGCTACTGATTAAATGTGGTGTAATCTCTTTATACATATATATGTACACACATATATTTCAATATGTGTATATGTATGTACATACAATTTATACATACATATTTCAACATGTGGGGTAGTGTATGTGTTGTGTGACAATACTTGGAATGCCGGTAAGCTGTCTATATAACTTGAAACTGAGCTTCCTGGGAGTCAAACTGAAGATAAGTAGGGTGAATTATACACCTTTCATTAGGGGGATGGAAAAGCAGATTAACAAATTGGTGGAAGCAAAATATTTCCCAGTAATGAGCTCTACAGGATATTTCCTACATTGTGAAACATAAATTGATTCTCCCCAAGAGCTCTGTCATGTAATAAGAACCTCTTGATATTTTGGTAATGAAAGTCCTTTGTGTGGACTCCAAGACAGTTATGCCTTTGAATAAATATTACCCTGCATCTAAATGTTGACTCCTTATCTCCCTTTCCTCTCATGGAGATCCAGACTCTTTCAGCACTTCCTGATCTCATGATTCTCTAGTATCTCTGAAAACATGAGTAAACCCATCCACAGAATGGTACTACTCTGATGGAAATCAGTTTAGTCTAATTTAAATATTAGAAAGAAAAATCAGGAATCAGGAAATTTGATTTTAAAACTCCAATATGTGGGTTTTAAAAAAATATTTTACACAGATTTTGCAAATTGGGAAATATGTTTATTTATAGAAAATTAGGGATTATGTAGTCATCTCAAATTTTATTAAGTGTCAACTTCTTTTAATAAATTCAGTTTTGGGGGCACCTGGGTGGCTCAGTCAGTTAAGCATTGGACTCTTGATTTCAGCTCAGGTCATGATCTCAGGGTCATGGGATCGAGGCACGCACTGGGCTCCACACTGGGCTCCACACTGAGCATGTGGAGCCTACTTGGGAGTCTCTCTCTCCCTCTCCCTCTGCCCCTTCCCTCCCACTCATGCTTTCTCTCTCTCTCTAAAAAAAATAAAAATAAGTAAATAAATAAATAAATTTGGTTTTCTGCAAATAGCCAAATGATCACGTTTTAATATTACTTTAATGCAAACATAGCATGATATATCCATGTAAGAGTTGTTAAAAGGTAGTAAATTTAGGAACTAGTGGTTTAAAATCACTCCTCACTCATGCAAAGGATGATTCTTGGTTGGTTTATTAAAACCAGAAGCCTCTATTTGAGATGGCAGAGATTCATATGGAAGTGGGCTGATCTTGGAAATTTTTGGAACCAGAGTTTTTAAGAAATATGTGGTATTAGGGGAGCTAGGGGGCTCAGTGGGTTAAGCATCTGATTCTTGATTTCAGCTCAGGTCACGATCTCAGGGTCATGAGATCAAGCTCCATGTCGGGCTCCATGCTGGGCATGGAGTCTGCTTAAGATTCTCTCGCTCCCTCTCCCTCTGTCCTCGCACACTTTCTCTAGAAAGAAAGAAAGAGAGAGAGAGAGGAAGGAAGGAAGGAAGGAAGGAAGGAAGGAAGGAAGGAAGGAAGGAAGGAAGGAAGAAGGAAAAGGGAAGGGAAGGAAAGGAAAGGAAGAAAGAAAGAAAGAGAAAGAGAAAGAAGAAAGAAGAAAGAAAGAAAGAAAGAAAGAAAGAAAGAAAGAAAGAAAGAAAGAAAGAGAAAAATTCATGGTATTAGAATGTTAGTAGGATTTTTATTTATAAAAGTACATTAATTTTCTTACATAGGCAGAATTTGGTTTTGGAAAAAATAAAGTTCATTTCCATCCTGGATGTCAAACATACAAAGAGAATCTAAATTAGTATATGTGTCTTTTTCTTTCCTGATGCACACATTTGAACTTTGGTTATAACTAAGAAGAGATCTCTCAGTTATCAAGAGTCAAGCATTTCTAGAAACACTGTCTTCCTCAGTTTTCTCAAGCAGGCAAACCATTTCCTGAGACACAGGACGATAGTATGGAAAAGGTGAAGAACCAAAAGTCAGCCTGGGTTCCAGTGCAAGACACCTGAGAGAAATGCAAGGCATTTGAAGGCTTCAGAGTGAAGTGAAGCTGCCCTCAGAAGGCTTGGTCAGGCAGCAGGGAAAAAAATTTCCTTAAGCCACAAAAACACAGCTAAGAGAGAGCCCCCTAGCAAGTCATCATTCTTACAGCCAAACTATAAGGCAGAGTGTTTTCATACAGTTTGGAAAGCTGTTAACTCAGTTTTAATCCATAAAAAGATCTCCGTGAGCATAAATCCTGCTGAAAAGAAAGTCTCAAGCCATCTTCAAAACAGCTAAAGCCTGCAGTGAGTGAACTGAATCAAACTAAAGCCACTCCAGAGCCCAGGCTCAGCTCAATGATGGGTCAGATTGATATCAGCCTTCACTCTGAAAGACTGATAGAAAGAAGGATGTGTTCCTTTCTGGGGGGAAACACTGTTTGCTTCCATCTCTTTCTTATGCAAAATGTCTGCCATATGACCAAAAAGTATAAATACATCAGAAGCAAGAAAATGTGGCCCATGGACAATTGAGGAACCAGTCAATGAAAGCAGGACCAGAGATATGCCAGATGATGAAATGTCAGACTGGGTTTTGAAAGTGGGATAAAAACACTAAGGATCTAGTGGAAAAGGTGTCCAACATGCTTCAAGAGCTGAGTGATTAGGGTAGAGAAATAGAAACTATTTTTTAAACCCATGGAAACAGTAGAAATAAGAAATACAGTATCAGAAATGAAGATTCAATATAAGGCCTTAGAATCAAAATGGACACAGCAGAGGAAAGGACCAGTGAACCTGTAGACCAACATGAAGTAACCAAAACGAGACTTTAAAACAAGATTAAAAAAAAAAAAAACTGACCATTTGAAATCTGTGGAGAATATAAAAAAGCTCTAACACACATGTAATTGGAGTCCCAGAAGCAGAAGAAAGAAAATAAAATGGCCAAGAACTTTTCAAAATTGATGAAACAGGCTCAAAAAGCCAATCCCAACTAGGATAAATACAAAGAAAACTACACAAGACATAAGTATGAAAATGTGTGAAGCTGAAGATAAAAAGGAAATCTCAAATGGACCCCAAGCAAAAAAGAATGGTGATATGAATAGAGCTATCTTCTCATTAAAAACAGTGGAAACTAAAAAACAATGGAACAATAATAGTATTGAGAAGGGGGAAAAAAAGGTGTCGATCTAAAATTCTATATCCAATGAAAATATCCCTCAAAAATGAAGACAAAATAATATTTTTATTCACGTGAAGTTAAAAATGATTAATCTTGAACAAAAAGATAAAAAGTTTCCTCAGACTGATGGAAAAATTAAACCAGATGAAACTTCAGACCTATAGGAAAAAATAAAGAGCACAAAAAGGTATATAAAAGCCTTTTTTGTTAGCATCTTGAAACTATCTTGAAATGTTTTATAGGCTATTTGCAGTTTAAAATATGAGGAATAACAAGATACTATGGCCTAGTATATACAGAGAAAAAATATAAAATAATAAAAGCACAAAAAACAGAAGAGTGAATGGAAATATATGTTTGTAAGGCTCTTTAATGTGTATTAAACAGTATAATTTATTTGAAGTTTAACTTGATAACTTAAAGATCTATATTGCAGTATCTAAAGCAACTGGTAAAATAAATCAAGAAGATGTATACCTTAAAAATCAATACAGACTTGTGCTTCTGGCCAAAATAGAGTAATGAAACAGGATATCCCTTCCCATTTGAAGCAATTAAAAAAAAAAAAAACTGGACAAAGTATACAAAACAACAATTTTCAGACAATGGATAGCAAGCAATGCAGGAAATTGATCCTTAAAACAAAGAGATTGAGCCTTACAATTGTTCCACTTAAACTCTGGAGAAAATGTCCAGGCTGCTGTACAGGTGGGTGATCTCTGAGAGAAAGGCAAGGCATTCCAAGGCTTCACAGAATAGAGTAAAGCTGCCCTCAGAAGGCTTGATTGAGATAAGAAGAAAGACAGAGTCTGGAGTCTGGAGCTGAATTCACAAGGCAGACCTCCAAAGAGGTCCTAACAATGATGCAGACAATGATCAAGTATAATACTGGCTTAAGGATAGACTGATCAGTAGAACAGAACAGAGTCTGGAAATTAACTCATACATAAATAGACAACTGATTTTCACAAAGGCAACTGAGTGAAGGATAGACTTTCCAACAAATGCTGTTAGAAACACTGGCTTTACCTACATAGAAAAAGAAATTACCTTTAATCTATATCCCATACAATATACTAAAATTAATTCAAACATGGATTTGAGAAGAAAATTAAGACTCAAAACTATAAAACCTCATATAAAAAATTAGATAAAATATTTGCTACCTATACATATCAAACTGTCAAGGTCATGAACAAAGAAAGACTGAAAAAGTGTCACAGGTTGGAAGAGACTAAAAAACAAAACAACTAAAAATATGTAGTATCCTACACTGGATCCTGGAACAGAAAAAGGACATTAGTGTAAAAACTGGTGAGATCTCAATCGTCCTTAACTGGTAGTATTGTATCACTGTTAATTTCTTAATTTTGACTAATTTACTATGGTTATTTAATATGAATGTCAAGGGAAGCTGGGTGAAGAACGAACTGAACCTCTGTACTATCTTTGCAACTCTTTTGTAAATATAAATTTATTTCAAAGTTTTAAAAAATTTAAAGTAACAAAAAATATGACTAAGTTTAAGCCAGTAAATTCAACAACTTGAAAGGGAAAAACTCCTTCAAAACACATTTTTATAAATGACAAGGAGAAACGATAATTGTAAATAACTACACATCTATGAACAAAATTGAATTTTTACTTAAAACTTTCTGTAAGTTGCTAAAATTCATTCCTGAATTCTATCAAACATTTAATGAAGAAAAAATATGAATCCTATACTAACTTTTTCAAGAAATACAAAAGGGAAGACTTCCAAACTTGTTTTATGAGACCAGCATAACCTTAATAACAAAACCAAAGATATTATAAGAAAAAAAAAATTAAAAAGGAATATCTTTCAAGAACATAAATGTAAAAATTCTTAATAAAATATGTAAATCCACTTTAGTAATATATACAAAGGATAATTCATCATGGTCTAGTAGGGTATATTCTAGGAATGCACAGATAGTTTATCATTAGAAAAATCAATCAATGCTGTTTAACAGAGGAAAGAAGAGAAATAATATAATCATTTCAATAGACTAAAAGATAATTAACTCGGGGGCAGAGCAAGATGGCGGAGGAGTAGGAGACCTAGATTTCATCTGGTCGCAGGAATTCAGCTGAATAGGGAACAAACCATTCTGAACACCTACGAACTCAACAGGAGATCAAAGAGGAGAGTAGCAACAACTCTCTGAACAGAGAAGCGACCACTTACTGGAAGGTAGGACGTGCGGAGAAGTGAATCCGAGGCGATATTCGGGAGGATAGATGGCGGGGGAGGGGGCCTCTGTCGGCCGCTTCTGGCAAGTGCTAGAGCCGCGGAGCACAAAATCGTAACTTTTAGAAGTTAGCTACGCTGAGGGACATCGCTGCAGTGGCTAAGCGGGGGGTGGAACCCTCACGGGACAGTGTGGTCTCAGGACCCTCGGGGTCACAGAAAGACCGGGGTGCCTGAGTGTGGCAGAGCTCCCGGGTATCGGAGCGGGGAAGCCGGCTGCAGAGACGGAGCCGAGGCGCGGGCTCTCAGCTCGGGGTGGCCATAAACTGTGATCCGCGGCACAGTCGGGCCACTGCTCCTCCAGCAGGGACCCAACAAGCGGCAGAGCCGGGGAGACTCCCCTCCCTCCACCGGGAGAAGCGGCGCGGGAACGCACCGCAGGATCTGCTGGGTTTGGAGACTCCACATGGGGTCAGGTGCCAGAGATACAAACGCTCAGTCACAGGCCGGGTGAGCACGCAGTGCGACTGGAGACCAGGGAGACGGGAGTGACTGCTTTTCTCTGGGGGCGCACTGAGGAGCGGGGCCCCGAGTTCTCAGCTCCTCCGGGTGGAGATTGGGAGACCACCATTTTCACCCTGGTCCTCCAAAGCTGTACCGAGAGCTTGCAGGGAAAAAAAGCTCCTGAGAGCAAACCCGAGCAGACTGCTTAGCCCAGACAGACAAGGGCAGGGCAATTCAGCCTCCGCAAAGACATTTGGAAACCATGGCAACAGGCCCCTCCCCCAGAAGATCAGCACGAACAGCCAGCAAACCAAGACCAAGTTTACCGATCAAGGAGAACGGGAGAACTCCAGTGCTAGGGGAATACTACACATAGAATTCATGGCTTTTTTTTACCATGATTCATTAGTTCATCAAAGTTAATTTTTTTAACTGTTTTTTTTTAATTTTTCATTTTCCCTTTCTCAACCAACATCTTATCAATCTCTTTTTTAAAAAAACATTTTTTATTTTTCATTTTTAAGTCATATTTTATCCCTTCATAATAGTTACCCTTATTTTTGGCATATATATATATATATATATATATATATATATATATATATATATATATATAAGTTGTTCTCTCTTTAAAATTTTGAGATACAGTTTCTTCTAACAGATCAAAATATACCCTAAATCACTAGTGTATGGCTTTGTTCTACTCTCCTGCCTGATCACATTCTCTCCCTTTTTTCTTTTTTTTTAAATCTTCTTCTTTCTTTTTTCAAACAACTTATCTTATCAATTCCTTTTATAAAATCTTTTATAATTTTCATCTTTACAGTCATCTTCCATCCCTTCATTGTATCAACCCTTATTTTGTACATATATGTCTTTCTTCCTTTAAAATTTTAAGAGGCACTTTTTCTAACAGACCAAAATATGCCCAAAATCTAGTGTGTGGCACTGATCTATGCACTACCCTGATCATAATTGATCATATTCTGCTTTTTATGTATTGTTCTGTTTTTGTTTTTATCTTTTTTTTTCTTTTTTTTTTTTCCTCTTTCTTTTTTCTTTCTTTCCCTTTCTTTTCCCCTGGTTTCAGGTCTTTTCTGATTTGTATACAGTATATATGCTGGGGACGTTGTTAACCTGTTAGCATTTTGTGCTCTCATTCATCTATTCTCCTCTGGACAAAATGACAAGACGAAAAAAATCACCTCAGCAAAAGGAACAAGAGGTATTACCGTCAGCCAGGGACCTACTCAATACGGACATTAGTACGATGTTGGACCTATAGTTCAGAATCATGACTTCAAAGATACTACCTGGGCTTGAAAAAACATGGAAGTTATTAGAGAAACCCTTTCTGGAGAAATAAAAGACCTAAAATCTAACCAAGTCGAAAACAAAAAGGCTATTGATAAGGTGCAATCAAAAATGGGGGCACTAACTGCTAGGATAAATGAGGCAGAAGAGAGAATCAGTGATATAGAAGACCAAATGATGCAAAATAAAGAGGCTGAGAAAAAGAGAGAGAAACAACTACAGGATCACGAGGGCAGAATTCGAGAGATAAGTGATACGATAAGATGAAACAACATTAGAATAATTGGGATCCCAGAAGAAAAAAAAGAGAGAGAGGGGCAGAAGGAATATTGGAGCAAATAATAGCAGAGAACTTCCCTAATGTGAGGAAGGAAACAGGCATCAAAATCCAGGAGGCACAGAGAACCCCTCTCAAAATCAATAATAATAGGTCAACACCCTGACATCTAATAGTAAAACTTACGAGTCTCAGAGACAGAGAAAATCCTGAAAGCAGCTCGGGAGAAGAGATATGTAACCTACAATGGTAGAAACATTAGACTGGCAACAGACCTATCCACAGAGACCTGGCAGGCCAGAAAGGACTGGCAAGATATCTTCAGAGCAGTAAATGAGAAAAATATGCACCCAAGATTACTATGTCCAGCTAGGCTGTCATTGAAAATAGAAGGAGAGATAAAAAGCTTCCAGGACAAAAAAAAAACTAAAGGAATTTGCAAACACGAAACCAGCCCTCCAAGAAATATTGAAAGGGGTCCTCTAAGCAAGGGAGAGCCTAAAAGCAGCATAGATCAGAATGGAACACGGACAATATAGAGTACCAGTCACCTTACAGGCAATACAATGGCACTAAATTCATACCTATCAGTAGTTACCCTGAATGTAAATGGGCTCAATGCCCCAATCAAAAGACACAGGCTCTCAGATTGGATTAAAAAACAAGACCCATCAATATGCTGTCGGCAAGAGACTAATTTTAGACACAAAGACACACCCAGATTGAAAGTGAGGGGGTGGAAAACCATTTACTATGCTAATGGACACCAAAAGAAAGCAGGGGTGGCAATCCTTATATCAGACAAGTTAGATTTTAAAACAAAGAGTGTAATAAGAGATGAAGAAGGACACTATATCCTACTTAAAGGGTCTATCCAAGAAGAAGATCTAACAATTGTAAATATCTATGCCCCTAACGTGGGAGCAGCCAATTATATAAGGCAATTAATAACAAAAGCGAAAAAACACATTGACAACAATACAATAATAGTGGGGGACTTTAACACCCCCCTCACTGAAATGGACAGATCATCTAAGCAAAAGATCAACAAGGAAATAAAGACTTTAAATGACACACTGGACCAAATGGACTTCACAGACATATTCAGAACATTCCATCCCAAAGCAACGGAATACACATTCTTCTCTAGTGCCCATGGAACATTCTCCAGAATTGATCACATCCTAGGTCACAGATCAGGTCTCAATTGGTACCAAAAGATTGGGATTATTCCCTGCATATATTCAGACCACAGTGCTTTGAAACTAGAACTCAATCACAAGAGGAAAGTCAGAAAGAACTCAAATACATGGAGGCTAAAGAGCATCCTACTAAAGAACGAATGGGTCAACCAGGAAGTTAAAGAAGAATTAAAAAAATTCATGGAAACCAATGAAAATGAAAACACAACTGTTCAAAATCTTTGGGATACAGCAAAGGCAGTCCTGAGAAGAAAGTATATAGCAATACAAGCCTTTCTCAAGAAACAAGAAAGGTCTCAAATACACAATTTAACCCTACACCTAAAGGAGCTGGAGAAAGAACAGCAAATACAGCCTAAACCCAGCAGGAGAAGATAAATAATAAAGATCAGAGCAGAAATCAATGAACTAGAAACCAAAAGAACAGTAGAACAAATCCACGAAACTAGGAGCTGGTTCTTTGAAAGAATTAACAAGATGGATAAACCCCTGGCCAGACTGATCAAAAAGAAAAGAGAAATGACTCAAATCAACAAAATCATGAATGAAAGAGGAGAGATCACAACCAACACCAAAGAAATACAAACAATTATAAGAACATATTATGAGCAACTCTATGCCAGCAAATTAGATAACCTCGAAGAAATGGGTGCATTCCTAGAGATGTATCAACTACCAAAATTGAACCAGGAAGAAATAGAAAACCTGAACAGACCTATAGCCACTAAGGAAATTGAAGCAGTCATCAAAAATCTCCCAAGAAACAAAAGCCCAGGGCCAGATGGCTTCCCAGGGGAATTCTATCAGACATTTAAAGAAGAATTAATCCCTATTCTCCTGAAACTGTTCCAAAAAATAGAAATGGAAGGAAAACTTCCAAACTCATTTTATGAGGCCACCATTACCTTGATCCCCAAACCAGACAAAGACCCCATCAAAAAGGAGAATCACAGACCAATATCCTTGAGGAACATGGATGCAAAAATTGTCACCAAAATACTAGTCAATAGGATCCAACAGTACATGAAAAGGATTATTCACCACGACCAAGTGGGATTTATCCCTGGGCTGCAAGGCTGGTTCAACATCCGCATTTCAATCAACGTGATACAATATATTAACAAAAGAAAGAACAAGAATCATAGGATCCTCTCAATAGATGCAGAAAAAGCATTTGACAAAGTACAGCATCCTTTCTTGATCAAAACTCTTCAGAGTATAGGGATAGAGAGAGGGTACATACCTCAATATCATAAAAGCCATCTATGAAAAACCTACAGCGAATATCATTCTCAATGGGGAAAAGCTGAGAGCTTTTCCCCTAAGGTCAGGAACGCGGCAGGGATGTCCACTCTCACCACTGCTATTCAACATACTATTAGAAGTCCTAGCCACAGCAATCAGGCAACAAAAAGAAATCAAAGGCATCCAAATCGGCAAAGAGGAAGTCAAACTCTCACTCTTTCCAGATGATATGATACTGTATGTAGAAAACCCAAAAGACTCCACCCCAAAACTGCTAGAACTCATACAGGAATTCAGTCAAGTAGCAGGATATAAAATCAATGCACAGAAATCAGTGGCATTCCTATACACCAACAACAAGACAGAAGAGAGACAAATCAAGGAGTCGATCCCATTTACAATTGCACCCAAAACCATAAGATACCTAGGAATAAATTTAACCAAAGAGGCGAAGGATCTGTACTCAGAAAACTATAAAATACTCATGAAAGAAATTGAAGAAGATGCAAAAAAATGGAAAAATGTTCCATACTCATGGATTGGGAGAACCAACATTTTGAAGATGTCAATGCTACCTAGAGCAATCTACACAGTCAATGCAATCCCCATCCAAATACCATCCACTTTTTTCAAAGAAATGGAACAAATAATCCTAAAATTTGTATGGAGCCAGAAGAGACCCCGAATAGCCAGAGGAATATTGAAAAAGAAAAGCCAAGCTGGCGGCATCACAATTCCGGACTTCCAGCTCTATTACAAAGCTGTCATCATCAAGACAGTATGGTACTGGCACAAAAACAGACACATAGATCAATGGAACAGAATCGAGAGCCCAGAAATGGACCCTCAACTCTATGGTCAACTTACCTTTGACAAAGCAGGAAAGAATGTCCAATGGCAAAAAGACAGTCTCTTCAACAAATGGTGTTGGGAAAATTGGACAGCCACATGCAGAAGAATGAAACTGGACCATTTCCTTACACCACACACAAAAATAGACTCCAAATGGTTGAAAGACCTAAACTTGAGACAGGAGTCCACCAAAATCCTAAAGGAGAACACAGGCAGCAACCTTTTCGACCTCAGCCACAGCAACTTCTTCCTAGACACATCGCCAAAGGCAAGGGAAGCCAGGGCAAAAATGAACTATTGGGATTTCATCAAGATAAAAAGCTTTTGCACAGCAAAAGAAACAGTCCACAAAACCCAAAGACAACCGACAGAATGGGAGAAAATATTTGCAAATGACATATCAGATAAAGGGCTAGTATCCAAAATCTATAAAGAACTTATCAAACTCAACACCCAAAGAACAAATAATCCAATCAAGAAATGGGCGGAAGATATGAACAGACATTTTTCCAAAGAAGACATCCAAATGGCCAACAGACACATGAAAAAGTGCTCAACATCGCTCGGCATCAGGGAAATCCAAATCAAAACCTCCATGAGATACCACCTCACACCCATCAGAATGGCTAAAATTAACAAGTCAGGAAAGGACTGATGTTGGTGGGGATGTGGAGAAAGGGGAACCCTCCTACACTGTTGGTGGGAATGCAAGCTGGTGCAACCCCTCTGGAAAACAGTATGGAGGTTCCTCAAACAGTTGAAAATAGAGCTACCCTACGATCCAGCAATTGCACTACTGGGTATTTACCACAAAGATCCAAATGTAGGGACCCGAAGGGGTATGTGCACCCCGATGTTTATAGCAGCCATGTCCACAATAGCCAAACTGTGGAAAGAGCCACGATGTCCATCGACAGATGAATGGATAAAGAAGAAGTGGTATATATACACAATGGAATATTATGCAGCCATCAAAAGGAATGAGATCTTGCCATTTGCAACGACGTGGATGGAAGTGGAGGGTGTTATGCTGAGTGAAATAAGTCAATCAGAGAAAGACATGTATCATATGACCTCACTGATATGAAGAATTCTTAATCTCAGAAACAAACTGAGGGTTGCTGGAGTGGTGGGGGTGGGAGGGATGGGGTGGCTGGGTGATAGACATTGGGGTGGGTATGTGCTATGGTGAGCTCTGTGAATTGTGCAAGACTGTTGAATCACAGATCTGTACTTCTGAAACAAATAACAACACATGTTAAGAAAAAAGAAAAAGAAAAAGATAGGAGGAGGGAAAGAATGAAGGGGAGTAAGTCGGAGGGGGAGACGAACCATGAGAGACAATGGACTCTGAAAAACAAACTGAGGGTTCTAGAGGGGAGGGGGGTGGGGGGATGGGTTAGCCTGGTGATGGGTATTAAAGAGGGCACATTCTGCGTGGAGCGCTGGGTGTTATGCACAAACAATGAATCATGGAACACTACATCAAAAACTAATGATGTAATGTATGGTGATTAACATAACAATAAAAAAATTAAAAAAGATAATTAACTCAACATTTTATGATAAAAAATAAATAAAAATTTTAGGAAGGGAAAGGAACTTCCTCAATGTAATAAATAGCCTCTACAAAATCCTACACGTGACATATTTAATGGTGAAATACTAAGCCCTTTTCCTTTAAGATCAAATAAGGCAAAACATCTACTGTTAACATTTCTAGTCAATATTTTTTTTAATTTTTTATTGTTTTTTTAATTTTTTATTGTTCCAGTCAATATTTTATTGGAAACATTAGGTAACATAATAAGGCAAGAAAAAGTATAAAATGTATACAGATTAGAAAGGAAGAAATAAGACAATAGATGACATGGTTTTTTTAGTAGAAAACCCTATGAAATTATATATATGTTAATTTAGCAAGATTTCAGGTTAAAAATTCTAAACACTGGCAATAAACATCTAGAAAACAAAACTGTACTGTATCATTTACAATATCAGTAAAAATCTTCACAAACTTTGACCAGATCTAATGAAAGATAGTCAAGACCTCCATACTGAAAACTACAAAATCGTGCTGAGGGAAATGAAAGATGACCTAAACAAGTAAACAATATTCATAAATTAAAAGGCTCAGTATTGTTAAAATATACATTCTCTGGCTACATTTTCAAGGCAATTCCTATCAAATTTCTAGCAGGCTTTTTTTGCAGAAATGGATAAGTTGATTGAATAATTTATATGTAAACAAAAGACCAGAATAGCCACTACAGCTTTGAAATCAAAAGAACTGAGTCAAAGAACTTACAGTGCCTGATTTAAAAATCTAAAGCTAAAGTAAAACTATTGATAAAATTACTGTAGAAGTAGTTTTATAGAACTCTTCCGTAAAACTAAAGTAATCAAAAACATGTCTTCCTATTTTAACCTTCCTTAGTGAAAATTCTCCCCGCCATAGTCAAAAGAGTACACCAACCTTTTCTAATATGATCATTAAGGACAAAGAACATTGCATGTCTTCCTCCTTGCAAGGGGATGGAAGCACAGAGAACTATAATAAGGGTGGGCACTGAACAGCCCCAGACTTCTGAGCTTTCCAGTTCACTCATTAAACCAACCTTCACCAAGTACTCATGATGCCTTTTATATGAGAGAAAATCCAAGAAGGAAGGGGAGGAGGAGGAGGGGAAGAGGGAGGAGAAATAAATTTGGCACATGATGCCAGGGCCAATATTAGATATTGTACATATTCATAATCCTCACAACCACCTCACATGGTAAATATTACTATCCTCATCTAATAGAAGAGAAACTTGCAGTTCAGAGAGCTTGGCTAACTTAACGCACCACAGGTAGTAATATGGAGAGGTGGGGATTCAAGTCCTGATCTAATTTGACTCCTAAATCTGTGCTTTCTTCACTACACTGCACTGTCTCCCAGGGCAGTCTAGCAATGGAGATGGAGAGCAAGAAAATACAATGCAATGTAATATGTACTATAAAAGAGGCAAATCTTAGGAATGAACTCTTCCTGGTGGAGTCCTGGATGTCTCATGGAAGAGGTGTCATTTGAATCAGGTATTATTAATGATTAGGAGCTCACCAGCCTGTGAAATGGACTTGTGGAGTGGAAAATGACAAGGAATTAGAATGGTCTGGAATAGACAGTTTGTAGGGTCTTTATTTTTTATTTAAATTCAATTAGCCAATATATACTAACGAATCATTGTAGGGTCTTTAAATTGTCAGATATAAGATTTGATAGGTCACTTAGGGATTAGACTAAGAAATCTTGTGTATGTTAAACTAAGGAGTTTATATTTAAGTTGATAGATCGTGTGGAGTCCGTGAAATGCTTGAATAATGGTATTGTAATTATCTTGACACTGTATGGAGGCTAGATCGAGTGGAGAGGTTCTAAGTGGGAAAATATGTTTGAGCTCAATTATGAAAGCCCACTTGAGAGCTAAAGAAACCCAGAAATGGGACCATATAGTGGAAATGGAATGATGCAAATGAGTGAATAAAATTTAGGGCAGGAACTTAGTAGGACTGACTAAATACTTGGATAAATGTAGAGATGGGAGAACTAGTCCCATGTCAGGTCACAAGACTAGAGATACCAGATAAGATAAGAAAAGGAACAAGTTAGCACAGCAAGACGTGGATTAGAAAAGTTGGTCTTCCTCTTCTGTTTACTCACCAGGGAATAGATATGAGTGCTTCTTATCCAGTGTTCCAATTTCCGTCTATGGTATCCTTTCTTCCCACCCCCCTAAAAAAAATTAACTGAGTTATGATGAAGACTCAGTCTTATTTTAGATCCCTCCCTTCAGCCCATCAGGCTTCCTGGCGCCTCACCTGTCGCACAGTCCAGCCAACAGAGGATCACATTTGCTTTCACACCCACCTCTCAACTCTGTTTAATTTTTCCCTGCTTGCAGCTAACTCCAAGTGTGGCAGAGGTTGGCTAACTATTTGTCAAATTCGTTTTCCTTCCCTCCATGCTCACAGCTGGACCACACTTCCTAGCCTCCCTTGACAGGTGTGGTCATACGATTAGGTCATATGACCACATCTGGCCAATGAAAAGTGGCAGACCTGACCCACAAAGCTGCACAATCCTCCACTCTCATTTCCCCCAATCTGCCAGTTGGATATCAGTGCCTAAGGTGACTTTGGAAGCCACATGCTGAAGAAGCCAGACCTTCCATAGACCTGAATGACCACATGGAGCAGAAACTTCTCTCCCTACCCCACCTCCGTGCTACTACCACCGTGACTTTACATGCACTATCAGTAAACTTCTATTGAGTTCATCTATTGCTATTACAGGGTTTATCTGTTAACTAAAACACCAAGGTTGCAACTCAATACTGGACTGTATCCCATTTGTGATATGATCCAGACCTCTGGCCAATGACAGCTTTTAAAATTTCATTTACAGGGGCGCCTGGGTGGCTCAGTCATTAAGCATCTGTCTTCGGCTCAGGTCATGATCTCAGGGTCCTGGGATCTAGCCCCACATCAGGCTCCCTGCTCAGCGGGAAGCCTTCTTCTCACTCTCCCACTCCCCCTGCTTGTGTTCCCTCTCTCGCTCTGTCTCTCTCTGTCAAATAAATAAATAAAATCTTTAAAAAATTTATCATTTATATAGAAACTATGACTTCGATTCACACACAAAAATACCTTTGTAGTCCATTGGATAAGGAGCCTGGGTCCACAGGCTACACAGGCAACAGCACTTCAACCGGCAAATCCTTCCTAAGGTTGAGCTCTGAGCTGAGGCCAGTGTCTTTGGAGACCTGCCTTGGGGGCTGAGAAGGGACAACTGTGGAGGCCAGGACAGCCAACTGGATGTTTATAAACAACGCTTTGACTAGGTCTTGCACACAGTCTGCCCTCTTATAGTATGTCTTCTCACTCGATTGGGGTCCTTTGTTTCATTTTTTGGCCACCAAGGGGGAAATAAGCCATAATGTCCTAGAATAAGGAAATGACAGAAACCATATCGGGCACCTAAACTCAGCTGAAAAGAGATTGAGAGCAGGGGCTCTTATTCTTTGTCTTTTCTTTTCATTTCTGATTTTGTAACTTTTATTAAAGTATAATATACACTGACAAAAAAGGTACACAGTTCTTAAATGTATAGCTCAAGGAATTTTCACAAACTGAACACCACCATGTAAATCAGCATCCAAATCAAGGAAAAGAACATCACCAGCACACCTAAAGCTCACCTCCACCGCCCCGTGCTTCCTTCCTATCTATTCTCCCTACGGCATTCACTCTTCTGACTTTTTACAGCATAAACTCATTTTGCCTGCTTCTGAGCTTTATGTAAGTGCAAGCATTCAGGGTGTGTTCTTTTTGTCTCTGGCTTCTTCTGTTCAACGTTATGTTTGTATGATTCATCCACATAGCTTGTTCGTTGTTATTGCTACATGGCATTTCATCATATGAATGAACCATATTTATATATCCAGTCAATAGGTCACTTGGATAGTTTCCAGTTTGGGGATACTGCAAATAGCGCTGCTTTAAACATTCTTGCATATATCTTTTGGTGAATGTGTGTCAGCTTTTCTGTTAGCAATCTAGTTAGGAGGGGAATTTGGGGGTCACACATTATGCATTCGTTCAGTCTTTGTAGAAATGACTGAACAGTTTTCTAAAGTGGTTAAACAACCCCCTGCACTTTGTAATCGATGCCCTGCAAGTGACCAGAGTACCAGGAAATTGATGAATTAATTTAGATGCATATTGAAGCTGAGACCCCTATGGAATAGCCAAAGGGAGCTAGGAGAAAGGGTTGGCTCCAGGGGTCTGAGAAGCCGGAGAGAAATCCAGACTGGATGCAGTCATTAGCATAAGGGGGGCAGGGAAAGTCATGGGGTCAGATGGAATTTCCCAAGAATAATGTGCAGCATAGAAAACCAAGAGTGACAGGAACAGGTCCGTGCTAATGAGTAAGGCAGGGGAAGAGGAGCTGGAGCAGGAGAGACTAAGAAGCACCTTCCTCACTAACAGTGAGCAAGGGAGTCATATGGGAGAACTGAGTTCAATCTGTGCTCTTTGGGAACGGAAAGGGTGTTTAAGGAGACTGATTATTTTATGTTTCTTGAAATTTACTTGGAACAAAACTTTCTCCAGACTGTGCACTCACTCACTCTGGCTTCATTACTAATTCCCCTGCTTCTTTCCTGCACACTCAGTGTAAGAAAAGGCTATCCACAGAGAAGAAATCGCTTCTGGCACTTTTCCTTTTAAAAATAATTCAAACACCTCATTAGATTGGAGTTCACTTTAGATAGTGTTCCCCATGACAGCTCGACTTACTGTAATGTGGTGTAGTATCTTCATGATACAGGTAGCTCTGAAATCTCCCAGACCAAAATTTTAGGCTGGTTTCCTGCTAACTTTGGTGAATTTCTCTATAACATCGCTGATGCAATCCATTAGTTCAGATACTTAGATGGTGCAAATCCTTGAGCCTCAGAGGGAGGGGTGGCTGCCCCTCCTGGGGGCTACAGTAAGCAGAGAAAAGAGAAAAGGAGATGTGTAATTACTGGGGTGGCCTCCTAGGTGCCATGATGAAATTTAAGGCTTTCAAGAATTCAAAGATCAATGAGTTATGGTCCCTTCCCTCAGGGGACTGACGATTGAATAAAAGAGAAGGCAAACACACAATTAGCTCCAGTACAGTGTAGAATGGAATAAATACTAAAATAGAAGTATAAGCAGCAAGTTGTGGAAGTACATAAGAGAGTGCCTCCCTGCCTAATTCTGAGTGATAGAGACAAGCTTCCTTAGAAAGTAAAAGTAGCTGGAAAAATGAGTGAACTCTACCCATAGCAGGAGGCTGAAGACAGAGTATGAGAAATGCTGAGATGTAAAAGCATGCACCAGATATCCCTTCAAAGAGCCAGCACTTCATGTGGTTAGACCAATGGTTCTTAAAGCGTTGGTCCCCAGCAAGCAGAGTCAATGTCACCTGGGAACTTGTTAGAAATGCAGAATTTCAAGGCCCCATCTCGGACTCAGTGAATCAGAATGCTGGGTGTGAGGCCCAGAAACATGTGTTTTTCACAAGCCCTCCAGGAGATTCTGAAGCACACTGGGGTTTGGGAAGCCCTGGGATCGAGGGTGCTGTGTGTGGGATATGGTGTGAGATGAGGCTGGAGCACAGTGAGCTTGAAATGCAAGCTCAGGGCTTGGGATTTTATCCTGTAAGTAATGAGGAGCCACTGCAGAATTCTGAACAGGGGAACGATATGATCAGAATTGGGCTTTAGGAAGGACACTCCAACAGCAGGTGGATGAGGCATGGACAAAAGGTGTAATTGGGTCCAGGGAGAAAATACAAGCCTGCAATTGGAAATCCTTGTGAAAGAGAATATGTACTTCAGTTCAAGGAGGTGGACACAGTCATCATTATCTTTATGAGAGAGTAACTCTAAAGGAATATATATATTCACAGTTTGGCTCTGCAATAGAAGATCTCAGATTATTGTGCTTTCATAGAAGCAAGAAAAAAAACCCCAACATCCTAGAATTTACTCAGTATCAAGCACTATTTTAAGTGTCTTGAATGTTTAAACTCATATAATCTACGCATCGATCTCAATCTGAAACTCAATCTCCATCTGAAACTGCCCAACATCACACAGATAGAAAAGGGTAGAGGTAGAGTTCATGGAGCCAAGAACAGAGTGAGACATAAAAGCAACAAACCAGGACTATCACAAAGTTACCTTTCCTTCTACACCAACACAATGCAGTGGACAGTAAGCCCGGCTTCAGTCCTTGTACTCATTCTGACCACAGCCCGTCCCTACAGTAGTACAGGGACATGGAGAAATAGACCCAGTCCTTACCTATAATTTTCTCAAACCCTTCCACTAACCTGCCACCCAGTTTCCCATACTGGCTTCAAAAAGAATCATGCACGCTCTCTCTCCCTCATCCCGGGCAGTGTGAGCAGTATGCAAAGTCTAGTCCCAAACTGAGCCTTAACACATTGAACTCCCCCACTGAAATCACTGATGCCTATTTTCATTTTTCAGTCACCTGGTAATACCTTGATGACAGAGATGGATGGGACCTTGGAGATCACGTGGTCTAATCTCATCTCCCCCTCCCCCATTTAGAAACTAGCCACTCAGAGAGGGCGAAAAATTACCCCAGGCATCCACAGAACTAAAACCAGATTTCTTTGTTCAGAGCTCTTTCTATCTGTTTCTACCTCTACAGATTTCTATCCCATAATCTGTTTTGTGAAATTTCCTTGCCTCATCATTCAGCTACTAAAAGAGTGGTTGACACATAGTCAGTACTTGATAAATATTTTCTGATTGAGTGAATGAAGTTCTCATCAATCAGTCCTGCCCGGTACTCTGCAGCTGACTAGCTCAACCATCGCCAACTCTTCCTCTTGCCCTAGACTTTGGAGTTTAACTGATCCCTCCTCCCTGACGCTCCCAGAGACAATCCTATTTCCTGCTCTTTAACTGACGTTACACTGGAAAGGACATTATTTCATTCTGCAAATTAAAAAATAATAATAATAATTCATCCGTTCATTTCTATATGAAAAAACAAATATTCTCTACTTTAAATAACCATGGGGAATGTGCAAACATTTTTATTATTTTTTAAAGGAAAACAATTTTATTATTTACAAGTGCCTACAGCAAAATCTGACATGTTGTGACAAACACATGCCCTGGGACTGAGACTGTGCATTGAGAAATACTGCGTTTATAAACTTGTTTACTTGTAACTGGATGTTTCTAAAGGGCCTAAAGACTCGGTTTCTGTCAGGGAGATTAAACTTCTTGGTTGGCAGCAGTTTAAACACTTGTTTATACAACTACATTATTTGGCCTACCAACACTCATTACATTAACCCATTAACTGGAATGTTCAGAAAAATCTTCTCATTTATCCTATTTCCTGGGGAAACAAAAGTAAGTCCTTCTCTGATTATAAGTCTCCTCTACTTCATAAGCCTGGAACTGGGTTTCGATATTTCATAGTAATTAGAATCTAACGAAGAGTAAGTTGAGCAAGTTTTTCTTCCAGGATTCAAGACTTGGTGGGGCCTCTGCATCCTTATTCTGGAAATCCTTTGGCTTTCTCCTTCTTTGTTTTCTTATTTCATTTGATCAAACCATACTTCTGAGCAATAATTATTTGCCAGACCCTGGGCTGGAGACTTGCAGAGCCAGCTGAGCTTCCACACCCACTCCATGCCCCCCCTCCCTCCCCACATACTGATTAGGTTCCAGATGGTGGGGTTGTTGATATAGAACATGTGGAGAGTCACTACCCTGACTGCCTCCTAAACTGAAACCAGAATGGCGGGACGCCTGATATTTGAAAGTACTCAGTTTAGATCAGCTCAGCACATATTTCCTGAGGTATTGTGGCCAATATGTAGGCTGTGCCCTGAAGATAGAGAAGACAGACTAGACTTGTCCTGAAAGGTTCAGTGAGGGATTCAGTTGAGTAAGTAGATGATTAACCTTTGATATTAACAAGAAGAGAGGTTATGAGGTGCCCCAGGAAAGGTACCTAATGTAGACTGGAGAAGTCTGGAAACTTCTAGTGTGGAAAAAAGATAAAAGAAGGCTTCCTGGGTGGAGTGGCAGGGATGAGTAAGAGTCAGCTAGATGAAAAGGGGCATTTAGACAGAGCAAACTGCAGGAGCAAAGACCTGAAATCTATGAAGTTACTTTTACCTGGCCTTGGAAAATGATGTTAAGGGCAGCAGTTGTAACAGCGAAGCCAGCCCACTTATTCCAAGCAAGGAAACCTTCTCTGCCACCGTAGATTTGTTCTGTGACATCACAGGGGTTGGTTGGGGGAGGCACCATCTCCAACGGTGCCAACAGTACTCAGGTTGTTTTTTGCCTCATGAAATGCATACAGCAGCTACCACAGCAGGGGCTCATTTCTTATTTCATGGACTTTCTAATGCAGGTTTTCTCTAAGTGTAGTCTGAGGACCACATGCATCAGCATCACATGGCCTACATTTTTTAAAAATTTAGTTTCCACTGACCATCACATATATGGGCTGGACCAAAATCTCTAGTAGTGGGTGCAAGAATATGAATTTTTCAGCAAGCATCCAGCTGAGTATGTGCACACAAGAGTTCAGGAATTGCTTTCAGTAAGGTCAAAGCAGGGATTTTCAATCTTAGTGAACATCAACATCACCTAAGGAGCTATGAAAACTAAACAATGCCTGGGCCCTCACCCCCAGATTTTCTGACTCACATGGCCTTGGGAGTGAATGGACACCAGCATTTCTCAAAGCTCCGCAGGTACTTCTAATGTTCGGCTGGAGGCACTCAGTGAAAAGTTTGACAGTAAAAATGGAGAAACAACACATCAAAATGTGTGTAACATACTAAACGCAGTACTCTGAAGGAAATTTATGGCATGAAAAGTGTGTGGTAGAAAAGGACAAAAGGTCTCAAACCAGTGATCTAAGGTTTTATCTTAAGAAACTAGAAAAGAGGGGCGGAGCAAGATGGCGGAGGAGTAGGAGACCTAGATTTCGTCTGGTCTCAGGAATTCAGCTGAATAGGGATCAAACCATTCTGAACACCTACGAACTCAACAGGAGATTGAACAGGAGAGTAGCAACAACTCTCTGAACAGAGAAGCGACCACTTACTGGAAGGTAGGACGTGCGGAGAAGTGAATCCGAGGCGATATTCGGGAGGATAGATGGCGGGGGAGGGGGCCTCCGTCGGCCGCTTCTGGCAAGTGCTAGAGCCGCGGAGCACAAAATCGGACCTTTTAGAAGTCGGCTCCGCGGAGGGACGTCGCTGCAGTGGCTAAGCGGGGGGTGGAATCCTCCCGGGACAGTGTGGTCTCAGGACCCTCAGGGTCACAGAAAGACCGGGGGTGCCTGAGTGCACCAGAGCTCCCAGGTATCAGAGCGGGGAAGCCGGCTGCAGAGACGGAGCCGAGGCGCGGGCTCTCAGCTCGGGGTGGCCATAAACTGTGATCCGCGGCCCATTCGGGCCACTGCTCCTCCAGCAGGGACCCACCAAGCGGCAGAGCCGGGGAGACTCCCCTTCCTTCCCGGGGAGGAGCGGCGGGGGAACGCACCGCAGGGATCTGCTGGGTTTGGAGACTCCACACGGGGTCGGGTGCCAGAGATAGAAACACTCGGTCACAGGCCCGGTGAGCACGGAGTGCGGCCGGAGACCGGGGACACGGGAGTGACTGCTTTACTCTGGGGGCGCACTGAGGAGCGGGGCCCCGAGTTCTCAGCTCCACCGGGTGGAGATTGGGAGGCCACCATTTTTGCCCTGGTCCTCTAAGGCTGTACGGAGAGCTTGCAGGGAACAAAAGCTCCTGAGATCAAACCCGAGCAGCTTCCTTAGCCCGGACCGACAAGGGCGGGGCAATTCAGCCTCCGGCAAAGACATTTGGAAACCACAGCAACAGGCCCCTCCCCCAGAAGATCAGCACGAACAGCCAGCAAGCCAAGACCAAGTTTACCGATCAAGGAGAACGGGAGAACTCCAGCGCTAGGGGAATACTGCACATAGAATTCATGGCTTTTTTTTTACCATGATTCATTAGTTCATCAAAGTTAATTTTTGTTAACTGGTTCTTTTTATTTTTCTTTTTCCCTTTTTCAACCAACATCTTATCAATCCTTTTTAAAAAAAAATTTTTTTATTTTTCATTTTTAGAGTCATATTTTATCCCTTCATAGTAGTTACCCATATTTTATCCCTTCATAGTAGTTACCCTTATTTTTAGAGTCATATTTTATCCCTTCATAGTAGTTACCCAAGTTGTTCTCTCTTTAAAATTTTGAGATACAGTTTCTTCTAACAGATCAAAATATACCTTAAATCACTAGTGTATGGCTTTGTTCTAGTCTCCTGCCTGATCACATTCTCTCCCTTTTTCTTTTTTTTTTTCTTAAATTTTCTTTCTTTTTTCAAACAACTTCTTATCTTATCAAGTCCTTTTATAAAATCTTTTATAATTTTCATCTTTACAGTCATTTTCCATCCCTTCATTGTATCAACCCTTATTTTGTACATATATGTCTTTCTTCCTTTAAAATTTTAGGAGGCACTTTTTTCTAACAGACCAAAATACGCCCAAAATCTAGTGTGTGGCACTGATCTATGCACTAGCCTGATCATATCTGATCATATTCTGCTTTTTTTGTATTGTTCTGTTTTTGTTTTTATCTTTTTTTTCTTTTTTTTTTCTCTTTCTTTTTTCTTTCTTTCCCTTTCTTTTCCCCTGGTTTCAGGTCTTTTCTGATTTGTATACACTATATTTGCTGGGGACATTGTAAACGTGTTAGCATTTTGTTCTCTCATTCATCTATTCTCCTCTGGACAAAATGACAAGACGAAAAAAATCACCTCAGCAAAAAGAACAAGAGGTAGTACCGTCAGCCAGGGACCTACTCAATACGGACATTAGTACAATGTCGGACCTAGAGTTCAGAATCATGACTTTAAAGATACTAGCTGGGCTTGAAAAAAGTGTGGAAGTTATTAGAGAAACCCTTTCTGGAGAAATAAAAGAACTAAAATCTAACCAAGTCGAAATCAAAAAGGCTATTGATGAAGTGCAATCAAAAATGGGGGCACTAAATGCTAGGATAAATGAGGCAAAAGAGAGAATCAGTGATATAGAAGACCAAATGATGCAAAATAAAGAGGCTGAGAAAAAGAGAGAAACAACTACAGGATCACGAGGGCAGAATTCGAGAGATAAGCGATACGATAAGACGAAACAACATTAGAATAATTGGGATCCCAGAAGAAGAAGAGAGAGAGAGGGGGGCAGAGGGTATATTGGAGCAAATAATAGCAGAGAACTTCCCTAATGTGAGGAAGGAAACTGGCATCAAAATCCAGGAGGCACAGAGAACACCTCTCAAAATCAATAATAATAGGTCAACACCCCGACATCTAATAGTAAAACTTACGAGTCTCAGAGACAAAGAGAAAATCCTGAAAGCAGCTCGGGAGAAGAGATATGTAACCTACAACGGTAGAAACATTAGACTGGCAACAGACCTATCCACAGAGACCCGGCAGGCCAGAAAGGACTGGCAAAATATCTTCAGAGCACTAAATGAGAAAAATATGCAGCCAAGAATACTATGTCCAGCTAGGCTGTCATTGAAAATAGAAGGAGAGATAAAAAGCTTCCAGGACAAACAAAAACTAAAGGAATTTGCAAACATGAAACCAGCCCTACAAGAAATATTGAAAGGGGTCCTCTAAGCAAAGAGAGAACCTAAAAGCAGCAAAGATCAGAAAGGAACACAGACAACATACAGTTAACAGTCACCTTGCAGGCAATACAATGGCACTAAATTCATACCTTTCAGTAGTTACCCTGAATGTAAATGGGCTAAATGCCCCAATCAAAAGACACAGGCTCTCAGATTGGATTAAAAAACAAGACCCATCAATATGCTGTCGGCAAGAGACTAATTTTAGACCCAAAGACACCCCCAGATTGAAAGTGAGGGGCTGGAAAACCATTTACTATGCTAATGGACACCAAAAGAAACCTGGGGTGGCAATTCTTATATCAGACAAACTAGATTTTAAAACAAAGACTGTAATAAGAGATGAGGAAGGACACTATATCCTACTTAAAGGGTCTATCCAACAAGAAGATCTAACAATTGTAAATATCTATGCTCCGAACATGGGAGCAGCCAATTATATAAAGCAATTAATAACAAAAGCGAAGAAACACATTGACAACAATACAGTAATAGTGGGGGACTTTAACACCCCCCTGACTGAAATGGACAGATCATCTAAGCAAAAGATCAACAAGGAAATAAAGACTTTAAATGACACACTGGACCAAATGGACTTCACAGACATATTCAGAACATTCCATCCCAAAGCAACGGAATACACATTGTTCTCTACTGCCCATGGAACATTCTCCAGAATTGATCACATCCTAGGTCACAAATCAGGTCTCAACTGGTACCAAAAGATTGGGATCATTCCCTGCATATGTTCAGACCACAATGCTTTGAAACTAGAACTCAATCACAAGAGGAAAGTCGGAAAGAACTCAAATACATGGAGGCTAAAGAGCATCCTACTAAAGAACGAATGGGTCAACCAGGAAGTTAGAGAAGAATTAAAAAAATTCATGGAAACCAATGAAAATGAAAACACAACTGTTCAAAATCTTTGGGATACAGAAAAGGCAGTCCTGAGAGGAAAGTATATAGCAATACAAGCCTTTCTCAAGAAACAAGAAAGGTCTCAAATACACAACCTAACCCTACACCTAAAGGAGCTGGAGAAAGAACAGCAAATAAAGCCTAAACCCAGCAGGAGAAGAGAAATAATAAAGATCAGAGCAGAAATCAATGAACTAGAAACCAAAAGAACAGTAGAACAGATCAACGAAACTAGGAGCTGGTTCTTTGAAAGAATTAACAAGATGGATAAACCCCTGGCCAGACTGATCAAAAAGAAAAGAGAAATGACCCAAATCAACAAAATCATGAATGAAAGAGGAGAGATCACAACCAACACCAAAGAAATACAAACAATTATAAGAACATATTATGAGCAACTCTATGTCAGCAAATTAGATAACCTAGAAGAAATGGGTGCATTCCTAGAGATGTATCAACTACCAAAATTGAACCAGGAAGAAATAGAAAACCTGAATAGACCTATAACCACTAAGGAAATTGAAGCAGTTATCAAAAATCTCCCAAGAAACAAAAGCCCAGGGCCAGATGGCTTCCCAGGGGAATTCTATCAGACATTTAAAGAAGAATTAATCCCTATTCTCCTGAAACTGTTCCAAAAAATAGAAATGGAAGGAAAACTTCCAAACTCATTTTATGAGGCCACCATTACCTTGATCCCCAAACCAGACAAAGACCCCATCAAAAAGGAGAATCACAGACCAATATCCTTGAGGAACATGGATGCAAAAATTGTCACCAAAATACTAGCCAGTAGGATCCAACAGTACATGAAAAGGATTATTCACCACGACCAAGTGGGATTTATCCCTAGGCTGCAAGGCTGGTTCAACATCCGCAAATCAATCAACGTGATACAATACATTAACAAAAGAAAGAACAAGAATCATAGGATCCTCTCAATAGATGCAGAAAAAGCATTTGACAAAGTACAGCATCCTTTCTTGATCAAAACTCTTCAGAGTATAGGGATAGAGGGTACATACCTCAGTATCATACAAGCCATCTATGAAAAACCTACAGCGAGTATCATTCTCAATGAGGAAAGGCTGAGAGCTTTTCCCCTAAGGTCAGGAACGCGGCAGGGATGTCCACTCTCACCACTGCTATTCAACATACTATTAGAAGTCCTAGCCACAGCAATCAGGCAACGAAAAGAAATCAGAGGCATCCAAATCGGCAAAGAGGAAGTCAAACTCTCACTCTTTGCAGATGATAGGATACTGTATGTGGAAAACCCAAAAGACTCCACCCCAAAACTGCTAGAACTCATACAGGAATTCAGTCAAGTAGCAGGATATAAAATCAATGCACAGAAATCAGTGGCATTCCTATACACCAACAACCAGACAGAAGAGAGACAAATCAAGGAGTCGATCCCATTTACAATTGCACCCAAAACCATTAGATACCTAGGAATAAATTTAACCAAAGAGGCGAAGGATCTGTACTCAGAAAACTATAAAATACTCATGAAAGAAATTGAAGAAGATGCAAAAAAATGGAAAAATGTTCCATACTCATGGATTGGGAGAACCAACATTGTGAAGATGTCAATGCTACCTAGAGCAATCTACACAGTCAATGCAATCCCCATCCAAATACCATCCACTTTTTTCAAAGAAATGGAACAAATAATCCTAAAATTTGTATGGAGCCAGAAGAGACCCCGAATAGCCAGAGGAATATTGAAAAAGAAAAGCCAAGCTGGCGGCATCACAATTCCGGACTTCCAGCTCTATTACAAAGCTGTCATCATCAAGACAGTATGGTACTGGCACAAAAACAGACACATAGATCAATGGAACAGAATCGAGAGCCCAGAAATGGACCCTCAACTCTATGGTCAACTTACCTTTGACAAAGCAGGAAAGAATGTCCAATGGCAAAAAGACAGTCTCTTCAACAAATGGTGTTGGGAAAATTGGACAGCCACATGCAGAAGAATGAAACTGGACCATTTCCTTACACCACACACAAAAATAGACTCCAAATGGTTGAAAGACCTAAACGTGAGACAGGAGTCCACCAAAATCCTAAAGGAGAACACAGGCAGCAACCTCTTCGACCTCAGCCGCAGCAACTTCTTTCTAGACACATCACCAAAGGCACGGGAAGCCAGGGCAAAAATGAACTATTGGGATTTCATCAAGATAAAAAGCTTTTGCACAGCAAAAGAAACAGTCCACAAAACCAAAAGACAACCGACAGAATGGGAGAAAATATTTGCAAATGACTTATCAGATAAAGGGCTAGTATCCAAAATCTATAAAGAACTTATCAAACTCAACACCCAAAGAACAAATAATCCAATCAAGAAATGGGCAGAAGACATGAACAGACATTTTTCCAAAGAAGACATCCAAATGGCCAACAGGCACATGAAAAAGTGCTCAACAACCCTCGGCATCAGGGAAATCCAAATCAATACCTCCATGAGATACCACCTCACACCCGTCAGAATGGCTAAAATTAACAAGTCAGGGAAAGACAGATGTTGGCGGGGATGTGGAGAAAGGGGAACCCTCCTACACTGTTGGTGGGAATGCAAGCTGGTGCAACCCCTCTGGAAAACAGTATGGAGGTTCCTCAAACAGTTGAAATTACAGCTACCATTCGATCCAGGAATTGCACTACTGGGTATTTACCCCAAAGATATAAATGTAGGGACCCGAAGGGGTACGTGCACCCCAATGTTTATAGCTGCTATGCCCACAATAGCCAAACTGTGGAAAGAGCCAAGATGTCCATCGACAGATGAATGGATAAAGAAGAAGTGGTATATATACACAATGGAATATTATGCAGCCATCAAAAGGAATGAGATCTTGCCTTTTGCAACGACGTGGATGGAACTGGAGGGTGTTATGCTTAGTGAAATAAGTCAATCAGAGAAAGACATGTATCATATGACCTCACTGATATGAGGAATTCTTAATCTCAGGAAACAAACTGAGTGTTACTGGAGTGGTGGGGGGTGGGAGGGATGGGGTGGCTGGGTGATAGACATTGGGGAGGTTATGTGCTGTGGTGAGCGCTGTGAATTGTGCAAGACTGTTGAATCACAGATCTGTACTTCTGAAACAAATAACGCAACATATTTTAAGAAAAAAGAAATAGAAGAAGATAGCAGGAGAGGAAGAATGAAGGGGAGTAAGTCAGAGGGGGAGAGGAGCCATGAGAGATGATGGACTCTGAAAAACAAACTGAGGGTTCTAGAGGGGAGGAGGGTAGGGGGATGGGTTAGCCTGGTGATGGGTATTAAAGAGGGCATGTTCTGCATGGAGCACTGGGTGTTATGAACAAACAATGAATCATGGAACACTACATCAAAAACTAATGATGTAATATATGGTGATTAACATAACAATAAAAAAATTAAAAAAAAAAGAAACTAGAAAAGAAAGCAAAACAAATCCCAAGCAAGCAGAAGAAAGGAATCTATAGATTCAATGCAATTTCAATTAAATCTCAGCAGGATTTTTACAGAAATCAATGTCCTGATTCTAAAATTTCTATATAAGGGGAAGGGAACCAAAGAATCAAACATTATTTTTTTTAAAAGACAACAAAGGCAATTCTCATAATACCTGATTTCCAGACTTATTATAAAGCTACAGCAATTAAGGCAGTGAGGTATTGACAAAAAGATAAACTGATAGATAAATGAAACAAAATTGATGGTCCATCTTGAAGCCAACATATATGATTAATTGATTTTCAACAAAAGCATAAATGCTATTCAATGGACAAAGAATTGTCTTTTCACCAAAGGCCACTTGGAACAATTGGTTATCCATGTGCAAAACACATACACACACACAAATACACACACACACCACTATTCTTATCTCACAACCTATATAAAAAATTAACTTAAAATGAATTATAAACCTAAATGTAAAACCTGAAATTATAAAAATTCTAGGGGAGGAATGCCTGGGTGGCTCAGTTGGTTAAGCATCTGCCTTCAGCTCAGGTCAAGATCCCAGGGTCCTGGGACTGAGTCCTGCATGGGGCTCCTTGCTCACCGGGGAACCCGCCTCTCCCTCTGCCTACAGCTCCCTCTGCTTGTGCACTCTCTCTCTCTGACAAATAAATATATAAAATCTTTAAAAAAAAATTTCTAGGGGAAAATTCTTTGTGACCCTGGATAGAGTAAAGAGTTATTAGGTAACATTGATTCACAAACTAGCCTCCATACATGGAAGTCAAGGACAGACCACTTTAGATCAGTAAGGGACAGATTCAATAAACAAGGGAACTAACATACAAGGTTTGTCTTGTGTAACCACAAGATGAGTAGATCCCTGCACCCACCAGCCAGAATCTTAAAAGTTTACTTAGAGACCTTTACTTAGCGTTATGTATTCAGTCCAGATGGTCTCAACAACACCTTATTCTCTCAAGGTCATGTTCTTGAAACAGCTCCTAGTGTGGTAATGGTGGGCAGAACATACATTCCAAAGATAAGGGAGGGAGTAAAGAGCCTCTGATTGCCTGGGTCCAGCTCATAGGTCAACCAGCAGTCATGTCCTCTTGATGACCTCCTCCAACACTATACCATCAAGAACATAATCCATAAAAGAAAAATTGATTTTTTCCCTCCCTTCCCCTATGTTCATCTGTTTTGTTTCTTAAATGCCACATATGAGGGAAATCATATGTTTGTCTTTCTCTGACTCACTTATTTCACTTAGCATAATACCCTCTAGTTCCATCCATGTCATTGCAAATGGCAAGATTTCTTTCTTTTTGATGGCTGAGTAATATTCCATTATATATATATATATATACCACATCTTCTTTATCCATTCATCTATCGATGGACATCTGGGCTCTTTCCATAGTTTGGCTATTGTAGGCGTTGCTGCTACAAATATTGGGGGTGAATATGCCCCTTTGAATCACTATGTTTGTATCCTATGGATAAACACCTAGTAGTACAATTGCTGTGTCATAGGGTAGTTCTATTTTTAACTTTCTGAGGAGCCTCCATACTGTTTTCCAGAGTGGCTACACCAGCTTGCATTTCCACCAACGGTGTAAGGGTTCCTCTATCTCTGCATCCTTGCCAATGTCTGTTGTTTCCTGAATTGTTAATTTTAGCCATTCTGACTAGTGTGAGGTGGTATCTCACGGTGGCTTTGATTTGTATTTCCCTGATGCTGAGTGATAAAATAAAACAAAAACAGAGAGAGAGGCAAACCATAAGAGACTTAATTCTAGGAAACAAAGTGAGGGTTGCTGGAGGGGAGGTGAGTGGGGGGATAGGTAACTGGGTGATGGGACATTAAGGAGGGCACTTGATGGAATGAGCACTGGGTGTTGTACGCAACTGATGAATCACTAAATTCTACCTGTGAAACTAATAATACACTATACGTTAATTAAATTAAATTTAAATTTAAAAAAATTTTAAAAGAAAAACGAATTCATTGGACTTCATAAAAATTAACAATTTATGTTCTTCAAAAGACACTTTGAAGAGAATGAAAAAACAAGTCACAGACAGAAAAAAGTTGCAAGTCACATTTCTGTTAAAAGGCTTGTATCTAGAATATATAGTAAAAAAACTATCCGTCCTCAAAAATAAGAAAACTAGCAACCCCCCAAAAAATAAATAGATCGAAAAAAATAGTTGAACAGCAACACTACAGAGAAGATATTTTATACTTATGAATATGATTAAGATCAAACAAACTGACCATACCACATGCTACTGAAGAAGTAGAGCGATCGAAACATTCATTCACTAATGGTGGGGATATAAAACAATACCGCCACTTTTGAAAGGGGTTTTGCAGGTTTTTTTAATGAGTAGATTTTATTTTTTAGAATGGTTTTGAGATTTATAGAGAAATTGAGCAGATAGTACAGAGTTCCCTTCTACCCCTGCAGCTAGGTTCTGCTATTATTAATATCTTACCTTAGGATGGTGCATTGGTTACAATCAACGAATCAACACTGATATACTGCTATCAACTAAAGTCCACAGTTTATTCACATTTCTTTATTTTTCACCCAGTGTCTTTTTTTAGGCTCCTATCTAGGATATCACATTACATATAGTCATCATGTCTCCTAAGGCCCCTCTTGGCTATGATAGTATCTCAGAAAGGATGAATACCCAACTTTTACATCCACATGGATGGGACTGGAGGAGATGATGCTAAGTGAAATAAGTCAAGCAGAGAAAGTCAATTATCATATGGTTTCACTTATTTGTGGAACATCAGGAACAGCATGGAGGACATTAGGGGAAGGAAGGGAAAAATGAAGGGAGGGAAATCAGAGGGAGAGACGAACCATGAGAGACTATGGACTCCAAGAAACAAACTGAGGGTTCTAGAGGGGAGAGGTGTGGGGGGATGGGTTAGCCCGGTGATGGGTATTAAGGAGGGCACGTACTGCATGGAGCACTGGGTGTTATGTGAAAACACTGAATCGCGGATCACTACATCAAAAACTAATGATGTAATGTATGGTGACTAACATAACAAATTAAATTAAATTAAATTAAATTAAATTAAATTAAATTAAATTAAAAAAAAGAACATACTCCCACCAATGCTCCAAGCTCATATATATTGTTTTTATGACTTTGGCTATTCTGAGTATAGGTCAGATATTTTGCAGGATGCCTCTCTGTTGGTATTTGTCTGATGTTTTCCTTTTTTTTAATTAATTAATTTATTTTTGAGAGAGAGCATGGGTGGGGGGAGCAGAGGAAGAAACAGACTCTGGGCTGAGCAGAGAGACCAATGTGGGGCTCAATCCCAGGAACTTGCCGGAGCCAGAGGAAGATGCTTAACCAACTGAGCCACCCAGGCACCCTGTCTGATGTTTTTCTCATGATTAGACTGAGGTTATGGATTTCTGCGGGGATAATCACAGGAGAAAGTGCCTTTTCATTATATCATATCAAACTTATATACAATCAACATTATTGTTTACTGTTGATTTGACCTTGATCACCTGGTTGAGGTAGTGTTTCTCAACATTAAAATGACTTTTGCCACACTCTCCCCTTTCTGCACTGTACCACTTTGGAGGAAATCACCATGTGCAGCCCATCCTTCAGGAGTGCAGTGCTAGGGTTCCTTTTTTTACAGTGGAGTAGCTACATAATTTATTTGAAATTCTTCTGCATGGGAGATTTGTCTTTTCCTCCCCATTTATTAATTTACTTAATCACTTATTCATATTAGCGTAGACACATGGATATTTCTTTTATATTTTAGGTTATAATCTAATACTGTTTTATTTGTATTGTTGCTCACACTTTCCCACCTTTGGCCACTGGGAGGTCTTTCAGTTGGTCCTTATGCCCTTTGGACATACTCCCACCAATGCTCCAAGCTCATATATATTTAATAATATATTATCAGGCATTCATCCAAAAAGCCCAGGTTCCTTTTATTAGAGAATAGTATTATAAATCAAAATCTGGGCACTAGGTGGGTGGATTTTTTTTTATAGAGTTAAATATTCATTTACCATATGACACAGCAATCCACTTCAAGGTATTTACTCAAGTGAAATGAAAACGTATGTCCATACAAAACCCTCTATGTGAATGTTTACAGTGGTCTTTTATATATATACATATATATATATATATAAATATAACCACTAAAATCTAATTCAGTTCAAATAGAACCCAAATGTACCTCAACTAGGGAACTGATAAAGTATGGTCAATCCATACAGTGTAATACCACTCAACAATAAAAATAAACAAACTAGTTACACACAGAACAACATGCATAATTTTCAAAGGCTGAGTATAAGAAGCCAGACCCAAAAGTTTATACTATAGATTCTACTTCTTTAAAAAGACTTATTTATTTGAGAGGGGGGGGCGGGGGAGGGGCAGAGTGAGAGAAAGAGAGAGTCTTTTAAGCAGACTCTGTGCTGAGTGCGGAGCCTGACACGGGGCTCCATCTCATGACCCTGAGATCACGACCTGAGCTAAAACCAAGAGTCGGATGCTTAACTGACTGTGCTACCCAAGCATTCCTACTATAGGTTCTATTTATACAAAATTCTTGCAAAACCAAAACTATAGCAACAAAAAACAGATCAGTAGTTGCCAGGATCTGGGACTTAGGTGACTGCCTACAAAGGGGCTCAGGAAATTTGGGGGTGGGGGATGATGAAATTCTTTCTGCATCTTATTGGGGTAGTTATGCGACAGAACACCCTCATGAAACTCACAAGAGCTTTGCACTAAAAAAGAGAATTTTACTGTGTGTTAATTATACTTTAATTTTTGAAAATGGAGTAAAAATGTAAAGGGACTATGTATTAACTTGCAGAAATGCTTGTGTTACAAAGTGAGTGAAAAAGAAGAATGTATCTTATGTTCTCAACTACCGAAAATTGCCCAGGCATAGATACATGGATGAAACCTTGAGCACAATCACAACAATTATGAGTGTAGGATACAGCCATTATTCATTTTTATTTCTTTATATTTACATTTTGTGATATACCTTTATAATGATAGAGGCCAGGTTATTGAAAGGAAAAGTGTCAGGTTGTCCATAAATGTGAGGGACCTTTTAAAATGGCTGTCCCGTGGCTCCGGTCTAATTCAAGCATGCGCCCCCTGGCTTCTGCATGGCACGCAGCGAAAAGCAGGTGCGTATAAATGCAATGAAAGGCCTGTGAACAGTCTGTCTCAGGAATACCCATCAGCTGCAAATTTCTTCAATGGGGTGAAAGTGATGCTCTTTCCTTTTATTCTGTCCCTGACCTTCAGTGGTCTTCTCTGTGCTGACTGGGCATTTGCTGGTCTTCGTTATAACTGCTGATGAAGTCCGGCTATGTCATGTTTGCGACCACAACCCCAGGGCAGCAGATGGAACATCGTGAGGCTCTCTTTCACAGCTCATTAAATCATAGAAAGCTGGCCCAAGCTTAATATCTCACCGACAGGCACTAGGTGAACGTGAATTTGCATTTCTTCCTCTGGGATCAGTATTTAATGGTACATTTTAATATCTAACCTTGAGGTGATCCACATATATCTGTTAAATGGTACTGAAAAAGCACTCATTTATTCTTACCCCCAGCCAGGTTCAGGTTGTAAGCTTCTAAATAAGAGATTTGGGTAATTCCCTGATCAATATGCACCCCGGGGCATCCTCTGCTCCACTTCTTTGTTATTCACCACCAGCAATTATTAATCGGGCGTCAACTATGGGAAACAGTGTGCTTGGTCCTGAAGAGGCTACACAGGATGAACAAAGCAGGTGCTGGCCATAGGAAGCCCACGGTCTAGTAGGGTTACAGACGCAGTCACACATACACACACACATGCGCGCACACGCACATACAATCTGCAACAAAATATGACGTGCAGGTGCGAACACCCAACGCTTAAGTGCTTGAGAAGGGCTCTGGGGTATCCATCCCAGAGTTGTGCACTAGAGTAAGAAACCCAATCAATCAGCTAGGTTGGGGCATGGGAAAGTGGATTTCGAAGAGTCCTGATGCCAAGTGAATAAATTCTGCCTCATCTTTCGGTCTTAGATTGGTACTGAAGTGTTTTAGCAGGCTCGTGAGTACAGCTGTAAGTTAGGAATGTTATTCCAACAGTATGGGCTGAGTGGGTTGGGTGGATAGCGGAAATGAAAATTTCCATCCAACCATCGGAAGATGAAACTGCAGAAAGCTCTCCGAAAACAAGAGAATATATAAAGTAGGAGCGTGAGGTGATACCATACAGAGAGAATTGCAAGTGGTGAAAGGAAGAAAACAATTCTGCCATTCGTGGGGAACTGCATGCACCCCAGTATGATCAGAGGGCAGAAGAAATGCGGGGAGTACACAGGAGAGAAGACCTGCTAGGTATTTGGAAGGTGATTGTAAAGGGATTTAAATGTCATAAAAAGAAATGTGGACTATTCAGTGGGTAAGAGGGAGTCATTTGAGGCTTTCCAGCTGGCATGGGGATCGGGCATGCTGAACTGAACTCTAGGACAGTTCACTTCTAAGCAGGTACAAAATGAACGGGACCATAACCGTGACCTTCTCACAGCCTGACGGGTGTTGGCATAGCCCTGAGGTTGCGTCCCTCTCTACATTTTCAGTCTAGCCTAAGACTTTCTGCTTTCTTTTGTCACCCATAAATTATGCCTGGCTGGCAGAGCCAGCCCTCATCCCCCACGCACACAGTCTGGCTCTGGGTGGGAGGGAGAGTCATTTGTAGGAGTCATCAGGCTGACAGGAGCTCATGGGCTCGGGTGATCCCAGGCCCTAGTCACTGTGACCAAACCGAGTCTTACTTCCCAGATGCTGATTCTGTCTGAGGCAGAGGACCACGTTCAGAGAATGCAAATTTTTTGCCTGCAAGGAACAAAAACAAAGGCTTTGGAGGAGTAAGGTAAACAGAATGCAGGCATCCTTGACTTCCAACAGTCTTTGGATTTGGGGGAATTTGCTATTGATGCAAATTCTCTAAATCACAGCAAGCACAGGGCTGTCAACAGGGTGTCTGAACACCTACTCTGCGATGTATTCCTTCCAATGTGGGATTTGCTTGTACTTAGGAACATGTTGTGGAATCTAGCTGGAGAGCAAAGAATCCTCTTCTGATTTACTTGTTTCCTAGATTTGAGTTTTTGCTTATTAGGGTTTTTTAAGTGATAAAAGATGTGAAGGAGTGTGCACTGTAAGCTATGAAACATTTCTGAGAGAATGAAAGATGACCTAAATAAACGGAGAGATCCACCATAAACAGAGAGATCCACGGTGTTCCTGGGTCACAAGACTCAATATTGTTAAGATGTCTATTGCTCCCAAATGGATCCATAGATTGAATACAGTCCTGATCAAAATCCCAAGGAGGTTTCGGTTGTTGAAAGTGATGAGCTGATTCTGAATTTATAGGGTGATAGAACGGTCACATGCCAACCCGAAAATAAAGAGCCACAGTGAGGGGCAAACAAGTGTTTATCTGGGATCAAAAAATTGCAATTCATGGAGCACAGCTTCAGCTAGAAACCCAAACAGTGTCCCACCTGGGGTGTGAAAGCAGGTGGATTTTATGAGAAAGAGGAAGGGGAGCAATCCTATGCTTCTATAAAAGAGAAAAAGTACTGTCAATTGGTACTAACAGCCTGCGCCACTTTCAGCTACACACTGATCAACGATTCTATTTGGTGTCAACAAAGGAAACCATTCCTGATAGGACTTTATTAACTATTCTATCTTCAGAAAGTCCACAGCCAACAACCTTATGATCGATCAGGATGCCCACCGTCCTGCCCACTTTAACAAATGCTTGTAAAACAGATGCTATTTGGCACAGTCCAAAGCTTTTGGCCCAGTTCAAACAAAGGCAGGTAAGGCACTTTCTCTGAAGGGCCTGCTCTGGTTCTGTTTTAAAATGGCTCCGGTCATGGCACATCTCCCTTGAAAAGAACAAAATGTGGCATTTATATTACCTGCTTTCAAGACTTATTATAAAGCTATAGTTAAGACAGTGTGATGTCAGCATAACAATAAACATCTAGATGGATAGAACAGAATGGAGGGTCCAAAAACAGAGCCACACATGACAGAGACAAAGCGAGAGATACGGTTCCTGCGTTCAAGAGGTTCGGTGTGTACACAAAAATTCTGAGCATGTTAAAAATGATGATTCGACGGAACAAATGCTACTAGAGCCTCAGTACAGGGTTTCTAACTCAACTGAAGGGATGTAGAAAATTTCCCTAAGGGAGGTGGTATCTGGGCAGGGTCCTGAAAGATTAAAGTGTTGGCAAGGAGAAGAAGTAAGGGAGCGGCATTCTAGGTAGAACATTCGGGAAAGGGCAGAGGCACAAATGGACATAAGACAGTCTGGTAACTGTAGATTATTCCACATATGCTGGAGTGTAGAGGTGAGAGACCATAGAGAAAAACCGCAGCCACATCGTAATAAGTCATATGAACTACAACAGGTGGGTTGGAATTTATTCCACAGATGAGCAAAACCATTGAAAAGGTTTTACACGCATCTGTGACATGATTATATTTGGATTTTGAAAGATCACTCTGTATAGAAGAATAAAAAACAAACTAGTTAAATTGAGACTAGAGGTAGCAAGACCATTTTAGAATGCTATTAAAATATTCTAGATGGGACATAGTAGAGCCTTAACCTAAGGCAAAGACAATCAGGTAAGGAGTATAAAACAGATTGGGGAGGTATTCAGAATCACTATTGTGAGGATGTGGTAACTGATTAGACTCAGGAAGGGGAAGGGGTGGAGGAAAAAGAGGGAAGGACGTATAGTTGGTTTTCTCCCCCATGTTTTCTATCAGGTGTAACAGAAAGTCTCTGACTTTCAGTAGCCGATCCTATTTAAGAACAGATGCTGGTAGAAAACAAGAAGGAGGGCATCACTCCCCACTCCTCCAGCACAACGTCCCATGTCAGCCACATCATGTCCAGCTGCCACTAGCTTTGCCTGCAGGCAACTCTTGGGTCCTTCCCACCAAATGCATAACAGGGCATTTACCCAGTGAAGGTACAGAATGTGTGGTTCTAGAATTGTGCTTTGGCCTCCATGGGGGTTAAAGGGAAAGCATGCATGGTCAGTAAAAGGAGACACCAGTCTACTCCAATCCAAGGTTCCAATTTCCCTTTCCCGGTAAATCTGCGAGGCCCTTGCTAGTCTGCAAATGATTTATCTACCTCAAATCCTGCCAAACTTTGGCCCAGCTCTATCCAGACACGAGACTATAAATGGCTGAAGAAATAACAGGAAAGGGCAGAGTTGAAAGGCCACCGGGCAACTGTTTTTCTTTAGCTCTGTCTGAACTGTCAGCCAACTTGGGATCAGCCCAGCCGTGTCCATGCTACCTTTTATTACTCCATGAGGCAACTCGTGTGACCTAATCTCAAAGCAGTCACCAGAGCTAATAAAGTTCTCAAGAACCTAAAGCTTCACCGATTATATTTCCTAGACCCAGCAACACTGCTGGTTTATGTCTTGTTAAGCCACAAAGAACATTCCACTGTGCAAAGTCAACTTGTTTTAAGTTATTTTTTCAGGAAGGGGGAAAAAAGGATCAGTGATCTCTTATTTATTTGCCTGATCCCATTTTCAGAGTTCTTTATTACTTACTAAAATATGTTTACCTAAACTCCCAACCCCCTTGCAGATTAGAGAAGGCCATGTAACTATTTCTGGTCAATAGGCATCGAGCAGAAGTGACGTGTGTCATTTCCAAGCAAATGCATTTAAGAGATAGTGCCCAACCCTCCAGCCCACTCTTCCCCTGCCAGCTGAACTGGAAGTCATATTTTCCACGTGGTATAACTGCAAGATGCAAGAAACTTAGATCTTTAAGTCTAGTTGCTTGAGAAGAAATTATCCTAGAGAGCCGCCAGACTCATGATGAGTAAGGGATGAACCTTCATGTATCGAGCCACTGAGATTTGGGGGCTTATTTGTTATTGCACTCAAGCCCTAGATTAGTCTGACTGAGATAATGAGCAAAAAATCAAGACAGAGACTTAGGCCTCGGGTTATCACGAAACAGCTTCAATCTCTGAGTGAAGGTAGAGCAAGAATCAGAGCCAGGTCAGAGCAGTACTAAAGCCTGCTTGCCTAAGTGCAGAGCCTCTGGGCTCCCCACCCTCTTGCCACCCTGGGGCTGGGCTACTCCCAAATCCTTGGACAGTTGTGGGCTGGGGCTGAGGCTGAGTAGCCTGTAAGACAGATAGCCTGGTACAACTAGAACACTCGGGGGAACCAGCAGCTCACCAAATGTCATACTAAACATTTCCATGTTGTAGGAATCCTAAAACATAAGCACGTGGTCCGTTACTGGAATCGTATAGCCAACACACTCTGTTCAGGGCTCCAGGATCTATGGGGGGCATGACAGTGGCTAAGATAGAGCCCCATTTTGCACTGAGCTTACATTGCAGACCCACTGGAGGCTAGCATACCTAGGCTATAGTCACAGACTACCCTAACTGTGACCTTGGGCAAGTCTCCTCCCCTACCTATGTCTTCTTTCTTTAACTATAAATTAGAATATTTGGATTTGATAGTATCTAAAATACTTTATAAAGTAGACTATCTCTGAAAGGGCTATGTAGGGACATGAGAAGAAATTGCAAGACTACTGAGCATAGAGCCTCTGGGCGAGAAAGATTATATAGAAAAGTCTGAATACTTAAATTAGAGAGCTTCTGAAAACCTTGGCCACACCTCTTGACCCAGTTCTAAAAAGCCCAATAACACCACTGGTTCTTTAAACACATTATATATTCAAAATCTTCTTCCCCTTTTTCTCTCTGGTTAGATGTAGAAAATTCCCCTGATAAACTGGCTAACTTTGAAAATAATCATTCCTAAAACATACTCAAAGGAAGACACTGCGAAAACATGAGCTCTTTTCTTATTATATCAGAAAATTGGCTTCGGATAACTGCTTATCCGCACTAAATGGGAATTATGTCCTCAGGAGTTTCTATACCTATCGACTAGTTCATCTTCAGATATTTTTAACTAAAAACTGCATTGCCTCTGTAAACTATTGTGCTAGTATTGATTTTTTTTCAGTCTATATAAAAGTCCCCTATTTCCCGGTCACTTGATCAACCTGGTCTTTTTTTATACACCTAATATCAGATCAGTTCGAAGCCCTTGCATTGAACTTTGTTTATGCTCCTCAAAAGGAACATTCTGCCTTTTATTAAAGGATGTTGCCTATGAAAATATAGCGAGGATAGCTCTTATAAATGATATACTACCAAAATTCAATTCACATTCTGCCTGGTGCCTTTTCTCGCCTTAAGATCATTGTACAGCATAGGATGGTAAAGAGAGCACAGGTTTTGTTGTCAGGCAAACCTAGTTTTTAATTCTCTCTCCTTCACTGTCCACATGGTGCCGTGCTCCTGCACTAAATATCTCTGAAATCCATTTCCTCCTGTTTAGTGGTACCACCACTGCTCTAATTTATGTCTTTACCATCTTCCTCAGGAATTGTTTCCTCATGCCCTTTAAGTGGTTCCTGCCCCGGATATACGTCCTGGATATACACACCCATCATCCACAGCAAGCGGCATAACTTGTCTAAAGCAGGGAGACTCAAAGTGTGCCCTCGGATGAATGAACAGTTTCCTGGACGTGACAAAGTAAGAAGCTCCTGCCAGAATGGGAATCAACTCTATCGCTATGCTTGTTATTTAGTTCAGCTGACTTTTTTTTTTTTTAAATAGCAAGACATTCTCCATGAAAGAAGCAAAGTGTTGATGTACATCTTGACCCAAGCCTCTTACATCACCACAGATCGCCACTTGGAATAGACTGATCTCAAAAAGCCAAGGTCCCCAGCGCGATGGGTGACTCTGTAAGGTCTGACATCTGCTTCATCTGCAGCCCCACGTGTCACCAAGCTCAACCTCATCTTTTCTACTCCAGGAACACTGACCTGCCTCTCATCCTCCCCTTCTCCCCACCCCCAGTAACCCCTCCCCAAACACTCCCATGCTTACAAGAAATACACCATGATGGGTTTTCTCCAGAAAGTCTTTCTATCACCATCATCCTCCCCATCTCACTCCCTGCTCTACTTCCGTTGTGTCTTACACACCTCATTTGCTCTACTGATCATATTATTTTATAATCATCTATTTATATGCTTCTCACAACCAAAAAGTTAACTCCTTGAAGACAAGATCTATATTTTACTCATTTCGATTAGTCAGAAAACGTAACACAGCTGCTGCCGTAACAAATAAATTCTGAGATCTCAGTAGCTGAACGACATTTCAGTTCATTGCTTAATCACACAAAGTCCCCTGCAGATGTTTCTAGGCAGACCGTTATCCCCGGTGGCTCCCCTCCACGTGGTCATTCAGGAACCCAGACTTGCCGACATGCTGACAAAGCTGACTCCTAGCCTTGGATTCCTTTTCTGGCTCTTGGGCTTTCAGATAGAGATGATGAAAGAGACATCGAGAGTAAGATCATACAAGGTATTTTGGGAGCCTGGCCTGGAAGTGGCCAATATTACTTCTACTCAAATCCGTTAGCCAGGATCTAGGCACATGGTCTCACCTGACTGTAAATGGACTAAAAAGCACAGTTACCTGAAGGCCCAGGAGGAAAAAGAAACTGCTCTATGAGCACCCAACACCCAGAGGCAGGTGCTAATGCCGAGCACAGCTTCTTGGGCATTTGAGTCTGTCCGAGGCATCTTCAAGAGGAATCTACACTACTTTCCTTGCCAGTTCAGGCAATAACTGGTCTCCTTGATGAAGAACTTTCAAAATCCCTCCCTCATTTATCTTTCCATTTACACTTTTCATTTCCAGCAGCTTACAGAAGAAAAGTAGAGTCTCACATTCCATTTATAATGACCTCACATTTTTTTTTCTGTGTGTTTCAGGTCCCTGGCAAAGTCTTTAAAGGTTACAACTGAGCTCAAGTAACGTCTCATTTTTCACTTGAACCATTCCCCCAAAATCTCTTGATCTAAACCTTACACTCTTCAAACAAAACATAAATTCAGAACTCAAATGGCTTAACAAGTGTCCCTTTAAAGGAATAGTATTTAATAATAAGAGCTAGTAAGAGCTGTTAAATAATCAATCCAAAGTTCAGAATGTTATTCCCTAGAAAAGAACGTGACATGGATCAAAAGCACACCACGCTCTTGGGGGTATGGAACAAGCCATTTTAACCACTTCCATGGAAATACATTCCTTTGGTTAGAAGTTGGATCAAACTGTTTTGTTCAGTCTGATCCCTCGTTGAGGAAAATGATGACTTTAAGCTATTTGTAACATGATGAATGTAGCATAAGGAAACCTCTCATCAAGTAATATCCACTAGATGGTTTGTAGAAGAAGAGAAACTTTACTTATAAGGACCTATTTTGTGGAAATACAGACTTTTAAAGCTGTGGGGCACAGAATCATATCTCTCAGATTTACAAAGAACGTGCAAGTTAGCTAGGCCACCTGACTGCCCCCACAAGAACCCTTAATCTATCCCTTATGGCTTCCACACCCTGACTTCAGGTTCAGAAGGCAGACCCTCATCTTTAACACGATATCCTGACCACCATTTAATTTTAGCAGAAGTTTATGAAACAAAGAATCAGACCAAAGTATTTGTTTTCTGTCCTCCAGTTGATCCCACATGACAAGCTGGGACAATGTCTCCCATTACACCAGTGGTCTGCCCAGCTCTCTGGAAGCCAATATTTAAATTAAGTCACTTCTATACACTCTTCATTAATTCACCAGTTTCTTCGGTAGACTTTTGAGTGCTGATTATGTTCAGGGTACTGCTATAAAGCAGAAAACACACTTCAGGGAGCTTATCATCTGATAAGGAAAAAAGACCATAGACACCAATAATTGAAATTCAGAAATATTTACTGGACATCGCTTCATGCCAGATATTATGGTAAGCCCTGAAGATTAAAAATAAATGAGATTGAGGCAGACCACACAAACAAGAATAATCATGTGAATAAAATTTGTGTGAACAAAAACACTAGGGAGGTATATAGGATAATGGTAATGGTAGTAGCAGTAATAAATAATAAAAACAATTAATAATTAGCACTTAGTAGGTTACTATGCGATTCCGGGAACTTTCTTAAGAACCTTATCCTCATTAGGATTTTATCAGTGAGAGACGCCCGGGTGGCTCAGCTGGTTGAGCGTCTGTCTTTGGTTCAGGTCATGATCCCAGGGTCCTGGGATCGAGTCCCGCATCTGGCTCCTTGCCCGGCAGGGAGCCTGCTTCTCCCTCTGCCTGCTGCTCACTCTCTCTCTCACTCTCTCTTGCTGACAAATAAATTAAAAAAAAAGTATTTTTAAATTAAAAAAATAACTTTCTAAGTGGTAGTAGTATTATTATCATCTCCGAGGTACGATTGAGGAAACTGAAGCACAGAGAGATTAAACAACTTCTCAGAGGTCACACAGCATTAAGTGGGGTAGACAGGAGTCAAACTTGGCATCCTGACTCCAGAACATCACAGATGAGAAAACAATTGCTTCTGCTTGGGATATGACTGGGAACGGAACTGGAGAAATGTCCATGGGAGAGATGATATTTTGTTAATTCCTGAAGAAGACTATAGGAAGTTGCAGAAAGAAAGAAACTGGGCTCCCCAGGGAGGGGAAATAGGACATACAGAGGCACAGAGGCATGAAAGAGTGTGTCACCGTCAGGGACTTGGCTGCTTAGGGGTGGCTGGAGCTCATAGATAGGACACAAGCAAGGGACAATGCAGAAAGATGGAGCAGAAGGGCTAGGGAGGGTTCCAAGCCTGTATCTGACACATTTAGGAGCACGGACTTTATCTTGCAGGTACTGGTGAGCTATGCCCATTCTGGGGTCCGGGAAGGGTCTCTGTCTAAAACACTGGCCTTGCCTCCAAGCCCTTCCCTTTCTCATGTCTGCCCAGCTGCTGGTAACATTAATTTTAGTGTTTGACCAGTTCCCTTTTCTCTGTACCATGTGAATCACGTTTTATTCTCTAAGGGTTTGTTGGAAACGAGTCACAATCGCAAATACCTGCCCGTTTTAAGCAAGCTGAGCTTTTACTTTAAATCAAAATGTATCAGGGTTTAGAGTAACTAAGACAGCTACACTTGAAAAAAAAAAAAACAACACTTCACTTTATAAAGCACCTTGAAAGTATAACAAATTCAGGACTTAATTTAACAGAGCCCCTTGAAAGGAATGGCACTTAATGGCTACAGGGACTTAGAAAAGCAACCCAAAGTAAAAAGGTGAATATAGGTGTGCCAGCCAAAGTTAAGGTCCCATCTGCAGCGCATGAACCGCCCCAGGGCTCTTTTTACTGTCACAGTTGTCTCATTGTTCTGGGCCCAGCACCCCATCTCCAGAGTCTAAGATATGGACTCGCTCCACTGGTCTTACTGTGCGTAGACCCATAGTGCCGAACCTCGGGGACTCCAATCCGACCTCAGTTGTGATTTCTACAGTCCCGGGAGGCTGCCACTCAAATGGTCACCAGGCATTTCCATATAGGTCTGATCAAACACGCGACACAATTGCTCACTAATCTCTAGCTAAAGAGAGGGAGGGAGAGGTGCCCTCCCGTGCTGGAGTAAGGGGAGGGGAGAGGGGAGGAGTCCGCCCCTGGCGCAGGCAGCATTATCACATGCTGGAAATGTACCACACTGGTGGTGATAGAACACTGCTCCCTATCAGGGCAGACAATTCCACCTCACCCCTGCCCCTTGCCCTGTCACCGGCGCCTTCATGTGTTGGTTGGACTTCATGTGAGATGTGGCCTCTGCCTTGGCCACTTTGGTTGCCATCCCCAGTGAGTGTGGGCAGAGATTATTGGGGCATCCAGGAGAACATCTCTGTTCTCCATCTTCTGCTGGGAAATCGTCTTAACTCTTTGACTGAAAATCGGTATTGTTTACTGGGTTATTGAAGACACTTTCCTGGGGAGAGCAGAAGGGCCATCCTGAGCAGTCAAATGGGCAATCGGCTCATGGGTGTGTGTATGTGCACGTGCGTCACACCTGAATAACAGGGGATGAGCGGTCCATATCCTTAGAGACAGTTTCAAACAGAAGATTGACATAATCACTTTTGTGATTCACAGAAATTATTCTCATGGTCGGGAGAGGAGGATGAACTAGGCAGGAGCCTATTGGAAGTGACAAAAAAGATGCGACTATTTGGCTGGACAGAGAAAAACTTCCCATGAACTATCACGTGGTGCCTTTCACATATAACCCTATTAAATCCGTGAACCATGGGGGCCAGTCTCTAAGAAATGCCATGTGGAGGTCAACCTGCGAGAAACAATCTAAAGTCCACGCTTGACTTGTGTCAAACTGACGAACTTTTTTCCCTTCTCCTCAACTTTTGCCTGGCTTCTTTCCCAAGAGCGTCTCACTTGCTAAGAGTCCCTAGAAAAATCTTCTCCATCCTCTTTTTATGCTCCTCTTCTTCCTGCTTTCCCTCCCCTTTCGCTCCCATGGAATTTTAGTAGAAAGAGTAACTTTTTGGAAACAGACTGGGAGGTGGATGGTCCATTCGGCTGCCAACTACACATTCTCTTTGGCAGAAGAAAAGTTTGAACTCGCTCAAGTTAATAATTGTTATTCAATCACAACAACCTTACTGAACCAAGTGCTAAGTGAACAGCAGAAAAAGCAAATGCTGCAGGAAATCTGAAGAGAAGATATGAATGTAACCTAAAATATGTAGAGACTTATTTGCACTTGAATCAAATCTAGTGTTCCAAATTACATACACAAAATACAGTTACTTTATTTCTGTTGGCCTGAATGCTCAAATAGCAAATAATTCTTTATTTCTTGTACTGGACTGTAAATGTAAATGTACCAAATTGTCCTGATAGCAGAGAGCACACACTTCTTTTCTTGATCACTTACATTATTAAAGCTAAATAAAAATATATATTTATGCACGTTTTTGGCATGCATGATTTTAATTACTATTCACAAGCGGTAACTAGAATCACCTCTATTTGCAGATAAAGAAATTGAGGTTCTGTTAAGTTCAATGGATTTGAGAAAAGCGACAGAGTTAAGATAGCAACCTAGGTCTTCTAAAAGCTGACTGTGAGCTCTGGGGACTCAAAGAACTTCATGTGGTTTCCCTACAAGCCATTCCCCGAGCCTTGATTCACACACAAGTGAAGCAATCATTAAGTACCAACCACCTGACATCAGCAAGAACAGCGGACTTTTGTTGGACACTTGGCACAAAGGCAGTAGGACACTTGATCGGGCTTAGGACATATAACCACTGTCATCCTTTTAAGCATCCGTTTGGCCTCTCTGCCTTAATGGCACCAAGGGCCCCTACAAATATAACCTTTGCTGTCACTCATAGGAAGAGGAGATTTTGCAGCTTTGCTCAAATTCTACTGAATTGCTGGGGAAAACGAAAAAGTGAGCAATGCTCATACTGCCTAGTCCTCGGAGGATTTTTACAAATAAATAATCCTACTGGATCTAGTAGCCGCCGGATGCAGCCCAGACCTACTACTGTCTGTTCTTTTATTCAACACTTGCAAAAGCTTGGGTAGTTTTAACAGGGAACAAAACATGTTGCATTCAAAAACTCACTTCAGGACATGCCAAATAAATAGAGAACAGACTGATTTACATATTCAGAGCTAAGCTGGAACCCAAAACTCACAAGAAGCTTGTCAAATGCATCATCATGTGTCTGTGGTGAGCAGCAGAAAACTGAGGACAGGAAGTAATTTTTCAATTAACGGGTCACACAATACATGCCTGAGCCTTCTTGGCAATAATCACTCACAAATAATACTATTTGCCAGATGTCTTTAGAGCCTCTTTGGAAGCAAAGTTACTGTATCTCAAAGCAACCGCAACCCCAGGGGTGAAAATGTTGCTGCAGCCAATGACCTCACCCACACGGGCACTCAGCTGGTGATATCCACACCCACAGAAGCTGGGCTCGGAAGGGCAAGGACTCTAGCAGCTCACTGGCAGGAAATGATGCTGGGATGGAGAAAGGAGAAGCTAGGTTCAGGGAGAGTTGAAGAAAGAGAATAAATACTAAGGTATTTCTAAGGCAGCCTCATTCCCTGAGCATCACTCAATAATGGATTAACGGAGGCAAAGGAGTTATAAAATCAATTCCAAATATACCCAAATGTCAACATCATGCTTCCTCTGAGCCCCTCATCTGCCTCAGTTCCCAGAGCAAAGTAAAACCTCCCATACCACCACCCACTTCTCCTCACTGATTTCATAAGGTATGTCAATTCAGGATCATCTTTAAAGAAAAAAAAATTGTATAAACTCCTTGTAGGGTGGCCAGGCCAAAATGATCAAGTCTATCTATGATAGATGTAGCCTGTCACACCTCTGCCAGTTTCCATGGTGCGTCAAGTTAAGCCAAGCACTAGTTTATGGACAGAACTTCTTCCTTTCAAATCTCATCTCTGCTTTAGGAATAGGGCCGGGCTCTCTAAAAGAACGGATGCTGTTGGAGCCTAGTAAGAACGTGAATTAGGAAAAAAGATCATTCATCTTTATAAGGCAACATTACGGACTTCATTCCTTTCACTCCAGGATCTCAAGATAAAGTTCTCTATTCATCTGGTCAGTGTATGGTTGTTAAGAATTCACAGAGAGAAAGAAAGCAGGAGGAAGAGCCAGAAAATTCACTGTCCCCGTCCTCCTACCCTGAGGTAGCCACTGTCCATTCTTAGGGGTCTCACGTATTTGATACCATACTTTGCTGAACAACGTGCTTATCTGGCTACTTCCTGATTATTTGTCAGTTTTCAACACTATCCATTGACTTATCACCATGGAGAATGAAACACTCTTCAAACCAGCACCATGAGTACCTACACACATCCTCCCTCTCCCCACCCTCCTAATACGTTTGATCATACTTTTTGGTAAATTAATATTCAATACTGACATTAATATGACCATGGGAATATTACTCACAGCTGAGACCTATGTGCACCAGGAGCCCATTTCCTTTCCTGCAGAACTTTGCATTTTTCCTGGAAAAAAATAATTGCTAGTTTTGTTTTGTTTTTTTTAAATACGTCTCAGCTTTTTATGTACCTATCATACAATTTTCCCCAAGTACTCCAGCTGTGAGGTGACAGTCCCCCCAATGTTATCAGGTGGTCTGTCAGTTTTCTTCCACACACACAGACACCCTTTGGACACTTCCCTCCAGAAGGCCTATCTCTGCTCCATTCGGGGCTGGCTGCTTGCTCGCTGCCTGATGAGCATCCTGGGATCTCCCTACATTGACGTTCTCAAAATGCCCTTCCTCTCTGCTAGTAGAATCCTGTTTTCTGGGTCATATATGTCTTTTTGTCTCCATAGTTTACTCCCTCATTTCAATGAGGTGTGTCTGTTAGTAGCTTCCCAATAAAAGGTACATAGGCTTTAAACATATAAGGCTTTGCATGTTTAAAATTATTATTTTGCCCTCACCCGTAGTGATATTTTTGGCTGGATATAGAATTATGGAAATAATGTCTTCTCAAAATTTTGGAGTTATTACCATATCATCTTCCGGTTTCCCATTACTTTTGAAGAAGTAACAATTTTTATTCTTGTTCCCTTTTATGTGAATTGCTTTTTCTTTTTTCTGGAAACTTTAGGCTGTTCTGAGACAATGATTTGCCTCAATATGGGTCTTTCTGAACATCAGGCTGGGCATTATGTGGCCTTTTCAATATAGAAATGTATTTTGTCTTTCATTTCAAATCAATTTTCTTCAATTTTTTCTTTCATAATTTCTTCTCCTCTATTTCTCTTTGTTGTTGTTTTTTAGAATGTCTATACTATAGATGGTGGAGACCCCAGACCAGTTCCCTCAGCATCTCATCTTTTCTCTCTTATTTTCCAAACTTTTGTTCAATTTCCCAAGACCTCTCCCTGAGTTAATCTTCCATGCTTCACACTGAATGGTGAAGAATTCGCCCACCAAATTTTTTATTTCCTTTATCAAAAAACACTACATAAAAGTCATAAAAATTCTACCCAAAAGTTACATGTAAAAGCCATTGCCAAAGTTTTGCATTCAATCAAGAAAAATAATACAAAGCTGTGTTCTAAAAAGTAAGGAATATTTCCAGCAGTAATTGATTAGTCTGTCATCATCAGAGAAAGTTTTGATGCAGTAATTGAATTTTCTAGATCACTGACTTTAAAAACCAACACAAAAAAAAAGAAAAGAAAAAAAAATGAAGACACATATGTTGACCTAAAACCCATTGATTCAAAAATGTTTCTATAGGTAAAGTATGCTAGGTACCCTGAAAACTAGAAACTGTAGTGAATTTATTTATACAAAGCACTATTCTAACAGGTGTCTTAGTAAATATGAAAATCAATACATGGTCTTCACCCGGTAGGCGCTGAGTCCAAAATGAGACAGGGAAAGTCTATTGTTTTTATTCTTGCTTAAATATAAATGTACAGTATCCACCATTCCTCTAAGTTTCCCTTGGCTGCAGGTACACTTATATTTTTTTCATCCATTCAGTCAGTCAGTCTGTAAACAAACCGCTGTATGTCAAATGTGCACCTGGCTGTGAATATAGAACGTTGGGTAAGAAATGGCACCTGCTTCCGTGGATCTCACACAGCTTGGAGAGTAACAGGCTACTGTTACTCCACCTAAGTCTGGCCAAGAGGGACTTCAGACAGAGGCCTCACTAACCCAAGGCCAAACTCTAAAGTGTGTGTCCCTTTGTTTTTGCAGCCAGAGATGCAGTAAGAGGTACATGCCTCTGCTGTTCAGGAAGGCAGTGTGGTGGACGCCCACTTTGTGGGCACAGAAACTTTCCCGTGCTCCAACTGGAAAGCAAGATGAAGGGAAGAGAAAGGTAGAGGCCTGCCTGCCCCTCGGGCCAGGGGAAGGATCAGAAATTACGTCACCTTAGGAAAACAGCTCTCATCCTAAACCTAGGATTCATTTGAGCTGCATGCGAGCACTTGTGTGTGTCCTTGGGGGACATGTGAGTGTGCATCTGAACACAGATGTGTGTCCACGAGCTGTCCTCAGGTGGCCGGAAGCCCACATCTTCACCTCACACAAGCAGAGCCCTCGAAGCAGACCTCGTTTGCCAAGATCTTTCCTCCTTCACACACCAAATTTGGGAAATGAACTGTTACGGATCCCTCTGTCCCACGGATGGCCTGTGTAAGAGGTGCTATGGACTGCACGTCTGTGTCCCCCCAAAATTCACATGTTGAAGCCCTAACCCCCCGTGGGGTTATATTAGAAGCTAATTGGGTCTAGATAAGGGTAGAGCCCCTAGGATGTGATTAGCATCCTTCTAAAAGCGACAATAGCTAGCACTTGCTCTCTCTGACGTGTGAGGACACAACAAGAAGGCTCTCAGCAAACCACGAGGAGGGCTCTCACCAGGCACTGGATCTGCCGAGACCTTGATCTTGGGCTTTCAAGGCTCCAGAATGACGATAAATAAATGTTTGTTGTCTAAGCCACCCTGTCTATGGTATTTTGTTGTAGTAGCCCGAACTGAGTAAGACTAAAGCGATCTATAGGATAGATACTTGAACAAAGCCAACTTCCATGAGCAAAAGATGATGATTTCCTTAAAGAGGGGAGAGGTATATCCTAGAAAGGGCCAGAGAAGGGCTCTCTCTGTGAAAAAGGAAATGAGATAGAAAAGCAAGGCAAAGGCTGGGCTGCTTCATGAGGGGATCTCTGTGAAGGATTAACCTTTTTATTTCCCCACTGGGTGACAGAAGCTGTGATATTTAACATCAGCTTTAATATTTCTCTCTATGTCCTTGTTACCCCAAATGTTTAGTAAGACCCATTACATTATCACTTCATGTTGGTGGTGGTCTGAGAAATAAAAAAGTGAAAGCATCTTGCCCACTGGGGCCAGCATGCTGGAGGCACCAAGGTAGTGAGAGGGAAAGAGATCCAAGAGGTCTGAGAGGTGAAACAGAAAATAGCGTGACCAGAGTACAAAACTCCATGTTTTGGTAATTCACACAGGCTTACGTGACTGCCTTTTATAAAAGAAAAAAAAAAATAAGACCATCGTTAATTCAAACTTGGACCATAATACTATGCAGGCAGACAAATATAATGGAAAGATTATGAGTTTTAGAGTCAAATGATGTGAATTCAAGTCCAGGCTCTGCCATTTATATCAGCCACAACCTCTCTAAAACTCCTGTATAAAATGGGATCATAATCTCGGCCTTCTCAAGGATTTTTGAGAGAATTACACAGGACAATAAATGTAAAAATAAAAAATGTTTCATAAGTTGTAAAGTGCTCCACGCATTGCATGTAAGTGTGACAAAAAGCAGAGCTAGGGAGGGGGCGGGGCGCTCAGGCTCAAAATCCCCTTGGGCCTGCCTTGTACCATCCAGCATCCCCAGGACCAGTGATGGGCGAGGTGGGGCAGGACTTGCTGACTCCATGATCCAGCCCAGCTCATGTCTCCGTGGACTGGGATGACTCAGGGCGCAGCTGAAGCATTTCAAATGCACATCCATCTCCAAACCCTATCTGAACTGGCCACCTAATCCTTTTGTTATCTTTCAGTTTGGAGCACGCTAAGAATGGCAATTATGAAATTTTAAAAGATTCATTGGCACCATTAGAATGAAATTCATCTTCAGAACAAAGACGACTTGCTCACTTTTGCATACAAATAAAACCTTCACAAAAGCCTGGGATAAATTCCATTTTCCTCTTTGGCAGAGTTTCTGTCCTCTAGAAATAAAAGTAATTCTGAGAGGCAACATGCTTTGCAACTTTATTCTTCTTCGTTGGAAATAGCCTGAGCACTGTGAAGGGGACACATGGGAAAATGCTGTATTGAGAATTAGTGTTTGTCAAAATATTAACAGTCATTCACTCAATGCCTACTATGCACTTGGTGCTCTTTCTGGCAGGTCATTCAATTCGGACCATAATTCTGTGAAAAGAAATGCCATCCCCACGTTATAGAAAAGACTGAGATAGGAGAAGTGAGTCATCTGTCCAAGGAAACCCAATGCTGAGACAGAGTCACACGCAAGGGGTGACTCCAAAACACACATGGAATTTTCCCTTGAAAAGAAAGGAGGGAAGTCCTTGGCATTCCCACCCTAGTACACCAGGACCATGAATCCTAAAGTATCAGAAAGTGGTGAGGTTTGCTCTGAAGCCTCCAGCCCCAGCCAACCTTATCAGAACTGGCAAATGAGGCTTCTTTCTATACAACTTCCACAACCAGGAAAACATTCTAGGGCTTAGGGTGGGAACAACAGAAAGATGCTCTGATTTTTAGAACAGAAAGGAGGTGCCTACACTGACAGAGGGGCACCCCATTATTTTTCCCCAATGGCATGGGTCTCAGCAAGGTGGTAGAGGTGGCCAAGTTGATTTCCCTCTGCTGGGTAGTGTGCTGAGGAAAAAGAGCTCTGGGTTTGGGGTCAAGTCCCAGCTCCACTATTTATTAGCCTTGGGACTTTTGGAAAAGTACTCAAGCTCTCTATCTTAACAGGGCTCCTGGGGAATTAAATCAGCTTTAACATGGTATGTAGCTCCTGCCAGTGGTCGAGGTAGGCGGCCCCAGGGAGAGGCACCCTCAGCACGACTGGGTTGGGCTCACTCTGCCTCTGTGTTGACTCCAGAAAGCTAGCAGCAGAACGAGCATCCCCCATACCCCATTAATTCACCCCATCTCCACAGAATCAAGGGTTTGATATTTTGGGGAGGTATCACTGAAGCCCAAAGCCAAGCTCTGGCAAAATAATTCAGAACAGCAAATGGTGAGCACTGTGAATTGTGTAAGACTGTTGAATCACAGACCTGTACCTCTGAAACAAATAATATATTATATGTTAAAAAAATAAAGAAGAAGATAGCAGGAAGGGAAGAATGAAGGGGGGGAAATCGGAGGGGGAGACGAACCATGAGAGACTATGGACTCTGAGAAACAAGCTGAGGGTTCTAGACGGGAGGGGGGGGTGGGGCGATGGGTTAGCCTGGTGATGGGTATTAAAGAGGGCACGTACTGCATGGAGCACTAGGTATTATACACAGACAATGAATCATGGAACACTACATCAAAAACTAATGATGTAATGTATGGTGACTAACATAACATAATAAAAAATTTTAAAAAAAGAAAGCAAATGGAAAGCAGCTAATCTCTGTTTTACTATAAGGCATAAATTAGAAATGATAAAAATGTTAGGAGATGCCCAAGTCATCTCAAGGACACCCGAATTCATTTGCCAACTTCACAATCTTTTAAAAAATAAGAGGACTGCATTTTTGAGCAAGTTGTTCAGGGAAAGAGGACCGACTCCCCATCATAAGTATTTCATAGTGTTCTCTCTGCAGGACCAAAAATGCCACATAAGGAGATTGCATACGGTCTTCATAGTTCAAGGTGTTTGAACTTAAAATACAAATAACCAGTGACTGAGAAAGGACAGTCAGCCTCTCACACATATGAGATGAGACTTTAAAATAATGAAACTGTTTCCAAGAACATCCTTCACTGACTTAATCTAAATGTCAGCGACAGTCTGGGCAGGTATGCTGTCTTCTGTCTCTCCCCGACAGGAGCGTACTGCTTCTCAGAGTCTCCCCAAGCATGTGGCTGATGACTGTCTGCACCCTCCCCTCTCTTTTGTCACCGATGAAACAAAGTCAGCCCTGGCCCTTTTCCCAGAAGGCACTGGGCCTGAGGAGGAGGCCTGTGGGCAGCTACGGCCCTTCCCTGCTGGTCTGGGCCTGGCCTCATGCCCCACATAAGGTGATGGAAACTCTGCTTCCTTGTTATTTTAACTTTTTACTTCGATGTAATTTTTCACTTACAGAAATAGTACAGGATAGTACCCGCCCCCCCCCCAGCTTGCCCTCCTGTTAACACCTTGCATAACCACAGTAAAATGATAAAATTATAAATCCAGGAAATTCACATTATACACTGCTATTAACTAAACTACAGACTGATACTTTGCAATAGCAAACAGTGCGTATGTATTTTCACATTGTCAAGTTGTCTTGAAGGTAGATTCCTGAAGTGACATTGCCGGATCAAAAAGTAAGTGCATATAGAGTTCTGTCAAGCATGACCAAAAGCCTCTCTAGAGGAGTGGAACCACTCTGCATCCCCTCCAGCAATGTATAATAGTACCTGTTTCCCCACAGATCTGTCAGCAAGCCGTGTTCAACTTCTTAATCTCTGCAAATCTGGTAAGTGAGAAACGGTATCTCATGAAACTTTAATTTTGATTTCTCTAATTATGAGTAATTTGAACATTTTTCATAGGTTTGAGGACCATCTGCTTTGTTTTCATCACTATCCCAAGGAGAGGCATGGGAGACACATGTAGTCAAAGTGTTCACCGTCCCAGCCAAGGGTGGGCAGAGAATAAAGTTCACAGATTCTCTGGTCCAAAAGCCGTGGCCATGGGCAGTCATTGTCCCTCTGTTGGCTCTCTGTTTCAGTGCCCTGGGAAAGTCCCACTCAGCTAACAGATATCAGGAGCCGCCCTCTCGCCAAGAAACTGAACGTATGAGAAGATCGTGGGCTTGGGGTCAGTTGAACCTAGTACTTCTCCCGAGCTATGTGGTTTTGGGCAAATTACTTCACCTATCTGGGTCTCAATTTCCTTATTTTTAAAAACTGTAAATAGATGAACTCTATCAATTTCACACGGCTGTCACAAAAATGAAATGAGTCAATGGATACAAATCTTCTCCCCCATGGCTGACAAGCGAGAGAACCTTGGTAAATGTTAGAGCTCTCCTGAGTTTCTTTTGCCTCCTACACAGATCACAAAGTAGCCCTTCATTAACTGTAATGTCCTCTTGGCTTCAAACACCTGAGAAGGATAGGTATCCAGTGATGTGGCTTGAACGCAGACCTTATTTTTTGACCTTGACCACGGAGCAGGAGAACAAGACGTCTCTCTGATACTAGAATTTAGGTGCTGTATCATCGGATCAGGAAGATAATTGAGGTGGGTAGGGGACAGGATTGCCAGGCTCAGCAAATAAAAATACAAATTATAAATAATAAATTTAAATTTCACACTCTTGGTATAAAAGATACTCATGTAGGAGGCTCTCTTAAATTTAGAAACCTCATAATATTATTTCAATCACATTCCTGACATATAGAGATTTGATAAGACTGGGGTTACAAGATAAAATACAGGACACTCAAATTTAAATTTCAGATAATGAATTTTTTTTCATATAAGTAGATCCCACATATTGCATGGGACATACTTACACAAAAAATTATTTCTTGTTGATCTGATTCCAATATTGAATGGGACATACTTATACTAAAAAAATTATTAATTATCTGAAACTCAAATTTAACTGGGAATCGTGTATATTATCTGGCAACCCTAGTAGGAGACCTTTCAGTCTCTGAAAGTCGCATGAAAGATGGCTGTCCAACCATTCTCTGCTCTGTGCAGACCACTGGACTAGCTAGTGCTCCAGGATAGCAGAAAAGTAAAGGAGGTAGGCAGTGAAACCAAATAGAGTGAAACTTCCTTGGATAAAACGCCTGGCAGTTGTATCATGCAGATGTGCTGGTTGCAAATGACAGAAACCCAACTCAAGCTGGCATACACAAAAGGTGGACAGTATTGCCCCACGTAGCCGAAAATATTAGGGACACAGCTGACTTCCAGGTGGCCAGCATGAAGGGGTCCGATGGTGCCGTTAAGAGTATCTTTCATTCTGGATTTCATCAAGATAAAAAGCTTTTGCACAGCAAAAGAAACAGTCCACAAAACCAAAAGACAACCGACAGAATGGGAGAAAATATTTGCAAATGACATATCAGATAAAGGGCTAGTATCCAAAATTTATAAAGAACTTATCAAACTCAACACCCAAAGAACAAATAATCCAATCAAGAAATGGGCAGTAGACATGAACAGACATTTTTCCAAAGAAGACATCCAAATGGCCAACAGGCACATGAAAAAGTGCTCAACATCGCTCGGCATCAGGGAAATCCAAATCAAAACCTCAATGAGATACCACCTCACACCCGTCAGAATGGCTAAAATTAACAAGTCAGGGAACGACAGATGTTGGCGGGGATGTGGAGAAAGGGGAACCCTCCTACACTGTTGGTGGGAATGCAAGCTGGTGCAACGCCTCTGGAAAACAGTATGGAGGTTCCTCAAACAGTTGAAACTAGAGCTACCATTCGATCCAGCAATTGCACTACTGGGTATTTACCCCAAAGATACAAATGTAGGGACCCGAAGGGGTACATGCACACCAATGTTTACAGCAGCAATGTCCACAATAGCCAAACTGTGGAAAGAGCCAAGATGTCCATCGACAGATGAATGGATAAAGAAGCAGTGGTATATATACACAATGGAATATTATGCAGCCATCAAAAGGAATGAGATCTTGCCATTTGCAACAACGTGGCTGGAACTGGAGGGTGTTATGCTGAGTGAAATAAGTCAATCAGAGAAAGACATGTATCATATGACCTCACTGATATGAGGAATTCTTAATCTCAGGAACAAACTGAGTGTTGCTGGAGTGCTGGGGGGTGGGAGGGATGGGGTGGCTGGGTGATGGACATTGGGGAAGATATGTGCTACGGTGAGCGCTGTGAATTGTGTAAGACTGTTGAATCACAGATCTGTACTTCTGAAACAAATAATGCAACATATTTTAAGAAAAAAGAAAAAGAAGAAGATAGCAGGAGAGGAAGAATGAAGGGGAGTAAGTCAGAGGGGGAGACAAACCAGGAGAGATGATGGACTCTGAAAAACAAACTGAGGGTTCTAGAGGGGAGGGGCTGGGGGGATGGGTTGGCCTGGTGATGGGTATTGAGGAGGGCACATTCTGCATGGAGCACTGGGTGTTATGAACAAACAATGAATCATGGAACAGTACACCAAAACAAATGATGTAATATATGGTGATTAACATAACAATAAAAAATTAAAAAAAAAAAAAGAGTATCTTTCATTCTCCATCTCCCAGCTTTGCTTTTCTGTGCTTGGGCTCCATTCTCAGACAAGCCCTCCCCACATGGTGGCAAAGCCAGCAAGCAGCAGATTTAGCTGCCGCCATCCTTACAATGAATTATCCTACAAAGGGAAGGACCGCTGCCTCTCTCCCTTTTGCTTCTGCAAGAGGGTAGTGGAGGACTCTAGAAGGGCTTCGGTCTTGCCCACACCTGTCACTGCCAGATGGAAGCATTAGCCCCAGCAGAGGCACATGGATGGGTTTCCCAGAGGGGAGAGAGATGGTCTTTGCCACCAAAGGAGCCGGGGAGAGGGAAATATGCACGGAGCATAACAAAAACTCCAGCGATGACGTCACTCACTAAAAGTTTGTTAATCGGTCAAACCTCCAATACCAGAGAAGAGAGAGAGAGAGAGATTCTTGCTGCTCCCAACGCAAGAATAACAGGAGAAAGGGCTGGAAGCGGGGATATTATGGGTGACTGACAACTACGATTGTCTAAAAAAGCAGTTAGGACTCGTAGGAGGTCAGGGAGAATAATGAAAGGAATGTTATATTAGTCTACCTGACATAAGGTGCAACCCATGTGGGGGAAGACCTCCATAAATGACTAGGCATAACAGAAAACAAAGTGCTCTCAGGGTCCACCAGGGACTGGATGCTAGCCGGAACTGTCATACAGAAAAGGGGACTAAAGTCAGATTCAAAACCCCAAGTGAGAAAGCACCACAGCCCTGTCCACATTGCTCCATAAGATGTCCTCACTCCCACAAACACACAGCTTCAGAAAAGCTGCCTACTCGTCATCTGGTAGTCATGTCCTAGGGAGATTTTTCTGAATGGAAGAATTTGATAATTATCAAATGTTGCAAGCTTGAAACTATTTTCTTTAGTGGAAACAACATTTCTAGTGACCAATCAGCCCTGAAATTAAACAAATGGCTTACTGTAATGGCTAGACATGGGGGCCAGGGAGGCAGAGAAGGGAAAGCCTTATGCACTTTACCATTGATACAGTTTTGTTTTTTAAGTAGGCTCCACGGCCAGTGTGGAGCCCAACACAGGGCCTGAACACGTGATCCTGAGAACAAGACCTGAGCTGAGATCTAGAGTCAGCTGCTTAACTGACTGAGCCACCCAGGCACCCCAGGAATGCCTTCCAACTTGAAGGAAATAGAAATTAGAATTTACGGTAGAATCCAGATGAAGTTTGATCTGCAGAAACCCCTCTGGAGAGAGCAAGAAAGATGCCTGTGGCTCTTTTGATGGGAGCATTGCACAAAGAGGGAAAGTGTGGTGCAAAACCCCAGGTGAATGCTCAGCAAAACATGGGGACTCTTGGGGCCACCCCTGGTCTGCACCCCAGTTCTTCCAAGTCTTCCGTGGTGTCCCCAACAATGAGAACAGTTGGTCTCTTACAACATTTGAAACAATGTGATCTCTAACACCAGGCCAGGAGTAAGGAAGTGTATGAAAACATCACATGGGAAATATCATACTTTATAGTCAGAAGAATTATTAGTGTGCCTATAAAATGTAATAGAGGAAAACTTGGGTGAAATCATATTTCAAGTTATCTCAGGAAAGCATTATTCAAGGAAACTGTTATCCCTTTTAAAGCTTGAATTCCTACGTAAAGGACAAAATTGCCTCACTCTTATTTGTGTTTTTCTAAAGATCCCATTTCACTTTTCCTGGGTCCTGGAGAAACCACCTTCCCTCTGTATTTAAGACTGGGGGCGCCTGGGTGGCTCAGTTGGTTAAGCGACTGCCTTTGGCTCAGGTCATGATCCTCGAGTCCCGGGATCGAATCCTGAATCGGGCTCCCTGCTCAGCGGGGAGTCTGCTTCTCCCTCTGACCCTCCCCCCTCTCATGCTGTCTCTCTCTATCTCATTCTCCCTCTCAAATAAACAAATAAAATCTTTAAAATAAAAAAAATAAATTTAAGACTGAAAACAAGGAAAACCCAGAAAAACTCAAACTAAGGAAGTATTGACCAGAGACCAGCAACAAATGATTCTAGAATCAACATTTTATTTCAGTAAATCCTGGGGAACCCCATGAGGCCCAGCCTCTGCATGGCACATTCAAAGGAAATATAGACTGTACCTTAGCAGTATTAAAGGAAAATGTTGGTGTTTAAAATGGGGCATGAGTGCAGGGGATTTTGCACATCTGGGTACCCAAAAACATCCCAGACATATCTTCAGACATTGTTTCCTATGTTCTGCTCTCATGCAGGCAGGTCTCACACCACCCTGCTCTCTTCCTCTCAGGCCTTCTTCCTTCACATGCGTGACACATGCGTGACACACCCTGGTGCCTGCCCTATGCTCATTCCTGGGCCTGCTGTCCCCAACACTTGGTCATGTTCTTCCAATCCGGGAGAGCTGAAGGACCCAGATGGGTCACACCTCCTTCCTCTACCTTTCCTCCCCCACTGGGAAGCCACTTTGTAGTGTCTTCTCTTGCTCCATTCACCTTGGGAGAGACCCTTAGGGAGCATCTCCCCCTCATTTCAACCGATGCTCCTGCTCTATCCCCCCAGAAGCAAACAATGCAAAGGAAACCGAGAGATAAAACTCCCACAAAGAAAATTCACAGAGATTCCCCTCAAAGAAATGGGGGGAGGGGTGAAGGATAAGGCTAAATAGCCCAGGTCAAAGAATATAGAATGGCCTTGTAGAACAGAAATTCCTTTTGGCCACCCAGGATAAAGAGTGGTTGGTCAGAGAGCAGAAATATCTGCCATGTTGTTGTTCTCTGAATGGTAGAAATGCAGGGTGGGTTCAGGAGATCGGACTTTGTTAAAAAAATTGATGTGGTTGGTTTGCACACTGATGTTCATAGCAGCATTATTCACAATAGCCAAAAGGCAGAACCCATCCTCCCAAGTGTCCGTCAATAGGAATTGGTTATGTTGTCCGTCAACAGATGAATGGATAAACATGTGGTATATCCAGACAATGGAATAGTATCTGATCTTAAAGAGGAAGGACATCCTGTTACATGCAAAAATACCCACGAACCTCGAGGACATTATGCTAAGTGAAATAAGCCAGGCAATCACAAAAAGACAAAATACTGTGTGATTCCACTTAAGTGAGGTGCCTATAGTATCAAAGTCATAGAGACAGAAGGTAGAATGGTGGTTGCCAGGCGCTGGAGAAAGGAGAAATGGGGAGTGTTGCTTAACTGGTACAGGGTTTCAGTTTTGCAAGATAAGAAGAGTACTGGAGGTTGGTTGCACAACGTTAACGTGACTGAACTGTACACTTAGAAACGGTTAAGGTGGTAAATTTTATGTGTATTTTTTTTTAAAGATTTATTTATTTATTTGAGAGAGCGAGAATTAGAGAGAGAGAGAGTACATGAGGGGGGGAGGGTCAGAGGGAGAAGCAGGCTCCCTGCTGAGCAGGGAGCCTGATGTGGGACTCGATCCCGGGACTCCGGGATCATGACCTGAGCCGAAGGCAGTCGCTTAACCAACTGAGCCACCCAGGCGCCCCAATTTTATGTGTATTTTTAACACAATTTAATTTTTTTATTTACTTTTAGAAATGACATGGTTGGGAAGACCAAAAGAATATGACAACATAACAAATTCCTATTGGATAGGGAGAAGGTAGAGATGCACAGGTGATGAGGCTGATACGAAAATGCAGGGGAAGGGTAGCAGAGGTGCAGTCCCCAAGGAGGCACAGGGAGGGCCTCAGCCCTGCGCTGCCTCCCCACACCCCTGCCCAGCCACTGAGAAGGAGTCTCTATTCCTCTGGAGCGCTGAGACAGCCCGCTTGGCAGCACTGTGCTCTGGGTCATGCAGGCTGGCCTGCTGACCAGAGCCACAGCAGAAATGAGGACGGCCCCTACCTGTGAAGCATTGTCCCACTGAGAGAGAGGAGTCGCATTCCTATAAGGCAGATCTTAGGACTCCTCAGTCCCTCAGCCACTCAGACAAGGGCCCCCGTGCTGCAGCATTTCATTCTCCCATCATCGCTGGGGTTTGAGATCTAACCGGTTACATGACCAGAGAGGGGTCAATCACATGGCCTTCACATGGCCAATTCCCAAAGAAAGAGACTGGATTAGAAATATAAAAGGAAACCTTTCTGGACACTTCGCCACACCACACTCCAGGCCCTCTCTGTGGGTAAGAGAAGGCAGATGGACACGGGGGGCCCCATGCTAAGGCCACTGCAAGTCTGGGCTGTGAGTCAATCTAAAAGATGAGAACTTTTATAACAAGATCCACTTTACCTCTGGAAACCGCCCGCATATTGTTTGTTCCTAAATTTTCGAGCCCACTGAGAACAGCTGAATAAGATTGCTGCCTGTCCCATTTATGTGTCCTCACCTCTTTTCTCCGTCTGTTCTTACCACTCTCACTATCACTCTACCTGTTCTCCACACAGCTGCCCAAGAGAGCTTTCTAGAATATAAATCTCACAAGGTTATTCCCTGCTTCAAGCTCCCTAAAAGACTCCCCACTGGACATGGGATAAATTCCAAGCTCATCAGCCCAGGTCACAACCCAACACACTCCCTTCGGCCCAGCGTTGGCTTTGACCAAAATTTTCTCAGTCTGGAACACTCTCCCAACTTCCCCAAGGCCCAGCCATCCTCACCCAATAAACAATGACACGTCCATCCAGTTAGCATAACGGAGCCTCCTCTGGGAAGTTACCCCTGGTCTTGTCTCTCACCCAGGTGGGACTGGATTCCTCCAACTGCTCCTGATTCCTATCTTGCCCAGAGCACTCACCAAAGAACTAGATTGACACGTAGGAGTGTTTAATGTTTTTTGAGTTAATTAACTAATGAATGAATGAAATAAATATAAGCAGAGGGGACAGGGAACAGCAGGACTGAGTATTTTGGCCTTGCACAGTCCTCTGCTCTACATCAATCCAACTAAAAGAGCCCCCATCCGTGTCAGAATTTCCCACTGGCGATGAAGGTAAATTTGGCTTTGCTAGTTGGAGTCTTTGTGTCTATGTTCAATTGATGAGGTCACAGAGGCATACCTGCTTGTCACTGTGATGCATCTCATGCAGATAGCTTCAGCTCTGCTCTGACAGCTTAGGGTAGCAGAACTGAGAACCAGGAAGCCCCTACATACTTCTTGCCCCCATCCAAGTTTGCATGTGCAGTCCCTATGAGTAAAAGCTTAGCAAAGGCAATTGACGTCTGTCACATCTCAAACACTTTATGGAGTGATGTGGGATATAAATAAAAAGGCATCCAAACTAAAAACACCAAAACAGCTATGTTGCCCAAACCTGACAAAATCATGCCCGTTGTCTTCTAGCAATGAGCCTGAGTCCACCAAGGGAGCCCAGCCCAGCCTCCCTCAAGATACTGATTTGTTCCCCAGAACTTTCCTAATGTGGGGAAGGAAACAGGCATCAAAATCCAGGAGGCACAGAGAACCCCTCTCAAAATCAATAAAAATAGGTCAACACCCCGACATCTAATAGTAAAACTTACGAGTCTCAGAGACAAAGAGAAAATCCTGAAAGCAGCTCCGGAGAAGAGATATGTAACCTACAATGGTAGAAACATTAGATTGGCAACAGACCTATCCACAGAGACCTGGCAGGCCAGAAAGGACTGGCATGATATCTTCAGAGCACTAAACGAGAAAAATATGCAGCTAAGAATACTATATCCAGCTAGGCTATCATTGAAAATAGAAGGAGAGATAAAAAGCTTCCAGGACAAATGAAAACTAAAGGAATTTGCAAACACAAAACCAGCCCTACAAGAAATATTGAAAGGGGTCCTCTAAGCAAAAATAGAGCCTAAAAGCAGCATAGATCAGAAAGGAACACAGACAATATACGGTAACAGTCACCTTACAGGCAGTACAGTGGCACTAAATTCATACCTTTCAGTAGTTACCCTGAATGTAAATGGGCTCAATGCCCCAATCAAAAGACACAGGCTCTCAGATTGGATTAAAAAACAAGACCCATCAATATGCTGTTGGCAAGAGACACATTTTAGACCCAAAGACATCCCCAGATTGAAAGTGAGGAGGTGGAAAACCATTTACCATGCTAATGGACACCAAAAGAAAGCTGGGGTGGCAATCCTTATATCAGACAAATTAGATTTTAAAACAAAGATTGTAATAAGAGATGAAGAAGGACACTATATCCTACTTAAAGGGTCTATCCAACAAGAAGATCTAACAATTGTAAATATCTATGCCCCTAACGTGGGAGCAGCCAATTATATAAGGCACTTAATAACAAAAGCGAAGAAACACATTGACAACAATACAATAATAGTGGGGGACTTTAACATGCCCCTGACTGAAATGGACAGATCATCTAAGCAACAGATCAACAAGGAAATAAATACTTTGAATGAAACACTGGACCAAATGGATTTCACAGACATATTCAGAACATTCCATCCCAAAGCAACGGAATACACATTGTTCTCTACTGCCCATGGAACATTCTCCAGAATTGATCACATCCTAGGTCACAAATCAGGTCCCAACCGGTACCAAAAGATTGGGATCATTCCCTGCATATTTTCAGACCACAATGCTTTGAAACTAGAACTCAATCACAAAAGGAAAGTCGGAAAGAACTCAAATACATGGAGGCTAAAGAGCATCCTACTAAAGAATGAATGGGTCAACCAGGAAGTTAAAGAAGAATTAAAAAAATTCATGGAAACCAATGAAAATGAAAACACAACTGTTCAAAATCTTTGGGATACAGCAAAGGCAGTCCTGAGAGGAAAGTATATAGCAATACAAGCCTTTCTCAAGAAACAAGAAAGGTCTCAAATACACAACCTAACCCTACACCTAAAGGAGCTAGAAAAAGAACAGAAAATCAAGCCTAAACCCAGCAGGAGAAGAGAAATAATAAAGATCAGAGCAGAAATCAATGAACTAGAAACCAAAAGAACAGTAGAACAGATCAACGAAACTAGGAGCTGGTTCTTTGAAAGAATTAACAAGATGGATAAACCCCTGGCCAGACTGATCAAAAAGAAAATAGAAATGACCCAAATCAACAAAATCATGAATGAAAGAGGAGAGATCACAACCAACACCAAAGAAATACAAACAATTATAAGAACATATTATGAGCAACTCTCTGCCAGCAAATTAGATAACCTCGAAGAAATGGGTGCATTCCTAGAGACGTATCAACTACCAAAATTGAACCCGGAAGAAAGAGAAAACCTGAACAGACCTATAACCACTAAGGAAATTGAAGCAGTCATTAAAAATCTCCCATCAAACAAAAGTCCAGGACCAGATGGCTTCCCAGGGGAATTCTATCAGACATTTAAAGAAGAATTAATCCCTACTCTCCTGAAACTGTTCCAAAAAATAGAAATGGAAGGAAAACTTCCAAACTCATTTTATGAGGCCACCATTACCTTGATCCCCAAACCAGACAAAGACCCCATCAAAAAGGAGAATTACAGACCAATATCCTTGAGGAACATGGATGCAAAAATTGTCACCAAAATACTAGCCAATAGGATCCAACAGTACATGAAAAGGATTATTCACCATGACCCTGTGGGATTTATCCCTGGGCTGCAAGGCTGGTTCAACATCCACAAATCAATCAACGTGATACAATACATTAACAAAAGAAAGAACAAGAATCATAGGATCCTCTCAATAGATGCAGAAAAAGCATTTGACAAAGTACAGCATCCTTTCTTGATCAAAACTCTTCAGAGTATAGGGATATAGGGTACATACCTCAATATCATACAAGCCATCTATGAAAAACCTACAGCGAATATCATTCTTAATGGGGAAAAGCTGAGAGCTTTTCCCTAAGGTCAGGAACGCGGCAGGGATGTCCACTCTCACCACTGCTATTCAACATACTATTAGAAGTCCTAGCCACAGCAATCAGGCAATGAAAAGAAATCAGAGGCATCCAAATCGGCAAAGAGGAAGTCAAACTCTCACTCTTTGCAGATGATATGATACTGTATGTGGAAAACCCAAAAGACTCCACCCCAAAACTGCTAGAACTCATACAGGAATTCAGTCAAGTAGCAGGATATAAAATCAATGCACAGAAATCAGTGGCATTCCTATACACCAACAACAAGACAGAAGAGAGACAAATCAAGGAGTCGATCCCATTTACAATTGCACCCAAAACCATAAGATACCTAGGAATAAATTTAACCAAAGAGGCGAAGGATCTGTACTCAGAAAACTATAAAATACTCATGAAAGAAATTGAAGAAGACACAAAGAAATGGAAAAACATTCCATGCTCATGGATTGGAAGAACAAACATTGTGAAGATGTCAGTGCTACCTAGAGCAATCTACACATTCAATGCAATCCCCATCCAAATACCATCCACCTTTTTCAAAGAAATGGAACAAATAATCCTAAAATTTGTATGGAGCCAGAAGAGACCCCGAATAGCCAGAGGAATATTGAAAAAGAAAAGCAAAGCTGGCGGCATCACAATTCCGGACTTCCAGCTCTATTACAAAGCTGTCATCATCAAGACAGTATGGTACTGGCACAAAAACAGACACATAGATCAATGGAACAGAATCAAGAGCCCAGAAATGGACCCTCAACTCTATCGTCAACTTACCTTTGACAAAGCAGGAAAGAATGTCCAATGGAAAAAAGACAGTCTCTTCAACAAATGGTGTTGGGAAAATTGGACAGCCACATGCACAAGAATGAAATTGGACCATTTCCTTACACCACACACAAAAATAAACTCCAAATGGTTGAAAGACCTAAACGTGAGACAGGAGTCCATCAAAATCCTAAAGGAGAACACAGGCAGCAACCTTTTCAACCTCGGCCACAGCAACTTCTTCCTAGAAACATCGCCAAAGGCAAGGGAAGCCAGGGCAAAAATGAACTATTGGGATTTCATCAAGATAATAAGATTTGCACAGCAAAAGAAACAGCCTACAAAACCAAAAGACAACCGGAAGAATGGGAGAAAATATTTGCAAATGACATATCAGATAAAGGGCTAGAATCCAAAATCTATAAAGAACTTATCAAACTCAACACCCAGAGAACAAATAATCCAATCAAGAAATGGGCAGAAGACATGAACAGACATTTTTCCAAAGAAGACATCCAAATGGCCAATAGACACATGAAAAAGTGCTCAACATCCCTCGGCATCAGGGAAATCCAAATCAAAACCTCCATGAGATACCACCTCACACCCGTCAGAATGGCTAAAATTAACAAGTCAGGAAACGACAGATGTTGGCGGGGATGTGGAGAAAGGGGAACCCTCCTACACTGCTGGTGGTAATGCAAGCTGGTGCCGCCACTCTGGAAAACAGTATGGAGGTTCCTCAAACAGTTGAAAATAGAGCTACCATATGATCCAGCAATTGCACTACTGGGTATTTACCCCAAAGATACAAATGTAGGGATCCGAAGGGCTACGTGCACCCCGATGTTTATAGCAGCAATGTCCACAATAGCCAAACTGTGGAAAGAGCCGAGATGTCCATCGACAGATGAATGGATAAAGAAGAGGTGGTATATATACACAATGGAATATTATGCAGCCATCAAAAGGAATGAGATCTTGCCATTTGCAACGACGTGGATGGAAGTGGAGGGTGTTATGCTGAGTGAAATAAGTCAATCAGAGAAAGACATGTATCATATGACCTCACTGATATGAGGAATTCTTAATGTCAGGAAACAAACTGAGGGTTGCTGGAGTGGTGGGGGGTGGGAGGGATGGGGTGGCTGGGTGATAGACATTGGGGAGGGTATGTGCTATGGTGAGCACTGTGAATTGTACAAGACTGATGAATCATGGATCCGTACTTCTGAAACAAATAATGCAATATATGTTAAGGAAAAAAAAAAGAAGAAGATAGCAGGAGGGGAAGAATGAAGGGGAGTAAGTCGGAGGGGGAGATGAACCATTAGAGACGATGGACTCTGAAAAACAAACTGAGGGTTCTAGAGGGGAGGCGGGTGGGGGGATGGGTTAGCCTGGTGATGGGTATTAAGGAGGGCACATTCTGCGTGGAGCACCGGGTGTTATGCACAAACAATGAATCATGGAACACTACATCAAAAACTAATGAATTAATGTACGGTGATTAACATACCAATAAAAAATTATTAAAAAAAATGATACTGATTTGTTCCCATCCTGACCTAAGAGCCTGGGTAGCAACTGAAGCTTGACCAGTGATGTTCTCAGGGTAAAATATTGCCTTCAAGGAGCTTAAAATCTAGTGAGGGAAACCATCACTAGACACATAATTGGCAATATCTGAGAAGTATAAGAGAAATTTTCATTGTGTTCTGCTCAGTCTCTATACGCTCATTTCACAGAAGAAACTAAAAATTTCAAAGTAATTTACCCCAAGGTCACACACTCAGTTGCAGCTCCATTGCTGGAATATAATTTGTTAGCATGCAGAATTTGTATACACTTAAAGAGTTTAAAAAAAAAAAGGTATATTGAAAGTTAATATAAACTCAATTAAAAACATGAAATATTAAGGTATGTACTATTTATAGAAAACTTTCTGTACTTTGAGTTTCAGAAGCAAAATGCCCAAATCTTAGTTTCAACTCCATTTTCTTGACAATCTCTACTTACAAAAGAAATCCCCTAAAATGTCTCTTGCTAGGGGAGTCTTTACTAAACGAGCACCTTCATATCAGCTGAGCCTGGCTGTGCAATCATTTGCACACAAGTGGGTACTTCTATCAGTCCGCTTGGGCTTCTGTAACAAAACACCACGGACTGGGCGGCTTACACAACAGATATTTTTTTCTCGCAGTTCTGGAAGTCCAAGATCTGGCAAGTGCTGGTAATTCCTGCTTCTGGTGAGAACTCTCTTCCTAGTTTGCAGGGCGCCGCCCTCCTGCTGTGCCCACACATGCCAGAGACAGTGAAAACTCTCTGCTATCTTCTTAGAAGGGCACCAATCACGTCATGGGGGCCCCACCCTCATGACCTCAACTAAACGTTCCAAAGGCCCCACCTCCAAATAATATCACATTCTTGGGGGTTAGGGTTTCAACCTACTAATCTTAGAGGAACACAAACATTCAGTCCGTAACAGTACTCAATAAATTGAATCCATGTGGCCAAAATTATCTGTGTCATCAAAAAAAGTTCTGATCCTTTTGAAGAGACAAGAACCGTTGTAGCAATTTGGGTTCTTTAAAATGCTTTCAACTGAGGTGGCTTAGTCGGTTAAGTGTCTGCCTTTGGCTCAGGTCATGATCTCAGGGTCCTGGGATAGAGCCCCATGTCAGGGCTCCCTGCTCGTTGGGAAGCCTGCTTCTCCCTCTCTCACTGACTGATGCTCCCTCTGTTTTGCTCTCTCTCTGTCAAATAAATAAATAAAATCTTAAAAAAAAATCATTTTAAAAAAATGCTTTCAACTGAGATTGTAAAAAGAGGAAGAAAAAAAATTTTGAAAGAAATGCATGATTAATCTGAATCCAAAACTCCAGCTGCTGGAGTGAGCCAGCGAGTGCCCTAGGGAGGATCAGCACCGCTGCCCGAGTCCTATCCGCCCACGGTTTGGTGTTCTGCTCCTCCTTTGGATCTGTGAGTCTCCCCAGGGTTTTCTAATGACTCCCTGCCTTTGGCTTAAGTTAGCTAGAAATTGTTTCTGTTGTTTGCAACCCAAGGAGTTCTTAATAGACATGGGGAGCTCTAATTCAAGTTAACAAGGCTACCGAACCTAAGGTAGTCAGCAGAACTGGGAAAAAGAAGCGAAACAGAAATGAGCTCTGGTCCCAACAATACCAAGTTTGACTTCTTGCTTTTCCTTGAGAAGTTCTGTGTTATTAGGGATATTCTTTTGTGAGCCTCAATTTCCCCATCTATAAAATGCTGAATGGTCTCCAGAATGCCTTTCAATTCTGACAGCCTCTGAATTTTGGGGAGCCCAAAAGGAGCCGATGTACATTTCCGTTTGAAGTCCCTGTACGGATTGTTCCCCCAATAGCTTGCAATACTGGCAAGGCTCGGGGTCAACCCCAAGATTCCACCAGAAACACAGCACCGGGAAGCAGTCCAGACACTGTCCTTTGTTTATTTGTAAACCAAAGTGTCAGTTTCCTTGAGGCATGCCTCTTCCTGTTGACCCATCTAATCACACACCCATCTAACTGCAAAGACCTTGAAGAGTCATACTGAACTTTAGTGAAGGTTTTGCAGGGATTTAGAGGAGTTACTCCAAGGTAACACATAGAATAATGTCTTTAAAATCTTCTTTGAACATAGCCTTCCCCCAGATGGGATCATCCAGAGCAGCTAATGCATCTTTCACTCTCCATACAGAACCCTCACGACCAAATGCACCCCAATCTCTACCCTTCTGAGTGACACCCCCATCCCTGGCCTGGGACTCTACTGGTCCACCAAATCTTTCCATATGGTTAGGATTTTCCCCAGCATGCCCTATATCTTTTGTTATCTACTTTCTGCTCTGACTTTCTTGCAAGATGAGGCCTCCTAGAATTTTGGTGAATACATTGCAACTTCATTCAACAAATATTTACTGGGCGCCCCCCGACCTGCCATGTCGACATAACTCGGAGGAAGAGATGCCACAGGGACACAAATGCATTTCACACTCAAATCCCAGCTCCATTCCATAGTTCAGTTCTAAAGTTTAATGATTTAAAAAAAAGTAATAATTAATTTTAAAGCCCCGAGTCCAGTTGGCAGTAGAAAGTGGTCTCATTTAACCCAGGCTGCATGTGACCCCAGCTGGGCCACTGCCATCAAAGGCTCAGGGCAAACAGGAAGCTGCCTCAGGCAGAGGTCCCCAAGGCCAAGGAGAAAAGAGGCTACCATCACTCTCCCAGACACTGTCACTCCTGGAGGGGGGCCTTCCACAGTCTGTGGGAGCCACTGCTGATATCCGTGGATAAAGATCTGAGGGCACTGCTAACAGGGCACCTTCCTGGCTTGTGCAGTCTGACTGCCGGGGGCCAGTGCCCTGGGAGGAATCGCAGGAAACAGCCTTATGTGGAAGCAAAGCAGCTTCCTCAGGAGGATGCAAATTAACTCAAATTTCCTTGATCCGAGGAAGAAATGGAGCTCACATAACTGAACAGTCAGGTTCCTCCCCTCAGAGAAGTAAATTTAATTATTCCAACACAAATTGATTGACTCTTTGTAAAGTGACTTATAGCCCCCTCTGTTCTTGATGGTTATCGGGCGCACTAACAAGCTGCCATCATCCCAAGCGTCTCAGCCAGCATCTTCACACGGCACTTTCTCCTCTCTTCCCATTCTCCACACTGTAAGACAAAACTGAAAATAACATCTTCCCATGTATTTGTGGGATCAAGACCAGAACCACTCAGCTGACCCACCAGGCCCTGCAAGCTCTGTCCTGACCCCCTTCCCCAGCCTCACTCAGGCCCCCTGTTCTGTGTGGCAGCCACTCCAGATTTGTCACAGTTCCTTCAGGGCACTTGCTTCCACTCCCCAGGGCCTTTGCACATGCTGTTCTCTTTGCAGCTGCCCTCTGCCCTTGAGCTAGGGGGCACATATTTGTCCTTCCATATCAACTTAAACCTCACTTCCTGTGGGAAAGATTTCATTTTATGTTCTCGTGCCACCATTTATCACAAATGCAGTTTCCACCTCTTTTTACAGTACTTTGATTAAAGTCAGTCTTTCCCACTGGGACTTTGTTTTGTTATTTTGTTTTTTGTTTTTTGCTTACTTTCATTTTTTCAGTAAGTAGCATAAGACATGGGAAATATGGAAGGAAGGAAAGAAAGAAGGAAGGAAGGAAGGAAGGAAGGAAGCAAGGAAGGAAGGGAGGGAGGGAGGGAGGGAGGGAGGGAGGAAGGAAGGAAGGAAGGAAGGAAGGAAGGAAGGGAGGGAGGGAGGGAAGGAGGGAGGGAGGGAAGAAGGGCCTGGCTTGGGCAGCTCTGGGCAGTGACTTCCAGGCCTTTGGCTGGGGTAACTCTAGGGATGGTGCTGCCATCCCCAGAAACCAACAGGACAGAAGAATCGTCAGCTTGAGGAGATGATGAGCTCAGTTTGGGACTTGCCCTGGGCCATCCCAATGCAGGCATTCCACAGGAGATGGCTTTGTCTCTCTGGAGCTCAGGAGAAAGTCCTGAAATGGAAATGGGATCACACAGGAAGAACATGCAGGGAAAGGAAAGCAGTGAGCTAAAGGTTAGCGTGCACAGAACCCACCTTTAAGTACCGGGCAGAGAGTGAACAACCCCTAAAGAAGACAGAGAAAGAACATTCAGAAATTAACAAAAATCCAGACAATAGGATCAAAGACAGCAAGAATAATTCCAGAACAAGGGAAGGACCAAAGCTGCCCAGTGTGGCTGATAGGCCAGTGCAGTGTGGACTCAAGTGTGCAGTAGAGTGAATTCAATAAGGGCAGTTCCAGGAGGGCAATGTGGGGTAAGAGGGGGAGCCACACCGCAGGGGCTGGGAGTCGATGTACAGGAAGACAGGGAAGGCTGGAGTCATGGCAATTCTTTAGAAGCTTGGCTCAGAAGCAAAGGGTAAGGTGATAAAAAGAAGGGGATGGAAGAGAGTTTGGGTGGTTTTACAGGAATGAACAGTGAGGAAAGGAGGGGGCATTAAGGACAGACCAGGGGGTGAGAGATGGATGGACGTCCTGCAGGCAGGCAGAAGGACTGGCGTCAAAGGCCGAGGAACGGCCGGCCATTCCCCAGGGCCAGTGCGGGCTCTGGCACCCAGTGAATGATCAATAAATAGAGTGATGAATGAATGACAAACATATAAACAAACTGACAGGTAAAGAGGCTCGCTTTGAGAAAGGCTGACCTTCCTAGCCTGGAAAGAAGGCAGAATGGGTACAGATATAAATAAATGGCTACCGATTGTGACTAGTATTGCAAAAAATGTTTTCATTTTGAATGACCACTGACCTCAGAAGCTATTTGGAGACAGGGAGTGTCGAGAGGTTGAGGCACTTGTTACACAGGGACCCCCGAGGAGATGCCCCCCTCCCAGTTTTTCCAGACAGCTGCCACGGGTGCCACTGAGCAGAACTGGAAGGTACAGAGGCATGGGCAAAGCTGGCCTTTGCATCAGGAAGACAGTTTTTAATCCTGTTTAAACTTAATACTTATTTGACTTGGGAGAAATCATCTAACCTCTCTGTACCTGAGTTTGTTCTTTGTAGCGGGGGGCTAACAATTATCCTCTACTCATGAGATTTTGTAACAATGAGTATAGCGTGTCTAACACAATGCCTGGCACAAAAATGCTCAAAAATTGGAGATATTATTGTTACTGTTGCTGGTGTTGCGGATGATGCTGTTTTGCAGCCAAGAAGCAGGACCGCTTGTGTCTAAATATTTCATTGAGCAGAAACCTGAGCGTCCTTGGTGATTTCCCTGAGTATGCCTGCACAGTGTCCCATCAGCAAATTGACAAGCCAGCCAGTGACGTACAGAAACCACGAACTGTGCATAAAGTCGTCCCAGACCTGACAGGCAGTCAGGAGAGGCAAAGGCCCCAAAGCTGGGCTCCACATCTGAGCAGGTGAACCAGACATATATGCAAAAGACAAAACCAGACTAGGTCACCAGTCAGGGTGGGTGTGGGGTGACAGAGGGTACAGTGTGTCCCATTCTCCCAGACAGCCCCTGTGCATATGGGGTTTTGGATTCCATGAAACCAAGATGGGACGGCCAGGAACAGAGTGCTAGAGGGGTCCTGAGCCAAAGTCCCAAGAGAGCAGAGGGAACAGGGTTTGGGGCACAAGCCAGAAGGCAGGAGCAGGACCGCAGGGAAATCTAAGTCGAGAGCTGGGGGCAGAAGCCGAAGGGGAGCCGACTGCTAGCAAGGCAGGGAAAGCCAGATGGCTACAGAAAACCACGTTCAAGTTCTCGAGCTTGCCCTCGTCGGCATTCGTGCATGTGAGATAAAGGGTCAGGACAGACACCAGGGCCACTCGCTGCGCACAGAAACCGCACACTTAGCATCTCGACTCTATTCAATTTTTCTTCTGCTAACTCATTTTTGTTCTTTCTCATTATTATTAATTTCCTGGCATTTGCTTAAGCTTATAAGTTAAAGTCCTTTGAGGACATTGGGCATGCATGCATATACCACAGTTATTTTCATTCTGTCCTGACGTATCTTTGTAAACTACTTTAAAACCCTCCACTAACAAGTCAGAGTACAAATGATTAAATAGTATATATTTTTAAGTCTGTAACTCTGCATGTTTTTCAAATGATTTTACAGTCGCCAACTTTTTTCATCCTATTCATTCTTGTCTTCTTGTTTCTCTCCTCTCTATTGCATGGACTTCTGATCAAAGTCGGTAGCTGGGGTTGGAGCGTGTTCTCTGTATGCTACCCCAATTTGTTGGGGGGGGATAAGGTGGAATGTCATTAAATAAGTAAACAACAAATAAATAAATACAGCCTGTTTCTACATTAACAATAGATACCATTTACAGAGCACCTGCTATTTACTACGTATTGTGTCAAGTGATTTTCGTTTTGTGTGACCCTCCCGATAACTAAATTGGATGGATTTCATCATCCCCACGTGACCAACGGGGAAACAGAAGATGGAAGTAGTTGCATGGGTCACTCAGCTACTAAGTGATCTGAATCCAAGATTACCAGACACCCACACGCAACAACACCCTCAACCACCAAGTTTTGTTTTTTTCCTTCAACGTGCAAAATGTGTACATGGGTGCACACAGACACTCGATAGAATACCAAATAGTGGAAAGTGCTGGAATGTCACAACACTTGTAACCAGTTGCCCTGACTTCTCCAGGGAGGTCCCCATGTTCAAAGTCTCCCTCCTGGAACACAGGCATGGGGAAAATGACTTTCCACTGCTCTGGGGTCCATCTCAAAGCCATTTCCCAGCTCAGAACCACCAATTCACTGAATTGCACATCTCTTAAGAATTCACAGACAGAAATGATGAATGCCCCTAGAGCCCTCACACAAACTTCATGTCTCCAAAGAGGGTGGCAGTCATACCTTATGTCCTCCTTGGCTTCAGAGTCATGAAAACGGAGCCTACCATGGGAAAAGAAACTTATTTATAGCCTTCCCTGGTAATGCATGTTTTCTCAAAACTGGCTTGAGGCTTGCATATATTGATCATTTTCCTTCATTGTGACCCTGAACGCTGACTGGGAGTATCAGCCACCAGAATCCACTTTCATTCCTGTGGACAGACCAGAGGGGGATGGAGCTGTGGTGTGAAGACACTAAGTTCTCTGGCCCAATGCCTGGAGTCCTGCCATTCAGGATTCTTTCAGCGAAGGAGCTCTACAATCTCCTGGATCTTTATGAGGCCTCTCTGAAAACCAAAATGCCCTTGGGAGGAGAGGAGGTTAGGCTAAATGGGATTAGTTCCCCCTAATTACTTCTAATCCTGAATCCTGATTTTTAGTTTTGACTAATCCCCTGTGAGAAAGGGGTAAATGGTAGGGATGGGAATTGTGTTGGGTGAGAAGGTAAGGAGGAGCTAGAGAAGAAGACAGGCTGTGCCCAGAGCCAGCCTACCCTCTGCCTTCCTATTCAAGCCCACCTGTAGTAGAGGCCATGATCTGCTGTGTACTCACCATGAGGGTCTTGACTTAGAGATCCAAAGATTCCTTTGTTCCTAGAATCGATTGTTTTCATTCACTCATTGAACAAATATCCACTGAGGACTTATTAGCCACTCTTTAAAAATCCACAGTCTAATGGAGGAAGACACACCTACCTACACATTTTTATAATACAATGGGAATAAATTCAACAAGACAGATAGATGAGAGATGCTGGATGGGAGGGAGAAAGAAATCCATTTAGGAGCGTTAAGTTTAGTTGTTTTATTTGTAAGGGAGCAAGAGGTAATTTTGAGCTGATTCATAAAGGGTAAACAGGAGTGAGCTAGTGAGAGGGTGGGAGAGAGAGCTTTCCAGAGAGAGGGAGGAGTATAAGCCAAGACACAGAGAATCAGGACTGCATATGTGTGTGTGTGTGTTTTGTGTGTGTGTGTGTGTGTGTGTGTGTGTGTGTGTCTAAACATCACTTCTAGTATGGTTGGTTAGTAGAGTTAGTAGAGTATAAGAGGTAGGGAAGGGCAGGCGAAGCAGAAGTGGCAGACGGAGCCAGTTCTCAGAGGTCATGTGAGCAGAGTTATAGAGTCAGAACTTCACCCTTGGACAACAGGTATGAGTGAGGGACTGAGAGCAATAGTGACACCATCAGAGAGAGAAAAGTCAGGGTGAGCTAGGAGAAGGGAGGTGCTATCCCTCTGTCTTGGTGGCAAAAATAGGAGAATCAGATTAAAGATAATCATATTAACAATTATTCAAAGAATCTGGATAAATTGTGGCCATATCACCAATTTTCTTCAGTACAAAGAAAATCCAACTCATTTTCTCAACTCTCTATTAAGGGTGTAGATAAGCAAAAGCCTTTCCATTATGCACTATGATATTGATCAAAATTCTGGTTTCTACAGCTGCAGGTAGTAAGTATTCATTCCTTATAGAAAAGGAAAGGAAAAATCAATAAACGCTAACCAGACGGTTCAGAGAGGTTGCCTAGTGCACATGACTAAAACAACGGAGCCAAGTCTTTCTCCAAGTCCAGTGCTCTGTATAGTGCAGCACCTAGCCTGAGCTGTGACACAACATAAAATGTTCACTTTTATTTCACTCTCCACCATTTCCTGACTTAGTGAAATCTCTCCTGTTCCAAAAAGACTTCTACACCCACCCTAGCTCACGGTGACTTTTTCTTCCAAGAAGCCCTTTATATTTGCAGTCCAAATTATGCAAACCCCATATATTAGTCTAATATGATTTCATGACTGTTATTGATAACCACACATTGAAATTTTAGATTGTTGGGGGTACAGAGACCTATTGGGAGATAGTTCATGCTCACAAGATGAGAAGAAACACAAGAGATGCATGAATTGCCTGCATTCTGATTTACTTTTTCAAGGATGTTTGTAGAGTAAACAGCCTTGGAAGAGAGAGTGTCTCCAGATATTGCCCTCCAGAACAAAGGGCAAATTGCTTACTGTCCAGTATAATCAAGGTAATATCGCCCTCTAGGTTGAAGGGCAGATATGCTTATGTCCCATTTTAAAAGATGAGTGTGTCCCCTTCAGGCCCACTTTGCATCGCCCTGTGGAGACGGGCTCAGGGAGCAGGTATAAATACTGACAGTCTAGTTATTTCCATTGCTGTGACTGACGAACTGCCCTTTGTCTCTGGCCCAGGAATCGTGTATCCTCTGCCAGCATCTGTAAATTTATGGCCAACTAACTTATTACTGTGCAAGCAGGGTAAATTTCGGACCCTTTACAGTTCTTAATGTGATCATTCGAACAATCCTCCAGTCTTCTCCCAGATACCCAAGAGAGTCCTCATCACAGAGCAGGGCCTCAACAGTATCAGCAATGTCAAAAAATAAGGAGCAAACAATTCTTAGCACTCAAATGTGGAGGTCATAGAATTGTAAATGTTAAAGACTCGGCCACTTGAGATCATCAAAATGTTGTCAGTTCAATTGCTAAATAACCATTAGTCATGTGACTTAAATTAGTATGGAGCCAGTATATTATAGACATTGAGGACATGAATTCTGAGGTCAAACCAGGTCCCTGGATTCAAATCCTAGCTCCCTAATTACTAGCTGTGTGAGTTTGGGCAAGTATGATAACCGCTGTTTTTCCGTTTTCTCAATGGTAAAATGAGGATGCTGGCAGCACCCTACCTCATGGGGTTGTTGCAAAGATTAAATGGGTGAATTCATATAAAGCACCAATGCAAACCACATGTGTACAGCTGCCGTTCCAAATACAGCAGCATATTTCAATGCATCCAAATTACTTTAAAAACTCCAGCTTTATTAGATCCACTGATTGCAGACAATTTCCTGAGATAGACTAAAACATTTAACCATCAGAAATGAAGGACAGAGGCGCCTGGGTGGTTCAGTCCGTCAAGCATCCAACTCTTGGTTTCAGCTCAAGTCATGATCTCAGGGTCGTGAGATGGAGCCCTGCATCAGGCTCTGCACTCAGCACTGAGTCTGCTTGAGATTCTCTCCTTTTCCCTCTCCCTCTGCCCCTCCCCCTGCTCTCGCTCTCTCTCTCTCAAATAAATAAACAAATAAAATCTTTAAAAAGAAAAAAGAAATGAAGGACACATTGGGACAGCTCTATTGTAGAACTCTGATGCTCAGTGAGGGATAGAAACCCTTGCCAAAACTTTTATGGACCATGGTGATGACTGTCAGCACTCAAATACTGCATTCATGAGGCGGTTATTTGGGGCCCAAGTTGTTTTTAGAATCCCTCGTTATTTGACAGGCGATACTGGATTCACGAATGTCATCAAGTCTGTAGCTGCTTAAGGAAGCCCCCAAGGCTCAGGTGTCTCCTGCCTCATGATACGTATGATTATAAAGGAAAAATGGAAAGATCTGTACCAGTAATCAGTCATGGATGGAAGAGGCTGCTAGTGATCTCAGAGGAGCATTGGCATTTAATACCACGCTGATGAACCATTACAAGTTTATTATCAGGCAAAGGATGAGGTGGAGAGCAAGGAGACTACATGTCTGAATCATCTGGTTTACTGTCCACACTATTCAGATTCACTAAACAGTTATCAAGGCTTCAGTACATCTTCTATAATAAAACCTCAGTCAAGCATGCCATATTAGGGAATGGAAAGATGAGGAAAGTAATGTTTATTGAGCACCTCCTATGTGTCCTTAATGTGCATTATCTCAACCCTTTTTGGCCATATTAGGCCCCTTTGAATAGTTGAGAAAACAGTTTTCAGAGAGGTTAAGTAACGTGACCATGATCACAGAGAAGTAAATGGTGAAGCCAGCCCCTGAACCAAGCTCTGTACCCCAAAACCTATGCTCTTTTCCTGCTCTGTCTTGGGCACCACAGCCCCAGATGCCCATTCTACCACCTGTGAGCTTCTCATGAGCAAGAGAACTGTGTCCTTTTCATCTGTATATCACCCGTATACATATATCTCAAAGAGGACACTTTCATAACTTTTTGTGTTGAACAAATGAAATTGGACACCAAGCAAAATCATAATAAATAATCTGGGTCCTAGAGGGCAAACACCAAGAATAAGTGTTCAAGGATCCTTGCCTATCATGCTGGGAAGCTGCCACAAATAACTACACAAGTCCACCAAGTCCCTTATAGACAAGCATCAAAAGCCACAGGGCCAGCTGATCAGAAGAGAGGGCAGTTCCACTGGAGGAACCTGGAATGCACAAGAGAAAGTGGTCCCTTTAAAGTCCTGTTATACATCATGCAATATCTTAGGTTTGACATGGGCTTCCGGAGCTGGTTGACAACTCTTGCTCTGAAATATGGAATGAAGTTTGATCAGGCCTACATTGGTCATCTGAAGTCATGGACTCCAACAGCCTGAAATATCCAGATGTCTCCCTGCATGGCTTACAGCAGGTTGGGCTGAACCAGTTGGGTGGAGTTTGGACTTGCTCTAGGAGGCTGGCTTGGATAGACATTAAAAATGGTCTGAAATGAGAAGACACATAGACTGAGGGTATGAGGGCAAACAGGAGTGAACAACAAAAAAAATCATTTGCCAAGACCCCAAGGGCAGATGGCGAACAAAAGTGAAAGCTGAGAATCAGGAGCCAGATCATACCCAGATCCATTGGAAACTGGAAGGGAGCAGTAAAGAAGGTCTGGGTCCCTGCCTGGCTGCCAATGCCACGGAGGACTGGTGGCTCACTTCCATGGGCTGGCGAGGCCGTCAGTCTAGCCAAGAAGCAAAGGGTATAGCAAACATGCACCATTCTTGCCACCATCTCTAACAAAGGCTACCTACCCCCTCGAGAGCCTAGAAAGGATTCAAAAGGCTGACCTACATAGAACCCCCTACAGCTGGGGTGAGACGTGTCTGAGATGGCTCTGAAAGCTTTCTCTTGCTAGGCCACGGAAGACATGAAAGTGAGAACTGACATCCCACGGCTCATCTTCCCTGTGACACCATGGACTGGATATCATGACTATGCCCTCACTTCTGGAATCTGCTGGGGTTGGCCCAGGGAAGGATGAGCCAAGCGTCTGACCCAGAGCCTTGCCCTCTCTTCAGAGCGTGATTAGAAGCACACGTGCTGGAGTCATCACCATCTATGGAGAGAATCCCTTGCAGCAACAGATTTGCTGACAAAATTTCTGAATCTCTCATTAGCTGTCCAGAACCGACGTGGCTATTTCTCGCCAGCACACAGGGATGAATGCACGTGCGGTGCATGCTGACTAACATCTTTTACAGTTTATAAATACCCTAGCACGTGCTCCCTACTCCAATGGGAATATATCCGGTTTGCCTGCTGCAGACAAGGCACAATTTCATCTGATAATTGCTACTGGAAAAGGAGCTCTGTGTGTGCTTCGTACATCTGGCCTTACAGCGCCATGGAACTTTTCCATAAAATGTATATTCACGTTGGTACTTGGCAGGATTCATTTAGAAAGAAAGCTGTGTTCAAATAAAGCTACACAGCGCTTCAGGAACCAAATGTTCTGTTCATTGATTTTTTTTTTTTTAATTATGCAGTAAAATTCATCGTAGAACACAAGGATAGCTGCTTCTTCTCTTTGTCTTTCCTCTCAAGGAAAGAGGGCCTCATGATAACTCCTTACTATGAAGTGTTTATAAAACATATGTGAAGCATTTTTACATCCTTACAACTGTGACCTTGTTGTCCCTTTTCCATACATGGAGACTTAGAAAAGTCAGATGACTTCCCCAAGCCCGTGCAGAGAGCCATAAACAGATCTGGAATGCAAATGAAGGTATTCTGACTCCAGGTCCTGGGCTCTTTCCCGTCTTCAAACTCATTATGTCTCAGCCACATTGTCTATCTTCTGGAAACCCTGACAATCCACTTAAAAGTTGCTCCAACACTAAATGTGATTCTTCTATTTTGGATTTATAGTTCTTAATTTTAAATTAGCTTCATGTCTTGTCACACAACACTACTTCCTAAATTACTTTTCTCCTGACACCTGTAAATATCTTGACAGTTGCCAAATTCTAATTTCATGAATGTACTATAATCAGACAGAGAAATACCTGGTCCTACATGGGTGCAACCTGAGATAAGCCAAAAGGAGTCTTGCATTATAATGATATATAGAAGACCATTAGGGACTCCATGCTGTATGCCAGATAGTGTACCAGACACTTTATACAGAGAGCCTATATAGAGAGAGAGAGAGGGAGAGAGAGCCTATATATATTATATATAAGATATATATAAGGTATATATGAAATATATATATATATATTTTTTTAAGTAGGTTCCATGCCCAGCATGGTGCCCAATGAGGGGCTTAAACTCAGAACCCTGAGATTATGACCTGAGGTAAGATCAAGCTTAACCAACTGAGCCACCCAGGCTCCCCTAGAGAGACCCAATTTAATCCTTATACTATCCCTGTGAGAAGGTCTGTATCAACCCCAAATACAGATGAGAAGACTGAGGGTCAGAGAGATTCAAGAGCTTGTCTATGACCACAGACAAAGCTAGGATCAGAACTCAAGTTTGTCTGACGCCAAAGCCCATGCTCTTATCCATTCTTCCTTTGTCCCAACCAACACGATGCATTTGTATTAGCACACCATTAAAATTAAGGCCTCTTAGTAGCTGTGTGTGGAGGAAGATGAATATGGACCCCCAAAGAGATTAGGTCCTAAACTCTGGAACCTGTGAATGGCAAAAGGGACTTTGTAGATTTGATAAAGTTGGGGATCTTGACATGGGGAGATGACCCTGGATCCTAAATGCAATCACAAGTGCCTTAAAGGGAGGCAGAGAGAAGTGTGACACAGAAGAGAAGAAGGTGATGTGACCATGGGGGCAGACAGGAATGATGTAGGCAGCTGTGAGAGGCTCGACGAAGCATGGGACAGACTCCAGCCCCAGAGCCTTTGGAAGGAAAGAGCCCTGACAGCACCTCATTTTAGCCCCTGAGACTCAGTTAGAGCTCTGGCCTCCAGAACTGTGAGGCAATAAATTTCTGTTTTTTTAAGCCACCAAGCCTGTGATAATATCACAGCAGCTGTAGGAAACTAATACTCAAGGAAGTTATTTAAACCTTCTGCTAAAACACCTACTTCATCTGGATGTTGGTCAAATTGGGTAACACCTAATAAATATTTTCCTTACTTTCCTGGGGGTAAAGAAAAGTGAATAAAGGTTTCAAAATTGGGATTCTTTAGAGCAGGAAAAGAGAGTTCAGAATGGAAACTGATTGGCTTGAAGAACACAGATATTCTTTGTTCAAGGGGCAGTTAGCAGTTGGTTCCACCTTCCGTGAGTGTAACACAAGGACAAACGAACTTTCAAGCACTGTTGGCAGCACTTAGGTTAAATGTAAGCTGTAAGGTGTGTTCTCTCAGCATCCAGAGATCTTTAAAAACTGAGGGAAGGGATGCCTGGGTGACTCGGTTGGTTAAGAGTCTGACTCTTGGTTTCGGCTCAGGTTGTGATCTCAGGGTCCTGAGATCGAGCCCCACATCCGGCTCTGCCCTCACTATGGGGGCTGCTTGAGATTCTCTCTCCCCCTCTCCCTCTCCCTTTGCTCCTCTCCCTGTTCGCATGCTTTCTCTCTCTCTCAATCAAATAAATAAACAAATAAATAAGTAAATAAATAAATAAACAAAATCTTTAAAAACCGAGGAAAGAGTAATCTGCCTCAGATAATTCAAGGGTCTCAGCAGAAATCATTTCACTTACTTCTTGAGCTCCCACTTTCCTGTGATGCTTTAACACATAATTTGTAGAATTCTTTTACCTGAACCAGGTGTTCACAAATGCCAAGTAAGTGGAGAGTAGAAATTATGCAATACCTTCAAAGACCGGATATTTGATACTACTAAGAAATTATTAAGCTGGGGGCACCTGGCTGGCTCAGTCTGTAGAGCATGCGACTCTTGATCTCAAGGTTGTGAGTTCGAGCTCCCATCTTAGGCCTAGGGCTTACTTTAAAAAAAAAAAAAAAAAACTTAAAAGAAATTGTTAATTTTTAGTTTATTGGCATTGCCTTTGTACTTAGAAAAAGATTATTTTTTTAATATACTTACTGCAATACTTATGGATTAGAGGATATGACTGACATTTGTTTTAAAACAAACTGGAGAGGAGAGGAAGTGAGTTGAGGAAGAGAGGAAATGAGTTTCTAATGAGTTGATAATGTTGAAGCCAGGAGGTAGTCACACGTAGTTACATGATGCTATGCTTGCAACTTTTTATACATGCTTGAAATTTTCCATAATAAAATGTAGGTAGGGAAGAAGGCAGGGAGGAAGGGCAGAATGCACTGTGGTGTGCTTCAGTCTGGATTTGGTCTCTATGGATGCCTCTAGCTGTATGGCCTTGGCTCAGTCACTCCTCTTCCTCATGACCTCCCAGGTCCCTCTGAGCTGTTGCATTCATGGCTTTAAGCAAGTGCTTATCTATCCTGTGTACCTAGTTTTGCTCAGCTCACCCCTCCTCTGTCCTGTGTTCCTAAATGCTTTGGCATTCTTCCTGAGAAGGACAAATGAGCAGATGCCAAAAATGACCAAAGGTTAAGCCACCGAGTGATTTTCAAGCAAATCAATTTTATGGATCTATTGATGTTCAAGAAAACTTTTACCCCCAGGGACGCCTGGGTGGCTCAGTCGTTAAGCGTCTGCCTTCGGCTCAGGTCATGACCCCAGGGTCCTGGGATCGAGCCCCACATCGGGCTCCCTGCTCCGTGGGAAGTCTGCTTCTCCCTCTCCCACTCCCCCTGCTTGTGTTCCCTCTCTCACTGTGTCTCTCTCTGTCATATAAATAAATAAAAAATCTTAAAAAAAAAAAAGAAAACTTTTACCCCCATCACTCTCCAGCAGTTCTAGGGGCTTTGCTCCTCCTCATTAGACAAAGGGAAAGAAATGACTCTGCCAATGTTTTTAATAACCTAAATTTTAAGGCAAGCTAATTAATTCCCCGTGTCCTCAACAGCAATAAAACCTCATTGGTTAGCACTCTACTCTACAGAGAATAAGAAAACTTCATTGGCAGGTTAAAATCTGTTTTGTTTTTTTTTTTTGGCTATGCGAATTTATAATGGAAACAAAGTTAGAAGGGAACTAACCAATTTGCAGAAAGAAAGTGAATTACATAAATGTCCCAGATAGAAAGGATTCTGGTGATTATTCTTAAATCCAGCCTAAGAAAAGGAGCTCAGAGAAGGGCTGCCTGGCCTCCTAAATGCACAGCTAGTTAGCTCTGGTGCTGATACCCAATCCCCAGTCTCCCTGATGCCCACTTCTTCCTCAAAGTACACATACAGATAGGACCAGTCACAAGTTTGCCTAAGAACTTGAGAAACACTTTTTTGCTAACATGAGGCAAACCCTTAATATTATACTGAATCATATTGAAGCTGCTATGATTCTAGACCAAAAAAAAAAAAAAAATGATGGAATAATGACAATTTCATCTGGTGCAAATCATCCCTTTCCGACTGTTAGAAAAAGCTTTTCCAATAATATTAACCAACTCCATAAGATAGCACAGGGGTCTCAGAGCACAGAAACCCCAAGAAAATGACCCATCATGACCCTCTAGTTGGGGACAATACCAATTGCCCCCCAAATTCTAAGTTAAATATAAAATCAACACATGGGGATGAGCTCAGGCATATAAAAAGCAACTGTGACTAATATGGGCATAGCTAAACCTCCACAGGGGAAAAAAATGGGATAATTACATCTAAAGATGGAAGATCCTTTAACTAAAGAAGGGTGGTGGTTGGAGGAGAGGAGAAAGAGAAGCCCCAAAGGCAGAGATTAGCAGTGTCTGCGGCTGGCACCCATCCAGTGGCAGTGAAGGTTTTCTCCCTAAAACTGAACCAAACTCACCAGGATCTCAGAACTAAAGTTCCCAAATAGCTCAGGTGCCACCTCCTCCAGGAAGCCCTCCTTCTCTCACACACACACACATGCATGTCAGCTGACTAATTTATCTCCTGTTAGCCTAAAGTCCCCCTGAAAGCAAAGACCATGTGTCAGTCTTTCATTCCCAGTGCCTTCCCTGAGCACACATCCCAGTAAGCACTGGGGAAATGGAGAGTAGAAACACAGGCAAGCTGAGACAATCTCCAGCAGAGGAGGACTGAGAGGGAGGAAATCACGCCTGGTGGGCTAGGCCCCTGGGTGAGTCACTGGCCTTCCAAACCATCGTAGAACTGTGCTGAGGACACTAACATAAATCCAAGGACATGGAAGAAGAGGTCACAGGCTAGGGACAAGGAATCTGAAAGAATTAAAAGACAGAACTCTCCCAAAGTGGCCTGATCCCACTCAAATGAACCCCAATTCCCCGGGACTGCTCACACAGCAATAGGCAAGGCCAGAGGTAGTTCAGGTTGGCTGGCTTTCTCCTCGGCCCCTCATTCCCCCCTCCTCCGCCAGGCCCCCTGTGCCACGGGCCTTTAGCCGCTGACTCAACCCCCAGGCAACAAGACACCCACCATCTTACCACGCGGGATGAACAACAGGTGACCTGTGTGGCTAGAGGCAGAAACACAACTGCTGTTCTGCTCCAACCATAAAAGCTCAGATGAAAGGATGTAGGACTCTAGCTCTCCTTCAGTACCCACCAGCTGAGAGACACTCCTGAACTCCTGTACAACTCCTGCACAACCGCGCCTGCCACTCAGGCTCAAGGAAGCACCCTCACTCACAGTCTGCTCCAGCTTCGAGGGCGTTCTAGAAAACCCGGTTTGTAAACAAACGTGCCTGCTTTGCGGGTCAGGGAAGGACAGGTACACACACACAGCATTCAACTCACATACTGGAAAAATCAAAGTCCAACAGAATTTGTTGCTCTTTGTCTCTCCTGATGAACTCTGTCCTGGTGTGTCCTTAAATCTACTCCCCAATACAGCAGAGCGGGAGGCAGTGTGATGCCGTGTTCAAAGCACGGGTTCTGGAATCTCGATCCCGGGGTTCTCAGTCCAAGTCCGTTATTCACTGTGTGCACTGGCACTTTTCTTGCGAACCTCAGTTTCCTTGTCTTAAAGCGCAGACAGGAATAAGCCCTTGCTCACGGCGACGTTGTAAGCAATCGGTGAGATTATATAGGTCGTGCACTTACAGAGCAGCTGATTATTATCATTGCTGTTGCTTTTCTTACTGTTACCATTATCAATATCATTGCTGGTACTAATACTGTTACTGTTACCGTTACTATAGAAGCAGCCTTCAGCTACTGCACTACTAACTGGGAAATCTTTAATAAAAACCGGATCCCAAACTCTATCGCTATGCTTCAAAACTGTACTTATGCCACCATCAAAAAGGCATTTGGGGGAAAAGAAAGCTTTTTCAAATGGGCAGGGGATGACACACATGCATGAATAAACCTCCAGATTTAAAAGTGACTATAAACGCGGTTCACAGTTATATCCGTCTCAGAAGGCACGGAAATGTTGAGAGATGAATCAGAGTTCTCTTCATCAGATAACCTACAGGCGATGTCCTTCTTTCAATGAAATGCATCTGCAAACATAGGAAGTTGTATAATAAATCCATGCGGCTTTTCCATTCAAAAAGATCTCAGGGAAAGAACTCAGTCTGACAGCAGGAGTCACCATACGTCACCATACGTCTCCAAGATTAAGACTTTAGCTAAATTCTCTCCACCTGGGCTGGAACTGCTCTGTCACTGCTCTGGAAATGAGTATGTATGTCTTCCTTCATTGTGCGGGGCCTTTATAGAAGAGGCAGACGTTACTGTCTCGAAGGCAACCTTAAAATGGCTGCTCGTTTTACAGTAGCTGGCATCGCTTTTTCCAGTGATTAAAGTTCCCACGCCTCCGGCCATAATGAATCACATCTGTGTGTTTGTACAACATTTCTCCTTTCTTCCACTCACGGAATGTGTCTCTGCCTGTGAATGTGGGGCTTTACTGTGCTCTGCATAATTTTCAGGTGATGAGGTTTTATCTCAGCAGGAGAAATTATAAAATACAAAATACAGACTGGAAGGATATCTGTAAGGGCACATGCTTCGTGCGTATATGCTAACTTGAGTATGTCCTGAAAATGCACACGTTTAATCAGTTGACCCTGGACATGATCCTTCTCCCTGCCAACTACCACCAGTTTCCTGAACAAAAGGACTAGGCTGTTGTTGATGTTTACCCAAAATTCAGAAACGAACAGCAAGGATTCTTGATACTCCAAAAAGAGCATTTCCCTTCCAAACCGATTTTGAACATACTGACATGGACTTACTCGACATAAAAACATACAACCAAGACATTCTCCATACTGAATTAGGCAAGTTTATTAGGCTCCTAATTTCCATGTCTAGAACACAAACATGGATTCACATGCATTGTCTCATTTTGTGGATCTTACATGCATGTAGTCTTCAGTCAGCTGGGCCTCTGATTCTACTTGTCAGTAATTTACAGTTAGCTCAATGTGAGTAGATGACAAACACAGAATGATACATAAGCCGTAGCGATAAATCCCACCCGATACCATTTACCTTTTTTCCAAAATCATATCACAACTCTCTCTTGTAAAAAATAAATTTCAGAACAAGGCATTTAATTCACTTCACTGAGAAAAATAAAGAAGATTCTATCATTTTGGAGCAATGAATGTCCAACTATGGCTGAAAGGTACACCCTGAGAATTAAATGATTTTAACGAACCCATTGAGGTTTATAAAGCTGTGTTAACCTAACATCAGGAAGGGACACAAGATACAGGCACAAATGTCCCTGCTCATTTTGCTGTGCAATTCTCCAAGGATGCGGTGTTATAAACATCCTCGTTGTCTTCGATGCTTGAAGCATCTGTGGAATCGGGATCGCTCACCACAATTCCCACAGAAGATAGACTGGTAATGAAGGCGTGCATCCGCTGTGCATAAATATCCCTAATGTTAAAGTAAGGGAGCTCATGACACTTCTCTGGTGGGTCCTCGCTGCACTGGTCCACGTCAATGTCCTTCTGCTTCTGGTAGTACTTGGAAAACTTGTTGAAGATAATGGTGATAGGAAGGGCCACCACCAAGATCCCACAGACGATGCACGTGCTGGCGATAAGCTTCCCGGCCAAGGTGACTGGGTGGGTGTCTCCGTAGCCCACAGTAGTCATGCTGATGGTGGCCCACCACCAGCACATGGGGATGCTGGTGAGGCTGGACGTGTGCTCGTCTTTCTCCACAGAGTAGATAAGCACGGAAAAGATGGAAATGCCCACAGAGAGAAAGAGAAGAAGCAGCCCAACCTCATGGTAGCTGTGTCTCAGTGTGGCACCTAGAGACCGAAGTCCTACTGAGTGCCGGGCAAGCTTGAGAATTCGGAAAATCCTCATAAGCCTGAGGATCTGGACCACCTTGCCCATGTTCTCAATGTCCTCGCTCTCTTCCTCCTTGGTGTCCACAGCCAAGGTGGCATAGAAGGGGATAATGGAGACGAAGTCAATTATGTTCAGAGGGTTCTTCCAGAATTTCTTTTGACAGGGAGCAGCCACCAGCCGGATGGCCAGCTCGCCAGTGAACCACACGATGCACGCGATCTCCACGCCTTCCAGCACAGGGTCATCCACCTCCCCATCCTCGTTCTGGAACTCCGACATGCTATGGACACACATAGCCACAATGGAGGCCAGCACCACGCTCAAGGAGGAGATGGCAATGAGCTTGGCAGACAGGCAGTAGGCCGGGTTTTCCATTAGAATCCAGATCTTCTTCCGGAGCTGACCAAACCGCATCTTGTCAAACTTCTCCAGCTCCTTCTCAAACAGAGACGACTCCTCAAAGGAGGAGTCGGTACTCACGTCGTTGCTCTTCTGGTCCCAGTCCTTCTCATGGTTTTCCTCCTTGAGCTCCTGGTAGCGGTTACTGCAGCAGGAATCAAGGAAGAGCTCGTTGATGCCCCAGTACTCAATCTCCTGGCAGAATGAGAACACGCACAGCTCCTCCATGACGTGCAGCTTCCCTGTGTAATAAAAATTCAAAACATATCTGAACAAGGATGGGTTCCGATCAAAATAATACTCCTTATCGGCCACGCTATAGTCATCACACAGCTCTAGAATGGCCTCTTCCGAGTGACAGGTGAGTAGCTTTCCAAGTCTGGTATGAGGAAACCGCAGGAGGGTGCTTTGGTCGACGGACTGCTTAAAGCCCCCCACGTTCAAGTTGACAAGTTCCTCGTCTGGTCCAGGGCGATGGAAAAACTCACCAAACACCATGGTGGACACAGGAGGCCGGGAGCTGGATGGGAAGGGAGATGAGGAAGTTCACGCTGCACCTGGAAGGAGCACAAGACGGCATTAGCCCTGTCCCGCCGTGCCTTGCCAAGCTTATTTTTAATCTGCCCTTTCCAGGATGATGGGCTACATGAAGAGCAAAGCAGGAAATGGAATTAAAAGGAATATACAGCATTACGCATTTGAACTGGAAGAAAACACAAAACAGGTTGTTTGGCAAAAGCGGGGGTTGATAGATCCATTTTTTAGGAAAAAGAAGACTGCCATATCCCTTTCATGAACCTTAATTCCCATTTCTTTATTTTCTAAGCATACAAAAGTTACCTCCCACCCCGCCTCCCCAAAGAAACAATGCATGGATCACTTACACAATAGAAGCCTCTCCAGTCCAGTCTCAACCACAAGGCTCCCGCACTTGGGAATGCTCGGTTCAGACGTGATAGGCTGGTTGCTGCCTGGCTTGTAGCTCACCTCTCCCTGTGCCCAGGGCTCAGTCATGCACCCTCACAAACAGCCCTCGCTTCTGCTCTGACCCTCGCCCCCCACCCACACATGACCAGGGGCTCGGCTCAGCTCTTAGAAAAGATGTAGCTTTCCCCTCGTGCTCCCATGTTTCACTCTTTTAAGAGAAAGCCCTACCCCTAGTCTGGATGTGGACAATCAAGAGGATATAATTATCTCCCTGTCCTTAAGTACCCTACATCTTAAAGATATAGTTACACTTAATGGGATGTTGTTTCACCTTCATCCCCAGGGAAGAAAGTGACTTGGGAAAACCTCTGTAAGTTAATTGCACCATCAGTTTCCTGACACAAACGTGCTTCTCTTCCACCTGCTCCTTCTCCTCACAGACTGTCCCCCACACACTCCCAGTTGCTCCACAGATACCAAGTCTATATTGGTCCAGCACATGCTTCCTGTTTCTGGATGTGACACTAACTAGGATGCACCGGATCTATTTCTCAGAGAGAAAGTAATAGATTTTGACCATCACCCAATACAATGGTGCTCCCTCAGAGTAAATGGTGCAGAGAAAAGAAAGGTAGGAGATTGTCAAATACTAAGTTCCCACAGGATACTATTAGATGCTTTGTAGACATGATGTCATTTATTCCTTCCAATTCCTTCCACTTTACAGAAGGTGTACAGAAAAATGGATACCCAGAGAGGTTGAATCAAAGATCACAGGATAGGTAAATGGTAGAGCCAAGATTTAAACCTGGGTTGGATTAGCCGTGATACTTCCACTACATACACCTTCTCCCTGACTTTCTCCCTTATTATAACCCAGTAATCCAATGTGGGAAGTGCTATAGCAGAAACGAGTCAAACATCTTTGGCATTATTGAAAAGAGCAATGACCCCTTGTCACTGGTTCTATCTGACTCATATGTTAAATGTTTAAGCAGAGTTGACCAAACAAGGGGAAAGACCATTCCCAACAGTGGGCATCAGAGGGTAGGCAGAAGCCAGATTGGGAAGAATCTTGTATAGCAGCCTACAGAGTCTGGACTTTACCTGTAGGCAAGACCACTAAATGGTCTTAATCAGTGACTGGGGACACAGTTGTCTTTGCGTCTGTGATCTAGAAAGACCCCGCTGACAGCAGGGTGGGAGTTTGCTGGGGGGCGAAGGCCAGGGTCAAGGAGACAGGGCTGCAAAAGAACAGGTGAGAGGAAGGGAGAGGCCCCCAACTCATACAGCAGTGGTGTGGGTGAAAAGTAAGGGACAGAAATCAAGTGAAAAGAGGATGTGTTTTCTACTCTGCATAAGTGGCTGATAATGGGGACACCGTTAGAGGAGGCAAAAAGGTCAGGAAGGGACTTTTTTGCTCCTTATGCTTCTGAAAAGCCAAGGCTGTCCATGAGACAAGAGATTCCTCCCCTGCGGAAGGTACCAGAGGACACAGCCTCCAAGTCCAGCCCCCTGCCACCCACCCCAGGAGGAAGTCTCCAGTCATAAAGCAGGCATGGGCATTTGCTCTCGAGACACTAACTGAACGTGTTCCCATGAGTGTGTTCCCATGAAACCAGAGACCGTAGCATAGCTTGACATACCAGTTAACAGATATGCTGACCTCTTCAAAATACTTGTTTGTTTGTTTTTTTTTTTTCTGCCTCTGCTTTCTATTTTTAGCTAGATATCTTCTTTGTCGGGCCTAAATCAGAGCTCATGGCTTGGTCCAAATATTTATGGAACTTCAGATCTCTGAAAGCAGGCTTGTGCTCATGGCACGTATAACAGTAAAACGTCCCAAGGAGCTAGTTTTAGCTAATCTGGCATTAAGACATTAATGGACATTTTCTTCTGGTGGCTTATTTTTCATCTCCTTGGCTATTCTGGAAAGCCACAGTGAGAGAACACCAATGTCTGCCTTCATGACACACCTGCAGAAGCCGGTCTCATCATCAATGGGTGTGTAATCCATTTCCCGATCATTCTGCAGTCACTTTTCTAAAGAACACTGTTATCACCCTTAATGTCAGTCTTCCCACTCGGTCCTCCTTGCTTTTTAATCACTCCGTACAGTGAAGCCCATTATGAAGCCCATTCATGCCACAAAGTCTCATCATAAAAACAACACACATCATAAAATAAGGTGGGGCTCCTTGTTGTGGGGACTTCAACAAAGAGCAAAAGGAAAGCATCTCTGGATCAAATCAAATGCTTGAGCTCCGAGTGCAAGCTGAGATCTTCCAAGGCTTGGTGGCCAGAGAAGGAGGTTTGGTTTCCTCGCCTGTGTCCGTCCCACAACAGCCAACAACGGGCAGGGAAGAAGGAGCTCCCACTTTTATCTTCTGTAGGAAGGTTCCCTAGCATGCAGACAGTCCCTTGCCAGTTATAAACATTCCTTCTGTCATTTGTCCCTCACTATCACCCTGGGATTTTGCCAATGAGGCAGGATCAGAGGAGATGAGTGGGCATCGCGCAGCTACTAAGGGTTAGAACAGAGTGCAAGCTCTACCGATTCCAGAGCTTTCTACAGCACGCTGCCTCACACATCCAAAGTGATATAAAGACAGGCAGATACTGAGCACCATTATTTCCAAGATGCTTATTCATTTACTCCTATCCAGAAAACATTTATGAGATCAAAGGTATAGTTATACATATCGATGTATATTTATGATTTATATGAATTACACATTTGTGATTCATTTATATATGTAAATATATGCATTTATTTATATGTGTAAACATATACACATTTACATGTGTATTTATAAATACATAAATAAACTTTAAATACATTAAAGCATCTTCTTTATGCACATTCATGTGATCTGTAATCCAAAAATTAGACTGCACGCTCTATTAATGAGTCTGTGGGGAAGCACGGGCAGGGGGGAATGCAAAATGAAGAAGAACCCCTTTAGAGGGGAATTTCACAAGATGTAGCAAAACTGTATAGGCATTTACCCTTTGCCCCAGAAATCTCTCTTCTAGAAATCTCTTCCAAAGAGAGACAAAAATTGAAAACACTTGCATAACTGGAAACAATCCAAATAGGCATCCATAAAAGATTGGCCAGAAAAACTGTGGTCTATCTCTCTCTCTATGCAATGGAGTGATTTCTAGGATATGTTACTTAAGTAGAGGGAAAATATGTGTGTATATATATACATATGCATACGTGCATATACCTATGTATATGTACACACACACTTATATAGAGAAAAAGAAACAGCAGAAGCACAAACTGAAAATGAACAAAGTGCTTCGCTATACGGGGAGAGAGGGAACAGGGTATAGGTGACAGTGTTGGAAGCTGGACTTGGGAACTGCGTAAATGTTTTACATAATTATGAAACAAAATTAAATAAAAAAGAAAAGGACAATCCCTAAAAATTTAACTTTACTGTGTATCAAATTGGTCATTAACCTCAGAGAGATAAATTATTTCCAGATTTTTTTAATTTAATTTAACTTTAATATTTTGACTGTACATCCATAGTGGTATACACCCTAGGACAAATAAACTCTAAACGTCTTAAAAATATTTTTAGTATTCATATTGGTATAATTATGCTGAAACGTTTATGCACACACACATAGGGTAAAGCAAATAAATGATTATATTAATGTCACGAAGAACCCCCGAGATTTTGAGTGCAAAATAAAATACAAATGTAAAAATCAAAGAAATTAAATAAGAGCCCAAGGATCCTAAATTTGAATCGGAAATAGCATTATGAACTGATAATTGAACTCTTCCTAAAAGAAAATTTTATTGCCACTGAAAAAGCCTACAACAAAATGACCAACTCCAATGGATGCTAAGAAGCGTCACTTACATCTCCCCTTTCGAACTAAGCCACTCATTCTCACACCTGCTGGAAGTGTGAATAGCTAAGGGCTCTCAGTTAAGTCCCTCTTTGGGAATCACCCTCATTCAAAGACGGCTGTCTTGCCCAAGGTCACCCTCCTTCCCCAGGCCAGTTCACATCCAGTGACTTATGTATGAGGGGGCTATAAAGACCCAGCAACTTTTTCTCAAGGTAGGCTCCAGAGTTCCCATAGGATCAGCTGAGATTTCTGTCCCAGCCTCATCACAGTTCAACTCTTCTCCCTGCCCAATCCTACCTCCTTCACTTCCCACTGGTATTGGTCCCAAAGGCACCTCCCAACAAACTTCTTGCACATAAATCTCTGTCTCAATCTATTTCCCTGGGAATCCAACTGAAGACACCAAGTCAAGAGCAATGAACATCTCAAATTGGTGCAGATTAAGGCATCAAAATACAATTTCTCACTAAAACAACAAGGGCTCCTTGGAGAAATAGCCAATCCTGGGCCTGGGGTAAGAAATACCCAAGATAAATGTAAGCTGGTGCAACCACTCTGGAAAACAGTATGGAGGTTCCTCAGAAGTTAAAAACAGAGCTACCCTATGACCCAGCAACTGCACTACTAGGTATTTACCCCAAAGATACAAATGTAGGGATCCAAAGGGGCATCTGCACCCCAATGTTTATAGCAGCAGTGTCCACAACAGCCAAACTATGGAAAAAGCCCAGATGTCCATCGACAGATGAATGGATAAAGAAGATGTGGTATATATATATATCTACAAAGGAATATTACTCAGCCATCAGGATGGACGAAATCTTACAACATGGATGGAACTGGAGGGTATTATGCTGGGCAAAGTAAGTCAATCAGAGAAAGGCAATTATCATATGGTTTTGCTCATATGTGGAATATAAGAAATGGTGCAAAGGATCATAGGGGAAGGGAGGGAAAACTGAATAGGAAGCAATCAGAGAGGGAGACGAACCATGAGAGACTCTTAACTATAGGAAACAACATGAGGATTGCTGGAGGGGAAGTGGATGGGTGGATGGGGTAACTGGGTGATGGGCATTAAGGAGGGCACATGATGTAATGAGCATTCAGCATATGCAACTGATGAATTACTGAACTCTACACCTGAAACTAATGATGTACTATATGTTGGCTAATTAAATTTAAATCTAAAAAAAAAAAGAAATACCCAAGATAAGCCTGGACTATCTTGTTATATTAGAAAGCAAGGAAGCTATCAACAAGGACAGGGGTAGAGTCAAAAGGACTCAGGGCCAACTTAAGGAGACTCCCACTGGCCAAAGATAGTAAATTTCTGCATCAAAAATAAAAAAAAAATAAAATCTCCCAATAGATTGACTTCTGTTGAGCATGTTAAAATCCCTGAGTTCATAATAATATTTTTTAAGAAAGGAAGAAACAAATATATTGGTCACCTTTGGAAGGTATTAGAGTATCAGTTCATTATTCTGGAATGTGAGGGGGGAAAAAAAGAAAATCAAACATTTATCCTACGTTTTCCTGCATGAATTATACCTTAGGAGAACTATATAGTAGTTAAAGAGCAAATATTTTCTTTATAAAATATATTGGAATATAAAAATATTCCAATAACTCAAAAATAATAATAACAGAAACAACTAAAATGGTACACTAGAAAATATATATTTAGATTTAAAAACACTTTGAAAGTAAAAGCATGAAAATAGTAATCAGAGAGCAGGAGTGGCTCTACTGATACCATACCATACAAAAATAAAACCGTCAATCAGTCAAGAAAACATAAAAATTATAAATACAGATGTACCCAGCAACTGAGCCCAAAAATAATATCTCTATTTGCAGATGGCATGATCACATATATAGAAAATCCTATGGAATACATACACACACAAAAATTATTAGAATAATAAATAAATTCAGCATTGTTGCAGAATATGAAATCAATATATAAAAGTCAATTATATTTCTATACATTAGCCATGAGAAAACAGAAATACGAAATTTAAAAAACAATTCCATTTACAATAGCATCAAAAATTAATATTTAAAAATAAATTTAACAAAAGTGGTACAAATTTGTGCCAAAACTACAAAATACTGTTGAAAGAAATTAAAGAAGACATAAGTAAATGGAAACACAACCCCAAATAGCAGGACTCCCCAAATTAATCTATAGATTCAACATAATTCCTATCCAAATATTAGCTGCCTTTTTCTTCTCAGAAATTGACAAGCTGATTTTAAAATTCATATGGAAGTGCAAGAGACCCAGAATAGCCAAACAATCTTGAAAAAGAACAAAGTCGGAAGACTCATGCTTCATGATTTCAAAACTCGCTACAAAGCTACAGTAATCAAGACAGGATCGAGTTGGTGTAGGATAGACAGGTAGATCAAGGGAACAGAATTAAGAATCCAGAAATAAGTCCATATCTATGGTCAACTGATTTTCAACAAGGACGTCAAGACAATTCAATAGGGAAAGAATAATCTTTCCAATAAAGGGTATTGGGACACTTGGATAGCCACATGCAAAAGAATAAAATTGGATGCCTTCCTCATATCGTATACAAAAATTAATTTATCAGTGAATCAGAGACCTAAATACAGGTGCCAAAACTATAAAACCTGCATAAGAAAACACAGGCATAAATTTTTGTGACCTTGGATTAAAATGACTTCTTAGATATGCACCAAAATCACAATACAATAAAAGGAAAAATAGATAAACTGACTTCATCAAAATTAAAAATTTTGTGCTTCAAAGAACATTATCAGGTCAAAGGACAAGTATCAAGAAAATGAAAAGACAACCCACATGGTGGGAGAAAACATTTGCAAATCATTTATCTGATAACGATCTAGTATCCAGAATAAAGAACTCTTACACCTCAACAATAAAAAGACAAATAACTTACTTAGAAACAGGCAAAGGGTTTCAACAGACATTTCTCTAATGACGTACAAATGGCCAAAAAGTCCATGAAGAGATGGAACATCATTTGTCATTAGGGAAAATGACAATCAAAAACACGAGATAAACTACACCAGTAGGATGGCTAAAATCAAAAAGTAATAATAATATAAGCATTTTACTATAATGCAAGTGTTTGTGACGATATGCAGAAATTGGAACCCTCAGGCCTTACCAGGGGTAATGTAAAATGGGGCAACCATGCTGGAAAAAAATTTAGCCCATTTCTGGAAAAGTTAAACGTAGAGTTGGCATAGGATCCAACCATTCCACTTAGAAGTATATTTCCAAAAGAACTGAAAACATATGTTCAAACAAAACATACACATTAATGCTCATAGCAGCATTACTCATAATAGTCAAAGAGGGAAAACAACCCAAACATCCATGTCCATTAATTGAGGAATGGATAAACAAAGTGGTGTACCCATTCGATGGACTCTCACTTGGCCATAGAAAGGGACGAAGTACTGGTACTACAACAGGGATGAACTTGGAAAACATTTTTCTAATGAAAGAAGCTCGACCAAAAAAGACCACATATTGTATGATTCCGTTCATATGAAACATCCAGAATAAGCAAACCCATAGAGACAGAAAGTAGATCGGTGGTTGCTAGGGGCTGGGAGGAAGAGAGCGTAGGGGAGTGACTGACAGCAGGCATGTATTTCTTTCGGGGGTCATAAGAATGTTCTGGAATTAGATAGCTGTACAACCTTAGAATATACTAAGAACCACCAAATTATGCATTTTAGAAAGGTAAATTTTATCATAAGTGAGGTGTATCTCAATAAAACTGTTATTTAAAAAAGGATCCCAGCTACCGAAGAAGGAACGATAGAATTAAAATCTCACAATTTTGCAAGTCATCATGGAATAATGGACCTAGGCTGCTAAAACCCAAATAAAAAGCTGATGGGGCACTTTACGACAGCTACATCAGAATAACAATACCCGAGCCTGAAGTAACAGAAAGAAACAAGACACAGGGTGCCTCCTGATAGAAGTATATACAGAGTTCTGCAGTATTTCAACAACAACCAACAATCAGTCCTGAATTTTATTGAGAGTTTAGATCTGCCATTTGAAATCAGAGATTTCAAAGTAACATGCACAATGACACAGCAAAATCTGTGGGAAACCGTACGGGACAGACCCCACAGACCAGATAAGCGATGTATCAGATAGATCCAATGTGTGGGCTTTGTACGAATCCTGATTTTAACTAGCCAAATGCTTAAAAATACATATATATACCTGAAAAACAGGGACGTTTGAGTATCAATGAGATACTTGATAACATACAAGAATTATTGTTAAGGTTTCAATGTGCTGATGGTATTGGAATTATACTCTTTAAAAGAACCCTTATCTTTTGAAGGTGAATACTAAAATATAAAATTATACCATGTTTGGGATTCATTTCAAAATAATCCCTGGGGGGACAGGTAACAGAGCTGGGAAGTGGAGGGTTGGGGGAGGTTGCTCATACAACATATGGCCACGAATTGATCATTGTTGCAGCTGGGTGATGGGTTTAATGTATTATTCTCCCTATTTTTGTCCATCTTAAAATTCTCCAACAAAAATGTTTCAAGAAAAATTTACTAAGCACCTTTTTGGGCCGTGCACCGTAGTAAGTGCTTTAATAGACACTCTTGTTCACCCTTGAATTCCCAGCAGCCGGTGCAGTACCCGGGCACTAGGAGGCAATGAGGAAGCATCACTGAATGAATGAATAATTTCCTTTAATTCCCTAACCGTCCTAAGTGATAAGATCTTACACCCCACCTTGCAAATAGGGACACCTGAGGCACGGAGTTTGCCCAACATTATCCAGATTTTCTGCGGCAGACTCTTTCCAGTATGCCTCGAATATGAGTACTTAATTTTTTTTTTAAGTGGGAAGGAGGAGGGACTGGCTGATCTTTGAATTTACCTAGTTTTTCATCATCCTCATTAAAGAGCGCTATACTCTTTAGCAGGGGATTTGGTAGAAGGATGCCGAAGACACATGGGGGTCTCAAATCAGGCACATCCAGGAGTACAAAAGGCATTTGGCCACAAAGTGGAAAACCCAAGTACTATTTTCATTCTTTTCCTCAAGAAGAGCATCAGCTCACTGTGCCGCTCCCCCAGCCCACTATCAACCCAAATTACTCATGGTGAGAACACTGTATACTGTATTTGGCCACCTTGGGCCTCTTGGTGTTTACAGGAAGGAAAAGAAAGAAAAAGATGTCAAAAATCCAAGATACTTACTGGCAGCTTGAAAGAAAAACTGCATTGATCTACTTCTCTCCGAATACCACCCTGTAAAACGCTTTTCGAAGTCATTAACCTCTTACTCACCTCCGCTCTCAAACTCACTTAAAAAAAATACTCTCAGAACTGTGTCTTTTCAAGGCTGACAAATTTACATGCACACATGTGCATGAGAGACTTTGCTGATGCTCTTGCTTTGCTCAGAAAAGCAACAAGAGCATAACAAATACAAGTCGGTATTTTGATTGTGCAGAATCACTTTTTTCAATCGATTCCATAAATGTAGACAAAAGCCTAGATTCCTTCTGCCCTCCCACTTGTCCAAAATCTACATTAATCCTTCCATCAAATTAAAAAAAAAAATAGGGCATTTTTCAGAACTAATACTGCCACCTTTTTGGGATATTCTGAGAGCTGCATTTCATCCCATTAAATTTAAAAGAAAAATCACTCATGTTTTTAAAAGGGGGAGGGTCATGCTAAATTCCATTTCCACCCATGGCATGTGAGGATATTCCAAATAAAAACAAGCAGATGTAAACAGAATTAGAAATCTAAAGTCAATCCACACCTATGGTGGGAGGTGTTCCCACCAGGCACCTTCCCTGACCTTCTCTTATAGCAAGCTCCCCGTGCACCAGGGTGGGTAACACGTAAGGAACAGAAAATTGGTTATCAGTGCTGGGCAGAGAAGAGCAGAGAGCATGGTGAAATACCAGCGGCACTGCATAGCCCACCCCGTGTGGTTTAGAAACGGAGATGTTGTTGGAGCAGCTAAAACAGTGCAATTCTAGGAAATGAAGGGCTGCTTATGAGACATCTAGAAGGTCATGCCCAGCGCCAGCCTATAGAATACATGAAACTCCAGGGAGCCTCTCATTCATACAGCTCATCTCCAACCAGAGGCCGCTCGGAAGGCTGAGTGCTTTATTGAGGCAAGCGCTTTACTAAAGCAAAATGCTTTACTGAGGCCAGAAATCTATACTATTGGTAAAAAACAAAGAATTGCAGATGGACCTGAAACAGGAAAAGAAGTGGATGGGCCACAAGAGGGGAGCCTTAACTCTGCAGGAGGTACCCCATCAGGAGTCACCTTACGTGGAGGAACCTTATGTGGAGGAACAAGCATATGCTTGTATTGGTGTCCAGGGGCGTTTGGGAGAATGTGAACGCACCTGGGCCAAATTAGCAGGTCCCCCCCACCCGCTTCCTCACCCCTCTCACCCTCTCCCAACAGCCCCTGGTGCACAATCATGTTAGCACCCACCACAAGATATTATAATGTTTTCACAGTTCTCCTCACCCAGCCCCCACAGGTGCTGTCCCTACACCCTAAGCATGGAAGGAATCCTGTATTGCCACCTCTACAGTCTCAGCCCCGTATGCTAATTTCTGCCCGTAATCTAGTGAAAGATAACTCACTTTGATCCGGAAGAATTAAAAGGCTATCATTCTTTTTGTCAAAGAGCTAGAGGAATGATCTAGACCAGACAAAGTGAAATGAAATGCCTCCAGGGGGCAAACAAGTAAGTTCAAACAAATGAAGCAGGTTGGTTGGGACTGTGGTGAGCCATCCGGAGGCAGAGGCCGCTCAGCACCGGAGTCCTTTGTGGGAACAGAGAGCCAGGACGCGTGTATCTTATGGTGCTCCAGGAGACCCGGAAATCCTGATTTTTATGTGGGGTATCTCAAGTTTAATTGGAATTGATCCAACACGTTTTCAACATTACGTGACTCAAACAAAATGTGTCTCCAGGCCAGGTACTTCCGAGAAGCCCCCAATCCGTGACCTGAGCCAGACTTCACCAACCCAGCTCCACAGCCCATTTTAAGCCAGACTGACTTAAACAGACTCAACACAGAATTTTATCACAATAACAGTAGTTGTTACTTCCTCCAGTTTGGGCCATAAATATCAGAAGGGGGAGTGGGCAGTGTGGGCTACTGATTCTTCCAAAGCTGGCTTGGTGTATCCCCCAAAAGAATCCAACCTAATCCTTCCAGGCTGGCTTTCTCACCTTCCTCTTTTACTGCCCCAACTGCCAGTGAATTTTAATCGGAATAGTCTCCCTGGTGTGTGACCTTCATTTCTGTCACTACACTGTAAGGCTCGTTCTCCCCTCCCTCTGGTTAATAATGGGGCCAGAGGAAAGATCAGTGGCATCTCTTACCCTTGTGGTGTCGATGGCACACTCTCTGCCCTCATCCTGTCCAGTGGAATGTCCATCATCATCCAAGAAGCTCCGCCCTTCTTCCCTCACAGGTGTGTGTAGTACACATAGGCATTTAGTAGCCAAAAAGAAGAGAAGAATCCTGTTTCCTGGTTGAATGGGCCAAAGCAACCACTGGGTAATCACTCTCACCTGCAGAAAAAGCCAGAGGTCAAGTTTTAGCTCCAAGGAAGAAACACACCCAAGACGTTCTAACTCAAACTCAGTGATCTGGGCACTTTACTGATTAGACCCATCTCTTATAGCCCCATGTCATCTCAGGGAGGGGGTTCTTCTCCACACACACCCTCCCCCCCCCGGGCCATGGAACCATCACTCTCACTGGACACAGGGATAGGGAGGCATCACGGCCCCAGGACCTGACTCACAATCACTCTCAGGCTTAAGGACCCTCAGGTTTTGACTCTAGTGGACACTTGGGACATCTCCACTGACCCCAAAGCCAACAAATCATCCAAAGCTAAAATGAGGCACTAGAATTAGAACCGTAGTCATTCACCTCCCACACAGTTTCTTCTAGGAGCATTATTTTCCTGGCTAATTTATCAAGGATATACTTAAAAGCTTCTAAATGAATACATTTTCATCCATTTCAGAGACCAAGTTCTCAGTGTGACTGCCCTAATAGAATTAACACTGCTGCTCTAATTTGAAATCAATAGGTTTCAAAGGCTGGCCAAATTTGATTTTGCTTTATTTGTCCATTGTTGTATTTCACAGATCAGAAATGACTATGCATGCTAGATGAGAGTCCTCCGGTTAAACGTGTGTGTGTCTACGGATGTGTGTGTAGTGTGTATGGGGGCGTTAAGCTTGTACCAAAACAAAAGGACAAATTTACATGTCTCTCTCTGAATAAATTAAAGAAAGCAAAAAAATTTCCAGTTCCCAACAAGGTAAGCCTTGCCTCATGTTGACGCCTCCCCATTGATTTACATTAGTATCTAAGCAGCCATCCACTGATTTTCATGTTTTCCAATCAATGCTAGGTCCTAAAGGGGGCCAGGGGTGGGTGAAGAGGAAGAAGAAAAGATTGATTCCGAGCTTCGGAAAGAAAATGAAAGAAGTGCCTTCGGCTATGTCAGTCATTAAACAAACAATCATTACAGCTTAAGATCTGCCTGGAATTATCCTAGGCCTTGGGATTGCAAACAAGACACAGCGCCTGCCCCCTCCTCCCCACCCCAGGAGCTCCCAGGCCCGGGACCAAATGTAATAAACAAGGAATGGTATCCTACCAACACCAAGGGGGCAATGGAGACGGAGAAAAGCAGGAACACACCGGTCCCAATAATGGCCAAAGAAATCCTTCAATGCATTTTCACCTCTAATAAAGATAGCAAGGAAAGATCCAGAAAAAAAAAAAAAAAAAAAAAAAAAAAATGCAGCTCTACTCAAAGTGAATTTCTGAGACCAGGACTCTCTTAGCAGAAAAGGTAGAGCAATCTCAACAGGGATAAATAAAATCAGTTCAGGAGCTAAAGTCCTCCTCCTCCACAACCTCCCAGCAACACCTCATTGGGTCAGTCTCAAACATTTGTGTGCCACTGAAATGCAGAAATGCACTGTGCTTTTTTTCAAGGGTACAGCACACACATATAGTCTTCCTTCCCCAATGTAGCACATGTTAAGGGAAAAAGTAAGATTAATCTGGCTGGGAGATAATTAATTAACTGCAAACAGCTTTGATATGACTATATTAATTATTGAAGAAAAAAAATTAACAAAGCACTTAGGCTATTTGGCACTTCTAAGAAACCCCAAGCATTGTTGGGCACTGGCTCATCACAGAAGGACTGGCCCAGGGACAGACTGAGAGGGGAGCTAAGTGTGTCTTTTTTACAGAAACTGTGGGCCCTCCATCAATGTCTGATGAATTAATAACCTCCCAGGCTGCCTTTTTTCTCTGTCTCCCCCCAAACTCAGAATGCCAGTGTTCTGCCTCATTTTCCATCACTATGACTCCTGTCCAAAAAACTAGATTTTTGGAAAAGATACAATACCAGTCAATAAGTCAATAGCTCTCGGTGTGAATTTATGTCAATTCACACCCCTCCTAGAGCATTCACATTCTAAGGGTGACCTTTCCATGTAAAATAATAACCAGCATTTTCTGAGTCCCTACAACACGCCAGAACCTTCTAGGAGTTTCACACACATCACCTCTATCCTCAAAAAAATGTTAACTGTGATTCCCATTTGATAGGACATTGAGGCTCAGGGAAGTGATTTGTCCAAAGTCCCAAACCCAGTGAATGCCAGAGCCAGGATTCAAACTGAGGTAAGTCTGCCTGATGTGACTATATGAATTATATTTGATATGACTATATGAATTACTGAAGAAAAAAATTAGTTGTCGGGGAAAGTTAACGACTGGGAGAAGCGAGCAGAACATGCCCCAAACCAGCAAACTTTCGGAAAGAAAAACGTGTGCATCCAACACGGTCTCCCCTTCCTGCTTAACAATCCCACCACATGGTTCCATTCTCTACGTTCCCACCACCATCAGCATGTAACTGTTCAAAAGAAGACGGTATCGTTTGCAATTTAGCACCTAAGCAGGCTTCTGACTTTGCTGAGTGATTCAGCAGGATCGTGGCAAAACACATCAGGTTCACTCAAGTATTGCTAGCCTCTGTAGAATTCTCTGCACAATAAAAAGGGAGGCCCTCTGCAGCATGCTTGCAATGGACCCTCCAGCTTGGCTATATTTCCTGGTGGGTTGACGACAGCATTCAAAAATGTACAGAATGACTGGCTCCATTATTGAGAGGGAGAGGGTGAAGATTAAGTGGCCTCTTGGACTCTTTCATCATCCAGAGAGCTGACATCCAATCTTGGAATAGAACGAGGAAAATCAAATGGACAAGCAGATAATACGGAGGGGTAATAATAACTCCTGATGTCCATCTCCCAGGACTCAGATTCACAGGACTAAGGTTGCTCTCCAGAAATTAAACTATAAAATCAGTGTCTGAGAGATCAAAGCAGACACTTGGAGGGCCACTGCTGCATAGGTCTGGGTCTTACGTACTTGCACAGAATCCTGAGTGTATCTGTTACTGCCCTGCTCATATTCTTCTGAAATGTTGTCACCTCCGTCTACCCGCTGGACTGAGAAGCCTCCAGCTAGGGACAGTGTTATAATATCAGTCTTCATATTCATTATCCCTGTTATACAATGGTGCTTGACACATTTTTATTGAACCAATTCCTCTCCCCCAAGACAAGACTAAAGAGTAAATTAATTAAAAGAATCAATATGGATAATGAAAGGCAGTTGGTCAAGGGAAGTGGAGGCAGAAAGTGTAAAAGATCAAAGTTGGTTGCCCAAGACCCATCCCACCACTTTCCGAAGGAGGTCTCGCCCTGAAGAGGCAGCATCGTCCAGCCCCGATAGGGACGTCTCAAGTGGAGTTTTAAGTGTCTACACCTAGAGTTTCAGGTATCATTAGATACCCAAAAACCTCTCCTTGTTCTGATTCTAGACCCCCTGAGGGAACAGAGAGCACGCGAGCATGTCCACTCTGTCCACGAGATGTATTTATCAGTGGAACATAATAAGGCAGGAAGAGGTTTATTTACTCCATTTTCTGTAAGTTTCTATGAGAGTCAATCTGCTAGAGTCGGATCAACTCTAGGACATCTGAAAGTGAGTTTCTGAAGTTGCCAGGCTGCCAGAGAGCCTGACCCTGATCTGGGATAAGGTCACCAGGTAAATAGCACATTTAAGCACCATCCTGACAGCCAGCCAGCTTCCCTGGAGACACCCTGACCTTGCCAACCTCTACAGAAGAGTTTCTCAGCCTCAGCACTATTGACATTTTGAGGCCAGGTAATCCTCTTGCGGGGGGCTGTGCGATGTACTGCAGGACAGTTAGCAGCATCCCTGGCCTCAACCCACAAGAACTTCTCCTCCCTGTCCCCTAAGGTCATGACAACCAAAGTTGCCAAATGTCCCCCAGAGAGCAAAACCATCCCCAGTTGTGAACAACTGCTCTGAAGTAGAGTAAAAAGATCTCAGATAATCAGATACTCAGATTTGGAAGCTGGAAGTTCAGAAGGCTCAGAATGGCAGATTGCAATCATACGTCATCTGCTGACAGGGGCTGGGGATATTCCCCTGGAAACCTGTTCTTCTGGAATTCAGTCATGGCATTTCTGGTGTCAGACAAGCAAAACTTTGCAAGTGAGGAAAGATAAAAGGCAGGTTAACCTTTTGTTGAGACTCGAAGCATGCTTCAGGCAATTGGAGTCTAGAGTAAAGGTTAGTGATTTTCTCTGAGAATCTATCTGGTATTTGCTAACATTTTTGGTGCCAGCATGATGCACAGGGCAATGCACACATACAGTTTGAAAGATGTCTTACTATAGCTCTCGGTAGGTAGGGGTCCTCTTGCTGACCACACCCACCCCTGACCAAGCTCCAATCGTGTGGACATTAATTGATGTCCCAAGAAAAATGCAAATACATGTCAGTTTTGTAGTCTTACCCCTATTTATCAATCACAGACTAATTTTCAATAAAATCTAAGAGTACTGAAATAATAGGAATAATAACAAAAGGTGAAATTCGACCCTACTTCTATCTTGATTAACTAATGAGAGTTGTAGTCTGGGGTTTTGCTTAAATAAAATTAAAATCTCACAATCAGACTGCCATAATTAGATATAGGGTGCCAGAAAAAATGTACTTATATTTAAATCCTATAACCCAAAGCAATCAGAATACACCACCTCCCAGTTGATTCCGACGGTAGACTACTAAGAATATCCCTGAATTACTTCGTTTTTCCAAATTATCAAATTTTAAGACATACGTTAATATGAGAAATCCTTGAATTAACAATGACTTTTTTTTTTTTAAATTTCGCTCTGTCCCCAGAAGAAAATAAAAACTTCTCAGGGTCTAATACATTCAGGGATTAAAAATAAATTTATAGAAGTTCTGGTCTTTGGGGAGGAAACCAGTAAGTGCCTTCCAAAGCAAAGCCTCTAAATTATATTTCAAAAGTTAATATAAATTACACTTCTCTTGGCCATCCAGAATGAGTAAATCCAATACCATCTCCAGAAATCCCTAAGGCTTGAAGCACGGGTAACTAAACACCACTTTCCTCTCCTCGGGTTCTGTGTTCCTAGACAACCCTCCCTGGGGAACAGAGGGAGACAGCAGGCTACTGCTGAGTCACTGAGTCACCTCCAAAGGCAATATTCAGAAAGGAAAGTGAGGAAAAGCCCATTGGAAGGGATCTCCCTCCATAAGAGGGAGCGAAACTTCGCAGCCACTGACCCCAGCATGGTCATCCCCACATGATGACAGGGCTCTGGGACCACCCCGAGTGGTCCATATGGCTGCCACTATCCCACCAGCCCCAGTAAGGAACTGCCCTGGCTCCCTCCACCTTGCAGGAACCCCTTATAGCAGAACTGCCTGAAATCAGGGGCTCAGGCCACAGCCAGGACACAGGCAGGCAAATCAGCCCACCCAGGGGCCACAGACCCTGAGCTCAGTCTCATCTACCCCCGTGTTTTTCATGCATTTCAGATGCATCCAGCGTCTGAACTAGCACAGTGATTAAAAGAACAACTGAAAGCAAGCAATATTAGACAGTAGAGGGGAAAAAAAAAAAACCTATCATGCCATGGTAATAGTGATAGAAACAGGCAAAAGGAAACCTTTTGGAGGTCACTGTAGCAATGTGTGTTACAAAGTTGCGGTTTCACATCAGAGACTGTGTCCTGAAGGAATAAATTAGACAAGTGTGCAAGGATGGGTATCCAAGGATGTTCATGGCATCGGTAGTTATTCATAAGAATAAAAAGTCAAAGGCAACCTAAATGTCCATCAATAGGAAAACAGTCAGTTAGATCAGGAGGTAGCCATGTAATGGGATAGTCTGTGGCTATTAAAAACACTGAATCATAGGGCGCCTGGGTGGCTCAGTCGTTAAGCATCTGCCTTCAGCTCAGGTCATGATCCCCGGGTCCTGGGATCGAGTCCCACATCAGGCTCCCTGCTCGGCAGGAAGCCTGCTTCTCCCTCTCCCACTCTCCCTGCTTGTGTTCTCTCTCTCGCTGTGTCTCTCTCTGTGTTAAAAAATAAATAAAATCTTTAAAAAATAAATAAATAAATAAATAAATAAATAAATAAATAAATAAATAAAAACACTGAATCATAGGAAGAGCTCCCGTATACTGAATCAGGTGTTTCAATAGGTCTGGGTGTTTGCATGTCCGAACCCACCTCACCCTCACAACACTTGAACAAGTAGTATTTTTACAGGACTCATTTGACAGATGGAGAAACTGGTAAACAGAGAAATTAACTAACTCTCCAGGGTCAACAGCTATTAAGTGATAGCTTCATGGTTTGAATTTAAACAATAATGCTCTAAAGCCATTCTCTTAAGCACAATGCTCTACTACCTATAGATTCATGAAAAGATCATCCCAGTATGCTAAGTAAAAAGAGAAAATAATTATAGTACAACATATGGCATGATCTGATCTTCATAAAAGAGGTCTAACTTTACAAAGGGATGAAGAATAATCTCTAAGAATATACACAACAATGTTAAATGCATTCTCTCTGGATGCTAGAATTTGGGGTGATTTTTGCTTTCTACTCTGTACCTCTCAACATTGTGTGACTTTCTTTGCAAGTATTATGAAGCCCTTATGTAAATAGTCGTTTCGGGGCCCCTGGGTTCCTGGCCTCAGCAGGTTAAGTGTCTGCCTTCGGCTCAGGTCATGATCCCCCTTGGTCCTGGAATCAAGCCTCATGTTGGGCTCCCTGCTCAGCAGGGAGCCTGCTTCTCCCTCTCCCTCTGCCTGATGCTCCCCCTGTGCATGCTCTGTGTGTGTGTGTGTGTGTGTGTGTGTGTGTGTGTGTGTGTGTGTGTCAAATAAATAAATAAATAAATAGTCAATTCTTTTTGGAAAAAATAAAAGATCAAAAGCAGCCTTGGTCAGTACTTGGGGAGGGGAAGGGGGAGCGGGATAGACACTTAAGTGAACGTACGGATTTGGGTGAGATAGAACCCTCCACCGACGGCCTCCTTTGTCATCTGTAGAATCATACGCCTCTGCTGCTCATTCACATCTGCTCTGTGGCAGGCACTGTCCCGGGAACTACAGAGAACAAAAGACAACGTGGCTGCTGCCCTCAGAGCTTACAGTTGCTTAGAAGGGGTTAGAGGAGGGTCCACAGGTAAATGAATAATTGCAGAAGATGTCAGGTACCCTGAGGAGGGGTACCGAGGTGCCGTGTAAATTCACAGGAAGTAAGGGGTCCCTCTGGGATCAGGAAGGAGGGAAAACTACAGGAATAGGTGGCATTTGAGCTGAGGCTTGCAGGTTGGGTGAGATGTGAACAAGTAAAGAAGACAGGTAGGAGTAAGAAGGTGGTCCTCCCCGGAGAGGAAAGAATACAACAAAGCCCTGGGGACTAGAAAGCTCGTGGTATGTAGAGAGAGCAGAAAAGAGTTGAGTCTGGCTAATGGAGCCCTGTGACCTAGAGATATTCATGTAGAACATAAAGAACTCTACCTGTACTAGCCACACGTCTGTGAGCCAGGAATAATGAAGGTGAGTGAGCGATAGCTTTAGGAAAGGAGAACGGATTGCAGGTGGCCATACAGAGAATCTGCTGAAACAAGGACCATAACTCAAGTCTCCTGAACTATTTAGCCACAAGGAACCAGTCAGAGAGGCATAGAAAAGCTCTCGGAGTTATCGCTGTTTCCAGAACATCTGGAAATTAGAGGCTGGCTTTGGGTACAGCAATTCACCAGGCACTGCAGTGACCTAAGATGCCAAACGGTGCATTCCAGCACTGTCTACGAAGTGCAGACAGTGGCAAGGACAGAAATGTGGGCAACATCTCATGAATTTACCCCCCTTCTCTCTTGCACCTCTCCCTCACAGTGTAGGAAAGCAGGGCTCAGTAGGGAGAATTCAGGAGGTCCTTGAATTTAGATCTAAATCAATTGATCTAGAAAATCAAAGTCTTGATTTTCACTAATCTCTAACCGAAATTTAGTAATTCCTCCTAATAAAAATGCAGGCAGTGGCCCAGGGCAGTAAAAAGCAGTACCAGTGACTTCACCCCATAAGAAATTCCAGGTAATTTCATATCATAGCACACTTGTTCCAGGTCTCAGAAAATAATCACGCCGGTTCATTGTTTCTTTGAAATCACAGTAGTTACAGACCTATTGCTAGATCGTCCTTAAGGAGTTGATGAAGAAGCACATAAATCATAAGTTGGTTTAAGTATTTTGATAACTATATATTTCCATACAGTTGGATTCCTTTATATACTCTGGCTCTTATATTTTGTAGTTAAAAACACTGTTCTGAAAAGGGGGTCATAGGCTCCCCCAGACGTCCAAAGGTGTCCATGGCACAAAAGGGTTAAGAATCCATTAGCTAGAGATCCTGTTAAAATATAAGTCACACCATGTCACCCCTGTGTTCAACTCTTCAGGGGCTTCCATCTTCCTCAAAGCAAAACTCCCTTCCTCTCACTTTACTTACCTGATTTCATCTCCTTCTCCTCTCTCTCTTTCATTCCCAACTAGCATCCTGGTGTCCCTATTCCGTCATCATTCCTGCCTCAGGGCCTTTGCACTGGCCTGATCCCTGTGCCTGGAATGCCCTATCCATAAGGGACTGCATGGCTTGCTTCCCCATTCTCTTCAGGCCTGCACTCAAAATGATAGCTTCCAAATGAAGCCATTCATGGTTACCCTATCTAAAATACCCTGCAGTGAAACTCCCATCCCCCACTCCTTGCTTTATTTTTTCTCCTTAGCATTTATCACTCCCTAAAATATACTTAGAGACATGCACTTTATTTTTTTATCATATTTATTACTTATTTCCCCACTCAGACATGAGCTCCACCATATCCCAAGTGGCTACAACCTAGTCTGACACACAGTAGGTTCTTAAAAGTTATTTGCTGAATTAATTAGCAGGGTAAAATTTGTCACATAGCTTGGCTGTGGCTGCTTCCATTCCATGTTGAATTTTAAAGCCTCCCCTGCTCATTGTATTCCTGGGAGAAAAGAAAAATCACGGTAAATATGCCTGTGAAATTGTGGTCACCACCGAAGAAAGGTAGCTTATTTATCAGCCACTGCAGAGGGAGATGCATTTTTTTCCTTAATAAAAAGAGTTCTCATCAAAGACAAGATAGACAAGGGGCACCTGAGTGGCTCAGTCATTAAGCGTCTGCCTTCAGCTCGGGTCATGATCCCAGGGTCCTGGGATCGAGTCCCGCATCGGGCTCCCTGCTCAGTGAGGAGTCTGCTTCTCCGTCTCCCACTCCCCCTGCTTGTGTTTCCTCTCTCGCTGTGTCTCTCTCTCTGTCAAATAAATAAATAAAATCTTAAAAAAAAAACCACAAAGACAAGATAAATTCACACACACACACACACACACACACACGATAAGTTATTAGATCAAATTATGTCATAAAACAAACACAAAAAAGTAAATGGGAAAATTGGTACGTGGCATCCAACCAGCAAAACACCCACTCACCCAGCTTGAAATAGAGGTGACGCTCGCTGATAAGATCATCACACAGATGCCACCTGGCAAGTGGTAGAAGGAAACGGGCAGTGTACAATCACAGGAGTAAATGCAGGTAGTAAGTCACCGCATGGACCCTGCTCAACTTAACCTGCTGCTGTTGAAATGTACCATTGCCCATTTGAAGGCACTGTTGCTCAAACCAGCAAAAACGCACCTAACACTGGGAAGATCCGAACTTGGCAGGGCTGCCTTCACACACATACAAGGAACCTCATTCCATTCCAGCCCCTGGAGTGCTCTGTTTTAATAAGAACAACCAAAGCTAAGATTGGATTCCTTGTAGTTACAAAATGTGAGTCGAGGACAAAGAAAGTCCTATTTTATATCACATACATCCTTATATAGATATGATCAAGTCACTCACATATTAAAAAGTAACAAAACAAACTCTCCCAACCGCAATTGCTCTTGGCAACACAGCTTCTTGAAATCATTTTTTTACACTCAACCTTCCTTCTTCTTGTGCAATTCTTGCCCTAACACTCCATTAAGCGTTTTTGCTAAGGGCACCTCCAGATGACCAAACCCAAAGCACACTTCTCATCTGCGTGTGACTTACCTGTCCAAGGCATTTGCCCACCTCCCAGCCCCTGGGGGTCACTGATGCCACGTGTCTGACTATTCACTCTTGTTTTCCCGTGAAACTCTGTTTCATCTTCCCAAACCTTAAACCTGGGTGGGGGTGGGTGTCACGAAATAAAATACCTTTGGGGGCCATGCAGGTGCCTGAAATGATAAAAGAGGACATCTGGTCGCTGTGACAAGCTGGAGAGCATCAGCCCCGCCAAAAGGGGACTGCTGTCCCTTATCTGTGCACATCAGGTGGTCAGATCGCCCAGCTTGCTGAAAACACCCACAAATCTTATTTTTATGTGAACTTTCCCGATTTTCTAAAAGTTGGCAATTATTGGTTTTAGTGTTTTGCTATCGTGAGCCAAATCAAACAGATCTGTACGCTGCAGCCTCAAATGGGTGTCACTGCAAACACCCCGGGTTTCTCCTGCCCCTCTGCTTCTCTCCCTGGGGGTTTTGTTGCACCACAGAGCCCGGATGTGTATCTCCAGCCCCGATCTCCCCCCTCCCTTTCAGGCTCCGATACCTGCCTCCTGGACAAGTCCACTGGGACCTTAAAATAAATGTGTCTACACTTTCCCTTCATCCTCTATTCCCAAACATTTCTCAAATTCCTTTCCTTTCCTCATCCCTCCTGCCTCTGCTTTAATTCAGACGCTTGGTATTTTTCCATGGTTATTACAATACACTTCTAATTGTCTTCCCTGCCTTAGACCTATCTCCATCCCCTACCTTCAGATTCATTCTCCATTCAAGTTCAAGCTACCTTACAATGTGCAGGCTCCAGGTCCTCTGCTAGCTCCCTTGCCATTCCTGATAAACTCTGGACCCAGAGTGCTTGAGTCTGAATCCCATCTTCACTACCCACTAGCTGTGTGACCTTGGGCAATTACTTAAGTTCTCTGAGCCTTGGTTTTGTTTTTGTTTTTTCATTTGTAAAACATGGATACTAAATATCACATGCCACATAGAGCAGTCATGAGGACTCAAAATGAGATAATAAAAATAAAGCCCTGGGTGGCTCAGTCGTTAGGCATCTGCCTTCGGCTCAGGTCATGATCCCGGGGTCCTGGGATTGAGCCCCGCATCGGGCTCCCTGCTCCATGGGAAGCCTGCTTCTCCCTCTCCCACTCCCCCTGCTTGTGTTCCCTCTCTCGCTGTGTCTCTCTACGTCAAAAAATAAATTTAAAAAAATCTTTAAAAAAAATAAAATAAAAAATAAAGCCCTCTTTGCTTAGCACATAGTAAATGCTCAATTAAATGTTAGCTGTCATTATCATGATTCCTCATCCATTATCCCCACATTCCACAACCAAATCAAACTCTAGAAGTATAAGGAATCCTCCCAAAGTATCCTTGACTTCTCACTCATTTGTCTGCTCAGAATGCCCTTCAAGACTCATATTTTCCATCATATTCTCCAGAACTAAGCCCTGACCCCAGACATCTCCCTGCCCCAAATCCAGGCCCCCACCTACCATTGCCTGCCTCCATCGAGTTTCTAACTTGCTGAACTGCAGTAGAACAATTTCCTGGAAGCCTCCACCACCGCACTGTGAACCCCATAAAGGCAAGGCCTACTTTTCCTTAATCTTTGTATCGTTAATGCCCAGCAAAAAATAATGAATGACTGGATGAACTTCTCTAATTCACAGATCAACCCAGAGGGGCAGGCATTATCATGATCCAGCACTTACGCATGAGGTTCAATACAGTTCAGCCCACAGGGGAGGCAGCAAGAACGTCCTGCCGGCCTCTCTGGTCTCGGCACCCACCAATCTACTCCAAACCCCTCTGCCTAAACCCCATCAAATTACTCTCATCCCCAATCTCACAGTGTACTCTCCTTCCCAAACCTCCTTGAAGCTGTCCCTTCTGTTCCCTTCTTTTCCAGTTAATTCCACTTTTGTCTTCAAGAAATCAGCTCAAAGATCACCTCTTTCAGGACACTTGCTTTGGTGTACCACATGTGAGAACATGCACACACACACACACACACACACACACACACACACACACACACACCTGATGCTAAATAGGAAAAAAAAAATAGGCACATCTCCTTGGTGCTTCCACCCAATTTCTTTTTTTGCGGGGGGCGGACGGGGAGGAGGGGCAGAGGAAGAAGGAGAGAATCTTGAGCAGGCTCCAGACCCAGCATAAGCCCGATGCAGGGCTCCATCTCATGACCCATAGATCATGACCTGACGCTCAACCGACTGAGCCACCCAGGCACCCCTGGTCCCAATTCCTTAGCAACCTCACGGATACACAGTGATATCAGTGTCTGACACATAGCCAACAAGTGGGAGATTTGGGTGGAAGTATGACTGAATGAATGATCTACTTGAGGTAAAAGACAAGGATTTTCCTGCTCAAAATGGAGCAAAGAAGGCCACTTGGGAGTTGCCTTCACATACGTGCCTTCCTGGGGGCTCCAGCACACTGGTATGAGGATGCCTCGCTGAGCTACTGCTTCTCTCTACCCAGTGGGAGCGCCCAACACATTATGACATTTCCAGTGGATTGTAGAAAAGCGCTTATTGCTACTAGAAGTAACAGAGTGCTTTTGCCAAATTATAAATCTCAGTATGTTCGCAAGGAACTCAAAGAACCGAATGTCACTGCTCTAGTAAGTTGCCACAGTGGCTATTTCATGGGGTGAAAAAAAAAAAGTTTCATTTAACATTTTAAAAGATATAATAAAATAAAGGTGATCGTTCATACAGCATCTAATCCATTATTTGGAAGGTAGAAAAAAATGTTTTCATGCTTCACAAACATCCACATCCAGCTCCTAGAAGCCACCCTGGGAGGAATTTTTTTTTTAACACTTTCCCCAGAACTATCTGCTGTGACTAATTCCATACTTCATCCACACGAAAACAAAATTATAAAATAATGAGATTCCCCAGACAACGCAAGCCAAAAAGCTTTCAATTTTACTTATTAGCATTAAATCTCACACCTCTGTTTTTTCCAATTCATTTCCTAAGTGCACCTTCCATTTCCAAGTTTTCCACAGGAGGGAGAAGGAGGTGGGACAGAGCTGGAGGAAGAACAAGGAGATTCTCTGAAGAGCGAGGTATCCTCCTGAGAGTGAAGTTCAAGACCAAGCCCCAGGAGAGAGCTTTGGGCACTACCCCGGGACAGACTCCACAGTAAACAGGAATGTACACTTGAAAAAATCAAACTTTGTGTACCCTGGAGGAAAGCATGGCTTTCTTTACCTGATTGTCACACTCAAAATCTTCCATGTCTTGCGTTTCCTAGTCAAGTTAGTTTAGCAAGCGAAATTCAAAATAGTTCCACAATAGACCAACCGGGTAGCTTCTGAAAAAGTTAACAATAGAATGTGCAAACAGAATTTTTTTGTTGCTTGTTTGTTATATAAGCTCAGGGGGAGAAAATATGTTGTTGTTTTTTTTTCCAGGAGCCACCTAGTTCTTTCATCTGAAATCATAGATAAAACAACACATTGAAATGCTAAAGTTCAAGGTCAGATAACATTTGATGAAAAGAGCTAAAATGTAGAACATAACAAAAAATTTACTTGGCTGCAGATTTATTCTACAGCGGTAGTTCTCAAAATGTGGTCGGGAGACCCCTGCGATTCCTAAGACCCTTCAAAGGGCCCATAAGATCAAAACTGTTTTCCTAATCAACTAAGATATTTTCCTGTTTACTTTCATTCTCTCACAAGTGTCCAGTGGAGTTTTCTAGGGAGTGTATGATGTGTGGGATCACAGACTAAACAAAGAAGCAAGTCTAAGAATCCCACTGCCTTCCATTAAACCAGACAATAAGTACACTTGTAAAAATGTAACACAATGCCACCTTTGCATTGTTTTTGTTTTGAAAAGAGATATTTTTCATAAAAATATGCCATTTATGTTAACATGCAATGAGAATACTGTCATTTTAAATGAATTAATAATTAATACTTCAAAATGTAGCTATTTTAAGATTTTATCTTTTTTTTTTTTAAGGATTTCTCTATACCCAACGTGGTCAAGGTTACAATTTACAACCCCGAGATCAAGAGTTGCATGCTCTGCCAACGTAACCAGCCAGGTACCCCTAAAATGTAACTATTTTAATTTCTAATATATATATTGATAGATGAAGAGCATGCACTGCAGCAGCTGAAGTCATGGCAGGACAGGTGTTTAGAAAGTTTCTTCCCCTCTTTGACCAAATTCTATTCAAAAGGAGTACAGCCAAAATCTCAGGGAAAAGTATTGCACGCAAGAATAGTAGCTGTTGGTTCGGGCTCTAAGGGAAAGGGTGGAGAGGTTAGCATGAAAGTTGGAGATAAAATTCTTCTCCCAGAATATGGAGGCACCAAAGTAGTTCTAGATGACAAGGATTATTTCTTATTTAGAGATGGTGACATTCTCAGAAAGTACTAGACTGAAACACATTATTATTGTAATGGTATCAGGTGAAGCTGCCCATTCACAGCTGAAGTTGTAAAATCTTTCGTCATGTAAATAATTTCGATGTCTCTCTTTTATAATAAATGAATAGTATCCGAAAAAACATATTGATAGATATAACTCCCATTAACAGGAGCTTGAGGGGGGGGCGGTTCTCAATAATGTTTAAGCATGGAAAGAATCGGAGACCAAAACAAAGGAATCTCAATTTCTTTTTTTTCCCCAATTTTGTTATCGTGATAAAATACACGTGACATAAAATTGACCATCTTAACCATTTTTAAGGGTACGGTTCTGTGGTATTGAATGCATTCCTAATATGCAACCATCAGTACCATCTAACTGCCAAACTCTTTGCCTCTTGTCAAACTGAAACTCTATATGCAATTGTTACTTCTTTGCGGTTTGTCTACTTCTATGCAATCAGCGAGGCAGCCCACACCACCTCTGTCCCCTGGAGGGTGTGTGTCTGTGTGCGTGGCATGTGGATCAAGGCCCTGCTTCCAGCAGAGAGAACTCCGCCTCCCTTCGACACCACACAATCCTGGAGTTCCACGAAGAACCATCTAGCTTCCCACTCCTTGTAACTTACCTCTGCATTCGCGCGCATTCTGAAACCTAACCCCCGTGTCTAATAACGCTTCCATAGGATTTATTTCTGAGCTGCTGACACTAAGTTACGAATTTAAGGTTGTAAAACAGGGCTTGCTTTTGTGCTTTTAAATGATGTGGCTGACAGGAGTGACTGGTTGAAAACAGCCAAAAGCAAACCCATTAGAGTTTAGGGCCACATTACACAACTGCATCCTGTCTTCTTTGCTTCAAAGCCCCATACAAAGGACACTAGATGACAAGGCAAAATGCACTGCAGTGTCCGCATTTTAAGTCGGGGGGGCGCTGGGAGAAAACTCAGTGTGCGCCACCGCAAAGATGTACCACAGTGACATCTGCTTTCAAATTAGGTCAAGAAGTCCCGAGTTTGTCTTGAGACAAACCATAAGAGACTCTTAATCTCAGGAAACAAACGGAGGGTTGCTGGAGTGGAGAGGGGTGAGGGGGGATGGGGTGGCTGGGTGATAAGACATTGGGGAGGGTATGTGCTATGGTGAGCGCCGTGAATTGTGTAAGACTGATGAATCACAGATCTGTACCCCTGAAACAAATAATACAGTATATGTTAATAAAAAGGAAAAAAAAGAAGTCCAGGGAAACTACATAAAAGGTAAAGTTCTCAGGCAATATATGAACGTCCAACGAGATTCCTATTTTTGCATATCCAGAGAGCCTACCCTGTAGAGTTCTGATTTAAGGAGATGATAAGAGATGGGAATATTGATACCTTTTTACTCTTTGGCAAAGATGGTAGATAGAGGGGCACCTGGGTGGCTCAGTAGGTTGAGCGTCTGACCCTTGGTTTCAGCTCAGGTCATTATCTCAGGGTCTTGAGACCAAGCCCCATGCGGGCTCCACACTCAGTGGGGAGTCTACTTGAGATTCTCTCTTCCTCTCCTTCTGTCCCTCCCTCTGCTCATGCTCTCTCTCTAAAATAAATAAGTAAATCTTTTTTTTAAAAAAGATGATAGGTAGGTAGATAGATAGATAGATAGACAGACAGACAGGAGGACACTACCATATAATAACACCTTTCATTTACACTTTTAGCCTGGAGAAGGAGAAGATTCAACCCTGAAATAGCCTCAGAGCTAAATCACGGCCGGGTGATGTCTAATCACCAAGAGGAGGAGGGAGAAGGAGATTTGACATCAGCAGCCTCATGAAGGTACCACACTTAGAAAACCGGGATCTTAAAAACCCACGAGAAAAACGCTGCCCAGAAGGTCTGATTTACTGACCTCAAAGACAAGAGTGCTGACCTAACTTTTTGCCGGAACCCAGGCATCTCCTCTCAATCCAATCCAACCAACCACAGTCCTTAGGTGCCAAGTTCTCCCACCCCTCTGGCCAATGAAATTCTTTACCTTAAGTAAATCCTAGGAAATGCTCTTAGATTCACCTTGGCATGTCAGTCAGCACTTAAGAAAGTCCAGCGCCAGACCAGTCCACAAAAGAATGAAAGTTAAAAAAATGTGGGCATATTCAAGCCCCATATTTTCGTCTGCTGGCATTCCTTTATCTCACCACCATAATTATTGGCCAGGACAGAAGTCGCATTCCTGAAAGAAACAGCAAATGTCTTAACTGATCTTTGGAATAACTTTCAATTCTATGGTCCTATCTATGGTCTCATTCCACATAGCTAAAAATGGATCATTTTTTCTTCTTTTTTTCTTTTTTTTAAGATTTTATTTATTTATTTAGAGAGAAAGACAAATAGGGACAGAGAGAGCAAGAGAGAGCACAGCACAAGCTGGGAGGAGAGGGAGAAGCAGGCTCCCTGCTGAGCAGGGAGCCGGACGAGGGGCTCAATCCCAGGACCCTGGGATCATGACCTGAGCCAAAGGCAGATGCTTAACCAACTGAGCCACTCAGGCGCCCCTGGATCATTTTTTCAAGGTCCCATCAGGCTCTCTGTGATGTTCATTATTGATCTTTAAGCCGTCATATTCTGTTAAACGTGGGTCTCCAGATGACAGACCAGAGGTACCTCTCTTGCATCTCTTTATAAGATACCCATGGATAAAGAGGAAGACTCTCACGGGATGAGGAACAGCAGGTAAAGAAGGATTCCACTGGGGAGACACAGAAAGTTGGCTTAGCTGTGCCCGGGGCTCTCCACTAGGCTTCACCCCCACATAGCTCAGCAGGGCTCGGCATCTCATCACCACCGTCTCCCCATTTAAGGCAATTCGGAAGCAGCTTATTGGTAATCATCAAAGAGCAAATGCTTAGAATCTCACCACAAATGTTCCACATACCCACTCATAGTTCTCCTAGTTCAGTTTATAAAAACGATCCAAATTAACCCATGTGAATTACACTATTGAAGAAAAACATCCATAGACACATTACCCATTTTTTCAATCATACAATCAACAGGCTATGAGGAAAATAAGAACAAAAACAAAAAGAGAGAAGGACAAGAGATGAACTAAAATTTGCCCAGCAATTAGAGACAAAACCAGAGCTAGGATTCAAATGTCTTAACCATCTAGAAGCTTTAGTGCCATCTGACTCCAAGCACAGAGATGTGGACATGTTGGTTCATTGAGGAGCTGGACTCAGCTCCCTAACCTCAGCACTATGCGGCTTCCACATAGACGGGCATATCCACACACCCTCTCTGATCCCTTTCAGAGCCAAGCTGTACAAGTGTGGCTTCCACTTCCTCAGCTCCCATTGGTTTCCACTCAGTCTGATCTGGTCCCAACTCTCTTAACGCTGCAGTTAAGAAGGCTCCCAACTGCCACGCCTGAGCCTCTCAAACTATTCTTCACGGTCTTCACGGGCCATCTTGCAGAAATGTAAATTGACTCCTGATACCCCCCCCCCACAAATCCACGAGCTCCTTCCCGCAGCCCCCAGGATAAATTCTAAGGTCCCTACACTGGTGTAAAGGGTGCAGCATGATCTGCCCTTGCCCTCCTTTCCAGCCCCTCTCCCAACCCCCTCCCCTGCCACTCAGCTCTCTAGAAGTTTCTCCAAGGCTCGGTGTGCATCCTTGCCTTCAAATTCTCACACTCCTTCCCCATCCTGGGATTCTCTTTCTCCCACTTATCACTTGATAACCTCCTGTGCATCCCTCAGAATGAAAAGTCCCTTTCTCAGAAAGGTCTTCCTGGATCCCCCATCTAACCTAGTGCCCTCCCCACCCTTGTTCCTCTCCCCCAGGCAGTTCTTTGGAGCACCTGGCTCTGCTTAAATGTTTGCATTGCTTTGTTTAATGTCTGTCTCCCCATCCACTGCCCACCCCTCCACGCCTATTTCCTTTACCACAGAATACCCAGCACCTAACAGTACGTAATGCTGGGTAAATACTCCAATCCTTGTGGAATGAATGCTTACACATATTTGTATATGTAAAGAGGATATATATGACCACATAAGTTAATCATTAAGTCAACACTGGTAAGCATCTGCTCGCTGCTCAGCTGAGCTCAGTTGATCTGCTCAGGATGATGAGCAGGAGGCTTTCATTCACGGGGGAACCTCAACAAGCACACTGAAGCCAGCTGCCATCAACATTAACTGCTTATCTGTAACATTATCAGCTAAAAGCAGATGTTAGGCCTTTATCATTCAACACTTGTGCAATTAAAGATAATTTTAAAGGGTATCTACTCCAAGCAAACCATGGTGCAAGGCTCTGCAGGATTCCAAAGAGAGCAGGATGCCCCTGCCCACAAAGAAATGATAAAAGAGAAAGAAAAATGATCAAGGAAGACAGGGATGGAAATTCTTCTAAATCAGGTTCCGCGTTTGATTGCACATTCTCAACATTGTTATTGAATTCATCATAATTGGGATTTCTCTCCACGTTTCACATACCAGACTCATGAATGCAAAAATAAAACAACAGCAATAAATACTTTCTCCTCCTCCCCTGCTCCTCCTGACTAGCGAAGAGAAGTGACCAAAAGCCAGCCTGGGGATGAAATTCAAACTCTGCCACCTCCAAGGACCCTCCACATCTACTAAGTTTCTTGTGAGGCAGAGAGATGATGGCTTTGGAGTCAGAAGACCCCTTGCTCTGGCCAAGTCCATGTGGCTCACTTTGCCTCATTTTCTTCATCTGTAATATGGGCTTCCAAACCCCCACCCCACCCACTGCATATCACACTCTGTTACTAGAACTGAAATGAGGTAACCCTGTGAAAGTTTCTGCCAACTATAGCAGGCTATACAAATGTGACAGTTTGTGACTTTCATCAGGACGCAAATATTTAGCATCTTGTATTGACCTGTTTAGTGCTTGTTAATCTTGAGTCTTGAGGTCCACTGTATGTTCAGACTCAAGAGACCACACATCTTATGGTCTTTCTGCCTCAGTACTAGGCACATGGCACCCACACAATAAATTCTCGTAGGCTGGTTACTTGCTGGCGTTTTTGATGTATTTGACTCAGAGTACAAAGTGTTCTCTGACTTTTCTGGATTTCTCATCAATAACAAGTATTTTCTCTGGAGATAGTCATAATGTTTACCTAGCCCATGATCTTTATGGTCTGTCTTCCTTTTTCCCAATTATATTGGAAAGAAGACGTTTTTGGCAAAAGTAAAAAGAACACTTTTCCAGTGCAATTTTCAAGGTTCCTCCTAAGGATGAGATAGAGGCGGAAAAGCCACTTGGTAATAGCAAGCCACCTCTACCACTCACTACTCAACAAACCCGGCCTAAGTCCTACTAAGCACAGGTTAGTGTTGGGGCTGTAGGGATAACCAAGGAGAGCAGAATCCCACAGTGGTTCTGCAGTTGGATCACCAGGGAGAGAATCCTGGCTTCACATAGTCCTACTTGTGTGATTTTGCCTAAGTCACCCAGTTCTTCTCTTTTTTTCTCATCTAAAATAGGTAATGATTGCTACACTTATCTTGGCGAGCACTGTGTAATGTATGGAATTGTCAAATCACTATGTTGTATATTCTGAAACTAATATAATAGTGTATGTCAACCATACTTCAATAAAAATTAAATAAATAAATAAATAAATAAAAATTTAAAAAATAAAATAGGGTAGTAATAGACCCCACCTCTAAAGGCCATCATCAGGATGAAATGAGTCAATACATCCGGAGCTATTAGCACAGTGCCTAGTATAGGGTAACAACAAATATGAGACATGTAGATCCTTGTAGCTGAATAGACTGCGACTCAGAGAAGCAAAGTGACTTAAGTCAAGGAGCCATAAAGAGACTGAAATCAGGGCTGGAGCCCAGGTCCTCGAGGGTATTTCACACAAGGGGCACTCCAGAGAATCCACCTTCCTGAAACCTGATAAGCTGGGGCAGTAAGGACACCCACCTTCCACTCTGCCTCCAACTAGGCACCCCCAAGCCCGGCCCCACCCTTTTGGTCTCTCATGGGACTCAGAATGTACCTAGAGGAGTTCCATCTACTCCTGGCTCCCCCAGAAACACTGTGATGAAGAAGGAAAGCCTCACCCCCTCATGGGGTGGTTCTGAAGATTAAATGAGATAATGCCTGGAAAAGTGCCAAGCAGAGTAGCTGGCATATGGTATGCAGCCAATAAATGTTCTCTATTAAAAAAAAAAAAAAAAAAAGGAGGAGGAGGAAAACCCTGTGGTGCCTGCTCTCTCCAAGGTGCACACATTCCAACCCCAAATGCCAGACCCAGGGCAGATTGAGATCTCTCTTGGGTAGAACAGAGGGACACAGAGTCAGCAAAGGATTACTGTGGAGGGTGAAATTCACTTAAGACAGAGGAGGTGGCTGGAGTCCCCACTCCTCCCCATCTTTCTTAAAAATAATAACAATAATAATAATAATAAGGAAGAAGGAAAAAAAGCTGGTGCTTTGCTGGCAAAGCCAAGCATCCGAGCATTGGATTTTTAATATTTTAATATTTTAATATTTCTAAACAAAGCAAGAACTGCTTTGCACCCCCCCCATTTGCTTTTATACACTTGACCAGCAAAAGCTTGGCTTTGTTGCATTGATGAATGGGCTTATTTGGGCTGATTTTCCAGGTAAAAATGGCTCAGACACAAGACTGAATTAAAACAGATCCCACAAATCTCCTTAGAATATTCAGGACGTGCTTAAGCGCTTCAGCATCACCTTCTCCCTACCCCAATATTGACAATCCCTAGTTGTGAAAAGACAAATTTAATATTAGAACACAAGTAAGGAATCTGGTGAAAAAGGAAAAAGAAGAACCGGACCAGAGGGGGAGCAGGTACTTCATTTTGTACTGTGTATCCCCAGAGCGGAGCCCGGGGCCTAGCCCCGGGGGAGCCGGTTGTAAACGCAAACTGAATCACTGTCCCCACGGAGTTCAGAACCCAGGTGAGGAGTGAAACCGAAATATTACACACCAAGTTCAACCACAAAATCAACTCCACCCTCTTTCACCCTAAACTGTGTGGGGGCAGGTGCTCAGGAAAATGCTTGCTTCCTGTTTACCTGGGCAGGTATTTGCAAGTAGTCTAAAAAGGGGGGCAATGTATACAGCTCTAAGCAAACGGTTGTGCAAATCACTCAAACAAATACATGGAAAAGGGAGGGGAAGGTTTCTGATCCGGTTTTCCTCACCTGCCCCACTCTTCAAAGGGTAAAATAAAGTAAAAAAAAAAAAAAAAAAATCCAAGAGCGGGACGAACCCCAAGTCCGCTCTCTATGAAGACCAGGCACAACCCCGCTCCATCCGCTCACGATCAGACACCAAACCAGAGCCCCCGGGTTATTCAGGTGGGTGGAGGGGATTCTTTGCCGCACTCCACCCCTGCCGCGGGCTGCCCGAGTTAGCCTACCCGCTCAGTGTCCCTAGCCGAGATGTGGGGGACACCGCAAGGACGCCAAAGGTGCTCCTTTCCCAAAAGAGACGGGGAGAGACAGAGCGGGGAAGGAGGGGCGGGGTGGGGGTAGACCGAGCCCTGCAATGCGAAAGGCGCCCAGCCCGGCTTGCCGCGGCCCCTGCCGGAAGGTCTGGCTCGCTCACCAGCCCATTCATCTCAGGAGGTCGGGCTGCCACCCAGAGGGGCGCGGGAAAGGGAAGTTCCCGACCCCCCACCACCGAGGCAAACGTGGGGAGTCGGCGGGCGACTCCACAGCGGCCCTGCAAGCCCCAAGCCGCTCGCACCCAGAGCGCGCCGGCAGTCCGTGGGCGCAGCGCTGCGCCAGCACAAGGGCCCCGGGTGCGCTCTGCCCTGCGACGGTCGCGGGGCGCCTGGCACCGCTGTAGGGCAAAGGGGAGGGGAGGAATGACAGGGAAGAAGGCGGGGCAGGCGGCCCGGGAAGCACTTACATTCGCCAGGAAAGCGCCTCCTCTCGAGGAAGAGAAGGAAAGGCTCGCCGGCTAAGGAAACGCCCCAGGGATGCCCTACGCGAAGTGCCGCCTCTCCCCAGCTCCCCGATTCTCCCGCCTCCAGTCCGTCCTCCACCCCGCAGCTACCCACCCCACGCCCAACAGCGGATCCCAGATACCCTCCCTGCGGCCTTCCGAGGGGCCCAGCCACCGTGTCGCCGCCCGCAGCTCGCGCAACAGGCGGATCTTTAGGACTCCAGCGACGGCGGTCTCCGGGAACCGGAGGACGAGGGGCGCCGCGAGACAGGCGCCCAGCAGAATGCAAAGTCCCCTGCGGGCCTAGACCTGCGCGGCCGTGCACTCGTGACCCGATCCACGGGGCTGCAGGGGCAGCAAAAGGTGGTGAAAGTTGCAGGGTCGCACGGAGAAGTCGCCGGAGTGCGCGCGGAGGAGGGGACACGAGCAGGTACCTGCAGGAGTCCCGGCGCCTCAGGCTCGCTCCGTTTGGCGACGCAGCCCGCCCGCGCTGCAGGGATCAGGCCTCGGCGCGCGGCCCCGCGCCCGCCGCGGCGGCGGCGGCGAGGAGAGCCGGGTGGCCCGCCTGGGTCGGTCCGTCGGTCCCGCCCGGCGGGAGCGCAGCGCCTGGGAGCCGCGAATGGGGCGGGGCGGGGCGGGGCGGGACGGGGCGGGGCCGGCTGCTCGGCCGCCGCCCCATTGGTCCCGCTTCGCCAGCCGCCCAGCTTCGGGCCCTCAGCCTGCGCTCCCCAGGCCGAGGGCCAGGCGCCCCGCCCAGGGAGGTTGCAGGTTACCGGGCTCGGGCCGTGCGACCTGAGGACGCACGGAAGGACAGACTGGCAGCCTGGCGGGGCGCGCACCCCCGCCCAGACCCGAGTGCAGAGTCACCCCCGGAGCCCCGTGCCCTGTCCGGTGCGCGCCCCTTGCCTCCCACCTACGCGCCCTCCCGGCTGGAGCCCGCAATTCGGCGGGAGACAGAGCACCTCCTCCACGGCCCCGCGGCTCCCGGCAACCGCCTTTCGAAAGTCGCGGCCCCAAGCGACACTCTGGAAATTTGCCGGGATTCTCTTAGGAAGTACCGAGGCCCCAACTTGTTTTAAAACAAAGTGCGAAGGAGGAAACAGCCCCGGTCCCGGCTGTTTACCACCAGACCCGCTGCCCGGAGACTCGTGCCCTGTGCAGAGCAAGATTGTTTCACACGCTCCATTCCTCGACTTACCTACCAGGTCAGCGAGCGGAAGGGGGACGAGTCGGGTCTCCTTCCCGAAGGATGGAAGAGGAGGTCAGAGGGAGATGCCTTCAGCCCGAGGTTGAGGAACAACCCGGGGCCTCAGCGAGGGCGGCGTGTGGTCCGGAAGGCATGGTCGGCCCCTCTGCAGTGAGCAAGAAGAACTCAGTGAACCGCCCGGAGGAGAAATGGGACGCTCGGGGACCCACCCCCGCGCTCCCCCTCCCGCCCCCAAACTGCAGATTTTTAAGTTGTGCAGACTTGCAATAATTCCTCAGAGCCAGCTGCTCCAAGCTGTAGGCGCCCGGGTGTTCCCGCCCCCACATCACGCAATGGGACAACTGCCCCCAACCCAGCACCTGCTGACCACTGGCCTCAGACAAGCACCTAGCAAGACCACACAGAGTTAAGTTCCAGGCCCTGAGCTGGCACGCGGGAGGGGACAGGAGCAAAGAGATGCATGGAAAAGGTGAAAGGCACTTTTCCTGACCTCATCCAAGTACCGGGTGGTGTCTGGATTTTCTCATTGTTTTTGTTTGATCGAAACCCTCAGTAGGAATCAGAGAAAGGGGAGCAATGTTTACAGTATCTGGTAGGCTTCTAAAAGGGGGTGAAACCTGCACCTTACAGAGAGCTTCAGCTAGAGGAGAGAATAGTAGCAAGCAGGAATGGCAGAGGAGAAGCAGAAGCCCAACACAGTCTTCCCTCAGACACCAGCATTTTCATTTGGCTCATGGAAGGCAAGGTGGGGAGGCAGGTGGCTGGGGAACAGGTGTTTGGGGGCCCTCTGTCCCTAATCTCATTGTTCTTTGGCTCCGCCAAGCCTGTCCCCTCTCTTATGGAAGAGGATCCAAAGCATTTGTCTACACTCTTGTTTGCAAGCCTCTAAAGAAGGTAATTTGCATATACAATCATCATCTTTAGCATAAGATCTAAGATTATTCTTTTTTTAAATTTTTTATTGTTATGTTAATCACCATACATTACATCATTAGTTCTTGATGTAGTGTTCCATGATTCATTGTTTGTGCATAACACCCAGTGCTCCACGCAGAACGTGCCCTCCTTAATACCCATCACCAGGCTAACCCATCCCCCCACCCAGATCTAAGATTATTCTAAAAATATGCTTATATTTTATCAACACCTGAGAAGGATGCTTCTGAATCTCTCCCAGCTGTTAGCTATTTCATCATTTTAAATCACTAAGTTATCCGAAAAGTCCAGCATTGTTTACCTGAGAATGAGAGACGTTCAGAATCTCCAGGCGCTGCAGAGCACATCTGCAGTACAGAAGAGCCAGGGAGCCAGGGCCTTCTCACGGGTCTGGATGGCACCTGTAGACTGGAAGGAGGCACCCCCAATGCATGCGGCATCTGTGAAAGCTGGGGAACAGGCCTCCCCACTGTGTGCATATGGTAGCGGGGTAGAGAAGGGGCACAGACTTAAGAGAGAGACTGGGGTTCCCATCATGCTGTACCCAGGGGGAGCCCTGTGAGCAAGTCTCTTAATGGTTCAACATGGTGTTTCTTCTTCTGTAAGAAAGTTCCTTACAGGGTGATCATATGAAACAAACGGAATAATACACAGGAAAGCATTGTATGAGTCATAAAATGCATGTCTGTTCCCCAAAAGTTCACCCCTGACAGTTTACTGAGGTTGAGCCAGGCAAAGTGGTAAATGCATTCATACAAACACACACACACACACGCGCACACACACACACACACACACACAAACAGCAATGCTCTCACCCCCTGTATCTAGGGCCTCTTCCTCTGACCTCAGTCTTCACAGCCACAGTGCCTGCTCTGATCCATTTAACTGCCTCCTCCCTACCCCATCAAAATGTCCTTATGCCCCATGATATGGCCCATCCCCTTTTCATTAACCATGTGCATAGAAAAGCATCTGGACAAGCCGTACATTAACCTATAAGGGGTTAATCATCAGTACTCAGGCCTCCATGGTTTCAGGAGGACTCCCAGAGTCAGTGGAGACATCCCAAGCAAACGTGGGTCCAGGGCAGTCTGTCTGCCAGGCTTCTATATTCTCCTTGCTGTGGGCACTCCCTTTGGTAAGGTCTTCCTCTCTTACCCACTTACCCACAGGTCCATGTTCTCCCGCTCCTCTCCCCTCCCAAACCTGTCCCTGACCCTTCATTCTCTCTAAAATCCAAATGACCGAAACCCAGCGGGATGTCATTGCCAGAGGTAGGGGAGATACTAATTTGCTTTTTAAATGGGAATAGGTCTACATGTGAAAATGAAGGTGTTCTCATCTCTGACAGGAAGATGGTGAGTGAGGGAGTATCAGCAACAGTGGTTAACACTTGTTCCATTGGTTCCTCTTATTGGCTTCTCTTTAAACAGCAGTCTGAATGTCACACCAGCCGATCTGAGCCCTTGAAACATTTGCAATTCCCCCAAAGTGCCAGCCTTTTTCATGTCTCCCTGCACTCACAGAGGTCTCCCTCTGCTTGGAATATCCTTCCCAACCAGAAGGCTTTCTTTGCTCAACCCTTTCCCTTAGGACACCATTCAGTTCCTAATCACTACCCTCTGAAAAGCCCCCTCTCCTATCCAGGGTTCTGTACCTCCCCTTTATGTTCCCTCATGCCTTTTGCTTCTCGCTTAGGTAGCACCTACCATATTGGATTTTCATTGTTTATCTTCAAATAGGCAATGAGCTCCTTGAACCTGAATTTCGAGGACCTTTAATAGGGTCTGCATGTTTGTGAATTGAATTACTGAAGTGTCCGTGATAGGGCTGCTCAGCTCCATGTGCTCCTGATGGGAACTGATATATTTTATTTCTTCCATCAGGTAAAGAGAAAACATAGGAACCATCACAACAATCTCTGGTTGGATGCCAGGCAGATCAAGACTAAATCTAGTTAATTAGCTAGAATGCTTTTATTCCAGATTATTGCTACCACGATCTCTCTTCTTTCACAAAATTATTTGTATATTTACTTTAAATGTCCTGTTATATTATTTTTATGTTGAAAGTACCTTAGGAGTGCCTGGGTGGCTCATTCAGACTTAGGACTCTTGATTTCAGCTCAGGTCATGATCTCAGGGTCATGAGATCAAGCCCCTGGTTGGGCTCTGTGCTCAGTGCAGAGCCTGCTTGAGATTCTCTTTCTCCCTCTCCCTTTGCCCCTCTCCCGTGGTGTGCGTGTGCATGCTCTCTCTCTCTCTCTCTCTCTCTCTCAAATAAATAAATAAATAAATAAATAAATAAATAAATAAATAAAATCTTAAAAAAAGAACACAAAGAAAAAATAAAGTGCCTTAAATATTTGTGGTCTTCAAGTCCAAAGACTTGAATTCTAATCTGCCTCTGCCTCTCAGCTCAGTGATAGCTTCTCTCTGGCTTTCTGTTTGGGTTTGGACAAGATGATCCCCCAAGGTGTTTGCCAGTTCTAAAAGCCTTACAGTTCCACACGTAAAAGGATATCATTTATAAATTACAGAATATGGCTTAAGTCTCCAGGCACAAAGGAGTCCTTTCTTCGGGTCATTGGAGGTGTCCTCTGAGGACTAGAGCATTTCCCAAGATGAAGGCCATAGAACACCTGTGTCATAGTCAAAAGACTTTGGGCAAGCACATTCTACATTCCACTTGTCAGTATTCATAATAATATACTTCAGCATAATAAGGGCTGTGTCTGAGAGGTCAAGCCATTAAAATACTCCAAGGGATGGACTTCCAGGGTGCTCACAATCTGGCTGAAACTTACCCCTTCACTCACATTTCCAGCTCGTCACACTTTTCTCCCCACCTCACTCATTCCAAACACTCTCCCCCACCCTGTCGCACACACCTCCCACTCTTAACCTTCCAGCCTGACACGTTAGATCCATCTTTCCATTGGGCTCATTGTGTGCTCTCTGAGCCTTGGCCCTGCCTGCACCCTTTTATCTATAATGCTCCCTTTCCTACCTGGCAAGTGCAAACTTAACCTGCAATATCATTATCACCCATTCTTTGAAGCTTTCCTTGACCCAGAAATCATATTTAGTTATTCATTCTGCTGGGCTCCATCATACTTCGTACAAAGCTAGTTACAGTTATGCTCTTACAATATGGTCACCTGTATAGACTGAGTCTTCTCTGTTAAACTGTGGGCTCCTTGAGGTCAGGCACTCTGTGATATTACTCATCTCAGTATCTTCAGAGCCTGGTGCATTACAGATGCTCAGTGACTACTTTAAGAATAAAAAAGTAGATGATGGATGGATGGATGGATGGATGGATGGATGGATGGATGGATGGATGAATACATAGGTGGTTGGGTGGATAGGTGGATGGATAGATGGATGAACTAAGGTCTTCAGACCTCAGGAAGAGTACAGGAAAACAAACTCAGAGGCACCAAAGACCAGATGGGTCAACCTCATGGATTTTCCTCTTCTTGGGAAGTTCTGCACCTATTTTAATAATCCTCCATACCTGTGTTGGAACTTAGGGTCTAGCCATTGTTTCCAACTAGAAGACAGAAAACTTTCTCCATGGCAGAGACTGCTAGGCACAACCCCAGGATCTTTTATCTTCTGTTTCTTCAGTAAAAATATCCCCAATGTTGAAGAATGAAGGGGGGAAAATTGGAGGAGGAGACGAACCATGAGAGACTATGGACTCTGAAAAACAAACTGAGGGTTCTAGAGGGGAGGAGGTGGGGGGATGGGTTAGCCTGGTGATGGGTATTCAAGGGGGCATGTTCTGCATGGAGCGCTGGGTGTTATAGACAAACAATGAATCATGAAACACTACATCAAAAACTAATGATGTAATGTATGGTGATTAACATAACATAATAAAAAAAAAGAATTCTGGATTTTAGAAGCTAAACAATAAATCCCCAGTGTTTACTTGGATCATAAGGTGACCAACCCTTCCTGGTTTTCCTAGGTTTGTCTCACTTTAAAAAACTGAGAGTCCAGTATCCCTGGAACCTCCTTGGTCCAGACAAACCAGGACTCTGGTCAACCTACTAGACACATTGAGGCCCAGGATAAAGTCTACATGGCCAAGCCTCCCATGCCACCAAGGGAGAGCACATGACTGAGTTCTTTCATGGATGGTGGTAGAAGTGGCTTATTCAGTCTCTGGGACAGAAGGAATTTTCTATTAAAATTTCTTTGGAAAAAAATCACAACTTCTTTTAACAATGATAAAGGGGAGATTCTACCACATCAAGATACAGCAAGGAGAAGAAACCAAAAGATCTTTCTGGAGGAGCAAGATGGAAAGTCAGTGCCCTGATGTCTGCTGGGAGATCACTCTCTCGAATGCACCCCACTCTTCCTCTTCCTCCTTAAACGCAGCTACAAATACCCATGAGTGTTGGGCACCTGCACTGACTTCATGTTTCTTGCCTTTTTCTTTTTTTCCTCTTGGTTGCAGAGAATTAGATCACTCAGCGTCCTCGGGTATGGCATATTGTCAGCAGCAGCACTCACAAAACCTCTCTCCTGTTTTTGTTGTTTATTTATTCCTTTATTCCCCATTCCACACTTGCATTGCCAGCCCACCCTCCATAGGCAGCCATTCTAGTGTGCTTATTGATAACCTTCTGTTTCCAGATGTCCTTGTAGAAGGTTGTTTTGAGTGCATGCATTTTTAATTTATGCAAATGGAAATGTGTCCTTTATCTTAATCTTCTCGAGTGTTTCACTCCACACTGTGGCAGTTTTGACCTCCATCCCTGTTTGTTGCTCTGTGTGCATCTGGTCTGCTCCTCTTCTTTTCTTGTGTGCATCATCCCCTCCTCAATGACAGGTGCCCAGAATGCCCTACAGTCTCCCACCACCACAGCACTGAACTGGGTATCCTTGCACATGCCCCCTTATGGACCTGGGAAGAATTTGAGAGGGTTGTACATATCCAACAGCAGGATTGCTGGTCATAGGGTCATGGACAAGGTTGATAGAAATATTGAAATACTTATATACCGGTTGGTAAATAGTCCTGCCCTAAAGCTCCCTGAGTATCCTTCCTGTTGTCTCAGCCCTTCTCCCGGATCCCCCAGAACTTCCCACCATCCTACAACTAAAGCGTCAATGTCTGGCCCAACTAGAATGGACAGTCTTTCCAGCAGTTGTTAAATATTTGGACTCCTGCCCCTGGATATGCACGTACTTGACTCAATGGTCCCAGTCCTTATTTCTTCATAGAGCAATAACAACAAAAACAAACTTACCCGAAGAATTCAGTCCAGTTTCTTGTCTATCTTTAAGGAATTCTCAGAGCTGCAGAACTCCTGCTGATGTTTCCATCCGCATTACAGGGGTTGTATCCTACCCCATGCTCTGTGGGGACGTGGGAGCCAGCAGACTGTGACCACTCTCAGGGTCAGCCCCTGAGCCTGCTGTGCCAGCAAGTGAAGCACCCTAGACTCAACCCCCTGAGTTTGACCTTGGCTCTGTTCCCCTCTAGCTGTGTGACTTGGAGCATCTCCTCTCTCTCTCTGACCCTCAATCTCTTCATTGGCTAGATGCTCCCTGACAGGGTAGGAGTAGGTTCAAATAAGATAATGATATGATACAGAGCAATATAGAGGAAGGAAAGAAAAAGGCTCTTGGTATCCAACTCAGCATAAAATTAGCTGTGTCACCTTGGCCCTCCCCAGGTCTCTGTTTCTCCAGTGTAAAATGGGGATAATTATACACTATTGTATCCCCAATTATTATGAGATTCCATGGGCTGTCTTGACACCTTTGAACGTCACAGGACCCCTAAGGCTTAGCCAGGAGTTCTCCTACTCTGGCCAGATATGCCCCCCACACAGGGGGAAAGCCTCCCCTACTGGAGAGTTTCTCTATTGACTGGACCAGCCTGCACCTTATCTGGTCCTCAACTTAATGAGTTTTGCCTCCCCGCCAGCCTGTGGAATTATTCAAACAAGCCAGTCACATCCTCCTGCAGGAACCAAGAGTCACCTCATCCTTCATCACTATAAAGCGTGCCCCCTTAGAGCTCCTGCTGGTTCTCTCTGCTCCCAAGCGTTCCCAAGTGGCCCTGTGTGATGTGCAGCATCTTCCCCGCCATGGCTGTGACTCCATGGGACCAATAAACTGCTGTCAGTCTCATCTGTCCTGTGTCGGCTGTCATGTGTTCAAGGCTCATCCTATTTATGGCAAGAACCCTCCTTTGCCAACCAGGTGACTAGGAGGTGATAAGAACAGATACCTATCTCAAAAAAAAAAAAAAAAAGAACAGATACCTATCTCAAAGAGTTATAAATCTGGGGCCTTTCCCACTTCGTGGAGCTATTATATAAATGCCATATACTGCCAATCACTGCAACACTTTAATCTGAGAGAAAAAATTTATTTGTGTGCCAGTGTGCGTATTAATGCAAGTGATCCTAATCTCAATGGTTACAAAAAAAAAATACTTAGTATTAATAAATATTACATGTACTATTTTATTTAGCTCTTAAAGGGGTCATGAGATTTTTTTTTTGAAATGGAGATGCTTCAAGGAGTATTATTATTTATTTATTTTATTTTTTTTTAGCTTCTGAAATGCCAAGTTTTGTGGTGGTGCTGCAATGCATGGCAGGAATTTTTCATAACTCCCTTCAGGAGATCCAAATCAATGTTTGGGCTCAGTCACTGTGTGGCTGAAAAATAGGGAAAATTCTCCTTTCTTATAAACTAGCAGCTGGCTTTCTAGGACAGCAAATCTGTTGTACAAGACTCGGGCCCACATGTACCCTCATTCACACACAAAGACATTGAAATGCCCATACCCACATGGGTGTACATACACTCAGGAAGTTACATGTGTGCTTTACACACACGCACAGCCACACACAGGTACACCCTTGTATCCACACACAGCAGCACTCTCCAGCGGTTCCTTGAGACTGTGAAGGCCCCAGATTTCTCCTTCATCAGGGGACTGAGCTATCACTGAGTTATCATTTTCAATAAACTTGTCCACTAGGCTGGCTGTAGGATGCTGAGTCATAAAGAGCAAGGGCAAGAAAGCTTGGTAGTCGATCATTAGCCATGGAGCTGCACTCAAGGAGAAGCAGGAAGAAGGGGGTCGCCTCCCACACACTGATTCAGGGTCAGAAGGAGAATCCTGATGAGCCAGGGGCAATCTGGTCATTATGAGGGCTCACCCTCATGGAGGACACTTCCATGAGAGGGTGAATTCAGCTCCTCCTCTGTCCTCTGTCCTCTCTCCAGGGCTGCTCCTCTCGACAAGCTTATCAGTTGACCCAATCCCTGCTTGTATATGTTGATATCTCCTAGACCTCAAACTCCAGCTCCGATCCCTGTCCTTTGAGAGGCTGCTCAGAGCTGCACATTGTGTTAAGGACTTTGGAAAATGCAAAAGTGAAGAAACAATCTCTGCTCTCAAGATTGAGCATTCTATGAGATAATCAACTGAGAAATAAATATGGAGAACCAGCTCTAAAAATGTACGGATAATTACAGGAGTTGACACAGGTCTCAAATAACACTTACTACCTGTAGAAACTTGGGAATAATAACTTCCACCCTCAGAAACTTGTGAGATGTTTATTTGGGGATTTCCTTCTGGTGCTCAGCAAATCTTTCTTACTCAACTTCAATTTTGTCAACATTTCCCATAGAACCCCATCCAAGTCTCCATTCGAAGCCCTGGAGTGTCTCCATCCTAACCCAGCTCCCAGGTCTCATCCTTAACATGTAACCTGGCCACCTGCTTACTGAGATGATAGAGGCTGCAGGAGGTGTGGTCCTCTCCTTCCATCTTGTCCACCTCGAAGTCTCTCCAAGGCTGACACATTTTCTCTTTTACTCCTGCTTTGAGGAAAGGTGCTTATACCCAGGTACTCTGAAGAGTCAATATAATGGTCACCAAGAGAAGCAAGGCTAGAGAGAAAAAGAGGTTTTTTAAAAGATTTTATTTGTTTATTTGAGAGCGAGAGAGAGCACAAGTGAGGGAAGGGGCATAGGGAGAGGGAGAAGCCGACTCCCCGCTGAGCAGGGAGCCCGACACGAGGCTCGATCCCAGGACCCCAGGATCATGACTTGACCCGAGGGCAGACCCTTGACCGACTGAGCCACCCAGGTGCCCTGAGAAAGAGAGTTTGCGTAAATGATCACCAAGGAACGAATTACAACTCTAGAATGCATGTCGCTGTGTAATGGAAATATGTAGGTTTCAGAGCTGTATCCAGGCTGTACCACTTACCACCTGTTCATCCTTGAGCATGTGACTCAAGTTTCATTATTAATTCCTTCAACCAACATTTGAAGGCCTACTGAGTGTCAAGTGTACTAACCACAGCTACAATTTAGCCATTGTAACATGGGGGTAATAATACTACTAACTACGAAGTCTGTCTTGAGGCTTTGGGGCCCCACCAAGCACAAGAGGGAATAATAAGTGTGAATTATCTTCTTCTTTCCTTCCTGGCTCGTAGCACCCACACTCCTATTCTGTATATAAAGAGGAAATCCTCATAAACAAAATAAATTTCTAGTTGGTTAATGAGAAGCATCAATATAAATCCCACATAAACTTCAAAGTATACCCTTCTCTTCTCACAATAAAGTACTAGGTTGTGAGCAGCTAGTTGAACAACATTCTCATTCTATGTAAACCATCCCGGGGCTGAGTCTCTGAGTCCTGCCAGGTGATGACAGGAAGGACCCCTTAGGCCTGAGGGCTGGCAGCATGGCTTCCAAATATGCTCTCCCTGATGATCAGAAGAGCTGTGTCATCATTCATTCAATCCCCTAGTCAACAAACGTTTTCCGAACGTTAATATTACACCAGGATCAATGCAAAGAACTGGGATTATTGAATGTGAATTTCAATGACCTAGACTTACAGGTGCAAATTTTTTATTGTCTTTATTTCTCTATCTCTGACAGCTCTTGAGAACTCATTTCTGCATGGCAACCGAAAACGATATTGGCGATTCCAGGTAAATCCTGTGATTCCTAGCATTAAATTCTGTAAAATCAGCCTCCCCTCCACCCCCTGCCTTCCCTTATTCTCTGAGGTCATAGGTGTGATCTGTGGAGGCCTGTGAGCATCACCCCACCACGGGCCTCTGCTGGGCTGGGTTGCCCAATGTTTGATAACTCATCTTACCCCATCACGCATTATTGATTTCCATGTTTTTGCTGCGCTTCTTGAGTTCACTCTGTTCCCACATGGACTTGACCCTAGTGCTTTGGGGCCATCACCCCACCTTCAGCCCATCTGCAGTATCACTGCAGAGTATAAAATTCCCAGCCCCATTTCCTACACCACATGGGACGTATGGCACCCTGTAAGGTCCACTTAGGCCCACATTCCCTGATAGCTTACTCAGTGGTCACTACTCTGCCTCAAACGCCATGCTGGGAGCAGATCTCTTTATATGGCTTCAAATATGGACTCTGGTATCCTTTGCTCTGGGATTCTTCCAAATTTACCTGGACTTTTCCTCCCCTTCTTAGGGCCTCCACCAGCATTCCGATCGAAGTTCCAAAGGTCTTCCCACCATCTCTCAGCTTGCTCTATCAACTCTAGAAAAACTGGTTTTTCATGTATCCCCTTTCCCATTTACTGTTTATGCGAGAACCTTAGCTCTTGAGCTTCTATAATTAATTCCTTTCTCTCAAAGCCATGGATAGGAGCGTCAAGAGCCTATTTTTCAACTCAAAAGTCAAACCCTGATGTTTCTTTCTCTTTGCAGCCCTATAATCCTAATCCTAGCCTCTAACTAAATGCAGAGAAGATTACCTATAAAAACTGTGGAAGGGGGAAGCACCCTGATTAATATTTTAAAACATTATCTTACTACATATTAACCACCCATGGTTCCTATCATTGAAAATCTCATAATCAATGGGAAATTTTCACCAGACAGCAAGTTAAGCCAATTGAGCGGATCTAATATAACCTCCAAAGATTGACTGTGATTAGCAAACACTGGTTTGTAAAGGAACCCATGGATTTAGCTCTGTCCCTATCCCTACATTTGTGGGGCCCTGACAAAAGCACAGATAGAGGTCCCCTACCCTTATCAGATACTCTTGCCTTCCCATTCTGGTTCCTTCCAATAGTGTAAAGAAGTCTCACACTCATCCTAATGAACACATCAACCCACCCATCCAAGATGTCTGTAAGGCCTGGTTTCAAGCCTGATGTACCAAAAAGCTTTTATTTTCTCAGGGGCATCATCATTGGAGACCACGTTTAGGTTAATGGCATGGCATGGGAGTTCTGTGGACCATAAGATAGTGTAAATACAAATCCCAAACCTAACTGTGAAGGTAGAAAAAAAAAATTATTCCACCCAGAATCCAAATTGAAACAGACAAGCTTTCTTGTCAGCTCCATTTATCAAAAGGTGGATTTTTTTTTTCTCTTCTAGCCTTTTCCTAGGTATTTATTCTTCTGTGCATTTGGGCTTCATGGAAGGGTAGTAGGTACTTCCTATATCCATTGGATTTCCAAGGTTAGTCAACTTCTTGACCATCCAGAATGCCCTTGATTCTCGCTCATCCCGAAGTGTCATGATCTTCTGGACTCTCATGAACTCTGTGAGCAACCAGGAAATTACTCTTTGATTAAATTTATCAGTCACGTTTCAGTTAGTAGCCACCAGGCGCACCATCATATCCACCACCAGAAAGCCCTGTTTCCTGCCCCCCACCCCATTCTGCATCTTGAAAACTTCTTAGTGAGGAATTTGCCAACAATTTTTCTTCCCTATATTGGGCAGGTCTGAGTGACATACCTGTGACTGATGTCTGCCCAGTCTCCTGCCTGGCTGGTATTCCCAGGCTGTCAGCCATGGCTCCTTCTTCGAGAGACCAATCCCTTTGCCATTGCAGATGGCCTGCAGTCTCTCACTGGAAGTGATGCCAATGGTCTGGTGGTAGGACTGGTAGGACGGACATCCTAAGACCCTGCACCTACACCGGGCTGATGATCAATGCGAACACCGACGATTGCTAGAGCTGGAGCCCAGGGTTGCCCCACAGCACCCAACCTAGCTTTGATATGGCCCTAACAACCTATGTTATTACTAAAAGCTCCACATTATCAACAAGGCATTGGACTTTGCCTTTAGATGAGTGCCGCAGATTTCACAAATACAACAAATGCTCTTCCTCATCTTCTCCTCATAGAACACCACCTCCAAGCCTTTGAAGTGGGTATCAGTGTTTAATCTGAAAGGTTCATTAAGGTCAACAAACTTAATGTAGAATCCCGTCTGGGCCATTCCATTAAGGTTCAGATTGCTTCTCACAGGCCTCCATTCATCTCTCTTCTGAGCAAGCAGAGAGGTGGATGATCCAAGCATCCATGGCAGCCCTGCAGGCTCCCGGGCAGACTGTCCCCTGGTGAGAAACCTGGAATCCTAGCTTATTCTTTTCAAACTGTCCAAACTCCCCTCTGAACACTATTCCTGACTCATTTAGTTCTCTCGGTTGGTAAGCCCGGTTCACTTAGCGTTGGAAGAAACCTTTCCTGATCAGAGCTCACTCCCAGTTCAAATGTCTGCCATTTATTTCTTAGACATGCTGGAGAATTCACTCTTGTCAGAAGTGCCAGCCCTGTCTCCTTGGGGCAGGCTAGCGCTCAGAGAACCATTTCTAAATGATCCTCCAAGTCCTTCTTTATAAAACACGATAGGCAAGCACCATCAAACGGTTCACATTCCTAAGCATTCTCTCAACTGGCTGCTGCTAGAACAGGGCTAGCACTCCGGAGAAGACCAAAGTGAAAGAAAAAAAAAAAAATCATTATCATCATCATTGTTCTAAAAAAAAATTAAGGCCATTCCTTTCTTTTCTTCCTCAACCATGAGTTCATCTAGTAATACTCACGTCTAAAATCTAACCCAGAAAACCACTGACCCACTGCCAAACAGACTAGGGTATTCCAAACCTGGGGACACTTTTAATCCATTTATTTAGTGTCCAATAATTCACACATATTTTAATTTTTTGGATTTTTTTGTACTCTAATATGAATGGGGTTACATAGGAATTTCAAGACTCACCATAATGTTACTGATTTTTTTATAATATGCATTCTTAAATCATTGTTTTTTAAGTTTTTTAAATCATTTTGTTTTTAAAAAACAGAGCATCTTCTTGTTTTTTAAGATTTTATTTATTTATTTGAGATAGAGAAAGAGCGAGAGAGAGGGCACAAGCAGGGGAGGGGCAGAGAGAGAGGGAGAAGCAGGCTCCTGGCTAAGTAAGGAGCCAGACATGGGGCTTGATCCCAGGATCCCAGGATCATGACTTGAGCCAGAGGCAGACGCTTAACCGACTGAGCCACCCAGGAGCCCCAAATAATTGCTTTATGATAGAATGTTTCTTTCAGAAGATTTTCCAAATATTGCATGAGACATATTTATACTAAAAAAATTTTAACTGGGACATATATATTAGTCAGTTTAGCTGCTATAACAAAATATCATAGGCTGGGTAGCTTAAATAACAGACATTTTTTTTTTTTCTCACAGTTCTAGAGGCTGAAAAGTCCAAGATCAGGGTGCCAGTAGATTCGTTTCCTGGTGAGAACCCTCTTCCTGGCCTGTATAAAACCACCTTCTTGCTCTGAGCTTATGTGGCCTTTCCTGGGTGTGTGCTCTGGAGAGACAGAGAGAGCTCATAAGTGTCAAGTGTGACACTTATAAAGACACTAATCGCATCATGAGTGTTCCACTCTTAGGACCTGACCTAAACCTAACTACCTCCCAAAGGCCCCATCTCCAAATACTATCACTGTAGAGGCGATGAATTTTGGGCAATCACAAACATTCAGCACATGGCTAACCACACACACACACACACACACACACACACACACACACACATGCATATATACATGTATGTACATATATACCTTTTGGGGTTTTGCTAAATCTAGCAACCCATCTCCTACCAGTGCATCCCCTGCGTGGCCCCTGCCCACCCCCACCCCCAACTTAAGCACACAAATCCATAGCCTTAGGGAACTGGTAGCATCCAACACCACTGCCCTAGAACCTGTCCCTGTTCCCTATGTGACCACCAGTGATTCCAACAGCAGCTCGTGTCCTCCTACCAACTCTGCTATATTGCTAAAGAGCTCTCCTCTCTCCTAAAGGAATCCAACTTTCTCTAAAATACCCATGTTGAATAACGTACATTTATAAATTCTCTGCATAGGTCAGAAATTTATTTCTCACAATTCTGGAGGCTGGAGAGTTGAAGCTCAAAGTGCTGGTAGATTTGGTGTCTGGTGAGAGCAGGCTTTCTGGTTCATAGATGGCTGCCTTTTTGCTGTGTCCTCACAGGGCAGAAGGAAGCCAGGTAGTTAGTGTCAGAATTAAATGGACTCATAGGATACCTAGTTAGTATCCACAGAGAACTGGAGACTTGCTTGGAGACGAAAACCCATACATTTGGTGTCAGAAGTGGTATGAGAGTGAGAACTGCTTCATACAGAGTTCCGTGTGGGGAGACAGGGACGAAGCCACACGCATTCCTGTGATTTGTTGTCTCAGGGGTACGTGGTTTCTCCATGCGTCAGGCACTCGGGAATATAGCTCAGCTTGCGCCATCTTGCAGGTGCCCCACATGGGAGCACTGCCCACCTAGCCCAGGGAGACCACCAGCCAGAGGTCCTGGACTGGGCACTGGTGGCAGGAACTGAAGAGGAATGGAAGAGTCCGGTCTTCCGTGTGCAGGGACTGAGCAGTAGGGGTCCTTGGAGCCCTTAAAAACCTAGCCCACAGAGGACATCAGAGCCCACTGGTGGCGGTCAGCAGAAAGAGGACTGTATGTGTCCCCCTCAGCTGGACTAGAGCTTTATCCTTCATCCAGGGGCGTGATCACTGCAACTCACTCCATCTCACGCTGGTTCACAACCTCTTCCCAATGCCACGTCCAGCCACACCACATTGGCAGCTTGAAAGTAGCCATGGTGGGACATTTACCCCCCAGAAATAGGCATATGCTACAAATCAGGGAATCTTTTCTGGAGAGCCGGTCATTCGATATTTACCAGCACACCTCCACCCCCTTTCCACCTCCCTGCCCCACCTTTCTGCTGGATTGAAGAGGAGATGAGGCAGGAGAAGCAAGGAGGGGGAGAAGGGGAGGAGGAAAAGCAGAACATGCTCACTGCACTCTCTAAGGCTGTTGAACATGGCAATGGCCTCAAATGGCTGAGGAGAAGAGCTCAGAATCTCAGATGAGCCTGGCATTACAAACTGGGCTGCACTAGCCTTAATAAAAGAAAATAACCAGAGTCTATGAAATCTGCCCAGGACTAGGGACCTGGAGTCAGACACACCTGGGAGTGGAGAGGGGGGACTTGTTTCCTAGCCCATTCACTCCCCCACCCCCTTCTTTCTCCAGGACCCAGACCTCCAGCAGGGAGGGAGGAGTGGGAAAAAAAACAATCATTTTGTGGGTGTGGGGGAGGGGTGTGATTTGGGGTCTTTTCTTTCTTTTTAATGAATTGGCCACTGCTGTGGTCCTCTGTTCGTGCTCATGGGTCTCTGGTTCCCACCAACTGGCCCGTGATGCTCTTGTGTGACTAGTGTCCTTTGTGGGTGGAGATGAGAGGTGTGCCCACCTCGGAGGACCTGACAGCGTCCTTCCCCATACGCCACTAACGTGAAAGCTTCCAAACCAGATCGCTGCCTCTTCATTCCCCACCACCAGCCACTGCCTCTCACAGTGGAAGCCCCTCCCCATTGATGGCCGTCACAGAGGGCAAGTGCCTCAGGGCCCTCCACGGTACCCAGAGGTCCGTGGAAAACTCATCCTTCTCACCACACCAAAGGGTGGCAGTAGAGACTCCTCCGCAGTCTGTCCCCAGGGCTCTTCCTGCTTGCTCAGGATGGCTCAGCACAGGACTGCAAGATCCCTGCTCAGGCAGGTGGCCAGTCTCACCTTTGTGTAATGTCCTTCCCGAATCTCCCGGAGCTTCCCGCTTCCCAACTGGTGCTGGGCACTTGCCTTTGCTGAGGGACTTGGCCCTTCCACTTTGGTTCCCGGAGATGCATAAGAGCCAAGGGAAAAGGCCCACTCAACCCAGTAAAAGCAGGAGGGAGGCCTGAGCCTGAGACACACACCCTCAGACCTGAGACAGTTCTTCTCAATCCCAGCCTCGTTCTAGCATGTCGCCTTCCCTAAATGGGGCCAGCTAATGTACAAATGGAGGGCGTAAGGCACATTTCATTCCAGTGGGGTCCTTCCAGCAACTAGGACTGTCCGCGGCTCTCCGGGCTCTCATCCTCACCTGCGGTTCTGCGGCGCCTCTTGAAAACCATTAGAGAGGCCCGGGCGCCTCCCTGTGGCCTGCCTCTGCCATTGCACTTGCACAGGATTGCCGCCTCCCGAAAATTTAAAACGCTCAGACCTACACACACACTGGGTGTTATACACACCTAATGAATCATTGAACACTATATCAAAAACTAATGATGTAGTATATACTGGCTAATTGAATTTAAATAAAAAATAAAGGAAAAAATGAATAAATAAATCTTTAAAAAATAAAATAAAATTCTCTCCAAATAAAAAGAGAAAGAAAAAAGAACCCTACACAGAAATTGTTGCATTACCATTCTGTCGTATTTACTTCGAGTAGGCTTTCCATTATCACAGAAAGCATGCGGATATATATGCCTCTTTTTTTCACTTAACTTCCCAAGAGGATTTCATTTTGCTACTCTTGGGCATTTTTTAATATAAAAAAATTATTGCACAAAACTATGAGGTAATTGCTGAAATACTGAGAAATAATCACTTATATTACACTCCATAATTCTCTCACTGTCTGTCTGTCTGTCACACACACACACACACACACACACACACATTCAGAGAATCTTTATTCTTTCAGGTAGGAGGTGGGGATGGAAGGAAAAAGGGAACTCCTTACACGTGTTCCTGAGTGTGTGTCCATAGTCTGCAAGGTGCTTTTTACATGAGAACTTTGTGACACAGGAAATCCCTACTTTACCGATAAAGAACCTCAGTTCAGAAGTGTTCAGTAACCTTCCCTGCTACCGCTGAGGGCCGGCGGGGGGGGAAGGAGTGGAGGGGGTGAGGGGTCTTCCAATAACATCAGCTGGGACAGCTTCCAGAGCTGTTGATCAGTTTTACACGTTCAACCAGAAAGACGTCAGCTCTCCCACACTCCCCGCAAAATGGGCACTGGAGTCATTCCTGGGTCTGCCTTCTCTTATTCTCAGTAAATCCTTCTCTGTTGGCTTAGGACATTCCAAACTCCGGGAGTTCTCCCACCATCCTACTTAAGCACCTGTTCCAGCAGAGGTGACCAGCCAGGAAGTCCCACACTGAGTGAAGAAATCCCTCTGTGCTCCCCATAGTCCCCAAGCCCTGGCAGCCAGACCTCCCACCCCACCCCACCCCACCCCGCCCACGAGCATCTGCCTAAAGCAGAACTATAGTCCAGCAACCAGGGGGGCCCTCATGGAAGGAAGTGTCCTTTAATGAGAAATCAGTGTCCCAGCTAACAGTGCCTCAGAGATCATCCAGCCCGACTAGCTCCTTGTACTTATAAGGACAAGGAAGCCCAGCAAGGAGAGGGGACTTGACCAAAGTGCTCAACCCATTAGGGCCAGAGGCAGCTCTGCAGCCAATTGTGGGTCTTAAGTGAGTGTCTTAAATGTGAAACAGATAAAAGGCTCAACTTCCAGTGTTTGGCCCATCACCGGCAGCAAATTTAAAACCAGAGCCCATAACACATTGATCAGGGGCAGCTGCTCCCTCATCATCTACCCGGCTGTAGACAGGGACCGTCACCCATGAACACCAGTCCCTGAGGCTTCTCCCACCACTGGATGCCCAACCTGGGTTAGCAGCCGAAGGTAAATAAGTTAACAAAGAGCGCTGATCAGCGCAGGTTTCCTGATTGTGTCCCATGAGCCAGGTCTGTTTTGGAGGAGGTCATTGAGAGGATGTGACTGCTGGTGGACCCCTCGACCTTGACCTGGGCCCCTCGAGCTTGACCTGGGCAACCAAGCTTGACCTGGGCAACCTGACCTCCTCAACCCCACCCCTGTCCTTGGGATGTACATTCAGCCCACCCTTTCCCACACTAAGAGCTGGTTTTAAGGACGCGGACTTGAGAAAGCAATGGGTTGCTGGGAGCTTCTGGACAGTTAAGGCCCCTATATGAAATTTCAAGGTCCTGGTGGATCGGTGTGGGATCTTCTCATATTGTGGTGCCCAGGAGAAGCCTCAGACGTAAATTCTCTTGTGTAGTAAAGCTGCCACTGGAATGGCCCTCCTCTCTCCCTGCCCTCTGCTCATGGGGCCAGTTTCAGATGTACCCATGAAGTTCCTGAGGATTCACGCCAACAGCGCAGAGGCTAGGTTACCAGTGGGTGAGCCATGAACGAGAAATTAAGTGTTTTATTCACCCCTCCCCACCCCGCATCCCTGTTCTCTAGCACAATCCCTGGTAAATAGTGTAGGTCCTCATTAAAAGGGTTTTAGTCCATAACATATTCTTGCCATGGAAAAGTGCCCATTCCGGTGAGTAGAGAAAGGCTTTGGCGTGCACAAACATATTCAGGATGACTCATGTCCTGGCTGATTTCACCTAGTCCTGGCCAAACGCCTCACGGGCCTTTCCTGGTTACCCATTTAATTTGCACACTGGACCAAAAGTGGCAGGAAAAAAAATTTATTTGGAAAAATATATCTATTCTAGCTCATCCTAAAATTTTCCTTTTCGGCTCAACAAAACCAAAACCTTTTCAGTAGAGATGTCGAGTTTAGCAAATAAATATGAAAGATGCCTTGCTAAATTTGAATTTCATATAAACAATGGATAATTTTTTACTATAAGTATGTCCCAAATATTGCAATATTCCAAGTATTATCTGAAATGCAAAATTAACAAGGTATCCTGTATTTTATCTGGAAGCCTACTCTGAGGCCTCTACTGGAGTGTTTGTGGAACATTCTGAGGGAGCTGAAGGCAGGCCTTAGGAAAGAACTAGAGAATGGTGGGGTCTCCTTGGTTCTAGGTCCTGTCTTATTGCTGGGAAGGGAGGAAGGACAGCTGTAATGGTTTCTCCTGGTGATTGCAAGCCCCACTGAGGGCAGTTCCATGCTGATAAGCCAAACAGAAAGCAGAGCTTGTCTGCAGAGATAAGGCCAAAAGGCTGGGCTTCTTGCTGTAGCATGGATCTGTATCTTGTGAGGTGAGCAATCCTAACAGGCTCTTATGAGTCAGAGAGAGCCGCAGGATCTCAGGGTTCTGATCATCTCTCTCTCTCTCTCTCTCTCTCTCTCTCTCCTCTCTCCCTCTGGGTGTGTCCATCTGTGTATGTGTACGTGTCCATCTCTCTGTCTCTCTGTGCGTGTCTGTCCATCTCCATCTCTCTGTGCATATGTGTGTCTCTCCCCCCTCCCCAGCCCCTCTTTCTCCGACTGTATGGTAAACGTCTCTCAATACTGTTCAAAGCAGAGAGGGGAAGGCATTGGCATATAGACTTGACGGTAGGATTTGTGCTTTTATGGCATGTTAATTCATCTAGGAGCTTTGGTTTTCAGACAGGGAGCCACTACTACATGTAGGTGATAAGGGTCTTCTTGTCCACCTGGACATAGAGAAGCTAAAAGTGGTATGCAGAGGCTCATCATCCCCTTGACGTTGTTCCACACACGCCAATGTAGACTTGGTGACTCTGGAGCGTGTGGGGAGCCTCACACGCATGACCCTGGAGGTCGCACACAGCAGAGACAAGTAAACTGAACTTCCTGCCACTGATGAGTGTAGCAGCTTTGACCGTTCTGGATTCTCACGGGGTATGGGGAGTCCTAGCAGCTCTCCTTGGTTTTAACCTTGTCAAAGGATTGCATATTTTGTGGGTAGAGCTCAAACCTCCTGTTTCTCATAAATCCCTGGTACTTTCTGCCTTTCTTAACATTAACCAGCCCCATTTGCCAGCTGAAGACTGTTATTTCACTGGGACCTGGACCTCTGGCCATGGCATGACTGTAGATTTCACATTGGAATGGATGCATGCATGGAAATAGTTGACTATTACCAATAAGAAACAGCTGTTTGGGGGTGGCTAGCCCTTCAAAAAGGAGCTACGCACCTTATAGAAACCAAAAAAGATTATGGGGAGCACTTAGACTTGAGTTTGACCCACCTGTGTTCTTTACCAGCTGGGTGACCTTGAAGGGGACTGACATCAAGTCCTTCTGTGGGCTGTGTTCACAGCCCCCAAAGCCCAGCAATCAAAGGGTGGATTTCTAAATCTAAGAATATTTTTTCTTCCTATGAAAACAATTTATGAATTAAGAATGAAAACTTGTAGAGTTTTTTTCTATCTTCCCCACAAAACTAACAAAGACTGTTTTTAATGATAGGAGTGCTAATTATAAAACAGTTTGAATTTGTTACAAAATTCATATTTCTTGACCTTGGGATACCCCTTAAAAGAACACGTGTATAGATTGAGTATAGAAAATATGATTATATAAATATTATGGCATCATTAAGGGAGGTTAGAAATCTCAGACTTTAAGATTGTTTAGACTATGGTGTCTCTTCATCATTAAATAGTCATTAAAATACTATTTAGTCAAAGAGGTTTTTAAATTACAAGAGGCGGAATGCCATTTGCAAAAAGAAGCAGACTATTTCCCATAAAATTCTAAGATATAAATTTTGCATAGAAAATGCAAATGGATTTATTTTATAACACTCAGCAATATAGCTTAGCTATTACAGAAACAAACTTTAAAACAAATTGTCAGGATCCTAACTACTTGTGGTTCTTGGCAGATTCGAGGCATTACTTTTGCTGTTAGATCAAATATTTTCTATGAGCAGCTCTAGATGATGTTAATGTGGACCCAGCTGCAGGCTGCCCTGTGGGTAACAGACACCAGGTTGTTTGGATAGCACGTGAATATCTGGGGTTTTTGGCCTGTTGTACTAGGTAGGGACTATTCCTGTACTGGGGCTCTTGGTCGCATTCAACAGACCCCCAGTTCTAAACAGGTCAATGGAAGTTCTTCATTCAGGAAACGGAAAACTTCACAGTTAGAGCTAGCCTTGAGGTATACCCAGCTTGGCCCTTCCTTCATCTTCTTCATTCCCAGAAAGACCTTCCCTGTTGTGGTGAAGATAAACCTAGAATAGTTTGGGGTCCTCTCCTTTATCTTTAAAGATAAAAATGGCCAGGGGCGCCTGAGTGACTCAGTCGTTAAACGTCTGCCTTCGGCTCAGGTCATGATCCCCGGGTCCTGGGATCGAGCCCAGCGTCGGGCTCCCTGCTCCGTGGGAAGCCTGCTTCTCCCTCTCCCACTCCCCCTGCTTGTGTTCCCTCTCTCGCTGTGTCTCTCTCCATCAAATAAATAAATAAAATCTTAAAAAAAAAAGATAAAGATAAAAATGGCCATTTCTGTTCTTGGATGTTCCCAGGCCATGCAGGTAGTATACATCTGAACTCCAAAGTATGCATCAGGCAGAGTCATGGATATACTTCCATAAGGCTCCAAACACAGTTCCATGACTAAACATTCATGGTATAAAATATACTGAATAATTCTGTAAATGCTGTTTGTCAGTTTTCAGTTTTTAGACTTGACCTATAAGTAGAGCACAGAACAACTCACTGTAATTAGAGAACAAAATTTATATGTTCTAAATCCTACTGATGTAGGGCGCCTGGGTGGCTCAGTCAGTTAAGTGTCTGCCTTCGGCTCAGGTCATGATCCCAGGGTCCTGAGATCACCAGCTTGGGCTCCCTGCTCAGCGGGAAGCCTGCTTCTCCCTGTCCCTCCCCCTTGTGCATGCTCTTTCTCGCTCTCAAATAAATAAAATCTTTAAAAAAAATAGAAATAAATCTTACTGATGTAAAAAAGTCATTAAGAACAATTAGGAGGGCGCCTGGGTGGCTCAGTTGGTTAAGCGACTGCCTTCGGCTCAGGTCATGATCCTGGAGTCCCGGGATCGAGTCCCGCATCGGGCTCCCTGCTCAGCAGGGAGTCTGATTCTCCCTCTGATCCTCTTCCCTCTCATGCTCTCTGTCTCTCATTCTCTCTTTCTCAAATAAATAAATAAAATCTTTAAAAAAAAAGAAAAAGAACAATTAGGAGATGCAGTGCTTGAAACAGGTAAGTGCCAATTTCTTTGTCTTTCATAAGGCATTTAAACTCATAGGGCAACCTCTAGAATAAAAAAGTATAGTAGTTGTCTAGGCAATGAGGAAAGCTAGTTTGACTTTGCATTTTCAGTTTGTCCATACTGTTTGAACTTTTTTTGTTGTTGTTATATGATTAAACACTTCATAATTCTATCATCTCGAGACTGAAATAAGGGCACAAGCTTCCTTCCGTGGTTGAGCTGGGATCTCTGCCTCCAGAATGAATCACTTATAGTGAACCCAGTCTCTGACATCATGAGGCGCCCCCCGCCCCCCCGCCACACCACTGGGGAAGAAAATCAAGTGCAGCTAACTCTCCTCCACTAAGCTTGCTGATTCAACTTGTTGACAATTTTTTTTTTTACCAGAACTCCTTAACCTGAGGGGAAAGAAACGCATTTACTCCATCAGTCGCTGTGCATGGAACTTAATGCCATCATCCCATTTAATCGTCACACCTGGCCTGTGAATTAAGCTTGGTTCCCCTATTTTGCGGATAAAGACTTCATGAACTTTGTGACTTTGGAGACATTGCTAAGTTCCTTCACTTACCCACCGGGCTTCTCACTGTCTCAAGTTCTCAGACCACAAAACTGGAGCCCAGAAGCTGTTCTTCTGCTTTGCACAGTCTGTCTGTGCAAAGCCTGGCTGGGAGAAAGGGACGTCACCTTGGAGCCCAGGAGCACAGCCCCCGAGGTGCATGCTGGGGCATCCCCCAGTAGCCCATTCACCTTGGAGCCCAGGAGCACAGCCCCCGAGGTGCATGCTGGGGCATCCCCCAGTAGTAACCCATTCGCTCTGCGCTTGCCTTTTTGCAGTCCAGGACCATGTCGGCAGGATTGCCTGCTGGCCCAGAAATAAAGTTTTCTGAATGGATTCCTTGTTTCGCAGCAAGCGGGCCTCCCTAGCAGCCCAAACATCTGTCCATGACCTTCACAGTGAGCCTGAGTTGCGGGGTGACCTAGAGAAGCTGGGTTTGGCAGCAACGACTGGATGTCTGGCGGCTAGGGAGGCTTGCCTGCAGCTTTGCCACAAAGAAGTTGGGCAGGGCATTCCCCAAGTGGGGGAAATAGCATCTGCCTCCAGCTTCTCCTTCCACAGTTGCGCTGCTCTCCCGCTACTGAGTCCTTGGCATTGGGATGCTTGCCTCAGGCTCGGGGGATGGAAACTGCCATTCCCTCCTGGTATTTAAAATCCACACATACATGCACGCACGCACACACACACACACACACACACACACACGCACAACAAGGCCCTAGCATTTCTCTGACACCTTTTGCTCCTTTCAAGTAGAGCCCTTCATAATGGCACCTCCTGGTCCCTCCGGCCCCCCAGGGGCCTACTTTGGCACCTCCAGTCTGGCTCACCCACCTCAAAAGGAGGTGGGCAGGGGGGCACCAGAGTAGGATGGACTGAAAGGGCCTCTATCACGAGAACCACAGACCCCAGGGAAGTGACTGGAGCATCGTATTTGGTTTCATATACTATTTAACCCAGCTAGAATTTTTGAATAGGTCCTTCCCAAACACGAAAACTGAAAGATCAAAAGGGGGAAGCATTCGTACGTTCTTAAATCAGCTACAAACAGAGAAAGAAATCTGTCCCTCCCCCTTTCCCGGAATGAGTTATTTTTAGTGTTAATCACAGATATTTCCGGTGTTCAGAACTGCCCTGAGCAATCAGTCCTTCCTCCCATAGGATCATCATGCTCTAGTTTTACTTTCGGGTTCTTTGTGTGAAGGAGGGTAGCACGGGAGAGAGGCCCCGGGGGAAGCCCTTTACTAGCCATGGGCCCCAGGTCACTTGCTTGACCTCTGTGAGCCTCATTGCCTCATCTGTAAAATGGAGATAATGGCAACTACCTCACAGCCTTGCTGGAAGTGCTAGGAAGTGGCAGGCACAGGGTAAAGCGGTCTGTTAGTGGCAGGTATTCACTGAAGTGAACATTCGAGAAACAACAGAATGCTGGGGGACTGATCAGTATTTCAGAATGATGTCCTTTGCGCTGGCTTTTCCAGAACTTTCCAAAACTAGGCCCATCGTTCCCTTCCCACTACTCCCAGCCCGTCCTTCACTCTACTCTTCAGTTCCTCTAAGAATGCTCTTCCCAGGGGGAAAGACGAACCATGAGAAACAAACTGAGGGTTCTAGAGGGGAGGTGGTTGGGGGATGGGTCAGCCTGGTGATGGGTATTAAAGAGGGCACGTTCTGCATGGAGCGCTGGGTGTTATACGCAAACAATGAATCATGGAACACTACACCAAAAACTGATGATGTAATGTATGGTGATTAACATAATAAAATAAAATTAAAAAAAAAAAGAATGCTCTGCCCTCCCTCCCCTCCCACCCCTGCAGCCTCCGCTCCTACGTTCTGTAACCCTTCAACCCCTCCGTCCACGCTTCTACTCTCCAGAGAGTATACCTCCATCCCCAAAGTTCCTGCAGACTCACTGTCTACACCAGAGTCTTTCTCCTCAATCCCGGAATCTTACTCCTCTACCACTAGATATAAACTCCCAAAGAGGGGCTCCTGGGTGGCTCAGTTGTTTAAGCGTCTGCCTTCAGCTCAGGTCATGATCCCAGGATCCTGGGATCGAGTCCTGCATTGGGCTGTTGTTTCTAGAGAAAGAGGGAGAGATATAGAGACAGAGAGAGACCACAAAGAGGGGGAGGGGAAAAGGGGGAGGGGAGGGGGAGGGGGAGAGGGGAGGGGGAGAGGGGAGGGGGAGAGGGGAGGGGGAGAGGGGAGGGGCCGGGAGGACTCCAAGCTGAGCCCCATATGGGGCTCGATCTCAGGACCCTGAGAACATGACCTGAGCCGAAACCCAGAGTCCCACGTTTAACCAACTGAGCCACCCAGGTGCCCCATTGGCCTGGTGCTTTCACTGGGACCTGGAGAAATAACCACCCAAATTAGCCCAGGAGTGAGAGGGGCTTCACTCAGGCTGAGTGGGCTTCCCCACAGCTTGAAGGATGTTCTAACCCTCAGCGTCCAACCCCTGCTTTCCTGTCGGTTCTCTGCTCCCTGCACCTCCAGACTGACTCTGTGCTTCAGCCAAACCAGCCCACATCGGACTTCCCAAATCCTGGGGCATTCACAGGCCTCCCTGGCTTTGCACATGATGATGCTTGTTAGTATCCTCAAACTGAAGTTACTTAAATGTCTGCTAATTAGAAGTGCAGTAAAAATAGTGATGGGAAGCTCCTGGGGATGCAAATTCTTGAATTATGAAGGGGAATAAAATTCTGTTCAAGGGTTTAGGATTTCATCACCCTACCCAACCTGCAGATGTTGATTGTTTCCTGTGTGCACACTGATTAGACTTAAAAATTCAGAAAGGTTGCATGCAAAACCCACCAAGAAGAAATGTACCATAGAGCACATTTTGTTGTTCTGTCTTTATGAGGATGCCTTTGGGGGCAGGCTTCGGGGCATGACTAATATCCTCGGGAGACTGAAGAGTTTAGCCCAAAAGAACCAGACGAGGAGTTTAAGAATTTGAATTCTGAGGCTAGCTCTGTCATTTATTAACAGTTGTGCTATTTCGTCATGATGAGCCTTAATCTCCTCATCTGTAAAATGGACGTAACAGTCCCTATTCAACTTCATATGTAATGAGGTATACATAAGAATTAAGCAGGATCATGTGAGTAAAATGCTTTGTAATCAGGAAAGCAACACGAAGACACGCCTGGAGTGGTAGTAGGGGCCTAGTGGGCAGCATGACTGCCGCTGCTAGGTGGCACTATTTTAGATAAGCTTTCACCTCTCCGTGCCTCAGCTTCCCAGTCTATAAAATGGGGATCACTTTAGTCCTTATAGGGTTGTTCAAGTAGCTATCTCTCACCTCAGAGCCATTAAAATAGCTATTTCATGTACTTAGAACATTGCCTGGGGGCACCTGGGTGGCTCAGTCAGTTAAGTGTCTGACTTTAGCTCTGGTCATGACCTCGGGATCCTGGGATCAAGCCCCGCAGTGGGGAGTCGGCTTTTCCCTCTCCCTTTGCCCCTCCCTGCCACTCATTCTGTCTCTGTTTCCCTCTCTCAAATAAATACACAAAATCTTTCTAAAAATTTTTTAAAAACCAGTGCCTTACCACGAGTAAGCACACAGCAAATATTAGTTGTTGTTATTATCATTATAATTGCCATTTTCAGTTTTGTTATTTCGTGTCTCAAAGAAACTGAAGGAAAAGAGTGTGTAAGCTTTAGTCCCTAAGAATAGGTATTTCTTGAAATCTAGTTTACCATACCTCTGGAGGCATACAAATGCCCCAACGTTGTGACGAAAGCCCCACACTTTTCTCACGTTCCGTTTTATAAGAGAGAAGGATCACGCTCTGCATCGTGTAGGAGGAGACTGGAAAGGGTATCACCATCGAAACTCTGCCCTGATCTATATAAATCCTAATAAGTTTGTTTGGACCATGCAAATGCGAATGTAAGCCTTTTCAAACGAGAGCATGGGCTGGTGGGAAAGGCCGGAATGCAGACTTTCCTGTTGTTTGTTTGCGTCATTCCTAGCAGATGGTGCTTAGAATTGCCACAAGAATGAGTCAAGCAGAGCTGGTGGAACCCTCGGCTCGGCACCAATGACGTGACCTTGGGCACGGTGACTTGACCTCTCTGTCCCTGTTTCTTTATTTGCAAAGTGAGTTAATAATAGCCATGTGCTATTGTTAGCTGTCAAGCCCGAAGGAGAAAAAGTATGTAGAGACCTTGGCCCTGGGCCTGACACCTCAGATGATGAATCCACAACTGTTGTTGGCTATGCTGGGAACAGCCCATGGGAGTGTTTCTTACAGCTTCCCCGACCTCAGCCCTGCCCTCCTCCCCTCTTCACTTAATGGAGAAAAATGGAAGTCAACAAAGTTCATTTGCAGAAGAACTTAGGGGGAGAATCTGCTAAGGGAAGGAGGGTCAGTGGTTTCCAAACCCAAGAGACAAATAATCGTCTTTTTTCCCCACTTCCTCAGAAGTTCTTTGCTTCCTTCTCACAGTTTAAGGGCCTTTCTGGAACCAAAATATTAAGATCAAGTCTTTCCAGTTACTCTAAGAGGCATCATTTTGGCTTCAATATTTCATTTTTTGAGGTAGACCCCTCTCAGATTGCCAGAGAAGGACAAGAGGAGAGTGCCAAACTCCGGCCGCCTCCAAGCCAGCCTGGGGTCAAGGCCCAGCCCTTTCTGGAGTCTGGAGTGTGTCTAGGAAGCAAATGACTCCTCAGAGTAGGCACCTACTAAGCTACTGTAACAGGACCCTAAAGGCAACAACACCCGAACTCACTTGCATATGCATCTTCTTTTGCTGCTTTTTTTTTTTTTTTTTTGATATCCTGAAGTAAAGGTCATTCGGTCTACTTGTCAATTTGCAAAGGATCTCCCCTACCCCTGCTATGGCCTCTCTCCCAATTAGCTCATGTGGCAGATACAAGAAGAACAAAGAAACCTCAGCCTGGTGTGAACTGTGGAACACTTTATTGAACACAAATGAACAGAAGTCAGGTTTCCTCGGTGGTTCATCCTAGGTGCCAGCAAGGAAGTGAAAGGAATTTTTGAGGAAATGTTGGGGGAAGAGGCAGAAGTTCAAAGGGAAATAATTTAGAGGACAAGAGGAATGACAGTCCCATCAGAAATGCTTCTGATGGTTGAAAGAAATAAGGGAAGAGATGGGAAGCAAAGACACAGTCGAGAACCAGGGGAGCAAGCCTTTGCGGAGAAAGCTCTCCACTGCCCAGCCCACAGTGTCCTGGGGTGAGCTAGAAGGAAAGGCTGCGTGACTCAGAGAAGGGCCCAAGCTTTGGACTTAGAGCTGAGCTCTCCAGCTAACTAGTCAACCATGTGCCACTGGCTAATCATGGGGCTTTGCGCTGTTGAGCTAGCCCAAATCTTAGTTTCCTCATCCTCAAGATGGGACCAATATTACCCAGCTCCTGGCGGTGTGAGGAGGATTACTGAAATAATAAATATAAAAATCTGACCACCACATAGTAGACACACACAAATTGCAGTTCCCTGTCCAAGCACCAGAAATAACTTCTTCTGATTTACGCGCCTTGCCTCGGCCAGCTACTTCTAAATGCTCCCTAGAGGATTCAGGGACCTGGTCCACCTATCCTCCCCCAGGGGAGGCATCTTCACTGGGGATTGCTGCCGGAGTCACATGCTGATGCAAAGCTGCCTCTCCTGGACAGGGCTGCAGCTGCAGAGCCAGCCGGGGGCAGGCTGCCGCCATGCTGAGCTCATGTCTGTCTGACAGGACCCAGAGCCAGAGGCCCCCTCCCACAAAGCTGTCACCTTCTCCTCATTTTCCGAATGCCTCCCCTCCCGTGGACACCTTAGGGGTCCTGAGGGCCAGCCCAGCTAGCAGGTGAGTCTGGGGTTTTCCAGGTTTTTGGAGAGTGAGGACAAGCAACTCCTCTAACTCATCCATAGTATCCGGTCCCCAAGGGCAACCAAAATGACCCAAGCTATTTATAAACCCTTTTTAATGCTTGAGCTTGAAAAAAATCAAAGCCAAGAGCATTTGGGTCCCAATCTTTTAAAAATGGCAAGGAAAAAATAAATAATTAAATAAATAAAAATGGCAAGGAAAATAGCAATTAATCTAAAATCTGACCAAAGCTAGACATCCCCTTCCTCATATTACTATCTTCCCTGATCCTCCCCCCCAACACATGAAACCACACACACATCCACACAAATACACATACAGATACATGTGCACAAACGTACTGTCTCACATGAATATCTATACATGCACAGGGCAGAGTCCCTTGAAGAAAATCTTGATACTGTCCAACACTTTCTAGTTTCTTCTGTAAAGCACCAGCAACAAATATATGAGTTGATGAAGGTTTGTATTCATAGAATGACATTTTAGCAACTCTGCCCCACCACAACTCATCACTCTTGATGACAATATATACTTATTCCTCAGTTGTAAGAACACTAATCAGAAATAAAGTTAGATTCCTTCTTTGCACTATAGATGAAAATAAAATGCAGGTGTATTAAAGATACATACGGGGCACCTCGGGCTCAATCAGTTGAGCATCCGACTCTTGATCTCATCCAGGGTCTTGATCTCAGGGTTGTGGGTTCAAGCCCCGTGTTGGGTTCACACTGAGCATGGAGCCTACTTAAAAAAAATAGCGCATAACATTTATTTTAAAAAAAGATACATATACAAATAATTATGAAAATATTTGAAAAAATCAGAATGGATAGCTTCGGGACTGGGAAAAATTAAGCAAAAGGAAAAAACACATAAGCCAATAAAGGGGAGAGATTTGATTGTCTAAAAATGCAAGGCTTCCTAGAGCAAAAAATACCATAATCAAAATCATAAATATATGATACCATAAACAAGGACTATCAAAAATGATAGATCGGGGAGGGATGGGGTGGCTGGGTGATAGACATTGGGGAGGGTATGTGCTATGGTGAGCGCTGTGAATTGTGCAAGACTGTTGAATCACAGATCTGTACTTCTGAAACAAATAATGTAACATATGTTAAAAAAAAAAGAAAAAAGAAGAAGATAGCAGGAGGGGAAGAATGAAGGGGAGTAAGTCGGAGGGGGAGACATACCATGAGAGACGATGGACTCTGAGAAACAAACTGAGGGTTCTAGAGGGGAGGAGGGTGGGGGGATGGGTTAGCCTGGTGATGGGTATTAAAAAGGGCACGTTCTGCGTGGAGCACTGGGTGTTATGCACAATGAATCATGGAACACTAGTATGGTGATTAACATAATAATAAAAAATTTAAAAAAATGATAGATCGGGAGGAAGCATTTTCAATATGCATAATATACAAAGAACTCTCCCAAATTAACAAAAAGAAAAGTAACACAATGGAAAAATAAAAAAGAACATAAACAGGCAAGTTACAGCAGAGGAACCAAAATGGACAAAAGTCCCATAAAGTAAAAAAAAAAAAAAAGATGCACCATCTCAAATAATAGATGGGGAAATTAAAATTAACATAACAGTGACCTAACTGTTTTTTAATCCATTAAATATTGGTCATATCCAGTAGGACAGCTGGTTCAGTTGCATAATATTAGAGGGACTGTAAATAACTGTAAACTGTTATAAAAGTCATCTAATAGTCTTTATTTAAATTTAAAATGTGCATACACTCTCATCCAAGAATCCCATTTCCGGGAAATTTCCAGGCTACTTAAAATATCCGTGGATAAATCTAGTTGTCTGCGATGTTTGTTACAGCATTTTTTCGTAACAAAAAACTGAAACAACCTAAATATTATTCAAAAGGTGACTCATTAAACAAATATTGCAACACCTGTGCCTTTGCACACTGAACCTCTGATATCCACTTCGCTCTACACATGTGTACCTCAGAGCTAGCCTGCCCTTCTCTTTCCTCCTCTGTAAAATCAAGGTAATAATGGTACTTCCATCACAGATTTATCTGTGTTACATTGGAAGGACTTTTATCATGTATTGCTAAGTAAAAAAAAAAAGCAATTTGCAGAATTAAAGGCATTTTTAAATGTATGTATGTCTATATTTATTTGTATATGTGTGTATCCACAAAGGGAAAAAGTGGAGAAGTTATACATGAAACTGTAACACATCTACTGCTTTTGTTAATGTGTCATTACAAAGAAGAAAAGGCACCAATAGGAAAAGAAATGACTGGGAACCTTAACAGACTATTTATTGAAAAAATAATGCAAATGGTTAATAACCACTGGGAGAAAAATGCAGCCTTAAAAAAAAAAAAACACTCCTTAATTCAAAGATTTTGTGAATCACCTTAATTCAAAGCCCCATTTTCAATGCCTTGTGCCATTCACATTGGCCAAGCTGAGAGTGTGCATCCCCCACCCTGAGTCAGAGCACCGTGCTCGGGAGCCTGTGTTTGTGTATAGGTGCATGTGGGGTGATGGGGTAGAGAGGGAGAGAGGATGTGTGGGGAAGAACTAATACCTCTGCGGGGTGGGTTCTAGAGACAGACCTGAATTGGGGTTAGTCCCAACCCTTTCGCTCATCTATAGAATTAAAATAGTCTCTTATATTTTTGAACCAATCACTTCATTTGAGAAATGAGCAAGTGAAGGGATTCAATGAGGTTATTTTCATACCAGCACGGGCACATAGAGTGCCTGTCCCCAGCCCTGCTTCGGGCCCACCCTGTGGGGCTGAGTCCTCCCCCACTTCCTCCTCCTTCCTAACTGCTCATCCCCCAGCACCCAGCGTGCAGCCTCCTGTCCCCTGCATCAAGAGAAGAGGCACTCCCCTTCACTTCACTGTATCTCAACGTAGCCTGTCTGCCTGGGCTTTGCTATTTACCATGATGCTAATTCCTTCTGCGTCTATGTGATTTGGGTTCCTGCAAAAGAAAAGGCATGTTTATAGTCAAACACACACAAGCACTCGAAGCGCGCACACACACACACACACACACACACACACACACAAGCACACAAACAAAATAAAACCAGAAATGCTCTAGCCCTTTACTCGATACAAAACTTTCTAAATAAGAATCCAGAAGTCACGCTGGATGCTATACAAAATATGGGATGAGTTAGCTACAGAAAGGGAGCTCCCACCACTGAAATAGAGATTAATTGTGACAATTTTACATTCTTGACACAGTGCATTGCAAATCATTGACCCTTTAAAATACCTGGGACCGGCAGAGAAGGGTCAAGTAAAGGGTCTCTTTGCTAGGGGCTCATCTCCTGAGCAACCGTGGGAAAACTGGAAGCAAAATACCTGCTTGTCTGGCTGTTAAGTGTTCTGGTGGCTCCAACAAGTCCAGTGGGAATTCCCTCACAACTTTGCAGACAACAAAGTCACCATGCTTACTATATTAAAAGAAAAACAAAAAAAACAAAAAAAACAAAACACCTATGTGCTGGTGTTCCGTGAGCTAGTCCAGGTCTTTAGAGCTCTCCTGCCCGCCCCCTCTTGTGCAGGGGCTGGGATGGGTCGGGGTCCCCGGGGCAGAGCTCAGGTGCTCTGGGGCCGAGGCTCCCTCCCGCCGTTGAGGAGATCGGTGAGCTCTCCGATGTACTTGATGGTGTACTTCAGCGTCTGGATCTTGGTGAGCGGCTGGCCTCTCTGGCTGTACATAGGGGGCAAGTAATTCCGGAGGGTGTGCAGGGCATCGGCCAAGGTCCTCATCCGGAGCTTCTCCCTCTCGCTGGCCTTCCGTCTCCGCTGCACAGACATCCTGACTTTGGCACCCTTCTGGGCCTTGGGGCCCCCCGCACCCTGCAGATAGGCAGGCTGGAAGGCTAACATATTGTAGTCCACCTCCACCAGGCCACCGGTCCCACGGCCACCGCAACCCCCACTGCCCCCACTGGTGGCACCTCCGTGCCCACAGGGCAGCCCAGCCACAGCCGGTCTAGGAGAAGAAGAAGAGGACTCCAGCGACGGAGCCGGAGACAGGCTCTGGGTGGGGGAGGCCTGGTTCAACTCAAAGGGCCCTGCCCTGTTGTTCCAGTCCCAGGAGGACAGCAGGCCGGGGCTGTCGGAGGGGCCCAAGCCCTCTTCGAGGCCGAGGAAGGTCTCACGCAGGTTGTCCATGCCGGGGGGGGGGGACAGCTGCAGAGAGAAGGGCTCCCTGGCAAGTGAGAAAGAAAGTTCTGCCGCCAGCCCAGGGCAGAGCTCCGTTTTATGATGGTGGGGGAGAAGCGATGAAGTGGGAAAGAGGGCCGGGGAGGGGGAGTTCAAAGGAGACCCCAAGGACCAAGATGGAAAATGAACTCTTCAGGTGTCACTTTCTCCTCATTGATAATTAGCATCTTCCAGCTAAAATGTCTTTAAACAAAAAGGCCTCCGAGAGAAGAAAAAAGGAATTAACTTGTTGTAACTAAACCAATTAAGGCCGCCTAACTAGACTTAGCATTGTCCTGTGGAACTCATTAATGAGGGAGCCAAAGAAAACAAACCTGGGGCAATTTGCAGCAAGGAGGTGGTGGCCCAGGGACCTGGTGGCGAGTAGCAGGGTGCCCCAGAGGGCCTCCCTCCCCAGCAAGACCTACATAGTTCAGAGCAGATGGGGTGTACTGGTGGAGAGGCCGCAGGGCCTGGGGACAGGTCACCCGTCGGGGCTTGGATTCCCCAGCGTGGCAAATGCAGACCATAGTAACTCTTCCTTCATAGGGCTCTGGCGGGGGGAGAACCCAGCAGATACACTGTGAAGGCCAGTTCCGCTCTTTGCCTTGGTCTTCAAGCACATTCTCCGGAGTTTTGGTAGAGTGCAGACATGCCCCCAACATGCCCCCGCTCAGAATGACAAAGGCCTGTGGCCCCAGTAAACCCAGAGCCTTAAGGAGTAGGAAATACACTTCAAGAAGCTTAAAGCCCTTGCTTTAACTGAGCGAACTGGGATTCCCCACAGCAAACAGGAGCCATGAAACGGAAAACCTGTTTAAAGCAGGGAGTTTGCGGAATACCTGGCATTTTGCCTTCTGAAGGTCTTTTAAAAATCCAGCTGCAGTGTCACACCTTGTTTTTTGAAATGTATAAAGGAAGTGTGAAATTAACTGGGGAGCCTGTTTTCCCCACCATCTCTCCAAATGCCGCTGAATGTGTTAAGTTGGATGGTCCTGCTAGTTTGCTTCACTTCCTACTTGCTCTGAGATAGACCCTGTGTGTTGGAAAGAGGCCTCAGATTCCCCATTTGTCCCATGAACGTAACTTATTCTCCACGTAACGAATTCTACAAATGAGTATTAACATCAGATCAGAGTGAGTTACATACTGGAGTAGTATTAACGTGTTCTTGAGCATGGTTAAGTCTCTTTGCAATTATTGAAAAGAAATGTCAATGGTCTAATTAGCACATTCACAGTATTTTTTAATTAGCTAGGCTCAGGGAAGAAAAAGCTAAAGCAGGTAATTCGGAGAAGAATGCTCTTAAATTTGCCATTTACCAAAGGACCCTAAGCCATATCTTGAAGAATAAGCGTTAATGAAACATACTAAGTGTAATAACTAATCTGTCTTCCTTTCGCCTCTCTGATCTTTCTCTTCTTTCAATTCTTATTGAGAAGCCTAGAATCTGTGAATACCATTCAAGGAACTTTACATATATTATAACTAACCTTTATTTGTTTTTAAATCTAATTTTACAGATGAAAATGCTCAGGCTCTAAGAAGTTAAGAGACTCAGTTAAGATTTCCCTGGTAGGAAGTGGTAGAGCCAAGATTCCTGGTAAGACCCCTAAGCCCACTATTTTTTTTTTTAATCAATTTTCTCTCTTTTGGTTGTATCTCAGAGGCAGCTGTGATTTAAAGAGAAGGAGACTCTCGGTAGGCCGGAGGTAGCTGTGATGGGCACTTTGAGTCCTTTAAGCTTTTAGTCCTTATAGTCTAAACTGCACAGTTTTCTACGTAACACTACTGATCTCAGACTCGAGTTCTTTTTTTTTCTTTCTATAGTTTTTTCTAAAATTGCTTATTTCTTAAACTTCTATTTTTAGAAATTTCATTTCCTAAATGAGACAGTATCTGTCAAATAATTAAAAAAAGGCGGGGGGGGGGCGCCTGGGTGGCTCAGTCATTAAGCATCTGCCTTTGGCTCAGGTCATAATCCCAGGGTCCTGGGATCGAGCCCCGCATCGGGCTCCCTGCTCAGCGGGAAGCCTTCTTCTCCCTCTCCCACTCCCCCTGCTTGTGTTCCCTCTCTCGCTGTGTCTCTCTGTCAAATAAATAAATAAAATCTTAAAAAAAAAAAAAAAAGAGAAGCTTAATAAGTGTCGGCTTTGTTCCTGTTGTTAATGTCATCCATGGTCAAACTCACTGGTATCAGAATGACTTACTCTGCTCTGCTTCCTCCACCCCTGACCCCAGCCCCCAGGAGTACCATTCCCTGAAAACCTGTTCTTAAAGCAAGGGAAACTGCCTGGTTTCCATGTTTCTCAAGGGTGCTCTCTGGTAAGAAATCAACTAGAACCAAACGTGCATTTCTCCTTCTAGTCTCCACAAAGTAGCCTCTGCTCAGTCTGTGGAAAATGGAGGCGCAGGATGGTATACCATTAACATTTGAAGACTATGGTTGGGCCACAATAGCTAGGTGTTTTTCTACATCCATTGAAAATAAGGCAGAAAACTGGGCAATGCTAGACTGGACCCAGAACAACCTAGTTGAGAGTGTGGTGTAGTGGAAAGATGAGCCAGAGTTCATCTCCTTTAGAGCACATGATTCAGCCTCTCAGGGCCCTAGTATTTTACTTTGTAAAAGAAGGATAATAACATCTGCCCTGCCTTCTTCATGAAGTGCATTTCTTTTTTTTTTTTTTTTTAAGATTTTATTTATTTGACAGAGAGAGACACAGCGAGAGCAGGAACACAAGCAGGGGGAGTGGGAGAGGGAGAAGCAGGCTCCCCGCGGAGCAGGGAGCCCGACGCGGGGCTCGAGCCCAGGATCCTGGGACCATGACCTGAGCCGAAGGCAGACGCTTAACGACTGAGCCACCCAGGCGCCCCAGGATGTGCATTTCTAAAATAAGGTGTGTGGACCAAAGGATCATCAAACCTCCCTTCCATCTCTAGAATGTGATGAAATGTGTTTTTTTGTGAAGGGGCTTGATTAAAAGATCACCCACCATCCCAGCATGAAGGGACCTAGAGACAACTGAGTCTATCCTTTAATCTGCATCCTAGAGATGACAATGACTTGTTCAAAGTCAAACCAAAAGGCTGCGGCTGAGATGAGAATAGAAAGCATAAAGTTGTTTAACTCCCAGATCTGCCATTTTTCTTCCCTAGAAACGAGTACAGATTTAAGTGATACACAAGCTTTCATATCAGTCAGACTACACAGTTCCCACATTACTAAGTTAGTAGGATAAATATCTTAATATGCATTTAAAGGTCACTCAACAAACACTGGTAAGCAATTGTAACGACGACTGTAACACATTGAGGAGAAGTTCCCAAGCCTGAGGCATGTTCCCAAGAGGGCTTGCAAAGTGTCCTGGTCCTATTTCCAAAGAGTAACATGGAGATACAGATTGCCTCTCCCATCCCAGGCCCCAGGCAGCCTTTCCAATGAGGAGGACCCAGGATTTGTCACACGGATTCATGAGTGGCCTGGTGTCTAAATTTTCACGTAGTGTCTCATGTCGCTTCTGAGGGGGATGCCAGTCATATCTCTGACAACGGTAGCGCGACAGGGACAAAGACAACTGGGCATTTTACAGTAGCCCGTAGTGGAGATCACAGAGAAGATGGTAGACTCTGGAACTGGCCAGGAAACTAGGCCGAGCCACTTACGAGAAACTGACAAATACTGCTCAAAGAATCAACAAGAAACAGAGGGCAACATGCTGTTTTGATGCCTGACCCTATAACCACCCGAGGTCCCAGGTCACTGCCAGCCCATAAGGCACCTCTGTGCGAATTAGAAAAACGCCTAGCTTGGGCTTCTTTTGGCACCCACTGACCTCCTTGGCCGGGCTCTTTATACAGGGCTCAACCTCCACAAATGGTGGCCTTGGGGGGTCCTCAGTGGTGTGTCTCCTCTGCAATATTAGCATTTTTCATGCTTTAGTGCCTGTCCAGACATTGTTGGGCAAATAGAAAGCGGCAGTCGTGGCAAGAGGGTGTCCATTAGAGTCAGACCTAACTACTGGCTACTGAGTAATTGTGCCCTTGGCCCTGTTAATGAATCTCTCAGCTTCACAGCTTTCTCTGTACAGTGGAAATACTAGTACTTGTCTCAGAGAGAACACACTTTACCAGGTCTGCACATTGTAAGCTTTAAGTATGGCAACTAATGTCCCCTTAAGTATGAAACCATGTTCAGTGAACTCTTGATTCCTTGAGATAGGAGAAGTTAGAGCCACACAATACATGTGGTGACAAATACATCTCTCCCATATTTTTTGGCTTCAAGTCACTTCAAATGAAACCTTTCTTTTCTTTTCTTTTCTTTCTTTCTTTATTTCTCTCTTTCTCTCTTTTCTTTCTTTCTTTCTCACTTTCTTTCTTTCTTTCTCTCTTTCTCTCTCTCTTTCTTTCTCTCTTTCTCTCTTTCTTTCTTTTTCTTTCTTTCTCTTTCTCTCTTTCTTTCTCTCTTTCTTTCTTTCTCTCTCTCTTTCTTTCTTTCTTTTTCTTTCTTTCTTTCTTTCTCTCTTTTTCTTTCTTTCTTTCTTTCTTTCTTTCTTTCTTTCTTTCTTTCTTTCTTTCTCTCTCTCTCTCTTTTTCTTTCTTTCTTTCTTTCTTTCTTTCTTTCTTTCTTTCTCTCTCTCTCTTTCTTTCTTTTTCTTTCTTTCTTTCTTTTTTTCTTTCTTTCTTTCTCTCTTTCTCTCTTTCTTTCTCTCTCTCTTTCTCTCTTTTCTTTCTTTCTTTCTTTCTTTCTTTCTTTCTTTCTTTCTTTCTCTCTCTCTCTTTCTTTCTTTCTTTCTCTCTCTCTCTCTCTTTCTCTCTTTCTCTCTTTCTTTCTCTCTTTCTCTCTTTCTCTCTTTCTTTCTTTCTTTCTAACAAAACCACTTCAGATAGAATTCTTTACCAAAGATCAGTAGTTGTCCAGGGCCGGTGGTGGGAGCCATCAGCCCCCAAGGCAGTCAGTGAAGGGAGGCATTGCCTATAGATTATATGAGAATAGTGATAAAGCTGACTGAGAATTGGTCTGTGTTTTACTATCACCGTGCACTGCCCACTCTAAGCAATGACAAAAATTAAGCGAGCACTCCTCGTAGGATGGATCATTCCCACCACAGACTTATCCTCAGTAACCACTGCCTAAGAAAACTTTCAACTTCACTCAGCAGTTTGGAACTGTGACACAGGGCACCCTAATTCTAGTCCTAGTTCTGACCCTGCTTTACTATGAAACATTAAGTGAGTCATTCAACCTTTACGTAGCTCGGTTTCCTCATGGGAAAGTTAGGGTCACCCTGTACACCGCGTTGCCAAGAAGCTAGAGATTTAGAACTGAAGCTTGCCTTTGGGAAGTGGAAAGGGCTACAGGACTATGTTGAGATGTTTTCAAGGTCAACAAAAGTAACTGCTGTCACCAATGAAATCATCCACCCAAACCCAGCGATTTTGCCATGCTACATAATACCAAGTAAATCAGCATGGAAGCTGGCTCTTTCAAAGCCTATCTTGTGAGAAATAGCACTATCCCCAGGCCTTTGAGAAGCATCAAGATGGAAAGTTTATTCCCCCTGCAAACTCCTGGATCCCTGAACCACATAAGGCAGTTTGCGTGGGCCATTTGCTCAAGGCAGAGGGAGGGCTCCAGTGGATTTCGACCTCTCATGATGCTGCAGGAAATCCTTCAATAGATCAGTAAACTAAAAAAAAAACTAATCCTGGAAGGGCACCTGGGTGGCTCAGTTGCTTAAGTGTCCAACTCTGGGTTTCAGCTCAGGTCATGATCTTGGGGTTGTGAGATGGAGCCCTGTGTGGGGTTCCATGCTCAATGGGGAGTCTGCTGAAGATTCTCTCTCTCCCTGGGCACCTGGATGATGTAGTTGGTTAAACCTCTGACTCTTGGTTTCAGCTCAGGTCATGATCTCAGGGACCTGGGATCAAGCCCTGCATCGGGCTCCATGCTCAGCAGGGAGTCTGCTTGAGATTCTCTCTCCCTCTCCCCCTTCTGCTCTTGCTATCTCGCTATCTCTCTAAAATAAATAATTCTTTAAAAAAAATTCTCTCCCTCTGCCCTGCCCTCCCTCTCTTAAAAAAAAAAATTAAAAAAACAAAACCTAATCCTGGAGTCTAATTAAAATGAGAGCTACTCTGCTGAATTTCCACCATGTACTGAGAATTAAACCTGTCTCTTTTAGATTTATTAGTTCATCTTAATTTCCATACAACTCTGTACAGTAGAGGTTATAATCCATACTCAAAAGAGGAGGGGACCTGTGTTCAGAAAGGGACCCAGCAGACACAGCAAGAGGACAGAAAGGCAGGATTGGCACTACCTAAGTCTGCATGAATGCCACGTCCAGCCTCCTTCCACCGAACACCCTGCACGCTGGAAGCCATGTCACCCACATAATATAATCACTGAGAACATCTGCAAGATGCAGGGCTTGGTTCGAATCCCACCTCCTCCAAGAAGCCTTCCCCACCTGCCTCAGCCCTCAGAACTTTTCCCTTCTCTTACGGACGTTACCTAACTTTGACCCCATTCCTTTGACACTAAAATATACTGCCCACTGTTCTGGTTATCTCCCCACATTAGTCTGACTTGTTTCCCAATTATGTTGCAAGTTCCTTGAAGGTACGGATGGTTATTTTGCTGGGTCTTAGCGTGGTGTGCAGAGCTAAGAAGGTGACCATCAATTATCCTGTTGGTTTTTATTTGGTACACGTTGAGTGCCAAGCACTGTGCTGGGTGCTGAGAACAGAAAGCTAAATGAAGAAGCTTTCGTCTTCATGTTGCTTTGGAGCATTGAGGGCAGAGATAGAGAAGTGAAAATACTGATAAAACAATGTACATGTGCTGTGATAAATTGAACCATAGGGCACATGCGTGGCTCTATGTGACAGCCCTGGGCGTCCTCTGTAACGTGTCCGCATGATAATATTAGCGCTTTAGTGCTTCAGTGGCTGTCCAAACACTGGTGGATGGATAGAAAGTGATATCTGTGTCAAGAGAAGAGCCACTAGAAGCAGACTACACCTGAGTCAAATCTTAGAAGTATTTACACACCAATGAGGGGCACAGAAAAGAATCTGGAGGACTTTCTGAAAGACATGACTTCTACGGCCTTGCTTTCTAAAAGAACCCTCCTGTGGGGTCTTAAGAGGATCCTCCTTTAAAAGCAGAGCTGTTTTAACAAGGTGAAAGGTTCAGGGAGCTCTTTCTAGGTATTGCTCGAAGGTTCGAGATAGCATGAATTTGCAGGAAACTACTAGGAAACCATGTCTGCAGGAGGCCCAGCAGAGGCTGAGGTTGGAAAGGAAAGCCCTATCCAGAAGGATGAGGCACTGGGACTTTACCCGGAAGGTGACAAGGAGCTTCTGGTCATCACGATTAGGAGGAAGCAGAGGCGGATTGGGTCAGCACAGCCCTGGGGCCCCAACGCAAGCTGCTTGTGGAGAACATGCCTAGAGGCCAAGGCTGCACCAGATTTTATTCTAGGTGCTTAATTGAGATGAATTCCCATTAATCCTCACAGCAACCCTACAAAGTAGGTGCTAGTAACATCCCTGATCCTGTTTTACTAATAACAAATTGAGGCACAGAGGGGTTCAGTCACTTGCCCAAGACCCCACATATTGACTGGTAGCCCCAGGATCCAAACCTATGTAGGCTGCCTGGAGTCCAGGCTTTTCTCCAGTGGTGAAAACAACTGAGGAAAGTTGGAGGCGTCAGCATGATGGTCCTTGCAGTGCTCTTAAAGCCGGAACTCAAGCTTGAACTACAGCTCAGTAAATAGGGGAAGACTGATTGGTACCATTCAATCACGTAGCCAGTGTATACAGAGCCCCTGAGATTGGCCCAGTGTACTAGGCATTGCAGGGGCTGGAAAGATGTAGTAGGTTTAGACTTTCTGTCTTCATTCCTAAATTAAGCACCCACAGAGAGCCACCCCCTTTCTTGGCCATACCCAGTGATGAAAACAATAATAAATGTATTTAGTACTAAATGCTTTGTACGATTTATTTCATTTAAATCTTACAACAATCCTTTAAAGGAAGTAGTGTTTTTGTTCCATCTTACATAAGAAAAGACTGGGGCTTAGAGAATTTGAAACGTTACCCAAACCCATGAGATGAAAATGTGGAGGAGACATGACCTAGTCTCAAGGGGTCTGAGTCTGGAGCCCCAGGCTCTAGGGGGTGATTTTACACCATGAGGGAGGACATGGGGGAGGGAGGGTTTCAGAAGGAGCCCCTGTCACATGTCGTGAGGATTGCAGCCGTTTTACAACTTTGAGTTCACAGTTCTAGAATAAGAAACATCTGTCTCCCTCTACCACTTTCTAGTACTTTCCCTGGCCTAAGGCCATGCAATTATCTTTCTCAAAGAGCAGGTCAGGTTGATATTTAAGCATATTTTCCTATCACTGAAAATTCAGAGAAAGTCTTAAGACTGTGTAAATAAAACACTTTGCAGTATTAGTGTCAATAAGAGCAGTGACTATTCTTCCTTTCTTGCAGACTTGCAGCGCTGAGCCTGTGCTGGGCTACAGAGGACAGCCTCGCCGCTCCAGTGAGCTAGGCATCATCCTCAGCTTACAAGACAGGAGGCCAAACTCGGGTGTGGAGGAGCTGGCCCAAGGTCGACAGAAGCGGCTTCTCTTGGCAAGGCCACACCTCCACCAGACCACGCTGCGGCCCACTCGCCCGGAGTCAGATGCGTTCTTCCTGGCCTCCAGCTCTGCGCTCAGCACGCCACCCTCAGAGGCCCCCGTTCTAAGAGCTGCCCTTAGCGTTTGGGGTTCCTGCCTGCTCTGGGCTCCGCACACACTCCTCACCTGTGTTATCTCCCTCAGTCCCTTGGTCCAGCCACAGCCTCCCAGGACCCCACTGGCCAGGCCGGCCCCTGGCCTTCCAAGTAGGCAAGGGATGGAACCAGTGTTTGAAAACCTTCTGGCCTAAGTTGAAAACCTGGATCTTTTCACCTCTCCACACAATCTTGGCACCCAACCGACACGCGACAACAAAAAACCCAGGTAATTCTTGTGGGACAAGGGAATATGGTGTGAGTTTCTGTCTGTCTGTCTGTCCCTATGTGTCTGCGTGTGTGTATCTGTGTGTGTTAAAAGAAAGCACCGAAGTGCTATATGATATCTTCCTATGTCCTTGAGCTAGTAAAGAGAAATAAAAGTAGCAATTTCCTACACAGTTAGGGAGAGAGCACCTGTGTTGTCAAGCGTGTGAGAGTTTTAGCAAAGCCAGGGCGAGGTACTTGGGAGGATTACTTTGATGTCGCTGCCATTACGTTCACTACCAACCAGGGAAGTAATAAACATTTTTGGCTCTCCTGATTTGAGTTTGAGGTTCATTGTAAAGCCGGAAAATAATATTTTTGGCCTTAATCCTCTTAAAAATAAATTGTAAAGCATCACACAATGAATGAATAGATGATTTTCACCGGCTGAATATTTGACCAGGACAAAAGAGCAGGTTAAAAAAAAAAAAAAAAAACAGGCATAAAATAATTTGGCTTATTTCATGAGAAATAAGAGACAGAAGATAGACATGCTGAACTACAGAAATCCTTGAGAACAGAAAGACGAAACCCTCGTGTACTTCTTAAGCCATTCCTGAGGAGGATTCCCCGACCCCAAATTAGGTTTATCTCCACCCCGTTGGTGTGCCGTATCATGAGGAAGGACAGCATCCTCCCTCCCAAGCCTTTGTAAGGTTTCCTTTCTCCTCCAGCACTTGGACAACCTGAGCTCAAGATCCTAACTCATCAACCCACTCCGTAGCCAAGCACTGTGTGAATTTTCTTTGCAAAATGAATGTAGATGGAAACCAAGCTAGTGTGTTCTTCCCTCAGAAAGAATCCATTCCCGAGGAGCCATTTCCCTGTGGGGTCTCTACATCTCTTTCTCTTTTGAAAACTATAACTAAATATGTTCATTTGGGGAAAAAGAAAATCCAGCCACCCTGTCTGCACAAAATGGGCACTTAGGTGGAAGACAGGAGGGTTGGAGAGAGGGGGTTGCAACATGTGGGTGAAGAATCATCAGCACAGAGGGAAAGGGTAGTAAACAGAGGAAGTGAAGCTATTCTCCCTTGAGAGCAGTGGGCAGAATGCTTTGGCTAATCTTAGCACAAGGGAACATGAGCGGTTCCTCTGGGTTCAAAAATCTCATCAACATTTAGCCCCAGAGAGCTGGGGTTTTCCTCACAGACCAGGGAGGGGAAGCAGCTTCGAGCACTTCTCCACTGATTCTTTAGCAACTGGCTTGCAAGATTCGAAAAAACAAAAAACAAAACAAAACAACAACAAAAAAACCTCATGTGTTACATTTACACCTACTCCCCTTTTAAGTTGGATTCTTTATTACTACTGGTATTTGGGGTGGCGTTTTAATACCCATGTCAAAAAAGTTGAAAGCACTTTGCACTGAGGTTGTTCTCTAAGGATTCGCCTCTGTTCTTACCAGCCTAAAGAGCAAAAATGTGTGAAATTACTTCTTTAGTCCTCTCCAATGCCGGAAATTCAGATGCTGGAAATGCTGGTATTAAAATGAATACGAAAAATGTTTTTAGGAGGGTATCTGCATAATGACCCGGCTTATTTTCAAGAACATTGGCCTTTGGGCCATTTTTATTTCGGATTTCCTAATTTTCAAGTTGATTGGCACCTAGAAAGTGGATAGGAGGCAAAGAACAAAGTTGGGAAAATATTTCTCATAAATAAGAGGGTCAAAGGGTATTGTTCTGAAGAATTCATACAGATAAGAACAACACAGGCTTGCCACTGGGGAAATGAGCAAGGGAATGAATAAACAGTTCCCAGAAGAAGAAGTACAAGGGGCTAGTAAAACTCAGAAGAAAAGATCACCTCTATGGTGATCAAAGACATGGAAATGGAAAACGAGGAAAGGCTGTTTTTCACCTCCCAAATTGGCAAAGTTGGCAAAAGGGTAAGGAAGCGGTTTTGCCCACACACTGCCAGTGGAAGGGCAAACTGGCTCACTTGTTTTCATATTTTAAAATATCCGGAGTGCATGTTAGATGTAAGAGTACCTTTGGCACATGAACTTCATCCTATAGAACTAAACAGAGTTGCAGTCAAATATTTACAAACAAGAATATTTATCACAATATTATGATAGTGAAAAATTAGAAACAGCTATGATATCTAACAACAAAGGGGGGGTACAGAAATTATGTCCTCTCCATATGATGGAATACTAGGTAGTTGACAAAAATCGTATTTGCGAGGAACACATAAGAGAGGAAATACAATCTAACCGGAGAGTTTTTAAGCAGGATATAAAATTTTGATCCAATTACATTTTTTTCACAGAAAAAAATGACTAAAGGTTTCCAAGTGGTTGTTTCTGGTGATAGGAATTGAGGGTAATTTTTCTCCATTCATCTTCCTTTCTTCTCAAGGGGTAGTCTCGTGTCATGGTTTGAAGCGAAGATTGCCAGCCAACGTTCCTAGGTTCAAATCTTGACCCTTCTTTATGCAATCATAAGCAGGTAACTGAATCTCTCCATGTCTGTTTCTGTGTTTGTAATCTGGGGATAATGAGAGTACCCACTTCACAGGATTGTTGTGAAGATTCATACATGTAGAGAGATGGCATGATACCTGGCCTTGGAAAGAGTGAGCATTCAATCGTTGGTAGCTGCTATTATTCTTTATAGTTGTCAGTATTTTCTAAATTTAAGAAGCTATTAATTTAAAAATTGAAATTTTCAAAGCAGTGACCAGGCAAGGATGGCCTGAGTAGGTCCACGTGTGAAGGAAAACGACTCGGGAACCACGTTGACCTCAAGTTGAAATCAAAGCATCTGGGTAGCATATTTATTTAAAAATGAAGAAAAGACAAAGAAGGAAAGAAGGATGGAAGGAAAGAAAGAAGGAAAGAAGGCAGGAAGGCGGGAGGGAAGGAGGGAGGGAGGGAGGGAGGGAGGGAATGGAGGGGAAGCACTCTTGTAAAGACAATAGGACATCGACAAGTAGGAAACCCTAACGGTTGCTGAGTCCTTGTTGGAGCTCCCAAGTTCACCTAGGGAAAGAGGAACAATTATTTTCAAAAGAAAGATTCCCAGGCCCCTCTCCTGGAGATTCTGATTTGATAAGTCTAGGCCGGGGCCAGGTAATCTCTTTTTTTAATAAGCAGGGAAGTTGGAAACTTCTGATTTGGACTGATAAAAGACCTCCAGGGGTCCAACAGCTACCGAGTCTGGCACCAGGAAGCCAAGAGCGGGTCCAGCGTAGGTCTCTTTGTCTAGGTTGTTAAGTAGACGTGAAGCACAGGCCCCAGGGAGCAGGACTGGATGACCCCTAGGCCCTCATGGCTCCTTGACTTTTTCATGCCATTAAAACCTCCTGATAACGTCTCTGCTTGACATTTAAGGTTATCCATGTTCTGGCCCATCCTGACCCTCTGAACTTTATGTCCCATCCCCCCCCACCCCACTCCTGGTCCCCAAGTACATTCTCTACCCCACTCCCAGATGGCTCTACACTGTCCCTAGACCACAGTTTCTTTTTAATGAATGACTCTCTTTGTTGTCCAGACCGGGATGGGGTGGGGGGAGGCCAAGCCTCGAGGCTTTAAAGAACAGCTGTATCTCAGGGCTGAGCCTGTGTCATCCACAGACTCAAATGGTGGGCTCATGGTCCCAGCTGTTGCTGGCTTTAGGGAGCCCCACAGCTGTTACCAGGAGATGGACTCAGAGAGAGCAGGGAAATAGAATCCTGTGAAAATAATTGTGCTTATGTGTACGTGCATGATAGTCTCCCTTCTCGCGGCTCAAAACGTCCTAAAGGAGCAATGTCATGATTCCTTATAGGAAGACTGGGTTTGGCGAGTACAGGTGAGAAAGCCAGCAGAGAGGAGGTAAGTGTCTTAAACTAGCCTTTCCTGGACATTCTTGCAAATGGAAAGCAGAGTGTTTGAGGGCTGCACAAGCTTTTTAATTATCAGCATTTGTGATAAGCCCTGCAGAAAAATGCTCTTGGCAGAGCTGGGGGGCCCTAAGAGTGTCTAAGGAACAGACAATGGGATTGGGGATAAATGTCTTGCTCCCCTCCCCTTCCAGGCCTTCCCCACAATACCAGCTGTCACCATCTTCTGGATCTTAGCATCTTTTTTGATGCTGAAGGGATTGTGCCTGTAGATGAGCCCTTACGCTGTGTTCTCTTTTGATACCCTTATTACCCATCTTACTTGTCTCTTTCCTATTCCTTCCCCACATTCCCCTTTCCTCCCAGTCTGGACTTGCCCTTCTCACTCTCCTGGGAAGACAGGCGGCTCTTCCCATTGCTCTTCGTTGGCTAGTGTCGGTTTTTTGCCTGCGGTGAGTGGTGCCACCCCACTGCCTATCCAAAACCCGTGTGTTCTTTCTGGTCTCCTCGGACTACCAGCCAACACCTTGGTGGCCTCTGTTGCACGTAGAGCGGGTGCTATGCCAGCCAACCACAGGGAGTAGTGAACAGATCTGTGGCCCCCAGATGCATTTTTCTTCTTTTCTTCTTCTTTTCTTTTCTGGCTCCAGCGCCCTACATCCCTCTCTGATCTGTAGCACTCCTTCTCTAAGTGGGAGCCCCAAACCACCTCACTCAAAATCTATGCGGGTGGGACCCAACAATTTGTTTTTATAACAATTCTTCAGATGAATCATCTTAAGAAGGCTGGATTTGGGAACAATTGGTGTAGCACTTGGCAATCCCCAAGGTTACTTACCTGGCACCTGATCCAGTACATGAAGTCCCACAGTGTTTCCCTTGTTGACGTTTGTCGGTCTCGTTTGTCCCACCGTCTCTCATTTCTGCCAGAGTGCAGCACTGGGCGCTCTCTTTGAGCTGTGTGCAATCACTCAGTGCCATTCTTACTGGGCTGGAAGAGCAGCTACCTCCTTCAAAGGGTCACCCAGCTAGCTTTGTTCTCACAAACTCGCTTCCAGATGGCTTAATGCATTCAACTTGCAACACTCATTTCCCGAGTACTCTCTCTACGATGTACTAGAAACCTCACTACATTTCGGAGACAAGGGCCCTGTACCAGGGTGCTCACTTTCTAGAACACACGTCCACAGTGCGATAGAGGTCAGGAATAGGCTTCAGGGTGTCAAATACAGCACACAACAATGATCGTGTATGTGTCCGTGTGTACTAACTGGTAAGGAGATCTATAGATTTCATAAAGTGTTAAAAGTTTTGCATAACACAAAAAGGCCTAAGAGCTACCTGATGGGTGGATAACAATAATGAGTACTTTCTAAGTAGAGAAAATGTCATCACTGGCAAGCCAGCAAAATGATGCCAAGTTGGGATTTTTAGTAACCTTGTCATCAGCAGGTCCATTATTTACTCCAAAATGGGTGATATCAAGATGCAGAAAAGTTTCCTTTGGTGTCAAGTTCAAAGGGGTCCCTCGAGGCACAACTAAATGCCACAGTCTCTCCTCCTGATAGTTATGTGTGGGTATATCGCATTTCTGAGGAAAATGAGGTTAGCATGGATGATGGTCAAGAAACATGTTTTGGCAGAAATAGGTTGCAAGTTATACCTTAAAAGCAGTTTGGGGTTGGGCCCGGGCATGCTGGCTAAGATCTGAAGCTGTTGGATGAGCATCATCTCCTACCCCTGCTGTTCTGAACACTGGGACCTCCTGCTACGTGGTTGTTGGGGAATCATTCAGAAAAGAGCTTTCTTAGGAGCAGCCCAATCCGTACCAGAATCTATCCCTGGGGGCTCGGGAGGGGAGATTTCTGCTTCTGGACAGGAATTTACCTCTCTCATGAGGTTGGGTTTTATCTGAAAAGAGCAGAAAGGATGCCTCAGACTCCCAATCTGCCCCCCAGCTCAGCACAATCCGGAGTCTTTGACAAGGAACTACAGTGGGGGAAGGGAAGAGGCATTCCCTCTACGGACTGGAGGTGGGATGCGGAGCGGAGGTGGGGAAGCTGCGGCTTGAGCTTTGAACGTGATCTCTCAACCTCAACAGGAAGACTCAGCACCAAGCAACAACTTTCTTATGGCTCCCAGTTTGGCACTTCTAAGGCCCCCTCTCTGGGGGTGGGAGATGGATTTTCCAAGGAGGACGGGAACTTGCAGAACCTTCTGACCTGTCACAGACAGCCTCAGAATGTTTGGGGAGAGCCCGCCGACCTTGTTTTTCAGGGTCAAAATCCTACCTGGGTTGTTGGTGAATGCCAGATGATTTTAGGTTACAGGCTTGACCTCAAAATGACTGCATGCATCACTTCGTTCTGCCGTTGACTCTTTGCTCTTCAGGAACAAATTTCCTAGGCCGGTCACCTCGACGGGGGTCTTAACTCGTGCTCTTCTTCACTGCCCCCTCCCCCCCTGCCCCGCCCCGCCCCGCCGCCCACTGTCAGAAAGGAAAGGTCTGTGTTACCTGCAGTGCCTGAGCTCAGATCCTGGCCCCGCCAGGGACTAGTTAAGAACCTTAAGTCAATTAGTTCTCTAAGCCAGGACTCATCTGTAACATGAGGGTAATAATTAATTCTACCTCACTGGGTTGTAGGAAAGATTAAATCCGACAAAGCACCTAGCACATAGAGGTGTTAATTAATTTGTTTCTCTCGACTTTTACTTTTTTTTTTTTTTTTTTGAGTATAGTTGACACACAGTGTTACATTAGTTTCAGGTGTACAACTCAGTGGTTTGACAAGTTTATACATTACGCTATGTTCGCCATAAGCATAGTTCCCATCTGTCCACTTGTAATAGAACAAATATGTGATATTCTAATCAATCTGGTGCCAGCTACTCTGCACAAGCCATTCTCTGAACCCCCGGGTCCCAGCTGGTGTGTAGGATCCCCTCCAGCTGCAAAAAATGTACGGGCCTGAGATTCTGTGTTTGTCTCCAACAGGCTTCTTGGGGCCAGAGAGAGAAGCTGTGGTCGGCAAATCTGACGGGGCTGCAGACGACAGGGCCAACCCGAGGCTTGCAGCTGTTGCGTGGCCAGGATCTGTGCGAAAGAGGAGTCGAAGCAAAGGGACAACTCCAAGCCCGAGAAGGGCCGCAAAGGAAAAGGCAGCTGCCGGTTTGTCCCAAGTAAATCAAATGGTGACATTTATTGGGCTATTTCCAGAGTAACACCAGCAAAACTGGAATGCAGAATAATCTTTTCTGAGAAGGATCTTAGCTAAGCAGCCTGCGAGAACCAGCCTTGTCTCCTGGAATCCGCCTGGCTTAATGAAAAGGTCATAGGTTGGGACAAACAGACCTGGGTTTTCATTCTGTCTCTACCACTTCTCAGTGACTCCAGGCAGCTTGTTGAACGTCTCCGAGCCTCATGTTCCTCCTCCCTTAACAACAACAACACAAGGTAAATAAATCATAAATGAAGCTTGCAGGGGGATGGTGGGGGTTAGGAATTAAGAAAAGTACTTGATAGACAGGTGCTACTCAAAAAGTAGGAAGTATATGACCATGAACACACCACACCAGTGCACCAGGGTCCCCTGGACCTGGGACCATCATTTCTTAGATTTGTACCTGGTACAATGCAGAGGATCGGGTGGGGGAGGAAGAGGCAGGCAAGGTTGGGTGGGGGGGGGCGGGGTAGAGGAGAGAAAGGAGATCAAAAGGCCTATAAATATCTGTCAAACTTTAAAATGCAAATCCCTTGCCTGTGGCCCTGTTGGGACCAAATCTTCCATTATCACCTTTCTGGGAAGAGCTCCAGGGGGAAAAAAGGTTAAGTGTCGTCTTCCCTTTCATGGAGGGATTTGGTTTGGTTTGGTGTGATTTTGTGGCCAAGTCTGGATATGGGATAAATGTTTTCATTCAACCCAGACCCGGAAGCCTGAGCAGCAAGTTAAGACACAATTGCATAGGGGGTTCTTTGTGGATAGACCATGAATTCCTCAAGAAAACTGTCTCACCCTTACTGTAGCCCCTGCAACTTACATGATACTTGGCATAGAGTAACTGCTTGTTGGATGGATGGATGGATGGATGGATGGATGGATGGATGGATGGATGGATGTTTATTCTGAGCATGGAAAGTCATCTTCACTAGTTGATGACCTAGTTCTCAAGGATCCCCTTGCTCTACCCTTCACTGGGAGCCATGATTGGAGGTGGGGGAATCCCGCCACAGGGGAACCGCGGCCCTCTGATAAACTCTTGCATGGTCTCTCTCGCAGCCAGGGTTCTGTGCCGCCCCACACCTGCGTGTATATGATACTCCAGAGCAGCTTGGCCCTACCACTTACCCCAAAGAGGTGACCTCATCCTATGAGCCCACACTGTGGGTAACTGATTTTTGAAGAAAGCATAGAATTCCAGGTGAATTCCACAAAAAGGAACTTCAAGGGCAAGAGAGCCAATAATTACCTAACACTCCACTGTGTGTCAGGTCCACCTCCCGCTCAGCCCCCAACCACAAGTCGGAAGCACGGAGCGTTACTTCCTTTCCTCCTTTCCTTTTTTCCCTTGCTGGCCTTGTTTTCTTGTTAAATTGTACTTGTATGTAATGGGTGAGTGGTTTTTTTTTTTTTGTTTTTTTGTTTTTTTTTCCAAAAAGGCTCTAACAAATGTCCCCAGTCTGGGATGACCTAAAACACATGTCATTGTTTAGACTCTATCCTGGATAAACTCACCAATGCTAGTCTTATCCAAGGACCCAATAGTCTTCTTCTCCCCTTCTCTAAATTGCATCATGCAAGCCTCCTACCATGCACTCACCTCTAGAAAGCCTCTGAGGACAGCCCAGATCCTCACTGACCACTCACTTCTGCATTCTGATGCCCTCAGACACCATTCCCTTCACCCAGAACTCGGTGGTATTATTTGATATCTCAAGAGCACATGAGTTTGATATTACAACTAAATTAGAAACATCTCGAAGGGAGGGACCAGATATTATTCCTGTGTTCTCTGCAACATGCCTAGCCTAGTACTAAGTCCGTCTTAAGAATTCAATTAAAAATGGTAGCATGTTGGTGGTCAAAGCATGGGCTTTGGCTTCAGGCGGATTTGGATTCAGAGGTTAACTTCATCCATTCATTCATTCAACAAGGGTGTATTAGATGTGTGCTACATGTTAGGCACTATTGAAAGCTCTGGGAATATAACAAAGAACAAAATGAAGTTCCTTCTCTTGTGTTGCTATTCTAGTGGTAAGAGCCAAATGAACAACAACAACAACAAAATCTAGCGATTTGTGAAGAAAATAAGGTAGAGTAGGAGGCAAGTATGAAGGAGAGTGTGTCCAAGCAGTGGAGGCAGCTACTTAGATAGGGTGCTCACAAAAATACTAGCTGAAGGGTGATAAGGAGCTTACTTACCCAGAGATCTGTGAGAAGTCCAGGTGGAGGGAACAGCAAGTTCAAGAGCCAGAGTTTGACATGTTTAAGGAAATGAAAGAAAGCCAGCACCACTGGAGCGGGGTGAGCAATGAGGAGGAAGAGGTTGGAGATAAAGTTAGGGAGATAGGCAGGGGTCAGCCATGGTGGACCTTATAGGCTCGTCAGGGACTTTGGAATTTATGCAGAGCATGACGGGAAGTTTTTACATGGGTGTGGGTTGGGGGGCTGTTAGGACGTGATTTGCAATTTCAATAGATTTATCTGGCTCACGTGTGTGCTGTGAAGGACTCGAGTGCATTGAAGTAAGGAGATCAGATTTGAAAGTGCTTTTGGTGGTTCATGCAAGGGCTGCCGGTACCCGCCCTTTGGAGGTACAACACAACTGGGAGGAGATGTATGTCCTGTGCGACCGCAGGTGTGTTGCTTTACTTCCTTCGGTTGCTTTTCAAGATTAGTAAAACGTGTATTTATCCGATTAGGACAAGGCCTGGCCCATTGTAGGCACTGCGCAAAGGTGGTTAAAGTCAGAAGTGCTTGCTAAAAAGGAGATGCTCTTAACTGGCACTCCACAGTGAACTTGCCGATGACCCGTCTTGAGGACCTTTGGCCCTGGTGCTTAGAGCTTTGAAGGAAGGGCACGAAAGCCCTGGGAGATTCAGTGTCCTGCAGTCCCTCACATCCTACTCCGTCTCCACACACCCAAATCCCCCAATCTCCCCAAGGCTTGACTTTGATAGTTATTTCTTAATTCTCAAAATTAAAATAACTTTCGGGGTTGCTTCTTGAATATCCACAATACTGCTTTTCTGGGACTCTGAACTACTCTGATTTAGTTGCCCGTTTTCTATAAATCAAATCAGTACGGGTCATTGCATCTCACTGATGGATGGTTTCTTGAAAAGTGCCACAGCCTTAGATGATTGCGGAGTAGCTAGAAGCCTAATTCTTACCAAAGAATCTTTGGAGATAGACTAGCTCTGGGCTCCAATCCTGCTTCTGCTGCCTACTAGATGCTGACCTCGGATATGTTCTTCAGCTTCTCTTAGCTTCATGTATAAGTAGGGGATAAAAGTGCCTGCCTTTCGGAGTGTTTGTGGGACATATATGAGGAATTTGAAGACTTAGTAAAGTGGATGGACATAATAGTAAACACGCAATCTCTGTCATTTCTCTTCTACCAAGATTCACTAATGTTTTGCACAAGAGACTTTTTTTTTTTTTTAAGATTTTATTTATTTGAGAGAGAGAGAGGGAGCATGAGCAGGGAGGAGGGACTGAGGGAGAGGGAGAAGCAGACTCCTCACTGAGCAGGGAGCCCAACACAGAGCTCCATCCCAGGACCCCAAGATCACGACCTGAGCTAAAGGCTAACGCTTAAACAACTGAGCCACCCAGGCACCCCTTGCATAAGAGACTTTTGAAACTGAAAGAAAAAAAAAAAAAAGCTTTTGTAACTGTGTGAACCTACTCAAACTCTTTAGTGCCCGGTATACTCTGTCTATCTTGTCTTCCTACATAAACTAGAGATAATTACCATTTCAAAAAATCATACAGGTTATAATGGAACACATTTTAAAGACATCACTTGTGGTCCATCAATGGATTTTGTATGCCAAAATCAGTAATGCGAACTTTGTACATTAATATATGTCTTTGAAGAGGCCATTCATCCCCAATATGTAAATGAGTGTGAAGAAAGGAGGAAGTATCATTCTCTCACCATGAGAAGGAGAAACAAGCAAGCAGCTAGTCTCTTCGGAACTAGCACAATTACTCAGACCACTGCCTCCGAGGCTAAAGAGGGTCCTTTGGTCTGTTTCACAGGATGTAGACCTGGTTGTACCGAGTCCTTTGACACCTCCCATAGAACTATCCCAGCTGTGAAGTCGTGAGGGCTTCACAGGGCCTGGACCGGAGACGCCTGTGTTTGGACAACCTGTAAAATAAGTCTTCTGGGATCTGGCGTCTGCAGAGAGAGAGCTCTCTCAGTTTAGTAGAGATGTAAATGATTTTAGCAATAATGATCACATTGGAGCAGTTACTGCAACTGGGATTACCTGAAAACAAAACAAAACAAAAAGGGAAAGGGTGTGAAGTCTACCTTCCCATGGACGTTGAATAAATCACTCATTCTCATTTCCAGATTCAAAGGGGAGAGAGCCCTTCCCAACTTCACTCATAGCTGTTGAGCGGTGGATGAAGAGATCGAAGTCATGATGAGGCAAACACTATAGAATTCTTTCACTAGGGCTCTGATCAAAGAATTCTAACTACACAGGCAGTTTTTGCCATTTGGGGAGGTCGACATTTACCTTTTCAGGGCTTGGCACAGAATAATGCTGAGGAAGCTCAGATACTTAATCTCTATCAAAGAAGTTCTGCTTTGGTGCTTACAAGAACTCTCCCAAACATTAGCAAAATATTCAAAGTCAGGCTGCTCACATAAGGGTCAGCCTACTTTGCTGATGACCTTCCCCTCTGCTGCCAAACAGGCAATTTATTGAATTTCTCTGGCCTGGAGATAAAGAAGCCAGCCATTCTGACCCTCATCAGGAAGGATTGCGCTTTTTTGGACTCTTACTGGGGCTGACTCTGCAGCGTGTCAGTTTAAAGGCAATGTGGCAAGTCCTTGTAAGAGACTGATGCAAGCTGTTAGCTGAGCCTGATAAAAGCTTTTCCTGGCAAAGAAGGTGATAAACATTGGTGGGTTAATCTGCAGATGAAAGGAGGTTGCCTTCAGTGATATTATTTATACTGTTTTACCCCAAGTGCTACCAGCGCAATAGAATCAGTCAGCTGTTGGTTCAGCCTCTCCGCCTTCAGAAGGCAAGGCATCTCACCATGGCATCTTAAAATGATGAAGGGGCGCCAGGGATCAAGTTGATGAAGGGAAGCATCCAAACAAATTTGATCTTTCTCCATGGATCAAATCTCTCCATGGAGAATGGAAGAACTGAGACCCTGAATTCACCACCAGGCAATCCACACCCATTCCCTGAAGCTTCGTGTACCAGCTCCTCTGCCAGGTGCTACAGATCCAGAAGGACAAGATGCTCGTGGCTGGTGCCAGAGACAAAAATGCAAATGAACCAACACAAAATTATATACAGGTAATAATTTAGAAGTCTGTTGGAAATAGGAGGGAGCCATAGAAGCTATATAAACCTTTCTAGAGAAGAACATATTCACAGTGAGTCTTGATGGGTAAATGAGAGTTGATGAAGCAGAGTCAAACTTGGCACAAGTTCCAAGGAATACAAAAATAAATAAGATTTGATCCCTGAAAGAGTTCTCAGTCTTATCTTAGAAAAAGATAGATACAGGGGCGCCTGGGTGGCTCAGTCGTTAAGCGTTTGCCTTCGGCTCAGGTCGTGATCCCAGGGTCCTGGGATCGAGCCCCGCATCGGGCTCCCTGCTCCGCGGGAAGCCTGCTTCTCCCTCTCCATTCCCCCTGCTTGTGTTCCCTGTCTCCCTGTCTATCTCTCTCTAATAAATAAATAAAATCTTTTTAAAAATTTTTTAAAAAAACGAGGTCAGGGGGCGCCTGGGTGGCTCAGTCGTTAAGCGTCTGCCTTCGGCTCAGGTCGTGATCCCAGGGTCCTGGGATCGAGCCCCGCATCGGGCTCCCTGCTCCGCGGGAAGCCTGCTTCTCCCTCTCCCGCTCCCGCCGCTTGTGTTCCCTCTCTCGCTGTGTCTCTCACTGTCAAAAAATAAATAAAATCTTAAAAAAATGAAAAAGAAAAGGATAGATACAGTTATAAAGAAGAATATGTTGCCTCCTGCCTAGAAGGCACCCAACTAATATTTGTTGAATGAATGAATGAAATGTGATAAATACTCTCATGGAGGAAACCCCAGTTTCTCTGGGAGCACAAATAGAGCAACGAATTCTGTCTGGAATTAGAAGTTATGACATTTGAATTGGTCCTTGATAGATGAAGAGGAGTTGTCTAGCTAATAAGGAAGGAGCAGGGACTTGGGGCAGTGAGCCACTCATGAGCAAAGACATAAACATCTGTTCAAGGAATAACAAGTGGTCTTAGATGGCTAGAGCCAAGGTTCATGGCTGGGAATGTCTAAGCTGAAGCTGGAGAGATGGGTTGGGGCCAGATTGCCCCAGCCTTGTGAGTCATGCTGGAGTTCTGAGACCATATTTTGCAAGGACCGTGCAGCCATGCTTGGCACAGTGAGGACGGGGGGAGGATCAGTCACACACTACTGTGCTAAGCACCGTTCCAGGATCTGTGAACAGAAAGGACTCGGCCCCTGCCCTCATCAAGTTTGTGTTCTGGTTTGGAAAAGACACAATGAAACATAATGTCAGGTACTGCTGAGTATAAAGGGGAGTGATTTTAGATGAGGTCAGGAAAAGCTGTCGGAGCTGACCTTTGAGTAAAGAACTGAATGAAGTAGGGAAACATAGGGCATTTCCTTCACTAAGGAATTGGGAGACCTGAGTTCTAGTCCCAGCTGCAGCTTTTTCCAGCTGGCGGGTTTGGGAAAATTATTTTAAACTCCATAGACTTCCAGCCCGCTGTTAGATACAGAAAGGCATAGGAGGCCTTCACAAAGTAGGTCCTCAGTAAATATGTTAAGTGGCTGATCAATATTAATTACCAATTATATCTGAACAAACACATTATTCTTTTTCCAATATTATAAACTTAGCTCAAAGGCCATACCTTTTAGGATCCCTTTTTTGATGATGCTAACCTGGAGATAGAGCTTCCTTTTTCTGAAAACACCTCTCCCACCCTCACACTGCTCCCTAGTAGAATGTTATGGTGTTCACATTTTTTTTTTTACCCAAAGAGCAGTGTTGGGCTACATTCAGCTTAAATCCAAATCTGAAAGTTTGTTCTTCTTCCAAATGACGGTAGCTGACACAGACACCATTAACGGAGTGCCTATAATATGTCGATGGTGGCAGTCACTTTACCTTTATTAAACCAACTTTATAGAATACCATTTACCACTGTGTCTCCAGGACCCAGCATAGTGCTTATCACATAATAGATGTAACATAAATATTTGAATCAATGAGTCTCAAAAAAGTCAGGAAATGTTCCCGAGTTCACATAGAAAATCTGCAATAGAAAAGAATTTGAAAATAGGCATGTCCAAGAACATGACCCATGTTACCCACACACACAATAAGTAGGGTCCTCCTTATTATGAAATCTGGAAGGAAACCCCAAACCTTAAGACTGATCACACAAAGCCCAGAGTAGTTAGGATAGAACAGGTCCTTTGTTTGAAGCCAACAGGGAGAAACAAATTCTGGGATTCTGGTAGCTTAGAGGCAGATCTTTGAAAGACTATTTTGGAGTAAAGCAAGGCCTCAATGAAGTGACGAGCAAGTACATAAGTGGCAACTTTATGATAAAAGTCTGTATTACAAGTGACATCATAGACCAAATCAGCAAGGAACAGAAACAACATAGGAGGCTTTAAAAAAAAAAAAAAAAGGTATAATCTGGACAATGAAAGAAGAGAAATCCTTCAGGAGGAGAAACTGAAAATTGACATTACAGTTCATCTATTCATGCCTATATTCAATATGGGGCAAAATGAACCCAGATCGGTCACTCCCAGCTCGTTTTGTTTCCATCTCATAAAATCCCAAGTTAAATGCCCGGAGTGAACAAATCAAGATAAGCAGATCCCTGGAGAAATGTGGTTTTGTTTCTGAGGAATGTTTTAATAAGGATTGCTTTTGCTTCTAAATTTTCAAAATACTGCAATATAGCCCTTACAGAGTTGTTGAGAGGATTAAAAAGCTTGTGAAAAGCCTAGTTTGCACATTGAAGGCACTCAAGAAATGTTCCTTTTCCCTCTTGCCCAGCAATTTTAAATTCAGCGTCTTCCTCCTCCTCTGCGACCAGGTTGGGTGCACCTTTGGTACTTTGTGTGAATGGATGAGCTCACATATTACATGTGGCTTATGTGGTCAGAATCCTTTAGCATCCTGGTCAGGTCCTTTGCTACATTTTGTCCTATTTATTTCGCCCTTTGCCCTCAGATACCTTAGCTCGCTTTCTGCTCCAGATTCCTTATCACCTCTTCTCCATCCTTGGCCATTTCTTTGCCTGCATAGTGATTTGTTCCCTGGAGACCGGAGTTCTGAGTAAGACTCCACAGTTGAAATGGATTGTTCACTATTCCATAAGCATGACAAATCTCATCCTTTACTCCGTGTCATTACTTCAAGCTATTCCCTCATCCACTGAAATGTCCTCTGTTCACAATGCTGCTCCAATCCTGCCACTCAAATTTCTGCCTATACTTCAAAGCCCAGTCAACTCTCATCTTTGCTAAAAAAAAAAAAAATCCTCCTTCCTCTGAAGGACTCATGTAGTATCAATTGCCCGTTCCCTTCGTTTAACAATTCTGTGCTAGCCAATATAATTTATTCCTGTATGTAAATATGCCACATTTCCCTACCTTGCTCTAGATTGTCAATTCCTTGAGTAAAAGTTGGGTTTTATACCACTTTGTATTTCCTGGCAGTCCTTGGCATTTGATGTGTATAATACTTATTCAGTCGACCATCAATAAATATCTCTGGCGTTAATCAATGTGCACTATCCAAATGACTTCACTTGGAACCAGGAACCAGTTACAACAAGGCTTGGAACTACATCAAAGGTTAAATGTGTCAGGCACCTCAGAGCCTCTACCATCTTATTACCATACTCTTATCCCCAGGGATGTCAAGAATGGGTTAAATAAGCAGACCTATAGATTAGGAGGCAAGTTTTAGCTAAAGATCTGTATCTGAGTCAGAAGCACATACATAGTGGAAAATATCTAGACTGTATAGAGAGTAAGAGAAGAGAGAGAACTGGGATACCAGTATTTAAGAAGAATGAATATTTAAGCCTATGAGTTTAAAAATTATAGCCAAGGGGCGCCTGGGTAGCTCAGTCGTTAAGCGTCTGCCTTTGGCTCTGGTCATGATCCCAGGGCCCTGGGATGGAGCCCCAAGCCCAGTGAATCCAACTGGGCCTCTTGCTCAGCGGGGACCCTGCTTCTCCCTCTGCCTACCGTTCCCCGTTTGTGCTCTCTCTGACAAATAAAATCTTAAAAATAAATAAGAAATACAAAAATAAAATTATAGCCAAGGAGGGACTACATAAACCAAAAGGCAGCGTTGATATGGCAAACAAGAGAATAGGAACTTCAAGAAAGAGGGAAGTTCAATAGTCTCAAATTCTGCAGAAAGGTAAATTTAAGACTATAGTTATTAGCTTTAGTAACATGGAAGCCAAATTGGTGATTTTAACAGGAAAATATAAGCAATGAACAAAGATAAACTACCTGATTTCAAGATTTACTCTAAAGCTACAGTAAACGAGACAATGTGATATTGGAATGATAGATCAGTAGAAAGAAGAGAGCTGAGCAATAGACCTACACTTACAAGGTCGATTGGCTTTCAACAAGGGAGCCAGGGGAATTCAATGAGGGAAAAGATATATTTTTGTAACAAATTGTGGTGGCACAACTGGTTATCTGTATGGGAAAAATGTTCCTCAATCATTACCTCATATCATATGCAAAAATTAACTTGAAATGAATCACAGACCAAAATATAAGAGGTAAAAAACGTTAAACTTGTAGAAGAAAACAGGAAAATTAGTTGGTACACTGGGCTAGACAAAGATATCTTAAATAGGCCACTGGAAACAAAAATTAATAAAATAAACATCAAAATTTAAAACATTTTACTCTTTGAAACACATAGTTAAAATGAAAAGATAAGCCAGATTCAGACAAAAGATTTGCAAAACACATCAAACAAGGGGCTTATAGCCGGAAAAAATAAAGAACACTTATGATTTAATAACAAGAAAACAAACAACCCAATTAAAAATTGGCCAGAAAAAACTGGAATTTCACAAAAGAAGATAGATGAATGGCCAATATGTACGTAAGATTCGTCATGTCACCAGTTTTCAGGAAAATGCAAACAAAGCCACAAGGAGATATCACTATGCACCTACTAGAATGGCTAAAATGAAAAAGATTGACAATATTAAGTTTTGGTGATGATGTAGAGTGATTGGAACCCCCACATAATGCTGGTGGGAACACAAAATGATTCTGTGCACTTGGAAAAGAGTGTGGCAGTGTGTTAAAAAATTAAACAAATGCTGACTGTATGAACCAGCAACTTCACCCCTAGATGTTTATCCAAGTATTCGTGGTTATATTTTCATAATAACAAAATGTAAAAACAATCTTTTATTTCATCAACTGATGAAGAAAGAATTGCAGTATATTAATACTATGTCATGCTATTCTGCAATGAAAAGGAACAGAGTATTAACATACACAACATAGGTCCTAAAAACATGTGGCAGGTAGAAAGTCATATACAAAGACTCCATACTGAATGATCCCATTTATAGAAATTCTAGAAAAGGCAAAACATCGGGAAAAAAGCGTATCAGTTGTTGTCTGGGATCAAGGTAATCTGAGAGGGTTAATTGTAAAGGAACATAAGGAAACTTGAGGGTGATGAGACTTTTCTTTATCTTGATTATGGTAGAAGTTATACAACTGTATACAATTACGGGAATTCATCAAACTTTACACTTACAATGAGTGGATTTTATCATATGTAAACTACTTCAATAAAGAAAAAAAGTCAGGTTAAAAAGGAATTGAGTCCTTAGCTGTATTTCTGAGGACATAATCAGGATAATTAGCACAGGGTGTGGGATCAGGTGAGCAATCCAAAATAAAACCAATTACTCCAGAGTAAAATTTCACCCTTATCTCCTTCAATATGTAGTACCGGGTTGTGCAACTATAAACTCAGAACTTAAGAGTTGTACACACAACTGTGCAGTGAGGTCCAAATAAGGTCAAAATGTGGTTCCTTGAAAAATATTAAAAATGTACATTGTATGGGGGTGCCTGGGTGGCTCAGTTGGTTAAGCAACTGCCTTCGGCTCAGGTCATGATCCTGGAGTCCCGGGATCGAGTCCCGCATCGGGCTCCCTGCTGAGCAGGGAGTCTGCTTCTCCCTCTGACCCTCCCCCCTCTCATGTACTCTCTCTATCTCATTCTCTCTCTCTCAAATAAATAAACTATTTAAAAAAATGTACATTGTATGGGCATATGGGGCACCTGGCTGGCTCAGTCAGAGGGGCATGTGACTCTTGATCTTGGGGTTGTGAGTTCAAGCCCCTGGGGTGTGGAGATTAAATAAATAAAACTTCAAGAAAAATGTACATTGTAGGAGCATTTAAAATTGAGACTACTGAACTATGTGGGTTCTAGCTCAAACTTGAAACTGTAGTTATTTTACTAAAGAAGTGCCATCGGGTTTTTCTAATGTCAGGTCTTCGAAGCAAATGTATTCTTTTCATATGTACAGTTAATTCACATCATTTATAATTATTCTAAGCTATTAAAGGACATTTGGGGGACTCTTAAGAGGAAGCTTATACCAGAATCAAATGTGTTTAAGAGACACTCATATGATTTAGTTCACATATTTCACATTCCGTAGTTTAGATGGCATTCGAGAATTGAAAATGCTTCAACAGTCAAAATCAAACATGACATTCACATCCATTACATAGCGCAGGGGGTCTGTGCAAAGACACACATGCAGTGACACTGGAGTTATTAAAGAGTAAAACAGACCATATTTATTGATATGGAGTAATTTCTTAGATACATTAATATATTGGTACAGAACACCTCTGGAAGGATCTACAAGAAATTAGACACTGTGCTTGCCTCTAGATGCAAGAATTATGGTCTGGTTATTAGAACAGAAAGGAGATTGACTTTTTCGTTCTCTATTTTTTTGTACCAGTTCACCTTTTTTACTAACCACATGAAAATCCCACCTTAAAAAATAAATAACACTTACTTAAGAACAGCCACTGATTTAAACATAGATATATATCTGTTATCTATATCTTTATCATCTATATCTATATATCAGTTCAATTAGGATAGATGGGATCCTTGAGAGGAGAGGACTGATTGCATTTATTTAGGATTCCCCTTGCCTAAGAATTCATGTGTAGTAAGTGCTCTACAAACATGACATTTTTCTAAGTTAAACTTGATTCACAGCATTTTAGCTTTTAGTGAAATGTTGAAAAACCAAAATTATAATTTCAGAAAAAGCACAAAAATTCGAAAGTATTCCAAATTTGAATTTAATTTTAAAACATGGCATAATATAATAAATACTAGATTAAGAAACCAAAGTTTCATATCCAATCTTGGGAAAAATCTCTTCACTACTCTGGACTTGTTTTCTATAAAACAATAAAATAATAATGGCAGTGCATACGTGGGAGGAGGTTGGTGTATAAATATTTTAGATATTAAGGAGTTTGGACGGGTGAAATTCTCTACAACTTCTTTTTGGTTTTAAAAGTTTTATTGTGATATAATTCACATACCATAGAACTTATCTATTTAAATCGCACAATTCAATGGTTTTAGTAAATTGGGAGTTTTGCAACTATCATCACAACCAACTTGAGAACATTTTCCTTATCCACCCACTCCTCCCCAAAAAACATCCCATTAGCAGTTATTTTCCCTTCTCCCTCCTTAACCTCCCCTCCTCTGCCCCAACTCCCATAGTCCTTGGTAACAATGAGTCTACTTTCTGCTTCTATATAGATTTATTTGGAACTTTTTACATAAATTCAATCATATATGTAATCTTTTCCAACCGGCCTCTCACTTAGCATGCTTTCAAGCTTCATCATATTGTAACAGGGATCAGTAGTGCCTTTTCTTTTTATTGCCAATATTCCATTGTATTGATATACCACATTTTGCTTATTCATTCATCAGTTGATAGACATTTGGATTGTTTCCACTTTTGAGCTATGGATATTTGTGTAATTAAAAGTTTTTGGGTGGATATATATCTTCATTTCTCTTGGGTGTATTTCTGGCAGTGGATCTGCTGGATCATATGGTAACTATGTTTAACCATTTGAGGAATCACCTGACTTTTTCCAAAATGGCTGCCTCATTTTACATTCCTACCAGTAGGTCATTTCTGGTAGGAATGTAAATTTCTCCACACCCTTACCAACACTTGTCTTTATGATTCTGTCTGGCTGTCCTGTTGGGTGTAAAGTGGTATCTCATTGTGATTTTGATTTGTATTTTTCCGATAAATAATGAATTTTAGTTTTTTCATGTGCTTATTGGCCATTTGTACATCTTCTATGGAAAAATGTTTACTGATTTATTTTTTGTCTTTTTATTATGGAGTTGTAAGAGCTTTTTAGATATGTGTCTCTAGTCACAAGTCCTTTATCACATTCACAATTTGAAAATATTTTTTTACTCTTTTATGGTTTTCTCTTCATTTTAATAGTATCCTCTGAAACACAAAAGTTGTTGGTTTTGATGGAGTACAAGCTAAACTTTCGGTGTCTTATCTAAGAAATATTTGCTTAATCCAAATTCACAAAGATTTATGTCCATGTTTTCTTTTTAAGAGTTTATAGTTTGCAACCAGATCTTTGATCCATTTTGAGTTAATTCTGCATATTGTATGAGGTAGTGCTCAAAAGTCATACTTTTGCATATGGATATCCTGTAATGCCAGTAGAATTTGCTGAAAGAATACTGTTTCCCCACTGAGTTGTGTTGGCACTCTGGTTGAAAATCAATTGAACATAAAAGTTAGAGCATATATCTGGACCCTCAATTCTATCCCTTTGATCTGTATGTCTACATTGATGCTGCTACAACACCTTCTTCATCACTGAAACCTTATAGTAAGTTTCAAGATCAGTATCAGGAGAGCCAAGTCCTTCCTTTTTTTTTAAAAGATTGTTTTGCCTATTCTGTGTCCCTTAAATTTCCATATGGATTTTAGAATCAGCCTGTCCATTTGCGCAAAGAAATCAGCTGAAATTGATGGAGACAGCCTTGACTCTATAAACTAGTTTGGGAAATATCTTAGTATCAAGTCGTCTGATCCATGAACATGGGATGTCTTTCCATTTATTTAGGTTTTTTTTCTTTCAACGATATTTTGTAGTTTTCAGAGTGTATATTTTGTACTTCTTTTGTTAAATTCATTCCAAAGTATTTTATCCTTTTTGATGCTATTGTAAACAGAATTTTCTTAAGTTCATTTAGGGTTACTCACTGCAGATGTATAGAAATATAACTGATGTTTGTATATTGATCTTCTGTCCTGCAACCTTGCTGAACTCATTTATTAGTTCTAATAGTTTCTAGTGGGTTTGTTAGAATTTTGTATATAAAGATCTTGTCATCTGCAAATAGCAACAGCTTTACTTTTTACTTTCCAAACTGGTTACCGCTAGACTTTTTGAATGTTAACGCACAATTTAATATTTAGAGTTACTGAAGTCAATATAGTACAAAATCATTTTTAAAAATGGAAAGAAAAAAGTGCTATTAAAAAAAAACACACAGAAAAGCCAATAAACTAGGAGGCAAGAAATCTGGTTCCCACACCATTAGTTTGTTGTGTGATCCTGAGCAAATTTCTAAGTCTTTTCTCATTATACATTCTATTTTGCAAATCTTTTTCCATTTGGCATAACTGTGAACTCGGGGTTATGTAAGAAGTAGCTTTCCTCAGTTTTTTCAGCCATTACAACCATAATTTTTACTAATTATACTGAGCATCTTCCTCCTTTTCATTTTTGCCCCTCACAAAGAGAATAAGGTTACCAACACTGGAAGAGCACACCAAATGTATCTTCATATTGAGAGAAAATAAAATTCTCAGGAAAGGCAAAACAGAAGACACCGAGGGAGTGTAGGTAATTACAAAGAGTTATCTTCATGGGAACAAACTGAAATATAAATGAAAACTTCAGAGGTTTGTGGAAGAAATGGACAAAAGTGAGCAAATGGATGAAGCATTTACTCTAGTACTGTACTAATATTTTAAAACTTTAAATTCAATAAAGACATGAACAATGTTAAAAGTATGTTTTTAAAATATACTTTAAGTTTTCACCACAAGGATCATCTTTTAAAACCAAAGTTTTAGACATTTTTTATTACAATTTTAATTAAAATGGAAAATGTCTCATGATACACAGAACCACATTACATTTTTATGCCAAATGTAGAGTTTCTGCCTCTGCTAGTGCTGATGGTACTAAAATCTAAGTTATACTTAAATATTTTTAATTCCATTTCAAGAGTTTTGGAACCTTAGTTTTAATCTTTGACATAAAGGAAGAGGACTATCCAAAGAAGTACCAGAGTCACCTTTGTCTTTATGACACTGTAGAAAACTCAGAGAACCTTTAGCTGCATCTGGGAAACAGTATTCTTCATTTCCACCTGTTTTATAAGCCTGGACACACTGTTCAGTTTCTTTCATATATATTTTAGGGTTATTCAACTTGTTGGCATTATCTTTCTTGAATTGGGCTGGGTTACGCTTCTGAGAACTATGCTTCATTTTCTGAGTTGTGTTTTTAGCTTTCTCAAACACTGGGACACCTTCTTCATCAGAGGAATGTCTGTCAAGGCAAACGCTCTTCTTCGTTACACTTTTCTGAGTGGTTTGCACATCAACTTTTCTACTATGATCTAAAGCAGTATTTGGTGGTCCAGCTCTAACACTGAAGGTCTTTACTATTGGATTGTTGACAGAATAAGATTTAGAAGTATTCATTTTATAGTTTTCTCGAAATAGCTGGTCTCCTTTTAGAACTTTAGATTTTCTAGATTCATTTTGCAAATGAATACCTAGAAGATCATTTGAGAGATGTGATGGACAATCAGAACCACTGTTAGTAATACAAGATTCTTTTATGGTAAGTAGGGACAAAGTTTTCAGGTCAACATTTGGCCGTGCATTATCCTGAGGATATGATGATTTTATACGTATTCGTTCCTTTAAAGGCAAATCCTGAAGATGTAAATGAGTAATACCAAAAAGTAGATTCTCTTCAGGATTAGTCTTTTGAAGATCCCGATCCAACACTTTATTAATGTTTGTGGTGCACCATTCTGATTCACATGATAATTCTTCTGGGAAATGTTTAAAATTTTCAGGGATGGCTGTTTCAAGTTCTGATTTTAAACCATGAGAGGAAGTGTTCCTTGGAATAGCTGGAGAATTACTAAAAGAAGTACCTTCCCAGTCAATGGTGCTTAATTGTAGATCAGCAATCGCTGATACGTTATGGGATGAGGTACTAGGTTGACTAGATTCTGGAATTAGAGACTTACTGACAGCTGTAACTTGCTGCATAGCCAAAGGTCTTGGAGAAGACACCAAGTGCTCTTGTGTATTCAAACAGAGAGTATCTTCAGGTAAAATTAAGCTATTCAATGATGCAGAAATAGATTTCTGGGGTAATGCACAATCAGGGGTAATTTCCAAATGTAACTTGGAATTCTGCTTAGAAAAGACTTCATATGTGGGGTTTAAAGTCATCTGTGACTGGAAACTCATCATATCATCTGATTCTGGCCAATTGCTTTCTTTAGACTTAATTTTCATGCCTAAAAAGAAAAAAAAATACAATACTCTTAAAATCTATCTTATTTTCCTTGAGTAAGTAAATTAAGAGTTCAGACCAGAAATCTTCTGCATGAGTAATTATTATTTTTGTCTTTTTTGTCTCAGTGCATTCCTAGAAACTGTGTTATAAATAATCATAACATTATAAAATATTTTCTCTTGGAAACAATGTTATAATTGAATTTGTTTTCCTCATCAAGTTCTAGGAAATAAAGAAAATGTGTTTATAATCCAAAACATGTTATGCATACTAGTTGCTCAACAAGTAATAGTACGATTACTATTAACACTTGGTTAAGTTAGCACACACAGAGCAGAATGGTTTACTCGTGGCTTTAAAAAAGAAGTGTATCAAGACAAAGAAGCAAGAGTAAAATCCTAACTCTTGATTTTACAGAACTTTCAGCAAAATTTAGACAAGATAGATTCAAATAGAATAGGTAACTTCTATAACATTTGTGTGTGGCATAAATAGCTATCAAATGTGATACTTACTTTTTTGTTTCTTCCCTTTCAGTTCTAAGTTTTGCTTTTGATAAACAGCAACAATCTCAGGATAAGCCGCTTCAAACAATGATTCTTCTTCTATTGTTTGTAGAACCAATTCTCCATGTTTATCTTCCAGAGCATAATGTTCTAAAAGATTAAAAATACAGTAGACACAGCCTTAGTTGCATATTTGTAAATTTCAATTTTCCCAGGTAAGAAACATACCTGGTAAGTTTACCAGGTAAACGAAATCATGTGCAAATTGATAATTCATCACAATTCTTGCTTTACAACATCTCTGTTTTACTATCTGTTGATACTAGTACAGAAATGATTTTCTTCTGCCTGGCAAGACGTGGAAAAAGATTCCTTTCAAAATGAAAAATTTAAATTCTCTTGCTCTAAAGATGGTACCTACAGGATAGAAAACATTGCTTAGATAAGGTTGGTTGCTTTTAATTTACTATAAGTGTTAAAATTCCAGATAAAGAATGGGAATAGGCAGTTTCCTAAAACTCCCAACATTAACTTTCTTTAGTGATGGCTCCTGAAAAGAACAGAATTGAGGGTACACCCAGGCTCACTGGACTCACAAGCAGCTACTGAATGAAAATGAGAATGCTTGCATGTAAATTTACAATATAATACATAAATAGACTAGATCCTTATGTTTATCCTATATGAGGGGTAAAAATCACATGAGAAGCTACACTATAATGAAAATATTAGTTGATGAGTTTAAAGTACAAACAGTGGAAACAGATGAACTTACAGTGTTTCTTAAACTGGCTAGGAGTACATTTTCTCCCTTAAAAAACAGCACCCACAAAGGACAATGCTCAGTTTTTTGTTTTTTTAAGATTTTATTTATTTATTTGACAGAGAGAGAGAGAAAACACAAACGGATGTAGCAGCAGAGGGAGCGAGAGAAGCAGACTCCCTGCTGAGCAGGGAGGCCAACATGGGGCTCGATCCCAGGACCCCTGGGATCATGACCTGAGCCGAAGGCAGACGCTTAATGGACTGAGCCACCCAGGTGCCTCTGACAACACTGAACAGAGATGTGCTGCCAAACTGGGTTAATGTGATTTTCTTTCCTGAAAATATACTACAGTTCGTGGAACTGTTGCTAAACAGTCCTCAAAATTCTTCAGCTTTCTCTTTTCCTAGTATTGCTTAGCATGGTTTATCTAATTCCTTATAATTTCATTCTTCAAAATTACCTACAACTTAAACTTTCTTTGACAAATCAACTGCCTCACTCATTCACATATAATCACACAATCTAATTTCAAAGCCAGATAGATATGAATTTGGTATTACTTTCCATTTTAAATGATCTGTGCTTTCCTTGCCTTCAGTTTGGGAGCTAATTCAGAGTTCACTGCATTTTTGTCTATAGCAAAACAAGAGTAATTTGACAACTATAAATTCTCATGAAAACTAAACAGAGGAAAGAAAAGAGAGGAAGAGTACCTCAGGTGCTATGCAGCAACCTGATTTCTTTAGACCCAACTACACAGTGAAATCCAATGACAAGACTGTTTGCAGCAGCATTTTCTTCAGAAATACAGATCAAAACTACTTCTGTATTATATTCTTAAATATTAATTACAATAGAAATACGAACTTATGATATTAAGATAAAATTACTTAAAGTTTTTAATATTTACTATTAGTCAAAACTATTAGTCAAAATAGCACAGGTAAACTATGAAATCAATCCTCAGTGCATGTAATATGTCTCTTCTTTATTTTATATATATATATGTTTTATATATATGTATATACATGTTTTATATATAGATATATACACACCATATTTGCTAAACACATATGGTTAAATGTTACAAATTTTGCTTAGAGTGAATACATACCGGGCTTTTCCCATTCTATTTCAAAGCAATGAATTCCATTTCTGATCCGGGTTTTAATGATTCTGAAAAACAAATTCTTCTAATGAGGTCTAACTGCAGGAGTTATTTTGAAATTTTCAATTTGTAGATTGAATTATTCAATTTCCATTGGCTTCTGTTTTATTCTTATAATATTCTAAAAATACTATAAAGAATTATGGCATAATTATTCCTTTGACTAGTTTATTCAAAAGATAATTTTATTGTTAGGTGCATAGAGTTGATGATTGTAATATCCTATCAGTAGATTTCATTATTATTCAGCATTCCTTTCTTCCATAATAATGATTTTTCTTCTAAAGTCTATTTTGTTTCTGTTAATTTTGCTACATCACTTTGGTAAATATTTACATGGTAATCTGTTAAATCTCTTTATTTTCAAATTTTGTGTAGTTTTATTCTGCACGTGCCCTATAAATAGCAGAGTATTGCTGAATTTTGTTTATTCATCCAATATAATGCCTTTTAATTGATGAGTTTAATCCGCTTACATTTATTGTGATCACTGATCTTGCTGGACTCATTTATACAATTTATTTTGTGTTTTCTGTTACCCAACTTTTTCTTTGCTACTTCCCCTGTATTCTTCTAGTTTGACAGTCTTACTTTCCTATTTTATGTATTGGCTTCAAAGACAGAGATTGCATTTCTGGTGTTTTAGTGGTTACCCTTAATGGTTTACATGCATATGCTGGAAGTTTTAATTTATTATCATCATTGTATATTAATCAAGCATTATGCAGCTATTTATATACATATTTTTCCAGTTTTTTAAATTAGCTAAATATATTTTGTTGATTTCTCTTTACTGATTGACCACTGTTTTTTGTTATCCACATCATCCCTCTGGGTTCATGTTTTCTTCTTGCTTTGGTATCTCCTTTAACAGTGCTTTTAATGAGAATCTGTGATTTATTCGCCAACCAGTAAATAAGGCTTTAATGACGTGTAGGTTGCCAATTATTTTTACTCAAAGCTTTGAAATGTTACTCCAGCATTACTGTCATGAAAGATGTATGCTATCAGACTGTCATTCCTTTGTAGTTTATCATTTTTCTTTGATATTTCCTCCCAAACTTTTAGTTTGAAAATTTTTAAACCTTTAGAAAAGTTGCAAGAATAGCACAATGAATACTCATATTCCCTTTGCTGAGTTTTACCAATTCTCAGTTTCTGTCCTTCCATTCACTTTACATTTTTGTTCCCTTTCTGGTTCATTGAAATAGTTCTATAGTTAAGCTTGGCTATATCATTTTATATTTATTTCTTTTAATAATCTGTTATTACGACTTGTTTGAAGCAGAAAAGTGTGCGAAGGCACGAACTTATTGTTATCTTGACTGAAAACTCTGAATAAACTTTTAATATTTCATACTAGACCTTTACTCCATTTTTATATAACAAAGAACTATATATCCCTCTACTAAAGGTATTAAGATTATTAAAGGTATTAATAAGATTATTACATAGATCATAAGATACTCAAATGGAAACACAGAGACTTCTTTGTACAATTCTTCATATTACCGAATTGGCTGTAGTTGATTAGAATTCCTTCTACCAAGCTTTCTTTCTATCATGTCATAGTGGGTTAAAAGCACTAGCAATTTCTCACATGCATAGTGATTGGGCCATTCCATTTTTTCAAGAGTAAATCTCTGTAAATATAAAACAAATAAAACAAGATTTTGTTATCTCTTGGAGACAAACAGCACTCTCGGATAATATCATTTTTTTCTTTCAGAATTAACATTAGTTAAAGTAGTATCAGTAAGAATATTCCCAGAAAGAACAATGCGCCTCCTAAGGAGGCAATGTTGCATAAGGATTAACTGTGAGGGTTGTCAGTTTGAACCCCAGTATGGTATTTCCAAGATGTTAGGTAAATTACTTAATCTCTTTTAGCCTTAGGGTTTCCATCACAAAATATAACCCAACTGAGAGATTATAAAGATTAAGTGAGGTTACATGTAATGTGTTAATATGATAGCAAATTTTAATTTTCAATTAATGTTGGCTGCATTAGTATTACTGTTGTTGGTAGGGATAAGCAACAAGTACTTACAATTTATTGAACTACTCTGTTTCCCTAGCCACTATGTTAGGGGTTATTATAAATAATCTCATTTAATCTTCATAGTGACCTCATGAAATAAGTAATATTATTTCTATTTTGAGGATAACACATATACAAGATCACATAGTAAGTGACAGACTGTCCAAATTTAAAGTTAGGTCACTGATTAAAAATTCCAATGCCCTTTGGTGAACATAGCATAATGTATAAACTTGTCAAATCACTAAGTTTTACACCTGAGACTAATGTAACCTCATGTGTCAAATATACTAAAAAAAAAAAAAAAAAATTCCATTGCCCTTGTAAACTACACTGTCTTTTATAACAACATACTTGATCCTCACATTCTTTGGGTATTATGCCCCACCCCCAATATCTTCCTGAATACAGTGAATCTGTACATGGTATGTAAGGAATCTTCTAAAGAAGAGCATAATTATTGTTTGTCTTGTGGTCTGCAAAGTATGGTTCCTATGTGGCAAAGAAATGAAGATTAGAAAAAAATGCTGAAAAATATATGTGCAATCAAAGCTGTTTTAAATCTCCTCTCAAAACAAAGTCATTATCCCTTCTTATCTTCCTAGTACCCAACTACATCGCATAAAGTAAGTATTTATTTTCCGATACCTGAAACAATAATAAATCAGGTCTTTGGTACCTGATTACCTTCACCAATTTATCCTTGTTCAAAAGGAATTCTTGAATAACCTAGCAAGAGAAAATAAAATAGAAATTCAGACTTCAGACTTTTTAAAAGAACTTCTGAAATAAGGCATACGTTTGAATTATTAGTTATTACCTTATGGAATGGGAATCCCTCACAACTGCAAGCTTTTCTGAAAATAAATTATATACATGTTGTTAATATAATCAGGCAGTTTTAGACATACCCAATTCATTTCACCTAATCTCTGCTCATTTAATGAAAAATGCCATTGGATAATATCCCAGTCATCAAGCTTCTCTTTGAATAACTATTAAATCACTGTCTTCTGATATAGCCTAATATTTGAACAAAAATCAAAAAAACAGATTTTGTGAAATATTACTAGTCTAGACATGGGGGAAGGTTATGTGAAAATAATTCAAGTAGAGGTATATAAATAGGTCAGGACAGAAAAAAAGGAGTTAAAAAAAAGAACTTACTTTTTGATGCTGTTCTCTACTGCACTCAGTTGTCTATCATGCTCCGTATGGTGCCACTCACAAGGACAACAGTATTCATAATCATGTGGTTCACAATATTGATTAGTTTTACAGAGTTTGCATCCATTACGTACATGCTCCTTAGGTGAACCTTTATGGAAACACAAAGAAGTATGATTTTCACCGCTTTTTAGATTTACCTTCTACATCTTTATTTTTTTTGCCCTTTTCCAAATTTTTAAAAATGAATACTGCCTAGCAAAGTCCTTAGCATACAGAAAGGTTCCAATACATTTAGATTGAACAGAATGATGCATATTGTAATAATTTTTAAGACAAAGTAGATCCTGAGCTATTACTCTTCTGTGACACTATTTTTTTGTTGTTTCTATAAATTGTTCTTCTATCTGAAACTATGAATTTGTAACTAGAAATTATAATTTTACAATAATCAACAATAGAAAACTTTGTGGTTTACTTGGTAGCTACATGCAAGAGAAGTAGGATATAATTACTAGCTTTAAAAAAGATTATTTATGGGGCGCCTGGGTGGCTCAGTCGTTAAGCGTCTGCCTTTGGCTCAGGTCATGATCCCAGGGTCCTGGGATGGAACCCCACATTGGGTTTTCTGCTCAGCAGGGAGTCTGATTCTCCCTCTCACTCTCCTTCTGTGCTATTCCCTGCCTCTCTCAAATAAATAAATAAAATCTTAAAAAAAAAAGATTTAACAGAATAATTCATGAAAGGCTTTCTTTAATGAGACTATTAAAAGAATATAACAGTTAATTACCTCTGCTAGTGTCTAGCCCTCAGTAACCTGAACAGCTATTTTTAAACTGTGCTTGGAAAATGAACGAATTATGACTACGGCACAGGTGTGGGGCCCTAGTTCCCTTTTGAAGAAAAGCAAGACCACTTTTAACATTGTTTTGGGAATACAGAAGAGCACATATAATTGATAGGAACTAAAACTGTCATTTATAAAGTATCAAAAAACTACAGAATTGAATTTATAAAGTATCCTATAAAAACATTTATTTCATCCATAATTTGACAATGCTTATGAACACATATTGAGACAAATAATTTCTTTTATTTATTATTATTATTTAAAGTTCTTATTTATTTGTGAGAGAGAGAGAGAGGGGGAGAGAGAGAGAGAGAGAGAGAGAGCATGAGCTGGGGGGAGGGAAGGGTGAGGGAGAGAGAGAAGCAGACTTCCCCTGGGCGGGGAGCCTGACGCAGGGCTCAACCCCAGGACCCTGAGATCATGACCTGAGCCAAAGGCAGATGCTTAACCATCTAAGCCACCCAACAGCCCCAAGAATTTCTTTTAAAAGATGAGCTAATAAGATCTCCTACTCTCTCTTGGGAGTGAAAGGTGTTTTTGATCCAGTACACACTAATGGCATCTTTTTTTTTTTTACCAAGATTAATGAAGAGGAACCAAGTTATTTTCAATAATAATGAACATGTATTAGGAATTAGTTTTAAGTCACTATCTTTGTGCAAATAAAAACAAATGGTTTTAGTCCGATTTCCCCCTAAGACTTAGCAGTATATTTTTTTGTTTAAATGGATTTCTATATTGAAAACATAATTTTAACATCTATGTAATTTGGTATCATAGTTTGAAACTGCACTTACCCTATATTTATCATTTACATCACATTATTTCATTCAATTAACAATCATTGAGTGCCTACTATGTATATGGACACAACTCCTGACACTGAGGATTTTCAATCTACTGAGGAAGATAGGGATGTAACACGTATTGTAAGAAAAGGATGACAATGTGGGTATCAGACACTAATGTTCTAGAGATATCATTCCCTATGTCAGCTTACCTGGATGGGAACACACAGAACAATGGGCCAGTTTTTTAATAGCTAGTGGTTGTGGATCAGAGCGTGATTCTTCATTCCACTGAGTAAACCTGTAAAAAAAAAAATGATGTTAAAAGGAAAACAACACAAAACAAAAACAGGTCACCAAAATGCCATGCTCTCAAATGTCAGGCTATTCTGTTTCCTTCCTTACCTGCCCACTTGTTTTCTCTTTGATGGTAGATAAAGTCACTGGCCCAGCTGGGAAAACCCTCAATCTATGTACGCCAATTTAAAGACGTGGCCCCAAGGACAACAGAATTGCAACAGGGGGAAGAGAGAATCAGACAGTCACAGCGAAAAAAGAAGGAAGATAGAGTAATGGAAGAGAAGGGAGGAGGCAGCAGAAAGGAGGGAGAGGAGAAGAGACAAAGAATATGTACTCATTTACTCGTGTACTCATTTGTATATATTCATATATTCATTCAGTTTAGGGTATTTTTTTAGAGAATCTTAATTTAGGCAGCAATATGCAGGGAGAATGACTTGTATATATCTTTTTGATCTCTTCTCTATGTGTAAGTATAAAACAAATCGAATCACGTACATGAACATTTTCCTGTGTCAGGAATAGGGGTGAAGGGTAAAGTATAAAACTAAATAGAGCATCAAGTTTCTGAGTAAAAACTGTTTAAAAAATCTAGATCATCTGAAATTATCATTTTCTTAATCTCTTACATAAACTGCAAAACACTGCCTGTTTAATGACTGATTTTAAGGAAAATGTGTATCTGCTAAGATTTCTACTAAATAAAAGTTAATTTTATTTTTGGCTAAACTTCTAGGCAACATAAAGCGACCAAGGGGATAGTTAAGTATTCCTCATAAAACACAAGCGCTCTGAATTATGTTCCTCTACTTACAGAAATTAAAGTTCTAATAAAAAACTAAATTATCTCTTCAGTTCATTGTGCAGTGTCTGGTACTAAGAGATATTATTTGGCTTTTGGAATTTCTGATTCATTTACTATAAAGACCAAGTATGAGCTTGCTAAAAATAGCATTAATAGATGCTGGATAAATAAATAGAACTTTAATTGTGGGGAAGAAAAAGAGGGGGGAGAGTCAGTCTAAATTAAAATTAGAATGATACATAATAATAAGAAGAAAGGTAATTTTATTCCTTTCAAATGTTCAGACAAACATTTCATAAAATGCTGCCAAAAGCACATATTTGCTGTGACAATAAGGATGATTTGTAGTTAGTGCCATACCTTCTTTTTATTCTTTATATCATTCTTTATCTTATTCTTCACAATTCCCAAATGATTCCACGCCAATGTGTACCTTTTTTTCCTGCTTTTGGCACAGCACTCACTGAAACCAGATTCACTGAAGTCTTATTTTTTGTTGCTTTTTTTTTTTAATGTTCAGTAGCCACTGTATAGTACATCAATAGTTTCTGATGTAGTGTTCAATGATTCATTAGTTGCGTATAACACCCAGTGCTCATCACAGCATGTGCCCTACCTAATTCACTGAAGTCTTAGATCTATCAGTAGCTTTATAGCTGAAGGAGCTTCTTCTTATTCACTCCATACTTTATCATCATTAATATTAATTCCTAATTAACATTAACATAAACCACTGCTTTCATTAAGTAAATATACTTCACATGCTCACAGAACTAAATAGCACAGTTGGTAAACTTCCAGATATTCTGTACCTTAACTATTTTGAATCCTTAAATTGTACAGTCTAAATTAATTAGAATTAATATATTACTAAATATGTGGCTATAAAACAAAAGGCACTCAAGTAAAAATTGTGATCAAGTGTTACATGTTATTAAATATTTGCAATATATCAGGCATTTCACTTATAGAGAATAAATATGGTATCAAAATATTTTATATCAAAAATAATTTTAAATATAAAATTATTTTATGGCTATGTTTCTCTTTACTTAGTGGTAAAACAGTCTAAAATAGCCTCTGGTAAAAGTACACGGTTATAAATAAACACATTTCCATTGTACTACTTCTGTTTGTAGTGACCTAATAATGAAAAAAATATAGTATGGCTTAGGACGTATATTCTTATCTTTTCTTTGGAAAGTCTCAGAGTAAACAAAAATCAGTTATCATTTTATTTTATTTTAAAGATTTTAGTTTTGGGGGTTCCTGGGTGGCTTAGTTGGTTGAAATCTCTGACTCTTGATTTTGGCTCAGGTCACGATCTCAGGGTTGTGAGACCGAACCCCAGGTTCAGCTCTGCACTCAGTGGGGAGTCTGCTTGAGATTCTCTCCCTCTCCCCACCTCTAAAAAAATAAAAATAAAAATAAAAATACAAAATCCTTTTTTGGAAAGCATAATATAATACTTTTTGTAATAGTTGCTATTCAATTCAACAAGAATAAATGTCTAATGTCACAAGAAAAGAGTAATTTTTAGTTACCTTTGAAGTAAACTTTGCCCTTTCAAAGTCCGTATAAGTTTTAATGCTTGCTCTTTGCCAACTCCAGGGACTCCCTTTCAGAAAGTGGAAAAGAAAAGCAAATGTTAATCACTGGGGAATGGAGAAATAAAGTATGACATGTCCATTCAATGGGAGGTTGTGCAGCTAACAGAATAAGGTAACTATGTAATGATAGGAAAAGATGTGCAAGATACCTTGCCACATGTAAGAAAAAAATAAAAATCGCCCACCCTGCGATCTAGATTTGTTAAAATTACTACGACATTGTTAATCTATGCAAACCAAAAAGTCACAAGATTATGTACTAAACCACTGACAGTGTTTATTTTAAGGGAGGGAGGAACAGAACTTTAGAGGGCTTTTAATTTTTATGTTAATTATTCTGATAGTCTTTTAATTTGACTTAACTTCAGGTTATATTTGTAATCAGAAAAAGCATGTTCACTTACTTAGATGAACATTTAATCTTTAAAGACCCAGACAATCAAAAGAGAACAAAGAAGAGTTCCAAGTTAACTCTTGAAAAATTAAAACAAGTTGCCAACACACAAAAAAAATGTTAATAAACGTATATTTGCATGACAATTTCTGGTTTGAGTCTTCCAGTTCCTATAAAAGTTTATGAATCTACCTTATAAGCAGGACTGCCATTTAGCCAATATGCACTGGGATAGACATGCCAGTGTTAAAATATTTCCAAACTGATTAGTAAATGGTCACTGCACAAGCATCCTAAATATCTGCTGGCAAAGGGGTCTCCCTCCAGCCTGAATCCCCTTTCCAGCCCCCTTACACTCAGGATCAGCTAGTAAAAGGGTAGCACCTCTCCTAACAGTGGTCCCCAGAAGTCTGTTTTCATGGCTACAGCCTGTGTCTTTGGCATACCCGTTGCTAGATATTTTGTATATCACCCTTCTTATATTAGCATTTAGCTACATGTTAAGTTTCTTGAAGGTAAATCATCTTAGTTCATAAGTGGTAAAAATCTTCAAGTAGAACAAAATAAACAGATACCAGTTTTGTTACAAAGGATAGAAAATGTCAAAATAGCTAAGGTTAAGACATAATGTAACACCACTGTAGCTAAAATTGGTTTCTGTGAGTTTAATTTTGCAAATTTTTTCTTACGTTCAACATTCGACTGTTTCTAGACTTTAATTATGATATAATTACATATGGGAAATAAGAATCTTCTATTTCAGAATGAGAATTATAATAAAATAATTACTTTTGTGTTACTTAAAAGTTTCCTTTTCCTACTTTCCTACTTTCCTACTCCTGCTTCCTTTTCCTACTAGCTAAAAAAAGTGATTTCTCTCTCTGGTCACTGATGACCTGAGTTAGAAATGATGGTTAATAATTTTACTATTCTGCTATTTTTTCCTCTCTCCTAAGCTCTGGTGAAAAAAAATAGAGATGTCATCCTTTGTTAGACTTCTCTTGGGGACAGAATACATAGTATAAGGAAGAATAGTGTACAGTAGAATGAAGAATTAGTAAGAATACAGAGATGATCAGTAGGGACCTAATGATGGGACTACATAGTAAGAACTACAATTCAAGGCATTCCATATTTTAAAATATATTTAAAATGGAAAAAAATATATTTAAGAATGGGATTCTCCTTTAATTCTTAATTTATCACTCACCTATTAGTACACCTATTTGTTACAAAGTACTGTACTGTGCATCTTAAATAAAATGTTTTCATGAACAAAACTCAGTGCAATGCTAAGAGGCAAGGAAGGATGAATGGCTTACCACAATAATCATGTTGCCTAGTAACAGTATTACTACTGAGCATGTGCACAGTTGGAAAGCTGCAAGGAAGATTGAAAACCAAAAAACAGACAAACCAGTGATAGAAATTAATACTGGCATGACACAAGAAAAGAGTAATTCCTGTATTTTTTTTTAAATGGTAGTAAAACTCGAATGTGAATCTCTTAGTCTAGAGTAATGGTTTACTGATATTCAAGCTGTGGGCCTAGTTATTATTCGATTCTCGTTTATCACATTCAGTGTCACAATGAGCCAGTTTTTTAATGTCACTTGAAATGCTGATTACTTTCATCACTAAATTGTTTATTATGCCTAAAATTATACTCTAAATTAGGTTCTTAATCAGATAGCCATATTATTTTTATATTTATGCAGCATGTAAGGTATCAAAAAAGACACACTATGACTACTAAGTAAATACAACAATCTAAGCATACCTTCGGAAGATAATCACAGCCAAGTAGTATGGCTAGTCCAACCAGAGCATCTCTATCCAAACCCAGTTTACTCTTGATAGATGATATTGTATAACAATCAACATGTGGATCCTAGAAGAAAGTACAGATTTAGTTTAATCTTCAAAAAAGTAAACATTTATAAATTAAACATTACATAAAAGAATTTGTCTCTAAATGCTTAATTATTCCTAAGCGTTAAAATAGGAAAAAATTATCCTGATCACCAGAATCTTCACAGAATCTATCATTTCAATATCTGGAAATAAAGTCATAGTTTCAAAAACTGGCTTAAAAAAATAAACTATAATAGTCAAAATTTTCCTCTTTATTATTTTTTGACAGCTACAAAAGAGTTTCACCTTACAAAATTAGACACTGTAAAGCATTATAAAAAGTAAAACATTCCGTGTAATTGCAGTATCTAAAGTTAACTATTAAACTATTATTAATAATGTAGTGCATATTCTTTTTTTTTATTAGTGCAGAGGTAGAATTTAGTGATTCCTCAGTTGCATATAACACCCAGTGTTCATTACATCAAGTGCCCTCCTTAATGCCCATCCCCCAACTATCCCTTCCCCCCAACTTCCCCTCCAGGAACCCTCAGTTTGTTTCCTAGAGTTCAGTGTCTCTTATGGTTTGTCTCCCTCTCATGCATAGTCTTTCAAAAATTACTCTGACATATATACACAAATATTTATTATTATTAGCTATATTTATAAATTATACAAAAGTACTATTTTGTAACATTTTTTGCTCACTAATACATCTTTAATATCAATAATACATACCTTTTTATTTATTTTTTTAGTTTTTAAAATGTTTTTAAAGATCAAGAACTGAGGTGGGATCAAAAGTCAGCTGCTTAAGGACCCAGGAGCCCCAGTACTATCACTTTAATGACCGCTTGCTATTACATACAATGGACTCTGAGGCAATGTTTCTCAGTGGGGACACTATTAGCATTTTCAGAGAAGTAACAGAATCATCTGGCAAGAGGTTTAGCTTTCCTGGCTCCAATCTATCAAATATCTGTAATTTCCCTTGCCCAACCTTGAATAGTTACAACTAAAATTTCCCCTGGCAATACCTCTCTAACTGAGAACCATAGCAGCGTTTAACCATTCCCTAGAAATTGGCATTTGAGGGGCACCTGGGTGGCTCAGTCAGTGAAGTGGCTGGCTGACTTCAGCTCAGGCCATGATCTTAGGGTCCTGGGATCAAGCCCAGTGTCAGGCTCCTGGCTCAGCCCTTCCCCGTGCTGTACGCACGCTCTCTCTCTTCGGGTTGTTTGTCACATTTTTGTAATTACTAACAATGCTGCAATTAACATCCTCGTACATCTCCTCTTGCATATTTAGAGGTGTTTTTGAGGATAAATTACTAAAAATGGAAATTCTGGGTCAAAGCAAGACATTTCATATGTATTTTTATAATATATTACTGAAACTGATTTAGAATTAAATCATGTGAAACAAATCAAGCCCTTAAGAAGGAAATCCACATTTCAGAGAAAATGAACTATGTGTCAATATTTGTAACAACATTTCATTTCACTTAGCAACTGCTATGTGCCAGGCATTATGGTAAGTATTTTACACATATTGTTTCATTTAATTATTTAATAATCCCTTTTAAAAAGGTACTCTGTGAAACAAATGCTAAAAAAGAGAAAGAAAAGTACCTTGGTATTCATAGTGAAATTCCTATAAACAGTCTGGGCGCCATAGAGAAAAACATCCCCATCATTGGTGAGACAGCCGTCTACATAACCACTGGCATTAAGATAAGCACACATGGCTTCAGCTTCCCCAGCAGCTTGGACCCAGGGAATGCCTAAGCATTCCAGCATATCGAGGCACTGAAAAGAAAACATAGGTGCAAGAAATCTAAGAACATTACTGTATTGCTATTTTTTTCAGTGTTTAACTGACATCTGTATTATAAATATTAATTGTAACTATTTAGGTGTTTTAACAAATTGTGATATCTAAGGAACAATTGGAAATTTGAACAGTGAATGAATACTTTAGGGCATTAAAGAATGACTGCTAAACTTTAGGTGTGACAATAAGAAATGTATTGTGGTTATGTTCTTATTTATTTTTAAGAGTCCTTATCTTTTAGACAAAGATATTGAAATATCGAGACTGAGGCAATTTTATGTGTGGGACTTGCTTCAGAATGACATGGGAGTAGGGAGTGAGTGGAGACAGATAAAACAAGATTGACCAAGAGCTGATAACTGTTTAAGATTGATGATGGGTTACTTTTATATTGACTTAAAATTTTCTATAATGAAAGCTTAAAAAAATAATGTCAATTAAAAAGCAATCCAATTCAGAGGAGCCTGGGTGGCTGAGTCGGTTAAGCATCTGCCTTCGGCTAGGGTCATGGTCCCAGGGTCCTGGGATCGAGCCCCCATCGGGCTCCCTGCTCCTTGGGAGCCTGCTTCTCCCTCTCCCTCTGCCCGCTGCTCTGCCTACTTGTGCTCTCTCTCTGTGTCAAATAAATAATCTTTAAAAAATAAATAAGTAAATAAATAAATAAAAAAAAATAAAAAGCAATCCACATTCAGTTAAAAAATAATTTAAAAATTATATTTTAGGGGCGCCTGGGAGGCTCAGTTGGTTAAGCATTTGCCCTCAGCTCAGGTCATGATTGCAGGGTCCTGGGACTGAGCCCCAAGTTGGGCTCCCTGCTCAGTGGAGAGTCTGCTTCTCCCTCTGCCTCTGTCCCCCCTTCCTGCTCATTCTCTCTCTAATAATAAAATCTTTAAAAAAATTACATTTTTAGAAAAAGCATTAAATATTCAATTTTCACTGTTTTGTTCAATGTTATCTCAAGATTTAAAAGAAATATCTTTAAATGATTAATAACCACATTAAGATTTACATCTGCAAAACTACAAAAATTCTTCTCACATGATGCTCAACTTAATACAAGCTCTTCCAAAGAAGATCCTAATATCAAATTTTACTCGAGACCTTACAGTTCTCTTTCCTCTATCATGTCTGTACAATGACACTCTCATGTTGTGCGAAACCACATAGGGACCGGTTGTTGATTTGCTCCTAGAAGTCAAATGTCTGTGCAGGCTGTTTCTGCCAATGTGCTGATTTATAAATAATCCCCTGTGAGTTCCCTTTGTGCTATGAGTTGAACCCAGATGAACAGCTTGTAGTCTAGCCTTATAGCCTAGGGCATTCTTTCTTGTTGCTCATGCACTCTACAATGAGAAATACCGGGCATGGTGAGGAAAAGAGGCTTTTTAACTGTAGTTTCTAGAAACTGATGCTATAAATATCATCTTTTGCTTTAACTGATTGCTTGCATGCTGTATTACATAATAAAAACCTCTGCCAGATGTTGCCCAAGGTGGACAGGGTTCAAAAAGACAAAGTACTATGTTGGAAAAAAAAAGGTACTTTTCAGGACTCTGGCTGGGTGACTTTAGGGTGATAGTTTTGTTACAGATGTTACTTCTGCCTTCCTCTAGATAAGAAATATCCTTCCAGGGGCACCTGGGTGGCTCAGTTGGTTAAGTGTCTGCCTTCAATTCAGGCCATGATCTGGGGGTTCTTGGGATCAAGCCCCATGTCCAGCTCCCTGCTCAGCACGGAATCTGCTTTTCCCTCTCCCTCTGCCCCTCCCCCGTTTATGCTCTCTCTTTTCACTCTCAAATAAAATCTTTAAAAAAAAAAAAAGAAAGAAATATCCTCTCATAATAAAAAAAAGAGTGTGGAAGTTATTTCAGATTCCTGCATTATTTGTCATTCCAAATCTTCAAAAACCAGCACAGATTTTGTGATAAGGCTGGTTATAAATTTCCCTACCCTAAGTCTGTCACATGGGGTGGTATTAGAGGAAAACTAATTTGTGTTTCATGCTTATACCTAAAAGACGGCCGTGAGTTAGCAGGAAGTAGGGCCTAGTAACTAAGGGTACAGATATATGAAAATGAATTTTTTATTCATTCAGACAACACTGAACACTGACACAATGCTTGAAACATCACAATTACTGCAATAAAGAAATAGAAATGGAGCAATTTTCTCAAGAAGAGATGGACATCTTGTTGCTTTATACTAGGTATTTCATGGCCTGAGTATGTGGACCATAGATATTTCCAGGAACAGACTATGTAAGAAATAATTAGAATCCAGTACAGATATTTTCTTCAACTACTGACAGTCATTATGGTGGAAAATCACTAATTGAAAACTATTTTTTAAAATCATATTACGAATAGAAAATAAAATTTCAAGAGAAAAATGATTATTTTATGTACTATGTTTTAAAAGGAATGAAAATTTTAACCACAATTAAAAAGAAAAATGGGGGTGCCTGGGTGGCTCAGTTGGTTCAGCGTCTGCCTTCAGCTCAGGTCACGATCCCAGGGTCCTGAGATCGAGCCCTACATCAGGCTCCCTGCTCGGCGGGAAGCCTGATCCCCCCTCTCCTACTCCCCCTGCTTGTGTTCCTTCTCTCACTGTGTCTCTCTCTGTCAAATAAATAAATAAAATCTTAAAAAAAAAAAAGAGGTAACACGTACCAACTCCCTACTATGTAGTAGTTGCTTTAGATATTGTATATGTTGATTTTTTTTTTCAAATTTTCACCACATCACTGCGAAGTGTTACTATCCTCATTTCACAGGGTAGGAAGTGAGGCAGATATAATTTAAAAATCTTGCTCAACATTTCAGAATTTCTATATGCCAGAGCCAGGCTTGAACTTGGGTCAGTTTTACTATGGAATATAAACTCTCTTATCTAACCACACTGGCCTTCTAGTTACAGTAAGCTTAGTGAGTATTAAAGATGATGATATAACAACCTTTATCAGAGTATAATGTATTCTCTAACTCAAACAGAATTACTGAATCATATCTAAACACTCACCTCTTTTAAAACTGATTTAAAATGTGATCTCCCTGTTTTCTGAGACCATGTTTTTCCCGAAGACCCATACCGAATCTGATTCCTCTTGCTTATGACATCAGCTTTCAGCTTTGGGGGCTCCCCTTCCATAACGAACACCAGTTTTACATCCATTAGTGTTAAATAGGAGATACGAAAAAATAAGTTCCTTAAATATAAAAATCAGTAATCCGTTAATAATCATATACCAATAGCAAAAGTCACCACAGCAATATGACATAATGGCAAGAACATCAGACTAATACCAAAAAGGTTACATGCAATCACATTTTATGTATTTGTATTTTAAGTGAACTGAGAAACCACTGAATTTTTTAAGCAGGAGAGATTTATGATGGTTCTCAGTGCTACATGGAAAATGGTTTAGAGAAGGAGGAGGCCAGGAGCTGAGGGAAGAAAACTCACAAAAGATGTCATTTCAGTACAGATGAGAGATGATGGTGTCACACACTGAGGTCCTGCCTCTGGACATTGACAGAAGTTTCTAAACACAAGGAATATTCTGGAAGTATAACGGGCAAGACTTCCTGATAGACTGGATTTAGGAAGGGGTCAAAGAATGGCTCCCAAATTTCTGGCTTCTAGTCACCAAAGCATCCTGTGGATATGGGAAGTAGGCAGCTAGGTCTGTGAATCTGGAGCTCAAATGTGTGAGCCATCGATTTAGAGATGGCAGACACTGACATGTTAATATATTTTAAAATCCCAAAATGTACAGCAACAATAACAAAGAAAGTGGAAACAAAACTACCTGCTTACGCAATCATACATTTATATCCTAAGAATGTTTACTATACCTGAGGTGGGGCTTCATGACTGTTCCAATCATTTTTTTGACTGTCTGTGCTTCACAAACCCAGAGACTCAGATCAACAGCAATGGTTTTCCCACAAAGATCATGCAAGTGGAGGTGCTGCTTAACAGGCTCCAAAATTTGCCACAAGTCATACACGCCCATTCTGGTGATTACCTGCTGTGATTTGAAACACACGTGATAAGATTGTTAAGAGACACAGAAGCTCAGAACAGGAATTCAAACAATATAGTATGTTTGTTTAGGATAATTCAAAAATAGAGAATTCTCCTTATTTCCTTCATTAGTCAGCTTTTTGGAATGAGTCAAGAACATATGAAACATTAACAGTGGTAGTAACTGACCTACTAGCTACAAAAATCCTGATGCAACTAAGGGATTAAAAGTTATTCGCAATCGCTTCTTGGCCTTTTGGCTAAGATCAAGTGTAGTATCTGTTCTTATCAGTTTAATATCTGATATATCCTCTATCTGAGGACAATATATTAAATGGATTTTTGGAATGAGGAGATGGAATAGGAGCTTGCTCCATCCACTCCATGCATCGATCTGGTATTGCAGTACTTCCAAGAATGGTGCACCCTCCTCGGGGGGAAATAAAAAATTTTTTAAATAAATACATAAAAAATAAAAGTTATTTGCAAATTGTACCATGCTAAATTTGTCCTTAAAATCCACTCCACACCAAATATGGGTTTCTTTGTAGTACTGAAAAATAATGTTATTTTTAAATTTAATGGAACCCAATTGTCCACGGTCTTATCCCTCCTCATTCTCTCTTCTTGTCTATGTTCTCTTTAGCAGTGGTTAAGAATATTTCTCACATGGTGACATTAATATTGCATGAAATTTAGAAAATAAAAGAAAAAAAATGGTAGTAATTGGCTTTGTTCCAGCTGTTAACAAGAGATAACAAATGCAGAGATGGGTAGCAGGGATGCTGCAAATCATACTTGTCTTCTTGAGAATTCATTCCTTGATTTACATACCTAAAGCAAGAATAGGACTAGTTTTCTATCATAATCAGGAAAAACAAGAAAACAAAAGCAAAGAAGCATGCAAACAAGTAAACTAAGGCAAAAACACTAAGAGGTCAAGGGAAAATTGGTGGGGGGGCATAAAATGGAGTTGGAGGCATACGGAATTATCTTCTTAAAAAAAGCATTGGCTTTTCAAATTGCAAAATCACACGTTTATTGTGGAAAAATAAAATAAAAATCTTTTGAAAGAACAAAAAAATTTAAATCACCTATAGTGCCACTACTCAAAGAAAACAAATGTTAAATAAACTCTTCAGTGTACAAGACATTTTAAAAACAAAATTGACTTAAACTCTGCTATTCTAACCTGCTTTGGTATTTTCTATAGTTTTTCCTTATTAAACACCTATTTCTGTTTTTCTCTTATTTTGTTATTATTTGATGAGAGTATTATGTAGTATTTGCAATGAAGATTCAGTCTCACTTTACAAACATAATCCAGATTAGCATCCTCTGAATAATGACCTTAATTCATTCCAGAAACACAGGTAGGATACAAAAAAATACAAAAGGCTATCACCATGCAAAATGCAAAACCAATGTAAAGCCATTCTAAATAAAAAGTACTGTGTTTCTGTTCCTTTAACAGATTCCACAGCAAAAGCAAATTTTCTCAAATTGTACATGGCTGCAAAGAAAACAAATGCTGGACTGTTGTTTTCTCTGCACTTTTCTGATTCTTAATTTTATAATGTGGCCAGGGCCACTGTATTATTTTGTGCATTCATTTTTTTATGAATAACTGCACCAATATTTGCTGACATGTCACTTTACAAAGAAAAATATACAGATTTAAATGCAAAGTATAAAGCATTAGGTAGTCTGTTTCACATAAGAAGCCCCACTGGTTGAAGGTTGCATTGTGGCATTGATTCGAAGATAAGGTTTTATCTCTGTTAATGTGAAAAGTTGTAGTTAATTCTGGACAAAGAGTGGGGACACATGTATTTTCTAAGTCATTATTATGAAAGGAAATAAGACTTTTACAGTCTTAAACATCAGAACGCATAAAATTCAGAAGTAGAAAGTTTGAGAGGGACATTCTTGTTGACAGTTTTGCTTTCCTTTTATTTGTGATTCAAATTGTATACCGGAATGGATTGCTATTGAAGGAAATTATGCAATTTCTCTCTCTGGAGGAACATTATTAACTGATCATATGTCATTTAAATGTGACCTTGACTCTAGCTGTCAAAATTTTAAATGCAGGTTATCTTCTGATTAGCAAAAGGTCTCCCAGGAATTTAAGATACGCTCTTAGCTGTGAGCAGATTTATATAAAAGGATACTGACTGTAGGGGCCCCTGGGTGGCTCAGTCGTTAAGCATCTGCCTTCAGCTCAGGTCGTGATCCCAGGGTCCTGGGATCAAGCCCCGCATCGGGTTCCCTGCTCCGCGGGAAGCCTGCTTCTCCCTCTCCCACTTTCTCGCTGTCTTTCTCTGTCAAATAAATCTTTAAAAGATTTATTTGTGTTCCCTCTCTCGCCGTGTTCCCTCTCTCGCTGTGTCTCTGTCAAATAAATCTTTAAAAAAAAAAGGATACTGACTGTAGCATTGTTTATAACAGTAAAACAATAAGAACCAAATGTCCATTGAGGAATTTCTTTAATAAATTATGGTATGTTAAAAAGAACAGGTGACATGGAAAGATGGGATAGATCTACATGTACAATCTCCAAGTTTTAAAATGAAAACAGGTACAAAATAGGTTATATATCAGGGATGACTGTAGTTTAGGAAGGGGAAGAAGAATTACTCTTCAAAGTATACTCCTTTGTGTTAATTTTTTAAATAATTATAAGCATATATTATTTTTCAAATTAAAAAATGTTAAAAAAATGTGGTCCTATCTGTAAAAGGTTGGGGAAATAAAACTAGAAATCTTTAGGTGGTTTACTTCTTGCCTAAATATTAAGAGATCAAATATGACTATAGTTCATGGGTCAAATTAAAAAGCAAGGTTCTGCAAATTTACAAGTACCTCATATCAAATCTGACTTGAGTATGGCTTTTTTAGGGATGAGAGATTCACATTTTCTGGTTTCCTTCAGATCATCTAGGAGCTAGTCATGTGGACTTAGGCAAGGCGCATTCTTTCCTCTGGCCTTTCCTGCTCACAGGTTCCTTCCTTCCGGTCTTATCTCTAATGCTTCATTTCATGAGTTAACCACACATACATAAGTAAATAATAATGAATGAAGATTGCATCTAGTGCAGTGTTGTTTATGATGGCACAGATAAACACACATTTATGTAAAGGACTGCAAGGCGTATTATAGTCCTTCCGAAGGTTGTAGAAAAAAAAATTAGAGATGTTGATGAGGTAGACTCTTGATTTTCCAACCTCAGTCCTCTAAATATTTCAAGCACATTAGGAACATTTTGTAAAGACTTTAATGGAATATTATTCACTAGGGCAGCCAAGCCTGGAAAAAAATAAGCCTGGAACTGATTCTATTAAAACACTAAAATTCCACAGATTGGATCCCTTAAGCAAGATCAAGGGGGCTTTTAACTAAACCCATAAATGATATGTTTTTTAAAGATTTTATTTATTTACTTGGGGGGGAGAGGAAACACAAGCAGGGGAGGGGTAGAGACAGAGGGAGAAGCAGACTTCCCCCTGAGCAGGGAGCCCAATGCGGGGCTCCATTCCAGGACCCTGGATCATGACCTGAGCAGAAGGCAGATACTTAACTGACTGAGCCACCCAGGTGCCCCAATAATATTTTTAATATAACATGATTATTACACTTAAAACGTAATTCTTCATGCTATTTTGTTTTCTTTTGTCAGAATATACCTGGTTTAAAGAACAAGCATCCACAGTTATGTTACAGAACCACCAGCACTGGTAGTTGAACAGTTATCAGTAATGTCTACCTAGGACACCTATTTTGGCTATTCCTTTATTAAAACGTGAGAGAAGACTACAAAGTTGGAATCACAGCTACTTAAACACAACTGTTGGGGTGCCCGGGTGGCTCAGTCGGTTAAGTGTCTGCCTTTGGCTCGGGTCATGATCCCAGAGTCCTGGGATCGAGCCCCGCATCGGGCTCCCTGCTTAGCAGAGAGCCTGCTTCTCCCTCTCCCTCTGCCTGCCTCTCTGCCTACTTGTGCTCTCTATTTCTCTGTCAAATAAATACAATCTTAAAAAAAAAAAAAACTGTTATGAACGATGTAGGCAAAAAGAAAAAGAATGACAGAACTATCTGTTGGTTCCCAGAAAGCAAAATTTGAGTTACTATCTCTGAGCTGAAGTGTTTTCTTCTCCACTTTTCCTGAGTTATGTGATATTTTCCAGAAAACTGTCTCTTTCGTTGCCTATCTTTTTGGTCACCATATTTTACAATCTATCTCAAAGCTTTTCAAACCGACTTTGATACCTTACCCTACAGTCCCTGTGTAGCTATTGAAATGGATCTGAAAAAGAAGAGTGTCTCTTTGTGCTCCCCAAGCACACACCTATAAAATAGTAATGCTTGGCTCAGTTTTTTCATTAGCATGGTAGAATTGCTGCTACTGTGAAATATACTTTTTTTTTCTCTGAATGATAGGAATCAAGGGGACATTTTAATAGGAGCTAGCTTCCATGACATGCACCAATGAATCTTTTTTTTCTAACTTTACATTAATGAACTTCTGTTAGACCTTGAATTACAAAGTTTTATAAAGCCTTCACTACTTTTAACCAAAAAAATAACGAATTAGAACTATGCCAAGCAATGTATTAAAAGGGTTGGGAGTGGGCATGGGAACTGGAAAGTGAACAGAAAGAATTATAAAAGAATATTTTTAGAGGCAGAGGCAGACTACACTGGAAAGGACATTATTGCTGAGTCTCCTTTGAAGACTCTATGATGAACTCTTCTCCAGTCTCCCTAATATTATTTATCCCACTTCATCTGACATCTCCCCTGGGCTGTTAACTAGAATATTGAATTGCCTACTTTGCCTTCATGTAGATGCATAATATGCATTTAACTCTTGATTCCACCACCTGTCCTCAAAACTGTCTTACTTCCAGTTGCTTAGGCCAAAAACCTAGCAGTCCTTCTTGATTCTTCTCTGTACTTAGCTCCCCAACACCTGCTCCATCAACAAATCTTTCAAAATATATCCGAAATCCCCATTTCTAATGATAGTCTCCTGGCACTGCCTGTATACAACTGTAACAGTCTCCCAACTGGCCTCCCTGCTTCTACTTTTTACTACCCTCCTCTCTTACACAATCATTCTCCTCGTAGAAGCCAGTGATCCTGTTTAAAAACCTAAAACATATTAAAATCATCATCTGATTGTCACATGTTAATTTACTCCTTCTGTTTGTCACATTAATTTACTTCTTCACTTATGGTGCTATCTTATAGCCAGTTATAAAATGCAAAAAGAAATTATGTAAAATTACCTAAGTGTTTTACATGTAATACATTATTTTAAAATACTATTTTAGGATTATCTTCACTAGATCTATGATCTAAATCGAATTGGTTAAGTTTAAAAGGCATGTTCCTTTTGAAAAATCACTCCTAAAAGTAGAATATATAAAGAATACCCCAACAGTCCAGAAAGGGAAAAATTATGTGAAATGTTTATTTTATGAAAATAACACGTTTTAAGAACACAGTTAATTCTAAATGTCTATTCCCATGATGTATTGCTGTCCCTTCCTTGCCACTTTCTTTGCTCCAGTGTTTCCTCTGGAACAGTAAGATTGTAAAAGCATATAAAGTTGCAAAAAGGGACAGAATGCAACAGCTTTTAAGATACTCAAGTACAAATACACTCAAAGATAGAACAGATGGTTTTTGAATGAGGTCATGATCAACCTGATGAGGTTACTCGAAAATAGCTTAGCATTAAGTAAAATTTAAATACAACATTTATCAAACTCACAACTATGTATAATTTTTTCTTGCTTATTTTTTAATAAGGTACAATTTGAAAAATTTGTGGTGTAGGATTTGGTGAGTCTCTACTCCTATCTTTTATAACGTAGTAAATTTTATTGACATCAATCTGATCGTGCATCAATGTATATTACATATAAAAAGAAGTCTCCTTAACATATTAACAATTCTTAAGAATTAATGTGATACTAGAATACTTAAATGAATCAACAAAGTCAGAGCAACCCACAGTAAGTAACTTCATAACCTATTAGTGTCTTCAATTTTAGTTTACTGTAAAAGCACTAGACTTGGGATTGGAAACCTAGGATTTTGGTCTTTGATATAATACTGAAGCTGTATGACCTCGGGAAGATATTTAACCCATCTACAAAATGAGAGGCACTAAACCAGATGAACTATAAGATTCTGATAGCCTTTGAACCTCATGACCAGTTTTGGTAGTTTGTACTAAAATAAAGACAATCACTCTATTCTAGATACTATTACTTGACAGAAAGGACATGAATTTCTAGTTTAAAGAAAGGGCTCAAGAATCCACTTCAGGTTAAAACAAAACAAATCCTTTGATGTAACCATATGGTGCCCATAAATCAATTTATGCTCCCAAAACTTCCTTAAAAGCTAATAAGCTTTTATTGGTTAATTATAAAACTGAATGAGGTGAGAAAAGCACAGAACCTTGCTAATTCTAGTAATGAATCAAATTTTAAAGAACATAAAAAGAGGTCAGTGGTTTGATTTGCGCAAAAATACACATTTTATTAAACCAACAGTTTTCCAATTTTATTTCCGTTTTAAGCCAAAACATTAGAAAAAAACCTCCTTAACAACAAAGTGAGAAATATTTTCAATTTCCCAATTCCCACTTACAAGACTGTTTTCATATAAAGATAGGTAAATGGTTTATTTCAGTACAAGATTGGATTGTATGGGATTTCCATATAATTTCACTAATTAATGCTGGGTTTTTTTTATGATTTCTTCAGTTTTTTTTTAAGATTTTATTTATTTATTTGCCCGAGAGAGAGAGAGAGAGAGAGAGAGAGAGAGAGAATACAAGCAGGGGGAGTGGCAGGCAGAGGGAGAAGCAGCCTCCTTGCTAAGCAAGGAGCCCGATGTGGGACTCGATCCCAGGATCCTGAGATCATGACCTGAGCCAAAGGCAGATACTTAACCATCTGAGCCACCCAGGCGCCCCGATTTTTTCAGTTTCATTTTCATATGAATTTAGCGTAAACTTTGAAGCATAACATACCCCAGACTTAACTTAGAGTTAAGTATTTACCAAATGTTTACTATGTACCAGGAATCCCAGATGCTAGATACAATGAGGGAAAAGCCCTGCACTTAAGTACTTTAATAGGGCAAATGAGACTAGAGATGAAAAGAGATTTACAACAATGTGACAGGGACAGGCAGAGGTAACAGGAGTGAGCTATAGGACTACATTGAGGAAGTACCTTACCTAATATTGGGCATCAAAAAAGGCTTCCTAAAGGAAGTGACATCTGAGCAGAAACCACCCAACTGTTCCCCATTGTTTACCAACAAGGACCCTTAGACCAGATAGCATAGTGTTTCAGTCTATTTCGACCAGGTCCTACTTCTCACTGTGCCATGGCAAGGGCCCCAACGGGAAGAATATACATTTGATTATCTTTACAAGCAAAAGGTGACTTCGATGGAAGGAATTCCATTACTGGAGCCCAGAAATTTGTCATCTACTTGGGGGTGAAGTGGGGTAGCGGTAAATGCCACTTTTTCCCATCTTCCAAGGGAAGACTGCGGAATATAGGAAGTAGAGTATTTGACTAGATCAACATAATCACTTGAGGGGTTGTGTAAAGGCAGAAGAGGTGAGAACAGCACTGTAAGCTACGCCAAGAAACTTAAAACTTCGTTAGTTCCGATATTTATTGAGGGGGTTTACAGTACCGGCCAGGGCGGGGGCAAGACTGTAAATAACCACAATGCCTTAAGGTAACTGATATCGTGGAAGTATTTTTCAGAGCACAACACTGAACAAGGAACACCTCCGTGGGACTACGCCCACTTGGGCCTGGCACCGGGCGTGGGCGTTCGCCCTACAGTGTGCCGGGGCGGAAGACATCCAGGGGCCATTGGCCTTGGCGGAGAAGGGCGAGGGCGGGGACGCCGGAGGCCAAGCAAGCAGGGCCGGATGGTGGCCACGCGGACCTCCCACCGTACTCCCAGCCGAGCCGCTGACCGAGGTTCGGAGGAGCGCCCCAACCCAGCCTTTCAGAGGAGCCCGAGGAAGAACCGGGCGGGGCCGCCTCTCCACGGTCCGCGGGACTTACCCGGACAACCGTTTCTCCTCGGTTTTGGAAGACGCCCCTCCGTCATTTACGTTTGGTCTGAATGCTAACTATTGCTGCCTCCAAGTTTACAAATTTTCTAAGAAAACAAAAAAAAAATCTGAAGGAACGAAATGGAAAAGTCCTCTTTCCTTTTTTCCCTAAGCAAAGACTAACATTTGGGTTGCAGCACCCGACCCGGGAAATTGCGGGACGCACTTCTAATTCGGCGCCCTCTCCCACATGGCCCCGCCTCTTCCGGGAAATAACCGTCCCCTTTCCGCGACCGCAGTCTCTCGCTAGACTTTCCCGGCTTCCAGACGGTCGGCTCTACGCATGCTTGGAACTGTTGCTGGGGTACTCCGAGTTCTCTTCCCTTTCACTTAGGCAAATCATCCGGCCCCGCACGTCCCGCCGACGCCGAGCCCTGCGTGCCTACCAGCTTCCCCGCCGGCTGAGGGGGCACTTCCGGCCCCTCCTCTTAGACTCTAGGGGCGCGAAAACTCTGAACCGCGCACGCGCGGGCTGAGCCCCGGCGGGAGGGGGGGCGGGGCGCAGGCGCGGAGTGTCCGGCGGTCGGCGCCGGGGCAGCCAGCCTCTTGCCTTCTCCCACCGCGGGCGCGCGGTTCCCCGTGGGCCAACGGCGGGCAGCCGAGGCCGAGACGCCCCAGGGTGTCCTTAGCGCCCCGCTGCACCGCGACCGCCGCGCCGATTGGGTTCCTTGGGGAGACTTGGACTTGTTCGAGGTAAGGTGAGGGCGCGCGCTGTCGCTCTCCCTTGCTCCGGATCCATCCCCTGTCGCTGCCCCCTTAGCCGGCGCCCTCCAGCCCACCTGGTGGTGGCTCGGTCACCGGAGCTGCGGCGGTGTCCAGGGTGTCCCCGCGGGCCCGAGTGGGCCAGCCCGCCGGCGGGGATCTTCGGGCTGTCTCTGCGGGCGACACAGGTCTCCTGAACCGCGGGAAACTTGCCAGTCGCCGCTGGGCCCCTCCTCGGGCTCCGCCGGCGGGGCTGACAAATCCGGCTCGGGCTGTGGGACCCGGCGCCCGGCCCCTACCGGCCCTCGGCTGAGGGGGAGTAGCTTGAAGGGATGGGTGGGCTCGGACATCCGGCTCTTAGCGCGAATCTGAGACCTCACCGGCAACAACTTAGTCTGTTTACGAGATGTATGCAAATAGCACTTCGATTTGTTGTTAAACCCCAGCGTCATGACAACGCAGATTGTATTATCTAGAAAAATTAAATTGTTATGTTTGGAGGTTTTATGATGGCATTTCTATTCCCTCTTCTCTTGTGGAAATGAACCGAAGAGGAATCCCGATTGGGAATTGCGGAACACAAGACTCTAGGATAGAGAAACGGCTGTGGGACCAATAAGACTTCAGATAATATTGTGATAATTCATGGAAAGAGCAACTGTTTTGTGTGTAAACCCTGAAGGCAGAACTTAAGCGAGCGCTTTTACTCTGTGTATATTTCATGAGTAGGAGATTAAAAGCGAGTGTTTTAAGACAAGCTATTCTGGAATGTATATTCAGAGAAAAAAAAAAAAAGTCCAAACTCCCTAACTTTTAGATGACTGCTGTATAGTCTTTTAAAATATTCAATAGAAAAAAAATTCAGTAACATATGCATTGGCCTGCAGGTATTAGGTAGTAGTTACTTGGGTGTGTGGGTGCAAGGGAACATATTAGAACTTCTTAGATTTACTTTATTCTAGTACTGTGCGAAATACACAGAGTGATAATTTTATGTTGAAATATGTATTCAAAATTTCTTTTTCTGAATGGCGATGAGTACAGAAAATTTGGAGATCACTAGAATATTGCTTATAAAGCATTTTTTTTTTGTAAGAGAACGAGTGTTGTGTGACCCAGAGCTTTTTGGTATCACCTCTTAAGTTTTAGTTCTTATTCTGTAATTGGATTCTAAGTGCTGTGTGTGTGTGTGTGTGTGTGTGTGTGTGTGGTGGGAGGAGGACATTTGTAGCCCTGTCTCTATCTATAATAAATGTAAAGCATTTAGTATTGAGCTTGGCAAGAAAGGTAAGCACAAAAGGGTATACTAAAGTTGTTAAAGTGAGAATCAGTTTTTATTCCCCAAAAGTTTATTTTACTGAGTGTCTAGATGTAGAATTTTATATAAAACCTACCTAAATCTTGACTTACCTAAATTTTTAGAACAAAGTTAGAAAAATTAATCAAAGCTGTATTTGACTTACTTTCAGGAATCAATAAACAAGAAACTCAAAATTTTACCATAATGGTATGCATTATATTTAAGGCATAATTACATGTCACAGTTCTATCTATACACACACATTAGTAAGTCCAGGTGCCTGAGGGTCAAGTATAGTCACTTCTAGTAATGTTAGCATTTTGATTCACTAGTTGAGATACATCTTTTCTCACTTACTTTCCCTGGTGACCAAATTCAGAATAATTTCTGTAGCTTTCTTAGCATCACTCCCAAATCCACCCCTACTGCAGAGTGTATTTTACTGCCTATTGACCTCTCCTTCTTAATATCCTAGGAACGCTTCAAACTCAGTGTTTCCAAACAAAATAAATGTATTATTTACCCCTTTTCTTTCCAAACCTGCACTGTCTACTTATTACGGCATTTAGCATTGTGTGAAGATTGTTTCTAAAAATGAAACACAAAATGAAATTTTTTAAAGCCCAAAGTTTTAATTGGCTCAGATAGTAACATTAGAAGGACACATCACAGTACAATCCTTTTTGTAGCTTTATACATTAACAAAACATAAATAAGACAAATAATAGCCAATTTCATTGCCTATAAACAAACTCAGTCGTTCATGCCTGGACGAACCTGGGCATTGAAGAAGTTTGACTTTGGGTTTTGACAAACCTGGGTTTGGATCTGAGCTCTGCTAAGTTACAACTACACAAGTCTGGGCAGAAAGTCTTCTTGAGTCTCAATATCCCCCTTTGTAAAATAAGGACAGTACTTATATGAATGTTGAGGATTAAAAGAGATAAAGTGTTTATCTCAAAAGATAAGCATGTAGTAAGTAGATATTTAACAAATGTTAATTCTACTCCCCCATTTCACCCATGCTTTTATTTTTTATTTTTTTAAAGATTTTATTTATTTATTTGACGGAGAATGACAGCGAGAGAGGGAACACAAAGCAGGGGGAATGGGAGAGGGAGAAGCAGGCTTCCCACGGAGCAGGGAGCCCGATATGGGGCTCCAGTGCAGGGCTCGATATGGGGCTCGATCCCAGGACCCTGGGACCATGACCTGAGCCGAAAGCATCAAAGGCAGATGCTTAATGACTGAGCCATCCAGGCACCCCTCACCCATACTTTTAAATCTCTTTTGGTTTCTTCTGTTCCTCTCATCCCTGATATTGCCACTGCTTTTCTTCAGCGCCTCCTCACCCTTTAGTGGCTGGTCTCTTTTGCCCCCATTCACACTGATCTAGAATTTTTTGATAGATGGACTTAAGAATTTTTTCACTTAACTATTTATATTATTTATTATGTATTGCATCTTATGATTTTATGAAAAATCCCAAGCAATGTGCTTAATTATTAATTAGTTCACTACATTAAAAATGAGATTGTTTAATGCAGAATTGAGTATGTCGGTGGTGGTGGGAGGGGCAGAATTGGAGATGAGGTAAACAGTCCACAGCAGATGCAGATATAGCAGCAATTTGCCTTTATTTTTGACCATTATTTCCTGTTGATAATTTCAGTTCTGTTACATCCTGTTCTCACTGTTGCGTTAGGCTGTAGACGCAAAGATTCAGATCTAGAACTTTACCAGATGTTAATGGGAAGTATGAATTATTAGATGGTTCACAATAAAATTTAATATTTAGGAATTTATAATCCTGTTGAAGTGTATTTGATCTATCAAATTTCCTATTCACTAACTTGCTGTAATGAACTCTTGGTTATTGATTTTCCTTCTTGAACTTACTTTTTATTGACAGTTGTATATATGTTACTATCCTGCTCTGATTTGCTTCCTGTGAGGGAGAGATGTATCCCTTAATTCTGACTTTTTTATTGTAAATAAACAAATGAAGAGCTTTATGGATGTATTGGAAATCCCAGAGGAGATTTTTTTTTTTCCCTTTTGTATTTCAGAATATTAGAAGTATTTTTCTTTGTATCTATTTATATGTCTCTTTAGCCTTTTGGAAATAATTTTACTGTTTTAACTTGTATCTAACTCTCAGGACATTCATATGTGTTTTTAAAAATCCATTATCATTAAATTACAGAGTTATTTGTATTTTAAAAGGTAGGATTCTTCAGTGTCTGTCAGATGCATGTTACCATGGCAACCTAATAGAAAACTGCAAATCCTAGGCCAAGCATAGCAAATAAAAAACATCGTCATCATGTAGCACACCATCTTCTGTGTAGTACAGAATCTCACATTCATTTTAAAAAGCTTAACCACATTTATCTACATGCACCTCCCTCCCCCAGTTTTACTTGAAAAACTGCCATTTTTTTTCATGGTAAAATACTAAAATCAGTCAGCTGATGTCTGAGTGCCTGCTAACTGCAAGATCATTATTGGGCATTAATGAAAACAGTATCTAAAAAGGCATTTAGCGTGGGGAAAACCAAACGGTAATGTGTCCTCTTTGCTTTCCTGCAATAAATAAATTACTGCTCAGTAATTGAGAAGGAAATAGAGAATGGGTGGGAGAGAAGAAGGTATTTTGGGGAAAATAATGGCATGGTGGTATTCCAGGGAATTTAAGTTAGCAACAAGCTGAAACTAATATACATTGACTCTTGTTAAATAGTTTGAGAAATAGGTTGGATTTTCAAGTTTTAACTTGTTTGAGAGATTCAAAATTAACATTCAATTATTTGAAAAAGAAAGATGTTAACTATTATGTAATTGTGACTGTAATCTTAGTATTGTCTCAGGCATTTGTTTAGGTTAAATGTCCTTCAGATTTGATCTAATAAATACCTTTTAGATGGCATTTGTTTTATTATGATTAGGTTCTTCATTGCCTTCAGGATAGGATAAAGTCCAAGTTTTAGAATGTTGTTTACAACAGTTCTTCTTAAACTTTAATGCACTTGTGAATCTCCTGAGATCTTGTTAAAAATGAAGTTTCTAATTCATTTGGTTTAGGAAGGGGCCTGAGATTCTGGATATCTAATACATTCCCAGGAGATGTAGATGCTACTTGCTGGTCCTTGGACCATACTTTGAATATCAAGTCTATAAGTCATTTTATGGTTGGCTTCTTCTCTGCTGCTCTAACTTAATTGCTTGTTAGCTGTGCCTTACAATTTATGGCACTGTGTCATGGACTTGCTTATAGTATCCCCTGTACTAAGCAGTTTGCAGTGTGTGGTCCAGGACTCTTTCAAAGGGTCTACAAAGTCAAACAGTTTTCATAATAACAGTCGGATGTTATTTGCCTTTTTCACTCTCATTCACTTATGAGCGAATGGAGTTTTCCAGAGGTTATGAGACGTGATGATGCCATTGCTCTGAGGACTGATAGAACATGTACATATGTGTTCTTTGTTTTAAAAGTTTCTCAGTTTTAATTTACAGTATGGTAGATATTGATAAGGGTAAATAAAAAACTCTTTGAAGTCCTGAGTACTTTTTAAGAGATCAGCCACAACCTTTGAGAACTGCTGCCCTATGTGTTGCGTTAGGCTGTAGACGCAAGGATTCAGATCTAGAACTTTACCAGAGCTCTTTCCTTAGCCTCAGTGACTCCAGGGGTCAACTGTGGAAGCCACAGTTTCACAAATAAAATCTTTTACCTTTTGTGAGTTTAAGAGTCAAAACATTTAGGTAGACCCATATCAATAAAATCTTGGCCATGAATAACTCTGAAGTAAAATCAGCTAGTGTAGCATACACACATGATTTATTTTTTTTTTAAAGATTTTATTTATTTATTTGAGAGAGAGAGAATGAGAGATAGAGAGCACTAGAGGGAAGAGGGTCAGAGGGAGAAGCAGACTCCCTGCTCAGCAGGGAGTCCGATGCGGGACTCGATCCTGGGACTCGATCCTGGGACTCGATCCTGGGACTCGATCCTGGGACTCCAGGATCATGAACTGAGCCGAAGGCAGTCGCTTAACCAACTGAGCCACCCAGGCACCCCATACACACATGATTTAAAAAGACAACAACATTACATTTATTACCTTATACTTCTGCAGGTTAGAAGTCTGACATGACTCCTGGGGCTAAAACCAAGACAGCAGTTGGGCTGTGTTTCTTTCTGGAGACTCGAGGGGAGAATCTGTTTCTTTGTCTTTCCAGCCTCTAGTAGCCACTGGTGTTCTTTGGCTTATGTACAGATGATATTTTTACTTTTTTAAAAGTAAAAACGAATGGACATAGTACTTAAAATTTAAGCTTTGTCTCATTTATTTTGTTAAGTTTAATGTGAATGGAAGCATCATATGGATGCCTATACTTGATTTACTGCATTGTTACTCTAATATATGTTCAGACCCGATGGCCAAAAGAAAGGAAGAAAATTTCTTCTCTCCTGAAAATGCCAAAAGATCAAGACAAGAAGAGCTGGATGACTTTGACAAAGACGGTGATGAAGATGAATGTACAGTTTCTTTCACTAATGGTACCTCTACTTTGGTAAGTGCAAAATTTGGGGCCTGGCATGGTTCTCATGTCTGGTTTATATGTCATATTCTTGATAATTCAATGTAAGGAAAGGCAGTATGATTTAAAAAAAAAACCTAAGGTAAAATAATATGACTACTTTTGACATTTATGTTAATTATTGGAACAATTGGTAAAGAAAACAATAAAAGAGCTCATTCTTTGGAATAATCAATAAATTTGACAAAACTCTAGCAAGGCCATCAAAGGGAAGAAGAGAAAGGAGGCACAAATTATCAGTAACAAAACTGTAGCATCAACCCTGCAGGCTTTAGGACAGTAAGGGACGTGACATGACATGGTGTTCAATATCATTTGTTATTGGGGAAGTACAAATTAAGACCATAATGAGATATTACTACACACCCATCAGAATGACTAAAATTAAAAACAGTGACAACAGTGACAAGTTCAAATGCTGGCAAGGATGAGGAGAAACTGGATCATTCATAGATTGCTGGTGGGAATGTAAAATAATACAGCCACTCTGAAAAGTAGTTCGGCTGTTCTTTTTTTTTAATTCACCATGCACCCTATAACACAGCATTTGTCCCAGAGAAAGGAAGATGTACCTTCACACAAAATTCTATACATGAATTTTTTTTTAAGATTTTATTTATTTATTTGATAGAGACACAGCGAGAGAGGGAACACGAGCAGGGGGAGTGGGAGAGGGAGAAGCAGGCTTCCCGCTGAGCAGGGAGCCCGATGCGGGGCTCGATCCCAGGACCCTGGGATCATGACCTGAGCTGAAGGCAGATGCTTAATGACTGAGCCACCCAGGTGCCCCTATACATGAATGTTTATAGCAGCTTTATTTATAATAGCCAGAAACTGAAACGACCCAGATGTCATTCAGTGAGTGAACAGGTTAAACACTATGGTACATTCATACCATGAAATACTACTTAGCAGTGAACTCCCGATGTAGGCAACAATAGCCATTTCTATAACATTTGTGAAGTGACAGTGTTCTAGAAATGTAGAACAGATTAGTGGACCAGGGGTTAAAGTCGGGGCCGATTGGGTGGGATGTGGCTTGGCTGTAAAAGGGCAACATGAGGGATCCTTGTGGTGATGGAAATGTTCTGTATCTTGACTGGATCAATGTCAGTATCCCTGTTGTGATATTGTACTACAGTTTTTAAGATGTACCGTGAGCAGAAACCCAAGTAAAGAATTCACAGTATCCCTCTGTTATTTCTTACAATGCATCTACAATTAGATCAAAATAAAAATTTACTTTAAAAAGTCTTCAACCATAATTTCCAATATTCTGCTCATACAAGGATGTAAATGTTTCTGCTTTTTAATAAGATGGCATCCAGAAGAAAAGAAACAGGGAGTTTTTAAAGACACTGTTAAAAAAGATTAAAAAATTTTATTGTACCAGTGGTTCTCGCTTCAAGGGGGGATTTTGCATCCCCCCCACCCCGGGGGGACATTTAACAATATCTGTATATATTTTTGGTTATCACAACTTGGGGTTAGATGTGTGCTACCATCATCTAGTGGGTAGAAGCTAGGGATGTTGTTAAAATTCTCAAAATGCACCAAACAGCCCCCCTCCAACAAAAAATTATCTGACTCAAAATGCTAGTATTGTCCTATTAAGAAACTATGTGATACAATTATTAGATCCTTTAAGGACTTTAGAATGAGTGATTCCTCAAAGAAGGTTCCCATTTAATTTCATCTTACTCTTTGAAGTTAAGGTTATTTGCTTACTATAACTTTTTTCATTAGTAACCCTGCTGAACTTTCTCCAAATGCTTAGGTGGTTATAGTGATTTTATTAGACACATTAATTGTTTTCTCTCTTCCTCTCTCTCTCTCTCTCTTTTTTTTTTTCTTTTGTTAATAGACCGCAGCAGAAGTTGGAATAATTGAGAGTATTCAGCTAAGGAACTTTATGTGTCATTCGATGCTTGGACCCTTTAAATTTGGTTCTAATGTCAACTTTGTTGTTGGCAACAATGGAAGTAAGTGCTTTTGTCCTCCTTATTTGACTTTGAGCAGTACTTTACAGTTAGAATGCATTAACTTTTTAAAATAGGTGTCTGTGAATGCTGATAAATGTAAGTTTTAGATCTAGAACTTGTAGTCATGAATATTTTCAGTATTTGCTGCCAGTCTACACTGTAAGAAAATAATGAGTTAACTCTAGGTTCGTTATTTATGTAGTAAGAATAAACATTTCCTGCTTATTTTTTTTTTAATCCATATACTTTGAAATTCATACCATAGAAGAGTGGACAAACTACCCTCATTGTGATTGAGGCAGCCTTGCATCTTACATCTATTAAATGTTATAATAGAGCATAAACAGAGTGCCATGGAATCCAAACATGAAAGAAACTACTTCTCACCGTGGCCAATGAAGCTTAAAGAGGAGGTGGTATTTGTGGTGGTACTTGAATGACTGACAGATTCTGTAGGTCTTACTGGGGAAGAAGATGTGCATGGACAGTGGTGAACAACCTTAGATGGCTTTATCATATCCTACATGATAGGGAGGGGTAGAAACTGACACTTGAGAGTGCTGTTGTAGGTGATATTGGTGAGAACCTTGAATGCCATGATAAAGATTTTGGTGTTTTATTCAAAAGTCAGTGGAGAACCAATTAAAGTTTATGAGGAAGGGATGACACGGTCAAGATTTGTGAAACAAACTGGCCTCCTTGTGTGGAGAATGGATTAGAAGGGCAGAGACACAGGGGTTAGAAAGACCTGTTAGGCAGCTTTTGTGATGGACCAGCCTGGCCTGAGCTGTTGACAGTTTGATTGAGCCAGTACACGGAAAGGAGGCTCGTCAGAGTCTACAGCTGGTGGTGGTGCTTAGAAAGGACTGTAGGTGAGTGCAGCTCCACATTCTGTTCAGTGTTTAGTTGTCGTTCTTTGTTTCCCCTGCTTTGTGTTCAGTCAAGAGGAAAATGTTTTCAGAAGGAGAGAATGGACAGAGGGATTGTTGCTACTGGGAGACCCCGCAGGACAAGAAATAAGGAAAGACTGGTGGGTTCTGCAATTAGGTCTTGTCTTTTTTTTTTTGTTTTTAATTTTGAAGCAGTGATTTTATTAATAAAACTGAGAGAAGAAGAAATAATGTAAACAGTGGAGGCAATAATTTTGGAAATAAAGAAACAGAGATTTAGAGACTCAAAAGGCATTCCAGGAACTAAATCAGGTTAACCAGTGGTATATTTGGGTTAATTTAGGGTATATCGTGGAACATAATAGGCTGGTAAGAGTTGATTGAATTGGTTGATTGTGGAATTCAGAAAACGATTACATATTCTGGGTAATTGTTTAGATTTTGAAATTTCAGCTTGTGATATTTTATATCTGTTAGCATAAAAAGAAGTGTACTTTTCAGAAAGCTAGCAAATGAATAATATTCAAATTAGGAATAATAATTGTCAAAATATTACATAGAAACATTCATCTGTATGACTGATGATTTTTTCATATTTAAGTTCATTCATTCATTTGTTAAATACCAGAGTGCTTTTATGGGCCGCTATTGGAGATAGAACATTGAATAAAACAAACAACATCCCTGTCCCAATGGAGCTTGCTTGTATTCAAGGGTTGTTAAAAATAGTTTCTGACTTCTGTGAATTTATGGAAAAAGTAAATTATGTCTAAATTGGAATGTAACAAAAATTAGATGAATCAAGTATACATGTGTAATTAGAAAAGATAGACTCATTTTTAATATATTGGCTGATGGACCAAGGTGAAACAATGAGAGTTGTAGGTTGGAAAGCTGTCAACCATTTTTTTCCATTTCCTTATCAGTGACAAAAATTTGATTCCTGAAATGTACTAATTTTTTTCTAATAGCAGAGCTAAATATCTTGTGATAGGTACAACTTTTTTATGTTCGCTGAAAGAAAATGATAATTGAAGTGTAACACTTCCATTTCAGGGTTAGAACTAATTTACATCTTCATTCAGAAATCTTTTTACATCAAATGGTGGGAGTCAGCCTTTTCATTTCTCTCTCTTTAATGAATGTGATTTCTTCAACACCTGTCTCTAGGTGGGAAGAGCGCCGTCCTCACAGCTCTCATCGTTGGCCTTGGAGGAAAAGCTGTCGCTACTAATAGAGGCTCTTCTTTAAAAGGTTTTGTGAAGGATGGACAGAAGTAAGTGTAAGAAGCAGCTGCTGTAGATTCCCAGTTCATATATATATATGATAGGAAATGAATTGGCTTCCCAGAACTAGAGCAGAATAGTCCTCTGTTTCCATCCCTTTCTCTTGCTCCCTGTTGCCAGCATGGCCAGTGTTGCCTGTTACTCTCTTCAGACAGAAAGCTTGTGTAAAGTACTACCATGTGCCTGCCCACTTACACTCTTGTTTCTGTTACCTTTTTGGAGGAAAGAACTAGCAGTGATAAATCTATTTATTTCTGCTTAAGGGAATATTTATAAACAACGGACTTTCCTGGCTCTTGACCCAAACTTCACCAAGTCCACGTTGGTATGATACAGGCGAAAGCAGAGTCAGTGACCAGCCAAGGGTCCCTACACAAAATTTCTGCCTCCAGTCCCTAAAAATTCCAAAAAAGTGTTCTGCTCTCTGTCTTTAGTTTTATGTCCTTTACTCAGGTGGTTTGCCAGTGAGTTTGATTTGAGGACCACAACAGCACATCTGTTTGTGGTCCATCTTGACTCTTGGAGAATGGTCATATAACTATTCTCATTGGTTCTATGCTTATATTTCTTTCTTTCTTTTTTTAAGATTTTTAAAATTAATTAATTAATTAATTTATTTATTTCAAAGAGAGAGCACAAGGGTGGGGGAGCAGAGGAATAAAGTAACTCCACACTGAGAGTGGAGCCCAATGCGGGGCTCGATCCCACAACCCTGAGATTATGACCTGAGCTGATGCTTAACTGCCTGAGCTACCCAGGTACCCCACTTGTATTTCTTTTTGATATAACTTGCTTTTGTGTAACTTATATATTAATTGCCTAGTTTGCATTATCATAGACTTAGGTCCTTTTGTCCATTAGGAGTACTCGTCAGACTGATCTCCTTATTCTTCTTAATACAGTTTCAAGTAACTCTGAAGGGATCCTTGTGTCTTCTAAAAACTAGACGTCCCAAACTCTGTTACACTAGCTCTCAGAGTGAGGCTACTCCCATTGCTCATTTCTCTTTTGCATGCCCTGTGCCCAGAACCTCTGGAACTTTGATAATTAACAGTGATCTTATTTCATATAATAGACTTTCCTTCTGCTCAGTGTCATATCCATTTGACTTCTTCAATTTTATTACTAAAAAATAGAATGAGGATGGGATGTGAACCAGGATTGCAGTTTTCTTGTGTATCTCTCAGAAAACTATAAGGAATCTTAACCCTAAGCCAGGGTTCCAAGTGGACTCAGGAGAAGGGGTGAAGATACACAGAAAATAATTTCTCCATGCTGTATGGCCTTGGAAAAGAACTATTTGGTAACAATTCTCCAGTGTATTTTCTGTCTCTCCCTATCTTATTTGGGTCCCAGCCCAGCAAGGTCTTCTCCCCTCTGTAGTCCCCAACCAAATGATATCTGAAGTCAAAAATGAGTTATTTAAACATTTTTAATGGCCCCAGCTCTGTTTCAATTCATTATACCAAACTATACATTTCTTAGTTGTCCAAACAACCACCTGGTCTACTTAGCCAGATAACACATTGATCTTTCAGATAGGAGCTTCAGGAAAAAAAATTTTTTTTCTCTGTACCACTGTATGTTTTATGTCTCAATTAAATATTTTTTGTTTTTTTGCCGTTTGGGAAGTATCTAGACCAAAGCAGAAACTTCTTTCTGAGACTTGTCCTCAAATATCATTTTAAAAAAGAAAAAAAGAAGGCCAACTCACACAAATCACCAACTTTCAAGGATACAGCTGCCTATAGATAGGAATATTAATATATTTTAAACAGTTAATAACAGTTGACCCAGCTTTTCCTGAGCTCAGTTTCCTTTTTACTGACCTTGTCTGAAAAAGTAGCTTAAAAACAGCTTTATCAGACCCATTACTATTCCTCATTCCCTTTCTCATTTAAAAAGTTCGATATCTAGGAATTTCATGGGGCGCCTGGGTGGCTTGGTTGAGGGTCTGACTCCTGATTTCGGCTCAGGTCATGATCTCAGGGTTGTGGGATCCAGCCCTATGACGGGCTTCACGCTCAGTGGAGCTTTCTCTTAAGCCTTAGTTTTTTAAAAAACTTGCCTTTCTTTATTCAGATCCTACCACAACAGGATACCAGTGCCTCCCAAGTTCTCACAATACTAAAGGTAGTTATTAAATACAAGGAGTAGCTAGGAATGAAAATAATAAAGTAGATGTTTGCTAATCAAGAGAGATGTTTAATAATTCAGAGAGGAAATATATGTAGTCATTTTATTTTTTTGATTTTTTTATTTAAATTCAATTTAATTAACATTTAGTTGCAGAGGTAGAATTTAGAGATTCATCAGTTGCATATAACACCCAGTGCTCATTCCATCAAGTGCCCTCCTTAATGTCCCATCACCCAGTTACCCCATCCCCCCATTCACCTCCCCTCCAGCAACCCTTCATTTATTTCTATCGTTAAGAGTCTCTTATACTTTGTCTTCCTCTCTGTTTCCATCTTACTTTATTTTTCCTTCCCTTCCCCTATGTTCATCTGTCTTGTTTCTTAAATTCCACATATGAGTGAAATCATATGATGTTTGTCTTTCTCTGACTGACTTATTTCACTTAGCCTAATACCTTCTAGTTCTATCCACGTCATTGCAAATGGCAAGATTTCATTCTTTTTATGGCTGAGTAATAATCCAATGTATATATACACCACATCTTCTTTATCCATTCATCTATTGATGAACATCTGGGCTCTTTCCATGTTTTGGCTTTTATGGACATTGCTGCTATAAACATTGGGGTGCAAGTGCCCCTTCAAATCACTGTGTTTGTATTCTTTGGATAAATACCTGGTAGTGCAGTTGCTGGGTCGTAGGATAGCTCTATTTTTCACTTTCTGAGGAAGCTCCATACTGTTTTCCAGAGTGGCTGCACCAGCTTGCATTCCCACCAACAGTGTAGGAGGGTTCCCCTTTCTCCGCATCCCCGCCAACATCTGTCATTTCCTGACTTGTTAATTTTAGCCATTCTGACTGGTGTGAGGTGGTATCTCATGGAGGTTTTGATTTGTATTTCCCTGATGTCAATGTGGTATTGAGCGTGTTTTCATGTGCTGTTGGCCATTTGTATGTCTTCTTTGGAGAAATGTCTGTTCATGTCTTCTGCCCGTTTCTTGACTGGATTTTTTGTTTTTTTGGGTGTTGAGTTTGATAAGTTCTTTGTAGATTTTGGATAGTAGCCCTTTATCTCATAAGACATTTGCAAATATCTTCTCCCATTCTGTAGGTTGCCTTTTATTTATTTATTTATTTTTAAAGGCATCTGGTCTTTTTTTTAAGATTTTATTTATTTATTTGACAGAGAGAGCACAAGCAGGTGGAGCAGCAGACAGGGGGAGGGGGAGAAGCAGGCTCCCAGTGGAGCAGAGAACTTGATACGGAGCTCAATCCCAGGACCCTGGGATCATGACCTGAGCCGAAGGCAGACGCTCAACCGACTGAGCCACCCAGGCGCCCTTATAGGTTGCCTTTTGGTTTTGTCGACTGTTTCCTCTGCTGTGCAAAAGCTTCTTATCTTGATGAAGTCCCAGTAGTTCCTTTTTGCTTTTGTTTCTCTGTAGTCACTTTATTTTTTAAATGTTTTTATGAGGTGCATTCACTTAATACTAGGTAATCATACTAGTTAGTGAAATAAAATATTTTTTGCTCTATATAGTAGGCCAGCTGCCCTTCCCCTATTAATACTTTAATGATTTTCAAACGACTATTCATTAGAATCAACTCAGAAGCTTTTAAAAATCTTATTGATTACAATTTTTCAGGAACATATCTGCCCTAATTGTGTATTTCTGATTTAAATACACACACCCCAGCTTAGGGTAGTTTAGAAAAGGAGATTTTATTGTAAAGATTCAGAGATATGTATCTTAGAACCTGGAGGGAAGAAGTACGATTGGTTTTCATGAGTGACCGGAACTGAGAGACCTCAGAACCAAGTACTGGCTGTCTCTGGGCCTTTCTTTTTTGTGTCCCTGCCTTTCTCTCTGTGTCTGTGTCTCTAGGCCTCTGTCTGCCACTCCTTCTTTTAGATCCATGCTGCAACCCTTCTGCTGGACCAGCCTCCCTCACCCCTCACGTAAGGGGCTGTATTGTGTTGTGCTCCCTTTCCTCCATCTCCTTATGACAAGTCTGTGGGCTTGTGAATGTCTCTCTCTCTCTCTCTCTCTCTGTCGTCTCTGGAGTATGTGTTCTCTTCCTTAATAACTTAGCCAAGTCTTTGTTACTCTGTCTTTGTGTGTGCAGTCATTGACCTCTTACCGCCTTAGTCTGTGGGGCGATGTGTGTAAGGAAGTGCTCTTGTGTTCTCTGTGTCTCTCATTCACTGGCAGTGTCTGTGGGTGTCTGTCTTTCTGTCTTGATGGCTTCCCAGGAGCTTCTCCACTATATACTCTCCGGAGCCTCTCATCAGGGGGTGATGTCCCAAACTGGTTTCTCTGGTCCTTGGAGGCCTCAAGGAATCACCAGCTCTTGACTTGGTTGTGCCTTCATTGGGGTTTCATTGGGGTCTGTTGATAAAATTTTTCACTGTGAAGTAATCTAGATTTATGGAAATGTTGCAAACATAGTACAGTTTCCTTTAGACCCTTCTCTGATTTTCCTTAATGTTGACATCTTAAGTAACGAAGGTACTTTTATCAAAGCTATGCAGTTCCCACTGGTATGGGTATTACTGACGAAACTACAGACCTTATTTGGATTTGACCAGTTCTTCTTAATTTGAATCTTTCAAGAAGAGAATCTGTTTCAGTTAGTGTCAGATTTCTGTATTTAACTTAGTCCCTCGGGATAGGGTGGGGACTGATGGTTGCTAAGCCCTGTCTTTCTGCTTGAGCACTCCCAGAGGAGAGGGTGAGGCAGCAGGAACAGATGAAAACCTTCAGCATGTCTACTGTAGTATCAGCTTACAGGAAAGTTTATCTGGAGTATGTTTTTCTGCAATTCCTACAAATGGGAGCAATTTGGGAATATGATTACAAATTCATGAAAACAAGTACTATTAAAGATTTCATTTAATTACCAGTTATAGTAGTTTCACATTAAAGGACTTTAGCATTTTGGCATATGAGCCAGAAAAAAAAAATTGTCTGCTTTTATGTTTAAGGAAATTTTATTGTATTTAGTAATGTATTTCATTGACATTGTTTTTCTACTCAGTCTTATTTTAATAAAAGTTAAAGTAGAAAAATAAAGATTGATTTTTTTCCTATAATATATTAAAATATGCAAAAAAATATGCATGGCTATAAATGCTTTAAACTTTTTTAAAACTTTAAAAATAATTCTTCCATAATACCAATAAAACTTCAATAATTTTTGAGCTTCTGTTTATGTTTCTTGATATCATATACTTTCATTTTTTTAATGCCAAGTATTTGAAAGATTAAAGTTGCTTCCTTTGATTCTGATCCTCTTAGAAAATGTTACTATTGGGCGCCTGGGTGGCTCAGTTGGTTGAGCGACTGCCTTCGGCTCAGGTCACGATCCTGGAGTCCCAGGATCGAGTCCCGCATCGGGCTCCCTGCTCAGCAGGGAGTCTGCTTCTCCCTCTGACCTTCACCCCCAATGCTGTCTCTCTCTCATTCTCTCTCTCACATAAATAAATAAAATCTTTAAAAAAAAAAAAGAAAATGTTATTATTTCACCATAATTGTTACTTAATCGTTCTTAAAGGTCTGCTGTCAGCATGATGCTTTGTGACATAATTCAGAGTAGTCAGGCAGTATAGTATTACACATTGCTCTTCTCTACATGATTTGAAACAACCAAACTTAAATGGTTTTAGAGCGCCTGGGTGGCTCAGTCAGTTGTGTCTGACTTCAGCTCATGTGATCTCAGGGTCCTGGTATCTAGCCCCACGTCGGGCTCCCTGCTCATCAGGGAGTCAACTTGTTCCTCTCTCTCGCTCTGCTCCTCCCCCTGCGCATCTCCCTCAAATAAATAAATAAAATCTTTTTAAAAAGTGACTTTTATGTGAATGTGGTATTTCTATTAGAGATAGGATAGTCAGTGTTTTTATAACACTTATTCGCAGCTCTATTTTTTTGTTAGGAGTGTTATATTCCGTAGTAGCCTGTCAGCCATCAGTGGCTGGTATAAAGCTACTTTTCAAATGAAATAGACAAATTACTTCAGAGGTTTTGAAAATTACAGTAACCTAGTATCGAAATTGCACTGTACCTTCATGTGACTTAGCTTAACCTTCTTGCTTTAGCTCAGCAGATATCTCAATAACATTAAGGAACAGAGGAGATGATGCCTATAGAGCAAATGTGTACGGCAACTCTATAGTCGTGCAGCAACACATCAGCATGGATGGAAGTCGATCTTATAAACTAAAAAGTGAAACAGGTTTGTTATGAATGTCTTTTCATTTCACATAAAATGCTAGTAAATAGTCAAACAGCAGAGTGATTGCTCAGGTATTCGTTGAAAGGGCATTTCTTACCTCTCTCTTGAAACCTCTTTCTTGTCATGTGTAGGATCGGCTGCATGTATGTACATACACGTGATTATGTATGGCCACACATACACAGTTGTTTTAACCCAGGACATCGTACGGCAGGACCATGATTACGAGAGTCTGGGTCCACTTGAAACAGGCTGTGCTGCCTTGTTCTCACCAGCGGGCCTGCTCCCACACCTGTAGTTTTTATCCCATGTAGAAAGGGGGGTTAGCCAAAGGTGGAAAAGGACATGAAGGAAGAGGAGGCGAAGACATATATGAGAAGGAAGAGCAAGCGTTCTGCTGCAGGGATAAGAAGAGCACTGTCCCTGCGTCCGTGCTACTCCTTCCTTCTGTGTGCCTGGCGCATGATGACCGCAGCCTGCAGCTCCTCACATGTGTGCCTATTCCTAGGGACACAACAAAATAGTTAATATCTGTGTTTGTAAATGAGCAAATTTACAAAATTTTATTTTTGTAAATAAAATTGCTTATTTTTTCTCCGTATTTCTGCCCTAGAAACAGTCTGGTCATTTTATGTGTTTCTCTTAACCAGGCACTGTGGTTTCTACTAGAAAAGAAGAGCTGATTGCCATTCTTGACCATTTTAACATACAGGTAATTGCTAACGTTTCGTCTCAGATTAATGCAACTGGTCACTTTCTCGTGATTTCATTTGTAGTGTTGAAAGAATTAAAATAGGCTCGTGTGAGTAAATTGACCACAGGACAAATGTGTACAACGCTTGTTAGCAAAGTTGCTTAAAATTTACTAATCCAGCAGGAATTTTTAATGCATAATATAACACCTGTAAAATCAAGAACATCTAGTTTATACTGGTATGGGATAAAATAAATGTTAATAAAGGCTATAAAGTTTCTTTGCTTTCTGCTATCCTGGTCAGAATAGCATCATAGTTTTCCAAAATTCAGATGCTAATTTTTTGTAGAAAGAAATTTATTCTAGAAAAATAAAGCATTTCTTTATGTATTTTGGGTTATTGATCATACCTATAGGAGATAAGGCTCTAGTCCTTTCTGCTAAGATACCTTGAATAATTAGAAATAGAGCATATAGTCTTATTAGTACTGGAATTGTCTTTGGAGGTCATCTAATTCACCTGTATTTTGTAGATGAGAATAGAACTAGAAAAAGTAAATTTATCCCTACAATTGTCTAGGCATGGTTGCTGGTAGAGCCTGGATGGGGAACCAGGCTTCCCGGTTTCATTCTAATATACCACCCTGCCTTACTTATTCCAGGATGAAGAACACCAAGACTAGTCACCAAGGAGAAAGAACAATTACGAGTCTAGGTCTTTTTTCCAGTTTGGTTTAGAACAAAGTTGTCCAGAAAAATCTTCTGTGATGGTAGAAATATTCTGTATTATGCTGTTCAATGTGTCAGCCACTAGCATATTGCTCTTGAGCGCCTGAGATGAATGACTAAGAAATCAAGTGTTTGATTTTATTTAATTAAGTGTAAAAAGCTGCATGTGGGTAGTAGCTTATATATCAGGCAACGGGAGTTCAGAAAAATAATTATTAAAATCCGGGAAAAAGCAGTTACATCAAATAAATTTGAGACTAGAATTTTTAAGCAGAATCAAGAAAACCAAAAGTGTATGGAATCAGGTGTTTGGGAGCATCTTGAAGGGCAACCAGTAGGGTTCTCACTGTCCATATTTACCATGTGTTGACTCTACCAGGTGTCCCTTCAGCAACTGCTTACGTGGATTGTGGGGGAGAAATCACTTCTGCCTGAGATTTTGATTCCTTCTGTGAACAGCTCTCTCAGAAAGCTTTTATTATGGAAGAGTTGAATAAAGCCTGTTTCTCTAAGCTCCCACTTCCTTGGGGAATGTAAAAACCTGTTTATTTCTTTTGAAATATTTGAAGGTTGTTATCATAACTCTTTTTAGTCCTCTTCTGGTATGATGCAGTAAAGTAAAGGTTCAGGTTCATTGATCAAAATATGGGAGGTCTAGAGCTACACTTACCTGTACAGTAACCACTGGCCACATGTGGGTATTAAGCTCTTGAAATGTGGGTAGTCCAAATTGACATAGTAAGTGTGAGATACACACTAGATTTTGAAGCCTTAATGCAAAGGGATAATTGAATTTTTATAGGTTATATGTTAAAATGATAATATTTTAGATTAGAAATATGTTACTAAGATTAATTTTATTTTTTTAAGATTTTTATTTATTTATTTATTTATTTATTAGAGAAAAAGAGCGAGAAAGAGCACGAGCAGGAGGGAGAGGCAGAGGGACAGGGAGAAGCAGACTCCCCTCTGAGCAGGGAGCCACATGGTACTCCATCCCAGGACCCTGGGATCAGGACCTGAGCCGAAGGTAGATGCTTAACCGACTGAGCCACCCAGGTGCTCCTCAACTCCAGAATTTTTTATCACCTCAAACTGCAAGATTCTTACATAATCCCTAGAATAGGAACTAGGAACCCCGTTTCAGAAACAAGCAGAAAGATGTAGACAAAATAATATAAATTTGGATGAAGGTACTAATTCAAAGTTGGTGAAAATGTCTGTCATTAAAGCTAGTGCATTAGGTCTTATTTTTAAGAAGTCAGATGGAATGTGAAATTAAGATGCAGGGCAAATATAAAAATATGTGGCAGTCAGTCTGGTGTACCTCTATAATGATAATAATAAAGTAACATGTAGAAGTTTCTTTATAACTCCATAAATGTTTTTGTATTCTGAGAAGAAAAAAACCCAAAATTTTACTTAAAAAGGAAGGTTTTAACCATTGTTATGCTAACAAAGTATAATCAGTATTTTACAGATGGTAAAATGAAGGAGTTTAAAATTTTTTTCATTTAGGGGCACCTGGGTGGCTCAGCGGTTAAGCATAATCTGCCTTCGGTTCGGGTCATAATCTCAGGGTCCTGGGATCAAGCCCTGCATGGGCTCCCTGCTCAGCGGGGAGTCTGCCTCTCCCTCTCCCTTTGGCTCCCCCCCCACCATGCTCTCTCTCCCTCAAATAAATAAAATCTTTTTAAAAAAAAATAAAATTGTTTTTTCATTTATACTGGTCCTGCATATTCTGTAACTTGCAAACGGGATTATTTTCTAATACACAAATTACTTTCATACTAATACCGAAGATATAAATGAGTAATGATCTTGAATTTTTCTGAAACAAGTTATATATATATTTTAAATTTGTTCCCCTGTGCTTTGGTCAGTTACAGTACTGTTACCATAATTGTACTTTAACTTGTTAGTTATAGGTAGTTTAATTTAAGCAATGGCTTATTTAAAATGACTCCTCGAAAGGTAGAAACGACTCCAGCATTTCTCTTTATTTTATAATCATGAAGAAATAACAACAAATGGAAAAGCTGAAGAACTGCTATAAGAAAAATAAACACTGCTTGGCATCATAATTCTGATTAGAAATAACCAAGTTGGACTTTTTGTATTCAGTTGGAGAAACTAACTTGCCCAGGGCTACATAGGGAGGTGAGACACAAAAACTCAAGGCAGCTGAGGGCTTTACTCACTGTTGTCAGATTGTTAACCAGTAGCATAGGAGTGAAATTCTATAAAACAGGTAAAAGAAATGTGCTTGTGCCCTCATATAGTGGCAGAATAATTTTGACTGTGGTATTTATTTTAGTATCATGAAATGATGAAACATTTTCTCTCCATTAAAAATGTCTAATATTTTTTCTTGGTATATTTACCTTAATACTCTAAACTTAACCTTCTTGATGACACCATAGGTGAATTGTATTCTGTATTTCAGTTCATTTATTTTTAAGGCATTAAAATGAAATATTCAGAAGTAACCTCTCTTGTTTGTTTCAGGTGGATAATCCAGTTTCTGTTCTAACACAAGAGATGAGCAAGCAGTTCTTGCAGTCTAAAAATGAGGGAGACAAATATAAAGTAAGGAGCACCAAAGGAAATACGAATTTATCAAAAAAGAATGCATTTATAGATAAAGCATATATACCAAACATAACTCTTGCTCACGTAATAAATATTGTTAGGTTTTTTAAAGCCACCTGTGTTTAATATTGTAGGACTAGTTTAGGAGAGTTCTAAATATGATGGACTATAATTTTCTTGGTAAATTCTTGCTTTCACTTTTTGGCTTTTAATTCTGAGAGAATGGATTATTCTAAAATTAATCTTTAAGGAAATTTAAGGGAATGATTGGCCATACATAATAACCTTTAAACTGTAAATTATTTAAAATTTAAAAAGCTAACAAAATATTTGACTGCTACTTATGCTGTAACTTTTGAATGGGTTTCAGTATTTCCTTTTCTAAAATTTCAAGATGCACCAAGATCAAGGATACAGATGTTTTCTCTTTATTCATATTGTTTAAAGAATGAATGAATGTATCAGTGAAAATGAGTTTTCAAGATGGTATTGTTCTTACACCAAAAGTGTTTTCTTACGTGGGCTTTTAAGAGCTATTGCAAATGAATGTGTAGATGTGAACAGAGTAGATTAAGTAAATTTGGGGTGTGAAAACTTGAGTATTTAGTTTGTTTGTTTTTGGGGTTTTTTTTTATTAACATATAACGTATTATTTGTTTCAGAGGTACAGGTCTGTGGTTCATCAGTCTTACACAATTCACAGTGCTCACCATAGCACATACCCTCCCCGTTGTCCATCACCCAGCCACCCCATCCCTCCCACCCCCGTCCCCTCCAGCAGCCCTCAGTTTGTTTCCTGAGATGAAGAGTCTCTTATGGTTTGTCTCCCTCTCTGGTTTCATCTTGTTTCATTTGTCCCTCCCTTCGCCTATGATCCTCTGCCTTGTTTCTCAAATTCCACATATCAGTGAGATCATATAATTGTCTTTCTCTGATTGACTTATTTCGCTTTGCATAAAATCCTCTAGTTCCATCCACATCGTTGCAAATGGCAAGATTTCTTTTTTTGATGGCTGCTTAATAGTCCATTGTGTGTGTGTATATATATATATATATCACATCTTTTTTTTTTTTTAAAGATTATTTATTTATTTATTTATTTATTTCACAGAGAGACAGAGTGAGAGCAGGAACACAAGCAGGGGGAGTGGGAGAGGGAGAAGCAGGCTTCCTGAAGAGTATGGAGCCCGATGTGGGGCTTGAGCCGAAGGCAGACGCTTAATGACTGTGCCACCCAGGTGCCCCTATACCACATCTTCTTTATCCATTCATCTGTTGATGGACATCTAGGCTCTTTCCATAATTTGGCTATTGTGGACATTGCTGCTATAAACATTGGGGTGTACATGCCCCTTCGGATCACTACATTAGTATCTTTGGTATAAATACCCAGTAGTGCAATAGCTGGGTCGTAGGGTAGCTCTATTTTCAACTTTTTGAGGAACCTCCATACTGTTTTCCAGAGTGGCTGCACCAGCTTACATTCCCACCAACAGTGTAGAGGGTTCCCCTTTCACTTGAGTGTGTTTTTAATATCTTTTTACATAATTAGTCAAAAGTTTTTGGAGATCTAATTCTTTTCACAGTTCCGTGGAAATTTACAAACTCCTAATTGTGTTTTTCTTATTGATACAGTTCTTTATGAAAGCAACCCAACTTGAACAGATGAAAGAAGATTATTCATATATTATGGAAACAAAAGAAAGAACAAAGGAGCAGATAAATCAAGGAGAAGAGGTTTGTAAACACGTAATGCAAATATTTTTGAGTTCAGTCAAATTCCTTTAGTACATATAAATGGTACTGTAAAATTATATACCTATATGTAGATATGTATCTATAAAAAACTAATAACAGTTTTGTAACACTCTATGAAATATAGGGAAGTGTGGTTTTTATATTCAGTATTTATTAGCCTTTTTTGTTTTGGAATATGGGTATGTACACGTTTCCTCTGTTAGGCTATAGACTAGAGGACAGAGCAGTATTTTACATACTTATGCCTTGATATATGACTAATTGGTTCTATAGTAAGGTATCACTCATTCCCACTGTAAGTAGCTTAAAAACTATAATGTTTCTTTTGATGGGAAAATAAGCACAAGCCTGAAGATGATAATAAACATAATATGCATTTGTAATTATATATGGTAGATAACTGTTTCATCGCACTGGGAAGATGTTAACATTCATTAAACTCTGATAGCTTGGTAGCAACTGTCACATCCATACTCACCAGCTTGGTAGCTGTGCATATTTGTGTGAATTTAAAATTACTTAAGCCAATGCGACTTACTTAAATTTGGTTTTACATCTGCTATATTTTCTTCTTGTACTTTCTTCTTCAGATTCCGGAAGATCCAACCTTCTGTATGATAATCAGAGACCTCAAAATCATAAGGCTTACATTTTAGCTTTTCATCCTGTACATTAAGTCCCACCAATTTTTGTGTGATTCTGTATCTCGTTCTTTAGTTACTTAGTCAGTTTTATAGAATTAGTGGAGCTTCCAGCTAGTTTCTTCGCTTGTTCTTTTGACACAGAATTGTACTAATGATTGACCCAGGTCAACTTCATTAGATGCTACACTGACCCTTTTACTTCAGGTTTTGGGGACTGCATATTTAAAGTTAGGTCTGTGGGTATATGAAAACTCAAACAGCAAGGGTGGGTATATTTTTATTCCCCACATTATCCCTTCAAACTCAGGGTACTGGTAGTGTACAAGGAGGCACTGTAAACCACAGAATTAATACAGCACAGTTTCTTGGTGTATCAGTGTTACTGGGAAAAGGAAATATTTGCATGTTCAAAAAAACATAATAGCATATGTTACGTTTATTATTTTAAAAATAATAAATCAGGATTTTGAAGAAATGTGTTTGCGTCAGACAGCTGGGGGTTGAACACCCACTTTCTCCATGATATACTTTGTTATCAACTATTAAAGATACTTGGATTATGAAGTTAAAGAAGCACTTCCCTGTATCATGTAGCAGAATTCCTTATGTATAATATGCACATAATAAGAGCTTTTTCTAATTAATTAAATGTCCTGTATTCTCAAAATAAGTTCTGGATTTGAATATTTAAATCTGTAGGAAATAGTATGTGAAGGTTAGATAGAAACTGAAAGCTGTCCAGTCAACAAATACCAGGTCCAGCGTGTGCCTCCTAGCATTGTGCTTTGTCCATGGCCATATGACGGCAAATACATGTCTGGGTTCTGGGGTTAGAGAACTAACTGTTCAGCAGGAAACAGATGGTAAATAACTGAGTATGGTGGGCCCGCCTAAATGATTTGTGACTAGATTTGTGCAAAAGCACTTAAGAGGTATCAGCACTGGGGGAAAGAGACCTGGGAGGAGTGTAGTTGTTAAGGATAATGTCTAGGTTGAGAACTGAATGATGAACAATGCCAAACAAGGGATGGGGAGAGTAAGGAAGGGTGTCATTCCTAGGGATAAGAATGGCAGCATCTTGGGTAAGAGAGCATATGGTGCTGTTAGAAAGCTGAAGGAATTCCAGGTTGGCCAGAGTGAAGAGCACAAGAGTGAGAAAAAAGAGGCCAGACTGTAGAGGACCTTGTAAACCTAAGAGCAGTAGAACACATGGAAGTGGCTGATGTGACTAAATGAGTATTTGTAATCGATCACTCTGCTGTGGAAGAGGGTGAATTGCGGTAAGGAAAGAATGCAGAGAGATAAAGAGTTATCATTGTCCACTGACACGATGATGACGTAAGTTAGAGTAGTAGCAGTAGTAGTGGAAGGACGAATTTTGAAATGATTTGAGCAGATGTTAAGTGGGACAGGGAGGAGTGAAGTTGAGACAGAAGGTGACCAAATGACCTCCGGATCAGTGACCTGAGCAGCAGACTAAGTTTCTTAAGATAGGAATTTTGGGAAGAGGAGCCAGTTTTTCTTTTCTTTCTTTTTTTTCTTTTAAGAAAAATGATGAATTTCATTTTGAACACATTGGTTTTGAGATGCTTATAGAACATCCAATTGGATATAAGAGTGAGGAATGCAGAAGTCTGGCTTCAGTAAAAATTTGAGATTCATTAGTATATTGTCGGCGTGTAAGCCGCAGGAATGACTTAGATTGCTGAGGAGGAAAGGAAAGTGGGTCCAGGCCTGAGCCAAGAAGAATGCTCATGGAAGCCATAAAAGCCAAGGGAAGAGAATTTGAGAAAGCAGTAGTCACAACTCGGTGATGTTCTGAGTGGCAAGCACCACAAGGTTTGAAAATTCTCCCTGTATTTAGTGACATAATCTGCATAGAGGCCTGTGGCAAGACAAGTTTCAGTAGCGGTGAAAACAGAAGCCAGTTTGTGGGGCTGAAAATGCGAGGAAATGGAAGAGAGATTACCTTCAAAAAACTTGGAGGGAGAGAGGAGGAGGAGGTGCCCAAGCATGGAGAGTGGCAGTTGTGCTTGTAAATGGGGAAGACAAGTGGGTAAAGATTAAACCTGATAATGGAAGGGAGTCAATGAAGAGGGCCAAGTGGAAACAAAGGTGAGAAGATGGGGACAAAAAATGAACTAATTCAGACCTCCTGAGAAGGCAGAAGCTGGTGGTCGGACCCAAAATATATAGGTAGGAGACGGGAGCTGGACTTCAGAGTCACGAAGCCACCTCCTCCTGCTTTAGATTTGTAAATGAGGTTGTTGGAAGTTGGAGAGTTTCCTTTGATGGCCACTAAATTCCCTGAGGTGGGAGGCAGGGAGAATGAGGGAGGGATTAGGGTGGTGGGGGTGTATGAGGCTTGCAGAGAGTGATAATGGATTGAAATAATCCTGGAGAATTGGGAAAGTGACTGGTAGGGACGCATTAGATCCACAGTATGAGGCCCTAGTTGAAGATGGTAAACATGAATGAAGGGGAGAGGCCATCTACCCAGGTGTACAGAATCTAAAGTCTAGGAGCCCCTTCAGCTGTTCTAATGTCATTATATTTGATACTTGTTTGATGATTTTTATTATTATTTTAATTTTTTGAGAGAGAGTGCACACGCGTGTGTGTGCAAGCGCGTGGGGGAGGAACGGGGAGAGAGAGAATCTCAAGGAGGCTCCATACCCAGCACAGAGCCCGCAGGGGTGAGGGGGGGAAGGGGATGCCTCAGTCTCATCACCCTGAGATCATGACCTGAGCCAAAATCAAGACTCGGAGGCTTAACTGACTGGGCCAACCAGGTGCCCCTGATGATTTTATTTATTATTAAGGAAAACTTAGATTTAAAAAATTATAACTTGGGGCACCTGGCTTAGTCGGTTAGGTGTCCAACTCTTAATTTCATCTGGGTCTTGGTCTCAGGGTTCTGAGTTTGGGCCCTGCATTGGGCTCCACACTGGATGTGGAGTCTACTTAAAAAATATAAATAAATAAATAAATAAACTTATTTATTTTAGAAATAAATTTCTTCCGTATCTTCCATTATCTTTGGGATGAGTACTGGGTATAGTTTGCCCAGAAGAACATACCAGTCTGTCTATCTGATATGGAGTTGAGAGAAATGGGAAACTGAGTTTTGTGATTTGTCTATACTTGTGAGGTCTTAAACCCTTTATTCCTTTGATCTTCATTTGAAGAGTATTTGGCCTTTTTTATAACGCAGAAATTAAGAAAATAACCGCACCTAGTACAAATATACCAAAGAACTAAAGGTATTTTTATTTTCACCTTAAGTCACTTCCCTGCATATCTATTTTAATACCTGTCAAGGAAGTACATTCAAAAGAAATACATTTGTAAAAACTCTTGTCTTTTCAGTGTTAGTAAGAAACGTATCCTTTTTTCTTTTTTTTAAGCGACTTATTGAGCTAAAACGCCAGTGTTTGGAGAAAGAAGAACGTTTTCAAAGTATTGCTGGTTTAAGTACAATGAAGACTAATTTAGAATACTTGAAACATGAAATGGCTTGGGCAGTGGTAATTTTTACTTTATTACTTATTCACTTATGCTTTTAATATGTAGAAAATATTGGTTTCAGTTACTCTTATACATGATTTACACTAATTTCTTTTTAGGTCAATGAAATTGAAAAACAATTGAATGCTATCAGAGATAATATCAAAATTGGGGAAGATCGTGCTGCTAGACTTGACAGGAAGATGGAAGAACAGCAGGTAATTATTTGTTTAATACAGATTTAGTAGGTTAAAACATAGGAGATTACTGATATTAGACTATTTTAAAAGACCTACAAAAGTAGCAGTTTCAACCTATATATTTATCTATGTTTGAATTTATTACTCAAATGAAACTGACATAAACTTTTGTTCAAGTACTATTATGGCAACCCTTTTTTATTTTATTTATTTTTTTCTTTAAGATTTTATTTATTTATCTGGCAGTGTGGGGGTAGAGCACAAGCAGGGATAGGGGCAGAAGGAGAGGGAGCGAGGATCTCAAGCAGACTTTGCACTCACCACTGAGCCCGATGTAGGGCTCAATCTCATGACCCCAAGATTGTGACCTGAGTCAAATTCAAGAGTCAGCTGCCCAACCAACTGACCCACCCAGGCTCCCCGGCAACTCTTTTTTAAAAAGAGTATTGTGTTTGGACGTGATCAGCCAGTTGAGCCCAGTAATGTAGCACTCTAAACTCATGCATGTGGACAATGGTAGGTACTTCGTTATTAACTAGAGATGCTACAACATGAAGCTTTTACTGTTGTGTTCATTAGGAGTGTCAACATAAAAAGTCTTGAGGTGCTAGAATAATGGTCATTTAGAAAGCTAAGTATCATGAAGTATAACACTTCAGAACTGAGCAGAATGCCCAGAGATTGCTACCAGAATTTCCAGGGAACTGAAGTTTTAGGGCTCAGAACCATCAGAGGATTTCGTGTAGGTGGAACACATGTAGGACAAGTTGTTAGGTCTGCTAAAGTTAATTTCAACCTGAGATCTAAGAGCCACGTGGAAACTATGCTATTTATGTAAGATTCAAGAGTCTTCCACTTGGGTCTAGAGGTAGAAGTTGGTTGAATCGTAAGTAAAAGCAGTAATTTTCTTTTTTTTTTTTAAAGATTCTTATTTATTTATTCATGAGAGACAGAGAGAGAGAGAGAGAAGCAGAGGGAGAAGCAGGCTCCCAAGGAGCAGGGAGCCCGATGTGGGACTCGATCCCAGGACCCTGGGATCATGACCTGAGCCGAAGGCAGACGCTTAACCATCTGAGCCACCCAGGCGCTCAAAAGCAGTAATTTTCTGTTAGGGCTGTCCACATGGACCTTTTTACCATATAGCCAATCCACTCTTTATGCTCGCGTTTTTGTTCTTTGTTTAATAGCTTTATTGAAATATAATTCATATACCATATAATTCACCAGTTTAAAATTTGCACTTGAGTGGTCTTTCAGTATTTCACAAGGGTATGTAGCCCGCAATGCAGAATTCCTTGCATTTTGTCATGCCAGAAGTAGAACTCCTAGCCCCTTCATTTTTGTAGAAGCCCCACCTACTCAGTGTGGATGGCTTATCTCTTAGTATTTTGTTCTACCAAGCTTAGTTTATAGTATAGGATGTAATCTTCCCCACCTTGCTTTTTCAAGGTAAGCAGATATGTTTTCTTCCCTTTAAGTGTTGTTATTAGTAATCCATCAAAAGTAAGAAATAAATATGTAAAAATAACAGAAACAGGCTGAATTTCTTCCTCCCTCTTCAGGTAGCAAATGGAAGTTCAACCCCACCCACCTTTTCTCACCTCAGATTTTCATCTCTGTGAGAATATGCTGGAATTTTTTTTTTTTCCCCCACCAAATTCTCCTCATCCTCATTTCCTAGCTTATCATAGTGGAAGACCTTAAGTTATTTTTCTCCTTAGATAATCTCCAATCTAAAAATGGAATCCAGGGGTGCCTGGCCAGCTCAGTTCATAGAGCATATGACTCGTGATCTTGGGGTTGTAAGTTTGAGCCCCGCACTGGGTGTAGAGATTACTTCAAAATAAAATTTTTTTTTTTTTTAAAGTGAAAAGTAAAAAAAATAATAAAAATGGAATCCAGTCTGAGTAATATAATGTTCACCTTTTTTCAAGTGGGAAAAGGAAGATCTTGAGGCAGGGTGATACTTTAGTTCTGCAGGCCTTTGCCCCCACTTAAGCATTTGGGCACTCTCTGTAGTAAATGTTAAATTTCTGGAGGGTAAGAGCTATCTTATTTTATATTTGTATCCTTCCATGTCTTACATAAAACCTTTCATGCTGTATTATGCGTGGTGATTGATTATAGGATGACTGTTAAGTGGAAGGGATGTGAAGAAATTGTGTCAGCTCCACTATCTGGCTCTTTCTGGAAAAAGTTTGCTGATCCCTGATCCAAATAGTTCTCATATTTGTCTCTTCTAATCCATTCCTATTGTCTCAGTGCCCCATTTTGGTTTCTAATTCATTTTGCTCTGGAATGTTAACTCTTCACTGAAATTGTTTGTTTTTAATTTTCCCTCCACCCGGCTTGTGCTTCCAAAGTGACTTGATGTACAGATTCGGTCATGTCTTGTCTCCCCGTTGTCTGGAGGGTTAAATTGTAAGCTGATCTTAGGGAATTCTGGGCCCTTCCATGCTTCCAGCTCAGCTCCCACCACTACCCTCTCAGTTTAAGCTCTAGATATTTTCATTTCCAAAAGTAGTATTAGTGCCTTTCTGCATGCTTTTCCATCTGCCTCTAACACCTTTACCCAGCTTTTCTCCTGGTACATTTGTATTAATCTTTCAAGTCTCAGCTCAAATGCTACTTTTGTTTTGAAGGAGGCATTCTTGACTTTTTCTGGCAGACCTCTGGATTCTTTCTCTATGCTTCCACAATTACAAATAGACATAACCAACTTAAGCATTATGGTATCCAAACTATGATCAATTTAAGCAATCTGTTCTTCTGTTAAATTGTGTCTATCTCCCTTTAATTGTGTTACCTGCAGACCATTGTTACTCTGTCTTTGTATCCCCAGAAGATAGCACATTTGTTGGATAACTAAATGTGGAATTAAAAATTGTATTTTAGTGTTTTATGTAATTATGTTTGCTTACCCGAGGTCTTGAGATTATTTAGAGTGAAACTGAATTTGTTATTTGCTATATATAATTTAAAATTTTTTTCTGTTTGTTAAAGAAAAGTAAAATACACTCTAACAATGTTATTTTCTTAAAGGTTAGACTTAATGAAGCAGAAAAAAAATACAAAGATATTCAAGATAAACTGGAAAAGATTAGTCAAGAGACAAATGCACGAGCACCAGAATGTATGGCATTGAAAACAGATGTTACTGCTAAGAAAAGGGTCTATAATGAAGCTGAGGTGAGAGAAATTTTCCAACCTGGAATATTAAATACTGTATATCAAATATAAATACTGTTCATTTTCTTTTAAAAGTAGAGGTATTGTAATTAGGTAGAAATCTGTACTGCTTTCAGACTTTAAAAAATAATGGTTTCATGTGACCATTTATATACTTTGTTTTAAAAATACATTTTTGCATATATTTCCCCTCCGATTTGAAGATTTGGCAAAAGTGGATTTGAATAGAATATGTATTTTTTTTATCTTACCAAACTGTCTAATTTTTTTGTTAGGTTTTATATAATCGTTCCCTAAACGAGTATAGAGCATTAATGAAAGATGATGAACAGCTTTGCAAAAGGATTGAAGAACTAAAGAAAAGGTAAGTTGGTTACTTTGCTATGTTCATGAATCCCTCTTTCTGTAATACAGTGAACTCAGCTAAGGGGAGTATTATATTTTCCATATTATTTCTAAAGGAATTTTATCACATTGCTTTGTATTTTTTCAGTGTTTGGTTTTTCATTTAACATTTTCTGTTTTGGATTATTTACTGTTAGTACTGATCAATCTTTGGAACCTGAACGATTGGAAAGACAAAAAAAAATATCTTGGTTAAAAGAGAGAGTAAAGGCTTTGCAGGATCAAGAAAGCTCAATCAATCAAGAGATCGAACAGTTTCAGCAAGCCATAGAAAAGGACAAGGAAGAACGGATCAGAATTAAGTAAGTTTCAACATCCTTAGAATGACTTTTTTCAATGACTTGAAAATCATGTGGTTTGTTCTTTATACGAAGAGAGAAAACATGTTTTGTTGTGGTTGTTGTGTCTTGTGTTAATAAAATATCTTTAAAAATTACTTTTCCCAGACTGTTCCAACACTTGTAGAGCTGAACCATCTCTGGGATTTCTAGTCCTCATCCCTATGGCATCATTTCTTTTTTCGTGCTAAGTTTTGAGGACTTGAGACTGTTTTTCTCTAGTAACACAATCATTTTCAAATAAAGAAATCTGCCTTTAGTCTTTAAGAGTAGCTGAGTCATTCGCTGGTATGCAGGTATTGAGGGGAAAGACTGGATATTTCTGTATAACTGTATCACACATCTCTTCTGTTTTTCTGCTTTTATTTTTTAGGAGAGAAGAATTAGATGTCAAGCATACACTGAGCTATAATCAGAGGCAACTGAAAGAATTAAAAGATAGTAAAACTGATCGACTGAAAAGATTTGGCCCTCATGTTCCAGCCCTTCTTGAAGCAATAGATGATGCCTATAGACGTGGGCATTTTACCTATAAACCCGTGGGCCCTTTAGGTATTTGCCACCATTTGGTCAGGATATAAGAAACATTAAAAATAAGGGTTTATTTTCAGGAAAAGGTTTATTGAATCCAGTTTTAAAACTGTTATCAAAGAGCTATGTAATTATATGTGGATTTTAATTGTACATATTTTAAGAAATAATCACTCTAAACTTTATAATTTCCCTTTTACATTTTTAAAGCATAAAATAGCCAAAAGCAAGAAAACTTAGGAAAAGAAAAAAAAACTATAGAGTTGAATAATCTGATCTGATTTTTTTTCCTGAATGAATGAATAAATGAGTGAACTAATTTGAATATAATTGATTAGTTTGAAAATCCAGTGACAGTGATATAGTCAGAAGAACCCTTCACCACCTGAGTTTGGTGTAACCTTTATAAAATGACTTGTCTTCTTACTTTCTGTGTAGGTTGGACAACATTGTTTCTAAGTTTTTTTTCAAGTGGAAAACCTGGGTTTATTGAATTATCCCTATATATACATGAAATTAAAAAATACTTGTAATCTGTTGAATTCTCCTGAGGAGTTATCTCTAATTCTATAACATCATTAAGTGAAAATGATGCTGTCAATTTAAAGGTTTTGTTGCTAAAGTACTCTATTACCGTGTAAGCACAGCATTACACACGGTGTTAAGTATTATGGTAAAATCTCATATAAATGATATGTACCTCTATACCAGGATCCATTTAAACGGATGAGGCATTTTCTCTCTGTTTCTAAAATCCCAGTGTTAATCAGTTTGACAGAAAATAGTAAAGAATCTGTAAACCTTTTGGCTTGCTTTTCAGAATGCCATTCAGAGGCTGGAAGAGTATACACTTTCATAGAAAAACATCTGTTAATTTACATGGGAGTTAGTGAGGTAGTTCTTTTCACAGGATTTGATGGGTTTTCTCCCCAGTGTATCCAGTGGATATATAGGGATCTCCCATTTAGTTAACATAAGATCTGTAATGTCATTTAAGCTTCCTTATGTGAAAATATTTTGAAGTCATTTATAAACTGTTATAAGAAGAAAGTTACATTAATATTTCAAAATATTAATGGGCCTTTTAATAATTTTCTCTCACCTTTAGGAGCTTGCATTCATCTTCGTGATCCTGAACTTGCTTTGGCTATTGAATCTTGCTTGAAAGGACTTCTGCAGGCGTATTGTTGCCATAACCATGCTGATGAAAGAGTTCTTCAGGCACTGATGGAAAGGTTTTATTCACGAGGGACCTCACGGCCACAGATAATAGTTTCTGAGTTTCGGAATGAGATGTATGATGTAAGACACAGGTGAGGCATCGGTAGCTAAATGCCGTTTCTGGTTTTACTTAATCATGTACAAGATCAGAAAGAATTAAGACATTTTTGTATTAACCAAATCTGTAGTACTGATTGATGAAATTTCATCAAGCCACTTCTTTAACTTCAGTCTAGGCACTGGAGACACATAGATAAATAAGACATGCTCCCTGCCCTTGAGCTCCTTACACAAGGTCTATTGTGGGAGCCAGGACAGGGGAAGGGACATGGTGCAGCATAGAAATTATACTGAGGGAAGTGATACAGACCACGGCAAATTAAGGGGTATGTGGGGGTGGGGGTACTAAGGAAGAGCTTTGGCACTCAGTACTCACAGTTCAACTCTCAAGGTGCTTTGCAGATTCCGTAAAGAGCTGTGGTAGTTTTCTTTGATGACCCTAACAAACCTTCTCAAAGGCACAGTATTTAAACTGGCCTCTTTCTAACTGCCTGACTGGCTAGTCACTTTACTTTCAAATGTAATACATATTTTCTAATTGAATGTCAGCTTTGATAAAATTGGATCACAAGATGCAGATGTAGTTCGAATGAGAGAGGAATTATATGTTAGTAGGCAGGTTAGCGAAGAAATTAGAGAAAAGAGGACAAATAGTCAGTCTTCTGACCTGATGAATTTGTCAAGTGACAGGTAAGGTTTAATTGCCTTATAAGCAAATAGAATTCTATGTGCAAAATGCATAGTGGCATGGCATCATAAATTATTCTGCAAAAAATAGATTAAAAGCGCTATTTAGGGGATGCCTGGGTGGCTCAGCTGGTTTTGTGTCTGACTCTTGGTTTTGGCTCAGGTCATGGTCTCAGGGTCATGAGATAGAGCCCAGCATTGGGCTCCACGCTCAGCAGGGACTCTGCTTAGGATTCTGTCCCCCTCTGTCTGCCCCTCACCCTGCTTGTGCACACACTCTCTTTCTCTCAAATAAATAAATCTTTAAAAAATAATTAAAAGCGTTATTTTGGACAAAATAAAACTTGTTACTTGAATGTAAGAGAATGAAAGAATTGAGGATGACTGCTAGGTCTCTGGACCAAGCAGATGTGCTCGTAACTGGTTTAGGAGAAGTGTAAGGAAAAAGTGGATTTGTCAAAAGTGGATAAATTCTGTTGTGGAATTGTCAGCTTTTAGGCTAGAAATAAGGATTTGGGAGTTAAGGGTAAACTGTTTTCCCAGTCTGCATGAAAATATGACTCTACATTAGTTTCTGGCTCTGATCCTGATTTCTAAAACCTGATAAGAGTGAAATTTCAGTTGTGCTCTCAGACAACATTGGTTATGGTAAAGATGCCCCCTGGCAGGATAGTTGCATCTAGAGTGAGAAAATTCTGAACAGCTGGTGGAATGCCAGTATGGTGACTTGCAATTGGATATTTCCCTACGGGGACCTTGGAAACTGTCCCTGGGAGATTACTGGGAGAGATTGGCTTCTGTGAGGAGTATCCTTCTGCACCAGCACTGTCCTTTGGGGACCAGGGACAGGGGCCCTGAACAGCTGTTGGGACTGCTCCGTGACCCACTGCACAGACTCCCATGAGTAGCAATGCCTGGCACCGCCCTGCCGGCATGCCGTGTTTCCCAATGGTTGTATTTCCAGTCTCCTAGCAGTGTATCATCCTGTGAAGGGGTGCGGAGTGAGCTCCATTTGTGCAGCATGAGGTCACTTCTTAGAAATAAGGTGAATCTGTGTGCTGAGAATGAGGGCCTCCGGAGTTGGGTAGGTTTGGGGAGAGTGAGTAAGGAAGCAGAACCAACATCCACTCAGGATTCAAACGCCCATGGCTGCAGGATTTTTGGCTTTTTAATAGGTTTGAGGAGAGAATGTGTACCCTTGGACTGTTACTATAGTAGGATTTGTTAGAATGGGTAGTTATTACAGAAGAAGAGGGAAGCAATTGAGAAGAGTTCATTGATTGGCCATGAGGTGAGGCTGGAGAGGGAAGAAAGTGAGGTGTGGGAGCAAATCTGTAAATGTGCTGGATGCAGGGAGAGAGCAGGTTGAACAGGCGTGGTAAGCCGGGAACTCTGCAGCTGTAGCTCGTGGTGACAGTGGGAAGTCGGAGGTTAATGGAGCAGCTCCAGGCATTCGCCTTTCAGAGTAGTTGGAATTATGCTGAAGTTCAAGTTGGTGGTGTAGTAGAGGAAGTTGGATGTTACTTTTAGGTTTTGACAGAATATCGACAGGTCGGGTATGTTTAATATTCTCTCAACTTCACCTGCCTTTGCAGACATTTTGGAGAGGTGATTTTTGGTGAAGACCTTTATCAGTATATATTGTGGTTCAAACACTAAATTTTAAAATTGGGCATGTTATTTTAGTGTAGAAAAGAACAGTAAAACACCCTTGGAATATTAGAATGAATCAGGTATATTAGGCTCACATTAGAGAACCTCATCAGAGGAGCCTGGGGGAGTGTATAGCTCCCCAGGAGATGCTGGGGATAGTTTCCTGTTGTATAAAAACGGCTTTGTTTGCCCTGAAGTACAGGCCGCCGAACTGCTCAGTTCTGTCTGCATCTGTACGTCTATCCTGCTCAGCACAAGAGATTCTCTTGCTCTCCAAAGCTCTTTATTCTATGTAGACTCTGAATTGCATGCTTTTTTGCCTGGTTTGTTGGACTGTTTCTTTTAATTATTTCAACTCTCTCCTGGGCCTTAAACTTTCCTACTCCATTGACTTCTCTCCGCTTTAAATCCTAGGCCAGTGGTTTGCCTCCCCCATCTTAAGAACAAACTCCTTTAAATTAGAGAATAACATTATCAATCCCATGGTTATTATGAGGATTCAATGAGCTGATATTATTTATAATATTCTTAGAATGCCTAGCACATGATATAAATGTTTGCTATTTAGATAAAATAAAACCTATTCCAGATGTTTTCAAATGTTATCAGATATTTTCCACTGTCTTACCTATAGTCACACATTAAAAAGATATGTATATAAAATTAAAGTTTGATAATACTTAACATATTTTTAATATGTAATTTTTTAATACTTATATATTTTTGTCTCCTAGAGCTGCTTACCATCCAGAGTTTCCAACAGTCCTGACAGCTTTAGAAATAGATAATGCAGTGGTTGCAAACAGCCTGATTGACATGAGAAGCATAGAGACAGTGCTTCTGATCAAAGTAAGATAAGATGCTTGCTGAATTTTATATACTCTTAAATTTCCAAAACTGAAGTTGGCTATATAAATCCTTTTCCCCTTCTATATTATGGAGTTGTTAATATGTCTTACTGCTGTACTTTTACCTTATAGGAAACTACAGCATAATACAGAGCTGGTTGGTGTATGTGTTTTCTGCCTGAGGGAACTTTATATTTTTGGCTATTCCTCAGTAAATATTTCACAAATACCTATTATTTTGGTGAATGATGCTATAATTTTTTTGTTATTCATTCTTTCTTGATTGGCTGCCAAATCCATTTTTTATTTACCCTTATAGATAAGTGTATTATTATTATTCTATTTTTAAGCAAATACTCTACTTGATATTTTATGAGTTCTTTATCTTAAAACTTTAAAAGTACTGTAAAATAATCAGTATTTACTCTTTATCTATGTATATTTATGTACTTGTTGGATTAGATCATCACTGGCATAAATTTGCTGAGAAGGAACTAGGAAATTCAAAACAGAGATCTAATCAAAACAGTTTGTTTTTCTCAATAACAAACTGAGAAGTAATTGTATCAGTAATTTAAATATATATACAGTGTATGTGTTACAGGGTCATATTGTAATTATTTGTGGGCTTTGCTCACTCATATTTTAGAAGGATCCTTGAACGGAAATAATGAAGTCCTCTTGTCTGTCCCCAGAGGTTGGCTAGGCCTCCATTAAGCCTGATGCCCATTTTACTTCTAGGGCTTATTTTTCCCCCATGTAATTCAGTATACTCATCTTTTATTGCAATTTGCTGTTCATTCGCATCTTTCTTTTCAGGCTGTTAAAGTCATTTAGAAAAAGTAAGATTTGTATGAACTCTAAGTAAACATTTTCGTGTGAAAATGTACTTAAAATTTTAATTTTAATAGATAGCAGCATTAGAACTTAAAATCAGTTTGTCATAAAACCTTGCTTACTATGTTGTTCTAAAGACTGTCAGTAGTTTCAATTCTTTGAATCATGAGAGTTGTTTTTGAAATTCTTTCATTTTTTGGAATTATTTTACTTATGTTTAAATGTTTAAATAAAAATACTTGAATCTTAAAATAATGATAGGTAACATTTTGAGATTGTGTATCAGAAATGCTATGGCATAACTTCAAAAATTTATTTCTCCCCCCTCTATTTTTTTAGAATAATTCTGTAGCTCGTGCAGTAATGCAGTCCCAAAAGCCACCCAAGAATTGTAGAGAAGCTTTTACTGCTGATGGTGATCAAGTCTTTGCAGGACGTTACTATTCATCTGAAAATACAAGACCTAAATTTCTAAGCAAAGATGTGGATTCTGAGATAAGGTTAGTGTCAATGTAGAGTTACTGTGGTATTGCTACTGCTTCCTATAGGGTTTCGTTCCCTTCATGTTACTCTCTTAGTAAGTTATTTCAAGGAAAGATTGTGAGTAATCTCTTCGGGCTTAAAAGATCATTTAGCTGGGTGTAGAATTCTAGGTTGATGGTTATTTCCCATCATCACTTTGACAATAGTATTCTGTGCTAAGAACACAAAGTGTGTTCCCTTGACCAGCTGATCTGCACATTCTGAACTCAGAATGTACACCAGCTACATCACTATCCCATCATTAGTTCTGACTTTGCTCAGTGAGAGTAGAGGTGTGCTGGTTTACATTCTGGCTCAAGTTCCATATTCCGTCTCTGACTGTATCTTGAGTTGCACTGTTCTAAAAAGATCAGTCGGCACAATTAGAGCACACATTTAGGAAAATAGAGCTGCCAGAGGAGACAATGCGAGAAGTTGAACAAAAAACTAGTAAGTGTATTTAATGAGATTCACAAGCATTGCAGAAAGGAATTTTGGTACCAAAAAACATGATTTTCTAACCAGACGAATTCAATTGACAAATTAATGGGTTGAAACTAAATTAGTGACCTGCAAGACCTTCAGTAGAAGAACTTAGAACTTAAGTAAAATAAATATCTACGAAAATTGAGTAAAAGTGAAAGTATTCTAAATGACTTACGTATGTAAGAGAAATGAGAGTTTTATTGAAATATCTCTCTTGTTTTCAAATAAGATTAGTCATTTTTATGTGACTTTGAGAGCAGCATAAAGAACAGTAGCCATGATGGTTATCAGAAAGTTTGGTAAAACTTATTTAGCAACAGAAAAAAGTTGAATGACCAGCAACTTGGTGTCATGGCACGAAGCACACATTTTACATTGACACTGAATTTTAGAGGATAAATGTGTGAATGTGCTATGTAAAAGTGACCTGTAAAGTGATAAGGTTTTGTCCATTGTACCATGACGTTTAAATCCAGTTTTCCTAATTCTTAACGGGGTAAGACTAAATTATATGGTATTCAAGCAGACATGAGTACAAATGTATAAAAATATCATGGTGGTATTACTCTATGTTGCTTACACTTCCCTTTCAACAAAAATTGCCTCGTGTATTTGTGTCCCGAGTCTTAAAAAAAGGAAGTACGGCACTATTGGAAGAGATTGTAAATATAGCCCAGTAGCAAGTTGGCATCTCTGATTCCAACGTTTTAGTAATAAGGGTTTCAAGTTGATACTAGCTTCATTTTTTAGGTAACAGTATTTGTATTAATGTGTAGGGGACACATCTTTTGTTTTAAAAGCCAGATGAACACTGGTTTTTAAAAAATTGTTTCCCACATTGATAAACTTTATTAATTATAAATATAGTGTTCTGGGTATTATGTTAATTCGAGTCAGTCAGACAGAGAAAGACAAATACTGTATGATTTCATTTATATGTGGAACCTAAAAAACAAAACAAATGAATAAATACAATAAAACAGAAACCGACTCATAGATATGGAGAACAATCTGGTGGATGAACAGTCTCTCTCCAGAGGGGAGAGCGATGATGGGATGGCTGAAAGAGATGAGGGGGATTAAAAGGTACAGACTTCCAGTTGGAAAATAAGTAAATCATAGAGATGTAATGTACAGTGTAGGGAATATAATTAATATTAATTGTTATTAATATTTTAATGACTTTGGTGACTGGTGGCTGCTAGATTTATTGTGGTGGTTGCCTCATAATGTATATAAATTTTGAATCACTATGTTGTACATCTGAAACTAATGTAATATTGTATGTAAACTACACCTCAATTAAAAAAAGAGAGAGAAAAAGGCTAATAGCTAAAAAAGCCAAGTCTGAAAGAATGTAGGAAGGAGATGAAGGCACTGAAGGGAATAAAATTCCTGGATTTTCTGGAAAAACTAAAAATAAATTTTAAAAAATGAAAGAAAAGAAAGAGAATATACCAATTTTTAATGATACTTAGATGACTTTTGTGTCATCTGTTTTGACCTGAACCAGTGTGATAGTTGCCTGATATTTGGAAGTTTAGAAAAATTCACTAGTGTTTTTTAAATATAAAAAGGTATAAATTGGGAAACAAAAGCTCATAATCCTGTTTCTCCATAGTCCTTGTTGACATTTAAAAAAATAATTAAAAGGAATATATGCATATGGTGAGAAAGTTCAAACAGTGTAGAAAAGTATACAGAATGAACTGTTCTCATTGCTTTTTTGTTGTCGTTAAAGATTTATTTATTTGAGAGAGAGTTAGTGAGAGAGGGCACAGGCGGGGAGGAGAGGGAGAAGCAGGCTTTCCACTGAGCAGGGAGCCCTAGGTGGGGCTCCATCCCAGGACCCTGGGATCATGACCTGAGCCACCCAGGCACACCCTCATCCCTCTTTCAAAAGTAAATAGTTGAGCAGTTTCTTATACGTGTTCCTAGTTTCTATCCTTGTACCGTACAGTGACTTTTTAAATTGAGATATAATTCACATACTATAAAATTCACTCTATTTTAAAGCATACAATTTAGAGATTTTTATTACATTCACAGGGTTGTGCAACCATCACGGTTAGCTAATTCCTGAACATTTTTATCACACCAGAAGAAAAACCCATACCCATTAGCCATTACTTCCGCAATCCCCAACTCCTGGCAACCACTAATCCTTTTATGGATTTGTCTTCATGGATTAGTCTATTCTGGATGTTTCATATAAATGGAAACAAATGATATGCAACCTTTTGTGCCTGGCTTCTTCCACTTACATGTAAAGTTCATCCGTACTGTGCTATGTATAAGTATGCATATGCTTTCTCTATCTTGCTTTTTTTCTGTCAGTGTTATATCTTGGCAGTCGTACCATGTCAGCACATTTAGAACTACCTCTCAGTATGGCTTATCAATACGCTGCTACCAGTGTCTTGTTGACGGACCTAGCAGTTGTTTACCATTTCCTCTTATAACAGTGCTGCAGAGCAAACACACGTATGTGGATCTCGGCAGAGTTTTGAAAGTGTGTACATAGCTTAAATTCTTAATAGTAGAAATGCTAAATAAAAGGATATATGAATTTTTAAGTTATTTAATAGCTGTTGCCAAATGACTATAATTGATATATTAATATATAATTTATGGTTCAATTTTAAATATTTAATAATATTAAGCAATTACTAATATTTTTAATATGTGTAATATTAAATGAGCTTTAATATTTATTAAAATAGATAATTTAACATTTTTATTTTATTTTTGAATAAGTTGGCCATTTAACAGTGATTCCTAAATGACTCCAGAAAGATCCCTCGATTTCCCCTCATACTGCAAATATATGAAGGGTGCTTCTCTACACCCTCTTCAACTCAGCACTGACAGATCTCTATTGATGAAAAACGGCCCTGGAATTTAAGTGAAAAGATTATAATATATTTTCACAAAATTCACAAAAAATTTCATAACGAACAGAGTGACTTCTTAATAGGCAAAGGGTTTTAAGTTCTCACTACAGGTACTGACTTGGTTTGATTATCCCAGTGTGGTTTCCCATGATGAAAGTACACATAAAGTGCAAGAAAAATGTCTAAGGTAGCTCTTGGAATAATTCCAGTGCAGTTACTGCTTACATACAAGATCAGAAAAAAAAGTTTACCTGTGGATTTTTGAATTGCCAAAATACTGTAACATATTTAATGTAATTTTCCAAAGCGTGTTTTTCAAATTTATTCTTTCATTTGTTCTTTAAAACAGATAATGAATGAGTACTTAATGTACCAGGCCCTGATCTGGGCACAAGACACAGCACAAAATAAAGTGCAAAATATTCCTCATCCCAGAGCTTGTATTAAGAAGGTGGACATAGACTATAGATGAATACTAACTAGGTCAAGTGCTGTGGAGACAAACGTAGCACACTAAGGGCTGGAGACTGGGGAGAGTACTACTTGAATAGGTGGTCAGGAGACTGTGTTCATCCCACGCAAACAATGCACACATGCTTAGCTCAGTTGTACCTGTTTCATTAGGTAGCAAAGGTTCTTGCTCCGTGTAAAAATTAATTAAAAACTAAGGAGGAACACTATATGAAAGTGTGTAACGGGGCGCCTGGGTGCCTCAGTCAACCATCTGCCTTTGGCTCAGATCTCAGGGTCCTGGGATCGAGCCCCACGTTGGGCTCCCTGCTCAGCAGGGAGCAGAGGGAGAAGCAGGCTTGTGCTCTCTGCCGCTATCTCTGTCTCTCTCTCAAATAAATAAATAAAATTAAAAAAAAAGAAAGTGTATAACAGAATTCATCCTACCCAGCGAAAAGGAAGTTGTACAATTTAGTAGTTTTGTTTATATAGATTATGTTGATTGCTTATGTTTATTCTAAGTATTCAGGAAATAGTATAACAGAATATTGTCTGTGCTTAGTTCACTGGTTTTTATTTTTGGTTTGGGCTCTGGGTTTCAAAGTTTGTTTACTTGGTAAATATTTTATTGTTTTTAGTGCAATTGCATTCATTTGTTAATAAAGGTATAGATTTATAGTCATTCAAATATTTCTTACTAAATCTTGAGGAGCCATCTTAAGTTCTTATATTTGTCCCTATTTTTACCAGAAATACCACAACTATTTTCCTCCTTTCCTCATGTTTATCATTCATTCAGCTGACATTTTTGAGTCTTTTTCTAATTTTGAGGATTCTGGCAAGGTAGCACAGTTACAGTATTTCATCAAATTTAAGCTGCTCTGTTATTAAAAAAGAAAAAATGCTGCTAATTGAACCATGAACTGGAACATGATTTCAATTAAAATGTGGAAAAATATGCATCTTACTGAAATATGGCACAGAGAAAAGTTTTTAACTGCAAAGGTGGTTCTCTCCCACCAGGCACATGATTTTGGGAGACAGGTGCTTGGATCAGTGAGGCAGGAAGAGGTGACTTCTGAAGACAGTGACTCCTGTCACAGAGACCCTTTATGGCTTTGGCACCTGCTGGCTTTTTCTTCCATCCCTTTTCTGTCCCCCACTCCATGCCTTCCACTCCTGCAGTTACCCAGCGACAGCACATGTTGTGCTGTCGGGTTTCTCTGTTTAACTTCTCTGTGCTTCGGTGTCTGTCTTTCCATGTCCTGTAGTTGATCCAGCTGAGGGAACCTTTAGAGAATACAGTTCGGTTGTCACTTGCCCCACGCTCACTTGTTATGTTCCCGTAGTTCTGTAGGATATAAAGTATCCTGTTCACATTTTAACGTTACGGCTTATTTCCTGGGTTTTTTTCCTGTTTGTTTGATTCTTTCATGTCTTTTTTTTTTTTTTAAGGTATTATTTAATGCTGGTGAGGCTTTGTAGAAACTATACTATTTTTTTTTAAAGATTTTATTTATTTGACAGAGAGAGAGACAGCAAGAGAGGGAACACAAGCAGGGGGAGTGGGGGAGGGAGAAGCAGGCTTCCCGCCGAGCAGGGAGCCCGATGCGGGGCTCGATCCCAGGACCCTGGGACCATGACCCGAGCTGAAGGCAGATGCTCAACGACTGAGCCACCCTGTCTTAATTCTGTTTCCACCCCTGCCTATCACTGTGCATGATGCCTGCCACACAGAAATCATAAATATTGGGGCACCTGGGTGGCTCAGTCATTGGGCATCTGCCTTTGGCTCAGGTCATGTTCTCAGGGTCCTGGGACCTAGCCCCGCATCTGGCTCCCTGCTCGGCGGGAAGCCTGCTTCTCCCTCCCCCACTCCCCCTGCTTGTGTTCCCTCTCTCGCTGTGTCTCTGTCAAATAAATAAATAAAATCTTTAAAAAAAAAAAGAAATCGTAAATATTTCTTAATGAAATGCATAAAATATGACTCCAGTTTTGATGTATTCTGAAATCTCCATATTTTCATGTTATTGATAACTTGGTAGGAATATAGAACTGGTCTAACTAAATAGAGTTTTGCAAATAAACTATCACAATTAAATAAGCTCTTCTTTGTAAAGACCTAAAATATTGTAATTTTCAGAAATAGATTTAAGGTGTTTTTTTATCCTCTCCTCTCTGTCCAGTGACTTGGAGAATGAAGTTGAAAATAAGAAGGCCCAGATATTAAATCTTCAGCAACATTTGTCTGCCCTTGAAAAGGATATTAAGCGTAATGAAGAGTTTCTTAGAAGGCGCCAAATACATTATAGAGAGTTAAAGGTAAAAAAAAAAAAAGAAAAAGTCCCTTTGTTTTTCTCAACTTACCTACTTCCAAGTTATTTTTAAGATCCTACCATTCATGTAGTTTTAGAGGAGCAGTTCTCAAGTATTTTGGCCTCCAGACCCTCTGTAGTCTTAGAAGAGCTTTCATTTAGGGGCGCCTGGGTGGCTCAGTCGTTAAGCATCTGCCTTCGGCTCAGGTCATCGTCCTGGGGTCCTGGGATCCAGCCCCGCATCGGGCTCCCTGCTCAGCTGGGAGCCTGCTTCTCCCTCTCCCTCTCCCGCTCCCCCTCCCGCTGCTTGTATTCCCTCTCTAGCTGTCTCTCTCTCTGTGTCAAAAAGATAAATAAAATCTTAAAAAAAAAAAAAAGCTTTCATTTATGTGGCTTTTACCTAATTACTAAGAATTAAGGGGCGCCTGAGTGGCTCAATTGGTTAAGTGGCTGCCTTTGGCTCATCAGTCATGATCTCAGGGTCCTGGGATCAAGCCCTGCATTGAAGTTTCCCAACTCAGTGGGGAGTCTGCTTCTCCCTCTGCCCTTCACCCCACTCATGCTCACGTGCGCTCTCTCACTCTTTCTCTCTCTCTCAAATAAATAAATCTTTTAAAAGATTGAAACAAACTTTAAGAATAATTATTGGTTCACTTAACAAAAACTCATGTGTTAACAAAAATAACATTTTTATGGAAAATAGCTATATTTTTCCAAAACCAAAAATATTTTGTGAGAAAATTGACATTTTTATATTTTTATAAATAGTAAAAAGGTTGCATAATGTCTTAGTGTTTTTATGAAAATAGTTTTGACCTCATGACCCCTTGAAAGAGTCTCAGAAGCACCTGGGGGGGCAGGTGCTGCTTGGGTCGTACTTTGTGAAGCACTGCATTGGAGTAATCTTGCCATAACCTCAATCTGAGTGTTTCAGAAAAGGATTTTCTCGATGGATTCAACATTGTCATCATTTTAAATGCTAAGATGGAGTTCTTCCATCTTTTTTTCCCTGGGAGTGGATTAGAAATAAGGGTGATCACGGCAGACTTTATATACAACTTCCTTTTGTTCATTTAATACTAATGTGGTCTCTTTCTTTAGCTACAGAACCCTCTGTAACAAAAGCAGAGTAAGGACTTTGTGGATTAATATATCCTTTCTGGGGTTTTGTTAGGTTTTTAATTTTATTTATTTATTTATTTTTAAAAGATTTTCTTTTTTTAACTAATCTCTACACCCAATGTGGGGCTCAAACTCACAATCCTGAGATCAAGAGTCACATGCTCTACTGACTGAGCCAGCCAGGCACCCCCTTAATTTATTTTATGTTACTAAAATTGAAATACTTTTCTTTCAGGTAAAAATAACAGAAAGTACTTCTGAAATTCGGGAACTTGAGAATATAGAAGAACACCAGTCTGTAGATATTGCAACGTTGGTAAGATTCTTTTCCTCAGTTTAAATGTAATGTTAAGGGACAAAGCAGTCATTTAGGTTAATAGCATCTACTCAGCCTTTTTTAAATCCTTTTAATTGGAGCTACTTTTTATGGTTGCTGTCTTCATTTGCAAATAAGGTAGAAACTACCTACCTGGCTTATGGCATTCAGGTTCCTTAATGTTTTGTATATGTAATGTGCATGCATAATAATTGATTTTGTCTTCTACTCCATGTAATAAAAAAAGCTTAAACAGTGTGCTTCTAACAAGTGGCCTTTCAAACCAAACTGCCTAGCATAGTATATTTCACAGTTAATCAGTATAAATATTAATGGATATCTTTTAGGCAGTTGTAGCTGGTCTCTGCATTGTTGGGGTTTTTTTTCCCCAAGAAACCGGTTTGCATTTTAATTTATCACACATTTGTTATTTTTTTTTCAAGGAACTGTTTTTTTTTTTTTTTCAAGGAACTGTTTATTACATTCAGCTTAACTTCTCTGAGTTACAGTAAGCACTGCATTAGATAGATTGGGGTCTGGTTAAAATGAGTAAGTATTAAGTATCCACTCTGCACCAGGCACCATATTAAGTGCTGGGGATGTCACAGTGAGCAAGATAGATGAAGTCTATTGGAGCTTTACGTGAATGAGAATTTGTCTTCATTTTTTATTAGTAGTCTTGTTCTTCACTGTTTATTTTTCTGCCTTAATTCCATAGATTTCTTAAAGGTATGGATTATGTCTTGGTCATTTTTGTTTACTCAGCATCTAACATATTGGCTGGCACTAGTTAAGTACACTGCATTTTGAAAGAAAAGAGTAACTAGGTAAAATAAAAGTTCTTCCATTTGATTATGACCTCAAGCACAGTACAGTCTAACGTGTCTCCCAAATGTCAGTCTTTTTGTTGAATCATTTTCTTCTACTTCCTGATTTACCACTAAGAGTATGAAAATATGCTAGTGTTCTTTGTATTTGTCTTTCATCAGATTGCCTGGAATCTGTAGTGTCTCCTCTCTCATAATTTCACACTGTTTTTCTATTTCATAACTTAAGTGTTTTAATTAACTCCATATGCTCTGTAAATGTAACCAGGAAGACGAAGCCCAAGAAAATAAAATCAAAATGAAAATGGTTGAGAAAAATATGGAACAACAAAAAGAAAATATGGAACATCTTAAAAGTCTGAAAATAGAAGCAGAAAACAAGTATGATTCAATTAAACAGAAAATTAATCAGCTCTCAGACCTAGCAGAACCACTTAAGGTATATGTTATTGTTATTCTGTTATATGTGTATTTTATGTTTCAGTTGTGTATCCATGCTGTACTTGCTAGATATTTCTCTAATAGAATCTATGGTCAAATGTAAATATAACCACAAAAAATGGGATATAAACCAAATTTTCATCAGTAGATCAATTAGAATTAAACACTTCTGTTCATGTCTTTAGGACCATAAATTGCCAAATTATTTCCCCCAGAAGATTACAGCTTTTGTTCCCTCTTTATTTTGTGATTTTCTTCTTCTTTTTTTTAGAACTAGAAGCAGGGATATTTTCTTGTCCGTCTGTTCTGTTTCTGTGCTCACCTATTCTGTTGTCCCTCCCTGCTTTCCTTCAGTAATTCAGGGATTAGTTATATAGAAATAGAGTTATATATTAGATATAAAAGCCAACTTGAAATTAAGTACCACTGAATTCTTATTTATTGATATATCTCTGTTAATGTTCCAGCCTGAATTAAACTGGCTTTTTTTTTAACACATGCTTTTTGAAAACAAATTTAGAAAATAAAATTATTTAACAATTAAATGGTGTACATTTCCCTGTGTTGCTTATTAGCTTAATTATCAATAACTTATCATCATTTTTATGCATAGTTCAATTATTAGAGCTTTAAATTTTATTTATAAGACTTGGAGAAGAATGAATAGTATATTTTAAGACTCTAAGAGGGGTATGTTGATGATATGATTTCAACATACCCTCCCTTTTTATTTTTTTCAGGAAAACTACCCCCTTTGAATCAAAATGGATTTAAGTATTTTAATAGCTTAAAAGAATTGTGCCTATAACTTTTACTGTACTTGTTTCCATAGAAAATTTTAGAAAACCTAACTTACAGAGTTGGGAGAATATGAAAGGAGGGTGCCAGACGTCCTGCCTGGAAAAACAGGTTGCTGTGGTCTCTGTGGAGCCACTGTCCGGGGCTGGGCTCCCGCCTGACGTTATAACCCAGGGCAGCTGAACTCTTTTCTCTTTGCGATAAGAATAAAAAATGGGAAAACCGACAGATAAGTTATATGATCAAGAAGAATATAAAGTTTATTTTTTTAAAGATTTTATTTATTTATTTGACAGAGAGAGAGAGATAGACCACACGAGCGGGGGAGGGGAGCAGCAGGCTTCCCACTGAGCACGGAGCCCAACGTGGGGCTCAAGCCCAGGACCCTGGGATCGTGACCTGAGCCAAAGGCAGACGCTTAACTGACCAAGCCACCCAAGTGCCCCAAAGAATATAAAGTTTAAATATTTAAAATTGTGAGGAAGGAAAATGTATTGAAGATAATATTGAGAAAAATAATTAAGAAGCATTTGCTACAGGAAATAAGAAAAAGGTAAAAAGTCTAAAATAAAAAAGACAAATAGTTTTTAAAAAAAAAATAAGACAGAGTAAGATAAATTTTAAAAATCGTCAGGAATAGGCAAGGTAGAATTCAGGACTCAGGAATTAAGTCAAGTCACAACAAAGGTAGGATTAAAAAAATATTTAAAATGGGTAAGGGATAGAACAGGGTGGCTTAAAATCAAAATGATGAAATACATTAAAACAATATAGAAAAGGAAAGATCAGCACCTAAATTATTCATCCCAGACAATTTAAAATTCAAAACAAGAAATGATGAGTAAGCTCTGTTCTGTTCTTTTAGGGACCTCTAGGCTAACACACCTCCTGGAATTGGGAGTTTGAATAAGTGTAAGAGCAGAAAATACGGGCAGAAGGCAGTAAGGATTCTTGATCTTAGCTCTTTGCCTTGGCTGCAAATAACTGAAAGCCAGGAGGTGAGTTCTTCAGTGAACTTGCTTGCAGTCAGCCCAGAGGCTTTTCCTCCCCAATGTCATGTCACATTATACAGCAGGACCAACAGGCTAACAGAATAATTTAATTCCTGAGACACTGCCATCATGATATACTAGCAGCTTTAAGATGAAATCTCTTTGCTTTTAGGACAGTTATTCATGTTGTGTCAGGGGTGATGAGGGGTAAAGTACTCTGTTTAGATATATAGTCATTGAAATTTTGGTATGGGGAATATTTTTCTCACTTTGAACAGTTTGTTTTGATTTAAATTGCAAATTTAATGCTTTAGTTTTAGTCACAAGTTAAATTTGTTGTTTGAGGAACGTGATCCACATTGAGCCTATAAAGAGAGATGGTCTACATTATTAGAATAGGAAGGACTCTCAGTTTTTAATATAGAGTTTGTTTGGATCAAGGGTGACTGCTTTTAAAAATTCCAAGGTAATGTTTTATAGTTTTTTGTTTTTTTTTTAAAGATTTATTTATTTATTTTGAGAGAGTGAGAATGAGAGAGAGAGAGAGAGAGAGTACATGAGAGGGGGTAGGGTCAGAGGGAGAAGCAGGCTCCTCGCTGAGCAGGGAGCCCGATGCGGGACTCGATCCTGGGACTCCAGGATCATGACCTGAGCCGAAGGCAGTCGCTCAACCGACTGAGCCACCCAGGTGCCCTGTTTTATAGTTTTTTAAAACCTCATAATTGATACAGGTTTATATGAAACAAGTGGCAATAACAATCCTGTAGCAATTTATCTAATGTCGCTGAGTAATGCTGGTTACCTTAAACATCCAAGCGAATAACATTTTTTAATGATTATGTTCCTTCTGTATCCCAGCTTACTTTTTAAAGGCTGTAACTTCTTAAAGGTTAGAAATGCTACAGGTTTAGGGCTACATCAGACTTTAATTTTAGACCTAATCCCTCCTAGTCCTCACCTAACCCAGGATGGGTGTCGTTAAGTGGCTGTTCATATCTGTAGTCCTTCCTTTCATCAGTAAAATGAAATGAAATAAAATACTCTCTTGCTTCACTTTTGGTTTTAAATTTGATGGTACCCAGGACATACGTTTATGAAGTACACAAGAACAGATCAAACAATCATGGTAAATGTGGAGGAAGAGATAGTGACATCAGATCAGTTTCTTTTCATCCTATTTTACAAATTAAGTCTGTACCTTTCCACAGTTGCCCGGAGGGATGATTAACCAGCACAATCGTGGCCTGAAACACTTTACCCTTTGGCTCCCTGAAGCAAATGCGGACCTATTTAGTGTGAAAGTTCCTACCACAAATGATTCGAAAACTTATAGTGTTTAACCATCCTGTTTCATAAGTTACTCAATTTTCTAATTGTAATGTCTCCCACTACATCAGTTGCACCCATTTTAAAAATTCTGTTTGAAATAAAGGAACAGCTTTTCTCCATCCTCGATGTAACAGTGTTTTTAGTTTTAATAGAACTCTTATAATCAGACATCTACCATGGGGGATAGTTGTTTTTAGCAGTATGAACAAGATGCAATAAATTGTAGTCTTATAGCCTATATCCTGTATTGTATGAGGTAAATATTTTCAGTTTTTAGGTGCTTCACAAGTTCTTTTCCTTTTGGGATACTTCCAAATATTCTGTCTTTCTTGATGCTGTTTTTACTGTTTTGGTTGGTGTTGATTTCTTTCTCTGTTTCTGACTGTAACTCTTGAGGCTGGCCATGATCATCACAGTGTATATGACTAGTGCTAGGCCCAAAAAACAAACCAACAAACTGAGTAAAATTTAATTCGGAGGTCCTTAAATCAGGAGACTTTATTCTTTTAAGATTTTTTTAATATTTATTTATTTGACAGAGAAAGAGAGGGAGAAAGAGTGAGCACGAACGGGGAGCAGGAGAGGAAGAGCCTGATGTGGGGCTTGAGCCCAGGACCTCGGATCATGACCTGAGCTGAAGGCAGATGCTTAACGACTGAGCCACCCAGGCGCCCCAAATCAGAGACTTTTAAAAACAGTTTTATTGAGATATAAGTGATGTATAGTGAATACACATGGAAGTGTACAGTTTGTTAAGTATTGACATGTATAACCTGTGAAACCACACAATTAGAGAACGGAACGAGTCCTTCACACTCAGAAGTTTCCCCATGTCCCTTTGTAATCTCTCCTCACCCCCTCTCCTTGTCTCTAATTACCAATCTGCTTGCTGTTACTATAGTCTACACACTTTCTAGAATTATGTATAATGGACTCACACATTATGTACTCTTATGTTTTTTGATTTGACCTTTTTCAGAACATAACACATGGTCTAGCACATATGTCCACACTACATTTTGAAAGTGAATAGAATAAAAGTTATTCTTTTTTTATGATACTCATCCGTATTTTTACTTGAATCAGTAATTCATTCCTTTTTATTGCTGAGTACTATTCCATTGTATTTGCTATATCACAGTTTGTTTATTCATTTACCTACTGAGGGACATATGGGCTTCCAGTTTGGGGGCTATTACAAATAAAGCTGCCTTGAGCCTTGGTGTACAAGTCTTTGTATATAAGACTAAATGAACAAACTGCCAGGCTAAACCTTCTTTTGGTGGTTCTGAAATCCATCAAAATTTTAGTGAAGATTTTTTTTTTTAAGTTTTAATTTGAGTTCCAGTTCACATACAGTGCAAGATTAGTTTCAGGTGTACAATATAGTGATTCAATACTTCATACCACACCCTTTGCTCATCACAAGTGCACTTCTTCATCCCCATCACCTATTTCACCCATCCCCCCACCATCTCCTTTCTGGTCACCATCAGTTTGTTCTCCAGAGTCCGTTTCTTGATTTGCCTCTCTCTCTTTTTTTCCCCTTAGTTTGTTTGTTTGTTTTTCTTAAACTCCACATATGAGTGAAATCATACAGTATTTGGGCGCCTGGGTGGCTCAGTCATTAAGCGTCTGCCTTCGGCTCAGGTCATGATCCCGGGGTCCTGGGATCGAGTCCCACGTCAGGCTCCCTGCTTCTCCCTCTCCCACTCCCCTTGCTTGTGTTCCCTCTCTCGCCGTGTCTCTCTCTGTCAAATAAATAAATAAAATCTTAAAAAAAAAATCATATAGTATTTATCTTTCTCTGACTGACTTTGTTTAACCTAATACTCTCTAGTTCCATCCATGTTGTTGCAAATGTCAGGATTTCTTTCTTTTTTGTGGCTAACATTCCATTGTGTGGAATTCCATTGAAGATTTTTGGCCTATGTTTATTCATTACTCTTTGATTCTCTTGTGATGTGTTTGATTTTTTTTTTTTTATTATGGCTATATTGGCCTCATAAAATAAGTTTGGAGGTGTTTCCCCTTCCCTTTTCTGAAAATTTTCGCATATTTGGAATTACTTCTTTTTTATATATAGAATTTACCAGCAAAGCTATCTTGGCCTGTAATTTTCTTTGTGGCCTGTAGTTTCTTTATGAATTCGATTTCTTTAGTTGATATGGAGCTATTTAAGTTTTCTACTTAGGGATTTTATTGTCTCCTTGAAGTTTATCACATGTATTGAACATGTAGTTGTTCCATAATTTTTCTTACTATTGGCCCTTATAAATCTGAACAACAGAGAGAAAATAGACTAAACCAAGCAAAAGAAAAAAAGAAAAAAAAAAGTCTGAAAAAATGAGTAACACTTTAAAGACCTGGGAGACTGTATAACCAAAGATCTGACATTTGTATCGTTGGAGTCCCCAAAAGAGAGGAGGGAGAGGACAGGGCCAAAAACATACTCCAAGAAATAATAGCTGCATCTTTTTCAAATTTGGCAAAAAGTCTGAACTTACAGATTAAGAAAGTGAGTGAACCCCAAATGGGATAAACCCAAAATAATCCACAATAAGACACATCATAGTCAAACTTCTGAAAGCTAAAGACGAAGTCTTAAAAGCACCAAGAGAGAAACCTTACCTCTATGGGAAACAAAAACAAAAACAACTATTTGAATGATAACCAGTTTCTCATCAGAAACCATAAAAACCATATGGAAGTAACACATTTTTCAATTGCTGAAAGAAAAGACCAGCCAACCCATAATCTAATTCTAGCATAAATATCTTTCAGCAGTAAAGGAAGAATTGAAACATTTTCAGATGAAAGAAAACTTGGAGAACTTGTTGCCAGCAGACTTGTTCTAACAGAATGGCTAAAAGTTCTCAAAATAGAAAACAATAAAAGGAGGAATTTTGGAACATCAGGAAGGAAGAAAGACAAGTTATATACGTAAATGCAGTAGACTTTTCCTTTTCTTCGAGTTTTTAAAATTATGTTTAAAAGCAAATAAAATTTTAATAATGTCTGAGATGGTTCTAAAATATGTAGAAGAAATATTTAAGACAATTATATTAAAAAATAAGCATAAAGGACTAGAATGGGAGGTATGATTTGTATATTTATAATCAAGCTGTTAAAAATTATGACAGTAGACTATGTTGTTGAATATATATAATACAAATATAATACCTGGAGCAACCACTAAAAAAAGCTATTCAAAAAGATATACTCAAAAGTACTATATATAGACAAATCATAATGGAATTCTAAGAAAATGTTCAAGTAACCCACATGAAGCAGGAAAAAGAAGATAAAAAGACAAAACGGGCGCCTGGGTGGCTCAGTCACTAAGCATCTGTCTTTGGCTCAGGTTATGGTCTCAGGGTCCTGGGATCGAGCCCTGCATTGGGCTCCCTGCTCAGTGGGAAGCCTGCTTCTCCCTCTCCCACTCCCCCTGCTTGAGTTCCCTCTCTCGCTGTGTTTCTCTCTGTCAAATAAGTAAATAAAATCTTTAAAAAAAAAAAAAAAAAGACAAAACCGGCGCCTGGATGGCTCAGTCATTAAGCATCTGCCTTCAGCTCAGGTCATGATCCCAGGGTCCTGGGATGGAGCCCCGCATTGGGCTCCCTGCTCTGCAGGAAGCCTGCTTCTCCCTCTCCCACTCCCCCTGCTTGTGTTCCTGCTCTCGCTGTCTATCAAATAAATAAAATCTTAAAAAAAAAAGACAAAACAATGAAGTGACAGATTTAAGCCCTAATTATATGATTACATTGAATGTAAGTGGTCTAAATAAATAACTGAAAGACAGATATAGTCACAGGTCATCTAGGTGGCTCAGTCAGTTAAACATCTGACTCTTGGTTTTGGCTCAGGTCATGATCTTAGGGTCATGAGATCAAACATCAGCCTCCCATGCTCAGTGCAGAGTCTGCTTGTGATTCTCTGTCTCTCCGTCTCCCTCTGCCCCTCCCACCACTTGCAGGCCTCTCTCTCTCTTTCTAGCTCTTGAATTAATTAATTAATTAATAAAATCTTTAAAAAAACAGATATAGGCAGATTAGGTTAAAAACATGACCAGTATATATGCTATCTACAAGAAGATCGATTCAAATGTAACCTATGGACACGTTGAAAATGAATAAATGGAAGTTTATATATCTTGCAAATGATAATTCAATGAAAGCAGGGGTACCTATATTAAAATCTGATAAGGTACACTTCAAAATAAAATTACCAGAGGCAGAGAAGGACATGATATAATGACAAAAGGGTTAATCCACCAATAATACACAGCAATCCTAGGTGTGTGCACCAAAACAGCACAGCTGCACCAAACATACCACCTGCAAAATATGACAGAACTCCCTCAGTAATTGATAGAACAGAATATCAGTAAGGATTTAGAAAATTGAACAGCACCGTCAGCCTACAGTATCTAATCAATACTTAGAGAATACTACCAACACCAGCAGAATACACCTCATTTTCGAGTGCCTTTGGCATGTATACAAGATAGATCACCTCCTGGACCATTAAAAAAAACCAACAATTTAAAAGTATTGAAATTATACAGTGTGTTTCCTAATCATAATGCATTCATACTAGAAATCTTTTAAAGATCTTCAATTAAAGATCTTTTAATAGATAATTTCCAAATATGTGAAACTTAACATCCTTCTAAATAACCCAGGGTCCAAAGAGAAAGTATTGAGAGATATTTTTAAATATTTGAGCCAAATGAAAATGAAGATGATTTATCAGAATTTATGGAGTGAAGCTAAAGCAGTGCTGAGAGGGAAATTTATGGCACTGAACAATAGAAAAACAATATATAAAATACATTTCCTTTTTATATATTGTTCACAGTGACCACATGGGGTTTACTTATTCTGGAGATGCAAGACTATTTACACCGTATTAATAGGCTGAAGAAGAGAAATCAGACATCAATTAGTGCAGAACAAATATTTGATAATATTCACCTATTCGTGATTTTTTATAAAGCCTCAGAAAGGGGCACCTGGGTGGCTCAGTCGCTAAGCATCTGCCTTTGGCTCAGGTCATGATCCCAATGTCCTGGGATCAAGCCCTGTATCTCAAGCAGTCTCCCTGCTCACTGGGAAGCCTGCTTCACCCTCTCCCACTCCCCCTGCTTGTGTTCCCTATCTCACTGTCTCTCTCTCTGTCAAATAAATAAATAAAATAATTTTTAAAAAGCCTCAGAAAAATAGAAATGAAGAATTTCTTCAACACATTAAAGACCAGAAACAACCTAGTTAGCACGAAGAAGGTAAAAATGTTTGTCTCACTACATTTACTCAGTGTAGTTAGTATTGGAAGTTCTAGCCAGTGCAATATGGCAAGAAAAGGAAATAATAGATACACAGATTTTAAGGAAGAAATAAAACTCTATTTGACATGCCATGATTGTCTACTTAGAAAAAAATCTCAAAGAGTCTACAAGAAAACTTGTAGAACTAATAAATAAGTTCAGCAAAGTCACAGAAAACAAGATAAACATAATGAAAATCAATTGTATTTTTTATACACTAGCAATGAACACATGGATGGTGAAATTAAAACTACAACACCTTTCACAGTTCCTCAAAAGAAATGTTTCTATGTACATCTAACAAAATATATTCAGGACTTGTATTCTGTGTACAGAATACACACTTGTCAACCACTACTCCTGTTTCTATAGATTCGCCTATTCTAGACATTTCATGTTGGTGAAATCATATAATATGTGGTCTTTTGTGACTGAACTCTCTCACTTAGTATAATTTTTTTTTTTAAGATTTTATTTATTTATTTGACAGAGAGAGACACAGCGAGAGAGGGAACACAAGCAGGGGGAGTGAGAGAGGGAGAAGCGGGCTTCCCACGGAGCAGGGAGCCCGATGCGGGGCTTGATCCCAGGACCCTGGGATCATGACCTGAGCCAAAGGCAGATGCTTAATGACTGAGCCACCCAGGTGCCCCTCACTTAGTATAATGTTTTCAATGTTCATCCCTGTTCTAACATGTATCAGTAATTTGTAACTGTGTATTGCCTAGTAATAGGCCATTGTATATCACATTTTATTGATCCATTCATCAGTTGATGGTACTTTGGGTACTACTGCTGTGAACATTCATGTACATCTTTTTCTTTCTTTTGGATAAATATCTAGGAGTAGAATTGTTGAACTACATGCCTATGCTGTGTTTTGAGAAACTTTGAAACTATTTTCAAAAGTGCACCACTTTACCTTCCCACCAACAACGTTTCAGTGTCCCAGTTTCTCCACATCCTTGGGAACCAGCGCTTGTTATTGTGTGCCTTTTCTATTTTAACCATATTGTTAGGTGTGAAATGTTCTTTTTTTTTTTTAAGATTTTATTTATTTGAGAGAGAGATGGGGAGAGGGAGAAGCAGACTCCTCACTGAGCAGGGAGCCTGATGTGGGGTTCGATCCCAGGACCATGGGATCATGACCTGAGCTGAAGTCAGATGCTTAACTGAGCCACCCAAGCGCCCCAAAGAATGAAATGTTCTTGTTGTGGTTTTGATTTGCATTTTCCTTATGTCTAATACTGTTGAACAAATTATCATATTTGTATTGCTCACGTGTATATCTTCTTTGGAGAAATATCTGATCAAATCTTTGCCCTTTTTTCCCTTGCGTTTATGTATCTTTCTTGTTGAGTTTAAGAGTTCTTTATGTATTCTGGATATATGTTTGATGTTTTTGATGCTATAGTGAATGTTACAGATTTTAATTTTTAAATTATTCCTAGCATGTGGAAATATTACTGATTTTTGTTTTGGCTTGGTATCCAGTGAGTTTTCTAAACTTACTAATTTAAAAGCTTTTCCTTTAAAATTTCTTCATACAATCATCTCTCTCTTTTTTTTTAAAGATTTTATTTATTTATGTATTTGGGGGCTGGGTAGGACAGAGAGAGTGAGAGAGAGAATCCCAAGCAGGCTCCACACTCAGCATGGAACCCAACTCAGGGCTCAGTCCCACGACCCTGAGATCATGACTTGAGCCGAAACCAAGAGTTGGACGCTCAACTGACTGAGCCACCCAGGCGCTCTAGTCATCTCTTTTTTTAAATGTGGTTTTACTCTTCCTTTCCAATATCTATGCTTTTTATTTCCTTTTTACATTTTCATTGAATTAGCCTGGGCCTGCAATATAGTGTTGAGTAGAATGGGACTAGATCCTTGCCTTGTACTTGGTCTTAAAAAGCAAGCATTTAATCTTAAAAAAAAAAAAAAGGTTAGTTATATGTATTTTAATTGTTCTTGTTCCTGTTTCCTCTCTTCTTCTTTTGGGATTAGCCTAGTAATTTTTAGTGTTCCTTTTTTTAATCTCTTCTACTAGTTTTTAAGCCATTACTCTTCTTTTTCCAGTGGTTTTTGTGCATTATAATATACATCTTTACCTTATCGTAGTCCACTATTATTTATTCTTAAGGTGATCTTAAAAATGCTAAAATTGTGAGGTTTTATTTCCAGAATGATGACTAAATAAGTCAGTGATAAATATCTTTGCATCCTTTTCTCTTCCACGCTGACTCACCTTTTTAAAAAGCCAGATCACCTCTATAAATATCTAGCACTTGCATTGTTTTTTTAAGTCTTTTTCAGGCTTAAAACTCTGTGACTTTCCACAAAACTCTCTTGTTTACCAAAGTAAAGTTGAAAGCACCATAATATATGGAGACTTCATGTTAGAATTTGAATATAATAATGTGACTTCTTAATTTGTGGAAACCTCTCACTTCCATTCATACGCCTGGGTATGAGCTCAGTGCTTGCCTCTAGAAGCAACATAACCTTGTCCACTTTGTTGAGTTATCAGTTCGTTTTGTACCTATGCTGGTAATTTTTTTTAAACAATCTTTTCTTTAAAGATTATTTTGGCTTTCTTCAAACAGGATGAATTAAACCTTGCTGATTCTGAAGTGGATAACCAAAAACGAGGGAAGCGGCATTACGAGGAAAAGCAGAAAGAACATTTGGATACTTTAAATAAAAAGAAACGAGAACTCGATATGAAAGAAAAAGAACTAGAGGTTATCAAACATTTCTCTTTTATGTTTTGTTTACCGCCTTAGTCAGGGCCATTGAAGTGTTTTCCTTAATGTCACCCTTCCAAACACAGACACCTGGTCTGGAGATGGTCCGTCTCATGGAGAGGGACTGCTGTTTCAGTGAATCCGTGAGACCACCCACCGCGGAGAAGGCTCTAGCTCAGAGAGCAGGTCTAACCTCATGCCCCTGCGAGATGTGGAAAGTGACACTTGCTCTCAGCCACTTAGCTCCTTAAATGCCTAGCTTGGCAACTGGATAGCAGCTTTATGTCAGGAAAAGGCACCCCTTCCTCCGAGTAGCCTGGGTAAAAGAAGTACTATGTGTAAACGTGCTTTGAGTTTTTTAATATTTTATGAATATGAGGGTCTTTTTTTGTGTGTTTTCAGTACTATTTGGTGTTCAGAGGCCATCCTAAAACACAGAAAGCTGACTGAAAAGTGCCACACTTTTCATAACTGCCACTTGAAATTTGTTTCACTAGGAAGATAAGGAGAACGTAAAAATTATTAAAGTTATGCATAGTAATGCAATTTTCTCTTGAAGATTTATAGAGTCTAGATTCTCCTCTCAGTATAAAGCTTAAAGAAATAACATTGATTGTAAAAATAATTAAAAAACATCTAAAATTCTGATCCTAAGTTCAGAATTTTACTTTGCATTTGTCAGCACAAGTAGTACAATGAATTACTATGTCAAAGACAAGTTTTAAAGATACTAAACATCTGTAACCTTAGGAGAAAATGTCACAAGCAAGACAAATCTGCCCAGAACGGATAGAAGTCAAAAAATCTGCATCAATTCTGGACAAAGAAATTAATAGATTAAGACAAAAGATACAAGCAGAACATGCTAGTCATGGAGATCGAGAAGAAATAATGAGGTAAGTGGTTGGTAGCTTTTCTACTTTATTATTCATATATATTACGAAGACATAAAAAATAAATGTTTATATATAAATCATAAATTTGGTTTGAGTATTGCTATGGCATACAGTTACAGCCAAGCTCATTTTCCATATGTGTGTTATTAATAATAAATAATAATGGGGGGCACCTGGGTGGCCCAGTCAGTTAAGCGTCCAACTTATGATTTCAATTCAGCTCATGATCTCATGGGTTATGGGATCGAGCCACCCTGGGGCTCTGCGCTCAGTGGGGAGTCAGCTTGGGGTTCTTTCTCTCCCTCTCCCTCTGCCCCTCCCCCCACTCACACACACATTCTCTCTCTCTCTCTAAAATAAATAAATCTTTAAGAAAAATAATAAACTAATGTTTTTTCTTCTGAATCATAACAAAACTCATTATGGAGTGATATTTTAACATAAATGCCATTTTTATACCTATAAGATTCATATAGAAAAAAATGTTTAGCTTCACAAGCAATTAAATGCAAATCAGAACGATTTCATATATGTCAGGATGAAAAAAAGTGTCAGTGTCATGTCAGTGAGATTTCAGTGAAATGGCTATTTTTCTATTAGTGGTAAGAATGGAAGCTCTAGCATAGGCAAAGCACAGTTTCTCAAGCAAGACAACCTTGGTTTGAATTGAAGTTTGACTTCCAGTTATGGGACTTTTGCCAATGACCTAATCTCTCTGAGCCGAATTTTCTCATCTGTAAGATAGGGATACCTATAGTTGTAAGGTGCTGATAAGGATTAAATGAGTTAGTCCATAATAAACAGTATGTAGGATACATAAAATGTTAGATGTGATAAAAGTTTTTCTGAAAAGCGTTAAGGCAGTTTATGTCAAACGCCTTCAAAAATTTCACTTTGGCCAAGAAATTTTGTTATTATAATCCAAAATGAGAAAAGCCATCTGTGCCCAGGTATGTTTATTGTAGCATTACTTACAAAGCTGGGAAATTAGAAATTGTGTACAGCATAGGATGCCGGTTGAATTATAGTAGAAAATTATATCTGTTATACTTTATGAAGAGCTTTTCATAATACAAAGTTCAGGAACAGGAATGATCTCAATTCTGTTTTCAAAAACAGTGGAAAACAATGGTATTCTTACCTACCTAACTACTCTTACACAAAGTAAGAGTAGTTTTTCTTTAAAATAGATAATACCCCACATGTTTTGTTTTGTTTATTAAAGTATAATCTCCACAAACCGTAAGAGACTATTAATCATAGGAAACAAACTGAGGGTTGCTGGAGGGGAGGTGGGTAGAGGCATGGGGTAACTGGGTGATGGGCATTAAGGAGGGCACGTGATGTGATGAGCACTTGGTGTTACATAAGACTGATGAATCACTGAACTCTACCTCTGAAACTAATAATACACTATATGTTAATTGACTTTAAATAAAAGAAAAATTTGTTTAAAAAGTAAACACAAACACACAAAAATAAAGTATAATCTCCAGTTTATTTTTTTCCAGAGACCAGTTTTTCTTCCGTCCTTAGGTGATTGGCTCCTTCCACCAGCCTTATTGGAGGTCAAGGGGCAGCGCCCATGGGCCCACATCGGGGTGGGGGTGTTGGGTCCTGTGGTACCTCCCGAGAGCGGTGCCCGGCTGCCCTGCTGTGAGTAGCATGGCTCGCACAGCCCTGTAGGCCCGCACACAGCCATCAAAGACACTTGCTTTGGCAATGTCCCTGACCCGGCAGCCTCTACCCTGTCCCGAATGAATGAATAACCTACTTCTTAATGGCCTTGTCCCAGGTTGTGCAATGGGCGCAGCTGGTGCAGCGGAGGGGCTCTTTGTGGCACGTCCAGGATTATTCCTTCTTTTCTTGGTCATCTTGGAAGTGAGGACCCGAGAGGGCCTTAACTCCCATGTTTTCAATTCACTGTAAAGGGGCACCCCATGAAAGGTGTCTGCTTCCTCTCCGGTCTCGTCTCTACCACTTTTCTCTCTTTTTATCTAATTAAATTAGATAATTAGATAATTACCTTAATTGTTTATGTAAATGCAAGGTAATGTGAGCATGTTATTCTTATTCTTGCCAGATACAAGAGATAGCACAGTAAGTAAGCTGTTGTACAGATTGCATCAATATACACAGGCATTTTTTCATTGCTTTTTATAATTATATGGTATTGAATCATCTACTAATGGATAGTAGAATTCTAATCTAATCCCTTGCTGTTATAAATGGTGGTCACAGTAAATAGTTTTGTACATATGTCTTATTGTATAGTCGGGGTGTTTTAATAGGATTGACTCCATTTTGGAAGACTCCCTTCTAGGGACCGTGCTTGTTCGCACTCCGGAGGACAGTGTGTCCGAGGGCTTGTTCCCCTCAGCCTAAACAGTGTGTGATAACCTTAGATTTTTTTTGTTTTTTTTTTTTGCCAATGGGTAGATTTCCTTAAAAAAAGAAAAGAGTATAGCTCAATGTAATTTTAGTTTCCATTTCACTTATACTGAGTCTGAACATCTTTTCATGCCTTAAGACCATTCATTTATCTTTTTCTGTGAACTTTTTATGTACTTCTTCATTTTTCTGTATTTTTGGTGTGAAGAGAGTATTTTGTCTTTGTCCAAAGGGCTATGTAGCCATTTGAAATTTTGTCTTATAATTAATTGCGTCCTTAAGAATGGCCATGTGAAGTAACGTGTTTAGTTTTTGCGTGTTCAAAACTGTTTGTCTGTAGCTTTTGAATTTGAAGGGATAGTTCAACCTGATAGAACATTCTTTTTCTCTTGACCATCTGTTTTATGATGAGTGCTGTAACTTGTCCAGAATGTCAGATTCTGTGATCCTTTCCTTGGTGTACACCGTGTTTTTTTAATCTGTAGATTTATCTTAATTCTTAAAATTTCCTGTTTGTGTTTTACTTGTACATATTTGCTGTGCTGTTGTTTACTTGGTTTTGTGTAGGCCTTTGTTGCACACATGGAGTATGTCCTTTGTCTTTAGTTATTTTGTCTACCGTGTTACCTTTCTCCCCATGTTTTTGCTTTTCTCATTTCTGATCTCTCCGTCAGAGTTTTCTGCGTTGTCTCTTTTCCCCTGTGCATCACCGCCTTACACTGTCTTCGTGTCTCTGTTCTCTTCCGTCCGACCCCCCCCACCCCCGCCCCCGGTTCTGCAGGTTCCTGCTTGCCGCCTCCTCTTACCTGGTTATCACCTCCTCTTGTTTACCTGTCTGTTTTCTGAGTACTTTATTCTTTCAGTTTTTTATTTCTGTTTTGAGGCATCTCTTCCTGGTAGCACTGTGTCATGTTCTGTTTTAATTCGTGGTTTTTCAATTACAGTTTCCATCAGGTTTGTAACCGCGTTGTTCTGACGAGTTCTCTTTGTCTGTAGGGGTGTCGTGCTGCTCTTTCCCAAGCTATTTCCACTAATATCTGTGTGTGGAGACTACTTGTGCCTTTTGTGTTACTCATTTTTTACGTGGATTTTCCTGGACTGGGCATTTGAATAAGCTTGGGGTGGGGAGCTGTGGAGCCCTGGCCAAGGTTGCCTTTCAGACTCGGTCAAGAACCTTCTCTCCTCTGTTCTACCAGTGAGCTGTTGCCCTCTGTAACAGCACTTCTGCGGGACCCGGCCTTCTCTGCCTCTTTGACCTTGTTTTGTTCAGGCTGGGTTGGCAGAGCCTAATGCTCACCCTGTGTTCCTCTGTTCTTGCACTGGCCTCTGTCACTAAGGGAAACATTTCTTGCCTTCCAATGTGATCCCTTCACTTGTAGAAGGTGTATATTTGCTGGCATTTCTAAGATCTGCCCCCCGCTCCCCGGGCACTTTCCTCATGTACTTCCTCTGCCTTCTCCAGGGCCTGGACTTTTCTCCTGCCCAGCCCTACGTACAGCTCTTCCCCTTTGGGGCAGCACATGCTCATTCTGGGAGTATAGTTTGCCTAGAGACAGGACACCTGCTATTTCTGGGCCCCTTGGCACTCCCTGCACTCTCCCTTCTTCCCCAAAAAATGTATTTGAGATTTTACTTTTCTTTATGTTTCTTTGAATGACACTTACTAACTTAATATTTTGTTCATAAAACAGGCAATATCAAGAAGCAAGAGAAACCTATCTTGATCTGGATAATAAAGTAAGGACTTTAAAAAGGTTTATTAAATTGCTGGAAGAAATAATGACTCATAGATACAAAACATATCAACAATTTAGAAGGTAAGTGCATTTAAAAATATTATCACATATCTCACAGTTTCATATTTTGTTTTCACATTATCCCTTATAAATAAGAAAATTAAATTGAAAGAACTTCACATGATCAGTTAAAGAAGAAACTTCTTTCCTTAATTGGGCGGTATTTAGGGTCCTGTCATTTAATCAGAGAATTCTGGATTGGAAGGGACGTTTAAAGCAAGCTGATCGAGTTTTTCTCCTCCATTAGATACCCTTTACTAGGTAACTCAGAGGTGGCTATTCAATCTCTGCTTACATAGGTCCTTTGAATGGGAGCTCACTGGCTTTGAAACAGCCCGTTGCACTTTTGGACATTGCATGTTCTTAAGGGATACAAGTTTTTGACGGGACCTGTTGAGGTAGTATCTCAGTTTATGATCTAATGGAATGGTGTGGCTCCGTGGATGTAGACTCTGATTTGTTTACTGCTGTGTCTCCAGTATCTACCACTGTGCCTGAAATGTAGTAGAAAATTGATATATATTGGTTGAAAGAATGAACACAAGATCAGAGAAACTGGATATTATATGTACCCAGAAATATTCATATTCTCAGGGATAGATTGACCCCAGTGAAAATCAGGAACAACAGAAATAAACCAGAGTTGGTTTATTTAGTTATTATTTAGTTGGTTATAAACAAACTGTCAGTTTATAGGTAGGGATGGCCCTTGACCTACCTGGAGTCAAAGCTGTCCTCGTCTTTGCACTTAACCCCTGTTTTCCCCAGTGGCATTCCCTCAATGATCTGCTTTTTACCTGTATTCATACCCAAAACTCTATAATCCTAAGACTAGAGAATTAAAAAATATATATATCTAGTATGTATGAGGAAATTCAGTTAATTCCATAAAGAGAAGTAGGTTTTGCATGTTTGGTCATATTCCTTAACTAAACTGTAGGTTAGTTTTTGAAATGTGTGCTTCAGTTTTGTAAGCATATTAATAGGACTTCACTTATATGGGATTTATTTTTAACTTTTTGAGGCTACTTGTAAGTTTCATCAAATGGGACCTGAGCAGCTGGTCCAGGATCAGCAATGCCCTTTGGGGTACTCCACTGATACCTTGTGAGTTAGAAGGCTTCTGCCTGTGGGAACTGGGACTATTCCTGGCTCCAGGTGACCTGCAGGGATTGCTTCTGCGGCTTTGGGATGTTTGTTCCTGCAGCTTCGGGATGTTTGTTGCTGCAGCTTCACACGTGCAGAGAGAGTTCTCAGCATGAGACTTGTTGCGCCCTCTGTCTGTGCTCTGGATTTCCCTGTGTGCTACACTCTAGGCTTTGAGACCTGGAGCAGCTTGGCCTCCCCAGACGCCCAGCTCTGTCTTCTGTAACAGGGAGACCTTCAGGCTGGGTTTCCACTCCCCTTTACTCTTTCTGTAAATAGTGATGTGGGACATCTATAAGGCTCAATTCATTTGTTTCCCGTATTTTAGAGATCATTTTGACTGGAATTGCCTGTACTGTTCGATGTCCAGTCTGAAAACGTGTTTCATTTATTCCATGCAGTGTTTTGGATGTGTCAGGCTAAGACTATATCCAATGCTGGGGCGCCTCGGTGGCTCAGGCGTTAAGCGTCTGCCTTCAGCTCAGGTCATGATCCCAGGGTCCTAGGATCGAACCCCTCATCGGGCTCCCTGCTCCGCGGGAAGCCTGCTTCTCCCTCTCCCACTCCCCCTGCTTGTGTTCCCTCTCTTGCTGTCTCTCTCTGTCAAAAAATAAATAAAATCTTAAAAAAAAAAAAGACTATATCCAGTGCCTATTTCTGCATCTTTTTCAGAAGCAGTAGGGTTTTTTATATTGTTACCAGGAAATTTATATTCAAAATATTTTCTGTAAAGGTACTCATCTTACAGTTTATTACCTTGATATGTTTCTTCACCACTGACATGTTTTATCTTCTTTACCCAGTCCTAGGAGTAGAATAAGAATGATCAAATTTTTTAAATTGTTTATCTCTTTACCCTGGAGAACATTGCCACTTTATTAGGACAGTTTCTCTTAGACATCCCATGTATGGAAGCAGTTGATACTTATCAATAGTGAAAGAAAGAAAAGTTAACAGAAAATTCTGAAAACCAGCTAGCTTTGTGGTTGCTGTGTCACAAAAGAAAGCTTAAGCTCTCAGTGTTTCCTGGGGCAGAGATCTAACGTAGTTTAGCAAGGGAATTAGGAGGGATAATAATAAATGATAGTTACTCTGAAGAAATGAACCATAGGCCCATTAAGGAGCAAAGATGTTAAGAAAATACTAAGTCTTCTCTCATCTAGATCTTATTTTCCAAATACCATTCCCCCTTGGAGAAATGGCTGGATTCCAGAGCTGGGCAGAGAAGGTACAGCTGGGCCCTCTTGCTATGCCAGGAAGTAAGGAAGTGCTTGGAAGAAACAGGGAGTCATGCATGATAAAAGGACATAAGAGGCAGCCTGAAGAGGCTCCCACTGGCCAAACCTGGGCCTGTGTGAGGCAGGAATGGATGGTAACCCAGTGAATAAAATAAGAATCTGTGACTCCATCCTGATGAATAGAAAAGTGAATAAATAAATAAATAAATAACTGAGGAAGAAGGGAAAGGTCCTCCTTACAGTGGAATGCTGTGTGATAGATGGAGTTTGCATTGTGCTAGGCTGTGGGTAAGGTATTATAGGTATAGAACGATTAAGAGATTGCCCTCACCCTTAATGTCTCCATAAATTGAGAGGAGATATGCAAATGAATAGGCCATTTATTTATTATCTTAACACTACTAGAGCTTAATCTCAAGGACGAGATTTATGTCTTCTGTATTAGGGTGATGCCTCGTATAAATTGCTTGAATTGATTGATACATTCATGAACACGGCCAGACGTGGCCAGATAATATGGACGGGCTGTAATGTAATAGAATATATTAAATGTGGGATAGCATCATTTTTCATTCTATTACGTTTGTTTATTATAGAAGGAAATGAGGTGGTAAAAATGTGGGGACACAAAATATAAAGACGGGAAAAATCTTAAAATTCTACCTATTAAATGGGCAACTCGTGTTAACATTTTGGCATATTTCTCTCTGGTCTTACAGGCAGGTTTAAAGATCATGCTGAATATACAGTTTTTATATCTTTATATTCTTTTTAATGTGCCCTATTTCTTTATTCCAAGGTGTTTGACTTTACGATGCAAATTGTACTTTGACAACCTATTGTCTCAGCGGGCTTATTGTGGAAAGATGAATTTTGACCACAAGAATGAGACTCTGAGCATATCAGTAAGTGTCTTAACTCTTCATATGCTAATTATTAGGAGAATTAGCTGCTGCATTTCTTTTGATAATACATTGATAAGCTTTAATCTGTTGTCTTTGAAAAACAAAAGAACTTACTTTTAAGTTAAGGCTAGTGTTTGCCCGAGTGTTGAAAATTAAATCGATCTCATTGGCTAACGCTGTCCTTGTACCTACCCCTCCACAACCACCAAAAAGATGACTAGGAATTTTCAGTGACAAATGTTTACCCTCCTTCCACTCCACAGCTTTCTTTTTAAAATTCGTCTAGCATTTTAATTTATGTGGGATATTAGAGAAAGTCCACAGACTCTGGAAGTCACTATAGGAAACCAAGAAAGGATTTCTCAGAAGAATGTTCTATCCCTTGTAATTGTCTTTGCATGTATTTCTGAAGGTATCTGTAGATCCAGCCTCTTTTGAAAAAACAAAGCCACTATATTCAACTTTGTAGAGTCTGTGTTTGTGGATTCTTTCATGGTCATATGCTTTGAAAGAGAGAGTAAGGGAGATAGCATTAAAAATTATGTGTTCAGGGGCGCCTGGGTGGCTCAGTCGTTAAGATTCTGCCTTTGGCTCAGGTCATGATCCCAGGGTCCTGGGATTGAGCCCCGCATCGGGCTCCCTGCTCAGAGGGAAGCCTGCTGCTCCCTCTCCCACTCCCCCTGCTTGTGTTCCTGCTGTCGCTATCCCTGTCTCTGTCAAATAAATAAATAAAATCTTTAAAAAAAAATTATGTGTTCAGGTGGTCAAGAGCAACCACCCACTCTAAATAATTGGGGCAAAATTTTTATTATTTTTTTATTTTTATTTTATTTTATTTATTTATTTGACAGAGAGAGACCCACAGCAAGAGAGGGAACACAAGCAGCGAGAATGGGAGAGGGAGAAGCAGGCTTCCCACGGAGCAGGGAGCCTGATGCAGGGCTCGATCCCAGGACCCTGGGATCATGACCTGAGCCGAGGGCAGACGCTTAACGACTGAGCCACCCAGGCACCTCTGGGGCAAAACTTTTAAGTAATTGCTTACTGCTCTTAGTTGTCCTAAGTTTTATACTTCATTTTAATACTTAGAATAAATGATAATTTACAGTACATATACACAAGACTCATCTAAATTTTTTAAGGAATAATGAGTGACGATGCATTTAAAAATGGTCAAAATGCTTAAAGAGGAACTTCATAAAGTATCTTAGTGGTGACTAAGTACCTGAAAAAGTGCTCAGTATCATTATTCATCAGAAAAATATGAACTTGAGGCGCCTGGGTAGCTCAGTCAGTTAAGTGTCTGACTCTTGATTTCAGCTCAGGTCATGATCTCAGGGTTGTGAGATCGAGCCCCATGTCCAGCTCCATGCTCTGCATGGAGTCTGCTTAGGATTCTCTCTCTCTCTTTCCCTCAGCCTCTCCCCTCTCTCTCCCTCTCTTAAAAAAAAAAAGAAAGAAAGAAAAAAGACAAATACAAACATATACCATAATAGATGACTATGATACTGCTACCAGTGTGACCAAAACAAGCAACACCAATAACGTCTCGTGTTGGTGAGGGTGTGGAACTAATTTGGAAACCTGTCTGGCAGTGTCCATGAAAGCAATCCCACTCTTAAAAACTCTTCAAAAAACTGATAAAAATTCACCTGATTAAATGGTGATGATTAAAGTCAGAATAGTTGTTACCCTTTGGGTTATTTGTAGTGACTGGGAGAGAACACGGAATCTGCTGGGACACTAGGAATGTTCTGTGTCTTGATCTGAGTAATTACCCAGGTAATTGAGCTGAACACTTAAGCTTTATCTTCCTTACTGTATATGAATTATACTCTAATGAAAATGAAAAAAAGAAGAAAATATTAGGAGGGTTTGGATCATTTATCCCCAGAGCTAACTGTACAGGACAACCGAAGCTAGCCCTTCTGATATTATCACCCCTGTTATTCAAAAAGAGTATTACTGTTTTAAGGATCCTTTAGTTCTCTAGTCTTTGTTTTACAAATAAATAAACTGAGACCGAAATCCCATGATAAGTTAATAATAAAGGTAAAATTTAGATCTCCACAATTAATCTAGGGCTTCATTTATTAGATTGATACAAAATGCAATTTTGGAGTAAAGGACCGCATCCTGTTACTTAGTTCTTGCTTTTATGTGGAGAAGTTTGGTTGTTGGCTTGGTTTGGCTTTTTACTACTTAGTTGCTTTTTCATTTGGATTCTCACAGATTCAGACTTATGGATGATAAAAATTTCAGTGTATGTTTAAATTCAGAATTTTTTATAACCCTTTTCTAAATGAATGCTACTTGAGAGGCACATAATTTTCAAATAGTGGGTGTGAAAAATAAGTGACGTTATGTGTCTGCTAAAACACATGTGGTAAAACTTTATGGTAGACAAGCTGATGGTGCCCCATTTTTCCACCTTATGGGTATATATGTATGTCTGAAATTCTGTCCAAATGAAATAGACTTCCTTCTAATGTTATTTTATACTGTCTCCCCAGGATATTGTGTGAAAGAGTTTGTTATTAATTTTATCAATTTCTTTTTTATTGTCCCTCTGAGCCCTTATTAAGAGGAATTTTTGAAAGAGATTTTACATGTTCCAGTTTGTTGCTGCTGTTCATCCTGGACCAGTGTGAGCCTCTTGAAGTTGGTCCTGTTGTCTTTTTGACGTTCAGTAATTACCTTTAAAGCAGCTTAACCACTAGATGTCACTATAATTCAAGTAATAAAAGATTGTCTTAGTGCTTAGCAATGCTTGAAAAAAGAAAAAGAAAGCAATCTCATTCACAGTAGCATTGAAAGTAATAAAGTACTTAGGAATAAATTTAACCAAGGAGGTGAAGGATCAGTACACTGAAGACTATAAGACATTGATGAAGGAAATTGAAGAAGACACAGATAAATGGGAAGATATCCCACATTCATGGATCAGAATTAATATTGTTAAATAGGTGTCATTTCCATATCACTAAATCACTAAATGATTTTATTCTTTTTTTTTTTTTTTTTTTACCGTAAACCCATTCTTTTCTAATGGTAGCCAACCTTTTTGTAAAGAATTTAGTCTGACTTTTGCTCCACTTTGTTTTTTAACTCACTCAAGGTTCAGCCTGGAGAGGGAAACAGAGCTGCTTTCAATGACATGAGAGCCTTATCCGGAGGAGAACGTTCTTTTTCCACAGTTTGCTTCATTCTTTCTCTATGGTCCATTGCTGAGTCTCCTTTCAGATGCCTGGATGAGTTTGATGTCTACATGGTAGTGTTAAATTTTGAATTCTCAAATTTTTGTTGTTGTTGGAAATGTGTATTTTGAAAGGAAGCAATTCTTTCTTTAGTTTTACCCACAAGAGAAGGGATCCTGCCCTGACACTTTAGTCCATGAGAGGTGGTAGGGAAGAACTGAGAATTCTAGTGCTCTCCCTGGAGACCCCGTCCTGGGCTTCCGCCTCTTCCCTAGCCTGTCTCCACCTTCCATTTTCACAGCGGTAAGCATTTCCTTACCCTTGCTTGGATCAGAAGAGCAGCAGATACCACACAAGGGGCGGGAACATTTGACTTGGAAGTTACAAACCTAGGATTGAGACCTAACCTCTGCCACTACTTCCATAGAGAACTTTGGGCCTCAGTTTCTTCATGCATAAAATAACCTCATTAACCTTTCCTGCCTCGTAGGGTTATGGTGAGACGATCGAGTCTTACATGTAAACGCACTTACGATGGTGGAGACAGAGTGAGCCTTCACCAGCCAGCCGTTAACCGTGCTGTGTACTTCTTAATGCCTTACACCTTCTTAAACCCACTGTAATCTGGGTTTGGACTATAATACTCTAGTAAAACTTGTTTAGCAAAGATCATCAATGAACTTTTAGTATTATTTTAATTCTTTGAAGTATTTGGTACCAGAGGCCTATCCTCCGTCTCCTATAATGTGTCTTCTTGCCAGTTTCTGCTCTCCTCTTTTCTGGTTCTAGTGTGTTCCAAGCTGCCTCCCCTCATGCCGTTGCCCTTAAATGTGTGAGGTCCTCTTTGTTTTTTATACTGTTGTTGATTTTCCTGGATATCATACGCTACATACACCTACACACTAAACACACACACCACATACACACATACACACACGGAGTCCCCAACACTACCACCTACATCTGGATACCAACAAGTCTGAGTGTCTCCTCCTGACGCCTCTCTTGCACCCCAGACGCACATGCCCAACCACTGTTAGACATCATCAGGCATAGCCATGCCTCAGACTCAGCAAGTGTTCCACTCAGAGCCTCTTCCTTTTCCTGAATCCGCTACTTTGATTGCTGGCAAATTGCTGTTACCTACCATGTGACCTCACACTGCCAGACCTTTGATGTATCTGTGATCCTTCCTTCCTTTTTACTTGCCCATCACATCTGACCTTCCGAGTCTCTGTTCCTTCCTGTTAGCTTGTCTGTGTCTCCTCACCCCTGCCTGTTGTAACCGCCTCCTGTCCAGACTCCCAGACTTTAGGCTTCCTTATTCCTTAGTCCCTCCCTCACTGTTTTGCCAGGTTTATATTTCTAAAATGAATCTGATCATGGGCACTTACTTGTTTAGAACTCTGAGGTGGTGAATTATCTTATCTGGGATGAATGTTTAATTCTTTGGGTAACTGAGAGCCTTCGTGATGTGGCATCTCCCCACTTCTGTGGCTACCCCTTATAGGCTACTTGTGATTTTCCAAGCACTGTGCCTCTGCCTGTTGTGCCCTTCTTTGTGTATGTCAGAATCCTACTCATCTTTCCAGACCTGGTTCGATGTGACCTTTATAGAGCCTTTGTGACCACCAGGCAGGATTTAGGAGCCTCTCAGAGCTCCCTTGGCACCACGCTACACCAACTCATACTATTATTTTTATATTTTATAATATAAAATATATTATGTAATTTTATATTTATACATTTTACTATTACATATTTTATACATTTTCATTCTGAAGTTACCAACTATGTCTCGATATTTTTACCTACCTGATGCCTAGCCCGTAATAAGTACTACAAAGTGCTCGTTCATGCAGTTTATCCCTGTGAGTCCTGTATAATCCTGTGTCATTTTTCCCCTTGATACCATTGCTGCAATTGGTTAGAAATTCTCTGAGAATTGGCTTCAGAGCTAATTCACAAATCACAGGAGAGGATTGTTCTTACCAGGCACTCATTTTGTTTGAAATGCCATTTTGCAGTCTTATCACCCATCTTATTTGTCAGATTTAATTCTGAATAACTTCTTTCTCTTTCAGAAACTTAGAGGTTCTTAATCAGAATGGCATTTTGCCCCATTGGAATTATTCAGAAAAATGTGCCCAAATTCTGAAAACCAATCAGAAACAAATATATTTTGGTGGTTTGGCAGCTTTGTTATGAAATGATAGGCCTCTCCAGGGCAGTGTTTTGAAAGGACAGCATCTGCGTGTGCAAGCTCTCGTTATTTTTGTTAACTTTAAGGTAGATTGCTTTACAGATATGCCAGAGGGAAGAATTTATATAATACAAGCCATTGAGTAATATAACCAGGATGTTGGTCTGCCTCCAAAACAGTGTTTTTAGCCACCATGCTGTACCACCACATGAGGTTTCAAGTAGACCTTTAACAATGTATGCCTATAAACGCATTTGGTTATGTTTTCCACTTTTTAGTTTTCAAGGTACTTGGATTTTTTTTCTTTCTCTGTTATTTGAACTCAGAAAATGTAAGCCCACAGTTTAATTTCGTTTCAAAACCTGTTATAATGAAGCATTGTTTTTCTATATACTGATATGCTATTTAACTTCTTTTAAAGATTGAATCGAGGAACTGGTTTATAAATTTAAATTGGTTCAGGGCTCCTGGGTGGCTCAGTCAGTAAAGCGTCTGCCTTCGGCTCAGGTCATGATCCTGGAGTCCTGGGATTGAGCCCTGAGTCAGGCTCCCTGCTCAGCGGGGAGTCTGTTTCTCCCTGTCCCTCTGCCTGCCTCTCTCCCTGCTCTCTCTCTCTCTCTCTCTCTCTCTCTGTCAAATAAAAAAATGAAATCTTAAAAAAAAAAAAAGAATATAAATAAATAAATAAATTGGTTCGCACTGTACACATTGTAGCGTGATAGGGTAGGGGCAGAGGTTTTAAAACACCTTGATCACTGAGGGAAATTTTGAGAGAATTAATACTTTATAGCTGTCACTTTTGATATTGTTCTCCTGAGGGATTAATTATTATTACTGTCCAAATTAGATTCATTCTCTAACATTTAGTTGTGTCTTTGGAATATTTGCAGATTAATTGCTAAGTATATTTGAGGGAGGGAGCTATACTTACAAATATTCTGACTGTAGAAATTACCTGGAAGATACATATTTTCAGTTATTTTCCTCTAATAGTTTTGGGTATTATCTTTCCCTGTGTGAGTAGTTAGGCATCACAGATAAGGTAGTAGGTGAACCCTGGATAAAAATGCGGGGTTTTGTAACAGCCAGCAGAATGCTGCTTTTGCAGGAATATGACTGATGCAATAGTGATCCTCACTTTGTTCTTCAGGACATGGTTAACCGGAGGATTGCAATGGACATGATACTCAAGATGGCGGATTCCCAGCGTTTCAGACAGTTTATCTTGCTTACCCCTCAAAGCATGAGGTAACTTTTAAAAATTCTTCTGTGAATATATACATCAAATATATAAAAGGGGGAAATAAATCTCTTATAATCTTAATTTTTTAAATGCAAATACATAAATCACCAATAAAAAGAAAAATCAGTTCCAATGTCAGGAGATCTAAGATAATTTTTCCTTTCAAGATATTTAAAATTTTGTTTGTGTTATCTCCCTTCCATAACAGAAGCAAGTTGATGTGAATTTGATTATTGACTTGTTACTGTTTCTGTTTTGACTCTGTTTCTTCGTGGTTATCATGACCAACTAGTAAAGTAATTTTGGTAATTCTGTTTAGACTAAAGACACAATTCATGATTTCCCTGGTCTTGGCTCTTCTCCTGGTGACTTACTGCTTCTAATCTTTCTGAATAAAGAGCTCTGTTCTGCAGTCAGTCGGCAGGTTTTGAGTACTTACAAGGTGTCAGGCATTGTGTCATTTAGTGTTGATATTCTGCCTCTAAAGTGGTCACTTGATCCTCTGGGGATTGAAGTTTGTGATTGGGAATATTCAGGTAACTGCTTCTTGGCTAGACAAGAATAAGAATTAGAAATAGTTGGTATATAAATCTCATTTTCTTTTTCTTCTAAACTGAAAGCCTACTGCATTTAGCAGGATGTTAATTTTTAAAAATGAAAACAAATGATTTCTTTATTGCAAATTATATTTCTCCTAGAACTCCAGATAGTCAGCATATCCCACATTAGCAGATGCAGTAGATTGGTGTTTTCATGAGGGAGTACTAGGATTTTTTTTAATGTGAAAAAATTTTCCTAGTAATCTGAGTAATTAATTTTGCTTCCTCTAGTTCACTTCCATCAAGTAAACTGATTAGAATCCTTCGAATGTCTGACCCTGAAAGAGGACAAACTACATTGCCTTTCCGACCTGTGGGTCAAGAGGAAGAAGAAGACCGAAGTTGATCTGTAACTTCCTGTGGCCTACGCTGTGTCCTCATGTTGAAGGATTTGTAAAGGGAAACAGATTCAGGAGTATGTAATGAAATAAAATGAAACTGAAGATAATCTAAAATAAAAGAAAATTCCTTTATATTTCTGGCCCCAATAAAATATGTAAATAAGTCTAGAAAGCCTACTACAACCAGCAATTTAAGATTTCTGTTACTTTACTTTGAAGAAATTAATTTCATAGTATTGGTTTTAAATCTTTTTTAAGTTCGTTTTTTTTAACCATCTACTTTTATAGATTGTTTTTCAGAAGTGAAATTTTGTATATATGTACATGTACATATCTGTTTAGTTTGGGTTCATTTCTATGGTATTTTGTAAGAATTAAAATAAAAGTTTGAGCACCTGATTATATTTAGTTTTGTTTTCCAGAGTATCACATTCTCATCGCAGGGGTTGGGGTGCACAGGTGGTCTGTGGACGGGGACCAGTTTGCAGTGGAGTTATTGTCTCTTTTGCGTAATTATGAGGGACCTGCACAGGACTATAAAACATTGCTCAGAATTCCTGCACAGGTCATTTTTTATCATTAAAGATACAACTATAGATTTAGGCTGTACTTTTAATTATTATATTTCATTCAAATTTAGGATGCTCTCTATATGGCACTTTGAAGGAGCACCAGAGCACTACCAGCTCTGACCCAGTGCCTTTCTCAGGCCTTTAACTGTCGTCCAGCCAACTAAGCATCTAACCCGTGTCAAAACAGGATTGTGACACGGCACCGCGCCCTGACCTGCAGTGGCGTGCTTGTCTGCTTTCAAACCCCTCTGTTCACGCGCCAGCGCTGTTGGCTCAGCTTGGGCTCAGCTGAGAGGACCCAGGCTGGGGAGAAGGGCTGGGAAAACTGGGGCTCCCCCTGGAGCAGGAAAGCAGCGCAGAGCCAGAGGCCAGCCTGTTGATGGTGAGCTGACATCTGTGCCATTAAAGACACGTCCTGATTTTAGAGTTGTTTAAGAGTGTGCTTCATAGAATGATAAAATATAGCATATTGTAAGAAGTGGTAGTTATTGACTTTTTTTTTTTTTTTTTGAAGAAGGCATGAATAAGACTCCTGCCTATATTCTCTTTGATACTAGGGTAAGTGCTAAGTTTTTAAGACAAACATGGATACCCAAGAAGCATTCCCTGTATTGCTAGCAATAAATATTTATGTAATTGAAAAGGAAGTATTTTAAGAAAAAAAGCATTATTTTAAAAGCAGCAACGCAGCGCCCGGCTAGCTCAGTCGGTAGAGCGTGAGACTCTTAAAAGCAGCAACACTTCTATTGTTACTGAGAAAAACTGGATTTTGTTTTTTATTTTAGTAGAGGGGAGGGAGTCTGATTAACCTTAAAGTGAGATCAGTTGGCAAATGAGAAGTTCAAAATCTGTGCTCTTCTACGAATTTACAGAAAGAGGAAATGTATGCCAAAAGTTAATAAACATCCCCCCGTAGCCATGCAAAGTCTGACCTTTTAAAGGTATGTTTATGACTAGTTTGTAACAAAACTATTTTTTAACAACATGTGCTTTTTCAAATAAAAAATATACCAAATGCATAAACTTATATTAGCTAAATAATTTTAGTGTCTGAATCTTTGTGATAGTTTTTGAATGTTAATGGTTCTGAATACAGAATGGGAAATATAATCCTCAGGTATCCGAACATCTTTTGTTAAGAGTCGAAGATTATTCATTGCTTTAGCCTCACAAAGTTTTGGTTTCAATTATCATAAATGAAAATATCTTCAATTAATGTTCTAATTAATAGTAACATTAATTAGAATAAAAGAAAAGAAAAAAGTTTTTTTTTTTAATACATGTAACTTCTAAAAATAAAACTTTAAATGTTTGTATTGAGTGACTTCACTACATCATACAGAGTGTTCCCCGGCCCCTGGTTTATCATCAGGACTGACCTGAGTAATGAGATCCCAGGAAACAAGGGGCACGTGCTCCCTTGGACTCTTCAATCCTATCCTCTCAAATCCGTGGGCTGGACATGATTAAGATCATTCTCAAAATGACAAAGGTGATGAGTTGTAGTAAACCAAGATATAAATAATAAAGTTACTCAAGCTGATAATCAAGATTCAGGCACTGCCTTCTTCTTTCTTAAGTATTTTCACTTCTCCGACCCATCCTCAAGGGCTGCTTCCCTCCCAACCCTTCACCTTGACATATCTTTAAGATGTCCAGAGACCAAAATGCTTGAGTTCTGAGTAAATAACTGTTGTCTGGAACACGAGCTGGATCAGAAGTGTTGCCAGCCATGATGGAGACCAAGTGATCCAGATTCCTGTGAATTAGTCCAGGTTATCATGTCCCGAGTCAGTGACATTCTGGTTAGATTTAGGACTTTTTTATACATCAACATGGATGCCTATACTTTGACCAACTCAGATTTTCCAGAGAATTGGTTTGAAACTTAGAGTTCTAAAAGTTCAAACAGTAACTGATATCTTATGACTTGAACTAAGTGACTGTGGACTGGAAGATACATCAAAATATTATTTAATAGGAATAGCTTTTGTTCTTTAAAGAGTGGTAAAGTAATGTGGATATAAATTAGCCATTTCTTTGCGTCAGCAAATGAAATTTTCTTAATTATTTATAATATTGATACCTAACCTCTTGAATTTTGGTTGGGGCATCTGGATAGATTCCATAGAAACTAATGTGGCCTGAGAATACTCACTGATCAGCAAGCTTAAGAGGACTGTTGCTGCCTGATTTTCTCAAGTATAAGAATATAGAGATTCATTCAAAAATGATGAAGTTCTTGCCATGTGCGTGCTTGCAACAATTTAAAGCACAGGGAATACTACTGTGAGTAATACCAAATCTGCCCTTGGGGAGCTAAAATTCTAGTTCAGGGGAACATCCACTGTATATGATTCCAGAGAACAGTAATTGCTATGTGTAATAAATTTAGCAGGGTCAGGAGTTAAGTGGAGGGGGTGGTGTCTCAGAAGCAGTGTTGAAGGAAGACTTTGCAGAAGGTAGTATCTAAGCAGAGCTGAAATGAGTGAGAGAACGAGCTATGGGAAGACCTGGAGCAAGGGTTCCAAGCAGAGAACATGAGTGCAAAGGCCACAGGTGAGAACGGACGTCATGTCCAGGAATCGTGAGGCCCATGTTGGCAGAGCTTAGTGAACAAAGAGGATGAGGTGCAGAGGTAGGCAGAAGGAAGCATGATTATTCGACATCTAAGTTTTCCAACCTGGTCTAGTCAACATATTCAAATAATCTCTCTGGCTGCTGTGCGAATAGGTTAGGATTAGAGTATGGTGAATGAAAGCAAGCTTTGGCTGCGGTCCAGGTAAGAGGTCATGGTGACTTGGGCCGAAGTAAGGAGGTAGAGGGGGTAGAGTGTTCAAGTGGGAAATGAGGCAGTGGGATTTGCTGGTCGTACTCTGGAGTTGTGAGGGAGGAATCAAGGATAATTGGCCTGGGGCCCGAAAACTGTAAGAATGAACGTGCCATTTACAGAGAAAATGCAGAGGTGGAGGCAAGCGTACTGGTACTTGATGAGTAACGTCACACTGGTGAGTGTAAGAATGGCAAACAATGAAGTGACTTGAAGAGTCTGGAAATTATATTTCACCTGCAAGATGCTGGGGAAAATCCGAATTGTGTGCCCAAAATGTTGGAGAAACGTAATTGCTTACAAGAAAGGACCCCAGGGAACCTTATGTTATTTTATTTAGAGCTCTAATTGACTACCAGTTTCTTGCTATTCCCCTACACATCCTTTGCCTTTAGGCTCTCTGAAGACATCTGTTTAAGATGTGTTTTACTTCTTGACATGAAGTTCCAACCATGTGGAGGAAATAAGCATCTGGCCTCTTTAAGAAAGAAGTGCATATTATTCATCCAGAAACTGATCCTGAATGAGTGAATTACAGGAGATATGAAGTCTTCAAACAATAGGATTCCCTTGTAAAAAGCAAGACTTGGAATCTAATTCCCTTGTACATTGATGGGTCTGTGACTGTCTTGTCATCAATAAAATGCTATGGAAGTGATATTTCCTGACTTGTGAGGTCAGGTCAGAAAAATCTATGATACCTCCAACATCTTTGCAGGACTACTTGTGCCGGAGCCTGAACCACCATGAAAGTCGTGAATGCTGGGGCGCCTGGGTGGCTCAGTCAGTTGGGTGTCCCAGGGTCTGGGATTACGAGCCCCGTGTCGGGCTCTCTGCTCAATGGGGAGCCTGCTTCTCCCTCTCCCTCTGCCTGCCGCTCCCCCTGTTTGTGCTCACTCTCTCTCTCTCTAATAAAGAAATAAATAAATCTTTTTTAAAAAAATTCATGCTGAGGCCACCATCCTGTGAAGAAGCACAAACTGGCCCAGTGGGAGGAGCCCTGAGACCACAGGAAGAGAGATGCCCCCCAGACCCCAGCTGCCCCAGACCCCGGGTCAGATCCAGCTACCATAATGCTGCAACTACAGGAGGGACCCCGAGCCAGAATCAGCCACACAAACCTCTCACCAGCTCCTGACCCACAGCAACCGTGGAAATAACAAAAGGATTGTTTCTATTTTTAGCCACTAAGTTTTGGGGAGGAGTTAGCATGGAGCCCTAGGAACTGAACCACTCCCATTATGACCCACCCCTAGAAACTTTTCTGATGTGGTATTTCCTTTAGTTTTACATGACTTTGGTGTTCTTATTGTGAGAATGAATTTTTCATTTATATATATTATACCATGCATAAGATTTTGTTTCTATTTTCCCCATCTGGCATTTAAAAGAGCTGGGTCCGGGGCACCTGGGTGGCTCAGTCGTTAAGCGTCTGCCTTCGGCTCAGGTCATGATCCTGGGGTCCTGGGATCGAGTCCTACATGGGGCTCCCTGCTCCGCGGGAAGCCTGCTTCTCCCTCTCCCACTCCCCCTGCTTGTGTTCCCTCTCTCGCTGTCTCTCTCTGTCAAATAAATAAAATCTTTAAAAATAATAATAATAAAATAAATAAAAGAGTTATGTCTGGGGCGCCTGGGTGGCTCAGTTGGTTAAGCGTCTGCCTTTGGCTCAGGTCATGATCCCAGGGTCCTGGGATCGAGCCCCTCATCGGGCTCCCTGCTCAGTGGGAAGCCTGCTTCTCCCTCTCCCTCTGGCCCTCCCCGCTCTCATGCACTCTCTCCCACTCCCTCTCTCTCTCAAATAAATAAATAAAATCTTTAAAAAAAAAAGTTGTGTCCACGTTGCTGTGTGTGCATCAGTCTCATGCCTCCAGCCAATGTGTAGTATGCGTTAGATGCACTGACCACATTTTACTTACCTGTTCCTCTCGTCATGAACCAGCAGATTGCCTGCAGTTCCCACAAACGCTGTCACAGACATCTTGGGACACATCCCCTCATGGCTCCCTGTGAGAGCTTCTTGGGGCAGGCAGTATACCCGGAAGTGGGAGTGCCGCCTCCGAGGGCACATGCACAATTACTCTAGCCAAGGGCCACTGGACTGCTCTCCAGCATACCCACAGCACCAGTCCCACACTACCAGTGCCGTGCTCACTTGTTGACCCAATCTTTACATTTTATTTATGAAAAGAACTAGTCAGGGGCGCCTGGGTGGCTCAGTCGGTTAAGCATCCAACTCTTGGTTTCAGCTCAGATTGGGATCTCCTGGGTTGTGGGAAATAGCCCTGCTCAGGCTCCATGCTCAGCGGGGAGTCTGCTTGAAGATTCTCTCCCCCTCTGCCCCTCCCCCCACCTGTGGGCATTCTCTCTCTCTCTCTGAAATAAATAAAATCAATCTTTAAAAAAAAAAAAGAACTAGTCAGTCTGCTGGAGGGGTTTCCCCCCCCATAATTGCCCTGAATATCCTTGTGGCTCACTTCCTTCATTCAGGTCTTACTTCAAATGTCATCTAATCAGATTGTTACACCCCATTACTTGTGCTACCATCCCCATCCTTCTTAACTTGTGGTTCTTTTCTTCATTGTTCTTACAGGTGATTATCTGTGTGTGTGTGTGGTGTTTGGTTATTGTCTGTCTCCCCCCCAAAAAGGATGGTATTGGGTGCACAACAGGTGACCAGTGAAGATCTGCTATGAATGCAGTGTCAGAGTCTGATTTAACTGAATACCATTCTAAGGAGCCTCCCTAGTTCCTCACCCCCACCCCCACCCCGGTCCCCCTCACTTAGAGGCAGAGAATATCGGGAGGCCTTGAAGCTCTCCCATCTCTCCCTGCCCCCACATTGGACTCACCAAGCACAGGGACGAAGGACATTCTAGTACCACTTGGGACGGTTCTATCAGTGATTCAGGTACCGTCGGTGTCCTGAGTGTTTGTGGTAAGGTGTGCTTGCTCACAGCTTCTTGTTGCATGGATGCATGGAATCATTAGGCCCTGGTCTCTGGTCTTAGTTAATGATCCTAAGACAGACAAAGGGAGAGTATTTAGGAAACAAAAAAAAAGGCACTCAATAAAAAGTGAATAATATAGCACTGTCTTGTCTGATACTATAATTATTCACTACATGTGGCAAATTAAATTTAAATTAATTATCATTATTTTTGGGGGGTGGGGGGAGGGCAGAGGGGGAGGGAGAGAGAGCATCTTAAGCAGACTCCCTGGTAAGTGCAGAGCCCAACGCAGGGCTCGTTCTCATGACCCTGAGATCATGACCTGAGCCGAAATCTAGAGTCGGACGCTTAATTGACTGAGCCACCCAGGAACCCTAAATTTAAATTAGTTAAAATGAAAAATTTGGTTCCTCAGTCACACTAGCCATATTGAAGTGCTCAATAGTTACATGTAGCTAGTGCAGACATGTACCTTTCCATAGTCATAGAAAGTTCTGTTGCACAGTGCTGTAGGAGAAAACTGGACTTCTCTAGATACGTTCTGAAAATACCAACCTGTCTTGAGAGCTCTTGAGGGAATTCTGCCTGCCTTCCTCAGGCTTCAAAGGGTCAGAATTTTGTCCCATCATTAAAAATAACAACTAGCAGGATGCCTGGGTGGCTCAGTCAGTTAGGCGTCCAACTCTTTGATTTCGGCTCAGGTCATGATCTCAGGGTTATGAGATTGGGCCCCACATTGGGCTCTGCATTCAGCATGGAGTCTGCTTAAGATTCTCTCTCTCTCTCTCCCTCTGCCCCTCCCCCACTCTCTCTCTAAAAAAAAAAAAAGAAAGAAAAAAAATAATAACTAGTATACTTTTGACCTGGAAAGACAGAAGTGTTCTTTCCTACAGGCTGCTTTTGGAGGACACGTCTTGGCTGGTTGCCTGTGTCCTCCACAGCAGGTGAAGAAGGTCATGTGTTGCTAGCACCCAGTCACATTGAGAGGAAACTTAATTTTATACAATGAGCATTTTTGGAGAACAAACAAGTTTTATGTTTTATTTAAACTTTATATACCATGTTAATTGCCCCTCTTTTGAGGGCCAGGATAAAGAGTTGGAAAGTTGTGTTTTTTTTTTCCCCTTTCATTGTCATTAATTCTCTGAATTCCAAAGATGTGTGTTTCAGGGTAGGTAAGTTGTGGCTAGCTGACCCTTGATAATTATGAACATCCATTTCAGATTTTAAATTATGAAATAAGAATTGAAGAAAAAAGTCAAATGTTATAAATTTATTTGGGACATCTATTACCACCTCTTTGGAAGCCTTTGAAAATTCAAGCAAAAATCAATACACTTCCAGCTTTTTCTTTTTTTACTTTCAATAAATAATATCTTTGTGTATATGTATATAGAGATAGATATACTTAATTAATGAGTCATTTAGCAGGATTTTTAAGTTTTATACTGCATTAATTCCAACATAGCTCTTTCCAGATTGATAGAATGTAAATGAGGTAAGAATTAAGGCAAACCTAAAAGGCATGCAAATGTAGCACATTTATCTTCACTGATAATACAAGCTCTTGGGTGTGGACCACCCAGAGGAGCCAAGGCCCCTCCGGGCCCTGTCCAGTACTATTTTACAGGAGAATGGTGACACAGTTTATATTAAGTTACATTACCGTGGGGGGCTCAGTGCTACTAACATGTAATCAAGGAGACACGAGCATTAGCAAAACATGAACAAGAAACCATAGAACTCTTTGCAGCACATTTCTGCCCAGGCTTGAGGGGAGAAGGGATTTTATGAAATGATGTTACACATATCACATTGTGGAAGGTTGTTTTATAATATATGCTTTTAAAATTCATTAGCAAATGACATTCTCATGCACACAAGTGTTTCAAACACAAGAAGCAAGTCCATTGATAGGTAGTCCAAGCAATATTTGTGTGCGTGTGTGTGTGTGCGTGTGTGTGCGTGTGTGTGCGTGTGTGTGTGTGTGTGTGTGAAAGAATAGCTGCAGACTGAATGGAACATTGAGACTTTTGTGCAGTCCATAGCGTTGACCTCAGCTCATTTCTGAATGTCGCACTGCAGAAGTAATACAATGGAAGGGTCGCTCTTTGCAGCTTCTTTGAATTCATCCAGTGTAATCTGGTCATCTTTGTTCTTATCCATCTTGCTGAAAATCTTGTCTACTCGCTGCTCAGGCGTAAGGCCGTCCTCATTCATTTTCATCATGATCACGGTGCCTACCATCTTATAGATAGCCTTGGGAAAACCAGAAACAGACCATAAAGTTCTCCCACGATCTGATAAAGAATTTAAATTTACTTCAAAGGACTCCAAAGTCGTTTTAAGTAAGACAGTGATATAATCAAATATGTGTGAGTCTTATGACTAATTGGGCATAAAAGAATTTCATCCGACTCCCAGGTTTCTGGCTGGAGGAAGTGGGGAAAAGAGTACTTCAGTGGTAGGTGCAAGAATAACAGATGAGAAGATTCAGGAGGAAAATGATGAGCTCAGTTTTAAACATTCGGGGTTTGAAGTACAGATGAAAGTCACCAAGCACTAGTCTTTGTAGATTTAGGAAAACAAAAAAGGTGGTCCGAACTGATAAGGAACTTACAATCAGTTAAGACAAGCAAGGTGGGCCAGTAACGTTTGGCTCAGAAAGAAGATAGTGTAGGGAGATCTGTGGATCAGGCACTCTGTAAGTTAAAGAATTCTGACTATCCAGTTCAATTAGCTGTACACAAGTAATTCTCAACGTGGGAATTTTCTAAATAGAAACAAGTTTCTATTGCCCATCTATACCAAGACCTGCTGGTGCATGTTCGTAGCAGCATTATTAAGGGCCAAGGAGTGGAAGCAACACCAGCACTCAACAACTGGTAAACAGATAAACAATATGACAGATCTGTGCAATTGAATACTATTTTAGAAATAAAAAGGAACGAAATGCTGATGAATCCTACAACACAGATTAAAAAAAAAAAAAGCCAGACAAGCCATATATTTATATTGTACGATTCTGTTTATACGAAATGTCCAGAGACATAAATCCATAGAGACAAAGAAGAGTGGAGTCTTCTGAGTCTGTAATAAGAACAGGCAGGTGGCAGGAGGGGTCTTACAGGGGGAATTAAAATGTTCTAAAATTGGATTATGGTGATGGCTGCATACTGTGGTCTATAAATTATAACTCAATAAAGTTTTTAAGATTCCAGTTAGAGGACCCAAGATGCCCACCAGGGGAAAGCTGGTTTGAGGAAGGGGGGAACATCCAGCAGAGCAGAGCTAAACCAAGGGCAGAAGAACAATCTGACACTATCCTTGGAGCCCGGCGGCTTGGATCTGTGACTTTTCCCAGCGCTGCGCCGAGGCCCGGGATGGGGGTCGGGAGAATTCACGGCCTGGCATGCAACTACCCGGGCTCCAGGCCGGGAAGAAAAGAAGTCGCCACAGTCTAGGCTCCAGGAAGCTTCCTCCTGGGGGGGTCTGCCTCCTGTGCCCTGCGGCCGTGGTCCTAGCCCGCCCCGCCCCAGTCCCGAAGTCCACCCGCATGGCGAGGTCCACCGAGGCCCCGCCGGCCCGGCCCCGCCCCGCCCCGAGGGCCCTCCACCCCCAAAGGCCACCCCCACCCCTGCCATCTAGGTTCCCCCCCCACCCCTCCCCGAGGCCCCCCCACCCCGCCCCGGCCTCGCCCGGAGGTTCCCCCTACACCCCACCCCTCTCCCACCCACCCTCTGCCCCGAGGGCCCCCGCCCTGCCCTGAACGCCCCCCAACCCCATCACGAGGTCCCCGGCCCCTGCCCGGGCCCGGCCACCCAGGTTCCCCCACGGCCCCGCCCCGAGGGGTTCCCCCGCCCCACCCAGCCCCGGCCTCGCCCGGAGGGCACCCCCCCACCCCCCTGGCCCCGCCGCGCCCTGAGGGCCCACCACCTCACCTCTATGATCTCCAGCATCTCCACCCTCGTGATCTTGCCGTCGCCGTCCAGGTCGTACATGTTAAAGGCCCAGTTCAGCTTCTGCTCGAAGCTGCCCCTCGAGGTGATGGACAGGGCACAGATGAACTCTCGGAAGTCGATGGTGCCGTCCCCGTTCTTGTCAAAGGTTCGGAAGGCGTGCTGGGCGAACTTGGAGGCGTCCCCGTAAGGGAAGAACTGCAAGCAGAAGACACAAGTTCAGGTGGCGGGAGGCCCAAAACCTCAGGCCCGGCTGCAGTCCGGGAAAGCCAGGGAGGCCACCGCGCCATCCCGGGGACAGCCCCGCGGGCGCTCCCGGGCCGCCGAGGGAGGAGGGGTGGCAGGCAGGCCTCCCGCCTGCACAGCGGTTTGGCGCGGTGCTCAAGGCCTAGGGCAGGCGTCCCTCAGGCCATTTCCTGTGCATGAGGCTGGAACATGCGGCCTTGGTGGTGGCGGGGCCCTCGAGCCCGTAGCTAGGGTCCCTCATCCGTGGCTCCCTTGCCCTCTCTCCCACAAGGACAAGGACTGAGGCAGGGAGCCGACTTCTCGCCCCACGCAGAGCGGTGCTCCATGAACTTCGCCTTCCTCTCTGGACCTCCAGGTTCGCCACCCGGTGGGGCCAGCGCAAGGTTGCCCAGCCCAGCTGCTCTGCCCCCGGCTCCCCAGCCCCCGCCCACACTCCTCTCCCCGGGTGAGGTTCCATCGGCTCTCTTCTTTTTTACAGGGACTTTTCTTTTGTAGAACAGACATTTAAAACCCATTAAAAATAGAACATGACTGGGCTTATTTTTAAGAACTATAAAGAGGTTTCTTTCCAGAGCCAACAGTTGGCCAGTGTGCCGTTGGAGACAAAGAACGGACCCAGGAGGAAAAGGAAGAGCCGACCCTGGAGGAGGTAAGACTCTGGAGAAGGAGGCGCTGGGCTCGGGCTGCAGACGGGCGCCTCGGCCAGTCACAAACAGCAGGTGGTTCTGATGCCTGCCGCTCTGGCTGCCCCAGCAAAGCTAAAGGACATTCTCTAGGTGGAGGGTAGAAAACAAGCCCCAAACCCCAAACCAAAAGCAAAAACAAACCACCTGCGTGCTGTTTTAAGGCAGAGAGGGGATATGCGCATTTCTGGATGAATCAGCCCCGCAAATACAAAGACCAAAGCAGGTGTCTGAGGATGTCGCGGGCGGGTATCCCTGCTCCTTGGTAAGTTATGTCACTGGTTACTGGGGCAGGCTGGCCAGCCTCCGTGCAGCGGGCCTGCTTCGGGCCCACCTGGGGCTGTCTCCCTCCCGGGGGGGCCCTCAGCTCATGTTTCTCACTGTGCTTCCTGCCCTGGGGCCTGCTGCCCACACCTCCCATACTTAGAAGCACCTTGGAAGGTGGAACATTTCTGGGCAGAAATGAAATGTGTATTTCCCCATGAGATCCCATAACTGTGGCCAGGCCCCGTTTTTGGTACTGGGAAAGCAGAGATGCACAGCTCCCTATTCCCCAGGCTCTGGGATTTCACAGTTAATGGGGACACCCAAGGCAGGACTGATGAGAGCTAGGACAGAGCAGGGGGCAAGACTACAGGATTGGTTTCAAGGTGGAGAATTAAGAGGGAAAGGCTCCTGTCCTCTCCTACACGCGCAGCCCGTTTCCCCTTCACCCCATAATGCCATTAGGGGCTTGGGTCCCTGAGGACGGGCTACCAGGTGCTGACTTTTGAATTACACAGTTTTGACCTTGACAGTTTCTAAATGGGTAAGTTTGATTCACATGTGCTCTGAATGTTTTTTTTAAACTTATGATGCTCCTGACACCAAATGTGTGGGGTTTGTTTTGGTTGGGTTTGGTTTTTGGTTTTTCCTTCCTAACAACTCTGATTTTCTGGACATTATTAACCTGGTCCAGGTGAATTCAGTTCCATTCTGACACTAACCCCCTGGGGGAGTCCATGCAGACCCCACCGGGAAGGGCTCAGTCCCACCAGACCGCCCCCATGTCAGATGCCAGTGGTCAGTCCCTGGTACTTCTGATAGACTTGATAGAAAGTCGGGTGGGGGGCCCACAAGGCCCTCCTTCAATAATTCGCTAGAACTACTTGAAGAATTAAGGAAGGCACTTTATTTACTATTACTGGTTTATTTTATTTTTTATTTTTTTATTTTTTTATTTTTTTATTTTTTTTTTTACCGGTTTATTTTAAAGGACACAACTCAGGAACGGCCCAGTGGGCAAGGTGTAGGGGAAGGTGCATGGAGGGTGCACAGACCCCTCTGCGGGCACGCCACCAGAAGAGCACCTCAGTGTGTCCCCCAACTGGGAGGCTCCTCCAACCTGTAGTTGAAGGGTTTTATTGGAAGCCTCATTACTTACACACGGTGATTACATCACTGGCTACTGACAACTGAATTCCATCTCCAGCCCTTCTCCCCTCCCCAGAGTTCCCATCCTCTAGTCATGCCTGCTATCTTTCTCCTCCTGACCAGCTGCCATCAGGAAGCTATCAAAGGGCCCCCAGCCACCAGTCACCTCATTAGCATACAAAACACACTGTTACCCTTCCAGAGAGTCTGAGGGTCTTAGAAGCTCTGGTGTCAGGAACTGGGAACTGAGACCAAGTATGTATTTCTTATTAGATCACCATGTCACAAGTGCCTTGTGCACGAATGTTCTTCACCCCTTTCTGCTCTTTGCAGATGTGTCTTATCTGCCTTGTGGTCAGGAGTCTTGGGGAGAGCTGGGCCCTGTGAAATGGCCTCAGAGCAGAGCAGAGTGAGCCCTTGGCAGATTCTCGTCTCTTCTTAGTGCTGTGTATCCACCAGGCTTGCTATGCGGTGACTTGAGACCCCTGGGTAATTGGCTCCATCTGTGTGGGTTTCTGGCAGTGAAATACTTTAACCTTTATTTCACATAGCATACTTTAAAGGGAAGGGATATCTGATAGTTTTATCAAAAAATAGCAGTGGGGGGGTGCGCCTGGGTGGCTCAGTTGGTTGAGCGACTGCCTTCAGCTCAGGCCATGATCCTGGAGTCCCGGGATCAAGTCCCGCATCGGGCTCCCTGCTCAGCGAGGAGCCTGCTTCTCCCTCTAACCCTCCCCCCTCTCGTGTACTCTCTCTCTCTCATTCTCGCTCTCTCAAATAAATAAATAAAGCTTTTAAAAAAATAAATAAAAAAATAGCAGGGAACTTCAGGTCAGTATATTAAAAATTTAGATCTGAAAATTCTTGAGGAAAAAATCGATTGAGCTGTAAAAGTTACATGTGCCTTGTAAAAGGTCTATTTACTGACTCTTATAGCCAACATGTTTACCTCAGAAGAACCGAGCGTGTGCTAACATATCTGGAGGGCTTGTTCCCTTTAGAAAACTCCTCTTATCATGTTCTGAGTGCTTTGAGGAATTTTTCTAATCAGGGGCATGCTCCTTTTGATGAAGTGATTCAGCTCTGGAGGGATCATCACAGAAAAATGAAGCCACACTCTTCAATGTCTTTAGGAAGAAATTGGGGTCTTGAACTCATATTCACTTCTGGACTATGACAGTGCCTGAGAAGTAGAAGTATTTTTTGTGTATTGTTGCTTAAAATTTTTTATTTTTTAAATTCAATGTATTTTTCTTGTTGATGTGGAAATAATTTTCAGTGGCATTAATCTACAAGTCTATATAATAAATAAAAAACTTTGAGGTTGGAAAATCATATGTATATTTGTGTGTGTGTGTGTGTGTATAATATATATTCTATAATATATAATTCCACTGTGTCTTAGTCCGTCCAGGCTGCTGTAACAAAATGTCCCAGACTGGATGGTTTATAAACACAGTTCTGGAGGATGAAGTCCAGGGTATCAGCAGGGGCAGTTTCTGGTGAAGGACCTTTTCTGAGTTGCATAGTGCTAAATTCTTGCTTTGTCCTCATGGGAGATGAAGGAAACTATGGGGTCTCTTTTTCCTTCTTTTTTTTGGGGGGGTCAGAGGGAAAGGGGGAGAGAGAATCCTAAGATCTTAAGCAGACTCCATGCCCAGCACGGAACCTGATGTGAGGCTGGATCTCACAAACCTCAGATGATGACCTGAGCTGAAATCAAGAGTCGGACACTTAACCGACTGAGCCGCCCAGACACCCCTGTGGAGTCTCTTATATAAAGGCACTAATCCCATTCATGAGGGCTCCACCTTCATGACCTAAACTTCTTGAACAGGCCTACCTCCTAATACCATCACCTTGGGCCTTAGGTTTCAACATGTGAATTTGGGGAGGTACACAAATATTCAGTCCATAGCGATTTGTTTGAAAGAAGATGAATCTAGTTGTGAGAAATTTTAGAAACTGTATTAGATGATTGACTATAGCTAGTCTTTGATAAATTTCTAGTTTCTATTTTATGTCTGCGTGCATACACACTTAGTTTTTCTACTTTTGGTCAAACATTTTATCTCAAGTATATCTTGCATTTCCAGTAACAGAAAAAAGCCACCTGGAGGCAGTTGCAGATGGTCAGCTGACTGAATCCAGATACTGAAGTCCTTCCAGTGATGGTGGGACCTGGGTCGTGGGGCTCTTGGAGGCCACAACTGTCTGGTTTGGCACCTTGGGACAGCCTGCCCTCCTGAGGGTACCTGAGAGAAGGCTCCTCTTCGGAGAGCAGGGTTTGGGGGGTGGAGCAGGCTCTGCTCCAGGGGCTGGCCAGCAGAACCCTAGACTCAAGTCTCAGGGTGAGAATGGCACCATCAGCTGCAGTTTGGACTGCATCTCTGGGGGCAGAGATGCCCGGGCTGGTCCCCGAGGTTCCCAGGAGGAGAATGATGGCTGGCCAGAATGGTTCACCAGAGGCAGTTTCTCAGGGCCCTCTGGAGGCCCCTTCCCCGGGTGTAGGACTCCCCCTGTGTGGGCCCACAGCCCTTTTGCTCTGACACTTGGGACTCCAAGCTTAGTAGTGGGAGCCTGACAGAAGGTGGGGGCAGGAAGGGCCCTCCATCCCTGGCTACTTCTGGCCCTGCTGGTGAGCCTCTGACCTCAAGACTACACATTGATCTGTCCCTGTCATACCGCAGGGACAATCCTGTGCCCCAGTTGTGCCCTGAGAACTCGGGCTTTCCATGTTGCTGGCCTGCGGTGGGGCCAGGACCCAGCCCACCAAGTGTAGCATGATACCCACAGGAAAATGTCACCATTCCTGCAGAACGACAAGCAGGAGAAGCATGCATCTGTCCCATGGCATTCCCCTGCACTGATTTCTGGAAGTTCCTGAGATAGGTTTTCTGGGCCGCACATCTTCCTTTCCTATTGACTTCCCCTCCCAGGAAGCCTAGGAATGAGGGCTGCCATCAGATTGTGGGGAGCTGCTGCAAAGAAGGGCTGCATCCTCTTTCTGGGGGGCGTGTGGAGGGGAGACCAGGACCCCTGCCCTCGGACTCTCAGCAGCGCCCAGTCAGGTGGGCACAGCCCGATAGCATGGGCAGTCCGTCTTCAGAGCTGCGTCCCGGGGAAGCTCCCAGGGCCCCCTCCAGCACCACTAGAGAGCAGGCCCGGACAACATCTCCTTCTCCTCACTCAGTGATTGCCCTTCAGTGAAGTCCTGGTGGCTCAAGACCTCTTCTGCTTCTCTCCCCCTGTGACCTCTCTGGTGGATTTTCCACTGGGAGGATTAAACATAGCTTACCCCCTTCTCTCCCTTCTGCCTCAGCCGGAGCCCAATCACCTCCCATGGGATTCTGGCTACAGTCTCCTACTTCCCTCCTGCCTCGAGTCTCCTCTCGGTCCAACACCCAGAACAGCTCTGATCTTCCTCTAATATGGCTCGGGCTGTGTCATTTCTCTTCACAGAAACACCCAGTGGAATCCAGTCCGGACCCCTGCGCTTGCTATTTGCTGACCCACTACGTGCCTTCAGTAGTGCGTGTCCTGCTTTGGCCTCTGCTCCCCAGAGGCTCGCGTGTGCAGCGCTCAGGTGCGAACTTCTCACCCTGCTGCTCGCGGCCCTTCGTGATTGCCCCAACCTGCACACCCGGCTCTCTCATTCCTCTGCTTTCTGCCTCTGTGCCCGACTATGTTCTCAGGTGTCACCTGACACGCCCCCCTCTCGCCCCACTTTCGTATTTCTGTGCCTTCCCTTTGCACCCCATCTCCTCCTGGCCAATGGAGAAATCCCACCTTTTCTTTATGTCCAGCTCAAATGCTCCACCTCCATGGAACCTTCACGACTGGACCGAATCTCTTCCTCTGCTTGCTTGTGCTTCACTTATTTCTAGACAAATCTTCCCAAACCCTCTGCCTTAGAGCACAGCCAGTCTGTTCCTGCGGTGTCCCCCCTGGCGTGAGGGTTCTGGGAGGGCAGGGACGGTTCGCTCCCACTGCACCCCACAGTTGTGCCTAGCGCCTGGCAAGGAGGAGCTGCAGGGCTCCAGCGAGCGGGGGGTCTGTGGTCCCCCGCATGTGTGTATTTGTCCTTATGTCCTTCCATCTGTGAGAAGGAGCTGCTGCATTAACCAAATGCCTTCATGCCCCCGGGAGGGAAGAGGGGTTTCTGCCACAACTCAACAGTGATGAAAACCATGATACTGACAAATTAAAATGTCAGCTCTCCCATTCCCAGAATTTCCTAGCCCCCTTCTCTGCTTCGTTTTTCTCCAAAAAGCTGACTACTGTACAACATATTTCAATTATTTATTCATCCTCCTTCTTCCTCCATGAGAAATGTAAACTCCGTGAGGGCAGAGAGCCTCGGCTGCTACACTGTTTAGTTCCTTACCGACTCTCTCCATAGCAAGCGCTCCGTAATGACTTAGTGAATGAACGAGTGAACCGATTTCTTCTTGACGCTGTCCTTCCTAATCCTGCATTAGTTGCAACTGGTTACGCATTCACAGTCTCCTAGAATCCTCAAGACAAGTCAAAGGGATGGTTTGGGTTTTTTTCACTTTGACTTGGTAATATTTATTATTATTAATAATATTTGTGAATATTATTATTCATTTCTATTTATTCGGGGATTGTTATTGAACTGTAAATTCCCAGAGTGCAAAGCCTTGTTTGCTCACCGTTGCATCCATAACACATAGCACAGATCTGCAGACGGCAGGTGCTAAATACGATCTTGTTGAGTGACCAAATGAGAGAGACACTTGCGGTGCCAACTTCAGGGTAACCAGGTGATCGAACACTGCTGCTGAAAACAGCCCCCACTCACTGGATATGTATTATAATCTAGCCAGCTCTGTCCACTAGAACTTCTTGTGATTATAAAAATGTTCAGTAACTGCGCTGTCCAAAATGATACCTACTAGCAGTATTGGGTCAACCACTGTCTTAGGTGCTGGGAATAAAATTTTAAAAAGACAGAGAATTGAGAACAGTGGGGAAAGTAACCCTTGAAATGTTACTGGTATAGCCAAAGAACGGAATGTTTTAATATTTAACTTACCTGTCAATTTAGATAACCACATGCGGCTACCGACGTCTGTATGGAGTCCTATGGTCTACACTACGTTATTAGTTTTCACAATACATTTGTCAAGCAGTAACCCTCAGCTCCATTTCACAGACAAGGAAAAGTGGACTCAGAAAGGTCCAGCAAACCCTTAATTCTCTTCCCCCTGTGTCAGTGTGCTGCAAGGTTATACAGAGGAGCAGTAAGAAATGTATACTCCTTTCCAGAATATGAACATACAAAACAGAAGGTAGAAAGTTAGGGGCAGATTTTCATCTGTCTCAGCATTTGTTGGAACGCTTTAATGGTTACCACACAGCATTGGAATGGCCTCGGTTCTAATACTTCTCGTGTGTGTTACTTTATTCAGTCTTACAGCCAAACCTGCCGTCCTAAACTCCGCATTGTGGTTAAGGAAGCGAGCTTGGAAGGTCCAGGCATTTGCCCCAGGTTCCTGGCAGCATGTGACAGAGGCAGGATTTGCATGCGGATCTGTCTGGTCATTTCTGCCTCATCCTGCTGTTTCTCTATGTCAAACTGAGGCAATAAACCTAAATCCACATTTGATTAAGCAAACGTATTTGTTACATTTATGTAATTCCTTGCTTCCTTCCCTCTAAGGTTCGAAATCTTCGGGGGTGGGCATTTATCGCCACATTCTGGCAGCATGTATGTACTACATGAAGATTACTAAAAGGCGACGGAGGGATATTTTTTATGACTCATTCATTCTTTAACAGAACATTTATTGAGCAGTTACTATGCGTCAAGTACTGTGTTAGATACTGAATGAAATATGAAAGAGACATAGAGCATTAAGGATAGTAGGGGAAATAGATACTAAGAAAGCAACTGCATAAATAAGTATAAAATTACTCTATGATACACTACAAGTGTGTAGAGCCACAAACAAGTAATGGGGATGATCTTATGAGTTTGAAACTTAAACAAAAATTTCCTGTGTGTTCCTCCCCCTGCGTCCTAATATGTAGGCTTCTGTTAATCCATTCTTCTTCATCATAGTTCAGCAATGGTCTCAGAGTCTGAAACTTCCTGGGATTTCAACTAGATTGTATCCAACTGCACTACACACCCCTACTCTGAACCATCCAAGTGCAACAGAAAACCCCAGGAAATGCTTGAAGACTTGGTCTCTCCTCAGGAAGACAATAGGAGACTTTGTACCAATTCACCAGCTTGCTCCAAAGCCACCAGAGGCTTTTCGCTACAGATAGAAGGCGAAGCCCTGCATTTCTATCTTTTCAATAACCTGTTCAGTTGTGACTATTAATTTTTTTTTTAAATATGTGGTAAATGAGCCCCAGGCACCTCATGCTGACTAGGCATGGTGTCATTTGCCTCTGCAAGCCCAGGGCCCCACCCGGCACAGAAGGCTGTTTGGTGGCTGTGTTAAGAAATAGCTTGAAAACATGGGGCTTCCATCCCCTCATGTAATCTGCCCTCCGCACCTCCCTCTCCGGCCCTTTGCACTATCTTGCTGCCTGTACGTGTCATCCTTCCAGAAGTGGTACTGAGTGCAGAGAAGACCTTACAACATTTCCCAGGAGAACCTCGTCCTGCCCCAGCGTCCACTGGGGCCTGCCTCAAGTTAATGGAGGAGGCAGGGCTCCTAGAGGTTGCCCTGACCGACCTTCAGGTTCAGGGAGGTTTGCACAGCATGGCCTTGGCCCACTGTGACAGTTGATGGGCTGGGTCAAGAGTGGGTGACAGCAAGGCCATTGAAGAGGACAGACTCTCTCCAACGCTCTGCCCAAGGCCCAGCTCCCAGCTGACGCTGAGCAGCCCTCCGAACTCAGAATAGATTTGTGCCCATTAGTCGGCCTGAAATAGAGCTCATGATGGGATCAAAGAACAGAAGAACATTCTTGGACGCTCCACTGCTCACAGGCTTGGAGAAGTCTGCCATCCAATCTCTCGCAGGACGCTGTCCCTTTAAGAACGTCCTGACTCAGGTCAATTCTGTTTCCCTTTGTTCTCAAAGGTCAGAAGCCTATGCTCTCGGGCTAATGAACCCACAAACAGGATCCCCTCCTCAAGGGTGGAGTCTTCTTCGTCTGTCCCTTACCCCGGCCTCCGAGGTCCTCTGCCCTCACCTCTGCTGGAACCGGCCAGAGGCTTCTAGCCTGCTGTGGATCCCTGGCTCAGTACACACCTCTTCGGGCCTTGCCACTAATGCCACAGCCACCATGTCATGAGTGTCTATCAGGGAGCAGAGCCCGAAGAAGTTCTTTTGGATATGCCACCTCAGCTGGTTCTTCAAGTTGAGGACTTGGGGGGTCATTATTCTGGGTTAACTAACTGGCATAAGGTCAGACCACTAAGGGGGGGTGGGACGGGCTAGGCAAACAGGCTCTGTCTGAGGGATCCTCACCTGCCCAGTGCGCCCAGCCTTCCACTCCCAGTGACAATCCACCTCTTCCCCAGGATCCCGAAGGGCTCTGCCTCTCTCGGCCCATCCCTCTGCTTCTTCCTCCCCACACAGTGCTCCTCCCGCCTGGTGCTGTGCCCACAGGAGCCCTGCCTTCCTGTCTCCGTGCTCCTCAGCCGGGCTGGGCCAGGCCGCAGCAGGCCCCACTGGGGACTTCACACAGGTCCACACTCACCCCCACCCCCCAGGCAGCAGGAGGGATCTGGCGGGATTGCTCAGGCCCAGACAGAGCCACGCCCAGGGCAGGCAGATGGGGGCTGTGGCCCCTGGCTCTGTGGCGGGTGCTGCAGTGGAGGGAGGGAGATGTGCCTACCAAGCCCAAGGATTTCAATTAAGCCTCCTGGACCTTGGCTTGATCCCTGAAAGAAAGCAGGACCCCCCAAGGCTAATGAGAGGCAGAGGCAGGATGCAAACCCAGTCTGTCTGACCTTGTGATGATGGCTAAATCTGTTAACCCATCTGAGCCTTAGTCTCCCGGTCTGCCAAACGGGGCGAAAGGAATTAATTCCTACTATGAACGACGGTTGTGAGATTTCCTGGAGATGACAGATGTGGAAGGTCCCTGAGGCCGCATGGAGTTGGGACGCTGGGTATTGGAGGGTCCCTCCTCCCTCTCCCCACAAGGCTGCTCTGATGCACCCCATACCCTGGTCTTACAGGCAGCTCCCGGGTGAGCAGGTGGTTTGTGGTGGGCTCTCAGCACACACACCCCGGGTTGCTGGCCAAGCTGGGACCCCTGAGGATTAACTTGGTATTCGGTTTTAGCCTGAGGCTCTTCACACTCATGCAACCTCACCCAGGAATAGGATCCTTGTTTCCTTACCGACCCACATTCTCTGCCTCCTAACTGGCCCCATGCCCACTCTCAGGACTCTGTGGTCCCTCCTCCCCGCAGCTCCGGAGGGAACCTGTCACGCCCCCTTCATCGTGCCCACTTCCCGTACCCACCAGTCACATCTAATTCTTCCCAGAAGAAGGAACGAGATTGTCCCCAGGCCTCCGAGCCTCCCCGGGTCTAACCCAGTCCTCTGCTGCCTGAGCCCTCCCACTGCCGGGGCTTGCTGTGCTGTCCAGCAGCCGTCCTATTATTCCTTCCGTCTGGAATGCTCCTTTCCTGCCCCAGCCCAGTCAACACCTGTTGCTTCTCAGACCTTGATTCAGTCTTCACTTTCTCAGGAAAGCCTTCTCTGAGTCCAGGTCAGAACCTTCCATTACATGTGTGCATGGCACCAAGTCCCACCCTTGGTAACCATCATCTTGTGTTCATGGGACTGTCTGATTAATGCCTTTCTCCCTTCGTGGACTAAGCTAAACAGGGCAGGGAATGGCCTGGTTTTCCCCACCGCTAAAATCCCTGGTGCCTCCTATGGGGCCAGGCACACAGAAGGTGCCCAATAAACATCTGTTGAATGACCAAGCGACTCAGCACAGCGGGTCTCTTTCAAGCCTGAGGAGACAGCAGCAAATGCACACGATGACCAGTCAAAGGGCCGAAATGTGTTCTGAAGATTGTCTGAAGTCAGCTGTGCTACAGGAGGCTCACCACTTGGCCTTAAAACCTGTCACTGCCATTACTACTTTAGCTGATGATTCATGGTGCTGTGAATCATCCCCCGAGCCCTGCACATACCTGGTCACGTGGATGGGAAGAAGAGAGAGACATTTCCCCTTAATTAGAAATGGTGAGTCCAAGAGCTGTTTTCTGCCAACGTCTTCATTCAACAGATACTCACAAAAGCCTAATTGGTGCCAGGCTCTATGCTGAGCTCTGTGTGGGCAGGAGGGAGGGTGAGGAATGGCAACAAAGAATCAGAGCAAAAGAGAAGAGTGGGTCTGTGTCCCGGAGCCCGTGCTGCCCAGAGCCGGAGGTGCCTTCCACACGTGGGCTCTCTGGGAGGGGATTCAAACACCCCCCACCAGAGCTGCCTCTTCATTTGTCCCCCAGGGGACAACATCCATTTTCTGCACTCATGGCTCCAGGTTTTCGTACAAGGCAACCACTATTAACCCCTGGTTCCTGTAGAACTACATCTATTTGAGAAGAAAATTAGTCCTGAACTAAATTTCTAGAGAAGGGGACTTTTGCCTCTTGGGGCAGGGGAAGCAATGTTCGCCTATGTCCTAGACCAGGTCTCTCTGTATGCATTTTGACCTTTATACACTGCCCCAAGAAGGTCATGAACTCCCAGGGAAGTTCTGTTACGTTTTTATAGAAAAAGAGACTCAGGCAGCAGAAATCCAGACTCCTTATTCGTCTTCGGGTCTCTTTTGCTTTAGAATTATCACCAAGAGAATAGCCCATATCACCTCTACTTTAAGGGGAATATGCTCTGCTCTTTATTATATCAAATTAGGATCTGGTATACTCTAGGTGCTCTATAAATGCTTTGGATGGATAAAAGAAGCAACGTGTTGTAGAGGGAAGGATGCTGGGTTGAGTGACAGGGTGTCTGGGTGTGACTTAAGTCAAGCCATTTTGCCTCTTACGATATAAAATAAGGACACAAATCAAGATACGCCTCAAAATTCCTTTTAGCTATACTATTTTATTTGTTTTTCTGATGCTGGAAGTGAAATCTCAAAAAAAGAAGAAGAATTAACTAATAATGAATTTGACAAATGGATGGTACTTGCATTATTTTGCATTTGTTATTAACCAAAGCACCTATTGTATTGCCACCTTGTGTTGGCATGTCTTAATTACAGGATCAAACTTGGAAGGGTGAATATTATCTACCTCTATATGTGCGTCCGTATCCATATCTATGTACCTGAACCTCCCTCAGTGGCCTCTATACCTGTAGATATCTATGTCTCCATAACTTCTCTCCCTATCTCTCTCTAGCTCTATCTCCCCCCCCTCTATTTCCATCCCTTTATCATATCTCTATCTCTATCCCTATTGGAAGTTTCACAGAGCCTGACAGATACTCATGGGTTACTCAGACTTTAAAAAATAAAATGAACTCCTTCTTTATTTCTGTCCAATACACAAGTCACATTATGAGTTGGGTCGATGACATCTTGATTTGGGGCAGAGTGTTTCCTCTAGTACCTCACTTGCTGATTAATCTTGAGCCACCAACATAAATCAGGCCACCGTTAGTATGTGTTACAAAATAGGAGCTCACCAATAGTAAATTATACTCTGGAAATTGTCATGATTTTCCATTTAAAGGGAATCTGATTAGAGAGAAGACTGTTTTACCAATTTAAAAAGGAGCTCATTTTTGAAATCAGACAAGGGGTGAGGATCTTCAAAGGTGTTTGGTGGAAGGCTGGTTGCTATGGGGAAAGTTGGAAAGACACCTCTCGCCTAGTATCCTTCAATTACTCCAACTGAAGTGGGTAGAGCAGGTTTTCCAACTGGTTCTGAAACTGTTTCATCTTCCCCACTCTTCCTAGAATAGGGTGATCTGTTCAAGATGGATTCCCATTTCACTCTCCACCCAACTCGCTTCACAATGTCATGGTGACAATGATGAGAATGCTTAGCCGGGCTGCATCTCGGTCAGAACCCTACCAGCATGCCAGAGGCCACCAGGGTCTATGCCGTGGAGAGGGAACTGTCCGCAACACAGGGAGAGGGCAGCAACGGTAGCCTGAGCAAGGGGAGCTCTATCTGCAGAAGCTGAAGTTTGTAAGAAATGAACATATTCCGGGCCATTGCCTCTGAAGATGTGTCTTCCGTTTTCCTGGGAAGGAGGAATCTTCCAACCTACACTAAGATGGGTCCCCAAATTTATTACTCTCCCCCAGTACTGATGTATCTGTAACTTCTACTCAAATTATGCCAGTTCCCCATACTCCCATCTTTGCCACTGGAGGTATAGGAAAAGGTGTGGGTGTGGCGGCCCAAGACACAAAGGAAGTACATCCTGAAGGGAAGTGCGGGCGCCATGTTGGGGGTGTGAGATTGTGCTCAGGGGGGTCTGGTATTGACGACCATTTCTGCAGTTTACTAGATGTGGGACCTTGGACAAAGGGTTTGTAATCTTTTTCAAAGCCTTAGTTTATTCATATGAAAAAGGAGCTGGAGGTGAGAACTGGTTGCTGGGCTGGAATGAGTCAGGATGCCCAGGACTGGGTACAAGTTCCGCCAAAGAGGAGACAAGCCCTTGGGGGCAGCGGGCTCTCTTTCATTCCTTATCATCCCTGCAGAGCCTCAGAATAAGGAGTGAGCCAGCCTTCCATGGGAGGAACCTTCCTCTGTTGCCTCACCTCCCAAAATCAGGCTGCCGATTTTCCTCTCCCTGGGGTGTGCCCCCAGCAAATGCGATCTGATTCCTGATTCTGTGGTCTAGAAAGACCGATTTAGAGATTAGATTTCAGGGCACAGGGGAAGTGTCTGGAGGGATTGCCAGTAGAGGCCACTGCTAGAATCCTCCCCCTAACAAGGACAGAGGGCAGGAGCCACAGGGGTGGGCTGCCAGGCTCTGAGCTGTTCTTCTTTCTGATCAGGTCCTGCAGGGCATGACCCCCCCCCCCCAAGCAGAGGAGAGTCAGAGTCCAAGTTCCCGCTGTGCTGCTTATTGGCTGTCTGAACGTTGGGAGAGGGATGTGACAATCTGGGCCTGGATCCTCTTGTGTAGAATGAGGGAGTTGGTTCTCTGTGAGCCCTAGGGGTGCTATCAGCTCCTATGATTCTAACTCTGCACACCGTCACCATTATCCTTGACAAAAGATGCTGATTTAATTAAACTTTTATAGCACGTACTATGTGCCAGGCATGGTTTAAGCACATTGTCAATATTTAACAATGTAATCCTCTAACACCCTCTTGACGTAGGTATCACTGCTGGTCCCATTACACAGATGAGCAAACAGAAGCCCGGGGCTATGATGTTACTGTGTCCCACCTAGAGCACATACCTAGCTAGCGGCAGAATTTGAACTCATCTGGTTCTGGAGGCTCTACATAGGCAGTGAGCTACAAGCTTCTGATCTAACTACTACAGGAACACAGACACCAAAAAAAGGCAAAGCCCCAGTCCTGCCTCTGACCCTCACCACAGAGCCACAGCAGACCATCTGCATCCAGCAAGCCAGACAGATGCAGCCAAGACATCGGGCGGGAGGGGCGCCTGGGTGGCTCAGTTGTTAAGCACCTGCCTTCCTAGGGTCCTGGGATCGAGCCCCGAGTCAGGCTCCCTGCTCTGTGGGAAACCTGCTTCTTCCTCTGCCACTCCCCCCTGCTTGTGTTCCCTCTCTCACTGTGTCTCTCTCTGTCAAATAAATAAAAAATAAAATCTTTAAAAAAAAGACCCGGGGCAGGTGAGGTCAGCAGTTCTTCGGCAGCTCTCGATGGGCCAAGTTGCTCAGAGATTGCTTAGGGGCTGTGGGCTTTGCCCAGAGCCAAGGGTTCTTGACTTAACTGCTCAGCACCATCCAGGGCAGTGGGTGATTATGTGGATAGTACCTGAGAAAATGCCACATGGACTCTGGGGACCCAACAAAGGGCATTCTTTCTGTGCGCAGAGTTTCCCCCATAAGCTCGGCGCTGTGCTGGCTTTGGGGCTAACCTGGTGGGGGCCACAGCTCAGCCCCCATGCTAGTGGGTTTCCTGGCAGTCTTGTGAAAATGCAGATTCTGATTCAGCAGGTTTGGGATGGGGCCCGCAGTGTCTGCATAACTAACTCCCTCCCTCAGGATGCAGAAGCTGCTGATCCACAGACCACACGAAGCAAGAATGTAGACACCCAGTGTCTGGGATTTGAAGAAGGAAGCCCAAGCGGGCCTGGGGAGGTCAGGGGAGGCATGCTGGGGGGCTTCATTGGCGTTCGGAGGGTGGCAGGAGGTAAGTAGGCAGAAGTGCATTTGTGGGGTATTGGGAGGTAGCCTACGGGGGCTGCTGTGGGGAACAGAAACCAAGAGTCAGCGGGGGGAGATGCCCGGTGGGTCTGCCAAGCCTGCCTGGGGTGGTTCTGCCCAGTGAGGGGCAGGAGGCTGGAGGGGGCACTAAGCTGGGCAGAGGAGACTTGGCTGGCTTCAGCCCCGAGGAGTGTCCTCTTCCAGTCCTAGTTAGTTGTCAGCATCAGATGAGGCAGCAGTCCTGGCTCCTGACAGGGGGGAAGCTTTCCTCCCACATTTCCATATTTATCTCTGCAGGGAAAGCAGAGAGCAGCCTTCCACAGGCTCCCGGGGCTGCCCTCTGCCAGGCTCATGAATAAAGATGCAGAGACTCCCCCAGGAGAGTCCTCCCAGCCTTCCCTAGAGGAGAGCATAGGAGAGCAGGGGGCATGGAGGCCAGGGCAGGGCAGGAGGTGCTGAAGCCAGCCAGTCCTAGCTGGGGGTCTGGGAATGGGGGCGGGGGAAGGGCCAGGGTTCTCCCCAGAGCACCACAGTCCCTTCTCCTCTGAGTGCCTCAGTTTCTGTGCCTGTATACCAGGAGACCAAACAAAATGGCTCAGGGCTCCTGGTTCCAGATCTGGCTTTCTGTGATTCTACCATAAAGAAGAGCTGATGCTTTATGACCGCTAAAGCACTTGCCAAGGGCAAGGCCTGTTATGAATCCCCTGGAGAGGAGCCTTGTCCAACAGAAAGAGGCTGTGAACCACATCCATAATCTGCAATTTTCTAACAACTACTTAAAAAGTTAAGAAAAAAGACAAGTAAAATTAATTCTAACATATTTTATTTACCCCACTATATTCAATATTCAAACATATCAAATGATATCATTTAAACATGTAATCAATACTAAAGTTATTAATGAAGTATTTCACATTTTGGGGAGACCAAGTCTTTGAATTCAGGGTGTGTGTGGCATACATAAGGCACATTTCCATTCCCAATGGCCACATTCTGAGTGCTCGAGGCTGAGGGCTACATTATGGAACCGTACAGCCCCTGACACACGGACAAGGCGTGTGTTCACAAATGTGTTCAGGCTCTTGCTGTAAATGAACTTCAGGAATATGTATGCGTCCCAGAGCAAGCGTCCACTCGGTCAGGGGAGCAGGGGTTTGTGTGTTCGTCAGGAAAGCCGTGAGCCTGTAACCTCTCAGGCCCAGACAGTTTCGCTTCCTGCTCTTGGACACACCAGGCTTGAAGGCCAGTCTGGGCCTCCTGCTTATGTGTGGGGCTTGGAACGGTTATGCAAACCCACATTCCACATCCATGTGTCTAGTGCCTTCATCTCTTGGGAACATTTTCCATGCTTCTAGAACCCTGGCTAGTATTTCCCCATCCTGGGTACCATGCACCAGGGACTGCCGCGGCCATCACACTGATGTCATACAATACTTCTGGAATGTTATTCTGGGGAGGAGCTGTCTCTAGCAAGTCCTGACCCTCCAAGAGAAATCAGTACTTTTTTCCTTCTCTGAGAAGCAATAGGGGAAACCGCTTGGCTTAAAGGAAAGAGTGAGGGCTCTGGAGCTATAATGACCGTGTCGAACCCCAGCTCTACTTCTGGAGTGGGGTGGAGCCCTGAGCAGGACTCTTTGTTTCTGAGTCTCCATTCCCATGGGTTTGAAAAGACCAAGCCCAGGTACGATTGATGCAATAATAGCTGATGTAAAGCATTTTGTACAGTGCTAGGTGCCTAGAAGACACTAAAAAAAAAAAAAAAAAAAGAAAGAAAAAAGGTAGCTTACATCTCTTCCTGCCTCTGGGATCGTGGATTTCTACGTTTTGGAATCCATGCCATCTCTGACAACAAACCACTCTTATCCTGGAGAAATGTAAATGACCACTCGTTGGCTCATACCCATACACTAGACACTGTTTCAAGTCCTTTTACCTGTTCTAACTTAACTCTCAAGACAGTCCTAGCAGGTAGGGCTCATAGATGAGGAAACGGAGGCACAGAGAGGTTAAGTGATTTTCTCAAGGTCACACAGTAAATGGCAGAGCTGAGATGCGAACCTAGCAAAGCCACCTGCAGAGCCCTGGTGCAGATCCCTTTTGCCCTGCTGCTCTACCAGGGTCAGGACTCCATTGGGAGGGGATTTTGACCTCAAGCTCCAAAGGCAGGAACCACAAACCAGTGCAGATGATGACCTGAACCCAGATCCCACCAAGGCAAATCCCATCAGCAGATACTTCTGGATTTTTACGTTTCATCTGCCACCTGTTACCAGCCATCCCTGCAGCTTCCCTGCACTTTGCGTTGGGATTCTATTTTCTGGAGCATTGTTCCCAGCAGGCCTCTGAGATTCCTGGCACGGCACCAGAGCCCTGACTGTAGTGTTTCTGGAGTGTCCTTCTGGTGGCCCTGCTCTTCAGCTCAAGTCGCTCCCGTGGACCCTTCCCCTCCCAAGGGGCACCCGTGGTTGTAACAGCCAGAGGGACATGTAATTCCCAGCTCTGCCCATCGGCTTGTTGCTAAGCAGCGGGTGCACGCGGAGACGTGTGGAAGGAAACCCTCTTGTGACAGAAACAAACCCTCATGTGCCCAGAGCTGCCTGCACGTGTGTATGGGGGCAGGGCACAGAAACAAACCCTAGCAGCAACTCCCTACAGCAGGAGCCCAAGATGATGTGGGAGCAGTCTAGGGCACGTGGCGGGGGACTGGGGCTAAATGAGCTCAAGCAGGGAGGTCCCATCCCTTGTGCTCCAAGCGAAGCAAAGCCAAATACACGAAACACCTGTCCCGCTCCTCTCCCAGCTGCTACCGTACAACCTTGCTCTTTTGCTTGGCTAATTTCAGTTTCCAAGCAGAAGCAAAAGGAGGGTGTAGGGGGAGGTACCGGAGGCCCTGGGAAGTCTTTGCCTGGGACTCATTTTTCCCACTCACACATGGCGGGGCATCTTCCCTGGCCTGGCCACTGCCGCACGTTGCCATTTTATTTGTTGCTCCTTCCCTAGACAACGTGTTGAGAAGACCCCTAAACACAAAGGTTGGCAGAGGGAGAGGAAGAGAGCTGTCCTTTCTCCTGGTCACCTGCGGTATGGAGCCGGCCTCTTGTCTTGCCAGGACTCCTTCCATACTTTGGGGGGCCCCGTGCCAAATGAAAATGCAGGCCCCTTGTTTAAAAAATTATGAAGAATTTCCTGACGGCAACAGCCGAGCCCTGAACCAAGCGGTGCAGGGCTAACCAGTAACAGGAGGCCCTTCTGGACCACCTGGGGCCCGCAAATCTCTCCAGCTTCACTTCCCAACCCACACCTCCGGCACTTTGGGCCCGTACTGGGCCACTGGGAATCCTTCCAAAGTTCTCTTGCACGCTTTGCCCACACTTTTCTCTGGGCCAGGAATATCGTTTTTCTCTCTCACTCCTTGCTCGTTCCCACTAGGCCTTTGTCACTCAGCTCACGGGTCATCTCCTCCGAGCTGTCCTCCTGGATTGTCCTTTCCTTTTAAGCCCACACTCTCCCACACTTAAGCCCTGCCTGTATCGATGTGTTCAGGACACTTCCTACTCATCACTGTAATGATCTGTTTATACACCCGTCCCCCACTCTGCTATGAGGTCCTCAAGAGAAGGGTCATGCCTGACTCCTTTCTGAATCCTTAATGCCTGGAATACAGGAGGTACTCAATAAATAGCTCTTGACCAACAAGGGGTGAGGGTTAGCCCCTCCACGAGATCTCTCATATACAGTTCTTTCCTTACTTTAATATTAAATTAACCAAGAGATATATTTTACATGCTTATTTCTACATTTCTCTTGTAATTCTTCTCCAAACAGTATTCTTTTCAGTGTATAATGGAGATTCACTGTTGATATTTTTTAAAGTACTTTTATTTTCATTTAATGAAAATTGTCACTTTTTTTCTGACTTTAAAGATAAAACACATTTCTAAAAAAAATTAAAACATGATAAGGAATTACTATCCAAAAACCTACCACTCAGAGAGAGCCATTCTTAACAGTGAACATTGTTCTAGACGTTCATTCATGGAATCAACAAGTGTTTCTTGAACAATGACTATGTTTCATGCATTCAGGACACAGCAGTGAATCATACCCACAAAAAGCCTTTCCTTCCCTCGGGTCATTGTTTATGTAAGTGCCTATGTAGAGTTGTGTGTGTGCACGCACACACACACACACACACTCACAAGCACGTATATTTGTTGTTTTTAACTAGATTTACTCACTTAGTGCTACTTTGTGAAAATCTTTTTATGCCACTGACTTTACATAAATGACTCTTTTTTATGGCTGATACAGTTCATAGTTTATTTAACCAGATCTTAATTCTTAGGCAATTGTTAAAAACTTCATTGTTATCGATACTTTGGTGACACTTTTGTGTTCATAAAATTGTTCTGGTTGTCTCCCGAAGTAGATTGTTGGTGAAAGAGTACACAAATTTTAATTCTGAGGCAGAGTGCCCAGTGCTACTCCAATAGCTAGTCAGAGTGCCGGTCTGTCTTTCATCCGTGCCGGCGCTGGGTGCTAGCACTTTCCCCAATCTCTCCTCTGATTGATAAAACACAATACCGCATTATTATCCAGGCATTTTTGTATTTCCCTAATTTCCAGTGAGATTGGATCTATCTTTTGTATACCCTTTAATATCTTTCCTATTTCCCTTGGGAAAATCCTAAGTAAGCTTGATTATAATTGTTTTGTTTCATTTTTCTGCTAAGGAGGTTTACGTTTTTAGGTGAAGTCCATTGGTAGTTTCCTAAATGGCTTCCGGGTTTGGGGTCCCCAAAAGGCCTTCCCCACACTGAGATTCAAAATATTCCCTATGTTGCCTTCTTATTCAGTCTCTCTCTCTAGCTCTCTCATTTATCTCCAAACATCCACGTTTATTCTGTGACGTTGATGGCTAGGGACAACTGTTACAGGACTGCATGAAGAGTCCATTTTCTCATTGCTGGTGGGAAATGCCGCACTCACGCCAGATGCTGGGGTCTGTGTGTGAGCTGGTTGTTCTCTTTCTTTGGCTACCGGTCAGTCTATTCTCCATCAATAGCACAGTTCCTTGATTATTGCAAGCTTATAATACACTTTAATAGGTGGCAAGCATCCCCTTTACCCTTCTTTTGATTATTATTGAACATATATTCTCCCAGAGGAACTTCAAAATAATTAGGTCAAGTTACAAAACAACCAAATGAAGCAAAACCCAGAGAGGTCTTGATCACGATTGCTTTGAGCTGCGGCATTCACTTAGGGAGAGCTAGCATCTCTGCAATTCTGAGTCTTTTCCTCTCCAAGAACTTGGAGCGTCCATTTGCTTATTTATGTCTGCCCAACTGATCAGGCTTCTGGGGTGTGAACAGCCATCTGTCTTTCTCACAGAGCTGTGAACCTTGAAGCTCTGGATAAATATATCTTCCTCTGGAGAACCTGTCCCAAACCTAGGTCTTGGTAGGGGTGACCCAAAAGGCCTTTCGGGAGTGAAGCAAAAGGGTGCTCATTCGTGTGCACCTCCTTGGGTAGATGCTTTATGTGAGCGTCTCGCAGCAACTTCTCTCCGACTCCGGAGGTGGGTGGTGTTGCCCCATGTCATGGGAGTTGCTGAGGGCTCGCTGACCTGCCCAAGGCGGGGTAGCTAACGCTCTGGGATTGGGTCCTAGATCTGTCCACCTCCAAGCCTTTCACTAAACCATCCTGAGCCTTAAGGAACTTAATAACAGCCTGAAAACTCAGCCTGGGGGTGGGTGAAGACTCAAGGCAGGGAGGCAGGCCAGGTGCCCGGGAGAGGGGCCAGGTGGGGCGGAGACCCAAAGGAAGTGTAGAGACAGGAGATCACCGGGGTCAACAAAGCTTCACCTGGCTCTGAGCCCCGTGCTGAAGGCAGGTATTATTTGTATCCAGAGGGAACCAGGAGTTTTGAAATATAGATAAGAAAGAGCCGAGGCTCTGTGGCCATGGGGGCAGCAGGGATGAAAGCTCAGGTGGGCAGGGGAAAGAATGAGGACAACAGAAAAGGCCTGAAAGCAGGCAGCGGGGCAAGTCGGCTCCTGAGCCCTGGATCCTCAAAGAGGCTGGCGGGGCTGAGCACCAGGCAGGAGGCCCAGCTTCCTGTCAGGTCAGGGCCACCTGCAGTGAAGCTCTGTTTTAAAATGTCTGAATGCTGTACATGATACAGAAACAATCTTCAGCCTTCATGCAGCCAACACATTTTCTTAGAGATGTATTTGCCTGCCTACTGGTCTGCTGCCTTGCTGGGCCTTGGTCTGGTCACTTTCTGTCACTGGCAGTTTTTTTTTTTTTTTTAAGATTTTATTTATTCGTTTGAGAGAGAGAGAGAGAGCAGGGGGAGTGGAAGACAGAGGGAATAAGAGAAGCAGACTCCCTGATGAGCGAGGAGCCTGATGCAGGGCTTGATCCCAGGACCTGGAGATCATGACCTGAGCCAACAGCAGATGCTTAATCAGCTGAGCCACCCAGGTGCCCCTATCATCGAAGTTTTTGATGAATTCCACTGCTACTGTGAGCTGGGACCCTCTCTGGACAGATAGCTAGCATAAAAACTACTTTTAAAACAAATATTGGGCACCTGGGTGGCTCAGTTAAGTGTCTGCCTTCGGCTCAGGTCACGGTCCCGGGGTCCTAGGATCGAGCCCCGCATCGGGCTCCCTGCTCCGCGGGAAGCCTGCTTCTCCCTCTCCCACTCCCCCTGCTTGTGTTCCCGCTCTTGCTGTGTCTCTCTCTGTCAAATAAATAAATAAAATCTTAAAAACTAAAACAAATATTGTATAAATGTCTTATTTACACTCCTCTCCATGTCTCACTGAAGTGCCTTCCCTGGCTGACCCTTGTAAACTCAAGGACCTTGGGTGGAGGGGTAAGAGCTCACTCGCACCCCAGAGCCTATGGGATGGGCTATGGGACTTTGAATTTCTCTTTTAACGCCCCTTCAAAGGAAGTATCATCACAAACTGAAACCACATCTGAACACCCAGAGAACCATAGTCTTCACAAATCTCTTCTCCCCGCGAAACAAAACGACTTCCCCACACCTGCCTTTCATCACCTTCCAGGGCACTGATAGTGATTTCTCTAAAACACAAATTTCACGTCACTTTTCTCTTTAACCCGTCTCCTGCTCCTTCTTGTCTGAAGGAAATAGTGTAGACGCCTAAGCCAGGCATTCTGGAGCCTTCAAAATGGGGGCCGATCTCTCATCACAACCCCCACCTCCCTGTGCTGTACGCATCGTACTGAATGTTTTTGTTTGTATTCCTATCTTCCTGGCTCCAGTGCTAAGTGGATAAACAAGGGTTATACATCTGATGTGTGTCAGATGTGGGGCCAGACCCAGATGGATACAGAGATGAAGACTCGGCTGGATCTGTGCTTTCTTAACCTTCGACTTGCACTTCTCTTAGGGCATTGATCCTATTGTGTCTTACTGGAGAGCTCTGTGTCTATGTGTGCCCTGTGAGGTTGGGCTACACCACCAAGGAGAAAGGCCATCTCTTGTCTACCTTCGTATCCCTCAAAGCACGGAGCAGGACACGCGATAGGTGCCTTCTTGAAAGAATGAAAGCAAAGCCAGGTGTGTCCACATGTAAATATGTGTAAGTGTTTGGGGTTTGCTCATCTAACCTCCTCTGGCAGCCCCAAGGTAGCCACACGGCCGTGGGGCGGTGAAGGGACCAAGTGTGGAGTCACGTGGGCCTGGGTTTGCCTGCTGCCCCTCAAGTTGTTAGGATCCAGCGTTGTTGAAATGAGGATGGAGCTGCTGAGGTTGGCCAAGAACAGTAGGCCTTGGACAACATAGTCCTTTATTACTTTAATTGCTGCTAGAAACACTTCTCGGGCCTTCCCCCATCCTGGGTCCATGCAGTAGGCGTGCTGGACCCAGTGGGCCCTGGCAAGGGTCAGACTCACTTGGAAGTGAGGCTGGCTTATGAGTGCTGTAATTCTTCATCATGCGAATCAATTCATGACTCTTTCCAATGCCTCTTCGAAGAATCCTCGTGAAGCTTCTGGCCCGTGACAGATTTTTGCTGGTGTCCTTGAACTGTGGCAAATGCCCCAAACTGGGAATCACAGGTGTTAAGTACCCCGTCCTAATTAGTTCTAACCTCACAGTTGGGGTCAGCCATAGGCTGATGGGATTGATAACAAGGTGCTAATTCAAGAACCAGTCCTGTGTCCAACCAGGGTCTCAGGTCAACTGGGAGGATCTGTTCTCCCTCCCAGGCAGGAAGGGAACACTGTGTGCTTCCCCTGCCCACAGCCAAAGGGGTGGCTCCAAGGGAATTAGTACCAAGAAATGGTGGCTTCTGTCTGAGGGAAAGACTGGGCTTTTGTTCCATAGATGGCTGCTGCGTGGGCCCCTGTGTGTTAAGACTGGGGAAGATAACTGGAGAGAGACGAGATGTGGGGAATGATGCTCCCATTCCAGTGACCCTTCCACTTCCAAGTTCCTAAGGGGGGTGGAGGATGGGTCCTGCATGTGCCCTCTTGACTGAGAGTTGGGTAGGCGGTCCGTGCCTGAGGGGGAGTACACCCTGAGTCCTCCCAGGAATGCAGCATAAAACCCACAGCTCCCAGGGCGCAGCTGATGCTTAGGCCGCACAGCTCGAAGCCTCCTTCCTGTTGGCGGAGCACACTGGAATCCAGCCCATGAAAGCCCGAGACAGTGAGCTAATTAGATGATCAGCCAACGAGAGGACTGTAGCTTTCCTAGTTCAATAAGGAGATGGCTCCCTTTTCTTACTTTCTCCCTGGCCCAACACACTGGGGGGGGGAGGGGCGGGAGTAGCTGGCCGGGAGAGGATGAAGTGGGGGGTGTATGCCAAGAGCTGGTCATTGACGCTTCTGCCCCCATCCCTAGAAGTTGCATCCACAGATAAGTCAGCCTGTGTTGCAGGAGACAAGGGGAGCCCTGACTTGAGGTGGAGATGGAGTTTTGCTAAATGAACAGGACTGAATCCTAAATACCTGAAATGAGCTTGTTGTAGTAACTGAAAGTGACTGCAGACTTAGGGACTCTTGCCAAGATGCCGTCAAAGCAAGCACGACACACATCAAAGTAGTTCACCGCGGTTTGGTTACCATGTGGAGTTATAAGAAAAAAATCACTTTGTGTTTATAAGTCAAGGAGTGGAGACTTTTCAGGAAATCTGCTTCCCCATATTGAGCGCCATTAGAGCTGCTACTGTTCTGGTCACCAGGGTATTTTGAACTGAGCACTTGGGTGCCAACCATCATAGTAGACATTTCACATAGTTGTTCTCATTTAATAATCTTAACTATACATTTGAATATTATTTGTTGTATGAGTTTCCTATTGCTGTTCCACAAATGACCTCAGATTTGTTGGCTAAAAGTAATACAAGGGTGCCTGGGTGGCTCAGTTGGTTAAGCGACTGCCTTCGGCTCAGGTCATGATCCTGGAGTCCCGGGATCGAGTCCCACATCGGGCTCCCTGCTCAGCAGGGAGTCTGCTTCTCCCTCTGACCCTCTCCCCTCTCATGCTCTCTCCTTATCTCATTCTCTCTCTCAAATAAATAAATAAAAAATCTTAAAAAAAACAAAAACAAAACAAACAAAACAAACAAACAAACAAAAAAGTAATACAAATGTACTGTCTTACACTTGGGGAGGTCTGAATTCAGACATGGGTCTCCGACTTCATACCATCAAGGTGTTGGCAGGACAGCGTTCCTTGGCTGTGGTCTCTTCCACCATCTTCAAAGCTGCAATGACCGGTGGACCCCCTCTTGCATTGCATCTCTGGGACCTCTTCTTCCACTTCTGATTACACTGGGCCTATCTGGATAATCCAGGGTTGCCCCCCATGTCGAAGTCAGCTCATTAGTAACCTTAGTCCCATCTGCGACTTTAATTCCCCTTTGCCGCATCCACATAACGTAGCATTTTCACAGGCTCTAGGCATTAGGACGCGGACGTCTTTGGGGGAAGGCATTATTCTGCCTTCTGCATTGGTTGTTTTCCACACAAGGCAAAAGGCACAGAAAGGCGAAGTGACCAATCCAAGTTTACCTAGTTTGTAAGCAGCAGACCAGTGGCTAGTCATGCACTGGACACATCTGTTGACACATAGCCTGGGCTCCCCGAAATCACCGGGTCTGACACTTATCAGCCAAAATCAACCCTGGTCTTAACCCAGAAACAAGTCAGGAAGACATGAACTCTTCCTTTCCCAGGAGGTGCCTTGCAGAAATCAGTGTTTCTAACCAGCTCCTTTTGTCCTGGTGTTAATTCACCACAAGGTCCATCTTCAGCATGATTCCAGTCGGCTCTTGGCCTTCAGTTGGGCCTGTGGTGTTTTGGACCGACACTACCTTTAATTTGTGTATGGTCAGACTACAGATCTAAGAGATACTTCTACCACTTTCAGGCTTAGAAATCACCCACACGCAGACACTGAATTAACAGCCACTCCTCTTTCCTTTCTTTATAACTTATTTTGATTTAAGTTAAATTTAATTTATTAAATTAATTTAATTTAAGTTAAATTAATTAACTTAATTTAAACAAGCACCTCCTTAACATATCTGGAATTTGTGTTGTGTCTGGTAGAAGGGGAGGTTCCGAATTTATTTTCCACTCTCTCCCCACAAAAAAACAACCGGCTGTCCCCACAGTCATCAGTCGATGAGGGCATCTGATCACATACTACATTCTTATAAATGCTGGGGTGGGGGTAGGTTCTGACCTAATTGTTCATGCCATTTCCCTATGGTGGCCCCAGTACCAGGGCCGTCCTGTTCTAATTACTGAAGCTATAAAACATGTTTTCATATATGAACAGAGCAAATATGACATTTACTTAATAGTCAGCTGTTCTCAAGTATTTATTCTTCCAAGGGGACCTCAGAATAATTTAAAATTGATATTTAATGACACCTAAAACTAATTACAGAATACTTGATACCGTTATATATGTAATTTTGTTATCCAGGAACATTGTATTTCCATTTACTTACATCTTCTTTTACATTCCTCAATAAATACTTTTTTTTCAATACTTTTTTTTTCTAAAGACTACTTCTAGGTATTTTATTTTATTGCTATTATAAGTGTTATCTTTGCCTCATGTTTTCTGATTGATTATTGATAGCATATAGGAAATGTAATGACTTGTATCTTTCACTTATATCTAGCCATTTAAAATCAATCATTATTGGGGCACCTGGGTGACTCAATTGGTTAAGCGTTTGACTCTTGATTTTGGCTCAGGTCATGATCTCGGGGTCCTGAGATGGAGCCCTGTGTCAGGCTCCATGACGAGCATGGAGTCTGCTTGAGATTCTCTCTCCCTTTCCCTTTGCCCACCTGTGTGTGCATGCTCACTCTTTCAAAAAAATAAAAATAAAATCAATCATATTAATCCATTTTTTTCTGTTGGTTCTCATAGATTTGGGGTCATACGTGGTCCCTCAATAATGATAAGTAAATCTCAGTTTCTGATACTAAGTGCTTATTTCCTACCTTAGTGGATGGAGAATTTCTATAACAAAATTAAGTAATAGTGGTCAAAGATCAAGAGTGCCATTTTCTCAGTCTTGGTTTTAATGGATGTTTATTTTAAGGATGGTGATGCTAGTGTAGGTTTAACATAGCAATCCTTCCTCAAATTAAAGAATTTCCTTCCATTGTTAGATATTAAAGGTTTTTTCTCTTTTAGAGAATGCTGACACTTTTAAATGCATTTATCCAAATGATCGCATGTTTAAAAAATATTGGTGTAATTATATTATGAAGTATTTATAGTTTTTCTAATGCTAAACTATCCTTAAACTCTTGGGGAGGGGGTCTTACTTGATTGTGGTGAATGATTGTTTTAATATGCTTTAAATATGGACTACTAATAAGACTGGTGCTAGATTAAGAGATGAGGAGGGAACAGCCTGACTGCTTTGGGATGCCTCTGGGTCTGGCTTCTGACATGAGTGGAGCCCTCTATCAGGGAGCAGGAAGGGACCCAGAAGGACATGATGCAAACCTCACCTATTCAAATTACCCTCTCCTGTTATGACTTTTCAGGGTCTTCCCAGCTCTCCAGAAGAATCCAATCTAAAAATCAGTAGCCTCCCCAGAAACTGCTGGTTTTTATAGGACAGCCTGTTCGGTGAGATTCTCTGTTAAGTGAGGTGCTGGATATTGTTTTAAGAAAGCTATCCTTCATCAGCTTCATTCTCAGGTACCAAATGACCAGACTGCTCATGACTCACCATTATGTAATACAAGTCTATTATGATTTTATTTTTGTCTTATTCTACTCATTAACATTTGATTACACAAATATTCTCTTACGGTTTTATTATGCTTAAATGTGAGATTATAATTGCATTCCTTAGAAATGATGTAAAATTCAAATAAGTCTTCCCCAGTGAGTTTAAACTGAGAGGTTTCATTCTACTCTTGTTCTGAATTTATTAGGGGTTATTCTCTGCTTTTTTTATACAAGCGAGTGAAGAGTATGTGAACTTTGCTATTTTTTACTATACACCTTCTTTGATTTCTGAGGCTTGGAACCTATTTGTAATGTCACTAGACAAAAGACAATAGTGGGTGTGAAATTTTTTTTTTCTCAAAAGATAATATCATGAGTAGCATATTGCTCACCTACCCACCTACTTTCCCAGGGGAGCGGAGATGACTGCATTCTTCAGTGGCCCCTTGGTTTTAATTAGAGGCTTGATCCGTGGATGAGCGATCCTACACCAGAGCCAGTGACAGTCCCATGCCCAGAAAACCTTCCGCAAAAGGCAAAGCTTCCCACCTTCCCGAGGGAAGAGGCGCAACTGCTCTCATCTCCCACCTGGATCACTTAGCAGGTGCCTACTAGCCAGCCTTCCCACCTCTAGCCTGCTCCTCTCATTTTGCCAATCCATTGTCCACACTGTTGCCAGAACAAGCTATTTAAAAATAAAAATATCATGGAGGCATCCTACTTCATTAGTTTTTCATCACTTTCTGAATTGTAGAACCTCCAGGAGAGGGGCTCTGGTCACCTCTCCAGGGTGTATCCCATTCATACAGTGGTGCCCTCTCTGCTTGATCTCAACACTTCACACTCCAGCAAAATGAACTTTTGTGCTTCCCAGTGTACCTCCTGCCTGGTGTATGGCAGGTAGTTTCTTACCTCTTACCTCTTTTCCCCATTACACAGAAAGCTTGCACTCTAATACTTTCTAAAGTGGCATTTTCCAGGGGTGCCTGGGTGGCTCAGTCGGTTAAGCATCCGATTCTTGATTTCAGCTCAGGTCATGATCTCAGGGTCCTGGGATCGAGCCTCATGTTGGGCTTTGTGCTGGGCATGAAACCTGCTTGAGATTTTCTCTCTCCCTCTCCCTCTGCAACCCACCCCCCCGGCACTTGCATGCCCTCTCTCTCTCTAAAATAAAATAAAATAAAATAAAATAAAATAAAATAAAATAAAATAAAATAAAATAAAATAAAATAAAATGGCATTTTCCTACATATTCTCTGGGATTCAGCTCAAGAAAGAAACTTGAACTCAGAGCTAAGTTGAGTGCCCTTCCTCCATGCTGTTAACATCCTGAACATGACTCCAACATGGCACTAAGCTGTGCTATTGTAATCACTTAAGATGGACCTGTAACATCCCTGGGGTCCTTGAGGTTAGGGACTGCATCTAATTTTTAATTGTTTTTAAGACTGAAACTAATCCATCTTTGAGTCTCTGATGTCTAGTACAGTTCTTGGTCATGGCAAAGTCGGTGCCTAATAAGTCTTTATTCTGTGAATGAATGAATAAGTTCCCTCATTTTCTGAGTGGAGAAATGCACACCCAGAGAGGCAGCCAATCCAGTAAAAGGACCAGCAGGTGAGAATTGGGTCAAGGGTGATGCAGTATTGATCCTGACCTGGTTACTCGACATCCTTGCCCAGAAGGGACCTTTTCTAAAAAAGCCCATGTGAGAAAGTCGGCCTGATTGAACACATTGAGGTCCATACCCAAATGCTTCCAGCAGTAGCCTGAAGAGTGGAGAATACCTGGGGCCTCAGCAGGCTTAGAACTGCTGAGCTGTAAGTTTCCCATTTTATTTAACTTTAACTTGAAATTTGCATTATGCTCCCTAAAATGTCTTTTTTTTTTTTTTTTTACAAATTGAAACATGCAAACCCAGTGTCCATCGACAGATGAATGGATAAAGAAAATGTGGTATATACATCCAGTGGAATGTTGTTCATCCCATCCCCCTCCAAAGACGGAAATTCTACCCTATACAACAACATGGAGAGACCTAGAGGACACGAAGCTAAGTAGAATAAGTCAGTCACAAAAGGACAAACACTGCATGATTCCACTTATATGAGGTATTTAAAATAGTCAAACTTATAGAAGAAGAAAATAGAATAGTGGTTGCTAGGGAATGGGAGAAGGAATAATGGGCGTTGCTCTTCAATGAGTATAAAGTTACCGCTATTCAAGATGAGTAAGTTCTAGAAATGTGCTCACAACAAAGCACTTATAGTTAACAATATGGTATTGTGTGCTTAAATACTTGTTAAGGTGGGTAGATGTCCTGTTACACACACACACACACACACACACACACGCACACACACACACAAAAGCAAAGGGACACAAGGAAATTTCAGAGGTGGTTGACTTTTTACTACCTTGACTGGTGATGAGTATATGTATGTGGCCAAACTCATCAAATTATAGACATTATATACATTAAATGACTGTGTTTTTTAATGTCAATTAGCCTTAATAAAGCTGGAAAAATTTAAAATGTTAACAATTAATTTACAGTGAACTTACTCGACCACCCTTCAATCTTCAAGTAAACTTCGCATTCTGAGAAGATAGACCCTAGTTACCCTCTGCCTATGCCCAGCTCACTACCCTATGGGTAGTCATAGTCAGATACAATGAAAAAAGAGGAACAGATATGGATCCTGGACTCAGAGAAGCCCAGATCCAGTGCCAGTTCTGTGACTTATTAATTGTGTTACTTTGATTAGTTACTTAACCCCTCTGGATACCGTGGTTGACTCTGTAACATTGGGGTGATGGCACTGTTCCATCAGCGGAACAGCCTGGGTGGGCACCAGCAGAGTGCACTAACATGGCGGATGTCCAGTGTTCTCTTCCTTCAGCCAGACCATCAGGTGCTCTTCATAGCCTCTCCCAGCCACTCCCACCTCCAACTTGTTTAGAAATGAGACAACGCTTACCAGCAATAGTTGGTCTAAAGTGCTGGGAGAATTTTGGGGTGACATAATGGAAAGCATTCACATACACTTGAGAGGCCATTCCTTCCTCTGACTCCTTAACCTAAACTCAATGAGCCAATTCATTGAGCTTCTCATGTCCAATTTCCTCATGTGTAAAATAGGATAATTATACCATCCCTGTAGAGCTTTAGTGAGGATTAAAAGAGCTAACATGTGTAAGAATTTAGCAGAGTGCGGATCACCTATTATGTCCTGAGTATGTGGGAAATTTATGACTTTTACAAACACATTATTGAGGACCCACATTCACAGAACCCAGAGGGAGTAGGCAGGATGATGCTATTCCCAAAGGTGGCTACATTAGGGTTCCTCAATGCTATGAATAGGTCCCTTTACGTGGCAAAAGGGACTTTGCAGATGTGATTAAGTTTAGGACTTTAAGATGGGGAAACTTGTTTCTGGATTATCCAGATGAACCCAATGTAATCACAAGGGTCCTAAAAGAGTCAGAGAAGGGGATGTGAGAGCATAACCAAAGCGGAGATTTGAAGAAGCTATACTGCTGGATTCGAAGATGGAGGAGGCGCCATAAGCCAGAGCCTGGATGGTGGAAAAGGCAAGAGAACGGATGCTCCCCACAGCCAGAAGGAATACAATCCTGCCAACACCCTGATTTTAGCCCAGTGAAACCCATTTTAGACTTCTGACCACTAGAACTGTAAGATTATACATTTGTATTGTTTTGAGCCACTCGGTTTGTCATAATTAGTTAGGGTAGCAGTAAGAAACTGGCACCAGGGGACTATATCCTTGAACACTGATAAGACCACTGGACTCCTCTGATCACTAGGTATGATGACAATAGCTGCCTCCCCTCCACACTCCCCTCATTCTCCCCCATCCAATATTCCTCTCCCAGGTTACTGACACTGTCAGGGGCTGAGAAGGTGCTACCATGCCTGAAAGTTGCCACTGGGAACCACACCCTCTTCTTTCCTGGGCGAAGGTAGAGGGAAAAAATGCAGGCTTGTGTGTGCATGCATGTATGTATGTAGAGGAAGGCATCTCAAAACTAAAAAGATTACCATACAATGGGGGCAATAATTCATCCCTGCTCAACTCAGGATGCCCAACCTGGCAAGCCAGGATGAATGGCAGTTGCCATGGAAACAGCATCCCTTGGCTTCTTGCCCTCCTTAGCAGAGCTCTGCTGATGTGCAATCCAGTCAGCATCCAGTGCTCAGCCACTCCGCACCCTGCCAGGGCCTGGCGGACCTAAGTCCGGAGCACTTGTGCTCTTTTCCCTCTTCCTACGGTAACTTCATGGACTTGGAAAGCCAGGATGTATGTATGAATGTAAGAACCGGGATGGGAGGCTGCAGGATACAGTGGGCAGAGCACTGGATTCAAGATCTCCTTGTTCGAGTTCTTTCCCTCCTCTGAGCCCATTTCCTCTTTTATACAAAGAACAGGGGATAGCCAGGGTGACCCCTGGGAGCCCCTCTAACAGCTGTGAGGTTAAGTTCACGGGGAGAAGTAAACTTAGACCGAGGAAGAGCTCGGAACTAAGGAATGGTCAGGTTGATGGCTATTTCTCCGAATTCCTGAAACCCGGGCTTCCCCACCAGAGGGCAAAGCCCCAGGAGCAGCTGGGTGGAAGGAAGCTGCTCGGTGGAAGGAAGCGGCTCTCTGTTACTCACAGTCAGAGGCGTATCCCAGTGCACAGTGAATGAAGTAAGAGAATGGGCCATGGGTCCATCTGCCCTGCTGCTGAACTCTGAGGGTGTCACTTCCTTTACTATTCCTCGGGGACCATATCATAGCTCTTAAGCCCTGCCACCGGCCAGGATGGACTCTGGGGTCCGGATCACACAAAGCAGGAGGCACTCCTCAAATCAATCTGATTAACCAGTCTGCTTGTCTAAGGACGCTCAACTAGCTCCTGACCTCCAGTAGCTGCCGTCCAGCCGGGAAGTTGAGACAGACTCTCAGGTAACTGCAATCCAGGGTCTACATGGAGCTTGCCTTGGTCAAGCCTACATGTTTAGAAAGCAAATCCACTTTGCTCCATCAGCTCACGCCACCGACCCCGGTGCCACCAGTCAGCAATGGGGTGTTTAGAGAAGGTCTGTCCTTTCCCCATCTTTGCGGGACTTGTCACAATGCTGCAGAAGGAGTCCAGGGAGGAGCTAGTCGCAGTGATGGGACAAGCCTACACTATGCCATTTCACAGCACTTCGTGATAAATAAACTGGAGTTCATCAATTAAACATGAGAGCACGACAGGAGCTGGGGCTGCCTGCGGGGCCACCTGGAGTCAAGGAACAGTGTGAGGCTTGCTGGGCTTCGCTCTGGGATGAGGTTCGCAGTATGCGCACGCCTTGTTCTCTTTACCACGACCTCCCAAGGGAGCATGTCACGGGCCAAAGGAACAGCGTGAGTACAGGGCTGGAGGTGCCGTGCTGACGAATGTTCGGTGGCTGCAGGCTGCCCACGTTAGCTAGTGTGTGGACTGGTGCAGTGAGGTTATTGGGCCTTTGGCAGGTCGTCTGTCACATACCTACTGTCCCTTCCCCAAGTTTTCACTAACTTGGCTTTTGTTCAAGGCATCAGTGTCCCAGCCTGAGGCCATAGGTAATGATTGGACTAAAACTAATAATAGCAATCCTGTTCTTTGCCCCTCCCCCCCTTTTTTTTTGGCAAGTCATATAGTTTAGGCCAAAGCGACAGAAAAGTTAAGTCTGCTGAAGGTGGCTGGGGGTGGAAGCACTTCTTGGAGATGTTTTTATTTCTTGATAGAAAGGGACTGATGCAGCTGGCCCCCTGCCCCTTTCTCTGGCAGATTCCAGGGGTGGTGTGGTGTCTGGGATGGCAGCAACCGGCTTGAATCCATGAAGGTAAGGCCAAGAGAGTCCCAGAGATGTTCAGAAGTCATGATCTACTACCAAATAAATGTCAATCTCCAAACTTTTTTTTTTAAGGTTTTTAAGTATGTTCCACACCCGGCATGGAGCCCAGTGTGGGGCTCAAACTCAGGACCCTCGGATCAAGAGTCGGACACTCAACTGACTAAACCACCGAGGCGGCCCTCCAGACTTTTTTTTTTTTTATGTGAGAAAAAGAAACTCTTGTTGTTTAAGCCAGTGTTTATTGGATTTCTGGTTATTTGTAGCCGAGTAACTAAGACAGGTCCAGTGCAAGGAAATGGAATTCACCCTTTCTCCAGTAGGCAAAGAGACCCGTAGGAGAGCTTTTGTTGTTGTTTCTAAGGTTAGTTTAAAATGAAAGTCAAACATGTGTGTAAAGAAAATTTCAAGCAATAAAGAAGTATATAAAATAAAGAGTGAAGGGCCCCCTCTCACCAAAACTTCTAGAAGTTAAACACTATGAAAAAGGAGGGGTGTGGGGAGATGTGTGTGTATATTTTGCAAAAATAGGATCATGCTATACATCTCTCTATAAAGTGTTTTGCAACTGGCCTTTTTCATTTAATGAGGTAGCATGGATCCAGGAGGGTTTTGAGGAGGTAGGATATCATGGGAGCTGTACTTAAGGAAGGTGAAGTGGATATGTAATCATTAATCTATAAATATGGCATAAATAAATCAGACAAAACCTCCCCTATGAAAAGGAAAAGGGGAAACTGAGATCTATTGGTCATTTCCTAAATGTGGGCACTATGTCAGGCATTTTCATCCTATCCAGCTCCTCTGGGAGATTATTCCCATTTTAGAGAGGCTCACTCAGAATCAGAATCCAATTCTTTCTGATCCCAAAGGCCCTGGTTCCTCTGTTTCCCCAACAAGCAGGTTTGCATTTTTCCATAGGTGGCCTATTGTAACTTACCCCCAAGTTTGGGTGCCCAGAAAGCATCTTCCTGGAGAGTCCTGCTAAGAAGGTAAAATGTCATGGACCTGATCCTGAAGGATGGATGCCCCCTTTGGTGTGGCCAAAGCTAGGTGAATGAGGCAGCGACACACTGGCATGGGTTTGGAGGCAAAGGGAGAAAGGACGAGAAAACCAAAGGAAGTGCTGTGTGGAGCTCGTCAGGCTGTCTTCCTTGCCTACTGTTAAGTGAAGCTCTTGGGAAAATGACAACTGGCAAAACTTATAGTGAGGGGTAATTATGCTGTCAGAGGCATCTCTGGTGCTCAGGGCTGCGAAGATCTGCCAACGGGATTCATTGTGAATATGCAATTTGCTGAACATTGTTAAGCCAATGTTTCCCCCAACTGGAAGTCTGACAACAGGAAGCTGCAGCTTCAATGCCCCCTCCTGTGCTGCCGCAATAGCAGAGGTGGAGAGAGAGACCACTGAGTCTTCTCCTGTCCTCCTGCCTAAGGAGCTTTACCCATAGGAAAGGCTCCCCAGGTGTCATGCCCTCCCCACACTGCCCTGGGGAATCCCGCCCCAGTTCAGGGACCAGTTATAATTTGACCTCTTCCAGAAGTCTCTTCTGACAGCCCCTCGCCATGCATGTTTCCCACCTCCCACCCCATTTCCCTAACCTTTTGTGACTTCCCTTTTGAAGGGAGCTAAGCATATTTTACCTTATGGCATTAAATATTTATCTCTTGCCCCTTAGACTGGGAGCTCTTTGGGGGCAGGATCTTATTTGATTTCTAGTTCTTGATCACCCTAAACAGTTTCTTTTTCTTTCTTTTTTTTAAGATTATTTATTTATTCATTTGACAGAGAGAGAGAGAGAGAGAGACAGAGAGAGAGGGAACACAAGCAGGGGGAGTGGGAGAGGGAGAAGCAGGCTTCCTGCAATGCGGAGCTCGATCCCAGGGCTCTGGAATCATGACCTGAGCCGAAGGCAGATGCTTAATGACTGAACCACCCAGGTGCCCCTAGTTCTTGATCACCCTAAAAGTCACTTAAATGTCAGGAGGTACTTATATTTTTATGGAATGAATGAATGAATGAATGAATAACTTGTCAGGGAGGCATGCATCCTTTGCTTTTGGGCAACAGGATGGAAAGTGAGAAGGTTAGTAAATGAGCTCTGGACAAGTAGCTGTGTCCAAGTCAGGGGAAAAGCAAGCACCCTCCCACATAGGGTCCTACTTCTGGGTGGGAAAGAAACCTCGGGATTACCATAAATGAAGAGTGTTTACCATGAGGGAAATATTGGGATGACTACTCCAGGAAGAAGAGTCCTTAAAGGTAGCTTAGTTCTGATGCCTTTCGTGGTGAGAGAACAGAAGTGTCTCAGGTCTCAGGTCTCAGGGGGTCATGGTAGGGCTGGAACTAGAACCCTCATCTGCTAACGTCCAGCCTACAGCTCACTTGGCTGTCCAGGCTGCTTTTTTACCATCCTGTCTGTGGTCATCATCTGAATTTGGCCATTATGATATCAGGAATGTAGACATGTGTATAATTCATCAAATGTCTTCCAAGAATTTTACTTTACTTGTCAACCCATTTCTTTAATTCTTTCTATGATCCTTAATTTCTACCTCAGTTAATGTTTTCTGTACACTCACCAGTAACCTCCTGTTGAAGATTCGAGAGGTCACTCCTGCAGCTGATACCTTCACACAGCCATGTTCTTTCTTGTTCCACTTAAGTTGGCCTTCCTGGCCATTGGGAGAGCACATGGATCATGGGGAAAGGATGCTGCACTATGCAGTATGAGCTTCCAAAAGCAAAAGAAGAGAGGGGAAGATGGAACAGTGAGGGTGGTGGACTTGGGGGTGGCCTAGAGAGGGAAGAGAAGGAAGTGGGAAGGCAAGGTATGGGGGGTGTGGGGGGAAGAAATGGCATCACTGGACTGTGGTCACTCGAGGCAAGGTTATGTGTCTTATTAGTCTGTGTTCCCCAGCACTGAGGACTGAGTCTGGGACTAGCTTCAAGATGGGAACTCTTTGTTGAGTGAATGAATGAATGTAGAATAGGCAAATCCACTCTCTGGAAAATGAAATGACTGCTGTCATCCAGAATCATCTGTCCCCATTTCCATCATACTAAAGCCCAATGGTACCTTGGGATGCGTTTCAGAGTCATCCCGGAGATTTTTCAAAGTATAGATGTTGATCTCACCTGCTTTATATGGAACCAGAAAAGAGAGGGGTGGGCCAGATCAGGCATGTGGAAATCAAGAATGCATACCCCTGAGGTTAGAATCTTTTAGATTCTTCCAGCTCCCTGGCCTCTTCTGGAGATGGCCCTGCAGTGGCTGTAGGCAGCCATCTGACAGTGGCTCTGTCATATCTGGGGTCATCTATTCAGTAAGGTTTGGTAGGACTGAATGTCTACTTGGATTTTCCACATTCACCCCACCCCCCACCCCAGGGGTCTCTGATGAAGGACTGATGGAATGTTCATGGACAGGAGAGGGGGCTTTTATACTGGAGAATCATTTTGGAATGGGAGTTCTTTGTGGGTCAGTTCACCCTAATAAGCCACAGGGATCACACGGGTGTCAAGCACCCTCTGGGGCCACCCTCTGCTTCCCTCCTAAAGGTTGAGAGCTTCAGTCCAGCAAAGGACTACATTGCAAAGAGATTCTTTTGCTGAAGGAGCCAAAGTCAAGGAAGGCAAAAACTTTCAAACACACCCATTCCTCCCCCACCCTTGACACATGTTCACACTCATCTGCCTGGAGTGAAGAACATGGCTTGTCCAATTCTCACCCCTCATGATGGGCAAAGTCTTGCCCTGCATTGCCTATCTGTAGGTAGTGATGTGAATTTTAGCATCCAGGAAAGGTTCCCTCCACAGGCCTTGAAATCGCACTATTATTACTTTCGTTTTCCTGAGAAACTGTGAATCCCTTAGCATGGTGTATATATTAAGTCTAATCAGTCATTGGTATGTTAGTATAAATAAATTAATTATAAACATTTGGGTGAGGGGAGGCCAAGGGCAGCGGAGGAAAGCACAGGGTAGGGAACTATGGTGCAGAGAACAAGGCACCGGAAAACAGAGTTGGCTCATTTCACACTTGGAGCCACCACTGTCCTCTTCAGAATAATCCTCCAAATCTCATCCTAGCCAGGAAGAAGTCTACCTTTTGGCTCAGCTCAAGCCCCACTTCCTAGATGAAGCCCACTTCCTAGATGAAGCCTACCGAAGCAGCCATACATGAATGTAACAGCGTATCTTTTATATGGCATGATCACCTTTCATTTACCTCTGTGCATGTGTGGTCTCTCAACATGATTGGAATCCTTACAATAGAGCTGTGTGTGAGACATTGCTATCTCAATCGTGTAGATTAAGAAACTGAAGCTTATGTAATTTGTTCAAGGTCACACAGTAAAGGTCAGAGCTGGGAGACCCAGAGTTAAAGCCGATACATAGCTCAGCCATTCATTGGTTGTGTGACCTTAGACATGTTATTGTTCTTCGTGTTCAGCTCTCTCATCTGTAAAATGGAGACAGTAATGGTAGCCAGCGCAAAAGGCTATTGTGTGAATTAAAAGAATCATTACACAGAACATACAGTGTGGAATAGTGCCTGATGCTTAGTGAATGCTCCAGAAGTGTTTGCTATTATTGATCTTGTTGTTGTTACTACTCAATATCGCTTCCAGAGGATCCTATCACCTCTGTTTCTCTCCTAGCATCTACTGGACACACAGCAGGAATGCAGTCGATATTAACTCTCTTTCCTTTGTCTTTCTGGAAATTGTGATCAGGATCAGAAAAGTGTCACAACTACTTGTTTTATGGAACAAAGATTTTCATATTCCCTGGGAAAAGCAGCCAAACCTGGCACTGCTGGATCAAAGCAAGCAGGGTTCAGGGACTTGAGCTGTGGCCCTCGCCTGGCGAGAGTTCAGAGGAAGATTCCTTGGAAACACAGCGTAGAGACGGACAGAGAGCCAAGGCTCTGTCATTGGATGCTTCCAGTCCCATATCACTGACACATTGCAATCCAATGTCGTGTTCTTGGTCCTCGGCAGGCCTGTTCTGATAAAGGGCTGACTAATGGGCAGGAAGGGGAATGTTTTGCCAATGTGCTTGTTTCCATTAGATTATGGATGTATTTTTAGTGTGGCTGAGAAATAGCTAGGATCTTGACCTGCAAGATGATTTTGTAGACTAGGACCAGGAAAAGAAAAGAAAAAAAAACAAACAACAAAAGATTGCAAATGCTTGCTGCTGTTAGGAACTCCATCTTTTCATTGCACCGGGTCATTATGTTAAGATGGGGCTCAAATATGATTTCTTCTGGGAAGTTTCTCTAGATCCTCTTCCCAGCACTACCCATTTTTCATGGCACCTGGCCCAACATTCACCTCACTGTATCACCATTGCCAGTTTCCTTGACAGGCTCCCCTCCTCCCCATCAACTGAGAAGCTTGAGTACAGTAGCCATGGCTGTTGGTTCATTTCAGTGACCCCAGCTCTTAATTTGGGAGTGTTATAGAGGAAATGCTCCATAAGTTTAATGAATAAATGGACGGGTGGTTGGATGGATGGATGAATAGATGGATGGATGGATGGATGGATGGATGGATGGATGGATGGATAGCTAGATGGAAGGATAGATAGATGGATGGATGGACGGATGGATGGATGGATGGATGGATGGATGGATGGACAGATGGATGGATGGAAGGATGGTTGGATGGATGGAAGGATGGTTGGATGGATGGAAGGATGGAAGGAAGGATGGATGGAAGGAAGGATGGTTGGATGGATGGGTGAAATACACATACCAAGCAGATACTCTGCACTGGTAAATCTTACTACAAGTGTGACTATAGGTCCTATGTCTTAGCATCTCTCACCCATTGTTTGATGTTTGTCCCTCATGTGACATTACATTTGCCTAATGCCACCATAGACCTGCTTTTCATGTGATGTTCAAGTCATGTGGGCAAATAAATGCCTCTCCTGCCAAACTGACACCAGAAGAGAAATGCAAGCATTCATCATGATCCACCAGTCCATACGCACCCTGCAGAAACACCCCAGTAGGGATAAAGATTCGGGGAGCAGGCCCAAGAAGAGGGCAGAGGTATAGGGTGTTCTTATATTAGCAAATTACAGACAACAGTTTCTCATGTTTAAAAAACAGACTCCAGTCGTAACCAATTGTTGGGACCTTTATGGCCATGATGTAACTCTCTATTTGGATGAAGTTTCCATCACGTCCCAGTGTATCAAACGGAGTGAAGCCCTGGGGAGGTTGTCAGGCCCAGCTCAGGCAGCAGAACAGAGTATCTTGGTACAATCTACTCTTGGTAGAGAAGAAGCACACACAGAGTGAGCCCGTTTCTGCTTGTCATAGCCTCAAAGCTCATCCACCAAGAAGCTCAGACGGCAACCCAGCTGCACATCTTGCACCTGACCTTTAGAAGAGAGGCTACTGATGGACAGAAGCCCTCTAAGAATGTACCTTCTGTGCAGAGACTGCTAGCTCTCCCCCATCTAGTGTTCTCTCCTTCCAGGGTAATTGACTTCTTAGCTAGGCATATAGCCATCCAAAATTGAGGCTACTTTCCCAGTGTCCCTTGCAGCTGGGTGTTGCCATGAAACTAAGTTCTGGGTATGGCTGAGGTGATGTGTGCAATTTCTGGGTCTTGCTCTTAGAGGGAGGGGCATATTCTCCCATCCCTTCTATCCTGTCTTTCCCACTAGCTGGCAGGTGACCCTGCAATGAGACACTTGGGGTCATGTGAATCAGAGCAACAGCCTAGGAAGGGCCACCAGGAGAAAAGGGGACTGAGTTCTGGATGGCTTGCGGAGCAGTGCTGCTAGGCTAGCTTGGACTTTCTGCGAGGGAAAAACAATCTTCAGTTATGTTGAAACCGCATGAGTCTGTAAATGAATTGAATATATATGTGTGTTTTTGTGTATATGTATAAAAACTCTCTCACACACACCACTCAGCAGGATCTTCATTTTCTCCCATTGACAGTTATTAATTCAATTGAGTTTTGGTCCTTCAAGGAAGTCATCCATCCATTTGAACAATAAATACATATTAACATGTCTCTAACACAAAAATAAGGGCATCTTCAATATCTTTGAAATCTTACAAGGAAATGGTGAGACTGCTTCTTATGAAAACAGTCATCTTGCTTGATATATATTATTTCTCTATCAACTAGAATCCTCAGTTACCCAAGGCATTCTTCATCAGTCTGGACACTAAGATTTTTCCATTCAGGTGGCTGATTCAGGTGGCTAATGCAACTTCCAAAGTCCCCACCTTGTCCTCATCCTGAAAGCTGAATGGACAATGGCCCCAACTCCTGTCATCCCTTAACTCCAGGACATCCCCTGGTTTTGTCTTATGTAAACTCTCCCAAAACTGGCTAGATCCTCATCCAGTGAGTTACCCCGGCAACCCAGCTGCGTCGTCTTGAAAGATATCTCCAGGCACCAGCTTCTGAGTCTGCAAGAGATTTGACTGAGGCCAAGTCATAAAGCCACAACATATTAGCTCTAACAAGATGTCATCATTTATGGTGCTCCTTGTAGGCATGTCACGTTTCTTTAAAAAGAATATGGATAAAAATAAGTCCTACCTTCACTACGCAGTGAGATTTACTTAGAAAGCAGACACAGCTCTCTATTTTCAGAGACCATCTATGTCTTTTATCATCTTCCTTGCATTTCTTCTAAAATTCTTTCAGTTTTCACACTTTTCTCTGACAATCTCATTACAAATTCAAACGTAAGCTGCCTAATTTCCAAGTCATCAGCTAGCTTTTTCATATTAGACATCTCTAGTTTTACATTTTAGACTTTCATTTTCTCTTTGGGAAAATGATATTTAAGGAAGTCCATTGGCTACTCTGTTTCGCTGGCAAGTGCCTCACATCTTCATAAGAAAATTAGCTAACCACTTGAGTCTGAGAATGGATGCTTTGTGGTCCTGTTATGTTGCATCCTGCTTATTTAAACATTCTATATCAAAATGGTTCATTGTGAATCTCTGTGGTTTATTATTCTGGATAACACACTATAAAATGTTTCACTCTTTTCATTTATTCTTCAAATTGCATTTCAGTTAATCTATAAGAGAAATTCCTTTATTTACTTATCAATTTGTTCTACCAACCAATTAATTTTTATTGTTGAGTGCTGGGGATACAGAGATGGGTGAGATACAGTCTCTGTCCCTGTGGGTATTGGATAGGAAAACTGCTATGATGCCAAGTGACCTACGGTACAGGGACATTCATGTTTAGCAGAGATCTAACAGAGACTGCTCCACTTGACTTCTAGAATCCTGGCATTAGAAGTGAACTTAAGAGGTCATGTGATTCTCTACCTCATTTTACAGAGGAAGAAAACTGAGGCCATGCCTACCTTTCACCTTCTACCCCTCATCCCCTCAATCTCCTCTGCTCAGTCCTACTGAACTTCTGTCTGTCAAACATGGAGTTCACTCCCACATCTGCCTTTGTACCATATTTTATTCATTTCTAGATCTCCAGAACAAAGCAGCTGGTGGGGCTCAAAAAAATGTTTCATGTGGTCCCACACATGTTCTGAGGGAGCTAAGGCAGGAATTACCAGGCTTTTCAATAAATTGAGACTCTATGACTCAGAGAGGTTATTAACTGGACCAGAATCACACAGCTTGTTGGCAGCATCATCCTGCCTAGGACTGGGACTTCTGCCTCTCATTCCCATTCTACTTTGTATTGAGTAGGATACTTTTTCCTAGAGGAATAGAAGACCAACTAAAGGTGGCCTAAACCATAAAAGGTTAAGTATCCCACACAACATATGGTCCACCTACTGTTTCAGGACTGATCCAACAGATCTGGGATATCACTAAGGGTCCAGGTTCTTTCTGTCTTTCTACTCTACATGTTCAGCTTGGAAGCAATAGCTCTCTTCGCCACTATAGCTGTCGCAGTGTCATATGCACACACCACAAATACCAGCATGCCAGTCTTTCTGTGAGCAAGAAGAAAATCTTTTCCACAACCCTCCCCAGCTCCCCAGCAGATCTTTTCTTAGATCCCTTTTGACTAGGATCAGGTAACATGCTCACATCCCAGATGCAAAGCAGACCAGGAAAATGTCTACCTGGATTGTTAGCTTCTGCAGTGGGAGGTTGGCCACAACCAGAGAGGAAAGTGTGGGGAGAGGGAGATGGCCACTGGGTAGGTAACCAACAGTGTCTGACACCTCATTTAATCAAGCCACCCCTTCCTGTCTCCTTGGGTCAGTGCCAGCCATTATGGGCATGATCCCATAATGTGTGGTCATTAAATGTGCTTGAGAAGGAAGTTGCAATTCCTCGTGGTAGGTGGGCTTCTCCAACCTCATAGAGATAGTCAACCCACAGGGTTTTCCACTGACCCAGCTCCAGCACAGCCAACAAGGAGTTCTCGCACTGTCAGACTCTGCCTCTTTGGCCCATATGAGTACCCTGGGAGTCAGGAAAGGCTGGTCTTCTGTTGTCTGATGGGGGAATGTGGACTTGGAGAGGGAAGGATTGCCCACTGCCCAGCATGGTAGCAGAGCCAGGATGCAGAATTGGCTCTGATGCCACACATCTCGCTCCTTCCCCCCACCACACTCCACCAGTAAGTCAACCAGAACCACATTGGTCATTTATTTGAATGTTTTTAATTGAAGACTGTGGTTAGATAATTCATCCTTATGAGTAGGGATTGGGCTCCCTGAGATTCCCATCAAGAACCCACCTACCTAGGAAAGAACACCGGCAGTCGAGTCCAACTGCCTGCATTTGAATGTTGCGTGACCTTGGGAAAGTTATTAATCACTTTGTGTCTCAGTTACCTCATTTGTAAAATGGAGGAAATAATGATACCTTCCTCATAGACCCTTGTGAGGAACAAATGAATAATATATGCAGAGTACTGTGCTTGGAAAAGTGCCTGACACTCAATAAGCATTCAATTAATGTTGGCTATTATCACCTATTTATTATTCATCTGTGCATCTTGCCATCCTTTGATTTATTCTAGAAAGGACCTAAGGTGTGCCTAGTTTCTACGGCATTTTGTGTTGTGAAGTCAACCAGCGCCGCACCCTGACCTGCCAGGTAACTGTGAAAACATTGTGACCCATACTCATAAAACAAACCATTCGTCTTTATTTTCAAACCAGAACTTGTGTGTGTGTATGTGTGTGTGTGTGTCTGTGTGTGTATGTGACAGCCCCCTGGAGCAGACAGTAAACTTGATTGAACAGAATAACAGAAACCGTCCCCACCACCTGCCTCACTATCTAGTGTTGAGATGTTTTGCCTCAAATGCGATCCTGTCCCTCGGTGGGGGCTGTGCACATTCCCCAGGGACCATGCCTGAGCTCCTTGTTCAGACGAAGACATGCTCTCCCGTAGCCTTTCTCTGGAGTTAACGTAACACCTCTGAGCTGTTAGTGTCTGCTGCAGAGACGTCCAAGGAGAAGGGAGGGGGAGACTCTCCCCTCTGCTGGCTCACCTCCTCAACGGCTGGGAGCATTCCCTCCAGCACCTGCGCCTGGGACAGACTCTTCTCTTCCTCCCTTCCCCTCTTCCCACACAGGAGCCATGGCGGCTGGGCCAGCGTGGAGGGGTTGCAGGGGAAATGTGGGGAACACTGGTTCTTCTGACTGAAAGCCAAGGCAGGCCCCTCTAAAGGGAGGGACAGTCCCCCAGAGCAGATGTCCACCTGAGGCCGTACAGAGCCGAACAGACTATGAAAGATTCCTGCTGCACAAGCACACGGTGAGGCCAGAGTCCTCACCGCTCACCTCACCACACCTCACCGCTGTGCTCCTCTCACCAGTCACCAAGGCCCAGTACTAATAACAGTGACCTTGAGCATTCATTGAGCACCTTCAGTGTCAAGCCCTTGCGAGGTACATACAAAGAATCGTCTCGATAGCCCCGGAAGCTAAAGACAAGGGAAGTGGAGGGAAGTGGATGGCCCCCTGCAAGAATTTGCAGCTCTGACACCTCAGAGGTGTCAAGCCTCCCCCAACCCCAGAATGCTTTGTCTGGCTCCAGGTCTGCTCTTCCCACAAAAGAAGCTCCCATTTCAGTAATACCTCACACATATTCTAAGCTACTCTCTGGGTCTCTGATAGAGGGATCCAAGCCCAAAATGATAATATGCACCATCTTACCTTACATCCTTTGGCCATTTAGTGTCAACTATATACACAAAAATACAGGACAATAACTATCTTGCATTTCCCCCTGAAAACAATGTAAATCACACTGATAAGACAACCCATTTGTCTTTAATTTCAAACCCAAACATGTTGAGTTCACTTTTAAGTTGAGAGAGAAGGACTTTCATCTACAGAGGAGAGGGGCGTGGGGGCCTGATGGGATGGATGCTGCTTGTCACAGCCAGGCCTGGGGGCTTCACAGAACACCCAGTTGTCATTGTTTTTACCCCAAGAGATTTAATGAATTCACCTTCTTCTCAGCAAGTCAACACCAGCTCTTCTCCGTGACAGAAACAAAGGCCCAAGGAAGACCCACTCCCCAAGGGAGTGGAGGGCTCCCAGCCAGCCGCTCTGCTGGGAACTAGACCAGGATGAGAACTGGACTAGCCCTGTGCGCTGGGGTCAGCCTCTGCCACTGAAGGGAAGAGGTGGAGAGGTAGCTTGGGCAGACAGGCTATGTGAAGGACGATTCCAAAATGCCCCCGAACAGGGTCCCAATCATTCCAAGATCAGGGTCTTGTCCAATTCCTGCTTACCACCTGCTCTGTGGAGGGAGTGTTTTCACCTTGTCTTTCTGTCTAAGTTCTTCCCAGGACCTCAGCCCCCAGCTTGTGCACCGCCCCCTTCTCCTCTGCCCAGGAAGCCTTGCTGGACCCTCCATGACCCTCTGTCTCCCTCCCCCTCCCATGAGTTCCCAAAGCTCTGACTGACCCATATCCTCACTTAGCTCTCTGCATTTGTCTGCTCGCAAGGCATCTATCTCCCAAGAGGGCAGGGGACTTGCGTAGGTGTCCCACCTGCTGGTTCTCTCTGTCGTTAGTCTTGTGCTGTACATGCAAGGTACAAACAATTAATATTCAATGAATAACTCAGTCAACCTCTCCTCAGCCATTCACTGGAGGGCAGACGGCAAGCTCCTGCAGCTTCACTCACTGAGTCACCGAGAACACTTAAAAGGGAAATGAAAGTTAACTGTTCAGGCCTGGTACTGTCATTACACTGTCTTAAGAACCATACAACACCAGGTCACCAGAATGTCCATGGTCGTCTGACACATCTTGGTAGGAAACCATCTGTTCACCTGGTCCACAAGATTCAGGACTTTAGGGCTTTTCTGGCACTTGATGACCTCTGTGATTGGGCCCCACTCACATCTCCAACCTCACTTTTCCCCTGATACCTGTGTGGTCACTCAACACAGCTGCTGGCTATTCCCTTTACCACCCTCCAGTCTCCTTGGCCCTGTGCTCTTGCTTAGGTTGTCCCTCCTCTTAAGGAAATCCTTAAAGCTACAGATCCTGCTTATATTTCAAGGTATCTTGAAATCTTCGGTGAAGATATTTATATAGAAATTTGCTACGCTGGAATACCTGCACCAGCTTTGGGACAAATGTCATTTTCTCTGTTGTCTTTTAGCTATCTACATAGACTGTTCTAGTAGGCTGCAAGCCCTTTAAATGAGGGAGACAGTCTGACTTGAATTCTACAACTCCCATAGCTCTTGGCTACAGATTTGTTATAGATACCACTCAACAGTGTTTGTGGAAGGTGGTTGACTGCTAATAGCTTCTCTGGATTACCATCTACAGATGAATTCTCCTCCACTAGAGCTATTGAGGCCCTTGGACACTTTGTAGTTGGGTTTAGCTCTATTTTGCCACTGACCACTCCCCCCCCACTCCCCCATTTAGGATTGCATTTCAACTGAGAGGGGAAAAGTGACTTAGAGCTCAGGACAGGAGACGATTCAAAACAACATCAGGTGGTCACAAGGATGGAACCCCAAGCTCTGAAAAGGAAATGTCAATGGTTCAAGACTCATTCCAAGTAGAGCCATGAGGGCACATAATCAATGACAGAGAGCATTCTTCCAGCAGGTGCTCGATGGGCCACAGGAAGGGAGGGAGGAAATGATTCCCACCAAGATTAGTCAATGATACCAGATCCAAAGCTGTGTCGCTCTCTCAAAGGTTAGAAAAATCCAGTAATGTAAAGCAGCTTTTATAATGAGAGGTCCAGACATGATTTTGTATCTTCAAGTCCAATTCTGTAATAGAAATGAGCTATTTCTGCCTCTTTGGCTCTATTTCTAATGAGAAATGGATTGTCCTTTAACAATTAGCTGCAGAGAATAGCTCAAGGGAGAGTAGGTCCTTCTGGCTTGAAACCTCCATAATCAGGCTGGAGTTGAAACACATCTCTTTGAGTGTGTGAAGCAATGAAGAAACAGCTCAATCTTGGACTGCCCCCTGACTCCCAAGGGCTTCGGTTTTCTCCTGTGTAAAATGGGGGGAGATAGGGGGTGGGCGGACTGAGAGACTTCTAAAGGGCTCTTTCCAACCTTATCCTGAGGACAGAGAAGTTGAGATATCATCTAAGAGCATTCCTTTGGACATCATGGCTGCAGTGGCCATTGTTATCTCTCTAACTGACACCTGCCCTATCACCGGAAAGCAAAATCCCAAGGTGTGGAAGCCATCCAAAATAATTTCACACCCTGTGAGACAGGAGAAGGTTATCATTTCCACCCTTCTGGGATAAATGTTCTCTCTAATGCAAGATGCACTGGTAGCTAGCTATTCCCTGAGACAATCTCACCACAATAAATGCCTTTGGAACCTCACATGGGACTTTGTTTTCCCAGAACTATAACTTTATTGTCATCTCTTCCTTGAGATTTCAGCCCCCAGCTCTTGTTTTCCACATTAATTCAAGTTGAAGTGCAGCCTTGATCATGTTGGCAAACATTCCAAATGGAAATGAATTCCCAGGTTCTCACTAAAAATTGCAACGTCCTCACTAGCCCAATCTGGATGACATTTTGTGTCTTATATAATGTCTGTTTCCTGAAGGAATTAAAATATTTCTGTATATAGTTCTGCCCAACAAATTTTTAATAAGGCCTACTCCTAATTACCTCTTAGGAACAAGTGGAGTCTGAATCCCTGAAAACTGATCATCCAAAAATCTGGTTTGAGCCAAGAGTTTTATTTTCAAAATGATTTGAATCAGATGTTGAGAAGCCAGAATAGCCATCTCTGTCATGTTTTCTTTTGATAAAATATCTCAGCGGGGAACCAGCTCTTGATGCCACAACCCGAGAGACTAGGTAAGCAGGCTGGCATCTGGAAGCACGCCTGGGCCCAGGTGCCTAAGGTCAAGCTACTGATGAGCCTTTCTTGGGCAAGACGACTCACTGTTTACAAAGCACTTTGGTTGGCTCTCACATTAAGCAAGCAGGGCTCAGAATAATCTCCCCATCTGATAGATTAGGAAACTGAGAGCCAGAGTGATTTGTTGATTTATTTAACAAACCTTTAAGCATAGGGCTTTCCCAAGGTCACGTGACTAGTGTACGGTAGAGGCAGGTACACATCCAGCCTTCAGGTTAAACCACACGGCGTTTATGTGTATTCAGGCAAAACACCAACAACAGTGTAGGCTCTGGGGAATGGAGAAGGGCTCTAACTAGTGAGAAGGTGAGAAAAGCTTGCATAATTGTGATGTAAAGACATAATATCCTTGTAAAAGGAAGTGGGGGGCATCAAAGTCACTGGAAAGCAGAGGAGGAAGAGACTCTTTCTGCTTTAAGAATGGAGAGATCAGGGAAGGCTCTCCTGGGAGAAGATTTTGAGCTGGTCCTGGAAGGATGGCTGGGAGGGAGTGACAAGGGAGCATTTGAGGCATCCTGCTTTGCAACACAGTAGACCAGAGAAGCTTCTAGATGCTTGCTCCTGAATGTAGCCAAGAGGACACAGGACACACAGCAAGATGGAGAGAATGCTGCTTGCAAGGTGGTGCAGGCCCTCCTCTGTGCCGGTCTCTCTGCAACCTTGGGGGAGTCTCCTGACTTTCCAACCACTAAGCCCGGAAGGGAGGGAACTCTACTCCAAAGTCTCCTTCCACGCTTGACCACGTCAAGGTGAGAGCCAAGTGAACGAACCATGAGAGTGAAGCCTTGAGAGTGTCAACAAATGAAGGGGACATAGACAAGGGAGAGAAGAGAGGGATAGAGGGAGGGAGAAACAGAAGAGGAGGAGTGTGGTAGGAGTCCCTGCTGTGTACAAGCTTTTTCTTCAACAGGTGGTTTCCACATTCTCTCAGCAGGACTGCCAAGCGGTTCTCGTTTGTTTCATTTTGTTATGTTTTTGTTTCAGCCTAATACACTCAGTCTGGGGGCCTCCTGCCAATGCCATAGGAAGGGGCTCTCAAATACAATAGTCATTTTTTATTCCAGCTTTTGGGATTCTAGTCAGTGAGATTCCTGAGTGTCCAGATGGACCCACAGCTCCTTATGTCCAAACCACCCTTCCTTTGAGAATCAGCTTCAATATCACCTTTCCCTCCAGTCCCCCGTGGGCCAGGAGGCCCTTCCTTGTCTTTCATGGTCCTCATCACAATTACACACCTATGTACATATTACGCCTACACTCGACGGCTCCTAGATGGCAGACCAGACCACAGTGGCCCAAGGAAGGGAACCCTGACATTCTCGGTAGATTCAGGGCCTACAAAGCACCTGGCCCAGAGGTGTGCTCAGGAGCGTGAATGGCGAGCAGTGATTGCATTTTATCTCACTTGGGCCTTCTCATTTTCATTTTCATGGGGCTCTGGAAAAAAACACAATTTAGTTAACAGGCCCCAAATCAGGAAAACATCACCTGCAAACCAGAAACAAATTTAACAAAGGGCATATAAGAAACTTTCATTCTTATTTCCTGCCAGTGAAGTTTATTTGAAAGTATAGTATAAAAGGGGATGTTTCTCCATTTGTCCTGGTGTCAGTTAAGACCCACTGACTCTGCTGTCTTGGGAATTAGAACGTTAGGCCTGCCAATGGTTAGAGCACCTTTAGTGGTTCTTAACCTTTCTTCACCTTATGGAACACTTTATAAATCTGATGAAAGCTGTCCCAAGAGAGCATAGATTCAAACTTTTACACACCATCTCAGTGTATACAGAATTCCAGAAGCCTACCCAAGGATACTTCCAGGTTAAACACTAGACCAATAGTTCTCAAAATGTCATTCATGGATTTTCTCCATTAAAACTATCTGTGAGGTCTTCCTAGGAATCCATTTACTGGGGCTCTATCCTAGGCCCAGTGAAACAGCAACCCTGAGGAAGGGATCCAGCAATCTGCCAATTAAATAGTCAGCCCAAGCGATTTTGAGACACATTCAAGTTTGAGTTGGCCACTGATGTAGACCTATTTTTTCATTGGCAAAGTCACTTGATCAAAATCACATAGTAAACAGGGCAAAATAAGATGCAAATGTTTTATTTCATATTCTACAAAACAAAGATTCTGTGCCTAAAATCCCACATTTATTATATGTTTGCATATAACTTTCAGGAAGCATGCCTTTACTCCTGATACTGGTTTTTAAGCATAAAAGCATAATTTGTGAGTACAATTCTAAAACTCTACATAGAGAATTATAGAATATGGTTGTGATACTTTATTAACTAGAAAATCTTTCTTATTCTATTAAAATATCATAAAATGTTTAGGTGCTGCTGATTCTATGGTATCATTTATTTTTATTTGTTTTAATACTTGTCTCTGAGTGGTTGTGTCAATAGAGTTTTGGTTAGGGGCGCCTGGGTGGCTCAGTCAGTTAAAGGTCTGCCTTCGGCTCAGGTCATGATCCTGAGGTCCTGGGATAGAGCCCCACATCGGGCTCCCCGCTTGGTGGGGAGAATGCTTCTCCCTCTCCCACTTGCCCTTGCTCATTCTCTCTCTCTAATAAATAAATAAATTCTTCAAAAAAATAGAGTTTTAGTGAGTAGACTTATATTTCCAAAGCTTTAGGCCTAGAAAATTTCTTATTGAATGGAATTAATTCCACCAACATATTTTTGCAACATAAACATGATACTGAACTTGGAAAAGGTAAAAACTGTCTACTCAGAGACGTTTTACCTTCTAAAAGGTGAAGAGAAAAGTTTGCCTTTCATCACTGCATTCCTTAGCTTCTTCTTTTAACATCCCATTTTGTTTGTTTTTTTTAAAGATTTTATTTACTTATTTGACAGAGAGAGACACAGCGAGAGAGGGAACATAAGCAGGGGGAGTGGCAGAGGGAGAAGCAGGCCTCCCGCTGAGCAGGGAGCCCGATGTGGGGCTCGATCCTAGGACCCTGGGATCATGACCTGAGCTGAAGGCAGACGCTTAATATCCCATTTTGAAATTAACCTCGTCTTTCTCCTCTTGCCCCACCAACAAGCATTTATGTCATTCTGCCTTGCATTGGGGTTAACTGTGCCTTCTTGATCAGCCTCTGAGATCCTGGAGGGCAGGCAGGACCCATCCTTTAGTCATTTCTATATGTCTCCACTACAAGGCTCCCTGAGAAGGAGATACACGGCCAGTGATTAACATAATTCACTCAGCAAACACTTACTGATGGCAGGTTGTGGCAGGTTTTGTGCTAACCACTGGGTCTTATGTTGATTGAGGTGACTGTGGTCTACACGACGGAAGAATGAACCGAACTCGGAAGGCCCGTGCCCAGACCTGTGTTCTGTGAAGCTCGCTCCTGCAGCTGTATGTTGGAGGGGCTGCGGGAGGCTGATGGGGGGCTGCTGTGGAACCCTGTTGCGAGGCAGGGCCGTGTTCTGTGGTGAGAGCGGGCATGCCCATCTTTCTGTGCTTCCTACCTTCACTCTTTCTGTGACACTAGGCCTCATTTTTCTGAACTTCAGTTTTAAACATTTTTAAACATAGACATAATGAAGGGGTTCTTTTTCTCTTTTGGATACAAAGGCTTCTAAAGTTGAGAATTTATGGCTCCTGGCTGTTCAGGGGGCCTCTCTCATTACCCTGCTCCCCCTCACACCCTCAAAAGAGTGGGGTTCTACAGCAGCAAAGTGTCTCTCCTGGGGCTTGAAGTGGGTCAGGTTGGTGATCGCAGAGGCACCAGGCTGACCACCCAGACAGGAGGGCAGAGACCACAGGCAGTTTTGCTCATTCAGCTGGATTCCAGGATGTCTCAGTGTCTACACTGGGAAAGAAGGAGCCACTGAGAAGTGCCTATTCACCAGGATAAGGTCAGTTCCTTGCTCAATATTTGCACTTTGCAGTAGCATTAAAGGAAGTCTTTTCTTGTCAGCCCTTCTCTTGAGCCTTATTACATAATCCACATCTTTCTGTGGGCTTCTTCCTTCTAGCATATCAGAGCTGTCTTTTTTTTTTCTCCCTGTGTACATGACATATTTCCTCTGTGGTTCTCCTTTGTATTATGTCCTTGAACAGCTCTGGAAGGAGAAGACTTTGCCTGCTTTCTGGGGCGCCTGGGTAGCTCAGTCGGTTGTCTGCCTTCAGCTCAGGTCATGATCCCAGGGTCCTGGGGTTGAGCCCCACATCGGGCTCCCCGCTCGGCGGGAAGCCTGCTTCTCCCTCTCCCGCTCCCCCTGCTTGTGTTCCCTCTCTCGCTGTGTCTCTCTGTCAAATAAATAAAATCTTAAAAAAAAAAAAAAGACTTTGCCTGCTTTCGGATCATTCGACACAAGAGCACAGGCTGAGTTTGAACATGGCTGTTAAGAGGCTGCCAAGAATCTAAACTCCATCCAGAAAGTCAGATATGCTCTTCTTGGAATAAAAAAATCCACTCTGGGGTGGGTGGGAGAGGTGAAGGAGGGCAATGACGTTGATATATATATATCAGTCTTACCACAAAATGTTGAGCTGTCTCTAATGTTTACAGGCCCCCCCACCTCCATCTTGAGGCTGGTGCTGCTCCAGGGCTGAGTACTTCCAGTATGTAAATGAAATACCCTCATTTCCTGCATTTCAACTATTTCTTCAAAGGCAAACCTCTCTAATTTTAAACAACTAGTGGGGAATGTGGCACACAGAGCTTTCTTAAACACAGAGTGACAGCTTGCATGACCTCCAGTGATACGAAAGTAGCTTTGACAAATCTCATTTGTCTGTACTTTCCTTGGGGCTGAGAGTGAAGACAGTTCTGAAGCTCAGGCTAACTCCTGGGTGATAAAACGTTTGAAGATGTGACTTTGAAAACTACGGAGAGTGGTTGAATATAATACAGGAAAAATGCATACCATCCTGCTTCTCTGCAAAAGCAATTTATATCAATTGAATAATAAATGCATTTCTCGGCACTTCTACATGAAAAAGCTCCACATGATAAAAACTCATGTCTTAGGTCTTAGAAATGGCACAGTGATCTTATAAATTACACACGTGCCACTCTAGGTATACCTTTCCACACACATTTAAGGAGGTAGTTTTGTATATACCTGGGACCCTCGGCTGCTCAGCTTTGGCTTAGTGATAATCCTGGGTCCCTGACACTCAGCAGTGGTCCTTACGGGGTTACTGAGCTTTTAATAATGCAGTAAGCACCCATCTGCAAACTCACCACCCAAAACCACAGCTACCACTGAGATACAATGTGTATCTAACCATGTGGCCCTACCCACCTTCCCATCCCTCTCCTCTTCCCTATTAGATGTAGCCATTGGTCTGGATCCTGTGTTCATCACTCTTACTTTCCTTTCCAGTATGATTTTATTGCATTAATTTGTAGTCCTATAAAATATTTTTTAGTCTTATTTGTGTTTAATTTAGAATATTAAGACTTAACTTTTTGTGCTTGAGGTTTCCGTGACGTTACGGTTCAACTGCTTTGACTGCTATATGAATAGATCATAGTTTATTTTCCACTCTCCCTTTGATGGGCATTTGGGCTGCATCCCAGTTTTGCTATTGCAAACAGTGCAGCTGTAAGCATTCTTATACATGCCCCTGCTTGCACACGTGCGGGGATGGAACTGCTGGAGCACAGGCGAGGTGAGACACTCAACTTCGGGAGGGAAGAGCAATGTTCATACTTGATACAATCATTCCCCACATCTAGATGCAGGTAGATGGATGGTTCATATTACTCAGACTGATGGTTGCTACATTTAAAAGATGAAAGCAGTATTTTCTATTTGGTATTTTAGTCAGAAAAATTTCAAAGAAAGACAACGCCCTTCTTCCACAAGCCTAACATTATATAAGTAGACACAAACTGGAATGTCTTAGATCTTGCCAAATCTAGAACCAGTCCAACTGATAAACTCAGAAGAGCCAAAATCATACCATGGCAATAGAAATTATACCTTCCATGGATAGTTTTATCTAATGTCCAGGGTAAGATTAACTTGTACACGGTACAAAATGCTGAGTTAAGAGTCCGTGTTGTAGACCTTGATGCCCAAATGTGTACCGGACCTCCCCAACCCCTTCCAAATGTGCTGTTGTGGGAATCTAGGTTTTTTTTTTTTCTTATCTGCAAATAGGAGGACATTTCGTGGTGAATAAGTGCACCATATGCTTTCTCTTTAATGGAGAGAGTTGCAGATACCTTTAACAAGCCTAACAATAGTGTAATTAGCAGCATGTCAATAATCATCAGCAAACACTATTCTCTGAGATTTCCACTGTGGTTACACCCAATGCTGTCATCCTTTGAACTCTAGTCATTGTTTTGATTGAACACTTGCTCTTCGTATTCAGAAACTGCTTGACTTAACTCCTGGAACAAAATGCATCCCTGTGCATTTTTAAAAACGTGCATTCTCCCTTTTGGTTGGAAAACCATCAGGCTGAAACAAATGGGCTACTTGGAGTTATAACATTTCACAAAGACAGCGTTTTGTGGCCTGAAGAAAACAAGAGATTGAAAACGTCTTACCTTCACATAGAGCTGCTGAAATTCCTCGAGGTTCAGCCTCCCGCTTGGACAGTCCTTGAGGAAACCTTTGTACCACTGCTTGAGCTCGTGCTCATTAAACTCTGTGCTCTTCACCAGGTCCTCCATTACTTCGGGGGCTAGTTTGCTGTTCTGTTTCCCCATTCTGCCTGAAGAAAAGCAAATGAATGCAATTAGCCATGATCATTTCAAACTTGATTAGGAGCCAAGTCAGAGGTCCGAGCAGCCCGTGGGTGGGCACTCCCTCTAGTGTGTCAGATCAAATCCCCCCCAAGTCTGCCTCCTTCTATTTGGCATTCCAGAAAGGAGACGAGCGAAAAAGACCCTTCACACAGCTCGAAAGGCTGTAGGGCTCATCCATCAGGAGTCCTGGCGCACATAGCATCGACTCCCCCATGGCAAAGCAGCCGTCCTTGTTTGTGCTACTCATGTAAAGTATATGGGCAATTTTTATATTCTCCTGTTATGAATTAAAGTGCATCAGCACTTGCTGCCTGGGTATCTAATTCCACATTTAGTTTGTAAGGATATTAAGTGGGATTATTGACACATGCAATGAGAGGGCTTTACAGACAAATGATTACAAGCCGACTTGGGAAATCTGATCAGTAATGGTAGGAAATCTCAGCTGGTTTAGTTCTAACGTTGCAGCTTTTTTTTTTTTTTTAATGGAAACAGCTTATCTTTATTAGTCAAATTAATTCTCTTCTCTTCAGAGGTTTCCTACAACGTTGCCATCAATGTTGACAAACTTGGTGGCTTTTTAGAAAGATTGAGTGGTGAATTTCAGTTGACCTAATTCCATTCTGATATTATTACGGGTGGTAGGTAAAAATAACAATACATAAAATAATGTTACCTACATTATTTGCCATTATTAACCTACATTGTTAACCTACATTGTTATATGTAGGTTATATGTAACATTATAAAATAATGTTACCTACATTATTTGCCATTATTAACCTACATTATTAACCTACATTGTTACCATCATTATCTGCCAGGTTATTGACTGTTTACCGTGTGTATTACTTAGGGCAATATTAATTAATTGCTTTATCTTAAATTCCTTCCTTTTTTAAAAAATGATTTTATTTATTTGTTTGAGAGACAGAGAGAGAGTGAGCAAGAGTGAGCATGAGCAGAGGGAGGGGTAGAGGGAGAGGGAGAAGCAGACTCCCCTGCTGAACAGGGAGCCTGACATGGGGCTGGATCCTAGGACCTTGGGATCAGGACCTGAGCTGAAGGCTGATGCTTAACCGACTGAGCCACCCAGGCACTCCTTAAATTTCTTCCTTAATAAAATGTATATAATAAAAAACTCTTCACAGATTTAGTGTAAGGATTAATTAAGAAATAAGTAGGTAAACAAAGATAATATTCCAAAATTAAAATAGTTTTTGTATTAGTGCAGAAAACTTAAAGATGATTTTTTAAAGTTTCACTTTAATGTTCTTGTGTTAACAATAAAATAAAAAGTGAAAACTAAACAAATTAACCACAGACTGATTTAAAAAGTCAAATCAAGGGGTGCCCGGGTGGTGCAGTCTGTTGTCTGACTCGGTTTTGGCTCAGGTTCTAATCTCAGGGTCATGAGATTGAGCCCCCATCGGGCTCCGCACTCAGTGTGGAGTCTGCTTGAGATTCTCTCTCTCTGCCCCTCCCTTCCACCGTCTCTTTCTCTCTCTCTCTCTAAAATATAAATAAATCTTTAAAAAAAGTCAAATTAAAAGTGAAAATCTGAAGGATCATCAGAATAAGGGAAGTGTCATAAGATATTAAAAATCCTGATACAGGAACTGAATTAGGCTTTGAAAAATTTACCCAAGTGGACGTAGGCCTTCAATGTGCTGGAGACAAATTCTCTCCTCAGCTCTAGGTAGGTCTATACTTGCAATCATCCAGAAGGGGTAATCTCATAACATACTTTGTTGTTTTTAATTTTTTGCCTTCTTCTACAATAGATTCCACACCCATTATCAGTGACCTGCCCTAACATTGAACAATTCTTTCACTGTGATGAAACGTCTCTACTTCCAAGGAACGCTTTCTCCTCAGCATCATCCCAACCTAACACAATGAGAGCATATCATTAAAATGGCCATTTGTCTTCCAGGCTCTTCTGTTTGAGCAAAGAACCTGAGGATCAGCAACTATGCCCTTTATCATGGAGCATCTCTACTTATTTTTGCTCTTAATTTCAAGCTCCACGTCTCTTATTAGCAACTATCTCTTAATTATAGGTACTGTGGGATCCCACAGCTGGATATGGAAATCAAGTTGGGTACTCAGGTGTCAAGTTTAATTGATCTGGGTGAGAAAACTGTAATCCATGGTTATCCTGCTAATCAAAAGATGTATTACCAAATTTTCAGGATTTCACTTTGTTGTTTAGAGAATTACAAATTTTCATTACTGAACCCGAATCTCACCTAACAATAACAGCTGCTGAATGCTGAGTGTTGGCTGTGAGATAAGCACTGTGTCGAGAACTTTACACACTCCATCTTTAACCCTATGACAGCTCAGCAGTAAGGATTAGGGCAGCTCTCTTGTACAAGACCATACAAGTAATGTGCAGCAGAGCCAGAATTTGAACCTGGATTAGCAAGGCTCCAGTGCATAATCCCAGACAGGTGGATGGAAGGCATCTCAGAAGGAACAGGAAGAGCAAAAGCAGGAAAGTTTGTGAGGCTGAATCAGTGCCTTTTGGCACTGAAAGAATAGATGAGGGAAGGATCAGTCACTTTGCCAGGCCCTATTTTGGAAAAGACTGTTGGAGTTTACCAAAACCACAAGCCAGAATGAGTTTGTATTAACGTTGGGAAAGTGGATTAAGTGTTATAAAAAAACCTGCCTCTCCCAAATGCCTTTAGGTCAACAGCATGGGGGTGTCTGGGTGGCGCCGTCAGCTGAGCCTCCGACTCTTGGTTTTGGCTCAGGTCCTGATCCCAGGGTTGCGAGATCAAGCCCTGCAACAGGCTCTGCACTCAGTGCGGAGTCTGCTTAACGATTCTCTCCTCCTCCCTCTGACCCACTCCTGCACACTCTCTAAAATAAATAAATCTTAAAAAAAAAAGATCAATAACATGTCAGCTTCTCTCTTAAGCAAGGAAGCGTGGATTCTCCAGGGATGGAGAATGGTGTCTGAAACTCTTCCTGCTGACTGACTGGGGAGAAGGTGGTCTCACACAGGAAACACTGTCAGGACCATGAATCAGTTTTGGAGACTCACATGTCTGACTTCATGCTTCTTGGTTACCGGTCATGGTCAGCAACTATCAGTCAGGTGTGCCTGGCAGTAGATGAATCACGTGGAAAATCAAGTTCTGGCCTGGCTCAACACGGCCCTGCCGCTGCTTTCGACCGGCCCTGTTTGGACTGATGATCCTCTCTGCACTCCCTGACTCCAGCCCACCTTCTGTATGGCTGCTTGAATGAATTTTTTAAAATACAAACCTTGCCATCTGAGCCTCTCCCTAAAACTGTCAACACTTCTCATTGTCTACAGGATGTAGCCTCACCTCCTTAGCCTGGCACCTGTACTGCCTACTCACATCCTCATTTTCTCCCCATCTGTCTTTTCATTTGTTTAGCAGGCTTCTTCTCTTTCTTTAAGTAGCCTCAGCTCCACATGCCACCCCGTCTGTGAAACCTTTGTGGACTTTCCAAGGCTGACTTAGGCATCCTTTTTCCTAGGCATCTCCATTCCCTGCTAAAAGCTTCCCTGGTCATTATTTCTCTACTAGATTGTTAGCTTCTTGAGGGAGAGGACTGTCTTTTACTTAACTTTGCATCGCTGCTACCTCATCCTAGGCACTCGATGAATAATTTTTGAGGAAACAAATGAATGAGGGGCACTGAACCACTGTGAAGTAGGGACTCAAGAACCTCAGCACTGGTCTTCATCAAGTTGTGGTATTTGGTATGTTTCCTTCTGGGAGAATCAGTCTCATAGTAATCTATATATGAAAAGAGCCAACGCCATCAGACGTATAAATATAACGTGCAGGCAACAGATGGGAAGAATGCTTCATTTAGCTGTATGGAAAATCACCTGCCCACCCAGAGACTGTTTTTTTGTTGTTGTCTTCATCACTAGATTTTGAACACCTTGAAGCTAGGGCTCATGTCTTTTGTCTCAGTATCCTCAGGACTTGGCATAAAGGTGGTGCTTAGTGATGTCTGATGCATGAAGGAAAGCACTGATGGGTTAACACTCCCCACCTCTGCCCCCTCTTTGTCTTGAAGCTGCACTGATACAGGCCTGTAGTGTCTCTCGTTATGGGACCAGGACCACAGAAAGGGTAAACATGACCGTAAAGCTTATCACATTCCCAATAAAAAGATTTCATGACACACATAAAATAAAATTAAAGAGTCCGTGTGTGTATGTGTGGAGGGGGGCGGGTAATTCCAGTTCTGTTTCTAGTTCATTCTGTGATCTTGGGCCAGATCCTTTCCTCTTCTGTTGCTCAGTTTCCCCATTTGAAAAACAAGTGAGTTGGACCAGATGACCTTTAAGGCCCTTCCAAACCCACCGTTCACTGATCATCAGCAGAAGTTCTGTAAACATGAAAAGATGAGTCACAGTCTTCAAATCAGCTTGTCTCGGAAGAGTCCACACATGTTGGCTCTGTGGATTCTTTACCTGGGTACCCGTCGGTACTTGAACATATGTTGCCTAAGAAGGGAGGGGACAGGCACTGGAGTGTATTATTTTAAAGCTAGCATTCCAGGTTATAAGATAAAAACCAGCCAAGCCCCAAATCAAATAATTTCTCATGGTTTGAGTGGCACTAGAGAGAGACTCAGTGTTAGGCACAGAACAAGACTGGTGGGGGAGATTTGGTGGGCAAAAGACTACCACGAGAAATGGGCCCATGGGTGAGGAAAGCCCAGCACCAACTTGCAAAGGATACCCAGAAAAGGCCACATGTTTATACTCTACAGTTGACAAAAGGCTCCATGCAACAACAGTTACCCATGTAACAGTCCAGTAAGAAAGAGATTACTATCATCCCTCCTTTACTGATGAGGGCTTTGAAGTTCAGGGAGAATGAGTACTCTGCCTTAGCTCAACAAGCTAAGAAAGCTTAGTACAGAATAAAAGTCGTTCTCCAGAAGCCCACTGGTTTCCTGACACAGGTCACCATCTTCTCTCTCCTGGATTCTGCAACCACTCTCTCACTGGCTTGCCTGCCTTGAGTTCTGCCCACCTCTCTTCCACTTCCTATCCGGTCTCAATAGCAGAACGGCAGAGCAGAGGAGGCAGAACATGTATGAGTGCTCTTAAGACAGATCTGGGAGACTTCCTGTAGGAGGAAAAATGCCCTCCAGGGGAGGCAGGAAGCGCCCATGAACACCTTTCCTCCACAAACCTTTGGGTCTTAGAGAAGGAGAATTCAAGTAGTATATGTGTATACGTGTGTCTGTGTGTCTGTGTGTGTGTGTGTTGCCCTGAGCCTTGCCCTTTACCCACTCTGATATCTAAGTCCAGCCTCCTAGAACACAGCAGGGCCCACTGCGTGCGATCAGGTGCACAGAGCAGCAGGCCTGGCTTCTCACAGGGAATCTGGCCATTAGCCTGGCTGAATCTTGGCGAGATTCATGCAAAGATGGGGGCGCTGAGATGGAGCAGCCCAGGCACACGTGCAGATACACAACCGGATAAGCACACCAATGGGGAAGCAGCCCTTGGAAGGATGGCTCGGAGCAGAGGAAGGAAGGACTTTCGGTCTCAGTTGGAGGCTGATGGAGTACAGTGCCGGGTGTGAGAGGAGTCAAATGGGAGCAGAGCTGGCTGTGTGTCAGATTACCTGGGCCAGCCTTGAATACAGCAGGTGCTCTCTCTCAGCCCTGGGCTCCTCACTTATACACTGAAATAACTGGAACAGACAGGCCTTCTCATGCTTAGACTACTGCCTAGATGGCTCTTTCTTTTCCTTACCACCTGTCTAAACATTACTCCTCCTGCAAGGCTAGGTTCCAACACTGTCTTCTCTGTGACACTTTTCTACAAGCTCTTATTATCTCCCCTTCTCCTTCTTCTAGATAGCACGGTTTGCATTAATAACGACCCATGGCCTGGTTAGCTCTGGGCAACTCAGCTTGGCAGACACTTATAGGTGTTATCTATGAAAAAGGTTCTGTGCTAGGCACAGTGGGATATACAGAAAAGACATGGTTCCAATCTTGAAAAGCTCAGAACTGGATGAAGGAGACATTCATGCCCATTGGAATGAGGGTTATGATGAGATGAATGCTCAGAGCAGAGAGAGACAGAGCATAGAGGACAGAGAGACAAATGCCCACAGGTGACTTCACCTGTGATTTTTCCCCAGGTGAAAGCTCTAAATTGGTAGTTCCCCAAACTTGCCTTAGTACAAAAATCATCCTTGCTAATGTTGTTAAAAATGCAGCTTCATGAGACCCTCCCTTGGAAGGAAATCTGTACTTTCAGCAAGCAACTCAGGTCAATTTGAGGAGCACTGATGAAAACCATAAACAAAAATCAAAGTAGATGGTCTGAGGAGAAAGCATTCAAAGCAGTACAGACATAGCCCAAGTTCTCACTGATGCCTCCCCCCATCTGTCTGACATCCCTGATGTTGTTTCAAGATCCTATATTGGGGACTAACATTAAGAATTTAAGGGGTGTTGGGGCACCTGGGTGGCTCAGTCATTAAGCCTCTGCCTTCAGCTCAGGTCATGATCCCGGGGTCCTCAGATCGAGCCCCGTGTCGGGCTCTCTGCTTTGCTGGAAGCCTGCTTCTCCCTCTCCCACTCCCCCTGCTTGTGTTCCCTCTCTCGCCGTGTCTCTCTGTCAAATAAATAAATAAATAAATCATTAAAAAATTAAAATTAAAGAATTTAAGGGGTGCCTGGGTGGCTCAGTCAGTTAACCATCCAACTCTTGATTTCGGTTCAGGTCATGATCTCAGGGTCATGAGAATGAGCCCCGTGTTGGGTTCCACACTGGGCATGGAGCCTGCTTAAGATTCTCTCTACCCTGCCACCTGCCCCTCCCCACCCCTAAAAAAAAAAAAGAATTTAAAAATCATACAACTAGGAAAGACCAAAACTTGAAAAGATTTGCCTCTGGGCTCTTCGGCTTTAATCCCCTTGATTTTAGGTTAGAGAATTTGAGACTCTTCAAGATGACGCGGGCACCCAATGGCAGAGTGGGGATGAGAACCCAGGTCTCCTGACCTGGCTGGGTGATCCCACCCTCCTACCCCAGGAGCGTGCTGTCCCCATGCCAAACACCCAAAGCCTACAAGCCAGGACACATGTTTATCTCCGAGCGGGGATGTTGAAACAATCTCCATCACCACCTCCCTTGGATCCTATAAACAAATGACACTAGGTGGCTAGTTTCCAGAGACTGTTAAAACAACCCTGAAAATCATGCCTCAAAGTTGCCTGGCACATTGTGTGGGGGTTTCTTTTCTAATAAGGACAATTATCTGACACAATGGCTCTTTCTGCACCTCTAGTCTGTCTCTTCCTAAGCAGACTACTCCCAAGCCCCCAGCAGCATCTCCCCAAGGGCAGAGTGTGGATCCCAGGCCAGCCTTTCTTTCTGTCTCTGGGGACCAGAGCAGCTTCAGAAAAGGTGAGAAATCCTTTCTTACAGCATTCTTTGATGACTTTACCTCAAGGCCTGAACCTCATGGGATTACAGCCGAGGTCTTGCCCACAAGCATAAAACAAGCGGGAGGTTAGGAGGGCGCAGAATGCATCCCTGGGCACTCAAGATAAGGCAAGAGTACTTATTTGATCTGCAATAAATGAGGAAAAACATTTTGAAGGAAGTTGCAGTGGCACTGTCAGGGCAAGTGACAAGAGTTCCAACCCAGAAAGAATAATAAATACATGAAGGTGAAAGCAGAAGCAGTCCCCAGGGATTAATCATCTGCTCTAACCACCTTCATTTTCTAGAAAAGTCCCAGGAAGTTTAGGAGACTTGTGTCAGTAACAGGGCCTAGCTAGCAGCACCCTGGCTGCTGAGCCTTGGCAAGAAGACAGGGGCTGCTACCATGCCTGGGCCCGTGACCCTTGGGCACCGACATAGGCAGAGGGTCCTAGGCCCTGCAGGATTGGGAAGAGCCACTCCAGGTCCCTGTGGCCAGGCTGTCAAGAGTGGCCTCCCTCCTTAGGCCTGTCCCAGCTGTTTCCAGCCAAGTTCCCACCTGAGCGGTCCCTCTACAGCTCAGGGGTAGAGTCTGAAGGCATTGCCTGGGGATAACCCTGACCCAAGACGGGAGCTGCTGGTGGACATTAGCTCTTGGATCTGACTAAGTGGTTCCAAACTAAAACCCACCTGGTAACCAGATGGCCAGGTGCTCAGGAACTCTGATCTACAAGGGGATCAAGGGGCCGACCAGCTTTGGTGGTCAGACTCCACCACCTTCTTCTTCCTTTCCCAGGCACAAAGAACATCTCTCAAGCACCTGGGAAGCACAGCTAAGCCCGAAGCCACCTTGGTGCCCGGGTGTTAGGCTACGACTTGGGGAAAGTTTCTACTCAGACTCAGTTCCCCTTTCACCCCATCAGGTGGGTTCCTTTCCCTTTTCTGTTTGGTCACAATGTCTCTTTTATTTTTCACTGGACTTAGTTGAGTGGGACAAAAAAGTGTGCTGGAGGCAGACCTGGGGTCAAATGATGTTCCTGCTGCATACATGGTATATGATTTATGAGCAGCTCCTCAGCCCATTGGAGGCTCAGTCTCCTCATTTGTCAAATGGAAATGATGAAATTTGTTCACAGGGCTGTTATGAGAATTAATGAGATAACACACTGAATTCCTTCCCACCGTGCCTTCCACGAAGCAGGTGTTCAACAAACAGTAGCTATTATTAGCCTCATCATGGGACCCAGCAAACTGGGCTGCTCCAGAAGATGGGGAGGCAGACATTTCAAGATCCAGGCTCAGATACCTACGTGTTGCCTTAGCCTTGACACCCTGTACCAGACCTGGTACGTGTAAACAGAAGTACGTAAATTGTGACACCTGGGGGATTTTACTGTGGTCCTGCTTCTTCTCCTTCAAGTCAAAGTGTTTCGTATCCATCCCGACAGAGGAAAGTCATCTGAGGACCCCGCAGCCCTGACTAATCATCAACTGTTGAGTGAAGTTTCCATCTAATTCCCCGCTCACCCACTGAACAGAAGTGTAAGCTGATTAATAGCTGGTAACCTTTCATCTGGGAGTGTTTCAAGCAACCACCCACTTTTCTGCATCTTATTTTTACTTCCCTGTGCGTCTTTCTCCAACTCTTCTATGTGTGTCTGAGCATCAATTTCTATGAAAGGAAACAGGCCATCTCTGGCAGTGTCAGAACCTCACTGAGTTCTGTGAGGTAACAGAGGAAATGCTTTCATTAATAATCACAGCCTTCTGTCCAACAGATTGTGTGCTAAGTTGTGCTGCCAAGTCCCAGTGGGGAAGGACCGTGGTCCTTATCTCTGATCAGCAGGGAGCTGTGGGAGAGAAGTGCAGAGCAGGGGTGCCCACATCACCCGCACATCCCTAGTCCCGGGGCTAGGAGCAGCCTTGAGCATCAGCGGTGCCAGCCATCTCCTTGCTTTCAGAGTTCAGGGACTATTCCAAGGGGCCAGTGACATGTCCAAGTATCTATCGGTAGTAGCAGAGTCACTAAAGTCTCTTGACTCTTAGGCTAGTGGTCTTTCCTTTCTGAAAGCTGTTTGCATTTACCATGTTCCTAAATTGTTATCTCTACGGAAATTCTAAAAAAATAGTTTAACTCATGTGGGTGGATCTTAAATATAGAGAGCTTTGAAAATGTCGTATAAAGGTGGCCTGATAGAAGTAAAATGTTCTATTTGAAGGAAGTATGACATGAGAAATTAATTCAATAATTCAGTAATTCCACAATATTTTACTTAATATTACCCTATATTACAAAGATAAATATGGTGCCCCAATCTATCTCCAGGGTAAGCCTTTCCTGGATGCTAGACAATATCTCCCTCTACCTGTTAGACATCTCCACCTTGGTATCCTACAACCATACCAAACTCAACATCTCTTCCTGTGCTCCTATCTGGGTAAATGACCCTGCCATCTGCCTAGGGTCCCATTCAGAGCCTGGGGGTTATCCAGGACTCTGTCTCTCCTCACAACCTTGTATCCAACCAATCATCAAGTGAAGTAGTTTGTAGATCCTACTTCCTAACTCTCTCTATAAATCCATTGACTTCTCTCTCGCCACTACCTTAGTTGAGGCTGCCATCATCTCTCACTTTTATCATTATCCAAACTTGCTTCCCTATTGACAGTCTGCCCTTCTGAAATCCATCTTCCACACTGTAGCCAAATGACCTTTCTAAAACATCAAATCCATCATGGCATTGTCCTGTGTAACCCCTTCAGTGGCCTCCTATTAGGCTCACTCTGAATCCAAACCTCAGTGAGGCTTTCCAGGCCTGCTCACCTGGGCCTCCACTGCCCCACACCCAAGATCTCTTTGGTCTTACCCCTGCCCTTGATCCCACCCTAGGCTCCAACTTCCTATATCATCTCAAACCTCTGGTGTGTAATTGCTGTTCCTTTTGCTTTGAGGGCAGTTGCCATTCACTCCCCTTTAGCCTTCTAGTAAATTCCAAACCATGCTCCAGACACAGATGAGGCACCTCATCTGGGTGACTTTGCTATTTGGCTTCCTCTTTCACACCCTGACTCTTGTACAATGCTGCTGTCCCCACACCACCTGCCAGGGTGTGGTCGCTATACGGCATGTCTGCCACCTTACTAGACCTGGGCTTCCCCAAGGGCAGAGTGATTGTCAGGTTCACCTCAGACTACACTGAACAGGTGCCCAGGAAATGTTGTTGAATCAATTAATTACGGTGTGATCTCTGTCAACAACTAGCTGGAGCTTATCAGCTGAGTGATAAGAGAGAACATATGAAACAGAGATCAAAGATGAATGTGCAAAGTGCCATTAGGGAGACACGCGCAAAATGGAGATAGAGCGGGAGGAACAGAGAAAGAAGAGGGTGTGGAAGGGAACCCCAGGGAATCAGTAACAAAACTACTTTAGGAGCTGAAAAACTGGATGAAGAATTATTTGTGAAGTGGTCCTTCAAAATTATCTCGAAGCAATCACACATATCCACAGAGATGTATATACCAGGATGTTTCCTCCAGCATTGTTTAAAACAATTTTTAAAACACCCCACCTTTTCAAAAAACAACTTAAATGTCCACCATAGAAAACTAGTTAAATTGATTTTGTTAGAACTACACAATGGGAATTACGAAGCCAGTAAAAGTGGTAATGCAGATCTACACTTAATGACATAGATTGGTATTGATTCAATGT